>NC_134845.1:0-2521333 GCF_965363235.1 Mytilus galloprovincialis
AATGGTAACAAGCTTCGTACTTATAAGCTATATCAATCACAATAATGTACAAAGTTATATTTAAAACAAAATATGTCTATCAAATTTAGAAGTGCTTATGCAAAATTTAGATGTGGCGTTGTGCCACTCAAAATAGAAACAGGACGATATGAGAATAAACCAGTAAATGAAAGAGCTTGTTTTATATGTAAAAATGAAATTGAAGACTAGAAACATGTATTTACTGTATGTCCTTTATATGCAGAACTTCGAAATATATTGTATAATGAAGCAGTAAAACATAACGATCATTTTTATAACTTGTCTACTGACGAAACGTTTATATTTTTATTCAGTAAAATCTTCGCTAGCCAAGGGCTACGATCCACTCCCGTTATCTTGACCCTTGGCAGATTAAGCCAACATTTATGAAAACAATTTCCTGTTTACAAAACTTTGAATTTTTTAGATTACATAAGTCGTATTTGGCACAATTTCTTGTGGAGCCTCAATGCTCTTCAACTTTGTACTTGTTTATATAAGTGTCACTGATGATACTTATGTAGACGAAACGCGCGTCTGGCGTACTGAATTATAATCCTGGTACCTTTGATAACTATTTAAGCTAATGATATTTTACTGTTAGTTTTAATATACAATATGTTTTGTATAGGTTATCCAATATTTCATGTTATACGCAATGTTTTATACATGTATATTGGAATGTATAATGTTATACAAGTGGTGAGACATTAATAAAATACTGAATCTACAATTTCTGCAAAATTTTCAATAAAAAGAGAATGTTGACACACATCAAATGCTATGATAGTTCAAAGACGATTCATAAAGATAAAATAAAAATTAAGTGAGCGTTCCGAGAAGGATAAAAAGTACTTTCAAGCTTAACATGATGAGTTAAGGCTGTCGATTCTTCTAAGATTGCTACTTTAGCAGATAAGATTTAACTTTATCACTAGGATTGTGCCAAAAGTAACTTATGACAGACTGAGTGCTTCGTATTTATAAACCATGTTTCACTTGACATTTGCACAAAAGATTAAATTGAACGTTTACAGCACAAAGACAAAATTTAAGTACAGATATGAAAAATGCTTTCCAAGACGTCAGAGTAGAGAGGAGAAACACAACAACGCCAGTGGATGAATACCATGAACAAAAAAGTGAAAAAATGACCTAAGCCTTAAACTGAATTGTTGTCATAAAATGAAATTCTCAAATATAAATCTTGTTTATTGTAAATTAAATAAAAATAATCAAACTTTATATGTACGTGTAATTTCCATTATAAATGGTGACTTTTGTCATGTGGGTTCATGTCCGTTATTCTATGTTTCCAACTAGACAAAAGACTATGAGAGACAATTATATTTTTCTAATCTATTTGTTCCTATGAATTGGGGCGCTTCTTCCTTTTAACAGTCATATGATAAAAGAGGGTCTAGAAAAAGAGAGAGATGGGTGTTCTTGACTTCTAAATATTATTTACGTCATATTTTCTCTATTCTGTATCAAATATTTATATTCTAGAAGCCCACTATTATTCTCTATTTTATAAACCGCATACATACCCTCATAGAAGATGTCATTCTTGTTATCTACGTCTTACCGTATTTGACTAAATTATTAGGTCTTTCCACTTTTCTGTGGAAAGACTTATCGTTTTTGTTCTGATTATTAATATTTTTTAATTTTTTTTTCCGCCAAATTTTGTTCTTGCGATAAATATTTGTTTCGCAATATGTCGCTTAGATATTTTTTATTAAATATCGTACAATGTATGCGCTTTTGAATTTCACCCTGCTTAGACGAACAATTTTCTTTGTAAGAGTTATCTGCCTATTCACTGTTTATCATCTGAGTGCATTTCCTTCGTAACAAAAAAAGATATCGACAAATTTCTTTTTACAAATTGTTCGTTATATCCTCAGAAATTTTTGGCTTATTTGGATCGAAGTGATTCCATGAAATTTTATAGGAGTTATCTACCTTTACAGAATAAATTTGTCGGTATGTTTTTTTTTTAACTCATAAACTATTAACTGTATAACCCTGGAATGTTTTTATTTGAGTCCCCTAGGTTCTAACTTTGAAAATGAGGTCAAGGTCAAAGGTCAAGGTCAAGTTCTCAATTGTGACTTTTGCTTGTTTTTGCATTTTCTATGACACTATGAAAGATACATATAAAAGAACAAGTCCAAAATGTCTGCTGTATTGTAATGAAGATATGCTACATTAAGTCTGATACAATTTAATGGCATCTTATAGGAGTTGGTGCCCCTGGAATGTCTTGATATGAGGTTATTTGATTATAACCTCAACTAAGTTCATTATAAAGTCATTTGACCTTATACAAAAGGTTAGGTGACAAATGACCTTGAAAATGCTACCGGAAGTGACCTTGAGAACACAGGAAGTAGCCTTTTTTGCAATTTTTTCATATAAAAGTACTCAGAATCTATATATTTTGTCCTATAGATACATAAACTGATAACTGAAGACTAAAAATGACTTCCAACAAACCGGAAGTGGCAAATTATCTCCCATTCTACATACAAAAGTATATAGAAACTATATATTTTTGGAATCAGTGTGAAAGAAGGAAAGACTTTCAATTGTTCTCTAAACAATTGGGTTTTTTTTTTTTTTTTTTTTTTTTTTTTTACTTCCGCCTAATTTTGTTCTTGCGATAAATATTTGTTTCGCAATATGTACAATAAGCTGTCATTTGACGCTGAAATTAATATTTTAAAACCAAATTTTAATATTTTCATATCAAGATAGATCCTTACTGGTTGAAAGACCTTCAATTGTTCTCTGTTTTAATTATGATTGTATTCTTTTTTAGTGGTGTTTTTTTTCTTCTAACCTAGGTGTGTAAATTTATTTATTGATATAATTCAACATGATAATATGTTTTTAACTTTGTCAGATGATGAAAAATTTATATTTTTGTGCAAAAATGAAAATGTTTGTAGTTTTGTTACCAAAACCTGCCATAATATATTATTGCGACGAAATAGTATCTTAAACTGTTAAAACAATCATTGTTTTTTATGTACATGTATCAGGTTTTATCTTTTAATTAATGTGGATGGTGATATTGCACTTTTATGTTTTTATGTTAATAACAAAACTATGACCTTCTGCTGTTGTCTGCTCTATGGTCGGGTTGTTGTCTCTTTGGCAAATTCCCCATTTCCATTCTCAATTTTATTTAATTCTGTTGTTTTATAATTCTACATACCAGTCTCTCATAGTTCTTTTAAGAATGGCACATGCATTCTAAATTTTTATATTGTGTACTTGATATTATATTGTGTTTATACTTGTATGTATGTGGTGAGACTTTAATAAAATATTGAATCTGAATTTGTATAAGTACCCTTCCATGTCCGCACTGTTTTTGTTAGATGTTTTCATCTGATGCGATAACCTTTATTAACTGATTTCTACAGTTTATTATTGTGTTGTTCGCACCGTTAATGTCCAAGGTTAGGGGAGAATTGGCGCTTTTAAACAAGTTTAATCATGTAGCCTGTAATTAAATTTGTTGCTATGTAACATATTTGTTTTTCTCTCATTATTTTGTACATAAATAAGGTCGTTTGTTTTCTCGTTTGAATTATTTTACATATGTAATTTCGGGGCCTTTTAATGTTGACTATGCGGTATGGGATTTGGTAATTGTTTAATATAGGTGTACATTTTAGTATCATTTGGTGTCTTGTGGAGAGTTAACAACCATACCACATCCTCTTATTTTCTATATAATATTATATGTGTAACAGGGAATTTGTAAAATCACTGGACTAATTAGTGATGTTGTAAAGTCACTAACAGTTTCAGTGGGTTTGAAAAAATGACTAGGGATTTTGTAAAATCCCAGATTAAAAAGTTTAACTTGCTTTTAAAAATGTGTTTTCTTATTATAAAAATAGGCTAATGATCATTAATGATTTTGGAGTGTATTAGTTTAATTAACACTATGAGCTAAAACTATTGTATAATGATAATGACTTAAAGGCATATAAACAGATATTTAGACCACAATTTACTTATCTTTGTCTGACAAGTTTGGGTGAAATCTAATGTTGCCATTTTTTTTTACAGGCATACCTAGTATTTTTCTACATATCTATACTTTACAGAACATCCACATTTTAAAGATCATTGTCCATGACAGAAGGAAAACAGGTTAACAGCTGTTGTTTTTTTATTATTATTATCATCTATCAAATTTCATGTCACAATATGATGCTCTTGCCCTGATATGCTTGTAATATTTGCCACTGGTTTCATATAACCAAACCCATATAATTTCTCGTTCTATACATATGGGTTTTTCTTCTCTTGACAGCAATAAACTTAATGTTCCGTTTTATATTTGATTATATAAATTTGATATCATCGGTTTTATTTTTTACAATAATTACTGAAAAACTGTAAAAAGTAATTTACTTTGAAATTCGTTCAAGAGCTTATTTTGTCTTTTTTCTTTGACAATAAGTTCCAAAATTTCATAATATTTTTCCCGGTTCCATATGTTGCATTTTAATTTCCCCTCAATTATTTAAAGTAACTTCTGTTTGTTATTTTGCTCTTCATTCAGAGACATCTGTACTTGAGCTCTACAGTATGTCAGATAAGTTTCAAACGTTGACCTTATATTCTACTCATGTGAAAATGTCTCTTAAAGTACAGAGATTTTCGAAGTTGCTTCTTATAATGGTTTAATTTTTTCAAGCCATAATTCCATTGAATTAAAACAAAATTTTAAATACATGAACAATTTTTTATTTTTGCGAAGAATTGTCTGCAACAATAACACAAAATAACAAGTTGATGTCTTGTAAAATGATTTAAATATATGAAAAGAAGAGGTGGTATGATTGCAAATAAGACAATTCTCCACAAGAGACCAAAATGACACATAAATTAACAACTATAGGTGACTGTACGGCCTTCAACAATGAGCAAAGTCCATACCGCATAGTCTGCTACAAAGGGGCCCGAAATTATCGACAATGTAAAAAATTCAGACGAGAAAATTAACTGCCTAATCTATCTTCAAAATGTTTTAAAACTTTTAAACTTAGTCTGATACTATGAGTGAAACAAATACACGACAAATCTGAGTCTAACCTCTCTACTCTTAGGACGGCCGTGCTTACAATATATCACATTGGCTGTCTTTGCTTATAACCTTCGATGTCTTATTTTCTTCTCTGTTTTACTATTTGTGTATTACCAGTTTCTTCTATTTCTTAAAATTAAGCAATGTTCTCTCTGCCAGAAGACGTCTCCTATCTTTGCTAGTAAGATTTTAAATATTTCGTTTCTTGTTTCTGTCTCTTTCCCCCAATTACACGTTTATATATGTTTGTTGTAATTTGGTAATTTCGCTCCCTCAATTTACATTAATGTTCAAATGCTTCTTGATTTGTCTTTGATTATGTGAAAGATGTAGGTAGCATATCGCCAGTTTTTTCATAATCTTTTTTTATCAACATTTTAATCTTGGGACTATTATACTAAATATAATAGCCCCAGAATTTGGTTTTATTTAATTATTCTTAAACATTGACTTATACTTACATTATAATTCGTGTATTATTTATTTTAAGGTATAAGTAAGTCCACAATCTTCACATCAATCCCGATTTTAAGGAAAATGTTAAAAATAGCATATTTTCAAAAATCTCTAACAAAAAAACTTTATAAAATGTGCATCAAGTTTGAAAAAGAAATACGTGATCTTATGCTGCCGTTGTAAGCTTTCAATGTTTTAAAGTTGTTCGGGGTCTAAATTATTTTTTTTAAAAGAAAATGTTTTCATTGATTACAATTTTTAAATCTGGATTGTTTTAGCAGGCGAATAATTAAGAAAATTCAGGTTATGTAGGAATTTACACATTTTGTACATGAATCAGGCCGTTACTTTTCTCGTTTGAATTGTTTAACATTTGTCATTTCGAGGCCTTTTATAGCTGACTATAAGTTATTTTGCTCATTGTTGTTTGCATATAGAAATTATTAATTGGTCTTATACGGCCGCATTTTCTACTTTATTATGAAAATGAGAACGGCGATTATGGATTGTTTCGGAAACATATTTTACGAGCTATGACCCTTTCATCTGATATTTTTTTCACAAACTCAAGCTTCAAAAAGGTCGGCGATCAATACCTTTTTATAATGTTTGTATGGAAAACTCTTAGACAGACCAATACCTACCTCACAGATTACCAGCAGGTCGAAATGCAATTTTGAATTATACATTTATTTTCATTTGACTATTTGCGTATTTTTAATTAACTGCTATATATGCATGTTCACATGGATCAGCGTTTTACTCAAGCGAACAACTATGGACCAGGGGTGGTGTTCTCGAAGCTATCCTAAGATTCGTCCTAAGTCATAGATAAGACTAAGTTTAGGATGGACTTAAGATCGACTTATGACACTCTTAAGTTGTGTCTTGAAGCTATCTCAGACACATCTTATGTTAGGACGTCCTAAACATATCCTAAGTGTGAAATATAAAAATATAAAATAATTTTGTTTGAAAAAAAAAATTTAATGACGAAACCAATTAATAAAATAGTTTACGGATTTTATAATTACATGTATAGTTTTAAATGCAAGATTTCAAATGCAAATAAAATATTAAATCGGAATCTTAATCTATAAAATTATATCAAAAAGGATTGTAATTAAACTTGAAAACAATTTGTTTTGACATGAGAATTGAATTCGTAGTGTCATCTTGTCGTGAAACATTAAGTTCAAAGTTTAAAACCATGCACACTTTCTTCATATATATACGAGTTTATAACCGATGGTGCGATTCATTTGATGTTCATATTCACATACCAGAATGAGCAAAAAACGAAACCCAAACTTTACAGAGGCAGAGCTTTCAGATCAAGTGGAGAGCCAGAAGGGCATTTTATTCAGCAAACAGAGCACTGTAACCACAAACGCCGCTAAAAAAAGAGCATTGGAGTCCATTTGCACTAAGGTAAATGCTTGTAACTTGAACCATAAAAGAACAGCCGAAGAAATAAAAAAGAAATGGTCGACCTTCACTAGTACCGTGAAGAAACACGCATCATTTGTAAGACGAGAGGCAAAAAAGACTGGTGGGGCCCTCCTCCAGATAGTTTGACACCACTGCAAAACAAGGTTGTGGGAATCATCGGAGATACACAAATTGATGGCATTGCTGGTGGAATCGACACCTGCCAGGCAGCTGGAAGCCCTATGGATCAGAGCACAGATGATATTGAATCAATGTCCGAAACAGGTCAGTTTACATATTCTATATTCTCGTACATGAATTCATAACTAATATAATTGAAAGATTAGCGAGTCACAATTTGTTTTGTGTCTCAAATATGTCCCAGAGGCGAATTAAGGTGGTACCCAGGATGCCCACCCCCCTTTTCTATGAAAAATTTGATTGACTACATAGTGAATCACTGAAGCATGACCGGAACGGGCGCCCCCTCCCACACACGCAGCAATTTATGAAAAATTCTAGATGTATCACTGCGTTTGTTAAAGTTTTGGTTACGTGTTTGTGTATAATTCATAGGTTCATTTCTAATGTACTAGACATGCCGGTTAATATGACAACGATACCTCAGTAAATATAATAGATTGAGCGATTTGGTAAAGTTCGATACGGTTCTAGAATCAATATGTAACATTTAGTCTTCTATTGGGACTTTACTAGATAGCTGCTAAATTTTAATCAACCATGTTCCTCTTTGAAAAAAGAGAGGAATTTATGAAAATTTCAACGAGATGCAGGTAAAGTAGTGTATTAGAACAACATGAACAAGTGCACACTGGCTGAATAGTAATATGGGGTTTAGCATTATTTACAAACCGTTTTCAAAAATATCATCTGTCCATTGAAATCTTTATTCAATCACATTGATATAGGAAGATGTGGTGTGAGTGCCAATGAGACAACTATCCATCCAAATAACAATTTAAAAAAAGTAAACCATAATAGGTCAATGTACGGCCTTCAACACGCAGCCTTGACTCACCCCGAACAACAAGCTATAAAGGGCCCCAAAATTACTAGTGTAAAACCATTCAAACGGGAAAACCAACGGTCTAATCTATATAAAAAAACGAGAAACAAGAAACACGTATATATTACATAAACAAACGACAACATGTATTTTTATTTTTCAGTCTTACCTTCTACTAGTGGCATTAGTTCAGCGAAAGACGATGTCAGTATTTTCACGAGAACACCATCATCACCGCACACAGAAGAATCAGAAGAATCACTTGTAGAGATAGAAAGGGAAAGATTGGGAGTAGAAAAAGACCGGTTAAAAATTGAACAAGAAAGACTAGCAACCGAGAAACAGAGGCTGGAGATAGAAAGAAAATCACTTCTAATCAAAGAACAAAAATACCAATTATATTTGACAAAGTTGAACTTAAGCTTGCAGCAAATGGGTATTTCCGTCAATAGCTTAAATGTACCAACTTCTTCTGACACTTCGTCCACACAATAAATTATTTTTCCCCATGATATGTACATTCTTTTTTGTTGGTATAAACATTTCTAAATGGAAATATCATTTATTATACAACTACACGTAAATAATAGTGAGTATAAAAAAGAAAATGTGGTGTGATTGCCAATGACACAGAAATTAACAGTATGATCTATACTACGGTTTGTTTATCTCTTTGACTCATTCAAATTGGTATAAGGACGGGTTCTTTTAGGGAAAAAGAGCAATTACAGCCGATTTCAATGAGTATGCAGCTTAAGGTAATATATTTTTTTAGGACTACCAATTTCCGGTGCCAACTCTACATACTTCATTAATAATCAACCAATCAATACAGACAAACTACATATAATTCATTTTTATATCAGATGACTTTATTATTAATTCACTCAAAACCTTCCATTAATCAGTCTTTCACGAACAATTGCCCCGTCGTTCAAAGGACCATTATAGGCTGGTCCGGCTATGTGTCCATGGTCAGGAAAATCATTTATGTCAGGTGGTAAAGGCATTCTGTTATCTATACACAAATTGTGTAGGAAAGCAACAGCAACAACAATGCGACAACACATTAAAGCTGAATACAACAAAGTTCCAGCGCTGGTATCTATACAGCGAAAACGTGCTTTTAACACACCAAAACTCCGTTCAACAACATTTCTTGTTCTCATATGTGCCCCGTTGTAACTTTGTTGCTTTCTGGTAGTGGGGTTCAGAACGGGTGTCAATAACCAAGGTCTTACAGGGTATCCGCTATGACCAAGTAACCATCCGTCTGAAATTGTTCGATTCTCGAATAATTCACATACAGTTGAATTTGACCAAATGAAAGCATCGTGGGTTGCTCCTGGCCACTGTGAGACTATGTTCAAAAATTTCAAATTAGAGTCACAAACTCCTTGTACATTAATTGAATGGAAATTTTTGCGATTAACAAAAATGTGCTCATCTACTGGTGGAGATTTTATCCGAACATGAGTTCCATCAACGGCGCCTACTACATTAGGAAAGTCTGAAATCTCATAGAAACCACGCTTTATAATTTCTAAGCTAGCTGCATCTGTAGGCATGATAATGTGTTGATTGCATACATTGACCAAACACTGGGTTACATCTCGTACACACCTTGAAACACTGGAACGAGATATGTTATGCACATCAGCATTAACAAGCTGAAAACTCCCTGTGGCAAAAAAAAAAGAAGAAGTGCTGCCATTATCTGCAAAGAAACAGGCAATGCACGGGACCTCATTGTTGGTCTGTGTAAGTCATTGTCAAATCTTCTGCACAAATCAATAATCATTGGACGCGACAATCTGTACCTACGTATGATATCAAAGTCATCTAAATAGTCCAGAGGGTTGTCTTAGTCTCTAAGTAGTCTATTTCTACGAATATTCTGGTGCCTTCTTCTCATGTACACATAAGCCGCAGCCATATGTGTTTACAAATTATTGTCGGAGACGTGTCCTAAAGTTAGGATAAAGATAGAATGATCTTAGGTCCTAAAGGACGAAAAATACGGTATATCCTAAGTTAAGAGAGCTTCATGAACACGACTTAGGACAAAGACTTGTCATAAGTTGGTCTTAGGACACGTGCTAGTCCTAAGATAGCTTCGAGAACACCACCCCAGGAATGCATTTCAGGCACTTTTTATACTATACATTATTTTTGGTTCAGCTCTTCAATTTTCAACATATAAATCTTACACTAAATCTTCTTTGACATTTTTTTTAAAAACCATCCCCAAACTGATTATTTTTAGGTTTTCGGTTTCAATCTTTTTGGTTTCCATTTTACATTGTTTAACAAGTATACTGATTATTTTTAGGTTTTCGGTTTCAATCTTTTTAGTTTCGTTTTTACATTGTTTAACAAGTACAAAAAAATGTATAATCGAAGTACTGAAGTACTTAACATCGGATGAACACAAGTTCTTGTGGATGGTCACAAGCACTTGTCTCAGGAAAAAAAATCACATTTCTATACCTGAAACTGAGGTTTATGTACAGAGATATATTTTTTTCTGAGACAAGGTCGTGCGTGGATGATGAATAAATGACAGGGAATTCAACCTCAATGCTTTAATATCTATTATGTTGTGATACAAATCAGTATACTCTGGTTTGTTGTTATATATTATATTAATATTTGTTTATAGCAGTTACATGTATGTATAATGTTCATCCAATTGTATATCATTCTTTTCTACGAATCTAATAAAAGTGTAGTACAAGTGCATGGTGGACACTCTTCTATATCAATTCCATTTTTCCAATAGATTGGAATTGAGTAGACATTTATATTTCCCCACAAAACTTTCTTGTGATATTCTTCCGCAGGCGTCAACGCAATTTTTCTGTGCGTGTGGAGAGATTTTAATGCATATAAAAATTTCTAACGTCAAAATATTTTTGTATTATTAATTTCTGAAGAAATGAATTTATAACAAGCGATAAGAAATTTTATTTTGCTCTCGATGATATCCACGTATCTATACGATCGGTTACCAGTCAAAAACGAAAGTCAAATCTCTATGTCAACAATACATCGGAATGCACTGACGGTCAATTTATATTTTGTGGCGTTCTGCGAAAATAAAAAAACATAAGTGATCATGAAGGTACTTACATAACAGTCAGAAGCGGGTTCAGTAACTCAAAGAGTTTCAAACGTACAATATGGGATTATAAAAGGGGGAATTATAATTTAATGAAACAGATGGTTTCAGAGGTCGAATGGACTAAATTACTTGATAATGGTATTAGCATCCATGAATCTTGCAATATATTTACGCACGAATTTTTAAAAGTGACTGAATCTTGCATTCCGAAAAAAAAGTAATTATTCGATCTAACTATAAAATTTGGTTTAATTCAAATCTCCGTAAAGAAATAAGAAAACGAGACAGGTTTCGTAAAATATTTAAAAATAAAATAAAAGCATGACAAACGAAAAGAAATTTAAAAACCAAAGGAATCGAGTAAATAATTCAAAGAAACAAATTAAACAAAACTTTTATGAAAATATTAATGAAAACTTAAATGAACTAAAGCAAACGAATAGTAGAGTATAATTGGAAAATAATTAACTCCTTAGATCTTCAATTGATATTCCACCGATGCAAAACCCTAGTAACAATTTTGAATTTTCTGATGATGCAAAAGAAAAAGTTGATATTCTAAATACATATTTTTGTTCAATAGCTAGTCTAGATGCTAACAATACAAAGGTGACCGACTTCGATGATAGAGGTATTAACGTTTTATCGGAAATTACTGTGACTTTAGAAGACGTTAAAGATATCATTTCTACTTTAGATCCAAATAAAGCTGTTGGTCCTGACAAAATTAGTAATAGAATGCTTATAACAGTAAAAAATGAAATTGCACTTCCCTTATGTATTCTTTTTAATAAATCACTCTCTCAAGATATATTTCTTAAGATTGGAAATTGGCATATGTTATTCCTTTATTTGAAAATGGAGATAAGTCAATGCCGTGTAATTATAGACCAGTATCAATTCTTTCTTGCGTGAGCAAGGTACTAGAAAAAATAATATATAAACATATATTCAATCATTTAGTTTTTAACAAACTTCTGTATAAATTTCAGTCTGGTTTCCTACACGGCTGCTCTACTTTTCATCAACTAATTGAGATGTATCATTCTATCGTGCATGCTTTTGACAATAAATTCTATACAAGTTTAACTTTTGCCGATGTAAGCAAGGCATTCGATCGAGTATGGATAAGGGGTCTACTTCTTAAGTTAGAAAAATATGGTATAAAAGGCAATCTATTAATATGGCTTGAAAGTTACTTAACAAACAGAACTCAGAGGGTAGTATTAAAAGAGGCGACTTCAGAATTGGGTAATCTTAAAGCTGGTGTTCCACAGGGTTCGGTACTGGGTCCTCTTTTATTTCTGATATTCATTTCTGATATTATATGATTGGATTAAGTAGAATGTTTGCAGATGATACATCTATTGGACATACTGCTCCAGATGAAACTACTCTCCAATCTATGATAAATATCGATCTACAAAATATTAATTCCTGGGCAAATGATTGGCTAGTTAAATTCAATGCAAATAAAACTAATATCATGTTATTTAGTAACAAAAATTCAAAAAAATAACTTAGGCATATTTTTTTAGCAGTGACTGTAAGTGAACAAAGCATGCTTATTCTTTATTAGAAAAGGTATCAAAACAATTAAATGTTCTTAGACGTTTGAAATTCCGACTAAAAAGGGTATATTTAGAAAAAATATATTTTATAACGCCTGTTCTAGAATATTCTTCTGAAGTTTGGGATAATTGCGGACAGTTGAATTCTGAAAGATTAGAAAAATTACAACTGGAAGCAGCACGTATTGTCACTGGTCTAACAAGCTATGCTAGCACTCATTCACTTTATTTAGAGACGGGATGGGAAAAATTAAAGATTAGACGGGAAGTTAAGAAATAAACTTTATTTTACAAAATTATGAAAGAGGACGCCCCAGATTACTTATTAGATTTAATACCCCTTACAGTTGCAGAAACAAACAATTACAATATACGAAGCAGTCAAAATATATACCAAACCGCTAGCAGACTGTCTCTTTATCAGAAATCATTTATTCCATCTAGTATCAAACTGTTTTTAAGTATTAGAAATGAACTTTCTTTAAATATATTTAAATTAAACATTAAACAGAAATATTATAAAAACCAATCACCCCCTATATATTTCAATATTGGCGATAGATATTTAAATGTTTTACACGCAAGATTAAGAAACAAATGCATGGATCTGTAACACGCAAATATTAAACCTAACGCAATGTGTCAATGTGGTTATTTATACGAAAATGCTCAACATCATTTCCTCTCGTGTAAAAATTATACAGTTCAAAGGAATAACTAATTTTTTTGAACTTAGAAAAGAAAATATACCTACCGCCTTTGAAAATTTAATGTACGGCAATGCAATGTTTAATATGAACTTAAACACGCTAATTTTTACAAAAGTGCAGAATTATATTAAAGAGACCAATTGCTTTTCATAGTTTATAGACATTATGGTTAAATATATATCAGTAATAATGTAAATACTTTTTGTTGACTTCGAAGGAAATTGTTCATTTTTTCCAAAGACATGGATCATCTATTTGAAAAAAATTAGGCCGTTAGTATTAGGGGGGAGGGCATTATTATTTGAATTGTTTTACATTTGTTATTCCGGGACTCAGGATGGCTCATTATCACATAACAAAATTATCGGACCTCAATAACCAATATAATATCTGTTTACGAGTAGTTTTCATACCTCGGACGACCTGTTTAACAAAAATCTTTTGACCGCATCAATCTAAACTGCCTTTATTTGCTTTTTCTTTCTGCAAATCTATATAGGTGCACAGTACTTCTGTTTTAATTTTATGTCTAGAGGCACTGTAATATACAAGTAATAGCAATTTTGGGAAAAAAAATGTAAATGTTCACATCAATTTATAGTGCCAGCATGCAGGGGCAGCTAGATCCAGGCTGGGGGTCCAACTATATGCTCCCATTCATATGTATTGATGTTAAAAAAAAAAGTGGGGTTCCAACCCCTGGACCCCCTCCCCTTGATCCTCCAATGAGCATGTCCTTGTTTTATTCAAAATATTGAATCATAAACAAATATCAGTAGTTTTTATACTTCAGACTGAGTCGTGTAATAAAATCTTTTGACTGCATCAACCAAAACTTACCATATTTGCTTTTTATTATGTAAATCTATATAGCTGCACAGCAATTCAGTTATAATTTTAGTTCGAGAGGGACTGTAGTATATTAATAACTGCAATATTGAAAATCAATGACCACAAATTTTTTGCCAGCATTTCCTATTTTTATTCAAAATATCGCATCAGAAACAAATATCAGTAGTTTTCATACCTCAGACTGACTCATGTTACAAAATTATTTGTCTGTATCAATAAAAACTGACCATATTTGACAGCATCAACCAAAACTGACCATATTTGACCACATCAACCAAAACTGACCATATTTGCTCTTTTTTATACAACTCTTATAGTCGCATAGTAAATCTGTAATATTTTTATGTAAGGATGGAGTGTATAATCATTATAATACAAATGATCTATATTATAGGGTTATTGCATGAATATTGGGAAATATTGTTCCGAGTAGAATTTTATACTGCGCGTGCTTATATTTTTATATCAGGATGGATTGTTCAATATAAACATGCTAAAGGAAAGCAACATTGGAAAACAAAATTATGTTCACATCAGTTTAAAGTGCCAGCATGTCCTCTTTCATTGTCTTTTTAATAAAAATTTTGAATCGTAAATTAATTTCAGTAGTTTTGATATCTCAGACTGACTCATGGATATAACAAAATTATTTGTCCGCATCAACCAAAACCATGAAAACTGACCATATTTGACCGCATCAACCAAAACTGACCATATGTGACAGCATCAACCAAAATTGACCATATTTACACTTTATAATGTAAATCTTAATATATATATATATATATCTATCAGATTTATGGATAGATGGAATAATATTCTCCACAGTAGTTCCGTGAAATTGATGGATCTATTACACGCTGAGGCGTCTCATAAACTTTTAAATTTACAAACTAGTTATAACTATCTTTACAATAAATCATGCCAAGAACTTTCCGGTCCTGAATTGCTCACCATCAACGAGCGCCTCCATGACATCTTGCGCATTGAATCCCGGAAATTACACAAAAAACAAGTTAATAAATTTAAACGAGACGGCGTACTTTTTGACACTGTTGTTAGAGAGCAGACCACCTTAACTCTCAATCGTACCATCATAACCGGGAAAAAATCCCGGAATCGCCGATTCAGGAGAAAAAAACAAGGCTGCATGAACTCTACAAACACTGCAGTCAATTTGTCATCATTAGCTTTGTCGGAGACCGAAACTAAGGTACTGTCAAAAGGTCTTATTTTTTGTCCCACGCCGGGCAAAATAGATTCTATACTTTTGGAAGATGACCTAGACAAGTTAGCAAGATCCCTCAGAATCAAGGAATATTTTTCTAAGGACACCACAAAAAGTTCCACTGATAGTGACACAAGTGATCTCGACCCAGATGACGACCAAGAAGATGTCGATATTCCCAGATTCAGGAAAAAAAGTTCATGGATTCCTAAACCCAGTAAATGTGCTACTTTAGAACATATTATTGACAAAATTAAATCCGACGTAACACATCTGTCCACTGCTACTTCCCAAACATTCAACAATTTATCTTCTGAAGAAAACGAAGCTGTGCGGTTACTTAAAAACAGAGACGACATTATAATTAAACCAGCAGATAAAGGTATCGCTGTTGTCGTCATGGACAGATGTGACTACATTCAAGAGGCGGAACATCAACTCTCTGATGAGAGATTCTATAAGAAATTAGACTCTGACCCCACCCCTCAATTTAACAAAGAGATCACCACAAACCTGAAAAACATGTGTGAACAGGGACATATTGATGAAACCACATTTAAATACCTAAAACCGGAAAAATCAAAGCCGGGGCGTTACTATCTGCTGCCAAAAATACATAAAGTCAATAATCCAGGTAGACCAATTGTTTCCGCCAATGACCACCCTACAGAGAAAATATCAGAATTTATTGACTTTCATCTCCGACCACACGTAGAAAATTTACCATCATATATACAAGACACAACACATTATCTTAAAAAAATGGAATCTTTGAACCCTCTCCCACCTGAAACGATCCTTGTCGCTTGATGTTACCTCCCTCTATACCAATATCCCCCATGACGATGGTATTGAAGCCTGTAGGGAAGTCTGGAACTCTCGTAACACCTTACATCCACCAACTGAATGTCTCATCCAGCTTCTAACTTTGGTATTAAAATGCAATAACTTCACATTCAATGGTGAACACTTTCTCCAAGTTAATGGAACAGCAATGGGAACAAAGATGGCCCCGTCTTATGCCAATATTTTTATGGGGAAATTAGAACAGAGAATTCTCAATTCTTTTCTTCATCAACCCCTCTTGGTTCCGATTTATTGACGATATTGACATGAAGTGGGACAATACTGAACAAGAACTAGATTTGTTTATTCAACACGCCAACGATGCCCATCCCTCAATAAAATTCACATATGAAATCTCTGACTCTAAGATCACATTTCTTGACACTACAACGCAAGTGAGGAATGGAAACATATTTACAGATCTGTATTGCAAGCCCACAGACAAACATCAATATCTGTCTCCTTCAAGTTGTCACCCTAAACATTGCACCAAGAGCATTCCCTACAGCCAGGCCATACGAATAAAAAGGATTTGCTCCACCGACGATGTTGCCAAAAAACGACTACAAGAACTTCGCGGTCACCTAAAACATCGAGGCTACAAAAGGAAATACATTAATGAAGGTTTTTCTCGTGCTAGCAACATCAGCCGAGATGAACTTTTACAATATAAAGTCAAAAAGGTCAACAGGAGGGTGCCTTTTGTGTTGACTTACCATCCAAAATTTGACAACTTAATTGTCTCACCTTATCCGCGAAAGTTGGAAAGATATCGAAAAACATCCTAAACTATCCAAAATCTTTCCCGAGCCACCTGTACTGGCTTTCCGCAGGCCCAAAAGCCTTAAAGACTTGCTGGTGAGAGCTGAGTTATCCTCTCAAGCAGGCTCTTCGTCAGTGGGCTCTTGTAAGGGTTGTGGAAACAAACGATGTCTGACTTGCAAACAAATACTGGATACCCAGACTTTTAACAGTCACTCCACTGGTACAGAATACACCATATTTTGCAATGTTAATTGCAAGACTACAAATGTTGTGTATCTCCTACAGTGTAAATGTGGAAAACAGTATGTAGGCGAGTCAGAACAGCCGTTTCACAAACGAATGAACGGTCATCGTAGCGACTACCAATGCAAGCCAGACCTCCCGATTAGTCGACATTTGAGATCCCCTGGCCACACTAAGGCAGATCTCAATCGACTGACCATTACTATCATTGACCACAACTCTGCTTGGTCTAGGGAGGATAGACTTACTCGGGAAAGATTTTGGATAAGAAAATTAACAACTTTGGCACCAAATGGGATAAATGAAAAGATGTAGTTCGACACCATGCAGTGCTTCACATCTGGGTTATATTACTTATTATTACAGTCTCCGTTTCTATTTCTTTACCTTATTCATCTCTAAAATAAATCTGTTGAATATAACAATTTAAATTGCTTAATTTTTTGCGGGATGTATAAGTACCAAGCCACGTCCAACTATTTTACTTTAGTCAAAATTTGTTATTATATTTTAACGGCCGTTTGTTTTAAACATCGCAGACTCTAATGTAACTACACTACAGTTGTCAAATCTGAAATATTTAGACCGTTCAGTAGTGTTTATTTGGATTTCTTATTGACGCAATCTTTCTTGTAACATCATAATTTCGACACCGTTAAAGCTTTAAAATTGTGCTAGTTCACATCGCACATTATTATTTTTATTTAAAGCATATATTTGAACTCTCTGATGTAATTAGTCATATAACCTATGTCATATTCAACAAATTTTTAGAATGGTGCAAGCGTCTTAACTAATGTTCGGTTTGCCTTTTTTATTGTATAAATTTCAAGATTTAGTAAAAGTTTAATCTAAGAAGACTTAAAGATGATTCATTTAACATCAGAATCTGACTGACGAAGGATATCTGTTATCCGAAATATTTATAAATAATTACATTTATAGTTCCTTTTTATATCATTGGTGTTGTTATGTACACTTTTTAGGCGTTTATATAATTTATTTTATTGTGTACATGTATCGTTACTTGTAACGATCCAGCTCCCACGTGGGAAAATCGTTGACTATTATTCAGACGTTAGATATATATATATATATATATATATATATATATAAAAGTCTATAGGCGATACTATGCAGATAAAGAAAAAATTATATCAGTCTAAAGATTTGCACAACGGTACTGATATAAGATGTAATAATACGAAAATGTTGTTATTAAATCGTGTTCACATCTTATATCAGTACCGTTGTGCAAATCTTTAGACTGATATATATATATATATATATAAGCCGCATAGTAAATCACTTATCCATGTAGTTACATATCACGATGGATTGTATAATTCAAATGACAGCAATAATATTGTAACACATTGGCTAAAAAAAAAATTTCACATCAATTTAGAGTACCAGCAATTATCTGCAAGTCCTCTTTTTATTCAAAATATTGAATTGTAAACAAATTTCAGTAGTTTCGATATACATGTATCAGACTGAGTCGTTTTAACAAAATTATTTGGCCATATCAACCAAAAGTGAACTTATTTACACTTATCATGTAAATATATATGGCCTTATTGTAAACCAATAATATTTCTATGTCAGGACGGATCGTATGATAAAAATGACACCAACTTTGGAACACAATACACCTATATTGCTAATCCTGGCTGACCCGGCATCTTGAACTTTTGAAGTATACAACAATCACTTTTCCATTGTGGCATCAGATATTTTGTTTTATGATGTCAAATTTTTACGGGAACCTGTGCGATATCCAGTAATGTCAGACAAATAGCGGTAAGGTGTATTTATACCATATCTAAAAATTTAGCGCACCCTTATTTTCTCTCTGTATCCATAATAATGAACCGTCACTAAAGTGACTTTTTAAGTCAGTTAGTTTGTGATGTTTTTTTTTATACAAAACTATTTTACGGCATCATCCAACACTCACATGACTGATTCATATACTTTATTTTAAAATAAAAAGTACAGGTATGGGACGTTCTCTTCTTGGAATAGTATACTGTTAATATAATTTGAAGACAAATGGAAGAAGGCAAAGAAAAATGCATGATTTTGTTTGTAGCCGAACGTCCAGTGGCAAATGCTTCATTCATGTTCAGATGAGTATATTTTTACTGAGTTTCAGACTCCCAGATATCATTTATAATCGTTATGGATAAGTCTGGCTAAATTGACTAGATAGTGCAAATGTATATAGTTTTTTTTACGTTATAATACAACACTTTTATCATTAATATCCAATAATTCACCCCCCACTGTACAATTTTCGTATGCACATTTGTCAACACAGAATCTTAAATGAATGTAAATCCAAGGATAACAAGGTAAATTACGATTAAAATTCCATGAATTAAATGCAGAGATATATTTATGACATGTATGAAGAGACTGTTAAAAACGGGGAACGAAGAAACGTAAACAATGATGTTTCCTATGCAATCTTATAAAAATATTTCTCCGATGAGTTGGATAACCTCCTATTCACTTCGATATTTGTACATGTAACGTATGATTTAGTCAGTTTTACATAGAACTGATTCTGACAGTTCTACTTAGAACAGTTCTAGGTAGGACAGGTTAGAACAGTTCTATGACAGTTCTCCTGACAGTTCTAATGAGAGGTTAGAAGTGATCTCCACTGTAATATTATTTGGAATGAAATATGCAGACTACCATTTTACATTACTAAAAATTCAAAATTACAGTGGCTCCAATGCAGGATTAATCATAGAAATTTGAGAACTAATAAATTACTCTACAAAATTAAAGTCTCACAAGAGAAAAAGTGCACTTTCTGTACGGACTCAATAGAAACTATAGAACACATATTCTGGACGTGTCCAACAGTTTTTGATGTTTGGGAAGAACTTAATAAATGGATATATTCAAAAGTCCAAATTGAACTACCACTTAATTTAGATATTGTCTTATTTCAGATATTAGAAAAAAACAGAAAAAAACTACATAAGATATCTCATAATATATACAAAACAAAAATACAATGTGGACAACTAAATACTGTAGCCTTAAAAAATATCTTTAAAAAAATCTGTTTATTGAAAAAATAATATTTTATAAAAATAAACCTTTGCAAAGAGCGTACGCCTGCTGGAACCCCTGGCTCCATCTAATAGAATGATTTTATAAGTAAACTTTCACGTAATAAAAATATCTTCCCAATTAATGCTACCTCAGATTTAGATTTTCTGTTCTTTTTTTTAAAATTATTATTATTAATATCATACGTTTATAGAAGGATTCAAAATATCAACTTTATGTACTTGTCTCGATTTTGCTGATGTACTATGAACTTACTTACTATTATTATTATATATTTAGTTTTTGCCAATAAACACATTACCAAGAAAAATAAAAACAAAAACAAAAATAAAGAGTGTTTTTTTAATTTGAATTTCAATTTGGTGTTGCAATACTTTTTTCCATGTGTATACTTTTCCCTGACTCTGTGGATGGTATGTACGGCTCTTTATTTGCTTGATTATTTTCTTTTACAGAAAAAAGTCAAACTTCCCCTTCGAATTCCTTCCCACAATCATGCTGAATTACCTTTGGTTCTCCTAATTCCTCGAACACACCTTTAAATTCCCGTTTAACAGTCACCTAATTTGTGTCCTGCAACGGACGCAAATTGTGTTTCTATAAGTGACTTTATGTCTTTGCATTATCAACTTAAACTATTTGCAAAAAAAAAATGCACACCTTGACTTTCAAATGCAGCTTTGTTTTTAAACTTAGCCGTTAGGGATTTGTAATATAGTTCTCATATATTTTGTGAGGGCATGATACTAACTCCTAACGGGAGGGATTGTCCTGGATTTTCATATGATGAAGACATACTCTTTCTAGCAGTTGAGATCTGGAGCTGGCATGTCAATAACTGTTATGTAGTCCCTTGTTGATAGATGTATGTGCATCATTGCCATTTTGCTTAGTTTCTTTTGTCAACTATTCTGACAATGGACTCGACCTTTTTTTTAACTGAGTTCTACTGATTTCGTATTGATGTGTGTTTGTTTCTTTTCCATTGGCTAGACACATAGGGGGTGTTGATATATATATCAAATACAATGGAAATGGGGAGTATGTTAAAGAGACAACAACCCGACCCAAAAGCAGATAACACATGTTTAACCTCGCCGCATTTGTTCGCCTGTTCCAAGTCAGAAGTTTCTGTTTTTTGTTAGTCTTGTATGTTTTTAATCGTAAGATATTTTTTATGTTTTGGACTTTGAACTAGTACTCATTTTATCGCTTTGTGGAAGACCTATTGGTGGCCTTCGAATGCTTTCTGCTCTTTTGTCGGGTTACTGTCTCTTTGACCCATTCCTCATTTCCATTCTCAATTTTTAAGAATGTTAGGTTAAAATGAAGATTAAATCCTTTAATTTCCGTTAAAAATTAAAGAAAACATACATTGCTCCAGTAGTACCATGTGCTGACAGATGTGGTAGATAATGCAAATTGTTTCAATCATTTTACCTTACATTTCATTTCATGGACATGTAGATATGGATTGTCTGTTTTTAAATCTTAAAAATTCATACAGAAGGTATACGCATATCAATAAACTGAACTCAGTGCAAAGAATTATAAAAGTACACTTAGACAGAGAGCTCAATCTAGTGAAATACTTTGTTATGCTGGTCACATGTAACTTGAAATATTACTCTCTGTTACCAAACTGCTTTGAGATCCTGAAAAAAAATATGAAAATTACCTCTATGAGAAGAAGAATTCAATGGAAGTAAAAAAGCTGTTTAGATAAATGTAGAATATGTCTTTGGGCCACATATGCAACCGCTTATTGATAAACATGAATAAACTTCCACATATCGATGGGGGATTATCGTAGTTTTTACCTGTTTGTGGTCATAAGCATTGTATATAAGTTTCATAACATTTGGTTGAGACAAACTAAAGTTAGAGAACGGAAACTATCTTAAGACTCCGTTTTGAAGGCCGTACTTCGAACTACAATAGTTTACTTTTTACAAATTGTGACTTGGATGGAGAATTGTATCATTGATACTCATACCACATCTTCTCACATCTAATAACTCATGAACAGTTAAAGTGACGCCACCCAATATCGAACTTGATCTGTGTTTTGGGGTAATAAGCATTGGGTATAATGTTTATAACATTTAATTGAGGAAAACTTACTTAAGAGAACGGAAACGAAAAATTCAGCATATTCTATGTTTATAAATGGACATGATCACTCATGAACGGTTAATGAGAAGCCACCAAATTCGAATTTGATTTTGTAATTTGTGGTAATAAGCATTGTCCCAGGTTAGGGCAGGGCTGGGATCTCACTAACATGGTTAACCCCGCCTCATTCTGTTTGTATTTGCCTGTATCATGACTCGTTTGTTTATGTGTTATGTTATGTTTGTTTTTCGATCATTTTTTGCACATAAATTAGGCTGTTAGTTTTCTCGTTTGAATTGTTTTACATTGTCATTTTGGAGCCTTTTATAGCTGACTATGTGGTATGGGCTTTGCTCATTGTTGACAGCTGTACAGTGACCTATGCTTGTTAATGTCCGTGTCATTTTTTCTCGTGTGGAGAGTTGTCTCATTGGCACTTATATCACATCTTCTTTTTCATATTGTGTATAAGTTTGATAATATTTGGTTTAGGCAAACTAAATTTAGGAGAACAGAACCTATTGCGCTGGTTATAATATTCATCCCACTAACACTGTCATCACTACACACACAATCTTATTATAAATATTCAATCTTAATCTTGATTACTTTATTTTGGGCAAAGGATTATATGCATGCCCTTCACAAGGTGTGCCAAATTTTTCAAATTTATTGTACATTGTAGCACTGTTAAAGTCCATAATTCCTCTTAAGTCCACAACACCGCTAAAGTCCACAACAATTTACCGCTAAAGTCCACAACGCCGTTAAAGTCCACAAAATTTCCGCTAAAGTCCACAAAATAACCATCGCTAAAGTCCACAAGAAAACACCTTTAAAGTCCACAATAGCAAGTTCCGCTAAAGACTTTAGTAAAGTCCACAAAAAAGCACCGTTAAAGTCCAAACATTTTTTTTATTATTATCAAAAGATCAATTTTCTGTTTTTTACACCCAATATTATAGATCTATTTAAAAGCATGGACTTCTGTTCTTAGAAAGTCTATCTTGTCAGCATAAATTTTATTTTTGATGAATGAAAAGATTATATATATAGTATTTGCTTAATCACCATAAATTTGATCCATGTGTTGCGATTTTCTATCAACCAAACAGACAACATTTCAGAAAAGTTATCTAGCTATTATACTCTTTATATTCCTTAGTAAACATTTGTTCATCCACAAGAAACTCAAACTTATCTTTATGTATATGCTGGATACATAACTTGGAGCCTATATTTGACATTTAAATTTCGTTTGCAAATTCTATAAAACATAAGTAAGATTTCCATTCAGTGTCTGTTAGGCTCCATAACAGCCAAAACGGTCCGTAAATCTCAAAAATAGACTTTGAACCATCATGTTCTTGTTTGAAATCAAAATAATGATAAAGAATACCACACATTCATGCATTTTGTGGTGCTCAGCAGATTTCCATCACTCAATGGTTTGCATGTTTGTTTTGTTTTCAAAAAGGAAAATGAATTTGTTTCAGAATAAAAGATAAATTGAATAAATTATACGCGGATGTGGTTCTGTATTGTGTATCATCCATGATGAGGACAAGTATAAAAAAAATTATTTCAACAATGCTGCATGTATATTTGTTCCAGACAATATGAGTATTAACACACACCTATATATAAGATATCATCGGAAAGATGAAACCTTGTACTATAACAATATGCCTGTCGTCTACAGAAATCAATGAGTTTAGAATGCATTCTACAAGTAGATTGTTTTAAATTAGAATCAGTAAGAAGAAAAGATCTATATTTATCAAGTAACGTTTTCATGAGGAATGTCGGTGTTTCACCATTAAATTGTTTTCAATGGTCAAAACAAAATTAGTAAAAGTAGTATCGTGATGTGAGATGTCTGCTTCCACAGGTTTGGATTTTTTTTAGTAAATATTTTGTAATGCAACCAGAATTATAGAGTGCTTGAAGTTTAAAAGATGGACGAGAAACTATTTCAACTTTATCTGCCACGGATCAATATTCTTAATACGCTCATCTGATTCAAAATTGCATATAGTTTTCGATCTTTCAACTTGTGTAACTTTTGTAGCATGAACGATGATAAACTGGCTGCACAAAGTTCTTAAATTCACAGCTATCGCATGAAACACCTTGAGTTCATGTTCTCCTCATCCGATCTTTTATTCATTGCAGATACAAAAGTCGACTTTCTATACTGGTATATTGACTCAAACTTTCAGTCGATGTTTTTGGCATATTAAGCACTGCATTAAATTTAACGACTTTTGTCTTTTCTTTGGACTGGAAGGAGCAAGTTTCAACGGACTTGACGAATCGTACATGTCGCTGAATATTTACTGAAACTATCCGTCAATTATTTTGATTTTTACAATAAGAGTTTTCTGAGAAGGTATATTTGATGTTTTATAACAAAAAAAACCATAGAATATAAACATATACAAACAAAGTATGTGCCATATATAAGTGCACTTTAATTGAAAATATTTGTATGGAATAGCGAAAAAGGTAGTAATTTCATCAGTTGAGAACAAATTATTGACTTATACACAAAATGAGATGGTAGGGATGTGATTAAGTTCCGTGTTGAAATTGAAGTTTTATACTCTATTCTTTTTCCATTGTCAATTTGATTTCGTAAGGCTTTTTCATATTTGGGTTCCGAAATTTTTATTAGTAACAAGTTTTATGATTAAAATAATAGGATCAATTTTATTACTACTATGAAGAGGAAACTAAAAGTTTGTGTCTGAATTTGCAGTCCAAACTTAGCAAATTTTATAGATTAGAAGAAAATAAAATACTACTAGAATATTTTGACATATAAATAGCTTCAGAAAAAAAACATTTGAATTAAATGTAAGCAAACATACACAAATTCTTTTTGAAAAAGGGGGATTAAAACTCTCAAATATACTATTAGTCATTAAAACGACTTTCTTAAATGTGATCATACGAAATTCTGACGACAGGGCATTTTAGCCGTGTGTTATTTGGGGAGATTAAACTCGCAATCTAGACGATTTTTTACACTTCTGTCACCGCACTATGAGTTCAAATGCTCAAATTGCAATTGAAGTTATGGAAGTACATACATGTATATTTTGGAAGATAAGTTTTAAGAACATTTAGGAACGTTTTACTTCAAAAACCGTCAAGCCAGTAAAGTATAATGGTCAGAAGTATTTGTCACCTACAATTAGTTGTTATATACACCATAAAAATCTACGTTTTTTTTATAACAAATATTTAGGGACTATTTCATGTAAGATTTTAATAAAAACTAGAACCAATAGAAGCAGAACTCTCATAGGTTTATTTGGTAATACATCTATTTTGAAGCGTTAATTATCAATTTCTGATGATATAAAACAAAGTTTTCATTTTATCAAAAAAAATGATTTTCACCAGGAGAAAAACAAAACTAACAGAAGAAACGTATGACCAAATAAACAGATATATATTCAGACAATTCTGCGCCTTTCAACAAATGGTTTGTGAAAATTCAACTGTAAATGCCGTCAAATGCATTTTTTTTTTGCATTCACTTGCCGATGTATTTGTGTGTTGAGAAATCCAGAACTAATAAAAATAAGTGTCTAATAACATTGGAGTGTGTGGATATAGGTTGAAGGCGGGGTGTGGATATAGAATATATAGGCGATAGGAACGTTCATCTTCCATTGAGCGCGAACACCAAGAATTGTTGAACTATCCTATAGTCATATTGATTGATAAAATGTACGTCACATCAAAGTTCACGGTATCGCTTTCAGAGTTAATTTCCTTTCTCTATTCTCTTTTAAAGATACTTTTTGAAAAGGCTAAATGGAAGACTAGTATGAAGTTTTAAGGTGAAACTTTTACGAATTATATAATATCAAAGAATGTTTCTGTTCTTTTCAATACAATTTTATTGGTTACTGTAGAACAGATTTAGCCTTTTGTGAGTTTATAATACATATTAATCTTGTGAGCAATTTTACATGTGATTAAAACACTTTACCAAGATAAACAACTGGTGTATGTATAATTTTTTAAGCCCCATTTATGGACATTGGTTTTCCCGTTTGAATGGTTTTACACTGGCATTTTTTGGGGACATTTATAGCTTGCTGTTCGATGTGAGCCAAGTTTCCGTGTTGAAGGCCGTACTTTGACCTATAATGGTTTACTTTTATAAATTTTAACTTGGATAGAGAGTTGTCTCATTGGCACTCATACCACATCTTCCTATATCGATCAAATCAGGTTTCTTTGTGACATTTGGTAGAAATCCATTCAACGCATCGATATCCGATACTAATCGATAAAAATAAAATTTAAAGCATAGAATATTTTCTTTTTTACTTAGAATTTATCATACTGGCTTCATTTTTCAGTTCTGAAAATCATAACACATTATTTTGTTAGTTGTTTTCTATAACGAACACCGAAATTAATAACGTCAAACGTTGATTAAAAGTTTTGCCACAGGTATTCATTAACGTAGTATTTTTTTGTTTAATGATATAATCAAGATTGTTGCCTGAATGAATGCCGTTCAAATGTTATAGATTAGGAGGCACCTTTGCTTTGTATAATAATGTCAAAAAGTGATTGTATGCAAAGAATAAGAGAAAAAAGTACTTGTAGAATGCAGTAATAGCAACTAACGAATTTACAAACTTTTTAGAAATGATGCCCAAATTGGCCATCATCATCATAATACAAAGATCAAAATTAAAGGAACAAAATCATATACAGAAACTGTTCTTTTTTCATGTATTAAACTGATAAAAAATACTACCGAGAAGAAAGGCCCGTGCTTTGTATTGTACTAACGGGATAAAAATAACGAATAATATGTTTTCAACAATAAAAAAAATGGTGTGGACTTTAACGGAGCTTTTTTGTGGACTTTAGCGGAACTTGCTATTGTGGACTTTAACGGCGTTTTCTTGTGGACTTTAGCGGAGGTCATTTTGTGGACTTTAGCGGCGTTGTGGACTTTAGAGGAAATTTGTTGTGGACTTCTGAGGAAATGTGGACTTTAACGGTGCCACAGTACATATACATTTTTCTAATATTTTACAGCTTAATTTTCAACTAGTTAAAGCTTACAAACTTAAATTGATCATCATTTTTACTTTATATTTCTTTTTAAAGCGGATAAACGTAAAGGCAATCCGGTGTATTGCTATCTATTAACCGATCTATAAACATGATGAATTCGCATAAATCATCGAGTGCAAAATAACATTCCTTATCTTATAAATTCAGTTCTTCAATGAATACTCTCCAAATACTTTTTAAATATCAATATTAAAATGTTTTGTTTTATATAGACTGATATAAAAAAAAATCCTTATCTGCATAGTATCGCCTATTACGAATTATAGTTATCCCGTACCATTGTAAACTCGTACCAACGTCAACTCGTACCACTTTAAAATAAAGGGCTGAGCTTTAGCGCATGATACGCCCGTTGCTCTTTTAACTTGTCTTTTATGCTTTAAATGAATTAATATGATCAACTAGAAATATATATACAAATCAAAAGGGATGTTACATTAATATATTCACCAAAGTTTCATAAAATCCCCCTTTTTTAAGTATAAAAATTCATTACTTAAGAAAACGTAAAATCTAAAATTTATAAAAAAGGAAAGGGAGCTTATGTCAATAGATATAAACAATTTATCAAAGTTGCATAAAATTTTGTGAAAGTGTTAGTTATTGTCCCAAAATTGGAAAATCCCCCTTTTTTAAGCATAAAAATTCATAACACGGAAATGTAAAATCTGAAATTATAAAAATTGAAAGGGAGCTTACATCAATAGATATAAACAATTCACCAAAGTTTCATGGACATTGGTGAAAACCTTTTTGAGTTATTGTCCAAAGTGTTGAAAATCCCCCTTTTTTATGAATAAAGCCCCATAAATCCAAAACTTAAAATCTGAAATTTATAAAAATTGAAAGGGAGCTTACGTCAATAGATATAAACAATTCACTTAAGTTTCATGGAAATTGGTGAAAGTTTTTTTGAGTTACTGTCCGAAGTGTGGACGACGGACGGACGGATAGACAGACGGACGGACGGACAACGGTATACCATAAATCGTCCCGTCTAAAAGACGACGGGCGTATAAAAAGTACATGATTTCGTCTTCGCCGTTTTACTAAACATACAGCTTTTTACTAATTACTGCCAAACATCACTATACTGGATATTAGATATATACCCCCCCCCCCCCCCCCGAAAAAAGAAAAAACAAAAAACAACAACCAACCAGTACATCATTAGAATCCCAAATCATTTATCGCTTAAAAAGAGGGGCAAAAGATATCAGATATCAGAGGGACATTCAAACTCATAAATCGAAAATAAACTGACATCGCCATGGATAAAAAAGAAATAGATAAACAGACAAAAAAGTAGTTCACAGAACACAACATAGGAAACAAGGACTGAGCAACACAAACTCCACCAAAAACTTGGGTGATCTCAAGTGTTCCGGAAGGGTAAGCATATCCTGTTCCACATGTGGCACCCGTTGTGTTCTCATATTACCCATAATACCAATTTGATTTGATAGCTTTGTTTTAATTTGTGTTTCAGACGCGAATTATTCAGTTTTTGGTTAAAATGCACACCATTGATTAAATGTTTTTGAGGAGAATAAAATAACGAACCCATATGCATAAATTCTTAAAACATAGGAACATATAGGCAATAACTGTTTAGTGTCTTTAAATATCAGCTGTATGTGTACGAGGCTAAGACACAGGTGTAATGCGAGCTTAAGTTAGCTAATACTCCTGTTTCGAGCCGAGTACAAATACAGTTTAATATTTAATGACACTAAACAGTTATTGTCATTATCCTGCATTTAATCCTGTATTTTGTTCGTGTTTTGAAAGACACAAAACTTCACATTTTTTTTCATTTTTTTTCGATTTGAAATCCCTTGCGTCCGTCCCGCATAGTAATATTAAAATCACAAATTCAGCTGAAGACGGGTTGAAAAAACAAGAATCTCGAATGGTCAACAATAATACATCGCTTAAGGTAAATGATTGTTTATTTTAACATAACAACTACATGTAATTTCAGATCTAGATCTAGGTGAGGGCGTGCAAATATTATAATTTCACCGAGGGGAGCAAGACGAAACACACTGTAATGTTTCTTTATGCCGAAAACAAACAAAAAACGATACCCCCTGCTTTTAATTTAATCATTTAAAAGTTACAACATTATATAGTAATGCAAGAACGCAAGAATATAAGGATGTAGGAGTGTACCATCTTTTCTTTCAATGTATTTTGTCCTTCTATATATACAACGTTACAGTAAAGGATTATTTTTTTATCTTAGGCAAATATTGTTCTCAAAATGTATGCCCTTTATAATATTTCTTCATTGTTCAGTAGCTGTCAAAATTCTTATTCTATTTTGATGAACACATTTTAGTATTGTATTTTTTCGTTATTACTACTTTTTTGTCCGGAATATAAGTGAAATATTTGCCACTGTACGTTAGGAAAACGTAACAAAATAAGCTAAAAATCAATTCACAAAGCTATCATACATTTTAAAATAAAAAGAACATATATGCTAATTTGTTGCTATTATAAGTATTTTTTCGAAGTAATATGTTTTAATATCAATTTTGAATAAGTACCTGTTTGTCGTAAGTATAACGGTGTCGTTCAATTCTTTTTCAGTAGGGGGTTACGGGGTTAGGACCAACATCTTTTTTCACGACCAATGCCTTTGAATGGGGTAATATGATTGGAACTTCAATTTATCATGGGTTGGAACCCCCTTTTAAAAAAATGCTGGATCCGCCCATGAATATTTCCTAATTCCATCATAGATACATGCATTTATATGACCATGATTTGAATATCCTTGAATTATCCTGGATATCGAACTTAACATCACGTAAAGTTGAGAATTAAAATGAGGAATGTGTCAAAGAGACAACAACCCGACTAAAGAGTCGAAAACAGCCGAAAGCCACCAATGGGTCTTCAACACATAGAGAAAATCCCGCACCCGGAGACGTGCTTTAGTTTGCCTCTAAACAAAAATATGTACTAGTTCAGTGACCTTGGACATCAAGCTTAATCCGAAAATTATAAATAAACATATTAAAATTTAGGCAATTAATAAGTTTGCTATAACAATTTTGCCAACGATTAAATCTATCTGAAACAAGTGTACAACAATTATCAATTTTCTGATTTATTACAATTTAAACTAAATCGTAAATTATTGATGATAAACGTGATTAAACTGTTACATTATCACGATTTTATTTTGACTGTTCAAACAACAGAAAAGTTCCCAATTGTGAAATAGATAACGACTTGTTATTTTTCTCCCCAGATGTGAAACTTCAAAGAGTGAAGATGTGATAGACGGATGCTAAAAATCAACATGTAAATTATATGGACGAGAAATAAAAAGGTTTTTCATGTATTGAAGTTATTCTGGAAACTGTTATCAATTAGAGAGATTCCGATCAAAGCTTTGTATTTGCAGTCCTCGAAGAACGCAAAAAAAAAGGCACTGTGGCACCGTTAAAGTCCACAATTCCTCTAAAGTCCACACCACCGCTAAAGTCCACAACAAATTGACGCTAAAGTCCACAACGCCGCTAAAGTCCACAAAAAAGCACCGTTAAAGTCCAAATAATTACATTAGATGTATGTTTCATTATAATACGTTATTCTGATTGGCCAACTGCACATCTCGTGCTATTCCTGAAACAATTGTATTAGACAATAACATTTATCATTCATGATGACACGAGGTCCCACAATAAAGTGCACAGGTAAATTAAATGAAAACTTGATAAAATCGTGTTTTCATGATTCTAGCTAAAAAAAATGTAATTATAAGTATTGAATGCTTCTTTTTGTAACTTTATAGGGTTGTAAAAGCGTTGACCGGGCGCACATTTTTAGTATGAAGCGCTTCCGCGCTTCATACAAAATGTACTTCGGTCAACGCTTTTACACCCCAATAAATTTACAAAAAGCAGCATTCAATTCTTAAATATTTTTTTTTTATTATAAAAAATCAATTCGCTTCTTTTTTTCACTCTCGATAGTATAAATCTAACAAAAAACAAGGACTTTTGTTCTTGTAAAGTATTTCTTATCAAGCTTGAATTATATTTAAACTCCTTTATTCAATTTGAAATTTGAGTTCAAATGCTCACTGAAATTAAAGTTATTGGAAGTACATACATGTATAATGTTGGAAGATACGTAAATTTTTCAGAATATTCAGAACTTTAATAGAAAAAAGTCAAGCCAATAAATAGTCAGAAGGATGTGTCACCTTCAATTTGTTTTTACAAATATCATCATTGTATCATGAAAATCTAAGATTTTCCTAAAAATATTTAGGGCCTATTTCCTTCAGGAATTAATCAAAATTGGTACCAATGGAAGCAAAATTCTCATTGGTTTATTTATTTATTTAAGAAATAATTCATGGGGGCTTAAATATATCGTAATTTTACCACGGGTTGGCAGTTTATGACAAATATTTTACCCTGAGCGATAACAATGAAGCCAGTACATGTATGATATATTCCAAATAAAAAAGAAAGTATTCTATGCTTTAAATTATATTTCTATCGTTAAAGTATCGGATATCGATGCGTTGAATGGACCCTCTTCAATTATTAAGGACAGGTATAGTTAAAAAAAACTTCGAAAAGAGGAAAAACAAGATTAGTTTTTTTTTTTCGAAAATATCACCATAATGTCAAATTCCTTTGCAAAATGCACATTTTGATATTTTAACTATAAAGGAAAGAGTAATGTAAAAATCATCAAAATAAAGCGGTTGCATGGCGGTCTACCAAAATGTCACAGCAACGCTAATTTGACGTTCAATAAATAATATTATAGGCAACGTAACTATTATTGCGTTATGGTGATTTTGAAACGCTTCTATTTTACGGAGAGAATACATAAATATGAATTTGTATTATATTTTTAAACTTGGACACATGCGGAAGAATATCTCAAAAACGTTTTGCGGCGATCCCCACAAAGACCGGTAACTCTGCATAAAAGTTTGTTTTTGCGGGAAAATATGAATGCCTACTCATATCCAATCTTTTAGAAATCGAATTTTTACAGGAGTGTCCACCATGCCCTTTCACTGAACTCTTATAAGAATAGTAAAATAAAATAATGTACCAATGGATGAAAATTATATATACATGTAACTGTTATGTTAATATAATATATATTAACATCAAATCAGTGTATACTGATTTGAATCACTACAATATAATAGTTATTACGGTGAGACTGAATTTCTTGTCATTTGTTCAGTGTTTCAGTACTTTGATTAGTATTTTAAAAAGCCTAATGGAAGTCTAGTATGAAGATCTGAGCTGAAACTTTAACGAATTATAAACTTTCAAGGAATCATTATGTTCTGTTCTTTCCAATACAATTTTATTGGTTACTGTAGAACAGATTTAGCGTTTTGTGAGTTTATACATATTAATCTTTGTGTAATTTTGCATGTGATTTTAACAACACTTTACCAAGTTAAACAAGTATTGTATGTATATTTTTGTTTCGAAAACAAGTACATAGTACACAGTACGGACACCATAAGTAAGCAGCCAAGATGAAAATAAGGAGATGTAGTGATTGTCGATGGTACAACTCTCCACGAAGGTTCAAATGAAGTGAGTGTAAGGAATTAGACAACAAATAAGGGAGTGCGGAACAATAACGAAGTAGTTGATAAGGATTGGAGTCGAACGCATATGCCTCAAGCGGGGTTCATCGAATTTACAACCTCTGTGTTGACATCCTAGTGATTACTGTAGATATACTTCTCAGATCGCTCGGCAAACAAGGCCTCGGAAATTATTTAACTGATAGCAAAAATATATGAAATAATTGCCGATGCGACAATTTCATCTCTATCAGAGAATTTAACAACTATTATATAGCTCACCGTACGTCCTTCAATAATGAGCAAAATCGATAGTTCACAGAAAGCTATAAAAGGCCCCGAAATAAAAAAAAACCTGTTGAACAATTCAAACGAGAAAAGTAACGGCCTGATATCATTTAAATAACAATAAAGGTGAAAATAATATGATATACAGAAACAATCGACAGCCAACGAGTTATACGTTCCTGGCTTGGATAGGTACATGTACATACAGAATGTGGCGAAGTTGAACACATTGCTGGCGCCAAACCCTTCCCTTACTTCGAACAGTGTTGAAACAGTACAACACATACACTATTGTTCAAAAGTTTGCGTAAATTCATTATAAGTCAAAACCTCATCAATATCATATTAACTGATATTTATGTTATAAATGTACAAGTATGATGCAAATAATATTATATATATAATATTAACTTTCCTCTTTGGTCTACAGTACGGAAGCCGATAAGGGCCATTCAGCATGCCGTAATTTCGACATAACATGTCGTTATAACGACATCGCTATATCTATATAAAACATTATCGGACCACAGATGAATTATCACGTTGTGATTAGTTAAACGCCGTCATGTGGTGACCCCCTATGAGACCGTATGGGGTTAGTAAGTTTCATATGGGGTTCATGACGCGTTAATGGCGACGTCATCTATTAATGTTGTAGTGTTTTATTGATTTTTTTCAACAAAACGCCGCAGAAAAAGTCCAGCGTCCGATAAATTCGTTATACGGTTAACTACTGACCCCCTACGGATCCATAGAGGGTGAATAAAATTCATAGGGGATTCGGCCTCCGGCCTCACCCCCTAGGGATTTTACTAACCCTCTATGCATCCGTAGTGGGTCAGTAGCGAACCATATAACTTATAATATGTATTATGATTGCAATGAGACGAAATGACACAGAAATTAACAACTATAGGTCATCATAACGTCCTCAATAATTAGAAAAGCCCCCTCATAGTCAGCTATAAAAGAGGGACGAAAGATACCAGAGGGAGAGTCCCCGAAATGCTGTGTGGGAGACAATGTTATTAATTAATTATTAGCTCCCTTGGTAAAACTCCAAATTTCATATTTAAGGAGGCTCAAGGGTATAAAAATTTCAGAAAAAAATAAACATTTGTTTTTCACTACAAATTTTATTTATTACCTTTTGTAGTTGTTACTTTATCATATGGTACAAAAATCAATCAAAACAATCAATTCGTGTTGGCCCCAGATGACATTTAAAATGTATACATCATTCAAAAAGTTCCAAATTATCTCCCTTTGGTGGAAAAATGCCTTTTTTTGGCTTTAAAATTGAAATATCTTTTTTAACTCATCGGTGACATATATTTTTGAATATAATTTCCATATAAGCTGTACTTAAACTAAATTATTGTAAAATTTGAGCGATTTCTGTAATAAATTTCTTTTTTTATTTCAATATTACCTATATTTCTCCTATTACTTCAACCACCTTTACAAAAATGTATGCTTCTTTCGAAGGCAGATTGTGAGAGCAAATGAACGGTGACCCCACTTTTTTATTTTATTTTTCTATTAACTATAAGATAAAGTTCATTTATAGAAAAATATAGAGAAATCCTATATAAATGATTTAGACCCGCGAACCCCCTTAATGTATTTCATTGTTAAATAATTTACATGACGCTTAATAAGTATATATATATATATATAGGATGAAATTTGAAAAAAATAGGCAGGACAGGAGTTTTGAGTAAAAAAAAAGGCAGGATGAGCAACTTGGTAAAAAAAAGGCAGGATGACAATTTGTGTAAAAAAAGTCAGGATAAACTAGTAAAAAAAAAGGCAGGACCGAATAGAGTAAAAAATAAAAAGGCAGGACAGGGATTACAACTAAAAAAAAAGCAGGACAAAATTTTTCATACCATGTCTAAAAATAACTCAATGAATTATTTCTATTCTAATATGACAAATTCATGGTCATTCTAAATATATGGTTCCAGATGAAATATTAAGGATAAAAAGTACCATAATTGAATTTGGAGCGAATGACGTAAAAATTCCGGGAATGACGTCATAAATAAAACTCAACGGAAACGAATTGTCAACCGGTCACATAAAACTGGAATCCACTTGTAATTACGTTTCACTGAAACTGATGAACAAAGTGAAGTAGTCAGCCGAGAAGCAGCTTATTATCATAAAAAGGGAGATATATATATACAGTCAGTGACTGTACATTAAAAAAAATTGATAAGAAATGATTATACAGTCAATGCAATTTGACTGCGCAAAGACCACAGCTACAGTGTATACAAAAATTATACATTCAAGTCGAAATTTCATATGATACCTGATTATAATAAACTTTCTGAGTCGGAACATTCGGTGGAATTAAACAATTATATCATGCTTACAAGGGGTATTTGCCAAAAATACCGGTTTCGAGGTAATCAAATTTCCCTCGCCTAACGGCTCTGGAAATTTGTACCTCTCAACCGGTATTTTTGGCAAATACCCCTTGTAAGCATGATATATTTGTATAGAATTTAGCGGATAAAATTTATATCTATCTGTGTTGTTTTTGCATTTTTCATTTTGATATCGTTTTTGAGAAACATGTCTTTTGATGTCTAACATTTAAAGTATCTGTTTTTCGAAATAGTATTCGTATATTGTTGTTAAAATTAAAACATTCATACTTGTTTTTTTTGTTTTATTACAAACAAAATGAATGTCTGTTTATATCTGAATTAGCAAAATACTTGTCTAAAATTAAAAAGAAATAAATGTGCATAACTTATTTCATCGACACAAAGTTATCTCATGCTGATACAGTATCTATATATTTTCCCCGGGCGCATTTTCTTTTCCCCGGGCGTTCCCCCCCCTGGCGCTTTTTCTTCACCCGGGCGCTTTTTAGTAGGACCCCAAATATATAGGCTCCAAGACATGTCAGTGTCTCAAGCATATAAAAACAAAGAACGACATATTGGAGTTTCTTGTGGATGTACAAATATTTACTAAAGAATCGAAAAGCGCACCATCATAGCTAGATAACTTTACTAAATGTTGTCTGTTTGATTGATAGGAAATCGCAATACAAAGATCAGATTTGTGGGGATCAAAATCAGAAACTGTAATCTTTTCATTTATCAAAAATTTAATTCAACCTGATAAGAAATACTTTACAAGAACAAAAGTCCATGCTTTTTATTAGATCTATACTATCGGGAGTAAAAAAAAAGCGAATTTATTTTTTTATATTAAAAAAAAACATTGTTTGGACACTAACGGTGCTTTTTTGTGGACTTTAGCGGAACTTGTTGTTGTGGACTTTAACGGCGTTTTCTTGTGGACTTTAGCGGAGGTAATTTTGTGGACTTTAGCGGCGTTGTGGACTTTAGCGTCAATTTGTTGTGGACTTTAGCGGTGGTGTGGACTTTAGAGGAATTGTGGACTTTAACGGTGCCACAAGGCACAAATAAAGAGTGATGTTATAAATGTAAAAGTTCATAAAGTTTTTTTTTAACATATTTCTATTTCCAAGCCAATGGTCACTTACTCGCATATATTATAATATAACATAAAAACAATAATGTCTTAAATATTTCTTAAGAATATATTGTTTTTAATATTTTTTCTTTATTCTACTTTCCAAGACATTTCCAATATTTGCATATATAAGTAAATATATAATTTTTTTTAGATATTCAAGGCAGTTTTATTTCTTTTTCAATAACTTTTAGAATGATCCCCTTCTCTTATTTCTAGTTAATTTTCTGTATTTTATAAACGTCTTTTTTATGTGCGTTAGATATATTTCCTGAACACAGGGGCGGATCCAGAACCTCGATTCCTGGGGGGGGGGCACCATGAAATCAAAATTTATATATGTTTTTAGAGATGTATATATGCGAGGGTGGGTGGGTTTGTTTAGTTGTTTGGGGTTTTTTTTAGGGGGGGGGGGGGGTCACATCATCGTTTTCTATTTCTTTATAACTATTTCACTTTATACTTTATTATTAATCTTTTTTAAATTCGTCTTAAACATGCATCAAATATTTGCCACTAGACTTTAATTAAACAACCAACAATCAATCAATATTTTCATTATATTTCATCGCCTCTACCTCCTTTTATCTATACATTTTGGCCTCCCTTCCAGGCTTACTTTTTTGCACAGAATTCTTATCTCTGTAAAACACCTTCATATCCTTATATATGGTGACCTATTCATTTCCTTGTACATGTACGTACATATGGTACCGTAATTGAAACAAGAAAAATAAACAAATATAACTGTATGCTTGGGCTGTATAAGTCCCAGATTCTGTTTTAAAGTAGATCTTATGGAAATAAAATAGCATTTATAAATGATTATTTATTAGAAAATATCACATTTTTCCTGGACCTGGGGAAAAGGGAGAGGGGTAAAACAAATTGTTAATTTTCCATGAAAATAAGAGGGGAAAGAAATATGACATGCCGTTTAAAAAAAAAACAAATCTTATATGGTATTAAAAAATAGTTTTATTTGTTTGCTGAATAAATTCTCAAAACGAGTTTTGAAATTGAAGAAGAAGAAATTTTATTTGTGAGTACTGTATTTTGGAATGAAGAGATACCCAAATATAAATGCATATGCCATCCTTATCGACTTCAAACATATATTTGTACCTATTTAAAAAAAAAAAAACATTAGAAGTTTCACCTGGTAATCGTTATAATAAACCAATAAAAAATCGTACTATTCGAATCAACATGTAAATGTATTTTACATAAAAGCTTTTGAAAACAGACATTACACACAGGTGTCAATATTTACACACTCACCGATAATTTGTCATAAATCACACATGTGGACGCTGGTATTAATTACATAACGGCCAGTTTAAGAAGTCAAATCAAGCTAAGATTAATTTCCGCTCTGGATAAGAAGATTCAATAGCAATAAAATTATGTTAGATTTTTTTTTTGGTGACCTTAAATTGGGGGGGGGGGGGGGGGGGGTAAATCCGCCACTGGAACATGCATGATATATATGCCACTGGACTTCAAGAAATGAACAACCAATCATTACTAGCTAGTGTTTGCCCTTGAATAAAAAATAAAAACAAATACACTGTACATGCATATAACAGCGGACTATGCTTGCACTTACAGATAAATTGACTGACTTTGGAAGTACTAGGTTATTTTGAAAAAGGTTAAATATACGGATCATACGCTAATGTAAAAGACAGGAAATGATTACACTAAAGTCATCGAAAAAAATGTTTTCCCTCCGTGAAACGAAATAAGAAGATTTTTTATCTATTTTTTGGAAAAACTTAATGGGCGTTAGTTTTAAAATAATTTACAAACACGAATAGGGTCATTCATTTCTTTAATAAAGAAAACTATGCAAATCGTTTGACGTGGATAATGAAAAAGATTGACACACAAATGTTTTGAAAGCTTAATATAATATATTTTATTTATTTTAACCAGGGATAGCGACTGCCACTAAATTATATTTCTGAGATACTCCTGAAATTTTTCACGTCTTTTACGATGTACATCTTACTAACATATATGAAAATAAATAGAAAAAAATGACAACTTTAATAATAAATATGAATAATAAAATAAAGATTGTTCGCCTCCTATTTTTTTACAAGTAATATATTTTTTTTAAGAAGAGAAGGTATTTTGATATTTAAAGTCATCTTGTTAGCCTTTCATAATTTAAATATTTTTTGTATGTTACTATTTATCTATTCATTTCAGAGTTATCATTTTTATTTTAAATGTAATAACGAAATAATGAAATGAATTCTATTCATAAATAAACAAAGAGTAGTAAAATATACCGATTAACTTTGGTATATTTATTCGTTTCATTTGGAAATTTGAAAACTAGCATAATCGCCAAACAACCAATCAGGTGAAATAGTATCGTTTGTGAACGAATCATGTTTGTTTACACGGAATATATTGATCGTTTCGTTCGTTTCGTTCACACACGACTTTGAGCGGAAAAACACGAGTAAACGAAATGAGTGGAGATACACGATTCTGACTGATTTAACTTGTTCATTCTCATTTCATTCCATTCGCGTGTTCGTTCCGTGTAAGAGGGAACGTTGAGTGGTTTAGTAGCTGTAAGTATACCAAATAAATAAATGATTTGGAAAATACGTTAAAGGTATAAAAAGTTATGAGAATTGAGAATGCAATTATGTTCTATCCGGGCACTCTGGTTCTAAACCTTGGTTCAATTTGGGTTTTTTGGTTCTGAGTTTAGTTTAGTTTAAACATATTTTATTTGTTAAAGTACAAATTGGATAAGACACAAGTCAAACAGACTTATGAAGTCTTCTCCATTTAACATTTATAGCAATATAATACAAAAATATATGTATGAGCATGCATGTATAGAATGGTATATCTATTTAGTAAATATATATATAAATATGGATCAAAAGACGGATAATTGAAGAAAAAGAAAACAATAATAATACAGAAAAAAAATTAAAAATAAAAATATATAAATCATTATTTAGAAAACAGAAACACAAAAAAAAAAACAAAAAAAACAACAACAAAAAAACAAATAATAATAAAAAAAACAAACAAAAAAACAAAAAAAAAAACAAAAAAAAAACAAAAAAAAAAAACGAAAAAATAAAAAGGACAAAAAAGGAGAAAAGAACTTTAGATGATGATGTGTGTGCGATCATGGTTTGCTACCTAGACAATTTGAAATCTTTCCGAACTTTTAATAAACTCAAAGACATTTTTGAAAATGGTTTGGTTTTGCTCTAGAGAAAGAAGACAACTACCCGAGGTAAGTAGTTCTATGTTAATTTTACAATCATTTGGAAGCCAGCGCAGACTTTCATACATTTTATTTCGTATGTCTGAATATAATATACATTTAAAAAAGAAATGATAGGAATCTTCACGATTAACACCACAGCGGCAGGAAGGGTCAGAAATAATATTGACCCTATATAGATCATAGTTCAAGGATGATGCAAAACATCGAAGTTGGGTGAGAATTATATTCAATTTTCGATTTCCAAATTCATATTGCTTCGGTACAAATATATTACTCTGAGGATAACGGTTTTTTAGTTCAGTTTTAAATTTATTAATTGATTCCACATCACGAGTTGAATCCTCAAGATTATTCCAAAGACGTATGGTTGATGGAATAAAAGAATCATTAGTTAATGCTAGTCTGCAGAATGGAATAATGATGTCATTTCCATTACGTAGAGGATAGACCGTCATACTTTGTATTTTTTGGGGAATTAAATTTGACAAATATTCTGGAACATTATTATTTTGAATATTATAAAACATTTGGATTTTTCTTCTCTCTCTTCTTTCAGCTAATGTTTCCCATCCAAGTTCTTCATAAATAATCCTTGAGCTTGTGAATATAGGTAACCCCGTAACTATCCTAGCAGCTTGGAGCTGTAATTGCTCCAGTTTATTGACATAACCTACCCCAATATTATCCCAAACCTCACTTGCATACTCAAATAAAGGTCTTATAAAAACTAAATAGAGTTTTTCTAAATTTTTCCTGCTCAGTTTATATTTCAACTTCCTTAGCATATTTATATGTTTAGACGTGCTTAAGATAATATTATCAACGTGGGCATTCCATTTAGCATCATTGCTAAATGTAACCCCTAAATGTTTATGAATATTTGTAATAGGTATATTTTTATCATTGAATATAAAGTTCATTTCTGGGGTTTCAACATTAGAAAATAACATAATTTCTGTTTTATCTGGATTAAAAGACATTAACCATTTTTTGGACCATTCGTTCAGCTTTTCTAGATCATGGTTTATCACAGTTTCTATCTGAAAAGCATCACGATCCGCACAGCTGAACGATGTGTCATCTGCGAAGAGTCTGCACAGAGAAATAAGTCTTTCTGCAATATCATTAATATATATTATAAAAAGTAATGGTCCAAGGACCGACCCTTGAGGAACTCCAGCTGAAATACTGCAAAGTTTTGAAGAAGATTGCTTGATAACCACCCTTTGTTTTCTATCACTTAAGTAGCTTCTAAACCATTTTAACAGATTTCCATTTATACCATAAGCCTTCATTTTATGTAATAAACCATCATGCCAAACTTTATCAAAGGCTCTAGAGAAATCGCAAAAAACAAAACAACTTATCTCTTTCTTTTCAAGTGAGTTCAATATGCAATTATATATTTCTAACAGTTGGTGAACCGTTGAACATTTAGGAAGATTCTGAGCCTTGGTTCTATCCGGGTTCTTTGGTTCGAAACCAAAGTAACTGGTTCAACATCGACGGTTAATGGAGCTGTAAGGTATTATCTTCTCATTTTAATTATTTTGATTAGAAAACTAGACAAAAATAAAACATCGTATAGATTTTAAAAATAAACCAATATATATATTCAGTATATCGAACATCCTTTTATCTAAATCGGTCGTTCCGTTTTCATTTATTTTCCTTAACTCATCCCTTCTTTTCTTTTATATTTCTAGAAGTTTTAAAAACACCAAATTAGGACAGGTCATTCAATTGGCCAAAGTATATGCATCTAGCCACTTGACGACTTGCATATAAATTTGATTAAACATTTATTTTCAAGTTCGACTGAATTTTATTCAATTGGCTTTGTAATTTCAGATTTGCTAGAAGTACATGTAACAAATCGTTTTGATAAAAACAGAATGTAGTAAGACATGTAAAGAGAAAGCGATGATCAATTTAAGTTTGTAAGCTTTGATTAGTTGAAAAATAAGCTATAAAATATTACAAAAATGTATATGTACAATAAATTTGTCAAATTTGACACTCCTTGTGAAGGGCATGCATATAATGAGGGGACCTTCAACAATGAACATAGTTCATACCGTATAGTTAGCTATAAAGCCACCGAAATGACAATGTAAAACAAATCAAACGAGAAAACTAACGGCCTTCTTTATGTACAAAAAATGAACGAAAAACAAATAAGTAACACATAAACAAACGACAACCACTGATTTACAAGCACCTGGCTTGGGAGAGGTACATACATACAAAATAAGGCGGGATTAAACATGTTAGCGTGATCCCAACCTTTCCCCTAACCGGGGACAATGCTTATCACCACAAAACACAAAATCAAATTTGAAATTTGATAGCGTCACTTTTACCGTTTATGAGTTATCATGCCCCTTTATAAACATTGAAAATGCTGAATTTTCGATTCCGTCCACTTAAATAGGTTTACCTCAATCAAATGTTTGTTACCCCCAAACACAGATCTATCAAGTTCAATATTGGGTGGCGTCACTTTTACTGTTGATGAGTTATTAGATATAAGAAGATGTGGTACGAGTACCAATGATACAAATGTCAACACGGGGCCTGACAGGAAAAATCTGTTGTTTCCGTTATCTAACTTTAATTTACCTCAACCAAATGTTATGAAACTTATACACAATGCTTATGGTCACAAAACGGTCAAAACTACATGAACCCTGCATCTATACATGTATGTGGAAGATTCCTCAGGTTTTATTCACACGCGGGGGCATCTGTGGCCGTTAGACATATACTACATTTCTTAACTTTTATTGAATTCTACTTCTAATAGAAGTAACTTATATATTTTTTTTCATGATCTCAGTACAGTTGGGTAACAGACAGTGATATTTCAAGTTTCATGTGACCAGCATAACAAAGTGTTTCACTAGATTGAACTCTCTGTCTAAGTGTACTTTAAAGGTTCTTTGCACTGAGTTCAGTTTATTGATATGCGTATAACTTCTGTGTGTACACGGGTGTCAATCGGTTTAACGAGAGAAATGATCGTGAAAGAATATCTAACGGGGGGTCAAGTATTGCGAGACGATATTGAAAGCTCTGGTACCGAATCGTGAAAGAATTTTAATGTAAATTCTAGGTCAGAATCTGTAAAAAGATCGCTTAATTTTCAAAACGCGGAACAAATCCGAACAAAAAAATATGTCTGTCAAAATGGTTAAACTTCCTCAACATTACTGTGCAATAATATAAGGAAAATATGCAGTACTTTACGAAAAAACACAAAAGGCGCAATTCATGTCTATGATTTTTTTTAGAAAAAACACGCTATTTGTACCTATAATGGTCATATTTCAATATATCATGATAAATTTAAAATTTAATCTTTGGTGTATCTGATAGTAAAGTAAAATAAAAGTATGTTCTTCCCTTAAAAGCTTTAATGTTTTACGAAAACCTTGAATGTTGTTGAATTTTCATCAAACTTGATCGTGAAAGATCAGGCAACGCATTATTTTGATCGTGAAAGATAATGCGTGACCAGACTTAATACTAGTAATCAGTTATCAATATTTCTTTAACCATTTTATATACCTGCAACTGGTTAAAACCTGTAACTATTTTGATAATAATGAACATTAAAGCTATTGTTTTTTTTTAATTCAACTCTTTACATCGAAAGTTAAAAAAACAAAAACAACTAAAAACGTGTCTAAATCAGTGTGACAAATTCAGCTCTGAGAATCGGTCTAGTACAATTCAGACAGACCGCCACTATTTAGCCAATAACATGTGTATGCAACGTTAAAATCAAAATATTAACCATCAACCAAAAACTTACAGCAATAAACAGCATCTTTCATGAACAATTTGAGATTGAACGAGATAACCAACATTTTGTGCAACAGTACTTTCTTAAGTTCTATTTGTCTTTATATACAACGTACCAGATGTCAATTGATTTCCAATGAGATAACTATATACTACAGTCTAAAGAATACCAGAGCGCAACTGCTGAAATGTCTCGTCAGCTTTACTTATGATAGTAAATTTGTTCAACGTCTGTAATATTAAGGGTTTTACTAGAAGTGTCAAATATGCTTAAGATTGTCAATGGTTCATAAAAAGAGGTCAAGGTCAGATGAACCAAGCAATACAGATCTCTACAAACATCCCGTACACCAAATATAGGGGTTTCGATCCACACAGTACCTTAGAAACTAACAAATGTAAAAGTTAGGTTTGGTCAATTAATTTGTAACATAAGGTCGCAAGTATACGAACCCTGACTGACAGCCAGACATAAACATCTTACTAGCATTCAATATATCAAATACAATTGACGTCATATATGAAACATGCAGACATACATGTACACCATACACTACACCGTGGCGCTATAGCATACAGGTATAAAAGGCCAAACAACATAAAACGATCATTGCCAAATGATGCATAATGAGGTCAATGGTATTTGAAACCTTGCAGAAGTAAAAAATGAACACTTTACAATCATAACAACAGAGTTATCCTAAAGCTTAACGAATACGGACTTGACCACAAAACTAAATCTTGATCCATGAATTGAGTCAAAGTCGAGGTCAGGTGAATCCCGTCTGACAGACATGTAGATAACAGTATATAATATACAAAATGTAGTTATCCTATAACTCGTGATAAGTGAATACTTCACATGACAATAAAAACCCTTCATCCTACAATCAGCCAATTATTAGACAAATAACATGTTCACAAATGCACAAATAATAATTTGTTTGTATTATTTGTACTTGTACAAATAAAATCTCCTGTTACCCCGTTTATATCTTGAGCAAGCGATAATATGGATTGTCTTTATAAGTATCAGTTCATTTTTGACTCCTCTTCGAGGTCTACGTTTGAACAAAAGTTTCAAGTGCCGGGTGTAACTTACAGGATAATAGCAATAAACATAACATGCTTCAATTTATTGAGGATCTTGGCCTATCTAGTTTTTCTCAATATCTATAACAAATATTAATTATCATATAAGAATAATTTGAACGTCTTCGTAGCATCTGATCTTTCACGATCCTTTTCACGATCTTCAAAAAAGCGGTACATGATCTTTCACGATAAAAAAAAACCAATTTTGTGTTAATATTTCTTTTTTTACCAAATTTCAGATTATGTTTATACAAAATAACTATGAGAACCATTTGATTCATTCAAATAGAATGCTCTTATTCGGATAAAAGTAGTTTATTTTATTCGAATTTGTGAAAAATTCATGTTTGTTTACATTTTTTATGTCATTGAAATGTCGAGAAGCAATCTGCCTTTTGTTGTTTTGTAAAAACTATATACCTTTAAAACTGGATTTTCTCACATACTGATCATAATGTTGAACCACTTTGACAGACAGTTTTATTTTGTTGTAAATTTGTCTGTGTAATTAAACAAATCAGATTATTTAATGACCTTTCAAATGTCTTCTCGATTAAATTTCTTTCGCGATCCATTTTCAGACCTTTCACGATCGTCTCGCAATACTTGATCCTCGTTAGATATTCTTTCACGATCATTTCTCTCGTTAAACCGAATGGTGTAAATATACTCATCATTTCATAGATACCAGGACTAAATTAAGTATTCGTCTACAAAAGACTCATCAGTGACGCTCGAATCCAAAAAAAGTTAAAAAGGCCAAATAAAGTTCGAAGTTGAAGAGCATTAAATTTTTAAGATGTAAAAGCAGACTATCCGTATCTACATATCCATGAAATGAAATGTAAGGTAAAATGATTGAAACATTTTGTATTATCTATCACAACTGGCAGCACATGGTACTACTGAAGCAATACATTTCTCTGTGATTTTTCACATAAATTAAAAGATTTAGTTTTCATTTGTAACCAGCATTCTTAAACATTGAGAATGGAAATGTAGAATGTGTTAAAGTGATAGTTACATGACAAAAGAGCAGAAAGTAGTCGTAGGCCACTAATGGGTATTTAACAAAGAGAGAAAATCCCTCACCTGGATGTGGGCTTCAGAAGGCCCCTAAACAAAACAAAAAAAAAACAACATAAAAATGAACTTACGATTAAGAACATACAAGACTTACAACAAGAGTGCACACGCTGAAATGTCTCGCATTCTTTATTTATCATTGATATTATATTGATAGTCCTAAATATAAAGCTTCACTATAACTATCACATAAACTTAACATTAACCAAGAAAACTAAACATTGACCAATGAACCATGAAAATGAGGTCAAGGTCAGATGAAGCTAACAATTCTTCCATACAACAAATATAGTTGACCTATAGTTTAAGAAAAACAGACCAAAACACAAAACATAACCACTGATCATTAAACCTTAAAAATGAGGCCAAGGTAAAAAAAAAAACATGAGCGACTGACATATAATTCATAAAATATTTCCATACACCAAACATAGTTGATTTATTGCATATAGTATAAGAAATAAGTGCAAAACTCAAAAACTCAGCTTTGACCACTGAACCATAAAAATAAGGTCAAGGTCAGATGACAACTGCCAGCTAGACATGTACACCTAACAATCATTCCATATACCAACTATAGTCGACCTATTGAATACAGTATAAGGAATCAGACCAAAACACAAAAACGTAACTATAACAACTGAACCATAAAAATGAGGTCAAGGTCATATGACACCTGCCAGTAGGACATGTACACCTTACAGTCCTTCCATACACCAAATATACTAGACTTGTTACTTATAGTATCTGAGATATGGCATTGATCACCAAAACTTAACCTTGTTTACTGATCCATGAAATGAGGTCCAGGTCAAGTGAAAACTGTCTGACCGGCAAGAGGAGCTTGCAAAGTACGCACATACCAAATATATTTATCATATTCCTTAAAATAAGAGAGAATTTAATATTACAAAACATATTAACTTTTTTCAAGTGGTCACTGAACCATAAAAATGAGGGCAAGGACATTGGACACGTGACTAACAGGAACTTCGTAACATGAGGCATCTATAAACAAAGTATGAAGCATCCAGGTCTTCCACCTTCTAAAATATAAAGCTTTTAAGAAGTTAAGATAACGCCGCCGCTGCCGAATCACTTTCCCTATGTCGAGCTTTCTGCGACAAAAGCCACAGGCTCGACAAAAACAAGAGACTCCTGACTTGGAACAGAAGCAAGAATGCGGCGGGTTTTAACATGCGTTATCTGCTTTTGAGTCGGGTTGTTGTCTCTTTAACATATTACCTATTTCAATTCTCAATTTTATTTGTGACATATCAACCCTCTTCCTATACGTCTAAAAGAAACAAACACACAGCAATACCCACAGTAGAACTCAGTTTAAAAAAAGTTCGAGTCCAATGTCAGAATAGTTAACAAAAGAAACTAAACAAAATGACAATGATTAGGAAAAAGAAGATGTGGTATGATTGCCAATGAAACTCTCTACAAGAGACCAAATGGCACAGAAATTTACCATTAAAGATTACCGTACGGTCTTCAACAATGAACAAAGCCCATACCGTATAGTCAGATATAAAAAGCCACGAAATGACAATGTATAACAATTCAAACGAGAAAACTAACGGCATAATTTATTGTTAACTTTCATAAATCTTGAACATAAATGAAATCAATTATATAAGATCGATAAAGCAACGGAAATCAACTTTGTATATTCATATGAACGATAATACTTGTAATAATAGTAATATTTTTTTTACTTAACGAAGGTAACTCATTTAACATACAATTGTTAATCTCACACAAGGCCTTCACATATTTAAACAAACAATTCATATATCAATCAATGCATATACAAAATACAAAAACAAAACGAAGAACTGAAATCAACCGTGACAGATCTGCAATGCGAATCTCTGAAACAAAACTTGGTGTTCTACGGAGTCGTTGACCAACCGGGTGAAAACACCGACAGTCTATTAAAAGGATTTATCCGTTCTGAAATCAACATAAAAAGCGAAATTAAATTTGTTAATGTTAGACGCATCAACAGCAAATTCAATCCACGTCCCATACTTGCATCGTCTGAAAGTTTGAAAGACCGGGAAAAAGTGCGCCGTTCAGCTTATAGATTAAAGGGAACTCCTTTCAGCCTGAGTGAGCAGTACCCATCAGATATTCTTGCTAAACGGAAAAGGTTAATCCCAATTTTAAAAGAAGCCCGAAGTCAAAATGTCAAGGCAGTGTTGCTCAAGTACAAGCTTTACATTGATAATGATGTTTTCGACCCTTTAAAACACAAGCAATTTATAAAGGAGTCAACAGTGGCATTTCCTAGTGGTGCTAGTTCTGGGAATTCGAAGGCGAAGAGCACAGTTGGTAGTAACGATGATGACCCGGACCCCAATAGCAGTATGGCTGAGAAGGAAGACTAGGATAGCGTTGAAGGACTTCCATATAGTGTTTCATCTAACATTTGTACTGAGAGTTTGAAATTTATCTCGTGGAATATTAATGGTGGTTTACAAACAAAACTTGATGATAAAGCATTTGTAAATTTTTTATGTACATATGATCTTGTTTTTCTTACGGAATGTTGGTTTGAAAAAGATTTTTCATTTCATTTACCTGATTATAATTGTCATTTATTCCCTCGATTGAAAGCTAAATCTGTTCAGGGAGGAGGTAGTGTTATTTTGATTAAAAAATGTTTTTCTACTGTTATTGATATTGAAACTTGTATTTTAGACTCTATTGTATGGTTGAATATTAAGCAGGGTATATTAACCAAAGACAAATCTGTATATATTGCTTGTATTTATATTCCCCCAGTCAAATCTAAATACTATAAGTTATATGATTGTGATTTATACAATGAGTTAGAAAATAGCATTGAGTTATACTCTGAACTTGGTCACGTTTTTATTCTTGGGGATTTGAATGGTCGAACTGGGACGTTAGTTGATTTCCTGGAAAATGATGATATTCATTTTACTTTAAAGAACCGAATTTGTGGCGCTTTCGAATATTCAGCCGATAGTGTTCTCCCGAAAAGAGTCAATCCCGATTTAAATACAAACAGTTATGGATCTAAAATAATTAGTATGTGTAAAGCCTCAGGCTTAAGGATAGTGAATGGTAGGCACAAAAACGGATTTTCAAATGACTTTACATATTGTGGCCCTATTGGTATGAGCGTTCTGGATTATTTCATTGTACCTTCGTTTTATTTCCCGAATATAAACCAGTTAATTGTGTCAAACTTTACAACTTATTCGGACCATGCATTTTTACATTTAGAACTGAATTTATTAAACACCATGCGAAACCCAGGCAAATGCTCAGATGCCATGGAAGATACAGAACGTCGTGTTAAATACAAATGGAAAGATGAATTTAAAGAACAGTGTACTGAGTGTATTCGTATTAATATGGACAATATCATTCGTTTACAGAATCGTATATAAACTTTGAAAATCAAAATTCTTTTGATAAATCGTTGAGCAATTTTACATGTATGATAGAGGACATTATGTCGCCTTTCTTTAAAACGATGCCTTATGTTAACAACAAGCCGTATAAACCAGTTAATTATTTTGACAAACCTTGGTTCAACACACGATGCAAGGAACTTTATCGATGTTATATAGATTATCTACATGTTTTCAATCGTTCAAAATCAATTGTAAACCATACAAACTTAACTTGTGCAAAGAGGGAATATAAAGTTATGGAACGTCGTCTTAAGCGAGAATACCAACGTATAGAGGGTAATGCAATGGACTTTTTGAAATATAGTAACCCAAAACTGTTTTATTCTAAATTTAGGAAAAGGACCGAAAAGAAAAATAATGTACCGTTACAATCTTTCTATGAACACTTTAAAAAATTGTCTTCTGTGAATATAGACAATACATGTGACGAAGATTTATTTAATAACACTGATGGCGATTGTGTATATCCTGAACTTGATAAAGTGATTACAGAGGAGGAGATTTTAAAAGCCATCCGCAATTTAAAGCGCAATAAAAGTCATGGAGGAGACGGTATTTTGAATGAATATTTTATAGAGTATAAAGATGTTTTTATGCCAATATTAGTCAAGGTTTTCAATGGTATTTTACAATCCGGTATATTCCCTACTAGCTGGGCCATTGCTATACTTGTGCCTATTTTCAAGAAAGGAAACGAAGACGATCCAAATAACTATAGAGGTATAAGTCTTGTAAGTAATTTCGCAAAATTATTTACTTCCGTATTAAATCAACGTTTGATGGACTGGTCTGATTCTTTTGATGTCATTACTGACGCCCAGTTCGGCTTTTGCCCAGGTTTTGGAACTGTAGATGCAATTTTTGCCCTAATTTCTGTAATTTTTAAGTCCCTATCAGCAAACAAACGTCTTTATTGTTGTTTTGTTGATTACACAAAAGCATTCGATACTGTTCAAAGGCTTATGCTATGGTATAAATTATCAAAAATTGGTATTCAAGGTAAACTTTTAACTGTTATTAAATCTATGTATACTAATGTGTCTACTTGTGTATGTGTTGATGGTTTTAATTCTGAATACTTTTCCAATGAATTGGGCTTGATGCAGGGAGAGGTGTTATCTCCCATACTTTTTTCATTATATGTTAACGATTGTGAAATGGCTTTCATTAATAGTAATGCCATACCATATGAGATGAAAGAATTGAATTTATTTTTACTTATGTATGCTGATGATATGGTTATTTTCTCAGAATCTGTTTTGGGGTTACAAAATATGCTTGATACATTATATGAGTATACATCAAAATGGTCATTGAGTGTTAATATTGATAAAACTAAAATTGTTGTATTTAGGAAAGGTGGAAGAGTTCATGTTGATGAGAAATGGTATTATGATAATAAGGAAATTGAAGTTGTTGATAATTTTACTTACCTTGGTGTACTTTTAAATTTTAATGGCAAATATAATATGTTACAACAGAAATTGTCAGAACAAGGTAGAAAAGCAATGTTTGCTTTAAGAAGAAATGTGAAAAGTATGTGTTTAAACTATGTCACTTTGTTATCACTGTTTGATACTTATATAAATTCTTTATTGAGTTATGCAAGCGAAATATGGGGTGCACATAAAGCCCCGGCAATAGAGAGAGTCCACATGAACTATTGTAAAAAAATACTTGGTGTAAAGTTGTCTACTAACAATGTTATGATATATCAAGAACTAGGTAGATTGCCTCTTATTTTCGCAAGAAAATGTAAGATTTTCAAATATTGGTTTAAATTACTAAATACTTCAAACTGTATATTGAAAAATTGTTATAACTACTTGTATTGTGAATTAGAGAGATGTCCAAATAATAAGTGTAACTGGTTGTATTTTATAAAGAACGAACTTTTTCTTATTGGTTTAGGTGATGTATGGTATAGCAAAAACCTTATTTGTGACTTGCCTGATGTATATTTTGCTGTCATAAAGCAACGTTTATACGATTGTCTAAAACAAGAACTTGATGCTCAGTTACACATGTCTCCAAAATGTTCTAATTATAAATATATGTTAGATAATTTTTGTCTGCAATTTTATTTATGCAAACCAATTCCAAATGTTTACAAAAAATGTATAACAAAAATAAGATTAAGTAGCCACAACTTAGCTATAGAAAATGGAAGATTTTATGGTATAACAAGAAATAATAGAATATGTACTTTTTGTAAAAATGATATAGAGGATGAGTTTCATTTCATCCTCAAATGTCCATGTTTTCAAGGTTTTAGAACAATTTATATTAAGCCATTTTATTGGAAAAAACCGTCGATGTACAAATTTATTAAACTGATGAGTACTAATAATGTAAAAGAATTGTGTAATTTAGGTAAATTTATTTTTAGATCTTTTAAGCTTAGATCCGAAATGTTAAAATAATGTTTGTTTATCATTACAACACCTTCTGCTGTCACATAGTCTGTGTTTATGTATGTATTATATGTTTTATTGATGTTGATATAATTGTATACCTATAGTTTATATAGACTTTGGTAATAAAGATATATAGCACAATAATCAATAGATATGTACACAATTACAAATATGTAGGACTCGGAGGTGCGAATGGGACGCTGAGGTGCGATGGTCACGCTGAAGTGCGATGGTCTGCGCCGAAGTACGATGGTCCTTTCGCTGAAGTGCGATGGTTTGGCTTGACGTTTTTAAAAATATTGTGACGTTTTCAAATACAACGTTACATCAAATACAACAGAATACAGAATAAAACTGGGATTCGCAGGCAGGAGAATAAGATTTTGTTGATAAAGTATTATGCGAGTAGATGAAAGTTGGATGTGATGAAGTAAGGGATAAAAAAAAACCAACGATTCTAGTCTCGATCAATTTAACGTAATGCAGGTGGATATTACAAAAAAAGTTTAAAACTATGGCCGGCGTCAAACCATTGGGAACATAGCGGCAAAAAACTTGGTTCGCTGCAAACTTTCCGTACGACAAATGAAATGTCTTGAGCTTAACATTAATTTTGTCTCCTTTTAAAGTATGCCTCTCTTTCCGATTAGATTTCCCTCTAAGTTCAGCATTTTTGTGATTTTACTTTTTTCTCACGATTGTGTGTGGATAATATAATAAAGAACTTACTTAATAGTATAAGCAAGGTTTTGCTATATCAAACTGATATAATGTTCTTTTAGTTCCGAGATAAATCCAGATTTGTAAGAACACCGTCACTCTAGCCTTCTCTTTTTTTGTGGTTACAGAATTAAGCGTTCTACAACAAGTAAGGCCGAAAATAACCTGACTGGACCCTATACGTGTACTTCATAATTTATCTTATTCTCCTAAGCGGCGAATCAGCTTATTTCAAAAATTTGGGTGTTGATCGTTACAATTACTATTTAATTTATATAGATCTACACTGAATCTTTTTTGTTCAATCACGGCCGACACTCGGCTAACCGAGAGATTGGTCGGTTAATCTATATTGAGTGTGTGGCTATATCGGCGGTTAGTCTGTTAATCGGGTTGGCTAAAGTCTGTTAATCAGGTGTTATCGAGGAAATCATTGCAAATTCTGCATGTTTCATTGTATAACTTTTTAAATATATGTTTATCATAAAAATTATTCATGTCTAACAAAACAATTCAATGTACTGAATCCAGTGGTGTAATTATTATTTTTCTAGCTTCGATGTACGATCTATAAAATGAAAAGGCGTGTTACTCATCAATAAATTTATACACATTTTACACACACAAAATGTACACAAAAAGACACGTTGGTTGAATTTACTTGCATGCGATATTTTGAACATCGAAAAAAGACTGGCATTATGTTTGTCAACCAAATTGATATCATTGTGTGAAAAATCTACACAAAAATCTGTATTTTGGTGACATAAATCAATCTTTATTTAAAACCTGGTCTGTTAATGGGTCGGATGTATAAAACCCGGTCTGTTAATTGGTCTGTTAAGAGTTATGAATGGCAATAAAAGTATAATTTTATTGCTGTATAGGGTGTTATCGGATCAAATGGGTAGACTTAAGACGAGTGGCTAAAATATACGGAAACAACACATGAGCAATGAAACATAATATATACGGAAACACTGACATGAACAATGAACAATTTAGGCAATGAATATTGAAACCTGATATAAAAAAGTGTAATATTAAAGTATTATAATTATACTTCATGTAAAAATGTCATATTTTGATTGGCTAATACGAGGGTGTTAATTTACTCTATCACATGGCTGAGCGGGTGACATTTTTTTGGAATGTCACCCTCTCGGCTAGACCAATCAAAAATCGGCAGTTTAAACTACAATGAATTGAATCTACATCAAGTTATTTTATGGACAATGCTTGAAGATCTTATTTACTATCCAACTTATTTCTTTTACAATTATTTGGCTTCGCCGCGGTTGACAATGTTTTCTCGGGTACAAATCTGCTCTATCACCCTCTCAGCTATGTGTTATTTATATATTATCACATATTTGATACGGATAGTTGGGTTTTGCATATGCAATAACCTCAAAATTGCCTGGAGCAAAAAGGAGTATATATTTGTTATACACCTTATCGCTAATCCCAGCTGACCTGGCCGCTTGAACGTTTGACGCATACAACACTCACTTTTCCATTGTGGCGTCAGATATTTTGTTTTATGACGTTGATGCATTACTTAAAAAGATAGAAAAAAATAATAACTGTTTAAGAATAAAGACATGAAACACCCCTGGGTGTTGAAACAGTAACGGATTGCTATGTACTCATATTGGTAATAAATGCTAAAACTTTTCATGCGGACAACTGCAGTTCTCCTCTGCACTTATGTAGAAAGGAACTAAACGAAATAAAATGAATTAAAACTTAAGATAACCAAATGTAGCTGCATTCGCTCCTTTCCATATACTTCTTTAGACTGATTTGTAAACAACAGATGATTTAGTAATAGAAGAAAAGAACCAATTGGATGATGCTGACGATTTAGAGTAAAACGTCCAGTGACAAATATCATGTGCATATGAGAACGACAACACGTTATGTACCATGTGTTGTATTAGAAAGACACTTTTGGACGGATTTGAGAACGTGCTACTTTGAACAAACACAAAAATTAAGGTTGAAGAAAACGTTAATAATAGATTCATGCATATTCCAGCAGGCAATCCATATCACGTTATATTGAAGTGACACACCCTTTAATAAAATGCAAAGGAAGTCAATATAAAAATGCTCTTACTAGAAGGATACTGTTGCAGCGTATTGTCATTTGTTTTTTCTCAAGAGCATCTCATTCTTAACTTTTTCAAAGGGAAAATATAAAGGTAGCACAACTATTGTCGTGGCTAAATATAACTCTTAACGGACACAATTTCAATTGTCCAATCCATTAACAGACTTTATTCCCATAATGTTCACTAAAATGTGGTATTACTCACGTTATATTACAATTATGAAATATTTACTAATGTCAATTTATATTTTAGAACCAAAGTACGATTTTGTGTCCTTTAAATGATATTTTTAATTGTTTGTTTCGCCTTTTATTACAAAAATTGCTATGCGTATAAGCATAAATACCACATACTTGCGCGACGCCTTTTAGTTTTACTGAAAACTGCGCAGACTATGAAATGTTTTTACAGTTGGAAAATGTTCTATGATAGATATTATTTTGTCAGACACTTTTCTTTTTTTGATTTGGTTCTTATAATGTTCCTAAAATCTGTATATTTAATAGATTTTAACATTTAAATTGTGCGTTTTACTCTTAACAGACGTATAACCAACCCGATTAACAGACCAACCGCCTATATAGCCGCATACTCAATACAGATTAACCGACCTATCTCTCGGTTAGCCGAGTGTCGGCCGTGTCAATGTTCTACACCATATTTTCTGTCTCCATATTGATTGATAAAATTAATAATGAATTAGATTAAAAAAATTAAGATAGTAAAGTCTTTGGTTGGAATTGAACAGAAACTAAAAGATATTTAAAATGCGATGCTAGCAGCTACTTTTGTCAATTTTTAATAATGTATTTTGTTACTCACATGCAGACAGACCGTCGCACTTCAGCGTAACCACGACAGCGTATAGTTATCAACATAAGCGTCACAAAGTCACCATCGCACTGCAGCGTGTTACCCAACGAACTTCAGCGTAGTCCATCGCACTTCAGCGTAACCATCGCTGTTCGGAGTACCATCGCACCTCCGAGTCCTACATATATACACAAGCATGAATACTGACTGTAAAACTAGCATGACAAGAATGTCCTAAAAAAAGTTTGTCTACTCATTTTGTTTTGTGATCAAGAGATTAGCACATTTCATCTTTTAAGGTGTAATACCACCAAATCATGGTACGTCACATCTGGTTGTACACGAAAATAGATTAGGTCGAAAAAAATATTCCCGTGAATTTGACAGTTGCAGGCACTTAACTCAACATTTTATTGCAGTAAAACATTTCTGTGTCATAAACATATATGTCTTGGGTATTTCAAAGCACCATTATTTCTTTATTTGGGATTTCTATAGAATATTTTGTAAACTTGAGGTTAAATGGTTACTAAACCTTGTACACAGATTAAATAAGAGGAGAAATTTGATTGGTTAACTTCCAGTGAATGTTATTTTCTTATATGCAATGAAATGTTATGTGAATTTTTTTCTATTGTACTGGACAGGATAACACTTTACTCTTTCCAAGCATTTTTTTATTTGAAACAGAGATTTTTGAACCTAAGAGAATAACTACATAGATTACTGCACGCAGTAAATTTACTTGTAAGATAATCTGGCGCGAGTCCATTCATACATTTAAACATTAAAATGCCTTGAAAATATTTTATCCGCGTAATAAAGGTCATCCAATTAAGTTCTTTAAACATTGATATTGATGGATAGTCGAAAAGCTTATTCAAAATTTATCAAAATTTATCTTGCTGCGCGCTTTTGTAGTTTATGAATGCGCTCAATGTTGCAATTTGCGGCAAAACCCCCCTAGGTGCAACAATAATCAAATATTGGTGATATATAACTATTATAAAAAAAGGATAAGACCTTTGCGAGGTAAGTATCGTTTTAATCTATTAAGCAGGTATAATCTGCTTGAAAATATTTCACATGCTTTATCTATGTGAATTGACTGATAAATTTTTATCAATATGGATACCAAGCAGAGATGGGTCTGATTACTTTCAATGTAATGAATTAAATTACAATTACTTTGTCATTTGTACGATTAAATTAAATTAATGATTACATCATTTCTTAAAGTTTCTGATTAAATTGATGATTACATTTGGCAAAGTAATCATGATTACATCTGATTACAATGAATTAAAAAAAAAACATTTTGTATGATGATAATGAATAAACGTTTCAATTATAACTATAGCATTTTTTACGAAAGTATTGTGTTTGCTATATTATAAAATTAACCAGTTTAATCAAATTGTAAACAAAATACAAGTGCTAAAAATCATTGCATTTTACTTGTCCAGTCCAAATACATACACAAGTTTGCTTATTTTAAACAAGATATTTGTTTAACTTTTAATTAATTTTGTGCTAATTAGATAAGTGATCACATGTCTGGTTTATCTATATATATTGTCCTACAGCTTCACTCAATTGGTAATTGCAAAAAAAAACAAAAGTTAATTGGTTTCCTACCTGTCAATTCAAAGTTGACAAAAATCACAACACTAACAAAAGATTATAATTAAGGGTTAAAGAAAAGTATTACTTGAAAATAACAGTTATTTTCAAATATATATATGTACATCTTTAAATTGCGAATAAATGCACAATATCTTTTATTAAGGCCAGAAACATATAATTGTATTATATGTCTCTTCTTGGGCTTTTCAATACTGTAACAGTTGATTTTTTACTGAAGGTTACAAACCAATTATCATGCTTTATAAAAAAAAAGTAAACGGAACTATCTAAACATGTTGAATATTAATTAAATAAGAATAACAAAAAGCCATAAACATAGTTTTTTTCATTGTAATCAGAATGTAAGAATAAAGTAATCGGGGGCCGGTTTCACGAAGCTATCCTATAAGACATGTCATAAGATATATCTTAGGACATGTCTTATGATCCTCTTAGGACTATCCTATGACATATCTCAGACCTCGTCTCGAAGCTGTCTTAGAATGATCTTAGCTAAAACATCCTAACCATGTCGCAAGATCTTAAAATTTTCAAATATAAACATTGATACATGGAAAATTCATGTAAATGTAGTATGTCTTTACAATGAATTATACTAAATTTATTGTTTAATATAATGACATGATTAGCAAAATTAATATAAAAAATAAATGTTATTTATATAAGATTATCTATAAATAATACATCAAATACATATGAAATTTAATGCAAAATTAAGGAAAGAAGAATATAAAATGATGACATTTTTTTTGGTACAAGTGAGTTGATTTCAATTTCCACTGTATTGGTTATAAAACTTTTAAGGTTAAAGGATAAAATCATGCATTCTTGATATTAATACATCGATTTTTCATTGTTTACAAATCATGATAATCCGTCAATCTGTAAAGATTACGTTATAAACAGGAAAAGGAGAATAGATAATTAGATAATAATAAGATAAATAAGCAAAATTAATATAAAAAATGAGTGCAATTTATATAAATGAACGTATGACTATCCTAAGACCATCATAAGACACCTCTCGTGTTGTCCTAACTTTATGACCAACTTTAAGAGATGTCCTAATTTAGGACCACTTTGTGAAACCCACTTAGGACTAAGATATGTCGTAAGACCATCCTAAGACATGTCTTAGTCCTAAGACAGCTTCGTGAAACTGGGCCCAGGATTACAGGTTATTTTGAACAGTAATTGATTAAATTAAATTACATGTAATCAGATTTCAGGCTGATTAATGATTACAATGATTACTTGAGAAATTGTAATCAATTACAGCTGATTCACGATTACAATTACAATTCCCCCAAGTCTGATACCAAGAAGTTCTTCTACTTTCACATTGTCAAATGCAGTTTGATTTTGCGATAATACATGTACACACAAGACATCATTACAATTCTCAAGTTTTCTCTCAGATCCCATAAGCATAAATTTTAGACTTCTTGTTATTTATTATCACATTGTTTTTAGCACACCATTCAATTACGATTTCAAAGTCTTTATTTAAACAAGAGTTTAAGTTTGGAAGAGATTTGGATGATATATGCAAAGTTGTGTCATCTGCATATATTATTCAGACTGTGTGTTCTAATTTAAACGGGAGATCATTTACATAGATTAAGAATAACAAAGGTGGGATCCCAAATGTTACTTAATTGTAACCTGATTCAGTTGTTCCAATGTTAATCTTGCAATCCTGAGATCACCCCTAGTTTTTGGTGGGGTTCGTGTTTTTTTTTTTTAGTTTTCTATGCTGTGTCATGTGTACTATTGTTTTTTTGTTTGTCTTTTTCATTTTTAGCCATGGCGTTGTCAGTTTGTTTTAGATTTATGAGTTTGACTGTCCCTTTGGTATCTTTCGTCCCTATTCTATTTGAGAGATAGGATGAAAACCAAAGAAATTTGTTTTTGTCTCGGACGATAACGCTGCTTATAATATCATTATTGTTCCAAGTAAATTTCACTTTGAGGTTTTGAAAAAAGAAATCACCAATTCCCTAACATTCAAACTGACTTCATTTTCAGTAACAAACATAAACTTTAAGCTACCTCTTTACAAGCAGAACCAAATATAGTGAAAATCCCAACTATTTACTGGCTTCCGAAGCTACACAATACACCTTACAAATATGTATTTATTTCGCCTTCAAGCCATTGTTCCACTACTAAACTATCTATTTTTCTCACGAGTACACTTGGTACAACAAAAAAACCTGCATACTTCTTATACGTTCAGGTATTTCACATCTAATCTTTTATGGTAATATTCTTTACTATGCATGCACACAAATGTCAGTATACACCTCAGAAGCTATCAAAACCTTTACACATTTATACTAAGAAGGGATAAAGTTACGATACTGTTGTCAGGTCATCAAAGATTGCATATTTTGGCTTTAATATTGATTCACTTTGCATCGGAATTAAACACATTTAGTTAGCCAGTTGTTGGCATGGCACGGGTTATGTTCTTCTCATATATTTTATGATGGTATAATACTAAACCCCTAACGGGAGGGATTGTGCCTGATATTCATATGATGAAGACATAATCTCCCAATCAGTTTAAGGGCATACGATACAGTTTTGATCCTGTATTTACAGTTTGATGACAATTTCCATATAGGCTATTTTTTGCCTGATTAAATCAAATATGTAATAAAAAATATACCTCCATGTGCTACTTTTTGAGTTATATGAGGTCGAAATTTTGTATATTTGCTCAAAATTCAGATTTGTGGCCGTATTTTTCCTTTCGAAAGAAAGACATAACTTTTTTGATTTAAAAGATAAACACAAATTGTTTTTTGTTAAATAATTTGTAATTTCTGTATTTTATAAGTATCCTAACAATTTATGCATTTTTTATTCAGAAATAACTCATATTTATCAAATAGTCGTGAATTTAGAAAAACACGTCATTTTTTGCTGTATATTTATCAAAATTAAAAAAAATTGCGCTATTTACAGTTTTATAAAATTTGGTCCACATAATCTCCCTGGAAAATGAAACAAGATGTCGTTTTAAAAGATAGGGGTCCATGAACTCATTTTCAAATTAAATCAGTTTGAATGATAAAAATCAGTCGAAAAAATGCATCTTTTCCCGATTTGTCACAGTTTGACGTCGCGAAAATAACATTTTACGTTAGCAACGTCATTACCTCCCCTGTAACTGTATCGTATGCCCTTAATTGATGTCTGAAGCTGGCATGTCAGTAATTGCTGGTAGTCTGTTGTTATTTTTATTTATTATTGTAATTTTCTTTATTTTCTTTTGTTACCTCTTCTGACATCAGACTCGGACTTCTCTTGAACTGAATTTTACTGTGCGTAGTGTTATAAATTCGTTTACTTTTTTTACATTGGCTAGAGATATAGCGGGAGAAGTGAGATCTCAAAAACATGTTTAACTAAACTCCGCCGCTTTTTGCGCCTGTCACAAGTCAAGAGCCTCTGACCTTTGTTAGTCGTGTATGCTTTTTAATTTTAATTTCTTGTGTATAAGTTGGAGTTGAGTATGACGTCCATTATCACTGAACTAGTATAAATATTTGTTTTGTGGCCAGCTGAAGGACACCTCCGGGGGTAGGAGTTTCTATCTGCATTGAAGACATATTGGTGACCTTCTGCTGTTGTCTGTTCTATGGTCGGGTTGTTGTCTCTTTGACACATTCCCCATTTCCATTCTCAATTTTACACATACAATGTGGCGGGGTTAAACATCTTAGCGGACGACAAACCCGCCCCTAACTTGGGACAGTGATGTAACGGTACAACGTAAGAACAGATTGTGAACTTCATTTAAAAAAGGCTCATCCGTTAGATACAAATTAAAATTAATATAACAAAACACAGGGTGGACGTTGGAGGGTACTTTTACATCCCAATAATAAAAAGACACTAAGTACAGAGCAGAGAGTACTGACAGCTTGTTCAAAGTCAATAACAACTCAGAAAAAAACCATGCATCTTAGATTTATACCACGTACACAGTTCACACTATGCCTTTCTAAACCGGGGTCGACCCCAATTGGTTAATACGGGTTAGATTCATGAAATGTGAACGCCTTAACCCATGGCGAACCCAAATTAAAATTACGCCTCATATTAGGTGGAGGTAATGTGGGTTGAACCTGGGTCAATTACCTGTCTTCCATATGTGAACGCAAAATTAATGTGAAGTTGTTGCTATGGTGGTACATGCAGTTTTGCTAAAATTAAGCAGTTGTAAAGCTAATCTGACTTATCCAGTCGTTATATTCCGACTGCCTATCGATCGCTACATCAACGCGACTTATCCAGTCGTTTTATTCCGACTCCCTATCGAGCTACATTAACTAGAGGACACTGACCGACAGAAGGCGCTGAATCATTCGTTTTATTGGAATACAGAATACGGTTGGACCAAGGTATATCATGTATAATAGAGGTGACCGTGAAAATCCAGTGAAGCTACGGATGAGACATCCTGAATATTCATAGTTTTACCTCGTAAAAACTTACACACCAACCCAAAGTCCTTTATTCTCAAGTGTATCTTCAAACTTCAAGTTTCCTGAGCGAAAATTCTATATATTTTCGACGAAACTAAATATGATGGGCCGAATTTAAATTTAATAAGTATCTCATAAATACAAATACTCGATATGAATATCTAGGCAAAATAAATTTGGATACGCAAACGTCAAGTTATTTTCAACAATATGCAGTGTTTTTTTTCTTCCAATTTGTGCAAGTGATTATCTTCTCTTGATATCACCAGTAAAAAAAGGAGTTTACTTTACAAATACCAGAAAGAAAATAAACGAAATTCGACAATCCCGGCAAGGAAAATACTCTACGTGGAAGATTGTTTTTGCGAAAAAATATGATTTTTTTACAAAAGTGTGTCCACCATGCGTTGCACTGCCCTATTATTACAATGGTAGAATAGAATGATATACAATTGGATGAAAATTATATATATACATATATCCATACTATTAAACGAGAAGACCTCATTTGTGTGTCGCTTCTCTTCCTTCCGCAATAAACTGATCATCATGCCTCTGTGTCCTATTGGTACCATGCATAGTCGCATTTGTCATCCGTTCTTATGATTATTCAGTTTGGGTTATTTTGGGAGAAAAACGAAAAAAAAAGCGTCCGGGTATTGTTTCCGTCATCGGACCGACTTTTAAGTCATAGACAATATTTCCGGTTTTTAACTTTTAAACATAATTATTCATGATCAGAGAGAGGATAGTACAAATAATTATGACGTCTGGCAAGTATATATTAATTTTTATTCTGGGAGTAAGGCGTCTCAGAAAAAAAACATAATAGCCTTGCTAGAAGTCATAATTATTTGGACTAGGGACAGGACAATTATTTTTGCGTTATTCTGCATGTATACTATAATTATACTCCTTATAATAATAAATACTATATAGAGAGACTATATATGATATAGGAATGATTGCCGTGGAGAAGCAAGTTGGAATGGATAGTTAATAGCAAATACACTTTATTAATAATATACGTATGTTCATAGTACAATGGAAATTGCCTAATCTCGGACTAAGCAGGGTGTAGGAATACTCCAAGTTTTTCTACAAGGACAGGCCTATTTTTGTTCCATTGAAATGTGTCGGTTAAAGCAGAATGTTGGAATACGTAGGTGTCGGATTAGGCAGGTTACACTGTATAAAGAAACGCGAAGATCATGGAATGTAATAGGAAAAAAACGGACTTTTACAAAAGGGGAGGGCTTATGACAATTGTCCTGTCTCGAAGTACCTATGACTTTCCAGTGGCGGATCTAGAAATTTCCATCAGTGGGACCCACTGACTGCCTAAGAGGGGGCTGATAAAGTCATGCTTAAATTATTCCATATATAATCAACCTTTTTTTCAGAAAAGGGTTGGCCCGGGCCCCCGGAAAAACCCTCTTAATCCGCCTCTTCAGTTTTGATACCTTTAATGAAATTCTCTATGAAATATTTTACAAAATTCATCCTACAACAGTTTTCATACTTTCAAACAAGCTCTAAATGCCCGCGATTTCACGGGTGTGTTCTAGTAAACTGTTATATTAACAACAAACCAGTGTATACTGATGTATATCACTACAATATAATAGTCATTACGGTGATGTTGAATTTCCTGTCATTTATAATATATTTTCATCATCCACGCACGACTTGTGCCCCCCCCCCCCCCCCCCAAAAAAAAAAAAATCTCTGTTTTAGGTATAGAATTGTGATTTTTTTTTCTGTGACAAGTGACAAGTGTTTTTAACCATCCATACAAAATTGCGGTTATCCGATTTTCAGTACTTCAGTTCTTTGATTAATTTATATGCTCCTGGTAGAATTACTTTCATGCAATAAAACATATTTTAACCCGGATTTATTTTGTTATCAATCAATTTATGAATTTCGAACAGCGGTATACTTCTGTTGCCTTTCTCAAACAATTTGCATAATCTTTCTCAAAATAAAATAATAAACAGTACTGATCATTTATATTTTATATTCTATATATTTCATAACAATTTATGGGACAAATCTTGGGCACTTTACTTAAATAATGATTAATGCATTATTAAATTTGCCAAGAATTTGCCATTTGAATAAATTCATGTTTGTTACAAAACATCTCTAGGAGGGGGAGGGGCATTAGGGGATCCGTTAACATGTTAGCAACACTTCGATTTAAGCAAAAACAACAAATTCAAAACGTTGATAACAGAACTTAACACAGTGGGTTGAAATAGTTAACCACTGGGGGATCTAGAAATTTTGATAAGTGGGGGCTCGCTCCAGTCACGTTTCAGTGATTCCCTATATAAGCAACCAAATTTTTTCCCCAAAAAGGGGGGGGCCTCTTAATCCACCTTTGTTAACAGTTTAACATAGAAAGGTATTGCATTCCCCCCCCTTTCCACCACTAACTTCTTTAGCTAGTTTTTGCTTTTATTAATGTAGCTTATTTTAGTATAGAGATAATTATATAAGGCAGCAACCATTTGATTTTCTGGGGGGGGGGGGGGGGGGGGCTATGGATCTCTTTCTCGGACAAACTTTTTTCCCCCTTTTTTTGGCGACATGCGAAAACAATTTTTTTCTTTCAATTTTAGCATTACATATAGTTGCAGCTGAGGGTGATACAAACAATTTTTTTTTTCTCAAAGTCAGAAACTGGAAACAAACAAATCCATAGCCCCCCCCCCCCCAAAAAAAAAAATAAATCAAATGGTTGCTGCCTGAGCAAGTTTTTTTTTAACTTAAATACAATACTTACTGACCTTCATTTCCTTTTTTTCAGATGTTTCTTCCTCCAGAAATGTTCTTCACAATGTATTTTCTATTGTTATTGTTTGTGCTTTTGTCCATCCATGGACTATCATTAATTTGTCAGATTATTTCTAGTAGGAATGAAAGTTTCTAAGACGTATAATTTCAAACGTAAGAAAGACCTTTCTTGTTGTTTCACTTTTCCAATGTGTAACAGTTACTTTTATATTCATGACCCTGACACATATTTTGCTAACGCTAATGACGTATGTTGAAAAAAGTAAACAATGTCACCGTCAATTTGTGTAGGGGGTCAAAAAGGGGTAATGGAGGTATCGTATGGAATTATGGAATTATGAAAAACAACAATTTTTAATCACCATTTCATTCATATCTTTAAAATAATCAGTATTTTAGAGTACTTTGGAAACAGTTACAATGAAAAATTTTACTGTTTTGAATTGGAAATGCAGACGAAACAAGATACAAATTGACATCACTGGTGGTCACTAAAATTGATGTATTACAGTAAAACACTATGAGATATGAAATAGGTAACCCGGGTTCATTTTAGATTATAATCGTTCTTTTCCGTCATTTGTATACGCAAAAGTCAAGCTATTAAAATTCGATGTTTTGTCGAACAAAAAGGATGGCTGATAGATCTACATAGTTGTAAGAAGTAACAGCTTTTCTAAAGTGCTCCGGAAGGGTAAGCAGATCCTGCTCCACATGTGGCACCCGTCTTGTTGTTAATGTTATTACAAACCCGGTAATATGCATTTATTTCATTCGTTTATCATCAATTTCTTCGTTTGTTGAAACCCTTGAGATATACCTCAACTGTGTTGATTTTTACAACGACGTCACAACAGTGCTACTAACCGTGTATTGCTTTATACCATGCATTTGGATGTTATGGAACATAAAAAAAGATTATTGTTGAAAAAGATATTTAAACAAATATGAAATTCGAAAGCAGTTCTCTGAATAAAACAACTAAGGACAGGGTATTCGATATGGCTCATAGTACAACTGAAGTATTGGAGACTGGTCTTGTTTGTAACTAAATGAGCAAAAGTTACTGAGGGGTATAAATGGCCTAAGCACCGCCCTAATTATAACCCTTGCCGTGCAGGGAGACTGGTCTTATTTGTGACTAAATGAGCAGGAGTTAGAGGTATAAATGGCCTAAGCACCGCCCTAATTATAACCCTTACCGTGTAAGGAGACTGCATGGTCTTATTTGTGACTAAATGAGCAAGATTTGTAGGTATAAATGGCTTAAGCACCGCTCTAATTAAAACCCTTACCGTGCAGGGAGACTGGTCTTATTTGTGACTAAATGAGCAGGAGTTAGAGGTATAAATGACCTAAGCAACACCCTAATTAAAACCCTTGCCGTGCGAGACTGGTCTTATTTGTATCTAAAAAAAAGCAAGATTTGTAGGTTAAATGGTCTAAGCACCGCCCTAATTATAACCCTTACCGTGCAAGGAGACTGGTCCTTTTTATGACTAAATGAGCAAAATTTTTAAAATGGTCTAAGCACCGCCCTAATTATAATCCTGACTGCAAGGAGGTTGGTATTTTTTTACGTGACTAAATGAGCTAAAGTTAGAGGTATAAATGGCCTAATCACCGCCCTAATTATAACCCTTACTGTGCAAGGAGACTGGTCTTATTTGTGACTAAATGAGCAGGAGTTAGTGGTATAAATTGCCTACGCGCCGTCCTAATGTAACCCTGACCGTGCAAGGAGGTGTTTTTTACGAGACTAAATGAGCTAAAGTTAGAGGTATAAATGGCCTAAGCACCGCCCTACCGGTAATTATAACCCTGACCGTGCAATGAGACTTGTCTTATTTGCGAGACTAAATGATCGAGAGTTATAGGTACAAATGGCCTAAGTGCTTCCCTAATAATAACTTAGATCTCTGTTGTTAGAAATTGTTATAAGTGAACTGAATTGTCCGTATTATTCGATCATTTGTCATTTTAATAATTCGGTCAGGACTGACCTAAATTATTATTGACTTTTATTCGAATAATAAAAAAAAATTAAATGGGAATTTTAGGATATTACTTTTCAATTTCAATAAGGAGACTGGAGTTGATATTTTTTTTATTAGTAGCATATTCTCATAAAATGAAACAACATTAAAACAGATACAAGAAGATTATTCATTATACTACTGTACTTTAATAAATAAGCGCCATCATATTTATTTCCAAAATCTTCTAGGACCCCCAAACTCATATTCAGAATCAAACATGATGGTCTGAAGTTTGTTTATTTTCATTGACCCCCAAAATTAAAGAATACAGGCAGCTTAAATATAAGAAAAGAGACAAATGCGCAAAATTTATAAAGAAAAACAAAATGGAGAATCCCAATTTAGACCTTCTTTTATAACATAATTAACAGATTAATATCGCAGAAATTATTTCTAATATAAATGATTAATTCCAAAATGTGCCGTTCATTAAAATATTTTTTGTTTTTTCGTTCTTCATTTCACTTCTTTTTCGGGTACGTTTCATGACCCGTTTCTTACTTTACATGGACCATTTTTCTCGGTTATCACCCTTTGATGTCCTTTCCTATACACCGTTACACGTGTTTATAGCGTTATTTGAATTTTTACCGTCAAGACAAAGTAAGTAGATGGATATTTCATATACATAGTAATTCAATTTAAAAGAATCGAATCGCATGTACAAGTCTGGATCAATAAATGTGTGAATTACGTCAATAATAACATAATTAATCAGTGGGAACTGGTTGACGTCAGTCACGTATTTAATATAAACGAGGATGCGGATGGGGGTTTACAGTGAAAAGAGAAAATGGGTCAAAAATATAAATAATGGAGAAAAATGAGGTGCTAAAATATGAAAAATAGACTTTCCGAGCAGGGGTGATATAGGTACACAATGAATAAACAGGACTGGTATACATTTTTTAAAATCTTATAAGGAACCAGTTTTTTATTCTAAAATGTAAATTGAAATGAAAAAATATGATTGACACCCCTTTTCAAAATGTGTTAAAAAAAATACCCCCTCATTTCAAATATTTGGGCCACGAGCATCACTGAAGAGACATGTTTTGTCGAAATGCGCATTATTATTATTATTATTATACAATATTTATATAGCGCATTATATAATTTGAAAAATTACCCTAAGCGCTTAACATGAATAAACAAAAAATAAGATACATAACGTAAAAGCAAAATATACAATCACATAAATACAATTTCTGAGCAGTGGCGTGTAAAATGAAAACATTGATTGTCGGTTTTAAAAATAGAATAATATAAAAGAATGTACAACTCACACAAAAAATATCAAAAATTTAAAATTAATCAAAATGAAAGAAAAGTAAAAAAGTTTCAAAAAATAAAAATGAGTTAAGAAAAATTTAAATGGGGGTTTACATTTTTGTTTACGACGCATCTGGTGCAACAAAATTGGTACCGTTGATTTTATATTTTTCAACTACTGCAAGATTTCAAATGATTCAATTATCATATGTTGGTAATATTCCTAGTAAGGTATTTTAATACACATACACCTCAGAATGTATTGAGGGGGGGGGGGGGGGTCTCGTTGGGGGGGTTCTGAACCCGGATCCGTCTTACTGTTTTGTTAGATACACGTATCCCGCTACACAATCTACTTAAGCAATTCTCATTTTTTGTAATTTCCCGTGTCCCGCTAGACTTTATTTCCTGTTTTCACGGCACAATAATTTGACTTTCACGTGTTTCGCTTTCAAAAAATCGGCAATCCCACGTCACGCTTAGACCAATATATATGAGACCCACATTGAGGACAACATCCGATAGAAGGATACCCTGGTGTAACCTTAGTCTTTAACAAGCCAAATGTCCATTGTTTCATAATGTCAAGAATTTTTGCCATAAATACAAGTGCATTGTACTATTTTATTGTATAGCAATATAATATTTCCAACAGAAAGTAACCAAAAGTTAGCGTGCAATAAATTCTAATATTGCACTAGTGCAATAAATCCTCAAAATTCATGATGTCATCAACGACAAAATCTTAGTTTAAACCAGTTTATACTTTTAAATATTATATATCTATACAATAAAAGGGTTATTGCATGAATATTTGGGAATATTGTCCCTCGTAGAACATAAATTGCACTCGCAAGCTCGTGCAATATAAAATTCTACTCGGGACAATATTCCCCTATATTCATGCAATAACCCTATAATATTGCACTACTGGCTAGTGCAATAAATCTTCAAAATTCACCACGTCATCAACGACAAAATCTTAGTTTAAACCAATTTTTACTTTTAACCCTCTTGCTGCCAAAGGGACATTTCAGTTGGAAAGCAGGTCACGGTTTGACCCCAAGTTTATCAGCAACAATAGAGTCACGTGACCGTGAAAATTCAGTAAAAAAACGGATTAGACAAACCTCATTTTAACTTACTGAATACTATTGTCGTAATAAAAACTTATTGACCTAACTAATCTTGAGTATCCATAGTTTATTCTCGTCAAAGCTCACACATCAAATCAAAGTCCTTTATTCTTTATTTTATCTGCAAACTTGGAGTTTGGGTGAAAATTGTCAAGTCTCCTGAACGAAAAATCTAAATATGTACGAGGAAACTATAAATGATGGGCTGAATTTAAATTTAATAAAGCATCTCATTAAGACAAACACTCGATATGAATATCTCGGCAATAGAATGTTGGATACGCAAACGTCAAATTGATTTCAAACCGAAGCGGTGGTTTTTATGCCGATTTGTGCAAGTGGTTATCTCCCCTTAATATCACCAGTCAAAAATAAAAACCCAGCAAAATGCATAAAAATTAAAAAAGGAGTTTACTTTACAAAAATTAGAAAGAAAATAAACGAAACTCGATTTATAACTATGTTATGATAATATAAAGAGATACTTCCCCCTATTTTTCAGAGAAGGACTAAATGTAAATATTAAAAGACAAAATATTACTGCAGTAAAAAAATAAAACAATTCAGAAATGTGGATAATGACACCTACATGTAATATTAAAAACCTAGCTATATTGAAAGAAATTAGATCTGGCGGATGAAATATACTACATGTAATTTTTATATGTGGGATCATTCCTAGCAGAATTTTTTTAAACACTTCTGATTATATTTAATGCAATAAAACATAGTTTATACAATTTCAATAATCTTTCTGAAAATTGATATAATATAATATTAAATAAATAGTACTGATCATATATAAGAGTCACAACAAATTTCTTCAAATTAAGAGAGCCTTTAAACTCAAGCCTATGTTTCTTAGTTGAACAGTAAAATACAAAAAAGGGATTTATAAGTTTTATACCAAAAATATTGACAGAAATTCTGTAAAAAAATATGCTTTAAATTATAAGTGAAAGTGACACAATTTTGAATTTCAGAATCATTATTATTGTAAAATTAAACTATTAGAATAGCTTGCACAGTAGCCCTTTGTCTTATTTCTCAGGGTATTTTATAGATTATGAAAGTAAACTTTTTGGAAAAAATTGGACTTCTTCTCTTGAACAGGTTGCTGTATCAGCTTCTTTAAATAATTACATATTTATAAACAAAGTATTGTATATATACTTTACCTGAATACTAGTAATAGGAAATGAAATGAAACTGGTGGGACAAATTTTGTGCATTTTACTTCAATAATGATCAAAGATGCTTAAATTTGACATGAATTTGCCATTTGAATAAATTCAATTTTGTAAGAACACATCTCTATGAATAAACTTCTTGTTTGGCTGACTTGGCTTGATAAGCTAGTTTTTGCTCTTATTACTATAAAATTAAGAATGGAAATATAGCTTACTAAGTAAAGAGATAATAATATAAGCAAGATTTTATTAACTGACCTTCATTTTCTTTTTTCATATGTTTTTTTCCTACAGAATTTTCTTTGCAATGCATTTTCTATTGCTATTTTTGTGCTTTTGTCCATCCATACTGTAGGCTATCAATAATTTGTCAGATCTGTCAGAATTTTCAAAGACGTTTAGCTTTAACCGCTTTAAAGAAGATCTTTGTTGTTTCACTTTTCCAATGTGTAAATTTTTACTATGCACATGACCCTGACACATATTTTGTTATAAACGTTACATGACGTATGTTGAAAAAAGAAAACAATGTCACCGTCAATTTGTGTAGGGGATCAAAAGGGGTTTTAGTTACTTTAAAATACAAGTATCAGTGGCGGATCCAAGGGGGGGGGGGGGGTTCCGGGGGTGCGCACCCCCCTTTATTTTTGCCGATCAATGCATTTGTATCGGGACATATGTTTTGCACCCCCCCTTTGCCCTGGGTGCCCTGGGTTAGCACCCCCCTTTCGAAAATTCCTGCATCCGCCCCTGAGTATCGTATGGAATTGTGAAAATCCACAACTTTTAATCAAAATTTCATTCATGTCTTTAATAAAATCAGTATTTTAGAGCACTTTGAAACAGGTACAATGAAAAGAAGCTAAACTCTGTTGAAGTAGAAACGTAGCTAAAACCAGATAAAAATTGACATGGCTGGTGGTCACTAAAATTGATGTATAAAAGTAAAAAATGATGGCTTTAAAACAGTGTATAAATTTGAAATAGGTTTCCCGGTTTCATTTAAGATTATAACCGTTCTTTTCTGTATTTGGATACGCAAACGTCAAATTAGGAAAAATCGATTTTTTTGGAGAACAAAAAAGATGGCTATTTTTTTTTTAGAACGGACAGGATAAAGGAATAGCAATAACAAGCTATTTTTTGTAATGTTTGTATGTCGTAAAGAAATTATATTGGTCACGAAACCTACAAATTTTAAAATTTAATTGTAATAAAAGCATGACAAGTTGCAAAAAATACTTTAAAAGTCAATCATTTAGCCGATTGATTTGGCGGACTTTTTGACGTTACGGACGACTGTAGCGCCACCTAATTAATTCCCCCTGCTATTGTTGCTGATAGAGCTTGACGACAACGGACGTTTCCAAGAACTTGCTTTCCAACTGATTTATGGCTTCTACACACAAATCTTGTTGATTGTGTAGAACGTCAAAGGTCCATTGTAACGTCACAATACTCAGGGGCACTGACAACGTCAAAACACGGCGTCAAAAGGGCGATTTTGGCGGGAATGAAGCAAACTGAATAAAATGCTTTAAAGTATACTTAAAAAGGATGTCAAGAAATGATACCAGATCATAAGCTTGTTAGTACTATAATACCGACTTATTTAACGTGTTTACTAATTATCGAGTTCGTCATTTTCATGTAAAATGTTGCATTCTTTCGAGAAATTTGTTATACGTATTTTTAGCTCACCTGGCCCGAAGGGCCAAGTGAGCTTTTCCCATCACTTGGCGTCCGGCGTCGTCGTCGTCCGTCGTCATTAACTTTTACAAAAATCTTCTCCTCTGAAACTACTGGGCCAAATTAAACCAAACTTGGCCACAATCATCATTGGGGTATCTAGTTTTAAAAAATGTGTGGCGTGACCCGGCCAACCAACCAAGATGGCCGCCATGGCTAAAAATAGAACAAAGGGGTAAAATGCAGTTTTTGGCTTATAACTCAAAAACCAAAGCATTTAGAGCAAATCTGACACGAGGTAAAATTGTTTATCAGGTCAAGATCTATCTGCCCTCAAATTTTCAGATGAATCGGACAACCTGTTATTGGGTTGCTGCCCCTGAACTGGTAATTTTAGGGAATTTTTGCTGTTTTTTGGCTATTATCTTGAATATTATTATAGATAGAGATAAACTGTAAACAGCAATAATGTTCAGCAAAGTAAGATTTACAAATAAGTCAGCATGACCAAAATGGTCAGTTGACCACTTTAGGAGTTATTGCCCTTTATAGTCAATTTTTAACCATTTTTCGTAAATCTTAGTAATCTTACAAAAATCTTCTCCTCTAAAACTACTGGGCCAAATTAATCCAAACTTGGCCACAATCATCTTTGGGATATCTAGTTTAAAAATGTGTAGCGTGACCCGGCCAACCAACCAAGATTGCCGCCATGCCTTAAAATAGAACATAGGGGTAAAATGCAGTTTTTGGCTTATAACTCAAAAACCAAAGCATTCAGAGCAAATTTGACATGCGGTAAAAGTGTTTATCAGGTATCTATCTGTCCTGAAATTTTCAGATGAATTGGACAACCTGTTGTTGGGTTGCTGCCCCTGAATTGGTAATTTTAAGGAAATTTTGCTGTTTTTTTGTTATTATCTTGAATATTATTATAGATAGAGATAAACTGTAAACAGCAATAATGTTCAGCAAAGTAAGATTTACAAATAAGTCAACATGACCAAAATGGTCAGTTGACCCCTGAAGGAGTTATTGCCATTTATAGTCAATTTTTAACCATTTTTTCATAAATCTTAGTAATCTTTAACAAAAATCTTCTTCACTGAAACTACTGGGCCAAATTAAACTGAACTTGGCCACAATCATCATTGGGGTAACTTGTTTAAAAAATGTGTGGCGTGACCTGGCCAATCGACCAAAATGGCTGCCACGGCTAATAATAGAACATAGGGGTAAAATGCAGTTTTTGGCTTATAACTCAAAAAACCGAAGCATTAAGAGAAAATCTGACGGGTTTAATTGTTTATCAGGTCAAGATCTATCTGCCCTGATGTTTTCAGATGAATTGGACAATCCGTTGTTGGGTTGCTGCCCCTGAATTGGTAATTTTAAGGAAATTTTGCCGTTTTTGCTTATTATCTTGAATATTATTATAGATAGAGATAAACTGTAAACAGCAATAATGTTCAGCAAAGTAAGATTTACAAATAAGTCAGCATGACCAAAATGGTCAGTTGACCACTTTAGGAGTTATTGCCCTTTATAGTCAATTTTTAACCATTTTTCGTAAATCTTAGTAATCTTTTAGAAAAATCTTCTCCTCTGAAACTACTGGGCCAAATTTAACCAAACTTGGCCATAATCATCATTGGGGTATCTAGTTTAAAAAATGTGTCCGGTGCCCCGCCCAATCAACCAAGATGGCCACCATGGCTAAAAATAGAACATAGGGGTAAAATGCAGTTTTTGGCTTATAACTCAAAAATCAAAGCATTTAGAGCAAATCTGACAGCGGTAAAATTGTTCATCAGGTTAAGACCTATCTGCCCTGAAATTTTCAGATGAATCGGACATTCCGTTTTTGGGTTGTTGCCCCTGAAATGGTAATTTTAAGGAAACTTTGCTGTTTTTGGTTATTATCTTGAATATTATTATAGATAGAGATAAACTGTAAACAGCAATAATGTTCAGCAAAGTAAGATCTACAAATAAGTCCGCATGACCAAAATGGTCAGTTGACCACGTTAGGAGTTATTGCCCTTTATAGTCAATTTTTAACCATTTTTCGTAAATCTTAGTAATCTTTTAGAAAAATCTTCTTCTCTGAAACTACTGGGCCAAATTTAACCAAACTTAGCCATAATCATCATTTGGGTATTTAGTTAAAAAAATGTGTCCGGTAACTCGGCCAACAAACCAAGATGGCCGCCATGGCTAAAAATAGAACATGGGGGGTAAAATGCAGTTTTTGGCTTATAACTCAAAAACCAAAGCATTAAGAGCAAATCTGACAAGAAGTAAAATTGTTGATCAGGTCACGATCTACCTGCCCTGGAATTTTCAGATGAATCGGATAATCGGTTGTTAGGTTGCTGCCCCTGAATTGGTAATTTTGAGGAAATTTTGCTGTTTTTTTTGTTATCTTGAATATTATTATAGATAGAGATAAACTGTAAACAGCAATAATGTACAGCAAAGTAAAAACTAAAAATAAGTCAGTATGACCAAAATAGTCAATTGACCCCCTAAGGAGTTATTGCCCTTCATAGTCAATTTTTAACAATTTTCTTAAAATTTGAAGATTTTCAATAACATTTTCCACAGAAAGTACTGTTATAGATAGAGATAAGTGTAAGCAGCAAGCAGGGGCGGATGCAGGAATTTTCGAAAGGGGGGGGGGTGCTAACCCAGGGCAAAGGGGGGTGCAAAACATATGTCCCGATACAAATGCATTGATCGGCAAAAATAAAGGGGGGTGCGCACCCCCGGAACCCCCCCCCCCCCCCCCCCTGGATCCGCCACTGGCAAGAATGTTATGTAAAGTAAGATCTACAAACACATCACCATCACCAAAACACAATTTTGTCATGAATCCATCTGTGTCCATTGTTTAATATTCACATAGACCAAGGTGAGCGACACAGGCTCTTTAGAGCCTCTAGTTTATGGCTCGTCCCCGTCTTTTCCTTTCACATGATAGAAGTGTTGTTGCTTCTGCTTCAAGAATCTCAACAACCTTTTAACTGACTGTTAAGCTGTCTGTTTGCATTGAATTTGCAAGTCTGATGGTCACCTGGTCTGATGGTCGCCGTTTCCTGATGAATTGCTTTTTTTAAGTACACATCCAAACTATAGAAACGCAGGATGTTTGAAAATACGGGAAATTTTTGTGACATTTTTAGTGCAATTTCGTAAAGAAACCAATTCGTTTTAAAATTGTTGCCGAAAAACGCTGCTTGCAAAATAGAAAAATAAAATTCTATTGGAAAGTAATACGGGATATAGAATGAAATTCAAAACAGTGTGGCTGTGGCCATTGATTGACACATTAAATTCATTCATTGACTGGGACAATTTACGTGAACGTTTGTCTATAACGACCACTGTTCACGACGTACCTACGATAGACATTTAAACTGTGGGGTCACCAAAGGTTTCTTAACGCCTTTGATTATAAAATAATTCGAAAAATTAATCAGGAATAACCTTTATGTTTTGATTTATATAATTGATATAAATCAAAACACCGTGTTATTTCTGATTAATTTTTCGAATTACTTTATTAAGGTGTTGAGAACCTTTGGTGACCCCATAGTTTAAGTGTCTTTAAAAAGTACATAATGAGCAGTGGTCGTTACATACAAACGTTCACCTAAATTGTCCCAGTCAATGGATGATTTTAATGTGTCAATCGATGGCCACAGCCACACTGTTTTGAATTTCATTCTAATTTATCAAAAATACATAGTACAAGCAGTCGTTGAAAATCCGGCAGAAAATCATTTTTTTGAATGGAATTATCAATGAAGAATAATAAAATTGTCCTTGAACTTGGTTATTTTGGAGCACAACTTTCCCTTTATGTTCCAAGTGTAACCAGTTTTGGAATACTATTGGACTGTACAGAAATTATGGTTCCGGAAGCTTGTAAAAAATAGATTGCCAATACTGTAATCGTATATGCGCAGTTTACACAGGACAGCAACATCTGAATGAGGAAAAGGCTTGTCATTTTGGGATGCCAACACTTAATGCACACCCGTTTGGACGAAATAAAATTAGAGAATTCAAACCAATTAATTCTTGAAATTTACAATCACACGGATCATTAAATAAAACCCAGTAGCCCTCAATAAATGAATAATCGGTGCCGTTCGATGAAGGTTAATCCAGAAAAGCGCTCCGAACGCAAAAAAATAAATAATTAAAGAGATATGTCTGTTTACCTATCTTTCTTCAAATGCAGAAAAAAACTGAAAAAGCTAACATTTAAACATCATTTTGGTTCAAGGTAATTTACACTTGGGTGTACAGGGATTGGTGTGTTTTGTTGTTCAGTTGGACATGATGTACAATTGAGATTTCTCAATATATTTCACTATGATCTGCCTATTCAAAAATAAATGTTATCACCAAATATTTTGTAATCATATATTATATTATTATAGATTTTAGTCCCTCGACAAAATGTCGCGGGCACACTGTTTTATCCGTGTCCATTTGGAAGCTCGTCCCTCACTTAATCGGTATATAGGATGTAGCTAAGGGTTTATACAAATTATTTCGAAGTGCCAATTTTTTTAGCTCACCTGGCCTAAAAGGCCAAGTGGGCTTTTCTCATCACTTGGCGTCCAGCGTCCGTCGTCGTCCGTCGTCCGTCGTCGTCGTTAACTTTTACAAAAATATTCTCCTCTGAAACTACTGGGCCAAATTAAACCAAACTTGGCCACAATCATCATTGGGTATCTAGTTTAAAAAATGTGTCCAATGACCCGGCCAATCATCCAAGATGGCCGCCATGGCTAAAAATAGAACATAAGGGTAAAATGCAGTTTTTGGCTTATAACTCAAAAACCAAAGCATTTAGAGCAAATCTAACATGGGGTAGAACTGTTAAACAGGTGAAGATCTATCTGCCCTGAAATTTTCAGATGAATCGGATAACCCGTTGTTGGGTTGCTGCCCCTGAATTAGTAATTTTAAGGAAATTTTGCTGTTTTTGGTTATTATCTTGAATATTATTATAGATAGAGATAAACTATAAACAGCAATAAATAAATTTGTTGTTTTTACTGTCTTCTGATTGGTTAAAATTGTTAGTTTTATTTTCAATGTTGTCAATTTTGATGGCGACACGCCCACTCTGACGTTGTGTATTCATACGCCAACATGTGTGTACGTTGTTATTGTTAATATAAATAATATAAAAAGTTCTCTAAGCCATATTTTTGATAAAAATTTATTTATAATGAATGGCAATAATCTATTTTGATTTTATTGAACCATAAAACTAATTTTTGACTCTTCACATGTATCTAACATAATCCGCTTCGCTGATTATTCAATGTGAAGAGTCAAAAATTAGTTTTATGATTCAATAAATTCAAAATAGATAATAGCCATTTATTAAATAATGTTCAGCAAAGTAAGATTTACAAATAAGTCAACATGACTGAAATGGTCAGTTGACCCCTTTAGGAGTTATTGCCCTTTATAGTCAATTTTAACCATTTTTCGTAAATCTTAGTAATATTTTATGCCCGTGTCACACTGTCCCGATTTTTATATACGATGGACACCCGAATGCGAAAATTGTAAGTTCGTACGAAGTTGGTCCCGATCTCGTTAAAATACCAAAAAGTGACCGAAGCAAGTACGATGAATAACGAAGTCTATACGATGGTGCCGAAATTATATACGATAGCAAAAGATGGACATACGAAGTTTAACCGAAGACGGGTATTTAAGCTTCATATCTCAGCCGAAGCCTACACGATGGATCACGAAGGCTACACGATAGATTACGAAGGCTACACGATGGATTACGATGATGGCGCGATGGCCATACGATGTCTAAAAGACGTCGTGTACAGCTTACGATGCATTTAAATTATATGCCGAAGGCCTCACGCGTTTTAAATTGTTTGATCAATATTGAATATATATTATATTGTACATTTAATTTGGTATGGTGTTACTTGTTACGAATATCTTAAGCGCTATTGAATTTAAAGTTCAAAGGTCAAGGTCACAGTGGCAGTTGTAATACAAGGCAATATCACCCTTGTGGACACTCTAAAACCAATATGCTTCAAAAGATTTTAACCACATTTGGTATATTTATTGTTCCTCCTTGTAATGATCTGGCATTTTTTACGTTCAAGGCAAAAGGTCAAGGTCATGCAGATGGACTTGTTTTTTTCTCCTTGAAATAGCATAATACACAGGAAATTGGTTGCTCATTTTTTTACCTGCTGGTTCTAAAGACAATATTAAAGGTATTTCCAGTTACTGAATGTTTTGGTTGATTTCTAAAAAAAATAGTTTATGTATCAAATATGCATATTCAATTTACCATTTTCTGCATGTGTCATATACAAATATAGTGTCCATATTTGTCCCCAATATGTTACAAACGAGGGGATGCCACGCTCGGCATTGCCTTGTTTGAACTGTAAAATAGGTGCACTAGTCTGAATAATCACCAATAATTATTCCCATGTTGACTGATCTATCTTAAAGGTAAGGTAATGGGTTCGTTGATCCCTTTTATTCAAAAAGAGTTCTTTCCAGGAGAATATCATAATAATATAGACAAAAGGAAGGATGTGGGGAAAGCAATAAATGCGGCAAAATATGACATATAGAAAACAAAATGGTTATGGAGTAAACATTCGTGTGACAACAACTCAGACGATACATAAAAAATCAGAATAATGAAGAAAAAGTTGGTTTCCCTATATACGTGTACATGCAGTGTTGGTGTACGAGGCGCGTTTATGATTTTCATTATGTTACTTGATATGGAAAATTGACAAAAAAAAATTTTTACTTGTAAAAGTAAATCCTGAGCCTGTAATAGATGCTCTTCTTGTTCCATTTGGATTAATAGAAACAACGCTGTCGCCTTTCTTGTTCTCATAGAATTATATGATATGAGCTCCATGTTTTGTGAACGCCTTTCTTAACTGTCGTATTAGACTGACCAGTGCATATCGCGCATGGCACTTTAAATGTATTTTACCGCGAAAATTAACTTACATTTAGCTGGATTTATTGCCGTCGTAGTTCCATCTTGTCGCCTTCGTACTTTTATTCGATGGCAACACGACGGGATTACGAGGTCTTTACGAAGTCGTGTTGCCATCGTTAGACCTTCGGGTAGCTTCGTGATTCATTCGTGTAGACATCGTAATGTCAAAACTGCCCGATGGAAACGATGGAAATACGAATGCAATACGATGTTCAAAGATGCATTCCCGGTGACATTACGATGGTGAGGATGGTGATACGAACTCAATACGAACCCTCAACATCGGACGCAATTTCGGGGATTTTTTAACATGTTAAAAAATTTAGAACCCTTCCCGAAGTTGTCCCCGAAGGCTAGAAAAAGTGGCCGATGGTTCTACGATGGTTAAAGATGGCACTACGAATAGCCCGATCTGGATACGATCAGTCCCGATTTTGAAAATTTCCATAATCGTGTTGCCATCGGCGTAAAAATCGGGACAGTGTGACGCGGGCATTACAAAAGTCTTCTCCTCTGAAACAACTGGGCCAAATTAATCCAAACTTGGCCACAATCATCTTTTGGGTTAGTAGTTTGAAAAATGTGTCCGGTGACCCGGCCATCAAACCAAAATGGCCGCCATGGCTAAAAATAGAACATGGGGTAAAATGCAGTTTTTGACTTATAACTCAAAACCCAAAGCATTTAGAGCAAATCTGACATGAAGTAAAATTGTTTATCAGTTCAAGATCTATCTGCCCTGAAATTTTCAGATGAATCGGACTACCCGTTGTTAAGTTACTGGCCCTGAATTAGTAATTTTAAGGAAATTTTGCTCTTTTTGTTATTATCTTGAATATTATTATAGATAGAGATAAACTATAAACAGCAATAATGTTCAGCAAAGTAAGATTTACAAATAAGTCAAATGACTGAAATGGTCAGTTGACCCCTTTAGGAGTTATTGCCCTTTATAGTCAATTTTTAACCATTTTTCGTAAATCTTAGTAATCTTTTACAAAAATCTTCTCCTTTGAAACTACTTGGCCAAATTAAACAAAGCTTTGCCACAATCATCATTGGGGTATCTAGTTTGAAAAATGTGTCCGGTGACCCGGCCAACCAACAAAGATGGCCGCCTTGGCTAAAAATAGAGCATGGGGTAAAATGCAGTTTTTAGCTTATAACTCAAAACCCAAAGCATTTAGAGCAAATCTGACATTGGGGTAAAATTGTTTATCAGGTCAACATTTATCTGCTCTGAAATTTTTAGATGAATCAGATAAACTGTTAACAAAAATAATGTTCAGCAAAGTAAGATTTACAAATAAGTCAACATGACCGAAATGGTCAATTGACCCCCTTAGGAGTTATTGTTATTTATAGTCAATTTTTAACAATTTTCATAAAATTTGTAAATTTTTTACTAACATTTTCCACTGAAACTAATGGGCCAAGTTCATTATAGATAGAGATAATTTTAAGCAGCAAGAATGTTCAGTAAAGTAAGATGTACAAACACATCACATCAACAAAACACAATTTTGTCATGAATCCATCTGCTTCCTTTAATATTCACATAGACCAAGGTGAGCGACACAGGCTCTTTAGAGCCTCTAGTTTTATGTCAACTTTAGCTTAAATATAAATATATGTAGGACTCTAAAGTGCGATGGTCTAGTCTACGCTAAAGTACAATGGTTCCATACGCTAAAGTGCGATGGCCCGGGAAAATATAGACGTAAAAACGTAGTTTGATTATGACGTTTAGTCGTTGATACAAACTAAAGCAGTATTCGATGGTCTACGCTAGAGTACGATACAAACTAAAAGTTGAACACGCTGGAAGATAAATTACAAATATTTTATTAACACATTTAATTAAAACCAAATGTCAATGACTGAAATGATTTAAACCTGACCGTGCTTTATCGGCTGAGGCAAATGTTTTTGTCGAGCCTTCGACTTTAGTCGAAAAAGCGTAAGCGATCCTACTTAGACAGAAGCTTATTTATGATCATAAGATAGTATCCAGAAGTAAATTTTGTGAAAATAAAATTCCATTTTTTCCGTATTTTACTTATAAATGCACTTAGTTTTTCTGCGGGAAAACATTACATCACTCTGTGTTAGATTAAAGCTTAAAAAAATGTTACATATTCCGACAATAATCTAATTTTGTATTTGTTATTTACAATAACAACTGTATGAGGATGTGTTCCCATTAGTGATAGACTGTGTGAACGGTAATATCTTTTTGTAAAAAGACTATTTTTTAACCTCGATGTTTTAATCCCTCGAATCTTATCCTTTTGGTCCAACCTCGTACTTTAGCGTGATACACCATCGCACTTTAGCGAACAAACAACCATCGCACTTTAGCGTGAGACTCCATCGTACTTTAGCGTAGACCATCGCACTTTAGCGTGACCATTGCACTTTAGAGTACCGTCGCACTTTGGAGTCCTACATATGTATATACCAAGAGTGCGGATATTCAGTCAAATGACAAAAAAATGACAGCTAGGTTGCTAAATTTGGTATTTTGAAAATATAGGCAAACAGAGCACATAGTCCGACGTCCCCCTCCTACAAGTTTTAAGTTTCAAGTTTTTATTTCTTAAGAACCTTAACCAGGGTATGTGAAAAAATACAATTGAATACAAATTAACAAAATATAACAAAATAGGTTGATTCAATGAACAAGTTAACATATATATATATATATATATATATATATATATATATATATATATATATATATATATATATATATATATATATATATATATATATATATAAGTGTCTAAGAATGTAACTTTAACACACTAATGAGTGTTATAAAATTAGTTGTTAATATATTTTATATATTATTCACGCAATATTTCGCTAAACAAATAAGATTCATCGGGCGTGTGCATCTATCTAGGTGAAATCGGATGCATGACAAAAAATATCTTTGTAGCTTGACGGCTACACAAAATTTGTGTAAAAGTTTAACATATTGATTGATGGGGTATATAAAACATATTTTTGCCGTTTATTGTACATACCAATTTTTAAATCTAAACAAATAGTTGTTTTAGTTAAATAGAATGAAATTCATAATTTATTCCTTTGGTTTTGGGTAAAACTGTTTTTTATCCCTCTCATTAAGTCCATCAGATTCAAGAGTACGTAGCTGATGCATCCAGAACCTTTCTCTCTGTTTTCTTCTTTCGGAGTCCCAATTTTGGTTTACCTCAATTATTTGAAAGGTGATATTATCAAAAGTATGTCCTGTTCTTAAGAGGTGTCTCGTAATTAGACAGTTTCTTCCTTTTATATAGAACGACCGGTGATTGTTAAGTCTGATGTTGAATTTAGTTTCTGTTTCACCAACATACTGCAGCTTGCAAGTTCCACAAGTAAGAATATAAATACTATTTCCGTTTTGCAATTAGATGTAACATAGATGTTGTATCGCTGCTTTGTTACTGTGCTGCTGAAAGAGTGGTCAGTGTTGGCGGCTCTACAGCACTTATAATTGCTTCTACCGCATTGTTTGTAACACCCAAATTTAGAAGTTTTTTGTTTCTTTACTTTTGATGTCACAAGTATGTCTTTGAGATTTTTGGGTCTGCGATAGGCAATAACAGAAGGTGATGGAAAAAATCTCAAAGACATACTTATTTTTATAATGCACTTGAATGATAACTGTAAACTGACTGATGACAAATGCTCAGTATAGAAGATTTCTTGTTTAACCAGTGGAACATATTTCACCGATAAAGAAATTATTTTACCAGGGGAGGAACAAATCTCACAAACCCAGAACTTATTTCACCAGGTAAGGAACATATTTCACCAACCCAGTACTTATTCCACTAGGTAAAGTGTGGAACTTATTTTATAGAGATGGAACTTTTACCTTTATACATCCTGTCGGAAAGATGCGTGGTTCCGTCTTCAGGTGAATCCTCCTTCCTCGGCTGTTTCGGCGCTGTCCACTACAACCTCCAGAGGTGCGCCGACTGGGGAGATCAAGTCCCAGCCCGAAACCACATGACTATCCATACTTGCCTCTACACTCTACTGCTTCCACTGTTCTGACCTTTTTCTCCATAACCATATTGATGTTGTCTCTGCCTTTTTACACAAGTTACCAATCAGTTTACTTCTTTCCCCTCAACAATACCAAGTGCTCTCAATGCTCGCTACATAAACTGTCCTACAAATCCTCTGCTCCCCACTTCCACTGGAAATAACCAAACCTCCATCCCTTGTCTCTACATTCTGCAAGTAGGTCTTGATACTTCAATCTCTTTCTCTCGTTGGCATCTTCTATTCTTTCTTCCCATGGCACGGTTAGTTCCAGCAGGATTGCTTGTTTGTTGTGGCTGACAAAACGACGATGTCAGGTCTCTGGTTTATTCCTGCAATCTGTGGCGCGAATTGTAACTTCTGTTTCAGATCCACCAACATTTGCCAATCAGTTGCTGTTACCAGTAAACCACTTCCTTCCAACTTCTTCTGTCCTTTCTCTCCTTCCTTTACAAAATTGACAAAGTAAGTCCTTCCTTGTTTTTTCCTGGCTTCCTGATGTTTCTCTCTAGGGTGTCTGCTAGTGTTCCTAATACCTTGTCGTGTCGCCATGTATACCTCCCGTCTTTCAAAGCACTCGAGCATGAAGAGAGATGGAACAAATTATATAGAAATTGTCTGTGAAAAAAAGTTCTCCCAGAACATATTTTCTGTGATATAAGTTCCACTGGAACTTTTTTAACATGAACAAATTTTAGCTCACACTATCAGCTCGGGACAAGATCTCAAGTAAACATGAGTAGTATACATGTTTTTTAAATAGTTACTTTAAATCAGTAATCCGATTAAATTTTAGGATTTACTTAATTATTTTATTTTTGATCTAATATTGCGTAGACCTACATCTGAATGTGCAAGGCTTTGTCATTCTTTAATCGAAATGTCAACTCAAAAAAATGTACTAAAATGAACGTGAATGTAATTAATGTATACTTGATGCAACTGTCTTAATAATTTCAAATTGAAACACCCCACATTATTTTTTGAGACATCAAGAGAAAGAGAAAGAATCATTTTAATTCGACGAGATCAAGAAGGTTTTTTTTTTTCAATATGAATATATTACAAACGCCATAGTATAAAAGGTGGTATTGGATTATTAAAATTCAAGCTTCGCCAGTATTCCTCAATCCTTCTAACATGTATAATGCAAAAGGACAAACGTCATTGAAGACTCGTGGATGGCCTTCGGCTGTTATCTGCTCTTTGGTTGGGTTGTTGTCTCTTTGACATATACCCCATTCCCATGGATTCTTCATTTTTTTAAAATTCATCGTATTATGAAAACGAACATTTGAATTGTACTATAGGTAAGGCTCTCAAACATGAACTTAAACTACCGGTTAATCCGTCGAACGAATATCCGAGTAACCTGTTAAGCAAAATTGTACGATTTGACAACACTCATATTAAGCCCATTATAAATATTGTAGAAAAGTAGTGTGGGTTTTTTTTATCGCTTTTTATCCCATCCATTTTCGGTTTGAGCCATAGATAGATATAAGAAGATGTCATATGTGACAATGAGACAACTCTCCATCTGAGTCACAATTGATAAAAGTAAACCGTTATATGTCAAAATACGGTCTTCAATATGGTGTCTTGGCTCACACCGAACAGCAAGTTATAAAGGGCCCCAAAATAAAAACCTTTCAAACGGGAAGATGTATCAAGATGTACGTAACTAGTTATGAAGTGTCATTGCAATGGATAAATAAAAACCAACGAACAAGATCCCTACGATTTATAAGAAATTAAATGGAATACATTTGAAATAAATGTTAAATCAAACTTTCCTCCGCAAGTTAAACTTTATCAAATCATCCTCTTACTTTACCTATTGTTTGAGCAAGTCGGCTAAATTAAGACTAGAATAGAAAAAAAAAATAATCATATAGTGAAAATGCACCGCATATACATAACTAGTGAATCGCTCTACAGTGAAAATATTATTCGACAGTAAACATTACTCGCATAAAGAAAGCATCATAGTGGATTTTAGTTCAATATGAAGAAACTGAATGACAAAACCTATTCTACGTTAAACTTTAATAATTGTGTTGAAATGAATATTTTTCTGCAACAACATTTTACCTGCTAGATCTGTTCGTGAAATGTCCTAAATATTCACCTATTTCGGTATATATTTCACATCTGGATGGCTCTAGGCGTGATAAAACCCCGTTCGCATCTCTTACATTGTCTTACTAGTATTATTTATTTCTAAACATTACATAACATGTGTATTTGAAGATAGAAGTTATACTAAAATTAAATGTTGGAGGATTTTTTAAAAATAAAATAGGGATTTCTTATTTGACCCTTTCATGTGGATATATTTTTCTCCAACGAAAAGAGTGTGATATCCTGGGATTCCCGTTCTAAAAATAGTTAGCGATTGTCTAGTGATCGAAAAATCCAACGATTCGTCTACGTGTGCTTTATGAAAAGCACGTTCAAACTTAATTAGTTGTTATGAAGTCGTTAAATTGCACGCTAATATTAACGTTAGTCGTTATTAGCGAATAATTACATTAGATGTATGTTTCATTATAATACTTTATTCTGATTGGCTAACAGCACAACACGTGTTGTTCCTTAAACAATTGCATTACTCAATAAAACTTCAAGTTTCATTGATGATAACACGTGGTCCCACAAAAAAGTGCACAGGTGAATTAGATAAAAAAAAATATAGAATACGTGTTTTCATAATTATAGCTAAAAAAATGTAATTATAAGTATCGCATGCTTCTTTTTGTAGCTTCATAGGGTTGTAAAAGCGTTGACCGTGCGCACATTTTTAGAATGAAGCGCTTCCGCACTTCATACAAAATGTTCTTCGGTCAACGCTTTTACACCCCAATGAAGTTACAAAAAGAAGCATTCAATTCTTAATTGTTTTATGAAACGAAATACTGAATTATTAATTTGTACACAAATTAGGCTGTTAATTTTTCGTTTGAATTATTTTACATTCTAATATGACGTGCTTCTTTCGCTTTATGAATAAACCCATGCTCTAAATCCAATATTTATTTTTGCACATGCGTACATTGACTACTGCAGATTAATGGTTCTATCAAATTGGCATGCATTTAATATATATTTCATTAACTTAAAACACTTCCAAACTCTTAAATGATGCAAACGTTGTTACTTATATATTTATTATGACTTATACATTTATTATGACTGTAATGTGTTGCATTCCGAAATTGACATATTTGACCTCGATACGACGACCGTTCATGCTGGCTTTTCAAAAACTCCTCCCTCTGAAAAAACACAGTGCCAGCTGTTTGCTTCTTTACAAACAAAAAAGGGAGGTTCATGGAAGAGTCTACACAATCGCCTTACCCTTATACACATTGGACATAGCAATTACCTTAATTGTCCTAATCAGAATCGAATAATTGATGCAAGTTATATTTTATTGTAGTTTTTACATGGATAGGCATTATATTCGTGTTATTTTATCCCTCACTATCGCACGGGCGAAGATATTCACGAATATGACACATACCCATGGTAAAACTACAATAAAGTATAGCTTGCATCAATTATTTCTTAATTTGTCATTTCAGGGCCTTTTAAAGTCGACTATGCTTTATGGGTTTGCTCATCGTTGAAGGCATATGGTTGTTAACTATAGTGCATTTGGTCTCTGGTGAGTTGTCTCATAGGCACATCTTATTTTTATAACTTAACGTTGAATTTAATATCATTCAACATTTTGGTGATAAATTATTTTTGTGTCCAGCATAAAGCGACGAAGAATAATTACCTTTAGTCGAGCAATTTAAAACATCATTGTATGATAAATAACTGATTGATTATTAAATACTTAATGTCCAGTGGTCAATATTTCATGCATGTTCAGGACGATGAAGATAATGTTGAGATCCCTTTGTGGCTGACCATACTGCGTGGGTTTTTCTCATTGTTGAAGGCCGTACGGTTGCCTATAATTGCTTACATCGACATCATTTGAACTTTGGTGGAATGTCGTCTTATTGAAAATCATAGCACATCTCTTTCTTTTTTCAAACAATAGAAATTCGTCCATCCTTATTCTTGCTTAAACATTTTTATTACTGATAACTTAACATCAGATGGTCTATTACTATTAACGATTTAGTGTGTACCTTTAAATGAATTCTTGAATTTTTCAGATGAATTATGGCCACTAACAATAACGTTTTTGATGTATGTCGGCAGACATCAACTGTAACACACTGGTGTTTGGAATGTGAGGAAGCTTTATGCAGCTATTGTATTGAGCATCACAAAAAACGGAAAATAACCCGGAAACACAAACCAATACCCATCTCGAAATACGAGTCTCTGCCTTCCTTTATAACCGACATTCACCAATTATGTGTCTATCATAACGAGATATACCAATTGTATTGCAGAATACATGACTCAACTTTATGTTATAAATGTATTAAGGACCATGGACAATGTGGTGTTATCCCCCTCGATGACGTCGATAATTTTGCAAAAATTATCGATTTAGAATTACGTATGGGAAACATTCTAAAAAACATTGAAAGCATTAAGGAAGAAAGAGAGTCCAATATGTCCACCATCGAGAAACATAAAGCAGAAGTAAAAACTGTAAGAAAAGAAATAAACAAACTTTTAGATAAGCTAGAAAAAGATATTGATGAAAAGAAAAATGAATGTCGAGAGAAAATCAAGAAGATTACATCGAAACTGAATAAAAGAGAAACGGAAACAGTAAAATGTAGGACCATTGTCGATGATATAAAACAAAATGCCACTAACTTGCAGACTTTTGTAATATTAAAAGATATTGAAGAAATAATAACAGAAAAAGAACAATACCTCCAAACGGGAATCGACAACGTTGAAGTAGTTGTAGATACAGGGCTGCTTAATATCATGAATATTGTACATGATTTAAAGACAATAGGGACGTTTGATATTAAGACACATAAACGATTTGTCTCACAAGAACTAAGTACTGTAACAAACAAGTTATTCCTTAAGTGTGAGAGAATTGACAATATCAGTTTAAGTCTGCGGAAGGAGATCTCAATAAGTCAAAGTAATAGCACCTGTATCAGAGGTTGTTGCATATCTCCAAACGGTCAATTTTTGTTCACAGATCGCTTTAAGTGTTGTGTATATCAGCTTAATGCAGTGTGTGCTTTGAGGAATACTTGGTTAATTGAGCCTACTTTGGGATACGGAATAATATGTGTTGATGCACACACGGTGGTTATTTCATCAGGGATTCATTGTTTTAAACCTGGCCTTGCCATTTTAAACCTTCAACTACAGAAAAAGAAAACTTTTATAGAACTTCCAGGTCGTACATACGGCGTAACAAAAGAAGGCCAATCATTATTTACCTGTGTTCAAAATCAGGGTATTTATGAAATAAATTTGACAGATTTCAAAACTACAAGAATAATAAGGTGCGACATTACATCATCTTCCCATATAGCTGTATATTCCGACAAAATATACTATACTGACAATAACGAAGATTGTGTGATTTGTTGTGATCGTGAGGGATTACATATTTGGACCTTTAAAGATGTCTCTGTTCTTCAGAACCCGCGGGGAATAGCAGTGGATGACGGCAATGTGTTTGTAGTTGGTGAAATGACAGATAACGTTATAACCATAGCAAGTGATGGAAACAGTTACAGGGAACTTCTCACCAAACATCAAGGTCTCTCTTCTCCGTCTGCCATTTTCGTTGATAGAAAGAAGAAGAACATTCTAGTTGCTAATACTGGAACAAAAGCGTTTCTTTACAATTTTTCATTTCAGTGATTTAAATCAATATTAAAAGAAATATAAATGAATAAGAGTTGGTCGATTTTTTTAAAACCCGCAAAAATAACCAAAATGGTTGCCATGGCTAAAAATAGAACATAAGGGGGAATATAGATTTCGGCTTATATCTCTGAAACCAAAGCATTAATTTTAAGGAAATTTTGTTATTTTGGCTATTATCTTGAATATTATTATAGATAGATTTAAACTGTGAACAGCAATAATGTTCAGCAAAGTAGGATCTACGAATAAGTCAACATGACTAAAAAAAAAAATTTAATTTTTGTAATCTTTTACAAAAATCCTCTCCTCAGAAACTACTGAGACAAATTTAACCAAACTTGTCCACAGTCATCATTAGGGTTTGATGACCCCGCCCGAGAACCAAGATACGGACATGGCTAAAAATAGTACATAGGGTAAAATGCAGTTTTTGGCTCATATCTCTGAAACCAAAGCATTTACAGAAAATGATCGAGGATAAAATTGTTAATTTAATAGGTCAAGATCTATCTGCCTTGAAATTTTAAGACCAATCTGGCAACCTGTTGTTGGGTAACTATTTGCTACCCCTTAATCGGTAATTTTAAGAAAATTGTGCAGCTTTTGGTAATTATCTTTGATAATCTTATAGATAAAAATAAACTGTAATCAGCAATAATGTACAGCAAAGTAAGACCTACAAATAAGTCAACATGACCAAAATGATCAATTGATCCCTTAAGGAGTTATTGCCCTATATAGTTATTTTTAAACAATTTTCACAAATTTTGTAAATTTTTACAAAATATTTTCCCCTGTGACTACTGGTTCAAGTTCATAATAGATAGAGATAATTGTAATCAGCAAGCATGTTCAGTAAAGTTAGATCTACAAACACATCACCATCACCAAAACACAAGTTTGTCATGAATCGATCTGTGTCCTTTCTTAAATATGCACATAGACCAAGGTGAGCTCTAGTTATTTATGATTTATTGTTATTTCTTTTAAAGTTGTTTGTTTACGTGTTCAGAAAAACAGTCAAGAAAATAAACAAATTTCTTCTGATTTTTTTTTATAAATAAAATGAATAAACAATATTTCAAAACTGTGGGCGGGGTTACTTTTACTTGGATTTACAATATGATTTTCATACATAAAACCTGCTTTTTGTTGAGCCATAGGGATTGTGATCCGGCGGCGGCGGCGTCGTTAGCTAACTTCTTAAAAGCTTTATATTTAAGAAGGTGGAAGACCTGGATGCTTCATACTTTGTATATATGGATGCCTCATATTACGAAGTTTCCGTCAGTCACATGTCCAATGTCCTTGGCTTCATTTTTATGATTCAGTGACTACTTGTATAAAAAGTTCAGATTTTTTGTAATGTTAATTTCTCTCTTATTATAAGTAATAGGATAACTATATTTGGTATGTGCGCACCTTGCAAGGTCCTCATGCGACAGACAGTTTTCACTTGACCTCGACCTCATTTCAAGGATCAGTGAACAAGGTTAAGTTTTGGTGGTCAAGTCCATATCTCAGATACTATAAGCAATAGGTCTACTATATTTGGTGTATGGAATGACTGAAAGGTGAACATGTCTAGCTGGCAGGTGTCATCTGACCTTGACCTCATTTTTATGGTTCAGTGCGGCCTTCGTCAATGAGCAAAGCCTATACCGCATAGTCAGCCATAAAAGGCCCCGATGTGACAATGTAAAACAATTCAAACGAGAAAACTAAAGGCCTTATTTATATGAGAAAATAAACGAAAAACAAATATGTAACACATAAACAAACGACAACAACTGATTAACAGGCTCCTGACTTGGGTCAGGCACATACATAAATAATGTGGCGGGGTTAAACGTGTTAGCGGGATCCCAATAACAACATATAAAAAAAAAGCATGCATCTAAGACTTAACTATCAATCCGTACACATCCAACATCCAATATATTTAAGAGTCATAAACAGTCAGAGAAAAACATGACCTTATGCAATGCCAAGTTACAGGTATCTACAGATTGTTGATCCATGAATGTGTATATTTATGTAACATAATAGTAATATTTAGTTTGTTTTTAATTGACTGATAATAAAATCAATATTAATACAAATAAAAACAATATCCAATGATCTTATTACAGTGTTGAATTGATAACCTTTTAGAATAAGTTTATTTAAAGAAGTTTAAAAGGATCATTTCTAAATTTCCGGGCACGGTTAACAACGTTTCCGTTAAAATGAGGATGTGCTATCCCGTTTGAAATAAGTTTTCTACAGGTACAACCAAACTTCAAAACCAAATCTTTATATCTGTGGAAAAGTTTAGTAAAGGTTTTAAGTAATTGATGGTAACGATATACCTGGTTTAATAATTTACCAGAAATACATAAATTGCGTTTGTTAAAATAAAAAAGCCATCACAACAGAATAGGGCATAGCGAACGAGCTGTGAAATGAAAACACCATCTAAAAATGGAAAATTAACCATAGGGAACGAAAAAATCGTCCCTTTTCTCGAAAATTTTAGTGTGGAGTTTCCCGTTTAAAACCGAAATATCTAAATCCAGGTGAGGACAGTTATGTATATATTTGATTTATTTAAAGTAAGTAAGTTCCTTGGGGTAAATTTCAGCAGTATATTGAGGAAATTCTTGATTACTTAACGAAACAATTATCATTAAGATAACAGTAAGTATTGTTGAATTTATCAATTAAATGCAATTTCGACGGGTATTTACTGAGTTTAGTCATAAACTGTGATTCGTTACAGAACAAAACAAGTCTGCTATTTAAGGGGCACAATTAGGTTAACACGCGTCGGGCGTACAACATTTTTATTTTTTTATATCTATACATAGGTCGCTTTGACACATTCCCCATTTCCTTTCTCAATTTTATGTCTTTTCAATCCACCATTCTCTGCATTTGAAAATACCTGTTCCAAGTCAGAAATATGACAGTTGTTTGAAGTGTTTTATCCTTTGATTTTGCAATTTTATTAGGGACTTTCCGTTTTGAGTTTTCATCGGAGATCAGTATTTTTGTGATTTAACTTTTTTTTATAAAGACTGGTGCTTTTGACAGTATGTTTATGAATTTTCAAAACTTCTTAGAAATAAGATATAATAATTCAAAATTAAGTTTCTCTGTAAAATATTTGGATTGATTTAAGAAAATCAGGATATGATCCTTAAATAAACTAATCATAGATACCAAGACTAAATTTTGTATGTACGTACACGTAAAATTTGAGACGTTTTATGATACCTAAATAAGTCTCTATATAAGAGGCCGAAATTAAGCTGGAGTGTTACTCTTAAGAAATATATACGAAACATTCTAAAAAGTTACATGACACAGGGTTTCACTTCACATGGAACATTTATCTATACAATATCTACCATGCGTACATGATAAAATCAATAACGAGTTGATAATATGAAGGAAACTCAATATAAAGATATAATAGATAAAATAAATGCATCCAGATTATAAAGCAAACTTAAATCTATATCGTAATTGGCTTTTACAATTTGCAGTCTACAACAAATTTATATACAAACTGGGATTTGCAATAGGTTTATAAAAAATGTAAAATCCCAAGTAACAAAATGAAATAGTCGATTTTTATTTTGTACATTCAAATAGTAGCTGTATATACACATTTCTATTCACAACAATCCAACATTACTTTCAACTGACTTGTTCTAAGAATGTTCATGCAATTACATATTTTTAATAAAGATAAGTTTAACTTCATCACCATCTTCTTCCATTCAAAGTCAATTAATTATTTCAATTAAAATGGAATCAAAAATTCAGTAACAATCGTTTAGTGACCAGTCAGCGGTCTTAGGTTCACGTATTGCTTTTTTTTTTTTTTTAATTAGTCGATAAAATATATGCAACACAAGGTTCCTAGATCTTACAGAAATTATCGTTTTTCATCAACATATTGACCGATTTTTCTGTTGTTTGTAATCTATTAATTATAAGTAAATCGATTGACATATTGACATTTTTTCTGTTTCTATTAATAGGTAAATAGGTATACTTTGTGTTTTAACATGAAAGAACCTGTTCACGCCTGGTAAACCATCTAATCTCAACCAAAATGTTGAGACGGAAAAAAGTATTCTGGCAAGTCCTGTTGAGTCTTTCTGGTTCAAAATATCCAAAATAAACACAAGGTAGGTCGACTTTTCGTCAATATACTGAAAATCGAAGAGTTTTTTGTAAAATAGGAGAATGTCATGCCATAGATAATTGAATTAGGATTTGTTTCGTGTATAACACGGACCAATATGATTTAACATGACATTGGAATGACTTTTCTCCTGCAGGTAAATGTGGCCAGTGCAGTCAGCTATTGACAAAATGACAGTGAAATCATTGATAAACTACGTATATATCAGTAAATTAGTATTTTTCTAAAACCTTATAAACATAAAATTACAGTTTGCTCCTTTTCTTTACTAATATAATTTAATTAAGCTAGATATGTTATGAAGTAGATCATGTTGAGATTTTCTGGTATCGGTTGAGATATTCTGGAACAATGTTGAGATCTTCTGTCGATTGAAATTTTCAACTAGCTTAGTATCAATTATACATACAAATGTACAACCGCTAAAATTCATAAACTTGCCGTATATTGTTTGACATTTCAACTGTCATTTTAATCTTATCTTTTTCAACTGTCATTTTATTCGTGTCTGTATAGTTTTGACAGGCATCTTCTAAAGAGACCTTTGGTTGTAATAAAGTGAATAGTTAATAGTGAATAGCTGTGTTTTTTCTGGCGCTGGAGATTAATAGTCTAGAGCTGAAGATTAATAGTCTAGCGCTGGAGATTAATAGTCTAGCGTTTGAGAGGCAGTTTTGCACAGAAGCTATAAAGTCAATAATGTTGTAATTCATATATCCAGCGCTAGAATTTATTCCTACATCGCTTAACTTGACATCGCAATAGCTAGCTTTTCGAAATCTACATCGCTATACTTTACATTTGCAGTGCTGGGGGTTAACATCAGCACTAAACTTTATCTATACACAGCTACTTTTGCATAGGTACTATTTCTAGCAATTTCACAAAGTAAAATGTCAGTGGGTCAGTTATTTTTCTATAACGTTTTTTTCTATGTTTATAATCAACATGAACAGGAGTAAAACTGCGCAGATTGTAGTATTGATGTTTTAATGAGTCATTAAAATACTCATTTTCTAACTAAATGCATATTCAGGACGAGTACATGAAATGTAAACATGAATGTTATATGAACATAAACCCTCCTTTGTACTAGATTGACACGCCGTGTGTGCTTTTGAAAATGAAATTGATATATACGTCCACTTGTATTTTTGTCCATCTGATGAATTAAGCATTTTCCAACTGATTTTTATAGTTCGTTCCTATGTTGTACTGTTATTCTACTGTCCAATGTTAGGGGAGGGTTGGAATCCCGCTAAAATGTTTAACCCCGCAATATTATGTATGTGTATGTGTCTGTACCAAGTTAAGAGCCTGTAATTCAGTGGTTGTCGTTTGTTTATGTGTTGCATATTTGTCTTTCGTTCATTTTTTTTTTATATAAATAAGGTCGTTAGTTTTCTCGTTACTATTGTCATTTCGGGGCCTTTTATAGCTGACTATGCAGTATGGGCTTTGCTCATTGTTGAAGGCCGTACGTTGACCTATAGTTGTTAATCTCTGTGTCATTTTGGTCTCTTGTGAAGAGTTGTCTCATTGGCAATCATACTTCATTTATATATATATTTATAGTATACAAGGTATTATCCCGCAGTTAAGATTTGTCACTCTTTAAGAACGCATGCCCATCCGTAAAAAAACGGACGACTGCCGGATGTACAACGGACACTTCATCCGTTGAATGTCCGTTAATTCAAAGTATTGAGGTAGCAATAAACAGTTAGGAAAAAATATTAAAATTTGCCCTTATAAATTTTACCATCCCCTTTTCATTGCTTTCTTGCAATATCAAGCTTACTGTTTGTGTCATATATGGGCATATGTATGTAATCAGAATCTTCCATAGATTTTATATCCAGTATATAAAATGGTAAAATATAATTTCTTTTGGGTGTATCCATGGCAACAATCTGCATTTATTTGTTATAAAATATTGCAAAAAGGGGGGAAAAGATGTCACATATTTCCCCAAAATTTGGCTAAAAGTAGAATTTCAATCGCTTGAAGTAATACCTTTTCTGAAACTGTGTACATATATCATTCAGCAAATCCAAGGAAAATCATATGTCTTTCATCTCATTTTTTTGTAAAATTGCGTCAAAAACTTCGTGTAGAAAAAAAGTGTTTGTAAACATTACATTAATTTCTGGACCGATGGCCGGTCTAGCTATGAAAATACGGATTGTCAAACAGAAAACAGCCCATAAAATGTGTAAAAAATAATCTTGATGCACTTATAAACCACCTTTGAAGGCTAAATTAGCACTCAGCTGTCTAAAAATGAATTTTATTACACAATAACTTTCCTATTTGAAAAATCCACAGGGGCCAAAATGCGAAACTAAACTCCTAACTGTGTATTGCTACCTGAACATGCTCGAAATTCTCCACCGGACAGAAGGGACATTGATGGATATCACGGATGTTGAACGGATATGAAACGAAAATTAACGGACGTCTTACGGACATGAACGGATTGTAAAAAGTAATCCGTTTGCGCTATCCGGTAAGGTGTAACATGCAATAAAATATTTGTTATCGTTAAAAAAAAGTGTAACATGTGCTTAAATCTCCGGTCACACTTTACCAGATAGCGCGAACGGACGCCGCACGGATAACTTTTTTTCAATTCGTTCGTTCCGTGAAACGAGTGTTGTTATCCGTTAGACGTCCGTACATATCTGTTTCATTCCGTTCAGTATCAACTTTATCAGTCGACGTCCGGTTGGTCCGGTGGAAAAATTTTAGCATGTTAAAACCCTTTGAACGGACGTTCAACGGATGAAGTGTCTAGTAGGAGTCTGTTTTTTGTTTACAATACTCGTCCGTTCTGTGTTCGTTTTGTATCTGTTACTCGTCCGTGAAACATCCGTTGGAGGTCCGGTAGACAGGTTCACTAACGATCTTTATCGGACATATAAAGGATAAAACGGATGCGAGACGGACATGAACAGAAGGATAACAGAACGATAATTGATTATAAAACTGATACACACCAATTGAAAACCGCGTCAGGAAAAAACAATTGTTGGTATGTTGGTTTTCTTTAGTATCATGCATATTAACGGCTTTTTATAGCTGACTACATGTATGCGATATGGGCTTTGATCATTAATGAAGGCCGTATGGTTACCTATAGTTGTTAATTTCTGTGTCATGTTGGTCTCATGTGGAGAGTTATCTCATTAGCAATCATACCACATCTTCTTTTTTATATGATCTTCTAAATCATGATCAGGCAAAGTTATTGGCTTTTTATTCTGATATTTGTTTTCTAATACTTTTCAACCCCTACCATTTCTCGGCATACTACAAGTCCGTTTTATTTGTTCATTACATAACGGACTCCCAACGGATGAACATGTTGTAAATAGAAAGTTTTGTCCATCCTTTCGGCGTCCGTTCGAGCTATTTGGTAAAGTGTGACCACAGTTTTAAGCAGAACTTGCATGCTAAGCATAGACACACACAAATATGTTTCAGTTGACCTGCCCAGAGACCAAACTAACCATCTCCCACACTTTAGCTACGTCGATACCTTCATACATTCATACATTTCACCCAAAGTTATACTCATTTAAAATATTTTATTTATTATTTCGATTCGTTTATACTAGAATATGTTTTGGAGTTTTGTGTGACGTCAATTTTGTAAACATTTTTGTTTAGGGTCAAGCTGAAACCCGCCTCAAGGTTTGGGATTTTCGCGATGTGTTGAAAGCCTATTAGTGGGCTTTAGACTGTTTTCTGGTTTTTGATCGGGTTGTTGTCTCTTTTACACCTTCCCCGGTTCCATTCTACATTTTATGTAAACGAAACAGTAACTAATCAAAACAACAGTACCTGTAGAGGGGACCATTAAGTATTCAACAATGAAAAGGTTTATGTACATATCAACCTCCAATTTCTAAAGTGTCCCTATATTTGATAACATGTGTTATTACATTGAACACAAATAATCACATTACCGCCATCATGACTAAATAAAAACAAAAGATGTGATATAATTGCCAATGAAACAACTCTCCACAAGAGACCAAAATGACACAGAAATTAACACTATAGGTCACAGTACGGCATTCAACAATGAGCAAAGCTCATACCATATAGTCAGCTATAAAAGGCCCGAAATGCCAATGTAAAACAATTCAAACGATAAAACAAACGGCCTAATTTATGTCAAAAAATGAACGAAAAACAAACTATGTAACACAGAAACAAACGACAACCACTGAATTACAGACTCCTGACTTCGGACAGACGGGCGATATCTTTTTGCGCCAAAAAGTAACTCATTTGCGCCACAACTTAATTGCGCCAATACTTCTTTTGCGCCACCTAATTTTCAAAACTATAGGTATCATTTGCGCCAATAAAGTAATCATCCTCATAAAATTATCCCGCTTTATGGCTCGTTACACAATACAAAGTCATCATCTTTGTTTGTAACAACACCAATATCATCCAATATTCTGTGAAATTCTGCTTGACTTTTAGGTTGAGCCCGATGCAGTTTTATTCTCTCCATATACATTGACTGACGCACATATCTTAAATCTTTCTTTTCTAAATTTTCTTTTTCAATTTTGAAGAGCTCTGAATTTTTTTATTTTAGAAGGTCGCTCTGGCAACATATCGGTTGCTTTTCTTTTGCACGCAGTTCTCAAAATTTGACGTTCTTGTTTCTGGATTTTTGTTTCATGACATATAATCTAATTCTCCATTCGAAATAATTGTACACGATTCATCTGTGAATAACCTAGCACAACACGACTTAACTGTACATCTCCACCTTATTTCTCCAGTTTTCCTTAACTGTTACATCTCCACCTTATTTCTCCAGTTTTCTGAACAAATGCCTGACGGAATTTTGTGTTCTTTAACAATGATGACCGGTTTTTCCTCTATCAGACTCTATTTTCTTGAATGGTATATCAGACACTCTTGACTCGTGAAAAAATATTCTATTACTAAACAATTTATTTTTTTGGTGAGTTTTCTTAAATTTGATGAGTGTTCAATTAAATCTTTAGTGGAAATTTTAATAATAGTACATGTATGCTATAGGTAAAACATGTGCAGGTAGGATATAAGTAAAAAATATTTACAGGTAAATGTGGCGCAATTTCATTTCATTAATTGGCGCAATTAATACCATCAAAATAAAAGAGAGTGGCGCAATTAATACCTTTTCAAAACTGCCATTGGCGCAAATTGATTCTGCCCGGACAGACACAGCTGTTCAGCAAAGGTTATCAAAAGGTTTGACAAATGTTTTAATATAAGAAGTAAGGTCCATGAGTTTTTCATGTTGTCAGGACATTTCTTCACAGGTATTTTGTTGATATGGGTATTTTCAAAGGAAAGCGCAAAAAAGGCTTAAAGCTTGCTTCTGATAAGAAAAGAAAAATTTACAATGTACGACAAAAAAAGAAGACGCATTGAACAAGGAAACTTTGTAAAAAAGCATTCATCCTCAAATTACCCGCTGAATACAAATATTAATTCATCTACGTTTACATATGACATTTGGTCAAATGATTGCATGGACACACTCTTTAATAATAATATTCCTTCAACTACATGTAATAAGAACAATTGTTTAGAGGAAGATGAAATCTTGTCAAGCTTTGACTGTTCATTTGAATCGTTGGACATCACAGACGAGGATATAGAAGGACATTCTCGTTACGATGATATTTCATCATTATTGCCAGTTGTATTGGAACAAATGGAAAAAGTTGGAAAGGGTGATATTTTGTTAAAATTTTTAAACCTTATGAATGAGGGTCATTTCCCAACCAACAATATCGCCTTTTCGTTGTTTTGCGATGTAGTCGAATGGTTTTCCAAGGACGATTCTCGGCATATGAGATATTCTAACAGTACTCTTCAGTTTTTTTGGATTGGTCGCAAATTGTTTGGAGGCAGATTTCTTCGTTTTATTTTTTATGAAAAATGAAACAGATCAGCTGACAAATGCTACAACTCATTTCGACCCACTTAAATCTCGTATTAATTTTGCATGTCCATCTGAAAGCATTCTTCGGGATTTAAATCCATTTGGAAATGATTTGCCTGTAGCATTTGAGTCTGGTATTATGGAGAAAATGATCGAATATAAAGCTATTCGTAATGAGGATTCAAAGACGTATGTTCTTATGTTTGATGGGAAACAAATCAAAAGAGGCGCCGATGTCGATCTGTTGGGGTTTGAAAAAGGCATGACGTTACAACAGAGACAAGAAGTGAGAGACCAAAATATAGAAGCTTTCGTTCACTTGAAATATGTATTAACCAAATACAAGAAACAACAAATGATGTGTCCTTGACACCAGAAGATATGAAAGCTAATGTCTTTAATCAGCTAAAGGCTACAAACATTATATCGTCAAGACATCTACACGAGCTGAGAAACCTAAAATGTAAAAAAGAATATGCACTGAGCAAACTGATGGAAAAAGTCGATGGAGTTGATTGGAGAAAATAAAAATTTGCATTTTCTATTGACTTGTGCAAAACAAACATCTGGAAGATAGAAAACGTTATTGAACAAATAACAAATTTTCAAAAATGCCTTTGCAAAACTGGTGCTTTCGTTAACGGTGTCGGTCATTTATATGCTAAATCGAACATCATCAATCTTGAAAATCAACAAAACTTGAGAATTCTAAAATCACCCGAAAAGCTGGCAAGTAGTTTGAACGTTTCAGATTTAGCCACTGTCAAGCAAAGGTCAGAAAAAATGGTTCAAAGAGAGGTCAAACATGAAAATGACTGGTAGTACAATATATAGAGCTCTGGGCTGTGATGGTTTGAAGTTTCAAAAAGAACATTTCGACTCTGTTGTAAATGGTATATCACCCCCCGAAGTTTCGCCAACGCAAGCTGCAGCCATGAAGCATGGTACTGACAGTGAGATTCACCAAATTGCAACAATGTGTAGTATAATAATGCCATTTTTCTTTCCAAAACTAGTTTTTTATGAGGAAGGATCTTACATCACGAATAATGTACTGGTTTCCCCAGATGGAAGTCTTCGACTAACTGAAAATGAAAATGTTAAAAGTTTTGCCTTTGAGGGAAAGGCTCCGACTGGAAATACTTTCAAACCATCTTTACACAATGTTGTTCCAGAAAGGTACATTGCACAAACACTTTTTGAACAAAAGGCATTAGATGCAACAGATGGAACTCTATACATGTCTTGGACATCAACTTCATGTACCCTTTTCAAAGTTTTATCAAATGAAGAAGTTATAAATACAATATTACGGGAACTTACAGAAATCTACTTTTGCGACATACTAAAACGACCAACACGCTCATCAGCCGCAGCAAAGCAAATAAAACAGTACATGCAAGAAATAAGCAGAACTGGCTGTGTGTTTCTTGGAGAATTTCCAACTGTTCAAGGAAAACTAGATCATGATGAAACTACCAACGGTACATCTGCACATATAGATCCTATACCTTCCTAAAACCTTCTATCATTTATGGGTAGACTTTACATAGATAAATTCAGCCGTATTTGACGTGAAACTGTACTTATGTGTCCCGTCATACTTTGAACCACACCATTATTTTATTTATTATTTTTACTGTAAGTCTGTTTTTTGTTATATCTACTTTACGTGAATCTGCATTTATGTATGCCGTCATACGACAAAATTATTTTTATGTCTACCTGTGCGAATTTCAAACGCGCAATTTTACACCAGTAATGAAAACCTTCTTTCATTTATGGGTAGACTTTACATAGATAAATTCAGCCGTATAAGAAAAGCAAAATGAGAATGTTAAATTTGATGTATGCCTTTTTGTGCTACTTTGTTACATTTGTTGTTTATGTAGTGATATTAAGATGATAACACAATATTGACTGTTGTACCCCTATTTTTGACATTTTTACTCTTTGAGTATGTTTGTTTTGTTCATGCATCGTTGACAATGTAATGGAATTTGATGCGACTGTCATACAAGTGAGAGGTTTAGCTAGCTATAAAACCAGGTTCAATCCACCATTTTCTACATTAGAAAATGCCTGTACCAAGTCAGGAATATGACAGTTGTTATCCATTCGTTTGATGTGTTTGGACTTTTGATTTTGCCTTTTGATTTTTGATTTTCCTTTTTGAATTTTCCTCGGAGTTCAGTATTTTTGTGTTTTTACTTTATACCTAGCGATGATTATAGAGACAAACTTACATACGATGAAGTGCATCGGCAAATACTTCAAGGAAAAGACACAATCTTAAGTTCTTATGAGATTTTGAGAATCATTGCTTCACAAGTAGTAGTTTACTTGTTGGCCGACCTTGATCACTTGTGGAAGGAAGAAGAGCCGCATGCCATTCCTACAGCATACTTTTTACGGGGATACAGCTTATCCATGGATGTTTTTCGAAGCATTACAGAAGAGTGTAAAGATAAATGCTTAGAAAAGGACATTGACGTAATTGTGTCAGCTGCAGACGGTGAATTCCTACCCCTAATAGTTAGGGGCCGAAAAGGAAACACTTTAACACAACATCAACTATCTAAGGATGTGTGGACGGAAGTATCAAAGCTCTCAAAACATCAGATTCTTCAAAAGCTCAAAGATGCCACAAAGGAATATGTTTTCGACATGAGCAGATTGCCAAACGAACCCAATTGCGCAATGAAACCTATCTCATTGCAAAGTAAAAACAAAACCCTTTCCAGAATATGCACCCCATGAAAGGATGGCAACGCGAACGAAAACCACAAAATAACATAGTAACTACAGAGGAGAATTGTGAAATCGAACAAATGCTAGAATCAGAAGCTAGACAAACTGAGTTAGAAGAAGAGCAACAAATAGAAAGCAATATCTTCCAAATGAATCATATCAGCATCGATTGTGTTGAAGAGGAGAATCCAGATGTTGAAGTTTCAACAAGTGGTATTCAGGAAAATAAGCCTGAATCCTTGGGTTCAATTCTGTCTTTATGTCCCAATGCAATCAACGAATTTCTAGAATCTCTGCGTGCATCAAACGAAACAAAATGGGACCAAGTTATTATATCTGATTTAATTCAGATTCGTGAAAACAGCGATTCACTTAAACAGTTTACTGTGAAGGAACTTATTATTTTAACCAATGTTATCAATGCTAATAATACAGGACTAGGAAAATTGAAAACATCAGGAAAGAAAAAAGGTAAACTAATTTCACAACTAATGAACCCACCTGTGAACGAAGATCCTCCTACGAAAAAACGAAAAAAGACGGTTCCAAGCTTACAGATATTATCAAGCAGAGTAATTACAAAAAGAACGTATCCAAAGAAAGTTATGAACATAGCATTCTGCAATTTTCTATGGGAGGACCGAGTTCATGAATGGAAGAAAAATGCAAGAGTAGATGACAAAGTACCAATATTTGGAGTAGATGACGAATTCGATCCTTAATATGTTCCAGACACTGTCGAGTCAACAGGTAACTTCGAACTTAGGGTATACGACAAAACTCATCTTGGAAGCAACTTAAGGAAAGCGTTATGTCTCGATAAAATTGATGGAATTTCCAAACATGCATGGGAGAGAGTTTCACATTCAAATCCATCAATTTTGAACTCGGTGTTATTAGATGTATCTGAAGAAGGTAAAATTCTAGACCAAATGTAGGAAAGAATTACGAGAAATTTGTTTACCATCGAAATTGAAGAAGAAATGAAAAGAAATCTCGACGACAAGGAAGCGACTTTTTGTCGAATTATTCGTGAGAGTATATATGTAGCCGATGATGAACCCGGTATACCAGCAATTGAAAGATGTAAAAAACGAATGCACCTAATAAACTGGCTAAAACAGGACGTTGAATTTGGAGATTTTCCCCCATACGGTGCTCGGATAAAGGGGTTGTCGCATGTACTCTACGAAGGACTTCGAAGCAGCAATGAAGCAGTTGTTCCTTTATGCACTGTCTAAGAAAGGAACATACTGTGTCCGAGCGCCAAATACTCTTTGTTCTGAATCTTTTTTCAGCACTATGAAAGAGATGGATCCCTGGGGACAGGGTGTGCTTACTAAAGAAGGAGTGGAAAAACATATTTCTGATTTCACAAGCATCACTGCAATGAAGATGAAAAATGATAAGTAGGTACAATTTTCAATTAAATATGTTGTTTTTTTTGGTTCATTTAAAATTGATAAAGGCACAAATTATCCCTGGGTATGAAAAGCATGGGTGCTTACATATATGTTTAACCTCGTCGTATTCTTTGCATTTCTGCCTCGTGTTGCAGGATCGTAGTCAATGAATTTGTGCCTGTCTTGCATTTTTGGTTTCCTTTTACATAAGCGGCCGTTCTCTATGCATTCGATTGACACTTTTTATTCAGTTTTTTAGGCTTCAGTTAAATAAGGTATAGATTTTGTCAATTATTGGAGGCTGCCTATTTAAAGCACCTGTCCTGAATTGAGTTGTTGAGTGTTATTTTTTTCTGGATAGAAGGTGATTTGCAGTTATACCACATCCAAAAAATGCAACATTGTCCCCTTTTGTTTTAAAGTGTTGACTCACAGTCCATAATAAGGAAACATTGATCGGTTTGATTTTTTAAAAATTCAATGAGATAACTTCTTTTATTGAATAAACCAGAAGCAGCAAATAAAAGTAAATGCAGGATATTACAAGCCCTATTTGTTTTCTTTTCTGAAAATGTAAAACAAAGATGTCTTATTAAATTCAAAATTATTATCTGCCCTTGATTTGATAGGCTAGGATTTTTTATGGAACTGTTAACTAAACTTTATCTTTTTTATAGTTTAGTTCTTAAATTTCAAATTTTATGTATCTATGTCGTATATTAAATAAGTCTTGGTAAGATATTGTTAAACCCTAAAAGTATTTTGAAACATGTCCAGAAGAGATTATCTGTAAAAGATCACACCGGCCAGATGTACCCAAATGAGAAAATTTGTGCCAAAATACGCACCTGTTGGGTACCTCTTAAGATTATCATAAAAGATTATATAAAATAATTTCGCCAAAACATGGAAAAAAATTGCAATGCTTAATGAATGGATTTCAAGAGATAATTGGACCATTTTTATTGAATTTGAAGAGGAAGGCTTTCTATGTTCGTTAGTCAAATAAAAAATGTAATACTAGAAACTATAATTCTCTTGCGATGTCATTGTTATCATCATTCTACAATAAAATCTATTTCCATTTCAGAGACCATTTTTTGACACCAAAGCAAGAACAAGACGAAGAAGAAAAGTCAAACCATTCAAGTTCACCAATCTAAATGATCCAGCTAAAGGAGATTTACCCATAAGAACTCAATATTCGTATCGCATAAATGAGACAAAGATCCTTCCTTCAAAACGCTTAGGATTGAATATTGTTTAGGTTTTGTATTTTATTCTGAATTTCGAGTATCAATAAAATTTGTACATTTGTGATATTTTATGACATAATGCCTCGTCCTCATTTCAATGCTCGAATGGCTGGTATAGGTGTTTTCATTTATCTTTGATACTTTAAAAGAATATAAATTTTCTTTTAAAAATTATCAAAATAGGAAGCAAGAATAAAGTCAAAGAGATCGCAAGCAAGCAATATAAGTTCGTTTTTTTTTCATTTTGCAACTACCATATATTGAATATTTAAAAGCGGTATATGAAAAATTTTCTATGTTTGATGATCAAAAAAATAACTTGTAGGTCTTTACATGCTAATGATTTTTCTATTAAAACTATTGTTTATCTAATGATGATTTTGGCCAATTTTAGTTCAAATGGGCTCATGCAGTCATTTCAAAGGAGTAGATTTTGAAAAATGTCGACGGACGAAAAACGGCGACGGAATCCAAATGATGAGATTGTTTGCTATCACTAGCTCATTGAATACCAAAACTATACTGTGTTTTAGAAAAGCATTGACATACTGTTAAGTGTTGATATTCGGTGCAGATGCTTGTATTTTTCATATTTACTTTAGACGATTTTACTGAAATTGATTGGCAAGAAGTTCTGATTAGTTCCAGTTGTTTCTTTTGTTTCTATTTATCTAAATAGGCATCTATTAATATTTCATTTAATAATCATACATACAGTGTGTCTTTCTATGATTTAATTTACGCTATTGTGTCAGATAAGGTTGAAGATTGGTACCTTTTAAAAACTTTAAACCCGCTGCATTTGTTTGTAATTGTCCTACAAGAGAATTATGATGTTTTAAGTAGTTGTCTTTTTTTATGTGGTACATAAATGTTTCTCGTTTCCCTTTTTTTTATAAAGATTATATCGTTTGAATGATTTTACACTAGAAACTTTTGGAACCCTTTTTGTAGGTTGATGTTCAATGTTGAAGACCGTCCTTCGATCTATAATTGTTTACTTTTACAAATTGTGATCTGGATTGAGAGTTGTCTCCTTGGCGCTCATACCACATCTTCTAATCTTAAATTTATATAAGCGTGGTAGATTTTTTGTGAATTAAAGATTGATTTTTTAAGCCGAAAAATCTTTTACTGACGATAAATTTGTAGAGTGATATTACCACAAAACATCAGCAATATGGGCTATGTAGATATTTCAGTTTGCGTGTAAAAAAAAACAAACGGAAAGAAAAAAAACAAAATCAGAACAAAAACATCATGTATTTGCTCGTAAATAATGTAATGTAAGAAATGTAAGTAAATAAAACAATAAATAAAATACAAAAAGAAACAGTCTCAGTTAAGAAGTATATTCCTTATTATATTGTATTTTTTTTTAATTTTTATTTCTAATTTTTGTTTGAAGTATGTATTACATGCATTACTACTATGTTTTTTTTTCTTTTTTTTCGCCATTATCTAATGTACTTTGTGTTTATATTTATATTGGGAGAGGACGTCTCTAATGTTGTTATAACTTGTGTCCAATCCCTTTTGCTACTTATGCAAATAAAATATGTTTAAACTAAACTAAGAAGTATGTAAAAATAACAAAAACAAAAATATCTATAAAATAGAATAGGACAACAAATGTAAAATAGTAATACAGTAAGAAAATCAAAGGAGATGGAATGTAAAAAAATAACAAATGTAAAATAAAATTGGAAGATGAAAAAAATCTAAAATATTATAACATATGATAAACAAACAAAGAAAACAAATGCAAAAAATGGCCGGGGTGCAGTAAAAACCGTTATCAATATGAGATAAACTATAAAAGGAGTTTTTAAATATTACAATAAAATTTGATAACGAATTTTCACTTCTTCAAAAGGTATGCTATACTTCTAAGAGGTTTGAAATCTGTAAACTGAGTTTGGTACAAATGAAAACAATACTGATACAATATTTTTGTAAAAATAGTATGCAAAGACTTGAAAATGAAGTAAAATAAAAGTTTTTGAAATTTAAGTTAAACATTTTTCCTGGAAAAAATTGTGAATCCAGGTTGAAATCTATTAGTACGGTTCATTATACAGTATGAGCGTCCTCGGCAAACTATATAAGCCGGTTTTGCATTTTGTGCAACCCGGCCATAAACTGACAAAACGATCAAACTAAATAAAGCTTACACTAACTGGACAAAATGTATATTTCCAATGACTAACTTCCTTCATCAAGCAAAAAATCAAGCAAAATTGCTTATTAATCTTTTTGATATACTGGTATAAATGTCATTCTTTAAATTTATTTATTCAAAACACGGGAATACATTTGTAGTCACCATCATGCACCACTAGCATAGTTGTATTATAAAGACCTATAAAGGTTACCATGAAAAGCGTCATTGAAGTAAGCAGTAGAAAAATACATTTTGTCTCACTAAATCTACTATCAGAAATCAACATCCTACCTAGTAAGTGTAAATTTCATTTTTTATTTGGTATTTTTATGTTACGTGAGAAATACTAAATCTATGTACAAATGTACTTTCTTTGTGTTTGGTTGACATGTGTCTAATAAGAGAGGAATCGTATTTGTACTCTTTTCCACATACAGTACACAGACGTGTTTGTTGTGTATTGTGTTTAATTTGTTCCTGTCTATGCAAATTTCTCTGATGTGTATATTCAGATGTGCATTTTGAACACTTGAAGTTTTTTTCTTGTGTGTTTCCACAGCCTAGTCTGTGTTCCTGGTAACTCCTAAACCAAATAAATGTTTTACAACAATTATCACACTTTAATTGATTACCAAGCTCTTTGTGTAATCTTCTGCAATGAGCGTTTAGCTGTACTTTTGTTTTTAATTTCAAATAACAATACTGACACTCGTGTCTGGTTTCCCCCATATGTTGTGTGTTTTCATGGTGAATTCGGGACTCCCTTCTCGTAAAGATTTAATCACAAAAATTGCACGCGACTCCAGTGGTTTGTCCTAAATGTGTGATAGTAATATGTGATTTCAGCCTGGTCTTTGTGGAAAAAGATTTGCCACAAGTATCACAATCAAACCGTTGCCTGTTCATTATGGGTGTATCTAAAATAAATATTAACTACTTAATCTTAAAAAATGAATCGGAATTGACAATCAGCATCATGGTAGAATGATTAAGTTATTGCAAAGACGGTTGTTTGGTAAAACGAGGTGGACATCCACAAATAATTTAACCTATGTTTCGCCCTTTAAGGTGGTATGGGAGTCTAAAATAAAAATGATAGAATTTGTCCATACTTTGCCAAAACGTAGTATCTATTGATATATGTTGAAAAATATAATAAAAATGATAGGTCACCGTGCATTTTCTCAAGCTACAGGATGTAACAAAATGACACATTTTGTATGGATTATACAGGAAAAAACACCATTTTGGGATTAGAAACTAAACAAAATGATAGAATTGTTAAAAACTTAAGAAAAAGATAGCTTTCAGACAATGATTTCAGAATTTCAAAAGAAAAATAAGGTCACCGTACGTTTTCCACGCTAAAATACAAAATAGGAAAATTCCAGGTAGATTCCTTCAGAAAGTGCACTGTTTTAGAGTTACCTCCCCTTAAATTGCCAATTTAAAAAAAAAAATTAAAAACAACCAAAAATAATCAACAATTGCAAAAATATTAATATCTATAAGTTATAGTCTTATAAATTGGTTCTTTAAAATGAAAATTCATATTAAATATCTGCATTCCTGCATCAAATTTTGCTGACTTGATAGAAAGTCTGGACCTTTGGTTCTCTGTTTTTTACGATCCAAGATGGAGGAAGACACCCATACCACCTTAAAATCGTTTTGAGTTACTCTTAAATTTCCTAGCTGTTTGTTCCCTTTTTTAATAAATGTCGGGCGGATATTGAGACTATCCTCGGCACACTAGACCACGATCGCACAACGCTCACGGCGATCTAAAATAAATTCAAATCGTGTTGAGGTCGTGGTATAAGTGGCATAAAATGTCACGGAAAATTCGTTATTTTCATGGTTTTTTTTTCTGCTACAACGTCCTCATTACGCTTCTATACAACGATCCTGCTACGATTATACCACGTTCTCTTCTCACCACTTTTATTCTGCGCATAAGTTCTTGTGGACAGGCCCCCCCCTTTTTTCAACCAAAATCCGGTATTTTTTTCGTTTTGTATTGATTTCAATAATTTTATCGTTTTTCTGTTTCATTGGATCAAAACATACTAGTAGAAGTAGTAGTAATATATATAGTGGTAGAGACAGAGGTCCTCGGGCGTTATCCTGATCCAGTTAAAATGTTGGACCGACCAATCCAACCTGAATCACAACATATTTCTGGTCAATGTAGATCAAATAACGATGTTTTAATGAAAGATAGTGGAAATGACACAATGAAATGTGTCATTCATGGTTGGGCCCGATGGAAAAAAGAGACATGAGGTCCAAAATACATACATACAAAACCTAGAGAGCTTTTATATCTTTATGTGAAAATGACAATGAGCACGACTATAGAGCTGGAAATCGTCGTAGTAATATGATGTGAAAATGACAATGAGCACGACTATAGAGCTGGAAATCGTCGTAGTAATATGATCGTAGTCAGGTCTTAAGAATAGCGTGATGAGGACACCGGGCTTGATCGTACTAGAATCGACTTTTGTAAAGGATACGGTCTTGAACTGCTAAGCATAACCGTAGAATAGTCGTAGTGGTTGGGTCGCATTAATACGGTATAGTCTAGTGGTTGTATTAAGGTAGTAGTAACATCGACGTTAGATCGTATAGCGCAGTAAATGTATCTGCGACTTGAATCGCCCTCAAGATACGATGGCACAGCGATCTTTGTGGACTACGACCTTTACGCGCTCCTACTTAGACATGATTTCGCAACGACATGTCACTTTTGTTTTGAACATGTTGGCTACTCTCAATACGATCTTCAAGACCTCAAGACCGTACCACGACAAATACTGCGATCTACACAATCGTAGTACAATCGTCAAAAGCATTATTTTTTTATAGAGATCGTAGTGCGATCATGGCCTAGTGTGACGGGGCCTGGGGTATACTATAAATGTTGCTGAATATTACCAAATATTAAGGATGTGCCCTGAATACAGTTGTAAACAAACAATCTAAGTTATAATCATTTCAATAGAACACGTGTTATTACGCTAAGTTGGACTGCATAAAGCAGTTTCAAAATCGATAATTTTTTTTGTGATAAGTAATATAATGACAAAAATGACATATTTTACTAACAAATAGATTATCATCACCATTAAGAAGTCATCCTGTATGAAAAATTAAACCTAGAAAAGGGGGTCTGTTCGATTGAATAGTTTTTAACTATTTTATTTCTTTATAAATGTAAGCATTTTTGACATTAAATAAAGTCTTTTAGGAATCGAAATCATCTTAAACATAATAATAAATGAATATTGTAAAATAATCTTATTTATACTTGTAAAGCATGCATTTTTCTATTGGCCATTCTTGAAATTGTATCAGTATTTAGATTTTAACTTACCACAGACAGAAAACATATATCAGGTTAACCGCAAAAAGGTAAACTCGAATAGTACCGCTCACTGATAAAGTTTCGTTGTTCATTTTGGGAAATAACTTTATTTTTACAACAGAAATTACATTTAATTATTTAAATTAAACTTAAGCATAGCTATTTTAGCAGTTTTTGTCTTTATATAGTAATATTGCATGCGTTTAGGATTGCTAGTCGTAGTTAATTTGAACTTTGAAACCTCAGCGCCAATATTTGAACAATAATATACTTTATGACACAAAGTTACCAGAAAGTCTCAACATTGTGACAGAAAGACTCAACCAGTACCTTTATATCTCAACCATTTAGAATTTTTCATTTTTCTGCTTAGAATAGGCTTGACAAAAAATATTTTTGCAATTTACAGACGTGGTTATCGTAAAGCATAAAAAAAAACCCACAAATAATTGACATATTTTCTTGCTAGGTCATTAATATCATAGCAGTTTTATCGGATTCTATGAAAGCAAACATGATAATCCGTAGGAGAAAAGTGATTGTGACTTCAATTTTAGATATTTTGAACCAAACAGAGATATATTAGCTATAATTATCATTTATCTATGGCATGACATTCTCCTATTTTACAAAAAAGTCATTGATTTTCAGTAAATTGACGAAAAGTCGACCTACCCTTTGTTTATTTTGAATATTTTGAACCAGAAAACCTCAACAGGAAGTGCCAGAATACTTTTTTCCGTCTCAACATTTGGTTGAGATTAGATGGTTTACCAGGCGTGCTGTTCAAAATCATTTATGATATATATTATGCGGGAACTTGGTCCCGTTTTTGTAACTCGTGTCGTAGTCTCTCTCTCATGGTTTTATCAATTCTTTTTGCGGGGAACTGCTCACATTGATGTTACATAATTTGGGAATATATATACAAATGCTAAGCAAAACATATCTGAAACAAAAAATCACCGAAACGTACATTGAAGAGGGGGGGAGCATTGAAAGGAGAATTTTTCTACGCCTTTAAATTGAAAGTATTCAAAAGATATGTTTCTTCTGTTTTGCTCCATTTTGTATTTTTTTGTTTGCTTATTATGTGCCATCACTGATATTTGGCGTCTTGTTTTTGTTGATCCATTTTATTCATTTACATGGTTGTTTTCAATTGTTACAATAAATAAAGTAAAAGGGTTCTAGTTAATATTATGGATGTTTTATCACGTACAGCATAGTCTGAATTACAAATTTCACAATGATGAAAACAAAGCAGTTTTTGGACATTCTTATTGTTAAAATTTGGTGTAAATCTTATTAAAATAAATAAATTATCCCATAGTGACCTTTACTTAATAATAATTTAGACTTAGAGCTGTAATTACTAATTCGATGCCTTTTATTTTCATTGCATCTTGATAAAACAACAGTCGTATGATTTAGGATATTTAAATATAGTTTACTGTAAATTCAAAACTATTGCGAGGTTTTTATTAATGCAAAAATGCGACAGGGTGGTAAACGCAATAATCTAAACTTAAACTCGCATTTTGAAATATTTAATATGAATTAAAACAGAATTTTTCTCAAAATCGTAAAAATTAAAATAGTTGTTCAGTCTTAAATGACAAAATCACAATAATAAATGCACGCAGTAATCAGCAACACATGTAAATTATTTAATATAAATCATCATATTAATATATTAAATCTTTTTTCTTGTGTTTATAATCTATTAATAAATAAATCGGTATACTATGCAGAACAATGGTGTTTAGCTAGGAATTCGAAGTAAATAGGGAGAATCATTTAAACTATATCAATGTTTAACAAAATGTATTTTGAGCAAGAAATCATCAAAACGTACACTGCGAGGGACTACTTTACTACGCCTAAATAAATTAGATATGTTCAAAAGATGTTAGTTCTGCTTTACTCCATGATCATTTTTTTTATTTGCTTATTCGGTGCCCTTTCTGGTATTAAGCGTTTGAATTTGATCATCAACATAATTTGTCTCGGTTAGTGTATAGAAAGGTAAATAATATTATATACCTTTCTATACATTATCCAATTTAGCACATATTTACAACTTGAGTAATCCTTTAATTAGTCTTTTGACATGTTTAGGCTGACTAGATGTAGCTCATTTACGTAGTTTTGTAAATCTACTCACTAATATCATTGTAAAAATGTTTAATATGATGGTTTTGTTTTGTTTTTTGTTTGTTATTATTTTGCTTTCTGTTTGCATTTATATTATGTCGCTTACTATATTATATATGTTGTTGATGCTATAGCATTATATTATATGCTGATTTGCAATAAACTTATTACAAAAGGCCCTTGAACTCGGTAGATGATATAAAATCTTCTGTGAATAGCATTGACTCCAAATTGTCGCAAATGAAATCTGATGTCGACTGTCTCGTTCGGCGTGTGGGTGACATGGAGGGAAGTCAGCAATTTATTTCTAAGAGTTTTGAGAAAAATAAATCCGATGTTGAAAGTATTGCTACTGAAATGGTCGAGCTTCGATCCATAAACAAGGAAATTTCAGAACAACTTGAAACCCTTCGTTGTGAAAATTTAAGGGACAATTTACTGTTTTTTGGTGTTGAGGAAGGGGAAGGTGAAGAATGTGTTGATATTATTAAAAATATTTGTTCAACAAGTTTGTCTATTTCTGAACCAGTGGAAATTTCTGCTGCTTATAGGATGGGAAAAAAAGGTGTTGGTAAAACAAATTCTGATAACACTCAAACTACCAAGTCACGACCGATTGTTGCTAAATTTATGATACGTCAACAGAGGGACAAAGTGCGAAAAATTTCTCCTAAGCTAAAGGATACAAACATTTCAATCTCAGAACATTTTCTAAAGTCTGTGCATGAAAAACGTAAAACTTTGATTCCAATGTATAAAAAAGCAAAACTTGAAGGAAAATCAGCATTTCTTACAAGGGATAAATTGTATATAGAAGGGAATTTAATTGTGAATACAGATGAACAAATAAACCAAACCACACGCATAAACAGTCATATAAAATCGAGTAGGTCTACAAAAAACACTCACAAGTCAGATAATTCGACAACAGGTGCTCAGTCAGCTCCAGGATATTCAGGGACCAAGAAGAAGGCAACCAAGTCCCGAATTCCTTCCAAGATTAGTAGTCCGAAAGCTAGTTCTAGTTCTCAAAATGGGTCCCGGTTTGAAATATTAGCCGAAATGCATACTGAATCTGATTAGGAAACATCGAGAAGTATTTCATCGTTGTCATTTTTGTATTGGAACATTAATGGGGGTCTACATGACAAACTGTCTGAGCCTAACTTTTTAAATTATATTTGTTCTTATGATGTAATTATTTTATCTGAGTGTTGGATTGATAATGCATATGATAATGTTATAGATGGTTATTCATGTAAAGCCGTTCCTTTATTAAAAAGTAAATATAAACAGGGAGGAGGTATTTTCCTCATGATTAAAAACTGTTTTTCTAATGTAACGTGTAATCGGGCGATCAATGGATCCGTATCTGAATAAATCAGGATTTCAAGTGTTCAACTTAAATTTGCACCACAACAAGTTGTCCTATTTAAAACAATTAGCACACCCTTATATGAATTCACAATGTCAAATATATAAGCTACACAATGCACATAAATTAAATTACAGGGTGATGTACCTCATACACAATGCATAAACACAATGTTTCATAACAGAATATATATACACAATGTCACTATGCAATCACTTTGCAACATGTATTAAGCCTGAGTATTCACAATGTCACTAATATATCACTATGCAACATGCATCAGACACTTAATTACACAATGTCACCAACGGATTACTATGCAACATGCATCAATTAAGTATTACACAAAACGTATGAACACAAAATCTACCAATATGTAGTATCACCTTGTTAGTCTGCAACTAACCACAATAACACAATGACACAATTACACTTGCACAATGTTTCAATTCACAAGGAATATATATATAACACAGCTGAACTCACACACTAACTATCCCTTTGAGTTCCCACACAATGAATATTATCCAACTGGTAAGGTTTAACACAGTGCACTTTTACTAATACACTTCCACAATATTACAACTTGCAACACCAGCAAGTAAACACCTTGTATTCTCACTAATACAAATCTATGAAGTATTCACACTTCCACATAGTACAACTTGCAACACCAGCAAGTATACACCTTGTATTTTCATTAATACAATAACCACTTATATATATCAGATTCACTTTATACATTGTATCACAATCACTATTGCAATATTCACATATAAATCCGAACACTATTTATATATCCTTTGGAATCACTTAATTCACTCTACTTACCAGTTGGAAAATAATCCCTGATGTTATCACTTCAACGGTCCACATATAACTGACAAAGTTTCTCTGTCTTGAGCTGGCTTATATACTACCATATGGAACGGTCCATTATACGTGAAGGGGTGAAAATCAAGACTATACCAATTTTAGGGGTGTTTTTAGTAATAGATGGTGCTCCAACTATGGAGAAACTTGTATACATATAGAAGCACAATTAATAAGGAAAGACAACTGGAATTTCACATCGAAATAAATAAACTATGACCAATTTTTGTTACACTAACTTTATTAAAGTTGTTAAAGTTCTCCATGATACAATTATATGGTTACAAGTATCAAAAGATGTGACAATTTGTGGTCAAGATTATTATGTTGGTTGTGTCTATTTACCACCAGTTAGCTCAAATTATTATAAAATGTATGAATGTGATATATTTTATGAACTGATTAATTGTGTTGAAAAATATTCAACTGAGTCTTCTAAGGTATTTTTATTAGGTGATATGAATGCTAGAACTGCAATAGGTAATGATTTTATTAAACATGATAGTTTGTATGGATCAATTTTTGACGATTTCAATCACATTTTTAACTATATGAGTGACAATAATCTACCTGTCCGAAGGAACCCTGATCAAGGTACTAATGAGTACGGAACAAAACTGTTAAATTTGTGTAGAAGTACTGGACTTCGAATTGTGAATGGTCGACACAAAGATGGAACGGCAAACGATTTTACTTTTTGTGGTTCGCGTGGTATGAGTGTCGTTGATTACCTGATAGTACCGTTTGACTATTTTCACATCGTTGAACAGTTTATAGTTAGTAACTTTACTTCGTTCAGTGATCATGCGCCTCTTCACATACGTCTACAATGCAAAACGCTGTCTTATACACATGAACAACAAAACCGTAATGTATCTTCAAGTACATTTGACAGTTTTCGGTGGAAAGATGACTTAAAAGAACAGTGTTACGAATCCTTAATTTTGAATAGTGGGTTACTCAGCCAAATAGTTTTTAGTGATTCTAAAAAATCGCAAGATGGTATTGACAATTATATTGAAACTTTTACTACTCAGTTAACGGATATTGTTGCTCCATTTTTTAGAATTTCCAGTAGTAAATCAATTGACTCTCGAGCTCAACGTACTAGCCGAAAATGTGTATGTAAAACTACTGATAAGCCATGGTTCAATTGCGATTGTAGAAGGCTTCGCCATGTTTATTTAAGTGCGTTAAATATGTTTAATAAGAACAAAATAGCAGAAAATCATCAGAGACTAATCTCTACGAAGAGACAATACAAAGTGTTCGAAAATAAGTTAAAACGGCAGTATAAACGTCAAGAAGGTGACATGCTGGAGCATCTACGTAAAAGCGACCCTAAAAAGTTTTATAGAATGTTCCAAAAGAAGCGCGCTAATAATACAGAAGTCCCCCTTTCGTCATTTTTTGAACATTTTAAAGAGTTATCAAGTAACACTCCAATAGTCAATGACACACAGAGTATACAAGACACTACATACGAAGAACTTGACCGTGTTATCACGCAGGACGAAATTTTGAAATGTATTTCCAAATTGAAACGTGGGAAAAGTCATGGAATTGACGGGATTCTGAACGAAATGTTAATTGAATATAAGGATGTGCTGATTCCGTTCTTAGAGGAAATGTTCAACAGGGTATTGTCTTCTGGTTACTTTCCGACAACATAGACAGTTGCGATACTTGTTCCAGTTTTTAAAAAGGCGATCCGTCTGATCCTGTAAATTATCGCGGCATAAGTTTGGTTAGTAATTTAGCCAAATTGTTCACGTCCATTATTAATATGAGATTAATACTTTGGTCCGATACCTATGACATTATAACTGATGCACAGTTTGGATTTCGGTCGGGCAGCAGTACAGTTGATGCGATGTTTAGTTTATTAACTGTCATTCAAAAAACACTCTCCAGTAAGAATCGTTTGTATTGCTGTTTTGTAGACTACAAACAGGCGTTTGATACAATATGTAGACTGAATTTATGGTTGAAATTGTCAAAAGTTGGTATAACAGGGAAACTTTTATCAATACTAAAGTCAATGTATTCAAATGTGAAATCATGTGTACGAATTGATGGTTTTTATTCAGAGCAGTTCACGAGTACAGTTGGCTTAATGCAAGGGGAAGTACTATCTCCAATCCTTTTTTCATTGTACGTAAACGATTTTGAAATGGAATTTTTAAATAACGGTAATGTACCGTATGAAGTACAGGAATTGTCTCTATTTTTGCTTATGTACGCCGATGATATGATACTATTTTCTGATTCTGTAGAAAGGTTTACAAGATATGGTAGACACACTTGTATTGTATACTCAAAAATGGGGTTTAACTGTGAACAATGCTAAAACAAAAATAATGGTATTTAGAAATGGTGGTAGTGTGAAGGTTGAAGAAAAGTGGTATTTTGATGGTAGTGTTATTGACATTGTTGATGAATTTTGTTATTTAGGTATTCTGTTGAATTATAACGGAAAATTTTTAAAAACTCAAAAACAATTAGCTGAGCAAGGCAGGAAAGCTGTATTTGCCTTGAAATCAAAAGTGTCATCCTTATATTTGAATTTTTTCACATACCTTAATTTGTTTGATACATATATAAGTAGTATTTTATGCTATGGCAGTGAGATATGGGGCTTTCATAAAGCTCCTAATATTGAAAAAGTTCAGTTAGATTTTTGCAAAAATATTTTAGGTGTCAAACAATGTACAACAAATGTAATGGTGTATTATGAGCTTGGAAGATATCCTTTGATATATTCTAGATTGTATAATATTATAAGATACTGGTTTAAACTTTTATCAACGAATAATTGTATTCTTGAAAATTGTTACAAAGAGCAGGTACGGAATCAATGGAATAACAGAAATAGTTGGATTTATCAACTGAAGTATTTATTGTTTAATTTGGGTCTGAATGACTTCTGGTATAACCAAGATAATTTAGTTGTAAATGACACTCTTAAGTATTTTGTCAAAACTAGAATATTTGATCAAGCTAATCAACATTTGAATCAATTATTGGATGGCTCGCCAAAGTGTTTTTTATATAAATACTGTGTAAATAATGTTCGTTTACAATTTTACCTTACTAAACATGTGAATTTTAGAGTGTATCTAACAAGAATAAGATTGTCTTCACATAACTTATTTGTTGAAACAGGACGATATCACGGTGTTAATAGATCTGAAAGAAAATGCACTCTCTGTACTTTAAATACAACTAGAACACACCCGCGAAATCGCGGGCAATCAGAGCGTGGTTGAAAGTATATGTAAAGTGTTGTAGGAAAAATTTTGCAAAAGATTTAATGACTGGAGAATTTCAGGAAAAGTATCAAAAGTCATAGGTACTTCCTTTATTTCCCAAATTCCCATTTTTTTGTTTTCTATTAATTTCAATATGCACATACATTTAGTATATTAAGAACATTCAAGTCAGGAGCCTGTGATTCAGTGGTTGTCGTTTGTTTATGTCTAAGCCTTACATAAATTTTTTTCGTTCATTTTTTTTGTACATAAATAAGGCCGTTAGTTTTCTCGTTTGAATTGTTTTACATTGCATTTCGGGGCCTTTTATAGCTGACTTTGCGGTATGGGCTTTGTTCATTGTTGAAGGCCGTACGGTGACCTATAGTTGTTAATTTCTGTGTCATTTTGGTCTCTTGTGGAGAGTTGTCTCATTGGCAATCATACCACACCTTCTTTGTTTTTGTTATAATGAATTTTTGTAGAAGATTTAATTGATGGAGAATTTCAGAAAAGGTATCAAAAGTCAGGTGCTTTGGGACAGGACAATTGTTTTCCTAGCCCTGCTAATTTTTTTTTTATTTATTTGTATTAACATTAATAACACATGCATACTTTTAGCGCTTAACTGTATACAATTATACAGTGTATTTGCTTTTTACTTTCAGTTCTCAGGTTACTAATCGATCCACGGCGGTCCGATGATTTCTATATTATACAGACTCTCTCTCTCTTTTTAGTTTACCCTGTGACCGCCGTGGATAGTAAACTTGAAAAAAAGATAGCAGATAGAAAATACACTTTATTCGTAGTATATGTATGTTCAAAGATAACTCGAATAATTCAAGCCCTTTCCGTGTCCGTTCGTAGATCAGCGGAATATAACGACTGAATTATTCGGGTTAGTTCAAAGAATACAGAAAAACGCAAAACGGAAGTCTAATATGACTTAAAATTTCGCCCAATGACGGAATCAATATCCGGATGCGTTTTTTCTTGTTTTTCTCCCAAAATAACTCAATCTGAATAATCATAAAAATGGATGACAAAAGCGACTATGCACTGTACCTATAGGACACAGAGGCATGATGATTACTTTATTGTGGAAAGAAGAGAAGCGACACCCAAAATGAGGTCTTCTCGTTTAATAGTATAGATAGAAGACGAGTTTCATTTCATTTTACAGTGTGATTGTTATAATGCAATTAGGAGACAGTATATTAAGTCATATTATTATAAGCGTCCACCTAGTCATTTAAGCTTTTACAGTTGTTGAGCACAGAAAATGTAAAAGACATATGTAACCTTTGTAAATTTCTTTTCCATGCATTTAAACGTAGAACAGACATGTTATAACCAATACTTAATATAGATTATTATTCTTCTCGGATGTATTCATTTATCAGTTATGTATGTTTTATGTATTTATTTATGATATATTGTATTTGCATATATATTATATTTGTACTGATGAGCATCATTTGCTCAAAGTAATAAAAGAATTGAAATTGACTTTAGAATGAAAAGATGGTAGCTGCTGGTGTAAGTATGTTTATTGATATAAAGTGGTGTTTTACTATACATGTACTTATTTACCTGGTAAGATGACAAAATAAACTGACCGAAAGCAGACAATTCTTAAATTGCAGTGGAAGCTTTACATTCTTGAAAACATTTTTTAATTTCAAATACAAACTATAACTATATTGAAAATGCTTTTGAATGCAGAGTACAAACAGTTGGATCCCCTCCGATATCTTTGGTTGAAACACCTTTTAAAAATGGCTGGATCTGCCCCTGGTATGTACCCATAGGTAGTCTAGTAAATAGTTTACATGCATGAAATATTTGTCACTGGACATTAGGCAACCAATAATCGACCAATTTATGACAAAATATATCAAATTGTTTTATTAATAATTTCCCTTCAAAAGATTCATGATTGACTCTTTTGGTGCACAAAGTAATATATATATATCTTTATTCTCATAAACCAAAGTACAATGGTACAGAGACATATACAAATAAATTAACATAGTATAAATTTCAAATACAAATGTAAAATAGAGATATAAAGTGATTACCCAGGAGATTCTAGGCATTTAATAATAATTCTTATAAACTTGCACAGATTGTTTAGTTCAGACGGGTTGCTATTATTCATTAGACCTTGAAATTTTAAAATATTTGGTCTGTTTATAAAATGATGCTTTAATAGCAGTTGTCATCTATCGTCTATTGTCGAGCATTCTAAAATATAATGGAACTCGTCGCCAATGTCACCGGAATTGCACAAAGTACAAATACGATTTTCTCTCTGAATGTTTTGCCATCTACCAATTTTGATAGGAATTTTTGTGTTCAACGTTCTAAATCTAAAAAAAGAAGCAATATTTTGTCTAAAATATCAAAGTAGGTTTCGAAATTTATACTATTTTTGAATAATTTATAATTTAGAGCTTTTGGAGAATTCTGTACAGTAGCATATCATGTCTGTCTGAACTGGTCAGTTAATCTTAATTTAACAGTATCATACAACCAGTTTTTACTTATAAAATATTTAGAGTTCCATATATTTGATAGTCCACAATTATCAAGCACAGATTTTACATTCTTACACCAAGCTATATTTCCATTATAACTACCAGTAACAAGATTGTATAGAATAACAGGAAGTTTCTTATTTTCCCCAGTTACAAGCTTTTCCCAATAATTATTTGTACGTAATTTAATAAAAATATCCAGTGGGAATCGGCCAAGTTCCCCATATATCATATAATCAGGCGTGGATTTTTTAAGATTAAGTAGTAATTTACAAAATTTTAGATGAACACGTTCTATAACAGATGTGTTACCCATTCCCCAGACTTCACACCCGTATAATAATATAGGCTTAACTACTTTGTCAAATAATTTTATTTGACATTTAATATTCAAATTATGTAATCTTCCCTTTTTTAGAATATCGTACATAGCCCTTGTTGCTTTATCAGCCTGTACCTTTTTTGCTTTTGTGAAACTTCCTGTTCTAGAAAATAATACACCAAGATATGTAAATTCTTCAACAACATCTAACTCAATATCAGCATATTTAAAACTAACATTTTGTAGTGGTCTACCTTTAGAAAAAATTACTATTTTGCTTTTAGAGACATTGACTTTTAATTTCCATGTATCACAATATTCTTTTAAAGCGTCTAATTGTTTTTGAAGATCTGCTTGTGTTTCTGACATAAGTACAGTGTCGTCTGCGTACAATACAGCAAACAGTTTTAAATACATACTTAGCTCGTTCTCTATTTGATCGGATAAAGATTTCAAACCATTTATATTTTTGTTCTGAAAAAAGCTTTCTAAATCATTTAAATAAATAGAAAAAAGTATGGGAGATAAATGTTCTCCCTGTCTTACATCTACATTACATGGAAATTAGTCTGAATATTCCCCATCACTAAAAATTCGTGATTTTACATTTTTATACATATTAGATATAGTGTTATACATCTTCCCATTCACTGTATGTAAAATGAGTTTTGACCAAAGACCAGATCTCCAAACTGTATCGAAAGCTTTAGCAAAATCAATAAAAGAACAACAAAGTTTTTTTCTTTTTTTTGTCTCAGTAATTCAAATAAAATATGCAGACTAAAAATACTGTCTATAGTTGAATAGCCCTTTCTGAAACCAAACTGGTTTTCATTTAACAACAAATATTCTTCCAAAAAGTTACTCAGTCTTAAATTCAAAATTGACGTAAAAAGTTTACCCATACAGCTTAATATAGTTATTGGTCTGTAGTTTTGTGGATCTGACTGGTCACCTTTGTTTTTATAAAAAGGTATAACATTACCAACAAGCCAAAGTTCAGGCACTTTTCCAGTATCAAATACAATATTCAACAGTTTTACATAGATTGGCATGAAAATCTGAGTGGTGCTCTTAATATATTCATGAATGACGAAGTCATCGCCCCAAGCTTTGCCATTCTTAAGATTTTTGATGCATTTAAAAATTTCATTTTCCGTTATAGGACTGTTTAATAGTGAATTAAGTTCGTTATTCTCATCTATAATAATTTCTTCACAAACGTCAGGATCTGTCGAATTTAAATTTTTGAAAAATTCAAAAAGTATATCAACAGGAATATTATTCCTTTTTTTTTCTTTATACGAGTTCAATATCTTCCAAAATTCTTTAGAATTACTATTTTTTAAAACATTCATTTTTTTCTCATGGCTTTTTTATGCTTATTAATAGAAATGTTCATTTGCCTCTTATATTCACGTTCTGTATTCTTCATCTCCTCTCTTTTTAAACATGTTTTATTGTATTTATATCTTCTTTTTGATATTCGAAAGCACCGCCTTTTTCCAAACATATTTGGTCAAACCAAGGTTTAATAACTTTTTTTCGACATTTCTTATCATGGCGTTTATACGTAAAAGATCCAAACACCTTTTCGGCTGAATCCAGCATTAAACCATTTACAGATTCAACTATTTTATTAATATTTTCTTGAGCCAGTATACTGGTTTTTAACATAGTTAAATCATTATTTAATTAATCGATTTATTAAAATATCATCGCCTTCGACGATGTTATCAGTCGAGTTGAAGACAAGCTTACAGTTCAGAGGCGAATGAACATCGGAAAAAAGAGCAGAAAAATCAAGTACAGACATATTTACAACACATGATAACAAATTATATGTACAAATAAAATAGTCAACCACACTAGACTGGCGACAAGTAAATAAACCTTCTTTATCGCCATCAACCCTTCCGTTTAAAATAAACAGATTGTTATTTCTGCACATTTCTAAAAGTAGATTTCCAAAGTGGTTTTTTTATCTTGTCACAACTATTTCTAATACGTGACATATGAAACTTGTGTAAATTGTTTGAAAAATCAAAATTAAAATTATCTGATGTGTCATGATTGGTATTTTTTATTTCATAGAAGTATAAATTGGCAGCAGTTCTGCTGTTAAAATCACCAGTAAGCAAAATAGACTCATGGTTAGCTGAAAATTTTAGAAATTCTTGTTCAAGTATATTTATTGAATCTGGTACCTTATAAGTAGAATTTTCGGGTGGTATGTACACTGTACCAATAATAACATCTTGTTATGTTTTTAAATAATTGGCTGAAATTTTAACCCAAAATACTAATTTACTCTCGGATTATATTGTTTGCACATAATTTTCTAATTCATTTTTATATCCAAATGCAATACCACCTGATTTGACTTTTGATTTAGTTTTTCTATTTTTCAATTTAAAAGTATAACCTGGTATATCAACATTATCAAAATCATCAGTTTTTGTTTCTGTCAAGCAGATAAAGTCATAACATTTAACGAGTTCTATAAATTTGAGATATCCCACAACAATTTAGCGACAATAATTTTATATTTAAGTCTAATGAACTGTTAACATTTTTAGAATCTCCATTGGAATCCTAACTGTATGGGTTATGAGTTGAAGATATGCGTCGGCGTCGCTTCCGGTCTTAATGGTGGTCCGGTGTGCGCATTTGAGATGTGAGACTGTCAGTAGGTTCAATTTCCGAAATGTGGTCGTTGTACATTTCACCATCCACATACAAAATGTCTCTAACTAGCTTAACAGTGTGTCCTTCTTCGCGTTTCTGTTTCATAATTTGGTATAGGCTTTTGTGTGCTTGTTCAATTATGTCAGGACACTGTTGATTAACACCAAACGGTTTTCCTTTAAGCCTGTACGTATTTGAAAGCGATCGTGCCAGATCTTTGTAATACAAAAATCTGACCACAATCGGTCTAGGACGTCCGCGTCTACCTGGTTTGGCACCATATCCAAATCTGGGGATATTGCCGAATTCTATCCTGTTTGTTACATGTAGGAATTGCTGTATGAAATCTCTGATAACTTCTTCAGTGTTTTCTCCTTCGGTTTCTTTCAAACCAGTAAACACCAAGTTATTCTTCTTTGAATTGCATTGAAGGTCAATAACGGTGCTCTGTAGATTTTCATTTTCTTGTTTTGCGTTATTGACGACTGTTTTAATTTCGTTTCTCAGTTCCAAAGTGTTATCTGCAAGGTCATTTGCTACTTTACTAATGGATGATTTAACCGATCTTACATCTTTAACGTTGTTTTCGTGATTTACCTTGAAATTGTCCATAAAGTCGCTAATTCCCTGTAGATTATTATTAGCATCAGTTTGATTTTTTTCATATTTTTAACTTCTTTATTTAGTTCAGTGTGATCATGTTTTAATTGAGACATTTTTCCATCGTTGCTATCGCATTTACTTTTAAAAAATTTAATTTGACATTCAGCTTCTGCAACTTTTGAGTTCATATCTGTGAATTTTGATAATAAATTTGTCAAAGTTCTGTTCATTTGATTAACTTGTGACATTCCCTTTTCGATAGTTGTAAGTCCCTATTCATACCTAGCATTTAATTGATAGACATTTTCTAAAGTTACACTTTGTTCGGGTTGCCCGTATAGAACATCTCTGCTGGTATTTAACATTTGGGAGGTATTGACATTTTCTTCGTCCATTTTTATCCACTCGTATAGAGCCTCAAATTGCTTTGCGGCACTTGACTACAGTTCAGTTTAATGTCCAATACCCCCGGGTTACATGTAGATTGTTATGGTCTCTGGATTTTACGTATGTTATGAATGAAAGAATATATCACACAAATTTAGAAAATAAATCTGAAAATGTCATTTTCTATTACTAAATCAAATAAATTATCTGGGCGGAAGGTCCCGCAACTAAGCATAAATTGAAGCATCTTCGAATTATCCATAATTACACATCATATATAGCAAATAATTGACTTATCTGAGGAGCGAAAAAATTTTACGTCTCCATCTTATATTCGTATTCTCTCTCGTAATTGCAGGGAAGATAAAAAAAAATAATTTTACGCCTGAAAAGATAAACGGTCTAGTTGATGACCTTGGCAATGTACTGTTAGATACGGCAGAAGGAGTTCTAGGCAAGACTAAAAAAAGACCGGTTTATCCCGACCGCAAAAATAAACCATGGTTTGATAAAAATTGCCAAGACAAACGTAATGAGTTTCACAAGGCTAGAAACTTATATAGCAGAGCGAAATCAGGTGGTAATAAACTGGCAATGAATAGCAAGGCCAAGGAATACCGCAAGACACTTAACGTTAACTATCAGCAGTATAAAGAAAAATGTTCGAATGAACTGAGGGCACTCTCAAAAATGACTCTAATGGATTTTGGAAGACACTTAAAAAATATTCTGGCTACAAAAAAGACAACCCCTCTATCAGTATTGAAGCATTTCATGAATATTTTAAAAACACGAATGCAAATGACGAAGAAGATCTTGACGGCATCGACATCAATGCGTTGTGTAGTGATCCCATTTATAATGACATTTTAAATGGAGTCATTACAGAACAAGAGGTTGTGGATGCCATTAGGAACTTGAAACATGGTAAAGCATCTGGTACTGACAAGATACTGAATGAGTTTTTGAAAAACTCTCCACCATTTTTTATTTGTATTTACACTTAACTATTTAATGTGATATTGGATACAGGTATAATTCCTGAAACTTGGACAGCAGGAATAATTATACCAGTTTTTAAAAATAAGGGTTGTACAAAGGATCCAGATAACTATAGAGCTATAACATTAATTAGTTGTATAGGGAAATTATTTACTTCCATAATCAATACTCGATTGAATTTTTTTGCAAATGAAATTTCACTTATACATGAAAATCAGGCTATACAATATTTTTGTGCTTCATGCACTCATAGAGCTGTATTTCTCATTTGGAAAAAAACTTTTTTGTACTTTTGCAGACTTTCGGAAAGCATTCGATACTGTATCAAGATCTGGTTTATGGGAAAAACTTCAATTGAGTAATATTAATGGGAAGCGCTTCAAAGTTATTTTTAATATGTACCAAGGAATCAAATCATGTGTAAAATATAATGGATGTCAGTCAGATTTTTTTCCCTGTTTAGCAGGTGTAAGACAGGGGGAGAATTTATCGCCGTTTTTGTTTTCAATTTTTCTTAATGACTTAGAAGACTACTTTAAGAATCTAGATGGGATTCCACTAGAAACTGTTAAAGAGAAGTTTCAAAGTGAATTGCACATATTTTTTGAATCATTTGTTATATTATATGCAGATGATACTGTAATTTTATCTGAAACAGAAGAAGGTATGCAGAGATCATTAAATATTTTTCAATCATATTATGAAAAGTGGAAATTAGAAGTCAATTTAAATAAAACAAAGGTGATGATTTTTAGTAAGAGAAAAAGTAAAAAGAAATTTAAATTTTTATTACAAGACAAAGAACTTGAGATTGTTGAAAAATTTTCTTATTTAGGTGTTATCTTTAAATATAACGGTACTATTTTAGATACCAAAAAGAAACTTATTGATCAAGCACATAAATCGATGCATTTTATACATAGAATTGTTAAAAACGAAAACATTTCTATAGATTAGCAACTGAAATTATTTGATTCCATGATAGAACCCATTCTTTTATATGGTTCTGAAGTTTGGGGTTTTGAGAATTTGAAAATTATTGAACAGATGCATTTGAAATTTTGCAAAAGAATTTTAAAAGTTCGAAATACTACACCCAATTTCATGGTGTATGGAGAATTGGGAAGATTTCCTCTGCAAATTCGAGTTAAATGTAGAATGATTTCGTATTGGTGTAAAGTTGTAAAAAATAGCAGTAAACTAAGTAGTTCTTTGTACAGGCTGATGTTATCATTGAAGAATCATGGCCATTATGTTTTCAAATGGATTGATTCTGTCGAATCAATATTTAACAACACTGGTCTAGGATATATTTTCATAAACCAAATTGGCTTTTGTGATAAAAATTATCTTGATCGTATATTGAGTGATCAGTTTATTACCTCATGGTTTGGCGATACAGAAAATTCATCCCGGGGACAATTTTATGGGACATTCAAAAAGGACTTTGGACTAGAAAAATATCTGATCAGACTGTCTGAACAGAATAGAGGGTGGATAACTAAATTAAGGACATCGAACTTACGTATTCCAATCGAGACAGGCCGTTGGCAAAATATACCTAGACCAGAGAGAATATGTACTTTATGTCATAAATTTATTGGTGATGAATTTCATGTTTTATTTGTATGTCAACATGATTCTATTGTTAATTATAGAAACAAATACTTACCTAAATATTATACTATTAATCCTCAATATATTAAATTGGAAGGATTATTGTCCATATGTAATATGGAAGTCTACAAACGATTGTCATTTTTTATTAAGAAAATTGCTTGTTTATTCTAAAATATCTACAATAATTATTGTATTTCTATATGTTTAGATAGTACTGCATGCTCATTTCGTCATTCAATTGTTTATGTATTATACTTTGACCTCATGTTACACATTAATGTGTCTGAGCGTTATCAATAAATCTTGGATTACAAATTTTAGATGGAGATGTACTTTAATCAAGGTATAAAGAACCATAATTGTTACTCTTTATTTAAATGAAAGAAACTTTTAATTGTCAAAAATAATTTTAGTTCAAAAGATTGATTAGTAGGATGTTAAAAATCTCTTTGAAAACTAATTACAAACTATATAATTAAGTTTGGAACACGGAATTTATTTCAAAATAGCCTGAGGCAATTTTTGTTCTAATATCTTGATTACGAAACAATGAATCTTACCCTTGTGGTCATTCATGCGTAGTTACTTAGTATACGGAAAAAGTATGTTCTATGAAAAGCAAGGCAAATTCAAGCAATTTGATTGGACGAGAAGTTGTAAGTATGTGTTAAATTTATTTACATTATTGATTGTTGTAAAAGAAAGATAGAAAAGGTATTAGTTGATATTATAGATGTTTCTTTATGGAACGCCAACACTGTCTTGTTATGACCATTTTCATTATATGATGTGCATTAACCTTTATATGATGTGCATTTACCTTTATATGATGTGCATTTACCTTTATATGATGTGCATTTACCTTTATATGGTGTGCACTTGTCATTGTAAACTATGATGTGCAAACACCTTTATATGATGTGAAAATATCCTTATATGATGTGTAAACATCCTTATATGATGTGCAAACATCGTTATATGATGTGCAAACATCATTATATGATGTGCAAACATACTTATATGATGTGCAACTATACTTATATAATGTGCAAATGTACTCATATGATGTGCGAATGTACTTATATGATGTGCAAACATTCGTATATTATGTGCAAACATTCTTATATGATGTGCAAATGCACTTATATTATGTGCAAATATCCTTATATGATGTGCAGATATACTTATATTATGTTCAAATATCCTTATATGATGTGCAGATATACTTATATTATGTTCAAATATCTTTATATGATGTGGTTGCGTCATTAAAGTATGTGCTTGTAATCTTAAGGTGGTACCCAAGACTTTCACTAAAATGAATTTGGCTCGTTTAATTTTCATAAAATTTTGTCAAAGTAAATACTTTAACAAAAATATAAAAATATAAATTTTTTTGAACCAACCGTTTTGCCAGAAAAATTACACTGGTCATATAGCAATTTGACAAACACCAATTTTCATCATTGAGAAGCGTAATATTCCTTTTACAACACAACGTAATTAAAACGTTTAGCTGACTTTACAGAGTTATCTCCCTGTAGTGTTAGGTACCACCTTAAATGATGTGGTTTGGTTCACTTCATTATATAATGTCGAAACGTCATTATATGATGTTCTTTCATCGCCGTTATGGTCATTGAACATGATTAAGATTAGAATGATTACTGTCTACGTCATAACTGATTCCGATCTGCTTCTGTAAACTATAAACCCGGCTCAAATATGTGTCTATCGCTAGCGAGAATGCAATAAATAGAGAAATGAGACAATGCAATTTAACAAAATCAACGTTTCAAACATTTCGGAGGGAGATTTAGATCAATTAATACAGGAGCTTATTGGAGAAATTTGCGGCTGTGGCGAAAATATGATAAAACAAATTTTAAGGCTTTTTATAGCTTGCTATTTTGGGTTAAGCAAAGGCTACGTGTTGAAGGTCGTACTTTGACCTATGATTGTTTACTCTTACAAATTATGACTTGGATGGAGAGTTTTCTCATTGGCTCTCATACCACATCTTTTTATTTCTATTCTTTGCAAAATACACCATTGAACTCACAGTCAGTTTTTTAAATATTTCACAACAATAGCTATATAATTATCTACTCATGCATAATATGGCAAGATGGTTTGTTTTATAATTGAATAATATAAATGGGAAGATGTATTATGTAGTGTTACTCCTTCAAAACCATACAAAGTCGGAAATATTTGTGATATGGCGTATACATGTAGTGTAATTCCTTAATTTGTCTTTGAAACAATATTTTTTTCAACAGAATAAGCCAAAATATCCAAATTCGGAGACCGTGTGCTTAGTCCACGTACTGCCTGCGAAATGCGAAATGGTCAGGTTGGGTATTGTTCACATATTTGTATACACAAATTGTTTATTTTCAACTTATTTTAATGGAGATTTTTTAAATTGCTAATAAAATTCTGCAACTTGAGTAATGTCAACAGATTTGGAGTGGTGTCAACGGTTTCTGAGATACAGAGGGGTTGATTCCTGGTGAAGTGTTTTTGATTTCATTTTTCATCCCATTAGATAAGATTTGTTTCATTGTGTACTCATTTTGATTCTTTTCGGTAATGTCAAAGGATTTTACGTAGTTCATACGGTTATTTAGTTAAATGGGGGGGGGGGGGGGGGGGGGGGGACACTGAAAATCACACCTTGTCACACTTTTTCAATTTAGGGTATTTGATATTTTTATTTTCCAACAGAGATGCATAGGGTGATGCCCGTTTTTTGCATTATGTTTCTCGTTTTCGTCTCTTTAAAGAAAAAGAATTAAATGCATAAACCGTGTCCAAATCCTTACTGTGTCCACCTTATTACTGTGTCCACACTTTTTGTTTCAACACTTGCCCAATTGTTCCGCGATTTCGCTGGCATCTTCTAGTAATTATAATTCGGAATACTTTGCTTGCTTGAGACAATGGTGTTCGACAAGGAGAAAACTTTTCAGCTTTTCTATTTTATTTACTATTGATTAAATAAAAAAAATTCTTAGGGAGTTAAAGAACACAATACCAATATTTCATTTTTAATCATTCTTTGTCTTTGGTATGAATAAACGTTACAGTTGGAAAGCAAGTCCTTTGATACGTCCGTTGTCGTCAAGCTCTATCAGCAACAATAGCAGGGGGACGTAATTTGAGGGCGCTGCAGTTTACTTTCAGAAAAATATTCCGGGAAAATAAAGATTTAGAAAAACTAATATTCTGTTTTCATTAAAAACACATGCAGCCTTTTGGGGAAATTTTCCTGTTAATGTATCCTGTAATCTTTTTGATTCTCTTATAAAACCAATTTTAACATATAATGCTGAAATATCATACATGGATACATATCAATCTTATTATAGAGCAAAAGGCAGATTAAAATCCCAAAACAAAGATATAGATAATTTCCAATATTTGGATAAGACTCCCTTCGAAAAGGTTCATGTTAATTTCTGTGAATATATTTTAGGTACTAAAAAACATCTGCTAATTTAGGTGTTAAAGCTGAACTTGGTAGACAACCAATAGAAAAATATATAAAAACACAAGTAATTCTTTATTGGGCTAGATTAAATACTGAAAACATAAACCCATTGCTAAAAGAAAGTTATACATTAAGTAAACACCTTGATTCACAAGGAGTTTATACTTGGTCCACTTTTTATCTTTCGTCCCTCTTTTATAAAAGATTCAACACAAGAAATGAATATTGATATACAAAAAGTAATTTCCTGTCAAAATATGGAACAATTTAACAAACTAAAGACTTGGATTAAGAATATTGCAAGTAAATTTTATTCAGAACTACTGGAAAATAAAATTAATAGTTTGAACGAAAATAACAAACTTTTTCTTTACAAAAATATTAAAGTCAAACAAGACCAAGAATTTTATCTAAAATATCACAATTTAGAAACTAGACGTTTATTTACAAAAATTAGAATTAGTGACCATAATTTGCTCATTGAGAAGGGCAGATATCTAAAAATACCTTGAGACAATAGAACATGTCCAACTTGTAAAACCTTAGAAGATGAAAATCACTTTCTCCTCCACTGTCAAATTAATAATATTTTACGTATAAAACTTTTTAATGAAATGGCAATAGATAATCCTATGTTTCCAAATCTATCTGATACTGAAAAACTAGTAGTCCTACTAAATCCTTCTAATATAAACCAAGTGAAAAAAACAGGTTCCTTTATAAAACAGTCTTTAGAGCTGAGGACAGGGGACTCTTAGTTAGTTTTACTTGTATATATATAGATATGTGTGTGTTTAACTCAGTTATTTTATTGTTGTTGTTACTTTTGTTTATGTCACAAGTATAATGTTACTTATATGACAAATAAAGATTATTATCTTTTATCTAATATTTACTAACTTTATGTTTTGTCTTGAACCTGAAAAAAATGTGTATTTCTTGTCAAATATATGATAATGCTTTTTTAATAATTCAATTGTCAATTTTCTTTGAAAAAAGAATCAAAATTGACTCCCAACTAACCAAGTAACAAAACAGACATTTTCAAGCTTCTGATCTGGAGCAATTTCTGCTAATTTGACGTTTGCGTATCAAAGCTTCACAAGTAATGACTTTAACTTAATATTAAAGTTCCGAAACTTATCTTTCAAATTTCCGAAAATTCAACCCATCATTTTACCGTTATGATTTATTATTAGTGTGGCCACCGTAGTGACGTCATCTTCCGTTTCACCTAGCGTAAGAGACCATTATCTGTGTACAAACAAATTATATAGGATTTGTGTAGGCTAATTTGACCTCAAATCACTCAGTAATTCACATGATTAACTTCACTCAATATATAATATTGATTTTTTTCATTTTTTGGCTTAAATTGGAAGTAAATCCTGTAGTTATGCCAGGTATACCGTCAAACTGCCCGTCTGTACACCCAGAGAAAGCACCTGGCCCTTGTTGTATTTGCAAATTACCTTCCTCTACATACATTCACCTCCAACAAAAAAAGAAAACCTTACCAGAGTTCTATTCATTTGTATGTAATCTGTACAACATTACAGAGAAGGACTGCATTTGCAAAAGATGCGAATTAAAAATGAAAAGAAAATTTCAACAACAACAAATGATTCCAGAAGATGGTCCACCTGCCAAAGTTAAACACAACTATAATATAAATACAAGTTCAGTTTCATATGATTTACCGTGTTGTTTGCCCTTCTGTGCTTACAGGAACAGCAGCATACACAACACAACAATCAAAACCTTTGAAACTAATTTATTCAATACAATTTTCAACATAGATTTAGATACATCTACAGACAGTAATTTCAGCATTTCATTATGTCATCAACACTATTGTAAATGGATAAAAAAAAGACAGCAGGTTTCAGGATATTTGCATTGCATGCGATAAAACTATTACTGGCAGACAGGTTTATATTTCAGATACACAATTTAATATTCTCACTTCTTTGGCTGAATTTGATGAAACATCTAAAAACTCCACAAAACCAGTCATGTGTATGTATTGTTATAACAAATTTAATCAAGTATTACAAAGAGACCATGTGACAAATTCTATATATAGACAATGAACTTGATCATCTAAGCCAGTTTGAACATGACATTAGTAGTGACAGTGATGCTGATATGTTGTGTTATAAAAAAAAATTGTTTCATGTTCACAATGAGTTTAAAGTAGATAAACCTGTAATGCTTTCAACTTTGTATTCCACCTATTTGTTACATTTAGACCAATTAGGGATCAAAAACAAAAATATCTTTATTCACAACACACGCTGGTTATTTAACATGTTAAAACTGAGTTTTGGCAACACAATGTCTGAATATACTTCAGAAAAAATAGAAAATCTGGAAGAATGTTGTATAAAACAGGTATGGATATGACAAAGAGTGCTTATAATGCTATTCTGACAAATGGTAAAAAAATTAACCAAAACACTGAATGTGAATCCAAATTGGATCACAATAAAAATTAAATATTGAAAACATAGTGTCAGACTTAAAACAGAGTGTTTCTGATTACACCTCTTTAAAACAAACCAATATTCAACAAGACATAGCAAAGTTTGACTTTGTGACAGAAATTAAAAAAATTGACCCTGTTCTGTGGAATTTTGTATATTTTATAACAGCAACAGCAGCAGAGGAAAAAGACATGCCTATCGATTTACTTCAAATAAAAACTCATTTCATACCACATCCAGAAGAGAACATTTTTTTCAGGTCTAGACTTCTACAAAGGTTATTTATTTTAAGTTCTATATTTCATACTCAAAACAATACATGCACCCAACCACTACATATGCTTATAACTGACACTGCAGACAAATTCTCAAACTCTTCTACAGACTTCCTTGCAATTTTATCTAGATTTGGTATTTGTGTCTCAAAAGATACACATAAACGTTTTTTATCTGATGTAGTCGAGCAAAATAATACTACAGAATCAACTCCTTTCAAATCATTTGCTATTGGATCTTATGACAACATTGATAAAAACCAAGTTCATTCTTCAGTTACAGCTGGTACATCAAATTCTGGGTTTCATGGTACATCTGTTCAGATTGTAGAGCCCCTACCTGAAACTCTACTACATTCTGTTACAAATTCATCATCTGAAAATTCTATATTGGAAACCACTGACCCACTTACAACATTGCTTAACAGTTCTTCTACCAGTGAAATTCCCACTTCATCAAGTGTAATTTCAACTTCAAACACAGAAATTTCTACAAAATGTATCCAACAAGGTGAAAATACAAATTCCATTTCTTCAAGCTGTGACAGTTCACCAGTTAAAAATGATATATTAGACACAATTCCAAATCTTGACAATTCTCACTACAAAAAGTATTCAGAAACATCACATATCAGGTCAAGTAAGAGAAACATGTCTTCAGAACTATTAAAGAACTTATATGAACCATTTGACCATATAGAAAAACCATCAATCCTTAAACAAAATATTTACTCTGACTTAACTTTTGATAACTTTATAATGTCAGAAGATGAAAAAAAGTCTTGGGAATCATTCCAAAATTACATGCTGACTTTCAACTGTATGAACCAATTCAAAACAGCATTAAATATAGATGACAAGTTGTCTAAACATGGTATTAAATACTTTCTCTCTCTATCAAATAAAGGTGTTTCTCCTGAAAAGTCCAAAACATATTTTGTTGCAGTGCTAGATGAGAAGTCTGATGACAAAGATACAGTGTTAAAAGTTTTAAATTTATTACATTCAAAAATGCAAGTGGGAAAACATGTTGAACATGTAGTATTAGTTGGCGATGGAAAATCCTATGACACACTAATGAAAATAAAATTTGAGTATGGAGATGCATTAAAGTGGCTTTTGATTTATCCTGGTGACTGGCATTTATTGAAAAATGTTCAACCTGTATTAATGAAGATATATTATGAGGCAGGTCTAAAAGATATAGCTAAACTTCTTCATGCTGGTTCCAGATTAAAATATTTGACAGAATGTACAAGATTTACTCTGGTTCATAATTTCTTGTTGCAGGCTTGGGAGGCATCAACTTAAGATGTACCAAGAAGGTCATAATGATTTCCTATCTCTTTTTTCAAACATCAATGCTTCCTTCACTGAAAATGAGTTCTTAGATGAGTCTTCCTTTTTTTCCTCATTACAAACATTTACATCACATCTTAATTCAGATTCTGATTTCAAACTCTGGCGTTCCAAAAAGAGAGAAAACGATGAAACATTCAGATTTTGGAACAACTTCATACACACTGATTTCCTTTCCTACTTTGCTCTGTATATTTCCATTAGATCAAGGAACTGGAACCTAAGAATGGCGTCCTTGAAAATGATATGTCCTCTCTTTCATGCTTTTGACAGACCTCTATATCTTAAACTTGTACCTTATCATTTAGCAGACTTGTTGACCTTTCCCCAACCTATTTTAGATTTCTTCTCTTTAGGGGCATTTGCAGTGTCCATCACTGGCACTGATTTAAACTGTGTGGCTTTAGATGAAGCACATGAAATGCAAATTAATTTGCAAACCAAACAAGCCCTGAATTCAACCACAAAACAGTCATTAGCTTCTACATGCTTATCATTACCTTTCAGAGCAAAAGTACTACAAAATTTAAAAAAACAGCTTTTAATTAAGCATCAAAATTCAACCATTGGGGAAATTTCTATCAGACAAAATGATGAGAAAAACATCCAGGAATACATAAAAAGTCTAGACACATCATATTTATTTACAAATGAAACCAATACAAAATTACACCAGATATTTACCGGAGAAATATGTGCACCAAACATTTCATCAGACATGCTCAACTACAGAAAATATGGAGAGGAGGATTTTAAAAGTTTTATCAATTGTGTAGTTCTTAAAAATAAAAAATGTTCCTAGAAAAAGAAGAAATCTAAAAACATTTTCTACAATCATTACAAAAAACAACCAACAACAAAAAAAGGAACTACAAGACAATAAAACTGTTATTCACTGTTTAAGAAAGCAATTGGCTTATTCAAAAACATTAGAAAAGCCTGTGGAAGAATTGCATCAATTAAATAAACTGCCTCGAGCTATATGTACTGCTGATGAACTACCAATTAAAGGTGAAAAATCTGGTGTTGTAAACCTCTTCAAATCTCTATACTCTTCTTCATACACAGACAGCCTTTCCTTTACAAATTCTAATACAACTGGTATTATTTTGGAGGGAATGTTCATCATCAATTCTCGTCCACTTGGTTATCATGTTTCCTTTCTTCAATATGCCAGTTTCTTATTCGACAGATGGGTGCTCAATTTCTATGCACGGTACAATGCTTCTGAAATACATGTTCTTTTTGATGATCCTGAAAGAAATGGTCCTAGCCCAAAAGATGTGGAACGTGCAAGCAGAGATCTAGGTCACCAGCATCATATTGAAATTTCAGACTCAATATCTATTTCTGATTCAACCCCTCTTCCTTCTGACTGGCAAAAGTTTCTTTTCAACAGACAAAACAAAAGAAAGCTTGTACAGTATCTTTCATTTAAATTTTTAGAACTTTCAAAGACACATGATTTTGTTTTTGTAACAGCAGGGGGTTTTGAAGGTAACAACAAGGACAAGGCCATCTGTGTTCTAGAAGGAGAAATATTTGAATATGCAAAGGCTAATGGCAATCATGAAGAAAGTGACAGCAGAGTATGGTTGCATGCCTCCGCATCTCCTTGTTTGAATATTTTGATTTATAGTCCTGATACTGATGTTTGTTTTGTTGGTTTACCACTGATTATGTCTGCAGATTCTCTTAAAAATAAAACTATTTTCATTCAACTAAAGGACAGCAAATTCGAAAAAAAATTCCTGGACATGAACGCATTAAGCTGTGAGATAGCCACTGATCTCTTGTTACAAAATATTCAACACCTTCATAAATGCTTACAAACTCTTTTCATTCTATCTGGTTGTGACTATCTCTCTTTCTTCAGAGGATTTACTAATACAATAGTTTTTGACAACTTTAGGAAGCCATTTCATAACAGGTACAGAATTTCCAGGTTCTCTTTCTGAAAATACTCCCAATGGTCTTTTGGCATTTTACAGACTCATTGGTACACTATACTTCTTGAAACACAGAACAGCATTTCCTGAAAACATTTCTTCACCAAAAAAACCTTTTCATTCTTCTAAAATCCCATGAAAAAGACAGCTTTCAAACTCATTTAGATTTCCTCGACAAGATCAGAGAAAAAATCTGGGATCGCATCATCAATGAAGATGAGATGATGCCTACAGCTGAAGCATTAAAATTTCACTGGATGCGTGGTTGCTGGGTATCCGACATGTGGGACAAAGCCCTACATTCATCTGTCACACTTCTTAATCCTATGCACTATGGATGGGAATGAAACCAGATTATGGCTTGTCAATATATGGGATACTCCAGAAAATTATTCTAGAGTTGAACATACAGTCCTTTTTCTAACAAAAGGATGCAATTGTAAAACAGGCTGTGTAAACAACAGATGTTTATGCAGGCGGAAAGGCAATGTTTGTGGTCCTTGTTGTTCTTGCACTCTTTGCAAGAATACTTCAGCTTCTACATCTTCACAAAGTTTGCCTGTACAAGTGTCAGTTGATACTCAATGCCTTCCTCAATCTTCTGATATTCAATTTCTTCCTCAATCTTCTGATATTCAATTTCTTCCTCAATCTCCTGATATTCAATTTCCTCCTCAATCTCCTGATATTCAATTTCCTCCTCAATCTCCTGATATTCAATTTCCTCCTCAATCTCCTGATATCACAAATCGTACTGGTTATTTAAACTACACAAACAGTGGAGACCATCATACCTGGAATGAAAATGAAGACCTGTCATGTAAAAACTTTGACAATAGCATAGAACTACAGAATGCTTTTGAGGATACCGAAATGTTTACAGATTACAATGAAAATGAAATTATTACTTCATTATTTTTATCAGAATTTGAAAGTGTAGGTGAAATCCTCTATGATAATGACCTGACACTGCAGGAGATTGATTTTTCTAGATTTTGTGTAAAAAACAACTTCATCAGTTTAATCTACCAACATGTTTAAAATTTTACATTCTGTTGGTCTATCATTGGAACATCTGTGTCATTTACTTTTTAATAATCTATCAATATGCAAAAGAGTCATGAAATAAAAGGCAAAAATAATCATTTCTTTTTTGTGTAATAAAAAGATCATAGAAAGTCTTCACAAGAGTTGACAAGTTATTTACCCTCTAAGCAAAATTCTATCATTTTTTTCTTCTTCAAAACTCATAAGTCTACACAAGAAGACAAGGCTTTATTATATTCAGACATAATCAAAATGCCAGTAATGTACATATTGACAACAGCCTTATTGCGTTTTATCTGAGGTAAAAAAAAATCTGGCTTTATAGAACAGTCCAAGACTACCTAGTCTACTTGATAACCAGGTTAAATTTTGTAGTGTAAAAAATTTAATTACTTCCACTTTGACAAAATTGTTTAGATTTAATGATGCTGCTAATAATAAATACATGTATACCTGAATTTGTGTAAATAATACATATGGTTTAGGGGTGGGTATCTCCACGGTTTACAAGTATTCAAACATGACGGGGTGGGGTTAACCCCCATTGATTTCCCCTATATTTCGTTTGATTTGTTTTATTGTCCCATACAAGAATATATATAGTTAAGGGGTGGGGATCTTGTCTGTTTACAAGTTTTCAAACAGGAGGGGGTGGGAGCGACCCACAGGGACTTCATACATTTCATTTAATTTGGTTTATTTTCCCATACAATAATATATATGGTTTAGGGGTGGGGTTGACCCCCATTGATTTCCCCTATATTTCGTTTGATTTGTTTTATTGTCCCATATGAGAATATATATAGTTAAGGGGTGGGGATCTTGTCTGTTTACAAGTTTTCAAACAGGAGGGGGTGGGGTGACCCACAGGGACTTCACATACATTTCATTAAATTTGGTTTATTGTCCCATACAATAATATATATGGTTTAGGGGTGGAGATCTTGACCGTTTACAAGTTTTCAAATAAGAGGGGGTGTGGTGACCCCCCCCCAGGGACATCCCTATTATTTGATTTGATTTGTTTTATTGTTCCATACAAGAATATATATGGTTTAGGGGTGGGGATCTTGACTGTTTACAAGATAAAAGCACATTTTCAAATTGATGGGGGTGGGTGTGATGTGACAGTGCAAAAAGCAGCTTCGTTTATTATTTTGGACTTGAATTTAAAATTCTCAATTTTGATATTTAAGACTTTAATTCTCTGTGTTTTATAATTCATTTTATTTTATAATTTCTTTTCTATTTACATTTCATATCCAGGACTTAAAAATCAACATGCTTTGATATGCAATTTAATTCTTAGTTTGGACATTGAGTGACATGTTTCAATCTGTTAGCTAATTAGTTACATTTTACCTTATTCATAACGTATATATGTTCTTAATTGTCTTAATCAGATTATCATTTAATATTTATTCTTCAAGTTCTAAAAATAGTTTAATCTTTGTCAGTGAACAATATTACTCAGATTAACTGTTATTTGTTATGTCTATACTTGTTAATTCAATTGTGTATAAATACTTGTTTATAATTTCTATAAGCAAGATTCGGACTCAGGACTTTACACTGAACACAGTCCATCTGTAATAAAAGTATTAGTATTCCATGCTGAATTATTGGTTTACTCGTCGCTAGTTCCAGAGTCTCAGAAGTTAGGTTTCACCAGAGTTTCAGTCTCAGAGTTCTCATTGCTATTCACAGCAATCATTCGTTGTGTGATCAGGTGCATCACACAGTTTCAGTAACAAGAGGCCATTCAGTCAGGCTCTTGTTACACGACCTTACAAGTCACCCAGTTTCCCCGGTGACAGTGACCCCAAGCCCAAGGGACTCTCCCTATTTTTCATTTCATTTGTCCTGTTTTCCTGTGATCATATCTGAAGACTGCATGTGTCTATCACATGAAAATTAAAAAAAAATTAAATCCCATAGGGTTCTATAGTTAACACTTCCCTTCCTTATGCCCCTTAAAATCCCCCTGTATAGACCCAATGCACAAACGAAAGATTTAAGAAAAAAAAAAGAAAAAAATAAGAACTAAGCAAAAAAAACTTTGTTTTGGAGACAATAATCCCATCCCCTTTTCCTGTGAAGAAAATCCATATAAATGAATAACACAAGAATTAGTACTACATGATCTAATGCATTGAAAGGAGTTTGACAACGATTGGGTTAAAAACGGCCCTGTCTCAGAAATTTACGAAATTACTGCAGAATGATCACTTACTAGTGTAGTTCATAAAATGATAACCATTAGACTTGTAACTGTGTTTGTATAATTTTCCAGGGCGTCAGAAAAGACCAAGGTACAATGTTTTTTTAGCCATTTACGCGAAACGTTAAAAATGTTTAACGTTCTAGTAATTTTTGAATCATTTCACCACAAGAATTTAAAAAAAAAATATTCCTTGAATCTCGTCCATATATATATATATATATATATATATATTGTTTTTTTTTTTAAACTTAATCAACAAAAACTAACTAATATTCAAAAGGTTTAAGCGGCACATAAGCGCTTCACTAAAAATTTGTATAAGTGGCCCGTATACTCGTTTTCTTCATTGATATTCACAAAATATAAATCGCAGAGACCACGTAAACAAACATAACTCTATAGCATAGATTAAATTAAAAATCATAAATGATTTTAAACATAAGCAATGAATGTCTTCATATTGGTCTGAAAGAATTTAGATTGAAAGCTGTAAAATATCTTGGCGAGCAATGAATAGTCGTAAAAAGAGGATCACACAAAATCATCTTATTTATATTATGAAAACCCGTGATTTACATTTTTACTTACATACAGAAAACTGTATTTACAAGTAAAGAAGTAAAAGATAAAAAAAAAAAACAGTTCAAAGAACAATGTGTATAATGTATATAATTGTATACATTATTGTTGCTGTGTATTATATTTGCTTGCCGTCTATAGTTGTGTATTTTTTTTAATTTCTCTTTACGTTTGTCATGTCGGATCCTCTATAGCTTGCAGTGTAGTTCAGTTTATGTAGACGAAACGTGCATCGGCGTACTACACTGTAGGGCTCAAATTATTCCCATGACGGATACCTAATTTGATTGGAAGTTTATAGTTTATGTGTTAGGGACGACATCAAAAGTTCAATGAAGAATAAAAAAAAAAACAATTCATATAGTTTTTTCAATGACCCCCTACCCCCTCTTAACTTAATTTGGGACAAATTGATTGACCAATAAGGATATATGTAAAATCAATGTCATTTTAAACAAAACTTGCAGCAATTTGACCCCCCCTTCCCCAAAACTATTTGAAATAACTTTTGTATCCTTCATTGAATTTTAGATGTTGTCCCTTACTTTAAGTTTTTATAGACATATCCATCGAAAGCCTTTTTAAAATCAACAAAACAGATATAGCGACGTATACTTAGAAGTATTTATCAATCACCGTTTTAAGTACAAACATAATGTTTCTCATTAAAAAAATCCGATTTACTCTGGCTCAACTATATGTCTGTGAACTATAAACTTTTCTAATACATTATTAAGTATTTATAAAATAACCATACAATAACCTATCGTGATGTCCCTAAAATTTAAGAGGTCATCTTTTGGTCCGCGTTAATGTATTGGGACAATAAATTCTTTAGGCCATATTAGGTACAGCAGTCATCACCGTGTTGAGTAGATACGATTGGCTGTACTTTAGTATATCATGCATTATGATGTCGAAGCTGCTTGGTTTATTGTTTAAGTTGTTTGACTGCTTCATAAATTAATCTCTTTTACCATAGAAGGTGGACGAAAGATAACAGAAGGACAGGACAGTCAAACTCAAAATGCGAAAATAAACTGACAACGTCATGGCTTAAAGAATAAAAAAGGCAAACAGACAAACTCGAGTACACATGACACAACATAAAAAAACTAAAGAATAAGCAACACGACCCCACTGAAAAAGGGTGATCTCAGATGCTCCGAAAGGGTAATAGATCCTGTGTGACAGCAATATTTTCCTCTTTGTTTTATTTCGTAACAATTCAAACTTTATATAAAAGCAAGCGACTATTGTTCTCCAAATTGCTAGCTTACACGTTTTAAAGAAGTTAATCCATAATAGTATTATATTGTTTCTATGCAAATGGTCAGTTGGATATCAGCGGTCAAGCTGTACGGACGCCGTGCATTTACAGTGACATTCATTGTGTTTAGTATAGAACATTTATTGGAATTACCATTTGTTGTATCTTTCCGGAATATTTACCGTTGAACTTTTATTGTAATTAATGTTTTGCACTATTGAAGAAGTTATATATAAACCATCGTAAAGCTTAACTTAGTTTTGTTGACTTTGCCAGTGACTTTCCCCCCGAAATCTAAAAATAACAGGAACGACGAAAACCCCTCTTATACCTGCGTCACATGTGGCAATGTAATTGCAATTTAATAATCCTTTTTTAAAATAGTGCAACGACTTAGAGTTTGATATATATCTCTTTTCGGTAAGGATTCATTACAAGGCCCAATATTGGAATGGATTGTTATCTCTCATGTTGTCTAATTGTACAATAATCTTTACGGAACTATTTATATTAAAAAAAAAATTATATTTGTAAAAAAACTGAAGAATTTCCTTTCACTGTAGGGTCATTATTTTTTTTTAAATAGATTTTCCTCGTCATCTAATTGTTTACTAATTTTAATTAAAGAAAAATCAAACCACTTTGGTTGTCTTTTTATTTTTAGTATTTAAATTTCAGGAGTGAAACTTGGGAATATTTGTTTTCAAGAACGATAAGCTGCCTCACAAATTATATTATCTAGTTTATGTCATATTTTGAGATTCAGAGTCATCTGACAAAAAGTTTGATATTTTTTCTTGCATATCTGTTTTGAGGTCAGAGGTGTTTGAAATTGTTATTAATGAAGACTCCATTCAAACTATATCTGTAAAAATTATCAGCGAGTGTTCACTCTGTTATCTATCGTAAACAGGAATTTTTATATCAATATTTAACATAATAACCTTAATGGTACCAATTTTCCTGCACCAATTACGCATTTCGACAATACATATCTCTTCAGTGATGCTAGTGGCCAAAATATTTGAAATCCAAAGCTTATATAAAAGGTGAAGAGCTTTAATGCAAAAGTTCCAAAAAGTATAGCCAAATCCGTGAAAGGAATCAGAGCTTTGCATGAGGGAGATACATTCCTTAATTTATAATAATTTCTAACATTTTGTAACAGCAAATTTTAATAACACAAAAAATCGGTATTGGGCTGGTGATACGCTCGGGGACTAACAGTCCACCAGCAGATACCTAACTGTTCAGAAAGAACAGCTAAAATGTAATGAAATAACCGACTCAGTCACATACATGTAGTTCCTATAAAGTAGTCAAATACACTGATCAAACAATGAATATGACAAGGTAATTGTCCAATGATATCATGATATGTTTTAAAGGCAAGCAATTAAAGCTCTTCAGAAGAAGGTTATAAATTAAAGTGACATTCAAACTCACGAGTTGAAAAAAACCCCTAAATAAATATCCGAAGAAATGACATTCAATAAAACTAAAAAAAAAAACACACTGAAACTAAAGACTAAGGTACACGAGCCCATCAATAAACCGATCTCGGGAGCAAATATATCGAACAACCTCATAAAAATGAATGATTAATTGTTGCATAGCGTCCGTGGCAAATATTTCAGGACGTTCAGAACGAGAATAAGTTAACAATAAATACGATATGTAGGTTTTGTATTAATTAAGGCCATCCAGGATGATGGTCGGGGGAATTTTGACTGCCACTGGAAAATGAGGGTATATTGGATAGGGACAGAAATATTGCCTTGCTACAGGCCACCTCTGGGCCCCTCGAAGATTTTTGGCAAGGGGTTTTCACGTGCAATGCGCTAGGCATCCGATTAAACCGAAAGTGACTTCGAACTTGTATAGATTTTGTTTAAACAACGTGTTATATTGTACTTTCATTTGTCTTTGTTCTATTATTAGTATTACTTTAATTGTTGGATTATTATTTGCGATATCCATTTAGCGTGGCTCGGTACTTATACATCCCGTCAATGTGTTTGTACTATCTTTCATTTTTGCTGGTGTGTTTTGTTTAAGCGACTTTTTGTGTTTCTTTGGTTCTTCTAATGTGACTGTACTTAAACAGATCCGGTCAGTATGTTATTGTTCTATAATATGGCATTATGTTATATTTCTATTATAAATTAGAAAATACGTTGAACCACAAACGTCGAAATTATTGAATTGCGTACTGGAATGAACCATTTGTGGATTGTTATAAATTCTATAGAACTTTTGGACTATTTTAAATCTCGATCTATTTCTGAAATTAATTCATACATATTTTCGATTTTTTTTAATGTGAAATTTTAAAATTGTTTGTATATACATTGGACGACTAAAATATGTGACGTATAAATTTTCTGACGTCAGACACGCAAAGCAATGAATGTTTTTTTAATTTGATAGATGCTTTATATGTGTTAATTGTTTCTTTTAAAATTGTAACACAATGATGACTTCTGTACCCATATTTTGACTATTTTATTTATTATGTCTGTTTAGTTCACGCATCATTGTAAATATAACGGAATTTGATGAGACGTCAGACAAAGTGTGAGATTTAGAGCTATAAAACCAGGTTTAATCAACCATTTTCTACATTTGAAAATGCCTGTACCAAGTCAGGAATATGACAGTTAATGTCCATTCGTTTTTGATGTGTTTCGTCATTTGATTTTGCCATGTAAGTAGGGACTTTCCGATTTGATTTTCCTCTGAGTTCAGTATTTTTGTGATTTTACTTTTTTCATACATCTCGCACAGTAAAACGGACGCCCCATTTCGGAAAGCGTTTAACTGTCGGTCGGGAGAAGACTAAATGACCACATTTCGTTTCCCCAGTAACCCTCGAGCATTTACTGCGAAATATAATTCTCTCTATGTAAACCATCACTCTTTCACCGTTTACATTTAGTTTAAAATGAAATCAGATAAATAAATATATTATGTATGACAAAGTAGCAAATCATGGTTAAATGAATATTGTTACAAAGATTCAAAGCATAGTTGTATGTATAAATGGCATATACTTTTGGTATCATCTATATTTTGTGGATTAAGTAAACTAATAATGGTTTTCATTACTTTGTCCTGGCACATATCTTGTGAATTGATATTAGTTTGTTAAAAAAAACATTCTATAATTTTCATTTTTTTTGCAATAAATAAGGAAATGTTTTTCATCCAATATTTGATTGCAGTTCAAACACCTTCTGTTTTCTCTCTTCATTTTTGGTCTGAAATATCTACACTTTTGAATCAAAAGACGGTTGGAACTAATTGTTTGTAAGATTTCTTGTTATATTAGGAGAACATTTATACGATAGATAATTTTGCAATTTAAATTCTCTTAAATAAAAATTAGCATAGAAATGTAATGTATTGTCTTGTTCAATAGAACGTAATTTTTTTTAGATTATTAATAGTGTTATTAGAATGTTGGTTGTTTATATTTTCCTGTAAGTTCTTAAATAAAGATAATTGTCTCTTAAATTATACATTTTAGAGTTCGAGATAAATTTGTAGCAAAATCTGTGTCCATCAGTATATAATGAATGATCTAATTTATATATTTCACTAAGAAATCTGTCTGATGGAAGCTGTTTAAGTCGATCATAATATTTAAGGGCTAGGAATAGTATATGATTCAAAGTAGGTTGTCTTCCTAGTTTACACTTCAATGCTATATTTGAACTTCTCTTGTGAACTCCTACAATATTTTTACAGAATTTATCATGAAATTTTTCTTAAGGTAATTTATCAATATTTGATTCTTTTATATTGAAGTCACTAATCCAAATTTCAGATCCATAAGTACTTATGGGTTTTATAAGAGTATCAAAGAGTTTTGATTTTAGTTTATGGTCTAAAGAATTGAAATGTCTTAGAATGCAGAGAAAAGGTGATTTAATTAAAGCTTTGTTTGTATAAGTGTTCTGTAGAATGTTTAAGATTTCCATTCAAGTAGATGATAATACCTAGTTATTTATATTTCTCGACAATTTTAATTTCTTTGTTATAATAAAAAACTTCATTTAAAAAAAATCTTTTTTACCTTTACTAAAGATCATAATGTTAGTTTTATTTAAATTGACATTTACCTTCAATCTATCACAGTATGATTTTAGAGAATTGAAGACATTCTGTGCTTTCAGACAGTAGAAGTAAATCATCAGCACATAATAAGCAATTCATTCTAGCGTCTATAAGCTGCACCGAAAAACATGATTCTTGAGGGAAATTTTGAATTAATATAATTGACATATATATTAAATTGGAGGAGGCTTAAGCCATCGCCTTGTCGCACACCTTTTTTTTTCTAATTTAGATGGCTCAGTTCTAGTGTTGTCTTTTTGTACAACAAATTTTGCATTATAACACATGTGGTAAATTAAATGGAAAAAATGTGTCCTTCGACTTCCAGTTTTAAAAGTTTTTAAAAAAGTCCATCATGCCAAATTGAATCAAATGCCTTTGAAAAGTCTACAAAACGGGCATATATCTGCTTTTTGTGTTTAAAGATATATTTGTTCAGTATTGCTTTTATTGTAAATATATGATCAGTTGTACGGTAATCTGGTCTGAATCCGGCTTGACATTTGTTATATAGATTATGATCATATAGGTATCCGTTAAGTCTAGTTTGTAATAAAGAAGTAAAAAATGTTTTCAAAAGCAGCTTGTAAGACATAGGCATCTGTAATTATCACAACAATTGATATCACCATTCTTATGTATAAATGTGGTACATGTGATATTCCAGCAATCTGGAAATACACCCGATGACAAAATCCTATTAAATAAATTGACGAAGGAAGGTTATAACTTATTTTTACCATATTTTATAAATTCGTTAGGAATCATATCAATGCCTGGTTGTTTATTGTTTTTTAACTGATGAATACCTTTACGGACTTCTCCGCAAGTAAAAGAGAAATCTAAGGGGTCTGTATCTAAAAGATCTATAGCTGTAGGTATAAAATTTGGGGCTTCGTCTTTATTTGCTGCATATAAATCATTTATATATTTGTGCCAATCAGAGATACTAATTGGATTAGTTTTTGCAGTTTTATTATTTAATTTGTCAATAGTTTCCCAAAACAATTTGGGATTATTTTCATGTAGAGTATCCAGTTTTGTAACTAAATCATTGACAAACTTTCGTCTTGCTTATTTCAACGATTTGTTATATTCTTTGAGAAGTCTACGACAATTACTTCGTATATGTGCATTATTTGGATACTGTTGCATTTTCTTGTCTAAATTGCGAAGTTCTTTTTTCATAATGAAGCAATTACCATTATACCAGTGATGCTTCTTTTCTTTTTAAATAATTTGAAATTAAATGATTTCTTTGCCGCTTTAATCATGATATTAATTAAATGTTTAGTTAGAGTATTAATATCTTTTTCTGGACCATTGAGGATTCAATATTTTTATCGTCATCATTTTCTAGCTCAGATATGTATTCATTTTTACCATTTTCTACAAAATAAATTCCTGGGATTGGAAAAGTAAAATTGTAATCTTGTTTGAATAGTTTTGAATAGTTACTTATAATTTATTCATATTACATTGTCTTTTTGAAATGATGAAAAATCGGAGAAAAAAACTGTTCTGCGCCTTCGTCGACTTCGCAAAGGCATTCGATACTGTCTGGAGAAATGGACTCTGGTATAAAATGAACTTACATGACATCAATGGTAAGATGTATAATGTGATAGTAAATATGTACAATGGTATCAAATCACGGATAACATATAACAATGAATCTTCAATATTTTTTTCTTGCAATATTGGCGTTAGACAGGGTGAAAACCTATCACCATTATTATTTTCTATATATATAAATTATTTACCAGATTATTTGAACAGCAAAAATATAAATGGCTTATCGTCTATATCTGAATGTTTGGAAAATGATCTCAATGTGTACCTAAAATTATTTATACTACTTTATGCTGATGATACAGTCATTATGTCAGAGAATAGAGACGATCTTCAAAATCAGTTGGATATATTTAGTGAATACTGTGATATTTGGAAATTAAAAGTTAATGTGGCAAAAACAAAAGTTACGATATTCTCAAAGGGAAGACCTCCTAGTAACGTATATTTCCTGTACAAAGGAAACAAACTAGACATAGTAAACGAGTTCAATTATTTGGGTATAAATCTTGCCAGGACAGGAACATTTACAAAAGCAAAGAAAAAAATTGCAGAAAAAGCAACGAAAGCCATGTATGGCGTCATACAAAAAAGCCGTTTATTTAACCTTTCAATAAAATGCCAACTTGATCTGTTCGACAAAATAGTTAAACCCATACTTCTGTACGGATGTGAAGTTTGGGGATCTGAGAAAAATGAGGTTATCGAACAAGTTCACCTGAAATTTCTAAAACATATATTGCACTTGAAAAAAACACCAAGCATAATTGTGTATGGTGAAACAGGCAGATACCCACTTGACATCAACATAAAATGCCGAACTATTTCGTTCTGGTGCAAACTATGTTCAGACGAACACAAACTGTCTTCATTAATTTACAAGACTGCATATTACCAACATTGTGTGAAAAATCAGAGCATCAAATGGATCAAATATGTTCAAAATATTCTTAACATGAGCGGGTTTTCAAATATTTTTCAACAACAAAATGGACATTTCTCAAAGTGGCTAAATCAGAGCATCAAAATGAGGCTAATCGACCAATACAAGCAGACGTGGTACTCTTCAGTACAAGACTCACCAAAATGCATTAACTATAGACTGTTTAAAAAAACATTGGAGTTTGAGAACTTCTTGAATATTCTTGAAGATAAACATTTGTTTACATTATGTAAATTCAGAGCAGGTAACCATGCGTTACCTATAGAAAAGGGAAGATGGCAAAACATTGCCCGAAATGAAAGAACATGTTCGTTGTGTAGTTCCGGTGAGATAGGCGACGAATTTCATTATTTGTTTTGCTGTTCGCATTTGAACAACGAAAGACAATTATTTCTACAAATTAAGTTTTCAAATAATCCAAATATAATTTCATTTTTCTCATTATTTATTAGTAAAAAACAATCTGTCTTAAGGAAACTGTGTTTATTTATTAAGTGTATTAATAAAAAAGTTTGTCCCTCCATGTAAATGTAATCTCATAAGCATATTTGTATTTGTTTACCTTAACTATTGTGTCTTTATTTATATTGTATGTTTCTCTGTAAACTTGTATCTAGTTTTTAGAGAATGAAGTATCTATCTATCTATCTATGTTTATATTATTTCAAGTTTTCAGACTTAACCATACAAAAGAATGACATGATAGTTCATTAGGAGGAAGTACAAATAGAAAAGGAAAACTATTTACAATGTCTTCACTGGCATATTACTTCTACCATTTGAACAAAAATAGGTGAAGTTACCTAGGGAGTCACCCATCACTGCAATTAAGAATTCTCATTTTTGACTCGATACAAAGATCAATACTATGTTTGCTTTGTTCATTTACAGTTGTATCCTTGTTTGTCTCATGATTAAATAGAGTAGTTTGTTGGAATATAATTATTATCTATATGTGAAATGTGGCCTAGTTCGATATAATCAAACACATCTCCAGCCCGGGCATTAAAATCTCCCATTAAAATAACTTTCCCTTTTTGGGAGAAGTTGTCTATAGAGTTTTTAAGATTTTCAAATAATGAATCATGATCAGGGGAAACTGAGCCATTCTTGGTTTAATATAAACAGTGCAAATAAAAAAAAAAACAGTTGTGTTTTATTTAATGTTATCCTTATATAGTCTTTAGTAAATATAACTTTATTTATGATATTTAAAGTTAAAAACTCTTTTTCCTAATATACTATAATTTCGCCTGATCGTCTACCTCTCTCAGCCTTAGCTTTGGTTGCAAGAACTGTGATATGAGAGTAGCCAGGCAGAGACATGTTTGACTCCCCAGATGTTCAAGATTCTACAAAACTTAAGATATCATATGTTTTTCCGAAAATGCAATAGTTTAACTTAACTTTAATTGTCTAAATTTCAAGATTAATGCAAAAACATGCTCCAACTTGATTGGTAGGGAATTTTTAGTGAAAAGAACCGACCGGAACTCGTGACGTGAAACATTAAACTTAAGATTGTTGTCACATTTAAACTGCTGTGATGAATATAATTGTTAAACAATTATTTCCTTGTTATGAATATTCAAAATTCCTTATGTAAATGTGCGCGGTCTGTCCAAGTGTTTATGTCGCCACATATTCCTATGATAACGAATGATACAAACAAGACAATGTACTTCAAATTAAGGTTGTAGCCATTTTAGTACAAACTTTTCAATCTTCAATAGTATCCGAAAAACAGATATAATGAATAATCGAGATAGGCCATTGTGTACATATACTCAGGGGAAGCTTGATGCAAATCATTTTTATTTAATGTTTCGTTGCATTTAACAGAAAAAAGGAGCTTTGTGGCAAATACACCAAGATTTTTATAGAAAATCCACAGCCTTTATTTTTATTATAAAATTTGAAACATAGTTTACTCACTTGCTTTTCTATGATGTGCTAGCGTTAAAAGCAACCTGTAAATTCCGAAACACCTTCGTGCTTGCTGAGTCGCTTAAGTCGAATGCACCCTGAAAGGTGTACTTGACTTGGTCCATATTAATATTTGTTTAGAACCAATAACTACATTCATTAACTTGTATTAAAGAAATCAATGCTAGCACTGCAAGCAATAAACCTATACCTATAAGTCACCAAATTTCCAAACATGAGAGTACCAAGGATAATGGCTGTGGATTTTCTATAAAATTTCCATATGTTTAGCATTGAATCAACACAAGGGTACATCATCCTTAATGGTGAAACTAATTACAAAACTGTATCAATTCCATGCGTTGTAAAGCACTTTGTTAAATTGACCTTCGGAAAAAGACTATTTTAGCTATCGAATTGTTAGGACCGAAACTTTTAGACATGTGCCTTGGAGGGAGGCTGGTCAATAGAAGTATGGTCACTTGTTCTTGTTCTGTAAAGCGCATGCTATAGTGGGGCATCCATTCAGGATGGAGACGTTAAATTTGATGATTCGTTTAAAGAGTATGCACGACAAGGACCCTTGAAACAATTCTTTGAGGAGTACGTAGGTATCCCGTTGCAAAGCAAATTTCTCTCCCTACCCACACACCCCGGTGTCCGATCATCATCCCAGATGGCCTTTTTTTTTTATAATACCTACCTATGTTATTTAATATTTAGGCGCGGATCCAGAGGTTAAAGCGGAGAAAAAGGGGGGAGGATTGGTGAGAAATGTCTTTGAACTTTTGAGAGAAGTTTTCTTGTTATACCAAACCATGTCTTACAATACTTGGAACATTTTTGTTCATCAGGCATATGGTTATTTTTTTTAAATTTTTTTTATATATAAGTTGATATATTTATTTACAGATCGTATCCACTCGTTTTGCAATTGCTGTATCTATTCCACTAGTCGTCTTATCGTGTGTTTTTTGGTAAAGTCTTGTAATCTTAATAATGCTGTTTTGTTGAGATTACCATTCACCACTTGCTCTATCCAATTTCTGAACCGTTTTTTTTATCGTCAGTAGCCAAAAAAAACTTTTTGTTTACCATACATTTATCGTTTTATATGAAAAGGAAAGCACTAGGTGAATTCCAGTTTTCATTTACAATGCTGTACAACTGAGCAATAGGTACAGTTGTGAAAAGAAAAGTTTTCAATATCCTTAGATTCCAGCAAGTGCCATTTTCTGAAGAACAAGTATTTTTCTTCAAATCAAGCTATGAAAGTAATAAAATATAGGACTGTCTTAATTAAATCCTTTGATCCTCTATGAAGTTCCCCTCCGGCCAATGTAATTATGACGTGCGTGTATAGTTGAAGGAGCGAAGTGACAGCGTGTTGCAGTCCTGGATATTCAATTTATAGTAAAGATAACCTCAAACATAGAAATTGTTAATAAAAACAAATATTTAAGATTTTTAAGCGGTGGGAAAAAGGGGGGAGGGACGCCGATGGCGATAGTGTTTACTTGATTTCGTCCTGAACATGCATGATATATTTTCCACTGGACGTTAAGCAACCTATAATCTATTAATCAATCGGGATACATGACCTGGAAATATTTGAAAGTTTCAATAATTCATCAATTTATAAATGGACATCTTGAGGAACGTTTGTTATAAAGAATGCCTACCAATCTGTAAATGTTAGCGCAAATCACCTGTTGTATTGAGTCGTAACAATCGCTACTTAATCACACATCAAAAAGGTCAAATGCTCTCCACTTAAAACGTTTGCATTATCCATATTGTGTTGCGGGGTTCGTGTTGCTTTGTCTTGTTTTGGACTATTTGTTGGTCTTTTCCTTGGCATGCGAGTTTAAATGTCCCTTCTGTAACCACCCGCTCTCCATGTATGCATCTGTCTCGGTTAGAAACTAATTTATTTTCTATTGTGACAAATGGCTTTAGTTAGTAATATTCAATATTGGCTTGACTTTTAGGTAAGGTAATGCAACAAAAATGTGTATATCCTGAGTGAAAACAAGTCCAGCGATATAAATCCATTTGGTTATTATTCTCATAACCAGTCGCGAATATCAACACTCATGCAGACACAATGCAGTGATATGATTTGGCGGCCACTTTTTATTGGTGGAGTGCACTGAGAAAACCTCCGACTTTCAATAGGAAAACTGACAAACATAGTCGATTAAGATTGGAGTAGTAGTAGCGGGTTCGAACTCTAAATCTCGGTGTTGAATAGCTAGTGATTTTAGGACCACTCAGCCACTGAGGCCAACTTACTATGTAGTGTAAGATAATAATTATATTTCACTCACTAACAAACGGAGAGATTGGGTGCAACATGCTAATCAGAGTTACGCGTATGTGAAGATGTAATGGATGTTAATTTAAGGATCTCCATCGACTTACCAATACCACAAATCGACGGCTGGTTGATAGTCGAGATAATCCAGTAATACGGCGGTACTCTTTTTTATGCACGATTGTTCTGTATCAGTAAAAACAAACATCAAATGTTTTCATTGACAGGAAACCTATGTAAATTTACGTTTAAAAAATAATTTCATACACGGGTATTTATATTCAGCCGTCCAAATAAATGTATCACATGTTCCATAAATATAATTTGTTTATCGACCATTTCGTCCTCCCTCTGTTTTCCCTTTATTGAATGAGATCTTCCTTGACAAATACGGTCATTTTCTGTGTAAACAGAAAAAATATATTACCTTAGCCTATTAATCTGTTATGTAATATCGACTGTGAACACCTAATAGAGAGGGATTGATGTCAATACAATACTTGCTAATAGCGAATCACGTGTAAAAGAGCAATTAATATTAATACAATATACAGTAATACAATTATTTGATACCGAGAACATAATTTATTGTGACTTGCCTCATCTCCACGTCTGCGCCAAGACATCCTCCCACCTCAACAGAAGTTTGAGACACGATGTTGCGTCAAACTTCTCTGCTCTTGACAGTGAAAGAATATCATCTCCAATATGTATATAGCAGAAATTAGAGTTAAAGGATATTGCTAACTGATTATCTTTCTTCATTATAAGTTCCTGTATGACGTTAGCCTCATAATAATAAGGAAACAAATCGGCAAGAAGAGGGGCACAATTTGTTCCCATAGTCAAGCATCTTGATAATGTCATTTTCAGAGAATTTTATGTTTGAATCAGAGTGAATCTTTACAAAGTAGGATTTATCCCTCCCTAAGACAAGATACTTGTATCTACGTTGGTCATTCTTCTTTATGAAAAGAAGCAATACCAACTCTTTCAATTTGTCTTTTAGGTTGGAATATGGAATACTTGTGTAAAGTGTAGAAAAGTCAAATGTTTTAATACTATTACAATATAAAAGAGAGTATATGTACTCTAAAAGATCTTTGGAATTTTTAAGTAACCACATCTGATTCACGCCACCCTCTAGAATAGGCAGTTTTACAATAACTTGAAGCCCGTCTTTGATTACTGATAAAAAAATATGTGAATTATTTAGAAAGAAGTTTCTTAGAGCACTTGGAATACCCAGCAATACCGTTGTTTGTAAGGACACTTATGAAGTTTAGGTATCCAATACAGTGATGGAAGATCCAGTTCTTCATCTTTGGTTGAAATTCCAAAGGAACATAGAACAGACCTATGATTATCCAGGATTTCCTCTTTGGTATGTGTCGTGAGGGTATATGTTGAGTTTCCAAGTGAATTGTCAATACCCAATTTGTTTATCAAAGCAGTTAATGTAAGAGTTTTACACAAAAACGATGGATGTTGTTTGGGGCTTTATCTGCGGGAACAACAACATATTTGTGATGGAGGTAGGATAAGTGTTTTGTAACATTTGGGTCTTTAGAGATTGACGTACTATGGGCATTAATAAACCTATTCAGATTCTTGTAACTTTCACGAGGAAGTGAAATAAATAAAATTAACACTAATGACAAACACTACAGTAACTCGTGTATGATTTTAAATGTTGAATAGTTCAATGAGTAGATTTTTGTGAAAACTTTTGATCTTATGAAATGAAAGCTGAATTTTTTTTTATATTTTACACCTGTTTTAATTGCAAGTTCAAAGCTATTTGAGGTTTAAATTATATCAAATATTTCAAGAAAAGTGCACTGAGCTCTTATAAATTCGTATCTTTCTCATGAAGACTTACTTGTAATATCCCTGCACAGAATTGAAAGCGGAATGTCTGACCGTTGTTCTCTGGTTCTCGTCATGAAACCTATCGGCGGTTTCAGGCTTGTGCGAAGTATGTTTAGCCAAGGCAGTCTGTGTCACCCGATCAGCTTCTCCTATGGTCACGACAGCCAGCTTCCGTTTCAGAACTCGTCAAAGGACTTACTAAATTTCTGCCATTCTTAATTCACCATTTAAGACATGGACTGATAGATATAAGTAAATACAACTAAGAAAGATTGCATATCCATTTCGATATCTTGTTTGCTTTGGGGCTATCACTAACGCGTAATATTTTTTTTTACAATATGTGATACTTTCACAACCACAGTACCCTGTGTGGTATGGGGTTAGCATTATCACAAACAGTACCCCATGTTTCAAAACATCCGATTTCCTTACCAGCGGACGCCCCTTGTCCACTCAACTGCCATCCTCCACCATTCTAGCCGACATATTTGCTTGAGGTCTAATCTCGAAACTTGTCTTGTTGCAGTAACAAGGGTTGTTGACAGTGATAACAACGGTTGTTTTCAGCCCTGTTTTAGTTGCCTATATATATACTAACTTGGTATTTCACTTGATTGTCAAACTCAAACCGTTATTAAAACACTTGTAACTTTCAGTAAGAAGTGAAATAAATAAAGTAAACACACATGACAAGCAGTAACTGATGTATGATTTTAAATGATGAATAGTTCAATGAGTAGATTTTGGTTTAGACGTTTGATGTTATAAAATGAAAGCTGAATACATTTAATATTTTGCACCTGTAATAATTGAAAGTTAAAAGGTATTTGAGATTTAAATTGTATCAAATATTTGAAGAACAGAGTACCCATGCAGCCGTTATACATTTGTTTCTTTTTCGTGAAACGCCAAGTTTGTACTGTCCGTGTGCACTATCCAATGCCGAATGTCTAGCTGTTGTTCTGTGGCTCTTGTCATAGATGGTCGTGACAGCCAGCTTCTGGTTGAGACTGGCTGTCATCTTTGGCAAGTCCTTGTCAATGGACTTACCAAAGTTCTGCCATTTATAGTTCACCATTTTGGACACCGACTGAAATAGAGAATATATGTAATAGTTATTTTATTAAGGACCAACCTATATTTACCTAACGATATCAGTAAAATACAAACAAGAAAGATTGCTTTTGCTCCTTCCAAATACATTTTTTAATATTGCTTCTACTTAATTGTTACCCTAACATTGCCAATGTGGCTTTTGTGTCATTGTCATTTCGTTCACTAATTGAATGTTAGTACAAAGATAATAAATTTTTGACTTTGAAACTTAACATTTTTCACTTACCGAGGATGAAATCTGAGTGCACTCTTGGTCACAAACATGCACTTGGTGGTGTTGATTGGTGGGTGCACATGTTTGTTGTACTTTTGAAGGAAGGCCAAAACTTTCGCAGTGACCCGGATCGGGCACTTCTTTCCGGATCTTGCTTCCTTGTATTCAAAGACCTAAAATGACAATTAAACTTGTTTATAAAAATATATTTACAAATACTAATCTCTGTAAAACACCATTCGACAAACATAAACAAGTGAGGTAGTAGTTAACACAATCAGCTACTTGCATGTTTTATAGTTTTTGTTTCACGTGTACAGCTGTACGCAACTTGTGCAGCCACGAAATTAAAGTGCGCATTTGAAATAATTATTCCTGTTAAAAGTGGGTGAATTATCATTATACTTATCTATATTTACTTACTTACACTTCCACATCTTCTCACTTTTGCGACTTGGCCTTTAGCACCTGCTGTTTGGTGAGGTACGTAATGTCCCCTGCTCTTTTGACGTTGGTTAAGATGAGCAGGGGCATGAGACAATTACGCACCTCTTATCTTTCAGCAATTGTCATAGCTCGAATCCCTGCCTCCTCCAGCATGTTGTGCAGGTAGGAATGGCGGTCCCCGCTTAAATACGATCCCACCATCCAATCATCTATATTCAAGTACAATTCACCGGCTGCTTGTCTGCAAAAAAAAAAAAAACCAACGTCTCATGCCAAAGTTCTGCCACTCGGAATTGACCATCTGAAATAGAGAAAATATGTAATAATTATTTTATCAAAATTAAGTCCAACTTATATTAAAGTAACGATATCAGTAAAAACAAACAAGAAAGATTGCATATGCTCAATCCAATATACATTTATTGATATTGCTTGCACTTAATTGTTACCCTAATATTGCCAAAGTGGCTATTGTGTCATTGTTATTTTGTTAACTAATAAATTTTCACTAATTAAATGGTAGTACAAAGATACTAAAATAAATCTTCAGTTTTAAACTGAATATTATTCACTTACCGAGGATGAAATCTCTGTCCCACTCTTGATGACAAACATGTACTTGGTGGTGTTTGGTACATGTTTGTTATACTTCTTTAGAAAGGCTAACACTTCGCCGGTGACCTGGATCGGGCACTTCTTACCAGATTTGGCCTCCTTGTGTTCAAACACCTGAAAATGACAGTTGAACTTGTATATAAAACACATATTTACTTATACTAATCTCTGTACAACACCATTCGACAAACATAAACAAGTGAGGTAGTAGTTATCATGTGATCGGCTACTTGTATGTTTTTAAAAAAAAAAATTTGTTTGACGTGTACAGCTGTACGCACCTTGTGCAGCCAGGAAATAAAAGTGCGCATTTGAAATAATTATTCAAGTTAATGCTGAATCCATACAAGAGTAACAAAGGCCAGACGCTCTTGACTTGGGACAGGCGCCAAACATTAATAGATTAAGTGATATCTCTCATAGTGCCGTTTTACCATTTCGTACCAATTCCTTTAAATGACACTTGAACAGATTATCAATTGTTTAGTAATTGCCACAATATTGATGGCTAATGTCTTCATTACCAAAAGAAACTAAAAACTTTACGCATGTAATGTTACTTTCAATATGACTTGAGACGTGGATGAATTATTTAATATTTTAATCTATATTTACTTACCAACAATTCCACATCTTCTCCCTTTTCCGACTTTGCCTTGATGACCTGCTCTTTGGTGAGGTGCGTAATGTCCCCTGCTCTTTTGGCGTTGGTTAAGATGAGCAGGGTCATGAGACAATTAAGCACCTCTAGTCGTTCGGCAATTGTCCAGGTCGACTCCCGGCCTCCTCTAGCATGTTGTGCAGGACGGAATGCCGGTCCCCGCTCAAGTAGGACCCCACCATCCAACCCTCTATTTGCAAATCCAGCTCTCCGGCTGCTTGTCTGAAAGAAAGAAAAAAAAACAACGTCTAAAGCTTATCTACATGCAGTAATTTGGCCAGGGCAGTCTGGGTCTGGCGGTTGGCTCCGGCTTCTTGGATAGTAGTCACAGCCAGCTTGCGGTTTAAACTTGCTGTTAACTTTGGCAAGTCCTTGTCAATGGACTTGCCAAACTTCTGCCACTCATCATTGACCATCTTGGACAGACTGAAATAAATAATATATGTAATAATTATTTTATCAAGGACCAACCTATATTTACCTAACGATACCAGTAAAATACCAACAAGAAGGATTGCATATGCTCCATCCAAATACATTTATTGATATTGCTTGCACGTAATTGTTACCCTAACATTGCCAAAGTGGCTATTGTGTCATTGTTATTTTGTTCACTAATAAATGTTCACTAATTAAATGGTAGTACAAAGATAATAAAATAAATCTTCAGTTTTAAACTGAATATTTTTCACTTACTGAGGATGAAATCTGGGTTCCACTCTTGGTGACAAACATGTACTTAGTTTTATTCGGTACATGTTTGTCGAACTTCTTCAAGAAGTTCAAGACCTCGCCGGTCACCCGGATCGGGCACTTTTTACCCGACTTGGCCTCCTTGTGTTCATACACCTGAAAATGACAGTTAAACTTGTATATAAAAAGCATATATACTTGTACTTATATCTGTACAACACCATTCGACAAACATAAACAAGTGAGGTAGTAGTTATCATGTGATCGGCTACCTGTGTGTTTTTTTAATTTTTTTTTTTGACGTGTACAGCTGTACGCACCTTGTGCAGCCCGGAAATTAAAGTGCGCATTTGAAATGATTATTCAAGTTAATGCTGAATCCATACAAGAGTAACAAAGGCCAGACATTAATAGATTAAGTGTTATTCTCATAGTGGCGTTTACTGTTTCGTACCAATTTCTTTAAATGACACTTGAACAGATTATCAATTGTTTACTTATAATTGCCACAATATTGATGGATAATGTCTTCATTACCAAAAGAAACTAAAAACTGAACGCATGTAATGTTACTTTCAATATGACTTGAGACGTGGATAATTTATTATGATTTTAATCTATATTTACTTACCAACAGTTCGACGTCTTCGCCCTTGGCGGATTTGGCTTTTACCCCCTGGTCTTTTGTGAGGTGCGTAATGTCCCCTGCTCTCTTGGCGTTGGTCAAGATGAGCAGGGTCATGAGACAATTACGCACCTCAAGCTGTTCGGGTGCGGTTAACTTTCTCGTCCCTGCCTCCTCCAACATGTTGTGGAGGAATGAATGGCGGTCTCCGCTCAAGTAGGAGCCCACCATCCATCCCTCTATGGCAATGTCCAACTCCCCGGCTGCCTGTCTGAAAGAAAGGGAAAAAAACGTCTTAAGCTTATCTATATGCCGTAATTTGTGTGTAATATAAAATTTGAAGGTGACGTGACATCTAATCCAAATGACCAAACAGATATGTGTTTATACACCCGACGTGTGTTTCTACGAGTGACGTGTGATTGGTGTTATTTTCGTCCGGTACTTTAAAGGTATTACGACCCCTAACCACGGTAACGGGTCTGTAAATAGCTGTAAATAGCTCCAGAGAAATTGTGTATTTAGTTTATTTAGACATTCTTACTGGTTACGAAAAGTATTCAATTAGGAACAAAAACATTCCCTTAGTGGTTTATCACCAACTTTTCGAGAATTTATCTTGAAATATCACTATTGGTGAGTAAACTATGACCAAATCTGACACTCAAGAAAAAACCAATATGGCGTCGTATGCCGAAGCCTTCAAAAACGGTCCTAAATTTGATCAATCTGATGATTCTATATCCTCAGTTAAGCCAGTATTCATTGAAGAATCTGATGTATTTGGAGATATACCAAAACCACATTTAAAAAGTTTGTATCTGACAATTGATGAAATGTACAAAGCCATAGGTGCAGTAGTACCTAGAAGATCGATCAAGGGTCTTCAAAGGATAAGAGGTCTATGGCGGATATACCTGGATACAGAAAAAGAAACAGAATGTTTGCTTTCTGACGGTCTTGAGCTTCGGGGGAAATCTATATTCATATATTCTAGAAATCCCCGCGTTCGGTTTGAAGAAAATTCTACAGATGTCAAAATACGTGTGAAAGATGTACCGCTCTCAGCGGATGATGGACAAATTTTGAGAGCGCTAGAGGGGTACAACTGCACAATTCTTAAACACTTCAGGGAAAGATTTAGATTCGAATATCAAATCACCGACTGTCAGACAGGAGATCGAATTGTCATCTGTGATGGCCCATTAGCTAAGGCAATTCCCAAATCTATACCCATTGGGAAATACAGAGCCACAGTACTTTACAAAGGGCAACAGAACGACAATATCAAGTGTAATAAATGTATGGAAACTGGTCACAAAACCAGAGACTGCCAAAATGATTGGAAATGCAGAAGCTGTGGAGAATCAGGCCACAGACAAAACGAATGTACAAGCGATTTATCCTCAAATCATGATCATGAACAAGAAAACTCTAGCGTACATGATGAAGATCAAAACGATCATTGTGAAGCTTACGCAGAACCTCAGTCAGAGGAAAATGAAAATCCGGAGGCTACACAATCACCAATAGACATAGTTGAAGCAATACCAACTACATCCATTGAAACAGAGCTGCAACAATCTCAATCAATCCTAACAGGGATTGTCACTAACAATAGTGAACTGCTCGATGATATTCCCAATTTAAAAGCAGCTAGACCAAAAGTCATACCTGCTCGCAGAGAAAATAACAAACCTGCAAACACAGCGAACAAATCTAATGGAATTCCAAACAAAAACTCCGAACAACAACAAATCACCAAATTCACAACTACTCAATCTTCGTCTCAACGCCAAAATCATGATACCCCAGTGAAAGCAACAACTAGCAGTGGACTTGAAAAGTCACCAGTTACCCCTACAGAAAAACTTCATGATGGTGCTACAAATAATAGTACAAAACGATCAAGAACCACGAAAAAAAAATAATTAATCTGTCTAAGTGTAATTAGCAGTCAATACTAGTGAACACTGTAATATTGTATTAAACCTATTTTATTATATATTATAAAAAAAAAAAAAAAAAATTTAAAAATGCAGTTGTACATAATTATATTTGTTCTGTCTGTACATATTGAGCTTTTCACATTTTATCCATATCTGATGAGGTTTCAACTTTTTGGAAGCCAATGTTCAGTGAGGACCAGTCAAAATCAGTCACCATCTTCTTATCCTAAAAATAAAGATAAGAAATGTTTAATCAAACACATTTTGGCAATAAAGCAAAAAATAGAAATCTTCAAGCAAACAATTTTACAATATATTTTATTTGTCAAAAATTCAATCCTAGAAATATTCAAAACCCAAAAGTTAAACTTTGTAAAAGTAAATGTGGTTATAATGAAAAATTTAAACCAACATACCACTTCTATAAATACAAATATTTTAACAAAACTGATTCTCATGCTTTGTACTTATAACAAAATTGTTTTTATTTGTTATACATGTATATGTATATGCAAGCATGTGTATATACAAATAGTTCTTTTTAAATATGTTTTGATTATGTATTTCAAATTGAAGTACATATGTATTTATATTTATATGAGCCCAACAGACACTGAGTGTACTCAAGTTATGATGTACATGTCAATGACTGTTTGTGAAGTCACAAGGATGACCCAAATAATGACCTTTGAGGTCAAAGAAAACAACACATTTTTCTCATTTTTGAATGTAACTTGTAGTTATATGTCTTCAATAGAAATAAACTATGCTTATTTTTTACATAATAACACATGTAAAACCAGTAAAATTAAATGTGCAGGATGGACAAATCATCCTTTTTGTAGATTGAATTTAAACACAAAAAGTACAAGTACAGGTAAAAAATTAATAATGTTTGTTAACATTATTTATAAAGTTAATAAGTGTAAAACTTGTAATGATTACACAATAAATACATTCAGCTACAAATGTAAAAGAATTATAAATATATTACTCCTATTTATAATACAAGAACAAGTCGATTAATAAATAAAAGTCCCTTTAAAAATAAAACACCTGGAAAAATGTCTATTTATAGTCTCTGTGAAGGTCACCTAAAATGTAACCTAATTATTAGCACTCCAAAGGGGATTTACCTAAGTTTACTGAAGCATAATGGATGTTACAAATAAATATTAAAAATACTCACCAACTATGGTATTAAACAAACATCTTCATATCTGTACAGTAAATTGTAAAGGCTTACAACAACCTGATAAAAGAAAAAGATTGATTGAATGGTCGAAAACCCAAAAATGTGACATTCTTCTTATGCAAGAAACACACTTTACAGATAATTTGATAAACCATTTAAATACTGAATTTGAAGGCAAACTTATACTAAGTAATGGTTCCAGCAATTCAAGGGGAATTGCCATATGGCTGAAAAAAAAACTAAACTTTAAAATTATAGATGACTATAAAGATAATGAAGGAAGGCTATTGCTTGTTAATATTGAAATAGATGACACTATTATAACAATAGCTAACATTTATGCGCCAAATAATCCAAAAAGCAGAAATATTTTTTTTAAAACTGTACATGCTGTAATAGAAGAAAAAAGTTTGGGTCAATTAATTCTAGGAGGAGATTTTAACGAAATTTTATCCCATATTGATTCAAAAAGCAAATCTAAGCACCAAAATAAAAAAAAAACCTGCTTACAACTTAAATAAACTTATAAAGTCCCTTAAACTAAGTGATGTGTGGAGAAACAGAAATCCAAACAAAATTCAATATACATGGAGTAGAAAAGATAGATCGGAGTCAACAAGAATTGATTATTTTTTAATTGCTCCTGAGGTATTCAAAAACTGTGTTTCATGTGATATAAGACCAATAGTACTACAATACACAGATCACAACTGTGTTTCCTTAAAAATAAATTTAAGTAGAGGACAAAAAGGAAAGGGATACTGGAAACTTAACAGTAGTGTACTTCAGAATGAAGACTACATTGAAATAATTAATAAGATAATAAAAAATTATAAAAACAAGGCAAAAACTAAAACTGAACTTGACATTCTGTGGGACAATTTCAAAATTGAAGTTAGAGACCAGACAATCAACTATTGTAAAATAAAAGCTAAAAATAAAAAAGACCAAATCAGCCAGTTGGAAAAAATGTTAACGGAATTAAATAAAATTATAGACAAATCATCATGCAATGACAAAAACAAAAGCAATTTAGTACAGAAAGTAGAAAATATAGAAAATGAAATAGGAAAACTCTATAATGAGAAAATAAAAGGTAACCGAATAAGGGCAAGGGTAAAATGGGTTGAAGAGGGAGAAAAAAATTCAGCATATTTTCTAGGGATGGAAAAATCTAGACAGAGTAGAAAAACAATAACCCAATTATATGATGATAAGGGTCAAATTACAAGAGATCAAGACAAAATATTAGAATTAGAAGCAAATTATTATAAAAATTTGTACTCTACAAAAAATCCCGAGATAGAAGAAACAAAAAAGTACTTAGAATCTCTAAAAGAATATAAAAAATTAAATGACTCTGAAAGTAATACTTGTGAAGGGGAAATAACTGTTGATGAATGTACTGATGCAATTTTTAAAATGAAACTAAATAAAGCTCCTGGGCTTGATGGATTAAATGTTGAATTTTACAGAAAATTTTGGGAAGAATTAAAAACTTTTATTGTCGCTACTTTTAATTATTGTTATGAAAAAGGAAAGCTATCAAACACTCAGAAAGTAGGTCTAATATCCTTAATTTATAAAAAAAATGACCCTCTTTCACTAGATAATTATAGACCTATAACTCTCTTAAATTATGATGCAAAATTACTCGCTTATGCATTAGCACAAAGATTAAAACCCCTGCTACCCAAAATTATACACACTGACCAGAAAGGATATGTAAAAAATAGGTATATTGGTTTTAATATTCGACAAATACAAGATGTAATAGATTACTCTGAGACTTTTAAAATAGATGGGGCAATCTTATTCCTTGACTTTACAAAAGCATTTGACTCGTTAGAATGGGACTTCATGTTTGAGACTTTAAAGAAATTTGGCTTTAAAAATAATTTTATTAGGTGGGTTCAGACAATGTACTCGGATATTAAAGGATGCATTATTAATAACGGGTGGGTTTCTACTCGATTCAGTGCTTCACGTGGAATCCGACAAGGATGTCCGTTATCATCGTTACTATTTGTTCTAGCAGTAGAAGTAATGGCAATTAAGATAAGGGAAAATAAAAATTTAAAAGGACTAGAAATAAAACTAGACGGAAAAAGTAATACTCTGAAAATTTGCCAACTAGCAGATGATACTACTTTATTTCTTCAATCAAAAAAAGATGTTACTCTTGCAATTAATTTAATAGAAATATTTGGTACTTTCTCAGGCTTAAAATTGAACAAAACAAAAACTGAAGGGATATGGCTAGGCCAATTGAAACACTGTCGTGATAAATGTGAAGATATAAATTGGTGTACTACACCTATTAAAAGTCTTGGAATTTACTTTGGTCACAATAAACAAGAATGTCAAAAATTAAATTTTGAAAAACAGCTTTTAAAATGTAAAAAAATAATAACTGATTGGAGTAAAAGAAATCTTACTATTATAGGAAAGATAGTCATCATCAAATCACTTGTTTTGCCAAACCTAACATATATTGCATCAAACACTATAATTCCTAAAGAAATGTTGCAAAATTTTAAAACTTTGATATATAATTTTATATGGAAAGGCAAAAAAGACAAAATAAAAAGATCCACACTTTCAAAAGATTTTTTGGAAGGTGGACTTAAAATGACAGACATTGATGTTTACATAAAATCACTGCATATCAGCTGGATTTTAAAATTAAGTGAAGATAAAAATGATAATTGGACAATCATTCCAAAATTTTATTTTAACAAATTAGGGAAAAATCTTCTTGTATTCAAAATGAATTTAAAAAGTATTAAAGACATTGATAAAAATAAGCTACAAAATATGCCAGACTTTTACAAGCAACTAATTAAAGATTGGATTAGTGAAAAAGGAGGAAACACAAAATATCCCAAAAGATTTTTTGAAATTAGAAAACAAGTTTTGTGGGGAAATGATAATATTAGGTTTAACAGAAAATGTCTAAACTTTGACGATTGGATAAAAAGTGATATAATTACAATAAATGATATCATTGATGAAGAGGGTAAAATCTCTGAAACAACCATCTTATCTAAGCTTAAATATAAACAAAATTGGATAAACCAAATATATATGTTAAAAAAGGCTATTCCAATGAATTGGAAATTAATTCTTTGTACTGAAGAATCCATCAAAACTAAAGTTAAAGTTGTTAACGACTTAAAAATTAGGTACACAACAATAACTCCAATAACGAGCACTAGAGAACTTTATAAAATGTTAAAACTAAAAGAAAATCATGAAAAACCGAACGGTTTTCTGTTGTGGGAAAAATTATTTGACAAAAATTTAAGTTACAAGTTCAAAAATAACTTTGTTTTCATTTTTCAATATCTCACTGATAACAGATTAAAAATGTTTAGATGGAAACTTATTCACTATATTCTGCCATGCAATGAACTATTAAAAAAGTGGAAAATTACTGAAGACAACTTATGTAAACATTGTAAAGAAAAAGATAACTATGAACACTTTTTTGTCAACTGCTTATTTAATACAGACTTCCTAAAAATAGCAATGAAATTAATGAACTCCCTAGGTATAGACAAAAACATTATAAGTCTTGAAAATCTAGTAATAGGGTACAAAATTGAAGACTCAGCATACTTTGATATTAACTACATACTAACAATAATATCCTTTTCATTATATAAAGCATATTATGTCTCAGAAAAGAAAACCAAAAAAATAAACATTTTGAAAATTTTCCAAAAAGAAATTTCAGATATTATTGAAATGAACAATTTTAATAACAAAAATAATAGTAAGACAATTCTAAAAACAAATAGATTCATTGAAGATTTAAAAAAAAAAAATCAGAATTAAATCAATTTAAATGTTTGAAACATTATTTTATAAAAAGTTAAAACATAGTAATTTGTAAACACAATTGTTAATTGTTTACAAGCCATATATGGTCATGTTTATTCACAAGTTCAATCATGCATGTTGGCATGTTTGTAAAAATGTTCAACCATGCATAAGTAACGACATGGTACATATTGTTGTTTTATTCATAAACATTATAGGGAAAAAAAAAGATAAACATGTGTAATCACGATTATTTAATAATTTATTCTAGTGACTAGTGTAGACAAATTGTGAATTGTGCACGCTAAAATGAATGACTTAACTTGTGTAATACATATACACGACGACATACAATAGATCAGTAGAAACTTAAACAAAAATTGCATACTTACCAAATGTTATAAAATAAGTTAAATCCTGTTTATATAAGAATATTTAGACACAATCAATAATGCGATAACGCACATGCTTGTTGAAACAACACTAACTATGCCCAATTTCTTTCAATGGAATACGGATCATTTGATAAAATCGATAACGGAAAAGATTCCGGAAAAGTTAATGTATAAAAATAGGGAAGGAAATTATTTAACAAAGATCTGTATGTGTATTCACAATATTTATTTTAATATATAATTGTGAAATCAATTGTACTATAGATACTAATATTATGAATTAGTTATATCTTACCAAATAGTGCTTCCCTAAACTATTAGGTAAACTAACATGAGGGATACTAAGTTACAAGCTGTAAACTTAGTAAATTGTTACAGCAAATATGCAATAAAGATATTATTACGTTAAAAAAAAAAAACTTTAAAGGTATTAAAATTTGTATAAGAAATGAACGAAACATCCCAGAACAAGGTGATAAACCCAGTGGTTGTAAATAATAATCGATAAAAAAGACATTTGGTGTGGACACATGTTCAAGGATGTGACTTCCTATAAATGTTTAATGTAATTTGTATCGTATTCTTACCAGTTATACTGGTGAAGGGTCAGGTAAAAAGGGTGATTAAGTAATTCTCTTAAAACCCTTAAGATATAGAGTGTAGAATTGTACCTTTCCACTAGTCTTTTATTGATGTCCTCTTTGAGAGACTTGGCCATATTTTTGATTTTGTTCACTAGTGTCAGGAGCTGGATGGGCGTATATTGTATATGCCGCATCCATTTGCTGGAGCCGGAGATAAAAGTAAGATAATTAGCAAGGCTGTGAAGGTAGGCCTTCATGCTCTCTGGTTGGATTCTGAAAAAAATTAAACATTTTTATGAATTATTCAAAAAAACCCACATAGAATGAATATATCTTTAATGCGTACCAACAAATAACAGCACTACCCCCTAGTACAGGGGATATGTACACTTGTTAGATCAATTGTACTGTATTTTTGTTATGTTCTAATTCTTTGCAATAACCCCATACACTGCAATCAATAGTTATTACAGGTACCTGATTAATAATTTAATACGCCAGCCGCGCATTTCGTCTACATAAGAGTCGTCAGTGACGATGAAATCAAAATAGTTATCCCACGAAAACATGTAGTTGAAGATCAGTCAGGACTTAAAAATGACACACAGTGGTGGCCAATACGGGTAAGATTATCTATTCCTCGGATAAAATGTGATTTAAGTGTAATATGATTTGTACATTTACTGTTGAAATTGCTTATATAAGGATAATTACTTTTTAGCCTGTAGCTGCTGGTCAATGAGACCATTGGCTTCACCAATCCTTTCCAAAGCATCAATGGCTCCTTTGGACAAGGTGTCCATGAAAAAGTGGATGGCACAGGTGTGTGAGTGGGTGGTCCCCAGCGACTTTTTCGATCCCGTAGATCGATCAGAGATAGATTTTCTGAATAAAAGAAAAATATAATCAGATATTATGGTCACCTGTTACAATACAACTTCAGAGGAATTTAATAACTTTCAGTGCTATAAGGTTTACCAGGTACAGGTGTGAAAGAACCCAATGTTGGGTCATTTGAACACTAATGCACACAATACAGATAGAAATACTGTGTAATAGTATTTCAGTTAATGCATATGAAAAAAAAAATCATAGATAGACGGGGCTTTTAAATTTTGTTTGACATAGTTATCAAATGTATCAGGATTATAATTTTGTACGCCAGACGGGCGTGTTGTCTAGTAAAGATTTATCTCTGACGGTTAAATTCCACAAAATGTCAACAAAAACACAAGTACAGTACGAAACGAAAGAGCATTGAGAAGCATGTTACAGGAATTTTGTGCATAGGTACAGTGCTGAAGGTGAGTCTTGTCCTCACTGACGTACACATAGGCTGCCGAATCGTCAAAGACCTTCTGGTAGTCTGCATCTTGGCGTGTCATTTCGTGACAACGCACAAGATGCAGGTCCAGGCGGATGGTGTCAACGCCGCAAATGGAACACACCCGTCTGCCCCCATACTGACGTTTGGCTGGTTCACGTACAGGGATATAATCCTGCACGTCAACAGCCAAGTGGGCAGGGGTCTTGACGGCCAAATGTCGTGTGACATTCACGACGCTGGCACCACACCCTGGCACTGGACATTCCAATCTCTGTCGTTTCTGAAAATTAACCACGAGATGAAAAAATTGCCAACGAAACCGTTGATCCACGACGAAGGAACGAAATTAATTGATGTTATGACACTATAATAGTGATTTCAAAACCCATTCATTCGCTTTAAATTTAGTTTTTTTAACACATTACCGTCAGTGTAGGCATTCATAGAACTATTAAAAACTATTCACTATTGTAATGTTCACACTTTGAACATACAATACATATATTATAAAAAGTATAACACAAATTCCCATACGCTTCGGCTATTACGTAAAGATTCTGTATACGCTATGGGAACACCATGTTCAATTTGTCTGTGTAACTGAATTGGAACAATAAAGCTTTCGAGTATCGTCATTGTCACATTTATAAAGCGAACAGTATAAAAACCAGTGTTCAATAGGGATGGAGTTGTAAAGGTTGAAACGATATAGGATACGATTAATGTGTTACTGATACCAGTAAATAGGTGTCATGCAGGCATGTACATCTAAGGGTTCAATAGTGATGGTGTCGGTAGGCTCGTATGATATAGGTAAGAATTATTGTGTTAATGAAACTACTATATAGGAGTCATGCATGTCTATCTTAGTGTTCAATAGTGAAGGTCTTCGGTAGGTTAAAACGATGTAGACTATGATTAATATCTTAATCATACCAGTACATATGAGTTCTGCATGTCTATTTTAGGGTTCAATAGTGATGATATTCGGTAGTTTCATACGATGTCGGTGATGATTAATATGTTAATGATATCAGTAAATAGCAGTCATGCATGTATATTTCACTATCAAATCGTAAATAAGGATGTCCATGCAACAATATGTATTACTTACTGTCTCTCCTGTCCTCTGTTTAGTGTGGGCGGCTCTCTTCAGGGGCTGTTTCTTGGTCACCACTTCCATCACTTCCACCAACTCCACATCATCATCAACCTGTGCAGGTGCAGGTGCAGGCACAGTTTTGAATGAGAGTGTGGTCTGTTTCAATTTCTTTTGGGTCATTAAAAAAGTATAAATAACACTGATATGTAGTTCAACAGAACAAAAACAAATATTTATACGCAACAATAGGTACATGCAAGATACGATGTGTGTCATATGGCAACACTCCTTTCTGGAGATGTTTGTATTCATTTTGTGACGATGTTGACGATGTTGTTTTTTTTTTTATTTTCCATTGGTTCATTTTCGTTTTATTTACATATCATACTTCTTTGGGATTCCCTTCAGTGATTATGGTCATTACAATTTGTTAGGACTGTTTGCTATTTATAATATACCTAGCTGTTATACAAGTGTGGGGTTACAAACAAAATAACTGTTTTAGTTCTGGAAATTTACGCTCGTATCCAATGTTTGAACGTTTGGTTTGCCTATTATGGATGTCGCCACCCTTTTTTTATTTGTTCATGTTGTGTTTTTAGTTTTCTTTTCGGTCTTTCTGTTATATACGTTTATTCATTCTTACCTGGGAAGGGCGCTGTTCTTTGGACCCACTGCTTGAAGGGCGCTGTGACAGCTTTGAAGGGCTCTGTGACGACTGCTTTGAAGGGCGCTTGGAACGGCGGGAGGACCGCTGTGGAGGGCGCTGGGTTATATCCTCTCGCCGATCCTCCTTCAATTGGCGAAGGTGCTCCTTTGTCACCAGGAATTCGTCCCCGGATGCTGTAAAAAAATAGTTTACATTAGTCACAGTTCATGCTCTGTGAGATGAATATGCATATACGTATTTTATGTTCATTTGTGTTGTACATCATTTACTATCATTTATTCCAGTGAAGCAAAATAAGTGGTAATTCATGATATTCTGGTATTTACCGAGTGTCAATAGTGATAAGTAAACATGTGTTTATGCTTCAAAGGAATATGGTGTCGTCCTTTTATCATGGTTATGGCACTGGGTCTACAACATCCATTTAATAATTCCTTTTATGATGGACTAATCAGTAGTTTGCGAAAGTATTCATCCTTTTCAGATTCAGCATTACTACTGTTTCAGACAGTATGGTCATTAGTATTAGCGCAGGTGCCGACATCTCCTCATTTGCAGAGGAAAGAATTAAGGTGTTTACTAACAAAGTATCTCTATTCGGTCGTCGTCCTCGGAATCCAAATGAACTGAAAAATATAAAATGATGCTCTGTCATAATGCACTTTCAACACTGTGCACAACTTAAAATTTTACTATCACCACACTGTTATCATAGTCTTTATATGAATTTAAAAAGGATTGGTATTAATTGTACTATCACCACACTGTTATTATCGTCGCTATATGAATTAAAAAAGGATTGGTATAGTTATATGTATGATTGCATTTTCATTACGATGTAATATTATATTTACCTATTCTGTCCGAGTCCGGAATTGGGAGGGTTGGTCCTGAAGAAGAAAATGTGTTTTTTTTTATTATTAATAACTTGAGTCATAAGAAGCATCACTAAACATTATGTACATGATGTATCACCGTTGCAAAATCTCTCTCTATTGGAAAGAACATGACAAACGTTTGTGATCATTGCCAATCCTTTTAATTTGTTTTGAATTTGATATATAGTTTATGTATGAGTGAATTGATAACACATGAGTTAATCATTGTATTTTATGAAAATCCACAACATCTATTGCTCTTTAATGCACCTGAATTTTCGGTATTTCAATGCCAGTTTCATGACCAATACACCTATCGATAATTGTTTAGCGCATAATTTACTTACTAGTCCTTTGGAACCTTGACGGCCGTATTAGCACCTGCTCTTTTCCTGTTAACATAGAAAAAGGTTAGTTTAATTTAAAGTAGATGATGACGTTTCGTTGAAATTTATCCGTATATGTATCAAATTGGCGGATATCATTAAATTGTAGTTGATATAATATTGAGGTTTTGGTGATCTTTAAATTCCTCTACTACACCAACAATAAGTCCTTTGTGACCAGCTACCCTTTTTGTAGTCTCGATTTGTTGAAAATACTCTTCCACTTTAACACATAATATATCAATAATGACCCAAATAAAGGCAACAGTAGTATACCGCTGTTCGAAAGTCATAAATCGGTTGAGAGTCCAAAAATTCAGATGCGGGTTACAAATTAAAATTGAGGGAAACGCATCAGATATAGGAGTAGAACAACGACACAAAAGAAACACAACATTAAAATGTAACACACACAGAATAGACAATGGCCATTTTCATTACTGGGTACAGGACATGTTAAGAAGAATTTTTGTTTACTCACTTTTCAAAGACTTATCCGAGCTATGATGGTGTAGCTCGGCTGTCACCACTACTGTGTTGTTGTTGGTGGTGTTGGCCTTCTCATCTATTCAATAAAGATATTTGAAAGTTTTCATTTATATATAATATATATATATATGTTTATTATGAATATGACGGAAAAGTACAACAACCCAAAACTAATACGTTTTTCACACGCTAGACGGTTGGTGTAAATGCAATATTCAATTGATCGGTCTTTCCCCAGCGTTGATAGTAGATTGAGAAAGCATGTGATCGTATACATGTAATAAAAGGCAACACCAATTTGCACACACCTGCTATTAGAGTTTCGCGTTTTTTGAGCTCATTTAGGAATTGACATAAACTTACCAATATGACACTCCGTTGTCTCTTCTGCCGCAGGCGTTGGCAGGGTCTTATCCTCTGCAATTAAATACATATGTCTGTTATTATTAAAACATTGATAAATAATACAAATCTACAATTAAAGCCGTGACGTGATCGTATACATATACAGTGATAACAATTTTTGGGCAGAGACAAGGCTATAAAATGTCATTGACTAACCGAGATCTGTGAGTGTATCTGGCTGCTCCTCAGGAGGAGTATTGTCTGCAATTAAAAATATGTTAGTGTTATCATTGACATGTTGATGATTTATACAGATACATAGGAAAAGCGGTGATCCGTTGTCATTAGCAACGACAGATGATTTGCATGAATCGTCAATTGTATTGAAATGTGTTAATCTACAGTTGAGAGAAGGATGTGTGAAACTGTGATTGTAGACATATAATAAAGTGATAACACCTTCTTGGCTGATGCATGGAATGACAGCTATCACGTACGTGAACAGTTTATATGAGGGAGTACGACAGTTCATTGAAAATAAAAGTGTCATTGACTTACCAACATTTGTGTGCCTGTGGCCTTCTCCGATCTCGTCTGGCTGCTCCTCAGGAGGAGTATTGTCTGCAATTAAAAATATTTTAGTGTTATAATTGACCTGTTGATGATTTATACAGATACATAGGAAAAGCGGTGATCCGTTGTCATTTGCAACGACAGATGATTTGCATGAATCGACAATTGTATTGAAATGTGTTAATCTACAGTTGCGAGAAGGATGTGTGAAACAGTGATTGTATACATATAATAAAGTGATAACACCTTCTTGGCAGATGCATGGAATGACAGCTATCGCGTAGGTGAACAGTTTATCTGAGGGAGTACGACAGTTCATTGAAAATAAAAATGTCATTGACTTACCAACATCAGTTAGCATGTGGCCTTTTTCCACAGAGTGAATATCTGCAATAAAGATATGTGCATGTGACTAATGATACCATGAGGAGTGATAAATAATTTGATCAGAGGTCCGTACCCATTTCCGACAACGGACTATTCGTATCCATCCAAAGTTCTACTCAAAAGTGTTTGTGTAGCGTTAAGAGAAGAATGACTAAACATTTGGTTGATCTACAGTTGAGAGAAGGACGTTTGGAACTGTGATTGTATACATATAATAAAGTGATAACACCTTCTTGGCGGATACATGGATTGACAGTTTTGCGTACGCGAACAGTGTACATGAGGGAGTAAGACGGTTCATTTAAAACGAAATGTGTCATTGACTTACCCACATCAGTGTCGATGTTGGCTTCTGCCCACACACCTGCTATTACCGTCGTTTCGTGTAAGTGTAGAACGTAATGAAGCTCATTTAAGAATTGACATTCACTTACCAATATGACACTCTGTAATGTCGGGGCCTGCCTCTTGTTGTTGTTGTTGTTGTTGTTGTGGTGGTGGTGGGTCGGTCGGTTCGTCTGCAATTAAAGAGATATCTATATGTTATTATTGATACATTGATAAATCCTACAAATCTACAATTAAAGCCGTGACGTAACCGTGTACATATATTACAGTGATAACAATTTTTGGGAAGAATCAGGGCTCTAAAATGTCATTGACTTACCGAGATCTGTGTCTGTTTCCCATTCATAAGGAGTATTGTCTGCAATTAAAAATATGTTCGTGTTATTATTGACCTGTTGATGATTTATACAGATACATAGGGAAAGCGGTGATTTGCAACGACAAATGACTTGCATGATTCGAGACTTGTATTGAAATGTGTTGATCTGCAGTTGAGAGAGGGATGTGTGAAACTGTGATTGTATACATAAAATAAAGTGATAACACCTTCTTGGCAGATGCATGGAATGACAGCTACAATTACAGCCGTGACGTAATCATATACATATATTACAGTGATAACAATTTTTGGGCAGAGGTAGGGCTATAAAATGTCATTGACTTACCGAGATCTGTGTCTGTTTCTGGCTCCTCAGGAGGAGTATTGTCTGCAATTAAAAATATGTTAATGTTATGATTGACATGTTGATGATTTATACAGATACATAGGGGAAAGCGGTGATCCTTTGTCATTAGCAACGACAAATGACTTGCATGAACCGAGACTTGTACTGAAATGTGTTAATCTACAGTTGAGAGTAGGATGTGTGAAACTGTGATTGTATACATTTAATAAAGTGATAACACCTTCTTGGCAGATTCATGGAATGACAGCTATCGCGTACGTGAACGGTTTATATGAGAGAGTACGACAGTTCATTGAAAATAAAAGTGTCATTGACTTACCAACATCAGTTAGCATGTGGCCTTCTTCCACAGAGTGAATATCTGCAATAAAGATATGTGCATGTGACTAATGATACCATGAGGAGTGATAAATAATTTGACCAGAGGTCCGTACTCATTTCCGACAACAGACTATTCACATCAATGCAAAGTTCTACTCAAAAGTGTTTGTGTAGCGTTAAGAGAAGAATGATTAAACATTTGGTTGATCTACAGTGGAGAGAAGGATGTGTGAAACTGTGATTGTATACATATAATAAAGTGATAACACCTTCTTGGCAGATGCATGGAATGACAGCTATCGCGTACGTGAACAGTTTATATGAGGGAGTACGACAGTTCATTGAAAATAAAAGTGTCATTGACTTACCAACAACAGTGGCCTTCTGTCTGTCCTGTGTTGACGGGGTCATCTGGCTCATGTCTGAAATAAAGATATGTCCATGTTATTATTCATGAGTTAAGGAGTAATAGCCAAAAAATACAAGAGTCCCGAAGTGACGCGTCAGTGTACTGTGTGTAAGGAGGTTTTGGGGTGAATTGATGTAGTGTTGTTAACTTACCGAAATCCCAGACTGGATCCGACCAAGCCTTTGAGGTGGATGCCTTTTGAGTGGAGGATAAGAGCCAGTTGTTTTTATTTTAGCCAGTTATATGGTGTCGTCCGTCTTGATGAATCTGGTTCTTCTGTAATAGTAAACCCCTTCATTTACATGAAAACTTTAACATGTACAGTTAATGTTAGTCTAATGTTGTCATTGATAGGAAACGTGTGTTACTTGACGTTATGCAAACATAATAAAAGGGGTGTTGATCTACAGTTGACAGAAGGAGGTTTGAACCTGTGATTGCATACATATAAGACTCTGATAACACCTTTTCGGCACCTACATGGATTGACAGTTTCGCGTACGCGAACAGTGTCTATGAGGGAGTTCATTGACTGAGCAAGATCAGTGTGAAATGTTGCTGATTTATACATATACAAAGGGAAAGCGTTAACCCGTTGTCATTTGCGACGACAGACTACTGCCATGAATCGAGAGTTGTATTGGAATGTGCTGGTCTACACTTGACAGAAGGATGTTGAAATGAGTGATAGCATACATATAATAAAATTATAACACATAAAGATATGTGCATGCCATTATTGATAAAAATACAAGAGTCCCCAAATCACGCGTCAGTGTACTGTGTGTGATGAGGTTATGGGGTTAATGGATGTAGTGTCATTAATTTACCGACTGGATCCTTTGAGGTGTAGGTCTGTGAGGTGGAGGCCTTTGAGGTCGACCAGGGTCTATACAACTCCTCGGAGGTGTAGGCCTGTGAGTTGGAGGGCTTTAATGTTGAGGCTAACAGCCAGTTTTTTGGTGTCGTGCGTCTTGATGATGCATATGGTTGTTCTGTAATAGTAAACCACTTAATTTACATGAAAACTTTAACATGTACAGTTAATGTTAGTCAAATGTTGTCATTGATAGGAAACGTGTGTTACTTGCCGTTATGTAAAAGTAATGAAACGGGTGTTGATCTACAGTTGAGAGAAGGAGGTTTGAACTTGTGATCGCATACATATAATACAGTGATAACACTTTTTCGGCACCTACATGGATTGACAGTTTCGCGTCGGGAAATAGTGTAAATCAGGGAGTAAGACGGTTCATCCTAAAAATTGTCATTGACTTACCAACATCAGTAGCCTCCTGTGTGTCCTGCGTAATGGGGCTCATGTCTGCAATAAAGATATGTCCATGTTATGATTGATGAGCTGAGGAGTAATGCTCACTATGTACTTTTTAAAGACACTTAAACTATGGGGTCACCAAAGGTTCTCAACACCTAAATAAAGTAATTCGAAAAATTAATCAGAAATAGCACGATATTTTGATTTATATCAATTATATAAATCAAAACACAAAGGTTAAATGTCTATCGTATGTACGTCGTGAACAGTGGTCGTTACAGACAAACGTTCACGTAAATTGTCCCAGTCAATGGATGATTTTAATGTGTCAATCAATGGCCACAGCTACACTGTTTTGAATTTCATTCTATGAAATAGTGTCCTCTCCTATTTAATAACATGTTTAAAAGTGACCTTAGTACTAAATCATGATATTGAATCAAATATTGTATTATTTTACAGACTGCAGTTGATCAAGGTGAACCTAGGAAGGAGTTTTTCGCAATAAAAGAGAAATATTTTGACAAAGGACGGAAAAATCGTTGATACATTGTAGTTTTTGTTAAACTGCATCTTTTGTCGCAGAAAGAGTGACATAGGGATAGTGATCAGGTGGCATGTTTTATTTGACCATGACCTCATTTTAACGGTTAAGTTATTGGGGTTTTTTTTGGTCTAATTTTCTAATACTTTTATTGATAAACAATATTTGGATTATGAAATGATTGTAAGATCATGAAGATGGATACTTTTAATTCAGAAATTATTGTAATGTTTGGTTTTTTTTATTGCGAAAAATGCAAAGGGGGTTATAATTGCAATGAACTAAACTCGTGTTTTGATTTTTTTTGTATATGAATTAAACAGCCTTAACATGAATTTTGTTAATACCGCAAAAATAATAATGGCATTTTAGTATAAAAAGGCAAAACCCTAATTATAAATGCAGGCAAATTCCCATAATTTCTCAATTTTCATTGTATGTCTGTGTGGCAATAATCATCTGACCAGAACCACATTTTCATGGTTCATTGGTCAATCTATTGTTTTCCTGGTTAAGTTTGTTTCTGAGATACTGAATTCAAAAGGTCAACTATAATATTTGAAGCATATAAAGATTGTAAGGTATACATTTGGACATGTCTGTCTGGCAGGATTTATAGGACCTTGACCTCATTTTCATGATTTATTATTCAATATTGAGAGTAAACAATAATTGAATTCAAGGGGGAAAAATTCCTAATTTTTTTACTCAAATCTTTAATAATATGGTCTTGAAACTGAACTTCAGATTGCTTTACTCTAACAGGACCGACATGAATTCAGGAAGGATAACACATTTGATCAAAATCATATACTGATACACTGGAACAGAGCACCAAGAGTATTTCTTCACCATAAATTCAAAAACCAAGGCCATCAGTTACATGTTGTACATAATAAGGATTCGGTCCCAAAGTCTTGAATCTAAAATATTTAAAAACTGCAGCATGTTCATGATGTACATACAAATGATTTTTGTTGACAATTTCCAAAAGATTTACTTATCATTCTAATGGCAAATGTGAACATGTACCATAGGCGGATACATACTAAATTACCCCCTCCCCCTTTTTCGTGGGAAACATTAAAAATTGGATGATTATATAGGGAATCACTGAAGCATGACTGTGACTGGAGCCCCCTCCTTATGAAAAGTTCTGGATCCGCCACTGGGTACTGGGGTAGCGCCGACACATGGATTGGAGGACCTTACAGTTTTCTTTGGCTTGTATACATATTAAAAGTAATAACAATATATAAAAAAAATGTACATATACTATGTTATGTAATAGGCACTGCATCAATATCTTATCTACATGTACACAGTAGTACTACAATTTACATATACAAGTATACTATATGCTTTTTCTTTTAAAATTTGTTTTATATATTTTCTGTTCTCTTAGGGTTTAGTACACTACAGAATGGCACAGTTCCAAAATTTCTTGAAGAAAGCAGCTTGGATAGGTTATTTTCAAACAATAAAGCAGAAGAGTCCATTTGTATACTAAATCTAAGGAATGGCTTAGATTGTCTTTGCTTAATCAAGAAAGTCACCCAATTTACTATAAGTAGGTATGAGTATTATATATTGTACAACGGGGCTTTATTCTGTTTATTTTCGACCCAGTCATAATTTTGGGTATATGTACCCGGTATCGTAATCCATCTTATTGCCCGTTTATATAGGGAACTATAGCTATATAATTTTGCACCATAAGCTCACTGTATGTACAACGAACTCTGTATAATGTTCACTTAACCTATAGCTGTACAATGTAACCTATGGGAATGCAACAAGAGTATAAATCTCAATAACCGAAAATTATACCATAGCTATCTATGGTATAATTTTCACAATTATACCATGGTTTTGTTGTGTATGATTTTCGAAAAGATGGCAAGACCTAAACGAGGCTGCCTGAATTTTTAGATTGACATATGAACAACAGAGTCAATGTGGGGCCACTAAGCTAAACTGCCCGCTTTGCACCAGCCGATATAAATGAATGCCTAGGGTGGGAATCGAACCCACGTACACCAACTCCGTTGTCCCTATATTTTTAAATGAAAAAACAAAATTGACAAGAACAAATTTAAAAAAATGTATAAATGAGTTAAAATTTAATTATAAAATTATACATGAAAATATAAGTTGATTTTCGGTGATTCAGAATCTGATGTGTACTTAGATTGTACTCCCATAGCCTCCACTGTACAGCTACATGTACATGAATATATTGAGTAAAAGGGTTTAAAATTGCCGAGGCAGATTTTTTGGGGGAGAAGGGAGCGGAAGGCACGCCCTTTTCAAGGTGCTTCATGTATGGTAGATGCGTAGTCCTTTTTTAAATATAGTTTTACCTTAATGTTGACTTGCTAGACCCCTCCCCCTTTAAAAATCCTGGATTCTCATCCGATTTGATATAAATCTAAACTGTTAACGAGGTTGCTTAAGTAATAACAATTATGTTTGAGAATTAAAAATAGATAGGTTCCTTTAAATGAAGCTGGACATAGGTTTCTTTAAATGAAGCTGAACATTTTGTTTAAATCATCTAGAATATACATCACATGCGATTTTAATCGTGGATATTTTGAATTCCCTGTTAATTAATGCGTGACTTGGGCTTCTGGTACAAATCAAAACGTAGAATTATTCATCCAAACTCACTAAAAGATTCTTGAGTTTCAAAATTTCCACAGAATTATAAAACTAATTAACAATAAAAATTTAACATTTAACATTTTGATAAAATAAAAAAAATACACTAACCCTTTGCAGTTCAACTTTTAATCTGGGGTTCCGGAAAACTTTTTAAAATATCTCTTGCAGCCATATACATGTATGCAGAACATCCAATTTCTTTTGTCTGTAACGTTACCCGTAACCAATGTAGATGTGCATCCATCGCTGTCGAAAAATCTTGTCTAACTGATGTTCCCGCTGTTTCAGAAGCCCGTGCTTATTTCAGAAAGAAGGCGGACCTTAATGTGTAAGGTCCAAAAAGGGTAATTTGACTGATTCTTATTAAAGTATTTTTAAAGTAAACTAACAAAAATATATGAAATACACATTTTTAAACAGCAATATATGCGATAGGTTAAAACAGATATTTCATATCTTTTGGATAGTTTTGTGGTGTTTCGTAAATTATACCATAGCTTTTGTTGAAACCCCTCGGCAACCTCACTCGACTTCGTCTCGTGAGGTTATTGCCGGGGGTTTCAACAAAAGCTATGGTATAATTTACGAAACACCACATAACTATCCAAAAGATATGAAATATCTATAACCTAGAATACACCCGTGATATCGCGGGTCCGTGACTGAATTAAAGTATATAACTATGCGCAAGCCTTATTTTAGTATTAGTATTGTCATCTGATAAAGTCATGCCGATTATAAGATACACAGTTTTCTCTGCTTTCAAATCTTTCTGTTTGAACCCGTCGAACTGGAACTTATCAATTATTGGTAATATTAATTATTTGGAAAACAAAAGGTCCTGGAATGGAGTATTTTTTAATCAACAGCATTGTCCTATATTAGTTATAAATAAAATTGAATTCTTTGATTCACTGTTTTACGTCATGCCCGCTAACAAATTGAAAACTGTACCTATACGCCTTATTTTTAGTCCAGATTTTTAGTATTCGTATTGTTATCTTAGAAAGTCTTACTGATTAAATGATTAAATTTAGTAGTGTCAACCCTGTGATTATGACCCGTGTATATAGCATATTAATCCTACATACACCGTTTGGTGGTACGCCTGTCAGATGTGGAACGTACAGATAAGGTAATAGGTAACAGGTGAATATACTATTGGTATCGGTATCGGACTCGACCCGGAACTTCTTAATTATTGGCAATATTAATTACGTGGAAAACAAAAGGGCCTGGAGTGGTGTAATTTTTAATCTACACCTTTGTACTATATTAGTTATATATAAAGTTGAATTCTTTGATTCGTCGTTTTTACGTGATGACGGCTGACAAATTGGACCTCGTAGTTTTAGTATTATAGATGATATATTTAAAGGTTCACAATTATAAATTCCAATACCAAACGCTACTTAATTCTAACTATATAAAACACTTTGTTACTTCAAGCTACTACTCCAATATAACTGACCAATACATAAAGTTTCTCACAAGATCGAGCTATAGACATCTGTTCTTAATTTAGATTATATATTGCTTAATGGTCTTAGATTATTTTGATAAACTTGTAAATGTTATTGCAGTTCTACTTTGCAATTCATATACCGTATAAAGTATCACATAAATCAAGATGAAAGATCATTAAACTGATTAAGAACTGACCATCAACTCTTTGATGAAATTGACCACCCAACATCTGAACCACTTCAAATTCACTTGAAGTAGATTCCCATTCTGGATAGCACATTAGTCATTAAAGTCATAGTTTTAGTTTATTGTTTAATAGATAGATACTTTATTCTCTAGAAACTAAATACAATTTTACAGAGAAACATCTAATGATCTATAATCGGCTGTTTTCTGCTCTTTGGTCGTGTTGTTGTCTCTTTGATACATTCCCCATTTCCATTTGCTAACTTTATCTGTTAGTTTTTCCGTCCGTTGTCACAATTAAATTAAATTTGTTTATACTCCATAGAAAAGGTTCAGACACTTCCCTACGGTAACCCTTTACTACCTGGCAGAAACAGGTAAAAATGTTGCACAAAATACCCATATTTTAACTCCATGCACAACTTACCCCGGTTCCAGCCCCTGACTTCCGTTCCTCATTCCAATATTACCATACCCTTGTCAACCCTTCACTCCAGTTCCTGCCCCTTCCCCTCATTCCTCATTCCAATGTTACCATACTTTTGTCCACCCCTCACCCCGGTTTCTGCCACTGCCCCTCGTTCCTCATACAAATGTTACTACACTTTTGTCCAACTCTAACCCCGGTTCCTGCCCCTGGCCCTTGTTTGTTCCTCATTCAAATGTTTTAATATCTTTGTACACCTTCACCCCGGTTCCTGCCTCCGACTCCGATTCCCCATTCCAATGTTTTAATACCTTTGTCCACCCTTCACCTCGGTTCCTATACCCGTTAATACCTTTGTCCACGCCTAACAGAAATATTTCAAGTAATACATAGAGATGTCTACTGCATCTGTCATTATATATTGTAGAAAACCTCATTTGGAACAAACTCAGAGGAAGGACATTTTATGAAATAGTAGCTTTTTGTCTCTTTCATCGATGTAAAAATGTATTTTAAGCATTTGAACTAAATGTACAAAAATTTAGTGTGTTTCCAAATACACAGCCAGCTGTTTGAAAGTAATGGCTTTGTGTGGATTATTTTTTTGTTTTTTTTTTTCAATTCAATTCAATTCAATTCAAAGTTTTATTTAGAGTCGATATTCAATAAACTACACAACACAAGTTATAGTGAGCTTTTCAAATCGACTTAATAACAAAATACAATACACACACACACAATACAATACACACATACAAAAGTCATGAAAGCAACACAATTTTAAACATATAATGCATAGTAAGATACCATAATGACATATATAAGTTAAAAGCATATAGTACACTTAAAATATAGCACAAGTTAATAATAAGATTGCACAAATCAAATAGTCACACAGAAAATAAAAGTACAATAAAACAGGCATAAACACTATATGCATGCACTGCACTGGCATGAGCTGTTACTTGGATCCCATGTTTGTACCAATTTTTTGAATTGGTCGAAAGATGTTTCCACTCGACAATGGTTCGGTAGCTCATTCCAGATTTGTGCAGCATTATAGCGAAACGATCTTAAGCCATATTTAGTAGTTCGAACTCTTGGGAGTACTGCTGTTTCCTGTGATCTTAAATCATACTTGTTAATTTTTATATCAATCAAATCATGAAGGTAGCTCGGACTTTTTTGGTGAATTATTTTAAATGTTTCCATTGCAATTGTTTTTATTCTTCTTATTTTTAAAGATGGTAATTTAGATTTTTCTAGCAATTTTTCGTAAGGAATATCATAATCTTCATAGATGAATCTTAGAGCTCTTTCTTGAATTTTTTCCATTTTAAAAGAATTTTTTTCACTACAGTAGTGTCAAATTACTGGACAATAGTTAAAGTTCGAAAGTATGAATGAGTAGTATGCTGTTAACCTACCTAGCCTGTTTAAATATTTACCCATACGTTTTAGAATATTTAGTTGTCTTGATGCCTTTTTACATATTTCAGAAATATGATTGTTAAAATTTAAGTCGGAATCTATAGTTATTCCAAGAAGTTTAACATTTTCTTCACAAGAAATTTTATTTCCATTTAAATTAAATATCAAATTATGTTTATTTGTTTTTTTCCCAATGGCTATAGCCTGGAATTTGTCAGGATTAGCCTTCATTAAATTTATAGAAAACCAGTTTATTAGATTTAAACTATCAGTTTCTAAACTTTCAACAACTTTATCTAAATTATGATCACTGTATGATACAGTGTTGTCATCAGCATAATTGTAAATGGTGCTTTTTTGTACAAAATGAAATATGTCATTTATGAAGACATTGAAAAGAACTGGACCAAGAATTGACCCTTGTGGTACGCCTTTAAACATACGATCCCATTCGCTGTAAGAACTTCCAATTTTAATTCGTTGTTTTCTGTTTTCTAAATAACTTTTTAATAATTTTAGAGAATTTTTAGACAGAACGTATGCTTCTAATTTAAGTAAAAGTAAATCATGAGGTAAACAATCAAATGCTTTAGATAGATCCATCAAAATTGCAGCAATAAATTTGTTCTCGTCCAGAGCTTTTTTCCAGTCTTCTATTATTTTAATAAGTGCAGTTTGGCAACCAAAACCTGACCTTAATGCCGAAAGAAGAGGATGAAAATGTTTATTTAAGAATTCCATTAGTTGGTCATGAATAGCTCTTTCATAAATTTTAGAAATACATGGCAACACACTTACAGGTCTATAATTTTCTTTATCAAGAGAGTTATTCTTTTTAAAAAGTGGGGAAACCTGAGCAGCTTTAAGATTATCAGGAAAAATTGAGCTTTCAATTGATTTATTAACTAAAACTTTAATAGGATTTGCTATTACTGGCTGTGCCAATTTTATAATTTTTGGTGAAATATTTTCATATCCAGTGGCTTTTCTTATATTTAACCTATTTATTTGTTTACTCACAAACTCTTCTGTTACAGGTTTAAAATTCAACTCATTATAATCATTTTTATTTTCTTCAATTTTTATTATACTTGGATGATTTCTGTCTATTTTAATGTTTTTATCTCCTATATCTTTAGCCACATTTATGAAAAATTTATTGAAAATTTCTGATACCTCTTTAGGATCACTGAGAATTTTATCATTTTCATATAAAATTATGTTATTGTTTGATTTAATATTTTTATTTAATAGAAATGGTTTAATAGTGGAATAAAATGTTGTTGACTTTGGACCACCAGCAGTTCTTTCATAAAAATATGTTTTAATTGAGCTCTTTTTCTTTTTGTCACAGTATTTCTCTGTTTTCTGTACAACTCCCAGTTGGCATCACTTTTATTTTTAAGAAATCTGTTATGGTACATTCTTTTTTTGTAGATTGCACTTCTTAGATCTTTATTCATAAAGGGTGCAGGTGCTACTATTGATCTTCTTTTTTTCATTGGTATATGCTGGTCAATGAAGTTAACAAATTCAGATTGAAAATTTGTATACGCTTCATTGACATCATCAACTGACAGCAAATTATCAAAATTTACACAATTTAGTTCATGTACAAATTTTTCCTCGTCAAAACTTTTAAAACTCCTGTAATTTATAAATTCCTTTTTAATTTTAAGCACAAAACCTTTTAACTGAAACGAAATTATGTTGTGATAATCACTGAGCCCACAATTAAAATTAGATATATTTTGACAAAAATTTGGTTTGTTTGTCAGGATAACATCAAGTAAAGTTGGTAATGCATTTTTTGTAAAACATGTAGCTTTTTTTAACTACGTTTGTAAAATCAAAAACATCACACATATTTATTAGAGGTATACATTTTTCTGCATCTAAACAATTGTAATTTAGATCACCAATAATAATAACATTGTCATATTTTTCAGATATTTTATCAAATGTTTTATTAAAGTCTTCAATGAATAAATTATCATTGAGGGATGGGGGTCTGTAAAGACCACATATCAGCCACTTTCTGTCTTTTAAGTTTATTTCAGTAAAAATTGATTCGATTGTTTTACATTCAAGTTTGGTCTTTCTGTCACATGCCAAATCTGAGCGGATGTAAACTAGGAGGCCTCCGCCTTTCGCTGTCCGGTCTGCTCTCCATAGGTGGTAATTGTCAATAAAGAACTCGCCGTTTTTAAAGGTTTCATCGAGTTTGGTTTCTGCTACAATTATCATGTCAACTAGGTTTAACAAATCTTTTATAGAAGAGAATTTATTTCTAAAACTGTTGATGTTAAGATATATGCACAGTGAAAGTTATTGGGGTGTTTGATTCGTACACCTTTCAGCTCGTTTTAGCATTAAACAAGTTGAACGTTAGATAAAACCCAAGATTAAAAAAAGATTAAAAAAGTATGGAGTGCTGTGCAGTATCCCAAAATAAACGCGAGTTTTTTGTTTGTATGATGTTTTTGTCTCACCTGCGAAGAAAGCAGTATGCGAGACAGAGGTATATCGATTTACAATCCAGCGGCGTAAACTATTCGTATCTATGAATGATGATTTTATTAACCGGATTTTTGTGACAAAAATGTCGGTTAATGATTTGGAGATGTACGGCGGGCGGCCGGGCGGTCGGGCAGGCGGGCGGGCAAGCCGGCGGCATTCAAATGTTGTCCGTGCATTAACTCATGAACCGTTCAACCAAAGCTTTTAAAATTTTAATATGTTGTTACTGACAACTAAATGAAGGTCAAGTTCAATAATGGCGATTTTGACTTTTACCGTTCAGGAGTTATGGTTCTTGAAAGATTGAAAAATGGAGTTTCCAGTCGTGTCCGTGCATTTACGCATGAACTGTTCTACCAAAGCTTCCCAAATTTTAATATGTTGTTACTGATGACAAAATGGAGGTCAAGTTCAATAATGACGATTTTGACTTTTACGGTTCAGGAGTTATGGTTCTTGAAAGTTTGAAAAATGGTGTTTCCAGTCTTGTCCATGCATTTACGCATGAACTGTTCTACCAAAGCTTCCCAAATTTTAATATATTGTTACTGATGACAAAATGGAGGTCAAGTTCAATAATGACGATTTTGACTTTTACCGTTCAGGAGTTATGGTTCTTGAAAGATTGAAAAATGGTGTTTCCAGTCGTGTCCGTGCATTTTCTCATAAACCATTCAACCAAAGCTTTTGAAATTTTTATATGTTGTTACTGATGACAAAATAGAGGTCAAGTTCAATAATGACGATTTTGACTTTTACCGTTCAGGAGTTATGGTTCTTGAAAGATCGTAAAATGGTGTTTCCATTCACGTTGTTGCATTTACTAATGAACCATTCAATCTAAGCTTTTCAAATTTTAATATGTTGATTCTGACTACAAAATGGAGGTCAAATTTGATATTGACCATTTTCACTTTCAGCATTCATCAGTTATGGTTCTTGTGATATTGCCAGGACACAAATAAATGTTAATAAATCCGGTTTGCTGTCGTTGTGACAGCCTCTTGTTTAAAGCTTTATTTGGCAGAAGGTTGATGACTTGAAATCTATTAGGAAGTTTACGTCTATAATGTCTATTGTCCATTACCTCATTTTCAGTTATGACGAGGCACCTGGGGGAAATTTTCACGATAATTTTTCTATTAGGACAATTGCAAGTATTTAAGCTGCTAACCATAGGACGTATCATTCACAGGAAATAACAAGTTTTGTTTGGGAGAACATTATTTGTATGTCGTTTTAGCAGAAAAGGAATTTTCTACGAGGATCATCGCGAGATATTTTCGTGGTTCACACTGCCGATTGGAAGGGGACGATAAATTGTTGACTCGTGTTACGAAAGAGAGAGCAATATCTCTTTTACGTCAAAGATACCCTTGTAAAGTTCGAAAAAGAGCAGACCAGCGCCGCTATAAGTAGGAAAATCGCGTACAGACCGCAATGTGTTTGTCATTTTGAAATTCCTAAAAATGCGACATGCTTGGCCTGTTATGTCTGCCAGTGAGATTGATGACGCTTAATGGAATGTAATCAAGGAAATGGAGGCCGGGAGAGGAATTTTTAGAAGTTCTTAAAAAAAAATTAATTTTTAAAACTTGTTGATTATGTACTATTCTATATTCTTTATAATTTCTTTCTTGATTACAGACATATAGTTGATAAAATAGATACTATAGTGACAAAATATGTTTCATTCTTGAAAAATCCAAAGAAAAGCTTATTTCAAAGTCCTGTGGACAGTGTCAGGAGAAGGATTTGCCAGGATTTTCAACAACTTTGGAATGTATAACAATATCAAACGCAATGCTAAGTTAGATATAGTTCTCCTTAAATGAGTTTTGAAGGCTAATTCCATTAGCCAAAACAATTAATTTAATTGCTATATAATTTATTGGTTTATTTAGTCGGCAGAATAGACTCCGAGTTTAAACAAGCCTTGAACGTTAGTCTGTACTAAAGTGTGGGGACTGTGTGTTTTGTGAATGTGCAATTTTTCTGTGAATATGTACACACTTAATATAAAAACACTATTTGTTCTAAACTCAATGTGTAGTTAAAGTCTGACTTAATTTACCAAAATTTGGAAATGTTTGGCATCATTAAGCACATGTTTAAAGACTCCGAAAGGGAATAGGAAAGTTGGTTGGTCACCTGTTAAACGTACCCCTGTTAAGAGTCCTCCTAAGAAGAAAAGCTGGTGTCAGGAGCTAACATTTTTAATGGTTATACTTGTTTTATGAATATTTGATATTTTTCTATATAATACAATTGATTTATGATTGGTTATCGTCCTTCAAATTGATGAGCATGGAATGGGTATGTGAGTATCTCTATGTAGAGACGGCACTGGACTGTAACACGTATCAATTAAGTAGCAAAAAGCACACCTTGTACATTTGCTATTTTCAAATTGTATCATCATGCATTCGAATGGGTACATATGGTTAGAATCCTTTTCTCCTGGATTGGAAACCCTCTTTTAAATGGCTGGAACCGGCCCTGCATTCATAATATGGAAAATTGCATTGTAAGAGTGCTCTCACATGTTCGGACGTCACGTGATCAAGGTGACAAGTTGTGTTTTTTGGTTCGAGAAAATTTTGTGTTGAAAATCAATAGTTTTATCCAAATATCAGCTGTTATTGAAATTTATATTGCAAACTTTGAGAGTATATATTGGTAATATAATCTTAAATCACGTTGTTTCAAGTTTTATGGAGTTCTTGGATGGGAATCCGCTGAGTCAATTTGGGGCGATAGACTTTGTGAAAACAGTAATGGCGCCCAGTCCATTGGTAGACCTTGCTCAAGACAAACATAATTATGTGAGTACATTTACGACATTAACTGCAGAAGCAGATGTGCACAAGACACTTTCACCATCACATAAGCTACCCAGAAAACGTCACCTATCAGAATCGGAATCTGAGGAAATATTAGTCGACAATAAAAAGATGAAGTGTTCGAGTTCACCACCCACATCTATGCCTACACCAGCTGACGATAATATTCAACTAAGTGCCATTATGAACATGATAAACAAGTTATCATATAATTTCAATAGTGTAGCCACTAGGTTAGAGAACCTCGAAAAACGTCATACTGTAAAATTCAACACAGTCATACACGACAAAATATACGAGTCCAAAAAGAAGTATGTCAGTTAAAAGCTCAAATGTCAACAGAAGTTAAGAAAATTAGAGAAAAAAGTATGTCACTAGAAAAATCATAATTATGCTGAAGTGCTTTCGTCAGGTACCCCAAAAAGCAAAAATTCTAGTAGTGAGGTTGACTGACATCATTTAAATGTTAATGTTAAAAATCTACCCTTCAATAAACAGGAAGAAAATGATAATTCGATACTATTATCAAAAGATACTGGTCTTTTGAAGGATGGCCTAAAACTTGCAAATATTGGAATTAAATCTGTGATTAGAAAACCTAGTAGATCAGACAACAGACCGGGTATCGTAGTAATTTCGGTTGAAAATCTTATTCATAAAAAGACAGTGATGAAAGAAAAGAGATCGTTAAAGACTTCGTCCAAGTATTCAAATGTTTTTATTGAAAACGATTTACCGTTACAGCAAAGGATAATAAATAGTAACAATCATTTATTTTTAAAGGCCTTTGGCAAATAAAACGACTACACAATTTAATCAGGACGTGTGAACATAAACTGGTGGAGTAAAGTAAATAAAGTGATAAAAATAGTTTGCTTGCTGCATGTATTGCGAAACGTAATTTGCATATATTAGGACTAGCTGAAACTCATCTGATTGGACAAGCCGGTATTGTCGTCAATGGCTACACATGGATAGGAAATAACCGTAAACAATTACACGTGCGTGCTAGAGCAGGCACAGGAGGCGTTGCTTTATTGGTGCGAAATGATGTTTTATCAGATTATAATGTTACTAAAATAAACGATTTAGTTGATGGAATTATATGGATACGCTTTTCCGAAAGAAATAACACAGAATCTTAATTGTTTTTATATTTGTGTGGTTTATCTACCGCCGGAAAATTCTGCACGGTCAGTAAGGCAGCAACCATTTGATTTTCTGGGGGGGGGCTATGGTTTTTTTTGGAAAAAAAAGTTTGTTTCCAGTTTTTGGAGGAAAAAATAATTTGTTTTTGATTCTGAGAAAAAAAAATTGTTTGTTTCACCCTCAGCTGCCACTATATGTAATGCTAAAATTGAAAGAAAAAAATTGTTTTCGACTTGTCGCGAAAAAAATAGATTGTTTTTCGCCGCAGGCGAAAAAAAAAGTTTGTACAGGAAAAAAAACCATAGCCCCCCCCCCAGAAAATCAAATGGTTGCTGCCTAAACATTCATGAATTTTTAGATTCGCTTACATCAGATATCTATACAATTCCAAATGGTAGTCCTTTTTACTTATGTGGAGACTGGAACAGTCGGGTTGCAGATATACTGGATTTTATAACGGGAATTGATAATTTACCTGAGAGACAAGTTATAGATTTTACTCACAACACGTACGGAGATATTTTGTGTGACTTTCTTAGTAATGTTAACTGTTGCATCTTAAATGGAAGGAACTATTTACATAATGATTTTACATATGTTTCAACAAGAGGGGCATCAGTCGTTGATTATTGCATTGTACCATATGAAAAAATTAACCTTGTTTGACATTTTTGAGGGTATTAGAGCTCAACAATTAATTGATGGTATATTTAAAATTGGGGAGTATGAACCTAAACATATACCTGACCATTCATTATTATGCTGGACTTTTAGTACACAAGTTTGTTTGAATGACAAAGGAGCATCCGGCGACAAGTTACATACAGAACCGAATAAAAGTACTAAATTTGACACTCGCAATATACCTAATATAAGTGGATGGCAGATGTTGAAATAGTTGGAAAATTAAATCAGTTTATACAGAGCTTAGAATTATCAGGAATTAACTAGAAAGAACTGGACGATAAATATATTGAATGGTCACAATTATTCATGACGAAATGAACTTAAAACTTACTAGACGAAAGGTGCTTCACTTGATTGGTCTTAATAAACGTAGGAAATGGAAAAAAAACCTGGTGGAACGATAACCTCACTACGCTCTGGAATGCAGTATGCGAAGCCGAACGTAAATGGAATAGTCGCCATAACCAGGATAAGGAGAACTTGCGTCATATATTTACAAACAAACGTAAACTTTTTGATAAAAAAATGTCAACAGACAAAAATGCAATATTGGTACACAAGTCAAGATAAACTTTTGAATATACAAAGAAGGGACCCTCGGGAGTTTTGGAAGAACATTGGCAAGATTGGTGTCGCTAGTGAAAGACAGAAGACCATACCCATGGAAGTTGTACTAGAAGATGGTTCAATTTGCTCTGACACTTACATCATATAAATAAATTGAAAACTTCTCAAAGTGTTCTACATCGGATCCCAGTGATCCATTGTCTTATCGGGGAATAACTTTGGCACCTTGTGCCTATAAATTATATTGTAGTATTTAAACAACAAATTGATAAATTGGTTAGATCATAGAGATATTTTACATGATGAACAAAATGGGTTTCGTAAAAGTAGAAGTACTATTGATCATTTAAGCACAATTACGTCAATTATTGAGACAAGGAAATTGAAAAAATTGTCAACTTTTGCTGTCTTTGTAGATTTTAAGAAAGCTTATGATACAGTGAACAGGAGTTTATTATTTAAAGATTTAAATGATCTTGGAATTAGTTCAAAATTTTTGAATACTATCAAAACAATTTACTCTCAGGTTGAATATAAATAAACTCATCATAGATACCAGGACTAAATTTAGTATATACGCCAGACGCGCGTTTCGTCTACAAAAGACTCATTAGTGACGCTCGAATCCAAAAAAGTTAAAAAGGCCAAATAAAGTACGAAGTTGAAGAGCATTGAGGACCAAAATTCCTAAAAGTTTTGCCAAATACAGCTAAGGTAATCTATGCCTGAGGTAGAAAAGCCTTAGTATTTCCAAAAAAATCAAAAATTTGTAAACAGTAAATTTATAAATATAACCATATCAATGACAATTCATGTCAGCACAAAAAGTGCCGACTACCGGGCTTATGATACCCTCGGGGAAATGAATCTCCACCAGCAGTGGCATCGACCCAGTGGTTGTAAATAAACTCATCATAGATACCAGGACTAAATTTAGTATATACGCCAGACGCGCGTTTCGTCTACAAAAGACTCATAAGTGACGCTCGAATCCAAAAAAGTTAAAAAGACCAAATTAAGTACGAAGTTGAAGAGCATTGAGGACCAAAATTCCAAAAGTTTTGCCAAATACAGCTAAGGTAATCTATGCCTGAGGTAGAAAAGCCTTAGTATTTCAAAAAATTAAAATATTTGTAAACAGTAAATTTATAAATATAACCATATCAATGATAATTCATGTCAGCACAAGTGCTGACTACTGGGCTTGTGAAACCCTCGGGGAAATAAATCTCCACCTGCAGTGGCATCGACCCAGTGGTTGTAAATAAACTCATCACAGATACCAGGACTAAATTTAGTATATACGCCAGACGCGCGTTTCGTCTACAAAAGACTCATCAGTGACGCTCGAATCCAAAAAAGTTAAAAAAAAAGACCAAATTAAGTACGAAGTTGAAGACCATTGAGGACCAAAATTCCTAAAAGTTTTGCCAAATACAGCTAAGGTAATCTATGCCTGAGGTAGAAAAGCCTTAGTATTTCAAAAAATTAAAAAATTTGTAAACAGTAAATTTATAAATATAACCATATCAATGATAATTCATGTCAGCACAAAAAGTGCTGACTACTGGGCTTGTGATACCCTCGGGGAAATAAATCTCCACCTGCAGTGGCATCGACCCAGTGGTTGTAAATAAACTCATCATAATATGTCTTACAAGTGGTGAGACTCAAATAAAATATTGAATCTGAACCTGAATCTGTACAATGTTAGACAGATTTAATTTCATATATAAGGTATATAACAGCAATGTCTCATAATAATAAAATTCTTTATTTAACGAAGGTAACACATTTAACACTTACATGTTAATCTTCCATGAGGCCTTCAAAAACTATTAATACAAATAGAAAACAGAAAAAAAATACATACAAAATAAAATGCATAATACAGTTAAATATAGCAGCTTAAATATTGAATAAGTACATATGCATTCAGTAAAAGAAGAAAAAATACATTAGTTTCGTGCATCTTTATTCTGTTCAGTTAGAAAATAGTTTGAACAGTTGGTCTTAAATGTATCTAAATTATCTATTTCTTTAATATTATTTGGTAAATTATTCCAGGTAATAAGACCAGGATATTTAAATGTTTTTTTTTTAAATCAGAATTAGGTCTTGGTACATGAAGAAGTCCTGATGTTGTCGACCTCAGATAATAGTTATAAAGATCAGCACAAGCAGTAAGTTTAATAGATAGATAATCAGGCGCTAGACCATTCATACATTTAAACATTAACACAGCTTGAAAATAGTGTATCCTCGTAAATATAGTCATCCATGCAAGTTTTTTAAACATTACTGTTGATGGAAAATCAAAAGAAACAGATAAAACTAATCTTGCAGCACGTTTTTGGAGCTTATGTATCCTCTCCAGATTAATGTGTGTGGTGTAGCGATTTTAGTTTAACAGTATATTTATTATTATGTAAGATGTTTTTCTTTTAAATACTTAAGGGTTAAATAACATTTCTACAGGGCAATGCCCAGTATTTTTATTTATTTGAACGGTTTCTATATTATTTAAATTCATCGCCCGGTACCCCATCTTTGGAACCGCCGGGGTACCGTCCGGTAACCCCATCTTTGAAACTGTCAGGGTACCGCCCGGTAGCCAATCTTTAGAACTGTTGAGGTACCGCCCGGTATCTATAGAACCGCCCGGTACCCCATCTTTGGAACCGTCGGGGTACCGCCTGTAAATATGTATATAAGGGGATGCGAGAGAGATCAGAGTGAGATAGAAAGAGTAAGAGATAGAATATAGAATTGAGATTGTTAGTTAGAAGTGTTGAGAGTAATATTGTGTTAGTGAATTAGGATTATTGTTCAACTGTTTTATTATGTCAAACTGATATACATTTAACAGATTACATAGTGATTTGATTCGAAACTTTGTGTTGTGGTTTGTTTTCTTTGTGCCATTTGAATATGGATTTCACGTAATTTACGCTACCAAAATAACACATCGACAAACACGAATCCATACAAAAACGACAACGCTACAGTGGTAAGACCCCATACTGTACAACAGTAGTCAATAATGGGTAATATATAGCTATTTTAAAAAGAATAAGACCCTTTAATGGTAAATAACGTTTCAACCTTTTTAACAAATATATTCTGGTTGAAATAGTTTCGCATATTTTATCAATTTTGAATTGACCATGATAGGTTTTTATCAATATGAATTCCGAGAAGTTTTTCAACTTCAACATTATCTAAAGCGATATTATCTTGTGATAAAACACATAAACATTCATTACAGTTTACCAGTTTTCTGTCTGATCCAACAAGCATACATTTTGATTTCTTGCTATTTATCGTCATATCATTTTCTTTACACCATTTAATAACATTGTCTAAGTCTTTATTTAAACATATATTTAAATTTGCAATAGATTTAGATGATAAATGTAAAGTTGTATCATCAGCATATAGATCAGATTCTGTATATTATAAGGTTAATGGTAAGTCATTTATATAAATTAGGAACAATAAAGGTCCAAGTATAGAACCTTGAGGAACTCCAAAAGTTACAGTTTTATATTCTGATTCAGTGGTTCCTAACTTAACTTTTTGCATTCTATGAGAGAGGTACGATGAAAACCATTTTACAGAGTGGTCATCGCATTTGTATAATTTGAGTTTTGATAAAAGTATATTGTGATTTACCGTATCAAAAGCCTTCTTAAAATCTAAAAAGAGAATAGCGGTAAAATTTCCATTGTCCAATTCTTCTAACCATTTATCAATTATTTTAATGAGTGCTGTATGACAAGAATTTTTTTCTCTAAATCCAGACTGCTGTTGTATTAATAATTTGTGTGTGGTTAATAATAAATATAGTTGTTTAAAGACAGTGTTTTCAAATAACTTGGACACAGTTGGTAAAATTGAAATGGGTCTATAATTGTTTGGGTCTGTTTTATCCCCCCCCTTTTAATATGGGAGCAACTTTAGCAGATTTTAATATATTAGGAAATATTCCTGTACCTAAACTAAGGTTTATTATGTCAGCAAGGGGGCTTGCTACAATCGACCTTGATAGTTTTAAAATTCTTGGTCCAACTGCATCAGTTACAGTTGATTTAGTTATGTCTAGATTCTTTAGACCTTGTAGAACCTGGTCATTTGTGACAGTATATAATGAGAATTTAGTATCATCAATTATTTTTGAATTGACATAGTTATTAATTTTCTCAGATTTAAAACTTTTGTGAAGATTTGATATAAGCTTCTCATCTACTGTGCTAAAATGATCATTTAAGCAGTTAGCAATATCATTTTTGTTTATAAGTACTTTTCCTTCGTGTGTTAAAATGTCAATTTCCTGTTTTGTTGTTGAATTCATATCCTTCAAATGCCTCCAAAGAATTTTACAGTTTTTATCGTTATCTATTGCATCCATAAAATATTTTGCTTTTGCATAACGGATTAATTCACTAGTTTTGTTCCTATATTTTTTTATAATTTTCAGTGTCTTTCTTTTTGTGAAAATAATCTCTTTGGAATTTTGATTTACCGATTTCATTAGTATACCATTCAGGTTGACATTTATTTTTTACACGTCTAGTAACAACAGGTGCATGTTTATCTAATACATTGACAAGTAAGTAATACCACATGTCCATTGCTTCGTTTGGATCATTGATTTCCTGTATTATATCGAATGGTTGATTTGACAAATCTTGTAAAAACATTTCATCATTAAATGTTTTGAAGTTTCTGTATTTGATCTCAAAATGTGAATCTGGTTTGTCTTTAATAAGCTTTGCAAATTTGTTTACAGTACAGCTAACAGGATAATGATCACCTGGGGCGTATGATGGTACTATTACATTGATAAGACTTGTAGGATTTGTACTGTAAATATGATCAATTAAAGTGACACTAGTAGAAGTAACTCTAGTAGGGTCAACCACCATTTGATGAAGACCATATGTTGTAATATAAGTTGACCATTTAGAAGGAAGAGGCTTCAAAAAATCAATATTAAAGTCGCCCATTAGCAATATATTATCATTTATAGATAAGCCTTTTACAACCGCATTTTCAAAATAAGTATACCAAGAGGTTTGGCTATTAGGTGGTCTGTATACAAAACATAATAAAAATGATTCTTTGTGTTTTGGAAAAATCTTAAACCAGACAGTTTCTATGTTTTCATTCTGTAATAATGTCATTTTTTCATATTTAATATCATTATCAAAGTAAACTATCCATCCCCCACCTTTTTTATTTTCTCTATCTTTTCTTTCATTGCTATACCCTGGGATATTAATCTCATTTGAATCCCGCTTACATTTTTTAGTATTTAAAAACGCCTCAGACATATAATTAATTACCAATCAAATATTTTTAATAAGTTTCCTTATGAAATATCAAATACATATATGTATATCGAGTCACTGAGATTCACACTTAACATGCTTCAGTAGGATCATTTTTAAAAGATTTGAAGAACAACATTGTTTTAGTTATTGTCCCAGGACAGGACTAATAAAATATGCTCCCCCCCCCCCCCCCCCCAAATATGTGCGACGCAAGTGTAAAGCAAAATTATATCCGGGTGAAATTTGATCCGGAGGAACAAATGTCACAGTAGTTGTTGTCCCTATATATATCTATTCATTTATAGAAAAATTATCGTTTATTATCATATATCGACGGTTTTATCTGTTTGTAATCTATAAATAGGCAAATCGATGAAATATTGACCGTTCTTTCTGTTTGTAATCTATTAAAATGTTGACCCTAATGTCTGTTTGTAATCTTTTTATAGGTACAGCAAATAGGTATACTCTGTAATATATTTATAGGTACAGCAAATAGGTATACTCTGTAATCTATTTATAGGTAAATAGGTATACTCTGTGTTTAAAAAGAAAGTAACTATTCAAAATCATTTATGATATACAAATGCTAAGCAAAAATATTTGAAACAAAAAACTCACCGAAACGTACATTAAAAGGAGAGCTTGTCTACGCCTGTAAATATAATTAGTATTTCAAAAGATTTGTGTTCTCTTTTGCTCCATTTTTTTTTTTATTAATTTGCTTATTTTGTGCCGTCCTTGATATTTGGCGTCTTGATTTTGTTGATCATTTTTATCTTTTTACATTGGTATTTTGTTTTTAAAAAATGTAAAAGGGTTCTAGTCGATATTATGGATGATTCCCAAGATAAACCTTCTAGCGTACAGTTGTCTGTTAAAAAAATCATCCGAATACCAAATTTTACACCGATGCGTACCAAAAACGAAGCAGTTTTTGGACATTCTTGTTGCTCAAATGTAGTGAAAATTTTATTAAAAAAATAATTTTCCCCAGTCACCTTTACCAAATTTAGACTTAGAGCTGTAACAAATTTTACACCTTTCATTTTCATTGCATCTTGATGAAACATCAAACGTATTATTTAGGACATTTAATTATAGTATATTCAGCAACCAATTTAAATTATATATTTTAATATAAATTATCATAACATATGATATATTCAAGCTTGAGATATAGTAGCTTCTTTATGTTTTTTTATAATCTATTAATAGATCAATCGGTATACTATGCAGAACAATGTTATGTAGCCAAGAAGTAAAAATCATTTAAGATATATCAATATTTGGCAAAATGTATTTGAACCAAGAAATCATAAGAACGTACACTAAAGGGGACTTCTTTTCTACGCCTAAATAAATGAGATATGTTAATAAGATATCTGTTCTGCTTTACCCCATGATATATATTTTTATTTGCTTATTCGGTGCCCTCCCTGGTATTAAGCGTCCGAATTTGATTATCAACTTTATCTATTAACATTGTTGTTTGTTGCAAAAAAAAGATAGAAAAGGTACTAGTCGATATTATAGATGTTTCTTTGAATAATCTTTCTCTCGGACAGTTGTCAGATTAAAATTCACCTGAATACCACATTTTAATTCCCTTTCATTTATTTATCATCTCAGAAAAAAATTATATCTGTGCATTAACCTCACTTTCAGTTATAGAGATGTTATTATTTTTGGCCGCCGTGGCTATATTTCCGGCTCCGTCAAAATAGAATCTAAAATGCTATTTTGCTGGCTCCAGCAAAATAGCAATCTATATTGAGTTTGGCTATTTTGCCGGTCTAAATTAGGATTTTCAGAATACAAGAATAGAAAAAATATAGAAAAAAATAAACTTTAGTTAGAATATCTATAAACAAATATGTCTTCTTCATAACTTTAGACAGAACTAGTAAAAATGATACTCTCAACGTATTAAGAAGTCTCTTAAACTATATGTATTTTTTAAAACACATTTACAAATCATATATATTAAAAATAAATTATATCATATTCTAAGGTTATGGTTCTAAAACAAATCAACAAGCTCAAAATGTTTAAAAATGTAACAAAACCAGTGCCCTGCTTTTGGTGCATTATTTAGACTTGCACACGAAAGATGCTGCCACTTAAGACATGAACTGCACATGACACTGGTTTCTTTTGCGTCGCATCGCTTTTGCAAAAATTGCAGATATATAAATTTAATTCATCTTTAATACAATAAATGCTTTCGATCGATTTCCAAGCTTCTTTTGTGCAATATTTCTCTATTAATCTTATATTTACTAGTTTGTCTAAACATAAAGTTGAAACCATTTCAGGGCGAGTTTCTACGTGTTCCTCTTCTATCACAAGACCGTCATCAACAGCTGACTTTGCTTTTTCTTTTCCAACAAACCATTCTAATACAATCGCATCAGTCTCCTTGGACGCTTTTTGATCAAAAGTAATACATTTTGTCTTTCGTGCCTGCTATTTAGGTAATCCTTTTACAGTTTGTGTAATTCCCTTTGGTCTCCCGCGCTTTTTCATTGTAGGTGGTAAAGCTATACTCGAAATCGTTTCAGCAGAGTTCAATTAGTTATGTTTGAGTTTAATGTCATCTCTCTCTGGTTCGATTTCACCACTTTCACTACAGTGACTATCGGTAATACTTTCCACTTATTCAGTCAGTTCTAAAACTTCGCTTTGTGATTCCAGTTGATCAGAATGATGTTTGCACTTCAAGAACTTCCACCACTAAACAATGCTTTCCATCATTTCAATGTTTTAATATATTTTGTAAAGTGGATGTTTTGTTTAAATAATCGTTTCCTGTTGCTTTCGAAAACAAAGTTGCAATCTGCTGGGCATGAAGCTGTGTTTGTCTGTATTTCTCACTTTGTGACAATTTACGGCTACGTTTTGGAGTGCTAATAATAGAAGATCGTGATTTTAATTCTTCGGAGGGAAATGAACAAAAAAGTCTATGAGATCTAGTATATGTGCCTAAGTTTCATCTCTGGTATATTCCATTCATCTGAAACAAGTCTTCATTGTTGACATCTCAAAGTTTGTGTCTACATGGGAGAAACATACTTTTGAAGAATGTGCATGTACAAATGAATTCCACTACACTTGCCCCTCTTTAAGTTTACTCTCCACACACCAAAATTCTCCACCTGTCCAGTTCTCTTACTTTTTCAATACGACATCGCTACAGTTTGAAGTTTGTTTCAATACATACCTAAGTGCGTACGGCGTTAACAGTTCTTGGTATTTGTATTCGGCAGATTCCGTATCAGACGCATTAACCGGTTTCTTCAGAAACATGCCAACAGTTTTATGATCTCTTTCTGTTCTTAATGATTTTATGGCGATCAGAATACTTCCTGTGAATTCTGGGCAGGTTTGGATGGATAGTCAGTACGGACTTCACTTTATCATTAATACTTTCGATTCTGTTATTTGTTTTATTTCCAAGGTTGACTCCATCTTTAAGTCCGTAAACCTATTCTGACCTTATAATATGCCAGTTTCTGTTGAAATAGGAGACTACGGTACCGTTCAGATGTCAATTTTTCATAACAAGATTTATATTATTCCTCCGATCTTCAGTAAGATATTTTCTGTACAGTTTCTAATTAAGGAGCTGATTTTTTTACCCGGGAGTGATACCAAGTTTTTCAGGTGTTATCTCTCTCCTGAAATTGCATAGCACATGACTGTGAATAACTGGAGATTAGCATCAGGCATCGCTTTTAAAACTCAATACATTCCGTTCGGACATATCTTTATTAGTTAATATAACTTTTAAAAACATTTTCCCATGAAGTCTTATGTATTTTTAAACAGTTCTATGATAGATGCAACAAATCTTGATCCTCCTCAGTTAACAGAAACAATACAACATTTTCAATCCGCCCATTACCATCAACTGTAATTATGAAATAAAGTGACAGTCGCAGATTGTTTGTTTTGTATGTCGCATCAATAAGTTTAATTTCGGGAAACTGTTCGAAAGTTGACTTTATAGCTTCATCTTGAAAGAAGATTGCTTTCAGGTTTTTGTCACCATCCGTGACATATTCGACAACAGCACCCAATCATTAAGTTGACTTGGTCTATCTTTGTCTATTTTCTTTATGCCTGAATGTATATCGTGCACATCTTTCAAAACAACTTTCTTTTCATTTTTCTGCATTACAAAGTTCTGTAGCATCTTTTTGTTAGCGTTTACTTTGAGCATGTTTTCTACATCTTGTCTTTCTTCGGAAGATAGAATGATGTCTCTGTTTTGGCAAGTACTTGAAACAAATTTCATTGATTTCATGATTATGTTCATTGTTGTATTTCGACACTGTTAGCTGTTGTCCATCTGGAGTCGTACACATGCAGTTGAATGAACAAAAGACAGTTCTGCTTGAATGTAGCCTGGTAAGGACGTTGACCTGCAAGAAGATAGACCATCTTAAAAAGGGTTCTTAAATAGTTTATTCGTTATTCGATGATAAGCGAGAATAGCACATTTAACACTTATTTGCTTTTTTAGTTTTGCAATTTTACGCACTACACCAAAACGTACTTGTTAGTGCAAAGTATACACAAAGTTAGGGTAACTTCGATTGAAAGATGTTGAATGTTGCTATTCGACTCAAATATTTTGAAATTTATTTAGTTACAAGAAAAAAACAGTGATGAATGTACATGTATAAAAAAAAATCAGGATTGGTATCTTCCACGTATATATACACAGATACAGATGAAATGATGAAATAACTAGACTTATCAGTAGATGAAGTTTTGTGTGCCTCCATGAACACAGCAATACTTAATAGGACCACAGAGTAGCCTATTGTTTAATTTTTGTTTGGTGCTCTGGTTTTCATGAATTTGATTGTCCTCGAATCCCGCTTCCATAGTTATCTTTTTCAAACTCCTTTAAAACCTGCTGTATGTCTTCATATGAGTCGAACTTATCATTTAATTTAAGTTTTTCGTCTTCTATCTTCGAACGTTTAACAGAAATTAACGTATGTACATGTAATTTAATGATTGCAGTTCACCAAAAGTTAATATACCAGACCATGAAGTCAAAGTAAAGACTAAAAACTTATTGACATTTAGCCCTATATCCGATTTGTATATACATAATTTCATACAAATATTTTTTATTTCTAATAGTCGGATTAAAAGTCTGAAATAGGACCTGCAAAATAGCAAAACTCTATATAGATTGCTATTTTCCGGAGCCGGCAAAATAGCCATTGCCTTTTTTTCTGAGACAAGTGTTTGGGACCATCCACAAGAACTTGTGGTCATCCGATGTTCAGTACTTCAGTATTTGATTAAGGTTCATGGACGAGAGCGGTTTCGAGTTGGTCACTGCAAACAGAAATTATGGTCACTCACAGAAAGGGGAAAAGTGTATCAAAATTGAGAGATTTATTCCAGGTACAAATTTAACTTTATACTTTTTGATTTGTCTTGACTGCGTTTTATATTATTTTGTCAACGTTCCATCAAGTTCAGAAGGTAACCTTAATTTTCGGAACAAGGCAAGTTTAACACAGGACTGTTTTGGCCGAGCTGTCAAAAGATTTCAATACCCCCTTAACATAACATTGTCCATATTCTGAGTTAGAGCTGATGAAGTTTTCTATAATGTTGATATAATCTGTCCCAAAAGTAGTACAACACACTGTAAAAATATTATTCAGAAAGTGCAGATGGATTTTTTTTTAATTTTCATTTATTGTCTAAAAGAAATGCACTAGGAAATAACTATGGTCTCGGACCCAATTCATAATTTTTTTCTCGCTAAAATATAATACGTTGATACATACACGAGTAGGATGGTGACAAGGGAACATCACCATCTAAAAATGGATAGGAAATGAAAAATTGTCTTTTTTTATCATTAATTTTTGTATTAAGCTTCCCGTTAATGATAAAGATATCAAGATCGAGTAAAGTGCAGTGGTCATTGTTAGTATTAGCTTTATCTAAAGTAAGTTTAGCAGGATAAATTTCTCTAGTATACATACTGAAGTCGTCATTATTGAGACCCAGTATTGGATCCAAATATCTTAAAGTATGTTTTTGTATCAGATGTTGTTTCGATGGGTCTTTGTTGATTTTAGTCATAAATTATAACTCATATCAATACAAAAACAGGTCCGCGATAAGTGGTGCACAGGTAGTCCCTATTGGAATTCCGATAACTTGACGATAAACGGAATCTCCAAAGTGAACAAAAGTGTTATCTAGTAAAAATTCAGGGGCAGATATAGTATCAAAGCATGTCCATTTGACATAGTTCTTTTGTTTGTTGCTGCTAGAAAATGACCTAAAAGAATTGGAACATATGTATTCGCATTCTGACTTTTTAAATGTCCATTTAAGTAGGTGTGTGAATTTTTTCTTAATAAGAATATAAGGCAAAGAGGTATATAGCGTAAAAAAATCAAAACTTTGAACAGATTCAAAATCACCAATATATGCCAGCAATTTATCATTGTACTTCCAACGAGTTTTTGACACTGCAAAAGCTTACGTTACCAGATTGTGTCTTGAATGGAAAGATGTCTCATTTGGCACTCATACCTCATCGTCGTATTTCTAACTTAATTGGTCATATTGCACCCACTATGATCCAAAGGATTTATATAATCGAACATATTGCACATGCGTCAATAAGACAGCAGCCGAACGATAAAAATACCTCTGACGGACTATGCTGTTGTCTGTTCTATGGTTGGGTTGTTGTCTCTTTGGCACATTCCCTATTTCCATTCTCAATTTTATTTTTCGAGTGATGAAACTATACAAAATATGTTAAGCTAGTTGCCGTCCGAGCTTTTATAACACTTATTTTTAGCATACTGAATATTATGATGTTCAGATCCTGATAAAAAGTTTACACATTCAGTACATATAGAAGTGTTTCTGTGCCAGTTTTCGTGTTTTTCGAGGCAAAAATGTTTTTGGAATGACATTGTTTATGTTTAAAAGAGATTACAACACTTGACAGTGCTCACTTCATCCGAAATTTCACGGTTTCACGCCGTGAAATTATTGCACAGGTACAGCACATAACAATGGGAAAAAAACCTGTTTAACTACTTTTACTTAAAGTCCTGTAGGCTAATGTTACGCATAAAACTTAGAAACTCGCAGAAACTTAGTCTGTTCACGGACGGGAAAACTGGAAAGAAGCATCGGTAGCTCTCGACTTCGGGAACAGTTCACGATCGGATAGCATGGTGTATCGGGTGCCGTGTCAACTTTCTCGGCGATCCCCGTATATCCTCAACTACAAGGGATAGGCCCCTGTACACGTGCGACAAGCGACGCCCACGGTGAGTAGAACAACCCCTTCTCTCTTCTACTACCTTCTCCGGCACCTTTCCATGATTTTCGATCGTGTTTAAATGCAGCTCTGAGTCAAGGGTGAAAAGGCTACTTTGGGACTTGGTCGATTTGCAAACAGTGACATCCCACCCCCATGTACCGAGGAGTAACGGCTGTTGCCAGGCCTCTGCCAATCGAGGACTACGTAGGCCTTATGGGTTTAGAAAATACCCCGCTGTTCAAAGCCCGAAACCCATTACACAAAAAAATTAAAACGGCCTTCCCTCTTGCTGTCTTGTGAAGGGTTCCACATAGGGATGTGAAAATGTTCCCCATAAGAGTTCGTTATTTCATTTGGCGACGGATAAAGAGAAAGGCGCCGGTAATATTTGCGCGTAGTCTTCTTGCAGGCCGTGACAATTCCCTCATTTCAAAGTACGAAACCCATCAAAAATAAATAAGTAAAACGGTTAAACGTGTTCGGGTCTTGTGAATTGTTACGCTTAAGATGTGAAAATGTTACGGATAGGAGTTGTGTCATTTTATTCGGGAACCTTTAACGAGAAAGGCGTGGATAGGAATTGCCAATACTGATTGCTGCCTGTCCGAGCGATGTACATTAGTACGAGGTCTCAGGCAATCCACACTAAAAAGTAAAAGAGCACCGGTCTTACCTTCTGTGAAAATGTTACATGTATCTGTAACCCTAACCCTAACCCTAACCCTAAACCCTAACCCTACCCTAACCCTAAGTTTAATTGTGAAAATGTTACACATAATTTTGTTAAATGTATCGGTGAAAATATCGGTGAAAATGCTACGCATAAAACTTTTACTTTCCCAATGAGTTTAATTTTGAAATTTGTCCCCCCCCCCCCCCCCCGCTACAAGCAGTTGCTGACAGTTTCATTGATCGAGGCCTCTGCCTTTCCCTTTCCGCTGATACGAGGCGCGGGTATATATGGTTCGTCCCTGCTTCAAGCAGCGGCGGACAGTTTCATCGGTCGCGGCCTTTCCCTTTCTGCCTGTACGAGGCGCGGGTAGATATGGTCCGTCCCCTGCTACAAGCAGCGGTGGAAAGTTTCATTAATCGCGGCCTTTGGCTTTTAGCGGGCGACCGCGGGTCTTACGACTAGCAGGGGTAAAAAATAAATATTTTTCATCGGGAAGAAATGTTCACGTCCGAGGATTTTTCTACGAGGTACATCGCAAGATCTTTTAGCGGGCTACCGCGGCCTCTTGCGACGACCAGTGGAAAAAAAATATTTCATCGGGAAGAAATGTTTACGCGCAGGTTCGAGCCCCAAAGGAAGCACGATATCGAAATGGATATTTGTTGCCTTTTTTGGGGGGGACGCCTGTAAAAAGCACTTAGATGCAAAACAAAATGAGTCGTTTTTTCTGGGTTTCCGTCAACAATAACCAGTGGCTGACAGTTTCATTGATCGAGGCCTCTGCCTTTCCCTTTCCGCTGGTACGAGGCGCGGGTATATATGGTTCGTCCCTGCTTCAAGCAGCGGCGGACAGTTTCATCGGTTGCGGCCTTTCCCTTTCTGCCTATACGAGGCACGGGTAGATTTGGTCCGTCCCTGCTTCAAGCAGCGGCGGACAGTTTCGTCGGTCGCGGCCTTTCCCTTTCTGCCTATACGAGGCACGGGTAGATATGGTCCGTCCCTGCTTCAAGCAGCGGCGGACAGTTTTGTCGGTCGCGGCCTTTCCCTTTCTGCCTGTACGAGGCGCGGGTAGATATGGTCCGTCCCCTGCTACAAGCAGCGGTGGAAAGTTTCATTTATCGCGGCCTTTTGCTTTTAGCGGGCGACCGCGGGTCTTACGACTAGCAGGGGTAAAAAAAATATTTTTCATCGGGAATTAATGTTCACGTCCAAGGATTTTTCTACGAGGTACATCGCAAGATCTTTTAGCGGGCTACCGCGGCCTCTTGCGACGACCAGTGGAAAAAAAAAATATTTCATCGGGAAGAAATGTTCATGTCCGAGGATTTTTCTACGAGGTACATCGCAAGATCTTTTAGCGGGCTACCGCGGCCTCTTGCGACGACCAGGGAAAAAAATTTTCATTCAGTGAAAATGTTACACATAACGTTTATATTGCAGATAATAGAGGACCCCTCCACGGGACTGACGAGTGGGACAGGCCCGAAGCACATCATCTTTCAAGATGGTGTGCCGAAGGTAGTGGTGCGGGATGTACCCGTTACCAAGATCCAGAGGTCCGGGATGTACCCGTTACCAAGATCCAGAGGTCCGGATGCGAGTGGCGGCCGACGAAGATGCCGATGTCACAGATGAGGACCTGGGGGATCCCGACCACGGAGAAGCCCACGGTAGAGCCGGGGCTGATAACTAGAAGGCTGGTGAGTAGGGTTATAAGTATCGATCTACACTGTTACTTGTTGAAATCGGTCCACACTTTTGAAAATCAGCGAAAATGTTACACATAACGTTAACATTTCATTTCATCGAGGATCCGCGGAAGACGTTTTAGCGGGCAGCCGCGGGTAGTACGATTAGCCGGGGAAAAAATAATTTCAGCGGGGAGAAATTTCTATGTCCGAGGATTTTTCATCGAGAGGCAGCGGGCGGATATTCTCCAATCTTACACATAACATTTACATTGCAGGTTTTAATGGAAGAATCTAGCAGGGTGATCATTAAGGATCACCATGAGACCAGTAGGGTGGCCCGGAAGCACACCATTCTTCGGGATGGTGTGTGGAAGGAGCTGAAGTGGGTTTCCCCCGGAGTGAACATCCCACTGCCTAGTGAGCCTTGGTGGCTGGCCCGCGTCCAGGACGCCAGAAGGATGGACCAGCAGAGGATTGGACAGGAGGCAGCGTGGTGGGCACGGCAGGACAGGACCCGCTGCGCATCAGGCATTCTAGCGGGTATGCCTAGCAGGTTTGCCCTTAATAAAAGTGTGGGACGGCCTGTTAGGAGCCTGTTTCTGGGGAAGAGGCAGTTGCGGGCAGGACTGGGACGGGCAAGCATGAGAGTCGGCGGTGCAGCCAACCGCGTCCAGGCTTGGACAGACAGTTACCTTTCTATAGGTGAGTACCTTTACCTCCTATGTTAAATCTTTACTTTCAAGTCTTCATGGGGAACTACTGTGCTATGTATTCACACATTATTTTTTTTTCAGGTAATGCAAACTTCATAGAGAACTGTTGTGCAATGTATTCACACATTATATATTTCAGGTAACTACGCGGGAGCCGGCCAGAGGATGGAGGTCCCTATTGACCTCAAGGTGGAGGTGGACGCTGGCATGGCCGACCCCGTCTTGTTCCAGGCGGTCCCTATTGACCCGATAGTGCCCAAGACAGAGCCTGTCACCGGTGAGTACCTTGTATTTAGATATTAGCCAACACTGTCAATCATTATCACTGTTAAGTACGTGAACATGCCTTGCTAATCTTTCCTTTCATTTTTTACAGAAGAGGACATGGTGGAGGAGGAGACCAGGGTCACACCGACCCCAACGCGGAAGGAGGGCATGACCCCAACGCGGAAGGAGGAGACCAGGACCAGCCAGCTGAGGGACGTGGTACAGGAGGCGTACCTTGAGGACTCTGACTCTGGTAGGTACATTGTATTTAAATATCGGCCCCAATGTTTCCTGCCTTATATCTTTTATGCGTAGCATTTTCACGGGCTATGCCTGTGGTTTATGGGTAGCATTTTCACAGTTTCTTCGGCTGTGCATGTTTTCATCGTGTATAATTTTCTGATACTTATTCTTACAGGGAAAGGATTGCAGGACTTGGACCTGGAATGGTCCAAGCTGGACGAGAAGGAAGAGAGGAAGGGTGTATCCTTCCTTGGGAACCTGCTGGCGCAGCAGAGCAAGATGTTGAAGGGTTTCAAGAAGTCGCCGGCGCCAGCAGCTTGCCCAGCCCCGAAGGTTCGCCAGTTTAGGGGGGAGAGGAGATCGTCCAGGAGGAAGTCTATGGTGTTTTTCCCAAAGGCAGCTGACATCGTACAGGAGAAGCAGGGTATGTAATTGTGATAATGCTACGCATAATGGCGAATACTGTATTTGTTTTTTTGTTTTTTTTTTTTTTTTTCTGTTTTATATGATTGTGATAATGCTACGCGTAATTGTGATAATGCTACGCATAATGGTGAATACTGTATTTGTTTTTTGTTTTTTTTTCTGTTCTATATGATTGTGATAATGCTACGCGTAATTGTGATAATGCTACGCATAATGGTGAATACTGTATTTGTTTTTTGTTTTTTGTTTTTTTTTCTGTTCTATATGATTGTGATAATGCTACGCGTAATTGTGATAATGCTACGCATAATGGTGAATACTGTAGATGTACATGGCAAATATTTTTTTTACAGAGTCAACAGACATGACATCAGGGGACGACTCCTGTGACCAGTATGTCCCGCCACCCAGCGCTGATGACTACTCATCGGACGACAGCGGTAAGTTTATCATTAGACATCGAAGTGACGGGCATGAAAATATATCAAATTATGAAAATATATTTTTAGGTGTGAAAATGTTACAAGTAATATTGAAAGTTGACTATTTCCTTTTACAGCGGTAGAAAGTCCTTCGGACGAGGAGGCACCTCCTGCCAAGAAGAGGAAGGAGGTTTCAAATGAGGAGAAGGACCTGTTAGGTAAGTTTAACAATCGTTTACTTGACTTACTGTGAACGCGGTTGTCACATTTGTAGGACGGATTAGATTTGAAAATTAACTGAATGTGAAAAAAAAAATTAGCGACAGCCGCGGGTTAACGGCTGGAGACAGAGGGAAGCCGCAGAAAAAAACAAGGCGGCCCGAGAAAAAAACAAATTTTGTGAATGTTACTTATAAATGTTCGCACTTTTCTTGCAGATTCTTCGGCCAAGGGGTTTGTCGCCCGCACTATTGCGGAGTTTGAGGCCAGTTCCGCTGGAACTGATGTTCCAGCTGTTGCTGCTGACGTGCCAGCGGAGGAGTCGGAGTCTGACACTGATGAAGCTGATGACCCACAGCCAGCTGACGAGCCAGTTCGTAGAACTGAGGTTCCAGCTGTTGCTGCTGACGTGCCAGCGGAGGAGTCAGGGTCTGACACTGAAGCTGATGACTCACAGCCAGCTGACGAGCCAGTTCGTAGAAGGACGAGGAGAGCCACCACGAAGGTGTATAAGGGTGACACGGTGAGTTTTATGTTAATATATTTTTTATTATATACTATATATACCCTTAAGGGCTATCAGTGTAAAACATATCGAACCCCTCAAGAAACTTTATTCGGTGGACGGACTTGTGTATTTTTCTGACAATTGCTACCCGTCATGTGAAAAATTTTCAGACCTGAAACTTTATTCGGTGGACGGACTTGTGTATTTTTCTGACAATTGCTACCCGTCATGTGAAAATGTTACACATAAATGGGAAAATTTTTCGGACCTGAAACTTTATTCGGTGGACGGACTTGTGTATTTTTCTGACAATTGCTACCCGTCATGTGAAAATGTTACACATAAATGTTTTTGTTTTATTTATTTTCAGAAACGACCACGCAGGGAGTGCCAAATTGAAGGGTGTACTGCTGCGGTGGTCAACCTGAGACGTCACATGACGGTGTGTCACCCTGACGCCGAGGCGGTGCCTGTGAAGACGAAGGGCAGACCCCGCGACCAAGGCAACAGGACCTACGGTGGCCGTCTTGAGTGTGGTCTGTGCGGGTCAAATACGATCCGCATGGATGTGCACCTTAAGACGGTGCACAAGCTGGAGAAGGACAGCGAAGAGTTCCGCGAGGCCATCCAGGGAGCAGTGCCTTACGAGGAAGGCACCCAGGCTCAGCAGGAACTACAACAGGCACTAGTAGACTACGGGTGAGTTTGTATTTTGGTACCTTTGATTGCGTTTTTAGAGAGAAAAAAAATACATTGAAATATGACGTGGTATGATTGTCAGTGGGAAAGAATTGGGGTACGGCCGGCCTTTTACGTCGCTGACGACCCAAGACTTGTAAGTATACATGTGAAAATGTTACGCATACGTGAAACTTGTAAGTATACATGTGAAAGTGTTACGCATACGTGAAACTTTTAAGTATACATGTGAAAATGTTGCGCATAAGAAATGCATATATATACAAATGTTGTTTTCCCTTTCAGAAAGACGATGACCGACAGAGCGTGTGGGATAGCCCGCAAGGCTACCACCACACAGAGCCACTTGACGGCTGTGAAGTTTTGGTTGACCACAGGGCTGACGAGGCAGGCGCTCCTGGATCTGGAGAAGATCGGGACCTTGGACGGTGAGGTCAACCGCCACCTCCAAGAAGACAGGTAAGTCAATCATACCTTGTAAGCCTTTACGTTGTGTTTGGGGGGAATGTTGCACGCCATGTGAAAATGTTACGCATACGTGAAACTTGTAAGTATACATGTGAAAATGTTACGCATACGTGAAACTTTGTAAGTATACATGTGAAAGTGTTACGCATACGTGAAACTTGTAAGTATACATGTGAAAATGTTACGCATACGTAATGCAGTGTCAGTTATTTCCTCTTTTTCTTTTTCAGAGTGAAGCCTGCTACCCTGCGGGTATACCTCCACAGCTTGGCTGGGTTCCTGCAGTTCCTTGCAGGAAAGGGTACTTGGCTCCGCCATCTGCGTCTCCTTGCAGACCAGCTCACCACGCTCTCCGAGACAATGAAGACGGTGAGCAAGAGCCTGAAGGAGGATGTCCTCATCGCCAAGGTGGCGAGGACATTGTGGACCTGGACGGACAACGACCCACCAGAGCCAGGAGAGTGATCGAGAAGGCAGAGAGAGGAGAGCAGCTGTCCAGGGCAGAGAAGATGGACGCCCGGAACATCTTATGTCTCCAGTTACTCTTGAGTAACGCCAAGAGGGCTGGGGACATAACCCACTTGAGGCGGGCTGATGTCCTGGCGGCTGTAGCAGTAGATGGGACCGATATCGAGATCGAGGTAAATCACAATAAATTATAAGTTATCGGTATTAAGTGTTAAGTAATTATATTACTGTGTATCGTATTAATATCAATCTCTCTCTTACAGGTGATTAAGTATTACTGTCTATCGTATTACAGGTGTTCGAGCACAAGGAGGCGCGCTCTGGCAAGATCTGCCATGTGAGGATAGCTGCTGACCTCCTGGGACTCATGCAGGTGTACGCGACACACCTGAGCCTACCAGTCAACCCACCAGAGAAGCCCCAGCCTTACTTGTTCCTGACGGGCAAGGGAGAATATCTTACGCCCTCGGTACGTATATTTTGAACATTATAAATGACGGTGTTTTTATTTCGCGGTCTGCTATCGGTCGTATTATGTATTATTCGTTGAGGTCATAATGTCAGTGTGATTTTTATTACAGGCAATGAGTAAGCTGGTCCAGACAGAATGGGATAGATTCTTCGAGGGAGAGGGGATGGAGAAGACAACCCTAACCGCCAGTCGGAACAGGAAGCTGGCGGTTAGCACCCTCAGAGAGAGCGGGGGCACCCGGGAGGAAGCCATTGAGCTGGCCAAGCACATGGCGCACAATGTAGCGACTGCCGACCGGTACTACGACAAGTCCCGGCGAGTGGAAAGCCGTCATGCTGTCCTTGACAAACTTGGCAAGGCCTACAAGGTAAATTAGCTTACTAGTCGCAACAAATATATTATTCCCGTGAAAATGATTCTTTTTTTGTGAAAATGTTACTTAATGTTATTTTAAATTTTTTTGTGAAAATGTTACTTAATGTTTTTTTAAATTTCACTATCAAATTTCAGGATGCAGCAGCAGAAGGACAACAGCAGGCGACCGGAGGCAGCGGTGTGGTCCCCTCTCGGGCGGAGAGAGAGCAGAATCTAGAGGAGCTGGTTGTAGAGAGGAGTAAGGTAGAGGTAAGTACTTTAATTAGTAAACTCAGTCAGTCGGGCCTTCGATAAAACACACAAGATCGGGCAGAAAGTTATACACGATGAAAACATACGCAGCCGAAGAAACTGTGAAAATGCTACCCATAAACAACAGGCATAGCCCGTGAAAATGCTACGCATAAAAGATATAAGGGGGGGGGGGGGAAACATTATCAATGCCTTGGCTAAAGGTATCTTTATTTTTGCAGACGGGAAGGCCAGCTGAGGACACGAGACAGAAGAAGTTGAAGAAGAAGGCACCGAAGGAGAGAATTAGTAAATGGAATAAGGGACTGACGGACTGAGATTTTTTTTTTATTCGTGATAGAGACACCGACCAATAGGGAGTGGGAACGGGGATTTTTTTTTATTAGTGATAGAGACACCGACCAATAGGGAGTGGGAACGGGGATTTTTTTTTTTATTAGTGATAGAGACACCGACCAATAGGGAGTGGGAACGGGGATTTTTTTTTTTTATTAGTGATAGACACCGACCAGTGATAGAGACACCGACCAATAGGGAGTGGGTTAGGGGATTTTTTTTTTTTTATTCGTGATAGAGACACCGACCAATTGGGAGTGGGTTAGGGGATTTTTTTTTTTATTCGTGATAGAGACACCGACCAATTGGGAGTGGGTTAGGGGATTTTTTTTTTATTCGTGATAGAGACACCGACCAATTGGGAGTGGGTTAGGGGATTTTTTTTTTTATTCGTGATAGAGACACCGACCACGTGTATATCTGTTGTATATATCTGTATATAGTATTACTTATTTATTCTGCATGAATAGAGTTAGGGATAGGCCTATGAGTGTGGAGTTATCGTGTTCTACCATGCAGCGAGTGCCATGTTGAAGAGTGCACTGCTGTGGTGGTACTTCACGGTGATGCTACGCATAAGCCTATCCCTATCCCTGTTAAAGGCGGGCAGGGTGGGCAGGGTGGACCGGGGTATCTTTTGCTTGTATATATCTTGTACATTGTCGTTGCCTTGTGTATATATCTGTATATAGTTTTACTTATTTATTCTGCATGTATATGGTTAGAGATAGGCCTATGAGTGGGGGTTATCGTGTTCTACCATGCAGCGAGTGCCATGTCCAAGACCGCACTGCTGTGGTGGTACTTCACGGTAATGCTACGCATAAGCCTATCCCTATCCCTGTTAAAGGCGGGCAGGGTGGGCAGGGTGGACCGGGGTATCTTTTGCTTGTATATATCTTGTACATTGTCGTTGCCTTGTGTATATATCTGTATATAGTTTTACTTATTTATTCTGCATGTATAGGGTTAGAGAAAGGCCTATGAGTGGGGGTTACCGTGTACTACCATGCAGCGAGTGCCATGTCCAAGAGCGCACTGCTGTGGTGGTACTTCACGGTGATGCTACGCATAAGCTTATCTCATAGCCAATGGGACAACTGTCGGCTGTTTGCTTGGGTCCTGACACCGCAAAGGGTTAACCATGGGGTTTTTCCATATTATTGTTTCCTCTATTTTTCAGATATAAAGCAATGACAACGTACATAATAAAGGTTCTAGGAAGCAGGAAGGACTGGAATAGGCTGCTGGAGAGCAGCCAGATATCCACAGCAGAAATCAACTTAACGAAACATGAATTGAAGCTGGCCACCTTAGAAAGGACAAAAGAGATGGTGGAAATGGAAATGATAGAGGGTCGGGGTGTTGAGTTCATCCTCATCCACCCCGACCCCTATCCCTCTCCTGAAGAAGAGACTCGAATGAGGGAGGAGAAGACGAGGAAAAGTGAAGAAAAGAAAGAGAAGAATTTGCTGCACCGCAAAAGAAGGGAGGCAGAGAGGCGGCTTCGAGGCAGGCCAGATCGCTCTGGCTCTGCCTGAACCTCATTGTATAGCATGTACCGGACATTTTACATGACTCTACCAATTACTTGTGATTTTGTTTTCTTTTTAAGTTTATATTTTTTTACCAGTGTAGGTTTCTTTGTTTATTATATGTATTTACATTTTTGTTGTTGTGTTGTTTTATTTTATATATGATATGTTTTTATTATAAATAAAAAAAAAAATCCATTTTTTTTTGTTACACATAACAAACAAAAGAGTTACAGGTATATATTATATATTATAAAATCATCTCCAGTAGTAATACAGTGAAATCGGTATTACAAAACAAATTATAAAATCATCTCCAGTAGTAATACAGTGAAATCGGTATTACAAAACAAATTATAAAATTATATACAATATCTCTTAAGCAGACACAGTCCAGTCGTCAAGAGGGAAGTGGTCAGTGTCCCCAAGAGGTTTGTAATTTAGCATGCTTTTTTAAAATGTAAATGTCAATGTTTAAATTTAAATGTCAATAGCACAACTGCAGATCAACACATTTCAATACAAGTCTGGATTCATGCAAGTAATCTGTCGTTGCAAATGACAACGGGTCACCGCTTTCCCTTTGTGTCTGTATAAATCATCAACATGTCAATTATACCACGAACATATTTTTAATTGCAGACACGACTGAGGAAGAGGTGGTTGATGTTGTGGTGGCACCCAATGTACAGCCTGTTGTCGCCCATGGAAACCTCGAGACGGCAACGGTCAAACAATCAAAGTATGTTGCCCATGTAGGTATTGACCAGGCCATGGGCAAACATTCAAAGTCCGGTGCACAGGCTGATGGTATGTCTTACCCTGTAGGTGGCGGGGTTGATAATCGCAGGGTTAATATCAGCGACAGGGCAGCTGAAAAAAGGCTCGGCATGACTGGGCAATCGCAATAGGACATAGTACTGCTGGCAAGGTAAGGGACAGTTCCCGTCGAGTGGAAGATCAGCGCTTCAGACATGCCAACTGTGCAACCAGACAAAGCCCGGCCATATGTGGCGTCACTCGCAACGGGTTTGTCGGCTTTGTTAAGCGAGATTGACGAACTTCTCATGCAATAAAAAAACCGTGGCGCCGTACCTGCTCCAGCCTTAGTATGCCCGTACTGCAGAATAGAGCAAACCAGATTGAAGCGACATCTGCAAATGGTACACAACTTGACCGATCCAATTTTGATTAAAGTTCGCTTTACACTCGTTCGATGGACCTATTCAACTCGGTCATGACAGGTTTCCAAACTTTCCTGTCAAATAGAGGTGGCTACGTGTACCAGACAAGCATAGTCAAGGATTTTGATGCAGAAAGTGAAGACGATATTATCATTCATCGTCAAGCCAAGCGCGTTCAATTTTAGCACCTTAAGGGAACTGCAAGGTGCGGAAATAAATATGGCATTCTTGAGCAGGTAGCAACCTACAAACACAGTTCGTCGGGAGCGCTATTATTATTCTATCGTCTTCTTTACACAAATATCACTGACGTGTCTCTGTACTTATACATCCCGTCATTGCTGTGTTGTTTGCGATATTTTGCATATTTGCTTTGTCCGTGGTACCTCAACTTTCTTTGTTACATGTAACGTGACTCAATACTTAACAATTCCGCTATTAGTCCGAGAACACAATTATTTCGTAGTGCATTTTTTATAGAACATAAATGAAAATTAAAAAAATCCCACCTGCGCTTTCTCAAAGAAACTTTTACAGTGTGTTGTACTACTTTTGGGACAAATTATATCAAAATTATAGAAAACTTCATCGGCTCTAACTCAAAATATGGACAATTTTATGTTTAGGGCGTCTTGAAATCTTTTGACAGCTTCCGAAGTGCTAATTTTCAACCTTTTTCAGTTGGACCAAATCACTACTTTCCTTTAAAATTCTGGACCCAATTTTTTTTACAGTGTAATTTCATCCCCCTATTTGCAATTTGAGGCATTAAACATGGAGAAATAAATTTGGAAGGGGTATACAAATTAATGGCAAGTAACCCACTGTCAACACTAGGGACTCGAAAATCAAGGGACGACAATTGTGGTCTCGGACCTAATATTGTTCTATTATTAAATTTTGGTCTTTCATATTACCTAATGATTTTTCCTGTATGCCCTTCTTTTGTGTTTCTCTTAAACATCATGACATTTTTCAGAAGAAATACACAATAAGCATGTAGACAACCGGCAGGATGGAAAGGTTAACTTCTTATTTACGTTCTTTCAAAGATGTATGGCTAAAGACTGAAGAGTTCAGGGCACATAAACTTTGAAAATATCCGCACAGCCCTATATTTTAACCTTTGAAAAAAATTGTAGTGCATACGCACTTATAATTCTACAATAAAGATTTTTTTCACATCTTCATAGTAAAAGTGATTCAGTTTTGGCCGTAAAAGCAGATCAAATGGTAAATTAGAGAAATCAAATTACATTGTCAATATTTACAGAAATGCAACCTCAAGACTAATATTTTGAAGCTTTGGCCGACAAAATTAATGTATATCTCGAACTGTGCCGTTTACATTCACAGGTCATACGCACGATTCACTTTGGCCTCAATGTTGATATAGCCAATTCATACTTCCAGTCGTTAACGAGTGAATTTTACATGCATAGATAATATTCAAACTGGACTCTACGTTCGAGTCAAAGTTGATCTAGCCAATTCAAACTTTCAGTCGTTTATGAGCGGATTTGACTTACATCAATAAAATCCAAAACAAGGGAAAGCGATAGGCGAGGATGGTAGGTTAGAAATATTTAATTCTTAAAGTTGAATTGCGTTTAGTTTTTGTTCGTCCTGTCATTCAAACACAATATGACATTAATCTGCCAAAGTACAACACAAAGACGGGATGTGTAAGTACAGAACCACGTCATATGTGTAACAAAGAAACATTAAAAAGCATACGTTTGTCAAGCACAAAGCAAAACATGCAAGACAAGAAATGGAACAAGTTTTAAAATAGCACAATGACTCGATACATAAGCACGGCCTCATGAATACAGGAAAATCACAAACCGTCTTTGTTACATATTTGTTTGGTTTTTTAATGATCAAGATTGTAAAACAATGTTGATTGCTGTATATTTGACATTTTTATCTACTAGAATTATGTCGTTGTTTTGTTCACGCATCGTTGCCAATATGTAGTAAATTTAATGCAACTGTTATACAAATGCAATGTAAAGCAACCTTAAAAACCAGGTTCAATCAGCCATTTACTACATTAGAAAATGCCTGTACCAAGTGAGGAATATGACAGTTGTTATCCATTCGTTTGATGTGATTCGGAGCTTTTAATTTAGCCATTTGATTTGGGACTTTCTGTTTTGAATTTTCCTCGGCGTTCAGTATATCTTATATGTTACTTGGTTAGTGAGTGAAATAAAATCATAATATTGCACTTATCGTGTGAGGGAATATTCGCGACTGGTTGTGAGAATAATAACCCATGTATTTAATTAGCAGGACTTATTACCTATCAAGAAGTATACATTTTCAATACATAAACTTACCTCAAATTGAAGGAAGTATCGAATATCACTATAATATAATTATAAAGTTTAGCGCTATCATTTACAGATCGGAAGGCATGCTTTGAACCAAACATTTCTCAAGTTGTTCATTTATAAATAGATGAATTATTGAGAAAGTTAAGTTAACTCTGATGTCTTTCTGTTGTTTCATCTTAATAGATTGATTAGACTGTTGGTGTGTAAACATCCAGTGGCAAATATGTCGTGCATGTTTAGGACGAGTGCATGCATTTTTACGGTCTAGTCAAAGAGACCATCTGGGATGACGATCGGTGAAATTTTGATTGCTACAGAAAAATAATATTTTACTATTTTGCAACTGGCTAGCTACGGACTCATCAAAGAATTGTTGAAAGTATTCTATCAAAGAATTGTTGAGAGTATTCTTTAAATCAATTTAAACACGAGGCATCGGATTTAACGTCCGAGTTCTGACCAGGCGCCTCACTTTGTCAACGTTTTACTGCTGGTAAGAAGACAAATGACCATACCTGTATGGCCTTGGGAGCACATATCTCAAGAGTTGCGGTTGATGTATTATCCGTTACTCTGCACATAGCCAGTACCCAGTAAGTCGTATTGAACACCGAGAAATAGATGTATTATCCGTTACTCTGAACATAGCCAGTACCCAGTAAGTCGTATTGAACACCGAGAAATAATTAAGCGACACGTTTTTTTTAAGGTCGTGTATTGCCTTTATTCTTGTCGACGCCTGCCTATAAATGTCTGCATAAAGTCAATACAAACACATGTCAACAGACAGTCTCCAGACAACTAAGGAATATTTAATATTCTAATAAGTTAAAAGTTCTTGTTATGCAATAATATTCATCGCGGCAGCTTTTAACATTTGACAATGGTTTTGTGTTATTAAAGTACTCCATCCCACGTGTTGTAGTTAATACTTCAACCTGAGTTTTTCCTACCAATCAAATTAGAGCATTTTTTTTTGCATTAATCTTGAAATCCATACAATTTTGGAGTTAGTTCATCAAACTTTTACATTTTCGACACTTGTGTTTAAAAGGCAAGTGTTATGTATTTTACGAAAATTTAGGACGCGAAATGTTAAAAATTTTAAAAGTCAAATCACAAAATTTCTAGGAGGAAAATTCGAATAGTCCTCAATCAAGGGTAACATCAAATAATAAAACACATCAAACGAACGGAAAAAACTGTCACATTCTCGACTTGGCACAGGCATTTTCAAAAGTAGATAATAAAATTAACGGTAACAATTTTCTTGCACCAGATGCGCATTTCGACAATACATGTCTCTTCAGTGATGCTCGTGGCCAAAATATTTGAAATCCAAAGTTTATATAAAAGATGAAGAGCTATAATCCAAAAGGTCCAAAAAGTATAGCTAAATCCGTGAAAGGAATCAGAGCTTTGCATGAGGGAGATACATTCCTTAATTTATAATAATTTCTAATATTTTGTAACAGCAAATTTTAACAACACAAAAAATCCGTATTTTCATGCCAGTACCGAAGTACTGGCTACTGGGCTGGTGATACCCTCGGGGACTAATAGTCCACCAGCAGAGGCATCGACCCAGTGGTAGTAATAAAATGAACGGTACCAATTTTCTTGCACCAGATGCGCATTTCGACAATACATGTAGATAAAGGTGGACAGAACCTTATTTTAGTGTATAGATCATGTAATGGAGGCCACCCCGGTTAACGATCCTGGATAAATCGACTTACACGGGAAAATGAGAGTGTTGTAATCCGAGCATATACTTAATAATACAAGAACAATATAGGAAACTCACCAGGGTTTATTTAGGTGATACAGCAATTCATACAAAAAATACAGTTGCAATATAAATAATCGTTACAATCATTAAATGTCAATATACGATCAATGCATGTCAGGTTATAGGTGAAGAGTTCGAATGTTGCGTTCTGGGTACTACGTCACTGATTAATTTTATGATACATATAAAACATGGACTGGTTCAGTACTATATATTGGTGTTCAGCACTCTATTGAATAGAGAAAGTAACTTATCCTTGCTACAAGCCGCCTACAGTTGTTGCAAGGGTTCATAAAGGTAGATTCATTAATAAGTTTCTATTTAAACGGATGTGGCTCCGTACTTGTCCATGACGCACGGCATAACGGAGAACCACTTTGAAGATTTCTGCCGTTCGGAGGTCTACCATTTGTGACCATATTTCGACTTCCAAGACACTAGGGTCTTTATTTTTTGAATTGGAGACTTGCCTTGCAATTCAAAGCAACAAAAAAAATGCAAGTATGATAAATCCTCTGCATGCATTTAAAGCTCCCTCCAATCATTTGAAATATCAATGCCACGCCAGTAAACCAGTGTCAAAGTGGGTGGTATGTTTGGTTATTGAGGATGTAAAGATACGCATATCATTGTTCCTGACCCAAGACCTCTAGTCTGTTTTGTTGACTGTCTTAATCTGTCTAACCTGTAATTCTGTCTACTCTGACGGATTTTTTTTTTCATTAAATCAATTTTGTATGATATGTTCCGTATTAATCTACAGTTCTGTATTATTTTTCTTCTAAAACCACCTTAATTTGAACATAAGAAATCATTTGTTTCAAGAAAAGCTCTGTTATGTTGAGGTATCCAACTTTTAAAGACAGCTTGTTATGCTTATACCTTCTTAGTTCACACAATCAATTGGGTCATAAGATTAATAAATTGATGTAAATGAAGAAATATTCCGGATTTTTTTCTGAATTTAGTATCGTACTAGAAATTGATGTCAGAATTATAATTAGAGTTCGACCATACCTTTAAAAACTTGTTAATTATGAGATCAGGACCTCCAATTTTTCCCTGTTTAACTTCTTTATGCTGTCTTTGATTTTGTATCAGTTTTATCACTTTCACCTAAAGTGAGTTAAAAAGAAAAAAGAAAAGATAACGACAACGTCATGGCTAAAAATAAAACAGACAAACAATAATACACATGATGCAACATAGAAAAACCAAACAATAAGCAGAGGCGGATTTAGGGGGGGGCAGGGGGCCCGGGCCCCCCCCTTTTTGGGAAAAAATTTGGTTGCTTATATAGGGAATCACTGAAGCGTGACTGGAGCGGGCCCCCTCTTAGGTCAGTCAGTGGGCCCCCACTTATGAAAATTTCTGGATCCGCCACTGATAAGCAACACGAACCCCACGAATAGTCTAATTCGGTAGGTCACATTCATAAAAGGAAAGAAGGGGATTGTAGTTACGATGTAAGGACCATATCCGATATCATTTGGGAAACTGTTATTCTATAACGGTCAACCAACTCGTGATGGCGTTTGTAAATTTACGAAGGGATGATTGAGAGCATCTTCCTCTGTGAATAAACTATTCCACAAATTACTGAGACCGCAAAGATCAGACGGAAACCGATTTACCTAGATGCTACGAAGAGGTGATTATAAAACAAAGGCTGATAATAAAAAAATACACATGTCCATTACATTATTTTTTTACATAAGTCATTACATTATCTGATTAGATAAGTCAGGAATCTAATGTTCAGTATTTCTCGTTAAAAGTTTGTTGATTTACTTTATAAGTTTTTCTAGTGGTGTTTATAGTTTAGAACGTTGGTTTCCCCATTTAAATTGTTTTAAACTAGTTATTTTTGGGGAACAACATAGTTTGATGGGAGCCAAGGCTCCATATCGAAGACTGTACTTTGACTTATTACGGTTTACTTTTACAAATTGTTACATGGAGCATCGTCGCACTTATTCCACATCTTCTTATATCTGTATGATGTACATGTGTATTTGAGACTTGACTTTCTATTCCATCCAATGCAATAATCATGATGATGTACCCACTGATAGTCAGTCCATGAGGAACTTTACTTAAGACTTGACTATCTATTCCATCCAATGCAATACTCATGATGATGTACCCACTGATAGTCCATGAGGAACTTCTTATATCTGTATGATGTACATGTGTATTTGAGACTGGACTATCTATTCCATTCAATGCAATAATCATGATGATGTACCCACTGATAGTCCATGAGGAACTTCTTATATCTGTATGATGTACATGTGTATTTGAGACTGGACTATCTATTCCATTCAATGCAATACTCATGATGATGTACCCACTGATAGTCCATGAGGAACTTCTTATATCTGTATGATGTACATGGGTATTTGAGACTGGACTATCTATTCCATTCAATGCAATAATCATGATGATGTACCCACTGATAGTCCATGAGGAACTTTACTTAAGAAGCAAGTGTGGTTTTTTGTTATATGATAGTAGTTTTGATATTTGTAATAAGAACCAATGCCAGGGCTAACATGACGTTAAAGGTAAAGTAAACAGTAGTTAGGCTGAAATGGCACACATTTTAACCAATCAGCAAAAACATGCTTCGTCAGAATCTGGAAAACATTGGGACTTGAACCTTATTATGAGTACATAACTCTACAAGTAAAACACCAAAAGGCAACTTAAGAAATAACCACTCCTGCGGTCGTCAAAATAATGAAAACCTTCATGCACAATGAAAACCAAATCCCCTATAACTATTAAAATCAACAACATCATAATGCTTACAATTGGTGATCCAATCGAAATAAGATTTAACCAACTTATCAGTAAACTTGGACGATAATTCTGTTATAGATTTGACGGAGAAAAAATAACTAGAAAGTACAGTACATTGTTCTCTCACTAAATAATACAAAATTTGGTAACTATGTTGAACGAATCTATCCCATCGAAATAGAGATATAGGATACTATAGATACAGTTTAGTCTGCCTCATTTCATCTTAACTTACATCAAGAAATTGACAATGAGGATTGGTTGAAAAAAAAAACTTAACGACTTAGAAAGGATTTCAGCTTCCCAATTATGAACTTTCCATTTCTATGTAGCAACATCACAGCAGTGTCCGCATATGGGGTATATATCTCCCAACTGATACGATATTTTCGACCATGATATTGCTGCTTCCATGGAAGCTCAAGAAACTAAAGTTTAAAATGGTGAAGTTGAAATCATCCCTTCGTAAATTTGTACGGACGCCATACGAGTTGGTTGACCGTTATGGAATAACCGTTTCACAGATGTTATCAGATACTCACCCAATGTCGTAACTACAATACCCTTCCCTGTTCACGAATGTGACCTACCGGATTAGTAATATCATAAATAAAGGCAACAGTAGTATACCGCTGTTCAAACTCATAAATCCATGGACAAAAAACAAAATCGGGGTAACAAACTAAAACTGAGAGAAACGCATTAAATATAAGAGGAGAACAACGATACAACACTACAATGTAACACACACAGAAACGACCAAGCATCAGACAAAATCCCACGAGAATAACAAATATAAGCAACACGACGGGTGCCACATGTTACACATGATTTGCTTACCTTCTGGAGCACCTGAAATCACTCAGAATTTTTAGTGGGGTTCGTGTTCTTAACTTTTTGTTTTCCATGTTTTGTCTTCTGTACTATTATTTTTCTGTTTTGTAATTTACACTTTTAAAAGTATTGCTATTAATGTTAATGATACATGAAATTAGCACACATCTCAAGAAACAGACAAAATAAAATTTTCTTCCCATGTTTGAAACAGAAAAATTCAGATTTTCTTCTCTTGTCCTATGTTTGAAACTCATTTTTAAGTGTTAACTTAAAAAAAAAAAAAAAAACAAACATATATTTATATATTATTTCGATAGCTAAACGAAGTTGGAAAATATACATTACACATGCAGACTTCTAATACGTTCAGGTATTTCACATCCAATTTTTTTACGGAAATATTCTTTATAAAGCACAAAGGTGTCAGTATTCATCTCAGAAACTTACAAAACCTTTGAATAGACTTATTAAGAAGGGATATAATTACGATACTGTTGTCAGGTCATTAAAGATTGCATATTTTGGCGTTAATATTGAGTCACTGATAATGTCTTTGCATCGGAACTAAACACATTTATTCTAAAAACAGTTGTTGGCATGACACGGGTTATATTCTTCTCATATATGTTATGATGGTATGATACTAAACCCCTAACGGGAAGGATTGTGCCTGATGTTCATATGATGAAATCATAATCTTTCAGTCAGTTTAATTGAAGTCTGGAGCTGGCATGTCAGTTAACTGCTAGTAGTCTGTTGTTATTTATGTATTATTGTCATTTTGTTTATTTTCTTTGGTTACATCTTCTGACATCAGACTCGGACTTCTCTTGAACTGAATTTTAATAAGCGTATTGTTATACGTTTACTTTTCTACATTGGTTAGAGGTATAGGGGGAGGGTTGAGATTTCACAAACATGTTTAACCCCGCCGCATTTTTGCGAATGTCCCAAATCAGGAGCCTTTAGCCTTTGTTAGTCTTGTATTATTTTAATTTTAGTTTCTTGTGTACAATTTGGAAATTAGTATGGCGTTCATTATCACTGGACTAGTATATATTTGTTCAGGGGCCAGCTGAAGGACGCCTCCGGGTGCGGGAATTTCTCGCTACATTGAAGACCTGTTGGTGACCCTCTGCTGTTGTTTTTTATTTGGTCGGGTTGTTGTCTCTTTGACACATTCCCCATTTCCATTCTCAATTTTATTACACATGAATGAATTACAAACTAAGTAAACTTATATTGCCCATTGGAATATCAATGATTTAAATGAAGATAAATTTCAGGATGATTTGTTTATTGAAAATGTTTGTCACTATGATATATAGATATAAGATGTGACATGAGTGCCAAAGAGACCACTCTCAATCCAAGCCAAAATTTTTAAAAGTAAACCATTATAGGTAGGTTTTCAACACCGTGCCTTGGCCTACACCGAACAGCAAGCTATAAAGGTCCCCAAAAATGTCTTAGTGTAAAACTGTTCAAACGGGAAAACCAACGGTCCAATCTATATTAAAAGAATAAAAAAAAAAAACAGAAACCCCTTTGAACCACATCAACAAACGACAACTACTGAACATCAAATTCCTGACTTAGGACAGTTGCAAAAATTTGAAGCGGGTTTACAGTTTTTATGGTATCAAACCTTCAACCTTACGTGAAACAATAGTGTATCATAGAACGACACTCCAAAAATATCAAATGAAATGACTGAACATAATCAAAACACATTGTGTATCATCTTGGTTCGTGTTGTGTTGTTCTTTGGTTTATAGGCCACACCAATTTAAATTCTTGTTTTACGGATTTTTGGACTCACAATATTGGGGCGAGCGAGCGATTTGAAAATTTTTATAACTAGTTTAAAACAATTTAAAGGGGGAAACCAACGTTCTAAACTATAAACACCACTAGAAAAACTTATAAAGTAAATCAACAAACTTTTAACGAGAAATACTGAACATTAGATTCCTGACTTATCTAATCAGATAATGTAATGACTTATGTAAAAAAATAATGTAATGGACATGTGTAATTTTTTATTATCAGCCTTTGTTTTATAATCACCTCTTCGTAGCATCTAGGTAAATCGGTTTCCGTCTGATCTTTGCGGTCTCAGTAATTTGTGGAATAGTTTATTCACAGAGGAAGATGCTCTCAATCATCCCTTTGTAAATTTACAAACGCCATCACGAGTTGGTTGACCGTTATAGAATAACAGTTTCCCAAATGATATCGGATATGGTCCTTATATCGTAACTACAATCCCCTTCTTTCCTTTCATGAATGTGACCTACCGAATTAGACTATTCGTGGGGTTCGTGTTGCTTATCAGTGGCGGATCCAGAAATTTTCATAAGTGGGGGCCCACTGACTGACCTAAGAGGGGGCCCGCTCCAGTCACGCTTCAGTGATTCCCTATATAAGCAACCAAATTTTTTCCCAAAAAGGGGGGGGGCGGGCCCCCTGCCCCCCCCCCCCCCTAAATCCGCCTCTGCTTATTGTTTGGTTTTTCTATGTTGCATCATGTGTATTATTGTTTGTCTGTTTTATTTTTAGCCATGACGTTGTCGTTATCTTTTCTTTTCTCTTTTTAACTCACTTTAGGTGAAAGTGATAAAACTGATACAAAATCAAAGACAGCATAAAGAAGTTAAACAGGGAAAAATTGGAGGTCCTGATCTCATAATTAACAAGTTTTTAAAGGTATGGTCGAACTCTAATTATAATTCTGACATCAATTTCTAGTACGATACTAAATTCAGAAAAAAATCCGGAATATTTCTTCATTTACATCAATTTATTAATCTTATGACCCAATTGATTGTGTGAACTAAGAAGGTATAAGCATAACAAGCTGTCTTTAAAAGTTGGATACCTCAACATAACAGAGCTTTTCTTGAAACAAATGATTTCTTATGTTCAAATTAAGGTGGTTTTAGAAGAAAAATAATACAGAACTGTAGATTAATACGGAACATATCATACAAAATTGATTTAATGAAAAAAAAAAAATCCGTCAGAGTAGACTATGTAGACAGAATTACAGGTTAGACAGATTAAGACAGTCAACAAAACAGACTAGAGGTCTTGGGTCAGGAACAATGATATGCGTATCTTTACATCCTCAATAACCAAACATACCACCCACTTTGACACTGGTTTACTGGCGTGGCATTGATATTTCAAATGATTGGAGGGAGCTTTAAATGCATGCAGAGGATTTATCATACTTGCATTTTTTTTGTTGCTTTGAATTGCAAGGCAAGTCTCCAATTCAAAAAATAAAGACCCTAGTGTCTTGGAAGTCGAAATATGGTCACAAATGGTAGACCTCCGAACGGCAGAAATCTTCAAAGTGGTTCTCCGTTATGCCGTGCGTCATGGACAAGTACGGAGCCACGTCCGTTTAAATAGAAACTTATTAATGAATCTACCTTTATGAACCCTTGCAACAACTGTAGGCGGCTTGTAGCAAGGATAAGTTACTTTCTCTATTCAATAGAGTGCTGAACACCAATATATAGTACTGAACCAGTCCATGTTTTATATGTATCATAAAATTAATCAGTGACGTAGTACCCAGAACGCAACATACGAACTCTTCACCTATAACCTGACATGCATTGATCGTATATTGACATTTAATGATTGCAACGATTATTTATATTGCAACTGTATTTTTTGTATGAATTGCTGTATCACCTAAATAAACCCTGGTGAGTTTCCTATATTGTTCTTGTATTATTAAGTATATGCTCGGATTACAACACTCTCATTTTCCCGTGTAAGTCGATTTATCCAGGATCGTTAACCGGGGTGGCCTCCATTACATGATCTATACACTAAAATAAGGTTCAGTCCACCTTTATCTACATGTATTGTCGAAATGCGCATCTGGTGCAAGAAAATAGGTACCGTTCATTTTATTACTACCACTGGGTCGATGCCTCTGCTGGTGGACTATTAGTCCCCGAGGGTATCACCAGCCCAGTAGCCAGTACTTCGGTACTGGCATGAAAATACGGATTTTTTGTGTTGTTAAAATTTGCTGTTACAAAATATTAGAAATTATTATAAATTAAGGAATGTATCTCCCTCATGCAAAGCTCTGATTCCTTTCACGGATTTAGCTATACTTTTTGGACCTTTTGGATTATAGCTCTTCATCTTTTATATAAGCTTTGGATTTCAAATATTTTGGCCACGAGCATCACTGAAGAGACATGTATTGTCGAAATGCGCATCTGGTGCAAGAAAATTGGTACCGTTAATGTTATTATCTACTTTTGAAAATGCCTGTGCCAAGTCGAGAATGTGACAGTTTTTTCCGTTCGTTTGATGTGTTTTATTATTTGATGTTACCCTTGATTGAGGACTATTCGAATTTTCCTCCTAGAAATTTTGTGATTTGACTTTTAAAATTTTTAACATTTCGCGTCCTGAATTTTCGTAAAATACATAACACTTGCCTTTTAAACACAAGTGTCGAAAATGTAAAAGTTTGATGAACTAACTTCAAAATTGTATGGATTTCAAGATTAATGCAAAAAAAATGCTCTAATTTGATTGGTAGGAAAAACTCAGGTTGAAGTATTAACTACAACACGTGGGATGGAGTACTTTAATAACACAAAACCATTGTCAAATGTTAAAAGCTGCCGCGATGAATATTATTGCATAACAAGAACTTTTAACTTATTAGAATATTAAATATTCCTTAGTTGTCTGGAGACTGTCTGTTGAAATGTGTTTGTATTGACTTTATGCAGACATTTATAGGCAGGCGTCGACAAGAATAAAGGCAATACACGACCTTAAAAAAAACGTGTCGCTTAATTATTTCTCGGTGTTCAATACGACTTACTGGGTACTGGCTATGTTCAGAGTAACGGATAATACATCTATTTCTCGGTGTTCAATACGACTTACTGGGTACTGGCTATGTTCAGAGTAACGGATAATACATCTATTTCTGGGTGTTCAATACGACTTACTGGGTACTGGCTATGTGCAGAGTAACGGATAATACATCTATTTCTCGGTGTTCAATACGACTTACTGGGTACTGGCTATGTGCAGAGTAACGGATAATACATCCAACCGCAACTTATGAGATATGTGCCCCCAAGGCCATACAGGTATGGTCATTTGTCTTCTTACCAGCAGTAAAACGTTGACAAGGTGAGGCGCCTGGTCAGAACTCGGACGTTAAATCCGATGCCTCGTGTTTAAATTGCTTTAAAGAATACTTTCAACAATTCTTTGATAGAATACTTTCAACAGTTCTTTGATCAGTCCGTAGCTAGCCAGTTGCAAAATAGTAAAATCTTATTTTTCTGTAGCAATCAAAATTTCACCGATCGTCATCCCAGATGGTCTCTTTGACTAGACCGTAAAAATGCATGCACTCGTCCTAAACATGCACGACATATTTGCCACTGGATGTTTACACACCAGCAGTCTAATCAATCTATTAAGATGAAACAACAGAAAGACATCAGAGTTAACTTAACTTTCTCAATAATTCATCTATTTATAAATGAACAACTTGAGAAATGTTTGGTTCAAAGCATGCCTTCCGATCTGTAAATGATAGCGCTAAACTTTATAATTATATTATAGTGATATTCGATACTTCCTTCAATTTGAGGTAAGTTTATGTATTGAAAATGTATACTTCTTGATAGGTAATAAGTCCTGCTAATTAAATACATGGGTTATTATTCTCACAACCAGTCGCGAATATTCCCTCACACGATAAGTGCAATATTATGATTATATTTCACTCACTAACCAAGTAACATATAAGATATACTGAACGCCGAGGAAAATTCAAAACAGAAAGTCCCAAATCAAATGGCTAAATTAAAAGCTCCTAATCACATCAAACGAATGGATAACAACTGTCATATTCCTCACTTGGTACAGGCATTTTCTAATGTAGAAAATGGCTGATTGAACCTGGTTTTAAGGTTGCTTTACATTGCATTCTTATAACAGTTGCATTAAATTTACTACATATTGACAACGATGCGTGAACAAAACAACGACATAATTCTAGTAGATAAAAATGTCAAATATACAGCAATCAACATTGTTTTACAATCTTGATCATTAAAAAACCAAACAAATATGTAACAAAGACGGTTTGTGATTTTCCTGTATGCATGAGGCGGTGCTTATGTATCGAGTCATTGTGCTATTTTAAAACTTGTTCCATTTCTTGTCTTGCATGTTTTGCTTTGTGCTTGACAAACGTATGCTTTTTAATGTTTCTTTGTTACACATATGACGTGGTTCTGTACTTACACATCCCGTCTTTGTGTTGTACTTTGGCAGATTAATGTCATATTGTGTTTGAATGACAGGACGAACAAAAACTAAACGCAATTCAACTTTAAGAATTAAATATTTCTAACCTACCATCCTCGCCTATCGCTTTCCCTTGTTTTGGATTTTATTCATGTAAGTCAAATCCGCTCATAAACGACTGAAAGTTTGAATTGGGTAGATCAACTTTGACTCGAACGTAGAGTCCAGTTTGAATATTATCCATGCATGTAAAATTCACTCGTTAACGACTGGAAGTATGAATTGGCTATATCAACATTGAGGCCAAAGTGAATCGTGCGTATGACCTGTGAATGTAAACGGCACAGTTCGAGATATACATTAATTTTGTCGGCCAAAGCTTCAAAATATTAGTCTTGAGGTTGCATTTCTGTAAATATTGACAATGTAATTTGATTTCTCTAATTTACCATTTGATCTGCTTTTACGGCCAAAACTGAATCACTTTTACTATGAAGATGTGAAAAAAATCTTTTATTGTAGAATTATAAGTGCGTATGCACTACAATTTTTTTCAAAGGTTAAAATATAGGGCTGTGCGGATATTTTCAAAGTTTATGTGCCCTGAACTCTTCAGTCTTTAGCCATACATCTTTGAAAGAACGTAAATAAGAAGTTAACCTTTCCATCCTGCCGGTTGTCTACATGCTTATTGTGTATTTCTTCTGAAAAAATCGTTGTTTCGTTGTTCACGAATATAGTCCCTAGTGTTGACAGTGGGTTACTTGCCATTAATTTGTATACCCCTTCCAAATTTATTTCTCCATGTTTAATGCCTCAAATTGCAAATAGGGGGGTGAAATTACACTGTAAAAAAAATTGGGTCCAGAATTTTAAAGGAAAGTAGTGATTTGGTCCAACTGAAAAAGGTTGAAAATTAGCACTTCGGAAGCTGTCAAAAGATTTCAAGACGCCCTAAACATAAAATTGTCCATATTTTGAGTTAGAGCCGATGAAGTTTTCTATAATTTTGATATAATTTGTCCCAAAAGTAGTACAACACACTAAAAGTTTCTTCGAGAAAGCGCAGGTGGGATTTTTTTAATTTTCATTTATGTTCTAAAAGAAATGCACTACGAAATAATTGTGTTCTCGGACTAATAGCGGAATTGTTAAGTATTGAGTCACGTTACATGTAACAAAGAAAGTTGAGGTACCACGGACAAAGCAAATATGCAAAATATCGCAAACAACACAGCAATGACGGGATGTATAAGTACAGAGACACGTCAGTGATATTTTTGTAAAGAAGACGATAGAATAATAATAGCGCTCCCGACGAACTGTGTTTGTAGGTTGCTACCTGCTCAAGAATGCCATCTTTATTTCCGCACCTTGCAGTTCCCTTAAGGTGCTAAAATTGAACGCGCTTGGCTTGACGATGAATGATAATATCGTCTTCACTTTCTGCATCAAAATCCTTGACTATGCTTGTCTGGTACACGTAGCCACCTCTATTTGACAGGAAAGCTTGGAAACCTGTCATGACCGAGTTGAATAGGTCCATCGAACGAGTGTAAAGCGATCTTTAATCAAAATTGGATCGGTCAAGTTGTGTACCATTTGCAGATGTCGCTTCAATCTGGTTTGCTCTATTCTGCAGTACGGGCATACTAAGGCTGGAGCAGGTACGGCGCCACGGTTTTTTTATTGCATGAGAAGTTCGTCAATCTCGCTTAACAAAGCCGACAAACCCGTTGCGAGTGACGCCACATATGGCCGGGCTTTGTCTGGTTGCACAGTTGGCATGTCTGAAGCGCTGATCTTCCACTCGATGGGAACTGTCCCTTACCTTGCCAGCAGTACTATGTCCTAGTGCGACTGCCCAGTCATGCCGAGCCTTTTTTCAGCTGCCCTGTCGCTGATATTAACCCTGCGATTATCAACCCCGCCACCTACAGGGTAAGACATACCATCAGCCTGTGCACCGGACTTTGAATGTTTGCCCATGGCCTGGTCAATACCTACATGGGCAACATACTTTGATTGTTTGACCGTTGCCGTCTCGAGGTTTCAATGGGCGACAACAGGCTGTACATTGGGTGGCACCACAACATCAACCACCTCTTCCTCAGTCGTGTCTGCAATTAAAAATATGTTCGTGGTATAATTGACATGTTGATGATTTATACAGACACAAAGGGAAAGCGGTGACCCGTTGTCATTTGCAACGACAGATTACTTGCATGAATCCAGACTTGTATTGAAATGTGTTGATCTGCAGTTGTGCTATTGACATTTACATTTAAACAAAGCATGCTAAATTACAAACCTCTTGGGGACACTGACCACCTCCCTCTTGACGACTGGACTGTGTCTGCTTAAGAGATATTGTATATAATTTTATAATTTGTTTTGTAATACCGATTTCACTGTATTACTACTGGAGATGATTTTATAATTTGTTTTGTAATACCGATTTCACTGTATTACTACTGTAGATGATTTTATGATATATACCTGTAACTCTTTTGTTTGTTATGTGTAACAAAAAAAATGGATTTTTTTTTTTATTTATAATAAAAACACATATATAAAATAAAACAACACAACAATAAAAATGTAAATACATATAATAAACAAAGAAACCTACACTGGTAAAAAAATATAAACTTAAAAAGAAAACAAAATCACAGTAATTGGTAGAGTCATGTAAAATGTCCGGTACATGCTATACAATGAGGTTCAGGCAGAGCCAGATCGATCTGGCCTGCCTCGAAGCCGCCTCTCTGCCTCCCTTCTTTTGCGGTGCAGCAAATTCTTCTTTCTTTTCTTCACTTTTCCTCGTCTTCTCCTCCTCCCTCATTCGAGTCTCTTCTTCAGGAGAGGGATAGGGGTCGGGGTGGATGAGGATGAACTCAACACCCCGACCCTCTATCATTTCCACCATCTCTTTCGTTCGTTCGAAGGTGGCGATCTTCAATTCTTGTTTGTAATAGTTATATTCTTCTGTTGACGGATGACTGCTTTCCAGCAGCCTATTCCATTCCTTCCTGCTTCCACGAAACTTGATAATGTACGTCGTCGTCATTGCTTTATATCTGAAAAATAGAGGAAACAATAATATGGAAAAACCCCATGGTTAACCCTATGCGGTGTCAGGACCCAAGCAAACAGCCGACAGTTGTCCCATTGGCTATGAGATAAGCTTATGCGTAGCATCACCGTGAAGTACCACCACAGCAGTGCGCTCTTGGACATGGCACTCGCTGCATGGTAGTACACGGTAACCCCCACTCATAGGCCTATCCCTAACTCTATACATGCAGAATAAATAAGTAATACTATATACAGATATGTACACAAGGCAACGAAGTACAACACAACAGATATACACGTGGTCGGTGTCTCTATCACGAAAAAAAAAATAAATCCCCGTTCCCACTCCCTATTGGTCGGTGTCTCTATCACATCACGAAAAAAAAAAATCCCAGTTCCCATTCCCTATCGTTGTTCTGTATCACGCCATCAGTCCATCATTCCATTTCTCCATACTTACCTCTCCTTCGATGCCTTCTTACCCTTCTTTTTCTTCTTGTCTCCCGTGTCCTGAGCTGTCCTTCCCGTCTGCAAAAATAAAGATACATTTAACCAAGGCATTGATAATGTTCCCCCCTTATATCTTTTATGCGTAGCATTTTCACGGGCTATGCCTGTGGTTTATGGGTAGCATTTTCAGTTTCTTCGGCTGTGTATGTTTTCATCGTGTATAATTTTCTGCCCGATCTTGTGTGTTTTATCGAAGGTCCGACTGACTGAGTTTACTAATTAAAGTACTTACCTCTACCTTACTCCTCTCTATAACCAGCTCCTCCAGATTCCTCTCTCTCTCCGCCCGAGAGGGGACCACACCGCTGCGTCCGGCCACCGGCTCGTCCTGCTGTTGTCCTGCTGCTGCTGCATCCTGAAATTTGATAAGTGAAATTTAAAATAACATTAAGTAACATTTTCACAAAAAAAGAATCATTTTCACGGGAATAATATATTTGTTGCGACTAGTAAGCTAATTTACCTTGTAGGCCTTTCCAAGCTTGTCCAGGACAGCATGACGGCTTTCCACTCGCCGGGACTGGTCGTAGTACCGGTCGGCAGTCGCCACATTGTGCGCCATGTGCTTGGCCAGCTCAATGGCTTCCTCCCGGGTGGCCTCGCTCTCTCTGAGAGTGCTAACCGCCAGCTTCCTGTTCCGACTGGCGGTTAGGGTTGTCTTCTCCATCCCCTCTCCCTCGCAGAATCTATCCCACTCCGTCTGGACCAGCTTACTCATTGCCTGTAATAAAATTCACACTGACATTATGACCTCAACGCATAATACATAATACGACCGATAGCAGACCGCGAAATAAAAACACCGTCATTTACAATGTTCAAACACATAATGTATGTCTTATGTAAATATACGTACCGAGGGCGTAAGGAATTCTCCCTTGCCCGTCAGGAACAAGTAAGGCTGGGGCTTCTCTGGTTGGTTGGCTGGCAGGCTCAGGTGTTTTGCGTACACCTTCAGGAGTCCAAGGAGGGTAGCATCTATCCTGACATGGCAGATCTTGCCGGAGCGCGCCTCCTTGTCCTCGAACACCTGTAAGAGAGGGATTGATGTTAATACGATAGACAGTAATACTTAATCACCTGTAAGAGTGAGATTGATATTAATACGATACACAGTAATATAATTACTCAATACTTAATACCGATAACTTATAATTTATTGTGATTTACCTCGATCTCGACATCAGCACCATTTACTGATGCAGCCGCCAGGACATCCGCCCGCCTCAAGTGGGTTATGTCCCCAGCCCTCTTGGCGTTACTCAAGAGTAACTGGAGACATAAAATGTTCCGGGCGTCCATCTTCTCTGCCCTGGACAGATGCTCTTCTCTCTCTGCCTTCTCTATCACTTTCCTGGCTCTGATGGGTCGTTGTCCTTCCAGGTACTTGGCGATCTGCGCAGGCTCCAGATCCCCAATGTCCTCGCCACCTTGGCGATGAGGACATCCTCCTTCAGGCTCTTGCTCACCGTCTTCATTGTCTTGGCGAGCGTGGTGAGCTGGTCTGTAAGGAGACGCAGATGTCGGAGCCAAGTACCCTTTCCTGCAAGGAACTGCAGGAACCCAGCCAAGCTGTGGAGGTATACCCGCAGGGTAGCAGGCTTCACTCTGAAAAAGAAAAAGAGGAAATAACTGACACTGCATTGAAAGGGAGCGCATGTGTGTTACATAGTAAGTTATCAACAGCATTTGTATATATGCATTTCTTATGCGCAACATTTTCACATGTATACTTACAAGTTTCACGTATGCGTAACATTTTCACATGTATAAGTAACAGTTTCACATGGCGTGCAACATTTCCCCCCAACACAACATAAAGGCTTACAGGGTATGATTGACTTACCTGTCTTCGCGGAGGTGGCGGTTGACCTCACCGTCCACGGTCCCGATCTTCTCCAGATCCAGTAGCGCCTGCTTCGTCAGCCCTGTGGGCAACCAAAACTTCACAGCCGTCAAGTGGCTCTGTGTGGTGGTATCCCACACGCTCTGTCGGTCATCGTCTTTCTGAAAGGGAAAACAACATTTTTCGTCTCTTGTTTAAAGTCCGTACGCTGGCATAAACGTCAAGAAAGAAAAAAAAATTTTCACGTCTTGGGTCGTCAGCGGCGTAAAAGCCCGGCCGAGTACGTGGAAAAAATTGCAACGACGGTACGAGCCGTACCCCGAGAAATTTTTTTTTATTCACGTCGTGGGTCGTCAGCGACGTAAAAGGCCGGCCGAGTACGTGGAAAAAATTTCAACGAGCCGTACCCCGAGAAATTTTTTTTTTCACGTCTTGGATCGTCAGCGGCATAAAAGGCCGGCCGAGTACGTGGAAAAAATTGCAACGACGGTACGAGCCGTACCCCGAGAAATTTTTTTTTATTCACGTCGTGGGTCGTCAGCGACGTAAAAGGCCGGCCGAGTACGTGGAAAAAATTTCAACGAGCCGTACCCCGAGAAATTTTTTTTCCCGTCTTGGGTCGTTAGCGACGTAAAAGGCCGGCCGTACCCCAATTCTTTCTCACTGACAATCATACCACGTCATATTTCAATGTATTTTTTTTTTTCTCTAAAATCGCAATCAAAGGTACCAAATACAAACTCACCCGTAGTCTTCTAGGGCTTGTTGCAGTTCCTGCTGAGCCTGGGTGCCTTCCTCGTAAGGCACTGCTCCCTGGATGGCCTCGCGGAACTCTTCACTGTCCTTGGCTAGCTTGTGCACCGTCTTGAGGTGCACATCCATGCGGATCGTATTTGACCCGCACAGACAACACTCAAGACGGCCACCGTAGATCCTGTTGCCTTGGTCGCGGGGTCTGCCCTTTGTCTTCACAGGCACCGCCTCGGCGTCAGGGTGACACACCGTCATATGACGTCTCAGGTTGACCACCGCAGCAGTACACCCTTCAACTTGGCACTCCCTGCGTGGTCGTTTCTGAAAATAAATAAAACAAAAACATATATATATATATATGTATGTTTCAGGACCCTCTGTCCGAAACTTTTTCACATTTATGTGTAACATTTTCACATGACGGGTAGCAATTGTCAGAAAAATACACAAGTCCGTCCACCGAATAAAGTTGCTTAGAAGGGTTCGATATGTTTTACACTGATAGCCCTTAAGGGTATATATAGTATATAATAAAAAATATATTAACATAAAACTCACCGTGTCACCCCTGTACACCTTCGTAGCGGCTCTCCTCTTCCTTCCTCGAACTGGCTCGTCAGCTGGCTCTGGGTCATCAGCTTCAGAATCAGTGTCAGACCCTGACTCCTCCGCTGGCACGTCAGCAGCAACAGCTGGAACATCAGTTCCATCGGAAATGGCCTCGAACTCCGCAATAGTGCGGGCGACAAACCCCTTGGCCGAAGAATCTGCAAGAAAAGTGCGAACATTTATAAGTAACATTCACAAAATTTGTTTTTTTTCTCGGGCCGCCTTGTTTGTCTGCGGCTTCCCCTTGTCAAGTCGTAAACCCGCGGCTCTCGCTAGTTATTTTTTCTTTCGGGCCGCCTTGTTTTTTTCTGCGGCTTCCCCTTGTCAAGTCGTAAACCCGCGGCTCTCGCTAGTTTTTTTTTCTCTCGGGCCGCCTTGTTTTTTTCTGCGGCTTCCCTCTGTCTCCAGCCGTTAGCCCGCGGCTCCCGCTAATTTTTTTTTCACATTCAGGTAACAGTCATTTTCAAATCTAATCCGTCCTACAAATGTGACAACCGCGTTCACAGTAAGTCAAGTTAACGATTGTTAAACTTACCTAACAGGTCCTTCTCCTCCTTGGAAACCTCCTTCCTCTTCTTGGCAGGAGGTGCCTCCTCGTCCGAAGGACTTACTACCGCTGTAAAAGGAAATAGTCAACTTTCAATATTACTTGGTAAAATTGAGAATGGAAATGGGGAATGTGTCAAAGAGACAACAACCCGCCCAAATAAAAAACAACAGCAGAGGGTCACCAACAGGTCTTCAATGTAGCGAGAAATTCCCGCACCCGGAGACGTCCTTCAGCTGGCCCCTAAACAAATATATACTAGTCCAGTGATAATGAACGCCATACTAATTTCCCAATTGTACACAAGAAACTAAAATTAAAATAATACAAGACTAACAAAGGCCAGAGGCTCCTGACTTGGGACAGGCGCAAAAATGCGGCGGGGTTATACATGTTTGTGGTAACATTTTCACACCTAAAAATATATTTTCACAATTTGATACATTTTCATGCCCGTCACTTCGATGTCTAATGATAAACTTACCGCTGTCGTCCGATGAATAGTCATCAGCGCTGGGTGGCGGGACATATTGATCGCAGGAGTCCTCTGCTGATGACATGTCTGTTGACTCTGTAAAAAAAATATTTGCCATGTACATCTACAGTATTCACCATTATGCGTAGCATTATCACAATTACGCGTAGCATTATCACAATCATATAGAACAGTTTTGAAAAGAAATAATACTCATAATACATACCCTGCTTCTCCTGTTCGATGTGAGCTGCCTCTGGGACCTCTGGGACCTCTGGGACGAGCTGGTCCAGAAACGGCAAAGACTTCCTTCTGGACGCACTCCTCTCCCCCGTGAACTTGCCAACCTTCGGGGCTGGGCGAGCTGCTGGCGCCGGCGACTTCTTAAAACCCTTCAACATTTTACTCTGCGGCGCCAACAGGTCCCCAATGAAGGATACACCCTTCTTCTCTTCCTTGGCATCCAGCTTGGCCCATTCCAGGTCCAAGTCCTGCAATCCTTTCCCTGTAAGAATAAGTGTAAATTTTTCAGTGCATGTTATCGTACTAAACAGTGATAAAAATTAACAGTGTTGGCCGATATCTAAATACAATGTACCTACCAAAGTCAGAGGTCTTTAGGTACGTCCTTCAGCTGGGTGGCCCTGGTCTTCTCCACCACGTCCTCCTCTGTAAAAAATGAAAGGAAAGATTAGCAAGGCATGTTCACGTACTTAACAGTGATAATGATTAACCGTGTTGGTCGATGTCTTAATACAAGGTACTCACCAGTGACGGGGGCTGTCTGGGCGTGGGGCGCACCCTCCTCCTTCTGTGTCTTCGTCGGGGTCGGCGTGACCCTGGTCTCCTCCACCACGTCCTCCTCTGTAAAAAATGAAAGGAAAGATTAGCAAGGCATGTTCACGTACTTAACAGTGATAATGATTAACCGTGTTGGTCGATGTCTTAATACAAGGTACTCACCAGTGACAGGGGCTGTCTGGGCTTGGGGCGCACCCTCCTCCTTCTGTGTCTTCGTCGGGGTCGGCGTGACCCTGGTCTCCTCCACCACGTCCTCCTCTGTAAAAAATGAAAGGAAAGATTAGCAAGGCATGTTCACGTACTTAACAGTGATAATGATTGACAGTGTTGGCCAATATCTAAATACTAGGTACTCACCGGTGACAGGCTCCGTCTTGGGCACTATCTGCGCCTCGTACAAGATCGGGTCGGCCGTGCCAGCGTCCACCTCCACCCACAGGTCAATAGGGACCTCCATCTTAGGGCTGGCGCCTGCGTAGTTACCTGAAATATATAATGTGTGAATACATTGCACAACAGTTCTCTATGAAGTTTGCATTACCTGAAAAAAAAAAATAATGTGTGAATACATAGCACAATAGTTCCCCATGAAGAGTTGAAAGTAAAGATTTAACATAGGAGGTAAAGGTACTCACCTATAGAAAGGTACCTGTCGGTCCAAGCCTGGACGCGGTTGGCTGCACCGCCGACACTCAGGCTTGCCCGTCCCAGTCCTGACCGCATCTGCCTCTTCCCCATAAACAGGCTCCTAACAGGCCGTCCCAAACTTGTATTTAGGACAAACCTGCTAGGCATACCCGCTAGCATGCCTGACATGCAGCGGGTCCTGTCCTCCCGTGCCCACCACGCTGCCTCCTGTCCAATCTTCCTCTCAATCCTCTGCTGGTCCATCCTTCTGGCGTCTTGGACGCGGGCCAGCCACCAAGGCTCACTGGGCGGTGGGATGTTCACATCTGGCGAACTCCACGTCAGGTCCTTCCACATACCATCCCGAAGAATGGTGTGCTTCCGGGCCGCCCTACTAGTCTCATGGTAATCCTTGATGATACCTTGTTGGATTCTTCCATTAACACCTGCAATGTAAATGTTATGTGTAACATTGGAGAATATCCGCCCGCTGCCTCTCGATGAAAAATCCTCGGACATGGAAATTTCTCCCCGCTGAAATTATTTTTTCCCCTGCTAATCGTACTACCCGCGGCCGCCCGCTAAAACGTCTTCCGCGGATCCTCAATGAAATGAAATGTACGCGTTATGTGTAACATTTTCGCTGATTTTCAAAAGTGTGGACCGATTTCAACAAGTAACAGTGTAGATCGATACTTATAACCCTACTCACCAGCCTTCTAGTTATCAGCCCCGGCTCTACCGTGGGCTTCTCCGTGGTCGGGATCCCCCAGGTCCTCATCTGTGACATCGGCATCTTCGTCGGCCTCCACTCGCATCCGGACCTCTGGATCTTGGTTACGGGTACATCCCGCACCACTACCTTCGGCACACCATCTTGAAAGATGATGTGCTTCGGGCCTGTCCCACTCGTCAGTCCCGTGGAGGGGTCCTCTATTATCTGCAATATAAACGTTATGTGTAACATTTTCACTGAATGATTCATTTAAATGTGAAATATTCACTGATGAAATTTTTTTCCCTGGTCGTCGCAAGAGGCCGCGGTAGCCCGCTAAAAGATCTTGCGATGTACCTCGTAGAAAAATCCTCGGACGTGAACATTTCTTCCCCATGAAATTTTTTTGTCCCCTGGTCGTCGCAAGAGGCCGCGGTTGCCCGCTAAAAGATCTTGCGATGTACCTCGTAGAAAAATCCTCGGACGTGAACATTTCTTCCCGATGAAATATTTTTTTTTCCACTGGTCGTCGCAAGAGGCCGCGGTAGCCCGCTAAAAGATCTTGCGATGTATCTTGAAAGATGATGTGCTTCGGGCCTGTCCCACTCGTCAGTCCCGTGGAGGGGTCCTCTATTATCTGCAATATAAACGTTATGTGTAACATTTTCACTGAATGATTCATTTAAATGTGAAATATTCACTGATGAAATTTTTTTTCCCTGGTCGTCGCAAGAGGCCGCGGTAGCCCGCTAAAAGATCTTGCGATGTACCTCGTAGAAAAATCCTCGGACGTGAACATTTCTTCCCCATGAAATTTTTTTGTCCCTGGTCGTCGCAAGAGGCCGCGGTAGCCCGCTAAAAGATCTTGCGATGTACCTCGTAGAAAAATCCTCGGACGTGAACATTTCTTCCCGATGAAATATTTTTTTTCCACTGGTCGTCGCAAGAGGCCGCGGTAGCCCGCTAAAGATCTTTCGATGTACCTCGTAGAAAAATCCTCGGACGTGAACATTTCTTCCCGATTAAAAATATTTATTTTTTACCCCTGCTAGTCGTAAGACCAGCGGTCGCCCGCTAAAAGCCAAAGGCAGCGATTAATGAAACTTTCCACCGCTGCTTGTAGCAGGGGACGGACCATACCTACCCGCGCCTCGTACAGGCAGAAAGGGAAAGGCCGCGACCGATGAAACTGTCCGCCGCTGCTTGAAGCAGGGACGAACCATATATACCCGCGCCTCGTACCAGCGGAAAGGGAAAGGCAGAGGCCTCGATCAATGAAACTCAGCCACTGCTTGTAGCTGGGGGGGGGGGGACAATTTTCACAATTAAACTCATTGGGAAAGTAAATGTTTTATGCGTAGCATTTTCACCGATACATTTAACAAAATTATGTGTAACATTTTCACAATTAAACTCAGGGTTAGGGTTAGGGTTTAGGGTTAGGGTTACAGATACATGTAACATTTTCACAGAAGGTAAGACCGGTGCTCTTTACTTTTTAGTGTGGATTGCCTGAGACCTCGTACTAATGTACATCGCTCGGGCACACAGCAATCAGTATTGGCAATTCCTATCCACGCCTTTCTCGTTAAAGGTTCCCGAATAAAATGACACAACTCCTATCCGTAACATTTTCACATCTTAAGCGTAAGAATTCACAAGACCCGAACACGTTTAACCGTTTTACTTATTTATTTTTGATGGGTTTCGTACTTTGAAATGAGGGAATTGTCACTTCCTGCAAGAAGACTACGCGCAAATATTACCGGCGCCTTTCTCTTTATCCGTCGCCAAATGAAATAACGAACTCTTATGGGGAACATTTTCACATCCCTATGCGGAACCCTTCACAAGACAGCAAGAGGGAAGGCCGTTTTAATTTTTTTGTGTAATGGGTTTCGGGCTTTGAACAGCGGGGTATTTTCTAAACCCATAAGGCCTACGTAGTCCTCGATTGGCAGAGGCCTGGCAACAGCCGTTACTCCTCGGTACATGGGGGTGGGATGTCACTGTTTGCAAATCGACCAAGTCCCAAAGTAGCCTTTTCACCCTTGACTCAGGGCTGCATTTAAACACGATCGAAAATCATGGAAAGGTGCCGGAGAAGGTAGTAGAAGAGAGAAGGGGTTGTTCTACTCACCGTGGGCGTCGCTTGTCGCACGTGTACAGAGGCCTAGCCCTTGTAGTTAAGGATATACGGGGATCGCCGAGAAAGTTGACACGGCACCCGATACACCATGCTATCCGATCGTGAACTGTTCCCGAAGTCGAGAGCTACCGATGCTTCTTTCCAGTTTTCCCGTCCGTGAACAGACTAAGTTTCTGCGAGTTTCTAAGTTTTATGCGTAACATTAGCCTACAGGACTTTAAGTAAAAGTAGTTAAACAGGTTTTTTTCCCATTGTTATATGCTGTACCTGTGCAATAATTTCACGGCGTGAAACCGTGAAATTTCGGATGAAGTGATCACTGTCAAGTGTTGTAATCTCTTTTAAACATAAACAATGTCATTCCAAAAACATTTTTGCCTCGAAAAACTCGAAAACTGGCACAGAAACACTTCTATATGTACTGAATGTGTAAACTTTTTATATTGATCTGAACATCATAATATTCAGTATGCTAAAAATAAGTGTTATAAAAGCTCGGACGGCAACTAGCTTAACATATTTTGTATAGTTTCATCACTCGAAAAATAAAATTGAGAATGGAAATAGGGAATGTGCCAAAGAGACAACAACCCAACCATAGAACAGACAACAGCATAGTCCGTCAGAGGTATTTTTATCGTTCGGCTGCTGTCTTATTGACGCATGTGCAATATGTCCGATTATATAAATCCTTTGGATCATAGTGGGTGCAATATTACCTATTAAGTTAGAAATACGACGATGAGGTATGAGTGCCAAGTGAGACATCTTTCCATTCAAGACACAATCTAGTAACGTAAGCTTTTGCAGTGTCAAAAACTCGTTGGAAGTACAATGATAAATTGCTGGCATATATTGGTGATTTTGAATCTGTTCAAAGTTTTGATTTTTTTACCCTATATACCTCTTTGCCTTATATTCTTATTAAGAAAAAATTCACACACCTACTTAAATGGACATTTAAAAAGTCAGAATGCGAATACATATGTTCCAATTCTTTTAGGTCATTTTCTAGCAGCAACAAACAAAAGAACTATGTCAAATGGACATGCTTTGATACTATATCTGCCCCTGAATTTTTACTAGATAACACTTTTGTTCACTTTGGAGATTCCGTTTATCGTCAAGTTATCGGAATTCCAATAGGGACTACCTGTGCACCACTTATCGCGGACCTGTTTTTGTATTGATATGAGTTATAATTTATGACTAAAATCAACAAAGACCCATCGAAACAACATCTGATACAAAAACATACTTTTAGATATTTGGATCCAATACTGGGTCTCAATAATGACGACTTCAGTATGTATTCTAGAGAAATTTATCCTGCTAAACTTACTTTAGATAAGCTAATACTAACAATGACCACTGCACTTTACTCGATCTTGATATCTTTATCATTAACGGGAAGCTTAATACAAAAATTAATGATAAAAAAAGATAATTTTTCATTTCCTATCCATTTTTAGATGGTGATGTTCCCTTGTCACCATCCTACTCGTGTATGTATCAACGTATTATATTTTAGCGAGAAAAAAATTATGAATTGGGTCCGAGACCATAGTTATTTCCTAGTGCATTTCTTTTAGACAATAAATGAAAATTAAAAAAAAATCCATCTGCGCTTTCTGAAAAATATTTTTACAGTGTGTTGTACTACTTTTGGGACAGATTATATCAAAATTATAGAAAACTTCATCAGCTCTAACTCAGAATATGGACAATGTTATGTTAAGGGGGTATTGAAATCTTTTGACAGCTCGGCCAAAACAGTCCTGTGTTAAACTTGTCTTGTTCCGAAAATTAAGGTTACCTTCTGAACTTGATGGAACGTTGACAAAATAATATAAAACGCAGTCAAGACAAATCAAAAAGTATTAAGTTAAATTTGTACCTGGAATAAATCTCTCAATTTTGATACACTTTTCCCCTTTCTGTGAGTGACCATAATTTCTGTTTGCAGTGACCAACTCGAAACCGCTCTCGTCCATGAACCTTAATCAAATACTGATGTACTGAACATCGGATGACCACAAGTTCTTGTGGATGGTCCCAAACACTTGTCTCAGAAAAAAAAGGCAATGGCTATTTTGCCGGCTCCGGAAAATAGCAATCTATATAGAGTTTTGCTATTTTGCAGGTCCTATTTCAGACTTTTAATCCGACTATTAGAAATAAAAAATATTTGTATGAAATTATGTATATACAAATCGGATATAGGGCTAAATGTCAATAAGTTTTTAGTCTTTACTTTGACTTCATGGTCTGGTATATTAACTTTTGGTGAACTGCAATCATTAAATTACATGTACAAACGTTAATTTCTGTTAAACAGACGAAAAACTTAAATTAAATGATAAGTTCGACTCATATGAAGACATACAGCAGGTTTTAAAGGAGTTTGAAAAAGATAACTATGGAAGCGGGATTCGAGGACAATCAAATTCATGAAAACCAGAGCACCAAACAAAAATTAAACAATAGGCTACTCTATGGTCCTATTAAGTATTGCTGTGTTCATGGAGGCACACAAAACTTCATCTACTGATAAGTCTAGTTATTTCATCATTTCATCTGTATCTGTGTATATATACGTGGAAGATACCAATCCTGATTTTTTTTATACATGTACATTCATCTCTGTTTTTTTCTTGTAACTAAATAAATTTCAAAATATTTGAGTCGAATAGCAACATTCAACATCTTTCAATCGAAGTTACCCTAACTTTGTGTATACTTTGCACTAACAAGTACGTTTTGGTGTAGTGCGTAAAATTGCAAAACTAAAAAAGCAAATAAGTGTTAAATGTGTTATTCTCGCTTATCATCGAATAACGAATAAACTATTTAAGAACCCTATCCAACAACCTTTTTTAAGATGGCCTATCTTCTTGCAGCCTTACCAGGCTACATTCAAGCAGAACTGTCTTTTGTTCATTCAACTGCATGTGTACGACTCCAGATGGACAACAGCTAACAGTGTCGAAATACAACAATGAACATAATCATGAAATCAATGAAATTTGTTTCAAGTACTTGCCAAAACAGAGACATCATTCTATCTTCCGAAGAAAGACAAGATGTAGAAAACATGCTCAAAGTAAACGCTAACAAAAAGATGCTACAGAACTTTGTAATGCAGAAAAATGAAAAGAAAGTTGTTTTGAAAGATGTGCACGATATACATTCAGGCATAAAGAAAATAGACAAAGATAGACCAAGTCAACTTAATGATTGGGTGCTGTTGTCGAATATGTCACGGATGGTGACAAAAACCTGAAAGCAATCTTCTTTCAAGATGAAGCTATAAAGTCAACTTTCGAACAGTTTCCCGAAATTAAACTTATTGATGCGACATACAAGACAAACAATCTGCGACTGTCACTTTATTTCATAATTACAGTTGATGGTAATGGGCAGATTGAAATTGTTGTATTGTTTCTGTTAACTGAGGAGGATCAAGATTTGTCGTATCCATCATTAAAAATACATAAGACTTCATGGGAAAATGTTTTTAAAAGTTATATTAACTAATTAAGATATGTCCGAACGGAATGTATTGAGTTTTAAAAGCGATGCCTGATGCTAATCTCCAGTTATTCACAGTCATGTGCTATGCAATTTCAGGAGAGAGATAACACCTGAAAAACTTGGTATCACTCCCGGGTAAAAAAATCAGCTTCTTAATTAGAAACTGTACAGAAAATATCTTACTGAAGATCGGAGGAATAATATAAATCTTGTTATGAAAAATTGACATCTGAACGGTACCGTAGTCTCCTATTTCAACAGAAACTGGCATATTATAAGGTCAGAATAGGTTTACGGACTTAAAGATGGAGTCAACCTTGGAAATAAAACAAATAACAGAATCGAAAGTATTAATGATAAAGTGAAGTCCGTACTGACTATCCATCCAAACCTGCCCAGAATTCACAGGAAGTATTCTGATCGCCATAAAATCATTAAGAACAGAACGAGATCATAAAACTGTTGGCATGTTTCTGAAGAAACCGGTTAATGCGTCTGATACGGAATCTGCCGAATACAAATACCAAGAACTGTTAACGCCGTACGCACTTAGGTATGTATTGAAACAAACTTCAAACTGTAGCGATGTCGTATTGAAAAAGTAAGAGAACTGGACAGGGGGAGACCAAAGGGAATTACACAAACTGTAAAAGGATTACCTAAATAGCAGGCACGAAAGACAAAATGTATTAATTTTGATCAAAAAGCGTCCAAGGAGACTGATGTGATTGTATTAGAATGGTTTGTTGGAAAAGAAATAGCAAAGTCAGCGGTTGGTGACGGTCTTGTGATAGAAGAGGAACACGTAGAAACTCGCCCTGAAATGGTTTCAACTTTATGTTTAGACAAACAGTAAATATAAGATTAATAGAGAAATATTGCACAAAAGAAGCTTGAAAATCGATCGAAAGCATTTATTGTATTAAAGATGAATTAAATTTATATATCTGCAATTTTTGCAAAAGCGATGCAGACGCAAAAGAAACCAGTGTCATGTGCAGTTCATGTCTTCAGTGGCAGCATCTTTCGTGTACAAGTCTAAATAATGCACCAAAAGCAAGGCACTGGTTTTGTTATATTTTTAAACATTTTGAGCTTGTTGATTTGTTTTAGAACCATAACCTTAGAATATGATATAATTTATTTTTAATATATATGATTTGTAAATGTGTTTTAAAAAATACATATAGTTTAAAAGACTTCTTAATACGTTGAGAGTATCAATTTTACTAGTTCTGTCTAAAGTTATGAAGAAGACATATTTGTTTAGAGATATTCTAACTAAAGTTTATTTTTTTCTATATTTTTTTCTATTCTTGTATTTTGAAAATCCTAATTTAGACCGGCAAAATAGCCAAACTCAATATAGATTGCTATTTTAGATTCTATTTTGCCGGAGCCGGAAATATAGCCACGGCGGCCAAAAATAATAACATCTCTATAACTGAAAGTGAGGTTAATGCACAGATATAATTTTTTTCTGAGATGATAAATAAATGACAGGGAATTAAAATGTGGTATTCAGGTGAATTTTAATCTGACAACTGTCCGAGAGAAAGATTATCCAAAGAAACATCTATAATATCGACCAGTACCTTTTCTATCTTTTTTTTTGCAACAAACAACAATGTTAATAAAGTTGATAATCAAATTCGGACGCTTAATACCAGGGAGGGCACCGAATAAGCAAATAAAAATATATATCATGGGGTAAAGCAGAACAGATATCTTATTAACATATCTCATTTATTTAGGCGTAGAAAAGAAGTCCCCTTTAGTGTACGTTCTAATGATTTCTTGGTTCAAATACATTTTGCCAAATATTGATATATCTTAAATGATTCTCCCCATTTACTTCTTGGCTAAATAACATTGTTCTGCATAGTACACCGATTGATCTATTAATAGATTATAAAAAAACATAAAGAAGCTACTATATCTCAAGCTTGAATATATCATATGTTATGATAATTTATATTAAAATATATAATTTAAATTGGTTGCTGAATATACTATAATTAAATGTCCTAAATAATACGTTTGATGTTTCATCAAGATGCAATGAAAATGAAAGGTGTAAAATTTGTTACAGCTCTAAGTCTAAATTTGGTAAAGGTGACTGGGGAAAATTATTTTTTTAATAAATTTTTCACTACATTTGAGCAACAAGAATGTCCAAAAACTGCTTCGTTTTTGGTACGCATCGGTGTAAAATTTGGTATTCGGATGATTTTTTTAACAGACAACTGTACGCTAGAAGGATTATCTTGGGAATCATCCATAATATCAACTAGAACCCTTTTACATTTTTTTAAAACAAAATACCAATGTAAAAAGATAAAAATGATCAACAAAATCAAGACGCCAAATATCAAGGATGGCACATAATAAGCAAATTAAAAAAAAAAAATGGAGCAAAAGAGAACACAAATCTTTTGAAATACTAATTATATTTACAGGCGTAGACAAGCTCTCCTTTTAATGTCCGTTTCGGTGAGTTTTTTGTTTCAAATATTTTTGCTTAGCATTTGTATATCATAAATGATTTTGAATAGTTACTTTCTTTTTAAACACAGAGTATACCTATTTACCTATAAATAGATTACAGAGTATACCTATTTGCTGTACCTATAAATAGATTACAGAGTATACCTATTTGCTGTACCTATAAATAGATTAGAGAGTATACCTATTTGCTGTACCTATAAAAAGATTACAAACAGAAATTAGGGTCAACATTTTAATAGATTACAAACAGAAAGAACGGTCAATATTTCATCGATTTGCCTATTTATAGATTACAAACAGATAAAACCGTCGATATATGATAATAAACGATAATTTTTCTATAAATGAATAGATATATATAGGGACAACAACTACTGTGACATTTTTTACTCCGGATCAAAGTTCACCCGGATATAATTTTGCTTTACACTTGCGTCGCACATATTTGGGGGGGGGGGGCATATTTTATTAGTTCTGTCCTGAAACAATAACTAAAACAATGTTGTTCTTCAAATCTTTTAAAAATGATCCTACTGAAGCATGTTAAGTGTGAATCTCAGTGACTCGATATACATATATGTATTTGATATTTCCTAAGGAAACTTATTAAAAATATTTGATTGGTAATTAATTATATGTCTGAGGCGTTTTTAAATACTAAAAAAGGTAAGCGGGATTCAAATGAGATTAATATCCCAGGGTATAGCAATGAAAGAAAAGATAGAGAAAATAAAAAAGGTGGGGGATGGATAGTTTACTTTGATAATGATATTAAATATGAAAGAATGACATTATTACAGAATGAAAACATAGAAACTGTCTGGTTTAAGATTTTTCCAAAACACAAAGAATCATTTTTATTATTTTTTGTATACAGACCACCTAATAGCCAAACCTCTTGGTATACTTATTTTGAAAATGAGGTTGTAAAAGGCTTATCTATTAATGATAATATATTGCTAATGGGCGACTTTAATATTGATTTTTTGAAGCCTCTTCCTTCTAAATGGTCAACTTATATTACAACATATGGTCTTCATCAAATGGTGGTTGACCCTACTAGAGTTACTTCTACTAGTGTCACTTTAATTGATCATATTTACAGTACAAATCCTACAAGTCTTATCAATGTAATAGTACCATCATACGCCCCAGGTGACCATTATCCTGTTAGCTGTACTGTAAACAAATTTGCAAAGCTTATTAAAGACAAACCAGATTCACATTTTGAGATCAAATACAGAAACTTCAAAACATTTAATGATGAAATGTTTTTACAAGATTTGTCAAATCAACCATTCGATATAATACAGGAAATCAATGATCCAAACGAAGCAATGGACATGTGGTATTACTTACTTGTCAATGTATTAGATAAACATGCACCTGTTGTTACTAGACGTGTAAAAAATAAATGTCAACCTGAATGGTATACTAATGAAATCGGTAAATCAAAATTCCAAAGTGATTATTTTCACAAAAAGAAAGACACAGAAAATTATAAAAAAAATATAGGAACAAACTAGTGAATTAATCCGTTATGCAAAAGCAAAATATTTTATGGATGCAATAGATAACGATAAAAACTGTAAAATTCTTTGGAGGCATTTGAAGGATATGAATTCAACAACAAAACAGGAAAGTGACATTTTAACACACGTAGGAAAAGCACTTATAAACAAAAATGATATTGCCTACTGCTTAAATGGTCATTTTAGCACAGTAGATGAGAAGCTTATATCAAATCCTCACAAAAGTTTTAAATCTGAGAAAATTAATAACTATGTCAATTCAAAAATAATTGATGATACTAAATTCTCATTATATACTGTCACAAATGACCAGGTTCTACAAGGTCTAAAGAATCTAGACATAACTAAATCAACTGGAACTGATGAAGTTGGACCAAGAATTTTAAAACTATCAAGGTCGATTGTAGCAAGCCCCCTTGCTCACATAATAAACCTTAGTTTAGGTACAGGAATATTTCCTAATATATTAAACTCTGCTAAAGTTGCTCCCATATTTAAAGGAGGGGATAAAACAGACCCAAACAATTATAGACCCATTTCAATTTTACCAACTGTGTCCAAGTTATTTGAAAACACTGTCTTTAAACAACTATATTTATTCTTAACCACACACAAATTATTAATACAACAGCAGTCTGGATTTAGAGAAAAAAATTCTTGTCATACAGCACTCATTAAAATATTTGATAAATGGTTAGAAGAATTGGACAATGGAAATTTTACCGCTATTCTCTTTTTAGATTTTAAGAAGGCTTTTGATACGGTAAATCACAATATACTTTTATCAAAACTCAAATTATACAAATGCGATGACCACTCTGTAAAATGGTTTTCATCGTACCTCTCTAATAGAATGCAAAAAGTTAAGTTAGGAACCACTGAATCAGAATATAAAACTGTAACTTTTGGAGTTCCTCAAGGTTCTATACTTGGACCTTTATTGTTCCTAATTTATATAAATGACTTACCATTAACCTTAGAATATACAGAATCTGATCTATATGCTGATGATACAACTTTACATTTATCATCTAAATCTATTGTAAATTTAAATATATGTTTAAATAAAGACTTAGACAATGTTATTAAATGGTGTAAAGAAAATGATATGACGATAAATAGCAAGAAATCAAAATGTATGCTTGTTGGATCAGACAGAAAACTGGTAAACTGTAATGAATGTTTATGTGTTTAATCACAAGATAATATCGCTTTAGATAATGTTGAAGTTGAAAAATTTCTCGGAATTCATATTGATAAAAACCTATCATGGTCAATTCAAATTGATAAAATATGAGAAACTATTTCAACCAGAATATATTTGTTAATTAAAAAGGTTGACACGTTATTTACCATTAAAGGGTCTTATTCTTTTTAAAATAGCTATATATTACCCATTATTGACTACTGTTGTACAGTATTGGGTCTTACCACACACATTAATCTGGAGAGGATACATAAGCTCCAAAAACGTGCTGCAAGATTAGTTTTATCTGTTTCTTTTGATTTTCTATCAACAGTAATGTTTAAAAAACTTGCATGGATGACTATATTTACGAGGATACACTATTTTCAAGCTGTGTTAATGTTTAAATGTATGAATGGTCTAGCACCTGATTATCTATCTATTAAACTTACTGCTTGTGTTGATCTTTATAATTATTGTCTGAGGTCGACAACATCAGGACTTCTTCATGTACCAAGACCTAATTCTGATTTTTTAAAAAGAACATTTAAATATTCTGGTCTTTTTACCTGGAATACTTTACCAAATAATATTAAAGAAATAGATAATTTAGATACATTTAAGACCAACTGTTCAAACTATTTTCTAACTGAACAGAATAAAGATGCACGAAACTAATGTATTTTTCTTCTTTTACTGAATGCATATGTACTTATTCAATATTTTACTGTATTATGTATTTTATTTTGTATGTATTTTTTTTCTGTTTTCTATTTGTATTAATAGTTTTTGAAGGCCTCATGGAAGATTAACATGTAATTGTTAAATATGTTACCTTCGTTAAATAAAGAATTTTATTATTATGAGACATTGCTGTTATATACCTTATATATGAAATTAAATCTGTCTAACATTGTACAGATTCAGGTTCAGATTCAATATTGTATTGAGTCTCACCACTTGTAAGACATATTATACAATCATCATAATATATACATTGAATAAAACAATAATTTTATAAATTAAAATACAAGTGCCATTCTATAAAGAATTATGAGAGGCTATAGAAATCAATATGAATTATAACTATTTTATTTATCATGTCTATAAAAACATTTTTGTTATGTAAAACCATACAACTATCATGTCTATAAATATTTCAAGTTTATAAAAACATAACCATCAATTAAGCATAGAAAAACTATTTCTTCTACTTAAAATGTTAAAGCAGGTCTTGGCAATCACATCAAAACAATCAGTATTTTTTAGAAAGATATATAAACTTATCATCATCAGATAAAATATTAAAATCACCATTACTTCTTTTAACTTCATAAAATAAACTTTCACGTAAATCTGTAAATAAAGGACAATCTAAAATAATATATATGTTTCTCATCTTCAATTTTATCCTTGCACACAAAGCAAGCTCTTTCATTTACAGTTTTATTTTCATAATAAGCCAAGATAATGATATTTTTGATAATTTGTTTTCACCAAGTAAACATATTACGTTTGTTGGTTGTACAGAGGGATTTCAGAAGGATAAGAAGTGTGCTTCAACTGAACCCCTCTCCCCAACACACACTCACACACACACACACACACACACACACACACACACACACACACACACACACACAATAAGATATAATGTTATAGGAATCTTGAACTTATGAGATATATGTAGAACGACGCATAGTAAGTAATGATTCATAATTAATACAATTATTTTGCTTGATAATTTTGCCGGTAATAACATAATTATTTTACCGGGATTTACAATTCCAACTTAGCAGATGTATTCTAATTGTCTATCTCGGAGATCTTGAATTCCAGTTGCGGGATATAGTAGTACAACAAAGGAGTTATTAATGATATGTTAATAGCTACATGTATATATTAAGAGGATTCCATTATACTGCACTTCTGATATTAGCGATCACCAATTGACTATTATTATTTTTAAAGTCACCACCAACTTTAAATGTGTTCAATTTGCCCGTCCCTCTATCCGTCCGTCCATCACACTTCAGTTTCAGTCTAGAAATACTTTGACCAAATGATTATGATTCTATTAATGGTTTTTACAGCTTAATATTATGTTACAAGTCAATTTTGTGATTTATGCTAGTGGAATAACATCTCAGACGGGTGTGTGCCATAAGAAATAAAGAATTTTCTTACAATTGTTAGGGACATATCTATCTTACCATACCATAAGCCAGGTTGGCCCGGCTATTGCAATCCCATGAAGTTCAACAGCTGTTAACTTTCAAAAATTGATTATCAGAACTTGGAACAAAGTCCGACCAAACGCAATTATCTTTTCAAGTATCTACTTGTATGCAACATTTTAAAAAAGCAACATACCCCCCCCCCCCCCTTTTTTTCCGAACCCCCAACCCCAATGTTACATTATATATTACATTTATTGAACAATCTGAAGAAATAAACCCAGACAAGACTGTGAGTGAAGCAAAGAATGAAGTCATATTCAAATTTGAAAATAAACACCCTCTATTTATGTATTTGTTACATAAATTTCTATTTATGCTGTTTCAGAGTGGATGTTGCTATGGATAATATGTGTTTCCGCGGTAACAATTGAAGTCAACAACACTTGACGATAGTAATTTAAAGTTTGCGTTAGCTTTTATGTATTTTCTTATTGGTTATAAAACAATTCAGGACATTTAAGCTCTTAGACTGCAAATAAAAACTCCGTTTCCAAGGAAAAAATTGGTTGCTATGGTGATAAAACTGAAGAAAATCCCACGCATTTTCCTATTCAATTTGGTAAAGTAGTATCCAAACTTCATAACTACAGTACTAACTATTCTGTACACATTTGCACTTTTCTGAAAAACACCAGAGAAAATTTGATAATTTCGCAAAAATTCCAATTTCAGAAAAGTTTAAAATATGCTTTTTTTTCGCAAAATTTTTCAAAAAATTTACGAATTTGGTTGGCATGCAATCTTCACTAAAATGAAGCTTAAACCAAGTTGTATCAATGTTACATATGAACATTTATGAAAAATGCATGATTCTATTCATAATCAGGCTCTAATTTGTGGTGATTTAGCTGATTTTAGAAAGATTTTACCACGCTCAACAACCAAAAAATAGTGTGTCCGTTACCATGGCAACCACTAATATTTTCCCACTTAAATTTTTTTTTTGAGCAGTATTCATTTATTGATTCTACTAGCCAATTATAGATAGAATTTGGAACCCCCCCCCCCCCCCCATATATCACATGTATATGGCACTCTGCCTGGTTCTTATAAAGAGCTATACACTTCTATGGAATAGAGGGGGAAAGAATATGTAAAATTGTAGTTCATTAACATATATATTTTTTCTTGTAAATGAATATTATGGTATTTGGTGCATAACATTTGAAAGTGTTAACCACTGCAAGCATAGTCAATACTTAAATATGTATTATGTAAATTCCGAACGTACTACTAATGCTATTTGAAAGATGCCTGTTTACTAGGATTATGTATTAAATTTTATCACATATTTTGTACTGATAAGTACGTTTTTGCATTGCCAATAACAGCCGGAAGTCAAGGTTGGTTATCAGCACTCGGTGCCAATTATATCGTTATCAGCCTTCGAAAACTCATATCGTGCCCCCGAGTTTGACTTCCGGTAACCTGTCGATCAAATACTATTTGTAAACAAGATGGCAACTGAAGCAGACGATGATAGGTGTCTCACAATATCGAATGATGATAGTTAGCAAAGGTACCAGGATTATAATTCAATACGCCAGACGCACGTTTCGTCTACATAAGACTCATCAGTGATGATCAGATTAAAAAAGTTATAAAGCCAAACAAGTACAAAGTTTAAGAGCATTAATGACTCTAAATTCTAAAAAGTTGTGCCAAATACGTCTCAGGTTATCTATTCCTTTCAAAAAATTCAAAGATTGTGATAACAGTAATTTCATAGAAGAATTGAAAAATGATAACAGAAAGAGAAAAACTAAAAGTGAAGTTAAATTATTAACCGAATGGTTAAAGGAGAACATTGAGTTACGGACAGAAGAGGATATATCAGTACTTAGCCAGATTTTACTGGTCTGTCCGATCTTAGAAAAATGAAGAATATAAACCGGATAGCTCGAAATCGATCCTGTCATCAATCAGTAGATATTTAATGGAAAAGAATGGAATATATATTCTTAAAGATTAGCATTTCTACCCAAGTAGAGAGGTATTATCTGCCAAAAGGAAGCACCTTAAGTCACAGGGACTTGGAAACAAAAAAATGAAAGCAGATCCTTTCACATCTACTCAAATAGACATGTTATTAAAACTATCTCCTAGGAACAGGTAGGTTTATTAAATATTACCCGAGACTACGCATGTACATAAAATGATAATGCTATTATGGTATCAGCTTCAAAAATATATCTTAAAACCAGCTAAAAAGATAATGAAGAAAGAAAATAAAGTGTATGTATAAGCCATGCCAGGCAACATCAACATCTCAACTCTCAATTCTTATTTTTAGGCAACCCTGAGGCACTACTTAATACCATATGGGTAAACAATACTTTGCACTTCGGTATGAGGAGAAGGAAGGAGCATATTGACATGTTTTTTGGAGACATAAAAACAGCGAGTGGTGAACAATGTTTAGAATACAATGAAAGGCTGACCAAAACCAGGACAGAACACTGTGACAGTAAAGCATTTGCACCTAAAATGTTTGGAACACCGGGTAACTTTCTTTTAAAATTTATTTAATATTAATATAAAATTGACAGTTATTGACAAATACAAGAACCACCACACAAGTATGCCTACTCAAGAAGTATGAAAAGTTAACCATAGTTCGCAAGACTATAGTTTCCCCACTGTATCACTCCAATGTGGAGGCTACCACTGTCATGTAGTTGACAGGCCATACGAATGTTGTTTCAGTCAATGAGTAAAGTTCAGCATCATTACAGCAACAGCAAGATATGTCTAATATTTCGTCTGATATTGGTTTAGAGAGCTTAGGATTAATACCACAAGAACCAACTTCAAACACTAGTTTTGAGTCAAACCTGCCGATTTTCCTGAGGATAATATTTTTGACAGTATTGAACCAAATGAAGTCTGCAAAACAATAGAACATTTTGAATCTGCAGAAAAAAATGTAAAAATAACCAGTCCACATTTTCCATTCTTCCACAAGCTTCTATTGGGAATGATACAAGTAACATTTGTAACTCTGAAAAATAAGATTATTGTTATATATTTGTTGAATTTTTCACATCACTTTATTTTCTCACTGTGATACATATTTTGTTAATGCACTTTGATACCTTTTTAGCTCACCTGGCCCAAAGGGCCAAGTGAGCTTTTCCCATCACTTTGCGTCCGGCGTCCGTCGTCGTCGTCGTCGTTAACTTTTACAAAAATCTTCTCCTCTGAAACTACTGGGCCAAATTAAATCAAACTTGGTCAGTTGACCCCTTTAGGAGTTATTGCCCTTCATAGTCAATTTTTAACCATTTTTCGTAAACGTTAGTTATCTATTACAAAAATCTTCTCCTCTGAAACTACATGGCCATATTAATCAAAACTTGGCCACAATCATCTTTGGGGTATCTAGTTTTAAAAATGTGTGGCGTGATCCGGCCAACCAACCAAGATGGCCGCCATGGCTAAAAATAGAACATAAGGGTGAAATGTAGATTTTGGCTTATAACTCAAAAACCAAAGCATTTAGAGCAAATCTGACAGGGGGTAAAATTGTTTATCAGGTCAAGATCTATCTGCCCTGATATTTTCAGATCAATCGGACAACCCGTTGTTAGGTTGCTGCTCCTGAATTGGTAATTTTAAGGAAATTTTGCTGTTTTTGGTTATTATCTTGAATATTTTTATAGATAGAGATAAACTGTAAACAGCCATAATGTTCAGCAAAGTAAGATTTACAAATAAGTCAACATGACCAAAATGGTCAGTTGACCCCTTTAGGAGTTATTGCCCTTTATAGTCAATTTTTAACCATTTTTCGTAAACCTTAGTAATCTATTACAAAAATCTTCTCCTCTAAAACTACATGGCCATATTAATCCAAACTTGGCCACAATCATCCTTGGGGTATCTAGTTTTAAAAATGTGTGGCGTGACCCGGCCAACCAACCAAGATGGCCGCCATGGCTAAAAATAGAACATAGGGGTGAAATGTAGATTTTGGCTTATAACTCAAAAACCAAAGCATTTAGAGCAAATCTGACAGGAGTAAAATTGTTTATCAGGTCAAGATCTATCTGCCCTGATATTTTCAGATCAATCGGACAACCCGTTGTTAGGTTGCTGCCCCTGAATTGGTAATTTTAAGGAAATTTTGCTGTTTTTGGTTATTATCTTGAATATTTTTATAGATAGAGATAAACTGTAAACAGCCATAATGTTCAGCAAAGTAAGATTTACAAATAAGTCAAAATGACCAAAATGGTCAGTTGACCCCTTTAGGAGTTATTGCCCTTTATAGTCAATTTTTAACCATTTTTCGTAAACCTTAGTTATCTATTACAAAAATCTTCTCCTCTGAAACTACATGGCCATATTAATCAAAACTTGGCCACAATCTTCTTTGTGGTATCTAGTTTTAAAAATATGTGGCGTGACCCGGCCAACCAACCAAGATGGCCGCCATGGCTAAAAATAGAACATAGGGGTGAAATGTAGATTTTGGCTTATAACTCAAAACCAAAGCATTTAGAGCAAATCTGACATGGGTAAAATTGTTTATCAGGTCAAGATCTATCTGCCCTGATATTTTCAGATCAATCGGACAACCCGTTGTTAGGTTGCTGCCCCTGAATTGGTAATTTTAAGGAAATTTTGCTGTTTTTGGTTATTATCTTGAATATTATTATAGATAGAGATAAACTGTAAACAGCAATAATGTTCAGCAAAGTAAGATTTACAAATAAGTCAACCTGACCAAAATGGTCAGCTGACCCCTTTAGGAGTTATTGCCCTTTTAGAGTCAATTTTTAACCATTTTTCGTAAACCTTAGTTATCTATTACAAAAATCTTCTCCTCTGAAACTACATGGCCATATTTATCAAAACTTGGCCACAATCATCTTTGGGGTATTTAGTTTTAAAAATGTGTGGCGTGATCCGGCCAACCAACCAAGATGGCCGCCATGGCTTAAAATAGAACATAGGGATGAAATGTAGATTTTGGCTTATAACTCAAAAACAAAAGCATTTAGAGCAAATCTGACGGGGTAAAATTGTTTATCAGGTCAAGATCTATCTGCCCTGATATTTTCAGATCTATCGGACAACCTGTTGTTAGGTTGCTGCCCCTGAATTGGTAATTTTAAGGAAATTTTGCTGTTTTTGGTTATTATCTTGAATATTATTATAGATAGAGATAAACTGTAAACAGCCATAATGTTCAGCAAAGTAAGATTTACAAATAAGTCAACATGACCAAAATGGTCAGTTGACCCCTTTAGGAGTTATTGTCCTTTATAGTAAATTTTTAACCATTTTTCGTAAACCTTAGTAATCTATTACAAAAATCTTCTCCTCTGAAACTACATGGCCATATTAATCAAAACTTGGCCACAATCATGTTTGGGGTATCTAGTTTAAAAAATGTGTGGCGTGACCCGGCCAACCAACCAAGATGGCCGCCATGGCTAAAAATAGAACATAGGGTGAAATGTAGATTTTTGGCTTGAAACCAAAGCATTTAGAGCAAATCTGACATGGGCAAAATTGTTCATCAAGTGAAAATCTATCAGCCCTGAAACTTTCAAATGAATAGGACAACCGGTTATTGGGTTGCTGCCCCGAAATAAGTAATTTGAAGGAAATTTTGCAGATTTTGGTTATTATCTTGACTATTATTATAGAAAGAGAACTGTAAACAGCAATAATGTTCAGCATAGTAAGATCTATAAATAAGTCAACATGAACAAAATTATCAGTTGACCCCTTAAGGAGTTATTGCCCTTTATAGTCAATTTTGACAAATTTTTCGTAAATTTTTGTTATCTTTTACAAAATTCTTCTCCTCTGAAACTTCTGGGCCAAATTAAACCAAACTTGGCCACAATCATTATTGGGGTATCGAGTTTTAACAATATGTGACGTGACCCGTCCAACCAACCAAGATGGCTGCCATAGCTAAAAATAGAACATAGAGGGGAAATGTATTATATCTCTGAAACCAAAGCATTTAGAGCAAATCTGACTGGGTAAAATCGTTTATCAGGTCAAGATCTATCTGCCCTGAAATTTTCAGACAAATCAGACAACCTGTTGTGGGTTGCTGCCCCCTGAATTAGTAATTTTAAGGAAATTTTGCAGATTTTGGTTATTATCTTGAATATTATTATAGATAGAGATAAACTGTAAACAGCAATAATGTTCAGCAAAATAAGATCTACAAATAAGTCAACATGACCAAAATTGTCAATTGACCTCTTCAGGAGTTATTGCCCTTTGTATTGAATTGTAAAAAAATTTCATAAATTTTTGTTAATTTTTGTAAATTTTTAGGAAATATTTTCCACTGTAATCACTGGTCCAAGTTCATTATAGATAGAGATAATTGTAGCAACAAGAATGTTCAGTAAACACATCACCATCACAAAAACACCATTTTGTCATGAATTTATGTGTGTCCATTGATAATATGCACATAGACCAAGGTGAGCGACACAGGCTCTTGAGAGCCTCTAGTTTTTATATTTTATTCAAATGTTGTGAATTTTTGTTGAAAATATTAAACATAATGTGATATCTTCTTCCTTTTTCCCCAGCTTGAAAATATGTGATTAATAGATAATTACATGTCATTTTCCATATTGGCCCTCTGGCTTGATATTGGAATATAGGGCTGATACTAGGGCCAATATAGAAAAAATGCCATATACTAATCTATAACTATCGCTATTTTGTGCATTTTTCCTTTGATCTTTTTTTGTGGTTATTTTTTATATCATGCTACTCGCTTGAGGTGGAAAATTATCGCTAGAAACTAAGGAGGCACGTGGTGTTGCAAATGAAATTGACAAGTTGTTATATGTAAAATAGCGATAAACAGATTAGCATTGGTCATCTCAACCGTACCGGCTCAGGCGAGAAAAACAAGCTCGTTGAGATGATCAAAGATAATCTATAAGTGTGTAAAGAACAATTATTCAAGATATAGAAAGTAAATGCTATAAATACATCTGGGACGTTATTGTATAGATCATTTAGCTATCACGACGATAAAACGTATATACAAAACACAACGTATATATTGAGATTCTTTAACAGGGCGATTACAAATGATTGATAAACAAAGTAATTCTATATAAAAAATGTAGATGTGGTATGATTGCCAATGAACCAACTCTCCATAAGAGACCATATATAGGTAACCGTACGGCCTTCAAAAATGATCAAAGGTAATACCGCATAGTCAGCTATAAAAGGCCCCGAAATGACAATGTTATACAATTCAAACGAGAAAACAAACGGCCTTATTTATGTACAAAAAATGTAACGAAAAACAAATACTAGTATGTAACACATAAACAAACGACAAGCACTGAATTACAAGCTCCTGCCTTAAGACAGCCACCTACATACATCCATAATGTGGCGGGGTTAAACATGTTAGCGGTATCCCAACCCTCCTCTAACTAGAGGTAATGGTATAACAGCACAACATAAGAACGAACTATAAGAATCAGTTGAAAAGGCTTAGAAAAGGTAGACAAAAGATATCATAGGGACAGTCAAACTCATAAATCGAAAATAAACTGACAACGCCATGTCTAAAAATGAAAAAGACATTACAGACAAAACAATATTACACATGACACAACATATGAAAACTAAAAAATAAGCAACACGAACCCCACCAAAAACTAGGGGTCATCTCAGGTGCTCCAGAAGGGTAAGCAGATTCTTCTACACATGTGGCACCCGTCTTGTTGCTCTTGTTTTAACAAATCCGGTAGTCTAATTCGGTAGGTCACATTCATGAAAGGAAGGGGATTGTAGTTACGACGTGAGAAACATATCCGATATCATCTGTGAAACGGTTATTCCATAACGGTCAACCAACTCGTGATGGCGTCCGTAAAATTTACGAAGGAATGATTTCAACTTCACCATTTTCTAACTCTTGTTTTAATCGCTTCCTTTTGAGCAGCAACCCTCTATCAAGAAAATCATGATAGGAAATACAAGCATGGGAATATCTTATCAATTGGGTGATATATACCCCGTATGCAGGTGCTGCTGGAATGCTGCTAAACTCGTCAGATGAACAAAAATACAAAAGGACGTGGCCGGGTACTTGTGCATCCCAAAAACAAAAATACACTAGGTACAGATCTGAGAGTACTCGCAATTAGCGGACAGCTAGTTCAAAGCCACTAACAACTAATTAAAATATCATGCATCTAAGACTAAATTATCAATCCGTACACATCCAACACCCAATGGATTAAGTGTAAAGACGGCATAACAGTCAGAGAAAAACATGACCTTGTGCAATTCCAATATACAGGTATCGACTATGTCTCAAAACGCATTTTGGTAAAGTAAAATCATTAGTTACGGAATTTAAAAATATCTCATTGTGGTTTGTTTAAAAGAGGGATATAAGATACAACAGGGACAGTCATCTCATAGATAGAAAAAAATACAACGCCACTGCTAAACATACAAAGACAAACAGACAAATAATAGTACAGAAGATACAACATAAAAAAACTAAAGACAACTTGGGGTGATCTCAGGTGCCCTGGAAGGGAAAGCAGATCCTGCTCCACATGTGGCACCCGTCGTGTTGCTTATGTTTTTACAAATCCGGTAAATAGTCTAATTCGGTAGGTCACATTCCTGAAAAGGGAAATGTTATTGAAGTTCCGACATAAGGAACATATCCGATATCATCTGTGAAACAGTTATTCCATCGCGGTCAACCAACTCGTGATGGCGTCCGTAAAGTTTACTTTCAACTCCACCATTTGGAACACTTGTTTCAAAAGCTTCTTTGTGAGTAGCAATCCTCTATCAAGGTAAAAACTGGTTGATTAAGATGAATTTTAAAAAGAGGAAAATTCTAGAATAAATCAAACACGTCCCTAATTTTTATAGAGAATTTTTAAATGTTGGGAAATGTCAGGCGGTGGACAGACGAAAACCCCTACCAAATAAACTCATCATAGATACAAAAAAAATCAAAAGTTTTGTTAACAGTTAATTTATAAATATGACCATATCTATGATAATTCATGTCAGTACAGAAGTGAACTTCACAGAATAAGAAAAACAGGTAATTTCGAAAATTAATACATTTTTGTGGAAAATTGGATAAAGAGTAACTTGGTATTGGTCAATGATATTATAGGCGTCACTTTAAATATTTCTTAACATTTTATTTTGCAAAAATTAGTCTGTAAGAAAAATTGGATAGCTAAAACAAAAAGAATAGTTTCACATGTTTAAGTCTGAAAATTCTATTAAGAATAATGTAAATATTCCTAGACGTCAATTGATCTGGACAGAACTAGATTTTCAACAAACATATTATACAAGTCAATTTGTAAAACTGAACCGTCACTTGGTGTGAACAAATGGATGCGTATTTTGCAAGTTAATGAGAATCTTGGTGTAAATCAATTATATTACTTCATGTTTCATTTAAAGAAAAAAAGAGAATACGTTAAAAAAAAGATAGATTGAAACTTTTACAATGTTATCATCAACAAACATTTTTTGTTTAAATGGAAACAAAAAAACGACAGTCTATGTAATGTGTGTAACGAAGAAGGAGAAAACCACTTTTTAAATTTGAGGTTTTTATATATAAACAAACCTTACTATGTATCTAATCAAAAGTCGACTAATTTAAAAGTTTATTATTTTGTTTAAGAATGCATAAAACAATATAAACAAAACAGAACAGTTTAAATACTCAAGTCACTAAAAAGAAGTATACTCGATTGATAAGATAACAACACAAGGCATAAAACTTTTGTACAATTGTATTTCAAGAAATGTGTAAATACATTATGTATATAAATTAATACCAGCAGCTGACTAGTGATTAGTGGATTATTAAAAGGACACATTAAGAAAAGCTTGGTTTTGTAACAAGCATATTTGGTAAACAAAATAAAAAAAAAATTGTTTGAAAATAAAACAAAAGTTTAGTCATTGTATATGATATATAGGTAAATACTTTATAAATCCCATTTATTTGAAGCTATATATTTTGAATCCTTTACCTTGAGAATATACTTATTTATTCAAGTGAGTTCAAGCGATATCAAACGATATTTATATCTTTTCGTTATTTTATCGCAATATGTTCCATTGATTGAATTTCTTATTGACTTTCTCAGACATTTTTGTTTGGTCTTAAATACAGATTTAATTATTTTTTATATCATTCCCAATATTTCATTTTGATTGCCAATTAGTGATTTTTCATCTGAAACTGAAACATTTTGAATAACAATTTATAATTCTCATACTTAAAGCATTTAAACATGAAAACAGTTTCTCTTTATGTAAGAGACTTTTGTGACGTGTTCTTTCATAAGTCGATCATTACTCTATAAAGTTCTGTGTTCTGCAGCGTCATATCTTATTCCAGTGGTAGTCACCGTCGACAGTGGGTCTCTATTGGAGTGGGATTTTGTTTACTGCAAGTTCTAATCGTGTACAAGAGGTAAATGTTTTTCTTTTAATTTATATTATCTATTTTACTAGGTATTCTGTTATGAATATTCAAACATTCACAATCAATAGAAATCAAAAGCATGAATATTCAAACAATCACAATGAATAGAAATCAAAAGCTCATAAAACGAATGGATAGCAACTGTCATATTCCTTACCTGGTACAAGCATTTTCTTAAATAGAAAATTGTGGATTGAACCTGGTCTTATTGCTAGCTTGATCTCTCACTTGCATGGCAGTCGCATCACATTCAATTACTAAGTATATTGACAACGATGTGTGAACAAAACAAACAGACATAATAGGTAAAAAAAATATCAGACACATTTTAGTTGATCACATCCAAACAACTTCTTGACAATGCAGATCATTTCTTTATGTGGATTGTAATGTACATGTCCTTTCAAGTGTGCCTGCTTTGTCTAGGGTAGATTGGTAATACATAATAAGAGTTCAAGTAGAAATGGAAAAGATTCGTTCATAATACACTATTAAAAACTTATGCGTTTGTTTGTTTTTCAGCACCGAAAGAATCCGTTATGATGTTCCAAAAACATCCTAGGATGATGACAATTGTGGTATTAGTTATCACATGCGCATGCTGTTTTAAAGGTTCTTTAGCCAGACATAACCCATATACACCAACTAAATACCAGGAAAAGATTGCTCAAGGATTTTCCACGAATTATTTCAAAACCCTCAATTTCAATAAGTACAACAAAAACAACTTGGCTGATGTTTATGAACGAGGTTTCAGAAATTTACGACTAAGATGTAGAGCAGATCTTGACAATTTTACGGACTGTCTTTTTAACCAATTTAGAGACTGTCGTGAACGATTGTCTTGCTACGAACATTGCCCCAATAGTTTCTTAGATCCATCACGAGGCCGAAGCTTTCGCTACTGATTCACATCGAACAAAATATTTGGAGTGGTGGACTAGTGTTGCTGAAAGGTTGAAAGATAAAGACTACAGACTTTCATTCAACCTATTTACAGAACTAGGAGTCGACTCATGTGAAAATGAATGCGCACAAAGTCTCAGAGAAAACACAGTAAAATACAACGACTGGACATCTGCTGTTGTAAAAAAGATAAGAGAATCCGGCGGAAAGAATGATAAACGGATCGTGATTCTAGGTTCTCCAAAGAAAACTGCAAAGGGGTTAGAAGAAATTAACCAAAATATTTATAAAAACGATCATTATATGATGGCAGAGTGGCATATCTATGCATCCGGACCAAATAAAAAACTAAAAAACGACGGTAATCCAGGTCAAAAATACTGGTCTGGGACTGGCGACGATTTCGGAAAAAATAATGTCATGACTGCCATTGGATATGCCAACTATTTTACATCAGTTTACAATTTGACCACTTATCTTGGTGCTTGGATGCCACAAGCTAATGCAAACGGGGACTTGAACCAAACGGAAATCGTTAATTTTGGGAAATATTTTGCCCAAGTAATCAAACCGATCCCTTGGTCCATGAATGTTCTTGATACCTACTACGACACAAAGAATAGCAATTGGAAATTAGATGAACAGGTTATCAAAGTTCAGACATTAAATATGTCACGAGTTCTGGATGAAATTATATCGGTTATGTAATGATTTCAGAAGAACATTCTTTCTTCCATGGTTTTTACATGCTCATTAATAAATATGAGCATTTAAGACATTCAATATAAATAAATTGTTTATTCAATAATTCAAAACAATACCGAGGAAATTTGAAATGCATTTAAGAAATTGACAAAAGAAAAACGTCTATCGATCACGTAAGGTACCAAAAACGTTTGATATAAAGAAAGTTTAAAGTCATCAGTGACGTCATAAATTTAAAAATTGTACAAATGAAAGTTGTATCTTTATTATAGAGTGTCTTATATTATCAGGTTTTCTAACCCTGGTTTTTCTTATATGATTCAATGTTATTTCTCTTTTTTCTTATTTACTAATTTATGATTTATCATATGATTTAGATTAGTTATACTTAGTGTTTTCTGATACAGTATTTTTCTTATGTAGATATATTTAAAACTTATCTCATATATCCACTATATTTCCATAATGTGATATGATACATATTTTTGTATCATATAATGCAGGTTTTTAACGGCGAAATACCTTTTTATTCTTGTAACAATTTTCGTGATTTTCGTAGATGGCTTTATCCACGAATCTAGGCTTTATCCACGAATTTAATTTTTAGCCATGGCGTTGTCATTTTATTTTCGATCTATGAGTATGAATGTCTCTCTTGTATCTTTCGCCCCAATTTTGTTAACAGATAAATCTGCTTTATTTCCAAACGCTGTAAGAACAGGTGAGTGAAAATATAAACCTTAAATTCAGGAACCTACGGACAGGCAACTTGTTTTGTCATAACCAGGAAAATTGATACCCACGAATAAAAGTTCCTTCATAGTATTGTAATTTTCCTCCATATTATTGCTTACTTAAAAAGTGTATTTGGTTACTTATTACTTTCTAAAAAAATTAATTACCATGTGGTTAATGTGTTTATATGCAAATGTAAATAATTTCATTAGTGCAGTAAAACACTATTTTCAATAAGATTGTTATGCAAGTGTTTGTAACATGTAGTTAAATGGCACATAATATCTGCAATATTGTTCTGGTTCTTGCTTAAATGAATAAAGATGATACCTTCAACATGACGCTCTGGCATCTGATCGAGTTTATGTTGCCAATATTTTACCGTTATGACAAAATTGTTGTGACAGAAATAAAAAAACAAATCAAGCTAAACCAGAAATACGAATGGCACCTTGAAGAGAATATATTTTCATTAGATAAAAATAAAAGAGAGACCTCGATCCAGTAAAGTTAAAAGCTAAAATGGTACATTATCATAGACGATAGTTAGCAAAAAGTAAAAATCACAAAAAAATACTGAACTCAGAGGAAATCCAATCGGAAAGTCCATAATCACATGGCAAAATCAAATGACAAAACACATAAAAATCGAATGGACAAGAACTGTCATATTCCTGACTTGGTACAGGCATTTTCACATGTAGAAAATTGGTGGATTAAACCTGGTTTTAAAGCGCTAAACCTCTCACCTTGATGACAGTCTCATCAAATTCCGTTATATTTACAATGATGCGTGACGATAGTTAGCAAAACAATATAAAAGTGTCAGAAGACATACATGTAAAGACGTAACTATAAACACGAATCGATAACTGTTTTTAAACCATTTTACTAAGTAATCTCAAAGAGTTTTGATATGTGGTTATATGTTAAATAAAATAAAGTTTTTATTTGAGGTTAACTGATTATCGAACCGTTTTGTTTTATTGTTGCAAATTAGTTTTTAACAAAGAATATTTGTATGTCCCACCTACGATAGTAGAGGGGCATTATGTTTTCTGGTCTGTTCGTCCGTCTGCTCGTTCGTCTATTAGTCCGTCCGTCTGTCCCGCTTCAGGTTTAAGTTTTTGGTCAAGGTAGTTTCAATCAACTTGAAACTTAGTACACATGTTCCTTATGATATGATCTTTCTTAATTTAATGCCAAATTAGAGTTTTGACCCCAATTGCACGGTCCATTGAACGCAGAAATTGATAGTGCAAGTTTCAGGTTAAAGTTTTTGGTCAAGGTAGTTTTTGATGGAGTTGAAGTCCAATCAACTTGAAACTTAGTATACATGTTCCCTATGCTATGATCTTTCTAATTGTACCCCAATTTCACGGTCCAGTAAACATAGAAAATGATAGTGCGAATGGGGCATCTGTGTACTATGGACACATTCTTGTTTTTTATCGAACAGTAATTTATCTGTATTCTCCATTATTACGAGAATACAATTCGCTTTGTCTTATAAGTTATAAGTACTTCATGGTAGATTTAGGCTTAACAAACAAATGCAGCGGGTTTAAACGTTTTGATAGGTACCGACCTACTCTCTTACCTGAAACAATAGTGAAACATCACAACATAAAAGACACACTATAAAACATCAATTGAAATGGCTTAACTTAATTAAAAGACATATTAACACAGATAAAAATGATCTAAACGAATAAATCTGATCTATGACACAATAAATGAATACAAAAGTAATAAAATAATGGGTGAATAAATATAAACAACAGCAGTATACCGCGGTGACATGTTGAAATTTTCAAAAAGTAAACCATAACCTTGGAGAAGTATAAATGGAAAACGGAAACTGTTGCTCATAGTACTAGAACATATTTGAAAAGATTTTGTCGTACCAAACACGTATCAAAGCTAGTATATGTTACTAACAGAGAGAACAACAACATATTTTTTACATAACAGAGGATAAAGTCTCGATGAAACCAATGTGTTCATGGTAGATTGTAGTTTAATCTTCTCTTCTGATTGATTGACTGGCGCTTTATGAGTTTTCTTTTTTTTTTTTTCTTTTTTTTTTAAATTTGATCATACTTTATTGATAGTTTGACATTTGTTAGTGGATACATCAAATACCGGTACCTTATCCCGGCCTCGTTAACCGTTAGTAGCATATAGTCGATTTGGTTAGTATTTGTTAGTTTTTTTAACTGTAATATATACATTTATAAATCATTGTAAATTATAATATATCCAACTAAAACATAATCAATACAGAATGATCAATAAATCTGAATAGATGAAAAAAATATAAAGAATAAATAAATAAAAATCACAGAAATTTGGAATTTTGGAAAAAGTAAAAAAAAAAAATAAAAATAATAAATATATTTTACTTACAGCATTCATAATGTAGCTTGCAGGATTTATTTATTCAAATATTTGCGTACAAGCAATAACTTAGAGGAACATACATGTAGTTATAAACATAGACTAAAACATCAAGCATATATATAAACCAACATATAACAGTATCAAATCATAACATGTGGATAAGGAAAGAAATGTACATAAAAATAATTCCGGTACATGATGTACCAATTTTTTGATAATCAACCTAGTCTTCTAAAATTGGAAGCCAGGGGTCCCAGCAGATATTGGCCATATGAAAATGTTTTCTTTTAAAAAATAAATTCTTTTCTAGTGCCAGAGATTCTTTGAGGTAGTTTTTAAGTCCTGTAAAATTTACAATTTTTTCACATAGTTTGGTTCTGTAAATATAGAATTTTGTCAGGAGTATAATTAAGTTTTTTATCATATTATTTCCGTTGTTACCTAAATTTCCAAATAAAATAATATCTATATTAAATGGAATCAATATTTGTGTTTGGTTATAAATCCAATCACCAAGTTCAATCCATAAATCTGAAATTTTATGGCATGTCCAAAATATGTGCTCAATATCTTCAATAGCTTCATTACAGAAAGTACATTTATCTGATTGTTTTATCTTAATTTTAAATAAAAATTTATTTGTGCCTATGATTCTGTGCACTATTCTGTACTGGAACCAATGTAGTTTAGAGCTTTTTGTGGTGTAGAAAGACATATTATGCACTTTTTTCCAATCAAAATTTTTATTTAATCTTAGAGACCATTTATCTTCACAACTAGGCCTTGTACTACTTTTTTCTAAGAAAACATTATACATATCTTTTGACCCTTTATTTGACAAAAAAATGTTCTAATATTATTTGGTAGAATTGGTCCATGAACTTTATTAAGATTTTCTATAGAGATATTATGTTTAAGAGAATTTTGATATGATTTTATTGCTGATATAACTCCATTATAAACTAGAAAGTTAGATTTAATTTCATAAATATTTTTGCATTGCTCAAACGACATTAATTTACCCTCATTATCTACCAGATCATTAATCAATAAAATACCGTTATCAGCCCAGTCTTTATAAAACACACTTCTGCTACCTATTTTACTGGAACCCCATTCCAATCCCCACTTTACACACATGGTGTCTTGACTATATTTTTTCTTTCCTATCCACACCACCTTTGTCTTGTCTAAGTTCATATGGAGACCAAACATTTCAGCATATTTATGTAATAAGCGGAGAGATGCGTCAAGGCACTCTGGTGAACCGTCAAGAATAATTGATGTGTCATCAGCATATTGAGAGATCAAATATTCAGTATCATCTATTTTAATTCCCTTTATATCTTTATTTTTTCTAATTAATATTCCAAGTATTTCTGCACATAAAAGAAATATATACGGTGATAAAGGATCCCCTTGTCGACAACCTCTTTGAATTTCAAAGAATTCAGATAAAAAACAATTTTGAGAAACTGCAGAACTTATATTTTTGTAAAAGGTTCTTACCCATTGTTTTATAGAGGGGCCGAAATTGAAAAAGTCTAAAACGTCTTCAATGAAATTCCATGATACAGAATCAAAAGCTTTTTCAAAATCTATGAGAAGGAGCAGTCCTGGTAAATCATTTAGTTCTGTATGAAATAATATATCGTAAATAAGACGAGTATTCTCCCCTATAAATCTACCCGGAATAAAACCGGTCTGATCACTGTTAATAATTTGAGGTAGAACTAATTTTATACGCTCAGCTATGCAGCTTGATGCTAATTTATATGTGGTATTTAGTAAACTTATTGGTCGCCAGTTTTTCATGAATTGTCTCGGTTTATCTCCCTTTGGTATACAGGTTATAATACCTTGTCTTTGAGTAATTGATAATTCCCCCTTTTCGTAACCATTAATTATAGACCGAAATACAAATTTTCCTATATCTATCCAAAAAAACTTGAAAAATTCATTTGTGAAACCATCTGACCCAGGGCTTTTTTCATTTTTCATTTTTTGCAAAGCAGTTTTCAATTCACCATAAGTAATTTCACCCTCCAAAGATTCTCTAATGTTATTATTTATTTTTTTAATATCAGTATCAGGGATTTCATTGTTTAGGTTAACATTATTCAAACTTTCTGTTTTAGTATATAGCCTTTTGTAATAATTGTTTGCTTCTTTTAATATTTTATCTTGCTCACTGATAGTGTCCCCTTTTTCATTGACTAATTTTGGAATAGTTTTATTTATAAAATGTTTAGTTTCTAAATTTAGAAAAAAGTTTGAAGGTTTTTCTCCTTCTTCTATCCATTGGATTTTGGATCTGATGTAGGACCCCCTAATCTTTTCTTGTCTTAATACTTTTAGATCAGTTTTCTTTTTTTCAGTTTCAATAAATATTTCTTCTGTCAATATTTGTTCTTCTAGTTTTTTAATATCTTCTGATAGTATTCTTTCTTTTTTATCTTTTTGTTTCTTCCTAAAAGAAGCATATGAAATTGATTTTCCTCTAATTTCTGTTAATAAAGTTTCTAGAAAGAGTTGATCGTTTATAGTAAATTGAATTTCTAAGTCATTTATCTTTTCTTATGTTTCTCTCTGGTATACTAGTGATGCGTATTGTTCTTTAACTTTATTTATAGTCTCTTTAACAGCAGCTGAATATTCAATGTCATGTAAAAGTGAATTGTTAAATTTCCATAGACCTTTACCAATTATAAAGTTATTCATCTTTAAATGTAACATTATTGGGGAGTGATCGGATCTATAACTGTTGAGAATGTGTATATCATGTACATGTTGATTAAGGCCTTGCGATATTAAAAAGAAATCCAATCTTGCTTGTTTAATGGGATTATTTTTTCTCCATGTAAATTTTTTTAGTTCAGGGTACAATTCCCTATAGGGATCTGTTAAATCATAATTTTCTATTATATTTAAAACTTTCTCTTTGGCTTTTGAGTTATTTACATTTTGGTAATTATAAGTATCAAGATTTTGGTTTTGGACTAAATTGTAATCTCCAGTTATTAAAACTGATTGGTTGTCCAAGTCTTCTATTGTATCACTTACTCTAGAATAAAATTCAGGTGAATCTTTATTTGGACCATATAAGCTTATCAAAGTTATTCTTTTTCCTTCAATTTCAATATCAATTCCTAACAGATTTCCTTGATCATCTTTTTTCATCCTATATATCTTGTATTCAAAGTTTTTGGTAAAAAATATTGCTACCCCTCTTTTGTTTGTTGCAAAAGAATTGAAAATACAGTCTCCTCCCCATAGATTTTTTTATTGATATTTCTTCTGTTTCTGAAAAATGTGTATCTTGTAAACAATATATGTGGCAATTTTTTGCTTTAAGATAATCAAAAACATCTCTCCTCTTCTCCTTTGAATTTAAACCTTGACAGTTGTATGAAACAATTTTTATACCACTATCACTCATTTATTCAATTTTATTTTTATAGCTGAATAATAAATACTTGAGATTTGATAAGAGTATTGCGACCGTCTTCTCCCATAGTGTTTTATATAAGTAAGTGATAATGTAACTCTGAAATGTCTGACCTTTATGAGTTTTCTGGCTTATATATAAACTGCGACCATCGGCTATCTGTATTTGTTCTTCCTGTTGATGGGCCATGGAATTCGATATTAAATGGCTTTGTCTGACAACTTTCTCAGTTTTTTAATGTTTACGATGCAAAGATCGCTGGTTATATGTGACCAACAGAACTAATTGTTTTGGTTTTTTTTCGGGACAATTGGGTAATTAAACGTTTAAAATTCACCTATATCCTCTTCTGGTCTAGCAAAATAACATGTACAGTTATATCTTTATAGTAAAATGATATTATTTTACAGTAATAATTTTTGGTAAACGAAAATTTAAATCCTAATTCTACTTTTTTATGATTTTGAAGGTACTTGTTACGAGTTTTAATAGTTAATGATTATAAAGTCCATTAATATTGCAAACAGTCAGCTCTAGGCAGAATATTTATACTAATGGAATAAATTTTTCCCTCTTCAACTGAGTATAACAGTTTAGAAAATTGCTTAAAATAAAATTGGTGTATACCCGAAATGTTTTACGAAGGGCCATTCAAAATCCTAGGTAATGCATACAGCACTAGCCATGACTTATATTGCTTCGAGCATATGTGTGAAATAATTATAATCTGTTGATACCTAGCATGTAAAACAATCTTCACCATAAATGTGTTCGTTGCATTCTGAGAGGAATAGCGGTTTATAATAATCGAATTTAAATTGTTTTTCTTTGAAAGAAATATGTATTTCTCTATATTGGGTATTTTATATACTACTACTGATCTTTGCCATTATACCGGTTTTCATTCGTTTAATAATTGTAAAGAATTGCGCTAATATTTACGTACCCTTTTGCGGTACGGCCACTATCTTTGTGACGTCGCGTAATTGTTATACTTTATGTTGTATTGAATAGAAACGTATTATGGCAGTTGTTCTATCTTTAACGTCTTAGATCAAAATACACAACGCAACGCAATAATCTAAATTGGTGCCGTGACTTCAAACGGAGAGAATAGACATCAGCCGATTAAAATCCTTGAGAGCGGGGAACAAAGCAGCTGTAACAAAAGTTTTTAAAAAACTGGAGGAAGCCATCGGAGATTCACAAATAGACACGGAGGAAGTATCAACATTGCTCGAAGCAACTGAGAAGAAAAAGAAGACGTTAGCCTCAATAGACGAACAGATATTAAATGCAGTCGAATCAGAAGATATTACAAATGAAATTCTTGAAACAGATGAGTATTATTTAGATTTAGAGGGTAAAATTCGAAAATTAAAAAAGTTCTTAAAACCCGTACCAAACGCAAAATTTTCGATAATAGATTCAAACGCACCAGAGTTTGTTCCGTACACAAATCCATTTACTCACACAAGTCAGCAATTATCTCAGTCAAGTTCGACCTCGAGTAATAACCATCGCCTACCAAAGCTATCTCTTCCCAATTTTAATGGAGACATTTTACAATGGCAATATTTCTGGGATTTATACGAAACCACGATTCATCACAATCACACATTAACTGACATTCAGAAATTTTCGTACTTGAACTCATTGCTTCAATTTGAAGCTGCAAACGTAATTTCAGGATTCATCATGACAAATCCAAACTATCACAAAGCAATTGAATTATTGAGAAACCGCTATGGCCAACCACATAAAATCATTAATGCGTATATAAAAGCACTACTTGATATACCCGCACCACATGATACATTAGAAAGTTTGAGAACATTTCATGACAAATCGGAAGCTTACATACGGGGTCTAGAGTCTCTCGGACAATGTCAGGAAATGTACGGTTCGCTATTGATACCAGTGATTATCGGGAAGATACCTCATAAAGTACGAAAAAATATAACACAAGAAAACAGGAGCGACAGTTGGAATATTCAATTGCTAAGAAACGCGATATGTAAAGAGATTTCTATTCAAGAGTCCGGATACGGGGATTATACACAGACGTATTCAACCGCAACTCCTAGCGCAAATTTCATAACAGGCGTTAAACAACTAACTACAGATAAAACCCGTCCGATAAACACAACAGACAAATCATTAAACTCGAATTGGAAGAAACAATGCACATATTATGACGGAAACCACTGGCCAAACGAATAGCCATTATAAAAGAAAAGAGATTATCCTTTAATTGTTTGGGTAAACATAAAATAGCCGATTGCAAATCCAAGAATACTTGTAAGTGTTGCCACTGGAAGCATCACTCTTCATTATGTAAACAGAACTCGTACTCAAATAAGCATCATATTGAAACTGAACAATCCCAAAATATAGTAGACACAGAAACTAATATGCTGTAAACCGCTAGCGAAGAAAGGTCAACTGTATTATTGAAAACCGCATTCAGTCCAGTCGTTCACAAAAATACATGTATAGATGCAAGAATACTCTTTGACGAGGGAGCTCAGCGCTCGTTTATAACCGCAGAACTAGCAGCTAAATTGGACATTAAAAAAGAGGGGTCTGAAAAATTAAGTATAGCTACATTTGGAAGTACTACAAAAAAGGTGAGAAATCTTGACAAAACAACAATTAATCTTAAGTCTACCGAAGGAGAATTAATCCCCATTAAAGTTTTAATTGTACCAACCATTGCTTCACCACTTCAAACTCACAACATAGGAATAACGCAGAAGTTTTCATATTTACGTGGTCTAAATTAGCACACCCAGTCATGGAAGGAGAATTATTTGAAATATCCTTATTAATTGGAGGTGATTTTTACTGGGACATAGTTCAAGACAAAATAGTGCGTGGAAACGGTCCAACCGCAGTTAGCTCGAAAATTGGATATTTACTTTCCAGTCCTGTCCCTACGCGAACCAGTAATGCATCTTTCTCAATGATGAATATACTAGTATGTCACAAACAAGAAAAGTGCGATCTTGAAAAATTTTGGAAGCTTGAATCGTTTGGAATTGACGCTTAAGAACAAAATGATCCAGACCTAGCTGAATCAATTGAAAATTACTTACAAACCTCCATAACGAAGAAAAAGGATAAGTATATTACGAAATTACCATGGGGAGAGAATGCGCCAGAACTACCGACAAATGAAGACATCGCAAAATGCAGAACGGAAAGCGTTATTCGTCGCCTTAAGAAGGATCCCGAGATGTTCCGAAAGTATGGTGAGATAAGTACAGACCAAGAAAAAAGAGGATTCATTGAAAAAGGTATATGATAAAAGAACATGCACAAACAAGGTTCATTACATTCCGCATCATCCCGTAAAAAAGGATTCAGTCACCACCCCGATACCCATAGTATATAACTGTAGCTGTAGAGCGAATGACAGTAGTCCTTGTCTTAACGATTGCCTAGCAACATATCCATATCAATTATGACTGATTTGACGGAGATATAAGTACGCGTTAGAATGTATAAATGTGCAGTTACAGCGGATATTGAAAAAGCATTTTTGCATATTGAATTAGATGGTGATGACAGAGATGTCACAAGATTTTTTATTGGTTAGAGAATCCCATGGACATAGAAAATTGTTTGATTACTTACCGATTTAAGGTTGTACTTTTCGGCGCCACCTGTTCGCCATTCATGTTAAGCAACACGCTAATGAAACATTTTAGAGACAATCCGTCAACTACATCAACAGAATTACAGAGAAATGTATACGTGGATAACGTTCAGACCAGTTTTACAGATAAACAATCACTTTTGAAATTCTACACGGAGTCAAGAAATTATTGTCAGAGGCAGGATTCAACTTACGGTCTTGGATTTTAATAGTACGGAATTACAGAACGTCGCAGGACGAGACAAGATCGGTCACAATGACGACATAGTCAAAATTTTAGGCATGAGATGGGATAGGGAATCCGACGATTTGAAATTTCAACAGATTGAATTTATGGAAAAGGACAAAATGATAACAAAACGTAAGGTTTTGCCCACATCGTCTAGAATTTTCGACCACCTTGGATTAATCACGCCAATTACGGTGAAAGCTTAGCTGTTTATGCAAACTTTATGGAAAGCAAAGTTGGATTTGGCTGAATATTTGTCCGACGAACTGAGAAGTAAATGGCAGGTAATAGCTTTAGATATAGTATTTCCACGAATGTTAACGGAAGGAGTTATTAACGAAAAAACGTCGCTACATATTTTCACAGACGGCAGTCAGTTAGCATACGGAGCTTGTGCTTACTTAGTTACAGCAAATTCATCGGTCATCGTCATGGCTTAAAACAGAGTTGTACCCGTAAAACCGATTTCATTACCACGTTTAGAACTTATGGGCGCGCTTATCGGCGCCAGATTAGCAAGGCATCTTCTTAAAGTCATAACAACAGAACATGTGTATATGTGGAGCGATAGTCAAATTAATTTGAGTTGGATTAAATCGTCAAAAAATTAAAACCGTTCGTAGCAAATCGACTTAAAGAAATAAGAAAATTAACAGAGAATGCTGGATGGAATTATTGTCCAATAGATGACAATCCAGCTGATTACTTAACTCGCAGAATTTACGCTAAACACCTTCATAACAACAGATTATGGATGAACGGTCCACAATGAATTTTAAATCGTGAAAATTGGCCGACATGGACGAGGAAAATAGAAGACTGTAGCACGATGGTAACTGTTAGTGATGACAATACAGACGATGATTTGTCGCTAGGAGATCTACAACAAGGATTATGTTGTCCGATAATGCAACAACCTTCAAGGCAGCCGCCGAAAAGATTACAAGATCAAGCAAAGACAACCGAATACAAGAAAAATTTGCCGATCAAGGAACTGAGTGGAAATTCATACCAAACCGAGCACCGTGGTTTGGAGGCTTTTGGGAACGCCTAATTGGACTCACGAAAAAGTCAATTAAAGGAATACTAGAAAAGTCATGTGTCACTACGGAAATGTTGAATACAATTATAATCGAGATCGAGGGAACTCTAAACAATCGTCCTATAACTCACATTTCTACTGATATTAAAGATCCAGATCCGCTGACGCCAGCGCAACTTTTATATGGTCGTCGACTTGACAACCGGTCGGAACAGAATATTGACAGTGTTACTTCCGAAGATTTGCACGTGAAACTGAATAAAAATTTACAGAGAAATAATGAACTAATCAACCATTTTCGCTCAAGATGAAAACACGAATATCTGACGTCACTCCGTGAATTGCACCGTACATCTGGAAAAAACGAACAAACAATACAAATAGGTGACATTGTACAAGTAAACAATGAAACAAATCGTATAATGTGGAAATTAGCAGTTGTACAAGATTTAGTTCGTGGAAAGGATGGACTCATTCGATCAGCTGTTATCAAGACCGACACAGTAATCACCAACCGTCCGATTGTGAAGCTCTATCCGTTGGAAATACTCAGTACAAATGATGACAGTGAATGAACTTTTCTGCCCTGGAGAAAAAATTAGTTTATGTATAGACTGTTCAATTAACTCCGGTTATTATATAGACTTGTAAAAGTGTTAAATTATTCAGACGTGAACAGTTAAAAAACTATTGAGAGACTTTAACTATGATTTTTTTCCATTTTATGTCACAATTGATCAGACATTTAATTTCAAATCAACGAATTTTTCATATTGTATTTCAAATTTGATCATATTCCTGGGCCGCAGAATGTAAAGAATTGCGCTAATATTTACGTACCTTTTTGCGGTACGGCCACTATCTTTGTGACGTCGCGTAATTGTTATACTTTATATTGTATTTAATAGAAACGTATAATGGCAGTTGTTCTATCTTTAACGTCTTAGATCAAAATACACAACGCAACGCAATAATCTAAAATAATCTAGCATTGGTTATATATCGAGATAGTGAATGAATGATGTCTATACGCTACCTAGCCTGTTATATCACGAGTTTGTAATTCAATTAAGGTCTCACTTATTAGCGACAAAAAACATTTAGACGGAATATACAAAACATCAATCCTGGTATCGATGATGAATTTATTTACAACCAATGGGTTGTTGCCACTGTTGGTGGATTTTTCATTCCCCGAAGGTTTCACCAGACCATTAGTCATAATTATACATTAACAGTTTACAAAGCTGTGAATTTTTGATATACTAAGTCACTTTCCTACCTTCAGAATAGATTACCTTAGTTGTATTTGGCAAACTTTTTGGTCTTCGTTCTTTTTTGATCTTTTTAACTGTTTTTATTCTAGCGTCACCGATGAGTCTTTTGTAGACGAATGCGCGTCTGACGCAAATTCAACATTTCCATCCAGGTGTCTATGATAAGTTTTATTTAGCAACAAGAACAATTCCACAAGAAAATAAATTTAGCGTCACAAAATTTAATCATTGCCTATTTCAAATAAAACAAATAAAGAAACATGCTTTGAAGTTTCTTTTTTAATATACATGTATTATAATCATTTTATTATACAGTCAGAATAGTGTATACATTTGTTCAAAGAAAAGTTTGTTTTTTTTTTTATTTTAGAGGAAATGTTTATGAATCAATATTTGAAACTTACCAGCGTAAATAGTGTATAAATGAATGGGAAATTGTTAAGCCATTATTTGTTAACACTTTGTACATGTATAATCAGTTGATTGAAGGATTCATTCATACCGTATTTTCATAGATTTACAGTAATTTTGATTTGCATATTCTATTTATCAATTGCTTCATTGTTGTGAAAATATAATGATTCTTGAATTGTACATGTATCAATTTGAAATTTTCCGATTCATTACACTTGAAATAAATGTCATACATTTTATTTATTTTTTTGATTTATCGATCTGAACATATTTCATAATGTGTAATATATCTTTTATTTTAGTGAAAATTCATTACAAGACTGTTTACCTATTATGTGAGTGTATCACAGTTGCACAATTTGACAGGGTTTTTTTTTCGCCTACGATTATTCATGATTCAGACAAAAGGGTTCATTGTGCTTATTTTTTTAATATATACTTACAAATTCAAACTATTGAGATATAATGACGAACATAATGTCTCAGCATAAACATACGAATTGTTTAGTCTGTAAGAAAAGCTATTAGCCGTCTAAGCATAAACATACGAATTATTTAGTCTGTAAGAAAAGTTATTAGCTTTTCACTGCTTTATTATGCTAAATGGCTGCAACTCGGGTACTCGATGCTATTTAAATACAGCAAAATTGAAAAAAGTATAAAATAATAATAAACTGTTATTCATAGAATCTTTTATACGTTTATATGTTTAAATACATTTAGCAATTAAACTTTCTTGTCAATAAATTTGTCTTCCTGTCGCTTATATTTTCTTTTTTGTCACTAAAATCATGAAATTTTCATTTACGTTTACCTTGAGATTTGAAATAACTGATTTTTTTTAAAACATTGTATTAAGTTGTTACCAATTATTAGTAGCCATAAAATACTTACTTTGCACTCAATAAATATTATGGTGATGCATGAAATCAAAATAAAATTACAATGAATTAAACTTTCCTTTGAGGGTAAAAGGTAAATTGGGGGAATTAAATAAACCTGTGATCACAATCTCAAATCAACTAAATGATCCCACCTGTTATTTACAGTCTATGAATAATTTATGATCCGATCAAACATATGTATCATTAAATCAATTTGGAGGTAATGACCTTAAATTCGAAGAATTTATTTCTTAATTGAAAAAAAAAATCTTAAATGATATATCCACACAGAAAATAGCTTTGTAATTGTGCATTATATCATCAAAGTCATATAGCTTACTTAAAGATGTTCATCAACCAACCAAACGATAATAAGCCACTGAAAAATGCACATGACATTATGAAAAACAAAATAGTGACTTCGTCAAAATGTAATTACATCCATCATATTTTCTAAACAAAAATGTATGATATTGAATTATTTTCAAGCAAATGTATTTTCGAAATCAGCATAAGGGTAAACTGTTATGATTGAACAAACGATGCAATTTTTTAACAATTCCAAGATTATATGCTTTATTAAATACCTTCAGAAATTGATTAAAGTATTATTATTCTCTGTTCAAAAGTCAACATTACATATAAGACATAAGACATTTTATTTCACTAAAGCCCCCACATGGGGTATGTTAGTACAACATTTTTTAACAAACAATAAAAATGTGAACATATTTACATTAGAACAACATGGTTAACAAAGGTGCAATAATAGTATATATAATTAATACAGATATTTGACAGGAAGTACAATTTATTGTAACATGATTAAACACATGTATTAAAAGGTTTTAACAACACTTTTGCAAAATTTTGCGATTCCAGTAAGTGTAAAAAAATCTGATGTATTCATCAATTCTTTAAATTTTAAAACATTAGGGTTATTATATATAAAAAGGTTAAAATTTAGCTCTTACATTGTTGAAAAAGGTACATTTGAATAAGTAATGAAACTCATCACCAAGTTCATTAGCATTACAAAGATTACAATGTCTTTCAGATCTATCAATATTAAAAAATCTGCCCGTTTCAATGAACAATTTATTACTAAGGCAACGGAATTTACATAAATACATTCTTAGATCAGATGGTAACACCGATAAATATTTCTCACAACAAAAATCAGACTTGTATATTCTGTAATTAAGACATTTTGCAGAATTCATAACATTATTACTCCAGTTCAACATAAATTTATCACTTAAACATTTCTTGACATTCTTACTAATATTATCAGATTTAGCAATTATTTTATCATCCCACATCAAATTAAATCCGCATTCATATAAAGTATTTTTAATTTCTAACAACCATTTAGAGTGGTAGATACCCCTTTTACTAAGATGATACAATATAGAATACAGTGTATATGAAATTTTTTCTCTTTTACCACACATGATACGTTGCCAGAAACCAACCATTCTAGCTTTAATAAGAATATGTACTGGTATTCTACCCAATTCTCCATAAATCATACAATGATCAGTACTTTTTTAACCTTCAAAATTATTTTACAAAATTGCATATGCAAGTTTCATATAATATTACAATTTTCAAAACCCCATACTTCTGCACCATATAACAAAATAGGTACAACCATTGTATCAAATAGCTCTAATTGCATATCAATTAGTAAATTCAACTTCCTAGCCTTTCTTAAGACTATAAACATGGCTTTTCTTGCTTGCTGTACAAGATGTGCTTTGGCGTCATTAAAATTTCCCTTAAAAGAAAATATAATACCAAGGTATTGAAAATTTGTAACAATATTAAGGCTTTCACCACTATATTTAAAGTTCATATTATCTGTGTTAAGTCTAGATCTTGAAAATATTACAACTTTTGTCTTAGATATGTTAACTTGCATTTTCCAAGTTTGACAATATAAATACATGGCATTTAATGAGGCTTGTAACTCTGCTGCCGATTCGGCTAAAATTACAGTATCATCTCCATATAATAACAAATATAAACGAAAATATACAGCGACTTCATCAGTATCAAGAAGACGTGCTGCAATACTCATATCAACTAAACCATTATATGAATGTGACATAAATTCGACCAAGTCATTTAAGAAAATGGCAAAGAATACAGGAGATAAATAGTCTCCTTGGCGTACACCAACATTGGATTTAAAAAAGTTTGAACAAGAGTTGCCTTGTCTCACACAAGACATTTTGCATTGTTATACATACTGTTTAAAATCTTAAACATTTTGCCATCAATGGTATATTTTAACAGTTTTTGCCATAAATATACTCTTCTGACAGAGTCAAAAGCTTTTCGATAGTCAACAAATACACAATACAATTTTCTACCTCTATGTAAGTATAAATCAATCAAGCATTTCAAATTAAAGATATGATCTGTCGTACTATAACCTTTTCTTAACCCTGCTTGTTCTTCACACAATAAACCAGAATTTTCTAAATATGTATGAAGCCTTATATTCAAAATGCAAGTAAATAATTTACCATAACAACTTAAAATAGTAATACCACGATAATTATCCACATCATTCGAATTACCTTTATTCTTATATATTGGGCATATATAACCTTCTGACCAACTATCAGCTGGTATAATACCACTATGAAATACAATATTAAATATTCTTACAAAAACAGGCATCAACTTTACTGTGCCATATTTCAAAAATTCATTCAATATAAGATCACCACCACATGCTTTATTATTTTTCAATGATTTGACAGCATATAATACTTCGTCTTCAGTAATATCTCGATTTAATTCAATATTATAATCAGTAATATTATTAGGTAAAACAATATCGTTATCATCCTGCTCATCAAGAGCATTAAGATTTTTAAAATGATCATATAATACATCCATAGCAATTTTATTTACAGCTTTGTTACCTTTTGTATCACATTTGTTCAAAAGAGACCAGTATGCTTTCGAATCAGATTTACGCAAGTTTTTCAATTTGTCTATAACAGACTACTGATATTCTCTAAACTGCTTGTTAAGCGTACGTTTATACTCTCTACTACTAGCAATGAGATTTTCCTTTGTTTCAGCCCTTTGTAATCTCCAGTGGAGATTTTTACATTTACGATATGCTTTACGTTTTAAATAACAATCTTGATTAAAATAAGGTGTACATTTTTTTGATCTGACACCAGGTCGACTGTTCTTGGGTTTGAATTCTACAATCATGTCAGCTTTATCAGCAGCATTTTTAATAGTTGAATTACAATTCAATATTACATTGTTGACAGTTTCAACATTAATATTATTGACATCTAGATTTTCAAGTTTTTCAACTAAATCATGAATATTTTCATCATTCAAATTTTCTAAAAATACATTTGCATTATTATTCTTCCATTTTGATTTGTATACAACATTGCTATTATCATCATGTGACAGAGTATCAACAGATTCAAGTATTACAGAAGTATCAAAATGTATGACAACTGGACAATGAATATCACTCAAAATTGGATCAAAATTTTCAATATTGAAGTATGAAATACATTTAAATAACATAGGTGACACAATAGCATAATCAATTAGTGTGTTTTTACTTGTTGTAACAGCCCCTACTAATTGATCATTACTAATTCTACCATTAACAATAAATAGATCTAAATTTTTACAAAATTCCAATAATTTGTGTCCATAATTAATTATATTCGAAATTCCTTCGAAGAACGCTTAATTGGGATACCCAATTCATACAGAGCATTAATACTGTTCATATATTTTCTGGAATTCTCGTCGATCAGCAGGCTGTCTAGGATTGTATCATTTACAATAATAAAGTCATCATGAGTCCCTGTATGGGCATAAAAGTCCCCAAGTAGGAACACTTGGTAATTTTTATTAACAGTGATATAATAAGTTATAATCCTGGTACTTTTGATAACTAATATCAATTATTTTTTTCTAAAATCTCATCAAATATGTCAACTGAACTATAAACACTATTTTCAGGGGGGATATATACTATCCCAAACAACAAATCACTTGGCAACAAATTCACAATAGAGAACAAATATATACATTGACTAGAGATATCAATAACTTTCACATATTTGTAGATAGAACTTTTTACAAATACTGCTATACCACCAGACTTATGTCTACATTGCTCACGTATTATAGGTGGTGGTAATTCATAACCAGATAAATGAACATCATCATATGCATAAAATTTTGATTCAGTAAAACACAATATATCATATAATGAAATAAACTCCACAAAATCGGGGATTTTACTTTTTGAAACCAACCCACACACATTTAATGACAGAACTTTTAGCTGGCCTTTCACATTTTGAATTTCACAATTTTGACGTTCACTTTCACTTATGAATATGGGCAGATTTTCAGATTTTGAATTTATTTCAACACTGCGCTCCTTTTGACTTCCTTCGCACCCCTAAAATTCGGGCAACCCTAAAGCTTTATAATGCACGGTATCCATTCCAATTTTAAACAAGTCATCCGGACTATCAATTGTAACCTTTGAATCGTTATTTAACGTACAGTGGATCCTTCCCTCTTTTGTAAATGCTGATTTTACATTGGTCTGCTTTTTAATGTAAAAGAGTAGCTTGAATTTCAGCTTTGTAAGGTCTTCAGCTATAAAAATGTTCTTAAAACGTCCATTTTTTCACAGCTCGGCACGATTCTTCAACAACAGAAATCGGTGCTCACGGTGGACAAATCTATCAATGACTTGGCGTGCTTTCCCCTCGCGCTTCGGACCCATTCTATGTATGGCGTTAATGTTGTCTGGCTTTATGACTACCCCTACCGAACCAGCAATTTCAATTAAAATATTAGTCAAGTCTTCTCCGTCTGCTTCTGGAACATTAGAAATGCGTACATTTTCTCGTCTAGAGTACTGATTTAAAGAGTCATTTTCGTACAAGAGTTTCTCACCTGTGCCTGCAATTTATTGATAGCTTCATCATGCTTGTTAAGTTTATCGTCCTGTTTAGTGGTTATAAGTACCTCTAGGGCTGGCAACATCAATGTTATAACTTTAACGGCCACTTTGTCCTCTCCCGTCATGCCGGTCGTTTCGGCGCTTTTTGTTTGCAAGTGTTCATTAACACCTGTAGCTGATTCATGAAAGGTTGAATCACTTTCTAATAGGTCACTACATTTACTCTTAAACGATGACAGTATGATATCAAAACCATTACAATTTATGTTAAAACTAAAAAAAAAACAGAGTTATCTCTCTTTATATATTCAACTATAATCTTCGAATGATTAAAGTGAGTCATGTGTTGAAATACACAAACAACTATACACACAAATACGATGCAACAAATTCAGTTACCCATTTTCATTCGTTTGCTAAACTATAAAAGATTGGAATAAATTACCTTAACTAACAGTCTGCAGCACCAATATTTAAGAGGAACTTTTCCAGATATTACTCCTCGTTACATACCAATATCTACATGCATAAACTATATTCTTGTTGTCTTATAAGTGTTACTATCAGTGGATGCGTCATGTCTTCGTCGATGAATTCAATATCAGTATCAGTTATTTCTATGACTTTCAATTTAAAACGTTCAATATGCTAATGTCATTTTGTAATAACTTTATCTTGTGTGCACATATACATGTCAAATAATCATTTTTGTTCCATTAGTTTTAAGATATTAAAACAAGGAAACAATGTCTTTAAAAAATATCTTGTCGTTTATTATCCTATCTGAGCGTGAAACATGTTCTCCCTATAATTATACTGAATCCATACTCTAAACATATACAACTTTTTGTGGGAATAAGATATCAACCATTTGTTTCTTTTTTATATAATTTGTATTTGGTTAATTTTTTTAATTTTTTTTTTTTTGTGGCTTATTTCATTTTATTTTCATTTGATTCAAATGAACATTTCGAAGTATGACTGGATTTTCAAGAGAAGGGATATCATTTACACAATATCAATAATTCATATACATGTAGGTTGTGAACATGATTCCTATGAGTTAATAAAATAAGATAGAAAAATAATTATATATAACGAAAGATTTGTCAGTAATATGATTTCAATATATATCTTTTAGAAAGCAAAAGTTTCTTCACTTTGAGGTTTTTAGATTGACCCCCAAAATAATATTCTAAATTTGGCAGATATGGTAATCATTCTTGATAAATCTGAAGTATTCTTAGTGGTAATATGTTGACTATTAGCCAGAAATTTACAAATACGTTTAGTCGAAAAATCTTGACGATTCAGCTAAGATCATGTGGGTAGAGTTTTGAACTTCTGTATGAGAACGGGAGATTTTCAACGTCCTTGTTAATATAAAGGATGTTTGCTACTCTATTTCAAAATAACAATCTTTTTACTGACTGTAATACGTTAATATATTTTATATAGCGGAACTAAGAAGCAACAATGAATTTGTCTGGAAATAATCATTTCTATAGCTTTTTCGTTCATTTTTACACTGGCACCTTTCATCCGAAAATAGTAAGGGTTTTTGAAAAATATCTTTCAAACTTTATGTTTTAATAATATTATAAAAAGAAAAGAAGATGCTAGTGGGCCTAATTTCTAATTAATGGCACTATATTGGTTCAACTAGAAAATACTGAAAACCTAACAAGTTAAAAACAAGAATAGCGAACATGCTTTATAAATGATAAGATATTTTTTTTTATGATTTTGCTATACCCCTCACGTGTTATTGTATGCTTTGTGTTTGATTGATTGCTTCTGTGGTATTCATACATATTGCTTGAACAACAGCACATTTGTGATATAAGGAAGTATGAAATATCCACCAACTAGACATTTCTAAAATGGTAAGTAAGTCGTGTGCTCGTGTTCCTGTTCGTGACATACACGCTAATCTTTTTCTGACATAATCCTTAACTACATCCGAGAAATTCCTGAGGTGTTTTGTCGAATTGGTGGTCTAAAGAATTCGATACTTTCTAAGTTGTCCATTGTTTACGATACAGAGATCACCGGATATTACCCATTTTACCTGACCAGTATGACTTTTTTGTTTTGCGATGATAAAAAAAGAGCTGTCGGGAATTTAACATTTGATATCCTGATGGTCTTTTATAACTTCTTTACAAAGTATATATATCTCCGAATTGATACGATATTCCCGGGCTTGTTCTTCCTATCATGATTTCCTTGATAGAGGGTTTACAAAGAAGCTATTAAAACAAGAGTTCCAAATGGTGAAGTTGAAATCAATCCTTCGTAAATTTTACGGACGCCATCACACGGTGGTTGACCGTTATGGAATAACCGTTTCACAGATGATATCGGATATGTTCCTTGTGTCGTAACTACAATCCACTTCCTTATTCACCACGAATGTGACCTACCGCATTATACTATTTACCGGATTTGTAATAACATGAGCAACATGACGGGTGTCAAATGTGGAACAGGATTTAGTCATGGTGTTGTCAGTTTATTTGCGATCTATGAGTTTGACTGTTTCTCTGGTATTTTTCTCGCCCCTCTATCTTGATGTTGAATATTTACATGTAGCAATGTATTTTAAATTATGGAAATTAAAGAAACAACGGACACGGTTTTCTCTACCGTATTATTAAACTATTCCTCGAATTATTCATAAGCGGTTATCTCAGAATATATGACAAACGCGCCGTTTTTAATTTTGAAATTATCAATTTCCCCAACCTAATTAGTATCCATATCGGATATATATTTTCCAACTTATGCGGTATTCAAGAGCTTGCATCTGCCACTCAGACTTTGTAAAACGTCAACAGTGTCTGATCAGAAACCAGGGTTAGGTCAAGTAACGCCTCGTCCATTTTCACAAAAAAAGTTCATCGGAAGATACCAAGACCTTGTTGATTATCGTTCCGTATCAACTAACAAATTAATATACGATGCTCTTGAATTATAGCTATAGATTCTAGGTACTGTTTAGTCTACTCTTGCATTCTTGTCTTTCATTTTTGCTAATGTGCTTTGTTTATATGCCTTTTTGTGTTTCTTTGTTGACATATTTGTTTGTTGGTGATTAAGATTATAACACAAATGATGACATTATTACCTATTATATAGATATAAGAAGATTTGGTATGAGTGCCAATGAGACAACTCTCCGTCCAAATCACAATTTGGAAAGTAAAACCAATATAGGTCAAAGTATGGTCTTCAACACAGAGACGTGGCTCACACCGAACAGCAAGCTATAAAAGGCCCCAAAAATTACTAGTGTATAACCAATCAAACGGGAAGACCAACGGTAACCTATATAAAAAAAACGAGAAAATATCAATTGAAATTGTTTAACTCAATCAAAAGACATATTAACACAAGTGAACATACACTGAACGAATAAATGTGGTCTGTGATACAATGTATATACAAAATCAATAAAATAAGAGGTGAATGAATAAAGGCAAATGAAGTATACAAATAAACTCATCATACCGCTGAGGTATGTTCAATAATTTTTTTAAAAAACCGCATTATCTAAATTTCGGTTCACAATTCGGTGTCAATAAAATTGAATTTTATGCGACTATCATACAATTGAGATGTTTAGCTAGCTACAAAAACAGGTTTGGTCCACATTTTTTTGCATGGGAAGATGCTAATGCAGGTCGTATATATGACAGTTGTTGTCCATTCGTATGATGTGTGTGAGCTTTTGATTTTGCCATTTGATTAGGGACTTGCAGTTTTGAATTTTCGTCGGAGTTCAGTATTTATTGTGATTTTACTTTTTGTTATATCTCGAATGTGTCAATAAATGATATTAATCCTTATTTGGCATTTTTTATACCTAAAGTTTGTCAATGAATGATGCTGATCGTTATTTGGCTTTTTGTATACCTCATGTTTGTCAATGAATAATGCTGAATCGTAATTGACTTTTTGTATACCTCATGTTTATCAATGAATGATGTTGATCGTTATTTGGCTTTTGTTATATCTAAGTTTGTAAATGAATGATGTTGGTCGTTATTCGGCTTTTGTTATATCTAAGTTTGTCATTGAATTATGTTGATCGTTATTCGGCTTTTGTTATATCTAAGTTTGTCATTGAATGATGTTGCTCGTTTTTTGACTTTTGTTATATCTAAGTTTGTCAACGAATAATGTGGATTTATCATTCGGCTTTTATCAATTAACGATTTTGTCAATGCATGTACGTTATCTTACTTTTGTTACTTCTCGAGTTTATCAAAAAATTATGTTTAAGCGTTGTCTAGATCTTGCTATATCTAAGACTTGTCAATTAATGACAGTGATCTCCCTTTTGCTATATCTCGAGTTTTTTAAAGTATGACGTAACTCAGGGGCGTAGCTACCTAGGGCTCATCTAGGCACGTGCCTATACATAAATGTGCCAATTATATACCCCCTTTAGAAAAAATGAAATAAAAATACACATTTTAATTCAAATGCGTATTATTATTTAGGCCAGACAGACTTCTTGTTGTCCTTCATGTCACAAATGCCAATCTGTACACTTCGATTCATAGGACTATTTAGATTTGATCGACACTCCCCGTTTCATCGGCAACTAATGAAAGATCCTTCTGCGTGATGCGACTCGTCAAGTCTTACCTGAGATTGATGAGACACTTTCTTATTGATCTCTTCCATATATCCACAGACACCTCAATGTTGATGTTGATGCGAGTATAACTGATTTTATTGGCAGAAAAAAAAACTGTCGACATTGACTTTGTGTATAAAACTAGAACTGAATCCTCAATGCTCTTCAACTTTGTAATTGTTTGGCTTTATAAATATTTTGATATGAGCGTCATACGAGTCTTATGAAGACGAAACGCGCGTCTGCCGTACTTAATAATAATAATAATAATATCTTTATTTAGAGAGAGTAACTCATTTGGATTACACCAATTTTCAATAAGGCTCTCTTAATACAATAATAATTACATTACATTAAAAATAAACAATGCATCAATAATAATGATAAATAAAGATTATATACAATTTAAAATACAATAAACAATTATGATATGGCATTACAGTACAAATATGATGGTAATGTTAAAAGTACATAGATTTGTATGTATGTTTAAATTCAGTACTGTATTTGATTTCTTTATTGAATTAGGAAGAGAATTCCACACTTTTGGTCCAGTGTACGAGAAACTAGACTTATACAACTGTGTATTTGGTTTTGGAATAATAAAATTATCTGAGGATGAAAATCTTGTATTATATTTTTGGTTTGCAGAAGCTGATACAATAAGACTGGACATATATTCTGGAGCTAAGCCATGTTTTGCCTTATACATTAGTAATGATTTGTGATAAAGTATTCTTTGTGTGATTGGCACAATGGTACATTCGTGAAATAATTCTCTTGAAGGTTTGGTGTAATCATGTTCGTCTAAAGAAGCTAAAGAAGAGTTAACTTTTTTGATTATATAATCGATATGAGAAGACCAAGATAGAGATGCATCAATAAAAACACCTAGAACCTTTTCACATGTACTTTCTATAATTTGTTGTCCATTTAAAGCAAGATTAATGTTTTCATTTGATGTAACGGAAAGCTTTTGTTTAGATCCAATGCATATAGCTTTCGTTTTAGATACATTTACAGCCATTTTATTGTCATCACACCAGCGAAAAATATCTTGTAAAACCGTATTAAGTTTTTGACTGATGCAATTTTTGTTTTGTCCAATGACTGATATGGTGCTATCATCAGCAAATAAATCGGTGTTATGATTAGGATTAGACAAAGGAAGATCATTAATAAAAATTAAAAACAACACCGGTCCTAATACGGATCCTTGAGGTACACCCGTTTTTTTTTTTTTTTTACGTCTGATAATGTATTTGAAATAGATACTTTCTGATATCTGTCAGCCAAATATGATGTAAACCAACGTAATGAAGTATAAGCAAATTTGTATTTGTTTAATTTTTGAATAAGCAGTTCATGATTGAGAAGATCAAAGGCTTTTGCTAGATCTAGAAATACTGCTCCAACAAGATCGCCATCATCAATGGCTTTAAGCCACTTATCTATTAAAGCTGTTAACGCAGTTTGACAAGAATGGTTTGCACGAAAGCCTGACTGCATTCTATACAATAACTTGTATTTATTAAGATATTTTACTAAGTGTGTTTTCACATGTTTTTCAAGGATTTTAGAAATGAGTGGTAAAATTACAATTGGTCTATAATTAAAAACATCTTGGTTTGAGCCTTTGTTCTTATAAACTGGTATGACTTTTGCCAGTTTAAATGAGGATGGAAAAATACATTTTTTGATACTCAAATTAAAAATATGACAAAGTGGTAGTGAAATAGCATGAGATGACATCTTTAAAAATTTTGCACTAATGGTATCAAGGCCTGTTGCTTTTGATTCATCTAGTGCTTTTAGTTGTAAACACACAAAATCATAACTCATAAGTGGTATAGAAAAATACACGTCATCTGGTACATGACCCGATATAAAATCATCAAGTTTGTTAAAACAACTACTAGAATTGTTAATGTTTTGATCTATATTAAGATTATCTGTGATATTTGTGAAATAAGCATTAAAAACATTAGCAATGCCTTTTGGTTCTAAAATTTCCTTTTTGTTACAATCACTTATGATTTTTATATTGGTATGATTGTCGGTACCGCTGACAGTATGTAGGTGCTTCCATAGTTTACTGCTGTTGCCCTTTTTTTGTTCTATGATATTGGTATAATAATTTTGTTTAGAGTTTTCGATGAGATATTTGACTTTATTTCTCCAGAGTCTATAACTATACATATCTTTTTTCTTATGATAAAAATCAAGTTTTCTCATGCTATCTAGAATTTCATCATTCATCCACTCATTTTGATACAAACGTTTTACTCTCTTTTTAATGAGTGGAGCATGATGATTTAATACTTTAGTAAAAATATTCAAAAAAGACAACAGTGCTTCTTCGGGGTCATCGATTTCTAATACACAATTAAATGAACACTGTGATATGTGATTGACAAAATCATTTTCATTAAAATGTTTAGTAGATCTGAACGTAATATATTCATGAATTTTCTTTTTCGATTTTAACCCTCTTTTGTGAGAAATGCATACTGGATAATGGTCACTGATAGAATACTTCGGAACAGATATAAAATGAATATTATCTGGTTCATTGCTATAAACATGGTCTACCAAAGAGGAAGATGTTTGTGTGACTCGAGTAGGAACTGAGACTATTTGAGACAGGTTAAAAATGTTTTTCAAATGTGACCATTTAGCTGGAATCTTTTTCGACGCCAAATTAATATTAAAGTCACCCAAAATAATCATTTCCTTATCTTCAATATCGACATTTGTTAACATTGATTCAAATTTTGTAACCCACTCTGCATTACTATTTGGTGGTCTATAAATGTTACCAAGTAATATAGGTTTTTGATGAACAAAAATAATTTCGATCCACATTGATTCTATATCATCATTTTCTAAATCATATCGTCTAATTGTGGTTAACATGTTAGAAATATAAATTAAAAACCCACCGCCAGATTTTCCAATTCTGTCTTTTCTGTTTGTATCATAACCCTTAATATCTATTTCTTTATTTTGGACAGAATCTGACAAAAATGTTTCACTTAAACACAGCACATCTGTGTTAGATTTTGATATCAAATATTTAATTTCAGAAAACTTTGGCAATATATGATTTATGTTTAAGTGACATATATTAAGTGACTTGTGTGGAAATATAAAAGGGTTTGTAAATGGAGATGACTTGGAATTAGATAATAGAATATGTGTTGCAGTACATAAATACAAAATAACAATACTGACAAGATTTCCTAAAATAGAATTACATGTTCTGGTAGTAGAAAAGTTATTGGTTAAATTTACCTCCAGTACGTTTGACTGGACACATTTTGTTGTTGAGTTGTTGTGTTGTTGAATGGTACTTATTTATAATCCTGGTACCTTTGATAACCAATTAAAGGTATAAGACGACAAAAGAGAGCGATTTGCAGTAATAATTGACTCATTAAAATAAACATACGCAAGCGTCCCAGAGGCACGAAATGCATTTGTGAATTTAAAATAGCATTTTGTTGTCAAAAAGGAGGCGAAATAATCTAGAGGTATATTCGAATCGTAGAAAACTGAAGACTAAGCAACAGGAACCCCACCAAAACGGGATTGTATTTACAACATAAGGTACATATCGGATATCATCTGTGTGACGAATATTTCATAACGGTCAACAACTCGTGATGGTGTTTGTAAAATTTATGAAGGGAAGATTTCACTTCGTCATTTGGAAATAATGGTTAAATAGCTTACTTGCAGCAACCCTCTATCTGGAATATCGTATCAACTGGGATACACATACTATGTATGCAGGCGCTGCTGAAATGTTGCTTAATAAAACTGAAAAGATAACAATTGGGAAGCTTCGATCATCTCGTTTGTCGTCAAGTTTTGTTTTCAATCGATCCTTATTTTCAAATTCTAGATGAAAGTCAAGATATGAGGCAGACTTAGCTGTATCTGTTGTATCCTTGATATCAATTTCGATAGGAAAAATGCGTTCAACATAATCGTTCCAAAGTTGAATTATCAAGTAAGAGAACATCATCTATATAGATGAACGTAAAGTTTAAGGATAGTGCTAACTTCCCATTATTTTCCTATAATTCCAGTATGAAGTCAGCTCATTTGAGTTGAGGATGAAGTCGGAAAAAAAGGGATCAGATTGTTCCCATGGGAATGCCGATTGTTTGTTGAAAATATGTCCTCCAAACGTAACAAACAAACGTTTTTGTTATCTGTAACAGAAAAGAAGAAACATTATATGAGCAGGACAATATATACACAAAAAATATAGTTATGTCAATAGTTATCAAAAGTACCAGGATTATAATTTAGTACGCCAGACGCGCTTTTCGTCTACATAAGACTCATCAGTGACGCTCATATCAAAATAGTTATAAAGCCAAACAAGTACAAAGTTGAAGAGATTATATGACATTATTTTTCAATATTCAACAAGCGGATCTAGATCAAATGTGCCCCATTCGTTGATAGTTAGTGAAAGATTCTAATGAGTTTAATGTTGCATATTTTACTAAGAACGATTCAGGCTTTCAGTTTAATGATAGTGCTAACTTCCCATTTTCCCCCTTGAAAATTCCTGTATGAAGTCAGCTCATTTGAGTTGAGGAGCAAGTCAGAAAAATAGAAGGCACAGATTGTTATCATGGGCATGCCGATTGTTTGTTGAAAATATGTCTTCTTAACGTAACAAACTAACGTTTTTGTTATCCATAAAAGAAATGAAGAAACATTATCTGAGCAGGACAATATATACACAAAAAATATAGTTAAGTCAATCTTCATTTGACTGCTTATCGAGTTTAATTGTCATTATATGACTTTATTTTTAAATATTCGCCAAGCGGATCTAGATCAAATGTTGCTCCACATCGTTGCATGTTTTTATTAAGTGAGCGATTCAGACTTTTAGTTTAGTTTTATTGAACTTGCTGTGCACTTGAACTTGTTCATCTTTGTAGCAGTGTGTCCATGTATGTTGACTTATTATATTGCTTTCATTGGTTTAGTCTTTATCTCTTTTGAGTCATACCCTAAACATAGCATTCTGTTCGTCACGAGAAATTATCTCTTTTGAGTCATACCCTAAACATAGCATTCTGTTCGTCACGAGAAATTATTCATGTGCTGTCATGCAGATCTGCAATCACATAACAATACATAATGGTTGACAGATTATTGTCACGTGTGCACGTGATTGTTTCAATTACTAAACCCTCTGAGGGTTATCTTAATGTTTGTCGTTTAGGGAAGTTTCTGTTGTCGTTCAGCTCAAGACAGACCTTGGAAAATATCTGTTTTATTTATTCACACAATTTATATTTTTCATTGCGAGGTACAAGGAGTATGTTCACATCTAGACATGGCTTATATTATTTGCAATGTGTTTTTAGATTGAACTATAACAGAAGAAAGACTTCACTAGCCTAGTAGTCATCGCTTTTGTGTAGAAAAACAATGTGAAAACAAAAGTACATAAACTGTCATCACATAGATATGGACATGAGAGTTGTATACCAAATATCATGGATTTAACATTAGGAGTTAATCTTAAATTGAGCAAAAGTTTCAAAGTCGATAGACAATGACTAAGGGTCGGGCCTATGGAAATGACAGTGATAATGCTTATACAACTGAATACAAATCAACATTGGTCTATTATTAATGGTTCGCCTTGAACTTACTTATATCACAAACTAATACGGTAACTTTGTCAAAGTCAAAATACCATGACTTAGGGGGTGGAGCCAAATAATTTTCGTGTAAATGAGAAATGCCAATGCCTAAGGATACCAGAGGAACAGTCAAACTCATAAACGAAAATAAACTGATAACGCCATGGCTTAAAATGATAAAAACAAACAGACAAAAATTAGTACACATGACACAACATAGAAAACTAAAGACTAAGCAACACGAAACTCACCACAAACTGGGGGTGATGTCGGGTTCTAACTGACCTAAATACACCTACTACTAGTGGTTCCCAATAAAAGAGGGGCAAAAGATACCGGAGGAACAGTCAAACTCATAAACGAAAATAAACTGATAACGCCATAGCTTAAAATGATAAAAACAAACAGACAAAAAAAAGTACACATGACACAACATAGAAAACTATAGACTTAGCAACACACAACCCACCAAAAACTGGGGGTGATCTCGGGTTCTCTGGAAGAGTAAGCAGATACTGGCACATGTGGCACCTGTCGTGTTACTAATGTTATTACAAACCTGGTAAATTGTCTAATTCGGTAGGTCACATTCATAACTAGAGGCTCTCAAGAGCCTGTATCGCTCACCTAGTTCTACTTGGGTTTTTGAAATCATATAAAAAGAGAAAATTTGGCTACAAAGTAACAACACTTGGCCAGCACCTCATTAAGAAAGGAACATTTATGCTATGTTTGCTTTCATTCCATTCAGTGGTTCTCTAAAAGAAGACATTTGTATGTATTTCCCATAGGGTCCTATGTTAAACCAAATCCCCTAATGGAAGCCACCTTGGTTGATGGATTGGCTACAAAGTAACAACACATGGTCAACATGTCATAAGGAACATTCATGCTATGTTTGACTTCATTCCATTCAGTGGTTCTCTAAAAGACATTTAAAATTGAGTATGGAAATGGGGAATGTGGAATGTTAATGGGAATGTTAAACCAAGTCCCCTGCTGGAAGCCACCTTGGTTGATGGATTGGCTACAAAGTAACAACACATGGTCAACATGTCATAGGGAACATTCATGCCATGTTTAGTTTTATTTCATTCAGTGGTTCTCTAAAAGAAGTCATGTGTATGCATTTCACATGGGTCCTATGTTAAACTAAGTCCCACGCTGGCGGCCATCTTAGATGATGGATCGGCTACAAAGTAACAACACAGGGTCAACATGTCATAGGGAAGATTCATGCCATGTTTGGTTTTATTTCATTCTGTGGTTCTCTAAAAGAAGTCATTTGTATGCATTTCTCAAAGGGTCCTATGTTAAACTAAGTCCCCCGCTGGGGCCATCTTGGATGATGGATCGGCTACAAAGTAACAACACTTGGTCAGCACCTTATAAGGAACATTCATGCCATGTTTGGTTTCATTCCATTCAGTGGTTCTCTAAAAGAAGTCATTTGTATGCATTTCCCATAGGGTCCAATGTTAAACAAATTCCCCCTCTGGCGGCCATCTTGGATGATGGATCGGCTACAAAGTAACAACACTTGGTCAACACCTTATAAGGAACATTCATGCCATGTTTGGTTTCATTCCATTCAGTGGTTCTCTAAAAGAAGTCATTTGTATGCATTTCTCAGAGTCCTATGTCAAACTAAGTCCCCCGCTGGCGGCCATCTTTGATGATGGATCGGCTACAAAGTAACAACACTTGGTCAGCACCTCATATGGAACATTCATGCCATGTTTGGTTTTATTCCGTTCAGTGGTTCTCTAAAAGAAGTCATTTGTATGCATTTCCCATAGGGTCCTATGTTAAACTAAGTCCCCCGCTGGCGGCCATCTTGGATGATGGATCGGCTACAAAGTAACAACACTTGGTCAGCACCTTATAAGGAACATTCATGCCATGTTTGGTTTCATTCCATTCAGTGGTTCTCTAAAAGAAGTCATTTGTATGCATTTCTCATAGAGTCCTATGTTAAACTAAGTCCCCCGCTGGCGGCCATCTTTGATGATGGATCGGCTACAAAGTAACAACACTTGGTCAGCACCTCATATGGAACATTCATGCCATGTTTGGTTTTATTCCATTCAGTGGTTCTCTAGAAGAAGTTCAAAATGTAAAAAGTTAACGACAACGACGGATGGAAGTCGGACGACGGACGCAAAGTGATGAGAAAAGCTCACTTGGCCCTTTGGGCTAGGTGAGCTTAAAAGGGAAGGGGATTGAAGTTACGACGTAAGAAACATATCCAATATCATATGTGAAACAGTTGTTCCGTAACAGTCAACCAACTCATGATAGGAAATACAAGCGGGGGAATATCGTATCAATTGGGAGCTATATACTCAGTATGCAGGCGCTGCTGGAATGTTGCTATATGGAAATGGAAAGTTCACAATTGTGGAAGCTGCAATCATCTTGTTTGTCGTAAAGTTTTGTTTTCAACCGACCATCATTGTCAATTTCTAGATGTAAGTCAAGATATGAGGCAGACTTAATTGTACTAGTTCGATGGCACAAATTTTGAATTATTTAGTGAGAGAACATCACAAACTGTACTAATTACAAACTAATACATGGAAAATTAGCAAGTATCAAATTGAATAGAACATGGCTAAGGGGGCAGGGCAAAAAAAAACATGGAAATAAGATGTGCCAATTCTTTTACAACTTCATACCAAATAGAATTGACATGCCACTTATTGTTCACCATAAGCTAGACCTAACCACAAACTAATACATTGTTGACAACCACGACGCCACCGACAACGGATACAGCATACCTGTCTAGCTTTTTGACTCCAGTCAAGGCGAGACATAAAAAACTATATGTTATGGAATAACCAGTTTATGCTACTTGGAATGTTTCATGGCTCTACGACTTGCAGTTGCTGGGGGAAATGCAACAGAACTTTGTAACAGACGGACAGACGGACAGACGAACGGGTTCAGACTAGTTTTAATGCAAGTCATATGCAAGTTAGATGTTTAGTTGGCTATAAAACTAGGTTTAATCCACCACTTTTTTTATTTTACTTTGTTCTCCTTCTTTGGAGTTTGGGTATAACTATTTAATTCAACACAAAGACACTGCCCCAGTTCCCAGAGAGCAACATATATGTGTCTCCCTCCCAGAGACAAAATTTATATAACAAACAAATAGTATCATTTTAATTTATTCATTTCATCCTTAATATAACAATGGCACATAAATATTTAATTATGGACGGTTTAAATGTATATTCATTTGTATAGGGACAATGTTGCAGCATATAGATGAATCTAGAAAAAACATCTATTTCAAAGTAATAGTCTCTTGACTGTACATAGAAATTTAAAATTGTACTGATAGTCAAAACTATCTGTGTATTAGATTTACTGTCATAAAAATAAAGAGATAACCATAATGTACATAGAAAATCAGTTCAACAAACATAAATGATAATACATGGAAAATGCTGCAAAAATATTACAGTTGTCAAAGAGTAAGAAATAGTAAACAGAAGTTTCAAGGTTTAAAGTGATATGTGTAACTGAGTATAAAACATAAAATTATAGGAAAAAGTAGTTGTAGAAATGTATTACTAAAATCTCATATGAAACAGAATAAGAACCTGAGCTAAATTCATTTAAGAATAATATTTGTTTTCAGATTAATCTCCTTTTAAATAAGTTGTAAAATGCTATCTCACTAAGTTCTAAGTCTTAAGATAATATTAAAGCAATGGATCCTTTTAACTGAGGTAGAATCACATACATATAAATTATAATACTGAAAGTTCCCAAAACTGAGTATACTGTGTGTAAATATAATGCTTGTTACCAATGTTAAGTTAGAGTCTTTTAGAAGCATCTGTCCATATATGAATCATGCGTCTTTGAAACATATGATTAACCGTCAAAAAAAATATATGTGAATGAAGATGTGGGGTATTGTTTCAATTAGACAAGGAAAAAAACTGATGACATCTTGAGAGCAACATACCGTCTTCAACAAGAGAGGTGGCTTTAAAATATGTCAAGCTCAAAAGTCCATAACTTAAAAGTATAAACAATAAATGGCCTGCATTACATATATATATTTTTCCAGGAATGACCTTGGAATCATTTAGATCTAGTATACTGTGAACTGTTTCAAAACATATTGTATCACTTTTCCTCATCATCAGATGACCTTTAAATAAGTTTAAATAGGTCAGCTATACTGAAAATATTATTTGATTTGGGACTATTAATATGTCAAACATGATTCATATATGGAGTATATCTTCAAAATGATGCTGCTTAAAGTTTGTCCCCAAGTTTGGTTTAAAAATTACAAACATTAAAATTATGATCTAATCTATTAGAATGTGGAAACTTATAAAACAATAAAATTCATGGCCATTTTACAAATAAATAAAAGCAACAACTTGATATGATAAAACAAAATATAAAATGTATAAATTCTATATCACATATGTCTAATAGGTACTATTATCAAAACACTTCTATATGTTGTATAGATATCACAAGATACAATTAAAAGCAGCAATAATGAAATAAAATGAACACAATTCATATATCTGTACCAATTATCTGCATACATGATGGTCCGTCATAATAACTGGGTAAAGTCAAAACAGTGATGATCTGTCATAATAACTGTCTATGGTCAAAATAGTCATAATGATGGTCAAATCATTACCCAATGTGGGGATAATTTCAACTTTTATCATGTACCTGTTTATCAAAATGGCCACAATTTGGTTCTTAAATAGATCAATTTCAATAGCCACAAATTGATGATATGTTAAAACAATTTCTTTAAAATAAACATCATTGGATTCAAAACAGTATTTTTTGGAGATGTTGTCATTAATCGCTGATTCAATGGACCTAAAAGCTTCAAAATCTTGGCCATATCCTAGGATCAACATATTCCAAATTTTCCATTGTTAGAATAATGAAAGTCCACTACTACATTATAAAATCAATTTTTTATCAAGAGGAGAGGTGATTTCAGCTTTGAGCACTTCATAACATTATCACTAATTCTACAGATAGTTCAACATAAATAGCACATTTATTATTTAAATAACTCTCTTTTAATAATCTTAAATAAAATGTCTCCACTTCTTCAAATCTTTGTAAAGGAGATTTTGTGACTAAAAATAAGATAAAAAAGTTATTTTATAAGTAGGAGATCACTTGAAGTTTCATCCTTTGGAGATACACGTGCTTTTATTTAAATCACTAAGTGGTTATGCTCTTAAAATAACAAACAGAAAAGAATATGGTGTATAAGTTTATGACACTAAATCACATCTCATGGGCAAGGGAACAACATTATGATTGCTTTTCTCTATCTCAAAGTCACAATCAGGTTTTTATCATAGAGCAAAAACAATCACTTCACTGTAATGTCACGACAGCCCCTACATTGATACATTGGTTCTAGTGGAAGTCTTGACGTCAGGTATGCAGACAATTGTATACATCATATTTCAAATTTCAATCAAATGTTTGATACAAATCAAAATCGAATGTAGTAAAATAAATACCATCATATAAAAGTATTGATATGTATATAAAAGTGTATACCAGACTTGTTCTCTTTTGTTACATATCCATGGTAGGGATCCTAATTTATGTTCCCTACATTCTTTTGTAATCTGTATCAAGCCACTTGATTTGACAATATTATTACAATATACTTTGGTAATATATACTTATAGAAATGATATTTTCCCTCCAAACATCAGTCTATGATCACTTCAATACTATCATACAGTGAAGGCTGTTACAAGTCCAAAAACTGAAGGTCAGAAAAAAGAGACAAACATTTCCTATTTATTGTTAAACTTTGATTCTTTCTTTTATAATCTCAACATAAGTGGTTCATAATATAGTATCATAATACTCAGATTGTTTGAATCATAGAAAAGTTGATAAATTTACATATTTTCACTTTAAATATGGTGGTGTTACAGTTATTGTCAATCAAATTACCTATGCTTGACCATCTCCTAATAATGCTGTACTTTCTTTCATACAGAAAATAACTTGACCATCTCTCAATGAAAGACAGCCTGACCATCACTTAATGGAAGATAGTTCTTGACAATCCCCAACGCGAAGATAGCTTAACCATCACCCAATGGAAACCAGCTTGATCACATCCAAATGGAAGATAGCTTGAAATTTTCCATTAGAATTTTTAGGGGTTTTGTATTAAAAAATTTAATCAGTTTGTTTTATTTCTTTTAACAAAATTTTGTAAATTGGGTCAGGCATTAACAAGAAAGAACAATTTTATTCGATCTTACTAATATTCCTTTCAGTGAACCAATGAAAAGGTGACTTGAAACAGCCTTCCTTCCATCATTTGTCCTTGCTGAACATTTGCTCTCCTTCGAAACATATGATGAACATTTATGTGTTGTCCCTGCCCCTATAATCGATGTGTGGTTTGCCCTTTCCACTTTTTAAAGGTCTTAATTCCCCTGGTTCTCGTGGTGAGTAATAGTCCTGATTATCATCTAACACAGATCCAGGCCTAGATAACCAGCCAGGTCTAAGGTCCACCCCTGTAAGGCGTGTGTCTGATTCAGATTTATTGTGATGCCAAACTTGGTCCATTCCTGTCAATGTTGATTGATGGGTATTTAGATGTAGTAAATGAACTCCAGATGATTTTTGTAATGGTTGTAATCGAGGATTCTGTAAAGTAAAAGAATAAAGGAATTCATTATAACTATAATCATTGGTGGTTGATTTTTAGTAAATTTATACCAATGTTAATACAGGAATTATGAGGTAAGATACCAGGGTTTCCGCTGGCGGTCGCCATTTTCGCAATTTGCGAAAAAATAATAATTGTGGCGATTAAAATTTGTCATTTGCGAAAGAATTTGGCGAAAGAAATATATATAGCGATTTATTTTCCTCCATCTTGTTTATTTACTTTTTTCAAGTTTCTCAGACTTTAACCGATCACACAATACTCGGAATTCACCTTGACCTCATTAAGATTTGGACAGAAAATCAATAATCAGCTGATTGCATTTTATAGCTATCGACAACAAAGGACTAATTAATATTTAGGTGTTGATTGAATTGTTTGACAAAATGATATAGTTAAATGGCTTCCGCTAAGTCACAAAAAGAATTTATTTACCACTTTACGACGCACGTGTTTGAAGCAAACTTTTGACGTCTCCTCTCCTTTTAAAGATAGTTTAGAACAGAAAGCTGTTGTGATGAAAAATGTTCAAAAGCAAGAAAAATCTCAAATTTAAACTTTAATTATCCTTTGACTTTAATATAGGTAATTTATTAGGGAGACTACTTTTAAGTCGGTTGAGTGACACACGTGTTTCAAGCATAGTTTTACGTCTCAACTTTTTTCATTTACGATGGTCAAGAAAAGAAAACCGTCGTTATGAAGAAATCTATCCAAAAGGTTGGGAACAGCCCCGCGAATGAGAGTAGCCCTTCAATGTAATGACTACATATGAAATGAGGGATCAATTTCATGTGATAAAAGCTTTTGTTTAGTTGTAAAAACCACTTCTTAGTACAATGTAGACTCTAAAATAAGTTTGAGAGAATAATCATAGACACAATGGGGCAAAATTATCTTATTTAAGGGAAGAGGGGGAGGGGTTAGGAAAAAGGTAAATTTTAAACGAAAAATATATTTATGTTACTTGGCGAAAAAAATAATAAAGTGGCGAAAAACATATTGTTTTGGCGAAAGAGGTGGCGAAAAAAATAATTGACCCAGGGGAAACCCTGTAAGATACTGCATCAAGAAAAATGGTCAGTCACTCCTCTAAACCTGCTATGGATATTTATACACAAACATGTTAGATTTGAAAAGCCCCCTCATGTTCCAACTCATCACTTTCAAAACTGCTGACTAATATGAAATCAATCTATTCAAAAGTACTGAAGAAATTTGTGACAAAATGTGTTTAGTTCCTTCAACATATTGAACAATTAAAAACAATTCAATATGAATTCATACTGTCCTTTAGTACTGTAAAATCTCAGAAAAGATTGAAGGAAAGTTTGATGGCTTGACAAAAAGTGTATGTAATATGACCAAGAATCCTATTAATGAAATATCTTTCAATCTTAAAAAGACTTTTATCATTTTTTGTTAGCATCTTATGTAAAATGTTTGATATAAACATTTTAACAAATCAAGAATGCCACTAAAATTCTGTACAAGACAAGAGTTCAAATTTCAAAATAATATCTTTTCAAAATTAGAGTTCGTTTGTGTCCTCATATATAAGGTTTATCACTATGAGCCTTAATCCTCACCTTATCTATTGGTGTCTTTGTTCGTTTCCGTAGTGATATTTGTTTGCCGTATTTACTTTCATACATATCCTTAGACATGTAATCTCTGTTTTGTAGAGGTTCTCTGGCAGATATCTGAGCCTCACATGAATCCTCGTCCATCTGCTCAAAATCTATCCGACTTGTTGTCCGTGACGGATTAAAGCGACTGGTTGGAGTTACTCTTCCCATGTTATCATTGGCTAGTATCTGTAAAATCAAAACACAAATACAGTCTACAGAAAGCTAGAGAATTGTTTTATGTTCTCGTAACCTATCTCCTTCTCCTTTAACTAGTAGGGCGAAGGGGCGATATCTTCCCAAACATTACGTAACAGTGACTTTCCTTAAAATAACAAACTCAGTTGAACAATATCAGTTCTAAAGCACAAAACCAAATTCAATGCACATGTTCATTTCAAAATATAAAATTCACATTAATATAAACTGCAGAATCATTATCTCCATTTTTTTACTCCAGACACCATATGTGTCTTACCTACTTTTTTTCTGAAGCGTTACTGAAGAGAAAGCAATTGTCAAAATGCTCATCTGACATGGTAAAGTGCAACCTTAAAGATTATAAACCATCAAATGAAAATGAGGGACACAAAGTTCTCCCAATAATTACTACTGTTATTTTTGGGTCAAGAAAGAGGCCTGTCACAGAAAACAAGATAACGTTCCAATTACAATAATTGCTGATACATCCTAAGAATTAAATTGTGATGAATTTCACAAAAAAATACTTAAATCATAAAGATTCCAGTAAAAGTATGATCAATTTTTATCTAGGATTTTTTGTAAAAACATCGTGTTTATCTTTGTTTTTTATTATACTTCCTTTTCTCAGTCTTGAGCATTCACTTTCTATTTGTGTTTTTAGTCTTTGCATTATTTTTTTCAGAGGATTTTGTTGTGGAAAGAAAGAAAATAAATACCTGTAAAAATTTCTTTTTCTTTTTTTTCTTTGCGAGTTGATGCATGACAGAACCTGACTGTAGTTCTGTGTTCTCAATAGGTCGCCTAAAAATAAACATTGGTAAATATACACATGGAAAAAAGTATTGCAACACCAAATTGAAATTCAAATTAAAAAAAAACTTTTTATTTTTTTTTGAAATAATTTGTAGAAATAGAACTAGTTAAACATTATTTGAATATCACCTGAGTTTAATCAATAAATATCGACTCTATCAGTTCTTATCTGCACATGCAGCTACTGTACTCGTAAACACTAAAACATATGTTTTTATCCTCATTGTTTTCAACACTTAAAATAACCAAGTTTATAAATTTATGTGATTGACACCTTGTAATTGGTCATACACAACTCATAACTGTAGCAAGATGGAAGATAATCAGCTGAGAGAAGCAGGTATGTCGCTGTGATAATTGCACGTATTGTTGGTCATCACCATTCCACTAAAAGTCGTTTTGAGAATAAAAATCAGGCAAGAAACGATGTTAAAGACCTACCGAGGTCAAGAAGACCCCCTATAACATATGCTAGGGAAAATAAAGCATAATGAAGGTTAGTCAGAAGGAAACCCATTGCAAACAATACAATCCTTAAAAGAGAATGATGACCATACAGGAGCCTTTAAACAAGAACTGTTCGAGATCAGCTCATCGCTGCTGGTTATCGTGCGATACTACAATTTCGGGGACCTTTGTCTACGAACAGACACACAGATGCCCGTATACAAAATAGTGCAGAGCTCGCCAAAGTTGGCAATTAGCGTCGTGGAGGAAGATCTATTGTTCCAATAGAACTCGGTTTATCTTCCTTGGCCCAATCGTAGCCCGAATTTGAACCATATCGAGCATATATGGGACACTATTGGGCGTAAAGTGCACGAAAGGACACCCCAGTTCAAACAAGTCATGAAATAAACAATACCCTTAGTCAAGAATGGTTGCTGCTAGCTTAGCAACAAATTAGTCGACTTATGGCAGGAATCAGAAGACGTTAAGATGCGGTTATCCGTTTGAATGGAGGCTGTGCACAAAGTACTAATTCTTTGGCGTATAACGATCAACCATGATGTGAACAATCAACTTAAGATTAATTTTGAAATGTCTAACATTGTAAAGTTCGACTACAGTAAAAGTTGTAAAATGCATTTTTTTGTACAAAAAACACTTCATTTTGTTATAAAAATTTTGGTTAGATAAAACTTTTTTTTTCATACATTTTTTGTTTATTTTAAAGCCAATGTTATCATTAACTACGTTTCAATATTATTTTACAAATATTTTATCATATTCCATCCAAAATAAGAGATTGGTTTTTCAAGTTTTAAAAAATCAAGGTGTTGCAATACTTTTTTCCATGTGTATAGTTGACAATGTAAAATTTGCCTTTCTGTCATGAGATATATATTTGCTATGCTATGTACCTGTGTGATTTATTGTTTTTGATGAGCCTGTGACTTTTGTCACATAAATGAGACATAGTGATCCTACTTTCCCTTATTGTCATCAGCATCAGCCTCGGTGGCGTCCACAAATATTTACTCTGTCGTTTTAGTTTTTTAAATTCTAATAACTTTCTTAAACTATCCTGGATTTCTACCAAACTTAGACAGAAGCTTGTTTATGACCATAAGATAGTATCCAGAAGTAAATTAATAAAAAAAAAAATCTGTTTATCCATCTTTTACTTTTAAATGGACTTTTTCTGCCAGTTAACATTACATTCACTCTGTGGTTAAAGTTTTTAAAATCTTGATTACTTTCTTAAACAATCCTGGATTTGTACTAATCTTGAAAAGAAGCTTGTTGTTTATGATAAAAAAACTAGTATCTAGAAGAAAATTTTGTAAAAATATATTTCCTGTTTTTCCATATATTACTTATAAACGGACTTACTTTTTCGTCCAGTTAACTGGTTAACATTACACACAGTCTGCAGTTAAAGTTTTAAACATTTATTAGATTCATGAACCATCCTGGGTTTTTACCAAACTTACACAGAAGCTACTTACAATCCCAAGATACAATCTAGAGGAAAATGTTTGATAATGTTTTCCCCATTTTTGTTGACCCTGCAACTAACAGCAAAAGTAGACACTGGGTTTTGTGGCACCCTCAATTTTTTTATATAGATTATAGACCATTGGTTTTCCTGTTTCAATGGTTTTACACTAGTCATTTTTAGGGCCCTTTATAGATTGCAGTTCAGTGTGAGCCAAGGCTCATTGTTGAAGGCTGTACTTTGACCTTTAATGGTTTACTTTTTACAAATTGTGACTTGAATGGAGAGTTGTCTCATTGACACTCATACCACCGCATCTCCTTATATCTATATGTTAGTTGTGTAAATAGGTACCATGAAGTCTCTTGACCATAAGTTCTATTATTATAGGTCGTCTGTGATGTCACTGGTTCAGGGTTCAGGTTCATGTACTTGGTATGTGATCTAGCTTGAACTGCCTGATTGGTTGGTTCTCGGTGGAAACCAATATCTAGAACAAACAATAAACCATTACATTATGAAGCCTTATAAAAACTAGGAGAAGGAGTTTAACATACATAACATATCTGTGTATTATATACTAGCAATAAAGATATATCAAAATTACAAGTTTTATATGACTATCATAATATAAAATTCAACAGCAACAAAACATCATCAATAAATCTGTGAAAAGGGTAGTATGTCAGATGTCAAATCTTCTCACCCCTCCCACAAAAGGATCAATGTGTCCCCCTTTTTACCCCTATATTAAATCCAAAAGAAAAATAGGGATAATATAAACTCCTGCAGAGATTTCAGTAATCTGATTTCTTGCTTAAGAATGACACTTGTCCTATAAAGTACATGCATATATATATATCCGGATATTTCTTCTAGTTTTAGAAAAGAGAACTAATAATTAACTAAATGACTTTAATGAAAGTGACTACAACTATGATCCTATTAACATAAAGCATGTGAAATAATGTTTGTCTGTCAATGTTTAAATTCTGAACTGATAAGTATGGATGCTATACAAAAACATAACATAAAAAGTGTATATAGTATTAATCTCTCATTGATATATTGTACAGCATTCTATCCTCATATTCTGTTTACAGTATCATAAATCAATATGGTTTTACATGTTGGTTCTTGTATTTCAAGAATCATTATAATTTTTAAAGGTTATCTAACATGGAAACGCAATATTTATGTAATTCCTTAAATGCAATTTATTAAATGACTGCAGGCATTAATAAATGGTCTCTGCTAATTCTACAAAGCATCTATCAATATGTGGTGCAAGATAACAGAGACTGGCCATGTCATAGTATTTCTGATCTATTAAAGCAAAGCGTCAACATCAAGAATGGAGAGTGATCATACAGTAAATATATAACTGACTACTACATTTTATTGTAATCACTAAAAATTTCTCTTCTATTACAGGGCCTATTTACATGACTGTAGGTAAATAGCTTAAACATCTAACCAGAAATAATTAAAACAAAAATCTACAAATGTAATTGTTGTTGTTTGAATTTAACATTTGAAATCAGAAAATTTAACTCTGATATACAAAGTAACCTTTAACACCAGAAGATTGACCTCTTGCATTACACTTAGCCTTGAACATCAATTGAACTCTGACATACAATGTTACAATGTAACTTTTAACAACAGAGAATTGACCTCTTGCATTACACTTAGCCTTGATCATAAGGTAGTTGATATCTGACGAACATATAAACATTAGCACCATAAAACTCTAAATTAAAATTTACAAAGTATCAGAATCAGTAGTGCTATGAATTATGTTTCATTTATCTTTCATTTGTTATATGTCACATAGTAATTCTCTCTGAAATACATCTAAAATCAGTATCTCAGAACAGCTTATCCTGCCCATATGGTGATCAAACTTTTATATGAGGGCCAAACCAATGGCTCTTAGTCTGTAAAACTGACTTAGAAAAAGACATGTAACTTTATCACAGGGTGAACATTGAGCATTCTCAATATAAAGATAAAATACAAATTTTACAGAAAGAGATGTGCCATATATTATATAGTAAAGAGAACTTCTAAAAATATAAGGGATGTATCCAAGAAACAGAATATTAAATTCTCCCAGACAAAAGTGTTAAATTAATTCTCCCTGGCAGTAGTGTTAAATTTATTATCCCCACTTCCAATAACTGATTGTAAGTCATCATTCAATAGTTTCTCCCTCTTTCCTTAGATACATTTCATATTTACCCACAATGCTAAGTGTTACAGATCCTGAAATTACCAAATAAACTACTGTGATAATTCATGGTTGATATATATATCATTGATTTTACCCAGGTCTTTGTTAACACATGTAACTCAGGATTACTAAAAAAAACTAGCTCTAATTAATAACATAAAGTTTAGTAAACAATCAACATGTGTTAGCACAAGAACATTAAAAGTAGTATGTTAGTACCTTCAGCACTTAACTCCTATTAACACTAGTACTGTGGATAACTTCAACAATTATTTACACAATAAGTGTAAGGTTAAACAATGTGAACCACAAACTTATGTGTACACGAGTTTATACAGTATTGACTTGAACCACAAACTTATGTGTACACAAGTTTATACAGTATTAACTTGAACCACAAACTTATGTGTACACAAGTTTATACAGTATTAACTTGAACCACAAACTTATGTGTACACAAGTTTATACAGTATTAACTTGAACAACCAACTCTAGTGTACACAAGTTCATACAGTATTAACTTGAACAACCAACTGAGGTGTACATAAGTTCATACAGTATTAACTTGAACAACCAACTGAGGTGTACACAAGTTCATACAGTATTAACTTGAACAACCAACTGAGGTGATCACATGTCAATACAGTGAAACTCGAACAATCAACTCTTGTAAAAACAAGTTCATACAGTCTCAACTTGAACAACCAACTTATGTGTACACAAGTTCATACAGTCTCAACTTGAACAACACATCATGTGTACAAACACAATAAAACATGAACATCCAACTCTTGTGTACACACATTAATACAGTATTAACTTAAGCAGACATGCTTTGACATGTGTATCGTAAACAATAGTTTATGAACCCAGAAATTAAACAACTTATTCCTATTGACTCATTGATAACAAATTGAATTAATTCATAAACTTTAATAATAATGGCACAATGTATATATTCATTTGGAAGCAGTCCTGAAAATCTAAACAAAAATATCTATATCTGATAAAAAGATCTAAGTTCCAATAAAGCAAATCTACAAAGCACAATCACATAACATCTATTTTACTAAAAATATTGACGTCATGTGATCTATCCCATAATCCAATGTTCCTAACTGCACAAAAACAGAGAGTAGAACAAAAAAGAAAAGGAGTGAAGAATTTCAGATCAATACTGTGCATAAAACAGACCACAAAATGACTTCTTTTTAACATTCTGAAATAGGGATGTTACTGAAAGGTCAAATCTTTAATTAAAAGACAAAGAAAGAAAAAAAGATTATGCAAAATGCATTGTCTGATATTGAAAATTATCGACAACTTAATACAATATTATTTATAATGTATAATACTATTCTCTTTGAAGAAGTCATTGTTGTGAACAAACATTTCTTATACCTGGTGTTGGACTTCTTGGTGAAGTATATTCCCTCATTGTTACACTCCCATCTAAATAAACATATCACCTATTAAATATGTGCTAGTCCAACTTCATGTGAAATCTTGTGTAAAAGCTGTGAAACAGTCTATTACAATGATTGGTCCTCAGAATATATAAGTTTCAGTCCCTTTCAATAAGCTCTGTGACAGAACTTTATAGACAAGGTCCTTGTCAACAAATGCATTTCTAGACAGTTTAGGTTATGTATCTTAATAGCAGATAGGACATTGCTGATTAATTTTGCTATTAAAAGTTTGTCTATTTTTAAATTAAAAGTGTTCAAGATAATAAGTTAGAGTTATGGATGATTATTAGGACAAAAGATGGTTTAGTCCTTTATTATTTTTTTAATTCTTCTTTAATTACTTTTTGTTTTTACTGTTTACAGTTTATGACTATCTTTTAAATTAATCAAAATAATAAGCATAACACACTGATTTTTGAAAAATCATAATTCAAGTGTATCAACTTCAATAAAAAGTCTGAACTTAAAGTCACATTGGTATTTTTAATATTTGGAATAGCCAATCACTTTCTGGATTTTAGTCTTTTTATATCTATTATAAAGTTGGCAAAACCACAAAAACTAGTAAGAAAATCTTCATTTTAGGACTATAATTTCTTTAGAGATAATTTATAAAGTGAATAAAAGATAGATCTTTACATTATTAACAATTAAAGTTTTAAAGTTACCACATAACTACTTAAAATTACCAAAATTGAATTGACAAATCCAGTGGGGAAGATGTTTGAATAACTGACAAATCCCAGACATGAGCTCAAACGGCCATTAAAGGTTAAATGAAGTGAACCCTATTAGCTTGTGAATTGAACATGCACATTGACTCAAATGTACCTCTGTAGCTAGCCATTCACCAAGCTGACATTGGAGTTAAAACAAATACACTCTTTACGATGTGACTTTCAAGCTAGCCATTCACCAAGCTGACACAAAATGTATTATAAAATTAAACCTAGTGTTTTAGATCTGTTAAGAGCAGGAGGCTGGATTTGTTTTATAGACACGGCAGGCTGTGTACCTCTAGCTGTCTGGATATTCTGAACATTTTTCATTATAAGAATTTCACGAGCTTGCTGAAGGTTGTCGTCTATTAATACAAGAAGAAATAGTGAAATAAGTTTCTCTTGGTAAATTAAAATTCTATGTTTTTGTAATGACAACAAGGGACTCAAATGGTTGCAGTCGGATTCATTTTGAATTCATAACTACAACTGTTTATTAATTTAAATACTGTCTCTTTAAAAACTCTTAGTTAGGTTCACAGAACCTCTGAGAACCTCTGAATATATTACTTACAAATAACTTGTCAATAGAAAACTGACCTGGTGGTTAAAATCGGGTGCTACATGTAAGACATCCTTATTTCATTAGTATTATTCAAGTATTATGTCACTGTAATTTATTTGTTATACAGGAACTAATAATATCTATATATGGCACTAGAAAAGTAGCAATTAAATCATATAAATCATATGAGCAAAATAATCTAGGGAATAAATTAGTTAAGGTTTTTTGATAATTCTAATGGGACAAAAAAAGATAATTTCCCGAGTTTAACTGGTTCCCCCACCTACCATAGTACTGGTTCCTGCTACGTTTGTTGACCTGCATCCCATTTCCTCCATAGTTTATAAAGCTACTCTCTCTATACTTGGACTGTTGTATGTTTGTGTCTTGGTTCTGCAACTGAAATTAAATAAAAAATTAGTATTGAAGGCAAAATAAATTATAAAGGGTTGTTGGAAACCCTTGCTGTTCTTTATCTTAGTCATAGTGAGGCCTTCAATACCAAGTAAAACTCTCACTACACTGCAAATTATTTATAATTATTGTATGTAGTTTGGACACTGGCTCTATATATGTTGTGGAGACACAGTTGTGTAAAACATTAACTAAGTGCTGTTTAGGACTGAGTGCAAAGATTTCTTTATACAGTATAAACTTAAAATTTGTAAACATCTTTCAAATTCCTGCATTTTCCTTTTAATTTTTTTATGTCAGGATGCTGACGTTATTATGCTCAGTAAGAACCATTTGTTTCATGAAGTTGTTTAGACTGATTGTCATCAGATTGATCTGGTCAAACAGTATAACTCATTCATAAAAAAACAACTTCAGATTGGTGTTTTAAGAGAAACTAAATACTTTAAGAATGTTGGAGTTATCTCCCATTGTCCAATGACATCATACGCAATGTAAGAAAAACAAATTTATAAATGATATACACTGTAGGAAGAACTAATAGATATTCATGAAAAAGAACATCTGTAATTTGTGTAATCTAGTAAACTCAGTATCTCAGTTTGTTTTAATTTGTCTCCCTCTGAGAAATAGAATAGAATGCTTCATATCATATGGCAAAGATGTCATGCTTTTGAATGTACCATGAAGAAAGTGAATATATTTTTTGTTTCTTTAATTTTGTAGGTAAGAGAATCTTCCTTTGCATTGAACATGTAATTACTTTAGCATCAGATAGTCTGTCTGTAATTGTCTGTATAAAGGATCCCTGGTGTGGTTTCTCCTTCTTACGACCTAATGTACTTGACTTTATTCTTTGGAGTTCTTCTTGCATAGCTTTGTCTAAGAACTGAAACAGAAAAAAAATGTCAATATTTCTAAAATCTTTTCATTTCCATGAAAATTTGGTTTTGAAATTATGCAATTTCTAAGGACTAAAATTGCAGCTCTCTCGTGTGAGTAAAATGTTGGATGATTGTGGCTGTACTGGTTAGATATGATTGTGGCTGTACTGGTTAGATATGATTGTGGCTGTACTGGTTAGATATGATTGTGGCTGTACTGGTTAGATATGATTGTGGCTGTACTGGTTAGATATGATTGTGGCTGTACTGGTTAGATATGATTGTGGCTGTACTGGTTAGATATTTTTGGGTTTTGATGTTGATCAATGATCATCAATTTTGCTTTACCATGTTTTTTTTTTATTGTTTCCTAATTATAAAAGAGACCTGATGATTTTTTTTTATCAGTATCTGTCTTTTATATTCTATGTGCCAATGTATCAGTATGTGGACGGTTAAGTCTATAGCTATAAAGAAACAATTAGACTATTGTAATATAATATGTAGCTTGAGGATACTGGTTCATATATATCTAGATCTTGTAAAGTACAATAGAAAACAAAATGTCTGAAATCTCTTGAACGGTTAGCTATTCAAATGCCTGTAATCTAGTAACTAGTAAATCCTATACAGTCAAGAGTCTTGACAATACTATTTGACCTAATCAAAGTTTTAAAAGTAAACCAAGGTCACAAGCTCCTTCCATCTGTTTTGCCCATCTCAATATTTAACATGTATTGTGAAGCTGGAATTTTAATATGGAAGGCTTATCTTATAGTTCAATACATCTACATAGATAGTACATGTCAGATAAAAAAAAAATCATTTTATAAAAAGGAGACAGACTAAATATACACATCAAATGTTTACAAAATGAGAAAATATAAATAGGAAAATTGTGGAATGTAACAAATAATTGTAAACAACTAAATGTATGTATTAAACAAATAGTTTCAGATGTAGTATTAAGAAAGTTCGCTTGTCATGTTTTGGAATTTTTGTCAGATTTTTCAGAATCCTCTGGTTTTATCGATTTGAATGTCTTAAAAAAATATGCCCATTAACCCCCTTTTTTTTATAAATCTTTTACATGTGTAATTATAAGCCATCTGTAAAAATCTGATAAATCATTGTTATTTTTTATTAGTTTTTGAGAACTTAAACTTGTCAATGATAAAGCTATGAAAAGTCAAGAGAAAACATTTTCCCGACAAAATTTCAATGGCTTTTATATATTGAAAACAAGCACATTGACCTATATTTTATTTTTGCTCTTTTGGTTCTTTTATTAATCCCCTATAAATATATACTAGTGTTATGAAAAGCTAGTTATTTTGAAACTGAGTAGTGAACTTCCTTAAACTCTCCTTTACCACTATTAGTTCAGTTTTTGGTCAGCATTTTTTTTAACCAGTTTTGTCAAAATTTATAAATTTATTTTCTTGTATACTGTCTATGAATTTGTGCCTTTATTAACTCAGATAATAATTGTTCCACATTTACAATTTTCCACATGATCAAACATTGTAGGTTCAAAAAGCAATAAGATTAACTGACATTCATATTGAGACTTACTTTTTTCCTTTCCTGCTGAGGACTGCCATGTTTGTCTGCCAGAGTATTAGGAGCTTGAACATTAACGGTATAAGTGGAGGGTTTGTTTGTAGATATGTAAGTATTATTAGATCTGCCATCTCTAGGCGTTGGGGGAGGCTGATCGGGGGGAGTACTGTCTTTAGGTTTATATATTCTAAAATCTAAATCTGGAGAAGTCTTTTTCTTGAGGTATTTAGATTCTGTAAATGAAATGTCTAATTCTTCAGTTGTTGGTGTACTACTGCTGTCCTTGGACATTGTCTCGTCTTCACTAACGTCCGTCCGTGATTCTAAAGACACATTGTTAAAGTATTTGAATTCAGAATTAGTCCTATCCACCTGATACATCTTTTCTGTTTCAAACTTATCAACATTTGTTTTGGAATCAACATTTTCTATTGTAAATTTCTTATCCTTTGGTGTCCGTGGTATAATTGATTTAGCCGGAGGAGAAGCTCTTCCATTTTGCACTACAACAGACTTTTCAATGTTAAACATTTTTTCCTGTTCCATTTCTCCATTCATATTTTCTGATTGACTAGCAAATGTAATTCCTTTCTGTTTAGCAGAATTTTTGCGTTTATCGTCTTTTTCCATCATTTCTATATCAATTCTGACTTTGGGTTCACCATTTTGTTTATCAGCGTTACTTTTGGACACATTTTTTGCCTGTTTGATATATTTACTTTGTGCCGGTGTAGGAGTATAACTATCTTCTTCAGTGTCCATTCTTTCCTCCTGTCGATTGTTCAGGTCCTCAGTAATTTTTGGTCCGGTTCCAGGTCGGGTCATACTTAAATTTTTCAAATTTTCACTACAAAAACAAATATTACATATTATATCCTACACAACATTAGGACTATAATGTCAGTCATCAATATTTGCATACCTTTATCAGTTAATTATAGTTGTGTGGAAACAACCTGGATTTTTGTCAAATCTCTAGAGATAAAAGGACACTGTCTTTGTTACTTTTGTCAATGATTTTAGTTTTTACTGTTAGTACTGAACTACTGACTTAGTTATCAAAGTCATTCTTGCATGGTGTTTCAAACTTTTTTAAGTATGACTCAATGGCTAGGTCAGTTGAGTCACAATTGCAGGACGTACTGAAATGTTTTGCCAGTCACTTTTACATGCTGTTTTTTTTTTTTAAATATACTGAGCCAAAAAAGTTTAGCAACACTTTTATTTTAATTTTTTTTTTGTTGTTTCTGGAAAAAAAATTATTCAAACATCATTGATATAATCCTTAGTTTTACCTGTAATTTAAAACAGACGTACTTTTTTCCTGGTGATTGATTTCACGCCATTTCAGCTTTGCATGTGTAATTGACGTTTTACTTTCTGTAGCTGTACTTTTAAAACGATAGTAAAAATTTCTTTTTCACTGACGTTCAGAAACATGCCATTGATAGGAAAAACACATACACCTTTGAAAAAATTGCATGGGGCGTCAACCAGGGCTCCCCGAAAATGACCGTCAGACAGGTCTTGGAATGGTTGATGTCGGAATGAGTGTTGGTGACATCGTGGATCGATTTAATGTGCATACGGCAACAGTTTAGAGACTAACAAACAGATATCGACAAATTGCAATTGCACAGGATAGGTCGATATCCCGTAGACCAAAAAAACTATCGCCAAAGGAGGAGCACTACCTTCACTTTTCATCAACACGTGACAAGTTTTTTCCGGCCACAAAAGTAGTGCATTGACTAAGGGCAGCTGCTGGTGTGCCTGCCAATCCTTCATTGGTGCACTAAGGGCATGGCTGAGAAATTGATTTTGAATAACAGTATATTCATTTCCACATTTTGACCCTCCCGCGCTCCATACAAAGAAAATCCTAATGAATGTGAATGATAAACACCCATGTTGCTTCTGACATGTAATAATTCCAGTTTTTTATTATTAAAATTATATGTTGTTATGATTTTGTAATAAAATAAAATTTCATATTTTTGTTGGTAAACTTTATTGGCTCAGTATATTTTAAAGAGCTGATTTTCTAACTCAGTCAACTAAGTAAATTTTGTGTTTCTTTTTCTTTAACATTGTGCATTCTGACCTGATAAGTGTATTTTTTCCTTTGTTTTTTCTAATATACAAATATTTACCTATTGACTTGGTCAGTCAAGTCACTTTTGTTGTTACTTATATACAAATATTTACCTGTTAACTTGGTCAGTCAAGTCACTTTTGTTTTACTAATATACAAATATTTACCTGTTGACTTGGTCAGTCAAGTCACTTTTGTTTTAGTTATATACAAATATTTACCTGTTGACTTGGTCAGTCAAGTCACTTTTGTTTTAGTTATATACAAATATTTACCTGTTGACTTGGTCAGTCAAGTCACTTTTGCGTTTTTTGCTAGCACTATGATTGTTTAAACGTTTAATGGTAATGTGTTGATTACGATTGAGAAGTTGTTGAGTACGGAAGGCAGGATGTTGAAGGCAGTCGTCAATAGTATATCTATCTCCAGGTTCTAGTTTTAATGTATTCTGTTAACAAACAAATCATTTCATTACAAATCATCTTTCTTAAAAAAATGTATATTGAAATAATATTCATATATATTCAGATTTGAACAAAAATAGTAATATAAGATGGTAAGAAACGAAGAGGATGTCTTATATATTTCACTTGTTCCTTGACCAAATTCCACCTCTCAATACCAACTATATCAAAAACCTTCTCTTCTTCAACCAGATTAACATCCCTATGTGGTATAACTTTCCCTTCTGCAACCACATTAACATCCCTGTCACAGGAACCCCCCCCCCCCCCCTTTTTCTGCAACTTCATCAAAATTCCTGTCACATGACCCCCATAGTAACCACACCAATATCCCTATGTCACATGACCTACCCATAGTAACCAGATCAACATCAGTGTCACATGACCTCCCCATAGTAACCAGATCAACATCTGTGTCACATAACCTTCCCATAGTAACCAGATCAACATCGCTATGTCTTGCTTATACTGCAATTACTGTATTGAAAAATTTCAATGTTTTGTCAATTTAAAAGGTATTTACATGGTTTTGGGTTTTTTTTGGTAAAGTTTTGTGATATCAGTTTTAACTTATATATCAGATATAAAGCTCACACTTAATTTAATTTAATTAAAAAAAAACAGTGAACGTCTTTTTAATCATACCTCCATAAAGTCTATCAGGACACCACTGAGTATTCCTTGGTAACGTTTCTGTATTGTCTGTGGCCTGACAACGGAGGGAAACTGAAAGTACAACATAAATCATGGTTACAGGTATCTATGGTAATGTTTCTGTATTGTCTGTGGCCTGACAACGGAGGGAAACTGAAAGTACAACATAAATCATTGTTACAGGTATCCATGGTAACATTTCTGTATTGTCTGTGGCCTGACAACGGAGGGAAACTGAAAGTACAACATAAATCATGGTTACAGGTATCCACGGTAATGTTTCTGTATTGTCTGTGGCCTGACAACGGAGGGAAACTGAAAGTACAACATAAATCATGATTACAGGTATCCATGGTAACATTTCTGTATCGTCTGTGGCCTGACTACAGAGGAAAATGAATGTACAACATAAATCATTGTTACAGGTATCCATGGTAACATTTTTGTATTGTCTGTGGCCTGACTACAGAGGGAAAATGAAAGTACAACATAAATCATGATTACAGGTATCCATGGTAACATTTCTGTATCGTCTGTGTGTGGCCCGACTACAGAGGGAAAATGAAAGTACAACATAAATCATTGTTACAGGTATCCATGGTAACATTTTTGTATTGTCTGTGGCCCGACTACAGAGGGAAAATGAAAGTACAACATAAATCATGATTACAGGTATCCATGGTAATGTTTCTGTATCGTCTGTGTGTGGCCTGACTACAGAGGGAAAATGAAAGTACAACATAAATCATTGTTACAGGTATCCATGGTAACATTTCTGTATCGTCTGTGTGTGGCCCGACTACAGAGGGAAAATGAAAGTACAACATTAATCATTGTTACAGGTATCCATGGTAACATTTCTGCATTATCTGTGGCCTGACTACAGAGGGATACTGAAAGTACAACATGAATCATTGTTTCATCTGTGGCAAAGTTTATTTTAAAACAACATGTTTTTTTGTATGTTTTTTTCAAATAATTGTTATGAATTGTACACCTTCTTACCTTAAGACCAGAAAATCGAGGATTTGTGTAGAACATTTTCATTTGATCTGAGGGCAGCTGTCCCATGATTTTCTGTATAACATATAACTGGTCAATTTCACTCTCTCCTGGAAAAAGAGGTTGTCCATCACTAAGTTCTCCCAATATACAACCTATGGACCATATATCAACAGGTTTACCATAAGCAGCACTAAAAGATAAATAATCAAATATATAACAGATTTATCTCTTCTTTAAACAAAAGATAAAAGATGCTCATTGTAAAATGGTGAAGAATAGAAAACCTATCATGTGTTGAATCTTTCCAGAAATATTACAATACTTGAATGTACAAAAAATATTTCTATCGTACTTTACACCTCTTCTATGTGATAAAATTGAGAATGGAAATGGGGAATGTGCCAAAGAGACAAAAACCCGACCATAGAAAAGACAACAGCAGAAGGTCACCAACAGGTCTTCAATGCAGCGAGAAATTCCCGCACCCGGAGGCGTCCTTCAGCTGGCCCCTAAACAAATTTATATACTAGTTTAGTGATAATGAACGCCATACTAAACTCCAAATTGTACACAAGAAACTAAAATCAAAAATAATACAAGATGACTATAACAGAACTTAGTTTTCTTAACATTGAAATTATAACACATACTGGTTACAAACATATATTTAAATAAACTGGTGTAATTTCCAGAAGATTGCCATAAGTGAGTAAGCTTGATAAGAAATAATAACATGTTATAAAGTAATGCAACAGAAAAGGCTTGCTATACAACATTGTGTGGAGAAATTAATGTAGATTTACGAAGGGTGGACTGTTTATACCTGAGCGGGAATATTTTCATTTAATAAATGCAATACAATTTTTTTGCAATACAATTTTGTTGGGGAATTTTTTTTTTTAAGAATTTTTTTATGACAAATCAGAGCCGGAATAATTTGCTCACTCCCACTGTTTTTTTTATTGGATAAAAAATTACCAGGCCACTTTTGAATGCTGTTACAAAACATATACACCACGCCTTACTCATTAACATATTTAAATGAACTCATCCTACGGATTCATTGTTTAAATATGTTAACTCTTAAATAGCGTGGTATATATTGTAAAAAATTGCAATAACAAATGCACGCAATAATTTCTGAATTTACAGTATATTGCAAGATGAGTACCTATAAATACTGGTCTATTTTTGTCAGCTTTGTCAAGAGTATGGCTTATAAAATGTAAGAAAAATTTTGTCAGCCTTTTAATTAGCATGGCCTATAAAAACCTAAGTCATGCTTTGTCAATAGTGTGGCTTTACATATCCATGTATAGGTGTGTGTCCCCGAGATATATTGCAGTCTATACCTACCCAAGTAATAGTTCTGGAGATCTGTACCATCGTGTGGCAACATAATCTGTATACACACCAACTAGTCCTGCATTTATACTACGAGCAAAACCTGAAACATTAAAATAGAGTTATCAACCTTTCAACAATTATTACTTCAATATTATCTATAATTACAAGTGTAAAATATGTAGGTGTTTGGTAAATAGGAAGTTGTTGAGTGATGAATTTGAAAAAGCATCACATGGGATGGCTGACTTATTTATGATTGAAGCTAATAGTTTTAGTAATTTTGTATGGTATATATCTTCAAATAAAGTTAAGTCTTTAAAAGAAGGTGTACTACCTGTCTTCCTCAAATGATAGAAACCAAAATGGCAAAAATTCCATCTTTTGTTTTTTAAATCCAAAATATTACACTGAACATTATTTTAAATGCACAATGTTGTCCTGTATAGAACATGTGTGAGTTTAGTTAAATCATGTTAAACTGTTTAAAAGAGTAGAGGATTATAAACGAAGTAATATTTGTATTTCTATGTTGTGATGATAGACTATTGTTTCAGATAAGGGTGAAGGTTTGGTACCCACTGCAATTGTTTGCACCTGTCCCAAGTCATTAATGTGATGTTCAGTATTTGTCTTTTGTTGATGTAGTTTATAAGTGTTTATAGTTTCTCCTTTTTTATATAGATTAGACTGTTGGTTTTCCTGTTTGAATGGTTTAACACTAGTAATTTTTGGGGCCTTTATAGCTTGCTCTTCCGTGTGAGCCAAGGTTCCGTGTGCAAGGCCGTATAATGGTTTATTTTTAAAGATTGTGACTTGGATAGAGAGTTGTCTCATTGGCACTCATACCACTGCATCTTCTTATATCTATTGACAAACAGTGACAATAGATGTATTCCTGTATACCTGTTGCACAACAACAGGGACACATACAGCAATACACATTTTGTTTGGATTATATTTCACATGACTGAAGTTATCTTGTTCATATAGTTTTTTTTAATTTACCAAAATCACACTGTTTAAGGGTTTAACTTACCAAAATCACACAGTTTAAGTGTATCGTTTTTACTAATCAGTAAATTCTCTGGTTTTATATCTGAAATAAAGAAAATAGACATATCATTATCATTAACTACTTTATATTTCAGTACCAGATTTTTTTACAATTCATATCAGCAATTAAGACAATACATTATGAAACAACAAAATGTGTCTGAGTACAACATGCTTTTGAAAAATGATATCCCACAAAAACATACAAAGACTGAAGTCATAGCAAAAACTTTAATCAATAATAAATCCTGTCAAACTTTAAATATTCATTCAGCTTTCATCTGTGAACATATAACAATGACTTTTTATCTTCTTATTTCAAGGTAACACAAATAACTAACAATCTTTTCTATATTACAAATATCACTAAAGAAATTACTCAATTCTCTACTGAAGTGCAAAGAGCTTGGTGGAGGTAGTCTGAGGTGGGATTAGGGTCCTTATTTCACCTACACAAATGATTTCTTGCAAAATTAAGTAATTTGTATCTCAAACATAATAATAGGTTATCTTGAAAATTAAAATTATAATATGCTTGAAATACCATGAATATTTACTGAGATTTTGGAATCGAAAGTAGCAACATTCCATTGACAAAATCTGCATTTTTTGACACATATATGCTAGTGAGTAATATTGAGCTCAAAACTATATACATGAAAGATGTTCTTAATATAGACTGGTCTCTGATGGAGAGTTGTCTGATCGGCAATCATACCACATCTTCTTATTTTTATAAACGTTGTGGTATGCAATTATTTGAGTTGGTACTTTATATATTATAAATTATGACCTTAAATTGTAATAAGGTCTGAAATTATTTTCTTAAAGGACAAATGTTCTTGCAGATGTTTCTTACCAACATACTCAGAACACACTCAGAAATCTTAAATGACAGACTTTACCATTTAGATGATGGATGGCTGTTTAATATTTACAATGTATCTATGATACACTATAAAGAGCATCGAAAGGATGTTTTTCACCATTTAGATAATAACGGATGGCTGTTTATTATTTACAATGTATCTATGTAACACTATAAAGAGGATCAGAAGGATGTTTTTTAGGACGCTTGGAATGGAACCTTATTTTTGCAGGAATTTTAAATTTTAACCTAATGTAATTCAGGAATTAAAAGTTTAATTTATTTCTTAGGAACTGGGAAGGATTTTTTTGATGAATTTGAGATAACACCCTCCTACTACCCCTCTATCAATACACTGATGTTGACTAGCTGGTTTAACAATAGAATCAATAGAAATGGCTTCTAATTTCATTATTTTAGTCTGGTTGTAAAGTTAATTATCTAATGATGTAAATAATTAATCAACCAGCACATGATAGATCATCTTATCTGTAAAACCAATTGATTCAAGTCAACCAATAAATACTCAGAAATACATATCCGTTCTTCTTATAAGTCATTCATTGAAATGTTCCTATTGCTACTACATTCTCAAAATAAAGTGAAAACCAAATCTCAAGGTCTATATAAGATGCTCGACATTAAAACTGATTGATTAACAAAGAATAATAGGATGGATGGAAAACAACAGCATGGTCTGAATAATGTGCCTTGCATACTGATATAGACTATTAATAAAATTGAGAATGAAAACGGGGAATGTGTCAAAGAGACAACCCGATCATAGAGCAGACAACAGCACTGTAAGGATACCAATAGCATTGAGATAAATCCACATAAATCATTGTAAGCAACACCTATTGTAACAAGGCAATTCTAATATGACAGTATAGGCAATGTTTAAATACATTAATTGGTGTTTGCTCAATGTCCAGTGGCAAGTTTAAATGTTTAAATACAAATGAAATAAGTTCTTCAAAATAGACAACTTTTTACTGGTTGTATTGTTAGACTTTTGGATTTTGAATATGTTATACTGCAATGTTTTTGCAGTTAATCCATTTTTTATTATCCACCAACTAATCATATTCAAGATGTTTTATTTTCCACGAGGCATAAAGTACATAGAACTTGAAATATAACAACAGAGTCTGCATAATATCTAAATGGCAGCTAACAAAACAGGATATATAAAATCTGCCTTTTATAAAAGTTATCTCAACTTAAACTTGACATATAATCAATTTCACTTTTGTGTTCGTCCTGCGGTATAAATGTATTTCCCATGATCCTCTGACAATTATAACAATGACTATGAAAACACTGTATGAAGTCAATACTTCAAAGAATAACAAAACCTAATAAGCTAAAGATTAAATTCAAATTACATTAGGAAGGGAAGAAGTTATTGCATTTAACGTTATATCCTGTGCATTTATTGGTATTTACAAATCAATAATCTTGTTAACTTGCTAGTCATTGTAATTATGCCCCATGTAAAGGAATTTAAATCAACCTGAAAAATGCACAGAGATTCTTAGTGCAAATAGGATATATTGTTCTTTACTTAACAGTACTTAAAGTGTAAGTTCCTCCAATGTCTCAGTCTTCTAAACAACAGCATGACGATTTATATAACTGACTTGTTACAGTGACTTGACTGTTAGTGTTGCTATCCGATTATTGCAACTCTTTCAAAATTCTGACCAAATTGCAATTTGTTTTATAAAACCAGGTTGATTAAAATTCCTTTAATACATTGGTTGCAAAGAATTACATTGATTTCCCAGTTAAATAAAAACCGATAATTTCACATGTGAAATAAACGTGGTAATTTCACTCTCTGACGTCATACAACAACAGTTCACCTTTAGCATGAAAATGACTATAAAATATCTATACAAACTGATAGACTGAATTTATAAAATATCTATACAAACTGATAGACTGAATTTTAACATCAACAGTTATGTATCTAGAGTTAAAATCTTATAGGATTGTAAGTATGTTTTTATTTTATCACCTTGCACTTTCGCGACTTGGTTGTGGTTTTCTACAGTAGTTCGTTCAAATTTCTGACCAGTTGAACAGTTTGGTTTTATACAACAAATTTGCAATTTGGTCAGAATTTTGTATAAGTTGTAATAGGGGGATAGCAACACTAACAGTCAAGTCACAGTAAGTATAAATACAAAAAGAATTTGATGACCAATATAAACAAAATAACAAAATACACACCCAAAGCATGACAGAAACCTAGCAAAGAATTCCTCTCAAACCATTCAGGAGTTTATTCACCAAGTTCTTTTTTTTTCAAAAACTAGACTGGATGTAATAAATTCAATCAATCTGATAATCAAGTACTGTGGAATCATTATTATTCGATGGATACCAATTATAATGATTTTGTGGGTACAGGTGAACCACAAATTTAAATGTTCAATGAATTTCATATTACGCTTTGTATGGGGAAATTGTCAAGTTTCCCTCAATCTAACAAAAAATTGATACCCACGAACAATACTGAATCCACAGTAATACAACCACTGTATGACTGTTCTCTGAATAAAATACTCCACAACTCAAAAGCTGTTTTCAAAGTATAACATCATCTGTATGACTGTTCTCTGAAGGAAATACCCCACAACTCAAAAGCTGTATTCAAAGTATAACATCATCTGTATGGTGTCATTTAATAGCTTACCTCGATGTATGATATCCAGAAATGTCCTATCTAATAGCTTACCTCTAGGTAAAATATCCAGAAATGTCCTATCTAATAGCTTACCTCTAGGTAAAATATCCAGAAATGTCCTATCTAATAGCTTACCTCTAGGTAAAATATCCAGAAATGTCCTATCTAATAGCTTACCTCTAGGTAAAATATCCAGAAATGTCCTATCTAATAGCTTACCTCGATGTATGATATCCTGAGTATGGCACCATTGTATGGCTTTACACAACTGGTATGTGTAAGTTTTCACTTTTTCAGCAGGTACACCATTTGGCATGTCTTCTAAAAGTTCTAACATATTCTATAAATAAACAACAAATATTTAAGAGATAGGCGTCTAATCAGTTCTAACATATTCTAAAATTTGTTAGACATAACTTTTAAGCATCCTATATTTTAGGAATAATTCACTATGATTAACCTATAATATCAAGACTTGTATTGGATACATTATAAGGTATGCTATAGAACAAATGCCTGGGAAGCCAATTCCTAATAACATGATAAGTACACAAAACTGAAGATGCAAATTTCGACATCTTGTTGTACCATTCTCATCTCTAATGATTGAATTCATATGTCGAGTTGTAATTGCTTACTTTATATAATGATATATAACATGTATAAATATGCTTCTAATATTGCCAGTATGGCAGAACTTGGTCGTTATCCAATCTCTATATTTGTTATTTTGCAGTCTCTTAAATACTGGCTATATTTGTATAAAGACCCTCTTTCGAATTTTTCAAAATTAGCATATAAGTCAATCGAAGATGTTGATTGTACCTTCCATGTACCTTCAATAAACACATTTTTCAGTTTCTAAAATTCATTCATTTTGACCATGTTTGGAATAATAAAGGAACTATGTCAGAAGGAAAACTCATATCTGCAGTGAAAAAGATATTACAAGAAAGATATGGCAATTATTTTTTCTCATGTTTGTCAGGTGAAAAGCAAAACAAACTACGCATATATTACAAGTTAAACAAGAATGTGTCCAAAGTACACGGATGCCCCACTCGCACTATCCTTTTCCATGTTCCATGGACCGTGAAATTGGGTAATAATCTAAGTTGATATTAAAATTAGAAAGATTATACTATAGGGATCATATGTACTAAGTTTCAAGTTAATTGGACTTCAATTTTATCAAAAACTACCTTGACCAAAAACTTTAACCTGAAACTCCCACTTTCATTTTCTATGTTTAGTGGACCGTGAAATTGGGGTCAAAAGTCTAATTTGGATTCAAAATTAAAAAGATTATATCATAAGCAACAAGTTTACTAAGTTTCAAGTTGATTGGACTTCAGCTTTACCAAAAACTACCTTGACCAAAAACTTTAACCTGAAACTCCCACTTTCATTTTCTATGTTCAGTGGACCGTGAAATTGGGGTCAAAAGTCTAATTTGGCTTTAAAATAAGAAAGATCATATCATAAGCAACAAGTCTACTAAGTTTCAAGTTGATTGGACTTCAGCTTCATCAAAAACTACCTTGACCAAAAACTTTAACCTGAACGGACGGACGCACAGATGGACGCACAGACGAACGGAGCCACAGACCAGAAAACATAATGCCCCTCTACTATCGTAGGTGGGGCATAAAAAGGAATATAAACCTGAGACTTATACAAAGTTAAATATCTCAAAACAATATATTAGACAATTATGTAAATTAAGAATTTCTAACATCAATTTACACATTGAAAAAGGCAGATATAATAATACGCCTTTGGATCAAAGAATATGTAAACACTGTATTGATAACAAAATTGAAGATGAGTTTCATTTTATATGTGAATGCAACCTCTATCAAGACGAGAGAGAAAAGTTTTATGATGACATTGTTAATATTATACCATGTTTTTGTAATTTAGATAATTTTGATAAATTTAAATATTTAATGAACTGTTCGGAGACTGATGTTCTCACCAGATTACTTATATATATATAGACAAATGTATTTTGATTTGACATTCATCAGTGGGAATATTTGCATAATATTGAAGTGTGAGTTTTGTCTATTGCTTGTTATAAGTGTCAAAATTGTTGGCTGTTATGTTCTATTGTTGTTTTGTTTTGTATATGTTTTTGTATGTGTTCATGTGTTTCAGCGATGATCCTTTTGTACTGGATTTTATACTGAATAAAATTAGTTAGTTAGTTAGTTAGTTATATATATATATATATATATATTTTTTAACCTTGACCATACATAGCACAGGCTACTGGACAGAGGGTGCCATTTTTCATATCCACTAGGTTTGTAATCTCTGTAAATATTCCTAAACTTAAACATTGACAGTACAATGCACTGGGCACATGTTGCTGTTTAAAGCCTTCATAATTAACTAGGTTTGGAATCTCTCCCTCCCCTTAACATTGTAAATATTCCTAAACTTAAACATTGACAGTACAATGCACTGGGCACATGGTGTTGTTTAAAGCCTTCATAATTAACTAGGTTTGGAATCTCTCCCTCCCCTTAACATTGTAAATATTCCTAAACTTAAACATTGACAGTACAATGCACTGGGCACATGTTGCTGTTTAAACCTTCCATAATTAGTTAGGTTTGGAATCTCCACTCCCCTTAACATTGTATATATACCTAGACTATGTTTTGGTTTTAGTATCTATTTCCACTCTATTCTCCCATTTTATAAGGTTCCCTAGCTTACCCTTTCTACATATTCAAATACAAGATATAGTTTGCCTCTCCTTCTGAAAGCATCTCAATTCTACAGTATTCTACCGTTATAAGGTTCCCTAGCTTACCCTTTCTACATATTCAAACACAAGATACAGTTTGCCTCTCCTTCTGAATGCCTCTCTTAATTCTACAATATTCTCTTGTTTTAAGGTTCTCAACATGTTAAGTTCCCTTTCTGTAGTTCTCTTAACATCATCATTATCTGAAATGATAGAGTTGGGGGATCTAATAAAGTCATCAGATATGTAATAAAAGCTAATACTAGAATGTTCACTAATGAGACTTCCTGAGTCCTGGATTGTAAAAAGTTGTATCAACTGAACATACATTTCTTTATTTTATTTCATAAGTATAAGGTCAACATTAAAAATATCTTCAACAGGTAAGATAAGTAAAGAAAAGATGAAAAGTGGGGTATTCCCTGATTTCAGTGTACACCCCAGTTTTCTGGTGTTAAAAACTGTATACAGGGACTCCTTTTTTTCCTATTTATTTTATGGTATGAAATCTACAAAAGCACACATTCTTCATGTGATAACAATGTTCAATGAAAGCAAGTGTTTAATTAGTTAAAAATCAAGCTTATTTCAAGTCTAATTTGATGCATAACTCGCAACAAAACAATTCCTGTGTTCACCAATTCATACCTTGATCATCAATTATGAGATGTTTATGACTTGGGAATTAAAATTCAATGAATAAAAATTTTCAATAGAAGTGAACATAATTCAGTTCTGTTCAGTTACACCTGGATCATGCAGCTTGGTCAATTAATTCTGTATGTTTTTTTTCGAGTTCTTGAAAATACTAGGCTTCACTTATTCATGTTTTGTTGTTCCTAGAATACTTTGAGTATTTACAAATTCAACTGATGCAGTTATAACGTAAAACGTGCCCTTTTGTAAATTTCATGCCATAAATTGAAAGATAAAAACACATTTAAACTGGTCTTGTTTACACCAGAAATCAGGGAGGTTCCCTGAAAGCAGGAATTCACGTATCCAACATTTTCTGACTTGTGCCCAACCTGTTCGAAGTCGTAGACAAAGTAGATTGATTTCAAAGCACGATTCAGACCATTTTTACTCAAAGATTTTATCCTTTAAACAGGAACAGAGGTAAAAGACAAAGCCAATCAAGGTGCACTCAGTGGGTTGAAAGATGCTTCAGATTTTTTATTTTCAAATATCACCCTTGCACACAACACAAATCGTGTGGCAAGGCATTATGTTTGTTTTCCTTGATTCCAAATCATATAGACGCTTCAATGCAAAAATTCTTTGATTTAAAACGCTTGTTGACTATGTACAGCATCGGAAAGGTATAACAAAAAACCAAGGCACGTTTACTACAGCATCGGAAAGATATTGCAAAAAACCAACATAGCAACAAAAACAAACAATTTATTTTTTTGGCCTAAATTTAATCCAATTTGATGTCATTCTCTTGCTCTGTTTTGTCATGGACACTGAAATGATATATTATATACTATAGCACTAAACATTCATCTTCTGACTGCTGAACTATTAATGGACAAAAAGACTAGGCTCATGACTTGCCAATTAAATGATATAAACTTTAGATACCCTTTGTCTAGTTGTAATCCAGTAAAACATGCATGTTTTTATTTCCAATCTTTGGGGGCCAGATAACATATTAATGTTTATTACCCTAAAATCTTAACTTTATCTTATAAATGTGATTTATGGTTCATTAAATATTATTAAAAACAAACAGTCCAAGTTTATTGGGTTTTTTAAAAGTTTGAAAAGCTTCCTATAAGCCTTAGTACAAACAATGTTGTTATTTAATATTAGGAACAACCTTTAACTTACAACAGTGAGAAATACATAACATCAATAGAATATCACTTCAAACAAAGAGACTATTAATCCATAGAAAGTGATTGTGGTTATACAGTGTATAAATCTGATATAGGCCAACTTTAAATCAAGCGTTGTTTTATACACAAATAATCACTGTTCTTTAGTTACTGCATATATGACACTAAGGTACTCTGTTCAACTTCATGAAAAATCACTCAAATTATTCTTACTAGATAGTCCATGGTCACCCATTCATAGGAAAATATAACTTTCTTCATTGAAGGACAGTTAAAGTAAACTCCTAATTAACCTTATATAACCATTGAAGATATAAAATTGAGAATGGAAATGGGGAATGTGTCAAAGAGACAACAACCTGACCATAGAAAAGACAACAGCAGAAGGTCACCAACAGGTCTTCAAGTGTAGCGAGAAATTCTCGCACACAGAGGGGTCCTTCAGCAGGCCCCTAAACAAATATATAAATACTAGTTCAGTGATAGTGAATGCCATACTAAACTCTAAATTGTACACAAGAAACTAAAATTAAAAATAATACAAGACTAACAAAGGCCAGAGACTCCTGACTTGGGACAGGAAAATATAACTTTCTTCATTGAAGAACAGTTTAAGTAAACTCCCAATAAACCTTATATAACCATTGAAGAAAGACTTCTACAGGAAAATGTCACTGAAATAATATTTCCTTAATGGAAGATAGGTAAAGTTAACAAAGTACAAGTAACCATATACCACCATTGATTGATTGATTGTTGGTTACTTAATGTCCACTGCATATATACCATCCTTGACTGATTACAGTACATACACCACCATTGAAGATATCCCTGGTACTACTTTCATAGTATTCTAATATCATCCATTTAATCTTTCAACTTTTTATAATCATCTGTAGTTATTTCAAAAGTCACTTTTCTCTATGGAGGGGACATAAACATATGGTATTAACTTACCTTCGCTGTCTTTAAATTTCTTCACTGCCACCATTTCACCAGACTCCTGGAAAGAAACATAATATGATCACACAAGTACTTAATATAAAAGACTGCCACATCATAACAAAATGTCACCACCACCATACAATATTATAAGAATTAACTTAGTCAATGATCTTTTATTTGTATTTGATTGAATGGTACTGACCACCACACTGACCACATACTGTATAAAGGAGGAATACAATTCATGAATTGTTGGTACAAAATATAGTAAATGGCCAATAAGTACCATGAAAATTATCAAATTAAAATGACAGTATAAAATAATCAACAACACAGGAGGGTCAACAAAAACCTAGCAATTATGAGAGCTTTCTGTCAAATGGTCGAATTGTGTTCTGAAGGTGTCAATGTTATAATAATCAAACAAAATTCTGAGAGGCTCAGAAGACTATTTCATTCAAATAATCAAAGATTTTCTGTCCAATAGATAAAAGTCTCCCAAATAAATTGCATTCCTGCATCAAAAGATTCAAAACAATTTGGACCAATCATCTGCTGACATTTTGTGAACCAATATATGGGTATATATAGACTCTCAAAGACTCCTCCTCCTAAGAGAGTTATTCAATTGTACTGTTCTGCTTTTCATTTATCTTGGCAAAAAAGAAGTAGTCCACATAAATCAGTCTTAAAAGCCGGAAAAATCCTTTTGCAAATTTACCTTCTGTACCAGCTCACATGAATGTAAGTCTGTCGAAAAGTAAATATCTTATATCCATTACTTCACGTTTGCCTAAGTGAAATCTTTACCATAGCATATTTTATTCAGATTAAAAGAACATTTGATTGACCATGAAGATTAGAAATGATCTGGAGTTCACAATCACTTCTAATAAATATTGTTAAATGGTTTTAAACTTTCGTCTCCTGCAAAGAACTATCTGATAACCTGTCATATATCACTTTAAACAGAAAGATTTAAACTATTGCATGAAATACTAACTTCAATTTACTTTTAAAGAGTTGTTATGTTTTCTTTCTCTTTTTTTTCATTTCATCAAAAATTGATCTATCACCTAAATCTAATTATGTATCTTCCTCCCATTCAATAACAACTTATTTACTATTCCCGAACAATAAATAATTTTATTCCTGAACAATAAATAATCGGTAGTAAAGATGATATGAGTTATAGATATCATCATAAATGACCATGATGACAATAAATAGGGAAACACCCATTGAGACTTGTGATCATTTTCACATCAAGTTGGTACTTGTAAATATATCAATTCTATTCTTTACTGTCATTTCTAATATTTGGCCTAAAATATTTACAAAGTGTATACTTTAATGTTTCAAATAAACATTTATTATTATTGCTATTTATGAAATATTCCTTTGATCTTACTGACTGATAATTTCCTTTCTCAGCAAAGTAGAGTAAAGTGAAAGATTACCACTAGAAACTAAGGGCAAAAGTGCCCATTGTGAATGAAATTAACAATGTCGTCATAGGTAAAATAGCGATAAACAGATTATCATTGGCCATCTCAACTTGATTGCTTTTCACACTTTCGCTGTACCGTCTCAAGCTAGAAAATTAATCTTGTTGCAATGATCAACAATAATCTATAATTCTAGGGTCCAAGATGTATAAAATTATGATTCTATCAACCTTTCACTCACAAGGGTCTACAGGGTCCTAATGAGATAGGGTCCAAAATGTAAAACCCTAATGTTTGTATCAAACATTTACTTTACAAGGGTCCACTTGGTCATATTGAGAAGGGTCCAAGATGTATACCCTAATGTTTCTATCAACCTTTCACTTTACAAGGATCCAAGAGGTCCTAATGAGACAGGGTCCAAGATGTATACCCTAATGTTTCTATCAACCTTACACTTTACAAGGATCCAAGAGGTCCTAATGAGACAGGGTCCAAGATGTATAACCTAATGTTTCTATCAACCTTACACTTTACAAGGATCCAAGAGGTCCTAATGAGACAGGGTCCAAGATGTATAACCTAATGTTTCTATCAACCTTTCACTTTACAAGGGTCCAAGAGGTCCTAATGAGACAGGGTCCAAGATGTATACAATTATGATTCTATCAAACATTTACTTTACAAGGGTCCACAGGGTCCTAATGAGACAGGGTCCAAGATGTATACCCTAATGTTTCTATCAACCTTTCACTTTACAAGGGTCCAAGAGGTCCTAATGAGACAGGATCCAAGATGTATAGTCGGGTTGTTGTCTCTTTGGCAGATTCCCCATTTCCATTCTCAATTTTAATTATGATTCTATCAAACATTTACTTTACAAGGGTCCACAGGGTCCTAATGAGACAGGGTCCAAGATGTATACCCTAATGTTTCTATCAACCTTTCATTTTACAAGGGTCCAAGATGTATACAATTATGATTCTATCAAACATGTGATTATGGACTTTCCGAAATTGATTTTCCTCTAAGTTCAGTATTTTTATGATTTTACTTTTTACTTTACAAGGGTCCAAGAGGTCCTAATGAGACACAGTCCAAGATGTATACCCTTATGTATCTATCAACCTTTCACTTTACAAGGGTCCAAGATGCATACAATTATGATTCTATCAAACAGTTACTTTACAAGGGTCCAAGAGGTCCTAATGAGACAGGGTCCAAGATGTATACAATTATGATTCTATCAAACATTTACTTTACAAGGGTCCACAGGGTCCTAATGAGACAGGGTCCAAGATGTATACCCTAATGTTTCTATCAACCTTTCACTTTACAAGGATCCAAAAGGTCCTTAGGGGACAGGTGACCAGATGTATTAACCATTTTGAGTATAACAAATATTTACTAAACGGGGGCCCAAAAGTTCCTATAGAAAACGTCCTTGATGTATACCATTGTGTAATACAGTCCAACTGTTTCTATTGAAGATAAGTAATATGACACTTGTTTAAATGATCAATATTTAACATGCTTAGTGGGATCATATGTTCACACAAAATTACATTTCTAATCAATTTACCTCTACGCTTAGTGAATAGAAGCAAGTACAAACAGATGTTATCACAAAATTCATGGATTTTACAAAAAAGGAATTTAAAAACCTGTCATTAGTTTCACAACGTATACATGAAGTGGTATAACATCCATACCAATCAGGCCTCTACATTAACATTTTTTCTAACTTGTCCCTTCGGACAAGTGGCAAGAAAATCAGCTTGTCCGAACTCTTAACTCACTTGTCCGAATTCATAATTGAAAATCTAACATATTGATGATTTATGCAATAATAACACTTGGGCTTTGATTGTACCTAATAAAAGGAGCATTTTGTAATGTTATATGAATACCGCATCAAAATACATTGCATTATTTCAGAATGAAAGTTTTTTTGCAAGACTGTTCTCTGACTCAATGTCACTATCATTTGTCAATCATTAAATCATCATTTCTTCCCAAACCACTATGTTCCCCTATGGACCTATTCATTCTTTAGTAGTGGTATGGGTTAAACCAAGGACGTAAATACACCTGGCCACCTTGAACATGTATATGAGTAAACCTTTTTAATTTATTGATGATGTCAAAACAAGCTTTTACAATTTATTTTGATTTGTATATACATTGATATATATGATCATGAAGTACATACACATTTCACTTAAAAATCTGCCTTTTTAGATTTTTTTTTTTTTTTTTTCATCTGAACTATTTTTATCATAGATCTTATCAAATAAAACCTTTTTTAATGTATTGTTATGCATAAAAGCAAAATCAAATGAAACATACTTTAATTTAATATTTTAAAGTTTAGGTAAAACTCCATATGGAGGTGCTCCTAATTCAAGGAAGCTTATACTAAGAAGATACATTAACATTGGTTTCTTTCCCCTTACTTATATCCCCCTGGTCAATGGCTGCCAGCATGTTCAATAGTCCAAATCAGAGACATATTATACAAGTTTTATATGTCTCTGGTTCAATCAATGAATAATTATTTCATTAAGTATGATCAATAAAACAATCATTCATATTTTTGGGACTGTATCAGTCTTGAATTTGATCTATTTTTATCTGACCTTGATTTTTCACTTGTCCCATCGGACAAGTAGTATGGTGAATCTACTTGCCCGACACCTGTGTCCACTTGTCCCGGACAATCGGACAAGCGTTAATGTCGAGCCCTGCCAATGCCTTATTTAAATACCAATTACGTTTACATTTCAACCCAAACAACTTCAATTGTTACTTCCTTTTGAACAACAAGTGTTGTGGAGTTATCACCATACACTTAGGTGTTCTTTCTGGAACTTTTATTTACCAGAACAATTTCCATACCATTATTTATGACAAATGACAAGTGGATTTTACTGATACATCATGTTTGTTCTATCATTTTTATATTCTTAGATAAATTAAAGAAATATGTTTTCACCAACAAGCCAACAATGAAGAAAAAACATCTTAAAAGTTTGTTTTTTTTAAATGGAAAATGTGTTCATTGGTCACAAATTATGCCCCCCTTGCATATAATGTTAATTTACAGGTCTTAAGGATGTATGGATATCCCTATGGGACTGGGCAATACTCATAAAACCCTACATACCATTTCCATCAGCATTTTATCCTGTATCAAGCCTACATAACGTCCTCATCATCAAGTCATCAAATGATGAAGGAAAGGAAAGATACAATAAGAAAGGACAAGAGTGCACACACTGAAATGTCTCGCCTTCTTTACTAATCATTGATATTATGTTGATAGTCCTAAGTATAAAGCTTTATTACAACTGTCACATAAACTTAACATTAACCAAGATAGCTAAACAAAGACCAATGAACCATAACTAGAGGCTCTAAAGAGCCTGTGTCGCTCACCTTGGTCTTGTGCATATTAAACAATGGACACGGATAAATTCATGACATAATTGTGTTTTGGTGATAGTGATGTGTTAGTAGATCTTACTTTACTAAGCATTCTTGTTGCTACAATTATCTCTATCTATAATGAACTTGGCCCAGTAATTACAGTGGAAAATATTTTCTAAAAATTTACAAAAATTTATGAAAAATGTTAAAAATTAACTATAAAGGGCAATAACTCCTTAAGGGGTCAATTGACTATTTTGGTCATGTAAACTTATTTGTAGATCTTATTTTGCTGAACGTTATTGCTGTATACAGTTTATCTCTATCTATAATAATATTCAAGATAATAACAAAAAACGGCAAAATTTCCTCAAAATTACCAATTCAGGGGCAGCAACCCAACAACCGATTGACCGATTCATCTGAAAATTTCAGGGCAGATAGATCTTGACCTGATAAACATTTTTATCCATGTCAGATTTCCTCAAAATGCTTTGGTTTTTGAGTTATAAGCCAAAAACTGCATTTTACCCCTTTGTTCTATTTTTAGCCGTGGCGGCCATCTTGGTTGGTTGACCAGGTCATGCCTAACATTTTTTAAACTAGATACCCCAAAGATGATTGTGGCCAAGTTTGGATTAATTTAGCCCAGTAGTTTCAGAGGAGAAGATTTTTGTAAAAGATTACTTTAATTAACGAAAAATGGTTAAAAATTGACTATAAAGGGCAATAACTCCTAAACAGGTCAACTGACCATTTTGGTCATGTTGACTTATTTGTAGATCTTACTTTGCTCAACATTATTGCTGTTTACAGTTTATCTCTATCTATAATAATATTCAAGATAATAACCAAAAACAGCAAAATTTCCTCAAAATTACCAATTCAGGGGCAGCAACCCAACAACCGATTGACCGATTCATCTGAAAATTTCAGGGCAGATAGATCTTGACCTGATAAACATTTTTACCCCATGTCAGATTTGCTCTAAATGCTTTGGTTTTTGAGTTATAAGCCAAAAACTGCATTTTACCCCTATGTTCTATTTTTAGCCGTGGCGGCCATCTTGGTTGGTTGACCGGGTCACGCCACACATTTTTAAAACTAGATACCCCAATGATGATTGTGGCCAAGTTTGGTTTGATTTGGCCCTGTAGTTTCAGAGGAGAAGATTTTTGTAAAAGTTAACGACGACGGACGACGACGACGACGACGGACGACGGACGACGGACGCCGGACGCCAAGTGATGAGAAAAGCTCACTTGGCCCTTCGGGCCAGGTGAGCTAAAAATGAGGTCAAGGTCAGATGAACCATGCAAGGCAGATATGTACAGCTAACAAAGCTTCCATACAACAAATATAGTTGACCAACTACTCATAGTTTAAGAAAAATAGACCAAAACACAAAAACTTAACACTGTGCAATGAACTGTGCAATGAGGTCATGGTCAAATAAAACCTGCGGGACTGACATATAGATCATAATATATTTCCATACACCAAATATAGTTGACCTTTGGCATATAATATTAGATAAAAAGACCAAAACTTAAAAACTTAACTATGACCACTGAACCATGAAAATGAGGTCAAGGTCAGATGACATCTGCCCGCTAGACATGTACACCTTACAATCATTCCATACAACAAATATAGTAGACCTATTGCATAAAGTATGAGAAAAACAGACCAAAACACAAAAACTTAACTATAACCACTGAACCATGAAAATGAGGTCAAGGTCAGAAGACACCTGCCAGTTGGACATGTACACCTTCCAGTCCTTCCATACACCAAATATACTAGCCCTATTGCTTATAGTATCTGAGATATGGACTTGACCACCAAAACTTAACCTTGTTCACTGATCCATGAAATGAGGTTGAGGTCAAGTGAAAATTCTGACGGGCAAGAGGACCTTGCAAGGTACGCACATACCAAATATAGTTATCCTATTACTTATAATAAGAGAATTCAACATTACAAAAATTCTGAACTTTTTTTTCAAGTGGTCAATGAACCATGAAAACGAGGTCAAGGACATTGGACATGTGACTGACGGAAACTTCGTAACATGAGGCATCTATATACAAAGTATGAAGCATCCAGGTCTTTCACCTTTTAAAAAATAAACCTTTTAAGAAGTTAGCTAACACCGCCGCCGTAGCCGGAACACTATCCCTGTCGAGCTTTCTGCAACAAAAGTTGCAGGCTCGACAAAAACCAAATGTTGGTATGACATGTATGAGGCAAATCATGTGAAATTCTAATGATCTAATATATCTCACTGTTGGGTTTAGAAAAAAATAATTTCTGCTTGATAAATATCTATGGAATTTTATATAAATGTGAATTATTTTGACCCAAGTCTATTGTCAGGGGTCTTTATGAAATAAGCAATAAACCATAGTTGTATGACAGTATCATGTATTTGTTTATAATATATAATATTTTTATTACATATTCTTACAAAACATGTAACATGCACTTCCTTTAATAACTTGTGAAGGGGTTAAGTGTATATAAATCAAGACATATAGATATATAATCTTACCTTGTGACGACATTTCAGTACCACTCCGTAGGCTCCTACAACAATAAGTTAACCAATATATTACCAATTCAGAGGAAACCATAAAAATACAATTTCCATAATAACAAAAAAAGTAAGAGTGCACATGCTGAAATATATAGACTAGGTTACTTTACTGATTATGATTTAATTTTACTATGACTTTTTTTCAAATCAAAGTCTTACAACAGGAATAACTTTATATTATAAGCTATCCATGAAATAAGGTCAAGGTTGTATTTATTCTGTGAGACAGACAATTACACATTATAATCATTCTTATCAAATATAGTTGACCTATTACTTATAGCATCTGAGAAACAGATTTAATCGCAAAACTTTACATTGACCAATGAACGGTGAAAATAAGGACAACTCTGTCAGATGGACGTTTAAGAATTACATTCATTTTATTCATCAAAGACATAGTATTACTTATAGTATCTGAAAAACTGACCTAATCACAAAAACTTAACATGATCAACTTAACTATGAGGTCAAGACTGTCTTCATCTCTAAATCTTTCAATCTTTCAAATTACATACCTTCGCCTACGACTCCTAATATTTCGTACTTGTTCATCACATATCATGTATTATAGTCTAGCCACACTGCGTGTAACATTCCGACATTCTGTAAAAGTATAAAAAAAAAAAAGCACATTATAAACCCTGGTATTAAAGATACAGGTTCAATCAATAGTTCTTTAGCCAAATACAGTTCCAGTTTGTTCCTAGTGCATTTTAATTGAGTTTTACATATTGCCAGATAGCAGTCTATGTTATATGTAACTATTTATAACCACTACCATTTTCCACACCAACCATTTAAAGCAAGCTTAAAATTGTTTTCTCTCTTTTGCCTGGCAATACACTTTTCCTAAAAGACTGAAAATCAGAACAGAATATTATTTAACTTTATCTCATATAATTTTCCCTTTAATAGAGAGGGGTCCTGATCCAAAATCCAGACGTAAAAACATGAAATCCTGAGGTCTCGAATTTTAAGAAATTTAAATCCTGCCAACCCCGAAATCGAAAAAAAAGAATTCCCGCATCCTAAAAGGATCAATCCCGACATCCCGAGCTTAAAAACATCCGATCCAGGAGTCCTGAAAAGGTCATTCCTTCCTCTTTATTGAAGTGATAAATTAACAGAACTTCAAATTATTTGTTTCAAAGGTTAAATTGTGCCATAAAGATGTTTACTAGTTTGACGTTACATTTCAACATATAAAGATTGGATTGTTTCTGTCTCAAACCTTACAAAAATATTGAAGATGGAAAATAGTGCAGAAAATGCCCTATTGGCAACAACACAAGGCTTCTATATGATGAATCAATTGCTTTATCATTGCATTTGAGTTGGGATAAATAAAGAACTAGGTATCATCCAGGCTGTTTCTTCAAAAGATGACCTATTGTTCTAAAGGGAAATAACTGCTTGTAGGTATATTACAGTCAAATAATAACCTTAAAATCTGAAGGTGAGGACAATTCTTTTTAAAAGTCAGTGAGTTGTTCAGAAAGATACACATGAATTTACAGGTCTTCAGGATGTATGGATATCCCTATGGGGCCAAAAATCTTGTTGAGGGCTCTAATGAACTGATCCACAGAACTGATAGGCTTACTAAGGGTATGAGGGACTTAAAAAGATAATATGCTGAAGTCCTGAGGAGTTTGTCCAAATGGTAAAAAAATTGCTTGTTGAAGACATTCACCTCAATGAGCATATTACAAATTAAAATGAGCGAGGTCAATACAAATGTCTGAAAGAGCAACTGTATATCTGACCCCAATCAAACCTTTACAATAAAAGTTATATGTATGACTGTAAATACATCTTTCTTAAATTCAATTAAAGTTAAAGTATTAATGTAGAATCTCCAGCACGTCTAACATAAAGAACTACAACTGAGCGTTCAATCAAATATTCTATTCAGGGAATGAAACGCTTCAATTGAAAAACTTGTATGTCTTATTACAGTTGAAAGACCTTTCTACTTCAGAATTAATCACAGTTAGAATCAATTGTGAATCTACATGCACTGTGTCGAAGTATCAAAAGACTGAAATCATTAATAATTTAATAAGTTTTTATGAACAACCAATCTAAATAGTTGTCAGGGTATTATCTGTAAGAAACAGAGTCTCCCGGTTTGCACTGATAAATAGCCAATCCATTGATTACCTCAGTTAATTAATAATTTCCTATTATCAACAATTGAATTGTTCTCGCAAATGCAACCATAAAATATTGTAAATAAATAATAGTATTTGAATAAGTTTTACTTGGACATTGTTGGAGTTGGCATGGGACAAATCAAATAGACAAAAAATAATAAACTCTAGCTATATAAATAGTCAGCTTTTAACCAACATATTTCAATAGATTGCTGAATTCATACTCAACTTAAATAACAAGTTCTCCCAGAAAACAAAACATCATAAATCATGTATAAAACATTAAAAAAAATAAAAGGAAAAATGAATAGAGTTCTTTTATGATACAATATGATGGTGAGTTCCTTTATGGTTCCTTAATGATACAATACGATGGTGACTTCCTCAACTTAAATAACAAGTTCTCCCAGAAAACAAAACATCATAAATCATGTATAAAACATTAAAAAAAATAAAAGGAAAAATGAATAGAGTTCTTTTATGATACAATATGATGGTGAGTTCCTTTATGGTTCCTTAATGATACAATACGATGGTGACTTCCTCAACTTAAATAACAAGTTCTCCCAGAAAACAAAACATCATAAATCATGTATAAAACATTAAAAAAAATAAAAGGAAAAATGAATAAAGTTCTTTTATGATACAATATGATGGTAAGTTCCTTTATGATACAAATTGAAGTTTCAGTCAAATTCATGGTTTATTTTAAATTTCCCAATTTGATGAAAATTACGCATATTTTCCCAAAAAAAAAGGGTAGAGGTAGTTTTGAAAAAAGCCAACAATATCACTGTGGTGACTTCCTTTATGATACAATATGATGGTGACTTCCTTTATGATACAATATGATGGCAAATAAAAATTGTAATGTAGAGATTTTATACATGTTGATATCTATGTAGAAGACCCAATGTTATATATAGCCAATTTATGCTGAGGTGGCCTAATGCAATCATCAATCAATCAAGAGACGTTTAATTTTCAGAGTATAAATTGAAATATATATATACTGTGGATGCATTTATTTTCATGGGAATCAATTTTCATGGATTGCTGAAAACTTGCATATTCATGGTAATTTGATTTCATGGTATTGCCTTCATGGATTGCCAAAAACTTGCATATTTGTGGATATATGATTTATGGTTTTGCCAATCTCTGTACATTGCTGTACATGTATACAAAGATTTTTTAAAATATATATGTTGATTTGTTGAACATTTGAATTTGTGGTTCACCTGTACCCACGAAACCCCTGAAAATTGGTTTCCAGCGAATAGTATTGAATCCACAGTATTATTATACATGTAGAACAGACTACATGTCTATTGTCATAATCTGACATTCCCAATGACATAAATTACCAAAACCACTGTGTTATTAGAAAGGTTAAAGGTTTTATTTTTAAATAATTTCAAATGAAAATAGTCCACCTTAAGCTTACATGTACATATACAAATCTTATAAAGTTCTATCATTTTTGGTAAACTGAACATGTAGACTATCAAAAGTTTCAAAATGAACTTGAGACTGTTTAGTTTAATAATCTATTATATAAATCTGATACAAACATTGAGGTAAGTATTGATAATGAATACAATAGGTTCTGTTTACTGGGAGTAAACTTAACCTTTTAACCTCTATTCTTCAAGTTGTAAACCTTGTTTAAAATTAGTTCAGAGTGAAATGCACAAGTCCTAATAGATCTAGAACTGGTACAAAACAAACAAAGGTTATAAAGAAAGTTTATCTGAGATAGGCACATATATATATATTTAGTAAAACTTGGTGAGGTTCAGTCATTTCTAACTGGACTCATGTTTTGATTATGCTACACAAAAGAATAACTCTTAGTTTTCGTTCAGTGACAACAGATTTTTTTTTAATTCTTAAAATACATTTGTTTCTGAAAAAAAATTTGTTATACAACGAAAAGATAGCGACAAAAAAAATCACAAAAATAAATGAAGTATATTATGTATATGTTCCGGACCATATGAGTATTTGGACCATACGCATATGGTCATGACCATATGCATATACTCATATGGTCGGACCGTACACATATGGTCCGACCATATGAGTATAATACTCGTTTGGTTATTAACAGGCCGGACCATATAAGTATTTGGACCATATAGGTATTTTTTTTAAATTACATTATAAAAGTTTCAATAATACAAAAACTTTATCTAAAAAAAAACAATGATGGTTACATGACAATGTATTATTCTTATAATTAAGATACTACGTAAAATTTAAATATTGATGTCATAGTGAGTTTTCATCGCTAATTACAACATTCTTGCATGTGTGCTTAGGGTGACAATTACTTTCACACGGTATCATAGCTTTTTTGCATTTGCAAAGCTTGGTTGTGCATGATTTTTTTTTCATTTACACATTTTGTTTGCTAGTGAAAAGCTAGCCTTTTTGTAGCTGCATACATGCAGTAATACCGAGGTCTTGGGCAATTCCGATATGCCTACAGTGTTTTTAAGAAGCCCTAGATCTCAAACATCGTAGCATGACTGCAATACACCATACTCACAAGATAACTTAAATAAACTATATTACTTTCCAGTGACTTCTTGTTGTGTAACAGTTCATTAAGAAATTTTTTGAATTTATTTTTTTAAGTCGACATATTGCCATTCACTCCTAATAACAAATCGGTAATGACCATCGGTAATGACCATCGGTATAAAATGTGTTTATTATAGTTTTGACAAGTAAGTAAAATTATCTGTGTGAAACTTCTAATTTTTATTTAGCTAATCGTTTTATTATAATATAATAATAAAATTACCTATGATATGATAGCGTCTTTTTAATAAACGGTCATACCATATGAAGAGTTTAGAAGTATTTAAAGTTAACTGTATCAGAGTGTTAATTACCCCGACCATACGTGTACAGTCGGACCATATGAGTATATACCCATATGGTCATGACCATACGAGTATATACCCATATGGTCATGACCATACGCGTATCATACATGTGATTCTTCTGGCGAGAGATTTTACTCACGCTTTTCAGACCCTCTTCCTTCCCTCCTGTTAAAAATTGAAATCTTCCGCTTTTTGAAAATGTCAATCTCGAAAAAATTTCAGTAGACATTTCTGTTTACAAAATAGATACGGACAGAAAAAAAGTCCGAGAAACTCAAAATTGATATGGGAAAATTTGTGTCAAAAAGGTAAATAGGAAAATAGTCTCGAGTAATCAATGAAGATGTTAAGGATTAGACTGTATATACAATAAAAGATGATTGGCATTTACCTAGTAATCAACTAGCTTGTTACATATACACTCTGAATGATTAAAAGTGAAATACTGACAATGGAACAGTTGTATAAACACCGATTTTGATGCTGTTGAAAACATGGAACAGACTTACAGTTTATACTAAACCTTAAGGACAATAAAATCAACTCAAATATGATATGTATGGCTTGTTTTCTATCAAAGCCAATGGAATACCTTTACATATTTAAGTGTGTTTGTCTTATAATTTGACAAAATGCAAACTGTACAGTCTGCACAGTTAGCCACTAGTCCGATGCCCCAGACTAGTAAAATTTAATTCGGACTAGTAAGTTTTGCAAAAACTTTGTTTGGACCAATAAGAAAAATGTCTGAATATTGGTCTCCGGACTATTGGTTGAAAAAGTTTTTGGTGCAGACTGCTGTATGTTATCACCAAATACCCCAGCATCAAATTAAAGAAGACAAAGTATCTTAGCCAAATTTAAAAATGGTGCATGTCAAGTGCCAAGGGTCAAGACCATGCTTACTACACTTCATACAAAGCTGACTATGGTGGCCCTAATTACTTGACTAAAAATATGGAGACAGCTACCCACAAGAAGACCCACAACTTTATCAATTCGACACCTTCTGTTACAAACATGTTCAGTAGTGGTACTAAAGTTGACAATGTAGCTAAAGAGGAGGTATTTTTGCCATGTATGATGGCTAATCACTTTATCTTGGAACCATATGTGATGAATAAATATTTGAACCCCCCTTATCTTCTATTTTACTGAGTAAAAAATGGCTATGCAGGTGTTCAAAGGTATGGAATCATTGTTTTTTAACAAAAAAGGTAGATATATATGCAGTTTAAACACACACAAAAATCTTGTGTATGTCGATAAAAAGGTTGATAAAAAATCTCCAGTTTTGAGGCCCAAACTCCAGCTGAAAATTTGGTTTCTCCAGTTGTTGCTTGACAACTCTGTCACATGTCTGGCGTATGGTCCAAATACTCATATGGTCCGGAACATATATTTTATTGTAGAAAATGCTCAGGTTAGTGTAATGCATATTTGTTTATTGTTTCAAGCAAGTCAATATTAATAGTAACTTTTAAAATTAATCTGCCTCATTGATTTTAATTCATAAGATGATTATGACACTTGATTTTTCAAGTAAAATTGACCTTCCTGCCATTTTTATTAGTCCTTTATCATACATCTTTGACACATAATTTACAGAATAATGTAGTCGTGTAGATAAAATGTAATAAGTAAATCTATCATTTTTATTATTTCAACAACTTCAAGATACTAATTTAAGGTCAATTATATACTATCAGAGGTGTTATATTAAATAATTAAACAGACACCTTATTACACAACTCAATGAACATTTCTTGTCCTCAAAATTGCCTTAGGAAAGAGAAAGAAACAATTCATGAAGTATTCCAAATAAGTATCGGAATCCACTTTGATGTCAATACACAGCTTGTATTTTTTTTTATTAGACTCCTATATTGGAGAGTATATATAACAAAGCACTTTCAGTTGCACATAAAACTGACAAAATACTTTCCTACATTTTACCTGTAATTACATAGCATGATGTAACTGCTTATATTTGATATATTATCTTACCACATTAATTCATATATGGTAATCTGGTTATACATTATAGATCTTGATTTAAAAATGTACTTTATGTTTTAGAAAGTGTATGTATATTTAAAATTAAATACATGCAGATCATGCAGATGAACATGTAGCTGTCTAGCTGTTCAACCACTCTTTTTCAATCTTAAAGGAAAATATTAAAATGGTACATAATCTGCAAATCATAAAAACTCAATATTATAAGTTGCATAATAAGTCTTCAATTCTGAAATCTGAACATATTAAAATCAAGACTGATGACTTTAAAAAAACACAAAACTTCAAGTTATCTGGCCCATTCGCTCCTATGTTGACGTAGATAGGACTTTAATTGGGACTCCAGGATCAGGTGTTTTTAAGCTGAGTTTATTTTTTACTTTACGGCTGAAATAAAATGGCTGAGGGTCAACGCTCAAAATAGGGTCGGTCAAGTAACGATAAACAGACATATATTTATTTTTGGCCTTACACTAACTAAATTACAAGTAAACCTTTATTTAATATGAAAATCGTTATATTGTGACAGGGAGCAAACATGAACTGAACAGGAGAGATTGCAAAAAATCAACTGCCGAACTGGACCTTTATTTATTGTGTAAATAGAACACCAAGCCCCTATTTAAACCAAAAAAAAAATCTGTAGATTGATTTCCTTTTTGTTACACATGGATAACAACAAACATTGTGTGCGTCTACTTACAAATATTTTGGTTTGCTTCCTTCGTTTTTCAAAACATGTTGGAATTGCTTCACAGAATGAGAATCAATACTTTTTTTTAAACTTTCACACTCGCAATATCTAGGTTAGATATAAATTCAAGCTATAACATGAATTAAACATTCGACAATTAATCTTTAAATGCTACAGTAGCTGATGAAGACCCTTATCCTTTTAAATAATGTACAACTTTTGCATACAACAATAAATTTACTTTTTACGAACTTTCTTGTCACCTGTCCGCCATTTATATTTTCCTTGCCAACATACCCACAATGCAATGTGGTTTACACTTTGACCTTATTTCAGATAAGGTCATATATAATAAGCTACGGCTATTGCTACGTATATACTTGATAATTGATGAATGATGGGAATTCGTTTCATAGTTGTAGGTTCTGCTAGTTGTTTTCTGTAGTTTTTTTCAGATTTAATTCATTTTCATTTCAGAAGTCACCAATCTGTAAGAATCCATGACAAATCCTTACCTTACCTCTGTATCTTTAACCCCCTTTGTAGAGGAACCATACGCTAGTATGTATAACTTGTGGTCTTTCTTATATACAGTGATGCCTCCACCAAATATGTTGCAGTGCTGAGACTATTTACACAGTGAAGTCCTACCCACACACAATTATATTAAAAATCCGTTATCACAATATATTTACAATGTTCCTGTGTTGATTAAAAGTCAAGTCACGTACTTTAAAATTCCTCTCTTTCTTTATATATACACAGGTATCACATTTGTACCCCTAACTAACAAATCGCCCCTCACCTAATCGCCCCATTTTTTCACCAACTCGCACCCACTTCCTAAACCGTCCCCCCTCCCCCCCCCCCCCCCAACACTTGTTTACCAACTCGCCCCACTTATGAAAAGGGTAAAATACAATTAAAAACAGGTTGGATAACTTACCCTACTTATGAAAAGTGTTAAAATCCCGCTGAAATAAGGTCTGTCAACTCGCCTCACTTATGGAAAAAGATGCTATCGTTGTATATGTTAATTCCTGCCACTAATTAATAATAAAAAAAAAAAAGAAACTGATCAATACCTATGAACCTTAAATAAACATCTTTCGTATTCATTTTCTTTTTGGTTAAAAAATGCAGTAAGAAGTTAGTATCAGTATGTCGGTGACGTGAATGTCAACTCGCCCCACTTGTGAAAATAAAACAAATCCTCATGAATTAAGTTATGTCAAATCGCCCCACGTATGAAAAATATGAGTCATACCAACTCTCTACACTTATGCAAAAGAAAGAAATACCGTCAAGTTTATGTCTGCCAACGTAACAAACTTATAAATAAGTATGAATAGAATTAATGGCTGCCAACTAGCCCTACTTATGAATAAATTAATTAAACTGTAATGAGTGGAGCCCTTCCAAGTCGCCCCATTAGAGACATTTTTAGTGGTAGTTAAAGCCATGATGTTGCGTTAGAAAGTGAATCCTTTTACTAACAAAAACACGACACACGCTTATTGTAAATGAATGAATGGGCATTCTCTTTAATATTCACTTGAAAGTAAAATTTGCCTTTCACTGATTCATCTTTAGTGTAACTGTTGCATTATTCTTAATTCAAAGACAAAAATAACCAATCCGGTAAGTGCTAGGATAACAAATTGCCGTTAATTGAAATCCTTCAATTATTATGATATATCGCATTATGATACAATGAACAGGTTTCTTTTCAATTGTTATGCAAATTACTAAGCTTACAAGAATTAAGTTATTCTCCAACAATACGAAAATAATACTTAGAATTATAATTTCAGAAAGTGAATCATTATTTAATTTCAAGAATAATATAGTTTATGAATGAATGAAAGGAATACATAAGGTTATGTTCCTTAATATATATGTTTACGCCACAAATATTTCAATTGCAATTAAAATGGTAAAACTTAATTTTAAAAATAGATTAACAATAAAGACAAAAAGTACAATTACTTTTGTTTTGTTAAAATCGCTTATGCAATCCTTAAAAAATTGAAATAACCGTTCAAGTTATCATAATTATCACTGTGCAATTTATGCAAAAGATCTAAAATTTTATGAAAAACTTCTTGAAAACAGAGACACAAAATACAATTTGTATTGATATTTAAAAATTAGGTATTTCATAAAAAAAGTTCTCAGATTCAGGGGCGGATGCAGGAATTTTCGAAAAGGGGGGTGCTAACCCAGGGCAAAGGGGGGGGGGTGCAGGGGGGGGGGTGCAAAACATATGTCCCGATACAAATGCATTGATCGGCAAAAATAAAGGGGGGGTGCGCACCCCCGGAACCCCCCCCCCCTGGATCCGCCACTGCAGATTTATATATCGATTTTGGTGTTATAATTATAGCAGAGGGTTTGGATGTGGTTAAAGATTAATGCCCTTAAAAATGAAGATTAGAGAATAATGGGCAAAAAAATGAAGATTAGAGAAATGCGTGGTCTAATATTTTGAAGATTACAGAAAAAAGGGGTTAATTTTTTGAAGATCAGAGAAAAAAGGGGTGAAAATTTACAGAATAACAGACACCACCCCCCCCCCCCCCCAATCCAGACCCTCATAGCTCGGAACAGTTAATACATATGTTCCTGATAACCCAATCTCTTTTGATATCATAAAAGTATGGCCGAAACGACCAAGATCGAATCAATCAAGACAGAAACGTCTTATTTCCAAAATCTTTCCTGTCTGTTTTGAGAAATATAATGGCCATTCAAGAAAAGTCGTTTCGACAATACTTTAATGTACGAAAACGACCAAGATCGAATCAATTAAGGCCGAAACGTCTTATTTTTGAGAAATATATATTTCCTTTAACACCTACTATGTGGATATCTGAATACGTTTACCGAAAAAAAATGAAGTAGGATAAGCAGAGAGGGCGAACGGACCTATGACGAATATGTAATCAGGGCAAACGGACACGATACCATAGAATATACAGAGTGATAATTAATTGTATTTCCTCTACATCAGTGCCAGCAGTGACAGTCTGTATGTATAATCTGTCCCTGGTGCCAGTCACAGTCACGATGGTACTTTACTAGGGCGCACAGGCCCTCATACCGCTTTTACTTCTCATTCTAAAGACAGCATCATACATAAAGAAATAAAATCTCAATCAGACTGTAAAAATTGCAAGAAGGTACAGAAAACATTTCTTATCATAGTCGTCACAAGTTTAAAGTTGTATTACAAAATGTAGTAAAAACAATTTGAGTCTGCGAAATTTTACCTGGTGACTAGTTTATGATATAAAGTTGACGACTTTAAAAATCTAGAAATTAAAATTGATAATTTCAGTTGGAAGAGCACCAGTTATTTAACGGTAACAAAATGAACATGTGACACGAATTTCCAAAACCTCCCCAAAGTACATCCTTACTCTATTCAATGAAAACAACCGGTGCCACTGTTTATTTTAAGGGTATTCCACATATTCGTTGCGGGGTTATTAATGACCAACATTAATATGTTTCTATATTCGGTGAAAAGCTCATTAAATCTTATGTTGTAATATGTTTGTCAAATATGCCGATTCAAAATAAAGTTTTACCTACTCTGGGACTATTATACTCACAGCTTATTTACTTTCTTTTTCTTTTTCTTCCAGGTAAGGAACCGAATTCAATATTTGAATGTTTGAGGTCCCCCGATAACTATACGAAGTGTCGAACAACACAGAACATTGTCTCTTTGCTATTTATAGGTTAAAACATGCTCAGATGTGTCAACTGTGTCAGCTGCTGTTGCTGATGTTGTCAGTTAGTTCAAGTCTCTGATGGTCCTTGGAAAAAAATATTGGCCGAAGGCGTCTGTTGTAGCCCTTTCTTGGAAGAAGCGGATGTTAGAAGCCAGTACTTGGGTGTAGACATAAATATCAATTATATGGTCATTTTCATAAATTTCCGGTAGCAAAACTTTTTTTTGGAAAAACTAAGGATTTATTTTCTTATCCAAGGAATAGAAGAGGGACGAAAGATACCAAAGGGACAGTCAAACTAAAAAATCTAAAACAAACTGACAACGCCATGGCTAAAAATGAAAAAGACAAACAAACAATAGATTACCTTAGCCGTATTTGGCACAACATTTTGTAATTTGGGGTCCTCAATGCTCTTCAGCTTGGTACTAGTTTGGCTTTATACTATTTTGACCTGAGCGTCACTGATGAGTCTTATGTAGACGAAACGCACGTCTGCCGTATTAAATTATAATTCTGATACCTTTGATAACTATTCAATCTGGTCCGTATTGTTTGGCCTCAGATATTGGTGCCGATCTTTCCCAGATTTAACATTTTACATATTATGTTTAAAATTAATTTGTTATAATGTTTAATTCACTGTACCAAAAAAGATTAATAATAATAAGATCTCTGTACCAATAAAATGAATCTTTGGATATAAATATAACACAAAATTGTTTTCATTGGGACAAATCAATTTGTATTTGGATATTTATTAGGGTATCGTGATACCGTGAATCTCTGATAGCTCGGTCCAGTAACATAAATATTTAAAAGTTAGATATACTGTTCCCAGCTCGGTCAAAAACAAACTCGGACTATAACACATTATCTCATAAATTCGTATATAATTTTTATGTATAAATTTGTTTTTTTAATGTCAGAAAAAAAACGTTTACAACACAATCTACTACAGTAATCGTATTCCGAGTTTGTTCAATATATTTCTGCATATAAATCATCAAGGCCGAGTTTGTTATAGTCCAAGTTATCAAGCAGCGAACAAATTCATGTCGTACCCACACACACACACGTATAGTTCTATCGCTAGAAATTATTAGTAGTACTTAATCGTGTGCGTCAATAGCCAGAGCCTTTCTTCTATCCAATGGAAAGGCTTTAAAACATTAAGCCCGATGTAAACAAAGCGCTATTTTCGAAAATGGCTGATATATGAAAACAAATGAAACCCCTGGTTAATAACAGGTCTCTACGTTGTTATAAGAGAAAAGAAAGGGAAGTTATGAAGATAAATCGTTGCGAGACAAAAACGTTGATTATTTAACAATTATATAGTAGGCCAATATTAGAAAACTAATAGAATGGCGGAGGATAAACCTGAATACTTGTCGGCAGAAGCACTTCGTAATCGACTGTATCACAGTCTTCGGGATAAAGGGGCTGTAGACACGATTAAGGTATACATTTGAATACACGTAGGCGAAGTTATGAACAAGCAACCCATCAACTTCACGTATGGATTGTAAAACTAAAAAAATCAGGAGAAGAAAAACGTCATTTTTGGTATGATAAACATGTGTGGACATGTTTCTCGTTGCATACTATATTGTTTTCTACATGTCTCTGCCCCTATTAATCCTAATTTAACCTTAAATAACCCACTACATTTTTGCATAGTTTATATTGATATAAACCCTAGTAATATCAAGTGAAAATTACACCTTCATGACTTTAGTCTTTAGAAGTGTCAACTTGACACTATAATCTCTCTGTATTTTTGATCACTCTGGTAATTTTATGTCACTATTGTGTACAACTCATTAGTACATTTGTATTTATGATGTGACACTGCAGAGAAAAATAAATAATTGATTAAAAAAAAAATAATGAATAAATAATTAACTCTTATAAAACCTTAACTATCTCTTTTGTGAACCTTCCAGTATCTTTAACCCTTATACTGCCAGCGGGCTGATCTGGGCCGATTGACGTTACCTTTCACTGCCAATGGGCTGATCAGGCCGATTGACGTTGCCTTTAACTGCCAAAGGACCGATTGGGCCGATTTAGTTGTTCTTTAACTGCCAATGGGCCGATATGGCTGATGGTTAAAGTTGATAAAATAAATATTAATTTTAGCTATAAAAGCATAATATAATGATGTTCTGTCAATGCCATTTCATTCACGTTTCATTTTTTTAATTTTTCATGACGTCATTTAGCCAATTTTATGACGTTACAATGATGTCATGTAAACCAGCGCAAAGGCTACCATATTTTTAGCTATCATATCTTAAATTTGTAGTACGTAAATCAATCCATTGTTTTTTGTTTTTTTGTTGTTGTTTTAAATGTTTCACATTTTTTCATTTCGGATCCTTTATAAATAACTTACTGTACGATATGGGTTTCGCTCATCATTGTTCGTTGAAGGCCGTACGGTAGTTTACGGTTTCATACATCACGTCAATTGGTCTCTAAGAAGATGTGTGGTACTTGTTACATTGGTAATCATACCATATCTTCTTATTTTTATATTGTTGATAATTTCAATAAGACAAATTAAGTTGACTGAAGATATATTTGCCACTTTTTTATCATTTGGTCCATAAGAATTTATAACTTGTCAAATTAGAGGTGACGAATACTTTTGGTCATGAGCTGTCTTTACATGTTTCACTTCTTAAACATTTTTTGATCTAAATTATTTAATTTTAAGCATTTCTGCATGATGAAAGTAAATCAAAAAAAGGGCTGCGGAAGCATAAAATTTATCAAGTGTTAATTAAAATAGACAAAAGGACACAATTGTGTTGTTAATTTTTTTTTCGTTTTTAACATATATTCTGGAAGTATTTATTGTCCTTTGTAAACTTATGCAACAGTAAGGTGCAGCCATAGCCATTACGAAGTCATGGATACCGTTGCTGGTCTACGAAATCCAGTCTTTAGGGGATGACCATTTAAAATTCTGAGGATGGGAGAATAGGGGTAGTAGGATTTTGAAAATGAATATTATGACCTTATGAATAACGAAGCCCAAGTCGTTGTGACTGAAAATGAATATTTTATCCAACAAAATGCATGACAATAAGGGAAATAAGTATGAATGAAAACAATTTGTACTAGCAAAAAATGAAAAAGAATATCAATCCGGAAAACTGTCTCCCCTCCTCCTCAGAAGATCAAATAATCTCTCCTAGGTTTGGTAAGGAACTCACCTGTGACCAATAAGGATTGGCACCAAGTCTGGGTAAAAAGATCATGTCCTAAAGTTGTTTTGATTTGTTTATCTTTCTGACTATTCAAGAAACGTCCCGAGACAGGAACGGACATTGTGTAAAATATATGAAACGAAATTATAGAACAATCTTGTAGATGCATTGATAAAAAGTTTTGCTAATCTATTTACTTTTAAAGATGTTAACAAATGTGCAAGAATACATGTATAGTAATATTATGCCGATAAGACAACTGTATGTACAGTTATATGATGCTAACTGGTATTTCAATCCCCCCTGGAGTCCGTTCATTGGACTTTAAGGCACACGAAATTACCGGACTTGAACAATATATACAAGCCAAATTCGAGAGCCACTCAAATATAATATTTTACCAGATTACAAGTAACTTTGCATACAATATTCTAAACGTGATTAGATCAAAGTATTCTTCATCAAGTGGTTCCATTTTGATAGACCTATGTCTAAAATTTATTCATTTCTTCCATCAATTCATCACTTATTTTAACTTTTCAAATCTACATGCAGTTTTATTGTTTACCTGAAGAAATTGACAAAAAGTCAAGTTCCCGATAAAAGTATAAGGTATATCCTCTTTTGTATGAGTTATAATAGTATACATATAAATATGTATAATAGTTGCATTGTCGTCAGGTAAAATTGACACAATATGTTGGGTCAAAATTTTTTAAACTACCAAACGTATTCATTCGAAATTACGTTTTTCAATTAGCGGAATCAAAAATCTTTCCAAATACCGGTACTCTCCTACCTTTTGTTGTGATTGCACTGTATAATCCTGACCTTCACATGATTAAAGATTATTTTTCATTGTGAATCCGTCATCAAGGTTTCTGTGCGGATCCTTTATTTGCATAACTTTCTTTTCTCTCAAAAGGGCTACTTTCGTTTGCATGATTAATATTCCCTTCGAACGTGTCCCCATTTATAAAAATTTCTTAAATAAATATGACCTGATAATGTATACTGTTAAGGCAAAGAATGCGTAATTGGGCAATATTTCGTTGATTCATTTTTGAAATTAAACGCAACATTCAGCCCTCCTGTCTTTTTCGTGATGCACAGTTTTTTTATATAAAATAAATTTATTTAGCAACAGTTCCCTCAGAAAAAACACAGACTTCGGGAAAAAAAAACCCTGACTATCCAAGTAAATTAAGTTCTAAGTCGAACTTCAAGCAAGATATTTCAGATTTTGTGGAAAATTAGTATGCATTTATATAATTCGTTGGAATCATCAGAATATTAAAAAAATATATATAAATTTGAAGTTTTTATACTTCCAAAGTGTATTTCGATTACGTGCGAAGGATATATGTATATAAATATACAGACTGAAGAAAAACGTGTTAGAGAATATGATTTTCCCACTTTAAATTGAAATTTTCCTAAAAAACTGTCCACAGAATTCTATTCAAAAATAATATTCTGTTGCTGTAAACATTTTCATTTTAACGATAGGAATATATTAGGGGGTCACCAGATTCATGTTTGCTGTCTTCATCATTAAAGTACATGTATGAGTGATAGAATTTTACGACGTTACAATTATTTTGTGTTTTGTACCTTTTCCACGCTACGAAAGTGAGACTGATTATTTTCTTCTGAAAAATAAGGAATCCGGTTAGCCTCTTTTAGAAGTATTGCAAATCATTTTTGGCCGAGCGGAATGAGGCAACAAAATTTTTTAAAGGGTTATGAAGTCGCTGAAGTCCCCAAGAAGCTATAGAACTGTTTAAATCAACCAATATGTAGGAGCAAGCAAAAATTTAATTCACATAGTTCAGTATGTGGTTGCTGTTTTTTTTAAACTCTTGATCAAGTTAACAACATAAAAACTTAATTACAACAATTTACAAATTGATTACAACACTAACAGAATTCAGGAGAGCAATCAATGAACAAAAGACAAATAAATAAGAAACATTGATACTGAAAAAAAACGGCTACGCCCAAGACACTCGGCGTGAACACAATTTGATATGAAGACAAACTTTTGGTTTTGAAATTTCTAGGTATTTGTCGGAGGGGTCCTGATCCCGAGATCCCGGGCTTAAGAACATGAAATCCTGAGTTGCAGAATTAAAGACATTCCTATCCCGAAATCCCTGAATGGAAAAATATATTCCTAGATCCTGTAAAGATCAATCCCCAAATCCCGAGCCGATAGGATCCCAACGTCCCGAAAAAAGGTCCTACCTCCCTCTAATCTCTACCCTACTTTCATTTTTGCCAAATCATAACTTTCTCTTTCAACAATAATTTTTTATGCCCCATTTATTGGCATTATGTTTTCTAGTCTGTGCATCCGTGCGTTCATTTGTTGGTTCGTCCGTCCTTCGTTCTGCTTCAGGTTAAAGATTTTGGTCAAGGTAGTTTTTGATGAAGTTGAAGTCCAATCAACTCGAAACTTAGTAAATATAGTGCCAATGTGGCATCCTTGTACCATGGACACATTCTTGTTTCCCATGTTTTACTTATTTTAATATATATGCAACTGGTAAAAAGTTAACATTTCAAAGAAAACAGTAGACAGAATACAGAGAGTCTCTATATATATTAGAATTGTATAATCGTAGTTTACATGTAGATAAATGCGAAAAATAATTGTCCTCGCTAAGGAGGTATAATAGTTGTTAACAAATCATTTGTTTTTGTGATTATCAAGGCTGAGTTATTTATTTTCAAAATCCTCCTGCCCCTAAAATTGCAATAAGAGGGTGATAATGGGGGTACCTTCAATGCCTTCATGACGAATAACGGTAATTAACCATATCCATTGACATTATCGTTAATTTTTGGTGCATAATGATAAAATGTGCACTTTCTTTAAGATGAAAAAAAAAATAGAATGATTTTGACGAATCAATTAAATTTTATCCGAAAAAAACAACAGTGATGATATTTATTTGGGACCTCTGACGAATCACGTTAAGGATATTTTGACAAATCAAAGTGAAATTTTAGTCAATTTGATGCTTATGGTAGCCGAAAATGACCGTTTGACGCTTGACAGTAATTTTAAAGCTATTACTACCCTCCATTAAGGTGTATTATCCCTAAGTACATGTATTTCGAGATTTAAATGCTGGAATCATTGCCAGGGTCACTGTGAAAACTGTTCAGATATGAGAAAATAAAGGGTGTCAGGTAGATAAAATCTACATACATGTAAACATGATAAATGAAGAGATAAATGATAAACAAATTGAGGCCTGACCCCGATTATACGGATCCAAGGCCGTCAAGAAACAAAGAGACATCACATCAATTTTGGAAGGGCAAACATCCACCTTTTGATATTTGACCAGCTCTAACATCCCACAGCTGCAGCTTGTCTGGCAAAACATCTTTAGGATGTCAGAGCAATCTTGGACGAGTGTTTGCCCTAATTAGAAAATATTTATTGATATTGATGGTGTTTTTGTTGGGTAGCTGTTAAGACCTTGCACAAGTCCAAAGGCATCTGGTCAATTCAGCACCTTGCTATTAAAGACATTTCAACATTTAGTTGGTCAGTTGGGCTTCAAATGATATGTTTGAATTTCAAATATTTTGGCCTCGAGCATCACTGAAGAGACATGTATTGTCGAAATGCACATCTGGTGCAGGAAAATTGGTACCGTTAATGTTATTTGAAATATGCAAAGCAAATATCCAATACCTTGAAAGTGAAATAAAGTTAAATGCAAAACAAAACATGCAGATACCACAAAAATTGTAAACAAACATTGTCATGCTTATGAGGTACAATTATGATGTTTGTTTTTTTATCTCATTGATTGTTGTTTTGTGCCTGGTGGTTAAATAATGAAAATCCTATTTCTTTAAATCATGTAACTAGTAATGGTTTTTCTTTTACAAATTGTTACTTGGATGAAGTGTTTTCTCATTAGCACTCATACAACTTCTCCTTATATCTATATAAAGTCAGCTTGGATTCCCTCGGAATGATAAAAAACAAAACATATACAAATCTCAAATTTGTTATGTATAAAAGTGGATTATGGAATCAATTGTAATAAAGTCTGTCATTTTCTTACGTAGACAGTCCAAAATTGTAAATCCTTTTTTACCCTAACTCACTCATGTAATTTGACTTCTGTAAGACAGAACAACAAAGGTCTTTTTATGTCTTAACTCTGACTGATAACATACATGTAGCACGTCTGCTTTTCACTCCTTTTAAATGCATGGTATATCTGTCAACAGATTTCAGATATGTATAATAAATATTCCACTTTTTATGCCCCACCTACGATAGTAGAGGGGCATTATGTTTTCTGGTCTGTGCGTCCGTTCGTTCGTCCGTCCGTTCGTTCGTCCGTCCGTCCGTTCGTTCGTTCGTCCGTCTGTCCCGCTTCAGGTTAAAGTTTTTGGTCGAGGTAGTTTTTGATGAAGTTGAAGTCCAATCGACTTCAAACTTGGTACACATGTTCCCTATGATATGATCTTTCTAATTTTAATGCCAAATTAGAGATTTTACCCCAATTTCACGGTCCACTGAACATAGAAAATGATAGTGCGAGTGGGGCATTCGTGTACTGAGGACACATTCTTGTTTTTTCAGAGCCAGTTGAGAAACAAAATAGTTGAAGAATTACAACAGTCTTATAAAGGTCACTTATCGGTCAGAGATCTCAAACTGCCAGATGAAGGATCTTTACTACACAGAGCAGCTAACAGTCTAGTCGCCGATCACCTTAGGAGTTGTCAGTATGATTACTCATTTAGTGTGTTCCTTCCTGAAAGTAGAACAGCTAAGGACAAGGTCAGTATAAATAGGTCAATACTACACAGCTAACAGTCTAGTCGCGGATCACCAAACAGATGATAATCCCTGAGAAAATAAAACCCAGATTTAACAAAGATGCTCAATCACTCACAAACAGTAATTGCTGGACTCATTGCATGTTTTATTGTACTGTTATGTGATAAATGCAAAGTTCTATCAGTCAGACTATCATGACTATATATGTAATAAAGGATGTAATATTTATCTTCAGATATTTCCCACAGAAGATATTCTCCAATTACTTGGTATAAGTCCTTCCTAAGTTCTATCAGTAAGACTATCATGACTATATATATAATAATGGATGTAATATTTATCTTCAGATATTTCCCACAGAAGATATTCTCCAATTACTTGGTATAAGTCCTTCATCAAGGCTGTTCAAAAAAATGGTAAGTCAGTAGAATTATGTTTAGGTAAATTAGATTTCTGTAGAATTTATCCATTTAAAAAATAAAGATCTACTTATCACAATGATTTTTACCATGTCTGTCAAATTGTCATCGTGAATGTTTGTCTGATAAAACATTTGTCTGTTCAGGTTAAATGTTTGGGAGACATTTTTCTCAATCAACATTCTCTTTTGGTTGTGACCTATTATCTATTTCTTACTAACACCTGACCAAACAATCACTGCATAAAATACTTTATTAAAATATGTGCTTTTAGCATTCAAACACAAAAACAATCACTGCAAACAATTCATTAAGTGCCTATATCATTCATACAACAAGTTAATGTTAGAATAAACAATGCTTAAAATATATAAAGCACATGAACTATTTGTATTACAGATTATTAATGTTCTATATCTTATTTCAGGTGTCTGGTAAAAAAGATCATGCTACTAAAGGTAAGACAACAAGTTACAGCAATGTCAATAATGAAACAAAGATTTAACAAGTTACATTACTGTAGATCAACGAGGTACTGGCATAACCATAGCCAAGAATAACCTTTCAATGATATAACAATGCTGAGGGCCCAGATCTCTCACTACTTCAGAATCAAGTAGCAGTGACTTCATTTTTTATAACTGAGAGGGGGAAGTGATGAGATTAGAAAAAGTAGTGCTTATTCACTCTTGGCATTACAATGCTTGGATTGAAATAATAATATAAAGTGTGTCATATTTGTTTAATTATTTTTCTGTAGTTCAATTCATACCTGAGAATACAATTTATGAATCATTTGTTTCAGGTTATGCCTTACATGTATAGTTTTACAATTATATTTCTCCTCTAGTCAGAAAATGTTTGTTATTGTAGGATTTCTGTGGCAGATATTGTGTGAGTTATCTGCCCTTCATTCCAATGCGTCCAATGAGACAGGTGTGCAGACAGATTTAATCAGAGTTGCAGCAGTATCATCTTTAGGTATGTATGAGTTATCCCCCCTTTATTCTACTTCTTTCAATGAGATTATAATGAATTAGCCTCAATACAGAGACACTAACTTATGCAACTCTTATTAGTAACGTTGTTAATCTTACCTAACGTATTGTAAAGTCATATGATTAGTATGCTTTTGTATGCATAATGTCTCTAGTCAGTATAGTAAACAGTTTAAAATATACACACTTCTTTCTATAATTCACAAAAGCAAAGTACTACCACTAAACCAAAGCGAGATTTTTATTCAGATAAACCCAATGATTAAATGGTTTCGTAATGCTAACTACTTTATAACACCTGAACAGGCCTACTTCATTTATGTTAACAGACAAAACAAAAAAACTTATGATGATATAACGTTATCCTACACCCTGTTAAGTATTGATTTACTTCATATATATGTTAACTTGCAGTAAATGAGATTTGTGATCTATGCAGAAGTTTGCTATCTTATCTTCATATTCTGTAATGATTTATTATTTTAGACGAGAGACTAAATGGTGTAGATGATTTTTACTCTTCTAAAAAAGATGAACACTTTAGAACAAGTTCAGCTGCTGTAGAGGACAGACTGATGTCATTTCAGAGACAATTAGAGGAAAGATACAGAACAGACCTCAAATTAGAGGTATGGATATTGTATCATTCATATGCTTCAAGTCAAAAATAGTTTGAACTTCACTCAATTCTCTCACTAGAACTATCTGAAAAGATGTCAAATTAAGCAATTGAGGAAAAATAATAATAAGATTTCACTATGTGCAATCAGTCAGAATTAAGAGTAATTAAGTCTCTTTCTACACTTAGCAACAACATGTGATATATTAGCTTTAAAAACAAATTCCAAAAGTGTCTCATCTGTATTAAGGGTACTCTTAGGGGGAAAAATGTATTCTGTAACAATTTTTTCTGAGACAAAATTAGAAAAGGGTATGTTACATGCCTACTCTGAGTCATGATATGTGACTGTGTTTTTATTGAAAAAAAGCTTTCAGTTTACTGCCATGAGATAAGTTGAGAAATGGTATCAATCATCTGCAATTAGGGAGAAAAGACTAACTATATTAAGACTTGCCATATCTCCTGTAACCATTAGTTTCTAGACTTTATTTATTACTTCAGCTGGCAAGAATGAAAGATAATGAGATAGCTAGGATAAAGATGGAAGAGAAAGAAACCTCAAGGAGAGATCTAGAACAGCTCAGGAGAGAAGTATGTGGTTAATAATGACCCAGAAGTTTGTATTAAGGTTAAAGGGGCACTAGCTACGAGATATATGAAAAACCTAATATATTTTTTTTTTGGCTCAATCAATAATGAAATGCAAATAATAATTCCTTTTTAGTAGCCAATAAGGTTCAATTTTGTCAAAATAAGCAAAAAAAAACATTGATTATGACTTGCAAGTGAATAATTCGACCTAATTGAATCCGTATTCATGTGAACTTTAATTTAACCCCTTAGCTTGGGATGGATAACACGTGAATTGTATGTGTAAAATTATTTAAAGGAAGAGAATATCAACATTGAAAGTGAAACAAAGATAAATCATTTGATTGACTGGTTCGATCCACAAATAAACATTCTAATACAGGTAAAATCGATGATAAATATTTATTTTTTATCTGTAATATGAAATTGAATAGACCTAGAATAATTCAACAACATGTGTTTGCTTAATCTATTTATATCTATATTTATGTTTACATTGCCTATATGGTCATTGGATGACTATAGAGGTCAACTCGATAAATAATTAGATGGCGTCTAGACTCAGATTTATCACTTTCCTGACCTGTTGATTATATATAGATTCTACCACTGCATCGAGTGTGATAAGATATTTACCACTCGAGACAGTTAAATTTTTCTCATCTAGCATTTTAAAACTTTTAATTTTAACTCCTAAGAATGGATAGATATCATTTTGCACGAGATTTGGTGGTGGAATCTGTTTCTCTAATGATTTTAGAAGATATGAAGCACAATCTTAATCACTTTTTTCCAACGACTTGCAAAAAGATGTGTTCTTTCTATGTGACGTCATCAGACATGGTTGCCTTTTTTTTCATGTTGTCAAAATGGGAATTTCAGAGGAAAGCAAGAAAATTTGACATCATAATCAAATTTTGACCAATGAACATCTGAGATCAAACGAACCACATGTTGATTAAATAGATTTATCCATAATCAATTGATATCACAGATATATATAGCTTACGGTCAATGAAATTGATAAAAAGTTATTTCCCTTTTGTCTCATGTTAGACGAGGAGGTGCACAAATTCTCTCATTAATAATTAAAACTGTGTATACGGACTGCTGACTTATGAAAAGATATTTTCTGTGCAAATTTAATTTATTCAAGTTTTGCTTAACCTATTTCTATGATTAAGTATGAATATCTGACTTGTTGGTTTCGCAGGTTTCATTTTGACAAGTCAAATTAGAAAATCAACCAGTTACATCTCCAACATTCAGACAAAGGGAAATCGCTCAAACTCAACTTTTATCAAATTTAAACATACATATTCATGAAAATATCTTACAGAATGTGTGCTGTAAAACTTTACATCATTATTTATATATATGCAGCATTTCCTGAAATTGCAATGATTAAATCTAACATTTTTGTCCTTTGATCAACAATCACAATGATGAAGGCATACAGAAATATCTGGATTTATAAACTTCTTAATTTTATGCTTAGATGGTCAAACTAAGAACATTGATAAAAATTTCAACTGGAAGCTACAAGACAATAACAATCAAAACCAAGGAGTAAACAAAGACTCACAAAACCAAAGGACATTTACATCAACAGTTATAAATAATATTTAAGAAACAACACCAACTCCACTAAAAACTGGGATTGAAACCTACCTTTCAAATTTTTATGATATTTGTTTTCATTTTAGTTGGAGAGACAGTTTCAAACTAAGAATGATGCACTACTTCTGAAGGAAAGAAATACAATGGAAAGAATTCAAGCTGAACAAACGGTAGATAATTGTTTATTAAATAGTTGATAATGAATTATGATAGTATTTTATCAGTATCTTATCATTACGGAAATAGTTGAATAAATTTCCACCATTTTTTCAAATAAACACAAAGGGAGACAATTCAATCCCTATTATTCAAATTATGATTTCACTAACAGGTTAAACTGTTGATATTGTTTCATTTAAATTACAAAACAGAATAAGATCTACAAATGTAGAAGATTTGTAAAGCAATTCTCTTATATTGTACTTTCATTACTTGAAAAGATAGCTTCCAACACCTGCAGGGAAAAAAGCATTTGTAAAGAAATCGTTTGATGTAATAATTACATGTCTCGATGTACTACTTCGGAGATGAGACAGTTTTCTATTCAAACCTGTGATTGCTTGTTTTGGTAATTATTACAACTCTTTCAGGTGTGATTCCTTTCATTGGGGACAGCAATTTTAGAGTGAATCACCTAATATATTGTTAATGTTTTTCAGTTTATACTTTGACAAAGCCAGCACTGATTGAAAAGCAGTAAAACATTATATTCTAAATAATTCTATACTTGTATACAGATGCATGACAGAGAGATATATACACAGAGACAGTCTTTACTGGATGAAATAGAAATATTACGCAAAAGAGAGGCTGAAATCAAACGTGAAGATGAGACCAATCACAGGTTTGTTTCATATGATTTAAGATTAAAAGTAACTTCTTGGACTGAACCATTGTTCTCTTATATTCTGATCAGTTATTAAAGGTCATATACAGATATTAACCACATGTTATAATTTTTCCTACAACTGAGTAATAAAATTAAGATCGCCATAGTATTTCCACAAGCATAAAACACAGGTATTTGACTACTGTCAAAAAAAATTGGCAAAGACAGCATGATAGGTGTAATGCTCAAATTTGAAAATGTAAATTAAAGATCATATTACTTTTTAGTTTAATTTTTTTTTCATGGAAAAATCTTTCAATTTTATCATCCTTATTCTATCATTATGAAAATCATAAATTATAGATAAAAGAACTACTCTAACCACTTATTGTTTATTCTATAGGAATATTGACAGGATCATGTTTACAAAAAGGTGACCATTTTGAGTAAAAGATAGTTTGATTTAAGGATAACAGACATTTTTGTCATCCTGCACAACAAGTTAATCCTATAAGTTTGACGGTCTAGTCTCAGAGAAAGATTAAATCATACACCTGATTTCTTACTTGAAAGTGTCTGAGACGTTCATGTTTTACATCATACACCTGATTTCTGACTTGAAAGTGTCTGAGACGTTCATGTTTTACATCATACACCTGATTTCTTTCTAGAAATTGTCTGAGACGTTCATGTTTTACTATTTAAACTGTGTTTGAATCATTTCCATTTATCATTATTTTAATAGAGAGGCCAAATTAAATGAAGACAGAGTAAAAACCAAAGAAGAAGGAATACGTCATCGAGAACAGGAAGTTAGAAAGATGGAGGTTGAACATGAACAGAGGCTGAAAAATGAAATGACAAAGTAGGTTTACAATATGAAAAAAAAATCTTGTTTTCTTTTAGAAGAAAGTGAGTATTCTGTTTTAGTTTAAACATATTTATTTATAGTGGATTGGGAAACAAGTTATTGCAACTTAAATTAATCCCATACTACTTTGCCGGTGCGAGTGCTGCCTTGTAGCGGCATTAGCCTACTCTTTTCCAAAATCTACATTGATGTCTTTTCATGCAAGAGATATTGCTCTCTCTTAACACAGGTCAGCCATTTAATGTCCCCTTTTGACATACTTTCATCGTTTTTTCAAGACCATACTTGTAAATGGTGTCAAGGGAGAGCCTCTGTCTTTGTGTATTCTGTATTAGGTCAACATCTTCTTATTTTTATATAATTCTACAATAAGAGGGGCACAGAGGTTTCAGAGTTTACTATAAAGAAGACGATATACTTTTCTTTACAGTTATAGATTAGCAGAAGAAATATTCGGTAAATCATAGATTTAGTAATGAAATAACTCTGTTCATAGATAAGCTGGCTATTCATCTTTCTTTTTATCAATAGATAAGCTCAATATTAATATTATTTTCTAATTATAGATTTAAGGTAGAGGAACAAGCTAAATACATGGAAAGAGCCCAGAATATAGAAATACGGGAAGCCAGAGTCAAAGGTAAAATATGTCTTTACTGTTAGTTCTTTGATTAGTTATCAAGTATCCAAAACATTTAAAATTTTCGCATACATGGGATTATAGAATACGGATATGATTTGCCACTCCAACATTGTTAGTGATCTCACATACAGTTTTGGTGATATTTTAATCAAACTAATGACATTCATCAGTCACATAGTTATAAAAACTTCATACATCCACCCATACTTATTGTCAATATATTTTCTTGCATTTGTAGATGAGGAAAGACGTGTAAGGGATGAAAAGGACAAAATTCAAGAAATCAAAGACCAGTTGAGGGATAAAACACTTAGAGTTAATGAATTAGAGGTAAAAGAAATGAAAAATCTAAAAATTTAATTGTATCTATTCTAATATAATATGAAATCTGCACTTATAAAATATATTGCCTATTAGACCCAGATTGTGTAATATGCATTTGGGCTTATACCTCTTATAGTGGATTGTTAGTACTGGAGGGTTTCATCTATCACTCATTATATTGTTTAGAGACTTTATTTTGAATTAGCTCCCTTAAGATAGTGATATTTATATAGGTAAATACAGATAAAGAATTCATAGACATATTATCAGTATATTAGTTAGAAAAGTATCAACTAGAGTTTAAATGACATGGATGTAAGAAACTATATGTCAGTGAATGGCTTTCAACAATAAGCAAAAAGGACGAACAAATGTGAAATTAAGGTATACTTGACTGATTCTCTTGTTATTTCAGACACAGCTGCATGAGGAACGCCATAAAGATATGTCGGCTACGAGACAAAATGAAGTTCTTAATGCTAAACTGAGAGATGTAAGTATAGATAGGTCTGTTTTAAATGTGGTCAATATTTCAGACAAAATCTGATTTATACACAGATCCTGTCTCCATGCTAACAAAGATCTGAATGCGCTCTAATTTCTATTTTCAAAGAATTTCAGATCCTCTGGTTTTGTTGAATTAAGGAAGTTTGCTTCTCAGTTTCAAAGTAATTAACTTTTCAAAACACTAGTTTATATAGATAGAGGATTAATAAAGGAATCCAAAGAGCAAAAAAAATATATAGGTCACAGTGCTTGTTTTTGAGATATTAGCCATTGAAATTTTGGCGGGAAAATATTCTCTCTTGACTTTTCATAGATTTATCATTGACAAGTTGAAGTTCTTAAAAACTGTTAAAAAGTAATTAAAATTTTAAAAGAATTTTACAGATGGCTTATCATTATACATGTAAAAGATTTACAAAAAGAAAAATGGGGGTCACCGGGCAAATTTTTTCAAGGCATTCAAATGGGTAAAACCAGAGGATTTCGAAAATCTGACAAAAAATCTAAAACATGACAAGCCAGTTTTCATAATTGACACCTTCAAAAATTTGAAGCTAAAATTTCATTGGCTGATGAAATTAATACCTGAATAGAAAGTAAAACAGAGTTTTGTTAGATTCTTGTAATCAAAGTTTAAACATGGGTCTGTATATTAAACAGATTGTTTCAGACATTGTATGTTTGTAAAATATATATACTTGTTTTTAACTCCTAATTGATATTTCAGGTCCTGTGGATTGATACTTGTTTTTTTTTTTTATCATGTTCTGCATACAAGCCTGTATGATATTTGTTTTTTTTAAACACTGAAATTATTGTTTAACCTTTTAAAAATGAGTGCCCCATGAATAAAAAATAACCTACAGTATTGTCAGAAAATACTGATACAAAATCTTTGTGTTTTAGATGTCCGACTACAAAGTATTGAAGGAACAGAGTGTTGTTAACAGGAATGAAGTGGAGACTTTAAGGACGTATGTATCTACTTATATATCATTCAGAACGTATGTATCTACTTATATATCTTATACAGCTGACCATAAGACATAACCCAAGATGTTGTGTGAGCTATTACAATCATTTGTCATTTTCGTGTAATCGTTTAACCTATTGGAAGCTGATTTCCAAATAATCCATTGGAGCATTATAAATCAAACAAAGTCAAATTATTGGAAGGGATTTGGGGTTTTTAGATAACAGAAATAGAATGCATAGTTTGGGAAAAGTCAAACATATCTGTCTTATATTAATAAATGTTGTTATATATTTATTTTTGTTGCATATTAAGTAATATTATTCTATTTATAGGAGATTGGCTGAAGTTTTAAATATGAATGAAAGAGAAAGAGGGCGTAAGTGTTTGTATATTTGTAAAAAAAGTTTTTTATGGAAAAGAAATGATTTAAGTGCAAAATCAGCATTGAACCATTTAATCGTTACTTGAAATCTATATCTCTTCTTAAACACTTTAGTGGAATTGAATGTAACATTCAAAGCATCTTTACAACATAATTGATCCATCATGAAATTCCTATTTTAATATTTTAAAATCAGTAAATAACAAGGACACAGTTAAACATCAAAGAAGGGTTTTTCTCAGGTAATAACTAAATTTGCATGGGTTCTTTATAAATGTTTAAATATGCTGTTTTTCTGTGCATGTCACAATTGACAATGTGTACATTCTTGTTTTTTATTACAATGATTTAATATGTTGTTTAGGACAAGAAGAATTGTTACGGGAGTTAAGACGACCCTCACCAGAGACATTAATGTTACAAAGAGATTTAGAGAAGGCGAGGGAAAACTTACGACAGGAACTAGTTATAGCTGGTAGTCAGAAAACACATCTAGAAAATAGACTACAAGAGGAGGTAATGATCTAGTCTAAAGTAGTTATTATCAGCATTATTGGATTAACACCCCTCATTTGTTACAAAAAGAGGTAATGATCTAGTCATTAGTAATTATTATCAGCATTATTGGATTAACACCCCTCATTTGTTACAAGAAGAGGTAAAGATCTAGTCTAAGTAGTTATTATCAGCATTATTGGATTAACACCCCTCATTTGTTACAAGAAGAGGTAATGATCTAGTCATTAGTAATTATTATCAGCATTATTGGATTAACACCCCTCATTTGTTACAAGAAGAGGTAAAGATCTAGTCTAAGTAGATATTATCAGCATTATTGGATTAACACCCCTCATTTGTTACAAGAAGAGGTAAAGATCTAGTCATTAGTAATTATTATCAGCATTATTGGATTAACTCCCCTCATTTGTTACAAGAAGAGGTAAAGATCTAGTCATTAGTAATTATTATCAGCATTATTGGATTAACACCCCTCATTTGTTACAAGAAGAGGTAAAGATCTAGTCTAAGTAGTTATTATCAGCATTATTGGATTAACACCCCTCATTTGTTACAAGAAGAGGTAAAGATCTAGTCATTAGTAATTATTATCAGCATTATTGGATTAACACCCCTCATTTGTTACAAGAAGAGGTAATGATCTAGTCATTAGTAATTATTATCAGCATTATTGGATTAACACCCCTCATTTGTTACAAGAAGAGGTAAAGATCTAGTCATTAGTAATTATTATCAGCATTATTGGATTAACTCCCCTCATTTGTTACAAGAAGAGGTAAAGATCTAGTCATTAGTAATTATTATCAGCATTATTGGATTAACACCCCTCATTTGTTACAAGAAGAGGTAAAGATCTAGTCTAAGTAGTTATTATCAGCATTATTGGATTAACACCCCTCATTTGTTACAAGAAGAGGTAAAGATCTAGTCTAAAGTAGTTATTATCAGCATTATTGGATTAACACCCCTCATTTGTTACAAGAAGAGGTAATGATCTCGTCATTAGTAATTATTATCACCATTATTGGATTAACACCCCTCATTTGTTACAAGAAGAGGTAATGATCTAGTCATTAGTAATTATTATCAGCATTATTGGATTAACACCCCTCATTTGTTACAAGAAGAGGTAATGATCTCGTCATTAGTAATTATTATCACCATTATTGGATTAACACCCCTCATTTGTTACAAGAAGAGGTAATGATCTAGTCATTAGTAATTATTATCAGCATTATTGGATTAACACCCCTCATTTGTTACAAGAAGAGGTAAAGATCTAGTCTAAGTAGTTATTATCACCATTATTGGATTAACACCCCTCATTTGTTACAAGAAGAGGTAAAGATCTAGTCATTAGTAGTTATTATCACCATTATTGGATTAACACCCCTCATTTGTTACAAGAAGAGGTAATGATCTAGTCATTAGTAATTATTATCAGCATTATTGGATTCACACCCCTCATTTGTTACAGGAAGAGGTAAAGATCTAGTCATTAGTAGTTATTATCACCATTATTGGATTAACACCCCTCATTTGTTACAAGAAGAGGTAAAGATCTAGTCTAAGTAATTATTATCACCATTATTGGATTAACACCCCTCATTTGTTACAAGAAGAGGTAATGATCTAGTCATTAGTAATTATTATCAGCATTATTGGATTAACACCCCTCATTTGTTACAAGAAGAGGTAAAGATCTAGTCATTAGTAATTATTATCAGCATTATTGGATTAACACCCCTCATTTGTTACAAGAAGAGGTAATGATCTAGTCATTAGTAATTATTATCAGCATTATTGGATTAACACCCCTCATTTGTTACAAGAAGAGGTAATGATCTCGTCATTAGTAGTTATTATCAGCATTATTGGATTAACACCCCTCATTTGTTACAAGAAGAGGTAAAGATCTAGTCATTAGTAATTATTATCACCATTATTGGATTAACACCCCTCATTTGTTACAAGAAGAGGTAATGATCTCGTCATTAGTAATTATTATCAGCATTATTGGATTAACACCCCTCATTTGTTACAAGAGGAGGTAATGATCTAGTCATTAGTAATTATTATCAGCATTATTGGATTAACACCCCTCATTTGTTACAAGAAGAGGTAAAGATCTAGTCTAAAGTAGTTATTATCACCATTATTGGATTAACACCCCTCATTTGTTACAAGAAGAGGTAATGATCTAGTCATTAGTAGTTATTATCAGCATTATTGGATTAACACCCCTCATTTGTTACAAGAAGAGGTAAAGATCTAGTCTAAAGTAGTTATTATCACCATTATTGGATTAACACCCCTCATTTGTTACAAGAAGAGGTAAAGATCTAGTCATTAGTAATTATTATCAGCATTATTGGATTAACACCCCTCATTTGTTACAAGAAGAGGTAAAGATCTAGTCATTTGTAATTATTATCAGCATTATTGGATTAACACCCCTCATTTGTTACAAGAAGAGGTAAAGATCTAGTCATTAGTAATTATTATCAGCATTATTGGATTAACACCCCTCATTTGTTACAAGAAGAGGTAAAGATCTAGTCTAAGTAGTTATTATGAGCATTATTGGATTAACACCCCTCATTTGTTACAAGAAGAGGTAATGATCTAGTCATTAGTAATTATTATCAGCATTATTGGATTAACACCCCTCATTTGTTACAAGAAGAGGTAATGATCTAGTCATTAGTAATTATTATCACCATTATTGGATTCACACCCCTCATTTGTTACAAGAAGAGGTAATGATCTAGTCATTAGTAGTTATTATCAGCATTATTGGATTAACACCCCTCATTTGTTACAAGAAGAGGTAATGATCTCGTCATTAGTAGATATTATCAGCATTATTGGATTAACACCCCTCATTTGTTACATGAAGAGGTAAAGATCTAGTCATTAGTAATTATTATCACCATTATTGGATTAACACCCCTCATTTGTTACAAGAAGAGGTAAAGATCTAGTCTAAGTAGTTATTATCAGCATTATTGGATTAACACCCCTCATTTGTTACAAGAAGAGGTAAAGATCTAGTCATTAGTAATTATTATCAGCATTATTGGATTAACACCCCTCATTTGTTACAAGAAGAGGTAAAGATCTAGTCATTAGTAATTATTATCACCATTATTGGATTAACACCCCTCATTTGTTACAAGAAGAGGTAATGATCTAGTCATTAGTAATTATTATCACCATTATTGGATTAACACCCCTCATTTGTTACAAGAAGAGGTAAAGATCTAGTCATTAGTAATTATTATCAGCATTATTGGATTCACACCCCTCATTTGTTACAAGAAGAGGTAAAGATCTAGTCATTAGTAATTATTATCACCATTATTGGATTAACACCCCTCATTTGTTACAAGAAGAGGTAATGATCTAGTCATTAGTAATTATTATCAGCATTATTGGATTAACACCCCTCATTTGTTACAAGAAGAGGTAAAGATCTAGTCATTAGTAGTTATTATCACCATTATTGGATTAACACCCCTCATTTGTTACAAGAAGAGGTAATGATCTAGTCATTAGTAATTATTATCACCATTATTGGATTAACACCCCTCATTTGTTACAAGAAGAGGTAAAGATCTAGTCATTAGTAATTATTATCAGCATTATTGGATTAACTCCCCTCATTTGTTACAAGAAGAGGTAATGATCTAGTCATTAGTAATTATTATCAGCATTATTGGATTAACACCCCTCATTTGTTACAAGAAGAGGTAAAGATCTAGTCATTAGTAATTATTATCAGCATTATTGGATTCACACCCCTCATTTGTTACAAGAAGAGGTAATGATCTAGTCATTAGTAATTATTATCAGCATTATTGGATTAACACCCCTCATTTGTTACAAGAAGAGGTAAAGATCTAGTCATTAGTAATTATTATCAGCATTATTGGATTAACACCCCTCATTTGTTACAAGAAGAGGTAAAGATCTAGTCATTAGTAATTATTATCACCATTATTGGATTAACACCCCTCATTTGTTACAAGAAGAGGTAATGATCTAGTCATTAGTAATTATTATCAGCATTATTGGATTAACACCCCTCATTTGTTACAAGAAGAGGTAAAGATCTAGTCATTAGTAGTTATTATCAGCATTATTGGATTAACACCCCTCATTTGTTACAAGAAGAGGTAATGATCTAGTCATTAGTAATTATTATCACCATTATTGGATTAACACCCCTCATTTGTTACAAGAAGAGGTAAAGATCTAGTCATTAGTAATTATTATCAGCATTATTGGATTAACTCCCCTCATTTGTTACAAGAAGAGGTAATGATCTAGTCATTAGTAATTATTATCACCATTATTGGATTAACACCCCTCATTTGTTACAAGAAGAGGTAAAGATCTAGTCATTAGTAGTTATTATCAGCATTATTGGATTAACACCCCTCATTTGTTACAAGAAGAGGTAAAGATCTAGTCTAAGTAGTTATTATCAGCATTATTGGATTAACACCCCTCATTTGTTACAAGAAGAGGTAATGATCTAGTCATTAGTAATTATTATCACCATTATTGGTTTAACACCCCTCATTTGTTACAAGAAGAGGTAATGATCTAGTCATTAGTAATTATTATCAGCATTATTGGATTAACACCCCTCATTTGTTACAGGAAGAGGTAAAGATCTAGTCATTAGTAATTATTATCACCATTATTGGATTAACACCCCTCATTTGTTACAAGAAGAGGTAAAGATCTAGTCATTAGTAGTTATTATCAGCATTATTGGATTAACACCCCTCATTTGTTACAAGAAGAGGTAAAGATCTAGTCATTAGTAATTATTATCAGCATTATTGGATTAACACCCCTCATTTGTTACAAGAAGAGGTAAAGATCTAGTCTAAGTAGTTATTATCACCATTATTGGATTAACACCCCTCATTTGTTACAAGAAGAGGTAATGATCTAGTCATTAGTAATTATTATCAGCATTATTGGATTAACACCCCTCATTTGTTACAAGAAGAGGTAATGATCTCGTCATTAGTAGTTATTATCAGCATTATTGGATTAACACCCCTCATTTGTTACAAGAAGAGGTAAAGATCTAGTCATTAGTAATTATTATCACCATTATTGGATTAACACCCCTCATTTGTTACAAGAAGAGGTAATGATCTCGTCATTAGTAATTATTATCAGCATTATTGGATTAACACCCCTCATTTGTTACAAGAGGAGGTAATGATCTAGTCATTAGTAATTATTATCAGCATTATTGGATTAACACCCCTCATTTGTTACAAGAAGAGGTAAAGATCTAGTCTAAAGTAGTTATTATCACCATTATTGGATTAACACCCCTCATTTGTTACAAGAAGAGGTAATGATCTAGTCATTAGTAGTTATTATCAGCATTATTGGATTAACACCCCTCATTTGTTACAAGAAGAGGTAAAGATCTAGTCATTAGTAATTATTATCAGCATTATTGGATTAACACCCCTCATTTGTTACAAGAAGAGGTAAAGATCTAGTCATTTGTAATTATTATCAGCATTATTGGATTAACACCCCTCATTTGTTACAAGAAGAGGTAAAGATCTAGTCATTAGTAATTATTATCAGCATTATTGGATTAACACCCCTCATTTGTTACAAGAAGAGGTAAAGATCTAGTCTAAGTAGTTATTATGAGCATTATTGGATTAACACCCCTCATTTGTTACAAGAAGAGGTAATGATCTAGTCATTAGTAATTATTATCAGCATTATTGGATTAACACCCCTCATTTGTTACAACAAGAGGTAATGATCTAGTCATTAGTAATTATTATCACCATTATTGGATTCACACCCCTCATTTGTTACAAGAAGAGGTAATGATCTAGTCATTAGTAGTTATTATCAGCATTATTGGATTAACACCCCTCATTTGTTACAAGAAGAGGTAATGATCTCGTCATTAGTAGATATTATCAGCATTATTGGATTAACACCCCTCATTTGTTACATGAAGAGGTAAAGATCTAGTCATTAGTAATTATTATCACCATTATTGGATTAACACCCCTCATTTGTTACAAGAAGAGGTAAAGATCTAGTCATTAGTAATTATTATCACCATTATTGGATTAACACCCCTCATTTGTTACAAGAAGAGGTAAAGATCTAGTCTAAGTAGTTATTATCAGCATTATTGGATTAACACCCCTCATTTGTTACAAGAAGAGGTAAAGATCTAGTCATTAGTAATTATTATCAGCATTATTGGATTAACACCCCTCATTTGTTACAAGAAGAGGTAAAGATCTAGTCATTAGTAATTATTATCACCATTATTGGATTAACACCCCTCATTTGTTACAAGAAGAGGTAATGATCTAGTCATTAGTAATTATTATCACCATTATTGGATTAACACCCCTCATTTGTTACAAGAAGAGGTAAAGATCTAGTCATTAGTAATTATTATCAGCATTATTGGATTCACACCCCTCATTTGTTACAAGAAGAGGTAAAGATCTAGTCATTAGTAATTATTATCACCATTATTGGATTAACACCCCTCATTTGTTACAAGAAGAGGTAATGATCTAGTCATTAGTAATTATTATCAGCATTATTGGATTAACACCCCTCATTTGTTACAAGAAGAGGTAAAGATCTAGTCATTAGTAGTTATTATCAGCATTATTGGATTAACACCCCTCATTTGTTACAAGAAGAGGTAATGATCTAGTCATTAGTAATTATTATCACCATTATTGGATTAACACCCCTCATTTGTTACAAGAAGAGGTAAAGATCTAGTCATTAGTAATTATTATCAGCATTATTGGATTAACTCCCCTCATTTGTTACAAGAAGAGGTAATGATCTAGTCATTAGTAATTATTATCAGCATTATTGGATTAACACCCCTCATTTGTTACAAGAAGAGGTAAAGATCTAGTCATTAGTAATTATTATCAGCATTATTGGATTCACACCCCTCATTTGTTACAAGAAGAGGTAATGATCTAGTCATTAGTAATTATTATCAGCATTATTGGATTAACACCCCTCATTTGTTACAAGAAGAGGTAAAGATCTAGTCATTAGTAATTATTATCAGCATTATTGGATTCACACCCCTCATTTGTTACAAGAAGAGGTAATGATCTAGTCATTAGTAATTATTATCAGCATTATTGGATTAACACCCCTCATTTGTTACAAGAAGAGGTAAAGATCTAGTCATTAGTAATTATTATCAGCATTATTGGATTAACACCCCTCATTTGTTACAAGAAGAGGTAAAGATCTAGTCATTAGTAATTATTATCACCATTATTGGATTAACACCCCTCATTTGTTACAAGAAGAGGTAATGATCTAGTCATTAGTAATTATTATCAGCATTATTGGATTAACACCCCTCATTTGTTACAAGAAGAGGTAAAGATCTAGTCATTAGTAGTTATTATCAGCATTATTGGATTAACACCCCTCATTTGTTACAAGAAGAGGTAATGATCTAGTCATTAGTAATTATTATCACCATTATTGGATTAACACCCCTCATTTGTTACAAGAAGAGGTAAAGATCTAGTCATTAGTAATTATTATCAGCATTATTGGATTAACTCCCCTCATTTGTTACAAGAAGAGGTAATGATCTAGTCATTAGTAATTATTATCACCATTATTGGATTAACACCCCTCATTTGTTACAAGAAGAGGTAAAGATCTAGTCATTAGTAGTTATTATCAGCATTATTGGATTAACACCCCTCATTTGTTACAAGAAGAGGTAAAGATCTAGTCTAAGTAGTTATTATCAGCATTATTGGATTAACACCCCTCATTTGTTACAAGAAGAGGTAATGATCTAGTCATTAGTAATTATTATCACCATTATTGGTTTAACACCCCTCATTTGTTACAAGAAGAGGTAATGATCTAGTCATTAGTAATTATTATCAGCATTATTGGATTAACACCCCTCATTTGTTACAGGAAGAGGTAAAGATCTAGTCATTAGTAATTATTATCACCATTATTGGATTAACACCCCTCATTTGTTACAAGAAGAGGTAAAGATCTAGTCATTAGTAGTTATTATCAGCATTATTGGATTAACACCCCTCATTTGTTACAAGAAGAGGTAAAGATCTAGTCATTAGTAATTATTATCAGCATTATTGGATTAACACCCCTCATTTGTTACAAGAAGAGGTAAAGATCTAGTCTAAGTAGTTATTATCACCATTATTGGATTAACACCCCTCATTTGTTACAAGAAGAGGTAATGATCTAGTCATTAGTAATTATTATCAGCATTATTGGATTAACACCCCTCATTTGTTACAAGAAGAGGTAATGATCTCGTCATTAGTAGTTATTATCAGCATTATTGGATTAACACCCCTCATTTGTTACAAGAAGAGGTAAAGATCTAGTCATTAGTAATTATTATCACCATTATTGGATTAACACCCCTCATTTGTTACAAGAAGAGGTAATGATCTCGTCATTAGTAATTATTATCAGCATTATTGGATTAACACCCCTCATTTGTTACAAGAGGAGGTAATGATCTAGTCATTAGTAATTATTATCAGCATTATTGGATTAACACCCCTCATTTGTTACAAGAAGAGGTAAAGATCTAGTCTAAAGTAGTTATTATCACCATTATTGGATTAACACCCCTCATTTGTTACAAGAAGAGGTAATGATCTAGTCATTAGTAGTTATTATCAGCATTATTGGATTAACACCCCTCATTTGTTACAAGAAGAGGTAAAGATCTAGTCATTAGTAATTATTATCAGCATTATTGGATTAACACCCCTCATTTGTTACAAGAAGAGGTAAAGATCTAGTCATTTGTAATTATTATCAGCATTATTGGATTAACACCCCTCATTTGTTACAAGAAGAGGTAAAGATCTAGTCATTAGTAATTATTATCAGCATTATTGGATTAACACCCCTCATTTGTTACAAGAAGAGGTAAAGATCTAGTCTAAGTAGTTATTATGAGCATTATTGGATTAACACCCCTCATTTGTTACAAGAAGAGGTAATGATCTAGTCATTAGTAATTATTATCAGCATTATTGGATTAACACCCCTCATTTGTTACAAGAAGAGGTAATGATCTAGTCATTAGTAATTATTATCACCATTATTGGATTCACACCCCTCATTTGTTACAAGAAGAGGTAATGATCTAGTCATTAGTAGTTATTATCAGCATTATTGGATTAACACCCCTCATTTGTTACAAGAAGAGGTAATGATCTCGTCATTAGTAGATATTATCAGCATTATTGGATTAACACCCCTCATTTGTTACATGAAGAGGTAAAGATCTAGTCATTAGTAATTATTATCACCATTATTGGATTAACACCCCTCATTTGTTACAAGAAGAGGTAAAGATCTAGTCATTAGTAATTATTATCAGCATTATTGGATTAACACCCCTCATTTGTTACAAGAAGAGGTAAAGATCTAGTCTAAGTAGTTATTATCAGCATTATTGGATTAACACCCCTCATTTGTTACAAGAAGAGGTAAAGATCTAGTCATTAGTAATTATTATCAGCATTATTGGATTAACACCCCTCATTTGTTACAAGAAGAGGTAAAGATCTAGTCATTAGTAATTATTATCACCATTATTGGATTAACACCCCTCATTTGTTACAAGAAGAGGTAATGATCTAGTCATTAGTAATTATTATCACCATTATTGGATTAACACCCCTCATTTGTTACAAGAAGAGGTAAAGATCTAGTCATTAGTAATTATTATCAGCATTATTGGATTCACACCCCTCATTTGTTACAAGAAGAGGTAAAGATCTAGTCATTAGTAATTATTATCACCATTATTGGATTAACACCCCTCATTTGTTACAAGAAGAGGTAATGATCTAGTCATTAGTAATTATTATCAGCATTATTGGATTAACACCCCTCATTTGTTACAAGAAGAGGTAAAGATCTAGTCATTAGTAGTTATTATCAGCATTATTGGATTAACACCCCTCATTTGTTACAAGAAGAGGTAATGATCTAGTCATTAGTAATTATTATCACCATTATTGGATTAACACCCCTCATTTGTTACAAGAAGAGGTAAAGATCTAGTCATTAGTAATTATTATCACCATTATTGGATTAACTCCCCTCATTTGTTACAAGAAGAGGTAATGATCTAGTCATTAGTAATTATTATCAGCATTATTGGATTAACACCCCTCATTTGTTACAAGAAGAGGTAAAGATCTAGTCATTAGTAATTATTATCAGCATTATTGGATTCACACCCCTCATTTGTTACAAGAAGAGGTAATGATCTAGTCATTAGTAATTATTATCAGCATTATTGGATTAACACCCCTCATTTGTTACAAGAAGAGGTAAAGATCTAGTCATTAGTAATTATTATCAGCATTATTGGATTCACACCCCTCATTTGTTACAAGAAGAGGTAAAGATCTAGTCATTAGTAATTATTATCACCATTATTGGATTAACACCCCTCATTTGTTACAAGAAGAGGTAATGATCTAGTCATTAGTAATTATTATCAGCATTATTGGATTAACACCCCTCATTTGTTACAAGAAGAGGTAAAGATCTAGTCATTAGTAGTTATTATCAGCATTATTGGATTAACTCCCCTCATTTGTTACAAGAAGAGGTAATGATCTAGTCATTAGTAATTATTATCACCATTATTGGATTAACACCCCTCATTTGTTACAAGAAGAGGTAAAGATCTAGTCATTAGTAGTTATTATCAGCATTATTGGATTAACACCCCTCATTTGTTACAAGAAGAGGTAAAGATCTAGTCTAAGTAGTTATTATCAGCATTATTGGATTAACACCCCTCATTTGTTACAAGAAGAGGTAATGATCTAGTCATTAGTAATTATTATCACCATTATTGGTTTAACACCCCTCATTTGTTACAAGAAGAGGTAATGATCTAGTCATTAGTAATTATTATCAGCATTATTGGATTAACACCCCTCATTTGTTACAGGAAGAGGTAAAGATCTAGTCATTAGTAATTATTATCACCATTATTGGATTAACACCCCTCATTTGTTACAAGAAGAGGTAAAGATCTAGTCATTAGTAGTTATTATCAGCATTATTGGATTAACACCCCTCATTTGTTACAAGAAGAGGTAAAGATCTAGTCATTAGTAATTATTATCAGCATTATTGGATTAACACCCCTCATTTGTTACAAGAAGAGGTAAATATCTAGTCTAAGTAGTTATTATCACCATTATTGGATTAACACCCCTCATTTGTTACAAGAAGAGGTAATGATCTAGTCATTAGTAATTATTATCACCATTATTGGATTAACACCCCTCATTTGTTACAAGAAGAGGTAAAGATCTAGTCATTAGTAGATATTATCAGCATTATTGGATTAACACTCCTCATTTGTTACAAGAAGAGGTAAAGATCTAGTCATTAGTAATTATTATCACCATTATTGGATTCACACCCCTCATTTGTTACAAGAAGAGGTAAAGATCTAGTCTAAGTAATTATTATCAGCATTATTGGATTAACACCCCTCATTTGTTACAAGAAGAGGTAAAGATCTAGTCTAAGTAGTTATTATCAGCATTATTGGATTAACACCCCTCATTTGTTACAAGAAGAGGTAATGATCTAGTCATGAGTAATTATTATCAGCATTATTGGATTCACACCCCTCATTTGTTACAAGAAGAGGTAAAGATCTAGTCTAAGTAATTATTATCAGCATTATTGGATTAACACCCCTCATTTGTTACAAGAAGAGGTAAAGATCTAGTCTAAGTAGTTATTATCAGCATTATTGGATTAACACCCCTCATTTGTTACAAGAAGAGGTAATGATCTAGTCATTAGTAATTATTATCAGCATTATTGGATTAACACCCCTCATTTGTTACAAGAAGAGGTAATGATCTAGTCATTAGTAATTATTATCAGCATTATTGGATTAACACCCCTCATTTGTTACAAGAAGAGGTAATGATCTAGTCATTAGTAATTATTATCACCATTATTGGATTAACACCCCTCATTTGTTACAAGAAGAGGTAAAGATCTAGTCATTAGTAGTTATTATCAGCATTATTGGATTAACACCCCTCATTTGTTACAAGAAGAGGTAATGATCTAGTCATTAGTAATTATTATCAGCATTATTGGATTAACACCCCTCATTTGTTACAAGAAGAGGTAATGATCTAGTCATTAGTAATTATTATCAGCATTATTGGATTAACACCCCTCATTTGTTACAAGAAGAGGTAATGATCTAGTCATTAGTAATTATTATCACCATTATTGGATTAACACCCCTCATTTGTTACAAGAAGAGGTAATGATCTAGTCATTAGTAGTTATTATCACCATTATTGGATTAACACCCCTCATTTGTTACAAGAAGAGGTAATGATCTAGTCATTAGTAATTATTATCACCATTATTGGATTAACACCCCTCATTTGTTACAAGAAGAGGTAAAGATCTAGTCATTAGTAGATATTATCAGCATTATTGGATTAACACCCCTCATTTGTTACAAGAAGAGGTAAAGATCTAGTCATTAGTAATTATTATCACCATTATTGGATTCACACCCCTCATTTGTTACAAGAAGAGGTAAAGATCTAGTCTAAGTAATTATTATCAGCATTATTGGATTAACACCCCTCATTTGTTACAAGAAGAGGTAAAGATCTAGTCTAAGTAGTTATTATCAGCATTATTGGATTAACACCCCTCATTTGTTACAAGAAGAGGTAATGATCTAGTCATGAGTAATTATTATCAGCATTATTGGATTCACACCCCTCATTTGTTACAAGAAGAGGTAAAGATCTAGTCTAAGTAATTATTATCAGCATTATTGGATTAACACCCCTCATTTGTTACAAGAAGAGGTAAAGATCTAGTCTAAGTAGTTATTATCAGCATTATTGGATTCACACCCCTCATTTGTTACAAGAAGAGGTAAAGATCTAGTCATTAGTAGTTATTATCAGCATTATTGGATTAACACCCCTCATTTGTTACAAGAAGAGGTAAAGATCTAGTCTAAGTAGTTATTATCAGCATTATTGGATTAACACCCCTCATTTGTTACAAGAAGAGGTAATGATCTAGTCATTAGTAATTATTATCACCATTATTGGTTTAACACCCCTCATTTGTTACAAGAAGAGGTAATGATCTAGTCATTAGTAATTATTATCAGCATTATTGGATTAACACCCCTCATTTGTTACAGGAAGAGGTAAAGATCTAGTCATTAGTAGTTATTATCACCATTATTGGATTAACACCCCTCATTTGTTACAAGAAGAGGTAAAGATCTAGTCATTAGTAGTTATTATCAGCATTATTGGATTAACACCCCTCATTTGTTACAAGAAGAGGTAAAGATCTAGTCATTAGTAATTATTATCAGCATTATTGGATTAACACCCCTCATTTGTTACAAGAAGAGGTAAAGATCTAGTCTAAGTAGTTATTATCACCATTATTGGATTAACACCCCTCATTTGTTACAAGAAGAGGTAATGATCTAGTCATTAGTAATTATTATCACCATTATTGGATTAACACCCCTCATTTGTTACAAGAAGAGGTAAAGATCTAGTCATTAGTAGATATTATCAGCATTATTGGATTAACACCCCTCATTTGTTACAAGAAGAGGTAAAGATCTAGTCATTAGTAATTATTATCACCATTATTGGATTCACACCCCTCATTTGTTACAAGAAGAGGTAAAGATCTAGTCTAAGTAATTATTATCAGCATTATTGGATTAACACCCCTCATTTGTTACAAGAAGAGGTAAAGATCTAGTCTAAGTAGTTATTATCAGCATTATTGGATTAACACCCCTCATTTGTTACAAGAAGAGGTAATGATCTAGTCATGAGTAATTATTATCAGCATTATTGGATTCACACCCCTCATTTGTTACAAGAAGAGGTAAAGATCTAGTCTAAGTAATTATTATCAGCATTATTGGATTAACACCCCTCATTTGTTACAAGAAGAGGTAAAGATCTAGTCTAAGTAGTTATTATCAGCATTATTGGATTAACACCCCTCATTTGTTACAAGAAGAGGTAATGATCTAGTCATTAGTAATTATTATCAGCATTATTGGATTAACACCCCTCATTTGTTACAAGAAGAGGTAATGATCTAGTCATTAGTAATTATTATCAGCATTATTGGATTAACACCCCTCATTTGTTACAAGAAGAGGTAATGATCTAGTCATTAGTAATTATTATCACCATTATTGGATTAACACCCCTCATTTGTTACAAGAAGAGGTAAAGATCTAGTCATTAGTAGTTATTATCAGCATTATTGGATTAACACCCCTCATTTGTTACAAGAAGAGGTAATGATCTAGTCATTAGTAATTATTATCAGCATTATTGGATTAACACCCCTCATTTGTTACAAGAAGAGGTAATGATCTAGTCATTAGTAATTATTATCAGCATTATTGGATTAACACCCCTCATTTGTTACAAGAAGAGGTAATGATCTAGTCATTAGTAATTATTATCACCATTATTGGATTAACACCCCTCATTTGTTACAAGAAGAGGTAATGATCTAGTCATTAGTAGTTATTATCACCATTATTGGATTAACACCCCTCATTTGTTACAAGAAGAGGTAATGATCTAGTCATTAGTAATTATTATCACCATTATTGGATTAACACCCCTCATTTGTTACAAGAAGAGGTAAAGATCTAGTCATTAGTAATTATTATCACCATTATTGGATTCACACCCCTCATTTGTTACAAGAAGAGGTAAAGATCTAGTCTAAGTAATTATTATCAGCATTATTGGATTAACACCCCTCATTTGTTACAAGAAGAGGTAAAGATCTAGTCTAAGTAGTTATTATCAGCATTATTGGATTAACACCCCTCATTTGTTACAAGAAGAGGTAATGATCTAGTCATGAATAATTATTATCAGCATTATTGGATTCACACCCCTCATTTGTTACAAGAAGAGGTAAAGATCTAGTCTAAGTAATTATTATCAGCATTATTGGATTAACACCCCTCATTTGTTACAAGAAGAGGTAAAGATCTAGTCTAAGTAGTTATTATCAGCATTATTGGATTAACACCCCTCATTTGTTACAAGAAGAGGTAATGATCTAGTCATTAGTAATTATTATCAGCATTATTGGATTAACACCCCTCATTTGTTACAAGAAGAGGTAATGATCTAGTCATTAGTAATTATTATCACCATTATTGGATTAACACCCCTCATTTGTTACAAGAAGAGGTAATGATCTAGTCATTAGTAATTATTATCACCATTATTGGATTAACACCCCTCATTTGTTACAAGAAGAGGTAAAGATCTAGTCATTAGTAGTTATTATCAGCATTATTGGATTAACACCCCTCATTTGTTACAAGAAGAGGTAAAGATCTAGTCTAAGTAGTTATTATCAGCATTATTGGATTAACACCCCTCATTTGTTACAAGAAGAGGTAAAGATCTAGTCATTAGTAGTTATTATCAGCATTATTGGATTAACGCCCCTCATTTGTTACAAGAAGAGGTAAAGATCTAGTCTAAGTAGTTATTATCAGCATTATTGGATTAACACCCCTCATTTGTTACAAGAAGAGGTAATGATCTAGTCATTAGTAATTATTATCAGCATTATTGGATTAACACCCCTCATTTGTTACAAGAAGAGGTAATGATCTAGTCATTAGTAATTATTATCACCATTATTGGATTAACACCCCTCATTTGTTACAAGAAGAGGTAAAGATCTAGTCATTAGTAGTTATTATCAGCATTATTGGATTAACACCCCTCATTTGTTACAAGAAGAGGTAATGATCTAGTCATTAGTAATTATTATCAGCATTATTGGATTAACACCCCTCATTTGTTACAAGAAGAGGTAATGATCTAGTCATTAGTAATTATTATCACCATTATTGGATTAACACCCCTCATTTGTTACAAGAAGAGGTAATGATCTAGTCATTAGTAGTTATTATCACCATTATTGGATTAACACCCCTCATTTGTTACAAGAAGAGGTAATGATCTAGTCATTAGTAATTATTATCACCATTATTGGATTAACACCCCTCATTTGTTACAAGAAGAGGTAAAGATCTAGTCATTAGTAGATATTATCAGCATTATTGGATTAACACCCCTCATTTGTTACAAGAAGAGGTAAAGATCTAGTCATTAGTAATTATTATCACCATTATTGGATTCACACCCCTCATTTGTTACAAGAAGAGGTAAAGATCTAGTCTAAGTAATTATTATCAGCATTATTGGATTAACACCCCTCATTTGTTACAAGAAGAGGTAAAGATCTAGTCTAAGTAGTTATTATCAGCATTATTGGATTAACACCCCTCATTTGTTACAAGAAGAGGTAATGATCTAGTCATGAGTAATTATTATCAGCATTATTGGATTCACACCCCTCATTTGTTACAAGAAGAGGTAAAGATCTAGTCTAAGTAATTATTATCAGCATTATTGGATTAACACCCCTCATTTGTTACAAGAAGAGGTAAAGATCTAGTCTAAGTAGTTATTATCAGCATTATTGGATTAACACCCCTCATTTGTTACAAGAAGAGGTAATGATCTAGTCATTAGTAATTATTATCAGCATTATTGGATTAACACCCCTCATTTGTTACAAGAAGAGGTAATGATCTAGTCATTAGTAATTATTATCACCATTATTGGATTAACACCCCTCATTTGTTACAAGAAGAGGTAATGATCTAGTCATTAGTAATTATTATCACCATTATTGGATTAACACCCCTCATTTGTTACAAGAAGAGGTAAAGATCTAGTCATTAGTAGTTATTATCAGCATTATTGGATTAACACCCCTCATTTGTTACAAGAAGAGGTAAAGATCTAGTCTAAGTAGTTATTATCAGCATTATTGGATTAACACCCCTCATTTGTTACAAGAAGAGGTAATGATCTAGTCATTAGTAGTTATTATCAGCATTATTGGATTAACACCCCTCATTTGTTACAAGAAGAGGTAATGATCTAGTCATTAGTAATTATTATCAGCATTATTGGATTAACACCCCTCATTTGTTACAAGAAGAGGTAATGATCTAGTCATTAGTAGTTATTATCACCATTATTGGATTCACACCCCTCATTTGTTACAAGAAGAGGTAATGATCTAGTCATTAGTAGTTATTATCAGCATTATTGGATTAACACCCCTCATTTGTTACAAGAAGAGGTAATGATCTCGTCATTAGTAGATATTATCAGCATTATTGGATTAACACCCCTCATTTGTTACATGAAGAGGTAAAGATCTAGTCATTAGTAATTATTATCACCATTATTGGATTAACACCCCTCATTTGTTACAAGAAGAGGTAAAGATCTAGTCATTAGTAATTATTATCACCATTATTGGATTAACACCCCTCATTTGTTACAAGAAGAGGTAAAGATCTAGTCTAAGTAGTTATTATCAGCATTATTGGATTAACACCCCTCATTTGTTACAAGAAGAGGTAAAGATCTAGTCATTAGTAATTATTATCAGCATTATTGGATTAACACCCCTCATTTGTTACAAGAAGAGGTAAAGATCTAGTCATTAGTAATTATTATCACCATTATTGGATTAACACCCCTCATTTGTTACAAGAAGAGGTAATGATCTAGTCATTAGTAATTATTATCACCATTATTGGATTAACACCCCTCATTTGTTACAAGAAGAGGTAAAGATCTAGTCATTAGTAATTATTATCAGCATTATTGGATTCACACCCCTCATTTGTTACAAGAAGAGGTAAAGATCTAGTCATTAGTAATTATTATCACCATTATTGGATTAACACCCCTCATTTGTTACAAGAAGAGGTAATGATCTAGTCATTAGTAATTATTATCAGCATTATTGGATTAACACCCCTCATTTGTTACAAGAAGAGGTAAAGATCTAGTCATTAGTAGTTATTATCAGCATTATTGGATTAACACCCCTCATTTGTTACAAGAAGAGGTAATGATCTAGTCATTAGTAATTATTATCACCATTATTGGATTAACACCCCTCATTTGTTACAAGAAGAGGTAAAGATCTAGTCATTAGTAATTATTATCAGCATTATTGGATTAACTCCCCTCATTTGTTACAAGAAGAGGTAATGATCTAGTCATTAGTAATTATTATCAGCATTATTGGATTAACACCCCTCATTTGTTACAAGAAGAGGTAAAGATCTAGTCATTAGTAATTATTATCAGCATTATTGGATTCACACCCCTCATTTGTTACAAGAAGAGGTAATGATCTAGTCATTAGTAATTATTATCAGCATTATTGGATTAACACCCCTCATTTGTTACAAGAAGAGGTAAAGATCTAGTCATTAGTAATTATTATCAGCATTATTGGATTCACACCCCTCATTTGTTACAAGAAGAGGTAATGATCTAGTCATTAGTAATTATTATCAGCATTATTGGATTAACACCCCTCATTTGTTACAAGAAGAGGTAAAGATCTAGTCATTAGTAATTATTATCAGCATTATTGGATTAACACCCCTCATTTGTTACAAGAAGAGGTAAAGATCTAGTCATTAGTAATTATTATCACCATTATTGGATTAACACCCCTCATTTGTTACAAGAAGAGGTAATGATCTAGTCATTAGTAATTATTATCAGCATTATTGGATTAACACCCCTCATTTGTTACAAGAAGAGGTAAAGATCTAGTCATTAGTAGTTATTATCAGCATTATTGGATTAACACCCCTCATTTGTTACAAGAAGAGGTAATGATCTAGTCATTAGTAATTATTATCACCATTATTGGATTAACACCCCTCATTTGTTACAAGAAGAGGTAAAGATCTAGTCATTAGTAATTATTATCAGCATTATTGGATTAACTCCCCTCATTTGTTACAAGAAGAGGTAATGATCTAGTCATTAGTAATTATTATCACCATTATTGGATTAACACCCCTCATTTGTTACAAGAAGAGGTAAAGATCTAGTCATTAGTAGTTATTATCAGCATTATTGGATTAACACCCCTCATTTGTTACAAGAAGAGGTAAAGATCTAGTCTAAGTAGTTATTATCAGCATTATTGGATTAACACCCCTCATTTGTTACAAGAAGAGGTAATGATCTAGTCATTAGTAATTATTATCACCATTATTGGTTTAACACCCCTCATTTGTTACAAGAAGAGGTAATGATCTAGTCATTAGTAATTATTATCAGCATTATTGGATTAACACCCCTCATTTGTTACAGGAAGAGGTAAAGATCTAGTCATTAGTAATTATTATCACCATTATTGGATTAACACCCCTCATTTGTTACAAGAAGAGGTAAAGATCTAGTCATTAGTAGTTATTATCAGCATTATTGGATTAACACCCCTCATTTGTTACAAGAAGAGGTAAAGATCTAGTCATTAGTAATTATTATCAGCATTATTGGATTAACACCCCTCATTTGTTACAAGAAGAGGTAAAGATCTAGTCTAAGTAGTTATTATCACCATTATTGGATTAACACCCCTCATTTGTTACAAGAAGAGGTAATGATCTAGTCATTAGTAATTATTATCAGCATTATTGGATTAACACCCCTCATTTGTTACAAGAAGAGGTAATGATCTCGTCATTAGTAGTTATTATCAGCATTATTGGATTAACACCCCTCATTTGTTACAAGAAGAGGTAAAGATCTAGTCATTAGTAATTATTATCACCATTATTGGATTAACACCCCTCATTTGTTACAAGAAGAGGTAATGATCTCGTCATTAGTAATTATTATCAGCATTATTGGATTAACACCCCTCATTTGTTACAAGAGGAGGTAATGATCTAGTCATTAGTAATTATTATCAGCATTATTGGATTAACACCCCTCATTTGTTACAAGAAGAGGTAAAGATCTAGTCTAAAGTAGTTATTATCACCATTATTGGATTAACACCCCTCATTTGTTACAAGAAGAGGTAATGATCTAGTCATTAGTAGTTATTATCAGCATTATTGGATTAACACCCCTCATTTGTTACAAGAAGAGGTAAAGATCTAGTCATTAGTAATTATTATCAGCATTATTGGATTAACACCCCTCATTTGTTACAAGAAGAGGTAAAGATCTAGTCATTTGTAATTATTATCAGCATTATTGGATTAACACCCCTCATTTGTTACAAGAAGAGGTAAAGATCTAGTCATTAGTAATTATTATCAGCATTATTGGATTAACACCCCTCATTTGTTACAAGAAGAGGTAAAGATCTAGTCTAAGTAGTTATTATGAGCATTATTGGATTAACACCCCTCATTTGTTACAAGAAGAGGTAATGATCTAGTCATTAGTAATTATTATCAGCATTATTGGATTAACACCCCTCATTTGTTACAAGAAGAGGTAATGATCTAGTCATTAGTAATTATTATCACCATTATTGGATTCACACCCCTCATTTGTTACAAGAAGAGGTAATGATCTAGTCATTAGTAGTTATTATCAGCATTATTGGATTAACACCCCTCATTTGTTACAAGAAGAGGTAATGATCTCGTCATTAGTAGATATTATCAGCATTATTGGATTAACACCCCTCATTTGTTACATGAAGAGGTAAAGATCTAGTCATTAGTAATTATTATCACCATTATTGGATTAACACCCCTCATTTGTTACAAGAAGAGGTAAAGATCTAGTCATTAGTAATTATTATCAGCATTATTGGATTAACACCCCTCATTTGTTACAAGAAGAGGTAAAGATCTAGTCTAAGTAGTTATTATCAGCATTATTGGATTAACACCCCTCATTTGTTACAAGAAGAGGTAAAGATCTAGTCATTAGTAATTATTATCAGCATTATTGGATTAACACCCCTCATTTGTTACAAGAAGAGGTAAAGATCTAGTCATTAGTAATTATTATCACCATTATTGGATTAACACCCCTCATTTGTTACAAGAAGAGGTAATGATCTAGTCATTAGTAATTATTATCACCATTATTGGATTAACACCCCTCATTTGTTACAAGAAGAGGTAAAGATCTAGTCATTAGTAATTATTATCAGCATTATTGGATTCACACCCCTCATTTGTTACAAGAAGAGGTAAAGATCTAGTCATTAGTAATTATTATCACCATTATTGGATTAACACCCCTCATTTGTTACAAGAAGAGGTAATGATCTAGTCATTAGTAATTATTATCAGCATTATTGGATTAACACCCCTCATTTGTTACAAGAAGAGGTAAAGATCTAGTCATTAGTAGTTATTATCAGCATTATTGGATTAACACCCCTCATTTGTTACAAGAAGAGGTAATGATCTAGTCATTAGTAATTATTATCACCATTATTGGATTAACACCCCTCATTTGTTACAAGAAGAGGTAAAGATCTAGTCATTAGTAATTATTATCACCATTATTGGATTAACTCCCCTCATTTGTTACAAGAAGAGGTAATGATCTAGTCATTAGTAATTATTATCAGCATTATTGGATTAACACCCCTCATTTGTTACAAGAAGAGGTAAAGATCTAGTCATTAGTAATTATTATCAGCATTATTGGATTCACACCCCTCATTTGTTACAAGAAGAGGTAATGATCTAGTCATTAGTAATTATTATCAGCATTATTGGATTAACACCCCTCATTTGTTACAAGAAGAGGTAAAGATCTAGTCATTAGTAATTATTATCAGCATTATTGGATTCACACCCCTCATTTGTTACAAGAAGAGGTAAAGATCTAGTCATTAGTAATTATTATCACCATTATTGGATTAACACCCCTCATTTGTTACAAGAAGAGGTAATGATCTAGTCATTAGTAATTATTATCAGCATTATTGGATTAACACCCCTCATTTGTTACAAGAAGAGGTAAAGATCTAGTCATTAGTAGTTATTATCAGCATTATTGGATTAACTCCCCTCATTTGTTACAAGAAGAGGTAATGATCTAGTCATTAGTAATTATTATCACCATTATTGGATTAACACCCCTCATTTGTTACAAGAAGAGGTAAAGATCTAGTCATTAGTAGTTATTATCAGCATTATTGGATTAACACCCCTCATTTGTTACAAGAAGAGGTAAAGATCTAGTCTAAGTAGTTATTATCAGCATTATTGGATTAACACCCCTCATTTGTTACAAGAAGAGGTAATGATCTAGTCATTAGTAATTATTATCACCATTATTGGTTTAACACCCCTCATTTGTTACAAGAAGAGGTAATGATCTAGTCATTAGTAATTATTATCAGCATTATTGGATTAACACCCCTCATTTGTTACAGGAAGAGGTAAAGATCTAGTCATTAGTAATTATTATCACCATTATTGGATTAACACCCCTCATTTGTTACAAGAAGAGGTAAAGATCTAGTCATTAGTAGTTATTATCAGCATTATTGGATTAACACCCCTCATTTGTTACAAGAAGAGGTAAAGATCTAGTCATTAGTAATTATTATCAGCATTATTGGATTAACACCCCTCATTTGTTACAAGAAGAGGTAAATATCTAGTCTAAGTAGTTATTATCACCATTATTGGATTAACACCCCTCATTTGTTACAAGAAGAGGTAATGATCTAGTCATTAGTAATTATTATCACCATTATTGGATTAACACCCCTCATTTGTTACAAGAAGAGGTAAAGATCTAGTCATTAGTAGATATTATCAGCATTATTGGATTAACACTCCTCATTTGTTACAAGAAGAGGTAAAGATCTAGTCATTAGTAATTATTATCACCATTATTGGATTCACACCCCTCATTTGTTACAAGAAGAGGTAAAGATCTAGTCTAAGTAATTATTATCAGCATTATTGGATTAACACCCCTCATTTGTTACAAGAAGAGGTAAAGATCTAGTCTAAGTAGTTATTATCAGCATTATTGGATTAACACCCCTCATTTGTTACAAGAAGAGGTAATGATCTAGTCATGAGTAATTATTATCAGCATTATTGGATTCACACCCCTCATTTGTTACAAGAAGAGGTAAAGATCTAGTCTAAGTAATTATTATCAGCATTATTGGATTAACACCCCTCATTTGTTACAAGAAGAGGTAAAGATCTAGTCTAAGTAGTTATTATCAGCATTATTGGATTAACACCCCTCATTTGTTACAAGAAGAGGTAATGATCTAGTCATTAGTAATTATTATCAGCATTATTGGATTAACACCCCTCATTTGTTACAAGAAGAGGTAATGATCTAGTCATTAGTAATTATTATCAGCATTATTGGATTAACACCCCTCATTTGTTACAAGAAGAGGTAATGATCTAGTCATTAGTAATTATTATCACCATTATTGGATTAACACCCCTCATTTGTTACAAGAAGAGGTAAAGATCTAGTCATTAGTAGTTATTATCAGCATTATTGGATTAACACCCCTCATTTGTTACAAGAAGAGGTAATGATCTAGTCATTAGTAATTATTATCAGCATTATTGGATTAACACCCCTCATTTGTTACAAGAAGAGGTAATGATCTAGTCATTAGTAATTATTATCAGCATTATTGGATTAACACCCCTCATTTGTTACAAGAAGAGGTAATGATCTAGTCATTAGTAATTATTATCACCATTATTGGATTAACACCCCTCATTTGTTACAAGAAGAGGTAATGATCTAGTCATTAGTAGTTATTATCACCATTATTGGATTAACACCCCTCATTTGTTACAAGAAGAGGTAATGATCTAGTCATTAGTAATTATTATCACCATTATTGGATTAACACCCCTCATTTGTTACAAGAAGAGGTAAAGATCTAGTCATTAGTAGATATTATCAGCATTATTGGATTAACACCCCTCATTTGTTACAAGAAGAGGTAAAGATCTAGTCATTAGTAATTATTATCACCATTATTGGATTCACACCCCTCATTTGTTACAAGAAGAGGTAAAGATCTAGTCTAAGTAATTATTATCAGCATTATTGGATTAACACCCCTCATTTGTTACAAGAAGAGGTAAAGATCTAGTCTAAGTAGTTATTATCAGCATTATTGGATTAACACCCCTCATTTGTTACAAGAAGAGGTAATGATCTAGTCATGAGTAATTATTATCAGCATTATTGGATTCACACCCCTCATTTGTTACAAGAAGAGGTAAAGATCTAGTCTAAGTAATTATTATCAGCATTATTGGATTAACACCCCTCATTTGTTACAAGAAGAGGTAAAGATCTAGTCTAAGTAGTTATTATCAGCATTATTGGATTCACACCCCTCATTTGTTACAAGAAGAGGTAAAGATCTAGTCATTAGTAGTTATTATCAGCATTATTGGATTAACACCCCTCATTTGTTACAAGAAGAGGTAAAGATCTAGTCTAAGTAGTTATTATCAGCATTATTGGATTAACACCCCTCATTTGTTACAAGAAGAGGTAATGATCTAGTCATTAGTAATTATTATCACCATTATTGGTTTAACACCCCTCATTTGTTACAAGAAGAGGTAATGATCTAGTCATTAGTAATTATTATCAGCATTATTGGATTAACACCCCTCATTTGTTACAGGAAGAGGTAAAGATCTAGTCATTAGTAGTTATTATCACCATTATTGGATTAACACCCCTCATTTGTTACAAGAAGAGGTAAAGATCTAGTCATTAGTAGTTATTATCAGCATTATTGGATTAACACCCCTCATTTGTTACAAGAAGAGGTAAAGATCTAGTCATTAGTAATTATTATCAGCATTATTGGATTAACACCCCTCATTTGTTACAAGAAGAGGTAAAGATCTAGTCTAAGTAGTTATTATCACCATTATTGGATTAACACCCCTCATTTGTTACAAGAAGAGGTAATGATCTAGTCATTAGTAATTATTATCACCATTATTGGATTAACACCCCTCATTTGTTACAAGAAGAGGTAAAGATCTAGTCATTAGTAGATATTATCAGCATTATTGGATTAACACCCCTCATTTGTTACAAGAAGAGGTAAAGATCTAGTCATTAGTAATTATTATCACCATTATTGGATTCACACCCCTCATTTGTTACAAGAAGAGGTAAAGATCTAGTCTAAGTAATTATTATCAGCATTATTGGATTAACACCCCTCATTTGTTACAAGAAGAGGTAAAGATCTAGTCTAAGTAGTTATTATCAGCATTATTGGATTAACACCCCTCATTTGTTACAAGAAGAGGTAATGATCTAGTCATGAGTAATTATTATCAGCATTATTGGATTCACACCCCTCATTTGTTACAAGAAGAGGTAAAGATCTAGTCTAAGTAATTATTATCAGCATTATTGGATTAACACCCCTCATTTGTTACAAGAAGAGGTAAAGATCTAGTCTAAGTAGTTATTATCAGCATTATTGGATTAACACCCCTCATTTGTTACAAGAAGAGGTAATGATCTAGTCATTAGTAATTATTATCAGCATTATTGGATTAACACCCCTCATTTGTTACAAGAAGAGGTAATGATCTAGTCATTAGTAATTATTATCAGCATTATTGGATTAACACCCCTCATTTGTTACAAGAAGAGGTAATGATCTAGTCATTAGTAATTATTATCACCATTATTGGATTAACACCCCTCATTTGTTACAAGAAGAGGTAAAGATCTAGTCATTAGTAGTTATTATCAGCATTATTGGATTAACACCCCTCATTTGTTACAAGAAGAGGTAATGATCTAGTCATTAGTAATTATTATCAGCATTATTGGATTAACACCCCTCATTTGTTACAAGAAGAGGTAATGATCTAGTCATTAGTAATTATTATCAGCATTATTGGATTAACACCCCTCATTTGTTACAAGAAGAGGTAATGATCTAGTCATTAGTAATTATTATCACCATTATTGGATTAACACCCCTCATTTGTTACAAGAAGAGGTAATGATCTAGTCATTAGTAGTTATTATCACCATTATTGGATTAACACCCCTCATTTGTTACAAGAAGAGGTAATGATCTAGTCATTAGTAATTATTATCACCATTATTGGATTAACACCCCTCATTTGTTACAAGAAGAGGTAAAGATCTAGTCATTAGTAATTATTATCACCATTATTGGATTCACACCCCTCATTTGTTACAAGAAGAGGTAAAGATCTAGTCTAAGTAATTATTATCAGCATTATTGGATTAACACCCCTCATTTGTTACAAGAAGAGGTAAAGATCTAGTCTAAGTAGTTATTATCAGCATTATTGGATTAACACCCCTCATTTGTTACAAGAAGAGGTAATGATCTAGTCATGAATAATTATTATCAGCATTATTGGATTCACACCCCTCATTTGTTACAAGAAGAGGTAAAGATCTAGTCTAAGTAATTATTATCAGCATTATTGGATTAACACCCCTCATTTGTTACAAGAAGAGGTAAAGATCTAGTCTAAGTAGTTATTATCAGCATTATTGGATTAACACCCCTCATTTGTTACAAGAAGAGGTAATGATCTAGTCATTAGTAATTATTATCAGCATTATTGGATTAACACCCCTCATTTGTTACAAGAAGAGGTAATGATCTAGTCATTAGTAATTATTATCACCATTATTGGATTAACACCCCTCATTTGTTACAAGAAGAGGTAATGATCTAGTCATTAGTAATTATTATCACCATTATTGGATTAACACCCCTCATTTGTTACAAGAAGAGGTAAAGATCTAGTCATTAGTAGTTATTATCAGCATTATTGGATTAACACCCCTCATTTGTTACAAGAAGAGGTAAAGATCTAGTCTAAGTAGTTATTATCAGCATTATTGGATTAACACCCCTCATTTGTTACAAGAAGAGGTAAAGATCTAGTCATTAGTAGTTATTATCAGCATTATTGGATTAACGCCCCTCATTTGTTACAAGAAGAGGTAAAGATCTAGTCTAAGTAGTTATTATCAGCATTATTGGATTAACACCCCTCATTTGTTACAAGAAGAGGTAATGATCTAGTCATTAGTAATTATTATCAGCATTATTGGATTAACACCCCTCATTTGTTACAAGAAGAGGTAATGATCTAGTCATTAGTAATTATTATCACCATTATTGGATTAACACCCCTCATTTGTTACAAGAAGAGGTAAAGATCTAGTCATTAGTAGTTATTATCAGCATTATTGGATTAACACCCCTCATTTGTTACAAGAAGAGGTAATGATCTAGTCATTAGTAATTATTATCAGCATTATTGGATTAACACCCCTCATTTGTTACAAGAAGAGGTAATGATCTAGTCATTAGTAATTATTATCACCATTATTGGATTAACACCCCTCATTTGTTACAAGAAGAGGTAATGATCTAGTCATTAGTAGTTATTATCACCATTATTGGATTAACACCCCTCATTTGTTACAAGAAGAGGTAATGATCTAGTCATTAGTAATTATTATCACCATTATTGGATTAACACCCCTCATTTGTTACAAGAAGAGGTAAAGATCTAGTCATTAGTAGATATTATCAGCATTATTGGATTAACACCCCTCATTTGTTACAAGAAGAGGTAAAGATCTAGTCATTAGTAATTATTATCACCATTATTGGATTCACACCCCTCATTTGTTACAAGAAGAGGTAAAGATCTAGTCTAAGTAATTATTATCAGCATTATTGGATTAACACCCCTCATTTGTTACAAGAAGAGGTAAAGATCTAGTCTAAGTAGTTATTATCAGCATTATTGGATTAACACCCCTCATTTGTTACAAGAAGAGGTAATGATCTAGTCATGAGTAATTATTATCAGCATTATTGGATTCACACCCCTCATTTGTTACAAGAAGAGGTAAAGATCTAGTCTAAGTAATTATTATCAGCATTATTGGATTAACACCCCTCATTTGTTACAAGAAGAGGTAAAGATCTAGTCTAAGTAGTTATTATCAGCATTATTGGATTAACACCCCTCATTTGTTACAAGAAGAGGTAATGATCTAGTCATTAGTAATTATTATCAGCATTATTGGATTAACACCCCTCATTTGTTACAAGAAGAGGTAATGATCTAGTCATTAGTAATTATTATCACCATTATTGGATTAACACCCCTCATTTGTTACAAGAAGAGGTAATGATCTAGTCATTAGTAATTATTATCACCATTATTGGATTAACACCCCTCATTTGTTACAAGAAGAGGTAAAGATCTAGTCATTAGTAGTTATTATCAGCATTATTGGATTAACACCCCTCATTTGTTACAAGAAGAGGTAAAGATCTAGTCTAAGTAGTTATTATCAGCATTATTGGATTAACACCCCTCATTTGTTACAAGAAGAGGTAATGATCTAGTCATTAGTAGTTATTATCAGCATTATTGGATTAACACCCCTCATTTGTTACAAGAAGAGGTAATGATCTAGTCATTAGTAATTATTATCAGCATTATTGGATTAACACCCCTCATTTGTTACAAGAAGAGGTAATGATCTAGTCATTAGTAGTTATTATCACCATTATTGGATTAACACCCCTCATTTGTTGCAAGAAGAGGTAAAGATCTAGTCATTAGTAATTATTATCAGCATTATTGGATTAACACCCCTCATTTGTTACAAGAAGAGGTAATGATCTAGTCATTAGTAATTATTATCAGCATTATTGGATTAACACCCCTCATTTGTTACAAGAAGAGGTAATGATCTAGTCATTAGTAATTATTATCAGCATTATTGGATTAACACCCCTCATTTGTTACAAGAAGAGGTAATGATCTAGTCATTAGTAATTATTATCAGCATTATTGGATTAACACCCCTCATTTGTTACAAGAAGAGGTAAAGATCTAGTCTAAGTAGTTATTATCAGCATTATTGGATTAACACCCCTCATTTGTTACAAGAAGAGGTAAAGATCTAGTCATTAGTAGTTATTATCAGCATTATTGGATTAACACCCCTCATTTGTTACAAGAAGAGGTAATCATCTAGTCATTAGTAATTATTATCAGCATTATTGGATTAACACCCCTCATTTGTTACAAGAAGAGGTAATGATCTAGTCTAAGTAGTTATTATCAGCATTATTGGATTAACACCCCTCATTTGTTACAAGAAGAGGTAAAGATCTAGTCTAAGTAATTATTATCAGCATTATTGGATTAACACCCCTCATTTGTTACAAGAAGAGGTAAAGATCTAGTCTAAGTAGTTATTATCACCATTATTGGATTAACACCCCTCATTTGTTACAAGAAGAGGTAAAGATCTAGTCATTAGTAATTATTATCACCATTATTGGATTAACACCCCTCATTTGTTACAAGAAGAGGTAAAGATCTAGTCATTAGTAGTTATTATCACCATTATTGGATTAACACCCCTCATTTGTTACAAGAAGAGGTAATGATCTAGTCATTAGTAATTATTATCAGCATTATTGGATTAACACCCCTCATTTGTTACAAGAGGAGGTAATGATCTAGTCTAAGTAGTTATTATCAGCATTATTGGATTAACACCCCTCATTTGTTACAAGAAGAGGTAAAGATCTAGTCATTAGTAATTATTATCAGCATTATTGGATTAACACCCCTCATTTGTTACAAGAAGAGGTAATGATCTAGTCATTAGTAATTATTATCAGCATTATTGGATTAACACCCCTCATTTGTTACAAGAAGAGGTAATGATCTAGTCATTAGTAATTATTATCAGCATTATTGGATTAACACCCCTCATTTGTTACAAGAAGAGGTAATGATCTAGTCTAAGTAGTTATTATCACCATTATTGGATTAACACCCCTCATTTGTTACAAGAAGAGGTAAAGATCTAGTCATTAGTAATTATTATCAGCATTATTGGATTAACACCCCTCATTTGTTACAAGAAGAGGTAATGATCTAGTCATTAGTAATTATTATCACCATTATTGGATTAACACCCCTCATTTGTTACAAGAAGAGGTAAAGATCTAGTCTAAGTAATTATTATCAGCATTATTGGATTAACACCCCTCATTTGTTACAAGAAGAGGTAAAGATCTAGTCTAAGTAGTTATTATCAGCATTATTGGATTAACACCCCTCATTTGTTACAAGAAGAGGTAAAGATCTAGTCATTAGTAATTATTATCAGCATTATTGGATTAACACCCCTCATTTGTTACAAGAAGAGGTAATGATCTAGTCATTAGTAATTATTATCACCATTATTGGATTAACACCCCTCATTTGTTACAAGAAGAGGTAAAGATCTAGTCATTAGTAGTTATTATCAGCATTATTGGATTAACACCCCTCATTTGTTACAAGAAGAGGTAAAGATCTAGTCATTAGTAATTATTATCAGCATTATTGGATTAACACCCCTCATTTGTTACAAGAAGAGGTAAAGATCTAGTCATTAGTAATTATTATCAGCATTATTGGATTAACACCCCTCATTTGTTACAAGAAGAGGTAATGATCTAGTCATTAGTAATTATTATCACCATTATTGGATTAACACCCCTCATTTGTTACAAGAAGAGGTAAAGATCTAGTCTAAGTAATTATTATCAGCATTATTGGATTAACACCCCTCATTTGTTACAAGAAGAGGTAAAGATCTAGTCATTAGTAATTATTATCAGCATTATTGGATTAACACCCCTCATTTGTTACAAGAAGAGGTAATGATCTAGTCATTAGTAATTATTATCACCATTATTGGATTAACACCCCTCATTTGTTACAAGAAGAGGTAAAGATCTAGTCATTAGTAATTATTATCAGCATTATTGGATTAACACCCCTCATTTGTTACAAGAAGAGGTAATGATCTAGTCATTAGTAGTTATTATCACCATTATTGGATTAACACCCCTCATTTGTTACAAGAAGAGGTAAAGATCTAGTCATTAGTAGTTATTATCAGCATTATTGGATTAACACCCCTCATTTGTTACAAGAAGAGGTAAAGATCTAGTCATTAGTAATTATTATCAGCATTATTGGATTAACACCCCTCATTTGTTACAAGAAGAGGTAATGATCTAGTCATTAGTAATTATTATCACCATTATTGGATTAACACCCCTCATTTGTTACAAGAAGAGGTAAAGATCTAGTCATTAGTAATTATTATCAGCATTATTGGATTAACACCCCTCATTTGTTACAAGAAGAGGTAATGATCTAGTCATTAGTAATTATTATCACCATTATTGGATTAACACCCCTCATTTGTTACAAGAAGAGGTAAAGATCTAGTCATTAGTAGTTATTATCAGCATTATTGGATTAACACCCCTCATTTGTTACAAGAAGAGGTAAAGATCTAGTCATTAGTAATTATTATCAGCATTATTGGATTAACACCCCTCATTTGTTACAAGAAGAGGTAATGATCTAGTCATTAGTAGTTATTATCACCATTATTGGATTAACACCCCTCATTTGTTACAAGAAGAGGTAAAGATCTAGTCATTAGTAATTATTATCAGCATTATTGGATTAACACCCCTCATTTGTTACAAGAAGAGGTAAAGATCTAGTCATTAGTAGTTATTATCAGCATTATTGGATTAACACCCCTCATTTGTTACAAGAAGAGGTAATGATCTAGTCATTAGTAATTATTATCAGCATTATTGGATTAACACCCCTCATTTGTTACAAGAAGAGGTAATGATCTAGTCATTAGTAGTTATTATCAGCATTATTGGATTCACACCCCTCATTTGTTACAAGAAGAGGTAATGATCTCGTCATTAGTAGTTATTATCAGCATTATTGGATTAACACCCCTCATTTGTTACAAGAAGAGGTAATGATCTAGTCATTAGTAATTATTATCAGCATTATTGGATTAACACCCCTCATTTGTTACAAGAAGAGGTAATGATCTCGTCATTAGTAGTTATTATCAGCATTATTGGATTAACACCCCTCATTTGTTACAAGAAGAGGTAATGATCTAGTCATTAGTAATTATTATCAGCATTATTGGATTAACACCCCTCATTTGTTACAAGAAGAGGTAAAGATCTAGTCTAAGTAGTTATTATCACCATTATTGGATTAACACCCCTCATTTGTTACAAGAAGAGGTAAAGATCTAGTCATTAGTAATTATTATCAGCATTATTGGATTAACACCCCTCATTTGTTACAAGAAGAGGTAAAGATCTAGTCTAAGTAGTTATTATCAGCATTATTGGATTAACACCCCTCATTTGTTACAAGAAGAGGTAATGATCTAGTCATTAGTAATTATTATCACCATTATTGGATTAACACCCCTCATTTGTTACAAGAAGAGGTAAAGATCTAGTCATTAGTAGTTATTATCAGCATTATTGGATTAACACCCCTCATTTGTTACAAGAAGAGGTAAAGATCTAGTCATTAGTAATTATTATCAGCATTATTGGATTAACACCCCTCATTTGTTACAAGAAGAGGTAATGATCTAGTCATTAGTAATTATTATCACCATTATTGGATTAACACCCCTCATTTGTTACAAGAAGAGGTAAAGATCTAGTCTAAGTAATTATTATCAGCATTATTGGATTAACACCCCTCATTTGTTACAAGAAGAGGTAAAGATCTAGTCATTAGTAATTATTATCAGCATTATTGGATTAACACCCCTCATTTGTTACAAGAAGAGGTAATGATCTAGTCATTAGTAATTATTATCACCATTATTGGATTAACACCCCTCATTTGTTACAAGAAGAGGTAAAGATCTAGTCATTAGTAATTATTATCAGCATTATTGGATTAACACCCCTCATTTGTTGCAAGAAGAGGTAATGATCTAGTCATTAGTAATTATTATCACCATTATTGGATTAACACCCCTCATTTGTTACAAGAAGAGGTAAAGATCTAGTCATTAGTAGTTATTATCAGCATTATTGGATTAACACCCCTCATTTGTTACAAGAAGAGGTAAAGATCTAGTCATTAGTAATTATTATCAGCATTATTGGATTAACACCCCTCATTTGTTACAAGAAGAGGTAATGATCTAGTCATTAGTAATTATTATCACCATTATTGGATTAACACCCCTCATTTGTTACAAGAAGAGGTAAAGATCTAGTCATTAGTAATTATTATCAGCATTATTGGATTAACACCCCTCATTTGTTACAAGAAGAGGTAATGATCTAGTCATTAGTAATTATTATCACCATTATTGGATTAACACCCCTCATTTGTTACAAGAAGAGGTAAAGATCTAGTCATTAGTAGTTATTATCAGCATTATTGGATTAACACCCCTCATTTGTTACAAGAAGAGGTAAAGATCTAGTCATTAGTAATTATTATCAGCATTATTGGATTAACACCCCTCATTTGTTACAAGAAGAGGTAATGATCTAGTCATTAGTAGTTATTATCACCATTATTGGATTAACACCCCTCATTTGTTACAAGAAGAGGTAAAGATCTAGTCATTAGTAATTATTATCAGCATTATTGGATTAACACCCCTCATTTGTTACAAGAAGAGGTAATGATCTAGTCATTAGTAATTATTATCAGCATTATTGGATTAACACCCCTCATTTGTTACAAGAAGAGGTAATGATCTAGTCATTAGTAGTTATTATCAGCATTATTGGATTCACACCCCTCATTTGTTACAAGAAGAGGTAATGATCTCGTCATTAGTAGTTATTATCAGCATTATTGGATTAACACCCCTCATTTGTTACAAGAAGAGGTAATGATCTAGTCATTAGTAATTATTATCAGCATTATTGGATTAACACCCCTCATTTGTTACAAGAAGAGGTAATGATCTCGTCATTAGTAGTTATTATCAGCATTATTGGATTAACACCCCTCATTTGTTACAAGAAGAGGTAATGATCTAGTCATTAGTAATTATTATCAGCATTATTGGATTAACACCCCTCATTTGTTACAAGAAGAGGTAATGATCTAGTCATTAGTAATTATTATCACCATTATTGGATTAACACCCCTCATTTGTTACAAGAAGAGGTAAAGATCTAGTCATTAGTAATTATTATCAGCATTATTGGATTAACACCCCTCATTTGTTACAAGAAGAGGTAAAGATCTAGTCATTAGTAATTATTATCAGCATTATTGGATTAACACCCCTCATTTGTTACAAGAAGAGGTAAAGATCTAGTCTAAGTAGTTATTATCACCATTATTGGATTAACACCCCTCATTTGTTACAAGAAGAGGTAAAGATCTAGTCATTAGTAATTATTATCAGCATTATTGGATTAACACCCCTCATTTGTTACAAGAAGAGGTAAAGATCTAGTCTAAGTAGTTATTATCAGCATTATTGGATTAACACCCCTCATTTGTTACAAGAAGAGGTAATGATCTAGTCATTAGTAATTATTATCAGCATTATTGGATTAACACCCCTCATTTGTTACAAGAAGAGGTAATGATCTAGTCATTAGTAATTATTATCAGCATTATTGGATTAACACCCCTCATTTGTTACATATGTAATCAATGCTGCTGGCAAAGCATCCATTTGTTTGATTGATTGCTATATCAGTTCACATTGGCAATCTTGCTGGCAGAAATATGTTTAAAGAATTTTTTTCGCACATGACATAAAACTTTTTCAATTAAAAATCTTTTGTTTTTCCCAAACTTATCCTCCAACGTAATTTTATACCATATAAGTTTATTTCACATCAAATTGTGTTGTTTTTTTTGTAATTTCCCAACCTTCATAAAGCAATAAGACAAGACTATCTTAAGCTACTTGTGTACTGTGAATACACAATTTAGAGTAAATGAACCTTACACTTTTTAATACTCAGTCAGTTTTGTCAAGGAAATTGCAATGCTGTGTAATATATTTAGAGAAGGTAAAGTCAGTTTTGTCAAGGAAATCGTAATGCTGTGTAATATATTTAGAGAAGGTAAAGTCAGTTTTGTCAAGGGAATCGTAATGCTGTGTAATATATTTAGAGAAGGTAAAGTCAGTTTTGTCAAGGAAATCGTAATGCTGTGTAATATATTTAGAGAAGGTAAATGGCATGAATTATTGTATTTTTAATCTAGATGGATAGAAACCGAGACTTAGTGAGAAGATTTGAAGAGCAAACCATTACTATTAAAGAAATGAACAGGGAACTAGTGGATCTTAGATCACAGTTAACAGTTACTCATCAAGGTTAGTTAGAAAGTAGTATGAAGAAAATATGGCATCATTTTTTTGTGGACACCAATTTTTGTGGATTTAGGAAATTGTACTTTTTATGAATATATCTAATATTGTGGTTTGTCCAAGTTTGCATGGAAGCTTAAAGAAAATTTATACTAAGTTTATCACTTAAATTCATGGTTTACCTGTATTAATGAGATCCCAAAAATTGTTAAAACAAAGATTCCATAGAATACCTTATGCTTGTTTTTTTAAGGAACGCCTTACTAAATTTCCAACAAAAAAGCACATGTACATGTTTTATGTGGGCAAGGCTTTTTATATGATACAGCTATCTAGTTAACAGCATTTTAATTCTATTTTTTCAGCACTAACAAATGAAGTATACAGAAAACCTGCAGATGATACAGGGTAGGTTATATATACTATACACAGGTGATTCAACTCAGGTTGTTCACTATACACAGGTGATGTTGGTCAAATTATAGATACAAGTGACACAGTCACACAGGTCAAGCTATTCACTTTGCATATATGACACAGGTGATTCAGGTCAGGTTGTTCACTATACACAGGTTATATCTGGTAGTATAATACACATGATTGATAAACCATAGATTGTACAGCATATACATGTGTTAGACGGTAGCTATTAGACAATACATTAATTTTACAAGCTATTTTCTGTATGTATGTCTCAAATTTAAAGGAGAACTTTTAATGGCTTGGTTCACCACCACTTATTTTAAAAATCTTGATTTCCTGAAATAAAGTATACTTTTATGTACATGGATCTTCAATATTGTTATTTTTCGTACACGTCAGAAGTATTGCAAAGTCATCACATACCTACAATTATTTTTGTTGATTTCAGTGCACCAGGAGTATTTCGGGGATCACGCTCCATACCTCTGCCAAGGACAGATTCAGATGATGATTTAGATGATGAGTTTCAGAGGTTACCCGGTAAACAGTATGCCAGTAAACTAGCCAGTCCTAAACGTCGGTCACACAGAGAGTATGACGAGGATGATATGATGAAAGACATAGAGGCAGAATATGACCTGCCGACCTCAAAACAAGGGAGAAAACTCTATCCAGGCTTCTCTGAAGATGATAGATCTTCTACTGTGTCAGCAGATGTTGTAGCAGAGGCTAAATATAGATTAAAAAGTCTTGAAAGAGAGGCTCAGGTGAGAACAGTAAAATAAAAAAGAACATTCTTTAGAGATGCTCAAGTGATAAAAAAAGATGGGGGAAAAAATTCAAATAAAGAGATTCTGAGGAGAGTTGTATTGATAAAATAACAGTTGAAGAGAATTGCTTTATAAGTGTTCAAAAATCATTATAAAGGAGATTAGAAAATTAGAACTTTAAACACATCTTTTCTCTAAACATTCTATTTCTTTTTATGTCCCATTTATGGACATTATGTTTTCTGGTCTGTGTGCATGTTCCCTATGATATGATCTTTCTAATTTTAATGCCAAATTAGTGATTTTATCTCATTTTCACGGTCCACTGAACATAGAAAATGATAGTGTGGATGAGGCATCCTTGTACTTGGGGCACATTCATGTTTGTTTTTATAATCTAAGGACAAAATATTGTGGAGTTGGAATATTTATATTTACATGCATTCTATATGCCCCTCTTCTATACATTTGGTCTACAATTTACCTGTTTTTGAATTTGCAAAATCTCTGATAAAGTTTAGATATGATTTCTGATATTCCAATATGATTGCAGTTACATGTGTATATTACTATTGCCATAAAATATGATTTGATGACAATTTATTGTTAAGTTGGAAGTTATGAGACCAGAGAGATTTCAGTAGGAATAAATAAATTGTTAATTGTTCAATATCATTACAGAAATTTATGTATCAAAGAGATTATCATAATAATGTAATATTTATTTAATTAATAAACAATATCACATAATAATCATGTGATATTTAATGAAACCTGTTATATTTTAGAATCTTGATAAAGCTTACAGAGATTTCCATTACAATTTAACTAATCCATCATCTGGTCCAGATGAACAGTCAAGGTCACATGGTAGACATGTGATAGAAAAAGAAGGTATCAATATTATTCCCATAACAGATTATAATTAAATCTAATACTGCGTGGCCCTGAAGACCATATATCAGTGAATATACTGAGCCACTTTTTCAAAACTTCATGGCTCTAAAGGTATGGAGAAATAATCATAGACACAAATTTGAATTCATTATAGACATTTGAAATATGAACAATCAGCTTCAATCATTATCTAAATTTTACGTAGGACAAAAACCTCAACAATTGTTTTACCTATATGTAGGACTCAAATCTATGGTGGGTTCCAAATCTATGGCAGATTCCTAATCTATGGTAAATGTGACATCATGCCATCCCAAATCTATGGCAGATTTTTTGCAATCCAAATCTATGGCAGATTTTTTATAATCCTAATCTATGGCAAGTTTTGTAGTTTCCAAATCTATGCCAGATTTTTATTGTTTCCAAATCTATGGCATTGTTTGCAAATGGAAAACAATGCAGTACATTTTCGACCAATGACTTGTCTTGCGAAATAGAACATATACGACAACGGGAACATGTCTATAAACATTTGTGAAATAAACATTTTATAATGGTCAACCAAAAAAAATTAATAAATTATAAATTCATAAACCTTAAAAAAAGACTTCAAGATGAAATGATGTGCTCTGTGAAATAAACATTTTTAATCTGTGCATGGTATCTGTTTATCCCATTCATTAAACCAGGTAAGAAGTCCTTTAAAGACCGCTTTTTATAAAAAAAAAAAAAAAAAAAAAGTAACAAATAAAAATAAACAGTTTGAATTTTCAAATGAATTTTCAACTAATATTTATTTCAGCGATATCGTTTATTCATCTTTTTTATTTGATGTGGATTTAAATCAAATTTGTATCCGGTAATTTAATCTTTCACTTTATAAACTTTGCCAGCCATTGACCGTAGACTACTACCAAAACTCCTTTCAAAAAATATGCGATACTGAAAATAGCGGTACCCTTATTCATCGCGGACATTGACCGGTACAGCAAATCTTGTCCCTCTTCGGAATAGTAGGTCACATCTTCCTTTAAACCACCGGCAATTTTTTTCAGGAAAATAACTTCATCCTAAATGGTGTTCAAATCTATGGGTTCCGCCATCGTTAGCGGCGGCGAAGATGTAATATGGCGTTATTCAATTGTGACGTTATATGAAACTCTCTCCCTCAGATCTGGAGAAAACAAAAATCTGCCATAGATTTGAGTTGTTTGGCGTTTGTAACGTTTCATTTACCATAGATTAGGAATCTGCCATAGATTTGAGTCCTACATATATATTATCAAAGAGTATCTTTGCCTTCAAACTTTACCTTTATGACCCTATTACAGAAACCTATGGTTGTTGGTTGCCAATGATGCAGCAATCCAACATTACAATAAAAGTACATGAAAAAGATTAAAGTCAAGATAAGAAATATATAGAGTTGACGACATCTAATACAATGTAATGTTATTTATGTTAATTGAAAGAAAACTTTATTTAGTTTGATTGCTACTCTTTAATGTTGTTTCAGTTGTATCTGAAAGTCAGAATAGAGTGGCCTCCCCTAGTGCTAGTCCAATCCACAGACCAATGTCATCCACACCATACCAAGGTCGTCAGTCCAGTCAGTTGAATGGTAAATTAAACCAATAATGTATAAGAATGTTGATATACAGTTGATATACAGCTGTAAAGATTTAGTTAATCATTATTGAAAAGAGAAGTAATTCTCTAAATCTTATTTGACATGCCCAAATGAATACCAGTTGAAGGGAGGGAATTCATATTGTATCAGCTATCCATCCTTGTGAGAGAAAAAACATGTGTGCATTAAATTTTGTGATCTGTTTCCACTATTCTATTTATGCATTCCGTATCAGGATTAAGTTTTGGTAAAAGTTTGGTTACCATGCAGGTGTTCGTCAACTTTAAACTTAGCACACATATTGATATTGATGTGGTCGGTAAAATTATTTGTCAAATTAACAGTTTTTGCCAAACTCATCAAAGACTATTTTACAAAACTTTATGAGAAAAACAATAATACAATGACTATATTTTTCAGAACTTTACGACAAAAGCAATAATAAGTTGACTATATTTTACAAAACTTTATGAGAAAAACAATAAAATATTGACTATATTTTACAAAACTTTACTAGAAAAAACAATAATATGTTGACTATATTTTACAAAACTTTACAAGAAAAAAACATAATATGTTGACTATATTTTATAAAACTTTATGAGAAAAAACATAATATGTTGACTATATTTTACAAAACTTAATGAGAAAAACCATAATATGTTGACTATATTTTACAAAACGTTACAAGAAAAAACAATAATATGTTGACTATACTTACAAAACTTTACAAGAAAAAACCATAATATGTTGACTATATTTTACAAAATTTTATGAGAAAAACCATAATATGTTGACTATTTTACAAAACTTTACGAGAAAAACAATAATATGTTGACTATATTTTACTAAACTTTATGAGAAAAACAATAATATGTTGACTATATTTTACAAAACTTTATGAGAAAAACTATAATATGTTTACTATATTTCTCAAATACTTACAAAAAAGACCAATAATTTGTTTACTATATTTACAGATAGTTTGCGAGAACTTACAGAGCAATCGACATCCAGGAAGGAACCACCACCAAGATTTGATATGTCCAATATGTCTGATGAATTAAATGACAGGTACAATAAATATCACATGGTCATTTTTATACGACCGCAAAAAAATTTTTTTGGTCGTATATTGGTATGATGTTGACGTCGTCGTCATCATCGTCGTCGTTCGAAGACATTTGGTTTTCGCACTATAACTTTAGTATAGGTAAATAGGAATCTATGAAATTAAACACAAGGTTTATGACCACAAAAGGAAGGTTGGGATTGATTTTGGTAGTTTTGGTCCCAACAGTTTAGGAAATAGGGGCCAAAAAAGGCCCAATAAGCATTTTTCTTGGTTTTCGCACAATAACTTTAGTATAAGTAAATAGAAATCTATGAAATTTAAACACAAGGTTTATGACCACAAAAGGAAGGTTGGGATTGATTTGGGGAGTTTCGGTTGCAACAGTTTAGGAATTGGGGGCCAAAAAAGGACCCAAATAAGCATTTTTCTTGGTTTTTGCACAATAACTTTAGTATAAGTTAATAGAAATTTATGAAATTTAAACACAAGGTTTATGACCACAAAAGGAAGATTGGAATTGATTTTGGGAGTTTTGGTCCCAACAGTTTAGGAATTAGGGTCCAAAAGGGTCCAAAATTAAACTTTGTTTGATTTCATCAAAAATTGAATTATTGGGGTTCTTTTGATATGCTGAATCTATCTGTGTATTTAGGTTCTTAATTTTTGGTCCCGTTTTCAAATCAGTCTCCATTCAGGTCCAAATGGTCCAAAATAAAACTTAGTTTGATTTTAACAAAAATTGAATTCTTGGGGTTCTTTGATATGCTGAATCCAACCATGTATTTAGATTTTTGATATTTGGGCCCGGTTATCAAATTGGTCCACATTGAGGTCTAAAGGGTCCAAAATATAACTTTATTTGATTTCATCAAAAATTGAATTCTTGGGGTTCTTTGATATGCTGAATCTAACCATGTATTTAGATTTTGGATATTGGACCATAATAGGTAAATGTCCAATTTAAAATTTTTAAGTTTTTTAAGTTAAAGTTCTACGACCACATTCATTATGTGTCAGAAACCTATGTTGTGTCAACTATTTAATCACAATCCAATTTCAGAGCTGTATCAAGCTTGAATGTTGTGTCCATACTTGCCCCAAATGTCCAGGGTTCGACCTCTGTGGAGCATCTGGTTGTTGAATATCTTCTCTCATGTAATTTGCTTTTGACAATGCTTTGGTTCTAGCATCTTTTAAAGGAGTAGGTAAGTAAGACCCCTTTTTGGCCCCAAATAAAGCAGTTTTACAAAATTGTTAAAATGTAGACTTTTAGCTATTTATTGGAAAATAGAACACTTTTGCAACATAAATATGGGCTGTTTTTGACAATACAATGCACATATATTAAGTACTAGCATCATTAAGTCATGCTAAACTACTGAAAACTACCGACCATAATAGGTAAATGTTCAATTTAAATTTTTTAAGTACTTAGACCACATTCTTTCTGTGTCAGAAACCTGTTCTGTGTCAATTTTGATCACAATCCAAATTCATAACTGTATCAAGCTTGAATGTTGTGTCCATACTTGCCCCAACTGTTCACGGTTTGACCTCTGCGGTCGTATTAAGCTGCGCCCTATGGAGCATCATATTTAAACTTGAATTTGAGCGTATTTAGTGACTAAATCAGTTAAAATCTTTCACACTCAAGTGTTTAAAAAGTGTCCAAAATCTTCCATCAGATGAATCTGAAATTTGAGGCCAAAATCTACCCTTACTGAACCTACTCCTTGTATAGATTGATTATTTTAGAAATGTTTATTCAAATCAAACCATGGAAATCATTAAAACATTAATGGAAAATTCCTCACAGTTGAAGTATTACAAAATACTAGAATCTAACTGTTCAGAATAAGAATGGAATTAATTGTATTGTAACAATCGGAAGGAAATGAAAATATGATATTTTGTAATTTACTTTTTCTATGGTTATACAATATTGATGAAAGTGGCATAGTTTTGTGTAATATCAAAGCACAGGATCAACAAAAACATTGATTTGAAATGTAATTAAATATCGTTGAATTTTTTATAAAAAGAAGATTGCCTTCCACTGATTGTTTTTTCCCTCTTCAAATTTACAACCCCGCTGTTTATATAAACAGGATCTGTCCAACATTAAATTGTCCAATGGTGACTTATATTGGTTTATTTTCAGGACTGGTGATGAAAGGGTTGAGAGACCAAGACCTATAACAGTAGCTGACTTAGAGGCCAGACCTGGGTCACCTAGTATTGTAGTAGTCCCTGGGTCAGAGTCTAGTGCAGCTACATCAGCCATGGATATAGGTAACTTGCATACTTTTGTCAAAATATGTTCTATATCTAAAACATACCAATCTGAGTCTTCTATGTCTGCTTCCATGTTTTCCTCTGTTATCTCCTCTAAAATTTCACTATCAATTTGAGAAAGATTATCCCTCTTGTTCTTCAATGTCTCACATAAGCTTTCCATTTCTATTTCATTGTGTTGTGTTGTGGTTTTCTCTAATTTTTCTTCAATCTTTGAAATTCATCTTGTTGGTGTTCCTCAATGGCCCACTCTCATAGCCTTCTTTTTTTTCATTATATCCTGGTCACGGCACCAATGTGTCGGATGGGTAAAATCAACGTCTGGACAGGCAGTCAACAACGTCTGTTATTTTGATTGTGTTATCTCAACTCAATATAGAAACATATTACTTTTAAAACAGTAAAACAACATTAACAAAAGATATAGTGACGTTTACAATGAATAAATGAAAATGGCATTTAAAGTAGTGTTAACGTTTGACACACAAGTTAAACAGTCTCTTAATTACTGACAGTAACCAGATTAAAGACGTTGTACGCCAGTTTAAGGTTCCTCTGTCTTATTAACAAGTTAGACCTTAATCCCTGTTTTTGTCTCAAGCCCACACTTTTTTGTAAGGTTGTTATGAATTTAATGTTAAAAAGGTTTATAGCAGAAAGGTCATGGATGATTTCTAATAATTAGAGGCAATCAACATTTTTTTGCAGGAGTTATGCCCCATGGAAATATTCTTTCATTCTTTTAGGATATATATTAAAAAATCTTTAAGAGCACACCTATAAATTGTATAAGAGTTTTTGGTCCGGGACAGATAACATATGTTTATTTGTGAGACATTGGAACATTATTCTATTATTATCCAGGTTGTTGAATCATATTTTATTAAATAGTCAGTTGATTAGTTGATGTGTGTGACAAATGGGTAAACTCAATGACTGGGCAGTCAGTAAACAATGTCTGTTATTTTGATTGTGTTATCTCCACTCAATATTGTAACATGATACATAACAATAGAACAAAGATAACAAAAGATATGGTGATTTTACAAGAAATAAATGAAAACAGGCTTAAAAGTACTGAGACTCATTAGTTCAGCTGCCTCTTAATCACAGACTGTGATTTTCTTATCCAGTAGAAAATATTACATGGTTAGAGGCAAAATGTGAGATTAAGTATTACGATTTCAGGAAAATCTTGTGTACAGATATATAAAATAGATTGAAGAATGTGAATTTGTATTATTGCAATTCTCACCGTGTTGATTTATTTTCATGATAAAAACATCACAATTATTTCTTTATTTGCAGTGTGTAAAATGTTCAACATTAAGATTAAGTATGTCACTCATGATAAATCAGATAAGGACTACATCAGTTTGTGATTGGTTAATAAGAAGTTAGATTTTTATATTTCCACGTTTAGTTCAGATACATTTTAAATCTGTTTATTGATAATTGCCATACTTGTAAGTCTAGGCTTGACATAAAAAGGAAATCTAATTCAGTTTGCCACATCAGTTTCAATTATGAAAAATAAACCTGACAATAATTATTGTTTTCAGACAGAAAAGATATATACAAAACCCCCACTGGTCCTTCAGGAGGGAAGCTTGCTCCAATATCACTGGACACCGCATGGAAAACTCCTACCTTGGAAGACAAATGGAAGTCAAAGGAAACCAGTAATCTTCCACCATTAGGGTTACCTCCCTTATCTTCTGAGAAACCATCTTTAGATGATAACTGGAAATCAAAAGAAGGTTAGTGACGTCATTCAACAATTTTGGTTTAAAAAAAAAGATGCAAAGAATGTCTAATTTATTAACCACTTTTATAGACTCAGAACAACTATGAGTTTGACCTATGTTGTCATCACTGTCTTTGTTGCAAGTATGAGTTTGACCTATTTTAGACATTTACCAAAAATTGTGTATAATTATATTTGTCAGTGAAAATAAAACTAAAACAAACTTTTATATTCATGAATAAAAGACAAAAAATGTAAATTGTGAGTCTTCTGATCCTTACAAAACCAATTTAAACATTTTCAACACAGCGGAAAACATTGTTGATGATGAATTGGTTTGCAGTGTTTACTAAGATATTGATTCTTAACTTGGTGATTCTCAGATTGTTAGTTCTGAAAATATATTTATTTATCATATGAATTTAACAGATGAAATAAAAGAAGAAGAAGAAAGACAGAGGAGAGAAGAGGAAGATGAAAGAAGATGGCAGGAAGAAAAAAGAACAAGAGAAGAAGAAAGAAAGAAACGTGAACATGAAGCTTGGGAGCGTGAACAGCAAGAATTAAACAAATTACAGGTTTGTTTTAATGCTTGGAGGAGTACACATAACTTGTTTATTAGGACTATTATAGGAGGGGTCTTCTGATAATGTCACATTTTATAGAGATGCCTAGGAGAGGGATGTATGATAACTTCATGCTTTGTAGAAAGGACTAGGAGAGGAACTTAATGATAACCTTACATTTTACAGAGATGTATTTTGGAGAGTTATATGTTAGCTTCACATCTAGAGAGAGGTCTAGGAGTGTGACCTATGATAACATCACATTTCTCAGAGAGGTCTGCAAGAGGGATCTATAAAACTTATTTATATAGATGTCAGAAAGCACACATATGAAAACTACATAATACTGATTTAGAAAGGCCTAGAGATGGACATATATAAACTACACTTTTTACCTGATTTACAATAATTTAGTGCCTTATTATACCTTCTCCTTTTGAGAATAAATTTAGAATGGAAATGGGGAAATATGTGAAAGAGGCAACAACCCAACCAAAGAGCAGATCACACCAAAGACCACCACTCAGACAAAAATCCTACAACAGAAAGTAGACTTTAGTTTTTCCCTAAACAAAAATGTGTACTAGAAACATCTGTTGTGCTTTTTATGATTTATTTGAATAATTTTAACTTTTTCCATCAGGGCAAAGAGTTTGATGACTTGGATGGTGGTGCTCCTGATATAGAGGAGGAGAAGAAGCTAGAGTCAGAAGACAACATTGACCCAGTGATGAAACAGTACATGGAAATGGTCCAGCAGCAGAAAGACAAAGAAAAGGAGGTAAGAACCAGCGAACTATTATTATTACTTAGCAGAACGCAACATATAGTTTGATTAGTCAAATATTTTGCATTGTGACCTCCATACTTATGAAAAGTAGACTTGTTGCATTTTAACAGTGATGTTTTTTTTGTCAGTAGGATACATTTTAGGATTAAATTATTCCCTGAATATTTTATTGGAAATTATTTATTATTAAAATGTTGAATGGGTCAGATTATCAAAACACTTTTGTAAATTGTTTTTTGTTTTTGGTCAAGTTGTTGTTTGTTTGACACATCTCAATCTGATTGAGTATTTTATAGATATAAGATAGAATTGATCTTAGAAACCTGTAGCTATCTGACATACCATTTTAAAAAAATCTTTTTTATTGAATGCCAAGTATTTCTATTTTATCAATGTATTATTTTTTATCCAAACAGAAGACAAAAGTAAGTAAACAAGTTGTGTTGTCATGGAAACATAAATCATTGTGTATGCATCATTTGATTGGTGTATGTCAAAGCATGTACATTATGATATAGCTCATGTCACCAGTCATTGTGTGTGTCAATACTAAGCATGATTAGTGTCAGTAAAGCAGTGTTCTTGCTGGATAGTAAAGTATCCATAGTTATTTTATAAGAGCTAAACATTCATATTTTTCATTTTGCAACTTTTTCAAGGTTTATTCACTAATGTTAAAAAGCTCTATAAGAAAATCTAATCATTGCTTTGGTATCTTAGAAGATGGAATATCTAAATTCATTATAAACAGTAATGAGAAGATGTGGTATAACTGCCAATAGGACAATAGTCTATCAGAAACATAATGATCAAGATTATAAGTGTGTGAATGTGAACTGAAAGTATCCTGTGTGTAAATCAGGAATCCTAAAGAATCTGCTCTTTATTAAAATTATAAAGTGAACTTAATTTGCCTGGAACAATTATATTTTAAGTAGTAAAACTAACAGTAAATAGCATTAATACATTCCTGTTGTTTAGTAAGACTATCCGGTTTATGTAGATACCAGGTCCAACATTGTATCTCATTTATTAGTTTGTAAATCAATGATTTATTTACTACATTTCAATATCTGTATGGTAAAAATTGATAGCTCCATTTCCCATTATGTTGAGGTCAAAGGGTGTATGATACTATCTATCCTTGTGTAAAATGAAAATGTATGAAAGGTTAATTATAGTCATTTAGAAACATCTTCATACAATTTAAAAATACTAATAACTGAAGATTTGTAAAATATATTGTAATTCCATTTGAATTTGTTTGGAATATCATCAGTAAATGAAACTTGTAACAAAACTTGGATTTTTTCCTTTGATGTTTTTATGAAATAATTTGCTTAAAAAGTGTGGTGAGGGAAAACCATGGTATATTATATGCAAATTTATGTTGTACCATACTTTGCTAATTAAATATGCAACTCGACTAGAATCCAAAGGAAAAAAGGCGGAGCTTCAGCATTGGTATAAAATATTCATTTTCATGATATACCTTTATTTTTTAAATGTATCCGTCTCTAAAATATTTAGGAAACTGTAAAACATACTAAAAGGTCAAGATCTTCATTTGTTTTCATTTTATAAGAAAAAGCAATAAATTATGTGTACCACATTTCAAGAAACCCTTTTCAAACTATATAGGATTGTTACGAATTCCCTTAATTTTGGAAACAATTACTAAATGTTTCTTCTTTCAGTTTTGAAAAAAATAAAATGTAAAACTATCATTTCCTTTGCGAAAATTCAATTAAATTTCGGTTTAAAAAGGGGGGGGGAGGGGGGTACCTATACAAAAAGTAATAAATATCGGCTACAAATATCTGTCAAAAAACATGATTAGGGGACGTACACTATCTACGCCCCTGGATCCGCCACTGTTAAAATATTATTTTATCATTAAAATTGTGTTTTAATAAATAATCTAATAAAATAACGGAAGAAAAGCATTTTTCAATTAGATGAAAATTCTGTAAAGTATGATTAATTTGTATAATACATTGAAAACAAACAAAAAACAATTCTTACCGTCATTAGAATAATTATTTAATCCTTGTTGCTGGAATCCGACATTTTTGTTTACCTCATTCTGATGACATTATGAAATTACCTGCGCCTACAATCATACACGGGGCGCAAAACTAAAAAAAAAATCGGGGAAAATCCGACATTTTCTTTACTTTCTGCAAATTCAGGGGTTCTATTACTTGAAATACACAGACGATCATACACGAAGCGCAAAAGTGACTTGAGCGAGCTTCCATTTCATTGGATAAAACTGTAACGTGATCAATTTCCAATATTAGTTGAAGGTCTTGAAGCTGTCAATCATTTTATTTATATTACAAATTTTATATACCATGTGTCTTACTCATTAACATATTTAAACAAACTCATCCTTCATATTCGTTTGTTTAAATATGTTAACTCGTAAAAACCATGGTATATATAGTACTTAGAACAATGTCAATGTGTGTAGTATGTTAGACTTGGTAGTATACTTTAACTTATCTTTATAAGGGTATCAGAATAATTAAGATAGCTAGATTATTCACATGCTTTATATATAGGTAGATTATTACATCATTTCTATTTTTAGGTTGTCAAGAAGTCAGTTGACGTATGGTCCAAAGGTCACAGACTTAGTCAGGTCAGTTATATTGATATCATACTTACTTATAACTATTCACGCTTTGAACCTTTGAGTTGTACTAAGCAAATAAATATTTCTTGTCATAATTTAATTTTAAAAAATTATCAAACATCCTTTTTTGCCTATCTAGAATACATTTTGTAAAAATAAATTACATCAAAAAAAAGTCTGCACCATCAAGCTAAAACAGAATGATAACATTTTTGTGGAACTATTTAATTGTAATTATTTTTGTAGGACACAGTCACCCAATCAGAACAAGACATATCTGTCGCTGAGGATATCAATAGGTAATTATTAAAATTAATTCATGAAAGGTCATTTATAAATAATCAAATATGAAAAAATGGCTCATGGGCCAATCTTCAAATTTTCATAACTTGCACTGAAAATACTACAAGACAAGATCTTTTGTATGTATTGTGAGACCAACTACAGTGATTTATTATATTGTGTTTAGAAATCTACTGAATCTAGGATTTTATTGCTGACTAATTGGTCAATATAAACCAATTTTAGCAGATTATCAGTACTGAAAGTTATTTATGCAATATCCTGCTCAAATAACAGACATGATCACCAAAAACAGTTATAATTGTCTGTTTCCTTTTTAGCTCACCTGTCCCGAAGGACCAAGTGAGCTTTTCTCATCACTTGGCGTCCGTTGTCGTCCGTTGTCGTTAACTTTTACATAAATCTTCTCCTCTGAAACAATTGGGCCAAACTTAGCCACAATCATCATTGGGGTATCTAGTTTAAAAAATGTGTCTGGTGACCTGGACAACCAACCAAGATGGCCATCATGGCTAAAAATAGAACATAGGAGTAAAATGCAGTTTTTGGCTTATAACTCAAAAACCAAAGCATTTAGAGCAAATCTGACATGGGGTAAAATTGATTATCAGGTCAAGATCTACATGTATCTGCCCTGAAATTTTCAGATGAATTGGACAACTCATTGTTAGGTTGCTGCCCCTGAATTGGTAATTTTAAGGAAATTTTGCTGTTTTTGGTTATTATCTTGAATATTATTATAGATAGAGATAAACTGTAAACAGTAATAATGTACATCAAAGTAAGACCTAAAAATAAGTCAACATGACCAAAATGGTCAATTGACCCCCTAAAGAGTAATTGCCCTTCATATTCAATTTTTAACAATTTTCATAAAATTTGTAATTTTTCACTAACATTTTCCACTGAAACTACTGGGCCAAGTTCATTATAGATAGAGATAATTGTAGGCAGCAAGAATGTTTAGTAAAGTAAGATCTACAAACACATCATCATCACCAAAACACAATTTTGTCATGAATCCATCTGTGTCCTTTGTTTAATATTCACATAGACCAAGGTGAGCGACACAGGCTCTTTTGAGCCTCTATTTATAAAGTTCAGGAGTCAATTTCACAAAAAAAAACTTACGACTAAGATTGATCGTAAATATACTGAATTGTTCATGACTTACGACCAGTCTTAGTCGTAAGTTTTTTGTGAAATCGACTCCTGATCTTCTAAAATATTATAGAAATACATGTAAAAGGTTTCTGATGAAAGAATTAATATTGAACAAATAAGATATAAAGATATAGATAATGAACTCCCCACCTGATAGGTTATACACACAAAGATCACATGACTTGCTAGGTATTGTAAGTTTCAAAATATTGTTTAACAGTTATAATTAATTTCAAGTTAAACATATACATGTAGGAAATGGGAAAATTGATATTTTCTAATACTTTAAGAAACAGATTTTTTAAGATATAAAGCAAATATTAAAGCTTTTCTTGAAAGTCTAATGTGAACACAGCCAACGAATCAGTTTGTGAATGATCTAGCTACAGATTCTCTTTTTATCTGATTTTTGGTGACCAGTAAGGCTGTTTACACCTTATTCTATTCATTGAATACCAGTAGATTTGATTGAGAACAGGAAAATTAAAATTATTTGAGAGATATAATTGGAAAAAGTAAATGTTAAAAGTGCATATGATTCAGACATCCCATGGTAAAGTAAATAGACTAACTCCAGCCACCAAAAATGTGGTACATGTACTTCTGAGTGGATATAAATGTTATAAGACCTGTGTTACATCAGACTGTTAATGTTGTTGTTTATATAGCATGATACACAGTATAAAGGAGACAGGGTATGCTATGTGGTACCACAGGTTGGTGACACGTGTGACACAACTAAATCACAATGGACAAAACTGTAAATCACAAATCTAATATATTACATTATAAATCACATAAACAATCATTTGTCTGTGTTAGGAATATTCAGGCAGACAACATTAATGAGATAAATATTCATAACAATATGCATTTAATATCATAAATCAAATGAGTGCTTTAGTTTCCAAGTGGTTTAAGTAGTTCATAAATTGATTAAAATCAATGTCAATGAAATCATGATCATTATAAATATTGTCATTGTACTCTGATCATATTAAAAATATTTAATCAAATAAAATGGAATTACTATTGTTGATTCTGCTTCCTGCTGACAATACATCATCTTCGCTAGCCAAGGGTTTCGATCCACTCCAGTTCTCTTCACCCTTGTCAGATTAAGCCAACATTGGTGAAAACAATGTTGCACCATCTATCAGAAGATTAAAGTCACGCCCATTCCGAATACATTATTCTTGACCAATGGTAGCACTTGAACCCTTCAATTTGGAGGTAAAAACACGGTGGCATCTAGATTCTACACACTTGGTAAAGCCAGAAACAAAAATATACATCAACATTCATGCACTTGTGCAAGAAATATACAAAGGAACTTCTATTAGTCGATTAAAAATATTAAAATTGTCACTGAATTTGGTTGTATGTTTAAGGATGTAAAGACTTGTTGCACAATAAACGTGGCAATTGCTTACAAACACTTTCTACATTTACACGTGATCATGTTATTGGCGCTTTTTGATTGGATGCAGCAAGTTTCGACTGCAACCAATAAAAATCCTTACCTTGTCAAGTTGTGTCTCCGAAATTTTATCTCAATCTGCCAAGGGTGAAGAGAGTGGGAGTGGATTGTAACCCTTGGCTAGCGAAGATGACAATACATTTGATAAAATAATTTCTGTTCACTTCAAAGACTTTAGGACAAAAATGATTATGATTGCAGTTAAAATTCAATTGTGTTAATAATGTCTGGTCAAATCAACTTACAGATTTTGTTAACATCTTAAAAAATATCTTCATTGTGTATCATTAATAATAAAACTTGTCAAAGTAAGAACATTGTAATTTAAATCATGGTTTCATAAACATTTAGACTCACTCAATCACCGTGTATCATCGTACAGCGGATATAGGTACTAACCAAGCAGGCGTGAGCGATTTTGATCTTACAAAGTAACGAAAAATCTTTGTTTTGTTCACATAATATCAATGTGTACTTCAATCTAAACATAATTGCTGTTTTAAGAAATGATTTGGTCGTAGGTTGATGATCAGAGATGTCTCATTATTTTCCGAAAACAAGAGGGATTACTAAAAGAATGTGCAAATACTTGTAAAAGAAGTTGGCCCTCGTCTCATCCGATATAATTCTATATTCATTGCAACTCTTTTTCTGATAGAAGGTCCATGTGTGTGTGTAATAAGTATAGCTGTTTCAATAATTGGCATTGAAATCTTTCATACATATGTTATTTTTCAATATTTTATCCCTAAAGAAGCGTTGTGTATGGTGTTTAGCTGACCACACAAATCCTTATGTACGGTGCATAGTTAAGTTGTTGTACACTGTACACAAAAACTTTATTTTCATACTCGTCTATTACCCAAAAAGTTTCAAAGAATGAGTAATCACAGGTAGATTTATGATTGGTGACTATTACTTTTGCCCTGTATTAGGTTTCTTTCAGATAAAACATGTAAATGTCTCAAGAACTGTATCGAAATTGAAAGTGGGTGTTGACTTTCACAACTATTTGCGCATGAACAAGTTAATTAATCTTATTTGAATATCAAAATTGTTTTATGAATAGGAAAAAATCGATGCAAAAAGTATTTGGGAGCAGGAATTTCAAATGTTGAGAAATGTACATTGAATACTGATAAAGGAAAACAAAGATTTTGTTACCTTGTAAGGTAAAAATCGATCATGCCCGCTTGGTTAGTACCTATATCCGGTATACTGATGATACACGGTGTCAATAGTATGTCTAATTAGATTGAATTAAGACAGATCACTATTGAAATAAATTGTGAACTGCAATTCCTAATATAAGACCAAGTGAAGATAAGAGGCACAATTTGTAGGAATTACCAACTTTAACGCTTAGCAGAAACATCTAATTGCCGGTTGACCTCTTATTTGACTGTTATCTTTTATTACTGACTAGTTTTGAAATGCATTTTTATTACTTATTAAGGAAAACTTATGGACAAGAAAGTGACTCTTCATATGTTCTCTTCAAATTATATAGTTTTTTATAGGAAATAATTGATTGTTTGATTAATAACGTAACTGCTATTTAGAGCCAGGTTGACCTAATTTTTAAATGTGATATATTTATCTTCTTCAGCAACAATTCAGAAGGCGGAGGGTTCTCAGACTGGTGAGGTCATATATACAATGTATCAGTTACCATGGTTACTTGGTAAAGTGCCTTCAACATAAAAGACTTTATGACAAAGAGAGGGAGAGAGAAATTGTAGTGGACAAAAAAACTGTGATAAAGTTATTGTAGTGTCAAGTCAGTTTATTTTTAACATTTTATTTATATCATGAATAAATTAAATTATATGAAAACATGTTTTTATTTTATTTTTGGAGAATAACTGTTGATTCTGTTATTTTAGTTGGTACCAATTTTTGTGGATAAAGGAAAACATTGGTAGATTATATTAGATTTGGTGGTTTTGACAAATTCTGAATACACCTTATCGCTAATTGGAAATCTGTCCCACTTGAACCTTTGATGTCAAACAAATCACTTTTCCCTTGTGGCGTCAGATATTTTCTATTATGATTTCAAAATTTTACAGGAACTTTTGTGATGTCCAGTAATGGCGGACTAATAATGATAAGGTGTATACAAGCTAGCTTTAGGAAGTTTACAATGAAGTTTAGGTCACATCAAATTTATAAACTTTGTACACATTTTCATTATTAGAGAAAATTTCTATTTGTATGTTTAGTTATGACATAGATATCATGATTCGCTGAACATGGACATAGAATAGAATGTTCATATCTTATTAAAATAAGACCATTTTATTAGTACATTTGTGGAACATTAACTAACCTTATAGGCTGACAACATATCGATATTAAACAAAAATTCTCATTGGAAGTTTCAATTTCTTTCTGATTTTAGCCAATATTATTTTCTGCAGCATGTAACCACTCTCTGAAATGTCATTCATTTGTTGAACATATTTTCACCCAGTGAAACTCTCATAATCACAAAATTATTCTTGATGTGCTCCTGATAAAAAAGAAGGAAGATAAACCTAGAAATACCACTTGCAGGGCAGAATGTAATAATAGCATTCAAATTTCAACACAACAGTGCACACACAGAAATGTCTTGCCTAATTTTTGTCAAGCCTGCAACTTTTGTTGCAGAAAGCTTGACATAGGGAAAGTGATCCGGCAGTGGCGGCGGCGGCGGCGGCGGCGTTAGCTCACTTCTTAAAAGCTTTATATTTTAAAAGGTGGAAGACCTGGATGCTTCATGTTACGAAGTTTCCGTCAGTCACATGTCCAATGTCCTTGACCTCATTTTCATGGTTCAGTGACCACTTCAAAAAAAAAGTTCAAATTTTTTGTAATGTTGAATTCTCTCTTATTATAAGTAATAGGATAACTATATTTGATATGTACGTACCTTGCAAGGTCATCATGTCTGTCAGACAGTTTTCACTTGACCTTGACCTCATTTCATGGATCAGTGAACAAGTTTTAAGTTAAGTTCAGTTAAGTTTTGGTGGTCAAGTCCACATCTCAGATACTATAAGCAATAGGGCTAGTATATTCGGTGTATGGAAGGACTGTAAGGTGTACATGTCCAACTGGCAGGTGTCATCTGACCTTGACCTCATTTTCATGGTTCAGTGGTTATAGTTAAATTTTTGTGTTTTGGTCTGTTTTTCTCATACTATATGCAATAGGTCTACTATATTTGGGTGCTATAAACAGTTTCGTATAAAAAACATGGGGTTATTCCCCTAGACATGGAGGGAAGTCCCTTTTTATCAACATAATTGGTGAAAAAATATCATGTTTTTTGTATTTGGTTGGAAAGATATGTTAATTAACTTCACTAATTTTAAAAATTAGATTAAAAATACATGTTTTGAGGGGAGACAACACTGTAAACAGTCTGTTTTTTTTGGCAGTGAAAATTGAAAACTTATTTGCAGCCACTGTAGCTCTTTTCAGAGCAGGCGAACGTACCCTGAAGCATGAATTTTTTGAAAGACCAGGTAAAAATCTATGAAATTCATACAATTTTGATTATGAAAAATGTGCAGGTATCATGTCTTCAGGGGTGTGCACACGACCTGATTTCAGGTTTTTTAAGCTTAAATTAGGCAATGTTTTTCCCAGTTTCTCTGGATAAAACTTTTTTTATACCATTAAAAGTACACTTTTTTTTTATTCCATTATAAACTACAGATCATTCTGATTCCAGTGATATCTAGTTTTATACAAGTATCTTTATTAATCAGTCCACCACTAAGGGTCACTTATACATGGTCCCTCAAAATATGACGTCATAGAAAAAAACTGTTGATTGCACCCTTTGATGTATGGAATGATTGTAAGGTGTACATGTCTAGCGGGCAGATGTCATCTGACCTTGACCTCATTTTCATGGTTCAATGGTCAAAGTTAATTTTTTGAGTTTTTGTCTTTTTATCTAATACTATATGCCATAGGTCAACTATATTTGGTGTATGGAAATATTTTATGATCTTTATGTCAGTCGCGCAGGTTTTATTTGACCGTGACCTCATTTTCACGGTTCATTGCACAGTGTTAAGTTTTTGTGTTTTGGTCTATTTTTCTTAAACTATAAGTAATGGGTCAACTTTATATGTTGTATAGAAGCATTGTTAGCTGTACATGTCTGCCTGGCATGGTTCATCTGACCTTGACCTCATTTTCAAGGTTCATTGGTCTTTGTTTAGTTATCTTGGTTAATGTTAAGTTTATGTGACAGTTGTAATAAAGCTTAGCTTTATACTTAGGACTATCAACATAATATCAATGATTAGTATAGAAGGCGAGACATTTCAGCGTGTGCACTCTTGTCTTGTGATTGAATTTATGCTGAAAAACTTAAATATGAAGGTTTTACTAGCTATAAGTAAATGTACAACATAATCTTAACTTTGATAATTTATGAAAATGAGATCAAGTTCAAATAAACTATGCCAAACTGACATGTACAAATTAAAATCAATCCATTTACCAATTTAAGTTGTCCCATTGCATTATGCTTAAAAAACTTAGGGAAATGAATTCATGGTCAAATGAACCTTACCATACAGACATGTACACTATACTATAATTCCATACACCAAATATACCTGACCTATTGCTTTAAGTACCTGATAGATTGAGAAAACCACAAAAACATAACATTGATCAAAGAACTAAGAAAATGAGGCCAAGTCAAGGTCATAAGAACCCTGCCAGACAGACATTATCATCTTACCATCCTTCCATACACAAAAATAGTCATCCTATAGCCTACAGCAATTGAGGGACAGGCCAAATCACAACAAGAGTGCACACGCTGAAATGTCTTGCCTTCTAAACTAATCATTGATATTATGTTGATTGTCCTAAGTATAAAGCTTTATTACAACTGTCACATAAACTTAACATTAACCAAGATAACTAAACAAAGACCAATGAACCTTGAAAATGAGGTCAAGGTCAGATGAACCATGCCAGGCAGACATGTACAGCTAACAATGCTTCTATACAACATATATAGTTGACCTATTACTTATAGTTTAAGAAAATGGACCAAAACACAAAAACTTAACACTGTGCAATGAACCGTGAAAATGAGGTCACGGTCAAATAAAACCTGCGCGACTGACATAAAGATCATAAAATATTTCCATACACCAAATATAGTTGACCTATGGCATATAGTATTAGATAAAAAGACCAAAACTCAAAAACTTAACTTTGACCACTGAACCATGAAAATGAGGTCAAGGTCACATGACATCTGCCCGCTAGACATGTACACCTTACAATCATTCCATACATGAAACATGAAACATGAAAACTTGATTAAACGCCTATTTCTACATATACAATATGTATTCAATGGCGTTGTACATAAATGACATATAAAATACAAAAATACTATACAAAAATACAATATGTATGTACTATACCAAAAATTGAAAATATACACAGCTGTGATACACAAGAAAAAAGTCAGAAAAGTTCAAAATAATTTTCGAAATACAATGTTTTCAACCGACATTTAAAAGTATCCAAAGATTCAGAGTTTCTTACATTTGTACCTAGTTCATTCCACAATTTTGGCCCAATAGTACTAAAGCTTCTATCTGAAAAAGTTTTCTTTTTGTTATATGGGACTGCATAACAACCAATAGATGACTCTGACGACCTTAATGAACAAATATAGTAGACCTATTGCATATAGTATGAGAAAAACAGACCAAAACACAAAAATTTAACTATAACCACTGAACCATGAAAATGAGGTCAAGGTCAGATGACACCTGCCAGTTGGACATGTACACCTTACAGTCCTTCCATACACCGAATATACTAGCCCTAGTGCTTATAGTATCTGAGGTATGGACTTGACCACCAAAACATAACCTTGTTCACTGATCCATGAAATGAGGTCGAGGTCAAGTGAAAACTGTCTGACAGACATGAGGACCTTACAAGTTACGCACATATCAAATATAGTTCTCCTATTACTTATAATAAGAGAGAATTCAATATCACAAAAAATCTGAACTTTTTTTTCAAGTGGTCACTGAACCATGAAAATGAGGTCAAGGACATTGGACATGTGACTGACGGAAAATTTGTAACATGAGGCATCTATATACAAAGTATGAAGCATCCAGGTCTTCCACCTTCTAAAATATAAAGCTTTTAAGAAGTTAGCTAACGCCGCCGCCACCGCCGGATCACTATCCCTATGTTGAGCTTTCTGCAACAAAAGTTGCAGGCTCGACAAAAACTAAACTGTCCAATGAACCAAGAAATTGAGGTCAAGGTCAGATTAAACCCGTCAGACAAATATTTACACCTAACAATCATTCTATACACCAAATACAGTCCTATTGTTTATAGTATCAGAGATATGGACTTGACCTCAAAAGTTTAACCTTGATCAATAATCCACATAAAGAGAACTGCTTCTGACGGACATACAAGAGCCTTTATCATAGTTATCCTTTAACTCATAATATAAAGTGGGTTTTACATGACAAAAAAATTTTCTGAACCATGGCACATATGACACAGAAACTTTGTAAACTAAGGTATTTGCATACAAGGTATGAGGCATCCAGGTTATCTGCCTTTTGAAATATAAAGCTTTATACAAATAGATTAATCAGTCCCAGTAGCCAACAGAGTGCAATCCTTATGTCTCGCATCCCGGAACTTTTGTTGCAGACAGGTGAAAATACATATCTTTGATTTATATTGCAGCCTTCATAAAATAATCTGAATCAGGTCATTGTTCTACTCATATAGAAAGTGGTTGGCTCTTTAAGACTTGCTCACCTAGTGATCTGAAATAGTGGCAATAGAAACTATTCAGCATTGTGGACTAGAATAGAATTCATGACCAACAAGAATGTGTCCCCAGTACACGGATGCCCCACTCGCACTATCATTTTCTATGTTCAATGGACCGTGAAATTGGGGTCAGAACTCATTTGACATTAAAATTAGAAAGATCATATCATAAGGAACATATATACTAAGTTTCAGGTTGATTGGACTTCAACTTAATCAAAAACTACCTCGACCAAAAACTTTAACCTGAAATTGGACAGACGAACGAACGAACGGACCCACAGACCAGAAAACATAATGCCCCTCTACTATCGTAGAGGTGACCCGGACAACCAACCAAGATGGCCACCATGGCTAAAAATAGAACATAGGGGTAAAATGTAGATTTTGGCTTATATCTCTGAAACCAAAGCATATAGAGCAAATCTGACAGGGATAAAATTGTTTATCAGGTCAAGATCTATCTGCTCTGAAATTTTCAGATGAATCGGAAAACATGTTGTTGGGTTGCTGCCCCTAAATTGGTAATTTTAAGGAAATTTTGCTGTTTTTGGTTATTATCTTGAATATTTTTATAGATACAGATAAATTGTAAACAGCAATAATGTTCAACAAAGTAAGATCTACAAAAAAGTCAACATGACCAAAAATGGTCAGTTGACCCCTTAAAGAGTTCTTGCCCTTTATAGTCAATTTTTCGTAAATTTTTGTTTTCTTATAAAAAAAATCTTCCTCTCCGAAACTCTTAAAGTAAAATTTAACCAAACTTGTGACGTCCACAATCATCATTAGGATATCTAGTTTAGAAAATATGTCTGATGACCCTGCCTGCAAACCAAGATGGCAGACATGGCTAAAAGTAGTACATAGGGTAAAATGCAGTTTTTGGCTAAAATCTCAGAAACCAAAGCATTTAAAGCAAAACTGATGTTGATAAATTTGTTTGTTAGGTAAAGTCTATCTGCCCTAAAATTTTCAGACCAATCAGGCAACCCGTTGTTGGGTTGCTGCCCAGAATTGGTAATTTTCAGAAAATTTTGTAGCTTTTGGTTATTATCTTGAATATTATTATAGATAGAGATAAACTGTACACGGCAATAATGTACAGCAAAGTAAGACCTACAAATATGTCAGCATGATAAAAATGGTCAATTAAACCCTTAAGGAGTTATTGCCCTTTATAGTCAATTTTGAACAATTTACATAAATTTTGTAAATTTTTATTCGTTTATGATATGCACATACAGCAAGGTGAGCGACACAGTCTCTTAAGAGCCTCTAGTTTATAATTGAATGACAAAGAAACACTATTTTGACAATGTTCACTTCTCAGGTGTCATTTTACAATCTGAAGCACAAAACAAAGACAATAAACATGAAAACAATTGCCACAGTGTACCAATTTTAGAGTGCTGTAGCTACTGAAAGCAAATTAAAAGCCAATAACAACTAATAGGCTGTTGTCTGCTCTATGGTCGGGTTGTTGTCTCTTTAACACATTCCCCATTTCCATTCTCAGTTTTAATAAACAAATAATATTCTCCAAGCCTTTTGATATATTATAGCATAAAACAGGATAAATTATGTCCTACATTTCTAATAACCAGAAATACCAAATAGAGGTACCAGTACATAACTAACCTGTATTTCCTATAATTGTTAGCAACTTTCATTCAAAACATAGTTTATTATATAAATCCATTTTATTGTTAAAATATCACAGATATGTAAAACACTACCATAGCATTCACATTGTTTACAAACTTGTTTACTTACAAATCCACAATGTCAATATAAGATTTTACTGTCTGAGTTACTGTATATAGGGAAGTTATGGTCATAGACCTTCATCATGCACAATCAATTCACCCTTCATTTTTATTATTAAAAATGCATTATTAAATCCCTGAAATGCAAGAAATTAAAATCTGTCCCTTCTAATCTTATGTTCAAACCTTGAGCAAGAACCAGTGAAAAATAACTCAAAAGATGATATTCTACCAGATAATTGTCAAATAAAAATATTGACTAGGAACTAACTGACTTCTGTTGTGTACATCAATTACTCCACATATAAATTACATGTAATATTACTACGATCTGACTGACTTCTGTTGTGTACATCACATCACTTCACTTTAGATAAAAATAAATGATAAATATTGACTAAGCTCCGACTTAATAATTCACTGTCATGTAAATAAATTACTTAAAATTCAATTAAGATCATCACAATATTGACTAAGATCTGACTTTCACAGTGTACACAATACACAATTGAACACATACAACTGATTAAATGCTGCCAATAGCGTAATACTTGTGTAAAAAGCCCTTTGTTTTCCCTGGGTTATCTGATGTAAAGACCTATGGTTTCCCTGGGTTAACTGTGATATTTTTTAATCTGCTCATTAAATGAATCTGCAATAGCATGTCTGAAATATAAAAACATTAAATACATTATTTGCATGTTTTAAAAAAAGGTTTATGTTCATACACATTTATTTGTTTTCTAATAAGATAACTGTACTAATCTTGACACAAGTGTACAAGAAATGGCGGTTGTAAAATTGTTCCAGCCTTTTTTAACCTTATAACTTTTTACCTCTTTATTTTTCATTCTCTAAAATATTTCATATACCTATGGTCTAGATTATTTTATCAGAGTTATTGGTGTACCATGTATACTAATGAAGTATAATACCAGGGTTCAGATAAACATTTGGTACTGTTTATATTAACCGCCCTATACAAATTCCTCAATCATTATTTAATAAAACTCACCTAAATTGTACATTGTGGAATAGAAAAGCATTGATATGTCCTGAGTCTATATATCTAACTTGAGAACCAGGCCATAATTGCTGCAAACTTATAACATTGGTCCTTGGTACATAGGCATCATGGTTTGCTGCTACAATGATTATCAGATTTGGGTCCACTGGAACGGAAAAATTGCCTAAATGTGTGCATTCATCCATAACTCCTCTCATAAAATCCAGGGCATTATCTTTAAGACTCTTCCTGTCTATAGGGGATTTCCCCACTGTGTTGTTACCTCCCTTACATCCACTCTTCTTAACTATGTAGTCTTCCATTGAATGTATGTCAGCTTGGAGATCCATTTTATCATTATTATGATCGATGAATGCATGACTGTGTCCTTCTTTCAGGGTATTCTCCATGTTTGAATGAGACTGGTTTAACTTAGAATCTTCAAGTTTGTCAGAGTAGGTTTTAACAAACTCATGTCCCATATTATAAGTGGATCCTAAAACCTATAATATAAAACATGTTATTATGTCATTTTTGTTACAGAATTTCTTTAAGTAAAATAATTTTCCTATAATTCTGTTTTTTTACATATTAACTACATCAGAACATAAGATATTCTAACAACACTGAGCTACCAAAGTTACAAAATCAAAATTTTAAGTGCAATGACATTATTCATGATTTTAATGCTTAAATTTTGGAAATTATAACAAAGTGCAATCATTCCTAATTTTTCATTCATTATTTTCATCAATTAGTGCCTGTATTCTCCAGTTTTCTAGAAGGACCTGTCGCAAAACCAATTCTGGCTAGACAATCTACTTTTGATGAATGTTTCTCTGCCACAGAACAGGTAAATAAAACGGAACGGCGGGCCATAACAATGTGTGTTTTATGACTTTGGAAATAACATTGTTAGGTTTATATCATTTTGGTAATTTAATATCTAAATTCTAACAATAGGAAACAGTCTATATAAAATGCCTCAAAAACAGAAAAAAAATCAGATTAGGCACCCATAAGACCATCGTTTTACAATCTATAATCTTATGTTAAATCTTTAGGTTGAAAAAAATGTCAACCAACTGTTACACTGAACATTGTTTTGTTGCTTATCAGTTTACATCATGCTCCCAAGTCACATTTTATTTACCTGTTCAGGGGAGATAAGTGTGCATATTTACCTGTGCAGGTGAAATAAGTGTGAAAATTTACCTATTCAGGGGAAATAATAGTGAATATTTACCTGTTCAGGGAAGATAAGTGAGCATATTTACCTGTTCAGGAGAGATAAGTGTGCATATTTACCTGTTCAGGGGCGATAATAGTGAATATTTACGTGTTCAGGGGAGATAAGTGTGCATATTTACCTGTTCAGGGAAGATAAGTGTGCATATTTACCTGTTCAGGGAAGATAAGTGTGCATATTTACCTGTTCAGGAGAAATAAGTGTGCATATTTACCTGTTCAGGGGAGACAAGTGTGCATATTTACCTGTTCAGGGGAGATAAGTGTGCATATTTACCTGTTCAGGAGAGATAAGTGTGTGTTTGATCTCATCAGCATAAACAGTGTCCACTGAATACTGATTTTCTAGAACCTTCCATGGTATTGCCTGGCTCATTACTCCCTGAAAAAAAACCAATTTAATGCATTCAATTATATATCCATGAATAAAAACATTAAGATGCTTCCATTATTGCTCAATTTAATTACATTCTTTCATCATAATAGTCATTTATTATATGTATACTAGGCTTTGGATAAACTGACGCTGCAAGGGAGGCCATCTTACCTTGGTAAAAACTGTGGAGGCTGTTGTCCATGATAAACATGGGATCAATGATATTGGCTTTGGATAAACTGACGCTGCAAGGGAGGCCATCTTACCTTGGTAAAAACTGTGGAGGCTGTTGTCCATGATAAACATGGGATCAATGATATTGGCTTTGGATAAACTGACGCTGCAAGGGAGGCCATCTTACCTTGGTAAAAACTGTGGAGGCTGTTGTCCATGATAAACATGGAATCAATGATATTGGCTTTGGATAAACTGACGCTGCAAGGGAGGCCATCTTACCTTTGTAAATACAGTGGAGGCTGTTGTCCATGATAAACATGGGATCAATGATATTGGCTTTGGATAAACTGACGCTGCAAGGGAGGCCATCTTACCTTTGTAAATACAGTGGAGGCTGTTGTCCATGATAAACATGGGATCAATGATATTGGCTTTGGATAAACTGACGCTGCAAGGGAGGCCATCTTACCTTGGTAAAAACTGTGGAGGCTGTTGTCCATGATAAACATGGAATCAATGATATTGGCTTTGGATAAACTGACGCTGCAAGGGAGGCCATCTTACCTTTGTAAATACAGTGGAGGCTGTTGTCCATGATAAACATGGGATCAATGATATTGGCTTTGGATAAACTGACGCTGCAAGGGAGGCCATCTTACCTTTGTAAATACAGTGGAGGCTGTTGTCCATGATAAACATGGGATCAATGATATTGGCTTTGGATAAACTGACGCTGCAAGGGAGGCCATCTTACCTTGGTAAAAACTGTGGAGGCTGTTGTCCATGATAAACATGGAATCAATGATATTGGCTTTGGATAAACTGACGCTGCAAGGTAGGCCATCTTACCTTTGTAAATACAGTGGAGGCTGTTGTCCATGATAAACATGGGATCAATGATATTGGCTTTGGATAAACTGACGCTGCAAGGGAGGCCATCTTACCTTTGTAAATACAGTGGAGGCTGTTGTCCATGATAAACATGGGATCAATGATATTGGCTTTGGATAAACTGACGCTGCAAGGGAGGCCATCTTACCTTGGTAAAAACTGTGGAGGCTGTTGTCCATGATAAACATGGAATCAATGATATTGGCTTTGGATAAACTGACGCTGCAAGGGAGGCCATCTTACCTTTGTAAATACAGTGGAGGCTGTTGTCCATGATAAACATGGGATCAATGATATTGGCTTTGGATAAACTGACGCTGCAAGGGAGGCCATCTTACCTTTGTAAATACAGTGGAGGCTGTTGTCCATGATAAACATGGGATCAATGATATTGGCTTTGGATAAACTGACGCTGCAAGGGAGGCCATCTTACCTTTGTAAATACAGTGGAGGCTGTTGTCCATGATAAACATGGGATCAATGATATTGGCTTTGGATAAACTGACGCTGCAAGGGAGGCCATCTTACCTTTGTAAATACAGTGGAGGCTGTTGTCCATGATAAACATGGGATCAATGATATTGGCTTTGGATAAACTGACGCTGCAAGGGAGGCCATCTTACCTTTGTAAATACAGTGGAGGCTGTTGTCCATGATAAACATGGGATCAATGATATTGGCTTTGGATAAACTGACGCTGCAAGGGAGGCCATCTTACCTTTGTAAATACAGTGGAGGCTGTTGTCCATGATAAACATGGGATCAATGATATTGGCTTTGGATAAACTGACGCTGCAAGGGAGGCCATCTTACCTTTGTAAATACAGTGGAGGCTGTTGTCCATGATAAACATGGGATCAATGATATTGGCTTTGGATAAACTGATGCTGCAAGGGAGGCCATCTAAAATGGAAAAGAAAATATTTTCAAATATTATTTGACTTTGATTAATTTTTTTCAAATAAATGCAACTGAAATCAAGACGTTATGTTTTTAGTCAAGAGATCAATGATTTATTTATTTAACTTGAGACTCCTTCTTACTCATGATTAATAAGATTTGAATATATTTAGGGACATTCCATACATATCCCATGATAAGCTTTGTTCTTTTTTGCCAGTTTTTTATGTTGAACTCAAGTTGACTTTTGGTTATTTTTGTTGTTGTCTCATTGAATTTATGCCCCACATGTCTTTTATGTCAAAACTGTATACATGCATATGGGATGATTTATATCATATGTGGTCCAAATTAGGTATAAAATAAATATTCAATAATGAATTAAAACAGTACTTACAAATCCCCCCATAGATATGCCTGTTACACCTAATGGTCCAAAGCCATGTCGTTCACACCAGTTAAATAGCACTAGGGACTCTAACATTAGGGCTCCACCCATCACAAACAGGTCACAGGTATAATGTAGACTGGACCTCCTGAAACAATTATCAGTAGATATTAAACCTTGGAAAGCAACAGTAGATAATTAGCGATATAGTATGGTCACTTTGAAGTGATAAATACTCCACTCAATATCATTATGACCAGTAGGTTAAAAAACAAACAGTTGGATATATATTAAGTAGATCATTAAATGCCATATTGATAAATCTATCTTTCTTTCTATGTAATACGATGCTAAATTGTGCTTCTTTTTCAATGTTATTTTACAGGTTAACAGTACTTTTATTTCCATGTCATTTTTAATTTGACTTTTTCATATTCATAGGAATACTTTTTTCCATGTAAAGAAAGATAAATTGCACTTTTTTGTCATGAGATATTAAAGCTCAATTGTACAACTATTTCTTTATGTTTTATATATTACTTTTCATAAACATGATTGCGAATATTGTGAACCAAAACAATGAGTATCCAAATGAAATCAAACATAAATCAATTATTGTGGCAACAACATATCTTTTTTGTTTAGAAAAATCCTTAAAATATTTGTTGAAAAAACATTCAACTTTTCCAATCCTTGAATAAAATAAAAGAGCAAGTTGTGTAATTCTTTCCTATTTTCATGTTCAATTTACAAATTTCTTATATTTTACAATTTTTTCAGATTCTACAATATTACCAAACTACATTTACTACTTAACAAGATTGACTAAAACTTACAACTGTCTTTTAGGTTTCCTTAAACCATCTCATCTTCAGTTAAGGAGTCATTTTTTGTAGTAGATTCAAACAAACACTCAGCTTTTCTATTAATGTAATGGATTAATCTGTATTACATGAATGATGTGTATCACAAAGAATGTCTGACTGGTCTTCATACTTCCTTTATTTTCCAGAGCCTTTCATTTATTTTACTTAAGGGATCTTGTACTTTTTGGTTAGGTCCCATTCAGCAAATGCATATAACAAATGGATCAATGAAAAAGTTTTTGTAATAAAACTAGCAGAAAAACTGAGGCTTATTCATTCAAAACTTCAGATCTTTCACATTTGAAGAATGATTTCTAAATGAGAAGGTTGTTAGTTTAATTTCTGAAGGCAATATCAACTACTGTAAATTCAGAAATTATTGTGATGTGTTTATTATTTCGATAATTGGACAGGATTAAATTGGCAATAATTTCAACTAGCATTTTGAAATTTCGATATGAATTAAACAGGATTTTTCTCAATATCCAAAAAATTGAAATCGCATTGTAGATTAAAATGACAAAATCAGGATAATAAATGCACCCAATAATTTCAGAATTTACAGTAAATATATGTGTTGCTGACTATGCGATAAAAATTTTGCTCTCATTGTTTTTAAGGCCGTATGGTGACCTATAGTAGTTAACTAATACGTCATTTAAGGCCGTATGGTGACCTATAGTAGTTAAATAATACATCATTTAAGGCCGTACGGTGACCTATAGTAGTTAACTAATACGTCATTTAAGGCCGTACGGTGACCTATAGTAGTTAACTGATACGTCATTTAAGGCCGTATGGTGACCTATAGTAGTTAAATAATACATCATTTAAGGCCGTACAGTGACCTATAGTAGTTAACTGATACGTCATTTAAGGCCGTAGGGTGACCTATAGTAGTTAACTGATACGTCATTTAAGGCCGTAGGGTGACCTATAGTAGTTAACTGATACGTCATTTAAGGCCGTAGGGTGATCTATAGTAGTTAACTGATACGTCATTTAAGGCCGTAGGGTGACCTATAGTAGTTAACTGATACGTCATTGAAGGCCGTAGGGTGACCTATAGTAGTTAACTGATACGTCATTTAAGGCCGTAGGGTGACCTATAGTAGTTAACTGATACGTCATTTAAGGCCGTAGGGTGACCTATAGTAGTTAACTGATACGTCATTTAAGGCCGTAGGGTGACCTATAGTAGTTAACTAATACGTCATTTAAGGCCGTAGGGTGACCTATAGTAGTTAACTGATACGTCATTTAAGGCCGTAGGGTGACCTATAGTAGTTAACTAATACGTCATTTGATCTCTGGTGGAGAGTTTTCTCATTGGCAATCTTATTTTTATAAATACTCCTTATTTATTACACTGTTTGGTTTCATCTTTATAAAGGATACAATATGGACTTTCCAGAATTATAGATGCTATTCCACTTTCTTTCAACAAAGGACGAGCCACAACTGTTCTCCTTCTCCAGTAATACTGAAATAAAGAGTTTTACACATCAATAGAACCTTTTAAGGTAGAGGGGGAGGAGCTAGGAGAAGCTACAACTGTTCTCCTTCTCCAGTAATACTGAAATAAAGAGTTTTACTCATCAATAGAACCTTTTAAGGTAGAGGGGGAGGGAATAGGAGAAGCTACAACTGTTCTCCTTCTCCAGTAATACTGAAATAAAGAGTTTTACTCATCAATAGAACCTTTTAAGTAGAGGGGGAGGGGCTAGGAGAAGCCACAACTGTTCTCCTTCTCCAGTAATACTGAAATAAAGAGTTTTACACATCAATAGAACCTTTTAAGTAGAGGGGGAGGGGCTAGGAGAAGCTACAACTGTTCTCCTTCTCCAGTAATACTGAAATAAAGAGTTTTACACATCAATAGAACCTTTTAAGTAGAGGGGGAGGGGCTAGGAGAAGCTACAACTGTTCTCCTTCTCCAGTAATACTGAAATAAAGAGTTTTACACATCAATAGAACCTTTTAAGTAGAGGGGAGGGGCTAGGAGAAGCTACAACTGTTCTCCTTCTCCAGTAATACTGAAATAAAGAGTTTTACACATCAATAGAACCTTTTAAGTAGAGGGGGGGCTAGGAGAAGCCACAACTGTTCTCCTTCTCCAGTAATACTGAAATAAAGAGTTTTACACATCAATAGAACCTTTTAAGGTAGAGGGGGAGGGGCTAGGAGAAGATACAACTGTTCTCCTTCTCCAGTAATACTGAAATAAAGAGTTTTACTCAATAGAACCTTTTAAGGTAGAGGGGGAGGGGCTAGGAGAAGCTACAACTGTTCTCCTTCTCCAGTAATACTGAAATAAAGAGTTTTACTCATCAATAGAACCTTTTAAGTAGAGGGGGAGGGGCTAGGAGAAGCCACAACTGTTCTCCTTCTCCAGTAATACTGAAATAAAGAGTTTTACACATCAATAGAACCTTTTAAGTAGAGGGGGAGGGGGCTAGGAGAAGCCACAACTGTTCTCCTTCTCCAGTAATACTGAAATAAAGAGTTTTACACATCAATAGAACCTTTTAAGGTAGAGGGGGAGGGGCTAGGAGAAGCTACAACTGTTCTCCTTCTCCAGTAATACTGAAATAAAGAGTTTTACACATCAATAGAACCTTTTAAGTAGAGGGGGAGGGGCTAGGAGAAGCTACAACTGTTCTCCTTCTCCAGTAATACTGAAATAAAGAGTTTTACTCATCAATAGAACCTTTTAAGGTAGAGAGGGAGGGGCTAGGAGAAGCTACAACTGTTCTCCTTCTCCAGTAATACTGAAATAAAGAGTTTTACTCATCAATAGAACCTTTTAAGTAGAGGGGGAGGGGCTAGGAGAAGCTACAACTGTTCTCCTTCTCCAGTAATACTGAAATAAAGAGTTTTACTCATCAATAGAACCTTTAAGGTAGAAGGGGCGGGGCTAGGAGAAGCCACAACTGTTCTCCTTCTCCAGTAATACTGAAATAAAGAGTTTTACACATCAATAGAACCTTTTAAGGTAGAGGGGGAGGGGCTAGGAGAAGCTACAACTGTTCTCCTTCTCCAGTAATACTGAAATAAAGAGTTTTACTCATCAATAGAACCTTTTAAGGTAGAGGGGGAGGGGCTAGGAGAAGCTACAACTGTTCTCCTTCTCCAGTAATACTGAAATAAAGAGTTTTACTCATCAATAGAACCTTTTAAGGTAGAGGGGGAGGGGCTAGGAGAAGCTACAACTGTTCTCCTTCTCCAGTAATACTGAAATAAAGAGTTTTACACATCAATAGAACCTTTTAAGTAGAGGGGGAGGGGCTAGGAGAAGCTACAACTGTTCTCCTTCTCCAGTAATACTGAAATAAAAAGAGATGAACACATCAAGAGGTGTTTTAGGTAGATAGGAGGTGTTATTCAAAATTAATAGAATTTCATAAAATTTGGCAACAAATGTTGGTTTTTTTTTCATTATGGGTCACACAGACTTTTTCAATGGACAGGTATGCAAAATTGTCAGATTTTGTAGTCTGTAGATTATGCATGATAACCCCAATTTTTTGTGATATACAGTATACTATACAATTGATTTTAGATAAAAACTCTTGTAATAAGCTTTCAGACAATGGAAAGAAAATTGGGGTCAAAGGACTCCATTTTTTGCCACAAAACAAAATAGGTAAATTTATAACACATTCCTTTAAAACAGTAACATTTTCAGATTTATCTCCCCTTATATGTTAAAATAAAAAAAAAAACCAGAGAATCTAACAACATGAACAAAGTAAAAAAATGTTCTGTATTTGTAACTAAAAAAAAGTAAAATCATAATAAGACACATTATTGTCTTCATTTAGATGAAAAGTCTAAAATGAATTTCTCTAATTTTTGTGCTATTTTCACATTTCTTGATCAGTGTGAGAAAAATATTTCTCCTCACTACTGAAAAATCTGTTTTCGGCAAATGATTGGTCGAAATTAAATTGTGATGTTACATTTGTTTCTTTTAGATATTTCTCCACTCTCAACAGTTAAATTTTAATTATTTAAAAAGCTTGCCAAGCCTCACGCTTTAAATATCAAAATGTAACTGTCTCAAGTGAAGAAATATCGTAACACACTTGTTGCAGTTGTGGAATCTATATAACATTCTCTAGAAATTTGAACATTTCTCTGAAGATTTAAGACTATTGTACAATCCAAGATGGAGGAAGCCACCAGATCAATCTTCACATGTTTTAGTCATGTATAACTTCGAAATTCACAAACTTTAAGTCTATAACAAAAGTTTCAATTTTAGACGGCCTTTTAAATTTTCTTCTGTGAATGTTATGTCCTATAATGAATGTCTAATTCTAGGTATAATACTTGTATAATATTTTTTGTGTGGACTGTTGATACGATACATACATCAGTGAGTGTGTGTGTGTGTGGGGGGGAAAGGAGATAATAGATACAAGATAACCAGGTCCTGCCAGTTGTAAACAAACAGGTTTTTATCCTTTTCCACTACATTGTAGTGTGTGTATAAGTTTTTGTACTTTGACATGTTCTTCGTGGGGGAAAGGAGGTATATAATGCATACATGATCACTAGTTCCAGCTAGTTGTAAACACACAGGTTTATGAGTCCTTTTCCACAAACATTGTATTGTGTGTGTGTGTGTAAGTTTTTGTAGTTTGACATGGATTTTTTTGTTTGGGGAAGAGGGGAGAAGGTATATAATGCCTACATGATCTCCAGTTCCAGCTAGTTGTAAAGCTTTATAAAACTGTATGCATGTTTTGTACTTTGACATGTTATTTTGTTTAAGAGGGGGAGGTATATAATGCATACATGATCTCCAGTTCCAGCTAGTTGTAAACACACAGGTTTATGATGACTTTTCCACTCTTTTGGTAAGACCATTTGAAATCTAAAATTTAAAATATAAAGCTTGGAATGTCCTGAACATGCATGAAATAATTACCACTGGACTTAAGCAAACAAAAATAAATCAATAACAAGCTTAGATACAGGCTTCAACATGCAAACCCCTCTATATTGTAAGGATTATACATAGAAAATTCTTTTCTGAAAATTTAAAAATAAAATTTATCTGGGTAATTTCCCCTTGTAAAAATCAGCAAAATTTTAACATCATTGAATCAATCAATCGTTTCTGTATTTATAGAAAAATTTGCCAGGAGAAAAAAATTATGATTTCTGTTTCCTATCAAAATCATACAAATTAAAAACTTCATCAATATCTGGTGATTTCTATTTCATTTTTTAAAATACTTGACAATTTTTACTTCCAAATGGCACTGTAACCATCATTAATACCTGGCAGTTTCTGTTTCTTTTGGCATTAGACCTGGTACACACTTTTTAAATGGTGATTCAAAATGTCCTTCCAGTATTCTAACATCACCTTGCAGCTCATCCTGTGAAAAACATTATTGAAATAAATCACTCATTACATTCAGAAAGAGATATATTTCTATGGGTAAATATGCATTATTTCTAAATGTGCAAAATGGTTGTTTTTGCTATGTCAATATCAGCAGATAAATATGTGGCAATTGGAACCAATATTTAAATACTGATATTCTATGGGGCTTACAATTTCTATAATTTCCAGTCATACCATTATGCAGTTATGAAAATAAAATTTCAAGGTCTCTGGTAGATAGGTGTACCATTGGCAATCATACCACTTATTCTGTCAATACAAGTAGTAGTGTAGATTCATTATTATTTGTTGGATACCAATTGTCTTGCATTTCATGGGTACACAGAAATTTAATGTTCAATGAATAACAAATTTTCTAAATGCTTGTATGCATTTTCAGCAAAACCATGAAAATAAATATCCACGAACATGTAAGTTTTCCTTTATCAACGAAAATTAGTAACCATGAAAATAAAAGAATCCACACAACAAATAATAACCAGATGCTCCGCAGGGCGTAGCTTTATACGACCGCAGAGGTTGAACCCTGAACGGTTGGGGCAAGTATGGACACAACATTCAAGCTGGATTCAGCTCTAAATTTGGATTGTGATTAAATAGTTGACACAGCATAGGTTTCTGACACAGAATGAATGTGTTCTAATGAACTTAAAATTTTTGTTTTCTCTTAGACCAATTCACTATGCTGTTGAATATTAATCCTCTCAAAAAAATGTTTGAAGAAATTTTCTTTTTTATTTATGAAATTTCAAATGAGAAAAATTGAACCCAATTTTTTTAATCACATCCCCCTTTCCCTTATTCCAAAACTAATCTCAATTAAAATTTCTAATGGAGTTTGCAACAATAACTACTCATTTAAATACATCATAAAATATTAAGATGTAAAAAAACTGCTTGTTATCACTGAATGGTAAAGATTATTTTAATTTATCAGTTGGTAGTAAAAAGTGAATATACATTGTATATTGTATATAACAAAGATTTAAGTTGATTCTGGACAAAGAAAGATAACTCCAATTAAAAAAAAATCTTGCTATTGCACAATATTTTGCAATTAGATATTTCTTGCTTACTATTCTGGACAAAGAAAGATAACTCTAATTAAAAAAAAATTTGCTATTTCACAATATTGTGCAATTAGATATTTCTTGCCATTGTGCAATACTGTGCAATTGAAAAGACTTGCTATTGCACAATACTTAATATAATAATTTTAGATCCTGATTTGGACCAACTTGAAAACTGGGCCCATAATAAAAAATCTAAGTACATTTTTGGATTCAGCATATCAAAGAACCCCAAGATTTCAATTTTTGTTAAAATCAGACTAAGTTTAATTTTGGACCCTTTGGACTTTAGTGTAGACCAATTTGAAAACAGGACCAAAAATGAAGAATCTACATACACAGTTAGATTTGGTATATCAAAGAACCCCATTTATTCAATTTTTGATGAAATCAAACAAAGTTTAATTTTGGACCCCGATTTGGACCAACTTGAAAACTGGGCCAATAATCAAGAATCTAAGTACATTTTTAGATTCAGCATATCAAAGAACCTAACTGATTCATTTTTTGTCAAAATCAAACTAAGTTTAATTTTGGACCCTTTGGACCTTAATGTAGACCAATTTGAAAACGGGACCAAAAGTTAAGAATCTACATACACAGTCATGACAGTTAGATTCGGCATATCAAAGAACCCCAATTATTCAATTTGGATGAAATCAAACAAAGTTTAATTTTGGACCCTTTGGGCCCCTTATTCTGTTGGGACCAAAACTCCCAAAATCAATACCAACCTTCCTTTTATGGTCATAAACCTTGTGTTTAAATTTCATAGATTTCTATTTACTTATACTAACGTTATGGTGCGAAAACCAAGAAAAATGCTTATTTGGGTCCCTTTTTGGCCCCTTATTCCTAAACTGTTGGGACCTAAACTCCCAAAATCAATACCAACCTTCCTTTTGTAGTCATTAACATTGTGTTTAAATTTCATTGATTTCTATTTACTTAAACTAAAGTTATTGTGCGAAAACCAAGAATAATGCTTATTTGGGCCCTTTTTTGGCCCCTAATTCCTAAACTGCTAAAACCAAAACTCCCAAAATCAATCCCAACCGTTCTTTTGTGGTCATAAACCTTGTGTCAAAATTTCATAGATTTCTATTAACTTAAACTAAAGTTATGGTGCGAAAACCAAGAAAATGCTTATTTGGGCCCTTTTTGGCCCCTAATTCCTAAAATGTTGGGACCAAAACTCCCAAAATCAATACCAACCTTCCTTTTGTGGTCATAAACCTTGTGTTAAAATTTCATAGATTTCCATTCACTTTTACTAAAGTTAGAGTGCGAAAACTAAAAGTATTCGGACGACGACGACGCAGACGACGACGACAACGTGATAGCAATATATGACGAAAAATTTTTCAAATTTTGCGGTCGTATAAAAAGCCTTACACATAAGTAATTATAACCACTAATAAGTTAACTTATGTTACTGACAGAATACTCAGCTGGAAGTCAACATTTCTGATGCAGCAGACAACTCATTGTTGTATGTAATATTTTTAATTATCAATCATATTAACTTTAATTTGTTTTTTTTACTTTAAATTTCTATAGCGTCAGTTTTATTGATTAATTACTTTTATTTATATAACTCCATAATCATGTACAATTCTGAAACATGTTCACTGTTTCCTATATTACCTTGTCTATAGTAACAGGATAATCAGGAGGTACCAGTTTGTAACACTCATCTCTATTCCCCAACACTTTCCTGAAGTCAAATATTCTACAAAACAAATGCACGAATTAAAATGACATGGTCAATAAAACAAAATACCTAGGTATTGATTATATATAAATACACAAAAAAAATCCCAACTTGCTCAAAGAATTTTCCAGAAAACTTTTATTTTGAAGATGCATGACTCTAATAAAAATAAATGAGCAAAGTTCCAATGTCCTGGTCTTGTACATATCTTTCTATCCCAAATACAAGGGCAATAACTACAAAAAACTATTTATTTTTGTTCTGTAAAACTTTTTATATATGTTAGACTCAGATCAACGTCCAGTCTCTAATCGACGTCCTTTCTCAAATCAACGTCCAATTTACAGTGTTACGTTCTCAAATCAGTGTCCAATATTTTTATCCTCTAATCAACGTCCAATGTGACGTGGTGTATTTACAAAACGATGTCCAATCGATTGAAGACTGCTCTCACCGATGTCATATATATCATATAATTATTTGTTATAAGTTTTATCTTTTCTTATATTTTCTTTCTCATTTAGTCTTTGTGTAAAGCTCAACTGCTTAAAGAAACTAATTTGTTTTCATATATCTTTAGGCAAAGTTTGTCCAAAATAATGAACTAAATAAAATATAAAATAAAAGGACAAAACATTAATGTAAATGTCAAAAAGCAAACATATTGATATATTGGTGAAAAAAAAGTTAATCCACTAGATCTACTTAGTGGTATTTCTTTCAAAATTAATTCTTATACTAGTAAAACCAGATGCTCCGCAGGGTGCAGCTTTATACGACCGCAGAGGTTGAACCCTGAACGGTTGGGCAAGTATGGACACAACATTCAAGCTGGATTCAGTTCTAAATTTGGATTGTGATTTAATAGTTGACACAGCATAGGTTTCTGACACAGAATGAATGTGTTCTAATGAACTTAAAATATTTTTTTTGCCTTTGAGCAATTCACTATGCTGTTGAATATTAATCCTCTCATAAAAATGATAACTACTCATTTAAATACATCATAAAATATTAAAATGTAAAATAAAGTGCTTGTTATCACTGAATGGTAAAGATTGTTTTAATTTATCAGTTGGTAGTAAAAGTGAATATACATTGTATATTGTATAAAACAATGATTTAAGTTGATTCAACTACTATTCTGGACAAAGAAAGATAACTCCAATTGAAAATTTCTTGCTATTGCACAATATTGTGCAATTAGATATTTCTTGCTATTGTGCAATACTGTGCAATTGAAAATATTTGCTATTGCACAATACTGTGCAATTGAAGATTTCTTGCTATTGCACAATACTGTGCAATTGAAAATTTCTTGCTATTGCACAATACTGTGCAATTGAAGATTTCTTGCTATTGCTGAATACTGTGCAATTGAAAATTTCTTGCTATTGCACAATACTTAATATAATAATTTTGGATCCTGATTTGAACCAGCTTGAAAACTGGGCCCATAATCAAAAATCTAAGTACATGTTTAGATTCAGCATATCAAAAAAGCCCAAGAATTCAAATTTTGTTTAAATCAAACTTAGTTTAATTTTGGACCCTTTGGACTTTAATGTAGACCAATTTGAAATGGGACCAAAAATTAAGAATCTACATACACAGTTAGATTTGGCATATCAAAGAACCCCAATTATTCAATTTTTGATGAAATCAAACAAAGTTTAATTTGGACCCCGATTTAGACCAACTTGAAAACTGGACCAATAATCAAAAATCTAAGTACATTTTTAGATTAAGTATATCAAAGAACCCCAAGGATTCATTTTTTGTTAAAATCAAACTAAGTTTAATTTTGGACCCTTTGGACCTTAATGTAGACCAATTTGAAAACCAGACCAAAAATTAAGAATCTACATACACAGTTAGATTCGGCATATCAAAGAACCCCAATTATTGATATTCAATTTTTGATGAAATCAAACAAAGTTCAATTTTGGGCCCCTTATTCCTAAACTGTTGGAACCAAAACTCCCAAATTCAATCCCAACCTTCCTTTTGTGGTCATAAACCTTGTGTTAAAATTTCATAGATTTCTATTGACTTTTACTAAAGTTAGAGTGCGAAAACTAAAAGTATTCGGACGACAACGATGACGACGACGCTGCCAACGTGATACCAATATACGACAAAAAATTTTCAAATTTTGCGGTAGTATAAAAATGACATGTGAATACAAGAAAATGATTGAAGAGTCCATTCCAAATTAGAGATTACTGAATGCACAAGTTTTTAATCTATTTTACCTACTTTTTCAAGTTTTCTGGTTCTCCCCAGCCTCTAGTGAAGAACTTAGTCACTATGAGTTTTCTATACAGCTGATCAAATCTACTCATGTTTGGACACTATCTCCAGGATAAATTGTGTTCAAAAGATGTTTACTTTGGTTTGTTTGACACTTCCATCAATACCTAAAAATATAAATCATAAGTCAAAGTTATTTTAGGGGGGGTTGTCACTAACTCTACCACTTTATTTTCCAGGACCCCATCTCTACCTTAAAGAGTTCAAACAAAATGATGTGTATAACTGTAGTTATTCAGTTTTTAGACAGTCATTATTTAATATTTTGATGCAAAAAAATAATTTTCTGTTTAAAAATCAAATTTTTATTGAATATATATTAGATGTGGGGGAAATTTTTTAAAAGCAAACAAAACATTATTTTTTTTATTTTCAAATCAATTGTAAAGAAGACTACAATTTACTTATAGCAAATATAAGAACATTTTATTTTTTCTGTGACATTTTCTAAGTCTAATCAGGTACATTTTGTATATCATGTATATTGAAATATTAACTTGTCTCTTATTTTCTCTTCAAAACATTGATAGACACAGACATTAAGAAAAAAAACATTATGAAAAGAAACAACCAAGGCCAAAGTGGTATATGTATAGGCCAAACTACATATGGCAAAACTGGTTTTTGAAAGTGATTTTGTGGAATGATTTAGCTGGACTCATCTAAAAGATGTGTTCAAAAGATGTTTACTTTGGTTTGGTTGACACTTCCATCAATACCTAAAAATATAAATCATAAGTCAAAGTTATTTTAGGGGGGTTGTCACTAACTCTACCACTTTATCTTCCAGGACCCCATCTCTACCTTAAAGAGTTCAAACAAAATGATGTGTATAACTGCAATTATTCAGTTTTTAGACAGTCATTATTTAATATTTTGATGCAAAAAAATAATTTTCTGTTTAAAAATCAAATTTTTATTGAATATATATTAGATGTGGGGGAAATTTTTTAAAAGCAAACAAAACATTATTTTTTTTATTTTCAAATCAATTGTAAAGAAGACTACAATTTACTTATAGCAAATATAAGAACATTTTATTTTTTCTGTGACATTTTCTAAGTCTAATCAGGTACATTTTGTATATCATGTATATTGAAATATTAACTTGTCTCTTATTTTTCTCTTCAAAACATTGATAGACATGATAGACACAGACATTAAGAAAAAAAACATTATGAAAAGAAACAACCAAGGCCAAAGTGGTATATGTATAGGCCAAACTACATATGGCAAAACTGGTTTTTGAAAGTGATTTTGTGGAATGATTTAGCTGGACTCATCTAAAAGAGGGTCCAAATGGGGGTACTTTCATGATGAATAACTAAAAACTCTTGCCAAATAACAAAACAGTAATTTTTGGTACATGACGATAAAATGTACACTTTCTTTTAGACGATAAAAAAAATCAGGTTAAATTTTCTCAAAAAAATAACAGTAACATTGATTATTTGAGATTTTGACAAATCACAATGAGGTCATTTAGATGAATAAAAGTACAATTTGAACCAATTTGACCCTTTGACCCTTAACTAATCCGGGTCTGTTCGCCTTGATTTACTTGCCCAGGGTCCATTCGCCCTGATTTTTGTTTTTTTTACTCGTTGTCTTGTGGCATAATGTTTATCATTTGAACAGAATTTGTTTAAGTGTGTTGAAAAATTCACCCAATGTTTGTATTGCTGCAACCAACAACTTATATTTTCCCTCTGATTTGCATAGTAAAGTAGAATATAATGGAATGTAATGTGTTGAATTTTTATTGATATTTGTTAACAAATGATATTTCTGTAGTGGTTGATGTTCTAGACCCCACCCCCCAAGTACAATTATATTGTACAACCTGCCGAGACAATTTCTGTTGTCCCGAGCCAGGTCAGGTCTTTATGGGATTATACAAACAGCTGCGTGTAGTCCCAGGATAGCCCTTAATATTGATATATTTTCAAAAAGTAGGGAGAACGAACCCAGAGCGAACGGACCAAGGGCAAACATGTAATTAAGGCGACCGGACCAGAGTAAAGCCTACTATAAAGAAAAGTAAAAGGCATTCCCCCCTCCTAAAGTACAGTAACAATGAGAATGTGTTTTCAAAATTATTCATTTGCACATCAAAAATGACAGAAAAGTCAACATGATGACGGTGGTCACTCAACGGTAGGAAAAGAAGCATTCAGCATACTGGACACAAGGACACGTAGACTCGTACTTACACAAGATCGTATATACTGTTGTTAAAGTTCAGTATGTACAGTGTAACATATAAATCTTTTCACTTAATAAGATCTTATAACATGCAAAAGTCAGGTTCTCGAAATATGTTGCCATCGACAAAAAACCTCTACCCTTTATTTTTAAGTGTTCAACTACAATCAATCATTACTTTAAAAATTCAATTTGCGGTTTGAAGGTTGGTGATATCTATTTACAACTTCGTCCCTTCCTAAAATAAAGGGGAAAATCGCTTTCCTCAAACGTTCAAGCGATCCATGAAAGTTTTTGTCACGTGACTGACATGTGGTTGACATGTAAACAGGAAACACATGTTACTTGGAAGTTGATGTTACAGATCACAAAATGCTGCAACCTATTATTCATAATCTGAATTGTAAAAGAATTGTTTTAGCCAGTAGTTCACCTAGACGTAAACAAATACTTGAAAACATTGTAAGACTTAGCGTTCTTAATAATACCCTAATAAATACAGATGACACTTAGTTCAAATAAGTGTGAATATATGAGTTCACACTTCTGTATCTGTATTGCCATAATTGATTCATCAAAGTAACCAATTCTGGCTCTTATACAATGCAGATGAAGGCGTCGTTAATCTACTGATGTTTCCTGAGAGCAGATTGGAAGCTCTCCACACTTTTTGTGCGCACATTACAGTTAGTCCAAATAATTATGACATCTTGAAAGGCTATTATATTTTTTTTTCTTTGACGCCTTACATCGACAGGAAAAATTTAAAAAAGCCTTCCAAGACGTCATAATTATTTGGACTAACAATATAGTGTCTTCTAGGTGGTTCTAATTATAATTATGGCACTGGCTACTGTTACATGGAAATGTTACAATAATAAATAAATTTATTCATAGCTTTCAGACTTTGGACCTTTACAGCTAATGTCAATTTTAAGTTAAACACCCATATTTTGTTAAAGACTATATGTTGCCTTCTATTTTAGTCCCAAAAACCCTCAACAAATATTCTACGAGGTTGGTAGGTTCTGGTTTAACAAGTTAAAACCTTTGGGGTGTTTTTAATTTTAAGCCATTGATCCACTGTTTAAAAACAAACCCTTAACAAATATTTTATGAGATTGATAGGTTTTGGTTTAACAAGTTGAAGGGTGTTTTTGGTTTTTAAAAAGCCACTGATTCACTGTTTTAAAAAAAATCCTTCGTCAACCTCCTGAGTTATCTGAATTTAAACAAGATTTTTTGTTTTATTTGCCAAAAATCAATGCACTATATAGTCAGAGTTTCTGATTTTCATTGCAGGGATTAAAGTTTGAAATTGTGAAATCAAACTTTGAAGAAAATTTGGACAAATCTAGCTTCAAAAGTCCTGTTGATTATGTTAAAGAAACAGCTAAACAGAAGACTATTGAAGTGGCATCAATTCTTGCAGATAAACAGGTAAAGTTAATGTACATGCACCTTATCACTTAAACAGGCAAAGTTATTGTACACACAACTTATCACATAAGCAGGTAAAATTAATGTGCATAACATGAACCTTATCACATAAACCGGTTGAATAAAAGTACCATAATGTACAAACAACAGAGTTAATTAAATGTACCATACCACTCAAACAGGTAAAAATATGTAACGTATTACTCAAACAGATTAATTTAATATACCATATCATTGAAACAGGTAGATTAAATGTACCATACTCACACCAACAGGTAAATAAATGTGCCAAATCACTCACAAGTAAATCAAATGTACCAATTCATACAAACAGGTAAACTAAGTTTACCATATCACCCAAACACTTTGTTTACCATATCACACAAACACTTAGTTTACCATATCATCCCAACACTAAGTTCACCATATCACCCCAACTGTTGTGAATTAGTTATAGTTTCAGTTTAGTATTTTATACTCTTTTATTTGCTTAACGTTTTACTGCCATTTACGTAACAATAGGCCCGCAACGTCGTCACTTGCCGACGTCTCTTTGTATATCTTAGACTCTAGTAAAGCATACGAAACATTGAAGACGCTTTTGTGTTTACTCGCCTTTATTATTGATACGTCCAAAACATTGGTGCTGTGACAAAAACAGAAGAATACGAAAGATGAGTACCGCTACAACGAAGATGAAGACCAGACGAGCTGGACATCGGGGAGTTCTTACAAAGTTGCTAAAGAAAGTGGAACCGAGTTCCGAGGAACTTTTGCAGGAATATGACGTTAGCGAACTTTCTACCATTCGTCGATCAACTGAACGAGAAGATTGTGGAGGAACTATCAGAAGAGGAAGTGAGGGAAGAAATAGAGGAAGCCGACAGATACACGTATGACATAGAAATGGCAGTAACCAAACTTTCAAAAATCATTAAGGAATCGGAAATCACAAACAGTCAAGTAAGTCATTGCTAAACCCAAATGCACAGGAGTTTATTAATTACACAAATCATCAAGAAAGTCAGCCACAGCCCAGTTTCATGCACGCAAATACATCAGCGTCCGTTTTTTCAAACTCCAGCATGTACCACAAACTTCCCAAATTAAATTTACCAACGTTCGGCGGGAATATGTTAGAATGGCAACCCTTTTGGGATTCGTTTAGTGCTACCGTACACGATAACCTGTCTTTAAACGATGTACAGAAATTTAATTACTTGAAATCTCAACTGTTTTCGGAGAAGCCACCCAATGCTTAGCAGGTCTACAAATAACTAACACAAATTACGGACAAGCATTACATGTACTGAAACAAAGATTCGGTCAACCACACAAGATAGTACAAACATACATGCAGAGTTTAATCACCCTTCCCAGTCCAATGTCAAATATTACACATTTTGAAAAATTCTACGACAGCATGGAAAACTACATTCGTGGCCTTGAAAGTATAGGGGAGTCTCACGAGTCGTTCGGAAGCCTTTTAGTGCCCATAATATTAAATAAACTACCTGGAAATATATGAGAAAACGCTAATCAAATAGGAAAGAGAGACATAACCAAGAAACCGTGCATCTTTTGTCAAGGAGTTCACGCCCCATTAGCTTGTAAAAATGTCATGGAAATTGAAGATCGAAAACGAATTGTTAAGGAAAAACAGGCATGTTTTGATTGCTTAGGAAATCACAGAGTTGCCGATTGCAAATCCGATAAGACGTGTAAAAACTGTAATAAACGACACCATACTAGTATTTGTTCAAAGAATGAAACACACTTGTATACCAAGTCTAAAGATAGCAGTACATCAAAACCAGATACTGATGCCACAGTCGCAAGCATGCATTCATCCACATCATCGGTAAGATCACAGGTATTGTTGAAAACCGCGATAGCACCTATCACGTATGACAAGACACATTTTAACACAGCCAATATACTATTCGACGAAGGAGCCCAGCGAAGCTTTATCACATAAGAGATGGCCGATTTATTGAACCTGAGACTACATAGGAAAGAAGCGATAACGATATCCGGTTTTGGTGAATCCAACAAGAAGGTTAGAAATTTACAAATTGCTACTATCTATATAAAAGGTCTAACGAATACGCTTATCCCTATTGAAGTCCTTATAGTACCACAGATTGCTTATCTGATACATACATATGCAAGGAACCAGTCAAGTTTTCCGCATTTAAATGGATTGAAGTTAGCCCACCCAGCTTTACAAGACGAGGATTTTGAGATATCAGTCTTAGTTGGCGCCGATTATTATTGGGTTATAGTTGGAGACAGAGTAATTAGAGGTTCCGGACCAACCGCTTTACAGTCCAAAGTAGGATACTTGCTATCAGGACCTATACAATTGAACACTAACAGTAACAATCAATCATCGTCATCGATTATGAAAATTTTGACCCCACACAGACTAGAAGAATGTGAAATACATAAATTTTTGGAAATCGAATCCATAGGAACAGAAAAGGACAGTGAAGTGAAAGCGATGCAAGAAATGACCACTTACCAAGAGAATAATATTCATTTGAAAGCCAATAGGTACATCGCCAAGTTCCCATGGAAACAGGAACATCCGGAGTTGCCTAGCAACGAAATGATTGCCAGAAAGAGAACATACAATGTGATAAACCAACTTGCTAAAGAACCAGAGATGCTTAAGATATACGGTAACATTATCAACGACCAAGAAAATCGAGGTTTCATAGAGAAGGTTGAAACCCTGGATGAGACTACTAATCAAGTACATTATATTCTGCACCACCCAGTGAAAAAAGATTCATCGACTACACCGATACGTATAGTATATGACTGCAGTTGTCGTCAAGATTCAGAATCACCCAGCCTAAATGATTGCCTTTCTTCCACACCGCCGCAGCTTAATAAGTTAACAGATATTCTTACAAGATTCCGCTACGGGAAATACGCCTTAACAACTGATATTGAGAAAGTATTCCTCCAGATTGGACTAGACGAAGAAGACCGCGATTCCACCCGATTTTTCTGGCTGAGAGATCCAAGCAACCTTAAGAGTGAACTTGAGACTTACAGATTCAAGGTAATTTTATTCGGAGCGACATGTTTGCCATTTATTCTTAACGCTACATTATTGAAACATTTGTCAAAGGTTAAAAGTGCTACTGCTGAAATACTCAAGCGTGATTTGTATGTAGACAACATACTTACAAGTGTCAATACGGAAGAAGCCGCATTAAATTTCTTTGAAGAATCTAGAGAACTCATGACAAATGCAGGATTCAATTTGAGAACATGGAAGTCAACTTAGCAACAAAGCTATAAAGGCAAACATACTTGATAAGGATAGCGAGACGAAAATTCTTGGAATGCTTTGGGATGCAAAGTCAGATATATTGACTTTTGCGAAACTAAATGAAGATCTTATAGATATTGACAATTCACAAGCGACAAAGAGAGAAGTATTGCTTAAATCATCGTCAATTTACGACCTACTCGGAATTCTTGGACCAGTGACCGTAAGAGCTAAGCTACTGATACAAACATTATGGAAAGAAGGATACGATTGGGACCAGGTGTTAGCAACATAGTCAAATTATGGTGTGAAATTTTAGATGACATCCGAGATGTAACTGTTAATACGAAAATCGCACGACATTATTTTAACGATCAAAATGAGAATGAAAGCAACGAGAAAATAACACTGCATGTCTTTGTTGATGCCAGCCAACGAGCTTATGGAGCCAGTGCCTTCTTATGTAAAGGAAACACTTCTTCTCTCGTAATTGCAAAAAACCGGCTCACTCCACTCGCCAAAATGACATTACCAAAGCTAGAATTGATGGCTGCAGTAATAGGAGCTCGAATAGCTAAAACCCTCACGAAAACCCTAAAACCACAACGCACAGTACTATGGAGTGACAGTCAGATCGATCCGAGATCCAGAGCCGCTAACGCCGTCACATCTACTGCAGGGAAGAAGATTATCGCAAGAGAACAATTCTGATTCAGAGGTCCATTATTCAAATTTTACAGAAGCAAACAAACCTTACAACCATAAAGTAACTTTAATTGAACACTTTGCAAAACGATGGAGAATGGAATACCTCACCGGATTAAGAGAATTTCATCGCGTCTCCTGCGACCAAAGCGCACATGTGAAAATCGGTTCCGTCATACAAATCATGGCCAATTCACCGAGAATGATGTGAAAACTAGCAGTTATAGAAGATTTGATCACCGGGAATGATGGAGTAGTGAGAGCAGTCAAACTTCGGACATCAAATGGACTGATTACCACGAGACCAATTGTGAAACTGGTGCCATTAGAAATATGAACTTTAATTGTTAAAAATGTTTTTTCAATACCCTTTTTATGAACAATACATGAACAGTAATTGCATTTTGCGGCCCCCAGAATGTTGTGAATTAGTTATAGTTTCAGTTTAGTATTTTATACTCTTTTATTTGCTTAACGTTTTACCGCCATTTACGTAACAATAGGCCTGCAACGTCGTCACTTGCCGACGTCTCTTTGTATATCTTAGACTTTAGTAAAGCATTCGAAACATTGAAGACGCTTTTGTGTTTACTCGCCTTTATTATCGATACGTCCAAAACACCAACACTTAGTTTACCATATCACACAAACACTTAGTTTACCATATCACGCAAACTCTTAGTTTACCATATCACCCAAATACTTAGTTTACCATGTCACCCAAACACTTAGTTTACCATATCATCCAAACACTTAGTTCACCATATCACCCAAACACTTAGTTCACCATATCACACAAACACTTAGTTCACCATATCACACAAACACTTAGTTCACCATATCACACAAACACTTAGTTCACCATATCACACAAACAATTAGTTTACCATATCACACAAACACTTAGTTCACCATATCACCCAAACACTTAGTTCACCATATCACCCAAACACTTAGTTCACCATATCACACAAACAATTAGTTTACCATATCACACAAACACTTAGTTCACCATATCACCCAAACACTTAGTTCACCATATCACACAAACACTTAGTTCACCATATCACACAAACAATTAGTTTACCATATCACCCAAACACTTAGTTCACCATATCACCCAAACACTTAGTTCACCATATCACCCCAACACTACGTTCACATATCACCCCAACACTTAGTTTACCATATCACCCCAAAACTTAGTTCACCATATCACACAAACACTTAGTTTACCATGTCACCCAAACACTTAGTTTACCATACCACACAAACACTTAGTTTACCATATCACCCAAACACTTAGTTCACCATATCACACAAACACTTAGTTCACCATATCACCCAAACACTTAGTTTACCATATCACCCAAACACTTACTTAGTTCACCATATTACCCTAACACTTAGTTTACCATATCACACAACCACTTAGTTCACCATATCACACAAACAATTAGTTTACCATATCACACAAACACTTAGTTCACCATATCACCCAAACACTTAGTTCACCATATCACACAAACAATTAGTTTACCATATCACACAAACACTTAGTTCACCATATCACCCAAACACTTAGCTCACCATATCACACAAACACTTAGTTCACCATATCACACAAACAATTAGTTTACCATATCACACAAACACTTAGTTCACCATATCACCCAAACACTTAGTTCACCATATCACCCCAACACTACGTTCACCATATCACCCCAACACTTAGTTTACCATATCACCCCAAAACTTAGTTCACCATATCACACAAACACTTAGTTTACCATGTCACCCAAACACTTAGTTTACCATACCACACAAACACTTAGTTTACCATATCACCCAAACACTTAGTTCACCATATCACACAAACACTTAGTTCACCATATCCCCCAAACACTTAGTTTACCATATCACACAAACACTTAGTTTACCATATCACGCAAACTCTTAGTTTACCATATCACACAAACACTTAGTTTACCATATCATCCTTACACTTAGTTTACCATATCACACAAACACTTAGTTTAGCATATCACCCAAACACTTAGTTTACTTTATCACCCAAACACTTAAGTTTACCATATCACCCAAACACTTAGTTTACCATATCACACAGACACTTAGTTTACCATATCACACAAACTCTTAGTTTACCATATCACCTAAACACTTAGTTCACCATATCACCCAAACACTTGGTTTACCATATCATCCTAACACTTAGTTTACCATATCACCCAAACACTTAGTTTACCATATCACCCAAACACTTAGTTTACTTTATCACCCAAACACTTAAGTTTACCATATCACCCAAACACTTAGTTTACCATATCACACAGACACTTAGTTTACCATATCACACAAACTCTTAGTTTACCATATCACCTAAACACTTAGTTCACCATATCACCCAAACACTTGGTTTACCATATCATCCTAACACTTAGTTTACCATATCACCCAAACACTTAGTTTACCATATCACCCAAACACTTAGTTCACCATATCACCCAAACACTTAGTTCACCATATCACACAAACAATTAGTTTACCATATCACACAAACACTTAGTTCACCATATCACCCAAACACTTAGTTCACCATATCACACAAACACTTAGTTCACCATATCACACAAACACTTAGTTTACCATATCACACAAACACTTAGTTTACCATATCACACAAACACTAAGTTTACCATGTCACACAAACAGGTATACTAAGTTTACCATATCACCCAAACTCTTAGTTTACCATATCACTCAAACAGGTAAATTAAATGTACCAGATACACTCAAGAAGGTAAGAAAAGGTTAAAAAACACAGGTGAATTAAATGTACCATATTCACACGAACAGGTAAAATAAACAAAATGTACACTATCACATGACTCCACAGACTAGAAAAATTTTAATTCAACCAGTAAGTTTTTGCAAAATTTTGTTTTGACACATATGAAAAATGTGGGAATATTGGTCTTCTGACTAGAAGTTGGAAATTTTTTAGTGCAGACTGTCACAAACTGGTTGAATAAATGTCCCATACTACAGGAACATATCACAAAAAAAGCATGAACATTCATAACAGCATTCTGTATCCATCATTCCTGTCACATCATGCCTATAAACCATCTCAAGTTTAACAGACATCTGATTACATGGTCTTGAGAACAGGTACGATAAAGTTTGTCACACAAATACTTGCTGATCTTGTTATAGGAGCAGATATTATAGTTACCTTGAATGTTTTTGTTTTACAGACACCTGCTGACCTGGTTAAAGGAGCAGATATTATAGTTACCTTGAATGTTTTTGTTTTACAGACACCTGTTGACCTGGTTATAGGAGTAGATATTATAGTTTCCTTGGATGTGTTTTTGTTTTACAGACACCTGCTGACCTGGTTGAAGGAGCAGATATTATAGTTTCCTTGAATGTTTTTGTTTTACAGACATCTGCTGACCTGGTTATAGGAGCAGATATTATAGTTACTTTGAATGTTTTTGTTTTACAGACACCTATTGACCTGGTTATAGGAGCTGATACAGTAGTTACCCACAATAATGTCATATTTGAAAAACCAAGAGACAAAACTCATGCTTGTGAAATGTTAAAGCAGTAAGTCTTTATAGATATTAACTCTTAAGTCATTTGGTCTTTGGTGGAAAGTTGTTTCATTGGCAGTCATACCCTTTGTTCATATCTTTATAATACTGTAAGATGAAATACAATATAATTGCTATTACATTTTATCACTTTTTCATAATAAATAATGAAACATCCTTAGATTCAAATGTTCAGAATTGATGATGCATTCAGACAGATTTCCATAAGTCCAAGACTAATGGTATTAGCAAGACCCCTCTATATTTCTTAAACCATACATTGATTACATTTGTCTTGTAAAGTTATCATTCAATTTCATTCAGAAAATTGCACTCAGAATTTTCCATTAGTTCATTAGAAAGTCTCATTTGAAATTTTGAAAAAAAGGCTCATTTGTCATTGCAGTCATGTCCAATTAAAAATGCTCTGTTTCAATAATATTTACCTTCATATGTTGCCATCTATACCTAAAAACTTGACATCCATGAAAAAAAGAAAATACACAATAGAGATAATTTGTTAAGTACAATCCCCCTCTGATATTATCACTTTTTTTTATATTACAGGTTCAGTGGTAGTATTCACACAGTATGGACAGCTGTAGTATTAATAACACCTATTAACTCAACAGGTAATATCATAAGACATTACTAAGTTTAATTTCCTTTTTTTACAGCTAGCTCATGGAGCTATACCATTAATACTGTAAGTTGACAAGATAACTATTAATAGGATTCTGTATGATAGTTAACACTTCATGTCATATGATAAGCCTAGACTGACTCAACCAATTACAAAACTTTTGTGCACAGTATTTATACCTGTAAAAAGAAGGTAGGTCCCTTGTGCTATTTGAAATCTTAAAAAAAGTGTTATAAAGAAATAAGTATATCAAAAATGCTGAACTCCAAGGCAATTCAAACAGGGGCAGTCCATAAAAACTGACTAAATCAAACACTTTCAATCAACAAGTGGAAAGCAACTATCATATCCTGACTAAATCAAATGCTATCAATCAACAAGTGGAAAGCAACTATCATATCCTGACTAAATCAAATGCTATCAATCAACAAGTGGAAAGCAACTATCATATCCTGACTAAATCAAACGCTATCAATCAACAAGTGGAAAGCAACTATTATATGCTGACTAAATCAAACGCTATCAATCAACAAGTGGAAAGCAACTATCATATCCTGACTAAATCAAATGCTATCAATCAACAAGTGGAAAGCAACTATCATATGCTGACTAAATCAAACGCTATCAATCAACAAGTGGAAAGCAACTATCATATCCTGACTAAATCAAATGCTATCAATCAACAAGTGGAAAGCAACTATCATATCCTGACTTAGTACAGGCGTTTTTCATAGAGAGGAAGAAACTAAAGAAATTAGTTTTTGTTAAAACTCACAAATCTTTTTGTGCTATAATTTCAACCAAAGCTGTCCTATTAGTTATGCTATTCAAAAATGATACTCAATGTCAAAGTTGACTTGTTTTATGTGTGTAAAATTTACCATTAATTTTGAAAGACATCTTTTTGACAAAGGATTTCATTGTATATTGATATATCAGATGGATTCCAGGTGTCAACTTTTAAATTTGGGCTCAAAAAAGAAACTACTTTTTTATGCTGGAGTTTATTTTTTTTTTTTGTGTATATATATATACACATGGAAAAAAGTATTGCAACACCTTGATTTTTTAAAACGTGAAAACTCAGCCTCTTATTTTGGATGGAATATGATAAAATATTTGTAAAATAATATTGAAACGTAGTTAATGATAATATTGGCATTAAATTGAACAAAAAATGTATAAATAAAAATGTTTTTTCTAACCAAAATTTTTTTAAACAAACAGAAGTGTTTTTAGTACAAAAATTTGCGTTTTACAACTTTTACTGTAGTCGAACTTTACAATGTCAGACATTTCAAAATTAATCTTTAGATGATTGTTCACATCATGGTTGATTGTTATACGCCAAAGAATTAGTACTTTGTGCGCAGCTTACATTCAAATGGATAACCGCATCTTAACATCTTCTGATTCCTGCCGTAAGTCAACATATTTGTTGCTAAGGTAGCAGCAACCATTCCTGACGAAGGGTATTGTTTAATTCATGATGTGTTTGAACTGGGGTGTCCTTTCATGCACTTTATGCCCAGTAGTGTCCCAAATATGCTCGATATGGTTCAAATTTGGGTTACTATCTGGCCAAGGAAGATAAACCCAAGTCCATTGGAGCAACGGATCTTCCTCCACGATGCTAATTTCCAACTTTGGCGAGCTCTGCACTATATTCGATACGAGCAACTGTGTGTCTGTTCGTAAGCAAAGGTCCCCGAAATGGTCTTATCGCACGATAACCAGTAGCGATGAGCCAATCTTGAACAGTTGTTGTTTAAAGGCTCCTGTATGGTCATCACTCTCTTTTTAGGATTGTATTGTTTGCAATGGGTTTCCTTCTGAATAACCTTCATTATGCTTGATTTTCCCCCTGCAGATGTTATAGGGGGTCTTCCTGATCTCGGAAGGTTTTTAACATTGTTTGTTGCCTGATTTTTATTCTCAGAACAACTTATAGTGGAATGGTGATGACCAACAATACGTGCAATTGTAACAGCGAAATACTTGCTTCTCTCATGCTGATTATCTGCCATCTTGCTGGAGTTATGAGTAGGTGACCAATTACAAGGTGTCAATCACATAATTTTAGAAAGTTAGTTATTTAAAGTGTTGAAAACAATGAGGATAAAAACATCTGTTTTATTGTTTACAAGTACAGTAGCTGCATGTGCAGATAAGAACTTATCGAGTCGATATTTATTGATTAAACTCAGGTGATATTTAAATAATGTTTAATTAGTTCTATTTCAACAAATTATATCACAAAAAAATAAAGAGTGTTTTTTTAATTTGAATTTCAATTTGGTGTTGCAATACTTTTTTCCATGTTTATGTAATCCCATTTTTACAACAAAAAAAAAGACAATGTTTTGATTAATTCCAAATTTTAAACTGTTATATTAGGGGAGATAGCATAGATCTTTTAAAATAAGTAGCAAGAAAACCATAAATTATTAAGAGGAGAAGATGATTTAAAATAACAGAATTTGTTTATTTTAGTATTCAAAGGAGATAGATTGTGTGCAGAAGCTGAAAAATTTTATATCACAGAATTCCAAGAATCTACAGATGTTATGATGACAAAACTTACACCAGAAATCATTACATCTTATGTGGATACAGGGGAAACATTGTAAGTTTGTTATTAGATATTATATACACAGCTAGGGATTTCTTAGGAAAATAGAAAGTTTGATTTTTCAATCTGATTCATATGATATCCTTAACTTTGCTCCATATCTTTCGATTTGCTTAAGTATTGAACTTCTTTACCACCACTGGACCAATTTTTATTGACCTAATGTTATGAATGACTAAAAGCAGATATCATGGAAATGAAATATTTTGGATATTTATTAATGAAATATAGTTGATGTTTATTAATGAAATATTGTAGAAAGGTGAAGGTATACAAGCTGCTGGATGGGAGATAACTCTAATGTGATGAGATTATATAATTTACAGTTTTATTATATTTTACAGGGACAAGGCAGTAGGCTATGGTATACAAGCTGTTAGAGGGTAGATAACTCTTATGTGATGGGATTATATATTTTACAGTATAATTATATTTTACAGAGACAAGGCAGGAGGCTATGGTATACAAGCTGTTGGATGGGAGATAACTCTTATGTGATGGTATTACATATTTTACAGTTTTATTATATTTTACAGGGACAAGGCAGTAGGCTATGGTATACAAGCTGTTAGAGGGTAGATAACTCTAATGTGATGGGATTATATATTTTACAGTATAATTATATTTTACAGAGACAAGGCAGGAGGCTATGGTATACAAGCTGTTAGAGGGTAGATAACTCTTATGTGATGGGATTACATATTTAACAGTATAATTATATTTTACAGAGACAAGGCAGGAGGCTATGGTATACAAGCTATTGGAGGGGAGATAACTCTAATGTGATGGGATTATATATTTTACAGTATAATTATATTTTACAGAGACAAGGCAGGAGGCTATGGTATACAAGCTATTGGAGGGGAGATAACTCTAATGTGATGGGATTATATATTTTACAGTATAATTATATTTTACAGAGACAAGGCAGGAGGCTATGGTATACAAGCTATTGGTGGATCGTTGATAGAAGGAATTAAAGGAGACTATTTTAATGTGATGGGATTTCCTTTACACAAATTCTGTTGTAATGTTTCAAGAATATTTTGTCATCAGACATAGGAATAAAGCTGCTATTTTAAACAGTAGTCTCATTTTACAACCTGCCAAAAGCAGACATGATATAAAGTAGAGCAGCTTCCTATTTTGGTTCCTCTACAAAGGAGGTTAAGGGGGACTTTAGGGTTTTCTCTCCGTCAGTCTGTCAGTCCATCAGTCTGGCCTGAAAATTTTGTGCAGAGTTATGGTCCTTGGACTTGGTTCACTTAAATAATCAGTTTTCCACACTTTTTTTGTCATGCTTGAAGAAATGACTTGTGTTTGTTATATAGTTTACACCATGACAAGTTATAAATCAAGTAGGCATTTTGTTCTTGTACAATTAATTTTTAACCGAAAGGAATATATATCCTTTGGCATATAACTAACTGTGTACATTGTGTACCAAATCAACAGACTCATTGTGTATCAAATCAATAGACTTACTGTACCAAATTTGTGTACAATAAACAAATTAGAAGACTATCCAGTAAAATCCGAACTATTCATTTGAAGGCTATTTTAGATATTTGTAAAGACAGATAATGTAGATTTGTTTATTTTTTATGTGGGTTCTAATTTTTGTGGATTGAGGATGATTGTATTTTTTTGTGGATATTTGAATTCATGCTTGAGCCAAAGTGTGCATACAAGATATAGAAATTTGGTTCTTCGTTGGACATTTGAACTCATGGTCCATCTTAACCCACCAAATTCACAAAATTTTTATGCAACTAATAAGGTTACATTTCTGTAAATATAGACATTTCAATTTCCCATAGGAACTCCCTTTAGCTGCTAAAACTGTGACATTTTATTGTGAAGGTTTGTGTAAAATTATATCCTAAAATGGAAAGTTGATATACACTACTATTTTATTCAAAGGTAAAAACATAGGGCTGTACGGCATATTCTCAACATTTATATGCTTTTAACTTTTAAAACATATACAGGTATATATACATATACTAAAATTATGTACTACCCCTACATTAACTTTGTGCCTACTTCAGAATTCATTTTTACAGCAAAAGTGTGTTTTTATACTGGTAACAGTCCCAAGTTATGTCTCTATGACATGAAACATAGAGATCATATCTGAGAACCAGTATGTCAACAAATCAAATTATCTATGAATATAATAGATCTCTCCCAAAAGAATAGTGGTTTGAGAAACAGCTGTATTTACAAAGTGCAACCTTAAATGATATGAATTAAATACTGTAGCAATCTTTGAATATTGTTTGATTCAATATTTACATTGATTTTGTTTTTGATAAATAATAGTACAGCTAAATATGTATTGCTTTTAGGCTAAAGAATGTCAATATTATGTACTTATATTTTGGTACTTCACAAGGTCATGCTTTTTTCATACGGTCCATTGGATGTGTATTAAATGATAATTTAGTCCGATATATTTTTAGTTTTTGTTGGACATTATTTTGGTGAATCTTTGTGTTACTAGATGTTTGCTTGTACATCTTTTGTGCTTTGTGACAGTCTGATGAGAAAAACATTTTCCAATAAAAATAGTAGTGTTGTGCTGTTGCAAATCTCCATCAAGTTGGGTAGGGTTTAAAATAATCATCTCCTTATTTCATACAGTAGACAATTTCTGTACCAAATAGTAGACTTACTCTGTCCAAAATGAGAAAACTATCTCTGTCTGAAACCAGCATACCATTTTCAAAAAGACAAACTATAGGAAAACTTTCAACCTAACCTTGAAAAAATTGTTATGACAAATAAGTAGACAAATTCTTAATTAAACCTACGAACAAACTCTACTATACCATTAGACAAACTTTGCATAACCAGTAGACAAAATCTACTAAACCAGTGAACAAACTTTAAAAAACTAGCAGACTTACTCTACCAAACCAGTACTAACTCTACCAAACCAGCGGATACATTCTATATTAAATCAGTATACAAACTTTTCATCAAACCAGAAGATGAACACTTCAAGAAACCAATTCAACAGATCTACACTAGTTAACCAATTCTTCACTGCATTAAACCAGTAGACATACTATTCCCCAAACCAGTAGACAAACTCTACAGTAAAGCAGTAGACAAACTCTTCACTAAACCAGTAGACAAACTCTTCACCAAATCAGTAGACAACTAGACAAACTCTACATTGAATCAGTAGACAAACTTTTCACCAAATGAGTAGACAACTAGACAAAATCTACATCAAATCAGTAGACAAACTACATTGAATCAGTAGACAAACTCTTCACCAAATCAGTAGACAACAAGACAAACTCTACATCAAATCAGTAGACAATCTCTACACCAAACCAGTAGACAAACTCTTCATATAATCAGTAGACAAACTCTTCATATAATCAGTAGACAAACTCTTCATATAATCAGTAGACAAACTCTTCACCAAACCAATAGACAAACTCTTCACAAAGGCAGTAGACAATCTCTTCATCAAATCAGTAGACAAACTTTTCATTAAATCAGTAGACAAACAAACTTGTCCAAATTAGTCGACAAACTCTTAATTGAATCAGTAGACAAACTCTACATCAAACCAGTAGACAAACTCTACGTCAAATCAGTAGACAACCTCTTCATTGAATCAGTAGACAAACTCTTTACCAAACCAGTAGACAAACTCTATATCAAATCAGTAGACAAACTCTACATCAAATCAGTAGACAAACTCTTCATTGAATCAGTAGACAAACTCTTCCCCAAACCAGTAGATAAACTCTTCACCAAACCAGTAGACAAACTCTGCGTCAAATCAGTAGACAAACTCTTCATTGAATCAGTAGACAAACTCTACATTAAACCAGTAGACAAACTCTTCACCAAACCAGTAGACAAACTCTTCACCAAACCAGTAGACAAACTCTTCACCAAACCAGTAGACAAACTCTACATCAAATCAGTAGACAAACTCTTCATTGAATCAGTAGACAAGTTCTTCACCAATTCAGTAGACAAACTCTTCCTCAAACCAGTAGGCAAACTCTTTACCAAACCAAAAAACAAACTCTACATTAAACCACTAAAGAAACTCCTCACCAAACCAGTAGATAAACTAGTGGTATTTACAAACCACTAAACAAACTCTTTACCAAACCAGTAAACAAACTCTTTAACAACAAATTAGACAAACTCTTTACATTGCGCAAATAGAATAGAAACCAAAATACAATCTCTTCAAAACCAGTACAAATCAGATAAATCAAATATTAAACCAGTAGTTTCACTAAACCAGTGTGCAAACACTAAAACATAGCAGTATTATACCAGTATACAAACATTATATGAAGCTAATAGATAATATCAACTGCAATAACTGTTTTTCTGTGCTGTATGTTTATAGAACGTCGGCTGTTGGACTGCAGTTATAGTTAGGGTTTTGTCTGTACTGTATGTTTATACAACGTCGGCTGTTGGAGTTGCAGTTATTGCTACATTAGCCTGTTATAATAAATAATTATATAGATATGGGAAGATGTTGTATGAGTGCCAATGAGACATCTCTCCATCCAAGTAACAATTTATAAAAGTGAACCATTGTAGGTCAAGGTACGGACTTCAACACGGAGCCTTGACTCACACCGAACAGCAAGCTATAAAGGGCTCCAAATATAACTAGTGTTAGACCATTCAAAGGGAAAACTAACGGTCTTGTCTATATAAGAACGAGAAACACGTATGAACTACATAAACAGACGACAACTACTGTACATCAGATTCCTGACTTACGTTGCTCAATCAATGTGTCACCATGAGGGAACTATAAACAAGTATCATGCAAGTGGATTCTGGTACTTTTATGCCCCTTCTACGATAGTATAGGGGCATTATGTTTTTCGGTCTGTCCGTCCGTCCATTCGTTCGTCCATCCGTCCGTCAATTCGTTCGTCCGTCTGTCTCTCCTGCGGTTAAGGTTTTTGGTCAAGGGTATTTTTGGAGAAGTTCAACCAACTTGAAACTTACTATGGACACATTCTTCGTGTTTATACGTTGTTCAATGTTTGTGTAGGCAGGGGTATTGTTTGTCAATCCTAGGGGAAATGATCAAACAAACAAGTACTTTTATACGCCAAACAGGCGTCTCACATACAAAGGACACAGCACACTTATATTCCACTAGTATTTGACTTGGGGGTAATTGTGATAAAAAAAAAACAACAACAACAACAAAAACAGTAAGGATAACTGCAGATGCCCTTTTCTTTTCGCTTCCAAGAGAACTTTTTTGAAGATTAAAAGTTTCGAGACAGATTGAAAATAAATGAAAACAAGTCGGTTATTAAGAAATTGTCTGAATTAATTTTATATCATAATTGAACTCGAATTTTCATTTAGTTTTATTAACTCTCCAGAATTAATACGCACACATAAAATTCGGACTGTCGCTTTGTCTTTTTTAAAGCTCAAAATTAAGTTAGCAAATACTTGTCAGATTTACTTATCTAGCCCGAAGCCCCTTTCCCTTTTTCCAATGCTACCTCATATCGCAGATCCGCGTCTGAAGCCTCTACGAGATATTTGGAAAGAGTGTGAAAAATATTTTCAGATATATAAGAGAGTTTTAACAACCACATTACAATGGGTCCAAACATAGGTTATATGTGTTTTGTGGTTTGCTCCTAGCGTATTAAGGTAGGATTCAATTGGCTTAAGACATAAGGCTTAAGATAGGGTTCTCACTAAAGCGAGTCCATGAGTTGCTAAACTCATGAAAATCTGTCTGGACTCGCCATTTTCAAAACTGGTGAGTCCAAAGATGTAACAAGATTGAGATATTTTGTAAAACTGGACACATATATCATTATTTTATAGTAAAAGTGAAAAAAAGTATTTAATTTCATTACATATATAGCTCTATAAGGTCATGGAGACTAGAATAATAAATTATATTGCAATAAAATATTTTCTTCTTACTCCATGGCCAAAAATGATGAGTCCCTGGACTCGCCATCAAAAATCTTTAGTGAGAACCATATTAAGACATACAGCTTTATTTATAGTCGGTATAAGCAATACAATTACAAACATAAGCTCTGAAGAACCTTGAAACCCGACAGAACAAAAGCACAACAAACAAAATTCTATCAAGTCAGGCACACATACAAATGAATACAGAAAGTCGGAGTTCAAATTAAGATATATACATGCAACACAAAAGTTCTATGAAGCATCTTAAACGCACACACAGAAACATGCACTTATGAGAAATAAACACAATAGCAAAAGTACGATAAGCACAAAATAGCAGAAGCACTCTATAGTAAACAAAACAAAATGATTTTGTCAGGCAGAAAAGAAAGCATTCAACCAAAATTAATGAACAGAGTTAACTGGTTTTGCAAGCCAAACATTAACATGAGCTGCCAGACCAAGAATTTACCAAGTTCTTGAATTGATTTAAAGATGATCAGTGGCGTAGCTAGGCTTTTTAAGTGTACGCCCTAACCTCGTGAGGGGTTTGAGGGCCCAATCGAATCCAGGTTATAACATCTACTAGTTGTGGGTTCGAGGGGAAGGCACTTTTCTGACATTAAAAACGAATCAATAGCAAGTTGAACATACTTTAGAGACCATCTTTTTTTTATGTTTAATTTATACATTGTTTACACAAATATCCAAACCAGTTACTTTAAAATATGTATATAAGAAACCCGTGGTTCAAAGAAGTAACTCGAAAAAAAACCTTTTTGTGCAAATGTCGTTAATGGATATGAATTGATTAATTTGCATAGATGTTTAGGTGCATTATGAAAATTCGTAAAGGGTTCATTTGGAACCGTGGTTCTCGCCTGGGATTACCGCTTCCCGGGACAATTCAGAATCCATTCATCAGTCCATTACAGAAGTTCAAATAATCAAACATTTTCTGAAGAATTTTTTTTTCTTAAAATGGAATATGACAATATCTGAAAAATTATTTCAAATTTGTAATGTAAAAAATAATAATCACTGACCGTCTATTAATTGCTAAAAGGTAAGTCCGTATGTCAATTGACAAAAAAAAGTATACTTTTAAAAATTTGCTTCATCCATTTATCACAAAAAGCTTCTGTTAACGTTTCATAAAATTCGACAAAGTAATTGAAGTGTAACAAACTTTAACCACAGACTCAGCAGGGGCGGGTCTAGCCATTTTAAAAAGGGGGGTTCCAACTATATGTCCCCTTTCAAATGCATTGATCGGCCAATAAAAAGGGGGGTGTATTTAGAATGTTGCTGTATACTCCATTCCAGGCCCTTTTGTTTTCCAAATTATTAATATCACCAATAATTGATAGGTTCCAGGTCGACGGGTTCAAACAGAAAGATTTTGAAAGTAGATAAAACTGTGCATCTTATAATCGGCATGATTTTATCAGATGATAATACCAATACTAAAAAAGGCATACGCATAGTTATGACGTTACGCACGTTATTGCGTCAATACTGTGTATTCAACAAGTCCACACTAATAGACAGCTTTTCTATAAAATCAGAACAGTTAAGATATATAAAACTTATATCATAGACTAGACACGTAAATACTATTTCGAAAAAAAGTGCAAATTGTTTTATCATACTTTACTGTAGTCTAAAATAAGGATAACATATTGACAAAACGTCAAAAATATGCGTGTCAGACGTAACAGACTATACGCATAATAACTTTTGCAAGGGTGTTTGTGTTCTTCAAAACAGTGTTATATCTACGAAAATTCGAATGAATGATATGCTTTATATATAAAGTATTACAATATTACTGAATATACGTTCCTGTAACGATCAACTCTATTTTTTGGTAAAAACAAATAGTGGTCATTATGGTCAGATTTTGGAAAATGTTAAGTTATCAAAATTTATAGGTTTTAAAATATAAGATTATATGATATTTCGTTTGTACGAAAGCGTATTAGGGACATAGAAAAAATAAAATTGGCAGTGAACTTTTTTTTTTCAAAGTCGAAATTTTGACTTTTCAAAATCTCGAAATTTTGACTTTAACTTGAAATTTTGACTTAAACTTGAAATTTTGACTTTCTAAAATCTTGAAATTTCGACTTATTGAAAAGTCGAAATTTTGACTTTTTTGAAACTCGAAATTTCGACTTTTTTAAAACTCGAAATTTCGACTTATTTTAAACTCGAAATTTCAACTTATTTTTAAACTCAAAATTTCGCCTTTTTAAACTCGAAACTTCGACTTATTTTAAAATCGAAATTTCAACTCATTTTAATCTTAAAATTTCGACTTTTTGTAAACTCAAAATTTCGACTTTTTTTTAAATCGAAATTTCGACTGTTGAAATCTCGAAATTTTGACTTTTTCTAAGTACTTTTAAAACTTTGATGTTAGTATTCAAACACAGTTATAACAATTTTAGAAGGAGTAGACATGGACGAAAATTATTAAAGCGTCATCCACACATTTTGGCAATTTATATTTTGAAATTGGTTTTGTTCTTAAATTAAGATATGGATTAGCATTTAATATTGAATTCGTAAAGAACATGCATGTTGACAGAAAAAAAAAATGTTTTCCCATATTCCATGTTTTAGTTCCCACGACACTGTCATAGAATCGTCAGATCTTAGAACATTTAGCATCGCAGTTTCAAAGGCCTGTTTGGTTTCCCAATAGGATGTCACCGACTTTGCCTTGTTTAAACAATGGTAAATTAAGTAGCCAAAAATGCCATGCATATTCAGGACGACAAATGAGCTGCTCGGTTTTCTAGTTTTGGAATTTTGAAATAATGGTTCTTTTTTCTGGAACATTGATTACACTCTACAAGTTGACATTCTTATGACACAACTATTAACCCTTGTCTTTATATATTTATTTAGACTGTTGAATAAAAGTATTGTCGAATAAAAGTATGTCGTAATATAGGTGTGTCGGAATAGTCGACCTTCGTATGGATAGAAACAAGTGCCTGTGATATCGAATCTCAGCTGATAATGAATTGCTTTAAACAAAGGGAAAGTAAGAAGAACTCCCAGTAGATTCAGACTTTGACTGAAAGAAAATTAACAAATATATAATACGGTATCCTTTCATCGAAAGTCAATTTCATCACTTTTAATCGCAATTACAAGCTATTGAAAAAAGATTTACAAGCTTTTAAACCAGATCTTTTTGATTTATTGGGATTGATTTTGTTTTAACCTAAATTCAAGTGTACGCCCGGGCGTTTTGACGTAAACGTAGCTACGCGCCTGATGATTGCCTTTAGTTAGTTACGAAGCTCATCTGGCAGCTCATTTCAAAGTTTAACACCAGCATACATTAACTTAATTGTAGGCCATATATAGTGGTTCTCGCATGCAGTAGGCTGGTCGTATCTAATAGAGTCAGGGTTTCCTGTAAGTGGATAAGACCATGGAGATAAACAGGACAATTAATCTTTAGTAATGGTTTTGAAGAATTAGTAGAGTGACCAAGCCAACAATTTTTCAACTTTAATAAACCACCCTACATGCAGGCTAAATAATTACTTTTTTTTTAAAGAAAAATGTTTATTCTTTAATTTTTGCCTGATCTTAGAATTGAAATATGGTGCAATTTTTTTTTTTTTTTTAAATAAGGTAAAAGATTAGTGATTGAGTTTTGCACTATTGTAAATTTATTTTAAAAGAGGTTATAAAAAGTATCAAATAATATCTGATAACAATTTCTACTAAAAAAAGAAATGTATAATGAAATAAACCGTGACTTCATTTTCAACTTAATTTGAAAATAATGAAATCACCAAATGCTCATTTTAAAGGGAATTAATTCAGACTAGCAACAATAAGAAAATAGAAGATGGAATAAGAAAATAGAAGATGGAACAACCGACTCTCAATTCGTTTTTTTTTTTTTTTTTTTTTTTTTTTTTTTTTTTTTTTTATGTCGCATGTACTTTTAAAGATATATTTCTGAATTTTACGGCTTATTAAAAATGAATCGAAGTCAATTTGGTTTTTGCTTTTATGTATATCTAATGCCAGTCACAAATATTTCACAAGGCAGTTAAATCAAATGAGTTTAATGATGGACTAAAGTTTCAGCGTATATTCTACCTTAGGAGTCTTTAGGTTTTATGGGACTTTGCCTTACAAAAGCACACATGAACCCTCAGAAAGAGTGGTTGTATGGGGTATTTTAACGAACAAAGGGTATGACAATTTTCGAAAACCTGACATCAGTCATCGTTTTCATCGTCGTCCTTCTTCCAATTTTGCTCGGTGAGTTAAATAATTTCTACCACCATCAGACCCTTCCCATGAACAAATATTGGTATACGCGGCCGATTTCCGTTAGTTGCATACATAGTTGTTATTGCAAGCTGTTTTACCTTGTACGTATACGTAAAAACAAGGCCTTGAAGAAAATCAAACTGACATAGGTCCCTCAAAAAAAAAAACGCATGGCCGGGGGATTTCCATAAGACTGGTATCCTTTGTGGCAACAAATTCCACCCATAGCTTGTTTAGATCTTCATGAAGATACCTTAACTTTCACTTCGGATCATACAATGTTAACGATAATTCCTGATCTCCCGTGAGATCCGTTTGAAAACTTATCGGAAGAGAGTATCACTAGCCCATTAATCAGCACTTCGGTGTTGACATCAGTATCATTTATATGGTCATTTGTATAATTTACCGTTTGCAAAAGTATTAATTATTCGAAATACTAAGGATTTCTTATCCTAGGCATTGATTTCTTTAGCCGTATTTGGTACAACTTTTTGGAATTTTGGTCCTCAATGCTCTTCAACTTTATACTTGTTTTGCTTTCTTACTATTTTGATCTGAGTGTCACTGGTGAGTTTAATGAAGACGAAACGCGCGTTTGGTGTATCAAATTATAAGTCTGGTACTCTTGATAAATATTGTCATAACTTGGAAGATTGAAAGAGGAGAAAATTTCCTCTTCAAGGAGGTGAATTATATCAGATTTACAATATTTCCACATGGTACCATCATCATGGACCAGAGCTGAAGGTATGTGACCAATTAGATATGCCATACTATAGTCACATTATCACGAGCATTAGCAAGAACTAAAGCACGATGAAGTTTGGGTTTATACGTGCTTTAACAAAGTCACCTGCTTTACACATGGGTTTTGAGGTCTGGGTTGTATCATCGAAAGTATTGAGAGAAGACCTCAAAATAGAACTGTAGAATAAATAAAGGAAACAGTAGTATACTGCTGTTCGAAATTCATAAATCGATTGAGAAAAAAAAAACAAATCCGGGTTACAAACTAAAGCTGAGAGAACTACGACACAACAGAAACACAACACTAAAATGTAACACACACAGAAACGAACTACGATATAACAATGGCCATGTTCCTGACTTGGAACAGGACATTTTAAGAAGAAATGGTGGGTTGAACCTGGTTTTGTGACTAGCCAAACTTCCGGCTTTTATGGCAATGTTAAATGTAACATTAAAATGACAACATTACATGACAGGACTACAATACAAATAAATGGGAGAACAAATAGGACAGAGAAATACACGAATAATAGCTATCAGACGTACATGGGCTTCAAAATCATTAGAGCCGCCTTCCACAAAAGATTTAACCACCTAGATTCCACGTTCGGGAGATTTAAGAAGATAATCCTGAACATTTATTTAGGCTTGCATTTCTGTAGAAATATTTATCAATGACTAAGGATGGTCGCATTCGGCAACGTTAAATGAATCTGCCAATTTGAATGCATAAACCTTATCAAATCAGAGACATGCTTCTTGTCTCGTGTCATTGCTTTCAAATTAAACAAAAGAGCCATGAGAGCCTCATACCAAAGGTAATCCTCGAAAAAGTCTGGCATAGACCATTTTACTTTTGGCAACAGCATACAATTAATTGTCAAATGTTTGCACAGCATATTGTTGACCAGCACGATTTGAAATATCTAAATATTGTTTCATAGTTGTAAATACTATTGTCACGTCGCTAGACTTGGCATCTATAACCGGAGCATAGGCTACAGACGAAATTTTAGATTTGGCCTTTTGTAAGAATCGGTCCAAAATGGAACAATTTGTTCAGTTCTTTCTGTAGAAAATGGAATCGAATATAAATTTGTCTCGAAAGGAGTCGCAGAAATACCAAAGACAGTACAGAGATGCCTCGGTTTTCCATAAAACAAGACAGAATCTTCCCATAAACATCAAATAACGAGGAGGTCCATACCGTTCTGTTCGCTTGTCGAAAGGTAAGCATGCCATAAGATTTGTATTCGAATCATTCAACGTCAAAGATCTTTCTAGTCCCCGTTTAACCTTTATGGAGCTCATTTGGGCGTTTGATGATTCGTTTTGATTCTGAGATACAACTCTAGCCATGGAGTGAAATGCATTTTCCCATCGATTGTCTCACCATTTAAGTTAATATTTTCTGCTCCCTCCTGTATAATACGATCACCTTTTCTAAATAGAGCAATACCATAAGGTACATATGACATGTCTTGGTTTCTGTCTATTTTCAAATTTGCTAAACTAGTCCGATATCTACGTACTTCAGAATAGGATGCACAAAAACCATGATAGTAAGTTTGGATTTTCAATAAAAAAGTTAGAGCCAAACTTATGGTGTAATTGTAATGCCAAAGCAAGATGAAAGGGGGTTGACATGTTTATGTTAAAAGCAAGTATGCATTCTGTTATTGCCAGGACTTTTCGCAGTTTGTCAACAGGAGGTTTAGAAACATTACTACAATCTGTCAATGAGCATCAGAAAGGTCCACATCATATTTATTGAACTATAATGCAAAGTTAAAAATTAAAGTTAATTTATAAGAAACACTGAATTGGAAAGGATTCGAAACTTTACAATAGGAAGTTTAAAACATTTAAATTCGGAAAATCATGAAATTATCAATGTAATCTAAATTTACAAATGTTGTAACCACTTCGTTAAAATAATAAAGAGTGTGCTTTCGTTAAACTGAGTGAAAATGGACAAAATTAAGAAAAAAAATAAGGAATTCTAGTTTTACAGTATGAATAAACAATTAAACTCTGTATAAAATGCAAAATAATATGTCAAAAGACAAAAAAAAGTAAAAAATTCAAATTTTTTTCCCATGTTGAAATTTGGAAAAAAATCCAAATCTCTTTTTTCTTTCCATTTTATAAAAAAATGCACCACAGAAAATGTCTACGACCGGGCAAAAAAGGTATTTGCTTTGCAAAAAAAATCGTTTTCAGACTGCAGGTAGGCCGGTCCATTAAAGTCGTCAAATAATAAAATTGAGAATGGAAATGGGGAATGTGTCAAAGAGACAACAACCCGACCATAGCAGAATAGACAACAGCAGAAGGTCACCAACAGGTCTTCAATGCAGCAAAAAAAATCCCGCACCCAGAGGCGTCCTTCAGCTGGCCACTAAACAATATATATATACTAGTTTAGTGATAATGAACGCCATACTAAACTCCAAATTGTACACAAGAAACTAAAATTAAAAATAATACAAGACTAACAAAGGCCAGAGGCTCCTGACTTGGGACAGGCGCAAAAATGCGGCGGGTTAAACATGCTTATGAGATCTCAACCCCCCCCCTAATACCTCTAGCCAATGTAGAAAAGTAAACGCATAACAATACGCACATTAAAATTCAGTTCAAGAGAAGTCCGAGTCTGATGTCAGAAGGTGTAACCAAAGAAAATAAACAAAATGACAATAATACATAAATAACAACAGACTACTAGCAGTTAACTGACATGCCAACTCCAGACTTAATAAGCACCTTTTCTTGATTTGTCACTCCACTATATGTGCAAACCTGCAAATCAAACGAAGTTTATCAAAATGTCAAATCAGCACAATAATTATGCATTGAGTAAGTAAATCAGAGTCGGATTTAGGGGGGGGGGGGCAGGCCCCCCTCCCCCATTTTGGGAAAAAAAATGGTTGCTTATATAGGGAATCACTAAAGCGTGACTGGAGCGGGCCCCCTCTTAGGTAGTCAGTGGGCCCCAACTTATGAAAATTTCTGGATCCGCCACTGTAAGTAAGTAAGTAAAACTTTATTTTGATTTGGCATATTGACAAACAGTATAAACATAAGCTCTAATGAGCTTTTCACCGAATATAAAAACATATGCAATAACAAATAAAACAAAGGCATGCAGCATGCAAAATAAATAAATAAAAAGCAGCACCAAAAAATTAACTCTAAGCAATAGCATATACATGTATCTTGCGAAAATACCAAAAACACATATATGAAGCACTAAATTTTTAAAAAATTTGCAGTTTAAAAATTATTTTTTAAATAATTTATGATTTATAAAGTAAAAATTTCAAATCTTTCAAATTTTAAAAGTGTAAAAACAAAATTTCAGTTGCAATGCAAGCTGTTAATGCAGCATTAAAAGCATAAATATTGTAACACAAATAATCTACAGGCATAGCAAAAACATTCTGTTCCACTCCAGGACTGAACAAGACTTTTAAAATGTGAGAGGCTGTTAACAGTCCTGAAATGGTCTGGTAAGCTATTCCATAAAGTAGCAGCAGCAAAACTAAAAGATTTTTATGCCCCACCTACGATAGTAGAGGGGCATTATGTTTTCTGGTCTGTGGCTCCGCTCGTCCGTCCGTTCGTCCGTCTGTGGTTCCGTTCGTCCGTCCAGGTTAAAGTTTTTGGTCAAGGTAGTTTTTGATAAAGCTGAAGTCCAATCAACTTGAAACTTAATACACTTGTTGCTTATGAGATGATCTTTCTAATTTTTAAGCCAAATTAGACTTTTGACCCCAATTTCACGGTCCACTGAACATAGAAAATGAAAGTGGGAGTTTCAGGTTAAAGTTTTTGGTCAAGGTAGTTTTTGATGAAGCTGAAGTCCAATCAACTTGAAACTTAGTACACTTGTTGCTTATGATATGATCTTTCTAATTTTAATGCCAAATTAGATAATTACCCAATTTCACGGTCCATGGAACATGGAAAAGGATAGTGCGAGTGGGGCATCCGTGTACTTTGGACACATTCTTGTTTACCATATGAGATCGTTCTTACCTGTGGTATTTCCAAAATATTACTGTATCTAAAAGAATATTTAGTGTGTTTAATCTGGAGTAAATTTTGTAAACATAAAGGAGCCAAATTATTTAAAAACTTTATAAGTCTCAAGTGCCTTTGACCGGATGCGTCTTACTTGTAGGGTTGGAACCTTTGCATTCTCAAGAAGAGTTTCAGAGGATGATTAGTAGTCGTCATATACAAATCTTAATGCTCTCTCTTGTATTTTTTCAAGTTTTTTAGAAATTTTCTCTGTACAAAAATGCCAAGCCAAAGGGCATAAATAAAAATTACTCAAAATTAAAGTATGAAAAATTGTAAGTTTATGTAATCTGTTTTAAAATGATCCAATTCTCTTGAGAACATTCAGCTGTTGTGATGCTTTTCTACACAAGTTACTTATATTTGCATCAAATTTTAGTTGGTAATCAATATCAATTCCAAATAACTTTACTGTTTCTTCACATGATAAAATATTTTGCTGAATTTGTATAGATGGATTGCAAAGGTTCTTTTCCCTACAGCAATAACTTGAAATTTATCAGAATTTGCCCTGCATCTTATTTTCTTTAACCCAATCAATCAGCACTTGAGACTCAGATTCCAATATGGATATGAGATGGTCATAATCCGGACTACTAAAAGACAGAGTATTGTCGTCCGCATAATTGTTTAATGTACCATGTTAAACAAAATAAAAAATATCATTTATGAAGACATTAAATAAAAGGGGCCTCAATATAGAACCTTGGGGTACCTCCTTTTGGATGTCACTCAGAACACCGTTTACTTTAATTTGCTGTTTTCTATCAGAAAGATATGATTTTAATAAAGATACCGAATGTGGAGAAGCACCATATGCTAGTAATTTATCTGGTAAAATTTCATGAGGTAAGCAGTCAAAAGCTTTTGATAAATCCATAAGAACTGGTCTGCAGCTATATAAAAGTTTTTGTCTAAGGCTTTACGCCAGTCTTCCAGTAATCTGAGCAGCGTAGTCTGACATCCATGTCCTCTACGGAAAGCACATAGATATCATAAGGATTAAAAATGGAACCAAAGAAATCGCATATAACTGTATTTCAAATATCTTTTCATAAAATTTTGGAAAAATAGGTAACACACTGACTGGTCTGTAATTTGATTTCAGTAGTGGGTCGCTCTTTTTATGTAAGGGTGTAACTTGGGCTTCTTTAAGTTTGTCTGGAAATATGTCCGTGTCTACAGTCAAATTTATAAGACTGGTCAGCTGAGGTGCAACGACAGATTTACTCGCTTTAACTGTTTTTGCTGGTATCCCATCTGCTCTAGTTGCTTTTTCACATTAACTTTCTTGATGATTTTTTCCAATTTTTCTGATGTCACCTTTTGAAATTTAAAATTTGCATCTGTTTTCATGTGATTTTGTTTATGTATGGCATTTATGCTATGATTGTTTAAAGGATCATATATAACATTATTTCCTATCTTCTCAGCGACAGTAGTAAAAAATTTATTAAAAATATCTGATACATCCCAAGTTTTGAATTATTTATAATTTTATTTTCTTCAAATAAAATAATCTTTAAAAGTTTTGCCCTAAAGACATGAAAGAGGTAAAAGGGCAAAATAGAAATTCACAACATATAACGGTTGAAAGCACTAGGCCTGTGTAAGCCTATTGCAAACCAGTGGCGGATCCAGAATTTTTCATAAGTGGGGGCCCACTGACAGCCTAAGAGGAGGAAAGGGATTAATATAAGTTGCAAAACTTGTTTCCCAATCCACTATAAATAAATATGTCAGTTAAACTAACAGACAAGCATCTATAAATCAAAACCAATTAATTTTATTAATTATTCAATGTTAGTTGCAATAAAAAAATGTAGGTAAAGCAGTAATACAATTCAGTGAAGAGACTACGATGTCTGGTACGTATAGTTTCCAACTGGCCCACTTCATTGCATTTATAAGATAAGATAAGATAAATTTTATTTTCCAAATTAGGTCCCCAGGGGGGCATATACACATAACATATATAATTGATACAACATACAGTATTTTACATAACATTGTAAATTTATAAATTGGTCCCAAAACAGAGTTTGGTCACTGGAAGTCAAAGTCAGTCAGGCTTTCACTTAGGATTTAGTGTCCATGGATCCGTTCCAGAGAAACCAATAATAAAGTACGAATACAAAATAAACTGACCTAGGAAGTTGTCAAAATTTTGATCATATTTGTTGCTGATTTGAAAATATTACAGCAAACATATGATCACATATCAATCAGATTTAAATAAGTTACATAAAAGAATAGATTTCACGATTATATAAAACAAATCACTAAAAATTTGCAAGGACTTGTTAATGATTTTCGCTCGAAATTCTATTAAAGGTCCTCCCGAGGAAACAAAGTGATCACTGGTCAAGTTACTTCACGTCAGCAAGGTGCTCGTTGTGTTAGTAGAGGGCGCATTGATCGTAATTAATTCAATCTCATATTCATTTCCATATCGAGGCAAGTAATCTTTATTTGTCATGGCGGGACACTGAAGCGCACATGTCTTCCCATCAAACACAGTTCAGAAACATAGATTACATGTAAGTATGAATTAAATTGAGGCCTTTTTCGATACTTTGTGACTTATTTTGTCAATTTTTAAAAAGTTTTCTGTCAACACTGTTGTCGATTTCCCATGAGGAATGTAAGTTTCACCGGGTCCATTGTGCGTTTTCAAAACATGGCGTTTTTGTTATGTGAAGAAACAATGATATTAGGTGAAAACATGTATTTATTCTTAGATCGGGTACTGTTTCTTGATTTGAAATGGTGCAGAGGAATAACAAGAAGCTTAAGTACAATTTTCTATATTTTTGTCTAGGTTTTCTTTGTTGTCTTGCAGAAATTTATTTTTAAAATTAACAAGTTTTAGACATGACCGAGCAGAGTTCATCTGTTTTGAGACATTTGATTGGTCGAGACAAGTGTGTCACTGGATGTTTATACCGACTATTGTCATACATTTTAGGTCGTAATTTAATTTAGAACAAAAGATCATGAAAGTTTATCTATTGTTTCATTCTTGAAATACTATCAAAACCAAGTTATCAGTGTTGACAATCTAAGTCTGATTTATTTAGAGGAAACACTAATCATAAAAATGATTAATCAGCTGATTCAACGAGATGAGTCATTGATCCACCCAAATGGTCAGTAACCGTCCAAATAACAACCCCCAGATTCTAGGTTATTGTTCACCAGGGCATTTCATAACTATCTGTTTACTATATTTAAATTGACTCTTTCAGTCAGTGAGTACAATGTTAAAGGGTGGGTTCCTTTGTCACAACAAACTAGGTTAAATATAGAACGTAGTGCTTCCTGTCTCTAATAAACAATAAACAAAGAACAGCATCAGTCATCAAGGAAAAATTAATACTATAACTGGGGAAATAGTAAAAGGATAGTAATACAGATTTGTGATTTGAATTTATTATCATGGCTATTAGTTATGGAAAACAAAATTGTTGACATTAATTACATTGACATTGTATATGTGGGTAAGTTAAAGTAGATTTAGGGGAAGACACATTTTGTTGGTGACATAATCTCAAGTGATTAAATAATGTGACTATAGTGATTAGGTCGCTAGGGCATAACAATTGTCAGGACTAACATTAACTTGGAAAGAATAATTTAAAAAAATAACACTATGCCTCATTTATAATAGCTAAGTTGCAGAAGTTCTTTATAAATGGTTGTTGTCATAATTAATAATAGAGATTGATTCAAAATATTTTTAATTTTTTAGGCCAATTTTAATTAATAGATTGATTTTCTTTCCCACACGCCCTGATATTTTATTATCCCTCGTTGCAGATGGGGCATAAAGGTTAACGCTGGTCTGTCTGTATGTCCAACAATAAGTCTCTGTCTGTAACTTCAGATTGCCTCAACCAAATGTGATGTCATACATAATACTTATTACCTCAAAACTCAGATCAACTTTGAATTGTGGTGTCACTTTTACCATCTAGAGTTATGCCCCTTTATAACAAATGGAAGAAATTCTGAATTTTTCATTCTCTTCACAGACTTATGTTTTACTCAAGTAAACGCTATGAATCATATACACAATGCTTATAACCACAATATACATATCCAGTTCGAATTTTGGTGGCGTCCATTTTACCATTCTAGAGTTATACAGTAGATATAATATGAGGCAGGCATTACCTGTGAATGGGGACGGTCTGTATTTTTTTTTTAATTCAAACATGTTGATAAAAGAAACGGAAATACCGTAACGTTTCCGATATTGGTTCTGTTGTTAGGGATTTAGTTGTGACGTTATTTTAGTTATGACGTCATATCCAATGTAAACAAAGAAACGCTGTTATCCAGGTAACGTTTTTTTCATATCAAACAATTATTAAAAATGATTGGGTGTTGAATTCCTTCCTATATTTGTTGATATGTTGATAAATATACATTTTTTTTTCATTTTTTTTTATGGATTTTTGTACCGTAATTGGGGACTTTGTCCCCATATTAAGATGGTATCAGTGCCAAAGAGACAACTCTCCATCTAAGTCACAATTTGTAAAAGTAAACCATTATAAGTCACAATTTGTAAAAGTAAACCATTATAAGTAAAACGTATCGACTTCAACACAAAGCGTTGGGTCACACCGAACAGCAAGCTATTGATGGCCCAACAAATTACTAGTGTAAAATTGTTCAGACAGGAAAGCCAAGTCAATTTAAATTTAAAAAAAATTAGGAACCCTAATACAAACGACAACCACTGAACATCAGGTTCCTGACTTTGGACAATGCCTGTTTTCATTTTTCATTTCCATTCTCTGCATCAACCAAATATTATAAATCTTGCACACTGCTTTATTCCAAAAAACTCAGTTGTATGCAAGCAGGGACATCATGTGTATCCCATTGACACATTCCCCCCTTTTAAGCTCACCTGACCTTATTTTTTATACGATTTTGTAATCTTTTACAAAAATCTTCTCCTGAAACTACAAGGCCAAATTTAACCAAACTTAGCCACAATCATCATTGGGGTATTTAGTTTAAAAAAATGTGTCCGGTGACCTAACCAACTAAGCAAGATGGCCGCCATGGCTAAAAATAGAACATAGGGGTAAAATGTGGATTTTGGTGTATTTCTCTGAAACCAAAGCATTTAGAGCAAATCTGACGGGGTGAAAATGTTCATTAGATTAAGATCTATCTACGCTCAAATTTTCAGACAAATTCAACAACCCGTTGTTGGTTTCTGTCCCTGAATTGGTTATTTTAAGGGAATTTTTGGTTATTATCTTAGATATCATTATAGTATCTGATAATATCTAATATCTCATACTATTAATTATGTTTTAACCTTATTTCACATGATTTACAAAGCATCAGTAAATACAAGTGAGTGACACAGGCTCTTGAGAGCCTCTAGTTTAAAATCTACAATTTCTAGATTTTGTTCCGCTGTTGGTAACTGCACTAATAATTATGTTTTATACTAAATTTCTTATTGCGAAATATTGACATGGTTTTCTATTCCAAATGTAGGATAATGATATGTCTGTTTTCATTTTTCTTTTCGGTTCTCTGGTTGATGCGCATGCATCTTGCACAAGAATCTTCAAAGCACCAACCCTAAAATTCTCTATACATATTTGGATTTCATCGTTTTCCTCTGCACTCGATTAACTTGTTATTTATATCAATACTTGCTTGATTATTCCTCTTCTTTATCATTCATGGTTATATCTATCTGATGTCTGTAAAGTAGCTGGCAGGGCCATTCTGAAACCCTGCTTCATTTTATATATATGTTACAAACATATCTCAGAAAGCCAAGGCGAACTGATGCAAGTAATCTAGAAGAGATCAACCTTGCACATATTTGTACTGATTGAATACTTGTTTCTAAAATGATGCTATGAAAAGCGCATACGATTTAATATGACAGATTTAAAATGTATGATGTGTTAGTTCCTTTAGAGTGGAGCTAACAATATTGTATTCAAAGCTCCAACTGCATAAATTGGTAGTTTAATGGTCGCAAATACCCCTTTTACTGCCAGGGCTCTGCTAATGCGTGCCCAGTAAACTTAATTTGTCACCTTCAAATCACCAATTGATGTGGTCAGAGGTTAAGATACAATACAGTTATCTTCTAATTCTTACCCTTGTTATACTAAGATTTTCCCTTGTCCTGACTAATCAGGCAACCTTTATTTCATACCCTACTTACTTTTCTCTTACCATTGTAGAAAATTTAAGGAATTGATGAGAGCAAAGACATATAATTTTCTTGTTGAATGCATGTCATTCAGGCTCCTAAATGCAGGTGCCTCTTGTCAAATGACCAGACTTGTCCCATACACATACTTAATGTACATTAGAATTTTAGATCTAAACTTAATTAACACTACATTTTAAGGTGAAAGCTAACCCTAAAACCTGAAACGTTAACAAACCCTAACCATAGACAGATCTGTAGGCTTTCTCTGAAGTATAGGCCTGGTAAAGTAATGAAGGCCAAACCTCCAGTGAACGTGTTCATCATAGAAAAGCATATTATTGATGCAGGCAATAACTCAACATGTAGTGTTTCTCCCAAGCATGTTAACAATGGACAGACACCATGCCCAGTTTCTCCCAAGCATGTTAATGGACAGACACCATGCCCTGTTTCTCCCAAGCATGTTAACAATGGACAGACACCATGCCCTGTTTCTCCCAAGCATGTTAACAATGGACAGACACCATGTCCTGTTTCTCCCAAGCATGTTAACAATGGACAGACACCATGCCCTGTTTCTCCCAAGCATGTTAACAATGGACAGACACCATGCCCTGTTTCTCCCAAACATGTTAACAATGGACAGACACCATGCCCTGTTTCTCCCAAGCATGTTAACAATGGACAGACACCATGCCCTTTTCTTTTCTTGATAAATGACGCCTTGCCCTTTATATACGACCGCAGAAAAAAATTTTGGATAGTATAATGGTATGATGTCATTGTCGTCATCCGAAGACCCATTTGGTGTCCTGACAATAACTTAAGTTTGTGAATGGATCTCTAAGAAATTTAATAAGAAGGTTCAATACCTCAAAAGGAAGGTTGGAATTGATTTTGGGGATGATGGTCCCAACCGTTTAGGAATAAGGGGGCCAAAGGGGGCCCAAAACAAGCATTTTTCTATTTTCAGTATATTAACTTATGTATAAGTATTTCAATTGCTCTGAAATTGTACCACAATGTTTAATACCACAAGTAGAAGGTTTGGATACATTTTGGGGGTTATGGTGCCAACAGTTTAAGTATTTAAAGGGGCCAAAACTAGCATTTTTGCAGTTTCTGGACAATAACTTGTGTAAGTGTATGGATTTCTCTGACATTGTACCACAAGATTCGATATATCTCAAAAGGAAGGCTGGGATTGAGTTTGGGGGTAATTATCCAATTCATGCTGGAATTGGGGGCCAAAAACAAGCATTTTTCTAGTTTCCAGACAATAACTTTTGTTTAAGAATATGGATCTCTCTGAAATCGTACTACAAGGTTCCATACTACAAAAGAAAGGCTGGATTTGAGTGATTGGGTAATTGCTCCAAAGGAGGGGGGAGGTTCAAAAAGTTTGGGGGTGTCCAATTTTTTAATGGATTCAATTTTTTTTTTTACTATGTCAAAAATTTGATCACAATCAAAATTCAGACAGAATGAAGTTTGAAACTTGTGTCCAAATTTGCCACAACTGTTCAGGGTTCAACCTCTGCGATTGTTTCAGGCTGCGTTCAGCGAAGCATTTTATTTCCACTTCTTTGGATGACACCATTGTCTCGAAGATGCCATACATAAATAAAATTTCATGTCCATAGGTGCCCTTTTTGTCATTAAGTCTGGTGCAGAGATTATCGTAGGAGGATCCAAAAGCTGGGCCCCCCTTTTGTGGGAAAAAATTGGTTGATTATATAGGGAATCACTGAAGCATGACTGGACCCCCCCTTTTTTTTTAGGTCAGTCAGTGGGCCCTCCTTCATTTTCCTTACAAGAAGTTCTGGATCCACCACCAATTTTACCTATTACAATGTATATGTTCACTCACATGACTAGGTCTCAGATATTATACCCTTTATAATTCCATTAAGTCTGATAGAGAGAATACACTTACATGACTTAAGGTTTTGTGGGTTGTTAAGATTTTGTTGTTGAATTAATTCATCTTTTCCCCATTATGTAATGGCTTTACAACTTTTAATTTATATCATTAGAAAGGTATACACATGAACAAATTAAAATGACTGACCAGGATATGTGAGTTCAATTTGTTATAAAAGGGTTGTCTATGGTTTTGAGATGAAGAATAGTAATCAAAACACTTATAGTTTTGTCAAGTGTGTGTAAGGATTTTGTTTATGTCAAGTGTGTGTAAGGATTTTGTTTATGTCAAGTGTGTGTAAGGATTTTGTTTATGTCAAGTGTGTGTAAGGATTTTGTTTACTGAATTGATAAACCATCTTTCCCCTGAACACATGTTTTTAATTTGTCCAGCATCTTTCATTCGGTTGTCTTTGTTCAATAAACATTAACATCATCAGCCAACTTTCCTAATAATATTAATTATTGATAAATGAAAGCATTGTAATTATTCATAAACATTGTCACTTGATAAAAAAAATCTTAGCTAACTATGTGTTGATGCTGTTAGTGAATCAGAGAGTTCTAAACAAAGAATCATGACTCACTCTTTCTCCTGAAAATAGCACAAAGAGAAATTGAGTCATGATGCTAGTTAACCAATGTTAAAAAGGGTAGAAATGTTTAATCATAAAACAGCTACTTTCACACTTAGTTACTTAAATTGGACAAATCAATATGCTTTAACAGGAACAATTGAAATTGAAGTGATTTTACCTTGATTATATAATTAGTTATACTTGAGACCATTTGTACATAATTACAAGTATAAAAGGAGAAGAAACCATGTTTTGCATATACACATATATATATATATATATATATATATATATATATATATATATACATGTATATAATATGTATATAATATATATCAGTAAATGGAAAGTGCAAAAAATGGAATTTAGTAAAAAAAAAACAAAAAAAACACAGACCTAATTGGGGTGTAAATATATTGGGACAGGTGCTTTGTTCAGTTATTAAAAACAAGGAAAATTTAAGAAGGTGGAATATTTATTCTACATTTCTCTTTGTCTGGATCAGGAATATGATTTATAGTGCTGCATGACAGCTGTCCTCAGTTCAAGCAGATGTTCCTTTTACTGGTATAAATAACTTCCATGTCATTTAGTAATTTTTTGCTGAATAACAAATACTGAAAAACCAAAATAAGCTGCTTTACTTGGGATATTTACCCAATTTATACATTTTTAAAAAATTAACTTCAAAAGATTGTTGTTGTCCAGTGTCAGTGGCTTAAATCATAATTAGGGGTATGTAATGTTACCTCAATTTGACCAATATACATTGAGTAAAATTTGAATGAATTTAATACATTTAATTGCATTATGATATAACCTTAAACAAAATCAAAAGAATTATAAGTCTTGATAATAAACATTTAGCCCTTAAGAGAAATTAAAACTATTTAAACTATTTATGTTATACTGACTTGTACATGAAACAAGGACACTTACATCATTAAATCAGGGGCTGATCTTTTCTTTTCCAATTGTCCCAGTATTGCACAGGCTTCCCTAAATATTGGACCATTTGACATTTATGTTGCAGGCTGAATAAATATTTTATGATTTTGACGATGTCTGCAGCATACAAGCCTTTTGATAATTTGTCCTTTGTTTAATATTTAATTTCATGGGCCTACTTCGATTCGTCCAACTCGGGTTAACTTTAGTTGAAAGGTCAGTGCTAATGCGCATGTTCGCAACCGTTCCGAATCGAAGTCAAAACTCTTCCATTGAGTTGGTTCAAAAGGTCAAACTCGGGGGGTTCCGTTGTATCCAACAAATGATAATGAATCCACAGTACATGTATCTATAAAACAATAATAAAAGGCATGGAAGGATTAATGTCGGTAATAAAAAGTAACATATGCTGCCTAGAAGGGGAATGCTTTATTATTCCTTGAAGAATTGTTATGATTCTAAAGATATGAATACTTCTGTGAAATCCTGATTGCAATTAAACCTACATTGTAAATAAGGATGCTGAAAAGGTTTAGCAAATCAGACATCCACATAAATTATTTTGTTATTTATGTTGTATTTTTTTTTATAGTGTTGTACTTAGTCAAGAGTGAAGATATTTCAGGTGTATATGATATATTTCTCTTTTTATTTTCAGTAAACTGAACAAAAGTTAGAAAGAAAATAAAAATCGTTATGGCTTCTCCAACTCCCTCACAGAGTGATACTGTCACTACAGCATCAACCACCTCAAACTCCTCAGATAGTGAGATGGAAAATGCAGGACCCAACACAAGATGTTCAATTTGTCATGAAACGTATACCATACCTAAAGTTCTTACATGTTTTCATACATTCTGTCAACCATGTCTCGAGAAGACACAAGAAGTAGCGGATAAAATCACATGTCCAGAATGTCAACAAGATACATACCTTGGAGGTCAAGGTTTAACTGGACTCCTACCTGATTATGCTGTCAGCAATCTCCTTGAAACGAATGCATTAGATACGAGTGCCTTACATTGCACAGGCTGTAAAAGTAAAGATACAAATGCAGTGGCCAGATGTTTTGATTGTGCAAACTTTCTGTGTGCTAACTGTGTGATGGCCCATCAGTTCATGCACTGTTTTGAGGGACATCGTGTGGCCAGTTTAAGTGAGTTGCAGGGAAATAAAGAGGATAAGACTGAGAAATCAATATACTGTCCCAGACACAAAACTGATGTCCTCAAATTCTTCTGTAAAACATGTCAGCAACCCATCTGTAAAGAATGTACTGTGTTCGATCACGGTCGAGGACATGACTGTCAGTTTATTATGGATATCGGTGAAAAACAACTAGAGATGATGCAGCATATTAACAATGATGCCAAACTTAAAGCCAACGAGCTACGCATGTCAGCAAAAGGAATCGAACATCTCTCAAGCCGTCTTCAAGTTCAGTATCACAAAGCACAGAATGATATCAACGATACATACAACTTTTACAGAGCCATGTTAGAAGAGAGAAAACAGGAGTCATTGAAAGAGTTAGATCAAGCATACAACACCAAACAAGTGGCCATTAGTGGCCTGGCAACCAAAATACAGGACAACATAGATCGGTTGTACCTTGGTTGTGAATTCTTGGAGAAGATTTTAAAGTATGCCAGTGTTACAGAAGCCCTTCTGTTCAAGAACCTTGTTGAACAACGATTCCACAACATGTTCAACTTCTGTCCAGATCTGAACAACCAGTCATACATAGATATTGAGTTTGTGTCTAATTTCCAGGCCATTACTGCCGGAGTACGTAATACCTTTGGCTACATTCGTGAAGGCAATGGTGATATGAATGGACCAGTACAGAAACCTCAACCTATAGCAAGGCCTAATGGGCTGGTGTCCACTTCACCACCTCTCACCAATGGTCATAACATCTTTGAAGCTCCACCATTGACCAAGGAGTTTGGGTCACAGAATAGTTTGGTTTTCCCAGCAAACGATACCAATATGTATGAGAAATGGTCCAATGGACTGGACATCTTTCAGAATGGAATTGATGTATTCTCAACTAGTGCCGATCCGCTGTTTGACTTGACAACTAAACTTAATTTGAGCGGGCTCTATCCACCAAAATCTCAGATCAAACGACAAAAGATGATCTATCATTGTAAGTTTGGTGAATTTGGAGTGATGGAAGGACAATTCACAGAACCAAGCGGTGTGGCTGTTAACGCACAGAATGACATCATTGTTGCTGACACAAATAATCATAGGATTCAGATCTTCGATAAGGAAGGCAGATTTAAGTTCCAGTTTGGAGAGTGCGGCAAGAGAGATGGACAGTTACTTTACCCAAATCGAGTTTCTGTCGTCAAGTCATCAGGTAATGATAATAATAATAATTCTTTATTTTAAGAGGGTTACACAGTTAGCTATAAGACTAATCTTCCCTGAGGCCCTCATTGTATTTTATGAATTACAATGAAATATAACCAGTGATATTGTTTGCCTCAAATTACAGCCGAAATTTGGCCTTTTCCCTTAGAGAAAATTCCGAATTACTAAAAAAAAAATGGCTTTAAATTCCTCCCAAAAAGTTTTACATTTTCCCCAAACAGTGATGGCATTGGTAGTAATGTTTGTAAATATCGTGTTCATGTTATTATTTTTATATTAGAAAGCACAATTTGAGATCCGGTTTTTTGTTCAGAATCATCATGGTGTTTGTAACACATGTAGTTTTCAATGCATAAAGTACCATCATTGCTTCTGTTTCTTTCCCCTCTCCGAAAAGTACCTTTCAGGTTGAAAATGTCTGACAACCAAAATATACATGAAAAAACAGTGCAAAAAAGACAGCAAAGGTTAGCAAAAAATTGGAGATGTTTTTAGAATAAAATATACAAATTTCCCAATTTCAATAAAAAATATGCTTTTTTCCCAATAAAAAACAGTAGAGATAGTTTTGAAAAATGACAACAATATCAACTGTATAACAAACAATTACAAAATATCAAACAAACACTATATACATGAAAAAATGAAATACAAAATTGTTATGAAATATTCAATTTTCAAAACAGATAAAAATTACAAATTCATATAGTATTGGCATCATTCAAATTTTCTCAATAATACATGTATCTTACAATGTAAGATTGAGTAAATGTTTGAAAATTATGCATTTAGAATTACACAGCTTCTTATATGTTCCAACAAGTAATGTTTTAAATCTTTTTTGAATAAGGTTGATTTTTTCAGGGATATTGGTAAGTTATTCCATACTACATGTATTATAGATCCTGAATATAAAAAAGATTTCTTATACAACTCTATATTGGCTTTTGGAACTTGTTAAATCATTAAGACTATAATATTGGTTTAATAAAATTAAAATTATTTCTGCCATTTCAGGTGACATCATTGTTACTGAACGAAGTCCAACCCATCAGATACAGATATACAACCAATATGGACAGTTTGTACGTAAATTTGGAGCAAATATACTTCAACATCCAAGAGGGGTTACCGTTGACAACAAAGGCAGAATCATTATCGTAGAATGTAAAGTCATGCGAGTCATAATTTTCGACCAGTTTGGAAATGTCATTCACAAGTTTGGATGTTCTAAACACCTAGAGTTTCCAAATGGAGTTGTCGTGAATGACAAAGAAGAGATCTTCATCAGTGACAACAGAGCTCACTGTGTTAAAGTTTTCAACTATCAAGGTGCCTATCTTCGTCAAGTTGGAGGTGAGGGTATAACCAATTACCCAATAGGAGTAGGAATCAACAGTGCTGGCGAGATTCTGGTAGCAGATAATCATAACAATTTTAATCTCACTATCTTCACCCAGGATGGACAGTTAATAAATGCATTGGAGAGCAAGGTAAAGCATGCCCAGTGTTTCGACGTGTCCCTGATGGATGATGGATCGGTAGTTCTGGCGAGCAAGGATTACCGCTTGTATATTTATAGATACGCTCAGATTCCAGGATTAGGGATTTGATTCATGAAGGAAGCCAATTAGTTTGAAGTGTTCATTGGACTGACGCGGATATCTGACTATTACTGGCAGTGAGTAGCATTGTTTACGAATAGTTTCCAGTTAAAGAGAAAGTGAAGGTCAAGATGTCAAAGCAGATCTGTTTAATTATACTAACAATTCAGGACACTGGATTTCTGTTAACAGAGAATACAGTATGTTGTTGTTTTTTTTACTAGCCAATTATGAACTAGTCATAATCATTGATATATTTTTTGTTTGTCAAATTTTACAAGAAAAAAAGATGACAGCCATATTGGCAAAAAACTGACATTAATGTAATGAGCATATCTAATGCATGTCAATTTTTGTATGATTTGCCTAAGTGGCTATTTTTTCTAATGCATGTGATTTTTTTACTGTTAAAAGATCAGTATTCAGTACAAATGCCTGTCGATCAAACTGGTAATTATATATATGAAATTAGAACTGTATTTTGATGGCATGAGTTTCTTTGTAGCAGAAGTCATTCTTGTGCTATATTTATGTGATAGCCGTGTTTTTTGTTGTGGCATTCATAAATTTAATTTGCCCGCTTTGTAATTTTTGTATGTTATCAAATTATTTGCATGGTGTTGACAATTTAGATATTTTGTGTTATTTTATATATATCTGTTTGGTTACCATGGTTACTATAATTATTATTTTGTTTAATATTTTCCTTTAGTTAATTGTTGGTGTTTTCAAGATATTATAATTTATGTTCATATAGATTATTTACTTGTTCAAAGGAGTTACTCCCCTTTGAAGCTACCTCAAAGTAAACTTTACTGATCAAAAGTCATTAAAAAATAGTATTAATTGTAAACAATTACATTTAAAAGAAAAAGGTACAAAATCTGCTTATTTTTAAATAGACTATTCAAAGATATGAATATAGGTGAAGATCAAATAAAAGCTTTTTCTACCCATATTTACTAGAAATTGTAGAACATGAATGTAATTTACTAAAATACTTTAAAACCATGTTAATTGTGAAGGTAATGTTTAGAATCTAATTTTTAGGATGATCTGATTTTTCTCAATGCAATTTAGAAAATATGTGGTTTAAAACTGTACTTCATTTATATATATTAGGAATCTGTTAAAACATTGCACATGTTGAATGACTGCCACACAATTTATTTGTTTTATTTCATCATGTGCTAGAACAAGCACGTTTTTAATAGCTTTAATTTATTTGTGAATTTGTGCAATGGGTATTATACCATATTTTGTTAGCAAGTTCTTAAAATTGTAATTTTAAAATGAAAAATGAATGAAACTTAAAATTAATGACCGTCTCAATAAAAGATAAGCCTTGAGACAAATACTCAACTTGAGACTATTAAATGTACAAACAAGATGTTTTCATTATATAGGTTGCTGGCATTATTATTATTAAGTGGACAAAGTCGGTGTTTTTGTACAAATTTTGATAATTTTCTAAGATAATTTTTTAACGTTTTTTGTATTGATAGTCCTGTTATTATATAAGTGTATATTTGATATACACTGGGAAACAAACATGCATGCCATATAGTCTATTGTTGTCTTTGAAACAAAAAACAAAAAAAGAAAATACAAAAAAATGCTTTGTGCTATATAATCAGTGTTTAAACATGTTACATGCCAGAAATGGTATAATAACGTTAGATTTTTTAACGTGTTGTATAATTGTAACATGATTAAGGCTGATCATGAGACGTGGGAATTTTTCTTGCACTAAAAAATGAGATAAAAAATTGTTACAGTAAATGTTTAGAAAAAGGATAAGTCTTTAAGGATTACAAATTTATTGATATTTAAAATTAATATATCTCATTTAGCAAGAGAAATTCCTGTTGTCGGTTGTTGCTCATAATGAATTGTGTTCAGGGCGTGAAATATTTTTCTATAAGTTAGCTGTTATTGTTGATAGGGGTTGTGTGTTACCATGGTGTCTTCCTACAAATCTCTATTCATGTTTCCATGGTGATTTGGAAGAAATAATATAATAAAGTTGTTAAAAAATATCTATCCATAATTAGACTGAAGAATAATATAATTCATTTTTGGAAATTTTTCAAAATTCATTTATATTTTAAACATTTGCCTTATGTTCTGAGAAGAAATATCCAATAAGATACATTTCAGGTTTTGGCCATGGAAAATGAATACTGGTTGTACATTGAACTGTTTTATCTAAGTTACAGTTTATAACTGTGAATTCCTTTGTATTTAATGGGTACCAGATTACAATTCAACAATTAAAGCCAAATTAGATTCTTAAGCTCCAGTCACAGTTGACAACCAGGGGCGGATCTAGCCATTTTAAAAAGGAGGGTTTCCCAACCCAGAGTAAAGGGGGGGTTCCAGCTATATGCTCCCATTCAAATGCATTGATCGGCCCAAAAAAAAGGGGGGGGTTCCAACCCCCGGAACCCCCCCTCTGGATCCACGCCTGACAACCATTCTGTGGATTACATCTGTAAAATTAAATTTGATTGGTTGACAACTTGAATTAAAAAATGAATTTATGGAATTATGAATAAGGGAAGAAAAGGTTTGATATGCTTTGTAAATAAAGGCATGTTAAGGGTAGCTGTTAGATTTTTTTGTTGAAATTGGTATCCTTTAAAACTTGTGTCTTCGCAGTTACGGTTAATGTTTTTCCAAAAAACACTACAGAATAATACATGTGAGAAAGCCTTAATATTTTACAACGGAAATTTTTCGTCAAAAGTGGAACCACTCTGCTGTTGTTATTCGTTATAATTGTGCTATTTTGACAAGATTGTTTTTTGTTATGTAACCAGTGACTTACATGCACTTGTTTGCATCATTCGGCTGGTGCTCAAAGCATCCTATCATATTCATCGTAGACTTCATCAAATTTCTCTCTGGAATTGTCTCAAAATAATTTACCAAAGGGTTTTACCAGTTTGGTTTCTGGATTTTCCTTTTTTCATGTTTTGTAAAGCATTTTAGCTTAGAGCTTGTTGATTTCTTCAACACCAATTTGAAACTGAGAAGCTAAATTTACTGAAATTCTAGACAGAACAGAGACTTTAAAAGCTTTATGTTAATATTTTTTTTTTTATCAAAATACAGAATTCACAAGCCTTGTTAAGTAGACCACTTTGGAGAAAAATAAATTTCGAGAGATAAGATTAAACTTTCCACCTAAATAAAAAGTTAAAAGGATATATGAGAATCAATGTCCATATTAATGCTAGATAAATTGATGTTTTGTTTCCAGAGAAAAATCGTGTATGAACATTCCCATTAAAGCCACCACACCTTTCATTAGGAGATCGACCAATGAAGTGAGAAGTCACTCATAATCAGAGATTTAAATAATTGCCTCAGTTATTTTTTTGTTGTTATAATTTATTTTGCCAGTTGTTATTACAATTATATTATTCATTGCTTTATTTATCAATGGATGTTTCCATGGAATCAGTCGTTAAGATGTTTCCATGGAGAATGTCAGTAGATGTTTGTTGTTAATATATATATGAATTCCATGTTTCTTGTAAGAGTTGTCTCATCTTATGTTTCTGACAAGAAGGATCTGCTATAAACTTTTCATATAATCTGCACATCCCGATGTAATACCCGTACATCTTGTTGCATCTTAGCACAGAAGTGCATGAATAAATTAGAAGGGTTATTCTTTAAAAATAGAACAAAATCTATAATTTGTGTTATAAGTTCAACTTAGGAAGTTAATGACTATTTAGACTTTATGTTTGCAAGTCTCCAAAAATAACAATGATAACTAGAAACTTCACAAAGGATCAGTTGAGGTGCTCCCTTGGATTTAGCATTGAAACATAAATTCTATAAAAACAAAAAAGTAATGCCTTTATGTTATATGCATACCATGGTTACAAGATTATTTAACCACTAGTCCATACACAATAGTCGGTATTGAATTAGTTGAGGTAGTTATGGAGATGTTTCCATGGAGTTAATTGTACAATAGACAAGTGCCATTTTAAATGTTTGGTTTGTTGTTTTTTGTTTATTTATTTTGGAGTGTTATGGTGAATGGTTATAAAAGTGTCCACTTTCTTGTCAAATCTTCTTCATTGCTGTTGTTATACATTACTGTAGTATAGCCATTTATTCATTGTATATATGTTATCTTAATTGTCCCATTAGTGGTCTCCCCTGTATAAATGTATGATAATTGTCTCCCTTGATAAGAACTCTTCTTATTAAGAGAAAATGATACATTTTATTTAGAGAAGAGGGTCATGAAATTAAAATGTGAAAATTAATTACTTGATCAACCATTAATTGATGCTTAACATAAGTTTTTAAAGCAGGAAAATACCTGTTGCCAAGGTTACAGGATGACATAATGGGATAAATAGGGTAAAGATTGTCTGTGATTTGTGTGTGAATTGATGACCAGTATATTTTTTACTTCAGGTTATTTTATTTTTGTTATTTCAAAAAAGATAAGAAAAATCATTATACGGAAGAAGCAATTATAAAGCAATATTCACTTTGATTTTGTTAGTCCCATATTTTAACTTGAGGAATAGTATCTTCCGCTACAAATAAGATACACTATTTCTAAAGTGTTTCTCTTGTGTTACATTTAAATCCATATCATAATCAAGTGACTGTTAATTGTTAAAATTATTTGATGTATACAGGCTTGGGTTACCATAGTTACTGTTAATAACATGGTTGATTGTGTAAACATCTGTCCTAGCATATCGTTTAAGTTTGGTAAAGAAAAAATGGCCGAGTCCTGTCGTGGGTGTTGTTTAAGCTTGTTGATAAAAATAAACATTGGTGCAGTTTCTAGTTACATGTTTTGATATGAAAATGGTTGATAAAACCTACAAAAGATTTCGTTAATAAATTGTTGTTAATATTTTTTACCAGTCCGAAGATTGTTTTGATTGGTCAGGCTATAGAGTTTGAGTTCATGCTTGATAAGGTACAAATTTGATGTATATCCTATATATTTTTCAAGGGAAATGTGTTTTTTTCTGATATTTTTTTTTTCAAGTTAGATTGTTGACCATATATATATGTTGCTATTTGATCTGCTAAAATTACCTTTTTTTATTGCTGTTAACATAAGGGGCCTTTCTTTGTTGAATCTGACATTTTTCCATACTTGCCAAAAAAAAAAAAGACATACAAATACAAAAGTATAAAAAAAACGTTTGTAAAGAAATGGAATGTAATGTGCGATTTTTTTGTATGAGAAAAATGTCGAAAATTTTATATACTTATATATTTAGGTAGAACGTTTTAGTGTCAGTGCTAATTGTTATTACGTTGTGTTGTTTTTTGTTGTTGCATCATTCCATTATCCGTTGCTAGGAAACATTTTATAAAAATTCAGTTCTATACTTTTTCTAGTAAAAAAATTATTGACAGGAATTATGGTTTGCAGTAATGATAGTTTGAATCAGGCAGATTTCTACATTTTGTTAGAGCATTTTCAAATGTTTTGAGAAGAAAGATTTAAAATTTTGTAATTTTTTGGGAAACATATTGTAATACAATTTTTTTTTTAAAAGTTAATATGAAATCTTTTTAAGGTCAAATTGTAATACAACTTTTTTTCTTATCTTTATATTAGAAAAATATTGAACTTTTTTTAATTTGACTTTTTTAGGTAAACAATATTTGTAGAGAATAAAATAAAAACTAATGAAATTTGAATTTTTAAGTATTTATACAAGATAATTAAGAATAAATTATTTTTTACAAAATCTGTTAAAATTTGATTGCTGTAATTGCTGTCAAACCTTTTCTAAAAAAATTATCTTGTGGAAAGTTATTGTTGAAAAAAAATGGCAGTTAGGTTGCATGGTCCTACCTTGGAACCTAATAAGGTTGTATTATTAGAAGTAAATGTGTTATAAACTGACTAAATGTGAACTTTAAAGACACTAAAAGGAAACAATTAAGATCTTTCATAAAAATTAATATTGAAAGGGGTTTTGCTTTGAAATAAAATATTTGGCATATGTATTTTAAACCTTTAAAGAATTTAAAGATCTGAATTAAAATCCAGGAATAGAAAAAAAATGAATAGGAAAAAAGTAATTCGATTAAGAAATTTGGAAATATACAAACATTTTTAATGATCAGTTTATAACATATTTTCTTGGTGTTAATTTAAAAAATGGCACAGAAAGATTAAATTGTTTGAATACTTATAAAATACAGGTATAGGGGTTCACCCCTTCAGTTTTGTCCTATACCTCTCATCATTTTACACAAATGAAATGACCTAGTTATTGAACTTGTTTGGATAATGGTAGTTCAATCAGCCTATATGCATTAAATTTACCAATCAATCAAAGATGCCAAAAGTTGCTCCATTTAAAACACAAGGGAAGGTTAAACAGAATACCCTTTAAAAAAAGTGGTAATTTGGGGTTTTCTACATCTGAACCTAGTCGTTATAAAATGTTAAGAATGTTTTTTGTAGTGTTTCATCTCTCCTTGTTTCCTTGGTTACTCAATAGTTAGATATATATTACATATATAGATATAACATGTAGATTTATTATAATAATTTTTATCAACATAATCATTTGTTGAGAAAATACTCAATTTGTTGAACCATTTAAACTATTGGTTGTAATCTTGTTGTTGCTTTTTACTGTAAATCAAAACTTTAATATTATTTCAAAATTTTGAACGTTTTGTAACTTAAATGGAAGAAAGTGTGAATTAAAGCTTTTACAGGAGAAGAATTTTCAATTCTAGAGTAATTTGCTTAAATTTTAAATTTAAGATTTTGTGTCGGTGAAAGGCAACAATAACATCTATTTTTCATCATCTATAACATTTATATCATAGCTTCATCTAATCATCGTTGTTTAATGCAATGTTAAGTTTGGTATCCAGGTTTTTTGATTATTTTTTTGTTAAGTAGCATTTAGATTTTTGGTGTGTTATGTTGTGTTATGAGTATAAATTATATACTGAAGGCTTTATTGAATGATTGTATAAAAAAATCCCACCATTCTGTCGATCAAAACACTCTTGTATTAAAAAATCTTCAATTCATTCATTATGTTTGTGATATGATTGTGTCTCCTCTCCTCCGTCTAAACCTATAATACAATATTGTCTCACAATATTTAGCAGACACAAGGTCAAAAGGTCAGAGCCTAAAATGAATGATACTTTAACATCACTGAAAATCTGTGCATCAATTTTGTTGTTAAGGATTAAGCCTGGTTACCATGGTAATTTATTTATCACCTACAGAGAATTAGATTTGTTTGAACATGCATTGTAATATAAGAAATTTGTAATGTAAAAAAAATATAGTTTAAAATAAATTAATAACAATTGAAAATGTGAATATAGAGTTAAAAAAAGTGAACATTTTGAAGTTTAGAATTAGGAAATGATTAAAGCAAGTTCAGACAAGTCTCTCTGTATTTTAACTGGTCACATGATTTTAGTCCTATATTTGGATCAAGACCCATAACTCAGGAGCTTAGCTAATGGATCTAATTGATCAGCTCAAACGAGTATATAGACCCTTTATAGTGATGCACACTTCACCTTGTTAAGTTTTATTTAAATTATTATTTACATGTTATTTAATTTATTTATTTATTTAGTTTTATATAAACCTTGCCTAATGCGAAGCAGGTTTACATGGTGTAATCTTTTCCTATTTTGATTTTATTCCTTAATGAAATTTTTGGTATTAAATAGTTTTTTGGTCTTAATAAGATTTAAGATTTTATTCATGCTGTAACGTGTGTTTTGGTAAATAGCAACAATGATTTTGTTCTTTATGTTTGGCAAAATGCCAGGAGAAATATTGTGTAATTACACATATGTTGCCTAGCAACACAGATCAATGCATTATCCAAGTCATGTGGACCTTAAATGGAATTTGAATGCTGTTCAACAGATTTTCAGCTTGTTATCTTTGACTTGTACATATTAGATTGTTTTGGTCAATTCAAAGATCAAATATGAACAAATTGAACTTGATATAATTTGATGACAAACTAGTATATTCATCAGTGTCATATGAAAGCAAAGTCATTTTCAAGTTATGAAATGTCATAATTGAGTATGAGTCATGTAGACATGTTTACTTTTTGCAATTTTTTTATCTGGATAAATGTTAACCCTTATGAAAATATTGACATTATAATAGAAATGAGACGAAACAGTATAGAGGCTTCAATGATTGGCCAGTATTTCAACCACATCAAAGGCAATCATGTTTTATTTTGTCTTTAAACCTTTGTTTAGCCGTCCATTATATAGTTTTTGTATGCCCCCTTTTTTGATGCAAGAGTAAAGTTGTGAAATTTTTTTCAAACTATGCAACAGTTGTTTTCAGTTACCATAGGAACAGTTGTTGATATCATTACCATAGCAACAGTTGTTATTGTTAATTTTTATCGTCAAATTATCGAACCAAAGTCATTATTTCATTACCTACTTATCATAATTCTATCAAAATAAAATGAAGTAACCTAGAAAGTAACTATAAAATAAACAGGATATTGTAACAAAGGTCCTTTTAATATTTACTGGACCATCCATGGGTGAAAGATTAAAAATAATCTGACAGTTTTTCTAATTTTGGTCATATGCAATTGTTAACAAACTTTTAAAATGAGTACATTATTTTCTTATTCTATAAAAGTTCTTTCACCCATGAGAGTAGTTTTCTTTATCTGATAATAACATAGGCATTCTTTTCTCTTCTGAAAATGTATTTTAAAAGTTTTTTCTTCGGTTATTATGTTGCATTTCAGAACACATTCCAGTTCACATCATATAAATTAAAACGGTGCTCTCATATTGTTGTAGGGGTTTGTTGTTAGAACAAGATGTTTGTGTTCACCATCTCTTGTTAATCCTTGTTCAAACATCATTCTCATTTCTGTTATCAATCAAACGGTAGACAATAGAAATAAGTATTAAAAAATTAAAACATATTTCATCTAAATAGGGAACTGTTTATCTAATTACAAAGAGTTGTCTCCCTTCAAAAAAGCCTCTTTGTCAGTAAGTGGAGCATTCCTTGTAGTTGGAAGAACAAACCCTCATGTTATTGCAATAGTAGCCTTGAATCTTAATATTAAAGTTTTTGTATGATTTCATTTCTTAATACTGAATTTTTGTAATGAAAGACATAAGTTCTAGGTTTAAATTAAAGGGAAAAACCAGCTGGAATTTCATCCAATAAGGTCCCAATTATGCATTTTGTGCAGCCCTGTAATTTACCCAGGATGCAATAGCTTTGTGTATTGTTGAAGATTGATCTCTTTTTATATTACTTTGATGTAACAGAATGTACAATTTTTAATTACAAGTTTTGTTATGAGTGTAAAACTGAATGGTATTCAATAAAGTATTTTGTTTGCTTCAGTGTGTCTTGTGTTTTTTTTTATACCAATTTATTTACTTTAACTAGTCTTAAAAAGATCATCATCGATCACTGTAAATTCAGAAATTATTGCGACAAATGCATTAGAGTTGTAAACGCAATGGTTTAAACTTGCATTTTGAAATATTCTATATGAACTAAACAGGATTTTTCTCAAAATCATAAAAATTAAAATCGCATTTAAGTCTTAAATGACAAAATCGCAATAATAAATGCAAGCAGTAATTTCTGAATTTACAGTATACCATTATAAAAAGAAGATGAGGTGTGATTGCCAATGAGACATCCACCATTGTTTGAACAAGAAGATGAGGTGTGATTGCCAATGAGACATCCACCATTGTTTAAACAAGAAGATGAGGTGTGATTGCCAATGAGACATCCACCATTGTTTAAACAAGAAGATGAGGTGTGATTGCCAATGAGACATCCACCATTGTTTGAACAATGTCAATGTAAGCAATTCAACAAGGAGAAACCCAATACAGACTTGTACCATGTTTTTATTTCAAAAGAATCCTGTGTCATATACAAAAACCTGTTTGTTCATCAATTTCAAAAGAGAATGTTGGTATAAAAAGATGTGGTATGTTTGCCATTAAGAAAACTCTTCATTTAAGCCACAATTTGTAAAAGTAAATCATTATTGGTGAAAGTGTGGTCTTCAACACAGACAAAAATGACTAGTGAAAACCATTCAAACGGGAAAACCAACCTTATAATCTATATAAAAAACGAGAAACATTTATGCACCACATCTACAAACAACTACTACGGAACATCAGATAAGGACTGTTTCAGAATTAAATTCACGAATGCATGGATGCACTATTTTCAGACCCTAACTGGCAACTTGTTAGATCTTGTTCAATCATCCAACCAAATGTTGTCACACTTTTGTCATTTAATACTCAACTGAAAGACTATATTTTGCAACAGCTCAACTGACGAGGTGTAATGTGTGAGTGCTCATCAGATCTGATATAACTGATGAGGCTGCTAATCGAGACCATCATGCAATCTGACAGGAGGTTTGTGAATGCTCATGCTGCTGTGACTGAAAACTAGTTTGATTTCAGACAATTGAAGAACTGGATTCTCTATATCAGGTTAATAGATGCATTGCGATCTGAAGTCACCCCTATGTCTAGTTATTTACCCTTTTTATGGTTCAGTGACTGCTTTAAGAGCTAGTATTCTCATATGACCACAAAATTTGCATCCTTATAATCCCTATAATGGTAATTGAATTCTTGGTGTTGTGTGCTAAATTTGCCAAGTATTTAGATTTTGGATATAAGGTAAATGTCCAGTTTAAAATTTAAAGTCCTTGGACTGCATTCATTCTATGCTGTGTCAGATATTTAAATCACAATACAAGTTCAGAGCTGTATCAAGCTTGGATGTTCATGTCTTTTCTTGCCCAGCTGTTCAGGGTTGGACCTTTTTATTTGTATCAAGTTGCACCCTTTATTCCAGTTACAAGTTATAGAAGAGCAAATTTGATGAACAGTCACACCTATATATAAAGTTCACCAGAGAAAAGTTACCCTATAGGAACAGTGACTGTTGAATTGAAGTTTAATAAAGGTATCACTGCAACAGAAAAAAGAATATTGTGAATCAACTAGACAGGCTTTATCTTTTACTTTCCTGGCCTCATTTTATTGGCCAGCAATCAAGGACAGTTAATCGCACCTTAATATAAAAATAAAGAGATATGGTACGACTGTCAATGTATGATACCTTTAGGACAGTTAATCACACCTTAATATAAAAATAAAGAGATATTGTACGACTGCCAATGAGACATATATCCACCAAAGACGAAAGGATGTGAATGCATGCAAATACCTAGGTCACATTAATATTGCATTCAACCATGCAAAACCAATCCTGCATAGTAAGCTTTAAAAGGCTATGACATGACAAAGAAGCATCATGAGCATATGTAAAACTATTATATGAATGAACAAATAAAATTGTTGGATGCATTAGTCAAAGTTATAACAAGCTGGTCAACAATGATGTTGTGAGTTGGAACTCCCATCTTAATTGATTAAGATTTGTCAGTTTTCCTTTTGGTTGGTGATTATCTCTGGAGGTTCCAGCTTCCTCCACCTATAAAAAATGAAACTGCCACAAAATAGCACAAGGCCACAATTAAAAGAATGTATGTTTCCCCAAACCCCTATCCACATTTTTGTAGGTGGGTAGGTAGGTAGGGTTTTTTTTTTTTTTTTTATATCTTGATATTTTTTTTAATATCCAACAGAGCAAAACAAATCGATTATGTGTATGTCTGGCATATATAGCCATCTGTAGCAACTTAAATGTATGTGTTAAATTGTCTAAATGTTTGTAGCTCTCTGTGTCAGGTGTCAACTTGACATTAATTTTATTTGATTTGATTTGGATTTGTATCTCAGAATTGTTCATGACTGTGATTTTTTTCCCTCTTTGACAGTGACTACTAAGTAGCAAACTGTTTTAAATATATATATGCATGTACTGTAGTTGTTCAACCTGAAGAATGTTCCATCAAACAATTTACCCTCTGACAGCTCAGGACTCAGATTTTGCTTCTGACATTGAGGAAATCACCAATATTAATAAAATTATTAGAATGAACTTTATTTGAGCTAAAAGATAACAAACTAAACTAATATGCATATAGTCTCAATAGATACAAAGTGATTTTTAAGTCCTGAGTAATGAGGGGGTAAATTCTTTGCTGGAATAGCCTTGACACTTATTTATCAATACATCAGACAGATTTTAATGCTTTAATGAATTTTGAATTAAACAAATGACTAGATTGAAAACAAATTAATAGAAATAAAACAAATGTCGGACAGAACTTCAAACAATGAATCAATAAAACAGCAGAAAAACTGTTGCGGTTCTGGGTGTCAGAGTCTCTTCATTAAGTACTTTTGAAAATACAAATATGAATGTCAACATTTCAGTTTTTGGGATTTCTTTTGGGGATATCTTTCTTTCTTTGGATACACTCTCCACAAACAGGTAATACGACTTTAAATTTTTTTAGCAGTTCTTGATCCTTGTTCGTTTCAGGTGAAGCACAATGAGCACATAGATCCACCCTACCAATATTGGAGGCATAAAAGGCAAATTCAATGTGGCTAGAGCATGACAATTGAAGTCTTACAAATACTTTCCCATCACCTGCAAAAAATCAAATTTCAAAATTTAAAATAATCCTATATAGCATTAAAGTATTCATTTGAATGATTTGAAATCTTTATCATACATGACATACGTATTCTGTTTTCAAATTAAAATATCTCGCTCAAGGTAACAACACAATATTGACGGTGACCAGAGTCGAACCCATAACCCTTCAGTAACTAGCTGCAGAACCGTAGCTCTTTAGGTCCTTATGTTATTTTTTTTTATTTTTAGCGGAGTCTGCAAAAAATAAAAAAATACCACAAGGACCTAAAGAGCTACGGTTCCGCAGCTATTCAGTAACAAGCCCTTCCTCTTACCACTGCCAGGTTATCATTCACGTGTCAAAGATGCAAAAAAAAAAATAATTGGATATATGGTTTTATCTGTATGGTATATTAGTTTTTTTGAACAAATTTGCTGTAACCAAAAAAAATTTGAGCAGGGGTTCCCCCCATTTTAAAGCTTTTTACCCCCAACCCTTAACCCAGGACTGTCAGATGCAACAAAAAAGAGGAGATGGGAGAAGGTTTCCCTTATCCTAAAGAAACCAATCCCCTCTTTGAGAAATGATTATGTTTCAATTTACCTACCTGTGAAATTTGCTGCTTTTATATCCTTATGTTTGGGATCCTTTTTACAATTACAGGAATTCATCATGACAGTGAAGGCCGACTGTGTTGTAGAAGTGGTTTTCCTACTGTCTGGGTTGGTCAAACCAACATCTTTGTCTCTGTTTATAGTAAAGGTTACATATTTCAATGTTCTGTCAAATTCCTTTACGATTCTGATGGGTTCTTCCATATCTGGCTTAAAAGTTGCCGTTCCCGTTAATTTATCGGAAACACATGTAGTAATAGTGTCAGTTTTGTGGAACGGGAAGTTTTCTCCTTCCAAAACGTCATGCAGCACGTCGTTCCATGTTTCTTGATCCTCATACTCGTACAGGTGATTTTTGCACAAGTTTTTTATTTCATTACCACAATTTGCAATTACTGAAGAACACAAGGCTAAGTTTGGCTGAAATTGATACAGCAGTTTCAAAGGAGAAGATTTTTTAAAGTAAGTCAACATGATGAACAAATTGTGAAAAAAGTCTTTAAAGGGCAATAACTCCTTAAGGGGTCAATTGACAATTTTGGTCAAATTAACTTAATTGAAGATCTTACTTTGCTGAACATTATTGCTGTTTACAGTTTATTTCTATCTATAATTATATTCAAGATAATAAACAAAAACAGCAAAATTTCCTTAAAATTATCAATTCAGGGGCAGCAACCCAACAACAGGTTGTCTGATACATCTGAAAATTTCAGGGCAGATAGATCTTGACCTGATAAACAATATTACCCACGTCAGATTTGCTCTAAATGCTTTGGTTTTTGAGTTATAAGCCAAAAACTGCATTTGACCCCTATGTTCTATTTTTAGCAATGGCGACCATGTTTGTTGATAGATCATAACTTCGGATACAATTTACAAACTAGATACCCTAAGGAACATTCAGTTAAAGTTTGGAAGTATTTGGCCCAGTAGTTTCAGAGGAGAAGATTTTTGTAAAAGATTACTAAGATTTACGAAAAATGGTTAAAAATTGACTATAAAGGGCTATAACTCCTAAAGGGGTCAACTGACCATTTCCGTCATGTTGACTTATTTGTAAATCTTACTTTGCTGAACATTATTGCTGTTTACAGTTTATCTCTATCTATAATAATATTCAAGATAATAACCAAAAACAGCAAAATTTCTTTAAAATTACCAATTCAGGGGCAGTAACCCAACAACAGGTTGTCTGATTCATCTGAAAATTTCAGGGCAGATAGATCTTGACCTGATAAACAATATTATCCCGTGTCAGATTTGCTCTAAATGCTTTGGTTTTTGAGTTATAAGCCAAAAACTGCATTTGACCCCTATGTTCTATTTTTAGCAATGGCGACCATGTTTGTTGATAGATCACAACTTCTGATACAATTTACAAACTAGATACCCTAAGGAACATTCAGTTAAAGTTTGGAAGTGTTTGGACCAGTAGTTTCAGAGGAGAAGATTTTTGTAAAAGATTACTAAGATTTACGAAAAATGGTTAAAAATTGACTATAAAGGGCAATAACTCCTAAAGGGGTTAACTGACCATTTCCGTCATGTTGACTTATTTGTAAATCTTACTTTGCTGAACATTATTCCTGTTTACAGTTTATCTCTATCTATAATAACATTCAAGATAATAACCAAAAACAGCAAAATTTCCTTAAAATTACCAATTCAGGGGCAGCAACCCAACAACAGGTTGTCTGATTCATCTGAAAATTTCAGGGCAGATAGATCTTGACCTGATAAACAATATTACCCCTGTCAGATTTGCTCTAAATGCTTTGGTTTTTGAGTTATAAGCCAAAAACTGCATTTGACCCCTATGTTCTATTTTTAGCAATGGCGACCATGTTTGTTGATAGATCATAACTTCGGATACAATTTACAAACTAGATACCCTAAGGAACATTCAATTAAAGTTTGGAAGTATTTGGCCCGGTAGTTTCAGAGAAGATTTTTGTAAAAGATTACTAAGATTTATGAAAAATGGTTAAAAATTGACTATAAAGGGCAATAACTCCTAAAGGGGTCAACTGACCATTTCCGTCATGTTGACTTATTTGTAAATCTTACTTTGCTGAACATTATTCCTGTTTACAGTTTATCTCTATCTATAATAATATTCAAGATAATAACCAAAAACAGCAAAATTTCCTTAAAATTACCAATTCAGGGGCAGCAACCCAACAACGGGTTGTCTGATTCATCTGAAAATTTCAGGGCAGATAGATCTTGACCTGATAAACAATATTACCCCATGTCAGATTTGCTCTAAATGCTTTGGTTTTTGAGTTATAAGCCAAAAACTGCATTTGACCCCTATGTTCTATTTTTAGCAATGGCGACCATGTTTGTTGATAGATCAAAACTTCGGATACAATTTATAAATAAGATACCCTAAGGAACATTCAGTTAAAGTTTGAAAGTATTTGGCCCAGTAGTTTCAGAGGAGAAGATTCTTGAAATAGTTTACGACGACAGACGACGGACGACGACGGACGACGACGGACGCCAAGTGATGGCATAAGCTCACTTGTCCCTTCGGGACAGGTGAGCTAAAAAAATGTTGCAAAAAAACGGAATAAAAACTTTTGAGTCTGCGGGATTTCTCTGAGTCGGTCGGGCGAGGGGAAACAAACCATATTTTTATTTTGGCCCAAGTGTTGAAAGTTGTTTTAAACACCAATTTATCAATCAATCAATCAATGGTAAGTTTCTTTACTTTTGTCCTTCTCTTCAGATACCATATTTAGGGTAGGGGATGATGAGGGTACAAGTCTGTCTGGCAGGGTTCATCTGACCTTGACTTTCAATGTTCATTGTGGTCAATGTAAAGTTCTCCTTTCTGTTTCTTGGATATTAAAAGAAATAGGATTTACCAAACTATCCTTATAGATTGGCCTTGTAGGCATCTTCATTTATGTTTAAAAAGATACAAATACTGTGGATACATTGACTTTTCGTGGGTATCAATTTTTGTGGATTGCTGTAAACTTGCATATTCCTGGATATTTGATTTCCTGGTTTTGACAATCTCTGTATACAAAGCCTATTAGAAATATGTATTTTATTGAACATTTGATTTCATGGTTCACCTATCCCCACAAAACAAAGGAAAATTGGTATCCAACGAATAATAATGAATCCATAGTAAGTTATAGGCTTCAATCTTGGTAAACAGCTGATGATTGACCCTCAGACTTAACTGTTAAACCTCATGAAGCTTTAAACAACAGACTGATGGTAATACAAAAATCTGTTGACCTCAAACTCTGTCAATAATAAAATATGACCCTAGAAAAAAGGCAAACAGTCTTTTATAGCTTACTATATAAATAGATTATGAGTTTTGCTCATGGTTGAAGGCCTTACAGTGAACTTTTAGCTGTATTAAAGATCCACAACATTTGGTCTCTTGATGATAATTGTATACTTGGCAATAATACCACTTCTTATTATTTTTATATCACGGAAAAATGAAAACAGGAAATCCCAGTAATGATAAAATAAACTGATAGAATACCTCTTGTATAAAATATTTTAATGAACATAAATTATGTAATTGCAGTAAAGAAAAAAAGAAACATAATCTTTCAGAAGATCACATGACTTGTATATCAGTTTTGTCAGAGTTATTATCAATTATTCATTTAACAGAATACATAAAACTTTCATATTTTCTTTTTAAGGAAATGTAAATGGCCAGCTAATCTTGCTTAATGAAAAATAAAAAAATAACCTGTTCTCATCAGTAAAAACAAAATTCATATTTTTTGTAATGAAAACATTTATTTTATACACATAGTATTCATGATTATTGTTCAAGATTACATTATAGAGTCAAGGTCAAATAACATTAAAGTAACACAAGTAAACAGGATAAATGGAGAAAACAAATGCAAAAAATATAAAAAATTTAAAAACAGATCCAATAAAGGAGTAGGTTCAGTAAGACCCCTTTTTGGCCCCAAAATATAGCAGTTTTACAAAATTGTTAAATGTAAACCTTTAGTTATTTATTGGACAGTAGAATGCTTCTGCTACATAAATATGGGCTGTTTTTGACAATACAATGCACACATATACGGTACTAGCACCATTAAGTCATGCTAAATTACTGAAATCCTCATAATTCTAGCATTTTAGTTAAATTTTAGACGGTTTTCGTGTAAAACGAAAGTGGCCGCATTCGTGTTCATCCTTAATATTGAAATGTAAGTTGTATTTTATGATAATACATAACATATATAAAGGTCGAGGATGAACACGGATGTGGCCACTTTCATTTTTACCAAAAACCATCTAAAAAGTGACATTTTTCGGCATATTAGGTAGATTTTTCATATTTGAGCTTGAATCGGATCGTTTTTAATGACTAAATCTGTTAAAATCTTTCACATCAACTAATTAATTCAAATAAAATAGACACTTAAGTGTTTAACAAGTGGTCAAAATCTTTCGTCAGATGAACCTGAAATTTGAGGCCAAAATCGGTCCTTACCGGACCTACTCCTTTAGTCGAGTCGAGGAAACTGTTGCTACTTATTTGTATTAAAGGAGGTTTGAACTGTCAAGAGAAAATGTAATTATGTTCTGTTTCTACTGTTTGAACATGTGCATATATATAAAATCATAGACTTTTTTTTACTACCAGAAGAATTGAAAGAACATTTGGATGGACGAAATATTGACACATCAATTTCTACTCCTTTAACTAATTTTGATTTAAATTCAATAAATGATTGAATTTTCTGAAAGCTAAACTCTCATGTGAGGATAATTTCTTTTTTGTTGTAAAATCAGCATTAGTGACCTCCCTTACAATGATACATATCTTATGAATAGATTCACCATTATACAATGATACATATCTTATGAATAGATTCACCATTATACAACAAATAAATAATTAACCTCAATCATCACAATCAGATTTTTGAAATTTACAAATTTTCAATCATACAAGACAATAAACTAAAACAAATAGACACATTTGTTTCACTCTTTTCACTCATTGACATCAAATTTTATTTTCTTTTACTTTCAATGCTTTTTGCTTTTAACAGTTTTGTTGAAAAGGTTTTCTCATTTTAGTATTTTGGTTTTTTGCCACCTGAGTCACCTGATTCTCCTGTTTTACGCTTGTTTAGTATATTTTGAATTTTCTGCCATTGTTTATCTAGTTCGGCCTTTTCATCTTTCGGTCCTGCACGCCTGGTTTTCCTTCCATCAGCCATCTTAACTCCATATTGAAACGCTGCCCTAAAAAAGACAAGAAATTACACTGTAAAACATTACTTGGTAACAACATTTTTAGTAAATGAAAAAGTTTTTGTAAGTTTTTAGTGTTTGATAAAGAATAATGGCATTTATGTTTTTGATACTGACTTTATAAGCAAGAATATCGAGTGAGCCCATTATAAATTGTTTGGTTTAAAATTAAGAAATAATTGATGCAAGCTATACTTTATTGTAGTTTTAACATGGGTAAGCGATAGTGAGGGCTAAAATAAAACGAATATAATGCCTACCCATGTTAAAACTACAATAAAGTATAGCTTGCATCAATTATTTCGATTCTGAATAGGACAATTTAGGTAATTCGATAAGAATAAGTGTAAAAGCATTTGTGTAGGCTCTTCCATGAATCTCCCTTTTTTGTTTGTATAGAAGCAAATGGCTGGCATTGTGATTTTTCAGAGGGAGGAGTTTGAACAGCCAGCATGAACGGTTGTCGTATCTATGTCAAATAAGTCAATTTTGGAATGCAACACATTACAGTCATAATAAATGAATTAGTACCATCATGTGCACGTTAAGGAAATATATTAAGTGCATGATAATTTGATAAAATTCATTATTCTGAAGAAGTCAATTTACGCATCTGCAAACAAATTTTATTGGATCTAGAGCATGGGTTTGTTCACAAAGCGAAATATTTAATTTTGGGAGTTATTTAACTTTGGGCTACTTACTTGGGAAGTGCCTCCTTGTTAGACATGTAATCACTGTATTCTTCTTGTGTGTCAAAGTCCCATCGACCAACTGGACCTTTTTTATTTCCTTGGTCCATTTTACTATAGTCCACTTCATCATCCGAATCATCCAGTGTATCCTGCATCTGCCATTCACTGAAAACAAATAAGTACAATTTGTAATTAACTGTAAACAAACAAAGAAGGAGTTGTAGATACAAAATGTGTACTCCCTAAATAAAGCAAAGACAACAGTTATGAGTTTTTGTCTTCTTTGTTGACATGAATAATCACTAATATGGTCATAATTATAAATTAATGTGATTACAAAACTTTTAATATTTTGAAATACTAAGGCTTTTCTATCTCAGGAATACATTACCTTAGGTATATTTGGCAAATTTTTTAGAAATTTGTGGTCCTCAATGCTCTTTAACTTCCTACTTTATTTGGCCTTTTTATCATTTTTGAATTGGAGCGTCACTGATGAGTCTTATGTAGATGAAATGCATGTCTGGCGCAAATACCAATCCTGGTATCTATGATGAGTTTATTTTCTGTCAGGTATTGTGTAGACTGCTGTTTGTCATTTACGTTTTTTGTTTTTTTTGCCATCACAGTCAGTTTCTCATTGGCTTGAGAGTTGAATGTCTGGCTGGTAACTTCTGCTACTTTTTGACATGTAATAATTTGTAAATAGCATTCTCATTATAGAAATGTTTCAACCTAGATAGACTAGATGATTTGTAGTTTTTATGATCTGACCCAGGGTGACATTCATTATACTTACCCAGGGTAACATTCATCGTATCCGTAATGATCAATCTTTCCTTTCAGCTTCTGTAGTTTAGTGCTGCCTCTATAAGATAAAATAATTACATTATACACTTCAGCAGAAAAATAAGCATTTAAAATTGCTATTAAGTAAAATCAAGATTCAGAATGTGGAAGACCAAACATGTAAGTGAACATTTACCCTAAAATAATCTGTTGCACAATATTAGGACAAACATGTAACATCTGTTGGAAATGGCTTGACTTTAAAGACTTTTATACAATGGAAAATCTTTTAACCAAGGCAATTCATTATCAATATTTTTTTTATTTTCTTATTTGCTTGAGAAATTGCAATTCATAATTTTTTTTAAATTATTCCATTGTAAAATTGAAATTGAAAAACAAGCAATTATTGCCACATTGATTGCAAATATTCAGGTTTTGTCTTTATGATAATAAATCTGTCTTTTAATCTTAATGTGGAAAAGTTAATTTTTATACATATTATCTATTTGATATTATTTCCAACTTTGTACATAGTTTATATCTATTTTACCCTACTAAAATGATCTTAATATTGAACATATTTTGTATTATATGGTTCAATGAATCCCAAATATTCATTTGGGCTCTTTGATATTTACTCACCACTGGCTATTGGACAAACTACTTTATTTAATAGTTGTTTTATCTGGTTTTATCTAGTTTAACAGTTCACCTTTTGACTATATATATATTGTACTTTTTAACTATATTGTCAATGCAAAACAAGAAACACCAGAAACAACACTAAGAGTGAGTGAGTAGATTTTCACCTGGACGGACGTGTTTACATTATGTCCTGGAAACTCTCATAATGTCTGATGATGGCAGTGAAACACACCAACAACAGCCCGTATTATCTGGTGATATCTTTACCATTTTGCATTTGTTAGAACACCAAGCCGCCGACTGGGTTTTATCAGCTCGGAATGGAAGTTACAAACTTACAGTAAAATGGACACCAGGGAAGATAGCGGAAAGAGAGAGGTCTACATTACCACCTAAAAAGAAGTCATCAAAGTCCCGTTTTGAAAGGAATAACCGCAGGCTGAGGGCATATTTGGCCAAAAAGTCTGAGTCAACTGCAGAGATTGGAACTCCAGCTCAAATGTTAGACAATGACTCCTCAAAATCTGATGAGCTAGGCAATACCGCTCAACCAATAGACAGATTCGGCAACGGACGCACCGGCTGAGCTAATCTCTAAGAAAGATGAAGCTCCTCCACTACCAACAGCCACATCATCGCCAAAAGGTCCCGCTTCCTCTATTGATGCTGAGGGTACATCGACAACTGGTAGAGAAAGAAAGGAACGCCACAAACACAAAAAGGGGGAGATAAGAATACAAAAAATCACACTAAAGACTTACCTACTAGAAGTGGAAGGAGAAACAACAATACTGAAAGCAAATTGTGAAACCTTAAAAGAACAAGGACTGATAGAGAAACAAGTCAATGAGGCCTTCTATAAGGATGTCAAGAGAAGCCATGACCATTGGTTAGATATCAGAGATAAGAGGAACTTTCTCTACTCAGAACAGCGAGTGAAAGACATTGAAAAACTAGTTGAACAGAATAATTTGTATTTGAAATTATTTAAATAAAGGGCGAGATAAGCCCAGGCCCTATTAGATTGTTATACAATTTTTTGTTAAGGGGGCAACAAATGCCTACCCCAAAAAAAAAAAAAAAAAAAAAAAAAAAAGAAAAAAAAGGTATGATAGGCTTGTCCTATAATACACTAAGAAAAAAAAAAAAAAAAAAAAAAAAAAAACACTAAGAGCCTTAGCCAGCATTATAAGATCTGTTGTTGCCTTCTATTCTATGTTATATTTATTAAAATATATGAACGTTCTGCATTCAATTTATCTGAGCCTTATTTCACCTGGTCACAAAAAATTGATAACTTTTCTAACATACTTTTCTTTCTCCTTTTCTTCTTCTACCATACCAGCAAAACTCTGAAATTAAAATTACAATGAAGGCATAGTGGCAAAATAATATACTAGCATAACAAAGTCATTATAACAAAAAAAGTCTTGACTCATATTACATCTTATTTAATTTAATGTTTAAAACATAAGTTTGTACTCTTTATGATACATCTTTTCTTAGTTTTTCATGAATAGAATAATAATATATCTATATTGTCTTAACTCAATTTTCTGACCAATGGACTAAACAAACTTTGATCTGACATAAAACTTTAAATTTATAATTAATAGCTCATTAGACTATTAGTATTTGTATTTGTATTTGTATTTGTATCCGTCTGATGAGCTAATAGATATAGGAAGATGTGGTGTGAGTGCCAATGAGACAACTCTCCATCCAAGTAACAATTTATAAAAGTAAATCCTTAAAGGTCGATGTACGGCCTTGGCTCACACCAAACAACAAGCTATAAAGGGCCCGAAATTACTAGTGTAAAACCATTCAAACGGGAAAACCAACGGTCTAATTGAAAAAAAAACGAGAAACAAGAAACACGTATAAATTACATAAACAAACGACAACTACTGTACATCAGATTCCTGAATTAGGACAGGTGCAAACATTTGCAGCGGGATTAAACGTTTTAATGGTACCAAACCTTCTCCCTTTTTCTGAAACAATAGCATAACATCACAACATAGAAAAACACATATAAGCCTTTTTTTAACTGATTTTTATAGTTCGTTCTTATGTTTACTGTTACACCACTGTCCTAGGTTAGAGAGGGGGTTGGTATCCTGCTAACATTTTTAACCCTGCCACATTGTATATATGTGCCTATCCCAAATAATGAACTTGTAATTCAGTGGTTATTGTTTGTTTATGTGTTAAATATCTATTTTTTTGGTTCATTTTTTGTACATAAATTAGGCCGTTAGTTTTCTAGTTTGAATTGTTTTACATTATCATTTAGGGGCCTTTTATAGCTGACTATGGGGTATGGGCTTTGCTCATTGTTGAAGGCCATACGGTGACCTATAGTTGTTATTTCTGTGTCATTTAGTCTCTTGTAGAGTTATCTCATTGGCAATCATACCCCATCTTTTTTACATAAACAAAATGTGGGAAATTCAATTCAATTGAAACTTCTTTCCTTAAACTTCTCGTATATCAATGGCAGATCCAGAAATTTTCATAAGTGGGGTCTACCGACTGCCTAAGAGGGGGCCTGCTCTGGTCATGCTTAAGTGATTCCCTATATAATCAACCAAATTTTTCCCAGAAAAGGGGGAGCCCAGGCCCCCTGCCTCTCCCCCTTAAATCCGCCTCTGCTAATGGACTGAACCAGCTCAGAAGTGTATAATCTTGTCTTACCTTAAACTTCTCATTAATGGACTGAACCAGCTCATAAGTGTACAATCTTGTCTTACCTTAAACTTCTCATTAATGGACTGAACCACTTGAGTAGCTGATTGACCTTGTTTCTGATCTTCATCCTGAAAAACAATGAAATTTTCATAAATAAAAGTCCAAATGTCATATATCTGTCTAAAATGAGAATTTTGTTTTGAAAAAACTTTGAAAAAAAATAGGATATGCCTCATGATCTTTCTAAAGCAATCTTATCAAAATGCTCTGAAAACATGAAATAGGTGACAGTGACTGTTGTATCATGTTATTTTATTGGACTTTTAACAACCAATAAATATATATAAAGCCTACACTAGTTTCATAAAGACACCTATTGAGTTTTCTCTTAATAAGGATAGTCTGTCCTGACATAAAAGCTTTGTCCCTATGTCGACAACCTATCCGAGAGAAGATAATCTGTGCAAATCTTAAGTCAGATAATTCATACCTCCTCCACTGGTTTTTCAAAATATGTTTTCTTCCTCCTATCTTCCCTGTCCCTATCTCTATCTCTGTCTCTACGATCTCTGTCCCGTCTGTCTCGGTCACCTTTGTCTCTCCTATCACCATGTCTGTCCCTGTCTCTATCTCTACGATCGTCTCCTCTTTCTCTCTGTCTGTCCCTATCTCGTCCCTTGTCTCTATCATCATCACGACGGTCTTTCTTTCTATCTTTCTTATCCTGGACTTTGTTATAAGTTGGAACATAATCTCCAATGTCATTGTAGATACTAAAACAGAGAATACAATGTCATTATAGATACTAAAACAGAGAATACAATGTCATTGTAGATACTAAAACAGGGAATACAATTTCCTTGTAGATACTAAAACAGAGAATACAATTTCCTTGTAGATACTAAAACAGGGAATACAATTTCCTTGTAGATACTAAAACAGAGAATACAATGTCATTATAGATACTAAAACAGAGAATACAATGTCATTGTAGATACTAAAACAGGGAATACAATGTCATTATAGATACTAAAACAGAGAATACAATGTCATTGTAGATACTAAAACAGGGAATACAATGTCATTATAGATACTAAAACAAAGAATACAATGTCATTGTAGATACTAAAACAGGGAATACAATGTCATTATAGATACTAAAACAGAGAATACAATGTCATTGTAGATACTAAAACAGAGAATACAATGTCATTATAGATACTAAAACAGAGAATACAATGTCATTGTAGATACTAAAACAGGGAATACAATGTCATTATAGATACTAAAACAAAGAATACAATGTCATTGTAGATACTAAAACAGGGAATACAATGTCATTATAGATACTAAAACAGAGAATACAATGTCATTGTAGATACTAAAACAGGGAATACAATGTCATTGTAGATACTAAAACAGGGAATACAATGTCATTGTAGATACTAAAACAGGGAATACAATGTCATTGTAGATACTAAAACAGAGAATACAATGTCATTGTAGATACTAAAACAGGGAATACAATGTCATTGTAGATACTAAAACAGAGAATACAATGTCATTGTAGATACTAAAACAGAGAATACAATGTCATTATAGATACTAAAACAGAGAATACAATGTCATTGTAGATACTAAAACAGAGAATACAATGTCATTGTAGATGTCATTGTAGATACTAAAACAGAGAATACAATGTCATTGTAGATACTAAAACAGAGAATACAATGTCATTGTAGATACTAAAAGTTAAAACAGAGAATACAATGTCATTGTAGATACTAAAACAGAGAATACAGTGTCATTGTAGATACTAAAACAGAGAATACAATTTCCTTGTAGATACTAAAACAGAGAACACAATGTCATTGTAGATACTAAAACAGGGAATACAATGTCATTGTAGATACTAAAACAGAGAATACAATGTCATTGTAGATACTAAAACAGAGAATACAATGTCATTATAGATACTAAAACAGAGAATACAAAGTCATTGTAGATACTAAAACAGAGAATACAATGTCATTGTAGATACTAAAACAGAGAATACAATGTCATTGTAGATGTCATTGTAGATACTAAAACAGAGAATACAATGTCATTGTAGATACTAAAACAGAGAATACAATGTCATTGTAGATACTAAAACAGAGAATACAATGTCATTGTAGATACTAAAAGTTAAAACAGAGAATACAATGTCATTGTAGATACTAAAACAGAGAATACAATGTCATTGTAGATACTAAAACAGAGAATACAATTTCCTTGTAGATACTAAAACAGAGAATACAATGTCATTGTAGATACTAAAACAGAGAATACAATGTCCTTGTAGATACTAAAACAGAGAATACAATGTCATTGTAGATACTAAAACAGAGAATACAATGTCATTATAGATACTAAAATAGAGAATACAATGTCCTTGTAGATACTAAAACAGAGAATACAATGTCCTTGTAGATACTAAAACAGAGAATACAATGTCCTTGTAGATACTAAAACAGAGAATACAATGTCATTGTAGATACTAAAACAGAGAATACAATGTCATTGTAGATACTAAAACAGAGAATACAATGTCATTGTAGATACTAAAACAGGGAATACAATGTCATTATAGATACTAAAACAGAGAATACAATGTCATTATAGATACTAAAACAGAGAATACAATGTCATTGTAGATACTAAAACAGAGAATACAATGTCATTATAGATACTAAAACAGAGAATATACAATGTCATTGTAGATACTAAAACAGATAATACAATGTCATTATAGATACTAAAACAGAGAATACAATGTCATTGTAGATACTAAAACAGGGAATACAATTTCCTTGTAGATACTAAAACAGAGAATACAATGTCATTGTAGATACTAAAACAGGGAATACAATGTCATTATAGATACTAAAACAGAGAATACAATGTCATTGTAGATACTAAAACAGAGAATACAATGTCATTGTAGATACTAAAACAGAGAATACAATGTCATTATAGATACTAAAACAGAGAATACAATGTCATTGTAGATACTAAAACAGAGAATACAATGTCATTATAGATACTAAAACAGAGAATACAATGTCATTGTCGATACTAAAACAGAGAATATACAATGTCATTGTAGATACTAAAACAGAGAATACAATGTCATTATAGATACTAAAACAGAGAATACAATGTCATTATAGATACTAAAACAGAGAATACAATGTCATTATAGATACTAAAATAGAGAATACAATTTCCTTGTAGATACTAAAACAGAGAATACAATGTCCTTGTAGATACTAAAACAGAAAATACAATGTCCTTGTAGATACTAAAACAGAGAATACAATGTCATTGTAGATACTAAAACAGAGAATACAATGTCATTGTAGATACTAAAACAGAGAATACAATGTCATTGTAGATACTAAAACAGAGAATACAATGTCATTATAGATACTAAAACAGAGAATATACAATGTCATTATAGATACTAAAACAGAGAATACAATGTCATTGTAGATACTAAAACAGAGAATACAATGTCATTGTAGATACTAAAATAGAGAATACAATGTCATTATAGATACTAAAACAGAGAATACAATGTCATTATAGATACTAAAACAGAGAATACAATGTCATTATAGATACTAAAATAGAGAATACAATGTCCTTGTAGATACTAAAACAGAGAATACAATGTCCTTGTAGATACTAAAACAGAGAATACAATGTCCTTGTAGATGCTAAAACAGAGAATACAATGTCCTTGTAGATGCTAAAACAGAGAATACAATGTCCTTGTAGATACTAAAACAGAGAATACAATGTCCTTGTAGATACTAAAACAGAGAATACAATGTCATTATAGATACTAAAACAGAGAATACAATGTCATTATAGATACTAAAACAGAGAATACAATGTCATTGTAGATACTAAAACAGGGAATACAATGTCATTATAGATACTAAAACAGAGAATACAATGTCATTGTAGATACTAAAACAGAGAATACAATGTCATTATAGATACTAAAACAGAGAATACAATGTCATTTTAGATACTAAAACAGAGAATATACAATGTCATTGTAGATACTAAAACAGAGAATACAATGTCATTGTAGATACTAAAACAGAGAATACAATGTCATTATAGATACTAAAACAGAGAATACAATGTCATTATAGATACTAAAACAGAGAATACAATGTCATTGTAGATACTAAAACAGGGAATACAATGTCATTATAGATACTAAAACAGAGAATACAATGTCATTGTAGATACTAAAACAGAGAATACAATGTCATTATAGATACTAAAACAGAGAATACAATGTCATTTTAGATACTAAAACAGAGAATATACAATGTCATTGTAGATACTAAAACAGAGAATATACAATGTCATTGTAGATACTAAAACAGATAATACAATGTCGTTATAGATACTAAAACAGAGAATACAATGTCATTGTAGATACTAAAACAGGGAATACAATTTCCTTGTAGATACTAAAACAGAGAATACAATGTCATTGTAGATACTAAAACAGAGAATACAATGTCATTATAGATACTAAAACAGGGAATACAATGTCATTATAGATACTAAAACAGAGAATACAATGTCATTGTAGATACTAAAACAGAGAATATACAATGTCATTGTAGATACTAAAACAGAGAATACAATGTCATTGTAGATACTAAAACAGAGAATACAATGTCATTGTAGATACTAAAACAGAGAATACAATGTCATTATAGATACTAAAACAGAGAATACAATGTCATTGTAGATACTAAAACAGAGAATATACAATGTCATTATAGATACTAAAACAGAGAATACAATGTCATTATAGATACTAAAACAGGGAATACAATGTCATTGTAGATACTAAAACAGAGAATACAATGTCATTGTAGATACTAAAACAGAGAATATACAATGTCATTATAGATACTAAAACAGAGAATACAATGTCATTATAGATACTAAAACAGAGAATACAATGTCATTATAGATACTATAACAGAGAATACAATGTCATTATAGATACTAAAACAGAGAATACAATGTCATTGTAGATACTATAACAGAGAATACAATGTCATTATAGATACTAAAACAGAGAATACAATGTCATTGTAGATACTAAAACAGAGAATACAATGTCATTGTAGATACTAAAACAGAGAATACAATGTCATTGTAGATACTAAAACAGAGAATACAATGTCATTATAGATACTAAAACAGAGAATACAATGTCATTGTAGATACTAAAACAGAGAATACAATGTCATTATAGATACTAAAACAGAGAATACAATGTCATTGTAGATACTAAAACAGAGAATACAATAGAGAATACAATGTCATTGTAGATACTAAAACAGAGAATATACAATGTCATTATAGATACTAAAACAGAGAATACAATGTCATTAGAGATACTAAAACAGGGAATACAATGTCATTGTAGATACTAAAACAGAGAATACAATGTCATTGTAGATACTAAAACAGAGAATATACAATGTCATTATAGATACTAAAACAGAGAATACAATGTCATTATAGATACTATAACAGAGAATACAATGTCATTATAGATACTAAAACAGAGAATACAATGTCATTATAGATACTAAAACAGGGAATACAATGTCATTATAGATACTAAAACAGAGAATACAATGTCATTGTAGATACTAAAACAGAGAATACAATGTCATTATAGAGACTAAAACAGAGAATACTATGTCATTATAGATACTAAAACAGAGAATACAATGTCATTATAGATACTAAAACAGAGAATATACAATGTCATTATAGATACTAAAACAGAGAATACAATTTCCTTGTAGATACTAAAACAGAGTAGATACTAAAACAGAGAATACAATGTCATTGTAGATACTAAAACAGAGAATACAATGTCATTGTACATACTAAAACAGAGAATACAATGTCATTGTACATACTAAAACAGAGAATACAATGACATTATAGATACTAAAACAGAGAATACAATGTCATTGTAGATACTAAAACAGAGAATACAATGTCATTGTAGATACTAAAACAGAGAATACAATGTCATTGTAGATACTAAAACAGAGAATACAATGTCATTGTAGATACTAAAACAGAGAATACAATGTCATTGTACATACTAAAACAGAGAATACAATGTCATTGTACATACTAAAACAGAGAATACAATGTCATTGTAGATACTAAAACAGAGAATACAATGTCATTATAGATACTAAAACAGAGAATACAATGTCATTGTAGATACTAAAACAGAGAATACAATGTCATTGTAGATACTAAAACAGAGAATACAATGTCATTATAGATACTAAAACAGAGAATACAATGTCATTGTAGATACTAAAACAGAGAATATACAATGTCATTATAGATACTAAAACAGAGAATACAATGTCATTATAGATACTAAAACAGGGAATACAATGTCATTGTAGATACTAAAACAGAGAATACAATGTCATTGTAGATACTAAAACAGAGAATATACAATGTCATTATAGATACTAAAACAGAGAATACAATGTCATTATAGATACTAAAACAGAGAATACAATGTCATTATAGATACTATAACAGAGAATACAATGTCATTATAGATACTAAAACAGAGAATACAATGTCATTATAGATACTAAAACAGGGAATACAATGTCATTATAGATACTAAAACAGAGAATACAATGTCATTGTAGATACTAAAACAGAGAATACAATGTCATTATAGATACTAAAACAGAGAATACTATGTCATTATAGATACTAAAACAGAGAATACAATGTCATTATAGATACTAAAACAGAGAATATACAATGTCATTATAGATACTAAAACAGAGAAAACAATTTCCTTGTAGATACTAAAACAGAGTAGATACTAAAACAGAGAATACAATGTCATTGTAGATACTAAAACAGAGAATACAATTTCCTTGTAGATACTAAAACAGAGAATACAATGTCATTGTAGATACTAAAACAGAGAATACAATTTCCTTGTAGATACTAAAACAGAGAATACAATGTCATTGTAGATACTAAAACAGAGAATACAATGTCCTTGTAGATACTAAAACAGAGAATACAATGTCATTATAGATACTAAAACAGAGAATACAATGTCATTGTAGATACTAAAACAGAGAATACAATGTCATTGTAGATACTAAAACAGAGAATACAATGTCATTGTAGATACTAAAACAGAGAATACAATGTCATTGTAGATACTAAAACATGTTGATATGTAGTTAACTTATTTGTCATCACCCCTTGTTAAATGTTGATATTTAGTTAACTTACATGTCATCACCCTCTGTTAAATGTTGATATGTAGTTAACTTACTTGTCATCACCCTCTGTTAAATGTTGATATTTAGTTAACTTACTTGTCATCACCCCCTGTTAAATGTTGATATGTAGTTAACTTACTTGTCATCACCCTCTGTTAAATGTTGATATGTAGTTAACTTACTTGTCATCACCCTCTGTTAAATGTTGATATGTAGTTAACTTACTTGTCATCACCCCCTGTTAAATGTTGATATGTAGTTAACTTACTTGTCATCACCCCCTGTTAAATGTTGATATGTAGTTAACTTACTTGTCATCACCCTCTGTTAAATGTTGATATGTAGTTAACTTACTTGTCATCACCTCCTGTTAACTTGGCTTTCTCTTCTTCTTTCAGTTTACCTACAATTTAATTAAGTTGATTATTTACAAAATCTTACAAATAAAGACATATGTTACCAAAATCCTTATATCTTGCTAAGTGCTGAACAACATTGACAAGAGGCCATTCTAAAACATCAACACCCTGAAGGAATTTATCAAGATAATATTATTAATATTTAATATCTTTTTTTTTCTTTCTTTTTTTAGAATTCCCCTCATCTTCTTTAAAATTATCTTTTTCTTCATTTATTACTCAATATTAGTTTATTACTTTCAGTCTAAATCCATTTATGAATGTTTTTATATCTTTCTATTCTAATGTTGTATTCCAACCATAAATATTCTAATTCTGTTCTTTCTCCACCTACCTTTCTCCTTCTTTTTCAGTTTTTTACTTTCCCTCCTTCCCTGTCTGAGGTATGACAAAATCTGTGTTAATTTATTGATGACAATGTCATTTGTGGTTAATGTTGTTGTAGACTGAAATAGAAAGGTCAACCAATACACATTTTATTAACTTTGTAGTAAGTTGTCTGAGACTTAAATCATAAAACAGAATTAAAATAAAAGTAACAGCAAATTCAGCATTTTTTCCATTTATTAAAGAACATCAGTGTCGGATCCAGAACTTTTTATTAAGGGGGGACCACTGACTGGCCTAAGAGGGGCCCACTCCAGTCAAGCTTCATTAATTCCCTATACATTGTATAATCAATCAAATTTTTCTCACAAAAGGAGTGGGGGGATAGGGCTCTTCAGGCCCCCCTCGATACGCCTATGGACATAATATTGGAGAATGGTGAAAGTGTCACCATTTAAAATTGATTTGTATTTGGTGGCAATATCATTGTGCATACGTTTCACAACATTTGGTTGAGGCAAACTAACTAGAGGCTCTCAAGAGCTTGTGTCGCTCACCTGACTCTACTTTTTTTTGAAATAATATAAAAAAAGATAAAAATCCTTATAATAATGTTTGAGGCCAAATTTTATTTAATATTGCCATACTTGCTTTCATTCCATTCAGTGGTTCTCTAAAAGAAGACATTTGTATGTATTTGATTTTCCCATAGGGTGCTTTGTTAAACTAAGTCCCCTGCTAGCGGCCATCTTGGATGATGGATCGGCAACAAAGTAACAAAACTTGGTCAGCACCTAGTCAGGAACATTCATTCTATGTTTGGTTTGATTCCATTCAGTGGTTCTCTAAAAGAAGACATTTGTATGTATTTCCCTTAGGGTTCTATGTAAAGCTAAGTCCCCTGGTGGTGGCCATCTTGGATGCCATATTTGGTTCCATTCCATTCAGTGGTTCTCTAGAAGAAGTTCAAAATGTAAAAAGATAACGACAACGACAAACGATGGACGCCAAGTGATGAGAATAACTCACTTGGCTCTTCGGGACAGGTGAGCTAAAAAATGTTTAAATGGCTAATTAAACAAATTTTCCAATTATAACGGTAAGCTGAAAGTGATGCCATATTAAAACCTGATTTGTTTTATGGTAATAAGCATTGTGTATAAGTTTTATAATATTTGGTTGAGGCCAACTTAAATGAGAACAAATGTTGTAATGCATGTAAGATCATCACTATCTGCCCTCAAGCTGATGGCCTTTCATGATTCTTACATCAACCGTAGGACAGTCTGCTTTACTCCTGATGATGGTGGTTGGAACATCACTGTCAGCGTACTCATCTTCAAGGTCAACAACATAGGCCATACGTTTAGGTAAAAATAACTCATTCCTCTCCGGGAGTCTGGATTGAAATAAAGTTTTGTAGATGTTCCTTGCTGAAATGTAAACAAACAAATTATGTATTTCCACAGATGTTATTATACCACGAGTCCAAACTGCATTGTGTTTTTGACATGCAATATATGGAGAAGGGTAGCATTGTTTATAAAATCAAAGTCTATAGTGTACTACTATTAAGACAATGTTTCATGATAATCACCTTGCAAACCAAATCATATATACTCTATCAGATCTATCTTATCCAATTTCTTATAATTTAGTGATTTTTTTTGTCTGTACCTTTAAGTATTTCTTCTTATCCATTTAAGACTTGAATTTTATTTATTAGTCATGTTTTGATTCCTGGGCTGGTGATTCACCAAGGGACGATAATATTCACCAGCAGTGACACAGACCCTGGGCTGGTGATACACCAAGGGACGATAATATTCACCAGCAGTGACACAGACCCTGGGCTGGTGATACACCAAGGGACGATAATATTCACCAGCAGTGACACAGACCCTGGGCTGGTGATACACCAAGGGAGATAATATTCACCAGCAGTGACACAGACCCTGGGCTGGTGATACACCAAGGGACGATAATATTCACCAGCAGTGACACAGACCACCTGGGCTGGTGATACACCAAGGGACGATAATATTCACCAGCAGTGACACAGACCCAGTAAACTCATCAAAGATACCAGGCTAACTGGTTATGCCATAAGCCTGTTTGGTTAACATAACACTTAGGTTTTCAAGTGTTTCTTCTTATCTATCTAAGAAGTGATCTTTATTCAAGGTCATGTGTATTTTTTCAGTGGCTTTTTTATCCATTTTAGTCCTTAATTTGATTTTTAATGTGTATTTTCTTACCCATGGTAGTCCTGAATTCTATTTAAGTTCCAGTATAATGCATATGTGTATTTTCTTACCCATTTTAGTCCTGAATTCTATTTTAGGTCCAGTATAATGTATATGTGTATTTTCGTACCCATGGTAGTCCTGAATTCTATTTGAGGTCCAGTATAATGTATATGTGTATTTTCTTACCCATTTTAGTCCTGAATTCTATTTAAGGTCCAGTATAATGTATATGTGTATTTTCTTACCCATTGTAGTCCTGAATTCTATTTAAGGTCCAGTATAATGTATATGTGTATTTTCTTACCCAAGGTAGTCCTAAATTCTATTTTTGGTCCAGAATAATGTATATGTGTATATTCTTACCCATTTTAGTCCTGAATTCTATTTTTGGTCCTGTTTCCTCTGGTTTCTCTTCCCTGTTGTAATACAAAATCAAATTTTAATTCAATAGTAAGAAATAATTATCTAGTGATATATGAATGGTTTAAAACTGAACTTTTGTATAGAGAATGCTATTGTTAAGGATATATATTAAGCTTGTCAAGGATCAAAATTAGTCTTTGTCAATTTTTTTCTGATAAAAAAAAAGTGTTTGGTTCAATTTTTTTGATTTTTTTTTTTTATCTTTTTGTCAAAGAGTCTGACAATCAAAGTTAATATTTTGTCAAAATTTTATAAAATTAAAAGAGCCAAAATAATTTTAGTCAAGATGTTTGGTACAACCTTAATATAAAAATTATTTCTCTTTATTTTACCTCATCTTAACAAGACAGTCGTTGTTAAAATAACAGATATGTTATTTCCCTTGGAAAAACAGGATATTATTTTCTGTATATTAAACCTTACTTTTTCTGAGTTACAGCTGTTTCCATCGCTTCTTCGTCTTCTTTTTCTTTATTGCTGATTTCTGCACGAACCTACAAAATTAATGTGTTATGAATAATATTAAAGGTTAAGAAATTGCTTAATTTCAACTGAAAAATAAATTTTTTGAAGCTGTATCAGTTGTCATGGAAAATTAGATAAAAAAATAATACCTGAGGCAATAACTTTTTTGAGAAGTCCTCTGACAGTTCTGATTGAAGTGCAATAAGTAGAGCTCATCATTTAAACATTTTGCCTGCCAAATGTTCTCTATTTATAGCAATTTTCATAATACATGTAATAGACAAAACTTGCATTTTGCCCCTATATTTTATTTCAGCCATGTCAACAATCTAGATTGGCAGATTGCGTCATGGAACACTTTTTTTTTAAAACTATATACTCCAATTGTGATATAGGCCAAGTTTGGTTAAATTTGGCCTTGTAGTTTCAGAGGAATGATTTTTGTTAAAGTTAATGGATGTTGGACTCCAAGTGATAAGAAAAGATCACTTAGCCCTTTGTGCCAGGTGAACTTTAAAGTAGGATAGCTAAATACATACCTTTTCTAGTAAAGCAAAATCTAAACCTTTGACCAAATGGGTATGTTCCATATCACCACCAAGATACTTGGATTCCTGGATAACTTGTTTTCTTCTTTCAGCATAGTTTTCTCCTCTGTCAATCAAAACAAAGTCAATCAAAAGACAATAGACATTTTGATGTATAACATATCCAAATTATGATGAGTATTAAATAAACAGTTAACAATGCACATACTAGATATCAGAATTTTGTGTGTATGTTAGTCCTGACACCATCTACATGTAACTAACTATCAAGATGCCCTTCTGACTCTACTAATGGTCATATGACACGATACAAACATAAACATAAATGTAAATAGATAGCAACCTCTTGCAATTTGATTTTTCTATGTCTGTTTGATTTCAAATTATAGGTTAAAAAGAAAAATTGATTTTATCTGTAAAAGAATTATCTCCCTTTGATGCAAAAATGACAAAATTGAAATATCTTTTTTAACTCATCGGTAACCTATATTTTTTTATTATTGTTTTCAAATCAGCTGTACATAAACTAAACAATTGTAAAATTTAAGCGATTTCTGTAATTTAGTTCTTTTTTTATTTCGATATCACTTCTATTTCACCTATTAGTTTAACAGAAAAAATGGACATTGATAACTTGTATGCTTCTTTCAGAGGCAGAATGTGAGCTAAAATGAACGGTGACCCCATTTTTTTATTTCATTTTTCTTTTGAGTATATGATAAAGTGCATTTATGAAAAAATATAGCGAAATCCTATATTGAACAAAAAATTTGATTTATACCCGCGAGCCCCCTTAAATCAGTCAATCAAATAATTTACCTCTGTTTCACTTTCAATGTTTACATTGTTTTCTTTTAAATAACTGAACACGCATCATTCATGCATAATGCATCTCTAACTAAGGGGTTAAATTGAAGTTTACATGAATATGGTTTCAATAAGGTGAATTACTCACTTGTAAATAGACTTACACTTTAACATCTGGCCCAAAGGGACTATAAATAGATTTACGCTTTAACATCTGGACCAAAGGGACTATAAATAGACTTACACTTTAACATCTGGACCAACGGAACTATAAACAAAGTTACGCTTTAACATCTGGAGCAAAGGGACTACGAATAGACTTATATATGGTTTCAATAAGGTGAATTACTCACTTGCAAATAGACTTACACTTTAACATCTGGCCCAAAGGGACTATAAATAGACTTACACCTTTAACATCTGGAGCAAAGGGACTATAAATAAAATTACGCTTTAACATCTGGAGCAAAGGGACTACGAATAGACTTATGTGTTCACGTCTGGACTATAAATAGACTTACGCTTTAACATCTGGAGCAACAGCTCTGTAATCAGCTGTAGTACTAACAATTTCCGTTTCTTCATAATCTTTGTTATGACCATCACGTCTTTCTCGTGCCTGAAATAATATGAAAAATATAACATCATGTTTCTGATCATCACATCATTCATGACTACAATTTCATTCAGCACAAAATTACTACAATAAACTAATATCTTTTAAAGAAATCTTATTTTGTGTGCCATTTTCTTATTACTGTAGAACATTACAATACTCAAGCATTCCTATAGGTGTACTTTATTTCTTGAGACTAATGGTAACCTTACCCTATCTCTGTACTTCTTATAACTAATGGTAACCTTATTGTCACTGGATATATGTATCCATTTTGTTCAATTTATTAAACACATTATGTTATTTGTTTTTTCAGTGTTATATGTTTCACATTCATATTTCATATTCATGTTTCTTGACGATTGACCACAAATGTTTTGTGCTGAGTATTTTGAAACGAATTATAACTTTGACAACAAACGGAAGTTTTTAAGGACCTTGACTGGCTATACAGCTCTTGCACGGTCGGTCTAGAGCTTTGTACGCTATGTGTGGCTTTACATACTGAATATTTATATTAGTACGATAGGAATGTTAAAGGCTTAAAGCGATTCTTTATTATTATTTAAATGAAATATATTTATATTCAAATAGTATGAGTTATACATGAACCCAAAGCATGGCAAAACTTACCATATAATATATGTGCTTTTCGAGTTAGTCACTGGTCAATATAATATCAGGAAGGGCGGACAATGAGATTTGCCGCTACAGGTACTTGTAACTCTATTAATTCTTTTAGTCATATTTAAATGTTTCAATTAAAGTAAAGTTATTTCAAATATAGAATTCAGTTTGGCTTGAAGGCTGCATTTTGGTATATAAGAAAATGTCAGAATAAAGCTCTGTTGCATGTGAATATTTCAGTTATACATATTGTTCATATTTATTTCCCGTAACTATTGGCAACCTTACCCTATCTCTGTACTTTATTTCCCGTAACTATTGGCAACCTTACCCTATCTCTGTACTTTATTTCCTGTAACTATTGGCAACCTTACCCTATCTCTGTACTTTATTTCCCGTAACTATTGGCAACCTTACCATATCTGTACTTTATTTCCCGTAACTATTGGCAACCTTACCCTATCTCTGTACTTTATTTCCCGTAACTATTGGCAACCTTACCCTATCTCTGTACTTTATTTCCCGTAACTATTGGCAACCTTACCCTATCTGTACTTTATTTCCCGTAACTATTGGCAACCTTACCCTATCTCTGTACTTTATTTCCCGTAACTATTGGCAACCTTACCCTATCTCTGTACTTTATTTCCCGTAACTATTGGCAACCTTACCCTATCTCTGTACTTTATTTCCCGTAACTATTGGCAACCTTACCCTATCTCTGTACTTTATTTCCCGTAACTATTGGCAACCTTACCCTATCTGTACTTTATTTCCCGTAATTATTGGCAACCTTACCCTATCTCTGTACTTTATTTCCCGTAACTATTGGCAACCTTACCCTATCTCTGTACTTTATTTCCCGTAACTATTGGCAACCTTACCCTATCTCTGTATTTCTCTTCAAGTTCCTTTTGTTTCTCTTCTTCCATTCGTTTAAGTTTAGCATAGTAACTGTAATGGAATAAAATATTGTGTTTAGTAAAATTCAAGACTCAATCCACTGAACTAATAGTGGAAAAATCGTTTCTGCAACTTAAGTTTCAATATAACAGTTTCTTAGTCAAGAATGGTTAAACACATACAAATTTTTTGTAATTTGAATACCTAGGATACTAAGATTTCTGGAATAAACCTTAATATAGGTGTTAAACTATGAAAATATTGTCCAATCTTAAGTTGACTTAACCCCCAAATAAATTGCTTCACCGAGTGCAGCTGAATACAACTGCAGAGGTCCAACTCTGAACAGTTGGGGCAAAAATGGACACAAAATTTGCCCTGGATACAGATCTGAATTTGGATTGTAATTTAATATTTCACACAAAATAGGTTTCTGACACAAAATAAAACTGTAGTTAAAGAACTTAGAATTGGTTATATGATTTGAATTTATATTCAATTTTTTGCTTTTGTGCAATACACTTTGCTGTTGGGAATTGACCCCCCCCCCCCCCAAAAAAAAAAAATTACCCCCTTTTTTTGTTACTTATGTGCAATACACTATGCTGTTGCGAATTGAAACCCCCCCCCTCCCCCACCCCACCATTTTTTTTGTGGACGTGATACAATATAAGACAGAAAAAGAAAAATTGGCAAAAAATAAAGGATAATTTTAAAAGTCTTCCTCCTGAAAAAAATGTTCAATATTTAAGATTCATTCTAGGTTATTCATTCCAATTTGAAGAGGATCTAACCACTGTGTATCATCTTATAGCGGATATAGGTACTAACCAAGCGGGCGTGAGCGATTTTTTTATCTTAAACGGTAACGAAAAATCTATGTTTTGTTCACATAGTATCAATGTGTACTTCAACCTAAACATAATTGCTGTTTTGAGAAATGATATGGTCGTAGGTTGATGATTAGAGATGTCTCATTATTTTCCAAAAACAAGAGGGATTACTAAAAGCATGTGCAAATACTTGTAAAAGAAGTTGGCCCTCGTCTCATTCGATATAATTCTATATTCATTGCAACTCTTTTTCTTTTTCTGATAGAAGGTCAATGTGTGTGTGTAATAAGTATAGCTGTTTCAATAATTGGCATTGAAATCTTTCATACATATTTTATTTTTCGATATTTTATCCCTAAAGAAGCGTTGTGTACGGTGTTTGGCTGCCCACATTAATCCTTATGTATGGTGCATAGTAAAGTTGTTGTACACCGTACACAAAAACTTTATTTTCATGCTCGTTTATTACCCAAAAAGTTTCTAGGAATGAGTATTCACAGGTAGATTTATGATTGGTAACTATTACTTTTGCCCTGTATTGGGTTTCTTTCAGATAAAACATGTAAATGTCTCAACAACTGTATCGAAATTGAAAATTGGTGTTGACATTCACAACTATTTGCGACTGTACAAGTTAATTGTTCTTACTAGAATATCAAAGTTGTTTTATAAAGAGGAAAAAATCAATGCGAAAAATTATTTAGGAGCAGGAATTTCAAATGTTGAGAAATGTACATTGAATATTGTTTAAGCAAAACAAAGATTTTCGTTACCGTGTAAGGTCAAAATCAATCATGCCCGCTTGGTTAGTACCTATATCTGGTGTACTGATGATGCACTGTGCTAACAGTGACAACAAAGTGATGTAAGTCAAAATACATTTTATCCTGTGATATAAACTGGAAAATTGACCAATCAAAATTAAGATTTGCTCTGGTGCCATACTATTTGCCTTATAGAAGCATATGATCTTCAAACATAATGCATGTCAAATGCAGTTAGAATGTAAGAGAAGACAAATTTTCTTCCCTACAGGATTTAAATGAGAAACATATGTGGTGTCCATATTTCATCAGTACAATATCAATTCTATATGACTGACAAATCATGGTACAAAACATCACCTCAAATATATTTTAGATAATCATAAAATAAATTTTCTTATTAGGTGTTAATTAACTAGTGGTGAAAATTACATTTTCTTTTTCCTTCTTCTGGTGCCTGCATCATCGTCCTCATTGTCTTTGGGTAATTCTCTGGAAAAGAAATTTAATGAGTATCGGTAAAAAATATCAGGAAATCAAAAATTATACTAAAAGCCCAGAGAAATAGGGTTGTTTGGTTAACAATGGTTTCTATATCTTAAGATTAAACTGTATTCATGGTTGTTTTTGAATCACATATTCTGTTGAATAATGGAACAAAACAATTTAAGTATAATTTTCAGACAAATCTTTATGGCATTCAGTGCATTGCTGTTTGTCATTTATTGTTTATGTCCCTGCCCTTTCAGTTTGTTTTTGTCCCTGCCTTTTCAGTTTGTTTTTGTCCCTGCCTTTTCTGTTTGTTTTTGTCCCTGCCTTTTCAGTTTGTTTATGTCCCTGCCTTTTCAGTTTGTTTTTGTCCCTGCCTTTTCAGTTTGTTTTTGTCCCTGCCTTTTCAGTTTGTTTTTGCTCCTGTCTTTTCAGTTTGTTTTTGTCCCTGTCTTTTCAGTTTGTTTTTGTCCCTGCCTTTTCAGTTTGTTTTTGTCCCTGCCTTTTCAGTTTGTGTTTGCCCCTGCCTTTTCAGTTTGTTTTTGTCCCTGCCTTTTCAGTTTGTGTTTGTTTTTGTCCCTGTCTTTTCAGTTTGTTTTTGTCCCTGCCTTTTCAGTTTGTTTTTGTCCCTGCCTTTTCAGTTTGTTTTTGTCCCTGCCTTTTCAGTTTGTTTTTGTCCCTGCCTTTTCACTTAGTTTTTGCCCCTGCCTTTTCAGTTGTGTTTTTTACCCTGCCTTTTCAGTTTGTTTTTGTTTTTGTCCCTGTCTTTTCAGTTTGTTTATGTCCCTGCCTTTTCAGTTTGTTTTTGTCCCTGCCTTTTCAGTTTGTTTATGTCCCTGCCTTTTCAGTTTGTTTTTGTCCCTGCCTTTTAAGTTTGTTTTTGCCCCTGCCTTTTCACTTAGTTTTTGCCCCTGCCTTTTCAGTTGTGTTTTTTACCCTGCCTTTTCAGTTTGTTTCTGTCCTTGCCTTTTCTGTTTGTTTTTGTCCCTGCCTTTTCAGTTAGTTTTTGACCCTGCCTTTTCAGTTTGTTTTTTTCCCTGCCTTTTCAGTTGTGTTTTTTACCCTGCCTTTTCAGTTTGTTTTTGTCCCCGCCTTTTCAGTTTGATTTTGTCCTTGTCTTTTCAGTTTGTTTTTGTCCCTTATAACAATGTGTAAGTTTGTTTTTGATTTATAACAATGTGTACGTTTGTTTTTGTCTTATAACAATGTGTAAGTTTGTTTTTGACTTATAACAATGTGTATTTTTGTCCCTTATAACAATGTGTAAGTTTGTTTTTGACTTATAACAATGTGTACTTTTGTTTTTGTCTTATAACAATGTGTAAGTTTGTTTTTGACTTATAACAATGTGTAAGTTTGTTTTTGACTTATAACAATGTGTAAGTTTGTTTTTGACTTATAACAATGTGTAAGTTTGTTTTTGACTTATAACAATGTGTAAGTTTGTTTTTGACTTATAACAATGTGTACGTTTGTTTTTGACTTATAACAATGTGTACGTTTGTTTTTAAATTATAACAATGTGTACGTTTGTTTTTGACTTATAACAATGTGTAAGTTTGTTTTTGACTTATAACAATGTGTAAGTTTGTTTTTGACTTATAACAATGTGTAAGTTTGTTTTTGACTTATAACAATGTGTAAGTTTGGATGTCTCATTGGTGTTTTACTTCTCTCTTTTATAGAATTTGAATTCACACACAAGTTATTATTTAAAAGGGATATTCGTAATTTCAAATATTATTTTGTTCATTTGACTATACACAACTCCCCATGCTGTCATATATAAAAGTTTTCCTAGGTCAATCAGAATAAGAGCTGGTATGGAGTCAGGTATTTCACATTATAGATAATAATAATAGGTCCAGGTGTTCTACAGAAGATGAGGTTATAACTTCCACAACAAAGTTTCTAATACAAAACTAGTTCTAACTGGTGACATGTCTGCCAGCTGATTATTATATGTAGATATGGAATCATTATGGGCTCAGTACATTTGTAGATCAAGGATTTTGAAAAAGACAATGCTCAGAGCACTATGAACAAGTCTATGCAATAACCATGTATTTAGCTTCTTGTGGCTTTTATCATATTACTAGTGTGATCTCAGACCAGATGTCATAGTTACAGAGGTCTTACAATAGAGTACTGGTGCTGTTTTTATTACTAGTGTATTCTCAGACCAGATGTCATAGTTACAGAGGTCTTACAATAGAGTACTGGTGACGTTTTTATTATGATCAGATTAATGTTGTTGTCATAGTAACAGAGGTCTTACAATAGAGTACTGGTGATGTTTTTATTATGATCAGATTAATGTTGTTGTCATAGTTACAAAGGTCTTACAATAGAGTACTGGTGATGTTTTTATTATGATCAGATTAATGTTGTTGTCATAGTTACAGAGGTCTTACAATAGAGTACTGGTGATGTTTTTATTATGATCAGATTAATGTTGTTGTCATAGTTACAGAGGTCTTACAATAGAGTAATGGTGATGTTTTTATTATGATCAGATTAATGTTGTTGTCATAGTTACAGAGGTCTTACAATAGAGTACTGGTGATGTTTTTATTATGATCAGATTAATGTTGTTGTCATAGTTACAGAGGTCTTACAATAGAGTACTGGTGATGTTTTTATTATGATCAGATTAATGTTGTTGTCATAGTTACAGAGGTCTTACAATAGAGTAATGATGCTGTTTTTATTATGATCAGATTAATGTTGTTGTCATAGTTACAGAGGTCTTACAATAGAGTAATGGTGCTGTTTTTATTATGATCAGATTAATGTTGTTCAGTGATGTCACTAATTTTTGAAGAAGCAGGCTGAATTTCTAAAATAGGCGGCAAGTACATTTGCTTGCTCGTCGCTACTACGGCCGGGGGTCTGGGGCCCGCTCAAGGGCCCCAGGATTTTTTTTTAAAATGGTGCAAAATCCTGCATTCTGGGGGTGTCCTAGACCCTTATTCAGACCTCTGAAAACATCATTTTTTACTGAAGATAATGTAAATGATTAACTAAAATTAGCAACATGATGGGTAAATTTTCTGTACATGTGATCACATCATTGATCATCTTGATGGACCAATATACATTTTTGTGCATTTTCCTGCAGGTTGACTGCTAGTAAATATTTTTGAACTGAAAGAATCCAAAAATCTTAGTTTGAATAGAAACATATTGTCTCTGGTTTGAATTATCACTTGAATAATTTAGTTTTAAATGAAAATTGTAATTCTGACATTGAGAACATTGTTTTAATTTTATATTAAAAAAGTGTTGGTTTTGTTTTTACAAAATTAAAAACAATATTCACTGACTAGTAGTCAGTTTGAGCTTCGATTTCAAAGTTAAAACTGTTACAGCTAGAGGTGCTATATTTTATAAAATCGTATGCTCTCCCCAAAAAGATTTGAATTTTTTTTTTTTAATGAGAATCCGTAGTCCTGGCAAGGCTAATCTATATTAGATTTTTTTCTGGGATGTCTGTTCTTGAATATATGTAAATAATACACAGGCAAGTGCCTGTGAAATAATAGGTGAAATATTATAATTTTATTTCAATAATAATCGAATTTATTAAATATCTTGATCGATTTATTTGCGTACGTACTTAGTGACAAATGACCCCCTTTTTTCTCATAAGACTTGTACACGTATTTCAAACATGTTGTCAAGCTATGTCGTTTTATTTTTTCTTATTTGTTAACTGTTCAGTAAGCAGTAAACTAAAATCCTTTTGAACTAAAGATATTTTTAAAAATTATTTGTGGTCGACAATATTCTACTTTCGTTATTGACCTTCATTCTCTGGACACCACGTGGTCGTGGGCTTTGAAATGTGAACTACAAAAGGTGCTGTTTTCCAGATTCTTGACAACATTATATATATATTATACTTTCTTTTATTTGACTGATATATTTTCATAACATGCTATTGTCATCTTTGGCTTATTCCTTCTCTTGAAACCAAAACCAAACAGGGTCATAATGTCCATCGGAACGTCTCTCTTTTTATCCTTGCAAACATACAATACTTACCGACTTTAAATAGACGACCAATCAGCGGACTGCATTTACATGAACTATATTTAGTCAAAGGTAAACACTGATTTACATCCTTGTTTATCGCGACTTTAATCGTGGAAGCTGATGCATTGAACAATTATTTGTTAATATTAACCTGATTATCTTTTTTATCTTATTATTTTTTTTTTACTCCTGCAAAAATAGCCGGCGGGAAAAGGACAATAACCGGCGAAAATCGCCGGCTGCCGGCTTCTAACGACATCACTGTTGTTGTCATAGTTACAGAGGTCTTACAATAGAGTAATGATGCTGTTTTTATTATGATCAGATTAATGTTGTTGTCATAGTTACAGAGGTCTTACAATAAAGTACTGGTGATGTTTTTATTATGATCAGATTAATGTTGTTGTCATAGTTACAGAGGTCTTACAATAGAGTACTGGTGATGTTTTTATTATGATCAGATTAATGTTGTTGTCATAGTTACAGAGGTCTTACAATAGAGTACTGGTGATGTTTTTATTATGATCAGATTAATGTTGTTGTCATAGTTACAGAGGTCTTACAATAGAGTACTGGTGATGTTTTTATTATGATCAGATTAATGTTGTTGTCATAGTTACAGAGGTCTTACAATAAAGTACTGGTGATGTTTTTATTATGATCAGATTAATGTTGTTGTCATAGTTACAGAGGTCTTACAATAGAGTACTGGTGATGTTTTTATTATGATCAGATTAATGTTGTTGTCATAGTTACAGAGGTCTTACAATAGAGTACTGGTGATGTTTTTATTATGATCAGATTAATGTTGTTGTCATAGTTACAGAGGTCTTACAATAGAGTACTGGTGATGTTTTTATTATGATCAGATTAATGTTGTTGTCATAGTTACAGAGGTCTTACAATAGAGTACTGGTGATGTTTTTATTATGATCAGATTAATGTTGTTGTCATAGTTACAGAGGTCTTACAATAGAGTACTGGTGATGTTTTTATTATGATCAGATTAATGTTGTGGAACGGTGGCAGTTGCTCTCTAACACTTCTTTTTAACTCTGGGGATAGTTGCCTCATTGGCAATCATACAACATCCTTATTTACATACCAATAATATCGTCATAGTTCCTGAATACTTACAATATTGTATTACTACTACTACTTGAGTGTTTCTTAGGAATAGATGAATGCTGCTGATGTTGTTGATTCTGTTGATGATGATGTTGTTGTTTTGCTGCTGGTCCTGGCCCCCGAGGGGTCATCATCATTTTCCTAAAGTCATCATTGGTCAGTGGATGTCTAAATATACATTGTATTATATAATTATAATATATATATTACCAACCCTGTATCTTAACATAATAATCAAAATTGATTTAATATTTGTTTTAAACATCAAACAAAAATAAGAATCGATAAAAAAAAAACCAGAAAATCTCTTTAGTCAAGTAGAACAATAAGGTATCTCCTAGTTATTCGACAGAATTTCACCATATTTGTCGAATGACAATCATGACAATATAAGGAACTATTTTTCAGTTATCATCTGGATATGACGTGACTGTTATTTGACTGGCAAGTATAATTTGATAGCAACTTGATAGTCGTAAGTATATATGAAAGAATTTTGACAGCTTATTAATAGGACTAGGAGTATGTATCGGTATGACAGTGAGAGTTTATTTCTATAAAAAGTTATTTTAAATCATATAAAACTTACCCTTCATCCTCATCATCGCTATAGTGATGATTTTCTGGAGGAAGTGGATTTGAGAAAACCTCAGAATCTCCTTCTAAAATATACAAACATTAAAATGATCTTAGACTATCTAGAGGCTTCTAAAATATACAAACATTAAAATGATTTTCTAGAGGCAATTTTTATCTTATTTGAAAGTTTAAGTTATATCTAGATCTGTTTAGTTCAAGTTGAAATATTTTCTGTATTAAAAATTAGTAACCGTGAATTCATTATTATACATTGGATATCAATTTTCGTGGATTTCGTGGGCAAAGGTGATCCATGAATGAAATGTTCAACAAAATACAAATTTTCTATACATGCTATATGCTTGCAAGCAGACTTTGGCAAAACCATGAAATCAAGTTTCCACAATTATACAATTTTTCCTTAATCCATGAAAATTGGTACCCACAACTTTCAGTGTCCAGTGCCCAAGACCACTTGACCACCTAGGCTATATATTAAATAATAAAGGAAATTGAAAATCCTTGTTTATCAAAACAAAATTGAAAATGTTGTTTTATCATTAATCCATCAAAGACAAGTATTTCAACAATAAGGGAAAATTATTATGTCATTGAACAAGCTTTCCATACAACATGTGTTTTCATAAATTCCAAGAATATATACCATATGAATATCTGAATAAGTTTATTAAATTTGTACATGTTGTATCGTCACTGTATGCCCTTAATATTGATATTTCTTTTTAAAAAGTAGGAGGAAGGTACCCATGGCGAACAAACTCAATGGGCAAACAAACTAAGGGGTAATGGCGAACAAAAAGTAATTAGGTGAACAGACCTGATACCCTTTAAGATCAGCTATTTTGAAAAGGATGTCAGAGATGTTAATTACCATGCAGCCGTATCATTTTTTAAAATTATTATTATTATACTGGAGAGCATGATTTTTCTTGCAAAATCACAAGTCTCCACCGGGTCTTGAACCTGGGACCTCTGTGTTACAAGGCAGCTTGTTAACCAACTGAGCTAAATTACTTTCCTTAGCTCAACCGCTTACGGCTGACTAAGTATTTAACACATGACAAATAGGGGATGTGTTTCAATGCCAAAAAGTGCTATGTCCTATCCATAAACAAAAAAGTAGACAAATTCTATATGCTTAATAAACACATCCTACAAGAGGTACAAGTGAACCCATACTTAGGACTCCAAATCTCAAACGATCTGAAATGGAGTATCCACATAAACAACATCAGTAAGAAAGTCAACACAACCTTGGGCTTTCTTAAGAGGAACTTTCAGAGGAATGTACCAGAGCCATGTAGGAAAGTAACATACATATCCCTAGTAAGATCGACAATGGAATATGGCGCAACAATCTAAAACCCATATATATGAAAGGGGATATTGACAAACTAGAACTTATCCAAAACAGAGGCATACGATTCATTTAGAAAAATTACAGGAAACAGGGTCTATAACTAATATGAGAAGCCAGCTCGAAATGGAGACACTAGAGGAAAGAAGACACAGCCTCCATCTTATCCTGATTTACAAGGTGGTTGTGGGTCTGGTGCTGGCTCTACCAGCCGACAATTTTGTCATACCAGCACAACCTAAACGAACTATCAAAGCCAAAACATATTTAAACTGTGAAACTGACAATATCATTGAATGTCAAGTTATCCATAACACCAGAATATTAAAGTACCAAATAGCAACAAACCACAGTATAAAGTTAAACATTCATTTTTTTGTGAAAACAACTATTCACTGAATCCAACTACCAGATAAAGTTGTGGATGCAGGTTCTGTAGAGACATTTAAGACTGCTCTACAAGAACACTGCCCATAACAACAGCGCTCTTCTCTCTCTGTGGATAAAAGCCTAAAAAGGATTTTACAAGTACCAGTGCCACTATACATGTTCCAAGGGAAGCAATCCCGTCACACAGGTTTTAACAAATATATATATATGACATCTTTAAGACAGTCATTCTCCATCAGATAACACATACGTAACATAGGAAATGAAATGACATTATTCTCATATCTCTAGACAAAATAGAAAATCTCTTTCATTATCATCAGAAAAGAGAATTTATCAAAAATACATGAATTTTGATAAGTCTAAAATTGTAAATAAATGATTTACAGATCTTAAGTGTGCTTATTTCATGTGTGTTTGTGGGAAACAAACTTACTTTCTGGCATCTTTGCAACTGCAATGCAGAAATGGAGAAATGAGCAAAATAAAAATAATGCAGTGCCTAAAATCTAAAACAAAAGAAGGACTGTTCCGTAAATTATCCGGGTTTATTTATAGCCAAATTGTTTAAATATTCTACGCTTTATGATAACTGTATCAAGATATATGCATAAAAAAAGCATTCGAAATTGCTTTATTTTTTATCTGACTTTATTTTAATTCAAGGAATAGATATTCAAATGTGTCTTATTTTTTTCTTATCCGGAAAAAATAATCCGTCAAAATCATGCGAGTTAATTTTACTTCTACTTCCGGAAACAAATTTCATTGGTCAAAGCGAAAAAGTGAAAGAAGAAATTCGAAAATCTGGCGGTCCTTGTGCATATCTGTATAGATAACTGTTGAATATTCCTACATATCTAATGACAAAGTATCAGTTATAGAAAAAAAAATCATCATTATGGCCTTTTCAAAAGCACCATTTAAACGCTTTAACGAAAAGACAGGTGGGTGAAAATAAAGATTTAATATTCAGTAAATTATGCTCATCAACTGATCGATGGCTTTATCCTTATTAGAGGGTGGTAAAGGGGTGGTGCTTGCACGAAACAAACGTGAAATAAGCAAGGCTTCCAAAATTTCCTGATGACAGCCGGACATTTTACAAAGAAATATTTTTGACGGTCAATGATCAGCTGGATACTTAAATGTAACTGAGAGGATGCATAAGATATATGTGTCTAAGTAATTAGAAGTGTTATATGCAATAAAATTATTTATAACTGTTTTGTTGTCTTCATTCTAAAAATAAATAAAATATTATCCTCGGTATTGTGTCATCATGGTCATTTTTCTGTGTATCGGGAGCCATCATTGAATCAGTCAGCTTCAGTACCTGACTTTTCTTATGTTTTTGTTTGTGTTTAAATAATCTATCTTCTCTCTGTGAGTACTCTACACTTGTTAACTTGTTAATTAAGGCCATATTATTTTAAACTGTTGATGACAACTGGCTTTAATTGTAGTACAGCTTGATACACGTGATACTTTTCTTTTTGTGTATTGATTACCTGACCACGCGACCTTTACAACTGATGCGGTATTTATAGATAACATTGAGGAGGCCCAATGAAGGATATTGTTTTAAACCCGATTTAGAAAATAAGGAATAAATAAAAACATACTCAGTTGGTAGATAATTTAATGAATAACAACATGATATGTTATGTAAGCATATAACAACAATAATAGCACAATGTTGACAAACACAAGCAATAAATATTACAATGAGTTCATTGAAAAGAAGCACAGATCATAGCACAAGATTACAGTTCATTTAGTCTAATTTAAGATCTAACATTCATCAGCTTGCTGAATGCATTGTTCTGATACACATGGCGGTTACGAACGGATTGCCATTTGCGGATTGCAGGAACAGGGTCGAAGTCTTTAACATCTACACAGGCCATTCATTAGGAGGCGGTACCCGGTACTTTTACCCTCCTATGCTATTGACAAGTACCCCCTAAATGTAGGAATTTTTATATAAGATATTCATGGAATAAATTGAAAAGTACCACCTAGAAACGTGGAAAGTACCAGTCAACATGAAAGATAATGAAACCCCTGATCTACACCTACTAAGCTTATTCTCATAAGTTGATCTAAAGCATCAATACCCAGACTACATCTTATCGATTTAATAATGTTCTGCCTTGAAAAACCCCTTTCGCATTCGACACTTGAAACCGGCAAAATACATGAAATTTCCATTAGAGAAATTGCATTAGGGAACTGTTCAATTTCAGACGAAGTCTTTATAAGAGTCAGAGATTGTCATGATTGGATATTATTCTTTATGATTTCAATTGTAAAAACATTTTTTTAATATGAAAACAAGAATAGAGAACGCCCCTCTTATTCATTGGACAAGTCAGCTTGGTATACACAAGCGAAGCTTTTCTTGGTGTTTTTACTATATATTTCAATTAATTTTCCCCTTTATAGTACCCCAGTATTTAACACGATGTACAGTGTCAAATAAATAATATATGTCTGATATCATACTTATTCATTTATAAATATACTTATTTGAAGAATAACTTTTAAATATCAGGGAACTTTGTTAAACTGAATGCTCATTTAAAATAATATCTATAAAGCGTAATTAAATAGGATGTTGTTCCGTACACGCTTACATATTTGACCTCGTTACCTGATCATCTTTATGTACATTGTTATGCATCATTAGTTCTATTGATAAAGACAAGCTAAGGACACCTCATCAAAGGTAACAAACCTGTAATCAGTGAATGATTTATGGCTTCAATATAACTTATTGAAGGGATAATTGTTTGACAGCTTGTTGTGTTGTTGTGATTTAAATAAAAGAAAACGTGTTTTTTCTACTTTTTATTGATGTACACAAGCTAAAGACCAAGCCGTACATTTATGTATCCAGAGAATTAGACTAACTGAGACACTTCAAAGAATCTTAAATTTGCTGCATCTGTTGTAATAAACCCAATTATGACCGAAATATCTTTGTGAAATAGTATACCCAAGCGGACATGTCCAAAGCCTCAAACGGACATTTTTAATGATCGATAGTTGGTCAAAATTGAAATGACCGTTTTATGAAAAATGCCTTGAATAACAAAAAGTGGCAAACCAATTCTATTTGACCGTTTGAGGCTGAGAGCAGCCAGACTTTTTATGAAAGTTTCGGTCATGACCGGAATATATGACCGTTTTGGAAGCCTTGGAAATAAGACATAATTTCACGTTAAACGTGAAATAATTTCTGTAATGAACGTTGCACGAAAAATAAATACTTTTATTTGAACCTATTGTGACTGAGTCACTGTCTTCTTGTATATATTAACTCTTTGTTTTACTTGATATTCCCGATTTAGTATACACATTTATGATATAATTGGTTTACGGCTTTTAAAAAAGTATTTCTTGACGATCCCTGCCAAGTGTTTGAATTTTAAATGAAAAATTCCCGAGCACGCAAAATAAGACTTTTAAAATCATGATGCACGTAAAATTAAATAAGCAGAACACGTTGAACGTAAAATAAAAAACGGCGATCACGTTGCACGAAAATAACCCTTTACCACCCTCTTATTATGCAAAAATAAAAAGTTTAGTCAATTCGGCACCTATATAAACAAAATCAGGGCTCTGTTCAAAAAAGGGTTAAGGTTTACAATTACAATGATTAAATTGGTTTTTATCCTCATATGTGGATTAAACAACTCCGTGCATATTGGCCCTTTGGCTTAATAATTGTGTTTTTTATAAATTTTAATCACAACTCCAGTGACAAATACTACCATCACTATTTTCGCTTCATAGTCATACCTAAACCAATTGTTTATTGTAAAGCGTATTTCTGATCGTGGTTCATTTCGTCATTTGTATGCAAATCAATATTTTGTTTCACTCCAAAAAAGACCAATGACAGCAGATATACATCATTTATAATCTTCAGTACTTTCTTGGTCTTATCTTGCTAGTAGGGTGCCTGTATTTATATTGCATAGTCCTATTGAATTTTTTTACCATCTCTGGTGTTTTGCTTCATGTTTACAATAGGCAATGTGTGTATACATGTATCTGAAGAAATAAACCAGTTTAACGCATAATTCGGAGGACCTTCTCGGTGGTGTTGTCAAAGGTAAAATCACAAAAATACTGAACTCAAATTTAATTGGAAGGTCCCTAATCAAATGACAAAACACATCAAAATAATGGACAAGAACAGTCATATTCCTGACTTGGTATGTAGGCATTTTCAAATGTAGAAAATGGTGGATTGAACTTGGTTTTATAGCGCTAAACTTCTCACTTGTATGACAGTCACATCAAATTCTGTTATATTTACAACGATGTGTGAACAAAACAGATATAATATGTGAAATAGTCAAAATATGGGTACAGCAGTCATCACTGTGTTACATTATCACAAAACAAACAATCATTTACAAAAAAGCACAAAAGTATCTATCAAATTAAAAAAAAACCACATTCATTGCTTCGCGTGTCTGACATCAGAAAATGTAAACGTCACATAAAAAGAAATTTTGTCATTTAAGGTTTATTAGATTTTTTTTATAATTTTACAGGGGGTATGGTGGTATACAGGGTTAAAAAATCAAAAGTTATGTTAAAAATAAATTCAGAAACAGACTCAGCATATACACATAATTTTGTCGTAACAGTGATTTTATCAACATTGTAACGGATCACATCAAATAAGGCGATAAGTCGAGTATGCGGTCTATATAAGTATCTTTTATTCTTCAAAATACATTTAATTTTGGCTTCTTATACTATATATCATATCAACCGATTCTCTACAATAAAATACAAATACACATTAACATACATCGTATTTGTCTTTTTTGTAAAGTAAAAATATAACTTAAAACACTAATAGCATAATACTAATCAAACAATATGATTCACTTTCTTTCACTGTTCATAAGTAACTTGTTAAATTAAAAAGTTAATTAGAATAAATATTAATTTATATTTAAATACTTTTACAATTCTTAATATTTCTTCTTTAAATAAACATTGTTCTTAAAAATGTACATAAATTATCTCTCACCGATTATGATCTCTCTATAAAATTATGATGTGTCTCCGAATATCAAATAACTTGCAATGAATAAAAACTAGACAACGTAACGTACGTCAAAAGCGAAACGTCATAAAACTTAAAAATGGGAAATATTATAATGTTCATGAGCGCAACGTTACATATGCGCAAATATCCAAAAATAGTATCTACAAGTATTATAAATAAAATAAATAAATTCAGTAATAATAAATGAAGTAACCCAACAATTTGGAATTACATTTCAAATCTAACAAACATGTTTTATCTAAAGCAATTTAGCATGGCGCAACGCCATTGCCTTTTTTTTCTTTTCTTCTTAAAATTTGATGCCATGTGCCCTTTTGCATTATCTGGACCGAGATTGGGATTTTTGTTGATCAAAGTGCAACAACTACAACGAAGCATTGACCTAAATATTTGCATGTCATTACATGAAGACATTTTTAATCACTTCAGCGAGACTCGTGAGTGTAAATCAACAATCATTTCAACACTCAGCAAAATAAAAATAAAGTTGTTACTGCATTAGAAAGTGATGAAAGTTTCCTGAAATAAATTTGTAATCCATTTATTGCATTAAATATGTCTTATTCCTTTCCAAATTGCGTGCCAAATATAGTTTATTTGTGTAAATTTTCTTAGTCCATCATTGAAATATTTGTAACTTGTAAGAACTATGGATCATAGTATTAAAGGATTCATTGGAAACGGACCAGCTATGATCAAAATCCTGATTTTTTTTCACACACATTAACATACTTTTAAATATGTGTTTAATTATAGCGAAGTGTATAAAGATGTCAATATTAGTGACAATACACCTATCTCATGAAATTGTAGTAATTCTGAATACATTTATGTCCCCATCGTTCATGACTGAGAGTGGTAATTATTTCTCAGTAAAGGACCTGAATATCGTCCCCCTTCAATTATTAATTGGAATGAGTGTCTTATAATCATCCACAACTCACTCCGTACTTACTGCTCTAAATGGATTAAATAAGAAAAACAAGTTGAAATGTATATTTATTGAATGACTAAAATGATCTGTATGTGTTTTATAGGTTGTGCACCTCCTGTTGGCTCATATGATCCTAAACAGAAGGATAAAGCTGTTTCTATGCAATTTGATAAAGGAGGGGATCGTTTCAAAACACCAAAAGGTAATATATTGTTTAATACAGTAGGGGATTGATTCAAAACATCAAAAGGTAATATATTGTTTAATACAGGAGGGGATCGTTTCAAAACACCAAAAGGTAATATATTGTTTAATACAGGAGGGGATCGTTTCAAAACAACCAAAAGGTAATATATTGTTTAATACAGTAGGGGATTGATTCAAAACACCAAAAGGTAATATATTGTTTAATACAGTAGGATTGATTCAAAACACCAAAAGGTAATATATTGTTTAATACAGTAGGGGATTGTTTCAAAACACCAAAAGGTAATATATTGTTTAATACAGTAGGGGATCGATTCAAAACATCAAAAGGTAATATATTGTTTAATACAGGAGGGGATCGTTTCAAAACACCAAAAGGTAATATATTGTTTAATACAGGAGGGGATCGTTTCAAAACAACCAAAAGGTAACAGTGTTCCAGCTTGAATCTCAGGGCAGAAGGGTGCTACATGTCTGAAAGGGCACTTTAGCGCAATAACCCAAATTGTAAGGGCACTGTTTGGCAGTGTATTAATAACCTTGAATATATGTATTATATATTGCTAGGCTCAGCTGCAGAACATTACTTGTATTTTAACCTTATTCAGAAATTAATGTGTTCCAAGTGTTGGTTCCAGTAAGATTTTTTTATTATCAAATTATCATACCATGACACAAAGCATATCATTTTAATTGGTGTAAATTTATGCAAACTGTGCATTTTGATCAGGAAAAAAATCCTTAGAAAAATCTTTTTTTTTATTTTATAATTTATATAACTTAATTATACAAGTCTATAAAAATAAACAAGTAGTTCTGAAAGATGGAGCTAAACAAAATTGAATTTGTTATGTAATTAAATTATTTACATTAAAACTACTTGTTTAGACATATAGTATTTGTGTTATTGAAAGTTACCTAACTTGTAAATTGTTACAAAAATGTATTAAGAAGTGCACACCAAAGTGCTCCTAAGTAGGGAGTTTTATAAATATAACAGGTGATACAAGAGATGATTATATTATAATGATGCAATAATACATTGCATATATTACAGAAGGTATAAACTCCATTATGGTTAAAAAATAAAAGCATTTGTTAAGTGCTCCTATGTAAGGAGGATTATAATACAAGAAATAAAACAGGAAGTGGTGCAATCTTGTTATGTTCAAATACAAATTTCTTTGGTTCTTCTTTTAATTTCATACTCGTGGTTATAAAAACAAAACGTTTTTACCAATCTACCAATTTACTCAAAACTTAGTCTGCCTTTTAAATTGTTTTAAAATTTCTTTAAAAATATTTTTTTTTATGTGTACATATTATGCTATGATACGTAAACATTACAAATGGCTAACATGTCAGCATTTTCATTCTGTATTAAATATCTAGTATTTGTTCAATTATCTTAAATCCACTAATTAGCAGTGAACAATCATTAGCAGAGGTGATAAAACTGCCAAAGGCATTAGGTATTTAACTTAATCCTATTGTCAGTTAATTAGTGTTACACAATCACTCAGGTAACAATTTTACCGGAAACGCCAGAAGGCATGAAATTTGTAAAATGTATCTTTTGAAAAGGCAGAGGGGGGCATTCTTTGGCTTTGAAGGGCAGAAGGGCGGGGGTAAGGGCACCAAGGGCGGGGCGCCCTTCTATTTAGGGCAGGCGGGAACACTGGGTAATATATTGTTTAATACAGTAGGGGATTGATTCAAAACACCAAAAGGTAATATATTGTTTAATACAGTAGGGGATTGATTCAAAACACCAAAAGGTAATATATTGTTTAATACAGTAGGGGATTGATTCAAAACATCAAAAGGTAATATATTGTTTAATACAGGAGGGGATCGTTTCAAAACACCAAAAGGTAATATATTGTTTAATACAGTAGGGGATTGATTCAAAACACCAAAAGGTAATATATTGTTTAATACAGGAGGGGATCGTTTCAAAACAACCAAAAGGTAATATATTGTTTAATACAGTAGGGGATTGATTCAAAACACCAAAAGGTAATATATTGTTTAATACAGTAGGGGATTGATTCAAAACACCAAAAGGTAATATATTGTTTAATACAGGAGGGGATCGTTTCAAAACACCAAAAGGTAATATATTGTTTAATACAGGAGGGGATCGTTTCAAAACACCAAAAGGTAATATATTGTTTAATACAGGAGGGGATTGATTCAAAACACCAAAAGGTAATATATTGTTTAATACAGGAGGGGATCGTTTCAAAACATCAATAGGTAATATATTGTTTAATACAGGAGGGGATCGTTTCAAAACACCAAAAGGTAATATATTGTTTAATACAGGAGGGGATTGATTCAAAACACCAAAAGGTAATATATTGTTTAATACAGGAGGGGATCGTTTCAAAACATCAATAGGTAATATATTGTTTAATACAGTAGGGGATTGATTCAAAACATCAATAGGTAATATATTGTTTAATACAGTAGGGGATTGATTCAAAACACCAAAAGGTAATATATTGTTTAATACAGGAGGGGATCGTTTCAAAACACCAAAAGGTAATATATTGTTTAATACAGTAGGGGATTGATTCAAAACACCAAAAGGTAATATATTGTTTAATACAGGAGGGGATCGTTTCAAAACACCAAAAGGTAATATATTGTTTAATACAGTAGGGGATTGTTTCAAAACACCAAAAGGTAATATATTGTTTAATACAGTAGGGGATTGATTCAAAACACCAAAAGGTAATATATTGTTTAATACAGGAGGGGATCGATTCAAAACACCAAAAGGTAATATATTGTTTAATACAGGAGGGGATCGTTTCAAAACACCAAAAGGTAATATATTGTTTAATACAGGAGGGGATCGATTCAAAACATCAAAAGGTAATATATTGTTTAATACAGTAGGGGATTGATTCAAAACATCAATAGGTAACATATTGTTTAATACAGTAGGGGATTGATTCAAAACACCAAAAGGTAATATATTGTTTAATACAGTAGGGGATTGATTCAAAACACCAAAAGGTAATATATTGTTTAATACAGTAGGGGATTGATTCAAAACACCAAAAGGTAATATATTGTTTAATACAGGAGGGGATCGTTTCAAAACACAAAAAGGTAATATATTGTTTAATACAGGAGGGGATTGATTCAAAACATCAATAGGTAATATATTGTTTAATACAGTAGGGGATCGATTCAAAACATCAAAAGGTAATATATTGTTTAATACAGTAGGGGATTGATTCAAAACACCAAAAGGTAATATATTGTTTAATACAGTAGGGGATTGATTCAAAACACCAAAAGGTAATATATTGTTTAATACAGGAGGGGATCGTTTCAAAACACCAAAAGGTAATATATTGTTTAATACAGTAGGGGATTGTTTCAAAACACCAAAAGGTAATATATTGTTTAATACAGTAGGGGATTGATTCAAAACACCAAAAGGTAATATATTGTTTAATACAGGAGGGGATCGATTCAAAACACCAAAAGGTAATATATTGTTTAATACAGGAGGGGATCGTTTCAAAACACCAAAAGGTAATATATTGTTTAATACAGGAGGGGATCGATTCAAAACATCAAAAGGTAATATATTGTTTAATACAGTAGGGGATTGATTCAAAACATCAATAGGTAACATATTGTTTAATACAGTAGGGGATTGATTCAAAACACCAAAAGGTAATATATTGTTTAATACAGTAGGGGATTGATTCAAAACACCAAAAGGTAATATATTGTTTAATACAGTAGGGGATTGATTCAAAACACCAAAAGGTAATATATTGTTTAATACAGGAGGGGATCGTTTCAAAACACAAAAAGGTAATATATTGTTTAATACAGGAGGGGATTGATTCAAAACATCAATAGGTAATATATTGTTTAATACAGTAGGGGATCGATTCAAAACATCAAAAGGTAATATATTGTTTAATACAGTAGGGGATTGATTCAAAACACCAAAAGGTAATATATTGTTTAATACAGTAGGGGATTGATTCAAAACACCAAAAGGTAATATATTGTTTAATACAGGAGGGGATCGTTTCAAAACACCAAAAGGTAATATATTGTTTAATACAGTAGGGGATTGATTCAAAACACCAAAAGGTAATATATTGTTTAATACAGTAGGGGATTGATTCAAAACATCAATAGGTAATATATTGTTTAATACAGGAGGGGATCGTTTCAAAACACCAAAAGGTAATATATTGTTTAATACAGTAGGGGATTGATTCAAAACACCAAAAGGTAATATATTGTTTAATACAGTAGGGGATTAATTCAAAACATCAATAGGTAATATATTGTTTAATACAGTAGGGGATTGATTCAAAACACCAAAAGGTAATATATTGTTTAATACAGTAGGGGATTGATTCAAAACATCAAAAGGTAATATATTGTTTAATACAGTAGGGGATTGATTCAAAACACCAAAAGGTAATATATTGTTTAATACAGTAGGATTGATTCAAAACACCAAAAGGTAATATATTGTTTAATACAGTAGGGGATTGGTTCAAAACACCAAAAGGTAATATATTGTTTAATACAGTAGGGGATTGATTCAAAACACCAAAAGGTAATATATTGTTTAATACAGTAGGGGATCGATTCAAAACATCAATAGGTAATATATTGTTTAATACAGGAGGGGATCGTTTCAAAACACCAAAAGGTAATATATTGTTTAATACAGTAGGGGATTGTTTCAAAACACCAAAAGGTAATATATTGTTTAATACAGTAGGGGATTGATTCAAAACATCAATAGGTAATATATTGTTTAATACAGTAGGGGATTGATTCAAAACATCAATAGGTAATATATTGTTTAATACAGTAGGGGATCGTTTCAAAACATCAATAGGTAATATATTGTTTAATACAGTAGGGGATTGATTCAAAACATCAAAAGGTAATATATTGTTTAATACAGTAGGGGATTGATTCAAAACACCAAAAGGTAATATATTGTTTAATACAGTAGGGGATTGTTTCAAAACACCAAAAGGTAATATATTGTTTAATACAGTAGGGGATTGATTCAAAACACCAAAAGGTAATATATTGTTTAATACAGTAGGGGATTGATTCAAAACATCAATAGGTAATAAATATTGATAGATAATAGGGGATTGATTAAAAATACAGTTGGACCCAACACTGCTTTGTCAGCTTGTCCAGGACAAATAAAAATAGGTGTATAGGACAAATAGCTATAGAAGCAAACATTTTATAAAAACAATGTTATTTCTTTTATAGAGAAAGGACACTGTCAATGCTATCAATGAAAAATCACAAAGAATGGTATCCATTGAATGTTAATGAATCCACAGTACTGTAATCACTAGCTAGCCAGTCAACATCAAGGGCACTACAGCTTCCTCCACCAATCAATAACTGGTCACAACCATATAGCCCAAAAGTGGTGCTTAAAATTTGTTGTTCTTTAAATAGTTATTTTTATTTTTCAGATATTCTTCTCGGACCAGGATCTTTTGACATTGATACACCAGTTAAAAAGTGTCCATTGAATCAATCAACATGTAGTAATGGGGTAAGTAGAGGAAGCCTTTGATAGATCTCAATAATTATATGTTATATGTAGGAATGGTTGATGGTCATAAATCATTGGTTAGTCTGAAAATCTAAACTTGCAATATAGAACAACATGACTGGATTAACTCTTTTTCATGCCCCACCTACTATAGTCATGATAGTAGAGGGGCATTATGTTTTCTGGTCTGTACATCCATTCGTCTGTCTGTTCGTTCATCCGTTTATCCTGCTTCAGGTTAAAGTTTTTGATAGTTTTTGATGAAGTTGAAGTCCAATCTAAGTACACATGTTACTGATGATATGATCTTTCTTATTTTAATGCCAAATTAAAGTTTTGACCCCAATTTCACGGTCCACTGAACATAGAAAATGATAGTGCAAAGTTCAGGTTAAAGTTTTTGGTCAAGGTAGTTTTTGATAAAGTTGAAGTCCAATTTACTTGAAACTTAGTACACATGTTTCCTATGATATGATCTTACTAATTTTAATTCCAAATTAAAGTTTTGACCCCAATTTCATGGTCCACTGAACATGAAAATTGATAGTGCGAGTGGAGCATCCGTGTACTATGGACACTTTCTTGTTAAATCTAAATTTATTCAGATTGGTCCATTTCATCTTTATTGAAAGTATGAAAAAAAGTTTAATTGTGGAACTGTGATTTTTTTCACGATAATAGCCCAAAAATAGGTAAAAATTAAAGAAAAATGAGAAAATCACCGAAATTGTGTATTTTCAAAGGGCAGTAGGTCCGAGACCACAATTGTCGTCCCTTGATTTTCGTTGTTCACGAATATAGTCCCTAGTGTTGACAGTGGGTTACTTGCCATTAATTTCTATACCCCTTCCAAATTTATTTCTCCATGTTTGATACCTCAAATTGCAAGTAGGGGGGTGAAGTTACACTGTAAAAAAGTTTGGGTCCAGAATTTTAAAGGAAAGTAGTGATTTGGTCCAGCTGAAAAAGGTTAAAAATTAGCACTTCGGAAGCTGTCAAAAGATTTCAAGACACCCTAAACATAAAATTGTCCATATTTTGAGTTAGAGCCGATGAAGTTTTCTATAATTTTGATATGATTTGTCCCAAAAGTAGTACAACACACTGTAAAAATTTCATTGAGAAAGCGCAGGTGGGATTTTTTTAATTTTCATTTATGTTCTAAAAGAAATGCACTACGAAATAATTGTGGTCTCGGACCAGTAGCAAAAAAAGAAGTGCACCACCATATGATTTTTAGCTCACCTGGCCTAAAAGGCCATGTGAGCTTTTCTCATCACTTGGCGTCCGTCGACGTCGTCGTTAACAATTTTTCAAACATCTTCTCCTCTGAAACTACTGAATGGATTTGAATGAAACTTAAAATGATTGTTCCTTAGATTATCCTGCACAAAGTGTGTGCTTCGATTTTTGATCCGTCAAAAAACATGGCCGCCGTTACTTAAAATAGAACATAGGGGTCAAATGCAGTTTTTGGCTTATATCTCAAAAACGGAAGCATTTAGAGCAAATCTGACATGGGGTAAAAATTTTCATTAGGTCAAGATCTATCAGCCCAGAAATTTTCAGATGAATCAAACAAACCATTGTTGGGTTGCTGCCACTTAATTGGTAATTTTAAGGAAATTTTGCAGTTTTTGGTCATTATCTTGAATATTATTATAGATGAAGATAAACTGTAAACAGCAAAAATGATCAGCAAAGTAAGATCTACAAATAGGTTAATATGACCAAAATTGTCAATTGACCCCTTAAGGGGTAAATGTCCTTTAATGACAATTTTTCACAATTTGGTGATCATATTTGCTAACTTTAAAAAATCTTCTCCTCTGAAACTACTGAATGGATTTGGATGAAACTTAGCATGATAGTTCCTTAGATTATCCTGCACAAAGTGTGTGCTTCGATTTTTGATCCGTCAAAAAACATGGCCGCCCTTACTTTAAATAGAACATAGGGGTCAAATGCAGTTTTTGGCTTATATCTCAAAAACGAAAGCATTTAGAGCAAATCTGACATGGGGGTAAAAATGTTCATTAGGTCAAGATCTATCAGCCCTGAAATTTTCAGACGAATCAAACAAACCATTGTTGGGTTGCTGCCACTTAATTGGTAATTTTAAGGAAATTTTGCTGTTTTTGGTTATTATCTTTAATATAATTATAGATAAAGATAAACTGTAAACAGCAATAATGTTCAGCAAAGTGAGATCTACAAATAAAGCAACATGACCAAAATGGTCAGTTGACCCCTTCAGGAGTTATAGCCCTTTATAGTAATTTTTTAACCATTTTTCGTAAATCTTAGTAATCTTTTACAAAAATCTTCCTCTCTGAAAGTACTGGGCCAAATTAAACCAAACTTGGCCACAATCATCATTGGGGTATCTAGTTTAAAAAAAGTGTGGCTTGACCCGGCCAACCAGCTAAGATGGCTGCCACGGCTAAAAATAGAACATGGGGGTAAAATTCAGTTTTTGGCTTATAATTCAAAAACCAAAGCATTTAAAGTAAATCTGACATGAAGTAAAATTGTTGATCAGGTCAAGATCTATCTGCCCTGAAATTTTCAGATGAATCGGACAACCCGTTGTTGGGTTGCTGCCCCTAAATTGATAATTTTAAGGAAATTTTACTGTTTTTGGTTATTATCTTGAATATTATTATAGATAGAGATAAACTGTAAACAGCAATAAATGTTGGCAAAGTAAGATCTACAAATAAGTCAACTTGACCGAAATGGTCAGTTGACCTCTTTAGGAGTTATTGCCCTTTATAGTCAATTTTTAACATTTTTCGTAAATCTTAGTTAGGCCGTTTTTATTAAATAAGTTGGTTAACGGATCCGCCGACCCGAATTTCGCTAATTCAAATAACAATAAACGCACATTTGCCCTTAAAAATTATTTCCGCCAACCTCATATTTATCGATTTACTAAGAAAATTTTAAACGGTATTTTTGTGTTTACGTTTCGTAATTCTGGTTCCTATTACTGCATTAAAAAATCGTGAACCAGTGCACTGGAAACGGGACTGGTTAGCTGTTCACGTGTTTGCGCATCCTTAAACCCTGACTTCCGTTTAGGAACCAGACGATATCAGGGCATGGTTTGTTTACTATGAATGAACCAGTGTACATCCATCTGGATGTGGACGTCCTAAACAATTCAATATTATCAGACAAAAAATTTGTGAAATGCCTTCGTCATGAAACCATAGGTCAAGTCATTAATGAACAATTAGAAAACTTTAATGTTGTGATTGAAGAAATAAGGGCCGGCAGTAGTGACCACGGCAAAATAAATGACAATGGAACCGTTACACCTGAAACTACACCGGTGGACGTTCTTATCAACTTTAATACCAAGTACCTTATGATAAAATGCCGGGAAATTCAAGAAACACCGGATAAAGAAAAAGTCCTTAATCCTCCAGCCCAGGATGCATTCCATATTCTTTGCAGCTGTTCGAGAAAAATTCACAGACATATGTTTTTTCTGTGGAGACATGGAGGTGGTAATAAATGATCTGATTAGACAACTGAGGACCCAGTATGGAATTGTTCGTCCCATATGCCAATCATGTTTGGACCAAGGAAACATTCCAAATACCAGAAATGCCCTCAAAGTCGGGCAAAAAAGAAAAAAATAACAATTTACATTTGTTTTTAATAATTAAAAACATGTATACTGCTTTCATCAATTGCATATTTCACTTAATACAAATCTTTGTCTGTCAGATGTATGTTTATAGGGTTGATACATATAAAAAAGATGTGGTGTGTTTGCCAATGAGATGATTTTTCATAAAGAGACCAAATGACACAGAAATTAATAACTATAGATCACTGTACAGCCTTCTTCAATGAACAAAGCCCATACCGCATAAGCTATAAAAGGCCCCAAAATGACAAATGTAAAACAATTTACGTGAGAAAACAAACAGCCTAATTAAATGTAAAAAAATGTACTAAAAAAAATTAACAAATATGTAACACACCAACAAACAATATTAAACCACTGAATTACAGGCTCCTGACAGTAAATTCTCTGTTTATACTTTTAAATACTGTCTGATATGCTCTGTCCTTATAGGTGTTGACATGCAATATGCTCTTAGATTTGCCTTTGTCTTTTAATATTGACTTGTTCTATGTGATGTGTTTTTGTTGTCGCATTTATTAATTCCACAAAACCTACAAAAGATGCTGAATAAAAGGTATTATCAAAAGGCTTTTCAAGTTTTACAGAACTATAAATAAGTCTTTTCAATCAAGTTTAAATTATTTTTTTTTTTTCCTCCTACCCTATTTTTTTGTGGCTGATATCCGTAAACCAAGTAAAAAAACAAAAACTGGAAAGATCTAGTTTAAATTTATTTTTTTCCCCTCCTCCTACCCGAAGTTTTTTGGGCTGATGTCCGTAAACCAACTTATTAAATAAAAACGGCCTTATCTTTTACAAAAATCTTATCCTCTGAAACTACTGGGCCAAATTCATTATAGATAGAGATAATTGTAAGCAGCAAGAATGTTCAGTAAAGTAAGATAGTAAGATGTACAAACACATCACCATCACCAAAACACAATTTTGTCATGAATCCATCTGCGTCCTTTGTTTAATATTCACATAGACCAAGGTGAGCGACACAGGCTCTTTAGAGCCTCTAGTTTATTCACCAATTATTATTTTAGTCATATAAACCCAAAAATCAGGTTAAGAAAAAAAGTTTAATTCTAAAAAATTTTGGCTCCTCAGAGGTGTACATCCTTAAGGTATTTAACTTCATGCTGCACTTCACAGCAGTTTAGAATTGAAAATTTTCAATAAATAAAATCATGTTAGCATTGACCTGAAGCATAATGTTTTATGCTACTATAATTGCAAATCAGACATGTTTTCCATTAAGTGGATAGTATCTATCTCTCTCTAGTATGGAACAGAATTTAATGTAATAATTATATCTTTTATTTGCAGGGAGATAAAAAGAAAAATCACAAAACTTCAGAAAACTCCTTGGAAATGGCAAAAATCAAAGACCTGGAACGAGAGGTATACTATTGACTTTAAAAAGAAGATGTGGTATGATCGCCACAAAACATGACCAAATGACACCAAAATCAACAGCTATACAGGTTTACGCCCTTCAACAATGAGAATAACCCATACTGCAGTCAGCTTCAAACCGCCTAATTTATGTATAATTTTTTTTACAAAAAAACAAAATATGTAACACAGCATCAAATGACAACAACCACTGAATTACAGGCTCCTGACTTGGGAAAAGCACGTACATGTACATACAGAATGTGTTGCTGCATTAATATGGCAAATTATTCTCCATTTTTAAAATCAAATTTTACTTAAAATTTAAGTAAAATTTTCAAATTTAATTATGGATTAAAAATTCAATTCTTCTAAATTGTTTTTCCCACCAATAGCAATTTTTTGACTATATAACACATTAATGATACATGTATGGCAGTTATTTTTTCATTTACAGACCTTTTGATAAATCATTGTCTACTTACAGATAAAAAGGTTAGTTCAGGAGAGAAATAACTTGGATAAGCAGTTAACACACAGAGAAGACGATATAGTTAAATTAGAAGGAAGATTACAAACAGCTCACACAGATAAAATCTCACTTCAGGCAAAAATAGCGTCTCTAGAAAAAGAATTGAAAGAATTAAAGAAAAGTAATGAAGTGCTTAGAAATAAGGTAGGTACCCCCTCCCAGTAAACACACAGATAAAATCTCACTTCAGGCAAAAAAAGCTTCACTAGAAAAAGAACAGACCACTTTCGAGTTTGTCTGTCACCGGAAAGAACTTATCATTTATGCGCACCTTTAAGACATCATTTACCCGATAGAGGGGATCGCCTGTATCCTTGCACTATTGACGTTCATCAAGTGTCTTAGTGATCATCTTTGTGCATGATAAACTAGCAATAAATTTTGTTCTGTAGGTACATGTAATTAATCACAATTCCCTAATGACACAAGTGCTGATTTTCAATTATTAGAATCCAATTTGCTGAATAATTCGTGCAATATAGTTTTCCAACCACTCGCTCAACATGTAAAAACGGAAGTGACGAGGCCCCTAAAAGCACAAGTGATGTTCACTAAAACCAAAGTTTTTGACGGAAATGTATCGAACTTGAAAGTTGTCTATTGAAAGAACAAAAGAAAATTACCAAATAAGGTAGGTACCCCCTCCCAATCACACAGATAAAATCTCACTTCAAGTTATAGACAGTGTCACTAAAAAAAGAACTAAAGGAGCTGGAGAAAAGTAACGGAAGTCCTCAGAAATAAGGTGGATATTTCTTTTTGTCGAGCCTTTCCACTTAAGATAGCCGAAAAAGTGAGAAAGTTTTTGAAATTTTAATAACTTTCTTAAACTATCCTGGATTTCAACATGTTCTAACAAACTTGAACAGAAGCAAGTTTATGTTCATAATATAGTATCCAGAAGTAAATTTCATTCCATTTTTTCGTTTTTTACTTATACATGTTATAAATGAACTAGTTTTTCTGCCAGGAAACATAACATTCACTTTGTGGTTCATGTTTTTAAAATTTCAATAACTTTCTTAAACTATCCTGGATTTGGACAGATTCAGTTTCTGATTATAAGATAGTAACCAGAAGTAAGTTTTGTAAAAAAAAAATCCATTTTTCCATATTTTACTTATAAATGGACTTAGTTTTTCTTCCAGTTAACATTACATACAGTCGGCAGTTAAAGTTTTTAAAACATTTATAAGATTCATAAACTATCCTGAATTTTTACCAAACTTGGACAGAAGCTTCTTACGATCAAAAGATAATTTCAACAGGAATATTTTTTATTGATTTTTTTCCTCATTTTTGTTGAGCCTGCGATTAACAGCAAAAGTAGGCAAGACAATGGGTTCCGCTGAACCCTTACAAGTTTTTTATTTAAAAAAATTTCTTTGATGCATTTTTGCTAGGCACAATGTCTGCCCCTATATATAGGAAAAATTTGCCTCTGAACATCGAGTAAAGAATGATCAATCTATTATGAGACTTGTTCTCTATGGAGCAAAGCTTTTCATCTCATGCTATACTGAATTTTATGATTTCTTTAGATATGAATTACTAATATATAGTGAGGTAGGGCACATTTGATTTCATTTTTGGAAAATTGTTAAAAAGAATTAACTGGACTTTACTTTAGAATCTCTTTATTATGTTGGTTGTACTTTTTTTCTGAGCAGATGACAAATGCAGACACAGCATGTAAGAAACAAGAAAGTCTTCAGCATGAGTTATCTTCCCTGAAACACCAAATGGAGTGTAAGAATAAAGAAATATCTCGTGTTAAACATGAGTTAGATATCACACAGAATCACCAGAACAATGAACTACATATTTTAGAAAATGTTGTCATGGTGATAGAAGAAAGAATCCATCATTTGGGTACGTTTTAATCTGACCTATTTTCTGAAATTTATTTTTATGCCCCACCTACGATAGTAGAGGGGCATTATGTTTTCTGGTCTGTGCGTCCGTTCATCCGTCTGTTCGTTCGTCCGTCTGTCCCGCTTCAGGTTAAAGTTTTTGGTCAAGGTAGTTTTTGATGAAGTTGAAGTCCAATCAACTTGAAACTTAGTATACATGTGCCCTATGATATGATCTTTCTAATTTAAATGCCAAATTAGAGTTTTGACCCCAATTTTACGGTTCACTGAACATAGAAAATGATAGTGCAAATTTCAGGTTAAAGTTTTTGGTCAAGGTAGTTTTTGATAAAGTAAGTCCAATGAACTTGAAACTTAGTATATATGTTCCCTTTGATAAGATCATTCTAATTATAATGCCAAATTAGAAAATTTATTCCAATTTCACGGTCCACTAAACATAGAAAATGATAGTGCGAGTGGGGCATCCGTGTACTGTGGACACATTCTTGTTTTTAAAGTGTTATCCTACAATAAATGATGGAATTCTTCGTTTAAATGTATTTATTCCAGAGATAGAATTAATCTTGAAATAACATACTATGTAGACAGCTAGTATATGCCCTGACATGAAAAATGTGAACCTACATGACCTAGGCTTTATTTATACAATATGAATTATGAAAAACAAATATGACAGACATGAACCAATGACAACCACTGAATTACAAGCTCCTGACTTGGTATAGCCACATAACAATGACAACCACTGAATTACAAGCTCCTGACTTGGTATAGCCACATAACAATGACAACCACTGAATTACAAGCTCCTGACTTGGTATAGCCACATAACAATGACAACCACTGAATTACAAGCTCCTGACTTGGTATAGCATTGATATTGTTGGCTTTTTTCAAAACTACTTCTACCCTTTTTTATTGGGAAAATATGCGTCATTATTATCAAATTGGGAAATTTATAATAAACCATGAATTTGACCTGAACTTCAATTTGCAGACCCCATTTCAAGAGGTAAACCCTCATTTGAAATAAGACCCCTTATGGTAAGTGGTGATACAGAAATAGTTGCGCAAATCTGCACATGTAGTCATTTTAGGCATGAAAAATGTTTAAATGAGTGTTTTTCAGTTTGAAAACTTGCACAATTTCTACTGAGACTGCACTGCTTGGGAAAAAAGTTGTCTTTTTGGGAATAATTTTAAGCCATTTTTTTTCAAATTGGGAATCTTTTCCCGGGAAAAAAAGCCTTTATTCTCCAGTAATTCAAGGCCAACAATATCACTGTATAGCCACATAAAAAATGTTGCAGGGTTTCACCAACCTCTGAATTACAAGCTCCAGACTTGGTATAGCCACATAAAAAATGTTGCAGGGTTTGACCAACCACTGAATTACAAGCTCCTGACTTGGTATAGCCACATAAAAAATGTTGCAGGGTTTAACCAACCACTGAATTACAAGCTCCTGACTTGGTATAGCCACATAAAAAATGTTGCAGAGTTTAACATGTTTAGGAGTGGTCAGCAATTCCCTTACCTGGGACATTGGTTACAGCACAACATATATAAATTGAAGTCCGGTACTTTGATAGAGAATGATAAGAGTTTTGTCATGACATTGTGATAATGAGAGAAGATGACATGTGGGATACTGTATAACAGTGGTAATATTTTACATTGTTTTTTGTAGATATTGATGCTGATCATAATGTCACACCTAGGAACAACTCGGAAATAAGCAGTAAGTAACATACAGTGGGGGAAAAAACGTTTATGTGGTTTTACCTTCATCAGGAACACGCAATGCCGAAATATTTAAAAGCCATGGATGTACACAAATAGAAACATTTAAAGAGCTATAAACCAAAAACAAATAACATTTTAATTGAGTAACCTTGAAAATAGAATTAATGGCAAAATGTATCATAGAGTATTTGAATTAGTTTAACAACAATTATTTCACTTTAATTTCACATGCAAAAATTTTAATGGTATTTAAGTTGAAAAAAATCAACCCCAAGCTAAAAGTTTTTAAAATTTGTGTCATATCTTCCTTTTAAAAAGTAAAACTTTCTTCAAAAATTTATATTTTCACTTAAATTTAATTTTGAATCTAGACATATGTGTGAAATTCTGAAGAATACACAAGAATAAAATTTTCATGTATACTTGATGAAAAAATGCAGTTGAAACCCTGTTTATGAGTCTAGACATTGAATGTTCAACAAAGCAGCCAATCACATCCATATTCAATATTCCTTTTAAAAAATAAATTGCCAATATCACAATATTGCAGATATCTTATAATGATGGAAAAATTATTTGAAAATGTTTAACTTACTGTTGAGGTATTCTGGTAAAAATGTTTGATTTCTTATTACAGGTTCCAAAAGAAAAGGCAGTGAAGATTTGGCTGTCAATATGAAAACAGAAAACCCCAAGAAAATTGTTGAGGTAAAACTGCATATCTATATAACAAGAAAATTGTTGAATAAAATACCTCTATAACAAGTGAGAAACACAAAGAAATTTGTTAAAGAAAAAATACATATCTATAAATAAAGGTATAGAACCACTAATATCTATATATAAAGGTATAGAACCACTAATATCTATATATAAAGGTATAGAACCACTAATATCTATATATAAAGGTATAGAACCACTAATATCTATATATAAAGGTATAGAACCACTAATTCAGACCTGGTCTGAAAGAAAGCAGTACATATTTTAAACAAAATAGTTCCTACGCATAGCTGTTTATTTGTCAATATGTGGAATATTTTGGTAGTTTTTAAAGTTTCTTTTCAATAATAAAGAGGCAAAGTTACTTGTCTTTATAACAAGTGAGAAAACGTAAAAATAAAAAAAAGAAGAAATCTAGAAACAGAAATACAGCTGTAATTTGGTCATTATGGTATCAACTGATTCAAGGATAACCCTTTGTAGCTATTAATGATATTTCATCATTTGACTCTGATTTGTAGAAGTTACAGAAACGTTTTAATGAGACAATTCAAGAGTTCGACAAGAAGATACAGTTGTTTAAGACCCGGTATGAAAGGATTATGGCAGACAAAGTAGATCTGGAACAAAGTCTGGAGAAAAAGGAGATGGCCTTGAAAGATTATAGGGAGAAATCTGACACTCTTGAAAAAAACAGGTAATTTAGAATAACATGTGTAAAATAAAAAGATGTGGTATGATTGGCATTGAGACAACTGTCCAACACAGTTCAAATAATAACGGATTTAAGCAACTATAGGTTACCTTATGACCTTCAATAATGAACAAAACTCATACTGTATAGACAACTATAAAAAGCCCAGACATGACAAAATGTGAAAATTTAGAGACAAAAACAGACAGGAACCAACCACTTCCATTTAATTACACACAAAAACCTGGGACAGTGGTATAAAACAGACAGGAACCAACCACTTCCATTTAATTACACACAAAAACCTGGGACAGTGGTATAAAACAGACAGGAACCAACCACTTCCATTTAATTACACACAAAAACCTGGGACAGTGGTATAAAACAGACAGGAACCAACCACTTCCATTTAATTACACACAAAAACCTGGGACAGTGGTATAAAACAGACAGGAACCAACCACTTCCATTTAATTACACACAAAAACCTGGGACAGTGGTATAAAAGCACAACATTAGAATAAATTGTTAAAAGCCGACTCATCAGATCTTCACAATGTGGCCAAGGGGGCCTCGGTGGTCAAGTGGTCTAAGTAGTTCTACTACTGTTATCACTAGCCAGTCAAAACTGAGGTTGTGACATTGATCCCTGCTCCTGCAGATGCACTCGATTTCAATCTTTATTTTCTTGGAATGTCAGTTTTCCTATTGAAGGTCTGTGGTTTTCTCCGAGCACTCTGGCTTCCTGCACCTATAAAGATTACGAAAAGAAAAAAAAGTGGTGCTGAGAAGTGGCGTTATAACACCAACAATCAATCAAAGTGGTCAGGTTATAACAATTTATTATATTATGTTGATTGATTCATTTTTATTTACACTAATCATTATACTGTAACATGTTATATACTGTACTATTTCAGGAGTATGTTATCAACTAAATATTCTACATTAAAAAAGATGATAAAAGATTTAAAGACAGAAACCTGGAGTCAAGAGGATGATATCAGGTATTAAACCATTTAAAGATTTATAATAAGTAAACACCAAGATATTCCATTGAAGAAGTTGACCCGAGTATCTGGGAAAATATTGTGCAGTCTTCTTGGTCCCTTATGTTTATGCAATTTCAAGGAAGACTTCAAAGATAAGGTTTCAATTATCAACTAAAATGAAATCAATTGAATTTGTAACCTTTATTGATTGTTGTTTGTGTGGAAAGATAAGTTATTTTTCAGAGAGAAAAAAAATCTTTTATCAAATATACAAAAAATTCTTCGTTTTCACATTTTTATTCCCCACCTACGATTGTAGGGGGGCATTATGTTTTCTGGTCTGTGCATCCGTCAGTTCCTTAGTCACTTCCCTCGTCCATCTGACCCTCTTCAGGTTAAAGTTTTGGGTCAAGGTAGTTTTTGATGAAAATGAAGTCGGAACAACTTGAAACTTAGTATACATGTTCCATATGAAATGATCTTTCTAATTTTATTGCCAAATTAGAGATTTATCCCAATTTCACGGTCCACTGTACATAGAAAGTTAAAGTGCCAGTGAGGCATCAATGTACTATGGACACATTCTTGTTTTTAGTAAACTTTTTTCTTTTTATAATAAATGAAGTGGATTCTTACCATGTAACTAGTATTTCAATGTATTATAACCAGATATGGGAATTTAAAGCCAGGATAAACATGTGTTTTAAAATGGCTAAGAAGTTTAACAAAAAATGAAACTGGACATTTAGGAAGTTTTTATATATTTGAAACATTTCACTTTCCACAAGGTTTAGAGAATACTGGATCTATGCAAAGTTAATAGAATTAAGTAGCTTTAAACCAGGTTGAGAGATTATCTTTGATTTCTATTTTTAGATATTTAAAAGGAGAGGTATTTTCCAAACAAGATAACTTGAAGGAAGAAGGACAGATATTGTTTGAGGTCAGAGCAGAGAAAGCCAGTCTCCTGGAGAAATTGGAAATCCTGGAAGAGTAAGATTATTTATACAACACCTTCATAGTCATTAAATGCTTCATATAGCTTCCTTATTATCAAGTACGTAACAGAATTTTAAACATACAGATGTTTTTCTGTTGGTGTCAGTGTTATCTTTTTGTATGATGCTTTTGATTTCAGATGGTTGAAGAAATGATAATCCATATTTTGTATATTATGGTCTGAAGTTTTCATCTGACAGATGTCCATACTCCTTGACCTCATTTTTATATGCACATTATACAGTTTTCATATGTCTTAAAAGCATATATATTGTAGTTTTGATCACACTGCTTTTTATAAGGAAAATCTGCATTTTGAAAAATTTAACTGTCTCGAATGGATTATTATGCTATCATACATGATGCAGTGGTAGAATCCATTTTCAACAATCTTTGTAAAAAATAAAATTTTATAAAATTATTGTGATTTTAGTGTAAGTGATGTGATTACTTCCCATGTAACTGTATCATTAGCTATTCTGATTTTAGTGTAAGTGATGTCATAACTTCCCATGTAACTGTATCATTAGCTATTCTGATTTTAGTGTAAGTGATGTCATTACTTCCCATGTAACTGTATCATTAGCTATTCTGATTTTAGTGTAAGTGATGTCATTACTTCCCATGTAACTGTATCATTAGCTATTCTGATTTTAGTGTAAGTGATGTCATTACTTCCCATGTAACTGTATCATTAGCCCTTTAGACCTGATAATAAATTACTTTTAATTTCACATTTAACAAAAATTAGAATTTTTATGCCCCACCTACGATAGTAGAGGGGCATTATTTTTTCTGGTCTGTGGCTCCGTTCGTTCGTTCGTTCGTCCGTCCGTCCGTCCGTTCGTTCGTTCGTCCCGCTTCAGGTTAAAGTTTTTGGTCAAGGTAGTTTTTGATGAAATTGACGTCCAATCAACTTGAAACTTAGTACACATGTTCCCTATAGTATAATCTTTCTAATTTTAACGCCAAATTAGATATTTACCCAATTTCAAAGTCCATAAAACATGGAAAATGATAGTGCGAGTGGGGCATCCGTGTACTTTGGACACATTCTTGTTTATATTGCTCTGAGATGGTGCAACTGTTTATAAGTCTAATGATATCTTATTCTTGATACAGTAATTAATCATATAAATCATTTCAGAGAAAATGGAACATTGAATGAAAACATCAAGACATTAACAGAAAAGTACCATGTTATTGAAGGTCAATTTGGTGAGTATTATGTTATTGAAGGTCAATTTGGTGAGTATTATGTTATTGAAGGTCAATTTGGTGAGTATTATGTTATGGTAGGTCAATTTGGTGAGTATTATGATTTGGAAGGTCAATTTGGTGAGTATTATGTTATTGAAGGTCAACTTGTTGAGTATTTTGTTATTGAAGGTCAATTTGGTGAGTAATATGTTATGGTAGGTCAATTTGGTGAGTATTATGTTATTGAAGGTCAATTTGGTGAGTATTATGTTATTGAAGGTCAATTTGGTGAGTAATATGTTATGGTAGGTCAATTTGGTGAGTATTATGATTTGGAAGGTCAATTTGGTGAGTATTATGTTATTGAAGGTCAATTTGTTGAATATTTTGTTATTGAAGGTCAATTTGGTGAGTATTATGTTATTGAAGGTCAATTTGGTGAGTATTATGTTATTGAAGGTCAATTTGGTGAGTATTATGTTATTGAAGGTCAATTTGGTGAGTATTATGTTATTGAAGGTCAATTTGGTGAGTATTATGTTATGGTAGGTCAATTTGGTGAGTATTATGATTTGGAAGGTCAATTTGGTGAGTATTATGTTATTGAAGGTCAACTTGTTGAGTATTTTGTTATTGAAGGTCAATTTGGTGAGTATTATGTTATTGAAGGTCAATTTGGTGAGTATTATGTTATGGAAGGTCAATTTGGTGAGTATTATGTTCTGCTGTATTTCTATGAGGCCACAATCTTTAAAACCATCAGATAATCGATAGAAAGAACTATTTTCACTTAATAAGTTTGTATATCTTGCCTGCAGTTCCTATCTGATGAAATTTTGTTGGAGGCCTACAGATGTTTCTTATCTCTGACTTTAGGCCTCCAACACTGGACATTGGATAGATGTCTCAATAGCAGTCATATCATATCTCTAACTTTAGGCCTCCAACACTGGACATTGGATAGACGTCTCAATGGCAGTCATATCATATCTCTAACTTTAGGCCTCCAACACTGGACATTGGATAGATGTCTCAATGGCAGTCATATCATATCTCTAACTTTAGGCCTCCAACACTGGACATTGGATAGATGTCTCAATGGCAGTCATATCATATCTCTAACTTTAGGCCTCCAACACTGGACATTGGATAGATGTCTAAATGGCAGTCATATCATATCTCTGAATTTTTATGATAGTTTGTATTTTTCAGCGGAGGAACAAAATCAGAATAATGTGAAATCCGATCAAGTTCAGTCCCAACTGGATGTTACTAAATGTCATTTGATGGAGGTCCAGGACCAATATCAATTCCTGCAGTCCAAGAATAAAGAACTGGTCCATTCCATCAACAAAGAGAAGGTAATAACTTATAGAAAACAAATCTTACATGAACAACATTTAATATCAGAGAGAGAGTAAACAAAAAGGTTTTTCCTGACATAACTTATACAATTCCGTACATTTAAATTTGTGATTCTCCTGTACCCACAAAATCAACGAAAATCAGTATATCATAGAAGAGTATGATTGTTGTTAGGAATTTGAAAAAAAACCCTCATTGTAACAGAGAAGACCTTGTTGTTAATGTGTTTATCTTGAGTATTGTACATCCATGTATCGCTTAGATGTTATCAAGTTTTGTTTTAATTTTCAGGAGAATGTGGAAAAATTTATCTATGAATTAGATGAACAGAAACAGCTGACCTCTGACCTCCAGATGTTAGTTGTTGATAAAGAAGAGAAAATAACAGACTTGGAGATATCACTAGAGGCCACAAAAGTGGAATTACAGAACTTAATGGACAGCATAGAAGATAAGGAGGCAGATATCACAAACTTACAACACAGAATTCACAGCCTAGAGGAAGTGGAGAGGTCACTTCAAAGTCAAATACAACAAGAAAACAAGGTCAACCAAGAAACAACAAGACAACATGCAGATAGAATATTACATTTAGAACATCGTGAGATTTCTGTTACTGAGGAAAACATCAAGTTATGTAGAGAACTAGAAGAGATGAATCATCTCAAATCTGCTGTTGAGGAGAAAATGGAGGACGGACACAAGGAATTGACAAACCAGTTACAACTGGTTCTGAAAGAAAAGGAAAGCATACAAACTGAACTTGAAATCACACAAAAAAAGCAAGCAAGTTTAAAGGAAGAAGTTTCTAACCTTGAAGGGAAATTAACAACTGTAGAAGATACACTAGAAATAGAAAAACAAACACGTCTTGATATTGCTGAGCAGATGACGGGTAACATTCAGACAGTTATCCAGGAGAAACAAGATCTGATAAACAACTTACATTCACTTACCTCACAAATAGAACAAGTTAAATCTGACAATGTTCAGCTGATAGAACAGATACAGGAATTAGAGAAAGTGAAAGTACAACAACAACAGGAAATATTACATCAGAAGGAGGAGTTAGGCAAAGTGAAAGTAGATAAAGAAAACACTGATGATAAACTGAAGAAGTTAGATACTAAATTCCACAGTCTAAACAAAGAAAATACACAGTTAATGAATGAGATTGACTTTTTACAGGAGAAAAAATTAAGGGATGAAAATGAAATTAAGGATCAAATTGAAACATTGAAGAGTGATTTGTTAAATTTGAAGGAGAAAGATGAGAATCAAACTGAGGCTATATCTCAACATGTCAAGTGTTTGGAAGACGCTCATTCTGAGATTGATAAGTTGAGGAATGACACCATGAATATGAAGGAGAAAGAGGATGTCCATACTGAGACTATATCTCAACATCTCAAGTCATTGGAAGATGCTTATACACGAGAGAAAGAATTAGACAAAGAGAAAGTAGAACTGACATCAAAATTAGATCAAGTAACAACACAAAAAGAGGCCATCTCAAAACAGTTTTCTGAGTTAGTGAGTTCATTAGAAGAAGTAAGTAACAAATCAACAGAGAAGGAGACCAACTGGAGAAGTGAACAGGAGAGATTGACCACAGAATTACAGACTGTCACAAACCAAAAGGAGATCTTACAACAAAGGATTGCCTCCCTTGAGGAGGAAAAAGGAGCACTTGGGGAATTAGTTAAGCATTTAGAAACTAAGTTAGAAGATGTGGAAAGAGAAAGTAGAACAGAAATAGATTCTATTAAAACACTTTTAGAAAACACAGAACACCAGAGTGAGACACTACAATCTGTGAACTTGACATTACAGGAGACATTAGAGGATCAAGGTGTACGATCTCACAGCTTAGAGAACGATGTAGAAAAGTTAACACAAGAAATACACGTGTTTAAAGATTTCAAAGGGAAGTATGAAGATAAAGTCAAAGAAATATCATACATGGAACACGAAATGATGTCACAGATTGATTCACTAAAGGTTAAAATACAGGACACTGAGGCTGGAAAAGATATGCTGAATCAGCAGATTATCGATATTAATAATGTAGTCCAGACTTTGAATACTGAGAATGCAAGACTTGAAAAGGAAATAGACACAAAGGAAGAGGTCATAGAAAGGTTAACTTTACAATATGAATCTGAAATTAAAACTCTTAAAACTGAGGTCAAAGGTCAACAGTCTTGTAATAATGATTTAACTGAAAATATACAGCTTTTAGAACACAGACTTAAAGAATTAGAAAGTGAAACTGTGAAATATAGAACACAAACTGAAGCGATACAAAACGAAGTAAAGCATAAAGAAAGTGAATCAATAAATAGAATAGAAGATTTATCTCAACTTCTCCACTCAGTGAAAGAGGACAGGAATCAACTAACACAGGAAGTTCAATCTTTACAAAGGTAAACATGGTGTAGTTATGTACAAATGTCCATCTATTGGTCACTAACACAGGAAATACAATCTTTACAAAGGTAAACATGGTGTAGTTATGTACAATTGTCCATCTATTGGTCATTAATATGTCTACCTTTAATGGCAGTCTTCTGTGATTTATTCTATTGTATTAAAAAGAAGATGTGGCATGATTGCTAATGATACAACTCTTCACAAGAGACCAAATGATACAGAAATTAACAACTATAGATAACCATACGGTTTTCAACCACCAGTAAAGTCCAACCCGCTTATTTGTAAAGAAATCAATCTCTGCTTATAGTAGGAAGAATGCAGGATGTCAATAGTTTGTTTTTTGTACAAAAATCTTTTGAAACAAATGCCATACATTTGCCATATTGACGGGTTAATTTATTTTCAGAAAAGAGATACTTTTGTTTATATGAGAATGTTATTGTAATAAGGTGTCATTTTTTGTAGTGTTTTAGATGAAGAAGGAAGGTTTTTGGGTAAAATTCTGTAGAATTCACACCCATGATAAAAGTATTTGAGATTAATATGAATAACTTCATATCATTGTATATAACATTTGTATTAACAAGTTTTAAATAGAAATAATAATGCTTTATTATTTAGTCAAATAAACACTATAGAAGAAGAAAAAGAAGAAATGGCCAAACACTATGAAGATGAATTAATGGATCTGAGGAATCAAGCTAAGGCTATGGACAAGGATAATAAGTAGGTGTCTCAAACTTCTCAACTAATTAATAAGACAATAACAATGAATATTTATATCAGCCTTTCCTTCAACAACTTTAACCTCCATTATTTTGCATTAAGTATAAAAATATGATTCATACCTGCCAACTTTTAAAAACTCCCAGGGGTTTTAGTGGGTGACAACATTTTGAAAAATTAAAATTTTTCTCAGCTTTTTTGTCTCGCTTGACGGAGTCAAAAAACGAGACAAATGTATGCTGTTTCCGACGGCTGTGGCGGCGGCGGGGTCAACAATGTATTAGCTTGTGACTAGGTATAGGTTATGGAACCACAAGTGGTATGTCATAGATATTTGATATGCAGCTGTATAAGTATTGGCACATCTCATTACCATGGACATTATTTGGCCCCACCCCCTTAGTCTTGGTCCATTGACTTTGACATTTTTGCTTAGTTTTCATGTATTAGTTTGTGATTAGGTCAGTTTATGGGAAACCACAAAAGATAAGTAAATGATATTTGGTATGCAGTTGTATAATCATTGTCATATCTCATTTCCGTTGAGATTATTTGGCCCTGACCTCTCAGTCATGGTCAATTGACTTTTGCTTAAGTTTTCATGTATTAGTTTGTGGTAAGATTGGTTTATGGGGAACCACTAGTTGTAGGTCAATGATATTTGGTAAGCAGTTGTTATAGCATTGGCAATTCTCATTTCCATGGAGACTGTTTAGTTATGTTCAGTCATAGTTCATTGACTTTGGATATTTGCAAAATTTACATGTTATAGTGTTTATCGAAATTACAAAAAAGCAAGACAGTACAGTTTATTGTGTATAACATTCCATGCATGTTTCAAAGTCATGTATTGGTCAATGTTCTGTGATCAATCAGTGTATATTGCAGACTTCACAAAAGGTGTGTGATATACCTTTCAAAGAGTTGTCAATCAGCCGCACTTTTCTCAAGCTGCAGATGAATAGTTGTCTTCATGACATTTACCAATACAGTGGAATCCTCTGTGCCCATGTGGTCAGTGATATCATGCACCAATACAGTGGAAATCCCCTGTGTCCATGTGGTCAGTGATATCATGCACCAATACAGTGGAATCTCCTGTGTCCATGTGGTCAGTGATATCATGCACCAATACAGTGGAATCCTCTGTGCCCATGTGGTCAGTGATATCATGCACCAATACAGTGGAAATCCCCTGTGTCCATGTGGTCAGTGATATCATGCACCAATACAGTGGAATCTCCTGTGTCCATGTGGTCAGTGATATCATGCACCAATACAGTGGAATCCCCTGTGTCCATGTGGTCAGTGATATCATGCACCAATACAGTGGAATCCCCTGTGTCCATGTGGTCAGTGATATCATGCACCAATACAGTGGAAATCCCCTGTGTCCATGTGGTCAGTGATATCATGCACCAATACAGTGGAATCCCCTGTGTCCATGTGGTCAGTGATATCATGCACCAATACAGTGGAATCCCCTGTGTCCATGTGGTCAGTGATATCATGAATAATGCATTATCTGATTTAGTCATATCCCCAATGTAACACAAATATAATAGCTGTATTTTCACTTGTATGTCAAATAGTCTGCAGTAACTTCAAATCACAAAAGTTCCTGTAAAATTTGACATCACAATTTGATATATTTGATATAACAGTTTTATTTATCACAATTTGATATATTTGATATAACATTTATATTTATCACAATTTGATATATTTGATATAACATTTATATTTACAGCTGGAAGAAGATGTATGAAGACCTGATGACAAAAGTGGAGCCATTCATGGCACAGATAGACGCTTATGAGATGGAAAAAATGGCACTACTTGGTAATTATTGATATCAATAGATTGTATTAAATTATATACATGTAAAAACAAACATTGAACCGAGGGGAGACATTATAAGTGGTTGTTACAGTAAAGATGTAAAAACAAACATTGAACCGTGGGGAGACATTATAAGTGGTTGTTACAGTAAAGATGTAAAATGATATTCTGTCTCGATAGGTGGTCAGCCAAGTTTAAAAGTATATGTTAAAATGGAACAGCCCCAAGAGATAAAAAATGATGTAATGTAAATTCAGAAAGTATTGCTTGCAGTTACAATTGTTTTTTTGTCATTGTAGACTAAAATGCGATTTAAATTTTTGCGATATTGAGCAAAATCCTGTTTCATTCATATAAAAAAAATCAAAATGCAAGTTTAAATTATTTCCATTATTTTCTCAATACTTTACGCAATAACAAAAACATTGCAATAATATATCTGAATTTACAGTAATAATTCACACAGTTGACAAATCGCAATGTTGATCATTATGCCCTCGCTTTAAAAAAAGGGGGGGTATACTGTTTAATGTCAGTCTGTCCATCTATCCGTCAATCCATCATTCCGTCGGTCCATCCCATGAATATTTTTGTCGCATTTTTCTCAGGAACTACTTGACAAGGATTTCTGAAATTTGGTTTCAGGGTTTCTTTAAGTCAGCTATACTGTGTGGTGCCTTTTCAGAATCATAACTCAACAACTTTTTGTTAACTGAACACTTGTATCATTTTACACATGATAGCCAAGGTGATAATTTTTGTCACATTTTTCTAACGAACTACTGGACAAGGATTTCTAAATTTGGTTTCAGGGTTTATATAACTCAGCTATACCGTGTGATGGGTTTTCAGATTCATCACTCGACAACTACCTGTTTATGGAAATATTTCAGCGGGGATATCATCTGAGCAGTAGCTCTCATTTTTTCTTGTTTATACTGTTATTTTTTTAAGGGAAAGCTGTTTGCTCAGAGAAAAGATTAAACCATGCAAGTAACAGAACAATAGTTGTTTTCCTTGTAGGGAGCAGTCAGTTTGCCAAGTATTATTTGATTAAATTTGTTAAATTATACATGTAACATGTTGATGGTTGTTTTTCATTGTAGGGAGCAGTCAGTTTGCCCAGTAATAGATTAAATTATTCATGTAACATATTGATGGTTGTTTTTCATTGAAGGGAGCAGTCAGTTTGCCCAGTATTAGATTAAACTATTCATGTAACATATTGATGGTTGTTTTTCATTGTAGGGAGAAGTCAGTTTGCTCAGGCAGAGATGGATAAATTGAGTCAAGCCTATGCCAAACTACTGGGGCATCAGAATCAAAAACAGAAAATCCATCATATTGTCAAAATAAAAGAAGAAAATAATAGTCTGAAAAAGGTTAGCTATATAACTGAATAGGTGAACCTCACATTTGTATTGACTCATTAACCAAGTCCAGTGGCTAATATTTCATATATATTCAGATTGAGAAGTGAATGAACAATAAACCAATAATGGGTTTAAAAGGAAAAAAAGACAACAATTTAAATGTTAAAAAAACAGCAATCCTTGTATTGGTACACACACAAAAAAAATCTTCATTGTATAGGATTTAAACTAATAGGTATATCTATCTCCATTAATTCCAAATATAGTAATAAGTGCATATTGACATCTCTTAATATCACCATCCATTAAACTCTTGACAGAACGTAAAGCAACAACAGTGCAATCCCTTACCTTATAATTTGGTAAGGCCAAAAAAAAAATATGTCTGTTTACGGTTACCCAACCGACCCTATTTTGAGTGCCGACTCTAAGCCATTTTATATCCGTGGTAAAGAAAAAAATAAACTGAACTTGTGTTAAAAGTGAAGATAGTGTTGCCTGTTACATCCCAATGTTCATAATTATGAATATGATAGCTGTTTTAAGGAAATTCGCCACTAGTGTGATGAAATAAACATTTTGCCGCCATTTTTTTTCCAATCAATAACAAAGGGAAATAATCCAATCATTAAAATTATGTAACTCGCCCATCAACTTCGGCCATGACAAGTCGAAACCACACACTCAAAATCATGTCACAAAAAAATAAAATAAAATGAAAATACAGACCTACCTACCTATTTTTTTAAAGCATGTAACCTTAAACAGACATATTTTTTTTTTTGGCCTAAGGATTGATGATCCAGCAACTCAACAAGCAACAATTACTAGTTATTATAGTGAGGTCAGACAAGTTTTATATTTTAGATCTATATTTTTAATACGATTTTTAATCTTTTTTTTTAAAGGAAACTACCTCACTCAGAGAACAGGTTAATAAACTTAAAAGAACCAACCAGAAATTAGAGGAAAAGACCTTGACATTAGAAGGGCGAAAAAGATTTGATCCATCAAAAGCTTTTCAATCCAAAGAGAACACAGTTCCACCATCAAGTCCATTAAAGGATGGTAAATATTTCTTCTCAGCACAATATTATCATACTCTTGCAACAAACAGATTTATTATTTTAGATTCAAACCTATGAACACATTTATATTTAAAATTTTAATTGACTGTTAAATCCTGAAGCAGATAATAAATACACAATTAGTCAATGCACTGTTTATAAAACATTGTACAAGTATAACTTGCTTTCTATTACTTCTTTTGATAACCTCATTCTTCATATATTTATTTATTTTTCTAGGAAATAGAAAATAAAGAAAAGGATCCTATCCATAATGGACCTGTTGAATGGCATCGTGTGAAGTCAAGGAGCACAGTATATAGTGTTATTGTTACATTGTGTATAATGATTCTAACAATGTGTGTTATAAGTATGACATTGTGTAAAATGATACTTATAAATGTGTTATATGTTACCTTATATAATCTTATAATGACATTGTGTAAAATGATAGAGAATTTGTATTGTATGTCAAGTTACACAGCACATAGTTTTAATGGTGTCAAATAATTCTAAAAATGTAAGAAATAATTGTGACAATGTATTGTTTTATCATAATAATACCCAATCATTATCAACAAACAAACATAATAGCAATATTATTTGTAAGATTGATTTTAAAGATCCCATTCCTACTCATGACCATAAAATATAAAACCCAAGAGTTGACTTCTCAAGATCTTATAATATCCATTTCAAGGTTGTGAATTTTAGTGTCTTCCAAAACATATTCTTATATCACCTGTATAATAAAACAGTTATTACCCCAGTGAGAACAGGGTCTAGTCAGAAATGTTAACTGAATATTACATTAAATGCAGCAGAAATCTTCATTTCTTACTTCATATGTACACTCACATATCACTTTTATGACAAGTTTTAATTATGTGTAGTACCACTGTAGTATAACTGTGTATTTTATACTGTACTTTAAATAGTTATTAGTGTTTTTAATGTAGAATTATGTATGCAACCACTTTTTATTTTTTTAAATCATTTGTTATAAATCTATATGTATGATAGGTACATGTATCTTTTGTGAGTTAATATTTAGTATTTACCTATGACAATTTTAAATCTATGGCAGCACATTTTTCACTCTACCTCTATTTATTTTTTATTGGTAAAAGTTTAAATCTTGTGGGTACTTTTTCATCTTTGTTCAATCTACAAGCGATAATTTTTCTGTGTACCTTTATTTTTATAGTGTCTGTTTTTCTTTAGTTTTTAGTATGTAGTGATTAGTAATAACTAGATATAGACTTATGTAGAGAAAAAAAGTTTAGAAAAAAAAACTCAACACTTGCCTGAATTAGCAAAATTTTTAACTCTAAAAGCATTTACAACAAATGATCTAGTAACACCAGTGCTTGATATGCCAGTCATATTTCTAAACATTACTAAATAAAATTCAAGCAAGTATTATTTGATGACTATGTACAATGCGTTTGTTTTGACCTTTTTATATGCAGCTACTTACAAGTATACTGTTCATCACCATGTCAACAATATTTTAAGTTTTCATGTTTAATAACTCTTTAGATAAGTCATCATGTCAATATGTGCCAATGTATTTTAAGAATAAAATGTATGTCTGACAGAGAGATTAAGTCATGGGAAATTTTTTAATGAGATTTAAGATATAGTTTCCTTTAACAGCATTGACTTGTAACATTTGAACTTTATAACGTCAACACATCCTGTATGAAAAATACTTGAAACCCAGATTTAATATGTGTTAAAGTTTAGAGAGCCACAAAAATCACTTTAGAAGTCACATTGATATGCACACTTTAAAATGCTGCCTTGAAACTTTTTGCCATAGAATCACATATGCAATCTTGTTACTTACTGATTCTTTATGTAGCATGTCAGTAAATAGAATCAAGAAAAGCTTTTGTTTTAAAACTTTAGGCTGACATATCATTCTTTGAGTCTGATTGTTTATGTATTTTGTGCATGATCAAGATTAATTAAAATTTTAGACTGTGTGTTTAATTTCCTTTCTATGTTGATTCAGACTATTAAAGTAGCATCTTTAACATCACTGTCTGTGAGCAGGATAATTGGCAAAAAAATGATACATGTTTGAAAGATGAACCCTGTGGTCTTTATTAACATGATAGTCACACAACCCATAATTCCAGGTTCATTGCATTGGACAAAGTAAACCCTTAAGGTTTATGTCTCATTAATTTTTAAAAGATCAACATAAAACTTATTGTAAGGATGTATCTAGGGGTAGTATGTCAAAGAGACAACAACCCAACCAAAGACCAGACAACAGCCAAAGGTCACCAAAAGGTCTTCAACACATAGAGGAAATCACACAACCAGAAGTGGGCTTCAGCTGACTTTTAAACAAAATATGTAATTCTTCTATTTTCTTTACTTCATTGACTTCCATAAGTAAGTTTTTGGGCCATGTAGTATTGATAAATGTTCAGGTGTTTTAATTGAAAAAACTGAGTTCATAATTAGCAAGTGTTTTTCTGTCATGGGAAGGATCAGTATACACAGCCAAAAATGTGATAAAAGTTAACACTATTTTCATGGATTGATAGATCACATGATCATTTGAGTCTTAAAAGTAAAACTGAAAAAAAACCAGCACCAATGAGAATTCCAACTTAAAAGTACTTTATCAAAGCGTAAACACATCTGACAAACGAATGGAAGTGTTTTATTTCTGAATTATTACCGGTATCTCCTTGTGTTTCCTATTAATAGATTGATAGATCATATGACGAGACAGGCATAATGGATGCTTAAATAATGATCAGTATAGCTTAATGGGTTGATAAATCATACAACTAAACAGTTTAATTGGATTAATAGATCTCATGATTCGACAGGTATAATAAATGGTTCATTGACATCATCATCCTTTTTAATTGATTGATGGATAATCTCTTCAGACAAATTTGATAGATCACATGATCAGATTGGTTTAGTAGATTGATATACCGCAGACCAAGACCAATATAAGAAATGTTTTGATCACAGCATTGTCCTTTTTCAGCAATTGATGGATTGAATGATTTGTCAAATTTAATAGATTAAATAGATCACATAAGCAGGTGGGTTAAATGTCAAGCTTAGTGAAATCATTTATCAGGTTTAATTGATTACTAGATCATTTGATCAATTAGACTTATTGAACTTGGTTGGTGGTTGCAGAGAATTGCTAAATGTTATAGTTTTCGGATTCAAATCATGTCTGTTCCGGATTGATTTACTCATTCGGAACACTTTGGTTTTTTCTTAAATGCTGAAGAAGAATCTTCCCGCGAATTATATGAACGATGTCATCAGCAAATAACATTATCGACGATTTTAAAGAGAAATGGTAAGTATTATTGTGTGTATTCTATCCTGTTTGAATCTATCGTTTTCATTGCTTTATCCAGAGGTTTCAGGGATAAATGAATCTTTAAATCGCCCTGAACTTTTTACATATTCTCCAAGATTCTCTGTTGTTCTTTCGTATGTCTCCTTACTTGCTGGTACTAATAGGGTTTGATGATTCTCCTAATAGTTGTGTTCAGGTAATCAAGTGGAAGAGTCTTACCTACAATATGATCTAATTCGTGTAGTTTTCTCACAGTTTCACTTCTAGTCCATTTATTTTACCATTTTAGTTTGGTTGACATCTTAACTACACTTTCCACATTGTTTCAGACATTGTTATGACGTTGTACTGGTCATTTAGATTTGAGGCATCCTGTGCTGCATCTTTTGCTAACTGGTCCACTATCTTGTTCCCGACTATATTAGCATGGCCTGGGATGCAAGATAGGGTAGTTTGTATGCCAGGGGTGTGGAAATGCTATGCCCGACTCACCTGACTCGTACATTTTATCACCCGGACAAGTAATTATTTTTGTCTTGGTTGCCCGTGGACAAGTGAAATAATATACAAGACAAAGTTCAAATTCAGCAAAAATATAGGATTAATTTCAAAACGTATAAAGATGTTTAATTTATGTAAAAGAAACAAATAATCCGCGAGTAAAAACATATATTTGAGTATAAACATCAATGTAACATGTGTAATGACGATAAATGTATGTATGTACTGGTAAATGCCTCCGATATCCGAAGAACCCCTCGAAAGCTGCGAGGGTACAGTGGCATCCATGTACACTCCCTAACGGGATTAATGGAGATGTGTCACTAACGTATGTTTATACGACAATTATATTTACAAGGACAATCAATCCCCACCCAACACAAAGGGAGTGCTAGGACACTGGGCAGTCTGTTATTATGGTGGAGGAAGCCGAAGTACTCGGAGAGAACCACCGGACCACTTGGTGGAAACAGACAAACCAGAGAGATGGGACAACATCCCTAATGCGCCTCGAAATGAGGAACTCAAAAGTCACGTGTAAAGAAAAAATCTCTGTGTAGTGATATTGGACATGTTTCTATTTTTAACAAATGACTGAACTTAATCATTTGTGGTGATTAGGAAAGTAGATGAACATAGAATAAATGTGTAAAAACTATGGAGCTATTGAATGTGTTCAAAGTATTAAATTTTCAAATAACTTATTGTGTTAAAAAGGGGATATTTTACCACAAGGAGCCGCATCACAAAAGGATGTTCGGGGTTTGCTAATTTACGGAAAAAGTAATCTCACTTCGTACCCCGAAAATTTAACCACATATGTGAAAATGTTACAGCTTCGAAACGAGCTATCATACATATTCAAGTTTACGATATGGACTGAGCTACAGGAAAAAACGTTACCATTACCGCCTATGTAAAAGCAATTAAAGATTTTGACCCAGATATCAGAAGATTGATCTCCAGGTCAAAGTAAGGGACAACTTTGACCAGCCGAGGCCCCCAAAGATACATAAATATTACATAACTCCGGAAATAGATCGATTACCAAAATGAGTAAAAATAAGTATGCAAACCCGAGTCGCGTAATATTGCATTGGCTTTGTCCATTGACACGGGATCGTCGAGTATGAATAGAATAGAATAGAATATCTGACTCGTTATTAGATCTACAGTCATTTGGGTGGGACATGGACCAAAAAAAATAATTGCTTAATTGATCATTATATTTACTCTTATTTAAAGCTTAAGTATCTAACCTGTCCAGAAAATACATACAATAGATAGTTTCTGTGGTATATACATGTTATTTTGGTCTAATTGTGTTGGACCTTTGATCCAATTGCTCACGTAACAGGACAGACATTTGCATATTAAATAACCTTATAAATAAACACCTTCTTAGTAATGGATGGTATTAATAACTTTATATAGATGGAAAAAAACATATCTATGCAGTTTTTATATCAGAAATTCTAATTCTCATCAATTATTGCGGTTATTTTGATGTGGACAGTTAAGATCACGAGAACTTTTTTTTATTTTTTTAAATATTGTTAGCAATTGATATAAAGATAGATCAACTTGTATGTTTTTCTATAAGTTAACTCTATTAAATTTTATCCTAGAATAACTGAAACAATAATAAGTTGCTAAAAACATCTGAATTAACTGTTATTAATACACATATCAACTTTCTAACTCACGTAACAGGACAGACACTTATTCACAATCTTGTATTTCATGTTGAAATTTTACTCACACACTACTCAACTGACCCCAAATCTTCAAAACTAATACATACAGATTGTTTCTACATTCATTTCTTATCTAATTATCATATAAAACAATCACACAACCTGATTGACATCCAAATTTTAACCACCATGCTGAACCGCCATTTTTTATGATTTTTTCTCCCAAACGTGCATGCATGCGATGACATCCTTAGAAATGACAAGATAAGTTTTAAGTACTAGTGTCAACATCATAACAAAATCACACATTCAATGTCTTGCATGAAAGCAGCATTATGAAGGTGTAAACCTCTTCACCAGTCACATGATACGTGTGAACACTGACACAAGAACAATTACCGGTAGATATAACCAGGTGCTTGTAATTTTCAAAACCAGCAGGTAACATTACAGATTAAGAACTCAAATTATTGCCATCTGTTTAGGTAATCTAAAAAACACATTTAAATCAACATATACTTTAATAACAAAATGATATAAACAAATAAAGCAACATCTATATATTAAATTTGAAACTGTATCTGGACCCAGAAAAAACAAGATCAGGAGGAGGCAGTTTTTTGGAAATATCACTGATCTGGACAGTAAATTTGTTGTCCTGTAATGTCCAGTTAGCGTGTCGCTTTTCGTAATACTGGACCCATATAGTGTCTTCTTCTGTACTTGAAATCTATAAAATAGAACAATAGAGGTAGCTTGGCTTGATATGATAAAAAAAGTTGGTTTGAATACATAAAACTATTCTAAGATTAATTTGAATTTGTTTAAAAAATTTATTCAGTTGCTCTTACAGAATGTAACATGAAATTAATTGATATAAAACAGTGAATATAAAATTGTCAATGAATTTGTTTGAACACATCATTACTTAGAAATCATTGATGTATCCCTGACTTTCTGGTATGAAAAATATGATTTGAAGTTGCTGAAAAAAAAAACTTAACACTATTTATGTGATGGTATAAATGCTAATGTCAGAGTTATCTTTGGTCTGCATACCAACCAAAATATATTATAAACAAATATAAAATATAAAGTAACATTTAACAGGAAAGAAAAAAAACAAACTTATATATTCAAATTCATGTTTCGAAACAAATCACTTACAACAGCTGGAAGAAGTTCTGATCCATGTTTTATCAGAACGTTGTCACCAACATTATACCTTAAATGATGAAATATGAGAATTTAACACCCAAGATGCATCAATGTGCATCACTACTTGTATGTTAACATCTTATTATCAACTAATACATGTTCACCAAATTTCATTTTAACAATCTAATAATGCAGCATATGTTTTCTCCTTTAAATTATATACAATATGGTACATTTAATAAAGTATATTATTTGTCATTGTAATAAAAAAAAAATAGTACTCACTTTTGGCTCTGTACAACACTGTCATCATCTTTTATATATGAAAAAGAGGTATTTGGATCAAAACTAATGTTGTTGATGTCCTCAATCTGGAGGTCTGGGATCCCTGGAGAACCATTTTCATTATCAAACTCATCATCAGCATTTTCAAGTATAGGCCTATCATCATCATCGGCATCTTCAAGTATAGGTCTATCTTCATCATCATCAGCAGCATCTTCATGGACAACATTGTCACCAGCATTCCCAACATCATCTTCATTAACTGGTATATTTCTGTTGAAAGCTTGGAAGAGTTAAGGAACCTATATTCTAATTGATGCTACCCTAATATATATGATTTGCAATTAAAATGGGCCTTAAATCTTTGAGATTACTGTGCCAAGTTATCAATATCTTTGTGTACATGTCAAAATTAAACATTCCTAATTTCATTGTTGTTGGATTTTATCCATTGTTGAACCATTGATGATTATATTGTTTATATGTTTATTTATTTCAGGAGAGACCCCACATGATATGAAGTTTTTATGGCCAATATTTATGTTTCATTGATATAACATTAATAAAGATAAAAAAAAAATCATTTGTCTTACGTTTTCATTTTTGTTCATTATTTGTTGTTAGTTTCTTGACACCTTTTTGTGCATATATTTTATACATTTAAATGCTAATTTTATTCTTATTATAAAAGGATACACTTAAGTCGAACTTCTTTCCAGCCTTCTACATATCTGGTGTTAAGACATCTGTCGTATCTTTTCTCTCTGCACTGAGAACAGAAGCAGGACAATCTCCTTGTATTTATTACTCCTCTCTTTATTCCTAAAACTGAATGAAGTTTTCTAGTGCCCTTTACAGTTTTAACATTTCTATCTGGTCTATTTCTGTTGATGTCATCACTTGAAACCCATAAAATTGTTCTTCTGTTATGGTTACATGCACCATCAGCTTTTTCTGCTCCTTTTTCTAAAACCTTAACACACTGTAGAAAAGATCTGGCATCTGGTATACAGGCCTCACTATTTTTTATGGCTCTGCTTGCCTTAGACTTAATTACTCCAGCTTCTCCATCGCACCTATTCTTGCCATGCCTACTACCATAGAAACATCTTTCAACTGTAAAGCCAAAATCTTCTGAACTGCAGCTTACATCCATGATTGGAACTCTGGACTTATATTGGGCTGCACACCCATCACTTAAAATAAATGCATGGTCTATTTTAATTTTTTGTTGCTGTTTAAGATGGTTTACTACTTCAAGAAGAAAGGTATGAACTGCATGGTTATCATGTAGCAAATCATTACTCACAATATCAATGCATTCGTCTACTATATGTCCATCTTTTGGGCACCTGTACAAAGCAATGCAGGGATGGATTGTGACGGAGTCTTTTGCCCAGTGTGCCCCCTGAATTTCATGTTGGCTGAAACAAGAGAAATTCTCAGCAAAGTCTATGGTAAGAACAATAGAATTTTGTGGGAAATTTTTGTTCAATTCTGCAAATTGCTCTTGCTGCCAACGAGCCTCAAACAGGTGGGGTGACAAAAAGACTAATTCATCTAATAGCTCTTCTAGTAAATCTGTTGGAGGTCCAGTCTTTTCTATTTCTTGTCTTTTTGTTATTTCTTTCTTTGTTTTATGGTTAAGTGTTTTGACAATATCCCACCTCTTCCATTTCACATCAGGCTGATTTTCTTCATTTTCCATTACACCATCAAACATGTTTCTAAGTTTGGAAGTGCCACATTCAGCACACTTTCTATCAATACAGTCTCTTTTATGGAACCTTTCAGCTTCCAATTTTGGACATAGGGTTTTATTAACAGCATCAAATTCATCTGTAAATTTAAGTTCTGGATGATCATGCGCCAGGAATCTATTTATTGCAATCAATTTCAACTTTACGTTTTCACAATACTCACATAAGCATTGATAAAGCTTCCGATGTCCTTGAGTGAGTACATTTTTTGGTCTTAATTCACAAAATTTCGAGAATGATAATTGCGTTTGGTTTTCAATATTCCATTTGTTCCATAGGCTTTTTTGGGACATCATTAAAACATGTTTTTCCTGCAAATCTTTTTTGACGCTTTTTTTATCAGATATTGTTGCAGAGTGTATCTCACTTTTGAAAAAAAGTTTCACTGCATCTGTTGTTTGTTTTGATGTTGCATCTTTTCTTCTCTTTTTGGGTTTTGGCTTGACATAATCTTCAGATAAATACTTACGCCTTATACCTGTGGCCATACAGAATATTTTCTTGAATTCTGGTTTCTGGCTCAAGCTGGTTGAAAAGTGGCTTAAAAATTCTTTTCTCCTTTTTTTTTGCAGATCAGTTTTTCCTTTCAATAGATCAAGATGCGCTTCTCTAACAGATTGAAATAGTTCTTTCAAATTTCTCTTTGCAGACGGTGACCCAATTCCTTCATTTTCTAATGCTTTTTTTCTTCTTGGTGTTGTATTTTTTATAAGCCCCCCTACCACTTTGGCATATTTTGCAGGACTGACTGGCATGTTTTTTCTTGAGCGGTATATCGCTTTACGTAAGGCCTCTTTTTGGTAAACCGTTTCTGTTTTCTGTACTGTAAAATTCATCGCGATTTTGGTACCCCTCTGGTCTTTCTTACTTCTAATGGCTCTTTTTATGGCTGCATCTTTCTCTCTTATTCTTCTTTTTTTTTGAGCTGTTAGGTTACTTCTCCATTCTTGTTTATATATTCGTTGTTTCTTAAGTCTTTCTTCTTTCTTTTTCTGGTGTAGTCTGGTTTCAATTGATTTTAAATTATTGTTACAGTCTTGATTTTGATTTTGTTCCAGGATCTGGGTCTCTTTTTTTTTTCTTTCTCTATATTTCTGCATCCTAATTTTACTTTGTTCTCTGTTTTTGTTCTTTTGTTCATCTGTCCACTTGGTCCGATGAACCTTCATCTCTTCTGCATGTTTCTTTTTCTTATCCATTGATTATTTAATGAGTATGTTTACTTAACTGAAAGAAAAATTACTTTATGTCCAAAACTTGACTAAAAAGTATTTTTAAAATACCTAGTAATTTCAGGCATGAACTGTTTGATTTCAGGGGGTAGGGTCAGGTTTTATTATCAAGCCAAACACATTTAAAAAAAAACTATTTAAAAAAAACTATTTTTTAAATGCTCAGTGTTAACCAATCAGGATTTTTTTTAATCCCCTCCATCTCTCACCCCCCCCCCCCCCAGGTCAAATGGTCCATGCCTATATGTTTAGAAATATTATTTAATATTTGATTAACCCCTTTTTGTTGACAGCATACACTTTTGGATGAAAACAACAAATGTTTTCATCCCCCCTTTTTTTGTTGATTTTGACGGAAATCCTTTCAAAAATATATGTCTGATATCGTTCTTATTTGCATTTTATTCCAGTAACATCACGGATTGACAATATATTGCCCAAAATTTTTTTATTTGCAACTCGATCTAGATAAAAAGCACGTAACGATTACAGATCTGTGGAATTCTGTAACGTTACGTGATAAATATAGCATTGTCGGTAAAAGTTACGTGATAAAAATAGAAATGTCTGTAAATGTTACGTTTCAACCAATCAGTGCGTCGGTAAACATCATTTTATTTTACCAAAAATACAAGTAAGCTGGGAAACCCCCTGGAAATCATTTACTACGAGATGCATTTTGAGGACTGTTCAAACTATATTCCAGCACGACAATCATTATTCACGCTTTTTCATTATAAATGCCAATTTTTCACACTTTCACGTAACTTACCGTTTCACGTAACATCACGTAACCATGATGACAGACGAAAAACCTTCCTTCATCTTGCGATCGATATTCCTGATCAGTTTAATATTACGTCACCAATGAACCGGACGTATGCAGTGCGCAAGCTCAAAGGGAATTTCTTTGTCTATTTTTACTTTTGGAAGTAATTTGCATAGTGAAAGAAGACCTTCACGTAACTCGGAGAAAAGACGGACATCCACTGTCGTTTGAAAAACCATCCAGTTTTGGTTAAATTTGTCGATAAATGTTATTGTTGGGGACTAATTACTGAAAACATTATCTACCCAACATTAGAAACGCAAAATATTTGGTAGTTACGCATCATACTTAGGGCGATGCATCTTCGAAGTACCAAACAGGAGATGACGGACAGTTACGAGAAATGGACCGTTAATTTCTTTTTAACTTTTTAAGTAACTTAATCAACATACTCATTTAATTTTTTGTTTTGGTAATGAAACAATATCATATTTTACTATGAGGATCAAAACATGTGATAAAATCGGAAGACACTGGGTACAATTTTGAAAAACTAGTTCAGAATAATCACATTGTCCCAAATGGCGGCGTCAAAACAAGTGAAAATTATGAACGTAAGTGTTTGAAAAAAACATAACAACACACTTTTACAACCTCAAACTATTTTATTTATTAGATAAATATATAATAAACATAAGATTACAATCACAGGTATAGAAAATAAATACAAAATATATAATTATCTATTTTTGTATGGCTTGCATGAAATAATGGTAGATCAAATAACCAGTCATCTTTTATTTCCATAAGAGGTACCCTCACGGGGCATAGTGCATATACATATATGACAATATAAAGTTATAATTTACAAATACAATAAAGCAGAACAACAAAACAGTATGCTAAAGTTAGACATTATAAATATTGCTAACAGTATCCCAGTGTTATATAATAAATGTTAAGTCCAGGCAGGTGTTTTGATAAGAAATTGCCAAGTTGTTTCAAAATATTAATAGACTCGCAGTTTAATAACCAAATAAATTTATTGACCATATCTAAGGAGTAAAAATTTTTACATTCTTTAAATATCAGATCAAATAACAGGTCTCTATCCTTAGAGTATACAGGACATTCTATAAGAAAATGAAGTTCATCTTCCACGTTATTTAAATTGCATTTAACACAAATTCTTTGATGAACTTCTAATTTGGAATATCAACAGAGTTTCAAATTTGAGTCGATTATGTTTTATCCACTATTCACCGGAAGTGTCATTTCTTAACATTTTGAATCGAGATTCAGATTGATAAATACTTTTAAAATAAAACATCAGGCAAACAAGACAAAAAAAATGACGAGTCAAGTCGAAAGCATGAAACGCAAACGGAGATGGTCAAGGTGTATATAAAAAAGAATACGGAAGCGAGAATATCAGACATCGTGAATATCAGATTACCCCTAAGGTCATTGGAAAAAAATTCAGATAATAAGTTTTGTTTTTGTCTTATTTATAGATCAAAGGCAACCTTATGTGTTGTCTAAGTGGTAAATAGAAGTGTTCAACTACCAAGAAAAAAAACCAAGCGTGTCAGTTGATAGAAATAATTAGTTAATCTATTATTTAATTTAGTTTCCATTTCTTCACTCACTGTCCTCTAAATGTAGTATATATGTAGTGTACCTACTGGCTACAATTTTTATTAAAAAACAATGCTGCAAACTTGTCCTTTACATGTCATTTCATTTAGTTAGTTTGCTTTTGAGTTTCTGTCCCATAGATGTTATAAACCCATTTCTAATATTCCTAAATTTTTTACACATATAAACCAATTGATTTCACTGATTTGTTTGGGATGCAAAACAGTGCTAAGAATCATATATTAGCTAACAATAGAATACTACAATATTTATTGGGACCATCGGGGCAAGTAACTTTTTTTCCGGACAAGTAAAATTTACAGTTTTACTTGTCCAGGGACAAGTGCTCACAACAAATATTTCCACACCCCTGTATGCCGCCGCTCAGATGGGTACCAATGCTTTCTTTGATGTTTGTAATAGTGTCAATGTAGTTTGATGACTTCCAGTTGAGAGTCAAGATGCCAACTGCTGTCTGGCTATCTATCAGATAGAATCTTTATTTCAGTGAACTGTTCACTAAGTGTGTAAATGCAGTGTTCTAGGACCATAAGGATAGCTATGAGTTTCGCTAAGAGTATTGAGCCTCTGCTAGCTTCTGGTCTTTTTAGTCTAGTTCCTTGGTTGTTCTCAGTATAAATAACTGCTCCTGCTCCACAAGGTTCTGGATTTCCCTGGCATGAAAAAAATGACAGGAGCCATTGATCTGTAAATGCAATTTGAGTTTTCTACCCCGTTGACTTTGTATGAATAATTAAGGTCCTATAGATATTTACAGAAACAGATAGTGTTCAATTATATTCGTACTAATGGCCACTGGTATGGTTCTTGAAACTTATTTTCCTTTTCAAGATCAAGGCCATGTGACACAATCCATAAAAAGAATTTCACATATTGGATGAGGCCATCCAACCGTGCAAGGGCTGTATAGCCAGTCAAGGTCGTTAAAAACTTCCATTTGTTTAATGAGGCCATCCCTATGAAAGGGGTCAAACCTATAACCCAACAGTCATATAATCTGACAGTCCTATAAGCTGACAGCTGATAGTCATATTCACAGTCACTTGTCTCTGAAAACTATACCTACATAGACCTGTAAAGGGGTCTGATCCTGTATCCCGCTTATTATAAAGTGAGAATCCTGTATCCCGCTTCTCAAAGCCATATAAGCCATAATTCCTTTGTCCCGCCAGACTGTGTTTCCCATTTTTACATGTCACGCTTAAAAAAAAATCAGCCAATACCGGGTCTTGCTTAGACCCCAATGAAACCCATCTGTAAAAATTTCATACAAAAAATTTCAAATCAGTGAGTATGACATCTTGTACAGGGCCACACTACACATGCACTAGTCCCATACAAAACCTGCAAGGGAACAGTGGAATCTGAGGACACCATATTGGGATTAATGGAAATGGGTAAATAATGTATCTATATTACTAAATGAATATAGAGAGAGCCATATCTCTTTCAAGTAAAAGACACCCTTGTAGATTTCGAAAAAGAGTAGGCTATGCCTCTACAAGGCAGCACTAGCACCCCCAAAGTATAGAGGGATAATATAAGTTGCAATAACTTGTTTCCCAATCCACTTTAAAAACTAAATGAATAGAGTTGAAATTGGGTGTTTCACGTTTTCTTCTTTCACACAAAATCCACGTATATTGTTTTATACCACATCTTATTATGTGTTCATTTCAAGACCTTTGGGATGTTTAAATAGGAAAAAAGCCAGTTTGGATCAACTGTCCTTCATGACATTTGGCTCTGAAATTTTTCTTGCTGTCATCATTTTGGTCATTGCACATCTGCCCAGCAAAATTAAATGTTATTTTGTAGCAGATATGGTAAGTATTGACCTTACCCACTTTTGTGGAACACATCTTGACCTTACACTGACCCACTTTTGTGGAACACATCCCCATGACACTCTCAGCAATTAAACAACAGCTGTTTACACATCAAGAGCTTTTCCTTCCAGGGAACCGCAGCAATTTAACAAGAAAAGAGGGAAGTGATTATTTTGTTTTTCTGTTAAAATGGGTACAGAAATGCATCTGGAAAGTGCTAAATCCCGATTATCCTTACTGTCATCATAAGAAATGATCATTTATATAACTTATTTTTAAAATGAATTGTCCAGTACCCTAGTATCTCTAGCTATTTCATTAAATATGTATAAACATGAAATTAATTTTTATTTTAGTGAAATCACTGGTGTTAAAAATGCTAAGCGAGAGAACTATTTAGATTGGCCTGATTATTTCATGGCAATTGCATTTCTTTCTGCACAAAGAAGTAAAGATCCTAGAACCCAGGTATGATATATTGACATGACTTTGGTATATATTGATGTTATTATGGTTAGGATTATATCTACTAGGGGAGTGACTCTTGGAATGGCGATACTGCCCTGATTATCAGCACTTGTTTTAGTTTGGTATGATTTGGCATATCTATCCTTTCACCATTAGGTCATTGGTAATTTGTTGGGGAGGGGGGGTCTGTCATCAGTGTTGCTTTTGTAACGTGTACACAGGGTAAGCGTGTCTATTTCTATTTAGAATGTGTTCGTTACCAGTTTGATACTGGATCCAAAATTGTTCTATTTATAAAATATATAACAAACAGTCTTTATTCATAAATAAACGCCAATGAACCAAAATATGTACAACTGCTCTTTGCAATCTTTAATAAACTATCTATAAACTATTCTACTCAAAATATATACACTAGTACAAATTTGTCCTGGGTCAGGAACAAACTTGTCCTCCTGGTACAATAATGTACCCTACAAGTTTACACACTTGTCCTTGTTCTCTTGGTACAATTATGTACTTACAAGGTGGTCACACAGACTCACACTTGTCCTATACGGTACAATACGGTTCAACTTGTAAACGTACAAGTCCGTATTTCTAACAGGCACCAACCTGTTCTTTATTACACTTAGTAATATTAACACAATATCTAATATATAAGAGACAGCGATCTCGAATATAAACGTACCGTACCTTGGTCTTATGTCTCCGAAGACTTATGACAATCGACCCTGAGCTAGGATTCTCTCCTGCTTATATACCCCGATGGGAGCTGTACCATTCTTGAAGGAGGGTGTTCTACCAAAGTGTCTCGTTACTCGTATCTGAGTTTCCTTTGGAACACCCCTTCACATTTGACCTGACCCAATGTTTACCCGCGAAACATCTTACTCTTTTCTATGTTTATTAAAGTATCATATAAATATATAAAATAAGGCTTCTGCCGAACTGTAACCAGTGTAAACAATTTAACCTTAGATACAAAATCATCACATAACCCACGCCTCAAAAACACATGCGTCCCGCATGTCTAAAACTAACTTTTAAAACGGATAAAACATTGAAGTACTATATACACATATGAATTCAAATAAATGTACAAAATCTATTTAACAATGTAATCTGCCATCCAAGCTGGTTTTCGCCTTGTACGACGCCCTTCAACACTACTTTCCTCAGTTTCTTCAACAGGCAACGTTGACTCATGAACAGCAATGTCTTGTGAATAAGGAGTCTCTATAGGGTCGTTTTCAGCTGTATCATTTTCAGTGTCTAATGGAACAAAAGAGTTGTTATCCGGTTCTGTCCTTAATGTCTGTTTGTTCTTTTTCTTAAGTCTGTCGACATGTATAACTTGTGGTTTCCCTCTGTATCCACAGTCAACTTTATATGTAAGGTCACCATATTTGTCGAGAATTTTAAAAGGACCTTTCCAGAAACTAGTCAATTTTGAAGACATCCCAGGTTTCTTAACTGGGAAATAAACATACACCTCGTCATCTTTTCTGAAATTTTGGTATGACAATTTGAGGTCGTGATAGTGTTTCTGTCTTCGCATTTGGCCTTTTATTTTACCTCTGACAAAACTGTGGGAGATTTCTAACTTTTCCTTAAGCTCCCAAGCCCACTTATGTGCAGGTATATCTTTAACGGATGGTGGCATTTCATACATGATGTCCAAAGGAGTTGATAGTTCCCTACCTAACATGAGACTATTTGGCGTTTGTCCAGTCGTCTCGTGCTCGGATGCCCTATATGCCATCATGACAAAAGGAATGTATTCATCCCAGTCTCTCTGGTTCTGTTCCACAAATGAACTTAACATTGTTGCAAGAGTCTTATTAAACCTTTCCACCATACCATCAGATTTTGGATGATATGGAGTGGTACGTGTTTTCTTAATGTTTAGAATACAACACATCTCTTGAAACAACAAGCTTTCAAATTGCCTGCCTTGATCTGAATGAATCCAATGAGGAACACCAAATCTTACAATGACTTCTTCAACTATAATCTTAGCCACAGTCTTAGCTTCCATATTTGGCATGGCAAAAGATTCCGTCCACTTTGTGTAGTAGTCAGAAACTACCAAGATATATTTGTTACCACTCTCTGTTTCTGGCAACTCACCAAGGATATCTGTAGCTATCCTTTCCATTGGTCCATTAGCTTCAACTAAAGCCATTGGAGCTCTTTTGGACTTTTGTGGACTTTTTCGCTTTGCACATTTGTCACATCCGTTTATGTAAGTCCTGACGTCATTTTGTAACCCAGGCCAATAATAAGATTGTCTAATTTTTGCCAAAGTTTTATGGATACCCAAATGAGCAGAACATTTATCATCATGGGAAAATTGTAAAACCTTTTTGCGTTCTGATAAAGGAATGATAGCCTGCATTTTTACAATTTTGGTTGCAGGGTCTTCAAATCGTCTGTAAATAAGTCCGTCTCTTAACTCTAAGTTGTTCCATTGATTCCAAAGTGATCTCAAGAAAAATCCCTTATCAGAAATATCTTTGTAATCAGGACGTTCATCTTTTTCTACCCATTCTGTCACTATTTTCAAGTCATGATCATTATTTTGAATTTCCTTTAAAGACAGATCATGATCTTCACTGTCATCATCTTTGTCATTACTATCATCAAAACGGGTGATAGCATTAACAGTGTCATATTGGTCTTTAGTCTCAGTCCCTTTTTCTAAACCGGAATGATAACCGCATTGTTTACAAGGAATGCGACTAAGTGCGTCTGCATTCCTATGTTGCACTCCTGGTCGATGTTGAATTTGCATCTCAAATGAACCAAGTGTCTCTATCCATCTAGCTATCTGTCCTTCTGGGTTCTTAAAGTTAAGTAACCACTTTAATGATCCGTGATCAGTTCTTACTGTGAATTTTCTACCGTATAGGTATGGTTTGAAATATTTAACAAAACAAACCACAGCAAGCAACTCCTTGCGTGTCACACAGTACTTTCGTTCTGATTTTGAAAGTGTACTACTAGCATAAGCCACAACATGTTCAAGTCCTTCATCAGATGTCTGAGTCAGGACAGCTCCGACTGCCAAATTGCTTGCATCAGTATCCAAAATGAATTCTTTGTTAAAATCTGGATATGCAAGAACTGGTGCGTTTATTAATTTACCTTTCAATTGGTCAAAAGATTCTTGACATTCTGAAGTCCAAACAAACTTAGTTTCCTTCTCTGTTATTTTGTGTAACGGTTTAGCAATGTGGGCAAAGTTTTTGATAAATTTTCTGTAGTACCCACAAAGACCTAAAAAGGAACGAACTTCGGTTATATTTGTAGGGGTGGACCACTCTTTAACAGCTTTAATCTTATCGGGATCAGTGGAAATTCCTTCCTCAGAGACAATATGTCCTAAGAAACGAACCTTGGTGGTACACAAGGTGCACTTCTTTGCCTTTAGCTTTAAACCAGCCGATTTAAACCTTGCAAAAACGTCTCTTAAATTGTCAAGCATACCATCTAGTGTTTTTCAAAAAACGATTATATCGTCAATGTAAACCAGACATGTTTCCCACTGCAAACCAGCTAGTATGCAGACTACACGAAATACGTCGGACCGTCGGACAAATCCGGTGAATAATGGATCGGTCTGGTAAAATTTTGTTGAATTCCGGTCCGAATGTCCGGTGTTTTTTTTCATGGATTTTTCTAACATTCTAGCAAAATTGCCAAACGATCTCAAATTCATTTTCATCTTTATTATTCATCACAGCGATGTTTATTTTGTTCAAAACGCTAGCTTTATGCCGAACATCGCCAACCAGTAATGTGTAAATCCGGATAAAAACATATCTGACTGTCAAAAACAACAATGGATGCCATCATTGGCACAACCGGAAATGTAAATAAAACTGGATCAGATTCTGGGAACGGATAAGGATAATTCCGGGTTTGCCGATTTAAATACAATAAATGAATAAAAATCCAAGCAGATCACAAAATTTAGCTATGAAATATAACCACAAGAATTGAAAACCAAAAGATATATGAAAAAGAAAGAAGAAACAGGAAATAATATTTTATACAGAAACTCTAAATTATGTTTAGTTCACAAACATTGTCAAAATCCAATAAAATGGGACATTACTCTTCACTGAAATGCATTCAAGCAATTGTGCACAACTTTCATAACAATATCCCCTCTTGTTACATCATTTTGTTTTAATTTGTGCATTTTGGGGAGGAGTAGGGCACAACAAAGTCATACATTGTATGTTTGTTGTTTTTTGTCGGATAATATACAATTAGATGTAAAAAAAAATTGGTCTGGTAAAATTTCATTCGGTCTGATAAAGCTAGGATGCTTACCAGACCGAATGTCCTGTAAAAATAAAATTCATTCGCGTAGTCTATAGTATGGTTTCCATCAATCGCTCAAATGTCTGTGCAGCGCAACACAACCCAAACGGCATGACCCGAAATTGAAATAAACCCCTTCGCGTTGCAAAAGCGGTTTTGTGTTTGTCATTTTCGGCCAGCTCCACCTGCCAATATCCTGAACAACAGTCCAGAGTACTATACCATTTATTTCCTGCTAAATGATCTAACGAATCGTCAATCCTCGGTAAAGGATACGCGTCTTTATTAAGGGTCACATTGTTTAAGCGTCTGTAATCTACGCAAAAGCGATAACTGTCGTCCTTTTTCTTAACTAAGACTATCCCTGCCGCCCAGGGACTGTGGGATGGTTCAATAATCCCTTTTTGTAACATTTTGTCAAGGTTGTCACTTACTACCTTGTTCAAATGATAAGGTGTACGACGAGGTGGTTCTTTAAATGGCCTTGCGTTTCCCGTATTGATTTCGTGTTTTACAAGATTGGTCCTTCCCAAGTCAACATCAGAAGAAGCAAACAAGTTCTGATTTTCTATCAACAAAGATTTTACTTTTTGTTTGTCTTTCGAAGTCAATTCATCTGATGTCCTGTCTAACAAATCTTGTAAATCTGGTCTAAGTCCGTCATGTTTCTGTCCATTTGAACTAATATTACCATCTAGTACTTGTTCAACACCAGACATTTGGGCTATAGTTGTACCAGGATAGATTGTCTTAGGATCTAGTTCTGTGTTCATTAATCTAACAGGGACTTTTTCGCCTGACCTTACCAACGTTTTAGCAGTCAAAATGTAGTCTTTCCCTGCATGCTCACTTGCTTCTAACAAAGCATTGTCAGCAGGTAATTTTTGACCTTCTGCTAAGCAAACCGTGCCACTAATGACAATTTCTGACCTTGGCGGTATAACAACCGCTTCTGAAGCAACCACTCGGTAACAGCCTATTGATCCCTGAAAACACAAATCTACCTTAAAATCCCCAATACAAAAGTGCCCATTCTTAACATCAATTAAACAATTATGTCGTTTCATGAAGTCCAAACCAAGTATACCATCAACTTGCAGATCAGTCACAACAGCTTCAGATTGCAACATATTTGGACCGAAATGCAGATTGAACCTGCCTTTTCCACGAAGCTCTAGCTTATTGCCACACACTGACCTAACAGTTGTCTTAACTTCGCTTAGATATGATTTATCTAATGGAGTCAACATATCGTATAACTTGGAAGATACCAATGTCAAAGTTGCTCCTGTATCAACCACAAACTTGGCTTCAATGTCTCCTACATTTAGTTTGACATACATACCAGCATCTTCGGATGCGGTCGTAACCGCACCTTCCTTTGTCTTACGATTATAATGTTTCCTAGTTTTCATTAATGTTTTGACCGACCCATCCCCCTTATTTCCATTATAATTGTTCTGATTTCTTCGGGGTAGGCGACAGTCTCTTGCTAAATGACCAAATTTGCCACAATTGTAACAACCCTTATTTGTCCTCTTACTTTGGGTATATCTCCTTTTATTATAAGAAGACCCCTCATTTGTACCACTAGTTTTTAATTTTGCTATTTCAGTCGTAAGAGTACTTAGACTTTTCTCCATTGTTTGCATCCATGATGCAATGTCTTTGTTTGGCGAGTCACTATTTGAAATCTTTTCTTCCCTACCTAACTCGTCATCGTTCATAGTTTGCCGTAAATAACCTCGTCCCTCTCTTACTTTATTTTCGGCTTTATTGTACGCCTCTAGTTCAACAGCAAGTCTCACGGCATCATTTAAACCTTTCAGTCGCGATTGTTTTATTCTGAGTCGCATTTCCGAATCAACGAGCGCATCAATAAACTGCTCTTTCCCGAGAGTTTCGCGTACGTCTAATGGGGCAGTAGGATATGCCAAGTTGGACAATCTCCGAATTGACTGGCCTAATTCGAGAAGTGATTCGCTGGCTTTTTGACGTCTTTCTTTAAACCGAACTCTGTATAACTCAGTTTGACTAGAAGGTGCGAATCGCTCTTCAAGTGCGCTGACTAAATCGGAAAAGTTTTGTCTTTTCTCACTTGGTAAATCTCCAAGTACAGCCTGTGCTTGTCCCATTAACGATACCGCTAAGTATAACCCTTTTCGATTTTCCGACCAATTATTCACAAGTGCACACATTTCAAAATGGGACAAATAGTCCGTCCATGATGTGCTACCATCATATTGACATGGTTTGATTTTTACACCAGAATTATCTGTGTTATCAGTATGTCGGTACTTTGATTTGTCAGTTTTGTCTTTTTCCCTAATGTAACTACTGTCTATGGGTAAAGGCAAAGTATCCCCTTCCCTCAAATCAATTTGGGAAAATTTAACAGTTCTGTGCGTATTCGGGTTGTTGAATGTTGGTAAATCAACTTTTTCATGATCTCCCTTTCTTGACAATGAGGACCCTCTTGATCCCAGACCCGAATCATTTCTTGATACAATATTATATTTTTGACAAACACCTTGATCTTTGGGTGTTGACGAAACAAAACTATTTCTATAAGTTGTTCCTTCTTCCATATCATATATTTGTTTTGTGTAATCGTCGATTGTATCACCAAAAGACATGTTTGTACTTTAATTTGCGGTATAACTATGCATTCACAATATAATAATATCAACACAATGTCATAAATGTACAACGTAATAAATGCCAATCAAAATATTGCCTGTACCACTATCGATCGTTAATCCCTAATGTAAATAATAATCGTAACTTAACCGTGGGAAATTTAAAACGTTAACAGGACAATTTTGATCTGTGCAAAAGTGAACAGTAAATTATCACAAGACAGTTTGGATATAAGTTTATTAGATGATCAAATTTGGATATATAATCTTTCACTATGGATTTAAAAATGAACAATTCGGATCCCACCGCTAGCCACCAAATTATGTAACATGTACACAGGGTAAGCGTGTCTATTTCTATTTAGAATGTGTTCGTTACCAGTTTGATACTGGATCCAAAATTGTTCTATTTATAAAATATATAACAAACAGTCTTTATTCATAAATAAACGCCAATGAACCAAAATATGTACAACTGCTCTTTGCAATCTTTAATAAACTATCTATAAACTATTCTACTCAAAATATATACACTAGTACAAATGTGTCCTGGGTCAGGAACAAACTTGTCCTCCTGGTACAATAATGTACCCTACAAGTTTACACACTTGTCCTTGTTCTCTTGGTACAATTATGTACTTACAAGGTGGTCACACAGACTCACACTTGTCCTATACGGTACAATACGGTTCAACTTGTAAACGTACAAGTCCGTATTTCTAACAGGCACCAACCTGTTCTTTATTACACTTAGTAATATTAACACAATATCTAATATATAAGAGACAGCGATCTCGAATATAAACGTACCGTACCTTGGTCTTATGTCTCCGAAGACTTATGACAATCGACCCTGAGCTAGGATTCTCTCCTGCTTATATACCCCGATGGGAGCTGTACCATTCTTGAAGGAGGGTGTTCTACCAAAGTGTCTCGTTACTCGTATCTGAGTTTCCTTTGGAACACCCCTTCACATTTGACCTGACCCAAAGTTTACCCGCGAAACATCTTACTCTTTTCTATGTTTATTAAAGTATCATATAAATATATAAAATAAGGCTTCTGCCGAACTGTAACCAGTGTAAACAATTTAACCTTAGATACAAAATCATCACACTTTTCTACCAAAGACAACAGCACAGGCCCCAGATAACCAGCTGTCTAAGTAAAAGTACAAATTGTGGATAAACCAGAGTTTATATGCAGACCAAAATAGATCAAAATATTTCCTAGGTCAACACTGCCTGAATTGTGAGGTTGGCCAGGTCGGTCATGTCGGTAGGTATTTGAATTTTTGGGACCAAAAAATAACTTATATGATTTAAACAAGAAAATGATGACCAGAACATGAAAAACATCTGTAGAACAAAAATAGGTGGGTGGGTCGGCAACATCAAATGAAGAAAATTTTATTTTTGGCTTAATTCAACATTGTGAAATTTTACAATTGTGAAGAAAAAGGTTTTGCTAAATTAAAAAATTACACATTTAAAATTTTATTATCATTACTATTTACGTAGGCAGCATATCATAAAATTTCAATAATAAATCTAGCAATAACATTGTTAAACAACCACTTAGGCACTATGATAAATGCCTACAAAATTTCTGAATATTAAGTTAGTATATAATAGTTTTGAAAATACTGTACTGAATAAATATGTAAACAACTAAAACAACTATTAAATAGTTTATATCTTTTAACTTCAAAAGGTTATGAGGTAGCAGAAAGAGGAATTATTAGAAAATATAAAAGAAATAACCATTTGACAAATATCATAAATATTGTTATATCAGTATCAAAGGAATACTGTTATTAGTTTCCTACATTCTGACAGTAACTTGATAATCTTGAAATACAATAAAAAAAAACCACAAAGAAAAAATATACTCTTTTATTTCTCTTTACCTTTCAGGTAGGGGCTTGTATTGTTAACGAGGAAAACAAAATTGTTGGAATTGGATATAATGGAATGCCAATTGGTTGTCATGACGATTTAATGCCATGGGGACGAGAACATTCAGATGTTTTACAAACAAAACAGCTTTATGGTATGATAAAAGTTTTTACACACAAGTTAAGAAGAAATTACATTGCTCTTCTTAAGAATCTAGCCTGTATGCACCAACCTCTGACATTGCTCTTCCCAAGCATCTAGCCTGTACAGGGTTTCCCTTGGGTCAATTATTTTCCCATCACTTGGCGTCCGGCGTCGTTAACTTTTACAAAAATCTTCTTCTCTGAAACTACTGGGCCAAATTTAACCAAACTTGGCCACAATCATCATTGGGGTATGTAGTTTAAAAAATGTGTGGCGTGACCCCGCCAACCAACCAAGATGGCTGCCATGGCTAAAAATAGAACATAGGGGTAAAATGCAGTTTTTGGCTTATAACTCAAAAACCAAAGCATGTAGAGCAAATCTGACACGGGGTAAAATTGTTTATCAGATCAAGATCTCTGCCCTGAAATTTTCAGATGAATCGGACAACCAGTTGTTGGGTTGCTGCCCCTGAATTGGTAATTTTAAGGAAATTTTGCTGTTTTTGGTTATTATCTTGAATATTATTACAGATAGAGATTAACTGTAAACAGCAATATTGTTCAAAAAAGTAAGATTTACAAATAAGTCAACAAGACCGAAATGGTCAGTTGACCTCTTTAGGAGTTATTGCCCTTTATAGTCAATTTTTAACCATTTTTGTAAATCTTAGTAATCTATTACAAAAATCTTCTCCTCTGAAACTACTGGGCCAAATTAATCCATACTTGGTCACAATCATTTTTGGGGTATCTAGTTTAAAAAATGTGTGTCGTGACCCGACCAACCAACCAAGATGGCTGCCATGGCTAAAAATAGAACATAGGGGTTAAATGTAGATTTTGACTTATATCTCTGAAACCAAAGCATTTTGAGCAAATCTGACATGGAGTAAAATCGTTCATCAAGTGAAAATCTATCTGCCCTGAAACTTTCAAATGAATCGGACAACGGGTTGTTGGTTTGCTGCCCCGAAATAAGTAATTTGAAGAAAATTTTGCAGATTTTGGTTATTATCTTGAATATTATTATAGAAAGAGATAAAATGTAATCAGCAATAATGTTCAGCAAAGTAAGATCTACAAATAAGTTAATATGACTAAAATGGTCAGTTGACCCCTTAAGGAGTTATTGTCCTTTATAGTCAATTTTGACCAATTTTTCGTAAATTTTTGTAATCTTTTACAAAATTCTTCTCCTCTGAAACTACTGGGCCATATTAAACCAAACTTGGCCACAATCATCATTGGGGTATATTGTTAAAAAAATGTGTGGTGTGACCCCGCCAATCAACCAAGATGGCTGCCATGGCTAACAATAGAACATAGGGGTAAAATGCAGTTTTTAACCAGATTTTTGTGACAAAAATGTCGGTTATTGATTTGGGGATGTACGGCGGGCGGGCGGGCGGCAATCAAATGTTGTCCGTGCATTAACTCATGAACCGTTCAACCAAAGCTTTTAAAATTTAAATATGTTGTTACTGACAACTAAATGAAGGTCAAGTTCAATAATGGCGATTTTGACTTTTACCGTTCAGGAGTTATGGTTCTTGAAAGATTGGGAAAATGAAGTTTCCAGTCATGTCCGTGCATTTACGCATGAACTGTTCTACCAAAGCTTCCCAAATTTTAATATGTTGTTACTGATGACAAAATGGAGGTCAAGTTCAATAATGACGATTTTGACTTTTACCGTTCAGGAGTTATGGTTCTTGAAAGATTGAAAAATGGAGTTTCCAGTCGTGTCCGTGCATTTACGCATGAACTGTTCTACCAAAGCTTCCCAAATTTTATTATGTTGTTACTGATGACAAAATAGAGGTCAAATTTAATAAAGACGATTTTGACTTTTACCGTTCAGGAGTTATGGTTCTTGAAAGATTGAAAAATGGTGTTTCCAGTCGTGTCGGTGCATTTTCTCATGAACCATTCAACCAAAGCTTTTGAAATTTTTATATGTTGTTACTGATGGCAAAATAGAGGTCAAGTTCAATAATGACGATTTTGACTTTTACCGTTCAGGAGTTATGGTTCTTGAAAGATTGTAAAATGGCGTTTCCATTCACGTTGTTGCATTTACTCATGAACCATTCAATCTAAGCTTTTCAAATTTTAATATGTTGATACTGATGACAAAATGGAGGTCAAATTTGATATTGACGATTTTCACTTTCACCATTCATCAGTAATGGTTCTTGTGATATTGCCAGGACACAAATAAATATTAATAAATCCGGTTTGCTGTCGTTGTGACAGCCTCTTGTTGGCTTATAACTCAAAAACCAAGCATTTAGAGCAAATCTGACATGGGATAAAATTAATTATAAGGTCAAGATCTCTCTGCCCTGAAATTTTCAGACAAATCGGACAACCTGCTGTTGGGTTGCTGCCCCCCAATTAGTAATTTTAAGGAAATTTTGCAGATTTTGGTTATTATCTTGAATATTATTATAGATAGAGATAAACTGTAAACAGCAATAATGTTCAGCAAAATAAGATCTACAAATAAGTCACAAGACCAAAATTGTCAATTGACCCCTTTAGGAGTTATTGCTCTTATAGTCAATTGTTAATAATTTTCATAAATTTTTGTTAATTTTTGTAAATTTTTAGGAAATATTTTCCACTGTAATTACTGGGCCAAGTTCATTATAGACAGAGATAATTGTAGCAACAAGAATATTCAGTAAAGAAAGATCTACAAACACATCACCATCACCAAAACTCAATTTTGTCATGAATTTATCTGTGTTTATTGTTAATATGCACATAGACCAAGGTGAGTGACACAGGCTCTTGAGAGCCTCTAGTTTTTTTTGCCACCTCTTTCGCCAAAAAAATATATTTTTCGCCACTTTATTATTTTTTTCGCCAAGTAACATATATAAATTTTTTGTTTAAAATTTTCCTTTTTTCCACAACACCCCTAAATAAGATGATTTTTCCCACTTGTTGTTTATGATTATTCTCTTAAACTTATCTTAGAGTCTACATTGTAATGAATAAACACTAGACATTTACTTTTAAAAAGAAGAACTTTTTAACTTAAAAGGGGGAAAATTTATTATATTTTAAACAACTTTAAAAGAAGGGGCCACTTACTTTAAAAAAAAGAAGATACAAGTCCCGGAATATAACAAAATTCTTGGACATGTTTTAACCATATAATACCGGAAAGGTGTACAGTTCTTTGGGAAAGTTTCTTCAAAATAAAAATATTTGCCCTTTTGTACTTAGAAGTGGTTTTTACAACAAAACAAAAGTTTTGATCACTAGAAATTGATCCCTCATTTAAGGTGTAGTCATTACATTGAAGGGTTACTCTCAATCAAGGAGTACATTGTTCCCAGATCTTCCCAACCTTTTGAATACATTTCTTCATAACGACAGTTTTCTTTTCTAGACTGTTGTAAATGAAAAAGTTAAGAAGTAAAACTACGCTTAAAACACGTGTGTCACTGAAACGACTTTAAAGCACCCACTCAAATCAATTATCTATATCAAAGTCAAAAGATAAAGTTTTAAATCTTTATTTTGAACATTTTTCGTCATAATATAGTTTTTAGCTCACCTGGCCCGAAGGGCCAAGTGAGCTTTTCCCATCACTTTGCGTCCGGCGTTGTCCGTCGTCCGTCGTCGTTAACTTTTACAAAAATCTTCTCCCCAAGCATCTAGCCTGTATGCATCAACCTCTAACATTGCTCTTCCAACGCATCTAGCCTGTATGCATCCACCTCTGACATTGCTCTTTCCAAGCATCTAGCCTGTATGCATCAACCTCTGACATTGCTCTTTCCAAGCATCTAGCCTGTATGCACCAACCTCTGACATTGCTCTTCCCAAGCATCTAGCCTTTATGCATCAACCTCTGACATTGCTCTTTCCAAGCATCTAGCCTGTATGCACCAACCTCTGACATTGCTCTTCCCAAGCATCTAGCCAGTATGCACCAACCTCTGACATTGCTCTTCCCAAGCATCTAGCCTGTATGCATCAACCTCTGACAGCCTGTATACATCAACCTCTGACATTGCTTTTCTCAAGCATCTAGCCTGTATGCATCAACCTCTGACATTGCTCTTTCCAAGCATCTAGCCTGTATGCACCAACCTCTGACATTGCTCTTCCCTAGCATCTAGCCTGTATGCATCAACCTCTGACATTGCTCTTTCCAAGCATCTAGCCTGTATGAATCAACCTCTGACAGCCTGTATATATCAACCTCTGACATTGCTTTTCTCAAGCATCTAGCCTGTATGCATCAACCTCTGACATTGCTCTTTCCAAGCATCTAGCCTGTATGCACCAACCTCTGACATTGCTCTTCCCTAGCATCTAGCCTGTATGCACCAACCTCTGACATTGCTCTTCCCAAGCATCTAGCCTTTATGCATCAACCTCTGACATTGCTCTTTCCAAGCATCTAGCCTGTATGCACCAACCTCTGACATTGCTCTTCCCAAGCATCTAGCCTGTATGCATCAACCTCTGACAGCCTGTATACATCAACCTCTGACATTGCTTTTCTCAAGCATCTAGCCTGTATGCATCAACCTCTGACATTGCTCCTCCCAAGCATCTAGTCTGTATGCACCAACCTCTGACATTGCTCTTCCCAAGCATCTAGTCTGTATGCACCAACCTCTGACATTGCTCCTCCCAAGCATCTAGTCTGTATGCATCAACCTCTGACATTGCTCCTCCCAAGCATCTAGTCTGTATGCACCAACCTCTGACATTGCTCTTCCCAAGCATCTAGTCTGTATGCACCAACCTCTGACATTGCTCCTCCCAAGCATCTAGTCTGTATGCATCAACCTCTGACATTGCTTCTCCCAAGCATCTAGTCTGTATGCATCAACCTCTGACATTGCTCTTTCCAAGCATCTAGCCTGTATGCACCAACCTCTGACATTGCTCCTCCCAAGCATCTAGTCTGTATGCATCAACCTCTGACATTGCTTCTCCCAAGCATCTAGTCTGTATGCATCAACCTCTGACATTGCTCTTCCCAAGCATCTAGCCTGTATGCATCAACCTCTGACATTGCTCTTCCCAAGCATCTAGCCTGTATGCATCAACCTCTGACATTGCTCTTTCCTAGCATCTAGCCTGTATGCATCAACCTCTGACATTGCTCTTCCCAAGCATCTAGTCTGTATGCATCAACCTCTGACATTGCTCTTCCCAAGCATCTAGTCTGTATGCACCAACCTCTGACATTGCTCTTTCCTAGCATCTAGCCTGTATGCACCAACCTCTGACATTGCTCTTTCCTAGCATCTAGCCTGTATGCATCAACCTCTGACATTGCTCTTCCCAAGCATCTAGTCTGTATGCACCAACCTCTGACATTGCTCTTCCCAAGCATCTAGTCTGTATGCACCAACCTCTGACATTACTCTTTCCTAGCATCTAGCCTGTATGCATCAACCTCTGACATTGCTCCTCCCAAGCATCTAGTCTGTATGCACCAACCTCTGACATTGCTCTTTCCTAGCATCTAGCCTGTATGCATCAACCTCTGACATTGCTCCTCCCAAGCATCTAGTCTGTATGCACCAACCTCTGACATTGCTCTTTCCTAGCATCTAGTCTGTATGCATCAACCTCTGACATTGCTCCTCCCAAGCATCTAGTCTGTATGCACCAACCTCTGACAATGCTCTTTCCTAGCATCTAGCCTGTATGCATCAACCTCTGACATTGCTCTTTCCTAGCATCTAGCCTGTATGCATCAACCTCTGACATTGCTCCTCCCAAGCATCTAGTCTGTATGCACCAACCTCTGACATTGCTCTTTCCTAGCATCTAGCCTGTATGCATCAACCTCTGCCATTGCTCTTCCCAAGCATCTAGCCTGTATGCACCAACCTCTGACATTGCTCCTCCCAAGCATCTAGCCTGTATGCACCAACCTCTGACATTGCTCTTTCCAAGCATCTAGTCTGTATGCACCAACCTCTGACATTGCTCCTCCCAAGCATCTAGCCTGTATGCACCAACCTCTGACATTGCTCCTCCCAAGCATCTAGTCTGTATGCATCAACCTCTGACATTGCTCCTCCCAAGCATCTAGTCTGTATGCATCAACCTCTGACATTGCTCTTCCCAAGCATTTTGTCTGTATGCATCAACCTCTGTTACATGTTTCCAAATAGCAGTTTTCAATGACAACTCAAATTTTGTCTTGGCTACTGGAGTGTCATTTGTAACACCATGAAGATATTAAGTTTTTATGATGTATAATATTTTACATTAAATTGAGTGGTCAGAGGTAAAAAGTTTCTTAATTTATTGCACATGATACAGTTTATATTTGTAGATTTTTTATTTTTAAAAAGGCAGAACATTTTGGGAAACCTTAAAACATATATTTCGGCAAATAAGTATTGTTTATGTCTCCATAAAATTAAAACTAATCGTTATGTGTTTATTTTCAGTTTGCCATGCAGAATTAAATGCTGTTCTGAACAAGAACTCATCAGATGTAAAGAATTGTACAATATATGTGGCTTTGTTCCCATGTAATGAGTGTGCTAAAGTTGTTATACAGTCCGGTATCAAACAAGTCGTTTACTATTCAGATAAATATCATGATAAACCAGAATTCATTGCTTCAAGGAAAATGATGGACATGGCTGGAGTGAAATACAGGTAAATAAATGATTAACATGGCTGGAGTGAAAAAACAGGTAAATTAATGATTGACATGACTGCAGTGAAAGACCGGTAAATTAATGATTGACATGGCTGGAGTTAAATACTGGTAAATAATGCTTGACATGGCTGGGGTTAAATACAGCTAAATTAATGATTGACATGGCTGGGGTTAAATACTGGTAAATTAATGATTGATATGGCTGGAGTTAAATACTGGTAAATTAATGATTGATATGGCTGGGGTTAAATACTGGTAAATTAATGATTGACATGGCTGGGGTTAAATACAGCTAAATTAATGATTGATATGGCTGGGGTTAAATACTGGTAAATTAATGATTGACATGGCTGGGGTTAAATACTGGTAAATTAATGATTGACATGGCTGGGGTTAAATACTGGTAAATTAATGATTGACATGGCTGGGGTTAAATACAGCTAAATTAATGATTGATATGGCTGGAGTTAAATACTGGTAAATTAATGATTGACATGGCTGGGGTTAAATACAGCTAAATTAATGATTGACATGGCTGGGGTTAAATACTGGTAAATTAATGATTGACATGGCTGGGGTTAAATACTGGTAAATTAATGATTGACATGGCTGGGGTTAAATACAGCTAAATTAATGATTGATATGGCTGGAGTTAAATACTGGTAAATTAATGATTGACATGGCTGGAGTTAAATACAGGTAAATTAATGATTGACATGGCTGGGGTTAAATACAGCTAAATTAATGATTGATATGGCTGGGGTTAAATACTGGTAAATTAATGATTGACATGACTGCAGTGAAAGACCGGTAAATTAATGATTGACATGGCTGGGGTTAAATACTGGTAAATTAATGATTGACATGGCTGGGGTTAAATACAGCTAAATTAATGATTGATATGGCTGGAGTTAAATACTGGTAAATTAATGATTGACATGGCTGGAGTTAAATACAGGTAAATTAATGATTGACATGACTGCAGTGAAAGACCGGTAAATTAATGATTGACATGGCTGGGGTTAAATACTGGTAATTAATGATTGACATGGCTGGGGTTAAATACTGGTAAATTAATGATTGACATGGCTGGGGTTAAATACAGCTAAATTAATGATTGATATGGCTGGGGTTAAATACTGGTAAATTAATGATTGACATGACTGCAGTGAAAGACCGGTAAATTAATGATTGACATGGCTGGGGTTAAATACAGCTAAATTAATGATTGATATGGCTGGAGTTAAATACTGGTAAATTAATGATTGACATGGCTGGGGTTAAATACAGCTAAATTAATGATTGATATGGCTGGGGTTAAATACTGGTAAATTAATGATTGACATGACTGCAGTGAAAGACCGGTAAATTAATGATTGACATGGCTGGGGTTAAATACTGGTAAATTAATGATTGACATGGCTGGGGTTAAATACAGCTAAATTAATGATTGATATGGCTGGAGTTAAATACTGGTAAATTAATGATTGACATGGCTGGGGTTAAATACAGCTAAATTAATGATTGACATGGCTGGGGTTAAATACTGGTAAATTAATGATTGACATGGCTGGGGTTAAATACTGGTAAATTAATGATTGACATGGCTGGGGTTAAATACAGCTAAATTAATGATTGATATGGCTGGAGTTAAATACTGGTAAATTAATGATTGACATGGCTGGAGTTAAATACAGGTAAATTAATGATTGACATGGCTGGGGTTAAATACAGCTAAATTAATGATTGATATGGCTGGGGTTAAATACTGGTAAATTAATGATTGACATGGCTGGAGTTAAATACAGGTAAATTAATGATTGACATGGCTGGGGTTAAATACTGGTAAATTAATGATTGACATGGCTGGAGTTAAATACAGGTAAATTAATGATTGACATGGCTGGGGTTAAATACTGGTAAATTAATGATTGACATGGCTGGAGTTAAATACAGGTAAATTAATGATTGACATGGCTGGGGTTAAATACAGCTAAATTAATGATTGATATGGCTGGGGTTAAATACTGGTAAATTAATGATTGATATGGCTGGGGTTAAATACTGGTAAATTAATGATTGACATGGCTGGAGTTAAATACTGGTAAATTAATGATTGACATGGCTGGGGTTAAATACAGCTAAATTAATGATTGATATGGCTGGGGTTAAATACTGGTAAATTAATGATTGACATGGCTGGAGTTAAATACTGGTAAATTAATGATTGACATGGCTGGGGTTAAATACAGCTAAATTAATGATTGATATGGCTGGGGTTAAATACTGGTAAATTAATGATTGATATGGCTGGGGTTAAATACAGGTAAATTAATGATTGACATGGCTGGGGTTAAATACTGGTAAATTAATGATTGACATGGCTGGAGTTAAATACTGGTAAATTAATGATTGACATGGCTGGGGTTAAATACAGCTAAATTAATGATTGACATGGCTGGGGTTAAATACTGGTAAATTAATGATTGACATGGCTGGGGTTAAATACTGGTAAATTAATGATTGACATGGCTGGGGTTAAATACAGCTAAATTAATGATTGACATGGCTGGGGTTAAATACTGGTAAATTAATGATTGACATGGCTGGGGTTAAATACAGCTAAATTAATGATTGACATGGCTGGGGTTAAATACAGCTAAATTAATGATTGACATGGCTGGGGTTAAATACAGCTAAATTAATGATTGACATGACTGCAGTGAAAGACCGGTAAATTAATGATTGACATGGCTGGGGTTAAATACTGGTAAATTAATGATTGACATGGCTGGAGTTAAATACAGGTAAATTAATGATTGACATGGCTGGGGTTAAATACAGGTAAATTGATTATGGACATGGATGGAGTGAAATACAGATAAATTAATGATTGACATGGTTCAGTCTATGGAAGAAGCGAATCGATAAAAACTTTTCTTATATGACATAGCAATATTGTCTAATATCAATTGTAAATATGCAGACATTCCATGCGGAAAATGTTGTTTTCGGCAACGAAAAATTAAGAAAATACCAACTTTTAAATTATTGTTCAAATACAAACAACAATTGAGTCTAAATATATATTCAGAAGTTAGTTAGAAGCAAACATTTATGTCCGCGTAAAATTTGAAGTGCTGTGTTTTTCTTATATACATAGATATACAAATGCTATTAGTTCTAATATCAATGCCATACTTTTAAAATATCATAGCAGTGTTTTTGTTATATCAATATTAGTACTTATTATTATTAATATTTGACTGCTGTACCAATATTTTGACAATTTTACCTATTTTGTCTGTTTTGTTCACGCATCGTTGTAAATATGACAGAATTTGATGAGACTGTCATACACGTGAGAGGTTTAGCGCTATAAATCCAGGTTCAATCCACTATTTTTAAAATTTGAAAATGCCAGTACCGATGGGGTTTAATAAACAATGTCGTAATCAAATAGCTAAGTATCAAAATTATTGTTCACATATATAACATTTAGCAAATTTTATAATGAACGCACCGAAATAATACATCTGATATGCTCGCAACACACGACTTTCTTTATTGATAACAATGAAACTAACTTGTGACAAAGATGAATCATACTGTCCTCGTTCAGATTGATTCGACAAAATCTGACCTGTACTTTTGAATCTCCTTTTTTTATACAATTAGACGTTGGTTTTCCTGTTTGAATGGTTTAACACTAGTAAATTTTTTGGTTCCTATATAGCGTTGTGTCCGCTGTGAGCCTAGGCTCCGTGTTTAAGGCCCTACTTTGATCTATAATGGTTTACTTGAAACAAATTATTACTTTGATGGAAAGTTGTCTCATTCGAACTCATGCACCATCTTCTTATATCTATAAATCTTTAAAATATCCCCTTATAAATAACTGCTTTCCAGTCCTCCAAAAACGTCATTTGGGTGCTGAATCTTTCATACAGTGCAATATGAACTAGCACACTTCTGAAGCTTTAACGGTAACGACAGTTATGATAGTACAAGAAAAATTACGTCAATAAAAATACCAAATAAACAGCACTGAACGATCTAAATTTATAAATATAGATATATACACATTTCTAACGTCAACAGACATTTACATCTTATTAATTTGTTTTCTAAACATCTTTTTTAGTATTCATTGAAGAAATGAATTTATAACAAGCGATACAGATTGTTATTTTGCACTAAGAAATGTTCGCGTATTTATATGATCGATTACTAGTCAAAAACGAAAGTCAAATCTCTGTGGCAACTATACATCAGAATGCCCTCACGGTCATCGCAATGTAAAAGAGCGTCCACGCGGCGAGCTGCTTATGTTCATAGAGATATCGATTTACCAACGGGGAAAGTCTTTGATATCCAAAAAGAACTGTTTTTCTTCTCAATATTTTTTCTATGTTAATAATAAATACATTTTCTGTTTGACAAGATTTTTGATTTTCGTTGTATCTGAAGTTGTTTAATTTATAGACTGAGGTTAGCCTTCTCAGTTGGTATCTTCAAAGTTGGGGACATCAGCATTTGTACATTTTAATTTGTTTGGAATATTTATTTTACCATTTCAATATTCATTGTTATTTGGAGTGGTATTGGATTGTATTGTTTGAATGAATGTTTTTTTTTTTCTTTTAAGTAATGATATTTTTTGTCTATTTCGATATTACCCATGTGGATAGGCTATAGCAGTGTGACCTCAAGGGTGGTTCCAGCCGTTTTCAACAGGGAGTTCCAAACCCAGGATAAAGGGGTTCCAACCATATGTCCCCATTCAAATGCATTGATCGGGCAAAAAAAGGGGGGTTCCGCCACTGGACTTATATTAGAATCTGATAGGTCGGTAGACTATTTAGAACCGCATTTAAATTCCGCCATTGCATCATCACTTCAAATAGAATTAGTCGGTTAAACCATGTGATTGAAAACAATAGACTGAACAGGTTGTTAACACTTTCAACTTTCAATAGGGTCAAGCAACATTTTCGAAATGATATTAAGTTCATGTAATCGTTAATTTTGTTACAGATACGAAATTTTAGTGATATTGATCCTCGAACATTAAGCCAGTCATGAACTAAGGCCGTGTTCACACCAAACAGCATGTACAGTAAACATGTTTACAATCTGACAATTAGTTTAATGTAATGTACACTGGTTTCACTTTAAATTAACTATACACCTGGTTTAGTTACCTGTGCATAAGTTTAGTTCATACTTGTAAACTATATGTCATTTAAATGTTCCTTGCATAGAATAGAAATAAAATTTCTTGAACAACTTTTCCAGCAGTGATGAAAGCCATTTTAATGTTCCTATTTTAAAGCTACTAAAGATGTCTCGATTACCTGAGGTGGCACTTTTAAAATGCATGGGATTCCAAACATTGATCGTCCGAAAAAGGGGGTCCAACCCCGGAACCTGTCCCCATCTGAATCCGCCACTAATTACGCAATAAATCACGTAGGCTACAAGCGATGAAGGATTTAGATGTTTAGGGTGATTTATTAATGCATTTATGAGTGAATCGTTGATTGAGTCAAGACCAGTAGCAAATATTTCTGTGTACGTCCAGTCATTTCATTTCCGTCGTTGGGTTGCTGCCCCTGAATCAGTAATTTTAAGGAAATTTTGCTGTTTTTGGTTATTATCTTGAGGTGTAATACCTCCAAATCATGGTACGTCACATCCGGTTGTATACGAAAGTAGGTCTAAAAAAATATTCCCTTGAATTTGACAGTTGTAGGTAATTAAGCCTACATTGTATTGCAGTAAAAACATTTCTGTGTCATAAACATACGTCTTGGGTATTTCAAAACACCATTATTTTTTATTTGGGATTTCTATAGAAAATTTTGTAATCTTAGGTTACATGGTGCCTAAACCTTGTACACGGATAAAATAAGGGGAGAAATTTGATTGGTTAACTTCCAATGATGGTTATTTTCTTATATGCAATGAAATGTTATGTGAATTTTTTTCTATAGTACTGGACAGGATAAAACTTTACTCATGCCAAGTATTTCTTTATTTGAAACAAAGATAAATTCTGCACATTTTTTTTTGAAAAGTGCAAATTTAAGGTAGCACAATACAAAGATTTTTCATCCCCAATCAGACATCTTTAAACTGATGTAATTCCACTCATCCTTCTTTAAATTTCATAAATGAGGTACCAAAAGAAAGAAGAATGATTAATCTTTTAAATTGTAATAATTTCATTATGACATAATTATTACATAATTATTATGTAATTAGTTGCTACATTGTGATGTCCATACTTGAATGAATTTAGCTTCTTTGTTATTCATAGCATCCCAAAATATTTTATAGATTCTTGCACAACACAGTTTGACCTCCAAAACTGTGTCTCAGATTTTTCCTATTGTATTTCATTCTCTCATAAATCTTCAATGAAGTTTGCAACATCAATTCATAAGAGATCACTAAATTCAATTGGGTATAAAATTTGTTCTATTGATGTTTTTGGAAATCTGAGACACAGTTTTGAAGGTCAAGCTGTGTTGTACAAGAATCTATAAAATATTTTGGGATGCTATGAAAAACAAAGACGCTAAATTCATTCAAGTGTGGACATCACAATATAGCAACTAATTACATAACTATTGATTATGTAATAATTATATCATAATGAAATTATCACTATTTGAAAGATTGATCTTTCTTTTTTCTTTTGGTACCTCATTTATAAAATATAAAGAAGGATGAAATGAATTACATCAGTTTAAAGTTATCTGATTTGGAGTGAACAAATCTTTGTATTGTGCTACCTTAACAAAGACTTATAGGGGAAAATCAATGGTGGTATTACACCTTGAATGTTATTATAGATAGAGATAAACTGTAAACAGCAATAATGTTCAGCAAAGTAAGATTTACAAATAAGTCAACATGACCGAAATGGCCATTTGACCCCCTAAGGAGTTATTGCCCTTTATAGTCAATTTTTAACCATTTTTCGTAAATCTTAGTTATCTTTTACAAAAATCTTGTCCTCTGAAACTACTGGGCCAAATTATTCCAAACTTGGCCACAATCATCTTTGCGGTATCTTGTTTAAAAAATGTGTCCAGTGACCCGGCCATCAAATCAATATGGCCTCCATGGCTAAAAATAGAACATAGGGGTAAAATGCAGTTTTTGGCTTATAACTCAAAAACAAAAGCATTTAGAGCAAATCTGACGGGGTAAAATTGTTTAATAGGTCAAGATCTATCTGCCCTGAAATTTTCAGATGAATCGGACAACCAGTTGTTGGGTTGCTGCCCCTGAATCAGTAATTTTAAGGAAATTTTGCTGTTTTTGGTTATTATCTTGAATATTATTATAGATAGAGATAAACTGTAAACAGCAATAATGTTCAGCAAAGTAAGATTTACAAATAAGTCAACATGACTGAAATGGTCAATTGACCCCCTAAGGAGTTATTGTCCTTTATAGTCAATTTTTGTCGAGCCTGCAACTTTTGTTGCAGAAAGCTCGACATAGGGATAGTGATCCGGCGGCGGCTACGGCGGCGGCAACGGCGGCGGCTACGGCGGCGGTGTTAGCTCACTTCTTAAAAGCTTTATATTTTAGAAGGTGGAAGACCTGGATGCTTCATACTTTGTATATAGATGCTTCATGTTACAAAGTTTCCGTCAGTCACATGTCCAATGTCCTTGACCTCATTTTCATGGTTCAGTGACCACTTGAAAAAAAAGTTCAAATTTTTTGTAATGTTGAATTCTCTCTTATTATAAGTAATAGGATAACTATATTTGATGTGTGCGTACCTTGCAAGGTCCTCATGCCCGTCAGACAGTTTTCACTTGACCTCGACCTCATTTCATGGATCGGTGAACAAGGTTAAGTTTTGGTGGTCAAGTCCATATCTCAGATACTATAAGCAATAGGGCTAGTATATTCGGTGTATGGAAGGACTGTAAGGTGTACATGTCCAACTGACAGGTGTCATCTGACCTTGACCTCATTTTCATGGTTCAGTGGTTATAGTTAAATTTTTGTGTTTTGGTCTGTTTTTCTCATACCATATGCAATAGGTCTACTATATTTGTTGTATGGAATGATTGTTAAGTGTACATGTCTAGCGGGCAGATGTCATGTGACCTTGACCTCATTTTCATGGTTCAGTGGTCAAAGTTTAAGTTTTTGAGTTTTGGTCTTTTTATCTAATGCTATTAGGTCAACTATATTTGGTGTATGGAAATATTTTATGATCTTTATGTCAGTCGAGCAGGTTTTATTTAACCGTGACCTCATTTTCACGGTTCATTGCACAGTGTTAAGTTTTTGTGTTTTGGTCTATTTTTCTTAAACTATAAGTAATGTGTCAACTATATATGTTGTATCGAAGCATTGTTAGCTGTACCTGTCTGCCTGGCATGGTTCATCTGACCTGGACCTCTTTTTCAAGGTTCATTGGTCTTTGTTTAGTTATCTTGGTTAATGTAAAGTTTATGTGACAGTTGTAATAAAGCTTAGCTTTATACTTAAGACTATCAACATAATATCAATGATTAGTATAGAAGGCGAGACATTTCAGCGTGTGCACTCTTGTTAACAATTTTCATAAAATTTGTAAATTTTTATTAACATTTTACACTGTAACTACTGGACCAAGTTCATTATAGATAGATATAATGTAAGCAGCAAGACTGTTTAGTAAAGTAAGATGTACAAACACATCACCATCATCAAAACACAATTTTGTTATGAATCCATCTGCTTCCTTTGTTTAATATTCACATAGACCAAGGTGAGCGACACAGGTAATATATCGAGTTTAGACAACTAATTCAGTAAGAAAACTAAATAAATAATTGTTATAGATACAACTTTTATTCAAAACATGTTTCTTCTTTAAATATACATGATAAAATGCATGTTCATGATACCTTGTTTTGTGTACACTGAACCACACAAGTTCTACATTGACTATCGACTGCATGTAGACAAAACATGATTTAAACTACATGTAAACATTGAGTTTTATCAATGGGAACGTATTAATTGTGTTTAGTTTTTGTGTGAATTACACTAACACAACACCGAGTTTAGGTCAATGTTAACACGGCCTAAGTTTGTGAATTATGTTTGCGGTTTTCTTGACATGCATTGTGACGTGTCATCGTATTCATTTTATATTAGAAAACTATAGCAGTTATATTAGAAAAGTATCGCATTCATAATTTTTTTATATTAAAAAACATCGCTATGATATTAGACAAACATCGCATTGATATAAGACAATATAGCAGTATCTTTGACTTATAGGTGATTTTGGCTTAGCAAACAATCAAATTCATCTCAATTGCATTCCACTGAATTTGCTACATGATATTTATTGAATGTGTACATCTACAAATGATAAATCGTGCATTTATGTTTCATTTATTCAACAATTCAATTTTCTCGTTTAAATACACCTTGCTTGTTATTACATAAAATAATTAATGGAAATTATACAGCAGACGTATGCCGTGTTAAATGTCACCCTGTTTTAAGAAAAGAGTCATTACTTTATACCGAGAAATCTGCCTTTCTTCGTACAAATGCAAACATTCGTCTGAAATTTACCACAATGCAACTCGTTGATATAAGATAATATCGCTCTTTGATATAAGAAAAGTTTTTATCGATTCGCTTCTTCCATAGACTGTGGTTGGCTGGAGTGAACGACAGGTAAATTAATGATTGACATGGCTGGTGTTAAATACAGGTAAATTAATGATGGACATGGCTGAGGTTAAACACAGGTAAGTTAATGATGGACATGGCTTGAGTTACACAAAATAATTAGAATAAGTAGAATCACAAGAACAAGGCATTGGGAACAGCATGTGTGTGAGAAAAGTTCAAACCTGTGTGAGAAAAGACATATATGTGTATGATGAAAGTTCAGACCTGTGTGAGAAAAGACAGATATGTGTGTGAGAAAAGACAGATATGTGTGTGAGAAAAGAAAGATAAGTGAGTGAGAAAAAAGACATGTGTGTGAGAAAAAGACAAATATGTATGTGAGAAAAGTCAGATATGTGTGTGAGAAAAAGACACATGTGTGTGAGATAAGTTCAGACCTGCGTGAGAAAAGACAGATAAGTGTGTGAGAAAAAAGACATGTGTTCGAGAAAAAGACAAATATGTATGTGAGAAAAGTCAGATATGTGTGTGAGAAAAAGACAGATATGTGCATGAGAAAAAGACATGTGTGTGAGAAAAAGACAGATATGTGTGTGTGAGAAAAAGACAGATATGTGCATGAGAAAAAGACAGATATGTGTGTGAGAAAAGGTCATGTGCGGAACAAAAAATGGGAAGATCTGCAGTCTGAGAGAAACATACAAGGTAGTCATCTGAAAGTCATGACATTTTTCAATTCTTAATTTATTTCTGATATCTCTTTATGAAATATGAACTTAACAAATTTTTATTGGTAATGAGACAGCAACCCAACAATAACAATGAAGACATTTAGAGGTTAACAGTGTGTATACGAAAATGTAAGCTCTTAATCTTCTTGATTCTAAAAGGGTATGTAAAAGTTTAACGAAGTTTTACCATAAAATATCATCTCATATATAATGACCCCCTAAATTATTTTTTTTTTTACAAAAGACAATGAATATTTTTCTTGTGTTATTATTTTTCAGACAGCATATCCCGAAGAAAACACAGATTCTAATAGATTTCAGTGTGATTGAAAATATGACACAAGAAGTGAAAGATGTATTAAACAAGGAATCAGATTAAGATGCATTACTTTATACATTGTGATAACGATAGAACAATGTACAGTGGAGTCATGAATACTAGTTGGATTTGCATTGGTAGGGAGAAATAAGAAACTGAGATACTCTACACAATACACATTTTTAGCAACTTTGATAAGACCACATAACCAAACCAAGGATTTCTAAAAGTCTCCAACTATCATGACTATTAAAATTGATTCCATTGAAAATAAATGAAACCACAATACTTGATACCAGGGATTACAGATAATGGTAGATAATAGTAATAAATAGCTTTCATAATTATTGTCATTGTTTAAGATATTTTTATATATAAGAACAAAAGTCTGTGATGGAAGTGAATAGCATAATAAATATAGAATGTAAACAGTTTGATATTTATTTATCTTTTTATCTTTTTGAAGTAAGACTGAACATTACGAAATGGTTTTCATCTTTTTGCAGTAAAACTGTTATGAAATGGTTTTTCTGAGGAATTATTGTGCTTGGGTATACTTCTAAAGCCACAATGTCAAATTGTTTTTCACCACAAAAAACTGTAAAATATCAAAGGCAGAAATATAAATATGAGGTATAGTTGCCATTGAGATAATTACTCTACAAATTAAAAGAAATATGAGGTATGATTGCCATTGAGCCAGCTTTACATCAGAGTCCATAGAAATGATAAGTTTACAACTGAAGGGTACCATACAACCTTGTCCTTCAACAATGAGCAAAATCCATAATGTATAACTGTCAATCAGATTTCCTAGCATGACATTATTTAAAAAGATTCTACAGAAAACAAAAATATGACAAAGGAAGCAAGCTTGTGTGTTATTGTAAGAGGTCAGCCTGCATTTGACATTGGAAAGAGGAACAGAAACATCATTAAAGAAATCAGTTTGAAAAGATAGGACATGTATGATCCTATGGAAAACAAATGTATTGACATAATCCTGTACTTAAAATCATTTACGAGTTCCATAAAAATTTGAAAGGTTTGGTTTGTTTTGTCTCTACTGCAATGAGAGTTGCAGAATGTATATGTAGGGATCACTATCATGCAGTGAAATATTTGTATGAAGCTTTATATTTCAGAGTGTAGAATATATGGAGGTTTCACACCTATTTTGCAGATCTATGCTTTATGTTACAAAGTTTCTGTCTGTCATATGTCCATTGTCCTTGACGTCATTTTCAGTTCCTTGCAAGGTCTAAACTTTCTCCAAGACGGGGTTCACCTGACCTAACCTCATTTTATGAATCATTGATCAATGTTAAAGTCCTTTTCTAAGATACTATATGCAGTCCTATAGGTCAACTCTATATTTGGTGTATGGAATGATTGTTAAGTGAACATGTCAATCTGGCAGGTTTCATTTGACCTTTACCTCATATTTATTCACAATATACAATGTTAAGTTTTCCTAGTGAAATCTGATTCTCAGATAATTCAAATATATTGGTTTCTCAGAATGAACACAGGGTGACTATGTCTGGCAGAGTTTACCTGACCTTGTTTGGATATGCTGCTGGTTTTTAGTCTTCTTTTAATAATAAATACTGAAACATGAATTACACAAACTGTAGACGTTTATAGGATAGTATCATTCATCACTATACAATGTTTTAAATTAGCAATGGCCCCTTAAATTTGGTGTGTGCTTCTTAAATTTCTGCTTTTCTTGTATATGACTAGAGGGATACAAAATTAAAGCTGTGGGCTACAATTGCCAAAGTCTAAAGTTCAATCCCTGCTATATAATTAGAGATGTTCAAGAATATCCTGGATAATTTTATATTTGGTTTGCAGATAATGTTGGTTGTAGGTTATAACCAATTTGTTTACCGGTTTGCAGAGAGTTTGAAATTTTACCAATCTGTTTGTACAGTGAAAATTCCATTACCAATTCACCAATGCACAGATGTAACATGATCAACATGTGTCTCAAAGCAGTGCATGTGGATGCAAGTTTTTTTTATAGATGTGTTGGAGGTTGAACTCAGAAAAAAGATGAACATCTAAAGTCGCTGTTCCTATGCTTTTGGTTTTGTCAGCAACAATTTTCATTCTATGTTGAAGGCTTAACTCTGACCTTAAGTTAACCAACTGTGTCTATACTTTGGGTTTTGTCAGTAAGGATATCTTGACTGTGGGGTGAACAAACATTTTCTGCTCCAACTGGTTCTACAGATGTCTTAAAAACTTGTATTGAAGTGAGAATGTTTGCTCTGTGTTGAAGGCATCACTGTGACTTAAAAGAATAACACAATAAAAGTGCTGTCCCTTTGGTCTTCATAGATTGGTAGCCCATATTGTAACACTGACTGTGTATTGACCGGTGTGAAGTTTATGGTGTTGTCTAGATCTGTTGCCAAATTTTGGTCTCATGGCTTTTTTATGCCTTTTGTCTTTTGTCCAGTGCTTGTACCTATTTTGATTCATGTGTTTATATACTCTTTCTATTTTCTTCAGTCATTTCATTGAGAATGATCAGCTATGAGTTAAAACTAAGGGTCATGAATAAAGTAAAATGTTGAAAGCTTAGTGAATCAGCAGGCAGAGATCGATCTAGCACACAATGACCTTTAGAAATAATATTTAAATAATAAGACAAACTAACTTTTTTTTTCAATTTTAATGTCTTGTTTTTTTAAGACATTATCAATGATCACTACAAAAATGAAACAAAACTCAATAACTGATGATAAATAGATCATGTTATACGGAGATAATACATAGAAGTTCACTCAAGTGGTTCAATACATAACAACTATAACCCAGAATATGACATCAATATAATAATAGTCAGATACAGTGCTTTATATTCATTGTTCTAATGTAACGTTCATTTTAATTGAATAATGCCACAAATTTTAGATCCTCAATTCTTTCCTTGATTGACGACCTAAAATTGTGTGGGCAAGTACAGATGATAGATGAATTTAACTAATAAAATTAACAATAAAAAGTTAAATAATAACATAAGTCTTTTAGTTATATAATAACACAAAAGTAGTTTAGATATATATTAAATATAACACAGAAGTCTTTCAGTGAAGTTATGTGACCAATAAAATGCAGAATGAAATACTTCAATAAGAATCCTGGTGTAAAACATACCTTCTTAGTACACCACAATACTTTATGATACAGGCAACATTATACAATAACATAAACAACCAAAGCATATTACTCAGGGATACATACAGTATAAAGTGAGTAGCCACAGAAACATTTACACAAATCCTTCAAGTGGGGTTTTGATTTTAATTATTCAAATGAAAAATATAACTTTAAAAGTACCTAGAATGAAAATAATATCTGCATAAAAAAACTTAGATTATAACTACTCTGTAAAGTATCCCTGGTAACAATACAATAATAATAATACAATAATTATACAGAAATCCGCACAAGACAAATACAAGTATTTGCATTGTGGATGAAGTCCATTTATTACTTGTGTGCCCACAAAGTAACAAAAAATATCATCAATTTCTCTTCAGTGTCTATGTATTCAAAAAGAACTTTTTTTCAATATTCTACAGTTTTTAGGCCATTTGTGTCTTCCATATTTTTGGGGTCTTTTAATCTATTGTTTTATATTTCAGACCCATAATACTGTATTTTGTTAATTTTACCTAGTCCCTCATGATAACTAAACAACTTTATGTTTTACATATTTGTACCACTATAAAAAGACAATTATAAATAAGGTTTTAATAATGAATGAAAGAGATGTAGTGGTCACTATCAGTAATAACCTATCATTACAGAACTAATGGATTAACGGAAAGGTCAGTTACTTGACGGTAAAGTAAACTAATGATATTTACATTGTATTGTTATTTTATTAAATACATATTGTGCAGCTATTATTCTGACTTATAAAGATTGACAACAAATTGCCATGGATATACTATAAAACAAATGTTACCATGGTTACCACTGATTAGTGATAACAGCCCACTGTAGAGAAGTTGATGATATAAAAGGTATATAACAAAACAAAATAGTCTTATACAGACACTTGTACACATACAATTTCCTATCATTATAAATTACAGCACTTCTGGTATAATACTTTATACATATAGACATACGTCTACCTGTTTTATTTTCTACTTCTAATTAGACACCAAGGTCAATGGTCTATCTGAAGGAGAGGTTAACGCCATATACCTGTTTTATATTCTACTTCTAATTAGGCACCAAGGTCAATGGTCTATCTGAAGGAGAGGTTAACGCCATATAAAGAATCTACAAAACTGTGATAAACTTTGTATTTTAATGTATAATGGTCAAATGTTCCTTTTCATTTACTTTATTTACGAGGGCCTCAGGATGATTAGTTTATTGTAACTAACTGAGTTTACCCTCTTTAAATAAAGAATTTATTATTATTATATTATTATTATTTAAGAATCTACACTGAATACATGATAAAGTGTCACGGATTGCTGCCTCATTGACATATACCCAATGTCTCCCTTTAATCCACACTACCCTAAAGTGACTTACAACGTATAACTGTTTTTGATATAAAACGAAGGTATTTAAAATATAAAGTAGAAATCAAATATGTCCTCCACCATCTTATTTCAACTTCCAAATATATTGTGAGCTCAATTGTTTGCCACTTTTCAGTGGATTTAACTGTTAAGGGACAATTCTAAGCAACTTCTAATATAAACCATCTTCTTCTTCTTCAATTTTTAAACATTTCCAATTATAAAATAGCAAATATTCAGAATCCGGAAGGATTTTTTCCAATAATACAGATCTAAAATAAGGTAAAAAAAATCTTTACATCAACTAACTCAGTTAGAAGTGTTTTTAAAGTTTTATACAATAAAGCATTGGTATAATTATGATGTTTGTAGACCTGACCATGTTATTCAATCATCGTCAATAGACCCACGAAAAATCCAACTTTCTTCTACAATAACTTTAACTCTTTTCTCATACTCCCTTTTATTGTCTTTGTATAGCTGGGCTGCCACATTATTTGCAGGACTATTTGGATTTGGTTCATCAAGCAAAGACTGAAATTATACCCAAATTGGGACTAAACTTTATTTTAAAATTTACAATATCTTATGACTATATGATAACGTCCATTGTTAGAATTCATAACCATTGAACTACTGTTGTATAGATGAACTGTTAACAAAGAGATTTGTCTGTGTGACCTTAATACAATTTATCATTGCAGACAACAAGTTACCTCCCTTACCAACATGATCAAGATCTCTGAAATGTTTAAGTCATACTACATAAATCATTATCACAGAAAAAATCCTAAAAACTTGATCATTTCAGATATCTGATCATAAAAATACTTTTGATTATGATTGTTTTCAATCATAAGTTTTTTTTGTAAAACTTGATAAAACACAAGTGAAAATAAAATAAATCAATTCAATTTTACAACTGATTAAAAACATGATGCTGTAACTAGCAACAGATGAAAAATTACCAATTTGTCAGGCATATTTTTACTCTTTTTTTGTGCTTACTAAACAATACCATAATTCACACTGTACTTAAAAAGACTGGAACACATCTAAATGGTACTATTCAATCAAACATTAACAAACATATGTTGCCCTTTCAGAAATGACTGTAAGGGGCTGTCTCATACCATATTTTTATTGAAATTCAAATACTTTACAAGTTCAAATGACATGACTATTTTCTAAATTTCAAAATTATAAACAGCTCAATATGCTGATTAACATTCTAAAATAATGTTAGTTATAAAATCTATATGTAGTTTAAAATTAACAACACCAAATAAGGAAAAGTTCTGAGACAACCCCCTAAAAGGAAAAGATATGTGTACATTATCAATGGAGAGATTTTTAACTGTAACATGTCTAATTAATGAAAGCTGTTGCTATGACAATTCTTTAGTTGTGTCCTCCTCATCGTCCGAATCATCTTGCCAGCTTTGTTGCACTATTGATGCTACTTTTTTCTCATATTCTCGACGATTTTCTCTATATAACTGGGCAGCTTCATTATTTGCTGGGCTATTTGGATTTGGATCGTGAAGTAAAGACTAAAATCAGAAAGAGACAATAATGTGCTAGGATGACAGGTATGGATGATGAAGATGACCTAAAGTAATGTCGTCAACAACGTGATTTTATGTTTAACCAAAATAATTTATTTTCTGTTTATTTATAATTGTTTAATTTCTAAGCACCTACCTATATCATGTATATGTACAAAGTAACATGATGTAAGGGAAGCAACAAACTTGACAATAATCTCTCAATTCCTTATAAATGATTCATATGATAATTTCATTGTACATATACACATTCATATTTGAATATTTGTTAAATTTGCCTGGCTATAACAAATTTATGTCCTGAACTTGAGTAAATTTTTAAATATATTTTTTGTTTTTTCAATTTTCATTAAAATCCCAGCAAATTATATTGTGTAATGTCTTGTAATATTGTACAAATGATACAATGGTTGATGATTAATACCCATGTACAGTACTGATATAGAGGTAAATATGGCTAGTGTTATATGTAAACTTACCTGTATAGAGGTTAAAATGGCTGATGCATCATATGTAGGACTCCATCTATTTTGTAAAATATCTAAACATATACTACCATCAGCATAAACTGAAATAAAATAATGTTAGTAAATAAATACATGATCAACAAGCAATTCATACAAATTCATAAAATAACAAGAATGTGTCTAAAGTACATGGATGCTTCGCTCGCACTATCATTTTCCATGGACCATGAAATTGGACAAAAATCTAATTTGGCATTAAAATTAGAAAGATCATACCATAGGGAACATGTGATTGGACTTCAACTTCATTAACCAAAAACTTTAACCTGAAACTCGCACTTTCATATTCTATGTTCAGTGGACTGTGAAATTGGGGTCAAAAGTCTAATTTGGCTTTAAAATTAGAAAGATCATTTCATAAGGAACATGTGTATTAAGTTTCAAGTTGATTGGACTTCAGTTTCATCAAAAACAACCTTGACCAAAAACTTTAACCTGAAGAGGGACAGATGGACAGAAGCACAGACCAGAAAACATAATGCCCCTCTACTATCATAGGTGAGGCATACCCCTCTACGATCGTAGGTGGGGCATAAAAATAATTGAATACATTCCTGTAGCATAAAGTGTTGTGGATTGATGGTTATTATGAAACTTTGTATAAAACACAAAGAAATATGTGTTTGTTAACTCATCATTAGGCCAATTAAAATTAATTGATAGATTTTCATCCCCGCCCGCCCCTCTGAAATCTTCCCGTCCCGATTTTTTTTATTTTTGAAAAAATTACGATTTCCGTATTTTGTTCATTTCCGTTACCGGTAACCGTCGATAATTTCGTTTCATGTGAAACTTCCTTTTTCTAATTTCGGTTTTCGTATTTCTTAGAGAATTCTTACTGAATGATTAAGTCGATATATTCTGCTGATATATGATGACAACATCATTTACCGAGAATAAAGATTGATTACGAGAAGGGCGTGAAATATTCGGGTTACGAGTAATACGCTGTGTCCAAGAATGCAAATCGCAGTATGTCACAAATGACACAAATGTTTGTGAGAAAAACACATTGGATTTCTTTTATTTATACAATGACTTTGTGTCAAGAAATTTGGACTGTGAATGAAACCCAAAAGTGTAAGAATCGTGGAGCACGTTTGACTGGAATACAGAAATTGACACAAGCATGAACTTTATAGATTGGTGACCGTATTTTGAGTTCAGAAAATCGACAAACATACGCATTTTTAAGTTATTAATTTATAGCAAGCTCTTAGATTTAGATTTATCCATGCCTTGCGTTTTTTTGTAGAAAAACAGCAAACATCCTCTGTCCCAATACCCACGATAGAGTCATTAAACAACTTTATGTTCTACATTGTAATTATATTTGCATCTTGCATATTAAGGACAAACCCTATTATTTCAACACTGTTTGAGTTTTCATTTTATTCCGTACTTATCGTGCTCGTGTTGCATACCAATGCCTTTGTTTCATTTTATTAGGTAAAAAAAACATTGCTTAGAAAGCAAAATACATTTGATATAGATAGTCCAACTTAAGAGAGCATTTTTCCACATTTCTGTTGTTTACTATAAAATAGGTTTCTAAAGTGGCAATTACATGTAGAACAGTGGTTGCCAATCAGATATATATTTACGAATTTGAAAAAGCGGCATCAGCATATGGAGTATATGTGTCTCAATTGATACGTTACTCTAGAGCTAGCTAAAAGTACTTTAATTTTGTTGAACAAGGAATACTGCTTTCTCAAAAGTTGCTAAGACAGGGCTATGGATCACTCAAATTAAGGTCATTACTCAAGCAATTTTATGGTCGCCATCATGAGCTGATTGGCCATTATGACAAAAGAGTGTCAGAAATCATATATCAGTGATATTCTTCCTCAATCATAACAACCTTCCATCATTACCGAACTGAACAAAGAAATAACATGATGGGTGCCATATACGGTGCAGGAAATGCTTACCTTTCCGGAGCACCTGATTTCACTCCTGGTTTTTAGTGGAGTTTGTGTTGTTTCCTACTTATTATTTGTAACTGTTTTGATGTAAATGTCTTTTGGTTTTATGAGTCTTTGGTTACTCCTTGGTTTTGATTGTTATTGTCTTATACACGATACCTTATGGATGTATTTACATGATATAAGTTTATTATTACACTTGCATATATGAATAACACGTGACAAGAAGGTTTCATATGAAATAAAATTTAAAAAATAAAATCCTCCCACCCGCCCCATTTTTTTCAAAAATTTGGATGAAAATCTACTAATTAATTTTAGTTGGCCTTATATAAAGCTCATAAATTAATCAGTCAAATTTATTCGTTAAGTGTATGTTCACTTATGTTAATATGTCTTTTGATTGAGTCGTCATTTCAATTTCAAGTGATATTTTAAAGTGTATGTGTCTTTCTATGTTGTGATGTTACACTATTGTTTCTGGTTAGGGTGAAGGTTGTACCTAAACAATGTATTAAAATGTTTAAACCAGCTGCATTTGGTTGCACCTGATCAAAGTTAGGAATCTGATGTTCAGTAGTTGTTGTTTGTTGATGTGGTTCTCGGTTTTTTTTTATAGATTAGATTCTTGGTTTTCCTGTTTAAATGATTTTACATTAGTCATTAATGGAGCCCTTTATAGATTGCTTTTCGGTGTGAGCCAAAGCTCCATGTTGAAGACCATAATTTGACCTATAATTGTTTACTTTTACAAATTGTGACTTGGATGGAGAGTTGTCTCGTTGGCACTCATACCACATCTTCTTATAAATATTTCTATGAGTTTGTATGAGCATCAGGACCTAATAATATGTCAAGCTCTACATCATTCTAAGGATGTTTGAACTAAATACACACTTACCATTAGGGTGAAACATTTTAGATACAAATCGTACTGTAGGAGGTTTATTTGGATATTCTTCAGTGAATTCTACTGTTAATTTAAATGTACCATCTTCAAAAGGTGTGTCATGTGGCCTAAAACAGAATATATAACATATGAAGTTCATGAAGCAAGCAATAAAATAAGACAGTGTAAACAAAATAAGCTCATATTTCAATATGCCTGTTAAGAAATCATTTTTATAATTATATGGATGCAGTACTGTGAAGTCTCTTCTTTTAACATGTGACTGCACATATGCATGCTTAATTGGTGGCATTTTCTTTTGATTCATTGTTCTTTTCTGATGTTTTCTGGGAATCAAAACAAGGTCAGGATCGATAAGGTAAGTGACAGTCCACAAGTCCTGGACTAGTCATGATATAAATGAAAATCTGTATTTGAAAAATGTCAAAATAATCCTGGGATCTCCTGTAGTTGGTGATCGCAATACTGGTACAAAATTTTTATACCAGTATTGTGGACAATATTATTATCCACAATACTGGTATAAAAATTTTGTACCAGTATTGAATTCCAGTATTGTACCAGTATTGTGCTTTTTTAAATAAACAATATAGGTAATTAATCTTTTATTAAAAAGGTGTCACATATATGCATAATGAAATTAACATATGACATGACAATTTTATTAGGAATGATTGTGTTTAACTGATGATGCCATAGATGGTACACTGTGACTGTCATCAAATAAAGTTTTAAATCTTCTGATGTTTTTTTCTTAACCATTCTGTCTCAGCATTTTAACAAACTCTGTACTTTCTTCTATGTTTTCTTTCAGCTCTCTTTTTCCAAGATTCATGTAGTATATTCTAGTGAATTTTATGTTGACATTAATGCTATTACAGCTTCTGTATCATCAGCATTGGTATTGTCTATTTCTTCTTCAGATGTGATTTCTGCAACCCCTCCCCCTTCCTATATTGGTATTTAGGTATTCAGTCTCTGTAGACTTTCTCTAACGCTTACTAGATTACAAGCTATTTCAGATAGCATTTGTACAGCTCTCTTACTGTCAGAATGCTGGTCTAGTAATAGTATTTGTACCAGTAGATATACATATATCTGCTACTAATTGTATTGTCCATGGTTCTGAATCAACTGCTTCAACCCTTAACATTCATGTAGACAAACTAGTTAATTTGATTATAGGTTCCCCTATGAAGCAACTTTTTATAATTAATGAATAATATTGATATCTTTTTTGTGAAAGATTAATAAGAAAATAAAGACAAACAAATGCATATGATCTTAGTACACAAAAAATGTATACATGTATTAAAATATCTGTCAAAATATGTGATGGCATACAAGTAAATGCTGAATTTACAGTGTTAGTCTAATAATTTGCTTGAATTTATTAAATTATTACTCAGATAATAATAAACTTTTATTTTATTTTATCTATATTGAATTAAATAAAATATAGAAATATGATAAAATTATTAGCAATTGTTTAAATAATAATGATGACTTTGGAGTTAATTTCAATAATCCTTTGTTTATTTGTGCAAGTATAGTAATGACTTTTAACTGGTTGTTAATTGATTTCACAATTATCCTCTATAATCTTTTTGAGTTCATTTAATCTCCCTTTGATCTTCAATATAGTCTAGTCAACAATACAACTACAATACTGGTATATCAGTAATGTACCAGTATTGCTGTTTTTTTTATAAAAAGTTACAATACTGGTACAAAATTTTTATACCAGTATTGTGGACAATACTGGTATACCAGTATTGCGATCACCAACTACAGGAGATCCTAATCCTGTTGCCCTGTTGATTATTTCTTTGATCAGTCATTTAACCATATTGTAATCAGGATACTAGGGAAAATAAATGTATAATGGTATAGGAAGAAAAATAGCTCTACAGAGGGAGTAATGATTTTTGTTTGAGAAAGTGTTCTTCAGAGTTTTAAGATTATGCCCCCATATTGTTGAGTCTGCAGTTTAGATGTTGTAAACTTGTATAACTGATACCTTGGTTTATTTTAATTATACAGTGAGTATTTTACTTTTAATTGACTGTGGTTCAGTTCAGACTACACCAGGATTTATTAAGTGATGTGACCAGGATCCCCTAATCACGCTACCAGAAGATTTCTAGGGTAACCCTATCAAAGTGTTTTATAGGCATTTGACGTAAGACTAAAGTAGATTTGTCCTGGGGATGTGGCTTACATATGGCTACAAGATGCATCAAATTGAAGATGATGCATGTTTGTAATTGTTTTTTTATTTAAATTCTTTCCATGTAAAGAAACCTATAACTTGTTCAAATGTTCCTAAATAGAGTTTAAATGCTGTTGTGCTGGAATTAGTAAACTGTGATTATTCAATGACAATGAATAGGGATTGACCTAATTATTATGACAAATTATGTTTCTCCACAAAACTTACCCAAATATTACCGCATTCCACAACATTATGTTATTGTCTGTTGGGGCACCACTTACACCAGCAGGTGGATCTTCTTGTAATCTGAAAATGAACAGTAAAAACTTCGTAAAAAAATATATAAACAAAAACGGAAGCCATGTTTGATAACTGTTTTGAAGTATATAATTCGTTTTAAATGAGAATATGGCTACACTACCTTTTAAAATCTCTCATCAATCGTCTCCTAGCAGGTGTTGACATTGTTATACGTTATATTTTACAATAATTGTGCGTTTATCGCAGTATTTGATTGATATTTCCCTAATTAATGCGGAGAGATTTTTCTTGTTTATGACGTTCTCATACGGGTTCTTTTCGTTTTTCGGTATTCATTGAAGTTTGATAAATCTGATGAAATCTAACGAATGTTCCGAATGAAATAAGATCATGTGATATTTCAATCGGTAAATGTCCTTCGTCACAACTCGGCAGATTCCGTACCTTCGGAAGGAGAGTAGAGGATTCTCCGAGCATTGCCGAATGCGGTAAATGCTTATATATTTTTTAAAGAGTTCTGCCCCTTGTAGACGAAGAAGAAGAAGAAGATGCTGTATTTCCATAAAATGGGCTCACAAGGAGCATAATATAATATCATTATAATATTATTATTTTACAAATATAAAGTTGTTTTAGTCTAGCCCAAATGATGCCACTCCAAACAGACACTACATATTACACTGGCACTTTCAAAAAAGTTGAATCTGCATTATGTGTACATAAAAATTTTTACATATGAAGATAAAACTTTTCTTCTCTTTATATACATGTACGCTCTTAATAGCTTCCCACGCATCTTTTTGACAATACTTAGATTAATATATAGATTAAATCAATATTTACAATTGAGTCCAAACAAGAGGCAGTTAAAAGTTCAGGTCTTGCTGAATCAACTTGTTCATCTCGGTTATTAAAATGTTGTTATTTACAGTATTTTTTGCTAAATCGCTTTCAACAAACCAGTCTAATGTATTAAAAAATCCGAATTCTTTGAAACTTTTCTTATGAAATGGTACACAATTGCTGTTTTTACGGGTACAGTTTCTTGGAAGACCGATCGATGACAGTTCGCCCATGACAGTTTGGGTCAAACCTTTTGGCCTTCCAGATTTCTTGATATTTGGTGGAAGTAATATGTGCGAAACATGCCACCACAACAATTGGAATCCAGTAGGTGTTCTTCTTGTTGAGCTGTATCTCGTTCTTCTTCTTGCAAAACTAGTTTTCGTGAAGTTTCAAATAACAGGTACATGCATAATGTTGTTTTTTTTTTCTAATGGAGAATTTAATTTTTAGAATATATTTAATTTGATAGTTAAAAGTTTAAGTGTTCATATGAGTAACAGTAACATTTTTTTTTAAATTAAAGATTTTGATATTTAATTGTTGTTCTTACATTCTAATTCCAGTGAGATATAATTTTTATCAGAGCCGGCTAAATAGCCGGTGCCGGTCAAATAGCCACAGCCTAAAATATGTACAACGTGGGTGCGGACAATGGAATATAAAAAAGAAGATGTGACGGTATGATTGCCAATGAGACAACTATCCACGAAAGACCAAAATGACACAGACATTAACAACTATAGGTCACCGTACGGCCTTCAACAATGAGCAAAGCCCATACCGCATAGTGAGCTATGAAAGGCCCCGATAAGATAATGTAAAACAATTCAAACGAGAAAACTAACGGCCTTATTTATGTAAAAAAAAAATATGTAACACATAAATAAACGACAACCACTGAATTACAGGCTCCTGACTTGGACAGGCACATACATAAATAATGTGGCGGGGTTAAACATGTTAGCGGGATCCCAACCCTCCCCCTAACCTGGGACAATGGTATAACATTACAACATAAGAACGAGCTATAAAAAATCAGTTGAAAAAGGCTTAACTCATCAGATGGACAAAAATACAAGTGGAACTCTGTTCTTTTATTTTTTTTACTATTTTTTTAACCTGTTTAAAATATTAATAAAATCTGAGACTACTATAACACACGTGTTATAGCAGTCTCAGATAAAATGTTTAAATAAAATCGGTATAATATGAGTGTGGTAAAGGGGGTGCCTTCATGACGAATAACACACGTGTTATAGCAGTCTCAGATAAAATGTTTAAATAAAATCGGTATAATATGAGTGTGGTAAAGGGGGGTGCCTTCATGACGAATAACACACGTGTTATAGCAGTCTCAGATAAAATGTTTAAATAAAATCGGTATAATATGAGTGTAGTAAAGGGGGTGCCTTCATGACGAATAACACACGTGTTATAGCAGTCTCAGATAAAATGTTTAAATAAAATCGGTATAATATGAGTGTGGTAAAGGGGGGTGCCTTCATGACGAATAACACACGTGTTATAGCAGTCTCAGATAAAATGTTTAAATAAAATCGGTATAATATGAGTGTGGTAAAGGGGGGTGCCTTCATGACGAATAACACACGTGTTATAGCAGTCTCAGATAAAATGTTTAAATAAAATCGGTATAATATGAGTGTGGTAAAGGGGGTGCCTTCATGACGAATAACACACGTGTTATAGCAGTCTCAGATAAAATGTTTAAATACAATCGGTATAATATGAGTGTGGTAAAGGGGGGTGCCTTCATCACGAATAACACACGTGTTATAGCAGTCTCAGATAAAATGTTTAAATACAATCGGTATAATATGAGTGTAGTAAAGGGGTGCCTTCATGACGAATAACGCATGTGTTATAGCAGTCTCAGATAAAATGTTTAAATAAAATCGGTATAATATGAGTGTGGTAAAGGGGGGTGCCTTCATGACGAATAACACACGTGTTATAGCAGTCTCAGATAAAATGTTTAAATACAATCGGTATAATATGAGTGTGGTAAAGGGGGTGCCTTCATGACGAATAACACACGTGTTATAGCAGTCTCAGATAAAATGTTTAAATAAAATCGGTATAATATGAGTGTGGTAAAGGGGGGTGCCTTCATGACGAATAACACACGTGTTATAGCAGTCTCAGATAAAATGTTTAAATAAAATCGGTATAATATGAGTGTGGTAAAGGGGGGTGCCTTCATGACGAATAACACACGTGTTATAGCAGTCTCAGATAAAATGTTTAAATAAAATCGGTATAATATGAGTGTGGTAAAGGGGGTGCCTTCATGACGAATAACACACGTGTTATAGCAGTCTCAGATAAAATGTTTAAATAAAATCGGTATAATATGAGTGTAGTAAAGGGGGTGCCTTCATGACGAATAACACACGTGTTATAGCAGTCTCAGATAAAATGTTTAAATAAAATCGGTATAATATGAGTGTGGTAAAGGGGGTGCCTTCATGACGAATAACACACGTGTTATAGCAGTCTCAGATAAAATGTTTAAATACAATCGGTATAATATGAGTGTGGTAAAGGGGGTGCCTTCATGACGAATAACACACGTGTTATAGCAGTCTCAGATAAAATGTTTAAATAAAATCGGTATAATATGAGTGTGGTAAAGGGGGGTGCCTTCATGACGAATAACACACGTGTTATAGCAGTCTCAGATAAAATGTTTAAATACAATCGGTATAATATGAGTGTGGTAAAGGGGGTGCCTTCATGACGAATAACACACGTGTTATAGCAGTCTCAGATAAAATGTTTAAATACAATCGGTATAATATGAGTGTGGTAAAGGGGGAGCCTTCATGACGAACAACACACGTGTTATAGCAGTCTCAGATAAAATGTTTAAATACAATCGGTATAATATGAGTGTGGTAAAGGGGGGTGCCTTCATGACGAATAACACACGTGTTATAGCAGTCTCAGATAAAATGTTTAAATACAATCGGTATAATATGAGTGTAGTAAAGGGGTGCCTTCATGACGAATAACGCACGTGTTATAGCAGTCTCAGATAAAATGTTTAAATAAAATCGGTATAATATGAGTGTGGTAAAGGGGGGTGCCTTCATGACGAATAACACACGTGTTATAGCAGTCTCAGATAAAATGTTTAAATACAATCGGTATAATATGAGTGTGGTAAAGGGGGTGCCTTCATGACGAATAACACACGTGTTATAGCAGTCTCAGATAAAATGTTTAAATAAAATCGGTATAATATGAGTGTGGTAAAGGGGGGTGCCTTCATGACGAATAACACACGTGTTATAGCAGTCTCAGATAAAATGTTTAAATACAATCGGTATAATATGAGGGTGGTAAAGGGGGTGCCTTCATGACGAATAACGATACAAATTCTTGCCAAATGGCGTTTAGTAGGTTTAAGGTGGTATGGGTGTCCTCCTCCATCTTGGATTGTAAAAAACAGAGAATCAAGGGTCCAGATTTTCCATCAAGTTAGCAAAATTTGATGCAGGAATGCAGATGTTTAATGTACATTTTCATTTAAAAGGTACCAATTTATAAGAATATAACTTCTAAATATTGATATTTTTGCAAATGTTAATTATTTTTGGTTGTTTTTATTTTTTTTTTAAATTGGCATTTTAAGGGGAGGTAACTCTAAAAAAGTGCATTTTCTGAAGGATTCTGTATGGAATTTTCCTATTTTGTATTTTAGCCGGAAAAAACGTACGGTGACCCTATCTTTTCTTTTAAAATTCTCAAAGCAGTGTCTGAAAGCTATCTTTTCTTGAAGTATTTAACAATTCTATCATTTTGTTTAGTTTCTAATCACAAAATGGTGTTTTTTCCTGTATAATCAATACAAAATGTGTCATTTTGTCCCGTCCTGTAGCTTGAGAAAATGCGCGGTGACCTATCATTTTTATTATATTTTTCAACATGTATCAATAGATACAACGTTTTGGCAAAGTATGAACAAATTCTATCATTTTTATTTTAGACTCCCATACCACCTTAAGTTAAAAATTCTTGCCAAATGACGTTAACGATAATTTTTGGTGCATGACGATAAAATATGCACTTTCTTTTAGACGATATAAAATAACGGTAACAATAATAATTTGAAACCTCTGACGAATCTTGATAAGGATGTTTTGACGAATCACGGTAAAATTTTAATCATTTTGACGCTAACTGTAGCCCAAAATGGCCGTTTGACGCCTGACGGTAAAGCCGGGGCATTACTACCCTCTTCTTCTTCCAATACCATGAATACAGTGCAGTCCTCTAATTGAGTATTATCCATTATTGCCCATGCTGGGTGTGACAACAAATGTGCAAGTTAAATAGTCTGATGGTGCGATATTGCAGCTCAGTACCCCCTGCTTGAAAGCGTCTAGTGAGGTACTGTCCACCAAAGGTTGTGGGAGGTTGTTCCATATCTTTATGCTGTCTGGGAAGAAGGAATGCCTGTAAGTTGAAGTTCTGGCATACAGTACAAGAAATCGTGTTGTGTGTCCCGTAGTCTTGCTACGGACGATGTACTGTGTAGCTCTAGCGTTGGTATTGCTACGAGGCCGTTTACTATCCTGTACATCATTACTGCTTTGCAGTTGGCCCTCCTCTCGACTACTGGTTACCACTGTAGAGTTTTTAGCTTTGATGTTACGCTGCTGGTTTGTTGGTAGTTGTTCAATACAAACCGGGCTGATTTTCTTTGCACACTTTCTAATTTCTGTATGTTTAGGTTGGTGAACGGGTCCCAGACTGAGCATGCATACTCAAGCAATGGTCATACTAGCGTTGTGTAGCATACAGCTTTTGATTGTTGGGGACAGTGCTGAAGATTTCTTTGGACGAAGGCCCTGGTTGAATTAGCCTTTTTAGCTATACTCTCTATGTGGGTGTTCCAATTAATAGTTTTGTGGATTGTGACGCCTAGATATTTTGCTGAGTCAACCAGTTCTAAATTGTGCCCATGAATGTTGTAGCTTGTAAGATGTAGTTTGCGCTTGGTGGTAACGCGTAACAGTTGGCATTTGCTGGGATGGAATTCCATTTGCCAATCAGATTCCCATCTGAGCAAATTGTTCATGTCTTCTTGTAGTAACTGCGAGTCTGCATTATTTTGGATCCTTCTGTACAGTACGCAGTCATCAGCAAATAGACGGACTGTTGATGACTGCATGAACATAGTCTGGTAGGTCGTTGATGAACAGAAGAACATGAGTGGTCCAAGTACGCTCCCCTGTGGTAGCCCTGATTGGGCTGGTGCAGTGTGAGATGTTTTACCATCCACAACGACTCTCTGATTTCTGGAGCTGAGGAAGTCCCTTATCCATTATAGTGTTGGCCCGCTTATACCATAGTACTCTGCTTTGTACAAAAGTCTCTCGTGAGGGACTTTATCGAATGCCTTGGAAAAATCAGCAAGATAAGGTCAATTTGTTCACCGAGATCTATGTTTTTAGCCAGGTCCTGTATTGTAAGGATAAGTTGTGACTCGCAGGAACGGTTCTTTCTGAATCCATGTTGAGCGTCGTTTAGGATGCCGTGGATATCAAGATGTTTTGCAATACTACTGCATATTATGTGCTCTAGGATCTTGCATGTGACAACAGTCAATGAAACTGGACGGTAGTTACTGGCACGTGATTTATCTCCTTTCTTGAAAATTGGAACAACAAAGGCTTCTTTCCATTCAGGTGGTATGGTGCCTTGATTTATTGATGCTTGAAAGAAAGTGGTAAATGTTTCTGCTAGGTATGGTGCAAGCTCTTTGAGAAGTCTTGTCGGGATTTCATCTGAACCAGCTTCTTTGTGGATGTTCAAGTTGCTTAGCAGTTTTGTACGCCATTTTCAGTTGCATGTATTTTGTTCATTGTTGGATGTTGACTCTATCCTTTATTCTGGTATGTTACTCAGTGACATGAGTACAAACGGCCATTGAATATCACTAAAATATTTTCATAATATTTTTTGAAATTGTGGCGTGTTACATATATGTATTGCCTTTTCGGAAGAAACCGACGTTCACCCCGTTTTTCGGATTGCATGTATTATTTGTCTCACAGACTGGTTTGGCTCAATCAATGTTTTCGGTGTAATATTTTTATTTTGTTTATATGAGTAATGCCGATTTTTGATTGCCCTCTTGGTATTTTCTCACTATATCTCTTTATGACAGGTAATTGTTACAGCTTGGTTATATATTAAAGGTTACAGATTCATTTTCAGATTCGATCTTTTATTAAAGTCTCACCATTCACTTGTATAACATTATACATTCCAATAAACATATAAAACATTGCGTATATACATGTCATAGTAGAGCTAATTCTCAAGTTACTTTTTTTTATATTTCAAACAAGTTTCTCAAGTTACTAAGCACGACCCTTGAACATGTTTAGAAAATTTTATTTACACACAATTTTTTTTCTTCTATGAATTGTAGATGTTAGCTGGTATTTGATTTATAATTGTCCAATGGTGAGTTGTTTGAACTGGAATCGTAAAGTTAACACCTAGTGCCAAATTAGCTGTATTTTTTTTTTAAATATTATTTGACACAAAGGCGGGATAAATGTAAAAGAATGGACTAGCAGTTATAAGCGTAACATACAAATACTATCAAATGAATAGGCTAGTTAGTATAATAATTTGGATTAAAATAGATAAATTATACAATTATAATAATCTGTGGCCGACCAATTGTCGTCGGGTCCATACTTTATAGTCCTATTCGAACAGTCTAAAAAAACAGTACCTAAAATCAGATAAAGATGGTACAAAATAACTGGATTTTTGACATTGAGGAATAATCTTAAAGCCGGACCATTGAAGAAATTGAATATTCTAGTAATCTATGGTACTTAGGCATTGTCAGCTCATACCCCATCTTTATTCTTATATCTATAGACAATAGAGAACAATAGTAAAATACTATGACAAATGTAAAGTTATGAAACTTAATGCGATTTAACATGATAGTTTTGTTGATATTGAACTCTATTGTAAATCACGAACTACATTGAAACGTATATACAATAGTTGTTGACCATAGTGACCAAAGTGTCAATCGGATTAATAATCATAGTGATTAGACATTATATGCACGAAAGAACGCTTGTGAATGTAAGTCATGTCCATAACATCTTATTCCTTCATTTTTTTATTCTAGAAGAAATAAGAAGAAGCTGTTATATAATTGCCTTTCCGCAGACAACGACAACTTGTGACCCTCCGCCAAAGACCAAAAGATAAATTGCCTTTAAGACAACTCTCAACCAGAGACCAAATGGCATAAAAAAAAAGTAATGCTCAGAAGAAAAAGAACAAAACAGAAAGAGAAGAGAATAATAAAACTATAAATAATAGAGGAAATTTAAACATGATACACCCGTGGCTTTGAACGGTCCTGGTCCAAAAATACACTTCCAGGTTTTATAGCACTGTTAGTATAGAAGAAGATTTTTTATTTTCAATTATGGATCCCAAAGGGCATAAACATTACAACATCAATAATTTTCATAATACAATACAAAGTTGAAACAATGAGAGAAAAAAACAAAACAATAGAAAGTCCATGTAAGTGTTAAATATAATAGTACTCAAAAGAGGCTCATAAAATATAATCTGTGTTGAATTGTCGATACGTTTTTATCGATTTGTGGTAATTTCAGCCAATTTGGTTGAGGAAAACTTTATCAAAGCCATTTTGAACACAAATTGTAATTACTTTCTTGATGCAATTACACTTAGAAAACCATAAAGATACGTTTTGGCAAGTTTAATCGAGCCAGTATTTTCATTTTATTTTAGTAAAAACACACATTGGGCTTAAAACTACACATTAGGATTATCTTAAATTAATTTATTTGTTCGACGATTATCTATGTCTTAATATCCTCGGAGTAATATCTTCCGCTTGTGTTCATGTGCGTCATGCAGAACAAAATAAAATTCAATTCCAATTTTCTTATAAAATTTATAAATAATTAAGCAGAAAAAGGTGAAAATAAACTCATCATAGATACCAGAACTAAATTTTGTATATACGCCAGACGCCCTTTTCGTCTACAAAAGACTCACCAGTGACCCTCGAATCCAAAAAAGTTAAAAAGGTCAAATAGTTGAAGAGCATTGGGGACCAGAATTCCTAAACGTTATGCCAAATACAGCTAAGGTAATCTATGCCTGAGGTAGAAAAGCCTCAGTTTTTCAAAAATTCAAAATTTTGTAAACAGTTAATTTATAAATATAACCATATCAATGATAATTCATGTCAGCACCAAAATATTATTTGGTGCCGAATTATTAACTAACTATAAATGTCGATTCGACCGAGTGCCGACTTTGACTTTTTTTTTAATAGATTTATAGATGCCGATATGACTTTTTTTTTTTAGATTTATAGATGCCGATATGACTTTTTTTTCTTTTTTTTTTTATAGATTTCTAGATGCAGATATGATTTTTTTTTTATAGATTTATAGATGCCGATATGACTTTTTTTTATATAGATTTATAGATATCGATATGACTTTTTTTTAATAGATTTATAGATGCCGATATGACTTTTTTTTTTTATAGATTTATAGATGCAGATATGACTTTTTTTTCTTTTTTTTTTTATAGATTTCTAGATGCAGATATGATTTTTTTTTTATAGATTTATAGATGCCGATATGACTTTTTTTTATATAGATTTATAGATATCGATATGACTTTTTTTTAATAGATTTATAGATGCCGATATGACTTTTTTTTTTTATAGATTTATAGATGCAGATATGACTTTTTTTTATAGATTTATAGATGCAGATATGACTTTTTTTTTTACAGATTTACAGATGCCGATATGACTTTTTTTTTTTTTTTTTTTTTATAGATTTATAGATGCCGATATAACTTTTAACGTTATAAAAAAAAATGGTTCTAATAGGTACAGAATAAAGAAATAAAGACCCCCATCCAGACCCTTAATTGTGGAAAACAACATAAATATATCAGTCGATCACTTCCAATTCGAAAAAACTTAAATCAAATAAGATAGCAAAAGACTCCACATGAGCCATATATATTAGGGTATTAGATTACCTGGTGAAATCGGCCCCCATATAAAAAGTCAAATCGGCACCCATAGTAAAATCGACACCCATATAAAAAGGAAATTTGGCACCTGGTCAAATTGGCACCCAATACGTGATCTAATTAGGGACTTTCTATAACTTGTTCAAATCGGCCCCCATATGACCATATACGTGATCTAATTAGGGACTTATTAGTGACAGGTTATAGAAAGTCCTTAATATTATTAGATCACGTATTGGGTGTCGATTTGACCAGCTGCCGCTTTTACTTTTTATATGGGTGCCGACTTCACCAGGTGATAGAAAGTCCCTAATTGTGGGACCCATATAAAAAGTGCCATATTAACCAAATCGAGATGGTACAACGAAGAGCTGCCCGATTTGTAACATCAACCTATTCTCGGGAATCAGGAACTGTAACCAACATCCAACAGACACTTGGCTGGCCAACACTAGCAACACGCAGACAAGGTGCCAGCTAGGCTCATATATACTCCTTTATAAGATCCTACATGGAGAAGCATCAGTCATTATTCCAGATTACATCAGGAGACCAACTGTAACAACCCGACAATACCACAGAGACAGGTTTTCCAGAGTCATCACTTCAACGGATGCCTATAAATACAGTTTCATCCAAAGAACAATTGTTGACTGGAACCAACTACCTGAAAATGCCATATCCAAGCCCCACAACAGACGCATTTCGCGTCTGTATGTGGCAGTTCCTGGCGTGACTATTGATACCTGATTTTAACCCTGTACAGTTGTTGCAAGCATCACATAATTTTATTTGATTATGTTCATGTAAATACACAAAAGTTTTTGTTATTTTTAACTTGGCGTGTACTGGTTGACACACGCGCACAGTATGGAATTTCTGACTGCAGATTAACCACATAGAAGAAGAAGTAAATCACTTATTGGGTGCCGATTTGACCAGCTGCCGCTTTAACTTTTATATAGGGGACGATTTGACTTTTTATGGGGGCCGATTTCACCAGGTGCGCGTAGCTACGTTTACGTCAAAACACCCGGGCGTACACTAGAATTTTGGTAAAAAAAAATATTGTTATCTAAATAAATTAAAAAGAACTGGTTCAAAGCAAACCAGCCTTCTAAATCTTTCTTCGGACAGTATAGCTTTTAATTGCGAATAAAAGTGACAACATTTTTTCAATCAAATGGTACCGTGTTATATTTTTGTTCATTTTTTTTTGTCAAAGTCTGAATCTACTGTGAATTCATCTTACTTCCTTTGGTTTAACTGATACATTTCATTATTTACTGATATTCGATATGTGTTTGCATTTTTATCGAGCCTGCAACATTATTTCGCGAAAGAGAGACATAGAGATCATAGGTTTCGTTTGCGTCGTCACCAAATAGATTAACTATGTGGTTCAAGATGTTTTAAATATCGTTGACTTTGTCAAACCTTCATGAAATTTCAAAAAGTTGGACAGAAGCTTTTTGTGATCAAAAGACTTAGAGTACCAGATCATAATGATGAAATAATATTTCAAATATTCCCGTATTTAACTGACAAAAAGGAATTTCTTTTTGAAGTTAACAAGTAGATACAGTCTTGGGTAAAAGTTCGTTCTGGGATTATTAGTTTTACATGATCAATTTGAAAACCTTCAGAGATTTTCATAAAACTTGAGTAGAAGTTAATATTCCAGATCAAGATTTAGTTTCTAAGAAAATGTTTGATTTTTCTAAAACCTGTAATGAACCGAAAAATAAATTCTCCGAGTTTCGCGGGAAGTAATCCCAGGCAAAATCAAGGTTTTTAACGGAACCCTTGACGAATTTTCATAATAAACCTGAACATCTATGAAGATTATTTACTTCATGTAATTAAAGAAATTTACACAAACAAGGGGTTTTAGTTTAAACATATTTTGTTATAGTGGATTGGGAAACAAGTTATTGTAACTTATATAAATCCCTTTGCACTTTGCAGGTGCGAATGCTGGCTTGTAGCGGCATTAGCCTGCTCTTTTTCGAAATCTACAAGGGTGTCTTTTACGTGCAAGAGATATGACTCTCTCTTAACACGGGTCAGCCATTTATCGCCCCCTTCCGACCGACTATCATCGTAAAAAACTTTCCTTGAGACCATACTCGCAAATGGTGTCAAGGGAGTGCCGAAAATTCAGTCCCTGAAATTTTCATCCTTGAACGGGAATCGAACCAGGAACCTTTGTGTTAGCAGTCTGAGGTTTTTATCGAGTGCGGCTCCTTTTATACACATATTAAAGTCACTGGTTTGAACATTTTCTCTTAAACCAATGACCATTAGATTCCAAATCAACACAATATAAATACTAGTAAATCAAACATAAGAGATAAACAAATTAGACTCTAAAGTATGTTGCTATTGGCAGAGACATATAATACAATGTATTATATGTCTCTGCTATTGGTGAGTTTTAGTGACATAAATGGTATCTCTTTCTCCATAACTCGTTTTCTTGAGGAGGCGAAGCCCCCTCGTACCCAGAACCAAAGTGGATGCTTTAGTCTGGATTCGATTGGGACCCTAAAAACACTCGCTAAGGTTTGGGCGTACACTTGAATATAGCCTAGCTACGCCACTGGGTGCTGATTTGACTTATACCGCTAATCACGTTGTCGTGCAACCCCTTGTGATCCCCAAACAAATATTTATGTGATCACCAAGTCAACTTTGCAAACCCAAATTCGATTGGTACCAAATTTTTCTTCGTCCAATCAAAATTCATGTTACAAAAGATAAGTTATCGCAATTCACGTTGGGACTGGTAACGTGAATCAGCTAGCAGATAGAAACTGTATCAAATAAAACAACGTTTACCAACAAAATAATTCATTTCACATAAAACAGTTTTACAGCTCAAGGTATGTTTTCCCCGTAAAAACTAATAACACAGAAAAAATACAAGTGTAATACAAGAAAAAACAATACAAAGGAAAAAGGGGGATTGAAAAATTGCTTGGTGCAAAACTTTATACTCGTATTATTTTGTGCACTTGGGTTTGGACTATATCTACCGAAACTTTCTTTGAAAGAGTTTTCCTGTATTGTTTTTTAATATGTGTATTGTAACATTTAATAGTTGAGTCATCAAAATTAAGGGTGGACAGAGATGGGATTGAGATGTTGAAACAAAAAATCCATGACAACCGGTACAACGCTTTCCAGACAATTCACAAAAAAACTAAAATCTCATTGCATTATTGTTCTGTCAATGCATTTTGATGTATGTCATTGTACGAATCACATCGGTTAACTTAAGGGGGAAAAGATGAGTATGCGAGTTTGCACCATGTATCTATCTTTTATTCATATATTATATCATATATGGTCGCTAACAATCGATTCTCTACAAATAAAGAATAATTTCACATAAGTAAAAATACATAAATTATAATCAGATACATGTTTAAGTGTTCACATTAACTAAACAAACAATAAAAACCATTTCATTCATGTATCATAAGTTCTCTCATAAGTCAAAATCACGTTTAAAATAATAATTAAAAGCTACGCATATTTCTAATAAATAGTATATAATGTTTTCTCTCTTTAAATAAGTTTTGATGTAATAAAAAGATAGTATACATAAAAAGTTTCTTACCAACTATAATCTGTCTAGTAAAAAACAATGTGCATCCGTATGTAATCAAATAAAGTCTAGACGACGAAGCGCACGTCAAAGGCGTAACGTCATAAAACAGAAACGGGAAAATGTGTTGTTCAAATGAGCGCAACGTTACATTAGCGCTTTCATAAATAAATAGTAAAAACTGTGTTTCGTATTCTTGCAAGAATAAATGAATATGTTAGTTAAACATTTAATAAATAATAAACTTATATTTAAGATTTGAATATTCAAATCTTACATCATATTAGAATTCAACATTGAACCCTAAATTCCAAATAAATCCAATAATACAATATTGTTACAAGATGCGGTATGATTGCCAATAAGACTATTCTCCAACGTGGCAACTGAAGCCAAATGATGTAGAAGGTTGGCATTGTTTCATTGAAAAGGGAAAATAGTTCTTTACTTACTTAAAGATACTTAAAGATGTTTTCCAGTACAGGATCCTCACAGCTCCTCTTCACCAGACTAATAGATTAGGTCATAATTATTGCTGTTACTGCCGCTTCCGGTTATAACTGCGCGGTAATCAGAATAATATTATAGTTCCTCGTTTTTCCAATGATTGTCAAGTCTGTTTTTAAAGGCATTAACAGAGGGTGCCTTAACCACTTTTTCTGGTAGTTTGTTCCAGGTTTTTGCTATTCTCACTGTAAAGCTATTTTTCCTAAGATTAGTATTAAACCTTTGATGTATGATTTTACTACTATTTGTTCTTGTACTGTGCCTATTCTCTGTGCTCGACATTAGTTTTAGAAAAGTAGTTGTTTCCGGGTCATATTTATTGTGTATGATCTTATAAGTTTCAATCATGTCCCCTCTTATTCTTCTGTACGCTAGTGTTGGTAATTTTAATTTCTTTAGCCTTTCTTCGTTGCTTAGGTTTTTAAGTCCAGGTATTTGTTTCGTAGCTCTCTTTTGTACACTTTCAATTTTATCGATATATTTTTTCTTAAAAGGTGCCCATACTGAACTAGCATAATCTAGATGTGTTCTTACAAGTGTTTTATATAATGGAATAAAGATTTCTGCATTTAGATTTTTGAATGATCTTCTTAATGCCGCAAAGATTGAATTTGCTTTATTTACTTTCTCACATATATGCTTTTCAAAGGATAATTCTTCATCAATGACTACCCCTATATCCTTCTCTTCTTTGCATCTGCTTATTTCTTTTCCTAGTAGATTATATTTTTCAATATCTTGTTTTGATTTTTTGCTAATATTTATATGTTTACATTTTTCTGGATGAACCTTGAGAAACAAAATACAATCCATGATTTTTTTGCAATTTTCTATGTCTATATACCTGAGAAAAAAAATCAGGCAGTTAACGCAGGCGGATCCAGCAAAACTGGAGCAGCCCCCCCCTTAGGTCAGTCAGAGGCAAAAAGCTTTGCTGGATCTGCCACTGTTTAATATATGACTTTGAACAGCTAAAGTGTAACCTAATAATTTTTTATCCTGGGCAATGTGAATGACACAGGTTTATGACATCTGGTAAATTCTTGTTTTTCTCTTTTTTGTGTTAATTTATTTATCAAACACCACTTATTTATTGCTTTTTATGATTATTCCATATTAAGACAACTGCACACTGCTTAACAAGTTTATCCTGATTTCTATTAAGATTTTTCAATTGGTTAGCCAAAGATTATCTGTATATTTGTTAAAAGAGGGACGAAAGATACCAAAGGGACAGTCGATAAGGAAATTTTATTTAAAAATGGTTTAAGGGAGATAATTCAAGTTGACACAATAAAAAAATTACACTGAAATTTATTAGGACAATATATATCAGCTATTATCAAATTGTGAGAAAATACTCTAGATCAGAATATATGACTGACCCTTGGCTGTTGGTCTCTCAAGTATAATACTGTACATGTATATGTTGGTTGCTCAAGTATCATACATGTATATGTTGGTTGATAAGTTATTGTATCAACCTCAATAAAAGTCAATAATTAATAAATAATTAATTTATAATTAATTTATTACAGAGCATGCCAGTTCAATAAGTGTATTGTAAAGGAGACAGATTTGTAAAAGCAAATTGCTTGTTTCTGAATCCTTAATATTATTTCAATGTATATTATCGTTTAATTTTGATTTATCTGAATAAATATTGTTTAAACTAATTAATATTATATTAATTATACATAAAATAATTCACACTCTGTAGTTTTGAAAATAGTTTTTAAAGCATTTGTAACATATCTCTACCTTACCATTATTTTTTTTCTAGATGGCGAACGCAATGATTCAAGATGCTTTACAGAATCAGCTTACTCAGGCAGCTCAGATGATGGAACAGCAGGTGGATGCTGAATTACATCGTCTTGACAACATGGATGAAGATGATTTCGAAAGTCTGCGTAGAAAACGAATGGAAGGGATGAAAAAGGCACAGAAGCAAAAACAGGATTGGATGTCACAAGGTCATGGCAAATACACTGAAATTCTAGATGAAAAAGAATTCTTTGAAATGTGTAAAAAGAGTAAGCGTGTAGTTTGTCATTTTTACCGGGACAGTACATTTAGATGTAAAATTGTTGACAAACATTTAGAAATCTTAGCTCATAAACATATGGAAACAAAATTCGCAAAGATCAATGCAGAGAAATGCCCGTTTCTGATAGAGAGATTGAGGATTGTTGTCCTTCCTACAATGTGTGTGGCTAAAGATGGAAAAACAACAGACTATATTGTTGGTTTTGATGAAATGGGAGGTAAAGATGACTTTCCAACAGAAATGTTAGAATGGCGTTTAGGACGTGCTGATGTTATCAATTATAGTGGTGATTTATTGGAACCACCAAGTGTTGCAAGCGAGAAAAAGACGGGAATTTTAGGACATGCCAAGACAAATAAAACAATTCGTGGAAGGAATGATGATTCCAGCGATGAAGACGATTGGTAGAGGTTTTAGACAATTTTGATGATCCAACAAGGCTTCACTATCAGTGACAATTGAAAACTTAATGAAAACATATATTATATGTACAGTGTACAAATTATTTTTATTTATTGATATACATGTATTTATATAAATATTTGATTCAATCTTGATTTTGTTTTGGGGTAAATTTAAATTTGAAGTCTTTAGAAAACAGTTTTAAACAATGCAAATGTTATGATGCCCTTTGTGTACATACATATATATAATTGAGTTTGCTGGATTTTTTTATTTTGAGTATTTTGGTCTAGTTTCTCTTCTTAATTTTGGTGATTTTGAGACATTCAAAAAATATCTTGAAAACAGCACTTTAAGCTGTTTTTGGTTAGAATATTTAAGCAATAACATTTGGAAAGTTTGAAATTAACCTAGTTTGACACAGATCATTAAAATGAACAGAAATTTAAAGTTCATGGAAAGGAGAAAAATAATACCTGCAAAATAAACTAATAAGTCTTAAACCTGGAATAATGAAATTGTATCCAATTTTTCCCTGTGTAAGCTTAGACTGCATGATTGTTAGACTAGCACTCATTTAGTAAAAGTTGAAATCATTGAATGTGTTTTGAGTTTTTAGAATTTTTAAGTTTGATAATTTTTAGGGTTCTAACAGAAATGTTAACCTTATAACATATATGATTGCCAATATTTATCCTTCCAATTTTGAATCCATTGTGTTACACAGCCTTGCAGAACATTCATTATTATGTTAGCAAGCTATTATCCCTCGCATGTAACTCACATACATGTATCACTCATTACCATATTTAATGTTTCTATTACAAGAGAAAAGACAGATGGCCAACAGTTGGAATAAGATCTCTGACAAGAGTGATGTGTTTTCCTGTAAATTGACTTACTTTATCAACTCATTACAAAGCTTGGTGTATAAATATCTCATAATAGTATTAATCTCATTATGAATGTAATATTTGCTACGGGACATTAATCAGTCATCATTCAATAAGTCACTTTAGGCATATATGATTAATATTATATAAGAATGTGAATTGCTGTAATAACCACACAATTTGCCATATTATATGTATCTTTATGGAGCTTTACATGTTAATTTTATGTGGTTGTATGTTATGATGCAATTATTGTTACAGAGTGAAAAATACCATGTAGGTTTCTGAATAAATATTTGTTTTAAAATTAAGAAGAGTTTGTATACATTTGCCCTATTTCTCATAATGCGTTCTCCCCAGTGTTTTAAAAAATCACAATTACAAAACAATCTGGTTAAAATACATATTCTGTGTCCACACTTTTTTTAGCAAACAAGGATCTTACAAAATTCCACTTTTCTGGTCATTATTATCAACCAATGAAATATCTGCTTACAAGTTATTGAAGGTGTGTAGTATCATAATGACAAAAACAGAGGATCCTGAAAGGTCTTGAAAGTAGACCGTAAAACCTAATGTTGATTCATCCTAGTAACAAAAGAAAGCAGGAACACAGGATCTATTATTGTAGTTCGTCAAAGCACAGAGAAGGCATCAGTCAGGATGTGTTATTGATTTTATTTTTGAAGGAGTGTACAGCATGAATAAGGACATCTTTTTCAGTTTTGTAGTTTGAACATTGTTGGTATTGCCTGTTTGTTGATCTCTGTTGGGGGTACCAAATATATGTACCAGCCCCTCCTTTTGTTGTGGCATTTGTGGCTGACCCATCTCTAAATACTCTTGCCCAGGAGTCTGAAAGGTACTTGACTTTAAGCATACTCATTGTCAGTGTTATCTTAACAGTTCTAATCAGTTCATCTTGGATAGTAATGAGTTGAACTGATATCTAAATGATTACATTTCCAAATTGATCTTCACACATGATGTTATTCATTGGGTTTGACATATTTTGGTAGAACTTCCTGATGTTTTCTTTGTAAGGCTTTTGTCTCTAATGTAAAGCTGTATCTTTTGAGTCTGCACGAGGAAAGTTGTTTCAGTCTTGTATTCATTGGGTGGTTGTGTGATCACTGATATTTGGTGGCCTGTATCATGATCTACCCAAAGAGAGTTGTTTCAGTCTGGTATTCATTAGGTGGTTGTGTGATAACTGATATTTGGTGGCCTATATCATGATCTACCTGTAGAGAGTTGTTTCAGTCTGGTATTCATTGGGTGGTCTTGGGAACACTGGTATTTGGTGGCCTGTATCATGATTTACCTGAAGAGAGTTGTTTCAGTCTGGTATTCATTGGGTGGTCTTGGGAACACTGATATTTGGTGGCCTATATCATGATCTACCTGTAGAGAGTTGTTTCAGTCTGGTATTCATTGGGTGGTCTTGTGAACACTGGTATTTGGTGGCCTGTATCATGATTTACCTGAAAAGAGTTGTTTCAGTCTGGTATTCATTGGGTGATCTTGTAAACACTGATATTTGGTGGCCTGTATCATGATCTACACGAGGGTAATTGTTTCAGTCTGGTGTTCATTGGGTGGTTGTGTGATCACTGATATTTGGTGGCCTGTATCATGATCTACCAGAGGGTAGTTGTTTCTGTCTGGTATTCATTGGGTGGTTGTGTGAATACTGATATTTGATGGCCTGTATCATGATCTACACGAGAAGAGTTGTTTCTTTTTGGTGTTCATTGGGAGGAGGATTGTTTGAGTCTGATATTCATTGGATGGTCTTGTGAACACTGATATTTGGTGGCCTGTATCATGATTTACCCGAGAAGAGTTGTTTCTTTTTGGCGTTCATTGGGAGGAGAATTGTTTCAGTCTAGTGTTCATTAGGTGGTTGTGTGATGACTGATATTTGGAGGCCTATATCATAGTTTACCATACAAGAGTTGTTTCAGTCTTGTATTCATTGAGTGGTCTTGTGAACACTAATATTTGGTGGCCTGTATCATGATTTACCCGAGAACAGTTGTTTCACTCTGGTGTACATTGGGTGGTTGTGTGATCACTGATATTTGGTGGCCTGTATCATGATTTACTCGAGAACAGTTGTTTCAATCTGGTGTTCATCGGGTGGTTGTGTGATCACTGGTATTTGGTGGCCTGTATCATGATTTACCCGAGAACAGTTGTTTCACTCTGGTGTTCATTGGGTGGTTGTGTGATCACTGATATTTGGAAGCCTGTATCATGATCTACCTTATGAGAGTTGTTTCAGTCTTGTATTCATTGGGTGGTCTTGTGAACACTGATATTTAGTGTGTGTATCATGATCTACACGAAGAGAATTGTTTTAGTCTGGTAATCATTGGGTGGTATTGTGAACACTGATATTGGGTGGCCTGTATCATGATTTATCCGAGAAGAGTTGTTTCAGTCTGGTGTTCATTGGGTGGTTGTGTGATCACTGATATTTGGTGACCTGTATCATGATTTACTCGAGAACAGTTGTTTCAATCTGGTGTTCATCGGGTGGTTGTGTGATCACTGGTATTTGGTGGCCTGTATCATGATTTACCCGAGAACAGTTGTTTCACTCTGGTGTTCATTGGGTGGTTGTGTGATCACTGATATTTGGAAGCCTGTATCATGATCTACCTTATGAGAGTTGTTTCAGTCTTGTATTCATTGGGTGGTCTTGTGAACACTGATATTTAGTGTGTGTATCATGATCTACACGAAGAGAATTGTTTTAGTCTGGTAATCATTGGGTGGTATTGTGAACACTGATATTTGGTGGCCTGTATCATGATTTACCCGAGAAGAGATGTTTCAGTCTAATGTTCATTGGGTGGTTGTGTGAATACTGATATTTGGTGGCCTGTATCATGATCTACCAGAGGAGAGTTGTTTCAGTCTGGTATTCATTGGGTTGTTGTGTGAACACTGATATTTGGTGGCCTGTATTATGATCTACCTTAGGAGAGTTGTTTCAGTCTGGTATTCATTGGGTGGTTGTGTGAATACTGATATTTGGTGGCCTGTATCAAGATATACCTGCAGAGAGTTGTTTCAGTCTTGTATTCATTGGGTGGTTGTGTGATTACTTATATTTGGTGGCATTAAATATATATCCAGGATTATATATAAAAAGAAGATGTGGTATGATTGCCATTGAGACGACTCTCCACAAGAGATTAAATGACACAGAAATTATCCACTATAGATCACCGTATGGCCTAAAAAGTATGTTAATGCAATATAAATATTAACCCTGCTTTGTACTATACTGACCCACTAAGTTCTCATGCAAGGAGAAAAGTATTCCTACCGAGACACATTATCTTCTTAACTCATGTATGGTGTTCACTTAGTAAAGAAGCAGCAAATACAAATGTTAAGGTCTGTTTAATCAAACTGTGGTATATACCAACAACCTCACAAACGGTATATACCAACAACCTCACAAGCTGTGGTATATACCAACAACCTCACAAGCTGTGGTATATACCAACAACCTCACAAGCTGTGGTCCATACCAACAACCTCACAAACTGTGGTATATACCAACAACCTCACAAACTGTGGTATATACCAACAACCTCACAAACTGTGGTCCATACCAACAACCTCACAAGCTGTGGTATATACCAACAACCTCACAAGCTGTGGTATATACCAACAACCTCACAAACTGTGGTATATACCAACAACCTCACAAGCTGTGGTATATACCAACAACCTCACAAACTGTGGTATATACCAACAACCTCACAAACTGTGGTATATACCAACAAACTCACAAACTCAATAAATAACCACTGATCCATACCAACAACCTCACAAACTCAATAAATAACCACTGATCCATACCAACAACCTCACAAACTCAGTAAATAACCACTGATCCATACCAACAACCTCACAAACTCAATAAATAACCAATGATCCATACCAACAACCTCACAAACTCAGTAAATAACCACTGATCCATACCAACAACCTCACAAACTCAATAAATAACCAATGATCCATACCAACAACCTCACAAACTCAGTAAATAACCACTGATCCATACCAACAACCTCACAAACTCAGTAAATAACCACTGATCCATTATATTATGTTGACTCAGTTAATAACCTTTGATCCAATATATTCTGTTGATGTTATCAGTTAATAACCACTGATCCATTATATTATGTTGACTCAGTTAATAACCATTGATTCAATATATTCTGTTGATGTTATCAGTTAATAACCACTGATCCATTATATTATGTTGACTTAGTTAATAACCAATGATCCATTATATTATGTTGACTCAGTTAGTAACCATTGATCCAATATATTCTGTTGATATTATCAGTTAATAACGAATGATCCATTATATTATTTGACTTAGTTAATAACCACTGATCCATTATATCATGTTGATGTTACTAGTTAATAACCACTGACCCAATATATTCTGTTGATGACATCAGTTAATAACCACTGATCCAATATATTGTTATTGACATTAGTTAATAACCACTAATCCATTATATTATGTTATTGATATTAGTTAATAACCACTGATCCATTATATCATGTTGATGTTACTAGTTAATTACCACTGATCCAATATATTCTGTTATTGACATTAGTTTATAACCACTGATCCAATATATTATGTTATTGACATTAGTTTATAACCACTGATCCAATATATTATGTTATTGACATTAGTTTATAACCAATATTCCATTACATTCTGTTATTGACATCCAGTTAATAACCACTGATTCAACCAAATTGAATATGTTATGTTAATGACATCATTTAATAGCCACTGATCCACTATATTCTGTTATTGACATTAGTTTATAACCACTGATCCAATATATTCTGTTATTGACATTAGTTTATAACCACTGATCCAATATATTATGTTAATGACATTCAGTTAATAACCACCGATCCATTACCAATATATTCTGTTACTGACATTATTTAATAACCACTGAACCAATATATTATGTTGGTGATATCAGTTAGTAACCACTGATCAAATATATTATGTTGGTGACATCAGTTAATAACCACTGATCCAATATATTCTGTTGATGACATCAGTTAACAGCGACTGATCCAATATATTATGTTGATCACATCCAGTTGATAACCACTGATCCATTATATTCTGTTATTGACATCAGTTAATAAGCACTGATTCAATACATTCTGTTGATGACATCAGTTAATAACCACTGATCCAGTATATTCTGTTGATGTTATCAGTAAATATCCACTGATCCAATATATTCTGTTGGTGACATCAGTTAATAACCACTGATTCAATACATTCTGTGAATGATATCAGTTTATTACCACTGATCCAATATTATATTCTGCAGATTAGCCCAACATACTGCTTTAAAAAATATATTTGATTAGCCAATATCTGTATGATATTTTAAATGAAAATGATAAGTTTACAATAGGAAAATTTATTCTTGTAATGTAGTATAAAGAAAATATACGCCACTATTATACTGCCCAATAGATTTATAATGGACACTGACATTATATACGGATATCGAAGTCGGAACTAATATATTTCAAATTAAAATTGTAACCAATTGTAACGTGTAACCGGGCGGGGACGTTTAGATATTTTTATCCTCGGGTTCGTACCAGTTTCCTGGGATTTGAAAAGCAATTCAAACATTCTAAGGTCAACAAAAAAGTTACAATATCAATATCAAATATGAAACAAATACAATACTACATAAAACGAATTTCAACACCTATCACCCTAACCCGAACCTGTTGAATTAAAACTGGTTAAAACCCTTTTATTTCGATACTGTTTAAACCAACTGTTTGAAACTATAGTCTGAAACCTAAATGTATGAAACTGGTTTGAAACATAAATGTATGAAACTGGTCTGAAACCTAAATGTATGGAACGGGTCTGAAACCTAAATGTATGAAACTGGTCAGACGGTTTGGAACTATTGTCTGAAACCGAAATGTTTGGAACTGGTCTGAAACCTAAATGTTTGGAACTGGTTTGAAACATAAATGTTTGGAACTGGTCTGAAATCTAGATGTATGGAACGGGTCTGAAACCTAAATGTATAAACAGGGCTAAACCTTGATGTATCAAACGGGCTGAAACCTAAATGTATAAAATGGGACTGAACCGAAATGTATCAAACGAGCTGAAACCTAAATGTATAAAACGGGGCTAAACCTTTGTGTATCAAACGGGCAAAACTGGTGCAAACTTTCGTATGAAACTTTATTTAATAAACATGTCTATAACTGTCTGAACAACAAGGCAGCACTAACGCATGGTATGTCAGCAAACACTCACTGTAATAGTGGGAGATGTGAGACGCAAACCCTTAGCACCAGCCCTGTTTTGACAATCTGTACCGAACCAACAATCTCAGCCCTTTCTATATTCTGTCCGCAGGTTCCAAGCACTTCACTTTACTTCAAATAAACCATCTGCCTGCTATAAACTACTTCCTTTCCGATGTTCACTGTCTGCTGTCTTCGGTACAAATGACAACTTGAAGAACAAATGGAAGTTTATAACGACCTTAACTGGCTATACAGCCCTTGCACGGTCGGTTACAACTTGAACTGAATAGCTACCCACTATGATTTATACTTCCAACGCGGACCTTGAAGAGAGCACCCACTAGCTACAAAGGTACAGATAAAGCGTCTGATAGCAACCAAGGATAAAGGATGATTTTAGATACAGTTTTCAACGATAAAAAGATTAAATTGGAATTTCATAGAGGTTTCGAAAAATATATAACTGTAGAAATATTTAACCTTCTTAAACTGTAAATTCGTAACACAATTTTTAGTTGCATCTATACATTCTTGACTATGGCAATACGAATTCATGTATTTATGAAAGGATTTAAAACTATATATTTGCAAAAAAGAACTAGTAACTTTTTCATACTATCCTAACATTGTACATGTATATTGTCTTTCCTGTTACGGCAGTCATTTGTCTTTCCTGTTGTCGCAAATATACGTCCCTGTTACTGTTCAGTGACGAAAGGACACGTGTCAATTTTTAACACGGCACGTAAGGGAAGTATTTACAGCAGAAAAACGCTGAATACGGAGAATCGCTATCATATTAGTAAAGCATTTTTTATGTATTTTTCTACGCAAAAATTGAAAATAGATAAAAATCTGCAAATGTGCACGGCAGAAAGAGAATATATTTTTTGACATAGCCCATTTAGTGTTCCGTAAAATTCGAGCGCCATTGGTAGGTCTAATGTAGATGAAACGCTCGTCTTACGTAAACAAATATATAATATAAAAATGAGGAGAGGGGGTACGATTAACGATAAGTCAACTTTATCCACCAGAGTTTAAATGGAGTGGTATTAGGCAATTATAATGCCACCATATTGCCTTCAACAATCAGAAAAACACAACTATATCGTACAGTCGGCTATAAAAGGCCAAGACATGAAAAATGTGAAACAATTCAAATGAGAAAACTATAACGGCCTAATTTATAATAAAACGGCAATATACGAAAAAAACAGAGACAGACATGAACAAACGACAACCACTTTACTACAGGCTCCTGGTGTACTTGGGATCGGTACATAAAGAATTCGATGGGATTGAACATGTCACGGCCGTGAACGCTCAACCGTCCACTAACCCGGGACAGTGGCATAACAGCACAACATAAACATGAATCTTTGATAATCTTTTATTTTAAGCTAACAATACATGTAGACAAAAGGAGGTTAAATTATATTTGTTTGCTTTTCCACCGTTTTTAATTTTTCATTACAATAGAATGGCACTTACTTGCACATATACATATTGTGTAGTAACCAAAAGTAATCGTTCCACTGAAAAAAGTGAAAAATATATTTTCTTGATAATCAAATTTGAAGTCAGTTTGATTTTTGTCTCGCATGCTCACCAACATGGTTCATCTGACTGTGAATGCATTTTTTTTAGAAAATTGCTAATGTGAATTTTATGTGATACTTTTTGCAAACACTTCATATTGTACACTTTCAACATAATTCAAGAGATAATTAAAACAGGCGAGACGTTTCAGCGTGTGCACTCTTGTTGAATCTCAACAAATATGGACGCGTTATCTGAATGAAAAGAGTAGTAGGGGAAGTGGGGGTTCTGGCGACTTTTTGCTAATTTTAAACCTATGGGAGAGGATACCCATGAGGATACTCAGTGAGGATACCCTCTGACGTCATCATTAAGTATTGCGACACCAAAGAAACAAACACAGAATCAGTCAACCATATCCACAGACCAATGATGCATATCCGCCGCCGCCGCCGCCGCCACCACCATCTCCTCCGCCGCCAAAAAATGTGGTATTACATCATTCATTCACTATGATGTTGGCTGGACCTACTGGTTCAAACACACACACACACACACACGAATACACATGCACATACACATCTGTACATTATCCAATAAAAATAAAACGTAATTAGTAACACTTTATAATGACCTTATCTAAAGAAATTAATTAATTAGTGTCGTAATACTTAATGATGACGTCAGAGGGTATCCTCATGGGTATCCTCTCTCATAAGTTTAACATTAGCAAAAGGTCGCCAGAACCCCCACTTCCCCTTCCCCTACTACTGAAAAGGTTTCTAAATTATGAAGTATTGTGACTGAAAGCATGGAAGTAATATTTAAATATTACTTCCATGCTGAAAGTAATCATTAAAGTCTCCTTCCCCTGTCAGATGGGTAAGAAGGGGAAAAAATGTCCTTTAAACAGTAAATTCAATGTGAAGACAAAGGCAGTATTTGCAGTGAAACATTCTTTGACCCTAGGTTTAACTTAGATGTTTTAGAAGTCCATGGAAAGATGAAGCTATGTCTCGCTTTTGTGATTTTCATGGACATCATACCAATTTCTGGATACTAGTAGTCTTTTGTATGTATTTGTCAAAGTTCAACTTGTCCCAGTTGGAATGTAAAATCTGTTTACACGGTGAACCAAGCAAAATACCTTCAGTCAACGAATTTGTGACTTGATAGTGTTTCAACTGTGATGCCAAACTCCGCATTTAAATATAACAGATTGACGCTGACGCATGTTTTGACTTGAAAGTTCGACGTGATATATCAAAAATTCATCTATAAAAAGTAAAATTCCCCCAAAAATATTATTTAAAAACCAGTAATTACACGGCTAAAATTCGTCTGCCATTAAATTTGACTGGAAAGGTAATACTATAGAGTATAATATATAAATTTGTAAGTATGTGCATGAAATCTACTCACACTGTAAGGTTGTGTCCTTATTATTTACTGATAACAGATAGAAAACTCAGGGTTAGAATTCATAGAACAGAAAAGGGGCAGTGGCAAATATTTCATGTATATTTTGAACACGGAGAGAATTTACCTGCACCTTTTGCCAAAAAAACTTTTCTTTTTCTTATTTGTGCCTTCCGACTTTATGTTTTGAATTGTAGTTTCACTTTCCATATTCGGTATTTATTCAAATGTAAGCTCCACATGGTAAAAATCACGTGATGTAGGAATATAATATCTTGGAGTTCGACTATTTCTTTCTTTTCGGGCGGAGACTCCAAGCAAACAACATGCATGTGTATAACGGCACTGTAGATTTTCGTATTAAATAAAGAAAGTTGCCGGTCCGGTACATGAATAGATTGGTTAGAAAGCAAGGTTTTAATTTTAATTAGATTCGAAAGCTTAATTCGAGGGTTGAAAATAGAGAGCACAAATAAAAGGGGGAGGGGGGGTCCACAGGGACTGATATTTGTATCTTATGAACTCTATATTTGAAAGGGTTATTTTTTTATGTAATTTAAAAAGAGAAAAACAAATATAGGACAAATTGTGATTGGTCTTTCTTCCTTTCTCCCATGCCAAGAAATTGCCTCCGTTGAAATTCTGCAAACACCCCATAGAGCAAATTACATGGATGATTAATATTGACCATTTGGTATATGGCTGTGTTCTAAGCGACACGTACATGAAGGTCATAAATTAATTTCTTCAATGAAATCAAATCTTTAGCTACTAATGACTGCCGTAGGGGGTCGACCGGAATTTTTAGCGAGGATTTCTTGGCATGATTTGAAATTGTTCGAGTAAGACGCATCCCCCACTCAATAAAATAAAAAAAAAACATTAATCATAAAATAGAAAAAAAAAACTCTTTTCTGTGGTATCTTTAATAGAAATTAAAAAAAAAAAAAAAAACAGCGCCTTTTAGCTTCAGAGATTTTTTTGTATGTAATGGGTGTCATATTAGTTTAAGACTTCTATGTTATATTACACAAGACGAAGTGCACTACTAGTAGCATCTAGACTAGTAGCGGACTTCGAACTAAGCATACCCGACAAGCTTTTTGAAAGATAATACTTTTATGTTTTCTATTTTTACTATACAAATCCTTGTTAAATTGAAATTGTTCGAGTTAAACTTATAATCCCCCCCCCCCCCCAAAAAAAAAATAATTTCTTAAAATAGAAAACTTTTTTCTGTACTGTATTTATTTTCAATACAAATTTTAAAAAGAATCAGAGCTTTCTAGTTAAAAGATTTTTTTTTTTACATGTAATGGATGTCATATATAATTTTGAGACTACTACCTTTTAACAGAGGGGAGCACAGCCCACAAGTTTTTTTGAAAGATAATACTTTTATGTTTTCTATTTAAGCGCTGTAACGATGATGATTCAACGTGATATATGTGATTTAATTCGATTCCCACACATGCGTGGTCCTTTCCAAACTGTAAATGGCGACATGTGCTCGATGAGAATTTCATATTTTCTCATGCCATGTTAGCCTGCAAGTTTTCGTAGATAATTGGTTGTCATCGGGTTTGTTACACTCAGAACTGGTGTTAGGATTTAAAATTATCGTCAGAAGGAAAAATTCATATCAGTTTGTTTTATTTCAAATGTAAACATTGTGCTCTTGCAGACAACGTGGCTTCACATCTTTTGATTTTAAAAATCGTATTGTAGATGAATTTGAGCTTTTTAGTATTGTAAAGAAAGTTTTCTTGTAGATTTCATATTGGAGAACCTTTTAAAATTTGTTTAAACTGGTGTCAACGTCGACTTAATCGTTGTGCACAAAAAATCTGTAAATAGACACGTTCTGTTGACTAGATTTAAAACGAGGCTCTGTGTTGGAGATAATTTTTGCATATTGTCGACGAAATACTTTTAGCTTTTCACTATTACTTGTTACTGTTAATTTGAAATATTGTATTGCTCCGCGATGGACTGATGCATAATCGTCTGTTACAACAATAATAATAAAATATTTTGTGGAAACATTTCGAAGGGAGTTGCAGACATGGCTACAGCTGTAGGGTCAAATGCTCCCAGTGAACATTTTCAATCTGACAACATGGCCTCAGAGGAAAGAGTAGACTCTGGCACCACAGTTAATAATAATGAGGAGAGTCCACCAAAACAGGGGACAGATGAAAATATGGAAAACGAAACTGCGGTTGAAGATGAAAAATCTGAAAAGGAGAAGACTAAAGTGAAGAAATTTGACAATAAAAATTATGTTGAAGCCCCTCTTCCTAAGTCAAACCCTTGGAATAAACAACCAACCAGTCCACCAGTCAAGATTGTTAAAAAACCAACAGGTAAATAATATGTTAGTTAACATTAGAAAATAAAGCCCTACACTTGTAAGTTGTACATGTTGTATTCAGAAAGGTGCTGGTAACGTTCCTAGAGAGGTGTGTTGGGTTGGAGGGGTCCTTATCCCGAAATCACAGCTTAATACATGAAATGATTAATCCTGAGGTCCCAAATTTAAAGAAATTTAAATCCTGACATCCCAAAATTTTGAAAAAAGGATTCTCCAATCCTGAAAGGACCAATCCCGAAATCCCGAGCTTTAAAACACTCAATCTTGAAAAAGGTCCTGCCCCGTCAGCGAAAAGAAATGACTATTATTACTTGTGAGACTAATGGTGAACCAGATTTCACATGGAAATCACAGGTACATGTAACTAATAGCATCTTTGGTTGATATACATACATGTATTTAGTGAATCACTGAAGCATGACTTGAGCAGGTCTCTGCTTAGGCTTTCAGTGGCCTCCTTTCTTGTGAAAATTTCTGGGTCCGCCACTGGTGTACTGTTTCATGTGATTACCTCATTTACATGTATATAAAAAAGAAGATGTGGTGCATATATAATAGCCAATGAGACAACTATCCACAAAAGACCAAAATGACACAGACATTAACAACTATAGGTCACCATACGGCCTTCAACAATGAGCAAAGCCCATACCGTATAGTGAGCTATAAAAGGCCCCGATAAGACAATGTAAAACAATTCAAACGAGAAAACTAACGGCCTTATTTATGTAAAAAAATGAACGAAAAACAAATATGTAACACATAAACAACAACCACTGAATTACAGGTGAATCACTAGTGGTCCTTTCCAAACTGTAAATGGCGACATGTGCTCGATGAGAATTTCATATTTTCTCATGCCATGTTAGCCTGCAAGTTGTATGACAAGTCTGGCAAATCAGTTTTCCACACTTCCTCTTCATACTGAAAGATTTTAATTTGATATTTGGTTTATTGTTTGATCGTGACAAGTTACAGTTAAAGGCAAAATTTGTTTTGGTCTAACAAAATTGTGCGACGAGTTACATGTATGGTCCTTTAACCTAAAAAATTCACTAAAATTATAATTTTTCCGCACTGTTTTTATAGGACCGCAAAAATTGAAAATTTTTTGGTCGTATATTGGTAGTACGTCGTCGTCCGAAGACATTTGGTTTTCACACCCTAACTTTAGTAAAAGTAAATAGAAATCTATGAAATTTAAACACAAGGTTAATGACCATAAAAGGAAGGTTGGGAATTAGGAATTAGGGGCAAAAAAAAGGTCCCAAATAAGCATTTTTCTTGGTTTTTGCACAATAACTTTACTATTAGTTTATAGAAATCTATGAAATATTAACACAAGGTTTATGACCACAAAAGGAAGGTTTGGATTGATTTTGCGAATTTTGGTCCCAACGAATTAGGGGCCAAAAGGGTCCAAAATTAAACTTTGTTTATTTTCATTAAAAAATGAATTATTGGGGTTCTTTGATATGCCAAATCTAACCGTGTATACAGATTCTTAAGTTTTGGCCCTGTTTTCAAATTTGTCTACATAAGGTCCAAAGGGTCCAAAATTAAACTTGATTTTTAACAAAAATTGAGTTCTTGGGGTTCTTCGATATGCTGAATCTAAACATGTACTTAGATTTTTGATTTTGGGCCCAGTTTTCAAGTTGGTCCAAATCGGGGTCCAACATTATTATATTAAGTATTGCAGGGGTCACCACACTTCAAAATTATAGGGAGAAGTCACTTCTCCCTGGCAGCAAAACAGGGAGAAGTGAAGACCCAACAGGGAGACTTCAAGGAGAAGTGAAGGCCCAACAGGGAGACTTCAGGGAAAATCGACAGATCGCGTTAATACTTTTTATAAACAAAATCTTCAAAGAATCTATCCTTTTTGTCTGTTTGTTACTACAGTCGACTCTCGTTATGTCGAAGTCAGCCGGACCAGAGAAATATTTCGAGATACACGTAGTTCGACTCAAACGAACACCGGAAGTTCGACAATCTAAGGGACACAACTCTTGCTTAGCTTGGTAAAGCTAAAATAAATCCGGGTGAATATGACAAGGGGATCGATATTCTAGTATCAGATCGATGTATTTGTATGTCACAGTCTTTTATTATTATAATGACTGTTATTTTTACTAATTCAATTGTTTCAATTAAAAAAAAAATCCTATGGCTTTCCAAGAGAGTAATTTCCAATCGACAGTTTCGTAATTCAGGTCGCTGATAGCTGACAAAATTGTTTATTCTCGGATACAAGAGATTTAAGAAAATTTTGATTTCTATTCATTTTGTTTTATCTCACTCTTTGTTTTCAAAAGAACATATAATAAGATTAAAGACGCCGTTTGAGTAGTTTTTAGGTGATCATCAACGGAAGCCATAATCCTCACTTTATACACACCCAAGCTCATTAGTGTAAATCACAAATTAATTGTTTTGTAAACAATTAAAATACTTTTTCATGAACATTAACAATTTATCACTAATTATTTATAAAAATTCTACAAAAGATAATCTTAGGAAAACACTCATGGAAATAGCATGTCATAAATCAATACAGTGGTCAGTGACCGGAAATTTAATTACACGTGTATTGTCAGATTAACTCTTCAATCCATTTAAATCCCGGAGGTCATGTTTTGACATATGTGTATTAGTTCGAGATAAAAAATGATTTTTGAATGCTTTTGTTAACCTTGGGACCGTAAATTTAGTTCGACTCAACCGAAATTTCGACTCATCCAATTTCGACTCATCAGGAGTCGAATTACATACTTTTGTATGGAATAAAGTTCGGAACCACGTGAAAACTTCGACTCATCCGAAATTTCGAGTCAACCGAGTTCGAGACAACCAGAGTTAACTGTATTTGAATCATTTTTGCATGACAATTGCTAAGGAAGTACATTTTGTAAGTCCTTGTCTTGCCATGCTTGTAGTCTGAAATACTTTTTTATTTACATGTGTACCTATGAAAATTGTCAAAAAATATCATGACATAAGGACCATAAGTTAATGGCATAAGAGCTATTATATTTATTCTGGTAGGTCTGGATGAATTGAAGATTTGACATGGATCAAATTATGCTGTATTTCAAAGATTTTAAAATTAAACCAAGTCTAAGAACCTTTTAAAACAAAAATAATTATCAATTAAGAAAAGTTAAAATACGGTTTCACTGTCTTTCATAGCTAAGATCATGATTCAAAAATGTATTTGTTATTAAATAATATTTAATAAGAAATCTAGAGAGAAAACTGTTTGACATGTGTTGAAAACGTAAAGTGAAACTGTTATAAATTTCAAATCGTGTACATGTAATCGCACATGTTTGAGTTATTTCCATGGAAATGCCGATTTCCAAAATCAACTTGCCGTTAGAAATGTATGTAATTGATTCTTAAACACCTAAAGTGGTTAAACGTACTAAGTAATTAACGATTAACAGGCAATTAAGTCTAAATCACAAAAAGTCATATCGGAAAAGTCGTATTTTTCATAACCGGATTTGAATAGGTACTTGTAAATCAAAAACAAATACGGTGCGATCCGCGTCAAAAATTCTTACTTTATATTTTTCAAAAATATACGACTTTGGAAGTAAATATTGCCAATCCTAATCAAATTAATGAGCAGATATTCATTGAAATACTGTTTAAAGGACCTTTAGCTGAAACAAAGCACATGTATCAGTCTGTAAAACAAAATCCTGAACGAAAAACCGACTGCGTTTTGTAGTTTATAATCGTTGTGTTGGTTCCCGGCAGTGTACTAAACTACGTACATAGCAAAAATACAAGCGGATACCAGTTGATAATATTCCGTTTTTGAAAAGAAATATGAAATTTTTTATGGGGCATCACATATTGTCAGTAAATATAAGAAAATCAAAATTAATAGTACATATCAATATGGATTAGGTAAATGATGAGAGTTGAAAAGATGAAATAGCGCCATCTACAATTTTCAATAACAAAGATGGCGGACAATAAACAATCATAACAAAATCGAGATTTTTCTTTTTTCTTGCTTGTAGTATACCCAGTAAAGCAATTTTTATGTTGAAGTATGTTACTATCCCGGAGAAATCAGTTCTGAATTTGGGGAAAACATGCTTTGTATTTTAATATCGGTCATTTACGTTTGAATCGAGAATTTCTCAATAATCATGAGGCGACATTGGGGAATTTTACTGAAAATCGAGGGCGACATAAACTTCTCCCTGGAGCTTCTCTAGAGCGAAGTGGGGAGACCTAGAGCGACTTTGTCGCTCACTTCGCCTGGTGTGGTGACCCCTGGTATTGTGCAATAGCAAGAAATTTTCAATTGCACAGTATTGCGCAATAGCAAGAAATCTTCAATTGCACAGTATTGTGCAATAGCAAGAAATTTTCAATTGCACAGTATTGTGCAATAGCAAGAAATCTTCAATTGCATAGTATTGTGCAATAGCAAGAAATCTTCAATTGCACAGTATTGCACAATAGCAAGAAATATCTAATTGCACAATATTGCGCAATAGCAAGAAATTTTCAATTGCACAGTTTTTATGAAATATTCTTTGAAAATTGGGGTTATCTTTCTTTGTCCAGAATAGTAATTGATTCAACTTAAATCATTGTTTTATACAATATACAATGTATGTTCGCTTTTACTACCAACATATAAATTAAAACAATCTTTACCATTCAGTGATTACCATCACTTTTTTTACATTTTAATATTTTATGATGTATTTAAATGAGTAGTTATTGTTGCAAACTCCATTAGAAATTTGAATGGAGATCAGTTTTGGAATAAGGGAAAGGGAGATGTGAGAAAAAAAAGGGGGGGGGGGTAAATTTTTCTCATTTCAGATTTCATAAATAAAAAGAAAATTTCTTCAAACATTTTTTTGAGAGGATTAATATTCAACAGCATAGTGAATTGCTCAAAGGCCAAAATTTTTTTTTTAAGTTCATTAGACCACATACATTCTGTGTCAGAAACCTATGCTGTGTCAACTATTTAATCACAATCCAAATTAAGAGCTGAATCCAGCTTGAATGTTGTGTTCATACTCGTCCCAACTGTTCAGGGTTGAACCTCTGCGGTCGTACAAAGCTGCACCCTGCGGAGTATCTGGTTTGTCATTGATTTGATAATTAGTATATAGTTTAATTATGACAAGTCACAAATCAATTTCGATTTATGTGTGATTATGTGCAGAGTTATGGTCCTTGGACTTGAGAAATTTCACTCAAACAATCAGTTTTCAACACTTTTTTTCATGATGATTGAGGATATTGACTTGATACTTGTAAAAAAGTTATAGATCAAGATAGAATTTTGTTTTAATTCAAAGAATTTTTAAACTGTTGGGGACTATGTGTTGTTGTTGTATTGCATGGCAATACACACAGAATGCTTGGATGTTTTTTTTTTTACATTTTCAAAGACCAATTGAAAAAATACTTTTTAAAGTTTCAGGAAGGACATTTTTCAATTTGAACAAATTCTCATTATGAACTGCAAATGCAAAAAATCCTCCATTATCAAAGAGTAGATAATGTTAAATTTTGACAAACCTAAATTTTTAGATAATACGAATTGAAAGTTGCAGAAATTTGTGTCTTTCAAGTATATTTTCTTGTGTGGATGTTCTATAATTTAGTCTCCTCTTTAAGGAAGTAACCTGGGTAACCATAAAAAATAAATGATCTCGATGTGCTGAAATGTCATGAATTTTCACAGTATGTTAAGACATAATGCCATGTGACAAATCAATAACAAAACTGATAGAAGTCATTAGTGAAGAGTGATCAACTTTCCTTAGGATTTGATCCAATTAACTATTGTTTCAATATTTAAATACTAATATATATTTTATTGGTATCAAATTGTTATAAGATTTTTTTTTCATCAGCAAATAATGAAGGGATGTCTCCAGTAAACAGCGTATTGTCATCTGGAATACAAAGGTTAATTGTCCATTGATAGATTGATTGTTTAATAACACTTTCAGCACTAGAAGTTATGTCTGTTTATAGATTTTAGTAATGTATCAAAATGTGTTTCTGTTGGTCTGGTCTTGTTGGTGCTATCCAGATTTGGCCAGATTATTTATTCACCCCTACCATAGCAGACATTAAATTTGACCTTTGTCCCTCTGTGTCTGTACGTCCTGAAAATTGGTTTCCATTCATCATTTACTTTTGTTTGCTTCATCATAAACGTTATGAAACTTATATATCATGTATGTACTCAATGCTTATAATTATGACCACAAAACACAGAATAAGAAGGAGTTTGAAACTTAGTCTTTGAATGGTGTCACTTTTAACTTTCCTGAGTTAAGACCCTTTAAAAAATCTTTAAAAAATCCTGATTTTTTCATTTCCATCCTACAACTTTAGTTTGCCTTAACTAAATGTTTCCAAACTATACACAATTACCACAAAAAAGTAAAACACAGATCAAGTCTGAATTTTTGGTGGGGTAGCAGTTACAGGTTTTAGAGTTATGTCCTTTTACAAATGCAAAATTGGTGAATTTTCATGATGTTCTTAGTTTGTCTCAACCAAATATTATGAATATTTTTCATAATGCTTATTACCCCAAACCTTAAAATTGGATCAAATGTGGATTTGGATAGTGTCTCTCTTATCATTTAGTCAGGGTTTGACACTAACATTAGAGGTGATGTAGTCCACCGGACTACCAAGGAAAAATTTTGGGTAGTCCTGGTAGTCCACCTCTATCACCGTTGAGGGCTGCAACGCGGCCCGAATTAGCTAGGGGGTTTTGGGGCATGCCCCCCCGTGAAAATTTTTCGAAATAAGATGCAATTTCCTGCCATCTGAGCACCTCAAAAGCACACAAATGTTCATTTGAGTTTTGAAAATATTTTGTTTTTTTTTCAGATAAATTAAAGTTGACATTCAGTGAATAAATTTTATTACTCCTGAACTTTTACCATCAGAAAATTTTGAAAAATGAAATGCAAAATCTGCAATCTGGAAATTTCTAAGGTCTTGTTAGGTGGAGTTATTTGACCTTTTATTCCAGGATTATTTAGAAAAAAAGGATAAAAAAGTCAAAAGTTTTCATTAATTCTTCAAACAGTTTATAAGATTTTTCTTGTAGTGATACAATGTCTTTGTTTGTGAACTAGAGGTCAACTTCATCATCACTGTTGAAAGCAATTCAGTGGATATGTTGCTAAAACAAAATGCCTTTAATACCATTTTGAATGACATGCATATATGGTTTTTTTTTAATAAGAAAGCCACCAAAAATATTGTTGGCTTTTTTTTCAAACTAACTCTTCCTGTTTCTTTTTTTGGGGGTAATAATTTGTTTATCCAAATTTGGGAAGTATTTTTTTTTATCTCTGACACCTACGTTTTTATTGCTGACCTTTGCTGTCTATTCTGCAGTTTCTTCACATTTTGGTTATCAGACATTTTCATTTTACATTGAAAATCCCATGTGTTACAAACACTGTGAAGATTCTGATCAGAAATCTGGATCTTAAAAGTGCTTTCATAATAACAATATAAAATTTACGTTCTTCCAAATGCCATCACTGTCTTTGAATAATGTAAACATAATTGGGAGGACTTTTATGCCAATTTTTAGCATTGAAATAGCCAGACCATATACAAATTTCCAGGTGGTCAATAGGACTACTGATTAACCATGTTTTGGTAGTCCTCCTAGATTTTGGGGGGGCACCGGACTACCGGACTACCGTTAGTGTCGAACCCTGTTAGTTATGTCCCTTTATAATGTTACATGCAAGTGGGGGCATCATCTTTGTTTCATGGACATTCCCCATTTATTTCAATTTAATATCAAATGGTCTATAGCAGTAATGTCTGAGAAAATTGGTGCTGATCAGCTTGTTTAAAATGAGTGAAGCCCTAAAATATACTAATTATACATGGAAAATTTCATCAAAAGCACTTTCATGTGAACAATTATTGCACCATTTTTTAAAAGTTTAAGCAATGTCTCAGAAAGTTTGAAAATTAGTGCTGATTGAATATTTCAAAAAAGATACATGCATGTCCACAGAAATATTAATTATATTGAATTAGGCTTTCAAGCTTTTATTTCTTAAAAGGGGCATTGGTGGCAGAGTGGTGTAAGTAGTTACTACTGTAACCACTAGCAGAGCTCCAGATAAGAATTCACAAATTGGGTTTTTTTACCCACCATTTTCTTATATAATTGGGTGATAAAGTTTTTTAATTGCATTATCAATTCCAATTCACCCCTCATGTTAATATCAAATTGGGTTTTTCACCACCAAGCTCCTTTATGTATTGGGTTTTTTCATCAACACAATATTGAATATTTAGGCAATATCAACCCTAGATTTTTTTCCATCTTAAATATGTTTCTTTTGTTTAGCTGTTTTATTTGGTTTAGGGTTAGGGTTATTTGCTAGCTATTTTATTTGGTTTATTCACTGAGGAGCAATTGTAGGTTTAATTTGTGTTCCGTTTCAAACCTTCTGCCTGTTTTGTATTTTGTCATATAAACGAGTATTCACAGGCACTCGTCTTATACATGTACCTTTATATAATAAATTCGGAGACCAGTGCCTGTGTGTGTATTCATTAATTAACCGTAAAATGAAGAAAAAATAGTATATAAACTCTCATACTTGAATGTTTTTGTTTTATTCCAATTTTCATAAATCTGGGTTTAGTTGTCTTTTATTAGAACTTTTGGTTTCTGATGCTTTATCATGTCATAATAGATTTGGCCTTTCACTTTTTCCAACTGATTTCGTTTTTGAGGAAACCCTGTTTTTATTAGAAATGTTTTCGTTAAGGTATCGCACACACGCCCGTGTGTTCGATGGACACTTCGATTCCTAAAAACACTGGCTGAGTCTTGTTATCATCATAACTTTCCCTCAGCTTTTCATAAGAAGCAGAAAACATGCTTCTATTCAATATTTTTAAAAAATTTACCGGACAAACACTTACGTTTTAATTCAATGTATGTTATGATAAATCCCGAGCAATGCGAAAAAAATATGACTACATGACACACGCTAATTGGATAAACGCCGAGAAGATCGAAATGTTTTCAAAAACACGTGTACCTATTGAGCAACAGAAAACTTGAACAGATACCCATTTCAGCTACTTGATGCAGGGATCTATTTTTAGAACGAAAGGAAATTTCCAATTATAAATATTATAAAAATAGTTTACGCAATGACTGTAAACAGATAAGGGTTAATAACACAAATGGTAGCCAATAAAAGGGTTGAGAACTCATGGTTTTGGCATATAATTGGGTTTTCCTTTGAACTAATTGGGTTATTGAACCCTGCAATGGGCAATTGCATTGGGTTTTTTATTATTTGTATTGCGTGATCACGCAAATACGCAGCTTATCTGGAGCTCTGCACTAGCCAGTCAACACTGAGGTTGTGAGTTCGAACCACGCTTGTGTGAGTGCACTCGACTCCAATCTTAATTGACTAGGATAGTCGGTTTTCCTATCCAAGGTCTGTGGTTTTCTCTGGGCACTCTGGCCTCCTCCACCAATAAAAACGGGACGCCACGAAATAGCCTAAATGCTGTGCTTAAAAGTGGCATTAAAACATCATAAATCAAATCAACTCAAATTATTTTTTAAAATATTTGTAAAAAAACCCTTAAAAATCTAAATCTATATATATGTGCAATGGAGTGGACATTGGATCTCTGTTCTTATATACAGTTTTGGTTGACCACTCCTACATTTCAGGAAAACATGGATTTCCATACTACATGTATACACCATTATTAATAGGTTTTATGAAGTCTCATTTAATTGAAGTTTGCAATATTTGTGACAGGCCAGTAATTTTCAAACTTATTTTAAAAGTCTGATATTCCTATCCAAGTTGCAAAATGATACATGTACATTTATTAGGTCAACATATCTTGTGTTATCTACATATATGTTGTGGTCATGTGACCAAAATAAGATATACATGAACAATGCAACGTACAGGTGACAAAATATTTGCTGCAGAGTTTGATTTTGCTGTGAGGTAAATGTTTATCCTATATTTGATTGGTTATACTAGATTACCACATGTTACATTTGAGTTCTGATGGACTGACAGTGTATTTATTGATTGTGATAGAACTATATTGTGAGAATTTGACAGGTGGTCAGCTCCAATCCAGTACATGCAGAACTATTTTGACTGAAGGGTTTGTGAAATCTTGAAAGCTGTACAAAAATATTATTTGCACTGACAACATTCTACTTCACTATAAAAACAAGTGAACTGCTGCTAAAATAAGTACTCTACTAACTTTGGAAAGCATGGAATTGTTGTCCATATGCTAACATCTACAATGTAACGCCAATATGGTCCAATATATCATTCATACTTTAACCTGATCATTGTTGTATACAAGCTTGACTCTAGTTAACTTAATTCACATATATGTCATCATCTTTATCTTGCATCGTATTTGGTCTAAAAGACAAATGTGACCTAGAGAGTTGTTTATTGGAAGAAGACATGCCACATCTGACAATGTTTCTATGTACATGTATCACTCCTGTACAGAATAATCACCAGTTGATATGTCTTCTTCCTTCCTTTATACATTTGACATGCAGATTCAGGTTTTTGATTCCTTTATGCATTTGACATGCAGATTCAGGTTTTTGATAAAACGTCCCCCAACAAGACAAGAATGAAAGAAGTGGGACTTGTAAAAAATGTTTGTATTAACCATATTTCCTGCTCCCCAAGAGCATCCTGCCTCATCCTCCCTAAATTTGTCTCTGTAAACATGAATGTAACAGGGTTTTTCCTTTAAGTTTACTTTATCTGTCAAATTGTCTTATAGTTATGATGACTGCCTTGACTTGAAAATGAACAAAGAGTTAATGTGCAAGTAATTGTCCTACATCTGAGAGAAATGGTAAGAAAATCGGAAATCAGACAGAAGCTAAAATGCTTTCAGATAATTCTTGTTGGTTTTAATACTTTGTTATGTTGATTTTATTGAATTTAGTATTTTTGGGATATTTTGTGTAAAACCTACATGGATAGTTCACAGACAAAATTGATTAACTCATAGTTTTTGATGACTGCTTTAATAAGGGAGGTTCATTCGAATAGGTTGGGTTACATATGTAAATTAATTATTTTTAAACCAGATTATCAATACAGTATATTTAAACCAGTTGAGCAATTTATACTCCCTAAAAGATTTGATTTTAAATCAAATAATTTAGGGTTTGCCAAAGCAAAACAAGAACTTTTCCATACAAATTGTTAGAAAAAGGATTAAAAGTTGTTGTTTATGTTTGACGACTTATACATTCTCCAATCTTATTGATAGATGTATTACGCAATTAAAATATTATTTCTCCATATAACCATGATAACAGTGATTACATAATGTTCTATTGATATTTTACAGGTGATGAAGTGAAAGTTATTAAACCTAAGGTAGAAGTCAAAAAAACACCTCAGGTAAGCACAGGTGAAAACCTGTATAATAAGACCTTCAGAATATCAAAATATAGGTCACGAGAGCAAATAAAAGGGTGAATTAAGAGTCTTGTAAAAAATTGAATCACAAAAAAAAGTTTTGAAAAGACAGCTGAAAACTGTAAATGTTAAATGTGATGACAGATGTGAACTGGTTGACACTGTAATGACTAAGTTAACAGCATAATAACAAGACTAAACTTTTATTCAATTGTTGAGATTTTAATTGTACAGACTTCAGTGTAGAACTTGCAATGTGTAAAATACACTTAATTCATTTTAATTTTTATGCTTCAATGAAAAACCAACTACCTATACCTTTATCTGTAGATCATAAAAACAATGAAAAACAAACTACCTATATCTTTATCTGTAGATCATAAAAACAATGAAAAACCAACCACCTATTTCTTTATCTGTAGATCATAAAAACAATGAAAAACAAACCACCTATACCTTTATCTGTAGATCATAAAAACAATGATTAACCAACTACCTATTTCATCATAAAAACAATGAAAAACAAACTACCTATACCTTTATCTGTAGATCATAAAAACAATGAAAAACCAACTACCTATTTCTTTATCTGTAGATCATAAAAACAATGAAAAACCAACTACCTATATCTTTATCTGTAGATCATAAAAACAATGAAAAACCAACTACCTATTTCTTTATCTGTAGATCATAAAAACAATGAAAAACAAATTACCTATACCTTTATCTGTAGATCATAAAAACAATGAAAAACCAACTACCTATATCTTTATCTGTAGATCATAAAAACAGTGAAAAACCAACTACCTATACCTTTATCTGTAGATCATAAAAACAATGAAAAACCAACTACCTATTTCTTTATCTGTAGATCATAAAAACAATGAAAAACAAATTACCTATACCTTTATCTGTAGATCATAAAAACAATGAAAAACCAACTACCTATATCTTTATCTGTAGATCATAAAAACAATGAAAAACCAACTACCTATACCTTTATCTGTAGATCATAAAAACAATGAAAAACAAACTACCTATACCTTTATCTGTAGATCATAAAAACAATGAAAAATAAACCACCTATTTCTTTATCTGAAGATCATAAAAACAATGAAAAACAAAGATCATAAAAACAATGAAAAACAAACTACCTATATCTTTATCTGTAGATCATAAAAACAATGAAAAACCAACTACCTATTTCTTTATCTGTAGATCATAAAAACAATGAAAAACAAATTACCTATACCTTTATCTGTAGATCATAAAAACAATGAAAAACCAACTACCTATATCTTTATCTGTAGATCATAAAAACAGTGAAAAACCAACTACCTATACCTTTATCTGTAGATCATAAAAACAATGAAAAACCAACTACCTATTTCTTTATCTGTAGATCATAAAAACAATGAAAAACAAATTACCTATACCTTTATCTGTAGATCATAAAAACAATGAAAAACCAACTACCTATATCTTTATCTGTAGATCATAAAAACAGTGAAAAACCAACTACCTATACCTTTATCTGTAGATCATAAAAACAATGAAAAACAAACTACCTATACCTTTATCTGTAGATCATAAAAACAATGAAAAATAAACCACCTATTTCTTTATCTGAAGATCATAAAAACAATGAAAAACAAAGATCATAAAAACAATGAAAAACAAACTACCTATATCTTTATCTGTAGATCATAAAAACAATGAAAAACAAACTACCTATACCTTTATCTGTAGATCATAAAAACAATGAAAAACAAACTACCTATACCTTTATCTGTAGATCATAAAAACAATGAAAAACCAACTACCTATTTCTTTATCTGTAGATCATAAAAACAATGAAAAACCAACTACCTATACCTTTATCTGTAGATCATAAAAACAATGAAAAACCAACTACCTATACCTTTATCTGTAGATCATAAAAACAATGAAAAACCAACTACCTATTTCTTTATCTGTAGATCATAAAAACAATGAAAAACAAACCACCTATTTCTTTATCTGTAGATCATAAAAACAGTGAAAAACCAACTACCTATTTCTTTATCTGTAGATCATAAAAACAATGAAAAACCAACTACCTATTTCTTTATCTGAAGATCATAAAAACAATTGAAAACCAACTACCTATACCTTTATCTGTAGATCATAAAAACAATGAAAAACCAACTACCTATACCTTTATCTGTAGATCATAAATACAATGAAAAACCAACTACCTATATCTTTATCTGTAGATCATAAAAACAATGAAAAACCAACTACCTATGTCTTTATCTGTAGATCATAAAAACAATGGAAAACCAACTACCTATTTCTTTATCTGTAGATCATAAAAACAATGAAAAACAACTACCTATTTCTTTATCTGAAGATCATAAAAACAATGGAAAACCAACTACCTATATCTTTATCTGTAGATCATAAAAACAATGAAAAACCAACTACCTATATCTTTATCTGTAGATCATAAAAACAATGAAAAACCAACTACCTATATCTTTATCTGTAGATCATAAAAACAATGAAAAACCAACTACCTATTTCTTTATCTGTAGATCATAAAAACAATGAAAAACCAACTACCTATATCTTTATCTGTAGATCATAAAAACAATGAAAAACCAACTACCTATATCTTGAAAAACCAACTACCTATATCTTTATCTGTAGATCATAAAAACAATGAAAAACCAACTACCTATATCTTTATCTGTAGATCATAAAAACAATGAAAAACCAACTACCTATTTCTTTATCTGTAGATCATAAAAACAATGAAAAACCAACTACCTATATCTTTATCTGTAGATCATAAAAACAATGAAAAACCAACTACCTATATCTTTATCTGTAGATCATAAAAACAATGATTAACCAACTACCTATTTCTTTATCTGTAGATCATAAAAACAATGAAACACCAACTACCTATATCTTTATCTGTAGATCATAAAAACAATGATTAACCAACTACCTATACCTTTATCTGTAGATCATAAAAACAATGAAAAACCAACTACCTATACCTTTATCTGTAGATCATAAATACAATGAAAAACCAACTACCTATACCTTTATCTGTAGATCATAAAAACAATGAAAAACCAACTACCTATATCTTTATCTGTAGATCATAAAAACAATGAAAAACAAATTACCTATACCTTTATCTGTAGATCATAAAAACAATGAAAAACCAACTACCTATATCTTTATCTGAAGATCATAAAAACAATTGAAAACCAACTACCTATACCTTTATCTGTAGATCATAAAAACAATGAAAAACCAACTACCTATACCTTTATCTGTAGATCATAAATACAATGAAAAACCAACTACCTATACCTTTATCTGTAGATCATAAATACAATGAAAAACCAACTACCTATATCTTTATCTGTAGATCATAAAAACAATGAAAAACCAACTACCTATATCTTTATCTGTAGATCATAAAAACAATGAAAAACCAACTACCTATATCTTTATCTGTAGATCATAAAAACAATGAAACACCAACTACCTATTTCTTTATCTGTAGATCATAAAAACAATGAAAAACCAACTACCTATATCTTTATCTGTAGATCATAAAAACAATGAAAAACCAACTACCTATATCTTTATCTGTAGATCATAAAAACAATGATTAACCAACTACCTATTTCTTTATCTGTAGATCATAAAAACAATGAAACACCAACTACCTATATCTTTATCTGTAGATCATAAAAACAATGATTAACCAACTACCTATACCTTTATCTGTAGATCATAAAAACAATGAAAAACCAACTACCTATACCTTTATCTGTAGATCATAAATACAATGAAAAACCAACTACCTATACCTTTATCTGTAGATCATAAAAACAATGAAGAAAAACCAACTACCTATACCTTTATCTGTAGATCATAAATACAATGAAAAACCAACTACCTATACCTTTATCTGTAGATCATAAAAACAATGAAAAACCAACTACCTATATCTTTATCTGTAGATCATAAAAACAATGAAAAACAAATTACCTATACCTTTATCTGTAGATCATAAAAACAATGAAAAACCAACTACCTATTTCTTTATCTGAAGATCATAAAAACAATTGAAAACCAACTACCTATACCTTTATCTGTAGATCATAAAAACAATGAAAAACCAACTACCTATACCTTTATCTGTAGATCATAAAAACAATGAAAAACCAACTACCTATGTCTTTATCTGTAGATCATAAAAACAATGGAAAACCAACTACCTATTTCTTTATCTGTAGATCATAAAAACAATGAAAAACAACTACCTATTTCTTTATCTGAAGATCATAAAAACAATGGAAAACCAACTACCTATATCTTTATCTGTAGATCATAAAAACAATGAAAAACCAACTACCTATATCTTTATCTGTAGATCATAAAAACAATGAAAAACCAACTACCTATTTCTTTATCTGTAGATCATAAAAACAATGAAAAACCAACTACCTATATCTTTATCTGTAGATCATAAAAACAATGAAAAACCAACTACCTATATCTTTATCTGTAGATCATAAAAACAATGATTAACCAACTACCTATTTCTTTATCTGTAGATCATAAAAACAATGAAAAACCAACTACCTATATCTTTATCTGTAGATCATAAAAACAATGAAAAACCAACTACCTATATCTTTATCTGTAGATCATAAAAACAATGAAAAACCAACTACCTATTTCTTTATCTGTAGATCATAAAAACAATGAAAAACCAACTACCTATATCTTTATCTGTAGATCATAAAAACAATGAAAAACCAACTACCTATATCTTTATCTGTAGATCATAAAAACAATGATTAACCAACTACCTATTTCTTTATCTGTAGATCATAAAAACAATGAAAAACAACTACCTATTTCTTTATCTGTAGATCATAAAAACAATGAAAAACAAACTACCTATACCTTTATCTGTAGATCATAAAAACAATGAAAAACCAACTACCTATACCTTTATCTATATCTTTATCTGTAGATCATAAAAACAATGAAAAACCAACTACCTATACCTTTATCTGTAGATCATAAAAACAATGAAAAACCAACTACCTATACCTTTATCTGTAGATCATAAAAACAATGAAAAACCAACTACCTATACCTTTATCTGTAGATCATAAAAACAATGAAAAACAAACTCCCTATACCTTTATCTGTAGATCATAAAAACAATGGAAAACCAACTACCTATTTCTTTATCTGTAGATCATAAAAACTATCCCCATAACAACAAATTTATGTTCCCCCAAAATAACAATTTATCATGGAAACACCATGTAAGGGATTAGTTTCAATTTTTACTGTATTGTTCAAAGCTTCATCGAAATTTGATTTTCAGATGGAAAAAAATTAAGAATGTGTATTCTCTCTATTTAATAGGCTAGCAAATAAATTTCTTCCTATACAATACATGTACATGATGTATGTTAATAATATTCATTGATTGTTTAATATTTTATTTAACATGTGTTAAACAGCACATCACTATAAAACAAATAAACAATCTTTTTTGTAGGCTTCCTCTGCTAGTCTAAGTGATGAGAATTGGCCAGCATTACATGAAGTAACCGAGGTAGGTCTTACATACACAGAATGTAGGTTTAGAGAAAAGACATTGTAAAAAAATATTGGAATAGGTATATTGTAAACATGATAAAATATGACCAAGGTTGTGAAGATGATGTTATCTATCCGTGTTTCACCTGAGTAAAATGATTACACCTGATGATTCTGATCCACATAAAAGGTATCTATCCTTTGGTCAATAAGGGAAAACATTGTTGTCATGCTTACCCTAACATACTAATGAACAATTTAGAATGTTTTGATTCCGCACCATTTAACAGGTTTAATTTAATATTGTTAAGTATCGAAACAAAAATTTGTCTATTTATCATGTGTTCATAATTGTCCAAAATGTACTATATTTATAGACTCAGACATCAAAGAAACCAATGAAAACTGCTGTTACAAATCAACCGTCTGCTGGCTCATCAGGCAGCCAATCACAAGGCAGTGATTCAGGGGGAGAAGATTCCTCAAAGGAAAATAAAGATACGTCCAGTAATAATGGAGATGGTCCTGGAACTCCTAGGCGTAGCCGAGGAATCCGCAGTAAGTATTTATTTGTTAACAAATACTTATTATTAATAATTTTATATCCTGGAACTGCTGGTCTCAGCTTAGAAAAAAATGGCAATTTGCAAGTTACTGCAAGACAACATTTCGAATCCAAAGAACAAAACAATTTTGTTTAAACAAACAAAACCCACATTGGAAATGAATGAGTACTTCTTTCCACAAGGTCTCACTCGAGTTGCCACTTGTGGCCTTCAAAGAGCAATAACTTAAACTTGAATTACAGTGTTTTTTATACGACCGCAAAAATTGAAAATCTTTTGGTCGTATTTTGGTATCACGTTGGCGGCGTCCGAAGACTTTTGGTTTTCGCACTATAACTTTAGTATAAGTAAATAGAAATCTATGAAATTTAAACACAAGGTTTATGACCATAAAAGGAAGGTTGGGATTGATTTTGGAAGTTTGGTCCCAACACAGGGTTGGCAAAGTATTACCAGCCCGGGAATTCCCGGGTGGGAAAACCTGGGTTTTACCGGGCTGGGCAATACTCCCAGAAATGGGGAATACTGGGCATTACTGGGCAATATGATTTTTTTAGCTTACTTTAACACAAAATAGTAAAGTCTTGGTGTAGTTTCATAGTATTACAGCTAAATATATACTTTTTATACAGATAACCATTGACAGTCATTTCTAAAATAATGAAAAATTCAATTGCATTCCCTTCTATCATTGTCTATGTAGACAGAATACAAGATTTTCACATTTAAGGAAACCTTGTTTATTACCAAGCACTGTTTCAATAATCCATACTTTAAAAAAAATATTTATTGCAATGTTTAACTGAATTGTTAATTTCAAATGTTATACATTCATATTGCTAAATAAACATCCTAAGGGGTCATGCCATTAACACTTATAGAATTGAAAGGGATGATTATTGTTAAATAAACAAATCTGCATTCTAATCTGAATAATTACTTACTAATTAGTGACAGTACATATACATTTTTTAAATGTAATTTTTCTTACATGTAATTGTTAGTTCTTAAATAAGAGTTATATTTATTCAAAAAAGAGTTTTTGCTTTATATTTACAGTTTTATCAATCCAGACAAACAAAAAAGGTTATATATAAATATCTTTAATGTATAACATTTGTGTTTGATCACTGAATCCTCTATAAAATTCAGATCAGTATTTTATATTACCCAGTATTGCCCAGTATTACCCACTAAAACCCAGTAAAACCCGGATTTTCCCAGTATTTCCCACTGGACTGGGCAATACTCATAAAACCCGGGTGTCTGCCTGGCATGGTTCATCTGACCTTGACCTCATTTTCAAGGTTCATTGGTCTTTGTTTAGTTATCTTGGTCAATGTTAAGTTTATGTGACAGTTGTAATAAAGCTTAGCTTTATACTTAGGACTATCAACATAATATCAATGATTAGTATAGAAGGCGAGACATTTCAGTGTGTGCACTCTTGTTTTCTGTAAAAATTCTGTTCTGAGAATCTTCCTCCAATTCAGGAGAACCTCAATTGATGAGTAATTATCCACTAAAATAAAAGTTAATGTATCTGAACACTTACAATGTGACATTTAGTATATGATTAGTAGTTTTCCATTAATACTAGATTTTGTGTACCAACATAATCATTGTAATGGTAAAAAAATAAATTTAAATTAAATTAAAAATGTTGCATTTTGTAGTTTAAACCTATTTATTCATGGAATTTACAAATATTTCAAATTTAGGATTTGGAAACAAGCTTCACACAGTTTACATCAGTCATATTGTTTTTTATTAGTACCTGTATCCCTGTGATGAGATATGTAACTGGGAACTTTATCAATGGAAATTTAAAACTGAATAGATTTTTCAGTCCAAACTTTCTTAAGAAAAAACTTTAAAATCTTAGAGTACTGTCACAAAAAATGGAAAATGGCCCTAGCCTGCAGTTCAGTGGTACACAATTAAGATTTCAAAAAATATTGTAGTTGTTGTGAAATAACAGAATTCAGTTGAATTAAGTTGAGATAATTAACTATCAACTGTAATCAAATGTTTAGATTTAGAAGATGCTGATCTCTTCCATTGGTCCAAATTGAATCCTAAACTAGGAAACAAAATTACATTAAACAACAATTGATTTCAACATTGTCAACCTTTCTACATGTTCTAGCTGTTCTTTTTTCATTCTTTATATGAAGACTATCAAAAGATACATCCCCACCCCCTCCAAAAAAAATAATTAAATAGAAACAAGGGCCGTCTTTCCCCTCAGAGCTATTCAGCTCTTTGATTAATTCAACTCAGTTATTTTATTGTTGTTGTTACTTTTGTTTATGTCACAAGTATAATGTTACTTATATGACAAATAAAGATTATATTATTAATGAAAGAATTAAAGCTTTTAGTCATACTTATTAGTTTTACTTTTAAGTAATAACATAACTAATTTGTAGCTTCCAAGCAGAAATGGGTTCCATTAGATATTGAACCAAAAGGTCGTAGAAGTCGTAGTCAGGGGAGACTACCTAATGGACGTGGAAAGTTTGACCGAAGACCAGACAGTAGAGGAGAAATCAGAGGTAAGACACCAGCCAACTATAATGTTCATACTTCCAAAGTCTGCATACATGGAAGATGCCCACAAAAAAAATTTATAATTAGTTGAAGTGAAGTTTGTTATTCACTTCTACCCAAGACATCTTTAAAATTCATGATTCACTTCTACCCAAGACATCTACAAAATTCATGATTCACTTCTAACCAAGACATCTACAACATTCGTGATTCACTTCTACCCAAGACATCTACAAAATTTGTGATTCACTTCTTTCACTTCTACCCAAGACATCTACAAAATTTGTGATTCACTTCTACCCAAGACATCTACAAAATGTGTGATTCACTTCTACCCAAGACATCTATAAAATTTCTCTCCCGTGAAAAATAATTATAAGACTTAATATGAGTCACCTAATTTCTGTTTGACAAGACTTTGAATTTTGGTGAATGCAGGATGAAAAATTTATGTCACATTTTCTCCTGTACTAATGAATTAATGAAATGCTGGACTTCAAATTTATTTGACATTTGTTAGTGATAATAGCACAACAAACAGCGTTTTATAAGCCAAAGCAACAAGTGATCATTTATAAATAAGTGTGATGTAAGCAGACACATCACATGATTGATTATTGGAAATAAATCAATTTTCCATCATCTCTCTTATAAAGATACTGGTTACAACATTGATATTACTACTCTGTTAACCAACGATAAATGCTGGGTGTAATACAACGTGTAAATCGTATGAAATAAACGTTTATTTGTATCTGTAAAACATTACTCAAAGAGTGGTAAGAATGGTGAGAATAGTTTTAAATTTAATACAAAAATTCTGGGGTCAATAATTACCCTTTCCATATGTTTGCTTAGCTTTGCCAGGATCACCAGTGAGACTACTGACACATACCCAAATATACTGACAGATGCCAACTAATTATGATCATGGGTAAACATGTGTACAAGTTGTAAGAGTTGTGATGATTTCTTGGAGTACATTTGATGGATAAAATGTATAGAAGTAAGGAAAGGGAAAGAAAATATGTTTCAATTAATCAAGGTCAAAGTCAAATTGGCTAAAAATATCAGTATATGGAATGAAATTCTTTAAAAAACAATAAAGGACTCAAAGATCTGACTGAAGAGTGAAAGGCTTATATTAAAGGGAGTTTCTGTAAATTAAGTCTCTGAAAGTTCTAGTGTAAACTATCCAAATTTGTCCTGTTTGTTTCTAATAGGGAATAAAGATTGAAAATTGTTTGGATCTCTCAACAAACATAAATCAAACGTGTGGATTGCTTATATCTCAAAATCTTGACCAGTTATAGATAGTCAATTCACAACAAATAGGGGTTATTGCCCTTGAAAAATGTTTTTGTCTAAGTTTTCACAGAAACTAGATTACATATAGATAGAACGTATAAAAAACTAAAAAAAATGTTCAGCAAAATAAAATTTAATAAAGAGTCAATATATCCGAAGTGGGAAATTGACCCCTTATTGCCCTTGACCATGTTGACAGATGATATTAATCCATTTTTACATTTTTTGCAGAAAAAATATATATCAAAGATGAATTATTTTTGAAACAAAGATGTTGATTGACCTCTTACAGGGGTTTTGTCATTATATGGCGATTCAACACAGATTTGAATTTTTTGCAGAAATGTTATTTGAAAGAGAGAAACTGTTAACATATGAAATTTTCCAAGGGATCAGATATTTTTCTTGAAAGATTGATTTTTTTCCTCTAATCTTTATATTATGCCAATTATCTCAAAAACTCAAAATCCAAAAATACATAGGAGGAAACTATTAAACTGTTTAAGTTATCATAAAAATCAATCTACAAAAATGACATAAGAAAAGATAAAATTAAGGAAAACATGAATAAGTGCAGTTATGATACATATGAATATGGAAATGCTATATTTTTACCAGATGAGGTTTCAGGGTCTTGTATTTAAGATGGCATTTATAAAAGTTTCTTTTTTTCAAGTTTCAGTAGCACAAATCAAACTGCACATTTCTTTTTTTCTTCATCATAAATCATTGGTACAAGAACATAAGTATGTGAATGAAATTGGTTTGGCCTTAAATTGAAGTGATTTTGTATAATTTCCTGGAGATAAATCATGCATGTTCTTATTTTCACCCTGAGGACAAACAATAGTGTTTTGAGATGTTCCCTTTTGTATGATTGACAGTATGAGATGGTCCCTCTAATGTCTTTTTGTCTGATTGATGGTTTTGGAAACCACATTTAGGTCATGATTTGATGATTACCTGGGCTGGTTTGACCTAAAGTGAATTTTGACCATATGGAATTAAGATAAAATGATGTCCTTATGTCTTTATCATCAAGGCTTACAAAATCTAGTTCATACGAAAGGTAGGTAACACATCATTTGTTGATGAGGTGTCAGGTGGGCAGTTATTACGATCAGGTCTAACACGTCCTACAATATTCTCATTTACATACCGCATGCTTATAGATTTTTAATAGACATCTTTCTGAATATTCTAAAACTTGGGTACCTATGCTTATTTTCATTCTAGAAATACTTGAAATGTAGTTGCACAGAAATTAACACTTGAAATAAATATTTGCTCCCCAGGTGTCAGTTAATTACATTGACTTGTTCTTAATGTTGTCCATGTGTCTATCACAATGTTTATAATATCTGTCATGTCTGTCAGAGAGGTGTTGTAAGGACACCCTAAACTGTACAAATTATCACATCTTGTCTTCATTCATTGTCACATATCTCCGGCAAATATAATTTATAAAATTACAGATTTTGTTAACATTTATTGTATAACCAAGAAAAAAAATCGTTAATTGAATGTTTGAAAAAGTTTTTAATTCCAAATTAAATAATCTGATTTCTAAAGGGGAACAAAAACATTTGATTTTTTGTTAATGCTGATTCTAATAAATTTTAAAAAAAAAATGACTTTGTTTCTGTATGTCAATTTTCAGTGAAAGTCGACTTGTACCTGACTTTGAACATGATTTTTGTGATACTGTTAATACACATCTTACAGGATTTTCCTTGTTGTAAATGACAGGTTTATATATTTATACTTGTACCAGGAAAAGTCCTAAACAGTATATATATATCAGTAATTTGTGACAATTTTTTCGGTCTTGATGTTTGGAAATATCTTAACAAGATTTTTGAGTACAGAAATGAGACTTTTGGAATTAGGCCACATATACCTTGTGATATTTGCATGCCACAGTACACATTCAGTGTATTTATTTCTTTTTGATTCCTAATAAAAATTATAACAATATTTTGTTGTATATTTAACTTGCATTGCAAATGTGTATCTCTTATTTTGATTTTTTTTATTCAAATTAAATTTGGTGTTTTCATTAGCAAATCATTTTGTACGGAGTTGAGTAGGTTGGGGTATTATTTAAGCTCACTGTACTTTTAATTTATGAGGATTGTATTAGAATGTTGAGTAAGAATTTTTCAAATGTTTATATTTTGATGACAAAAAGTGTAACATAAAAATGATTATAGATAAGTTTCTAACTCGAACTAGTGACTGACTTAAGGGGAGGGGGAATAGCCCTTGAATGGAACTTCAAATGTGTGATAAAGAAATATTTTTTAAAGTATTACTCCAAACATAAGCTTGCCTGGGGGGCCCTCTTTTTCAAAATCCTGAATCTGTACCTAGAAAAAATCTCCCACTAAAAAAATTGTCTTCAGTTAGTTAAGGGGAAGGTTGAGATTTCAAAAATCTAGCAACACTGTGATGTTTTTTATGCCCCACCTACGATAGTAGAGGGGCATTATATTTTCTGGTCTGTGCGTCCTTCCCTCTGTTAGTCTGTCCGTCTGTTCATCCCACTTAAGGTTACAGTTTTTGGTCAAGGTAGTTTTTGATGAAGCTGAAGTCCAATCAACTTGAAACTTAGTACACATGTTCCTTATGATATGATCTTTCTTATTTTAAAACCAAATTAGACTTTTGACCCCATTTTCATGGTCCACTGAACATAGAAATTAAAATTGTGAGTTTCCGGTTAAAGTTTTGGCGAGGTAGTTTTCAATGAAGTTAAAGTCCAATCAACTTGAAACTTAGAACACGTTCCCTTTTGGTTGATCTTTTTACTTTTAAGGCCAAATTAGATTTTTTACCCATTGAACATGGAAAATGATAATGCGAGTGGGGCATCTGTGTACTTTGGACACATTCTTGTTTGTCATTAAGTTGCTGTCTTTGACATTGACCTATTCCCTACATGTTATTTTAAATTATATTCCAGTAACAACTAGTTTGCACTGATATAAGTACATAAAAAATGACAAATTACATGTCAGTAACACATCTGTTGTTAGATTTAAAACAAAAATCAATTTCAACGATAAAATGATAAATATTTAGTGAGCTTACATGAAATGTATTATTGAGACATCAAATGTATTATTAAATGAATTTTATATGAAGAAATACCACCTTAACTTTAAAAGACTTGACTATATTGTAGATAAGCTTTTTTAGCTCACCTGGCCCGAAGGGCCAAGTGAGCTTTTCCCATCACTTGGCGTCCGGCGTCCGTCGTCCGTCGTCGTTAACTTTTACAAAAATCTTCTCCTCTGAAACTACTGGGCCAAATTAAACCAAACTTGGCCACAATCATCATTGGGGTATCTAGTTTAAAAAATGTGTGGCGTGACCCGGCCAACCAACCAAGATGGCCGCCATGGCTAAAAATAGAACATAGGGGTAAAATGCAGTTTTTGGCTTATTACTCAAAAACCAAAGCATTTAGAGCAAATCTGACATGGGGTAAAATTGTTTATCAGGTCAAGATCTATCTGCCCTCAAATTTTCAGATGAATCCGACAACCCGTTATTGGGTTGCTGCCCCTGAACTGGTAATTTTAGGGAATTTTTGCTGTTTTTGGCTATTATCTTGAATATTATTATAGATAGAGATAAACTGTAACAGCAATAATGTTCAGCAAAGTAAGATTTACAAATAAGTCAACATGACCAAAATGGTCAGTTGACCCCTTTAGGAGTTATTGACCTTTATAGTCAATTTTTAACCATTTTTCGTAAATCTTAGTTATCTTTTACAAAAATCTTCTCCTCTGAAACTACTGGGCCAAATTAAACCAAACTTGGCCACAATCATCCTTGGGGTATTTAATTGAAAAAAATGTGTCCGGTGACCCGGCCATCCAACCAAAATGGCTGCCACGTCTAAAAATAGAACATAGGGGTAAAATGCAGTTTTTGGCTTATAACTCAAAAGCCGAAGCATTTAGAGAAAATCTGACATGTTGAATTGTCTATCAGGTCAAGATCTATTTGCCCTGATATTTTCACATGGATCGGATAACCTGTTGTTAGGTTACTGCCCAGAGTTGGTAATTTTAAGGAAATTTTGCCGTTTTTTGTTATTATCTTGAATATTATTATAGATAGAGATAAACTGTAAATAGCAATAATGTTCAGCAAAACAAGATCTACAAATAAGTTTTCATGACCAAAATAGTCAATTGACCCCTTAAGGAGTTATTGCCCTTTATAGTTAATTTTTAGCATTTTTCATAAATTTTTGTAAATTTTTAGAAAATATTTTCCACTGTAATTACTGGGCCAAGTTCATTATAGATAGAGATAATTGTACCAACAAGAATGTTCAGTAAAGTAAGATCTACAAACACATCACCATCACCAAAACACAATTATGTCATGAATTTATCTGTGTCCCTTGTTTAATATGCACATAGACCAAGGTGAGCGACACAGCCTCTTGAGAGCCTCTAGTTTGTTATTATCTTGAATATTATTATAGATAGAGATAAACTGTATACAGCAATAACGTTCAGCAAAATAAGATCTACAAATAAGTTTTCATGACCAAAATAGTCAATTGACCCCTTAAGGAGTTATTGCCCTTTATAGTTAATTTTTAACATTTTTCATAAATTTTTGTAAATTTGTAGAAAATATTTTCCACTGTAATTACTGGGCCAAGTTCATTATAGACAAGAGATATTTGTAGCAACAAGAATGTTCAGTAAAGTAAGATCTACAAACACATCACTATCACCAAAACACAATTATGTCATGAATTTATCTGTGTCCATTATTTAATATGCACAATACCAAGGTGAGCGACACAGGCTCTTTAGAGCCTCTAGTTCTTGTTTCCTGCTTCTGTGATTGTGCTGATACATTGTATTTCATATAGTCCAGCTCTGAATTTTCTGAAGAAATACTGTAAATTTGGAAATTATTGCATGCATTTATTATTGGGATTTTGTCATTTTTGACTAATATTGCCATTTGAATTTTTACAATGTTGAGAAAAATCCAGCTTTTATCATATAAAAAATTTTAAAATGCGACTTTCAATTTTTTCGAATATAATAAAAACATAGCAATAATTTTTCGCAATAATAAAAACATAGCAATAATATCTGAATTTACAGTATATTGTTATCTATGAGAATGTGGCTGGTTCTGAAATGTTTTCAACAAAAAAAGATCTTGTATGTTGTAAATAAACTCATCATAGATACCAAGTCTAAATTTAGTATATACGCCAGACGCTTGTTTCGTCTACAAAAAACTCATCAGTGACGCTCGATTCCCAAAAAGTTTAAAAGGCCAAATAAAGTATGAAGTTGAAGAGTAATACAGAGTACACCATATATAATTACAGGTTCTGATGGGAGAAACTGGAGAGATGATATGCGTCCACCAAGTCCAAGAGATGGCAGAGGTGGTTTTGGTGGTTTTAGACGAGGCAGAGGAGGGCGTGGCCGTGGAGCTAGAGGAAGAGGTCGAGGAAGAGATTTTGGGCCAGGAGACTTAGTGGGTTAGTATTGTCAAAAGTACTTAGATCCTCAGAACTCGAGTAGACAGAATTAGCAAAAATATTTTACTGTCAGTAGACTTGGTTTAGTTATGCTCAAAATGCTTATGTCCAGGAGGCTTTTATGTATTGATTTGTAGGAGGATTGATGGGTATGATTTTAGGTCACCTGACCCAGTACTCTTAAGTGATTTGTAGGAGGATTGATGGGTATGATTTTAGGTCACCTGACCCAGTACTCTAAGTGATTTGTAGGAGGATTGATGGGTATGATTTTAGGTCACCTGACCCAGTACTCTAAGTGATTTGTAGGAGGATTGATGGGTATGATTTTAGGTCACCTGACCCAGTACTCTAAGTGATTTGTAGGAGGATTGATGGGTATGATTTTAGGTCACCTGACCCAGTACTCTTAAGTGATTTGTAGGAGGATTGATGGGTATGATTTTAGGTCACCTGACCCAGTACTCTAAGTGATTTGTAGGAGGATTGATGGGTATGATTTTAGGTCACCTGACCCAGTACTCTAAGTGATTTGTAGGAGGATTGATGGGTATGATTTTAGGTCACCTGACCCAGTACTCTTAAGTGATTTGTAGGAGGATTGATGGGTATGATTTTAGGTCACCTGACCCAGTACTCTAAGTGATTTGTAGGAGGATTGATGGGTATGATTTTAGGTCACCTGACCCAGTACTCTAAGTGATTTGTAGGAGGATTGATGGGTATGATTTTAGGTCACCTGACCCAGTACTCTAAGTGATTTGTAGGAGGATTGATGGGTATGATTTTAGGTCACCTGACCAAGTACTCTAAGTGATTTGTAGGAGGATTGATGGGTATGATTTTAGGTCACCTGACCCAGTACTCTAAGTGATTTGTAGGAGGATTGATGGGTATGATTTTAGGTCACCTGACCCAGTACTCTAAGTAAAATTTAATCTGCAAGACTCTTTTGTGTATTGACCATGGATATTGATAAAATTGAGAATGGAAATGGAGAATGTGCCAAAGAGACAACAACCCGACCATAGAGCAGACAACAGCAGAAGGTCACCAACAGGTCTTCAATGCAACGAGAAATTCTCGCACCCGGAGTCGTCCTTCAGCTGGCCCCTAAACAAAGATATACTGGTTCAGTGGACCACATATTTTGATTTAAATTCCAAATAATATTTCCACTGTTAGATCCCAAAGTAGACTGTACTATATAAAAGCATACATCGTTTGGTAGCATATCATTGAATTCCTTATTTACATAAAATGATTTAAAAAGTGAATCAAATTATATTACAATCTTATCCATTTATTTGTTCATGAATTTTCATGTAAGTGGTCTAACTTAGTTTTCATTTATGTGAAAAAAGCTCTCAATTATAATTTTGGTGTGTTGAAAATAATAATTATTGTGTTAATATAAAGTTTATAAGTCACCTGCGATCAGCTGAGCAAGATTCATTTGAACATGTATCTAATTATTGAATGTCTTTGGATAACAATTAATAGATCAGATTCTATAATTATGTCTTCAATTTTATGTTACAGGTCAAGATGTGAAATATTTCAGTGCAGAATTTAATAATGAGACATTTTATGCTGAGCCATCTTCGGCCCCTTCCACTGAGAGAGGAAGTGGTGGAGGATTTAGAGGGACAGTTTATTTCAATCCCTCTTTTGTTGATGAGACTGTCTTGAAAGATTTAGTTAAAAAACAAATGTAGGTGTTTCTTGTTATAGTGTTGTTAAGAAGAGTACCTCAATAATGAATTTTAAACATAATTGTCTCAAGACATGTTTCGTTTAAAGGTCTTGAAAAGAAGGTGTACAACTTAATATTGTTTTTTGTATGAAACCAGATGTGATGCACTGTAATTTGGTAGTTTTACACCATAATGACTCAGGGGTGTTTAAAAACAAAACACATAGCACTTAATAATTATTAATTGTAAAATATTGTTAATACATTAAAAGAATGTAAGTGATTTTCTAAAACTGCCTCTTTAAGTTGTTGCACCTCTCCAAACTTGTATGACATTAAAGAAATGAATTTGCTGTTTGTATGTTTACAGAGAATACTACTTCAGTGAAGACAATTTACAGAGAGATTTCTTCTTAAGAAGGAGAATGGACAAAGAAGGCTGGATCCCTATCAGTCTCATAGCAAGTTTCCATAGAGTTCAAGCTCTAACTCAGGATGTAGCACTTATTATTAAGGTAATTAATTTGTTGTCATGGATAAAAACTGCTGGATATGTATTGAGAGATCCTAGTCCTGATTGAACTCAGAATGTAGCTTCTATTGTAAAGGAAAAATACCACTATATAATTCAGTCTGCGACGTTAACCACAAGCCCGATGCCCCAGACTAATAATGTTCAGCTCGGACTAGTAAATTTTATTTATCGCTAGCCTGACTGGACTAGTAAGAAATAAAACATCCTTTCTATGTTATTTGAAATTTTAACATATTTGAAGTTCAAATTGACAAGTAATGCAGAAAAGATCGTCAAATCAATGTGTTGCGAAGACTAAACTATCGAGATCGATAATTGTACATTTATACCGTGGAAGTGAAACAGAAACGAAAACTAGTCGCATTAGTTCTGGTTACTCTGTCTGTCTTATAACCAGTAGAAAGTGGACCAACACGGACACATTAAATTTTCTGATAATGATGGCAATTGATTATAAAATGAAAAGCCTATCAAGTTTTTCCCCGATTATGTTGTAAAAATGTTTTAGTTTACTTCTAATAATCAATAAAGTTATTAAAATAGATTTATGTCATGATGAGTTATCTTAACAACATCTGTTGGTACACTTCGATTTTCTTTGGTTATTAGAAAGACCGGAGACCATGTGTAATCAGAGCAACTTAAAAATGCTTCAATGTACCGACGGGGCAAAGCCAGGAAAGGCTATAAAACGAAAGAGATCAAATGATGACGTTTCTAAACAACAAAAAAAACTGTTGATGGATAAGTTGAGATCTAATGATGATAAAAGTAAATTAAAATCAAACCTTACCCCTCTAACTCAAACTTTGAATTTAGAAAATTAATTACAAAACTTAGAATCAGTGACCATTCATTATTAATTGAAAAAGGAAGGCATTTTCAAATTCATCGCGAAGAGAGACTTTGCAAAAAAAATGCAAAGAACTAGATGATCATGATTATGAGAAACATTTCTTAATTTCTCACAATTCAAATATTAGATTAACATATTTTGATTGCATTAAGAGAGAAAATGATTCATTTGCTAATCTCACTGACAATGACAAAGTTATATATATACTTTAACTTTATAACCCATCAACACCAACACAAGTGAATAAACTAGTATCTTTTATATATAAAAAAAGTCAATGGAACTGAGGACAGGAGACCCTTTAATATTTACCTGAATTTGTATATATATATTGAGTTACTTAGTTATTGTCTTTATTTGTTTTTGTCGTTGTTATATTATGTCACAAACTGTAAAGTTTACATGTCAATAAAACTTTGAATTGAACAGAATTCTTAATGTTTTGCATGTACTGCAAAGAAAATAACGAAACCAATTTTACTTAAGGGACGTCTAAGTTAAAACTGAAGCAATTATTAAAAGACTATGAGGAATAAAAAAAAATATAAATTACTTGGAAACTCTGACATTGTTTTTATTATCATTTATGGACAGTACACATGGCTAAAAATAAATTGTGTCGGAAGTTTAATCATTTTTTGCAAATGTAAAATCCTTAAAATTAGCTAAAAAAAAAAATATTTTTCAACCAGCCTAACAGTGATCTGGAAGGTTTTTTTCACTATGGGCCCAGGGCCCCTCAAAAATAAATTCAATGGGCCATTTTAAAAAATAATGGGCCATGTTGTCAAATGAGTGGGCCATTTTATTGACTTCTGTCAAAACAAATCATCAGTATATTTTGGCAAAGAGGTGTTGATACTTACCTTTATGATTTTAAATAAAATCATGGATATTGTTCCTGTGATTTTATAATTTCAATTTCAATGAATATGCAATAACTTCTTCCAACCCAAACAATATTTAAGTCAACCTTTATTTACAATGTTTAAACTGGTACTGTTGCCTTGTTCATGTTCATGTTTTTTTTTTGTACATTAAATTTGGGTCTTCGTCGATACCATACTTATTCTAGACGTTCCGTATCAGTGGACATTTCAGGCATTTCCTCTGCACTTCTTGTATTATTATAACTTCATCACGGTGACAAGAATAACAGTATAGAGTACCATTAATTCATAGAACATAACAACAAACAGGGGTTTCATTATCTTTCATGTTGACTGGTACTTTCCACGTTTCTAGGTGGTACTTTTCGATTAATTCCATGAATATCTTATATAAAAATTCCTACATTTAGGCGGTACTTGTCAATAGCATAGGAGAGTAAAAGTACCGGGTACCGCCTCCTAATGAATGGCGTGAACAAATCGCTGAAGTCATGTTTACAAAATGTGAAAACGACCAAAAAATGACAAGGACAGTTAGGCGTCTTTTATGGAGACAAAAACTATATTCCTAAAAAGTCTTGGGGTTCTTCAATCGAAATAATAGCAAGCTAAACTAAATGAGATTATTATTAGAGTTAAATCCAGGGATCTCCATGGATGAAAATTGAACAATGGAGGAACTTTCACCATTACAAACCGTGTCTACACTGTACAGTGTAGCGCGATCGGAAGTATTTTATCCCTCCATACAAGGAATGGTGAACATGCTAATTCATTGCTTATTTAAATTATATTTATTTGAATGCTGATTGCGTAAGTCAAAATAAAGCACGTGTTCGACTTGTTTTAAAAACTGTTTTCTTTGTAACTGGATTATTAATTTATTTATTTAATCTAAATTATCATAATCATTTGCTGAAACTTAGTTGATTAATTCGACAAATGGATCGTCTATCCTCAGATAGTATTCTCCTGTCTGGTTTGTTGATCTACCTGTACAAGCTCAGGTACAAGTGATTAGCGATCTTAATCCGGATATCCCTCAGGCGTTATAACTGTATTGGATTATAACATGAAAAGCCTAAGGGTTATGCAATTACATGCATTTGATTATAATTGATAAAAAAAATGGCGTCGGGCTACAAAAAACGATGAAGTTTTGAACGATGGCGGAAGACAATTTAACGATGGCGAAAGACAATTTAACAATGGCGCGAGTCATTTGACGATGGCGCAAGACATTTGAACGATGGCGGGGCGCCATCGTTAAACAGGCCATGGAGATCCCTGAAATCTCGTCTGTACTAGCCAAATTACACAAATTTAAAGTTGTTTATAAATAAATATATCATGAATGATGGTTAATTACGTTTTTCGGGTTATCAATTAGACCGCAAGGTTCTATTATTACAATAGGGAAACACCGAGATGTTAAATCTCATGGTTCTATTATGATAGGGAAACACCCGAGACGACCCAAAAATATATAGGTGCTCCTATTATTGAAGGAACAGTACACAGTTGTGTACACACACATGGCGGCACGGAACACGATCGGAAATTCATTTGACGATATCTAAACATTTCGAAACGAAGTGAAAAATATGGGCACTTACTTTTGTCACTGTATGCCTATGTTACTTAAAATGTTACTTTTTGCTAGTTCTGATTTCTTGAGGCTCCAACTCAGCATGTAGCTCTTGTTGTTTTGGAAAAAAACCCACATCACACCTGGTGGTGACAAATATATATTTAGCTAGTTTTAATATAAGTCATGGTCTTGAATCAGAATGTAGCACTTGCTGTGACGATTTTAAGCAATGGGACAGGATAAATCTAGCATTGTGATCAATGCCAGTGGCCTGGTGACCTACATTTTGACAAATATGTGTTAGGTTGTTATATTGACCTTACAATGAATTGAAGTTTGATTTATTTATCCTTTTCAGTCTTTGAAAGAAAGTGAGGTTTTGGAAGTGCCAGAGGACGCATTGAAGGTTAGAGGACGAATTACTCCTGACAAATGGCCGATAGAGGCCCCTCCTATAGGACTTCCTGTGTCCTCAACTCTACATGCTGATGTACCAGAGTTTGTACCAGGCAAAGCTTATAACTTCACACCAGTATATAATGGTAAGTTCAAGGTCATCAACTCTACATGCTGATGTACCAGAGTTTGTACCAGGCAAAGCTTATAACTTCACACCAGTATATAATGTGTAAGTTCATGGTCATCAACTCTACATGCTGATGTACCAGAGTTTGTACCAGGCAAAGCTTATAACTTCACACCAGTATATAATAGTAAGTTTATGGTCATCAACTCTACATGCTGATGTACCAGAGTTTGTACCAGGCAAAGCTTATAACTTCACACCAGTATATAATGTGTAAGTTCATGGTCATCAACTCTACATGCTGATGTACCAGAGTTTGTACCAGGCAAAGCTTATAACTTCACACCAGTATATAATAGTAAGTTTATGGTCATCAACTCATCATGCTGATGTACCAGAGTTTGTACCAGGCAAAGCTTATAACTTCACACCAGTATATAATGTGTAAGTTCATGGTCAACTCATCATGCTGATATACCAGAGTTTGTACCAGGCAAAGCTTATAACTTCACACCAGTATATAATGGTAAGTTCAAGGTCATCAACTCATCATGCTGATGTACCAGAGTTTGTACCAGGCAAAGCTTATAACTTCACACCAGTATATAATTGTAAGTTCATGGTCATCAACTCATCATGCTGATATACCAGAGTTTGTACCAGGCAAAGCTTATAAATTCACACCAGTATATAATGGTAAGTTCAAGGTCATCAACTCATCATGCTGATGTACCAGAGTTTGTACCAGGCAAAGCTTATAACTTCACACCAGTATATAATGTGTAAGTTCATGGTCAACTCATCATGCTGATATACCAGAGTTTGTACCAGGCAAAGCTTATAACTTCACACCAGTATATAATGGTAAGTTCAAGGTCATCAACTCATCATGCTGATGTACCAGAGTTTGTACCAGGCAAAGCTTATAACTTCACACCAGTATATAATTGTAAGTTCATGGTCATCAACTCATCATGCTGATATACCAGAGTTTGTACCAGGCAAAGCTTATAAATTCACACCAGTATATAATGGTAAGTTCAAGGTCATCAACTCATCATGCTGATGTACCAGAGTTTGTACCAGGCAAAGCTTATAACTTTACACCAGTATATAATGGTAAGTTCAAGGTCATCAACTCATCATGCTGATGTACCAGAGTTTGTACCAGGCAAAGCTTATAACTTCACACCAGTATATAATGGTAAGTTCAAGGTAGTAAGGGAACTGGAAGGTCTGCTTGGAGTCTTTATTATACAGAGTTTGTACCAGACAAAGCTTATAACTTCACACCAGTTTATAATGGTAAGTTCAAGGTCATTATGGAAGGTCTGCTTTGTACAGTCTTTATTATATAGTTTGTATTAGGCAAAACTTATTACTTTCATCTAGTATATAGCAGTAAGGCAAGTCTTATTTCAGAAAGCAACCTCTAATCTATATATCGAGTTTGAAGTTAGTTATAGGATAATATAACTCAATTAATAAAGTATCCCATTTGCATATTTTAAATTCAAGAACATATGTTTGAATCTTCTAGTTATTCTTTTTACAAATCACATATTACAAAAGTTCTTTAAGGGCGGTAATGCAATTAAAATTTAATGGGTATTACCCAGCTATGCTAGAACTATAGGGGATTTAAATCATGGGAAACTAGTTTGTGTTTACATTGTATCCCTCACATTTCCGTTTATTGATAGTAGGTTTTAACTGTTATACAAAAAATGTCTTGTTTTTAGCTCACCTGGCCTGAAGGGCAACGTGAGCTTTTCTCATTACTTGTCGTCTGTCGTCCATCGTCGTAAACTTTTAAATCTTCTCCTCTGAAACTACTGGGCCAAATTTATCCAAACCACAATCATCATTGGGGTATCTAGTCTAAAAAATGTGTACGGTCACCAAGCCAACCAACCAAGATGGCTAAAAATAGAACATAGGGGTAAAATGCAGTTTTTAGCTTATAACTCAAAAACCAAGCATTTAGAGCAAATGTGAAATTGGGTAATGGTTTAAAATTGTTTATCAGGTCAAGATCTATCTGCCCTGAAATTTTCAGATGAAACGGACAACCCGTTGTTAGGTTGCTGCCCCTGAATTGGCAATTTTCAGGAAATTTTGCTGTTTTTGGTTATTATCTTGAATATTATTATAGATAGACTAGATAAACTGTAAACAGAAATAATGTTCAGCAAAGTAAGATTTACACACAAGTTAACATGACCAAACTGTTCAGTTGACCCCTATAGGAGTTATTGCCCTTTATAGTCAATTTTTAACCATTTTTCGTAAATCTTAATTATCAATTACAAAAATCTTCTCCTCTGAAACTACTGAGCCAATTTAAACCGAACGTCGCCGCAATCATCATTGGGGTATCTAGTTTAAAAAATGTGTCTGGTGACCCGGCCAACCAACCAAGATGGCCACCATGGCTAAAAATAGAACATAGGGGTAAAATGTAGATTTTGGCTTATAACTCTGAAACCAAAGCATTTAGAGCAAATCTGAAAGGGGGTTAAATTGTTTATCTAGTCAATATTTATCTGCTCTGAAATTTTCAGATGAATTGGACAATGGGTTGTTGGGTTGCTGCCCCAGGATTGGTAATTTTTAAAGAAATTTTGCTGTTTTTGGTTATTATCTTGAATATTAGTATAGATAGAGATAAACTGTCAACAGCAATAATGTTCAGCAAAGTAAGATCTACAAATAAGTCAACATGACCTAAATGGTCAGTTGACCCCCTCAAAGATTTATACCTTTATAGTCAATTTTTAACAATTTTCATTAATCTTATAAATTCTTGTAAATTTTTACAAAATAATTTCATCTGTAACTAAAGGGCCAAGTTTATTATAGATAGAGAAAATTGTAAGTAGCAAGAATGTTCAGTAAAGTAAGATGTACAAACACATCACCATCATCAAAACACAATTTTGTCATGAATCCATCTGTGTCCTTTGTTTAATACATGTGTGCACATAGACCAAGGTGAGCGACACAGGCTCTTAAGAGCCTCTAGTTTTATATTATCTTGAATATTATTATAGATAGAGATAAACAGTAAACAGTAATAATGTACAACAAAGCAAGACCTAAAAATAAGTCAACATGACCAAAATGGTCAATTGACCCCCTAAGGAGTAATTTGCCCTTCATAGTCAATTTTTAAAAATTTTCATAAAATTTGTAAATTTTCACTAACATTTTCCACTGAAACTACTGGGCCAAGTTCATTATAGATAGAGATAATTGTAAGCAGCAAGAATGTTTAGTAAAGTAAGATCTACAAACACACCACCATCACCAAAACACAATTTTGTCATGAATCCATCTGTGTCCTTTGTTTGATATTCACATAGAACAAGGTGAGTGAGACAGGCTCTAGTTATGATAATCTATTTCATTATAATATGGCAAAATTGAGTGTTCTATTGATTAATTTTCAGATCATCATGATGGTAATGAAGGAGATGATGAGACGACTAAGTCTGACAACGAAGACATGTTCAACGATAGCTTAGGATACCCTAACCCTAATATACTATCTACTAGTGCTCCAGAGATGACTGGGGACTGGATACAAGTAAAAAAAAAAGACAGGACACCAAAGAAAAAGGTGGGTTACATCCTCTTTATCCTCAAAATGCTAACATGAAATCAAATATATTACCTCAAGTGCATGAAAGAAGGCATCAAAGAGTGCTCCTGTTCCTCAGATGGCAGAAAAGATACAAGAACAGAAAAAGATTGTACATCATAGAACAAATTACAACCCTAACTATGTAGTCAAAACAAGGAAAGAACTCTTCATTCTCTAATTTTTGTGCTATTTCTGACTTGTGTGAGAAAAATATTTCTCCTCACCAGTGAAAAATCTGTTCTCGGCAAATGATAAGTCGTAATTTGATTATGACGTCTAAATGTTTTGTTTTCTTCTGAATTTTCCTATTGTGACACCATGAAAAAAGGCGACAATGTCTGATGACGTCACATAGAAAGAACACAAGTTTCTGAAAATCTTTGAAAAAGAAGAATTAAAATCATTAGAGAAACAGATTCCGACACTATAACTCGTGTATTACGATATTTCTCCAATAATACACTTGTTACAGTGTAGGAATCTATAGTCATTTATTTTTTTTTTTCGTGACTTTTTCAAGGTTGGAAAATTTTAGTTTGGGTTAGAATTTTTTTGGTTTATCATTTGCTTCTTTTATAGTAATTAGAATTTTTATTTGGTAGAGTATTCTGTTTCTTATTTCCTAGATTGGTATTCACATAATTTTAAAATTCGTCCAAGGAATATTAAAGAATCTGATTAGATTGGGAATCCACAAATATTCTTGAATCCATAAAAACTAGTATTCCATGATAATTGATGGTTGTACTAATATAAGTATCACAAGAATTTTATTGAATTCACAGTAGGCAAAATATATTTGAACTAAAACATTAATTCAAAATATAGTGAAACTTTTAAATAAAAATTATTTTTTAGGAGGAAAAAGGAGAAAAGAGGAAGAAAAGTGACGACCAACAAGAAGAACTGGACTTCATGTTCGATGAAGAAATGGAAGGTTTTGATGTTGGAAGGAGAAATCAGTTCTCAGAGTGGTAGGAGACATTTAATGTAGAAATATAATCTCTACTGAAATAAGAAGATTGGTATGAGTGCCAATGAGACAACTCTCCATCTAATTCACAACTTGTTAAAGTAAACCATTATAGGTCAAAGTACAGTGTTCAACAGAGAGCATTGGTTTTACTCGGAACAGCAACAGTCCCAAAATGACTATAGTTTGTTTTAATTCATATCTCGTGATTGATTAGTTTACAAAAAGGTGTAAAATATTTGTGCTTGGTTATCAATTAGGGCTATTAGGGAGCCTTGATAAATTCTTCTCCTTGTAAAATTTGTTACAGTTTGTAGAAGCTAATTTGTAAAAGTGATTAGCAATAATCTGACTAAAAGTTTTTCCTTGTTGTCATTACATCAGGTAAATCAATTTCATCAGATTATTTCTTCTGCAATAAATTCAAGGTCATTGTGTTTTGACCTCTTTACTATTTCATTATAATCATTATTGGAAGTGTAGAGTAAGAACACTATGAAGTATTCTATCAGTAAATGGATTGTGATATCTTCCCCATTCATAATGAGGAATAAAAAAGTGAAATGTATCAGGTAGGCAAAATAATTTACATATTTATAGGTAAAAGTTATTTAATAAAATGATTGATTGATTGTTCATTCAATGTCTAGTGGCCAATATATCCTTTATTTTTCCTACCAGAATAAGTTAACATTACATTCATAGGTATGTTTTGTGTATAGTGTCAACTGGGAGGAAATGCAAAAATATTGACTGCCGCAGAAAAAGGGTTCCCTGAATAGGAGTAGAAATATTGCATTTTAACTAGCTATCTATTTACTCCTCAAAATTTTTGAAAGGGATTTTATTGTGAAGAGAGCATAATTGCCTATTATCATATTTGTTGCAGGTCTGATGATGAGTCCGATAATGAAATAGGTGACGATGAATTAAACAAGATTCTTATAGTAACACAGACTCCCCCTTCACTGAGGAAACATCCCCAGGGTGACAGGACAGGAGACCATGTACGGCGTTCTAAAATGACGTCAGAAATGACTAAAATAATCAACGATGGACTTTGTTACTATGAACAGGATCTCTGGGAGAAGGAAAATGAGGTAAGGACTCTTGCAGTTTTATTCCTACAACCATCATTGCATGCCACACAATCATTTGTTAATGTTTAAAAAAAAAAGATGTGCATGATTGCCAATGAGACAACTTTCCACAGACACCAAATGACACAGAAATTAACAACTGGGTCACCTGTACAGCCTTCAACAAAGAGCAAAACCCATACTGCGTAGTCAGCTATTAAAGACCCCGAAATGACAAATGTAAAACAATTCAAACCAGAAAACTAACAGCCTAATTTATGTACAAAAGAATGAGCTTTTAACAAATTTTTACACAATGTATCAAATTATTACACAATGTTTCTTTCTATGAAGAATTTTTACACCTTGATCTTTTTTTGGAAAAGATTACCTAAAATGCAATTAAAAAAAATGTCACTGCCTTTGTGCAGTAGAGTAAAAGTTCTTAAGGGCTATTCCAGAAAAAAATGTATGGGGGAGTTGGATGCACATTGTATTAATAATACATGGGTTTCAGAGCAACTTTTCACACTATAATGCACTATAATTCTGAATTACAATTGTCTGGGTGGCGGGTGCTGACAAAAAATGCCTTCCAACCCCCCATACATTTTTTTCTGGAATAGCCCTAAGATACTATGGTTTCCCAATGACTGGCAATTAATTAACAATATATAATTAGATATTCAGATTACAAAATGATGTGTATATGTAATAACCACATCTGTCAAGTGAACTGTTATAGTACATATTACACAAGTGTTACATGGAATATTAATATATATTTATTCTGAGTTAAAATGGTTCAACCAAGTTCACCTTAAATAATGAACTAAGAAAGATAACTCCAAATTTGCATTCGTCATAATTTAGATTTTATAATACATGTCAATGTTTGATTTAAAGTTCATATCGCAAAATGGAAGCAATTTCACTTTTCAATGGTTCCAAACACAATGATGTCATCTAAGATCAATAAAGAAAAATGTGACCACAGATTGTCTCTTGTAAAAACAACCGTGTATATTTTTTATTCAGGATGATTTCAGCAAGTTTAGTACAGTGTCTGTGATAACTAAAGAAAAATATGAAGCCTTGATGCCACATTCTACAGTGGCCGCACAGAAATTGCCACCTCCTCCACCGCCTGTTTCCATACAAGCAGGTAAGTACATTGTTCAGCTATATCAAGGATTTGCCAGTGAACAAAAGTATTAGAAAGTTGTAGGAAAATTTGAGCTTATCTACATTTGTGTGAATTGTGCGAGTCAAACCTTCTGGAAGAGAAACCAATTGTGACTTAAAGAAACTAATTGTTACACGAGTTAGCCAAATGCCAAAATTGCCCTTGCCATCGCAGAAGGTGCATTTAGTTTTACCCTTGTATGTCTGTATGCACGTCTGTAGGTCCTAAAATTGGTTTCCATTCTCTAACTTTAGTTTGCCTTACCCGAGTGTTATGAAACTTATACAAAATGCTTATAACCACAAAACACCGATCAAGTTTGAATTTTGGATGTTGTCACTTTAACCATTCTAGAGTTATGCCCCTTTACAAATGGAAAAATTTGCTGAATTTTGTTTCCGTTCTCTTACTTTAGTTTGCCTCAACCAAATGTTATGAAACTGATACTTAAAACTTATTACCAGAAAACTTTATATCATAGGCAAGTGAGGGCATCATCTGTGTTCCATGGACATATTCAACATTTATCTGATATCTGTTATATGTCAATTCAAATTAATGAAATAGTAAATATCATTGATTTGTAGAGGATGATTTTAACAATAATTTTGTTTTGAAACCTAACTTTTATTTTTAACTCTTTTCAGCTGGCAAGAAAGTGACAACTCCTCCAATTGCTCAACCAGACATTGCCCGATCTTTGCCTGCCTATGTACCTGACACACCAGGCAAGAAAGAGAAAGGCCCTCGTACACCTCACAGCAAGAAAGAAGAAATTGCTCCACGATTTTATCCTGTGGTTAAAGATTCTGGACGACCTCATGATCCCCAGGTAGGAATAATGTTGATCTTTGTGGTTGTTAGTCATATTGATGGCTATTAATAGATCTGCAGTCCTATTCATATTATACTGTGGATTCATTATTATTAGTTGGAAACCAATTTTCATGGATTACATTGGTACAGGTGAACTACAAAATTAATGTCCAAATAAATAACATTTTCTAAAGGCTTGTATGCAGATCAGCAAAAACATGAAGTTCAAATATCCATGTACATAAAAGTTTTCCTTATTCCACTAAAATTGATACCCACGATGATAAATGAATCCACAGTAGTTATTTGACAGACATGCAGAACTTCAATCAGATATGTCTGGCAAAAAGTAAATCATTCATACTAGAGATCTGAAAAGTTATTTTACAGTGGTCAAGACTTGAATATTGATTCTCAATTAATGAAATTAAAGTATCAAGAGATATAACATTGTGGCATAAATACATTTCCATAGTTTTTCAGTGCAGAAATTCAGATTTATTTGTTAGTATGCACATTTAAATTAAATTTATAAATTTGCTGGAAGTTGAACTTGAATAAGCAATCTAATATTAATTGAGATCTGCTTATTATTTTATTGTTCTTTTAATAATGTTGTAGGAGATCCAATATTGAAAATAAAGGAATATGGAATTTATATTTGTTAAGGATTTTTCATTAATAAATAATGTGATTCTGGTACGGAAGTATAAATAAAATATGCAGACCTTCATTTGAACGCACAGGAAAAGCTGTATTAGTAAATCTGCAGTTTGCTTACCAGAAATTTTTGACATGTCAAAGTTCTGTGCCACTTGTCTTTGAACACACTATAAATGTGCTGTTAAATGTTAGAGTAAACACAAATTTATAATGTTTACTTTTCCTTCAGACCCCCAGGAAGAAGAAGACTCGCCACAGTAGTAATCCACCAATAGAAAGCCATGTAGGCTGGGTAATGGACGCCAGGGAGCATCGACCATCAAGATCTCGAAACAATTCTATGTCTCAGAGGTAACCTTTTATGTCTAGATTTCTCCTGATGATGAAGCTCGTTCATTATTATTCACCGTACTATCTTTTAACACTACAATCAAGCAAAACTTTTATGGGTGCAATCAACAGTTTTTTTCTATGACATCACATTTTGAGGGACCATGCATAAGTGACCCTTAGTGGTGGACTGATTAATAAAGATACTTGTATAAAACTAGATATCACTGGAATCAGAATGTTCTCTAGTTTATAATGAAATAAAAATAATGTGTACTTTTAATATATTAAAAATATTCCATCCAATGAACATGGGGGAAAAAAGGTCTAATTTGAACAAAAAAAACTTGAAACCAGGTCATGTGCACACCCATGAAGACATGATCCATGCACATTTTACATAATCAAAACTGTATGAAATTTGTAGGTTTTTACCTGGCCTTTCAAAAAAATCTTGTTTCAGGGTACGGTTTCCTGCTCCAAAAAGAGCTACAGTGGCTGCAAATAAGTTTTCAATTTTCACTGCCAAAAAAACAGGTTGTTTACAGTGTTGTCTCCCCTCAAAACATGTAAAGTTAATATAATTTTAAAAATTATTTCAATCATTCAACCTGTTTTAATTCAAAGCTAATTAACTAATTTTTACAATCAAATACAAAAAACATGATATTTTTTCACCAATTGAGTAAATAAACAGGGGTTTCCCTCCATGGTTATTTTTAGTCGGGGAATAACCCCTAGTTTTTTATACGAAACTGTTTATAGCACCCTATAGAAATATTTTTATGACCCCATTTTCTAACTTGAGTCTGCCTCAACCAAATGTTATGAAACTTATATAAAATGCTTATTACCACAAAACACAGATCAAGTTTGATTTTGGGTAGCATTTCTTTTGTCATTCTAGAGTTATGACCTTTACAAATGGAAAAATTGCTCTCTTATTGTGACATAGGTAAAAATATATGTTGTTCAGATCCTTATTTGCTAAGTGTGGTTCAGTATTTAAATTTCAATCAGATGCATACAAATTTTAGTAATTAAAATTCTAAATTCTAATACATATTTTCTTCCAGTCCATCAGAAGCGATGTTATCGACCAGTTACGGTAGTTACAGTAGTACACCTCACGCCTTCCCAGCATTCCATCACCCGTCACACGAACTTCTAAAGGATAACAACTTTGTGTGGCATGTGTACCATAAATACCACGCCAAATGTTTGAAAGGTTTGTGCAGTTTACATTAATTAAACTTGTATATTGAGAACAGATGAATAAATCCTACTTAGTTATTTATTCATTTATTGATTTCCAATTTGCAAACACAATATTAAAACAATATATGCATTATCTGACAAAATGTGTCCTAATGAATAACTTAAAATGGTTTATTGCATTAGTAAAGTCTGACCTTTAGGCCTCTAGCACAGACCCCTTCTTACAATGTTTGACCTTTAGGCCTCTAGCACAGACCCCTTCTTTCAATGTTTGACCAATGACCTTTAGGTCTCTAGCACAGACCCCTTCTTACAATGTTTGACCAATGACCTTTAGGCCTCTAGCACAGACCCCTTTTTACAATGTTTGACCAATGACCTTTAGGCCTCTAGCACAGACCCCTTCTTACAATGTTTGACCTTTAGGCCTCTAGCACAGACCCCTTCTTACAATGTTTGACCTTTAGGCCTCTAGCACAGACCCCTTCTTTCAATGTTTGACCAATGACCTTTAGGTCTCTAGCACAGACCCCTTCTTACAATGTTTGACCAATGACCTTTAGGCCTCTAGCACAGACCCCTTCTTACAATGTTTGACCTTTAGGCCTCTAGCACAGACCCCTTCTTACAATGTTTGACCAATGACCTTTAGGCCTCTAGCACAGACCCCTTTTTACAATGTTTGACCAATGACCTTTAGGCCTCTAGCACAGACCCCTTCTTACAATGTTTGACCTTTAGGCCTCTAGCACAGACCCCTTCTTACAATGTTTGACCAATGACCTTTAGGCCTCTAGCACAGACCCCTTTTTACAATGTTTGACCAATGACCTTTAGGCCTCTAGCACAGACCCCTTCTTACAATGTTTGACCTTTAGGCCTCTAGCACAGACCCCTTCTTACAATGTTTGACCTTTAGGCCTCTAGCAAAGACCCCTTCTTACAATGTTTGACCTTTAGGCCTCTAGCACAGACCCCTTTTTACAATGTTTGACCTTTAGGCCTCTAGCACAGACCCCTTCTTTCAATGTTTGACCTTTAGGCCTCTAGCACAGACCCCTTCTTACAATGTTTGACCAATGACCTTTAGGCCTCTAGCACAGACCCCTTTTTACAATGTTTGACCTTTAGGCCTCTAGCACAGACCCCTTTTTACAATGTTTGACCTTTAGGCCTCTAGCACAGACCCCTTCTTTCAATGTTTGACCAATGACCTTTAGGCCTCTAGCACAGACCCCTTCTTTCAATGTTTGACCAATGACCTTTAGGCCTCTAGCACAGACCCCTTCTTTCAATGTTTGACCAATGACCTTTAGGCCTCTAGCACAGACCCCTTCTTTCAATGTTTGACCTTTAGGCCTCTAGCACAGACCCCTTCTTTCAATGTTTGACCTTTAGGCCTCTAGCACAGACCCCTTCTTTCAATGTTTGACCAATGACCTTTAGGCCTCTAGCACAGACCCCTTCTTTCAATGTTTGACCTTTAGGCCTCTAGCACAGACCCCTTCTTACAATGTTTGACCTTTAGGCCTCTAGCACAGACCCCTTCTTTCAATGTTTGACCTTTAGGCCTCTAGCACAGACCCCTTCTTACAATGTTTGACCTTTAGGCCTCTAGCACAGACCCCTTCTTTCAATGTTTGACCTTTAGGCCTCTAGCACAGACCCCTTCTTTCAATGTTTGACCAATGACCTTTAGGCCTCTAGCACAGACCCCTTCTTTCAATGTTTGACCTTTAGGCCTCTAGCACAGACCCCTTTTTACAATGTTTGACCTTTAGGCCTCTAGCACAGACCCCTTCTTTCAATGTTTGACCAATGACCTTTAGGCCTCTAGCACAGACCCCTTCTTTCAATGTTTGACCTTTAGGCCTCTAGCACAGACCCCTTCTTACAATGTTTGACCTTTAGGCCTCTAGCACAGACCCCTTCTTTCAATGTTTGACCTTTAGGCCTCTAGCACAGACCCCTTCTTTCAATGTTTGACCTTTAGGCCTCTAGCACAGACCCCTTCTTTCAATGTTTGACCAATGACCTTTAGGTCTCTAGCACAGACCCCTTCTTACAATGTTTGACCAATGACCTTTAGGCCTCTAGCACAGACCCCTTCTTTCAATGTTTGACCTTTAGGCCTCTAGCACAGACCCCTTCTTTCAATGTTTGACCAATGACCTTTAGGCCTCTAGCACAGACCCCTTCTTTCAATGTTTGACCTTTAGGCCTCTAGCACAGACCCCTTCTTTCAATGTTTGACCAATGACCTTTAGGCCTCTAGCACAGACCCCTTCTTTCAATGTTTGACCTTTAGGCCTCTAGCACAGACCCCTTCTTTCAATGTTTGACCAATGACCTTTAGGCCTCTAGCACAGACCCCTTTTTACAATGTTTGACCAATGACCTTTAGGCCTCTAGCACAGACCCCTTCTTTCAATGTTTGACCTTTAGGTCTCTAGCACAGACCCCTTCTTACAATGTTTGACCAATGACCTTTAGGCCTCTAGCACAGACCCCTTTTTACAATGTTTGACCAATGACCTTTAGGCCTCTAGCACAGACCCCTTCTTACAATGTTTGACCTTTAGGCCTCTAGCACAGACCCCTTCTTACAATGTTTGACCAATGACCTTTAGGCCTCTAGCACAGACCCCTTCTTACAATGTTTGACCTTTAGGCCTCTAGCACAGACCCCTTCTTACAATGTTTGACCTTTAGGCCTCTAGCACAGACCCCTTCTTTCAATGTTTGACCTTTAGGCCTCTAGCACAGACCCCTTCTTTCAATGTTTGACCTTTAGGCCTCTAGCACAGACCCCTTCTTACAATGTTTGACCTTTAGGCCTCTAGCACAGACCCCTTCTTACAATGTTTGACCTTTAGGCCTCTAGCACAGACCCCTTCTTTCAATGTTTGACCAATGACCTTTAGGTCTCTAGCACAGACCCCTTCTTACAATGTTTGACCAATGACCTTTAGGCCTCTAGCACAGACCCCTTTTTACAATGTTTGACCAATGACCTTAAGAACTCCAGCATGCAGCATGTCTGATTATCTTTGACTATTGTGTCATCATAACTGTATAGAATTAACAAGATTTAACAGTTATAATAGTCTCTTGATAGAGATATAAATGAGTGAGTACTTATGTTTTTACTTCTGATGTTATTGAGGAACACTTTGATAAAAAGGGGAGGTAATTGTGTTGAAATTTTTGTTAAAAAGAAAATGTTTATTTTATGGTCAAATAAGTTATAAGACTTTCAGTGTTTAATAGAAAAAAGTATGTGTGTTTTCTTATGTAGATATATAAAGATGTAGTATGAGTGCCAATGAGACAACTCTCCTTCCAAGTAACAATTTATAGATATATGAAGATGTAGTATGAGTGCCAATGAGATGACTCTCCTTCCAAGTAACAATTTATAGATATATGAAGATGTAGTATGAGTGCCAATGAGACAACTCTCCTTCCAAGTAACAATTTATATAAGTAGACCATTATAGGTTAAGGTATGGCCTTAAACACAGGCCTTGGCTCACACCGAACAGCAAGCTATAAAGGACCCCAAAAATTACTAGTGTAAAACCATTCAAACGGGAAAACCAACAGTCTATGTCTAATCTGTATAAGAACAAGAAACACTATATAAAATATTTGTTTGTTTTTTAGAGCGTAAGAAGTTGGGAGTCGGTATGTCACTCTTTTGAGCTATATATGAAATATATATTTTGTTTTTAATTTTTCAGAGCGTAAGAAGTTGGGAGTCGGTATGTGACTCTTTTGAGCTATATATAAAATATACATTTGTTTTTATTTTTTCAGAGCGTAAGAAGTTGGGAGTCGGTATGTCACAGGAAATGAACACACTTTTTAGATTCTGGTCATTTTTCTTGAGGCAACATTTCAACAAGAAAATGTTCCAAGAATTCAAAACATTGGCAGTGGAAGATTCCATAGCAGGATATAGGTAGGTGGTGCATATAGGAACGTACCAATGATAATTGAGGGTAGTCTAGGATAGTGATTATTAGATTGTGAATTTTGTCTGTTATAACTTGAATGATGATGTATAAAAGGCAACATCTTCCCTGTAGACACAATGATGAAAATATCAGTTATATATTTAAATACTTTTTTCAATTCCAAAGTTTACTTCAGATATGATGTTGAATGTTTTTTTCAATCTTTAGTTATAGTTTTACATGATTTTTTTCAGATATGGTGTTGAATGCTTGTTTCGGTACTTCAGTTATGGTTTAGAAAAACGATTTAGACCAGAATTATATAAAGACTTCCAAGAAGAAACAATACGAGACTATGAGCTAGGTAAATATATTTTTTAAGTTAAGTATTATATAAAATCTATTGTTAAAATGTTTGAAACATAAAAGTACCATTCATTTGTAAGTACTCTTAAAAGATGATGTTGCAAAATGTAGAAAATTAAGCTAAATGAGATTTCAGTAATTAGTTGTGACTGATTATAATCAAAGTCCATCACCCTCTGTGCAACATGATTTACAAATGATTTAGGGACAGAAGTACTGAGCATTCATCCATACATCCTACAGATCATGTCTCACACAAGACCTACCAAACATTTATATTTGTTCTAGAAAGGAGTAGGTTCAGTAAGACCCCTTTTTGGCCCCAAAATATAGCAGTTTTACAAAATTGTTAAAATGTATACTTTTAAATATTTATTGGATAGTAGAATACTTCTGCTAAATAAATATGGGCTGTGTTTGACAACACAATGCACATATATCGGGTACTAGCATCATTAAGTCATGCTAAATTACTGAAATCTTCACAGTTTCTGTCTTAAAAGAAAGTGGCCTCATTCGTGTTCGTTATTAATATTGAAATGTAAATTGTATTTGATGATATTACACAACATATATAAAGGTTGAGGATAAACACGGATGCTGCCACTTTCATTTTTGACAAAAACCATCTGAAAAGTGACAATCAGTTAAAATCTTTTACATATACTTTTTGAATCAACTAAAAAAGACACCTAAGTGTTTTAAAAGTGTCAAAAATCTTTCGTCAGATGAACTTGAAATTTGAGGCCAAAATCCACCCTAACCGACTTACTCCTTTGGTGGAAAGTGCTTTTTTGAAAAATTATGAGAGAACTTTAAATGAAAAATGTCTTATAGTTGTTGCCCTTGGACAGATAAAATATGTTGAAAGACGAGGGATATTGTAGTTCTTTAATTACAATTGATTTTTACTACAGAAAAAAGCTAGAGAGGTTAAGTTTTTCAGGAAAAGGAGCTTAAGAAATTCTAACCTTTTCTGAAATATTACAGGTCAGCTGTATGGATTAGAGAAATTCTGGGCATTCCTCAAATATTCACGAAAACATGTAGAAGTCCATCCAAAGTTAAAAGAATGGTTGTCCAAATATAAAAAGCTGGAAGATTTCAGAATAGAAGTGAGTATGAAAATTTAAATAGATATTATCCTGACTTAGGACAGGTGCAAGTAAATACAACAGGTTTAAAAGTTTTAATAGGCACCAATCTTCACCAAACCTGAAACAAACTTGTAACATCACAACATAGAAAGACACACTATAGAATATCAGTTCTGATGTATTCATATATATTTTCTCACATGTTGATAAAAATTTTAGATATTCTCTTATACTTATAAAATTTACAACAATATGTTATGAGGTCTTTTTTTTAAGAGTATTAGGTTGTGAAACCACAAATTTTGTGCCTAATTTTTTGATTTTATAGAAAAACTTGACTTTACAATGGGAAGTAAAAAAGTCATTTGTTATGTTTTATCTTTCAGATGTTTCCTCCAGATCAGGACAAAGGTGAAGGTCAGAAACTTCATAGACGGGAAAGACAAATATCAGAAAGCTCTATAAGAGAAAGACACTCGTCAGGGTCAAAGGGTCAGAGGGGCCAGTCTTATCCTAAACATAGTGCTAGCCAGTCGGATCAGACTAGAAAAGAAACATTTGATAAACAAAAAGACAAGACCGGTGTCAAAGACTCTAATAAAGCAAAAGATTCACAACTTACTAAGTCTGGAGGGAAAGATTCACATCCAGCCAAGGCCGGTGGAACACATGTGACTAAATCAACTGATTCCAGTCATTCTAAGTCAGGTGGACGGGATTCACATACAGCTAAAGCTGATTCACAGTCCACAAAATCGGGTGGACGAGATTCACATTCAGCTAAAGTCGATTCACAGTCCACTAAGTCAGGTGGAAGGGACTCGCATTCAGCTAAAGCCGATTCACAGTCCACAAAATCGGGTGGACGAGATTCACATTCAGCGAAAGCAGAGACACAGTCAACTAAGTCTGCTGGACGAGATTCACATTCATCAAAAGTGAGCGATAAGGAATCTTCTAAACCAGCTGAATCCCATTCCTCAAAATCAAGTGATGTCAAGTCGTCAACTGGTAAAGATTCGGGTGTAAATAAATCTGCTGGTAAAGATAGTGGTCGACCACATCAAACTAAATCATTTAACAGAGATCCACCAAGGCATGGTGGACCATATTCTAAACCAAATAGTGCAAAACCTGCCACCTCAAAAACTGGTGGGAAATTTACTGATTCAAAAACCTCACAAAGTGGCGATTCCAAAAACCCATCTAGTGTTAAACCATCAGATTTAAAATCTGCCTCAAAACCAACAACACCACAAAGCCCCACTGCCAAAGATTTAAAACAATCAGATAAAACCCAACAGTCAACAGCAAAGGACATGTCTAAAACCCAACAGTCAAGTAAGGCAGATACAACTAAAACCCAACAGTCAAATAAAACAGAAAAGGACACAGAAACAGCTAAAACCAAGTCTGTTCAATCAAAATCACAAGTCGGGAAAGAATAAGTATTGGAATACAGATTTAGACATTGTTACAGAGCATTAACACTGTTAACAATAATTGTATTACAAAGTGTTAATAATTGTTTTACATTGTTAACAATAATTTTATTGTGTGCATGGCTAATTTATCAAGCAAACAAAAAAAAATTCAAAAAAGACAAAAAATTACTAAAAAAAAGTTAATTGATGCTTTTTTTTTTTTATCATTTCTATCATATTTTAATGGGAATAATATATTATAATCACCATAGTAATTTTATAATTGTTAACCTGTAACTTGAATCTGGTTACAATGTTTTCTATTTTACAAGTACTGTGTTTTAAATAAATAGTCAACATCAATGGAGACGGCATCATGTTATCTTCTTGGATGTTTGTAATTTTATGATATAACTTCCAAACCGTTTGAAACTTATTTTGATATATATTTATATATGTTTGAAAATTATTGGCATTAAATTCATCATACTTATTGTCGGGCATCAATTTGTATTAATTTCTTAAAATATTAAGAAAAAAAAGATAAAATAATGACTTTTTAAATTGGCTGAAACAGAAGAGAGTTGAGATTGAAAGTAAGCATACTATCTATAACACAGAAAACAAAGAAAAATTGAAAGGAAATTCTGTTTAAACCATCATTTAGATAGAAAGACATTTTTCTAGCATATGTGTTCTGATTTGTAATAAAGTGTTTTATTTGACGATAAGGGTGGGGATTCATCACGAAGTCTTTCATATCTATGCATTTGTTGTAAACATTTCTACTAGTCTGTTTTATAGCTTTGTTGTCGTAGCAACTATTTTATCTTTATTCAGGTCAATATGATTGTCATGGCAACCATTTTATCTTGTTTTGGATATTAAACAGTTTTATTTTGATTATATTGTTAGCTGATACATTATTGTCATATTAATCAGACTAGAATATCAGTAGTCTTTTTATATTAATTGTTTTATGCTAATTGATTTAAAATGAAGCAATTTGATTATTTCTCTAGACTACATTTTGAAATCAAGGAATTGCTGATGATTTTTTTCTGTAGTAAAAATAATTTTAAAAACAATTTTTTTCATTGGTATTTTGTTTAGTTATGTATGTTTTATTATTTTTTAGTGTACACAAAGAGTCACTTTCAGTGTCCTGTGAATCTTATGATTGTTGATCATTTTGGAGGAAATTGAGACATCACAATTGTTAAGACGTGACTTCTATTTTATAAGAGTAGATTTGATCTTGATTTATTTAGAATAATAATTACTGCCATTGGCAGATAATTTGAATTGAATCCCTTGATTTTGTTGTTTATTGGTTTAGTGAGGAATTAACTGGTGTACTGCATCTTGTATATATGATTTGAGAATGAAAGAATTGTTAAGGAAACAGAAATCATGTGTATACTTTAAATTTGACAAAATATTGGCAGCATGTTGTCCTTTTTTACTAATTTTGAATCTTGTTTTTTTTTTCCATTTAGGATACCTGAACTAATATTATACACATTGCAGACCAGGTTTACATTTTCTTAAGGTCATCTCAAACTTGTGTTCATCATTTAGGATCCTGCCAAGAAAACATGTGACCTTGTGGGGGTTCTGATTAATACAATAAAACCTCCCTACCAGGTCATGTTTCTTGTTTTATGGTTCTTAAGAATACAAAATAACTTCCCTACCAGGTCATGTGCAGTGTAATAGTTCTGATTAAAACATTAAAACCTCCATGATAGGCCCCGAAACCTTTGGTGGTTCTGATTAATACAATAAAACCTCACTGTAAGACCTTGACCATGTGTTGGTTCTGATTAATACAATAAAACCTCACTGTAAGACCTTGACCATGTGTTGGTTCTGATTAATACAATAAAACCTCACTGTAAGACCTTGACCATGTGTTGGTTCTGATTAATACAATAAAACCTCACTGTAAGACCTTGACCATGTGTTGGTTCTGATTAATACAATAAAACCTCACTGTAAGACCTTGACCCTGTGTTGGTTCTGATTAATACAATAAAACCTCACTGTAAGACCTTGACCCTGTGTTGGTTCTGATTAATACAATAAAACCTCACTCTAAGGCCTTGACCACATAATGTTCTCATATACGATATAAAACCTCGCCATCTGGGACATGTGTGATTGTTCTGAATGTTACAGAAAACTCAACCAAGAGGTCAACATGCCACTGCAATGATTCTGTTTTAGTTTTTTTTTAAATATGCAGCATCAGACTTTATTACCCAATGATGATTCTTGTTAATACTATGATTTCTTCTCATGAGAACAAGATGTGTTGACTCTGGTGAATACAGTTAATCTCCTATAAACAGGACAACAAATTGTGAAAATTGATTGCATTATTGTTTTTGTTTTGACATGTTATTGAGTTTTGTTTTGACCTGTGTACAAGTTTTGATGTGTGGCTTTACTTGTTATTATTGTTATTTCAGTTGTTAATGTGTGTAATATATATATATTGTTTGTAAATACACTTAAATTGTATAATTATCATCTATAAGATTTGAAAACTATTTAGATAGAAAAATATATGAAATAAAAGTTCAAAGTATAAATGAATGAATTGATTAGGTAAAGTAAAAAATTGAAGAAAAAAGATTTTTTAACCAAATTGTGTTTTTTAATTGTTATAAATCATAGATGCTGAACAAGCTATTTGATTAAACCTTAACATTATTAATCATTCCAGTCACAAAATACAGAACTAGTGAGATGTGAGGTCACTTCCCATTTGATTATGTTTAAATCAAACTTTTGGTTGTATCTGAGGTGCTCAAACAATTGTAATTCTAAATAGGTTCAAAATTACATTTTTAGAATATTGAATCAACTTTTCTAAATTCTCATTAAAATTTTCACGCTCACATGACATTAAATAACAACATTGAAATTGTGTTTTTCCAATGTTATTGTATTAAAATAAAAACGTATTCATTCATAACTATGGCAATATTTTAATTGATAGAACATGTTTTTGTTATATGAAACAAACTACATAATATGGATAATTCTAGACCATTTTCCCTCAGTTATATGAAACAAATAACATAATATTGATAAGTCTAGACCATTTTCCCTCAGTTATATGAAACAAATAACATAATATTGATAAGTCTAGACCATTTTCCCTCAGTTATATTATCTCATCGTTTATTAATGGGACATGAAATAAGTTAATCATCATTATTGTCTTGTCTCTAATAGTTGTCGCAATTTAAAAAAACTTTTTTAACCTGTGATTATTTGCATAATTGTGAGTTATTTCAATCAGTGTACAGCATTATTTAAGTATTTAATCTGAATGAATGAATTTTATATTAAGCAGAATGTATCTCATGTTGTCTTGTTTTACTAGAAAGATTAAGTATATGTAGAAATTATTTTGCCTAAAGCAAGAGCCCTACATTTTAAAACCTTTTTTATTTCGATATTTTATAATGATACTTCCATTCTATTCTTTTTAAGTAATTCCAATCTATTCCAAAAAAGTCTAATGGTCTATTATTGAATGGTCATTATGTTATTTATCTTCAAGTCAGGAATGTTAAAATACTTGAGGAGCTGCATGAATCTTCCAAAATCTTCTTGGTCAACTCTACCTAAGGGAAATGGAACTTTGTATATAATTTATAAAGGATATTGTGAAAGTATTTTCTGTAATAAATTCTCCCTTTTGAAGCCTCTTTGTTAGACCTTTTTTGATCAGGACGATCATTCTGTAAAAGTATTTTCCTATATTATAACACTATATTAACTTTCATTCCAATTTTCTTCCTTCCGTTTGACTGCTGAACTCCAGAAACAAGAGGTCATGTTCTGCCATTAATGTATTTTAATTGGTTTTATTTCTATGAAATAACATATATGAGTAATCAATAAAAAATGCAACTCAAACATTTATACATGATGAAAAAGCAGCATAAAATGAGTAAAAATTTATGTAAGAATATTTTAAGTGCAAAAGGAGTAAATTTATTTATTGAATAAATCTGTAATGACAAGATCACATTTTCATTTCCCGTTTTTTTTGTAAATACTTATTTTGAATTGAAGTGAATGTATAGATTGATTTGAATGGTTATATTTCCTATTTATAATTAATTAATTATCGTAAAGGTCAGTTAGGCATTACATGACCTCTGACCTGCAGGTGCTTTAACTTGTGACCTCTGTTATATAATTATATATATATTATAATATTGATACATTTTTGGATGGGACTATCCATTTCATTTTTTTCTGTTTTTGCTTATCATTGCATTTTTCGTAGCAGTAGTTTCTCATGCAATAAAAACAAAAAAATGTCAAAAACAGAAATAGAAGTGTTTTTGTTTTATTGATCAGGACAAAGTTTTCTAGTTGGCCCATAAGAATTTGGCCTTCAGTTCTTTGCTGAACAGCTTGTTGAAGATATTTCTGGGTTAAATTTGGCAGGGATTGTGAGATTGACATTTTTTGATTTGCCTCAAAATGGAACACTTTCACCTTAGATTAGAATAAGATGTTAATCTGGCAAAGAGAGCTTTCTGTATAAAGCTTCATATATATCATAAGGCTTAAATATATATTTGGTATTCAGATCCCTTGTGGTGTGAAGTTTCTGTGTGGAATATTTTCAGTGTCTTGGGCTATATTTTCAGGGCTCAACTGTTTTTTATCACTTGCATTTTTCAGTTTTAAGTAATAAAGGATCATATTTGGTTTAAAGTATCATTGCAAGTTGTTTCTGTTGGTTAGACTTGCTTCACCTAATCAAGACGTCATTTCACGGTGCGTTGAACAACAGTAGGATCTTAATTAGTTGGGTTTCTTAGATTCTATAACTAATAATTCCACTATATTTAGTGTAGATAATTATTGAACAGTGTACATGTAGGTCTGACAGGATTATATAACCCTAACCTTGTCATTGTGGTTTTTGCTATTAAGTCCATTTATGTTTACAATACATCCAGTAAAAGAAAACTCTGTGTAGAATTATATGTGTACTTTTCCATCTGAAGATGGTTAAAGTAAACTCACCTAGACCTAATTTTCATGGCTCATTGGTCAATTTGGAGCTTTCAAAATTATTTCCTTACTTCGATACCCTTACCCTAACCAAGAAATGATCATTCTTCATGAAGAGGGTATTACAGATGGCTTTGAAGTACGAAATCATAGGACCATAAACCTTCAAGATGGAAATCATACTCCCTAGTTCATTATGATGTCACATATCACTGAATGATGACAACATGTTTATTGAGACCATACCACCTTGTCCATTGTGATGTCATGTCCAGTATAATTGTAAGATGAATGACAATCATAGGACCATCAACTATAGATTTAACTATAGGATGAACGTATTTTGAAGACGTATCCAGTCAATTTAAAATGTGTTATTATGCTGGTTTATGGTGTTTATATTCCTGTACAATAAGACATTTGGAACATATGAAGTACTGTTCTGGAGAGGGAATGTCAAAATATTTTTTCGGTTATTAATAGCTATTGAATAAAATAATTAGAAAGAATATTTAAAAGGGAGGCTCTTATCGACTGAAATCTTGCCAATGAGCAATATACTATTATACAAATATAATATAAAGAATTTATTTAAGCAAGCATATAAACTTAAATTAGTTGTTACTTGCTACCAAACTCTAAAATAAATTATAGATACTCATTCACTGCATTAAAAGAAAAATATTTGACATAGCAGTTGATGACATTTGATCTGCCAACATAATCCAGAAATTATGGCCAACTTTGAGTTCTCCAGTTTAAACTGAAGATACAAAGGGTTAGTCTAAGACTTGGTGTTGACTTTCGAAAATGTAACCAAACAACTACGAAAAGTGTAAAGCCTTTACTATAAATGACATAATTTATTATTTAATTTTTAGAAAGTTCCTTTAACTTAAAGAACGGGTATAATAATCGTATCATCAAATCATAATGGACGATAAAATAAAAAGAGGTGGCCCAAAAGACTTGACTTCTAAAAATTTTAAACAAACAACTACGTAAAATTGAGAGCAGTTTTACTTATTTACTATGATTTATTAGCTAATCTATGAAAAGCTTGTTAATTGCCAAATCATAATGGACGAGTAGATAAAAAGAGTTGACCCTAAAGACTATGTGTTGACTTCTAAAACGAAGCAAACTGCGAAAAATGTATAGCCTTGACCATATAAAATATGATATATTAACCAATTTATAGATAGCTAGTTACTTTAGTTCATGTAACATGACAAGTGGGTATTGTCAAATCATAATGGACGATTATATAAAAAGAATTCACTGAAGATTTTGTGTTGACTTCTGAAACTGTAAGCAAACAACTACATATGTATATATATTCATGAACATATGAAATAAGATATATTAACCAATTTATAGAAATCTTGTTACTTTAGTTCCTGTGACATGAAGAGTGGGTAAGTTTAAGTTGACCCAAGAATTTGTGTTGACTTTCGAAAATGTAGGCAAACAACTACGGCAAATGTATAGCCTTTTACCATATATAGATGATATATCAAGAAATAGTTTAGGTTCCAGGAACGTTTCTGTTTCGTTGTGAGAACGTTGTGATTTAACATTGTAGGAACGTAAAAGTGTGGACTACCAGTTACGTTGTAAGAACGTTATGATATAACGTTATGGAAAACCAACCTGGAACCTAAATAGAATCTTGTGTAACCAAACTGGAACCTCGATAGAACCTTGTATAACCAATCTGGAACCTTAATAGAACCTTGTGTAACCAATCAGAAACCTTTATAGAACCTTGTGTAACCAATCTGGAACCTTAATATAATCATTTTTTACCAATCTGGAACCCAAATTTAACCTAGTCCCAGACAACATTTGTATGTTGGCACAACAATGGCCCAACGTATCTACATTCATTGGCTCAACGTTGTTTTTCTCTCCATCTTCCTGAACATGCATGAACATTTTGCCACTGGACATTTTAGCAAACAACAATCAATTAATATTTCTCTCCAGGAATTGTACCCTTATTTGAATGAATTAAATCAACACATCCATGTTACCTATTTTTCTTAAATAATGAATAAAAAGATATGATACCAATACATAATTTATTTTAGCTAGACAAGGAGCAAATTCTTAAAAGTTTAATTTTATGTATCTACACGTTGCAACATCAGATCTAGAATGATAATTATAAAGTATAGTCATGATGTTTCATTTCTGTAAATGTAATTCACTTCATCAGGTTCATATGTAGTTATTTCCTAGTTCTGTAATTCACTTCTGACATCAGGTTGATACAGTTATTTCCTAGTTCTATAATTTCACTTCATCATGTTCATACAATTACTTCCTAGTTCTGTAATTCACTTCATCAGATTCATCCAATTATTTCCTTGTTCTGTAATTTCACTTCATCAGGTTCATACAGTTATTTCATAGTTATATAATTCACTTCATCAGGTTCATACAGTTATTTCCTAGTTCTGTAATTTCACTTCATTAGGTTCATACAGTTATTTCCTAGTTCTGTAATTTCACTTCATTCGGTTCATACAATTATTTCCTAGTTTTGTAATTCACTTCATCATGTTCATACACTTACTTCCTAGTTCTGTAATTTCACTTCATTAGGTTTATACAGTTATTTCCTAGTTTTGTAATCTAACATGGGTTGTATTCACAAGAGTGTTCCTTTTGTTTTCTGCTACACTTTCATTTGGAACTTTTTTCTGAATATGTCTTTTGTTTAATTCTTATCCAGTGTAGCAAATCTTCATAAAAATTATTTTACTGCCCCTGTAATAAAGAAATGAACAAATGAGTACTCAATGTATACTTCTTATGAATATAATAAATCCTAAAAGACTCTTGTTTAAAACTAGACTATACAATGCGATGCCATAGGGATAATGCACTCATACCACATCTTCCAACATCTATTAAGATTGTTAGACTTCACTGTGCTAGCTAAGTTTAGCCGGAAAATTGAGGGTAGATATGGATACAGGAAACAGAACCATGTAAAAAAATGTTCTAACTAAATGAATAATTCTAGTAAAAAATCTAAATCAAATCTAAATACAACAGCATTATCGGTATTATAAAATTTAACATTTCAATTATGCATATATCATGTATATATTTTCAAATTTCGAATCCGATGTGGCATTAGGGATTGCTATTATGTTACTTAAAGTAATTTATTGTGCATTTTGTCCAATTCTTTTAAATTTGTATGACCTAAAAATAAACAACATTCTGAAACAGTATGTAACAAGGAAAATTCGAAAATACACTTTTCCATTGATAAGGGTTATAAATGCAATCTTCACATTTAACAAAGATTTCAGAAATAAAATAAGTTTTATTTGTGGTTAAAAAACATGTATTATTTGTCATTCATAATCATATACGTATATCAGAATGTTTAAAGTATCAATCAACTTACATGTTTCTTTCTCTTTAGATGATGCGATTTTCTCTTTTGTTTTCTTTGTTATCACTGCTTTCTTACAAATACACGACAGGAAATAGTCTCAAAAGTGACTATCCCATTACACTTAGATTTCCTATAACCTTAATTACCGTAGCAACTATCTTTGAAATTTGTCTAACATCTGGTCAACATCATTCTATAGGTCAACCTTATCAGAATATGCTTGATTAACATAATGGCTGTATCAAATATCATTATGTATTATACATGTTATAATTGCTAATTATGTTTCACAAATTAAAGTTGAATGAAAAAAGTAATAATAAATAATGAGAATAATGAATTTTAACTTTTAATCGAGCAATCTATATGTTTAAGGAATAAAAAGTTATTTTGTTCTTAATGCAGTGTCGGTTTTTTAGTTTTAAAAACTATCAGCATTCACTTTCTGAAACAAAATAAAGGTTTGATTAACATGCAAGACGGCAAACATCTTACTTGCATTTTTTGCTATTAATTTGCTATTTTTTTTTTTTTTTTTTTGGAAAGATTATTTTTTCAAAAAAATGAGGAACATTATTCGAACGTTTTAAGAATGTTAGTAAAGTAACGTAAAAAAGTAACTAATATTAAACGTTTCTACAACGTATTATTTGTAACATAACCAATCTGAAACTTCCACACAACGTTAAAACAAAACGTTCCTAGAACGTTGAATTGTAACGTTTCATTTTAACGTTCTCACAACGTTCGTGTAACGTTAGGGTCCGAAATAACCTTACAGGAACCAATCCACAACGTTCTTTGAACGTTATGTGTTTAGTGGGATATTACTTGTAGTATATGCATCCTAATTATTCATTAAAGACCAGGGAATGTATATAAATTAGACAATAACCTGACCACACAATAAACAACAGACATCTTGAGCACAACTAAGCTTGAACACACCAGTAATAAGTCTAGAAAATTTGTGAATAAAATGGAGTCTCTAGTCAATATATACTTTTGTATTTCTGCAATAAAATAAAATACCTCTACCAAATAAAGGAATTGATCATGCGTTGTCTCATAACTTTAAAAAGATTCACAAATTGTCATAAGGGGGGTGGGGTAATTCCTCATTTGTTAAAATATCACTGATTCAAACATAAAAATCTCCAAAACTTACATTACCAAGATGCTTGATTTCTAAAGCTAGAATGACAACATATTTAGACATTTGGTTCTTTAACAAACAATTGACATTCCCATGGGAACTAACTATGCTCATCTCCTTGTCGAACTAATAGTTTATTAATATAAGGCTGATCATACAGAAATGAAAAGAAGCTAGAATTATCGTCTAACATTCCAATATATAGAAATACAACTAAATACGAATTTTGGAAAAAAGAAAACAACAGATACAGTAAAGTCTGACTCTTATCTTGACTTAACTATATCTAGAAATTAACAACGAAAGTCAGTTGAGAAAAAAAAAAAAAAAAAATAGGACAAAAGAGATGATTACGGCTTTCCAAGTGTGAATTTTCTAATAAAATAATCACTGCAAAAGTTCCTGAATTTACAGTGTTACACCATGAGTTCCATTGAAGGAATGCAAAGTTGAAATCACCACTTTGAAAAGTTAATAGATGACATGACCACTTTGTTAACTGTTATGGAATATCTGCTTCAAAAACGACTACAGATATATTTTAATTTTTGCTATCCCAGTCCTGTTGTCTTTCCTCATATGTGACCTACTAAACTACATGAGACACAAGACGGATGGACATGTGAAGCAGGATCTGCTCACATTTCCTAAGCACCTGAGATCACCCCTTTTAGTTTGGTTCATGTTCAGTCTTTAGTGTCCTATCTTGTGTACGGTTTATTGCCATAGCTATGTCAGTTTAGATTTCACCTTTTTTTTATTAGAGTTTGAATATCCCATTGGAGAATAAAATCGATGTGCATATTTTAATGGCTTAGGGAAGTTCTCTTATCTATCCTAAATTCATGTCTATGGTTTTGATGTTATATTTGTTATTCTCAAAGGATTTTGTCTAATGCTTAGTCCGGTTCTGTGTTTGTATGTGTGTTTTTTGTTCATGGATTTATGAGTTTTGAAAAGCGGTATACTACTGTTGCCTTTATTTACTCTTCAAATAATCACAATAGGAACGATTAGGAATAGAAAGTAAGAGGAGTACAATATCCTATAAACTGGACTACCATTTACCTGAATCATTCTAAGAACTATGCCTTCTATTTGTTTCAAACATACATATCTACTGTCCTTGCTACCAGTATATAAAACATATTGTAATTTAATATCAAGCCTGTTTGTACTATTCAACCATTAGTTATAGGACTTTGTTGTTCACTTCTATAAAATTGTCATATTAACCCTGCCATCCCACCAATCTCATCAAGGCTACGACAACAGATAACAAAACTTGTTATATACATTATGCACTTTCATAGATCTACAATCTGTCTATACCTGTATCTTGGTAATGCTTTTTCTCAGACTCTTTAAGACGTATATACACTAAATCCATTGGATGTTGGATGTGTACTGATTGATATTTTAGTCTTAGATCATAAGATGCATGATCTTTTTTTTTTAAAATTAGTTGTTATTAATTGGTATTGGATTAGCTTTCAGTAACTGCAAGTACTCTCAGTTGTTGGGATGTACTAGTAACAAGCCAAGTTCACTCTGTGTTTTTGTTAGATGTATTTCTATTTCTTATGATGTACTGTTACACCCTGCTAACATGTTTTACCCCGCCACATTCTGTATGCATGTGCCTGTCCAAAGTCAGGAGCATGTAAATCAGTGATTGTCATTTGTTGCTGTGTTACAAATTTGTTTTTCGTTCATTTTTTGTACCTTAGTTTTCTCGTTTGAAGGCCGTACTGTGACCTATAGTTGTTCATTTCTTTGTCATTTTAGTCCCTTGTGAAGAGTTGTGTCATTGGCAATAATACCACATCTCCTTTTTTTATAATTATGAAAATAACCCAGTTTTTTAAGAGTCCCCATTCTATCAATATGTACAGACTGTAGAGTGCCATATTAACAGGAAGGCCTAACCACAGGAGATAACACATCTACAGCTTTAGAATCAAAGTACCGGGCTATAGGATCTATAGAACAAAGGCCTAACCACAGGAGATAACACATCTACAGCTTTAGAATCAAAGTACCGGGGTATAGGATCTATAGAACAAAGGCCTAACCACAGGAGATAACACATCTACAGCTTTAGAATCAAAGTACCGGGGTATAGGATCTATAGAACAAAGGCCTAACCACAGGTGATAACACATCTACAGCTTTAGAATCAAAGTACCGGGCTATAGGATCTATAGAACAAAGGCCTAACCACAGGAGATAACACATCTACAGCTTTAGAATCAAAGTACCGGGGTATAGGATCTATAGAACAAAGGCCTAACCACAGGTGATAACACATCTACAGCTTTAGAATTAAAGTACCGGGCTATAGGATCTATAGAACAAAGGCCTAACCACAGGAGATAACACATCTACAGCTTTAGAATCAAAGTACCGGGCTATAGTATCTATAGATCAAAGGCCTAACCACAGGCGATAACACATCTACAGCTTTAGAATCAAAGTACCGGGCTATAGGATCTATAGAACAAAGGCCTAACCACAGGCGATAACACATCTACAGCTTTAGAATTAAAGTACCGGGGTATAGGATCTATAGAACAAAGGCCTAACCACAGGCGATAACACATCTACAGCTTTAGAATCAAAGTACCGGGCTATAGGATCTATAGAACAAAGGCCTAACCACAGGCGATAACACATCTACAGCTTTAGAATCAAAGTACCGGGGTATAGGATCTATAGAACAAAGGCCTAACCACAGGCGATAACACATCTACAGCTTTAGAATCAAAGTACCGGGCTATAGGATCTATAGAACAAAGGCCTAACCACAGGCGATAACACATCTACAGCTTTAGAATCAAAGTACCGGGCTATAGGATCTATAGAACAAAGGCCTAACCACAGGCGATAACACATCAACAGCTTTAGAATCAAAGTACCGGGCTATAGGATCTATAGATCAAAGGCCTAACCACAGGCGATAACACATCTACAGCTTTAGAATCAAAGTACCGGGGTATAGGATCTATAGAACAAAGGCCTAACCACAGGCGATAACACATCTACAGCTTTAGAATCAAAGTACAGGGCTATAGGATCTATAGAACAAAGGCCTAACCACTGGCGATAACACATCTACAGCTTTAGAATCAAAGTAACGGGCTATAGGATCTATAGAACAAAGGCCTAACCACAGGCGATAACACATCTACAGCTTTAGAATCAAAGTACCGGGGTATAGGATCTATAGAACAAAGGCCTAACCACAGGAGATAACACATCTACAGCTTTAGAATCAAAGTACCGGGGTATAGGATCTATAGAACAAAGGCCTAACCACAGGCGATAACACATCTACAGCTTTAGAATCAAAGTACCGGGGTATAGGATCTATAGAACAAAGGCTAACCACAGGCGATAACACATCTACAGCTTTAGAATCAAAGTACCGGGGTATAGGATCTATAGAACAAAGGCCTAACCACAGGCGATAACACATCAACAGCTTTAGAATCAAAGTACCGGGGTATAGGATCTATAGAACAAAGGCCTAACCACAGGTGATAACACATCAACAGCTTTAGAATCAAAGTACCGGGGTATAGGATCTATAGAACAAAGGCCTAACCACTGGCGATAACACATCAACAGCTTTAGAATCAAAGTACCGGGCTATAGGATCTCTAGAACAAAGGCCTAACCACTGGCGATAACACATCTACAGCTTTAGAATCAAAGTACCGGGCTATAGGATCTATAGAACAAAGGCCTAACCACAGGCGATAACACATCTACAGCTTTAGAATCAAAGTACCGGGGTATAGGATCTATAGAACAAATGTCTAACCACAGGGGATAACACATCTACAGCTTTAGAATCAAAGTACCGGGGTATAGGATCTATAGAACAAAGGCCTAACCACAGGTGATAACACATCTACAGCTTTAGAATCAAAGTACCGGGCTATAGGATCTATAGAACAAAGGCCTAACCACTGGCGATAACACATCTACAGCTTTAGAATCAAAGTACCGGGCTATAGGATCTATAGAACAAAGGCCTAACCACAGGTGATAACACATCTACAGCTTTAGAATCAAAGTACCGGGGTATAGGATCTATAGAACAAAGGCCTAACCACAGGCGATAACACATCTACAGCTTTAGAATCAAAGTACCGGGCTATAGGATCTATAGATCAAAGGCCTAACCACAGGCGATAACCCATCTACAGCTTTAGAATCAAAGTACCGGGCTATAGGATCTATAGATCAAAGGCCTAACCACAGGAGATAACACATCTACAGCTTTAGAATCAAAGTACCGGGCTATAGGATCTATAGAACAAAGGCCTAACCACAGGCGATAACACATCTACAGCTTTAGAATCAAAGTACCGGGGTATAGGATCTATAGAACAAAGGCCTAACCACAGGCGATAACACATCAACAGTACCGGGGTATAGGATCTATAGAACAAAGGCCTAACCACAGGCGATAACACATCAACAGTACCGGGCTATAGGATCTATAGAACAAAGGCCTAACCACAGGCGATAACACATCAACAGCTTTAGAATCAAAGTACCGGGCTATAGGATCTATAGAACAAAGGCCTAACCACAGGCGATAACACATCTACAGCTTTAGAATCAAAGTACCGGGGTATAGGATCTATAGAACAAAGGCCTAACCACAGGAGATAACACATCTACAGCTTTAGAATCAAAGTACCGGGCTATAGGATCTATAGAACAAAGGCCTAACCACAGGCGATAACACATCAACAGCTTTAGAATCAAAGTACCGGGCTATAGTATCTATAGAACAAAGGCCTAACCATTGGCGATAACACATCTACAGCTTTAGAATCAAAGTACTGGGGTATAGGATCTATAGAACAAAGGCCTAACCACAGGCGATAACACATCAACAGCTTTAGAATCAAAGTACCGGGGTATAGGATCTATAGAACAAAGGCCTAACCACAGGCGATAACACATCTACAGCTTTAGAATCAAAGTACCGGGGTATAGGATCTATAGATCAAAGGCCTAACCACAGGCGATAACACATCAACAGCTTTAGAATCAAAGTACCGGGGTATAGGATCTATAGATCAAAGGCCTAACCACAGGCGATAACACATCAACAGCTTTAGAATCAAAGTACCGGGGTATAGGATCTATAGATCAAAGGCCTAACCACAGGCGATAACACATCTACAGCTTTAGAATCAAAGTACCGGGCTATAGGATCTATAGATCAAAGGCCTAACCACAGGCGATAACACATCTACAGCTTTAGAATCAAAGTACCGGGCTATAGGATCTATAGATCAAAGGCCTAACCACAGGAGATAACACATCTACAGCTTTAGAATCAAAATACCGGGCTATAGGATCTATAGAACAAAGGCCTAACCACTGGCGATAACACATCAACAGCTTTAGAATCAAAGTACCGGGCTATAGTATCTATAGAACAAAGGCCTAACCACAGGCGATAACACATCAACAGCTTTAGAATCAAAGTACCGGGCTACAGGATCTATAGAACAAAGGCCTAACCACAGGCGATAACACATCTACAGCTTTAGAATCAAAGTACCGGGCTATAGTATCTATAGAACAAAGGCCTAACCACAGGCGATAACACATCTACAGCTTTAGAATCAAAGTACCGGGGTATAGGATCTATAGATCAAAGGCCTAACCACAGGTGATAACACATCTACAGCTTTAGAATCAAAGTACCGGGCTATAGGATCTATAGATCAAAGGCCTAACCACAGGCGATAACACATCAACAGCTTTAGAATCAAAGTACCGGGGTATAGGATCTATAGAACAAAGGCCTAACCACAGGTGATAACACATCAACAGCTTTAGAATCAAAGTACCGGGGTATAGGATCTATAGAACAAAGGCCTAACCACAGGCGATAACACATCTACAGCTTTAGAATCAAAGTACCGGGGTATAGGATCTATAGAACAAAGGCCTAACCACAGGGATAACACATCTACAGCTTTAGAATCAAAGTATCGGGTATAGGATCTATAGAACAAAGGCCTAACCACAGGTGATAACACATCTACAGCTTTAGAATCAAAGTACCGGGCTATAGGATCTATAGAACAAAGGCCTAACCACAGGAGATAACACATCAACAGCTTTAGAATCAAAGTACCGGGCTATAGGATCTATAGAACAAAGGCCTAACCACAGGCGATAACACATCAACAGCTTTAGAATCAAAGTACCGGGCTATAGGATCTATAGAACAAAGGCCTAATCACAGGCGATAACACATCTACAGCTTTAGAATCAAAGTACCGGGGTATCGGATCTATAGAACAAAGGCCTAACCACAGGAGATAACACATCTACAGCTTTAGAATCAAAGTACCGGGCTATAGGATCTATAGAACAAAGGCCTAACCACAGGCGATAACACATCAACAGCTTTAGAATCAAAGTACCGGGCTATAGTATCTATAGAACAAAGGCCTAACCACTGGCGATAACACATCTACAGCTTTAGAATCAAAGTACTGGGGTATAGGATCTATAGAACAAAGGCCTAACCACAGGCGATAACACATCAACAGCTTTAGAATCAAAGTACCGGGCTATAGGATCTATAGAACAAAGGCCTAACCACTGGCGATAACACATCTACAGCTTTAGAATCAAAGTACCGGGGTATAGGATCTATAGAACAAAGGCCTAACCACAGGCGATAACACATCTACAGCTTTAGAATCAAAGTACCGGGGTATAGGATCTATAGATCAAAGGCCTAACCACAGGCGATAACACATCAACAGCTTTAGAATCAAAGTACCGGGGTATAGGATCTATAGATCAAAGGCCTAACCACAGGCGATAACACATCAACAGCTTTAGAATCAAAGTACCGGGGTATAGGATCTATAGATCAAAGGCCTAACCACAGGCGATAACACATCTACAGCTTTAGAATCAAAGTACCGGGCTATAGTATCTATAGAACAAAGGCCTAACCACAGGCGATAACACATCTACAGCTTTAGAATCAAAGTACCGGGGTATAGGATCTATAGATCAAAGGCCTAACCACAGGTGATAACACATCTACAGCTTTAGAATCAAAGTACCGGGCTATAGGATCTATAGATCAAAGGCCTAACCACAGGCGATAACACATCAACAGCTTTAGAATCAAAGTACCGGGGTATAGGATCTATAGAACAAAGGCCTAACCACAGGTGATAACACATCAACAGCTTTAGAATCAAAGTACCGGGGTATAGGATCTATAGAACAAAGGCCTAACCACAGGCGATAACACATCAACAGCTTTAGAATCAAAGTACCGGGCTATAGGATCTATAGAACAAAGGCCTAACCACAGGCGATAACACATCTACAGCTTTAGAATCAAAGTACCGGGGTATAGGATCTATAGAACAAAGGCCTAACCACAGGAGATAACACATCTACAGCTTTAGAATCAAAGTACCGGGCTATAGGATCTATAGAACAAAGGCCTAACCACAGGCGATAACACATCAACAGCTTTAGAATCAAAGTACCGGGCTATAGGATCTATAGAACAAAGGCCTAACCACAGGCGATAACACATCAACAGTACCGGGGTATAGGATCTATAGAACAAAGGCCTAACCACAGGCGATAACACATCAACAGTACCGGGCTATAGGATCTATAGAACAAAGGCCTAACCACAGGCGATAACACATCAACAGCTTTAGAATCAAAGTACCGGGGTATAGGATCTATAGAACAAAGGCCTAACCACAGGCGATAACACATCTACAGCTTTAGAATCAAAGTACCGGGGTATAGGATCTATAGATCAAAGGCCTAACCACAGGCGATAACACATCAACAGCTTTAGAATCAAAGTACCGGGCTATAGGATCTATAGATCAAAGGCCTAACCACAGGCGATAACACATCAACAGCTTTAGAATCAAAGTACCGGGGTATAGGATCTATAGATCAAAGGCCTAACCACAGGCGATAACACATCTACAGCTTTAGAATCAAAGTACCGGGCTATAGGATCTATAGATCAAAGGCCTAACCACAGGCGATAACACATCTACAGCTTTAGAATCAAAGTACCGGGCTATAGGATCTATAGATCAAAGGCCTAACCACAGGAGATAACACATCTACAGCTTTAGAATCAAAGTACCGGGCTATAGGATCTATAGAACAAAGGCCTAACCACTGGCGATAACACATCAACAGCTTTAGAATCAAAGTACCGGGCTATAGTATCTATAGAACAAAGGCCTAACCACAGGCGATAACACATCAACAGCTTTAGAATCAAAGTACCGGGCTACAGGATCTATAGAACAAAGGCCTAACCACAGGCGATAACACATCTACAGCTTTAGAATCAAAGTACCGGGCTATAGTATCTATAGAACAAAGGCCTAACCACAGGCGATAACACATCTACAGCTTTAGAATCAAAGTACCGGGGTATAGGATCTATAGATCAAAGGCCTAACCACAGGTGATAACACATCTACAGCTTTAGAATCAAAGTACCGGGCTATAGGATCTATAGATCAAAGGCCTAACCACAGGCGATAACACATCAACAGCTTTAGAATCAAAGTACCGGGGTATAGGATCTATAGAACAAAGGCCTAACCACAGGTGATAACACATCAACAGCTTTAGAATCAAAGTACCGGGGTATAGGATCTATAGAACAAAGGCCTAACCACAGGCGATAACACATCTACAGCTTTAGAATCAAAGTACCGGGGTATAGGATCTATAGAACAAAGGCCTAACCACAGGGATAACACATCTACAGCTTTAGAATCAAAGTATCGGGTATAGGATCTATAGAACAAAGGCCTAACCACAGGTGATAACACATCTACAGCTTTAGAATCAAAGTACCGGGCTATAGGATCTATAGAACAAAGGCCTAACCACAGGAGATAACACATCAACAGCTTTAGAATCAAAGTACCGGGCTATAGGATCTATAGAACAAAGGCCTAACCACAGGCGATAACACATCAACAGCTTTAGAATCAAAGTACCGGGCTATAGGATCTATAGAACAAAGGCCTAATCACAGGCGATAACACATCTACAGCTTTAGAATCAAAGTACCGGGGTATCGGATCTATAGAACAAAGGCCTAACCACAGGAGATAACACATCTACAGCTTTAGAATCAAAGTACCGGGCTATAGGATCTATAGAACAAAGGCCTAACCACAGGCGATAACACATCAACAGCTTTAGAATCAAAGTACCGGGCTATAGTATCTATAGAACAAAGGCCTAACCACTGGCGATAACACATCTACAGCTTTAGAATCAAAGTACTGGGGTATAGGATCTATAGAACAAAGGCCTAACCACAGGCGATAACACATCAACAGCTTTAGAATCAAAGTACCGGGCTATAGGATCTATAGAACAAAGGCCTAACCACTGGCGATAACACATCTACAGCTTTAGAATCAAAGTACCGGGGTATAGGATCTATAGAACAAAGGCCTAACCACAGGCGATAACACATCTACAGCTTTAGAATCAAAGTACCGGGGTATAGGATCTATAGATCAAAGGCCTAACCACAGGCGATAACACATCAACAGCTTTAGAATCAAAGTACCGGGGTATAGGATCTATAGATCAAAGGCCTAACCACAGGCGATAACACATCAACAGCTTTAGAATCAAAGTACCGGGGTATAGGATCTATAGATCAAAGGCCTAACCACAGGCGATAACACATCTACAGCTTTAGAATCAAAGTACCGGGCTATAGTATCTATAGAACAAAGGCCTAACCACAGGCGATAACACATCTACAGCTTTAGAATCAAAGTACCGGGGTATAGGATCTATAGATCAAAGGCCTAACCACAGGTGATAACACATCTACAGCTTTAGAATCAAAGTACCGGGCTATAGGATCTATAGATCAAAGGCCTAACCACAGGCGATAACACATCAACAGCTTTAGAATCAAAGTACCGGGGTATAGGATCTATAGAACAAAGGCCTAACCACAGGTGATAACACATCAACAGCTTTAGAATCAAAGTACCGGGGTATAGGATCTATAGAACAAAGGCCTAACCACAGGCGATAACACATCTACAGCTTTAGAATCAAAGTACCGGGGTATAGGATCTATAGATCAAAGGCCTAACCACAGGTGATAACACATCTACAGCTTTAGAATCAAAGTACCGGGCTATAGGATCTATAGATCAAAGGCCTAACCACAGGCGATAACACATCAACAGCTTTAGAATCAAAGTACCGGGGTATAGGATCTATAGAACAAAGGCCTAACCACAGGTGATAACACATCAACAGCTTTAGAATCAAAGTACCGGGGTATAGGATCTATAGAACAAAGGCCTAACCACAGGCGATAACACATCTACAGCTTTAGAATCAAAGTACCGGGGTATAGGATCTATAGAACAAAGGCCTAACCACAGGCGATAACACATCTACAGCTTTAGAATCAAAGTATCGGGTATAGGATCTATAGAACAAAGGCCTAACCACAGGTGATAACACATCTACAGCTTTAGAATCAAAGTACCGGGCTATAGGATCTATAGAACAAAGGCCTAACCACAGGAGATAACACATCAACAGCTTTAGAATCAAAGTACCGGGCTATAGGATCTATAGAACAAAGGCCTAACCACAGGAGATAACACATCAACAGCTTTAGAATCAAAGTACCGGGCTATAGGATCTATAGAACAAAGGCCTAACCACAGGCGATAACACATCTACAGCTTTAGAATCAAAGTACCGGGCTATAGGATCTATAGAACAAAGGCCTAACCACAGGCGATAACACATCAACAGCTTTAGAATCAAAGTACCGGGCTATAGTATCTATAGATCAAAGGCCTAACCACAGGCGATAACACATCAACAGCTTTAGAATCAAAGTACCGGGGTATAGGATCTATAGAACAAAGGCCTAACCACAGGCGATAACACATTTACAGCTTTAGAATCAAAGTACCGGGTATAGGATCTATAGAACAAAGGCCTAACCACAGGAGATAACACATCTACAGCTTTAGAATCAAAGTACCGGGCTATAGGATCTATAGATCAAAGGTCTAACCACAGGCGATAACACATCTACAGCTTTAGAATCAAAGTACCGGGCTATAGGATCTATAGAACAAAGGCCTAACCACAGGAGATAACACATCTACAGCTTTAGAATCAAAGTACCAGGGTATAGGATCTATAGAACAAAGGCCTAACCACTGGCGATAACACATCAACAGCTTTAGAATCAAAGTACCGGGGTATAGGATCTATAGAACAAAGGCCTAACCACAGGTGATAACACATCAACAGCTTTAGAATCAAAGTACCGGGGTATAGGATCTATAGAACAAAGGCCTAACCACAGGCGATAACACATCTACAGCTTTAGAATCAAAGTACCGGGCTATAGGATCTATAGAACAAAGGCCTAACCACAGGCGATAACACATCAACAGCTTTAGAATCAAAGTACCGGGCTATAGTATCTATAGAACAAAGGCCTAACCACTGGCGATAACACATCTACAGCTTTAGAATCAAAGTACTGGGGTATAGGATCTATAGAACAAAGGCCTAACCACAGGCGATAACACATCAACAGCTTTAGAATCAAAGTACCGGGCTATAGGATCTATAGAACAAAGGCCTAACCACAGGCGATAACACATCTACAGCTTTAGAATCAAAGTACCGGGGTATAGGATCTATAGATCAAAGGCCTAACCACAGGCGATAACACATCAACAGCTTTAGAATCAAAGTACCGGGGTATAGGATCTATAGATCAAAGGCCTAACCACAGGCGATAACACATCAACAGCTTTAGAATCAAAGTACCGGGGTATAGGATCTATAGATCAAAGGCCTAACCACAGGCGATAACACATCTACAGCTTTAGAATCAAAGTACCGGGCTATAGTATCTATAGAACAAAGGCCTAACCACAGGCGATAACACATCTACAGCTTTAGAATCAAAGTACCGGGGTATAGGATCTATAGATCAAAGGCCTAACCACAGGTGATAACACATCTACAGCTTTAGAATCAAAGTACCGGGCTATAGGATCTATAGATCAAAGGCCTAACCACAGGCGATAACACATCAACAGCTTTAGAATCAAAGTACCGGGGTATAGGATCTATAGAACAAAGGCCTAACCACAGGTGATAACACATCAACAGCTTTAGAATCAAAGTACCGGGGTATAGGATCTATAGAACAAAGGCCTAACCACAGGCGATAACACATCTACAGCTTTAGAATCAAAGTACCGGGGTATAGGATCTATAGATCAAAGGCCTAACCACAGGTGATAACACATCTACAGCTTTAGAATCAAAGTACCGGGCTATAGGATCTATAGAACAAAGGCCTAACCACAGGAGATAACACATCTACAGCTTTAGAATCAAAGTACCAGGGTATAGGATCTATAGAACAAAGGCCTAACCACTGGCGATAACACATCAACAGCTTTAGAATCAAAGTACCGGGGTATAGGATCTATAGAACAAAGGCCTAACCACAGGTGATAACACATCAACAGCTTTAGAATCAAAGTACCGGGGTATAGGATCTATAGAACAAAGGCCTAACCACAGGCGATAACACATCTACAGCTTTAGAATCAAAGTACCGGGCTATAGGATCTATAGAACAAAGGCCTAACCACAGGCGATAACACATCAACAGCTTTAGAATCAAAGTACCGGGCTATAGTATCTATAGAACAAAGGCCTAACCACTGGCGATAACACATCTACAGCTTTAGAATCAAAGTACTGGGGTATAGGATCTATAGAACAAAGGCCTAACCACAGGCGATAACACATCAACAGCTTTAGAATCAAAGTACCGGGCTATAGGATCTATAGAACAAAGGCCTAACCACTGGCGATAACACATCTACAGCTTTAGAATCAAAGTACCGGGCTATAGGATCTATAGAACAAAGGCCTAACCACAGGCGATAACACATCTACAGCTTTAGAATCAAAGTACCGGGGTATAGGATCTATAGATCAAAGGCCTAACCACAGGCGATAACACATCAACAGCTTTAGAATCAAAGTACCGGGGTATAGGATCTATAGATCAAAGGCCTAACCACAGGCGATAACACATCAACAGCTTTAGAATCAAAGTACCGGGGTATAGGATCTATAGATCAAAGGCCTAACCACAGGCGATAACACATCTACAGCTTTAGAATCAAAGTACCGGGCTATAGTATCTATAGAACAAAGGCCTAACCACAGGCGATAACACATCTACAGCTTTAGAATCAAAGTACCGGGGTATAGGATCTATAGATCAAAGGCCTAACCACAGGTGATAACACATCTACAGCTTTAGAATCAAAGTACCGGGCTATAGGATCTATAGATCAAAGGCCTAACCACAGGCGATAACACATCAACAGCTTTAGAATCAAAGTACCGGGGTATAGGATCTATAGAACAAAGGCCTAACCACAGGTGATAACACATCAACAGCTTTAGAATCAAAGTACCGGGGTATAGGATCTATAGAACAAAGGCCTAACCACAGGCGATAACACATCTACAGCTTTAGAATCAAAGTACCGGGGTATAGGATCTATAGATCAAAGGCCTAACCACAGGTGATAACACATCTACAGCTTTAGAATCAAAGTACCGGGCTATAGGATCTATAGATCAAAGGCCTAACCACAGGCGATAACACATCAACAGCTTTAGAATCAAAGTACCGGGGTATAGGATCTATAGAACAAAGGCCTAACCACAGGTGATAACACATCAACAGCTTTAGAATCAAAGTACCGGGGTATAGGATCTATAGAACAAAGGCCTAACCACAGGCGATAACACATCTACAGCTTTAGAATCAAAGTACCGGGGTATAGGATCTATAGAACAAAGGCCTAACCACAGGCGATAACACATCTACAGCTTTAGAATCAAAGTATCGGGTATAGGATCTATAGAACAAAGGCCTAACCACAGGTGATAATACATCTACAGCTTTAGAATCAAAGTACCGGGCTATAGGATCTATAGAACAAAGGCCTAACCACAGGAGATAACACATCAACAGCTTTAGAATCAAAGTACCGGGCTATAGGATCTATAGAACAAAGGCCTAACCACAGGAGATAACACATCAACAGCTTTAGAATCAAAGTACCGGGCTATAGGATCTATAGAACAAAGGCCTAACCACAGGCGATAACACATCTACAGCTTTAGAATCAAAGTACCGGGCTATAGGATCTATAGAACAAAGGCCTAACCACAGGCGATAACACATCAACAGCTTTAGAATCAAAGTACCGGGCTATAGTATCTATAGATCAAAGGCCTAACCACAGGCGATAACACATCAACAGCTTTAGAATCAAAGTACCGGGGTATAGGATCTATAGAACAAAGGCCTAACCACAGGCGATAACACATTTACAGCTTTAGAATCAAAGTACCGGGTATAGGATCTATAGAACAAAGGCCTAACCACAGGAGATAACACATCTACAGCTTTAGAATCAAAGTACCGGGCTATAGGATCTATAGATCAAAGGTCTAACCACAGGCGATAACACATCTACAGCTTTAGAATCAAAGTACCGGGCTATAGGATCTATAGAACAAAGGCCTAACCACAGGAGATAACACATCTACAGCTTTAGAATCAAAGTACCAGGGTATAGGATCTATAGAACAAAGGCCTAACCACAGGTGATAACACATCAACAGCTTTAGAATCAAAGTACCGGGGTATAGGATCTATAGAACAAAGGCCTAACCACAGGAGATAACACATCAACAGCTTTAGAATCAAAGTACCGGGCTATAGGATCTATAGAACAAAGGCCTAACCACAGGCGATAACACATCTACAGCTTTAGAATCAAAGTACCGGGGTATAGGATCTATAGATCAAAGGCCTAACCACAGGTGATAACACATCTACAGCTTTAGAATCAAAGTACCGGGCTATAGGATCTATAGATCAAAGGCCTAACCACAGGCGATAACACATCAACAGCTTTAGAATCAAAGTACCGGGGTATAGGATCTATAGAACAAAGGCCTAACCACAGGTGATAACACATCAACAGCTTTAGAATCAAAGTACCGGGGTATAGGATCTATAGAACAAAGGCCTAACCACAGGCGATAACACATCTACAGCTTTAGAATCAAAGTACCGGGCTATAGGATCTATAGAACAAAGGCCTAACCACAGGCGATAACACATCTACAGCTTTAGAATCAAAGTATCGGGTATAGGATCTATAGAACAAAGGCCTAACCACAGGTGATAATACATCTACAGCTTTAGAATCAAAGTACCGGGCTATAGGATCTATAGAACAAAGGCCTAACCACAGGAGATAACACATCAACAGCTTTAGAATCAAAGTACCGGGCTATAGGATCTATAGAACAAAGGCCTAACCACAGGAGATAACACATCAACAGCTTTAGAATCAAAGTACCGGGCTATAGGATCTATAGAACAAAGGCCTAACCACAGGCGATAACACATCTACAGCTTTAGAATCAAAGTACCGGGCTATAGGATCTATAGAACAAAGGCCTAACCACAGGCGATAACACATCAACAGCTTTAGAATCAAAGTACCGGGCTATAGTATCTATAGATCAAAGGCCTAACCACAGGCGATAACACATCAACAGCTTTAGAATCAAAGTACCGGGGTATAGGATCTATAGAACAAAGGCCTAACCACAGGCGATAACACATTTACAGCTTTAGAATCAAAGTACCGGGTATAGGATCTATAGAACAAAGGCCTAACCACAGGAGATAACACATCTACAGCTTTAGAATCAAAGTACCGGGCTATAGGATCTATAGATCAAAGGTCTAACCACAGGCGATAACACATCTACAGCTTTAGAATCAAAGTACCGGGCTATAGGATCTATAGAACAAAGGCCTAACCACAGGAGATAACACATCTACAGCTTTAGAATCAAAGTACCAGGGTATAGGATCTATAGAACAAAGGCCTAACCACAGGTGATAACACATCAACAGCTTTAGAATCAAAGTACCGGGGTATAGGATCTATAGAACAAAGGCCTAACCACAGGAGATAACACATCAACAGCTTTAGAATCAAAGTACCGGGCTATAGGATCTATAGAACAAAGGCCTAACCACAGGCGATAACACATCTACAGCTTTAGAATCAAAGTACCGGCTATAGGATCTATAGAACAAAGAACATTAATCCGCCATTCCACTTACAAACAAACATAAAACAAAAGATAATGATCGACATCACAGCTTGGCTTTATTATCAGCAGGAAAACAAAATAAATAAATATTTACAAATGGTAATACTGTCAACAATATTGTCTCTAAAAATAGATACCTTGTGACCTATCAAAAAATTTCAAATATTCAATTAGTGCTTAAAAAATTAATAAAAAAAAAGAAAAGAAATACTTTTCCTTAAAATTATGTAAATTGTGATCTATAAACATTATAAAATAGAATAAATTTAATAAAAATATAATAAATTAATGAGGGTTGGAATGGGGTACCCCAACACAACAATCTAGTTAACATTTGGATGAAATAAATGTTACTGGTTTTAAATAAAACAATTTTTATGCTCATTTAATGCTAACACTGACAACGAAAGGGATATACAATGCCATTCCTACCCTCATTAATAGCTCTCTTCAGCAGTAAAAACTTACAACTATAAATGTACCTAACATATTAACTTTGTCAACATAACACTTATAAAACTCTAATGGACTTTAACAAAGTCATAACAATATAACAGCAGTAATAAGTCTAAAACAATTGCAGATTATTTTACAAAACACCTTGAAATATCACAAATAAAATTATCTAAAATATAAACATGGAAAAATATTGTCTCCCTTTATATCACAGATGATAAACAATAATATTGTCTCCCTTTATATCACAGATGATAAACAATAATATTGTCTCCCTTTATATCACAGATGATAAACAATAACATATAATGAGACAAATAAAATAGTATATATATCTTAACAAAATATAAAACGAAAAAGAATAATGAAAAAGGGAAGGTAGGTCAAGCCAAATTGATACAGGGTAAAAGGGATAGGGTGATACTATTTATCTTTTTACATTTATTTCTGGTATTGCACTTATGACAAGCTTTTTTTTTCAATTTTGTTTCCCCCTTATTGTTCCATCCCCTAAAAACTATTAGTATTTTCTGTTTGTGTTACACAGTCCAAAACATTTATGGAGAACTTAACTGCAATCATGAGATTTAAAAAAAAAAAGATAACTTTTACTGTTGTTAAAAACATATTTTTTTTGCCACTAGGTAACTGCCAGTGATTACTTGAATGTTTGTGAAATCAATCATCCTGCATGTTCATGTTTCCTTTCTTGTAAATGTAATATACACTTTAAACAAGTCATTCAATTTTACAACAAGCATTCAATATTGTCATGGTATAAACCAAAAAGTAGTATTGATAACCAACTGTCAGGCAAATTTTTCTTATAATTTTCTGATACTTTTGGACCTATGCCTTCGAATTGTTATGGGTACTACTGCCTTAAGTTTCTTAACCTTACTGTGTTTTGTTTATAAAATGTATTCCTTACTCTTATTCTTAAAGAGAAAACATATAGGTAACTTATGAGATTTAGTCTAACTAGACTCATAAATAAATGAACAATCTAAACATGTAAACTTTGGAAAATCAAGCTTACTGAAAAAAATAATCATATAAAATCTATAAATAGTTATGATATTTAACAATGAAGTATGCACACCTCAAATCAAGGCACCTTTCAATTAAAATCCCTCTTATATCCTGTTCAGTATATATTGAGGTACTTATAGCTCTGCTTTATTTCTAACTTTCAGATTATAGTCAAAAGATTACTTCTCCTCACCAACCTGCATTTCAATTGAAACAAATAATAAAATGGACCAGGAAATCCACATTGTTAAAAAAATACATAAATTTGAGAGAAATTTACATGTCTAAGTCTTGCATTTGCTTTAGGAAACAATTGTTAGACTTACAAATGTCCAAATTGTCCTAAAAGCAGATATGAGTCCTACACTGTTAAAGACATGCAATAATGTGTGTTCTTGATTCTGACAATCTAAAAGGCTTGAGGCTTGCATGTCATCTGAACTTATGGTTCTGACAAAACTGGCAGTCAAAAATGTGTGCACATGTTACTGAAGGCATGCACGTCATGTATAACTTTGATTCTGGTATTCATGGGTCCTCATGATTCTAACAAACTTAAATATATTCTGATGCTAATCTGATACTAATTCTGACTGTCCTCCTTGGACTTAGTAGAAGACAGCCTCTCTCTAGTTCTAGCTAGTTCCCCTTTAATTCCCTCGTTTTCATCCTCCTCCTCGTATTGGAATGCACTAAGATCTCTCTTAAGTTTGGCAGCATCTTCATCCTGACGTTTAAGGTTTTCTAACTTTTCTTTTTCTCGTCTCTCTCGTTTTGAGTCAATAACAAGTTTTGCACAAACTTCTAAAGGAGCTTTCTCTACATATTCACTTCCTGTAGAAAATAGAAAAAAAAATATTTTCAGATCTCACAAGCTCATGAATTCCATTCCATGTAAGCCCCATCATACAATATTTCTTGCTTCGAAAACATTTCCCTCATTTATTAAAACCTAAATCATGAATCTTTTAGTGAAAAAAAAGCAAATCAGAATATAATTAGACTCATTAAAGAAATAAATACATGTAATACAATGGAGAGTTGATTTAAAAGCTGCTTTCTGGTTGAAGTTCAATTTATATAACGAAGAATTTTGGGGATTTAATGAGATGCCTATGGCTGACAAAGCCACAAAAAAAGTCATTTTCTTTTCTTAGTAACTTAACAGTATCTGAACACATAATTGAGTAAAAATCTTTCGAACAGTTTATGCATGACAAATGATATATAAAATTAAAAAATATCCACAAAGATGGGCAATTCTAAATATTTGTAAAGAGTTCAGCAGAACCCTACATGTGTCCCATTTGTAATTGCTTCAGTCAGTGTAACAGTGCAATGTTGATTGCAAAATGTGAATTGATTGATTAATAAAATACAGAAAATTATAAAAATACAATTCTTGAGATTCGATAATTGAATGTTAGCTTGAAAAAATAAAATCCATCTATCAGTAAATAGTTATCAAAGGTACCAGGATTATAATTTAGTACGCCAGACGCGCGTTTTGTCTACATTAGACTCATCAGTGACGCTCATATCAAAATATTTATAAAGCCAAACAAGTACAAAGTTGAAGAGCATTGAGGATCCAAAATTCCAAAAAGTTGTGCCAAATACGGCTAAGGCTATGCCTGGGATAAGAAAATCCTTAGTTTTTTTGAAAAATTCTAAGTTTTGTAAACAGGAAATTTATAAAATGACCACATTATTGATATTCATGTCAACACTTAATCGCTTAAGTGTTGACTACTGGGTTGGTGATACCCTCGGGGACGAAACGTCCACCAGCAGTGGCATCGACCCAGTGGTGTAAATAGTTATCAAAGGTACCAGGATTATAATTTAGTACGCCAGACGCGCGTTTCGTCTACATTAGACTCATCAGTGACGCTCATATCAAAATATTTATAAAGCCAAACAAGTTCAAAGTTGAAGAGTAAAATACTAAAAAACATATACTTTCACAACTTTGCTTCAGACATTTATTTATATCTTCATCCTAAAAGAGCTTCTGCAAAAGGTTCATAAAAAAACATCAAGCTTTGACAAAGTAATTGATATGTATCAACTATAGCCGAAGTTACTTGATAACTATAAAAAAGTCCATTTATCAGTAAAATATAGAAAAAATAAGTCGTTAAAAAAAGTCTCTTTGAAAGATCCAGCACCACTAAAATTAATATAAAGATACTTTCCCTAAAAAATTGAGATTCACTGTTAATGAAATAAAAATATTTTATAGACAATATGTTATTGAACATGATTTTTTTATATAGACAATATGTTATTGAACTAGAATTTTTTAGTGATTTCAATTTTACTGTTCTACAATACAGGAACTATTGATACAGATACAGATTTTTATAAAGATGAAGTTAACATATATCTAATAAGGTGTTGAATTCAACTACAGAAACTTTAAAAGAACCATATACATATATCTAAAGAAAAAAAGTTAATCTATACAAAGCTACAGTTAAAAAAAGGTATAAGTTTAGATGCATAGAAAAAGCTGTGGGTAAAAAATAATATATTGTTAGGAATGTGGACAAAAGCTTTTGGTAACTGATATATATATATATAAATAATATGATATTAGAAATGTGGACAAAAGCTATGGGTAAATGATATATAAATAAAATCTACAGGGTCAGGCTAGTGCAACATACTTGTGAAGGCGCCCTTTTTACTAGGTTTGCCCGCTGGTGTTAAATAAAAACAATCATTAAAATTAGTCACAATTGTGGTGAATTATATACAGAAGTATAAAATACAGTCAAAAGGGGAATATGTGTGTAATTGTAACTTATCATACATGTTTGTTGTGTGTGTGTGTGTTGGGAGTGAGTAAGTGTTTAAGAGTTATAATGTCAATCAATTACCATATTTAATGTTGTGTATAAATACAAAATACCATAACAGTACTATGTAGACAGATATACATTATCAAATGATGAGGAAAAGGTGTACAAGATCAAAATGCCATATAAAGGGTGAAATATGGTTAGAAATAGGAATTACCAAAAACAGGAGATTGTGTTCTAAGTATGGTCAAGTATACATTTTAAGGAGGTAGGAAATGTTGGTATAAGTATTCAATTGGATTATGGATTTCTCAAGTTCAATATTGAAGATGTTCCAGTAAATAGCAAGATGGAAAATTGCAATAAAAGCACTTTTCCAGAACAAATTAATGAATTGAAATTTTGTGAATCCCTTACAAATGACACAAAATACTAAAAGACAAATGACTCGGGTGTGATAAAACCTTCTCTCTCAAATCATCAATGAACATAAATATAAAAAGAAGATGTGGTATGATTGCCAATGAGACATCTCTCCACAAGAACCCAAATGATACAGAAATTAGCAACTATAGTTCACCGTATGGCCTTTAACAATGAGCAAAGCCCATACCACATAGTCAGATCAAAAGCACCTAAATGACAAATGTAAAACAATTCAAAAGAGAAGACTTACAGCCTAATTTATGTAAGGACCACCACTTGATGTGGACTTTGGGGAACTTTGATTTTGTTTCCTAGATCATTGTAGAAAAACTTTCAGTTACTATCCTGATGAAGAACTGAAATACATGTTGCTATTTTGGTAAACTGATTATTTCTTGGTATTTTAAATGGTCTCATGTACAATCACCCTGTCATTTCCATTCCTAACTGGGGGAATACATTTAAAGCAGCGTAAATTATCATCAATCTGGCAATTATATATATAATTTTGAAATACATGTACAAGTATAACAACCATTTGAGTATTAACTTGTAATTAAATAACCAAATATAAGAATAAAATTGTGTTAAAGTAAATTAACATTATCTAGTTAAAGTCTAGATATAATTCAGCAGTGTTTACTTAGTCAAATATGTGTATAACTCAATCATATATGGTGATCTTAGTCAAATACATTTCAAACAATTATAAACAGAATATCAAAGTGTCTTAATGGTGAAAAATATGTATTAAGTTAGTATTATTGTGTCTTAAAATATTGAGTTTTCTTTCTTATTCAATATAAAATATATACACTGAAGTCCATATCTATATATAATATCAACAAATCTGTATACAATATATTGATAAACTCACCTATTAGCTTACGAGCCTCCACTCCATCTATGATTGGGTTTAACCAGGTTGACTGTCGCATGTTTGGTAAACCTGCTGCTTTGGGTACATAGATGTACCACACGAGTTCTAATAAATCACTTTTACGTAAACCTTTCTTTGATGAGGCTTGTCCTGTAAAATACAACAATATTGTACTTGTTCATTTTTACAAACTATTTAAATGGTTTAATCTATTATTGTTTACATTAGAAAAGGCCTGTACCAAGTCAGGAATATGACAGTTATAATAGTTTAATGTGTTTGAGCTTTTGAATTTGCCATTGGATTAGGGACTTTCCTTTTCTCCTCTGAAGTCTGTATTTTTTCCACAAAACATTGAAACTAAATAATGAGGAGTGAGGATACTGCAGTCTGTATGATAGATTCAGAACACAGAATCATAGTGATTTAATATTGTAGTTGGAGAGATGACACCCCAAAACTTCTATTATAGATGATTACATGTGGAAAAACTAAACAAATTTTTAACAATAAAGCATTATAATGAACATTTTATGTAACCAAACATAAGGTATATTTACCTTGAAACACGACGTCCACAGCTTCCTCAATTTCTGACTGTGATGGGTACAAATCACTCTCCCTGAAAAACTGATCTAATTCACTGAACTCCATTTCTCCAGCGAAGGCCTTCTTGTCAAATACACTCTCAAATCCTAAACAAGATCATAATTATGATGACGCAAGTGTTGATTTCAGACTATTCCGTATAGTACTGTGTGTCTTACAATGTAAAATGAGTCTCAATAATAGTTATTATGGTTATTCCTATAAAATCCTGCTCAATCACTCCTTAATTCTGGTATCATGGCTTGGAGACAAGAGCAGGCTTTATCAGCAACGTTATAATGTGAGAGGAGAAGTAATCGACATCACAATGTGTGAGGAGAAATATCAAGCTTGCTTTTGTCAAGCGTAAAACTGTCTAAGAGAGGGGGGAAAAGTTCAGTAATAGAACGGTTAACAGATTATCAGGGTTTTCTTCATATAGATATCGTAAAATATCATCCGATCAATAAAATGTGGATTCTATTTTTTATTCGTTACTCTATATTGTTTTATCTATTAAACATTGTGTAGAGTTTAATCGATTAATTTTAATAATATCACGTTTTATTTTCAAACTACAAAGGTTTTTTAAAGATTCAAGATTATATGCACGAGGGTGGCTAGGTTAAACTAAATTTGACTAAGATTTCTAATAAAGGGTTTTCTATTCTGCATTATAAACACTATAAGTGCACAAAGGTGGGTAAGTTGAAGAAATTTGTAGACAATGACTTTCAACGTTAGAAAGTGGAAACAATTTGTGAAGGACAACCACGCTGATTACTATAGACCCTATTTATCAGTAGAGCCCTAATTTATAACATACTGCTCCTCAATCCCATGTAGTCATTCATATATTCTATAGAAAAGGGTATTTTAGCTCTATCTACACCATGTCAGAGCCTAATTTATAGCAATACCTCGATTCCATGTAGTCATTCATATATTCTATAGTAAAGGGTATTTTAGCTCTATCTACACCATGTCAGAGCCTAATTTATAGCAGTACCTCGATTCCATGTAGTCATTCATATATTCTATGGTAAAGGGTGTTTTGGGTCTATCTACTCCATGTCAGAGCCTTAACTAACTTACTTCTCCTCGACTCCATGTAATCATTCATATATTCTATAGTGAAGGGTGTTTTAGCTCTATCTACTCCGTGTCTATGTTGACATCTCTTCAAGGAATTTTTGTAATCTTTTACCATTTTTGGCCATGTTGACCCATACCAAACAGCCTACAACAAAGAAATAAGAATGACTGCTATTGAATTAAGAGTTTGATCTTGTTTTAACATTCTTTGAGAATATTTAGACCTTTTAAAGTTTAGGAAAAGGGGGATAATCATTGTTCCATCATTGTGTGTGATTCATTTCTTTTTGGATTACTCTTGAAATATGTTGTGTTAAGCCTGAAACAACATAAATTGACTATAAATATTTCTTTTTGTTAACTAAAACTGAAATTCTGACCTATCTTACTTTATTTTTGTCTTTTACATTAGTCTTAAAAGTGCTAAACTGAATTTACATTGAAGTTCAACTACAAGTATTAGAATAAAAGATATTTATATGAAGATTAAAGAACCCTATTTTGAGCTTGCTTTCAGTTAATGAGAGCATTCTTTAAAATGGTGTTATTTAGTACAGCTTTACTTGTACCTAAAAGTCAAGTTTAACTCTACAGTAAATGAAAAATGTTATGGCAACCTGACCTACAAACAGAAAACCTGGTCTCATTACCTTTCTATAGAGCCTGTCAAATCGACATCTCACTAAGAACCGTCGGACATTTTTCTGAATTGAAGTAGCTGCATCATAGAGTTCTTTCTTTGTAGGTCCTGTTAGTTTAGGGTGGTATATTCTATAAACAAAATATATAAGTATCTTAAGTCTCAGTTTCAGTATATATATATTATATATTCAAAGTACTAAATGATAATAAGTGAATCTATGCTAAAAACCAGCCTATAAGATTCATGTACAACTACAATTTTGATGGTGTTTATTTATGGAAGCTCAAAACCATTAGGCTTTGACAAAAAACCTAAATCATTTCAATTTATGACATACAAATGCTGAACATTCTTTTAATACTAAATAACTCCAGTCCAACAAAATCTCAAAGCGTTAATAAATATACAGATTTCACAGTACTAACAAGAACACTGGCAAACCTATGGTCTTTTTCACTAGAAGACCATTTGACAACTTCATGATGTCTTTTTTGTTTGTGTTGTTAGGTTGCTGTCTCAGTGCCATAGAAATATCATTTTATATATACAACGTAAACAAGATAAATAATACTTACTGGTATATCTCAACGTGAGGTCCAATGGTTGACAGCTTGGAGGAACTTGATTGATGATTCAGGGTGTTTCTACATAAGTATTATTAGTGTTATGTTAATACAGCAGTTAAAGCCAGCTAAGTTATTCACAAATATTCACTCATTTTAGAGATTTTCTCCTCAAAATCAAAAATAGCAACAGCTTTATTTTTATTAGTGCATGTTATATGAAATAAATCTGTACTGAGAGTTGCCTTAAAGTAGAATAAAACATTGTGTACTGAGAGTTGCCTTAAAGTAGAATAAAACATTGTGTACTGAGAGTTGCCTTAAAGTAGAATAAAACATTGTGTACTGAGAGTTGCCTTAAAGTAGAATAAAACATTGTGTACTGAGAGTTGCCTTAAAGTAGAATAAAACATTGTGTACTGAGAGTTGCCTTAAAGTAGAATAAAACATTGTGTACTGAGAGTTGCCTTAAAGTAGAATAAAACATTGTGTACTGAGAGTTGCCTTAAAGTAGAATAAAACATTGTGTACTGAGAGTTGCCTTAAAGTAGAATAAAACATTGTGTACCACACAAAAGAGTTCAAATGTTGGATTTATAGATGAAAAACAAACCTAAGACATTTAAGGGAGTTCAATCATTAGATGTAGGTTACATTGACCTAAGTTAACCTCAATACAATGACTGCAGAGTTGAATTATAACAAAAATCACTATTTTACCTGCTAATTTTTTGGCTCTTAAGACAAGCCACTTTGCATTTGTGTAATCATTAGTTTTAAATCTTCAGACAAAATAAGATATCAGTTAAAAGTTTTAGTATGAGTTAACAACTCTACGTTGATTTTGTAAGGAAGTTCAAAGTTTTAAAAGTTAAAGTCACACAACAATTCCCCATGCTACAAGACATTAAGCATTAATTATACACAGATTTGTAATTTACCTAGAAATTATAATTATAATTAATATTTTTAATTATTTCTTGTATTATCACTACAGTTGCTATTTCAATGTTTTGTTATGTTTATAATAAACTGCTATTTGTAAAGAAATAAAATAATGATCCAGTAAGATGCAGAGGATATCCTTTAAAAGGTATAAAAACAATTACAGCAACCTAAATTATGCTAAAAGAATAATATTTGTCACAAAGAATTTGGATGGTTTAACATAAATGAAATACTGCATAAAACTTTTAGTCTACAAACAAAATTGAACTTAAGGTACTGTAACATAAAATGTAGGTCAATGTGACCTAAAAATCGATTTCAATACACATCCTTAGAAAACTGGGACATATATTTATATGGACAATAGAGCTAATAAACAAGGGTAAATTTATATATGCCAAAACTATATTTATAGTCTATCATGAGAAAAACAAAGAGCTCAGAATATTAAAATGTTTAAATGTACAGCAAAGTCTTGTTTAACAGCATTTTGTCAGAGCATGAAATATCAGACATTTTGTCAGAGCATGAAATATCAGACATTTTTATATTGTTAAAACATTTTGTCAGAGCATGAAATATCAGACATTTTTATATTAATAAAACATTTTGTCAGAGCATGAAATATCAGACATTAAACATATTGTTAAGACATTTAAGCATATTTAATTATTGCAGATGTTTTACTCAAGGAACTGTCACCCCTGTTAAATAAAAATATTAAAAATAATCACATTTTTGTAGAAAGAATTTTCATATGAAACATCAGAGTAAAAGTGTAGTTAAGAGCAAAAATCATAAAAAAAATATATAAATATAACCCACATAAAATGATGTAAAAATGATTGCCTGCTAAAACAATATTGAAATTATCAAAATACATTGATGTGCTGATCAAGTTTTTCCTATTAACCAACAAAATTTTCTTTTTATAAAAAAAAAATATATAGTATCATCCTCAAAATGGCAACTTCTTCTAAAACCACAGATTTATACACATAGAATATTTCAGATAGGGGCTGAAGTGATTTTTTTTTTTAGAGTTATTATATGCGACTTTGATATATATTATTTCTTATGAACCTAATTATTTTCCATTGAACTTAAGATTCTGAAATTTTATCATATCAGTCCTGAATATAAAAATAACCAGTCTTAACTATACAATTGCAAAAGAATACTTACAAATTGGATAGAGCCTCCATTTTGTTTTGTCGTTTTTGAGCTTTCTCTGCTTGGACTATTTTGAGCTCCCTTGCCCATTCCAATGATTCGTTTGATACGGGTGGACGATTCAGTATTTTAGTTTTGCGTATCAAATGTCCTCTGTATACTCTACAACATGATAAAAACAATGGTGTCAACTTATAAATAGTTTTCTCTAATTCTTCGTGAATTTATCCCTTTCTGCACCCATTGCATATAAAAAAAAAATTAATCAACGTGTGGTTTGTTTGATCTCAGTTCATCATTGGTTAAAATCCGATTATGACATCGAATTTTCTTGCTTTCCTCTGAATTCCCTAATGTGACGGCATGAAAAAAAGGCAACCATGCCTGATGACGTCACATAGAAAGAACACATCTTTTTGCAGATCATTCGTAAAGAAGGAATAAGTTTGCCTGCAAGTTGTTTGAAAATCATTAGAGAAACAGATTCTACCACCAAATCTCGTGTAATTCGATATTTATCCACTCTTGACAGTTAAATTTTAAATATTTAAAACGCTCGGCAAGCCTCACTTTTTAAATTAGAAAATTTAACTGTCTCGAGTGGATAAATATGGTATCACACTCGATACAGTGGTAGAATCTATATCTCTACACCAACAAAAACAAGCGGCCATCATAGCCAAGTGTAATCAAAATATCACTAAACACCAACAATCAAATGAATCAAACTATAAAGGAATGAAATAAATGGTTTGTTGTCTCCTCATTATCATCGTCATCACAAGTGTTGTCGTTCTCATGTTTAATATAATACGGTAAATATCAATTCAAGAAGTTAAAATTAGGCTTTGAAATATGCTAAACATGTCTTATTTTCAAGTGAGATTGGTGAATAATAAGATACTGGCTTTATAAAGGTCCACAATTCCCGTAACTTTTTAAAAGAACTTTATTAACTCAAGAAACTACTACAGTGTATTCTAATAATTACCTCTGTATTTCTATAGCAGCCTTTCTCTGGTCTTCCAATATCTCTCTTTCTTCCTTTATTAACTTCTTGTACATATTTCTGGCTACAAATCCTCTGAATATTCTGTGGATATAAATAAAGATATCTCTATGGTAACTAAAGTACTATAACAATATATTTCTATTTTAGTAATTAGAGAAATTACCATTAATAAATAAAATATAAATTGTGGTAAACAAGCATATCAATGGTAGCGCAATATATCATAAGGGTATTCAAACATATCTACTATATCATAAAACTTGTATTTATTCATGATTAGAATTATTATCGACTCCTAGGAGTCGATATTAGAATTGAACGATGGACAATCAGTGCGTGAATTTTTCTTACTACCTGATTGGAAGATATTACGAGACATAAATAATCAAAGTTTATTGATTGGTTAGGACATTCCAACCCTAGTATAGTAAATGTCCTTCAATCCTGTAGAGTATCGGATTTGTCCTCTCTATTTTAGCAATTAGATTTTGCCTGGTCATTAATCATGCATATTCATGATATTGGTACACAGGTAACTTTTATCTATAAATAGTCGAATCTTCTGGAGTTTCGTAAACAACAACGTTAAACGATATATACTACTTCACAACGTGTGACCTCACGTGTATGGTAAAATTTGTTGATTGATGCACGTGGCTATTCTAGTAAATGAATTAATCTACAAAGCGAGAGCACTTTCCATATTCATCAGCTAAGAGTCAACTAGCCCTTTTTGAAAGGCTAATGCTTGTGTGGTTAATTAATTGAATAGTTCTGATAGTTTTTCAGTCAGTCGCTATCAAAATCCATAAGTCTCACTGTATCTATGATTTTATCAATATCAGATCCATTTCCTGTTAGATATACTGTTCCCAGTACTTAGGTAGTAAAGTAAAATGGTCAAGTAATTATCTCCCCTGAAATAGATATGCCCTTAAGATTATCTATTTGTTCCAATGGGTAACATTTAGAAAGAATGGCTATGTAAGTAGGTCAGCATACATTATAAATATCAATAAGACTTCCTTCCTCTTCCAGATCTTTTATGAGACATCAAGTTGTATTAATACATTAACTTAAACACAACCATACCTTTGAATGTCCACAGCTGCTTCAGCCTCTTTCTGAAGTTTGAAAGCTGCTGCTGTTTCATACTGTAAAGATAATAAAAATTGTCGTCAGAAGTTATCAAACAAGGTCATAATCAAGGTCATGTTTTATATGATACAGCCAGGATTTACATCAATTCAATTCTTTTACTGTTGATACATTATTATTACTTGGATATCAATTTTCATGGATTAAGTAGGTAATGGTAAAATTGAAATGTTCAAAGAAGTACATGTTTTCTATAGGGCATGTATACACATACTTTGATTAAACCACAAAATTAAATATCCATAAAAGTAAAGAATTTTCGGAAATCCACAAATAAAAACGAATCTACAGTTATATTTCTTTCGAAGAGAGATGTATCAAGATGAAAGCCTATCTAGAACCTAATGGTATAATGTAAGGCAGAGAGATGTATCAAGATGAAAGCCTATCTAGAACCTAATGGTATAATGTAAGGAAGAGAGATGTATCAAGATGAAAGCCTATCTAGAACCTAATGGTATAATGTAAGGAAGAGAGATGTATCAAGATGAAAGCCTATCTAGAACCTAATGGTATAATGTAAGGCAAATATTTAATTTTTTCTTCATTAATGTGCATTCAATTTTTCATTTCTACATCCTTTTAAACAGAACATCTCTGCATTGACTAGTGTTAATTTTGTGATTCTTAATGTTAAACTGGTCAAATCATTGATGATAAGATAGATTTCTAAGCAAGTGACCTTGAACCTAATACTCACAGGATCTTTAATGTTATAATAATGAGCTATAGGTCTGCCCACACGAGATATAGATTGGTTAGATCTTCGTGACTTCTGCGTTGTCGCTGATTTAAACCTGTCCTGAGCTTCCTCACCATGACCATTGACCACTCCAGACTCGGCCACAGATTCTAATTTCTCTGTAAAAATATCAAATATCCATTGCATTAGAATCATTATACATGTACTTTATTCATTTGAAAGACAATTAAATTTGTCAATTTGTTGTATTCTCTTAAAAGATTTTATATAATTTGATGTATATTTTTATAAACTTTGCAACATCTATTTCAACTATATAAGTGCGACTACTTTCACATTGTAATTTCAATAAGATTTTTCCTACTTTTAATTTAAACTCACAGTTCAAATCTCATTTCAAATTTGAACTTCATGTAAAATGGAGAATGGAAACAGGGATGTGTCAGAGAGAAAACAACCAGATTAAAGAACAGACTGGTTTGAAATCATAAAATGCATTATCATGGAGAGGGCTTACATAGGCTTTGCCTGCTGCCTAATCCAATTCAATTTATTCAAATAAAATACTGTTTAAACAAACTTTTCATGATATAAATGGTAAAAAAGGTTCTAGTGTTTGGGAAAAATGGAAATCATATATTTGATCACTATAAAGTAAAATTAAAAATATAACAAATCTAGTACCATCATTAAAGACAACATGTCTAGTGCCGTCTGCTGCTATTTCTATGTGAGCATTGTTGGGGTATATTGTTTTCTCATGCTCTATACCACTTCTTGAGGTTTCTGTTAAATACAAGACATGAGATTAGCAAATCAGGTTTAAATGACAGATTTTGATGATTCTGTAAAATAATAATTAATATTTTTTAACCTTTCCAAACAAAAACACATTAGCCATATATGATAGTTGTTATGGAATCATCTCAAGATCACAATTGAAGTACACTACAGTGAAGGGAAACAAGTTATATAGCCAATCTTATATGAGCACAGATTATTATAAAAGATCTTTGTGGTAGAAAATTGAATTGTATGATATGCCTGAAATTGTTTTCACTTATAGAAATTGACCAGCTCATAATTTTAACTCAGTCAGTTTTGCTCTAACTTTGTTAATTTTTGAGATATAAGCTTAAATTGGCATTTTACCAATGTTCTATTTTTAGCCATGGCAGCCATGTTTCTTGAATGACCAGAATAAAAAGCATAAACTATATACTGAAATACCACTAAGATCATTGAGTTTGGCTGAAATAACTTCAGTGCTTTGAGAGGAAATCTTTGAAACAGTTAAATAAGAACATGATGGAGAGCAATGAATGTCAAGTGATGGTGCTGGCTCACATGGCCCCTGGGGCAGGTAATATATAAACGAGTTCACATTACTCACCAATCATTGTATTATGTCTGGACGACAATCATGAGCTTACATGGTCCACTGAGTCAGGTGATATATAAACAAGTTCAGATTACTCACCAATCATTGTATTCTGTCTGGATGACAATCTTGATACATGTAATGATGATGATAATGAACCATCTAGCCCAGAATGACTGCCAGGAGGGGCTGATCTTATACCATTTGTCCTTAAATCAACCACTGAAACAAAAAATATAATGTTAAGTTATAGGAGAGGGAGAGTCATTTTATAATTCTTTTATTTGTGCATATATTTTCTCGTTTTTGTTTGTTTTTACAAAGTTCCAAGATTTCAAAATAATAAAATGTATTAGCTTTTATTTTTCTGACATGACTATAACATTGCAAAAATTTGTGAATAGAAGATAAATAAAAATGTCTTGGACAATTTTGAACCTTCATGACATCCTTATCATATATATTACCTTGCTCCATATAATGCCTTGGACTTCTGGTGGACCTTGCATGGTGTTCTATTTCTGAGCTATATGTCTGTCCGTACCGGGGCGATTGGTCTATAAACTGTGACTGTCGATGTGAAGCACTGGGAATAGAGGGAGGAGTCCTGAGGGGCGGGGCATGTTTAAAATATTCTGTCTGTTTCCTCGACATACGTAGCACCTGTGAAGAAGCACTTTGTGTTCCGTTTGGCATCCTGCCAGCTTGACGACCCACTTTAGTCGACATACTATCAGGTATACACTCAAAACAATAATTTTCTGGTTTTACGATTTCCTTAAACCAATGTCCGTCACGATGAGATAATCTAGAATAGGCTTTCTTTTTCTCTTTTACATCCACTATTTCTCCATCAGGGCAAAAATTCCAACTTTCTGATGCTGACAATTCTTGGATTGTTCCATGTTTTTCTGGATGAGCTGAAGGTAACCTACCCCCAGATGGAATAGCCAAAACTTCTAAATGAACATCCCCATTATGTAAATCCTGTGAGAAATGGACAGGATGTATAATGTGAGGTGATCGGTGGGTTACATTCTGTTCAGTTTCTTCAGTTACTGTTCCCTTCTCTGCAGTTTCTACTTCCTCCTCTTCAGATTCTGTTTGCTTGTTGACAGTATCTGTAAGATTATCTACTGATTCTGATTGCTTCTCTACTGTCTCCACTAATTCTGCATCCTGTTCTTGTAATTCTACTTCCTCATCTGTTGGTTTGTCCTTAAGTAAATTGTAACAAGTTTAATGTTAAAGTTGAATCATATTTATTATGTTAGTATACATTCCTAATTCAAATTAGGAACACCTTCTGGTTAGGGTAAATATTCTTAAGCTGAAAAACTGGTGAAAGCAGATTAAAATGTAAGTTTTGTGTAATACTTCTAATGGTGTGTGACTTAATGTTATACTTTTAATGGTGTGTGACTTAAGGTATTCGGCCCATAATTAGCCAATATACAACAAGCAAAATAATTTACATTTTTATCAAGGATTGTAAGTAGGGGGGTTTAAGAGTTCTTACTATGAAATAAAAATCCGCAAATTATTTGAGGTTAACAGCAGAGCTGGGTTAGAGTGCCCCCCCTTTTTTGTCCTCAAATGCCAAATAAGGGGTTTTAATAGGATGTAATTTTAAGAAATCTATAGAGTATAATTTACTAATCTATCTTTTAAAAGGAACCTTACATGTAACCTTGTAAAATTAAACATAAAAAATAAATTGTTTTTTTGCTATTCTATTTTTAGAACTGTGTTATTGTGACTAATAATAGAAAAAGGAGAAAAGTCTAAAATTTGTCAATTTTATATCTTCACTAGTTCAAAAGTGAATATTTTAGCAGAGCATTAAAAAATGACATTTAAATTAACTTTACATATTGTTCCATCCTAAAAAAATTTTTTAGAAACTTTTACCGTACCAATTTCAAGAAATTTTGATTTAGAATGTCAAGGTCACAGTTCGTAAATGGAGACTTGGTATCCCTGTTCTGATGTTTTTTGGTATAATTTATGTAAATCTTTAGCAAAACTAACCATACTTCATATAATCTTATAATAAGAATAAACTATGATATTTATGACATGTAAAGTTCAAAAGGTCAAAGGTCAAGGTCATTTTTGGAGTTAAAATCAACAAAAATCTCCTTTTTTGCTAAATTTTCAAAAGTGTATCTACCTATTGGTCCCATAATCTTTACAACCTTTGTAAATAAAAGACCATTTGATGATATTCAAAAGATCTTGGTTTGGTTTCAACCTTTAGGGGTCAACAGGTCAAAAGGTCAAGTAATTTTAGGAGCTAAAATTATACAATGACCTCCTTTTTTGCTCAATTTTCTATAGTAAACTTACCTTTATGTACTATAATCTTTCATTACATTTGTTAATTATGATAACTTTATGATATGCATTAGATATAGGATTAGCTTCAACCTTGAGGTCAAAAGGTCAAAGTTCAAGGTAATTTTAGGACCTGAAATATGAAAATTCTCTCCTTTTTGCTCATATTTCAAAAATATATAATAAAAAGAAGATGTTGTATGGTTGCCAATGAGACAACTTTCTACAAGAGACCAAAATGACACAGTAATTAAGTTATAGGTAACTACAGCCTTCAACAATGAGCAAAGCCTATACCGCATAGTCAGCTTTAAAAGGTCCAAAATGGCAATGTAAAACAATTCAAACGAGAAAACACACGGCCTTATTTAAAAAAAAAATGATAAAAAAACAAATATTTTACGCACAAACAAACCACAACCACTGAATAACAGGCTCCTGACTTGGGACAGACACATACATACATAATGTGGTGGGGTTTAACATGTTGGACAATATTTATGGTTTTGCTACATGTTTTCGATTTTGTCCAGTGTGCAACACCAGACATCACATGAAAGCATTAGGGCTCAGACTGAGGATGCATTTTCTTATATTTCACACCAGCATTAACTAGAGCTCATTAAAAAATACCCCATTATTCCTGTTCAACATTGAACTCAGGTTAATTATCTCCCATGAAATATTTCAGAAAGTGTTTATTTTACTTCATGCACATAATAAATAATAGAAATAATATTCTTAGATGATATTAATAAACTCTAGCACATTTCAATATTTATTTGTACATTATCATGAAAGTATAACATGGTCATGATGGTTCAAAGGATACAAATAAATATTATCATATCTATATATACAATGTACAATCAATATTAAATCTTTTGAATATTAACATTGATCAATAAAGCATGACAATGAGATCAGGATCAATCATACAGTATACCAAATTAAGCAGATCTATTGCTTTTTGAATCTGATACATGGACTTGACCATGGGTACATAACTTTTTTCACCGATCCGTGAAATGTGGTCAATGTCAAGGGAAACCAGTTTTACAGACATGAAGAACTTTCAATTCATGCTCAATGCAAGTATAGATATCATATTATTCATAAGAGAGAGAATTAACATTAAAAACATTAATAAAAATTGCTGAGTTCAAAATATCTGTAATGCAGCAACAACTTTTCTCTTTAGTCTAAGGTTGGTCAAATCCCACACAATTCCTGTTATGTCTTCAGCCCCTGATGGTATTGGAGCTTTTAGTACCACATTATATCAATACTGGCTGCCAGTTTCATATTCCATCTCTTTGATATGAGAGATAACATCTTGCCTAACTGGAAGTAAAAAAGAAAATTCATCACAAATTAATTAAAACTTTTAAATTTAGCATTCTGAAGAAGAAAACTATCACTATATAGTATATGGTTGAAAGCAATCTGACTACCAAATGTGTTTATGTGTTGCAACACTGAGGGATGTTCCAGAAACAAATGTAGGGGGATCAGGGGTCAGAAGACACTTTTTATTTCACCCCCACCATGCATAATATTTCATTTGTCATTTCAGTGCCTTTTATAGCTGAATATGCAGTATGGGTTTTGCTCATTGTTGAAGGCCTTACAATGACCTGTAGCTGTTAATTTCTGTGTCACTTGGTTTCTTGTGGAGAGTTGTATCTTTGGCAATCATATGACATCTTTTTTTGTATATAAATAGGGGCATTAAAAAAAAGATTATAAAGTTCTAGATTTCTTTTTTCTTTTTTTTAATAGAAGTCATTGACTTTCAAATATACACTACAGCTCAGGTGGATTTTGCGTTGTCCACCCGTCCACAGTGGGAGTGGGCAAAATTTCTAGCTTGTCAACTCTGCCCACCCATAGGAGTGGGCATGCAATTTATTTTGTTTAATCAAAAGACTTGCAAGTACAATCAATTGAAAAAAAGCAGATAAGCATTAGATATCAATATTTTAACAAAAAAGAGATTAAAGTTGGAGTGGGCCGGTGGAAAAAGCAAAATCCACCCAGGCTGTTGTGTAGCACTGTTCAAACATAATTGATTAAATGTTAGCTAACATACTCAATCAGTTGTTTCAAAGTCCCAAGAAGGATGTAGATGTATTCATAGGTCTCTCAACATTTGAAAATGTCTGCTTTGGTGTGGCATTTGGTATCTGGTGGATATATCTGCATCTTGATCTCACAGGCTAATTTCTACAAGGAGCAAATTATAGTTTAACAAATATGTAAACAGCAGAGTAATCTGAGTTCACTTAGTAATAGGCATTTTTAGTTTGATAATGGGTAATTTTTTAATAAAGTTCAATCTAGTTTATCCCTGCCACATTCTGTATGTGCCTGTCCCAAGTCAGGGACCAGTAATTCAGTAGTTGTATTGTAATGCTGTATAACCAATAATTCAGTAGTTGTATTCAGTCTTCTCCTTTGAATTGTTTAAATTGATATCTGATTATGTAGTATGGGTTTGTCTTATTGTGTAAGGTTGTATGGTGACTTAAAGTGGTTCCTTTATATGTCATGTGAAGTACATGTATTGGGGAGAGTTTTCATATTGGCAATCATACCACATCTTCTTATTTTCAAAATGGCTTTGTACCAATGCAAGCATTGTGAATATTTTATCCAACTTTATAGATTTAATTTTCAAACTCTATCCATTATAAGATAAATCATGGACAAATATAGAAACAAATAGACTAAAATTTTGATAGTACTAAGTAGTTATCAGCTTTTAAACAGGTTAGATAACTCTCTTATACATGTAAACATGGAACATGTACATATGTTTTCATGTTTCATATCTATAATTTTTAAAGACAAGGCATAATATACATGATATAACAATAAACATGAACATGTATCTTAGAAAACTGCTCTATTTATTACCTATGCCCATCTGTGTTCGTCTGTGTTTTAGGTAAATGTAGCATGAGTTCTCCACAGTCATTAACAAGGTTAATTAGCATCTCTGAAATTTAAATAAAAAGTTCCTTGTCATCATTGATACATTGATCATGTACAAATGTAAATAAAAATTGGTTATAATACAATGTAAATTGTATCTATATATAAGTTAAGTTCAGACATGTTTCAAATAATTTTAGGTTCAACCATATTCATTCATTTATCAATGACACTACAACAATTCACAACAAAATTGCTATCAATCTGAACACCAAAAAAAACCTGTGTATTATTCAATGAAAATACACACCATTAGTCTTTATACATGTATCATGTTTGGATTATTTACTGACCCCTAATGCACATTTAAATTAACAGTGACAATGTGCTTATTTTTATTAAATAAAGTATTAATACAGAGGGAACTTGAACATAGCATTTGCTTACTTAATTAATTACCGTATCCAGGAAGTTCCTTTTATCCAATCATGATTGGAAATCATAATTTCTGCAGCCCTAATCTTTTACTAATTGGTATGGTTGGTATCTAGGATGCTAGCCAATCATTGTTCTTGATTTATTTAAATTATCCAATCAGATTGTTAATTACAGTCTTTGTTTTATCACAAGCGCTCTTGATCACTTTTGAATTTGCACAAAGCGTGTGCAGGCTGCTTTTTATATTCCAGTTACAATTCTATTTTATTTATTACTGGAATTATTATTTAAACTTTTAAAGCTGAACGTTTTTTAAACATGTTTGTTTAAAATATGACGTCTGAACGTGCATATGTTCGTGCGGAACAACAAATCAGAAACATTCTAAATATTCCAGAATGGTATATTTTCTCCAATGCGGAAATTCGGTAGGTGGCCAGAGAACTAAAGAATTCTGAAGGAAATTTAACGAGGTTTTATTGGACATTAAGAATGGATTGTGCAGCGCAATGCAACGGATGTCTATTCTGTGGAGAAATTCTTAAATTGTGTAATATTCACAACAGATATTCCAGACAGGCGTAAATATTTTATTTAGACATTGGATTTACATTATTTTTAAACACTTGAATCGTTTATTAAGTTAAACAATGTTTGAATCGGAAAACGAGGAGATCGGAAACCCGATGGTCGAACTATCTGACATTGACCGGGTCAAAAAGTGGGCGGCCAGCAAAAAAGTGAATGAACATTCGGCGGCGGAGTTAATCAGGCTAGGATATGACTCCATTGAAGCACTTTCTTGCCTCCTGCCTGAGGATTTAACAAAGTCAAAGATTCCAATCGGACAACAACGGCTACTGCTGCGTGCAGTAAAATCTACGTTTCCAGCGGAGAGCGGGAGCGAATCCAACATGGCGGCGGATGAACAACTTCCGGCAACTTCAATTCAAGCCCAACTCAACGCATGCGCAACAGAGACGATAGATGGCGGTGCAGTTCAAACCGGAAGTGGTGATATATATGTACAAGCAATAACAAAACAGCTTCAACAGCAACAATCGTTACCGTTGGGCGATAATCTTAACAAACACCAAGGACAATCAACAGTGCATCCTGAAGGTACTCAAGATTTTGACTGTGTTTCTAACATTATCTCGTGGAAAGACCCACAAATATTTTTAAAATCTTCCTTTAATGATGTAACTATTAATTTTTATGACATTACTGATTTTGTAAATGTACATATGTCAGGTACTTCAGAGGAAAAACTTATTTCAGATGCTTCGGGGGGTCAGCTTATTTTCAAATCTGGTCCAGTCAAGCCGAAACTTGAGTCCCTGAGTTTGTGTCAATGGTCTAGTGCGAATTTATCTATTATGTACAAACTGTTGTCCTCTGGGGATTTGCCACAGACTCAGTTACTTGATTACCTATCATATACTGCAAGGATTTACAATCTTGTTGCTTCTTGTGACATGGTTTCTGTTTTTTTTTATGACCGAGAATATAGGCAGCTGCAGAAACAGCACAAGTTTCGTTGGGGTACAGATGTTCCTCATTTACATTCCATATATTTACGTCCAAAGGGTTTTGTAAAGCCTCAGACAGGAGGCTCCAAATATCAGACCACTGGCCCAAGACCTGGGGTTAAACATGATATTTCATATGCTTCCCATACATCAGGTGGGCGGGAAATATGCAAAAGGTTTAACAGCAGGAAGGGATGTTTTATGTCAAATTGTAGGTTTGAGCATGTTTGCGCTGTACCAGGCTGTGCTAATAAGCATCCTGCTCATTCTCACTCTAACTCATTGCATGGCAATCCAAAAAACGGGGTATAATGGTAAAGCCTACACGTGACCTCATCCTGTCTGCCTGGTCTAACGAATTACAAAATGATTTTGATAAAGAATTTCTTCTTCACGGTATTGAGTTTGGCTTTGACATTATTGATACTTCTGATATCCCTTTAAATATTCAAGCAAAAAATCACCCGTCTGCTAGTCCATCTGGCCCCCTTTACAGTAAAGCACATGCACAAGTTTTGATTGAAATTGAAAATGGTAATTATATTTTTGCAGATGAAAAACCCAAAATTATTAGTCCCATGGGTGTTATACCTAAGCCGGGGGGCGGTATACGGCTCATACATGATTGTAGTAGACCTGAAGGTTCTGCTGTCAATGACTTTGCAGGTAACTCATCGAAACAAATTTTTCAAACTTTAGATGATGCAACAAAACTTGTAACAGCCAACTGCTACATGGCAAAAGTGGATTTGAAATCGGCTTATAGGTCCGTTCAAATAAGTAAAACAAGCCAGCAGGTGACAGGTTTTAGATGGACTTTCCCTGATGGTAGAGAATTTACCTTATTTGATCGCAAACTCCCTTTTGGTTCAAAATTAGCACCTGGTATTTTTCATCGTTTGTCCCAGGCTGTAAGAAGGATTATGTCATGTAAGGGCTTTACCATTGTAGCTTACTTAGATGATTTTTTCATATGCGAGCAGACTAAATCTAGATGCAAAGAAGCTTTGAATGTGCTTATTACTTTGCTGCGTTATTTAGGTTTTGCGATAAATTGGTCTAAAGTGGTTGATCCATGTCAGCAAATCACTTTTCTTGGCGTAGAAATTGATTCTTCTACTATGGAAGTCAGACTTCCAAGCGATAAATTGGCGGTGTTAAAAGCAGAGCTGCTTGCATTTACAAAGCGTTCCCATGCTTCAAAAAAGCAACTGCAATCCCTAGCGGGGAAATTAAACTGGGCGTCTGCGGTAATTCGTGGCGGAAGAGTTTTTCTTCGACGAATTATCAACTGCATTATGCGTATTAAGCGGGATTGGCATAAAGCGCGTCTTAAGGGCGATATTGCGGAAGATATTCTCTGGTGGAATAACTTTATTTCATCCTTCAATGGGAAATCACTGATTTTAGATCAATATCCTGTCACATCAGTAGCTACAGATGCATGCCGTTCTGGAGCTGGTGGGTTTTTTGATAATGATTGGTTTTATGTAAATTGGCAATGTGATTTTCCTTTTGCAGAAAATTTGCACATTAATGAGCTTGAAGCGCTTTCTGTTGTATTTGCGGCTAGGCGTTGGGCAAAAGCATGGCAAAATAAGCGTGTTTTAATTTTTTGTGACAATGTGACTACGGTAAGTTGTTTAAACAAGTGTTCTTCAAGGAATACTACCTTGATGTCTTATTTAAGAGAGCTGTTTTGGTTGTCAGCTTCTAACAACTTTCACATAAAAGCTGTGCACATTGCAGGTAAATCAAATGTCATGGCCGACATGATTTCGCGTTTGCATGATACTTCTATGAGTATAAAGTTCATGCGCTTTTATTTACCTAATCCTCTGTTTGTGCACCACTTGGAATCCCACATGTCTAGTCACTCCCTCCTTTTTCTTTTGAATAGGCTCACAGGGCTCCAAAGAGATGACGGCATTGGATGATATTGTTCTGGACTTCAGATGCCATGCCTATGCAGAATCAACCAAAAAGACTTACATGACTTATTTAAAGTCCTTTGTGGCTTTTTGTAATTTAATTGGTATTCCAGTGGTTCCCTTAAGTCAAGAGAATTTAGCAAGATATATTGCCCACCTGTCTCGTCGACTGAAGTATAATTCCTTGTGCAATTATTTATCCATAATAAGAATTTTGCATCTTGAGGCAGGGTATAGCTCCCCGATTGACACTCATTTAGTTTCAAATGTTTTGAAAGGTGCACGTAGAGTGTTGGGGGATGTCAACACAGCCAAGTTGCCTATTACCCCCAAGATTTTGTTTAAAATTTTTGCCATTATATCCTTTAACGACACAAAAGATGTAGCTTTTTGGGCAGCTTGCCTTGTGGCTTTCTTTTCCTTTTTCAGAAAGTCTAATTTGTTGACACCATCTGTAAATGATTTTGACCCTGATCGTCATTTAAGTAGACATAATGTATTTTTTCGGGAAGATGGTGTCCTATTGCGCATTTCCAAATCTAAGACTATACAGTTTGCAGAACGTTGTTTAGATATTCCACTTCCTGCTATAAAAAACTCTCCTTTATGCCCCTCACAGGCTTTATTATTAAATTTTAAAATGGTACCAGCTGTCCAAACTCCTTCCCCGGCCTTTTTATATCAAAATGGGGAGGACACTATCCCCTTAACCTATGCAGTGTTTTTGGCTAGGCTTAAAACTGTCCTATCAATCATTGGTTTTGATGCTTCACTTTATTCTGGGCATAGTTTTCGAAGAGGAGGGGCAACATTTGCTTTTCAGTGTGGTGTTCCAGGGGAACTAATTCAGTCTCAAGGAGACTGGAAAAGTGATGCATATAAAGGCTATTTAGACCCCTCTCCTTCATATAGATTGCATGTTATGAAAACTTTTGCTAATGCACTAAAACTTTCTACTTAACCTATCTCTACATTATACCTGGTTTGGGCAAGTGTTTGGAGTACCACAGACTTATCAGTGAATTGATATTTGCGAAACAATTGACTTTTTATGATTCTTTCATTGTTCATTGTCATGTTTATTATATAATGAAAGAAATTAATAAAACTGTGGTTAGTTTGCCCAAACCAGTATTTTGTCTCATTTTAACTTATATGTTTTATAATTATCTGGTCCAGCCTGTGCATAACGGTTAAAGTACAAGATTCTGTTCGGCTTCAGTAAACATGAGCTCTTCAGGGTCTGGTCTTGCAACCAATTGTGTTATGGGCATGGACCAGAATATAGCCTTGTCTGCTGGATGCATATTACATACACACATACTTTACATGTAATTCTCTCAGATACCCATGAGGAGGTGGGTGGGGCCAGAACAAGTGTATCTGGATTAATGTGCTTATTTTTATTAAATAAAGTATTAATACAGAGGGAACTTGAACATAGCATTTGCTTACTTAATTAATTACCGTATCCAGGAAGTTCCTTTTATCCAATCATGATTGGAAATCATAATTTCTGCAGCCCTAATCTTTTACTAATTGGTATGGTTGGTATCTAGGATGCTAGCCAATCATTGTTCTTGATTTATTTAAATTATCCAATCAGATTGTTAATTACAGTCTTTGTTTTATCACAAGCGCTCTTGATCACTTTTGAATTTGCACAAAGCGTGTGCAGGCTGCTTTTTATATTCCAGTTACAATTCTATTTTATTCCCACCCACCACAGCCCTCGCAATACTTGTACGTGTGTATGTTGATTTTGTTTTTTGTATATGACTATATGTTGTCATTGTATGTGTCACCTATTTGTAGTTTTTGTTTATTTGATGATATTGTATTTTAGTGAAATCTTTTATTTTTTAATGTGTATCAGTAGATTAGTTTCCATTTTCATGATAACCACAGTTGTCATTAGGCTTTCAGCTTCTTGTATGGAGTACCACAGACTTATCAGTGAATTGATATTTGCGAAACAATTGACTTTTTATGATTCTTTCATTGTTCATTGTCATGTTTATTATATAATGAAAGAAATTAATAAAACTGTGGTTAGTTTGCCCAAACCAGTATTTTGTCTCATTTTAACTTATATGTTTTATAATTATCTGGTCCAGCCTGTGCATAACGGTTAAAGTACAAGATTCTGTTCGGCTTCAGTAAACATGAGCTCTTCAGGGTCTGGTCTTGCAACCAATTGTGTTATGGGCATGGACCAGAATATAGCCTTGTCTGCTGGATGCATATTACATACACACATACTTTACATGTAATTCTCTCAGATACCCATGAGGAGGTGGGTGGGGCCAGAACAAGTGTATCTGGATTAATCTGCAACTTACCTTATCAATTGTGTTTTGTAGGTTTGGAGGGATTAATGTCACATCTTTAACAAGGATGGTTTCTCTAAAAAATGAAATATAAATTTCTGTTACAAAAATGTTTTGATAGCACATAGATAAGGAATGTATATATGTAGCAGTACAATGTACATGTACATCATTTGTACATGTATGTATGTACAAATGATGTTTGTTAGTTTATAATACAAATTTTCTTACCAAATATAATAAAGTGAAAACTGGACATATATTAAAAAACACATACATTTTATAATAGAATAATATTTGTTGTAAAAATGCTATTTGCCAATGTTCATGTACAATGTACATGATGTAATAAAAAGAAAAAATAATCAAAGAATTCAAATATTAAAAAGCTTTACAACTTGTGACCTTACAACGCTGAAAATTTACTCAGGGACAATGCACCTTGGTGAACTTGTGTCTTATTCGCTCAGTCGTTGAATATTTGTCTGTATTTAAATTTTTCGACTAGTTATTGTATAAAAAAAATGAATTATAGTATGGATATCAGATTAAAATGGGAAGTACAAGTACATTGTTTTGTACATGTAAAGTATCAACTTTTTCTTACATTCATAGAAATTAAACAGAAAAACTCCCAGATATATACATGTACATGTATGAACGGTCAATTGTTTGTTTGCTCTTTATTTATGTTTCTTTGTATCCTACATCATGTACATGAGCATTTGACTTTTAATCAAATACTGATTAAATTATCAGATGATTTTTAGATTGATATTATCAAATATATATTACTATAGTCATGCTAGTATATACATGTATCAATTAATTAGTGTTGTGGCAGTGTCTGTCAATGTGACAAGTTTAACAGCCATTGATGGTTCATGCTACAAAATGATCATACATGTACATTGTATGTGTACCATGGCAATTCAACTTTTGAACATGTTGAAGGGTAGCCTTGGCTTGAATCCCTCAATTGTCTGATAGCATGCATGTTTTCCTATTTAGTTCTACTGCACTTTTGTTTAATGCTTTCTTGCAATTGTTATCAATATGTTTGTATTTGTTTTTTGCCTTGACTTGGGTGTTTGTTCCTAAATTATTACAAACATATAAACTGACAGACCTGGATTATTTTTTAAATAATCATTTTTTTCATACATGTATCTAGTTTAGATTACTATGACATCTAACGGCTGTTTTGCCAGACAAGCTGGTGTAGTGGGGCATAATTAACATGACAATGTTGTCCAACTCAAGTTTTAAAATGTTTGGATTTGTAAATGCAAATTACCTGGCACCTGCTCAAAGTTTTACACTGAAGCTTGGCATCAGCTTGGCCTTTGGTTTACTAGGTTCTCCATGTAATAGGAACCATAAGGAAGTCGGTTCAATTCCATCCAGATATACACTTAACATATGAATACAGAACTTTAAAACATAAAAATGAACGATCCATTCAAATCGTCTCCCAGAGCAGATCGCCAGATGAAAAGGACAAGTGCGTGATGTGTTTACATTCCTTCTATCAACTAATCTTCCTATGCCGGTACAACATATTTGACAACCAGTTGCATCCAAACTGCACACATTATTTCTGCATCACGATAAGACGAAGAGACTTAAATCGGCGTACTTTTTTTGGTAAAACGCCTTCGTCTGTCTTGGCAGCCGACCGAGTCGTCCATATTTGTTTACCATAACTTCTGTTTCCGGATTGTCAAAATTGGACAATTTTTCGAAAAAATGAGCCTTTACTCTATAGTTAATGAAAATATACTTCAATTAAGCCTTTCTGATATTTTAATCGTCATTTTAAAAATAATAACTATACTTTCGCTTACTAGGCGGAAAATACCGAGGTGTTGAAAAAAATTGACACCTCGGTAAACTCCGGAAAATTTTCCGTAAATCTTTATTATGGGTCGGATACCTTAATGTTATACTTGTAATGGTGTGTGACTCAATGTTATCCTTCTAATGGTGTGTGACTCAGTGTTATCCTTCTAATGGTGTGTGACTCAGTGTTATCCTTCTAATGGTGTGTGACTCAGTGTTATCCTTCTAATGGTGTGTGACTCAATGTTATACTTCTAATGGTGTGTGACTTAATGTTATACTTCTAATGGTGTGTAACTTAATGTTATACTTCTAATGGTGTGTAACTTAATACTTCTAATGGTGTGTAACTTAATGTTATACTTCTAATGGTGTGTAACTTAATACTTCTAATGGTGTGTAACTTAATACTTCTAATGGTGTGTAACTTAATGTAATACTTCTAATGGTGTGTAACTTAATGTAATACTTCTAATGGTGTGTAACTTAATACTTCTAATGGTGTGTAACTTAATGTTATACTTCTAATGGTGTGTAACTTAATGTAATACTTCTAATGGTGTGTAACTTAATGTTATACTTCTAATGGTATGTAACTTAATGTTATACTTCTTATGGTGTGTAACTTAATGTTATACTTCTAATGGTGTGTAACTTAATGTTATACTTCTAATGGTGTGTAACTTAATGTTATACTTTGGTGTTCTGTATGTAACAACCATCACTGCTTACTTTATGTTATATGCGTTCTTATAAATATCTTGATGTAATTTCCACTGTTATAATGTTGTCTTGTACATGCCCAATTTATTTCAAGTTGCTTGTACATAATTCATATTCTTTATAGGCAATGACCTTGATTAAGGTCAAGACACAAATTTTGGTCATGGATTTAAATTGTGTGAACTAGAACTTCTAACTACAACCCCCATACACAGATAAGACTAGAGATGTATATATTCATACATATTCATTGGTTATGACCTAGACATTCCAGATTTCGATAGGTCAAGGCCATTAAATATAACTTGGGTCACTGGCATTCATTCAATTTATGTCCAGATTATTCTAAAACTTATCAACAATAGAGAAAAAGAATGTGTTTAAAATTATCTAATTCACTTATGTCATTATAGCAGAAATATTAGTTAGAATACTTTCTGCCAACAATGGTATCTATAACAAACATTGACCAACCTAAAAATCATCCATTCTAAGTTATCTTGTAGTGTACAACTGGTTTAAGTGGGCAGGGGTTTAAATACGTTTTTACAGAAACAGGTTAGAAATTGAAAAGGAGAAAAAAGCGTGTTCCACAAAGTTGCAAAAATAAAGGACATATGGTCCATTCTGATAAATTCTGACAGAGGAAAATTGAAAAGGAGAAATAGGTGTGTACAACAAAGGTCAAATTCTGTACTACCCCAATTACACCTAGATAGATAATAATACCATGGGGAGATAATGTATATATCATTTTAAAAAAAACTTTCTTTGAGAGCTTGCACACACATACCCCATGCCCTCTCCCTCTCCCACACTCATTGTCAATGGACAAACAAAATATCACCATATTCCTACATTTAAAAACTCATAACTCTACAAAAGTCATTAGATAAAAATTTTCTTGTGGATATATGCACATTTACATATTGTGTTCTCATTAACTTCAGTTTCATGAAATTCTGTTGTGTGGTTTCAGAGGAGTTATGATGACAAACTGTTGTAGTATATTGTGGCTAATATATTTCAAAAGGGGCATAACTCGTAGAAAAAAATTGTGAATCATAATTTCCTGTCAATATGCACATCTACATTGTATGTCCTTATTATCTACAAAATTTCATAATTTTCTGTTGTGTGGTTTCAGAGGAGTCGTGATGACAAGAACAGGACTGACGACCAGAAAGAGGGGTCAAAACATTATATTCTCTGTAACTTTGTATAATTACCTGTTCTACGGGAGTAGTTGTTACTATGCCTGTCTGGGAATAAACTTCTTCAGCCTCTTGTTTCTCTGTTACATAGTCATCTAGTTCATCTTCTGGAAGTAGCCTAGGGTACAAATTGTCAAGGTCAAATATTCTTAAACTATATTGGAACAGTCAAAGCCACAATCTTTATAATATATTACAATTATGGGAAACAATTTTCACACTGTTTGCAAACATGTCAAGAACAGACCTTAGTTCAATATCTGAGATTAATTAAGGATTATGATATTTTATTGTAATTTTATCATTCAAGTGTCAGTTTTAAGAATAAGTTTAAAATAATAAATAGATAAGCTGAATTAACACCTTTAGAAAAAGTTGTTTTTGTGGATTCAAGTAAAAAAGTATTTATTGTGTACTGTTTTAAATTAATGTTTATTTTGCAGGACCTAACAAATAGTCAAGAACTTATAAAACTGTTATTCAACAAATAAACACAAAACTGTTGTCCCTCTTTAAATAAAAAATGGTAAGGGGTTACATAGAACCCTGTGTCTTGCTTACATTTGCTGCTATTAATGTAAAAGTCTTATAGTGACTTCAAAAGTGATTCCGTTTATCAGTAAAATACTGAAATTATCTATTAATAAAAAAAAATATCAAATCTTTTTCTTTCGATTCTATATCTTATTCTTTATGATTAGCTTCTGTTCAAGTTTTATAACAATTCATGAAGATTTACAAATTACTTTAAATCATGTCAAAAAATTTTAATTACTCCATCTATCAATGAAAATACTGAAAATGAAAATATATTTGCAAAACTATGCATCAGACATTATCTCCTTAATTATAAAACCTATTCTGCTAGGAAGGATGAGTATTGATGTGTAATAAACTCAAACCTCAGTATCAACTTGTTTACTGTGACATAATTAAGTTCATTTATCAGAAAAATATGGAAAATGAAAAAAAATATTTTCAAAATTTTGCTTTGGAAACTGTATTTTGGACCTTAACAAGCATCTGTCCAAATTTCATAAAATTTCATGTCTATTGATGTCTGAATTCAAATGTTGACGCCACCAACAGAATGTAGGATACCTATGTCTCGCTTTCAGGGGGAAAAAATGGTCCCAATGAATAAACATGGTAGTTGCAATAAAAAAAAAAACCCACTACAAAACAGTGAGTCCCATGAATTACAAAACAGATGAAATGAATTGATATTATATATGAACAAAAAGACTTCTTTTTGTTGTTATTTCATATTATCTTTCATAAGATTTACATGATTTGACAAAACATTATGAGAGTAGTAAAATGTGAACATAAATTATCCTATCTAATCTATACAGGTACAAAATCAATTAAGATAGTTCTTCTGCTCCTACATAATTTAGTAGTTTTGTTCATTTTCTATTTACTCTTGCAATGAGGTCAAATTCATTAAATACATAACTTTGAAAATCTTTTATAAACATAGTTTTAGCCAGCTAGCAGTGCAACACTATATATTATAAATGTCAAATTAGAAATATGATCTTAGTTTTATTGGACTAATTATGTTAAAAGAGTCATGTAGGAAACAGGGCCTGGATTTTTGTTTACAAGGGGGAGATAATCTGTACTTCATTAATTTCATCAGGAAAGTTAACAAGGGGGAGATAATTTTAACTTCATTAACTTCATCAGTGGCCAAGTTCGGATGGAACTCGAGTTCTGACTAGAGTTCCATATGAACGGTAAATAATTTTGAAGAGTAAGGTCTCTAGATTACTGGAAGTACAAGGCCCCTACTCTGAATATGCTTACATTCAAATTTGATTGGATTAACGTCATAACATCCGGGATATCGAGTCGATCTCTAAGAACCCTGTCACAACCCAGGGCTCCTCGAGTGTTAATGGCAGAAAAGCTATATCCAATCATAACAGGTGTTATATATGACCATGTCAATCCCATCTACTATAGATATCCATCCGAACTTGACCAGGAATGTTTACAAGGGGGAGATAATCTACACTTCATTAACTTCATCAGGAATATTTACAAGGGGGAGATAATCTATACTTCATTAACTGGAATAGATTCCCAGTTACTGTAACCAGTCCGATACCCACGAATGTAGTTCTTAAAAAAAAACTATCACTTTTCTCTAAAATGGTGTAGTGTTATTATTAAACAAGTTCTGTAACTGAATGTAGATTTATTTGAAAGGGTAGGCTTTCTAGTTTGAATTTCTGAAAAAAAATTGATTGATTTAAATGTGCATAGAGTTAATTGTCTAAATTCTAGCCTTTATTCTTCACCGGAAGTAGACTGAGTGACCCTGTTGTCAATCAAAACAAAATTTTGCAATGGAATGCCTGGTCATGAGGCACTGAGATTGCCCTCAGAAACTTGGAACCTAATGCCTAACATGAAACAGAAGTTCCAAGGTGGCTATCAAAATTTTTTAACAAACAGCACCCCATTTATTTACTATGACTTTCAATGCGTTTCAATGGGTCAAATAACTGGGTCCCCATTCCAACTTCATCAGGAATGTTTAAAAGGGGGAGATAATCTAGACTTCATTTACTTCATCAGGAATGATACAACAGAAATCGTGCAATTATGTTTTAAATGTAGTTGTGATTTCAAGGCACAATTCAAACATTATATACACCATAAACAAACATGAAGCAAAATATATCAGTTAACATATTGTAGCTCAACCAAATGAAGACAGAAACAGCCAAATATTTACAATGATATAGAAGTAAACAGAAGAAACAGTGCATTTATGTTTTAAATTTAGTTGCAATTCCAAGGCATAATACACCATAAACAAATACAAAGCAATATGTCTCAGCTATCACGTTGTAGCTCAACCAGTATACAGCACTGCTAATATAATTAATAACAACTTATTTACAATGATGTGTTAATAGTAGCCTGATTTTATAATAACAAGCTAATGAGCTATCACCCTTGTACAAGGAATACCTGCCTAAAATGACCACTGTGTCCACCCTGTTTCCAAGGCATATAACCATAGCTGTCAGTAAAAAGTTTACCATCAATGTTTCACAAGAACAACAATTTTTTAAACAATAGTAAATTCCTAATTTATTGAGATTTTGAAGAAAAAATTACATCAGTATTTAAAATTTGTATCTATCCTTATGATCCTTTTATCAGCAAGGATCTTTACTATTGACAGATTTCTTTTTTGCTAAACCTAAGCAACACAATTGTTTTAAAATATTTGTATGGAACCATCGAATATTAGATAGTGCAGTTTAAAATTTATACTTATGACAAAATTCACATAGACAATTATTAAATAATTTCATAAATTGGAGATTTTTTTTAATTTTAATTTTTCATAATTTAACTTTCTTAAGTCAACAACATTTTTTATGAGATTGTGAAAGTTGTATAAATAACAAAATATCTTTCAAGACACAACAGTAAAACTACCCGAAGAAGACCTTTATAGTCTATATCTTCAAGTAAGACCTCTATAGTCCAAAGAACTTCATAATTTATTTCAATTTGATCAAACATATTCAATCAAAATATAGACAGCCAAAACATTTTCATATCTAAGATCTACAGAAGTTCTTGTTAACTCTGGAAATATGGGAAATTTTAAGATTAAATAGAAAATATAGATGTTTAGAAATTGTCATCATTTCATATAACGTGGATTCTTTATTATTTTTCGTCAGATACCAATTTTTTCATGGTTAAAAATGAACCTCAAATTAAAATTTTCAACGAAGTACAAATTTTCTACAGGCTTGTATGCCGACTTTGTCAAATCAATGAGAAATAACCACAAACATATAATCTTTCGTCAATCCACAAAATTGGTACCCACAAAAATAAATGAATCCACTGTACTCATTCAAATAAATTGTAACAAATGACTTACTCTTGAATGCGACTGTCAGATCTCTCTGATTTCCTCGTCAAACGACTTTGTGTACGACTTTCTATAAATATAAATCACAAATATTACTTAAACATCCGTGTCACAACTCTGTATATATACAACTTTATATAAAAACAAATCTGTACATATTTAAGGGTAAATGTTAGGACCAAACTTTAATGTTATCTGTTAATAAATAGACTTCTTACGGAAGGGTGTAACTCAATCACTTCTACTTTTATCAAATCGTTCAAAACAATCAAACAATATTTTGATAGCAATACTTTCCAAATGTTTAGTTTGGTTCAATGAAATGTGTATCAAAATTCTTTCTTTTGTTGAATAAACAGTCGATTTTTTTTTTTTTAAATCTTAAAATATTATTTCAATGTTTATACGAATAACATTTGGAAAATCATATGCAGACCCCCTTTTTTAAAAAGTTAATCTAAGCCTCAGTTTATTTTGTGAGTCTGATTTAGATTTTATTTAAATGAAGCGAGAGTTATAAGTATAATTGGTATATAAGAGGAGGTATTGACATTTTCTGTAAGTAAAGAGGGAAATTTAGATTAAGAATAAGACAAACCCTGCTGGCTTTTTCTTCAGCTTTCTATTAACAATATTTATTGTTTAGACTAATTTTATCATCCATCAAATAATTTTGGACTAAAACATATCTTTTATAATATATAATGTTTACTGATTTGTTTCCTCACAAACTTAATTAAACACACTTTATCACCAAACACATGCCATATTCTAATCAAAACTCTCTCAAACATCCTCAATTTGTAAATATACTTAATAAACAAACATGCAATAGTCATATAAACACCTTAAAGGTACATTCTTAATACTAACCATCAAAGGCCAACATTCTTAGAAAACATAGGCATAAAATTCTGATGAAAAACATCAATGAAAATCTTCATGATAGATAATTGTTTTCAATAAAGATCCATCTTTCTTTGTAACAAGAAATACTAATGTGCTATAATTACACTAATAAAAGTACCATTATAATGCATGGACAGGATTGGGCTTTCAAATTTGACCTTCTGAGCATAATCAACAGTCTAAGAAAATCAAAGAACTCTTCTATAAATTTTCATAAATTTCTGTTGTGAGTCAAAGAATATCTTACCCTACCTAAATTACCTTCAGCCTCCAGTAGCAGGCAAAATATCTTATCACTCAACCTCCCTCTAACTTTTATTTATTCCATATATTATCAACGGTACTCAACTGGAATTAGCATGAAATATTTGCTACTGGACATTGAACAAACAACTAGAAATGAAAAATGTAGATCTAAATATTGAGGGAAATCTAATTTACAATTTCTTGAAACCTGACTATTTTCATATAATGATATAGAAAGATTGCCAGTCAGACAACTCTCCACCAGAGGTCCAAATGTTGTGGATGTTAGCAACTGTCGAAGTCAGAATGATGCCCTTATATAATCAACAGTTGTAAAAAAGGTTTAAAAGTTCAACATATACAAATTCATCAACAGGTATTCTCAAAAGACCTGCTAACAAGCTTTTTCTTCAAGTGAAACCAAAATATTGATTATTTGATGGAATAAAAAACCAAAATTTCCATTTCCAAACAACGACTTATCTGATCATAAAGATACCAGTTAATAAAGAATTCAGTTTTAATTCTAACTTAATGAATATTTCATGACATCACATACTTTATTTAATTGCTTTAAACCAGAATTATTGATTGTATGGCCACAGTAAATATAAACCAATGATCAGAATGTGAAATCACTGTCATGGTAACAACACTGTACTACAAGTACCTTATACTACTAATTAACTACGGCCATACCCAAATGTTTGAATGCCCTTAAACCCTTCCTTCCCAGAATATAGGTGCCTACTCAAAATCTTTTATTGTCCTGAAGTGATTTTTTTTTTTAATAAGATAGGCCTATAGTTGTTAATTTCTGTCATTTGGTTTCTTGTGGAGAGTTGTCTCATTGGCAAGCATACCACATCTTCTTTTTTATATGAGGACTTAAAAACATCTGCTTCCATTTGTTTCCACTTAAATATGTTAATACAAATGTAATAGTTATATTTAGGTAGTGGTACTGATCACCATTTTGACACCTGCTTCCATTTATTTTTCGTTGGTACCAATTTTTTGTGCATTTTAGAAAAAAAAATTGAATTTCCATTGATATTTGATTTTTTGGACTTTACAAAGTTTGCTTTAAGCCATTAGAAAACTAATAATTATTTCGATATTTTAGTTAAGCTTCTCATTATAATTGAGGGTGATGCTGATCTGTTTATATGACAAAATAAATTTAAGTTCAAAGCAAACACACTTTCTCAATTCAGACTTGTACATTTAAATATTTAAACAGAAATAATAAAACTAGAAGTCAGAATGATCTATATCCAGTGTATGTTACCTTTGGACAACTAGATTACAGTAAACTAAGATTAACCAGTATTAATGTTAATCCCTTCCACAGATTATCCTAAACCTTAAACACTGATAGCAACCTAATTAATAATCCTACACATGTATCAAACTTGTCAATAAGGTCAATATTTAGGTCATGAACTTTCTAAATTAAACAATTTATCAAAAAGATGTCAGTTTTCAGGTTAATTCATGGCTTCCAAAACTGTCATATATTCCGGACATTTATATTTTTACCGGACATTGTCCGACTGGGCAAAGCATTAAATGGTCATCTTCTTTTTAGTTTTCAAGGCTTTTTTAAGAGACAGTTATTTTAACATAATTCCACTAATTCCTAACTTTGTTGTGCCCATGGTGTCAAGCACATTACTGATTTGTCATCCTGTCATCTTCTCACATTTTTTTATTTCAACAATTCAAAGTTTTTTTTGTGATAAAGGAGGCTAGGAATGATCTTTATCGTCAGGCATCCATTTTCAACTACCATTAGCTTAAATTTGTTAAATTTTATCGTTATTCATCAAAATATCCTTTAGATATCTCGTCTCAAATAATTCACCATTACCATTATTTTTGGAAAGTATATAAAGTTACATGATTCGTCAAAATCAGCTAACTTTTTTTTAATATAGTAAAGAAAAAATACATTTTATTGTTATGCACAAAAAATTTAAGCTAACATCATTTGGCAAGAATTTTTACTGTTATTTGTCATGAAGGCACCCCCATTTACATTTTTCTGTGATACACTCATACAATTAAATTTCTGTCAACTATGGAGGGTAAGTATTATATTGTATCAGTTGGGGTTGGACCCTGCACCTCCAGTAAGAAAATGGAAGTGAGAAGTAAAACCAATTGTTGGTCTTCTCGAATTGGAATAAGGAAAAAGTGGCTGTTCCTTTAAAGTCATCTTAACAAAAATACCATAATACAGAAAGTTTTGATGGTTTGATTTCGAATATTCTTAATGATTGATTGTTCTTTGCTGAACATTCAGAGACAAATTTGGCTAACAAAATAATATTAAATGAATAAAAGTATTATTTAAAACCAAAGGTGGAATAATTTACATCAGTATTTAATGCAACAAGGCTGCAACTGTCGACAGAATTTATTCTTAATTTATTCTTAATACAAATATTATCCATTTAATAAATGCACCGCAGATAATTTTTACCAATATAAAAAGATACAAATTATTCAAATCTATTTCTGCTGTGAATTTACTTTATAAATAATAATAATATATTTTATAAGTAAATTGATTACATTACCTAAATTTGAATTGGAAATCTCTCTAGGGTTATGACAATGTGTAATAGATTGTACACTAATTTAAACCTTAAACACCTGAGCAGTATAAGTCGGAGATTTTCTGACTTAATAGTGCTCCGTCTATTCAATAGGTCTGATTAGTGAATGACGATTGGTTGCCATGTTTCAACAAAGACCACAGATTTATATTTTATAAACATAGTGTTATGACTTTTAGTAATTTATACTGCACAACAAGTACTATGGAAAATCTTAGTGACAAAATTTATTCGTAAAAAAATCTTTTAAATAACAGATTGTACTTGACACAGGAGATACTTTAATTCATAACTTTGTAATTGTCTGCTGGAGTTTAATAAAAAAAAAAAATTACACTAAAATTTACATAAAATAAAAATAAAATAGTTACACTTTAGATGAACGAGTTTTACACTGCAGATAAATCAAAATCCAAAAAGCAATAAAAACAAGTCAAATCTATGCTGTGATGTCACACTTTGTTTCAGGTAAGGGTGAAGGTTGGTATCTACATGTATTAAAACATTTAAAACCTCTGCATTTGTTTGCTCCTGTCCTAAGTCAAGAACATGATGTTCAGAGGTTGTTGTTTGTTGATGTTGTTCATAATTGTTTCTTGTTTTTTATATAGACTAAGCTATTGTTTTTTTCCGTTTGAATGGTTTTACACCACTGATAGTCATTTTGGGGGCCCTTTATAGCTTGCTGTTCGGGTGTGAGCCATGGCTCTGTGTTTATGACTGTATTTTGACTAATAATTGTTTACTTTTACAAATTATGACTTGTATGAAGGTTGTCTCATTGGCACTCATACCACATCTTCTTATATCTATGTACACATTTCTCAATTGTTAACATTTGCTTAATATTTTTTCTGATCCACAGTTTTTAAGGAAAGTGTGGCATTATTGTCAGAAATGGTAAAAATATTAAGGCAACATTTTTTTAATAATTTCATGCCCCCCCCCAAAAGTTTTTCTCTGATAAAACAGAGGGATATATGCCCTTGGTCTTGCAATTATACAAGGCAGAAATAAACTTTGCATATTATGTCCATATCACTCCTTATTCTTTCAAATAAACCTAATTTATGTAGATGATATTAGTAAAGGACTAAAATATTTCCTCAAACAAGTCAAATATTGTATACTATGAAAATAAGGAGATATGATTACCAATGAGACAACTATCCACAAAAGTTCAAATGGGTTTTGTCTTTTTCAGACCTTCTAACTTAAAAATTATTGGTTGATATTTACCTGAATAAGAATGTTATTAAATCTCTCAAATAAAACATAAACTATAAATCCCAAAGTTAAAGCAGCCAATTTCACCTAATATATGATCGATCGGACAAAAACTTGAAACTTATATTTTCTGAATAAGAAATTAATATAAATAAATTAGTAATAACGTCTCTATTTTATCTAACATTGTAATGTTTTATTCTGAAGTCAGATTTACATAGATCAATAACAGTACTGATCATACTATACTTTTATTTTATCTAAAAAGGTATCTATTGGTATTTAGACATATTAGGAGGATAAAGTTCACTGTTTGATATAGCAGTAATAACTCATCAAATATGGTTAAAATATAGATTTTATTTGACAAAAAGTGTTAAAAGATAGAATTTAATTTGACAAACATCCTGTTCTTCTTCAGGATAACAGAAGCCTGTAGCGCAAATTAAATTTGAAAAAAAAATGTAAACAGGATGGAATTTTAAAAGGCAAATACGTATGAGAGTACTTCCTAGATATATTCACCATAAATCTTCATGTCTTAAATCAAAACAAAATAGGAACATGAGTGGACATGCATAAATCTTGCCTGCTAAAAGGAATAACTTACAATATAAACATATAAAGAAGATGTGGTATGATTGCCAATGAAATAACTAACTATTAGAGTTAAAATGAATTGGATGTAAACAATGATAGGTCAATGTAATGCCTTCAACAATGAGGAAAAACAACAACATCTAGACAGCCATAAAAGGACCTGACAAAAAATATGTGAAACAATTTAAACGGTAAATTAACAGCCGAATTCATAACAAGTCAATTTACGAAAAATTCAGAAAAACAAATATGACAGATATGAACCAAGGTCAACCACGGAACTACAGGCTCATGACTTGGGACAGACACTTAAAGAATATCTAATAAGTCAAGGTCAACCACGGAACCACAGGCTCATGACTTGGGACAGACACTTAAAGAATATCTAATAAGTCAAGATCAACCACAGAACTACAGGCTCATGACTTGGGACAGACACTTAAAGAATATCTAATAAGTCAAGGTCAACCACGGAACTACAGGCTCATGACTTGGGACAGACACTTAAAGAATATCTAATAAGTCAAGGTCAACCACGGAACTACAGACTCATGACTTGGGACAGACACTTAAAGAATATCTAATAAGTCAAGGTCAACCACAGAACTACAGGCTCATGACTTGGGACAGACACTTAAAGAATATCTAATAAGTCAAGGTCAACCACGGAACTACAGGCTCATGACTTGGGACAGACACTTAAAGAATATCTAATAAGTCAAGGTCAACCACGGAACTACAGGCTCCTGACATGGGACAGACACTTAAAGAATATCTAATAAGTCAAGGTCAACCACAGAACTACAGGCTCATGACTTGGGACAGACACTTAAAGAATATCTATGAAGTCAAGGTCAACCACGGAACTACAGGCTCATGACTTGGGACAGACACTTAAAGAATATCTAATAAGTCACGGTCAACCACAGAACTACAGGCTCATGACTTGGGACAGACACTTAAAGAATATCTATGAAGTCAAGGTCAACCACGGAACTACAGGCTCCTGACTTGGGACAGACACTTAAAGAATATCTAATAAGTCAAGGTCAACCACGGAACTACAGGCTCCTGACATGGGACAGACACTTAAAGAATATCTAATAAGTCAAGGTCAACCACAGAACTACAGGCTCATGACTTGGGACAGACACTTAAAGAATATCTAATAAGTCAAGGTCAACCACAGAACTACAGGCTCCTGACTTGGGACAGACACTTAAAGAATATCTAATAAGTCAAGGTCAACCACAGAACTACAGGCTCATGACTTGGGACAGACACTTAAAGAATATCTATGAAGTCAAGGTCAACCACGGAACTACAGGCTCATGACTTGGGACAGACACTTAAAGAATATCTAATAAGTCACGGTCAACCACAGAACTACAGGCTCATGACTTGGGACAGACACTTAAAGAATATCTAATAAGTCAAGGTCAACCACTGAACTACAGGCTCATGACTTGGGACAGACACTTAAAGAATATCTATGAAGTCAAGGTCAACCACAGAACTACAGGCTCCTGACTTGGGACAGACACTTAAAGAATATCTAATAAATCAAGGTCAACCACGGAACTACAGGCTCCTGACTTGGGACAGACACTTAAGGAATATCTACTAAGTCAAGGTCAACCACAGAACTACAGGCTCATGACTTGGGACAGACACTTAAAGAATATCTATGAAGTCAAGGTCAACCACGGAACTACAGGCTCATGACTTGGGACAGACACTTAAAGAATATCTATGAAGTCAAGGTCAACCACGGAACTACAGACTCATGACTTGGGACAGACACTTAAAGAATATCTAATAAGTCAAGGTCAACCACAGAACTACAGGCTCCTGACTTGGGACAGACACTTAAAGAATATCTATGAAGTCAAGGTCAACCACGGAACTACAGGCTCATGACTTGGGACAGACACTTAAAGAATGTCTAATAAGTCAAGGTCAACCACGGAACTACAGGCTCATGACTTGGGACAGACACTTAAAGAATATCTATGAAGTCAAGGTCAACCACGGAACTACAGACTCATGACTTGGGACAGACACTTAAAGAATATCTAATAAGTCAAGGTCAACCACAGAACTACAGGCTCCTGACTTGGGACAGACACTTAAAGAATATCTATGAAGTCAAGGTCAACCACGGAACTACAGGCTCATGACTTGGGACAGACACTTAAAGAATGTCTAATAAGTCAAGGTCAACCACAGAACTACAGGCTCATGACTTGGGACAGACACTTAAAGAATATCTAATAAGTCAAGGTCAACCACAGAACTACAGGCTCCTGACTTGGGACAGACACTTAAAGAATATCTATGAAGTCAAGGTCAACCACGGAACTACAGGCTCATGACTTGGGACAGACACTTAAAGAATATCTAATAAGTCACGGTCAACCACAGAACTACAGGCTCATGACTTGGGACAGACACTTAAAGAATATCTATGAAGTCAAGGTCAACCACGGAACTACAGGCTCCTGACTTGGGACAGACACTTAAAGAATATCTAATAAGTCAAGGTCAACCACGGAACTACAGGCTCCTGACATGGGACAGACACTTAAAGAATATCTAATAAGTCAAGGTCAACCACAGAACTACAGGCTCATGACTTGGGACAGACACTTAAAGAATATCTAATAAGTCAAGGTCAACCACAGAACTACAGGCTCCTGACTTGGGACAGACACTTAAAGAATATCTAATAAGTCAAGGTCAACCACAGAACTACAGGCTCATGACTTGGGACAGACACTTAAAGAATATCTATGAAGTCAAGGTCAACCACGGAACTACAGGCTCATGACTTGGGACAGACACTTAAAGAATATCTAATAAGTCACGGTCAACCACAGAACTACAGGCTCATGACTTGGGACAGACACTTAAAGAATATCTAATAAGTCAAGGTCAACCACTGAACTACAGGCTCATGACTTGGGACAGACACTTAAAGAATATCTATGAAGTCAAGGTCAACCACAGAACTACAGGCTCCTGACTTGGGACAGACACTTAAAGAATATCTATGAAGTCAAGGTCAACCACGGAACTACAGGCTCATGACTTGGGACAGACACTTAAAGAATATCTAATAAGTCACGGTCAACCACAGAACTACAGGCTCATGACTTGGGACAGACACTTAAAGAATATCTATGAAGTCAAGGTCAACCACGGAACTACAGGCTCCTGACTTGGGACAGACACTTAAAGAATATCTAATAAGTCAAGGTCAACCACGGAACTACAGGCTCCTGACATGGGACAGACACTTAAAGAATATCTAATAAGTCAAGGTCAACCACAGAACTACAGGCTCATGACTTGGGACAGACACTTAAAGAATATCTAATAAGTCAAGGTCAACCACAGAACTACAGGCTCCTGACTTGGGACAGACACTTAAAGAATATCTAATAAGTCAAGGTCAACCACAGAACTACAGGCTCATGACTTGGGACAGACACTTAAAGAATATCTATGAAGTCAAGGTCAACCACGGAACTACAGGCTCATGACTTGGGACAGACACTTAAAGAATATCTAATAAGTCACGGTCAACCACAGAACTACAGGCTCATGACTTGGGACAGACACTTAAAGAATATCTAATAAGTCAAGGTCAACCACTGAACTACAGGCTCATGACTTGGGACAGACACTTAAAGAATATCTATGAAGTCAAGGTCAACCACAGAACTACAGGCTCCTGACTTGGGACAGACACTTAAAGAATATCTAATAAATCAAGGTCAACCACGGAACTACAGGCTCCTGACTTGGGACAGACACTTAAGGAATATCTACTAAGTCAAGGTCAACCACAGAACTACAGGCTCATGACTTGGGACAGACACTTAAAGAATATCTATGAAGTCAAGGTCAACCACGGAACTACAGGCTCATGACTTGGGACAGACACTTAAAGAATATCTATGAAGTCAAGGTCAACCACGGAACTACAGACTCATGACTTGGGACAGACACTTAAAGAATATCTAATAAGTCAAGGTCAACCACAGAACTACAGGCTCCTGACTTGGGACAGACACTTAAAGAATATCTATGAAGTCAAGGTCAACCACGGAACTACAGGCTCATGACTTGGGACAGACACTTAAAGAATGTCTAATAAGTCAAGGTCAACCACAGAACTACAGGCTCATGACTTGGGACAGACACTTAAAGAATATCTAATAAGTCAAGGTCAAGTTAAACATTTCATACTTTCACAGAAGCATTGTAGATATTTTAAAGAAAATTTATAATTAACTTTAACTTCAACAGTTGATTTGAAACTGACTTGATTACCAAGTTAAAGCAATTCACTCAACCATGGAAATGAGGTCATCATTAATGAAGTGATAATAAAAAATAACCTCAGCATATTTACAATTATTTGAAGGTTGAAAAGTATTTGACCTATTACTAAAACCTACCCATCAGAACATTAGAAATTGATCTTTTAAGTAGAAGTTTTATCATAAGATAATGATAAAGATGAGGTCGAGGTCAGGTGAACCCTTATAATACCTATTAAGATCACAAATTGAGGAAATTGGAACAGATTTTCTCAAGTCTTTGAACCATGAAATAAGGTTAAGAACTCCTAAATATGTCACACTGAAACTTTCAGCATATAAGGCCTGAGCATCTTTTATAAAATATATAAACTGGGTAAAAACTGAACAGAATTACCAATGTTGAAAGTATCTAAGTTAACATATGTACATCTTAACTTTAAAATACATAAGTAATGACAATATTATGTACTGTTCTACAAGAAGTCATCAACAATTTTCTTTATCTATACTTTCTATTTTTGTTATATAATTACGGTAAATTTGTCCAGATTTTCAACTGAAGGACCCTTTTAGTTTTATTCCTCCTGATAAATCATATACATGTGCACTTCTCTTGAAACTAAGTACTACAAATTATTTAAATTGCATTTGGTGAAAATTTACCTTTAAAATTCTGTGTCAAGTAACAAGTTCTAAATAGACGTTCACGATCTACTTCAGCGTGAAATAGAAATTGATTACACAAATCACCTACAAGTACTTACAACCACAAAAATGAAAAATTGAAGGATCATAAATTTGTGTTTAAGATGCATTTGTTAAAAATCAATTTATCGTAAATCACATTTAAATGAGTTACTACTTGAGAATTTAAGGTTCTGAACTAATCCTGGGTTGACACAAAGATAGAGACGGATTAGTGCACAAATGAATTTATAATTGGCATTTATTGAATCATTAATCCTATACAGTAATCTATTTAAATTAAATCTACATTTGTTTTATACAGATTTTTTAAGCATTAACCTCTTTTAAATTTAAATTTTAATGTTTGTATATTTATAGAACAAGTATCTAGGCCAAAATAACAGAAATTTCATTATAAGATTAACCCCAAAAACTCAGGCCTTCTTGGTTTTTTTTTTAAATATATATAGGAAAATATTTTGTATCAAAATCAACTGATTAACATGATTGATTAACATGATAGAAATGAAAGCATGGATAATGATATTGATTTATTTATCAATTTTGCCCAATTATTTTCTAAGGTGGTTGAAATACATGTGCCATGGATCATCTTATGATATTTTTAAGGGTAAAATAAATATACTATTATCTGTGTCTGAATACAATTAGCACGTGACAGAAATGTCAACTTTTAAACTTTGAAACTTGTTGAAATTATAGATTGTACATGTGATCTGAAAGTGGTCCCTTCTTAGAAGGTAGACTAGATGTTAACCAACCAACACATGTGATCTGAGAGTGGTCCCTTCTTAGAAGGTAGACTAGATGTTAACCAACCAACCAACCAACATGTGATCTGAAAGTGGTCCCTTCTTAGAAGGTAGACTAGATGTTAACCAACCAACCAACATATGTGATCTGAAAGTGGTCCCTTCTTAGAAGGTAGACTAGATGTTAACCAACCAACATGTGATCTGAAAGTGGTCCCTTCTTAGAAGGTAGACTAGATGTTAACCAACCAACCAACATGTGATCTGAAAGTGGTCCCTTCTTAGAAGGTAGACTAGATGTTAACCAACCAACCAACACAAACTGAAAGTGGTCCCTTCTTAGAAGGTAGACTAGATGTTAACCAACCAACCAACATGTGATCTGAAAGTGGTCCCTTCTTAGAAGGTAGACTAAATGTTAACCAACCAACCAACACAAACTGAAAGTGGTCCCTTCTTAGAAGGTAGACTAGATGTTAACCAATCAACCAACATGTGATCTGAAAGTGGTCCCTTCTTAGAAGGTAGACTAGATGTTAACCAACCAACCAACACATGTGATCTGAAAGTGGTCCCTTCTTAGAAGGTAGACTGGATGTTAACCAACCAACCAACACATGTGATCTGAAAGTGGTCCCTTCTTAGAAGGTAGACTAGATGTTAACCAACCAACACATGTGATCTGAGAGTGGTCCCTTCTTAGAAGGTAGACTAGATGTTAACCAACCAACCAACACATGTGATCTGAAAGTGGTCCCTTCTTAGAAGGTAGACTAGATGTTAACCAACCAACCAACACATGTGATCTGAAAGTGGTCCCTTCTTAGAAGGTAGACTAGATGTTAACCAACCAACATGTGATCTGAAAGTGGTCCCTTCTTAGAAGGTAGACTAGATGTTAACCACCCAACCAACATGTGATCTGAAAGTGGTCCCTTCTTAGAAGGTAGACTAGATGTTAACCAACCAACCAACACAAACTGAAAGTGGTCCCTTCTTAGAAGGTAGACTAAATGTTAACCAACCAACCAACACAATCTGAAAGTGGTCCCTTCTTAGAAGGTAGACTAGATGTTAACCAACCAACCAACACAATCTGAAAGGTCCCTGGTTCGATTCACGTCTGGGATGAAAATTTCAGGGACTTAATTTTCGGCTCTCCCTTGACACCATTTGCAAGTATGGTCTTGAGGAAACAATGATAGTCCGTCAGAAGGGGACGATAAATAGCTGACCCGTGTTAAGAGAGCTATATCTCTTGCACGTTAAAGACACCCTTGTAGATTTCGAAAAAGAGCAGGCTAATGCCGCTACAAGGCAGCACTCACACCCGCAAAGTGGAAAGGGATTAATATAAGTTGCAAAACTTGTTTCCCAATCCACTATAAATAAATATGTTTAAACTAACCAACAATCAATCAATCAATTTTAGATGGTAGAATCACAATTACATGTACTAATATTTAAAGTACATGTACAAGCAATAAATAAGGTATACTTGAACAGTTCTAGGCCAACAATGATCTCAATAAAGAAAACCTTAGTGACCAATCCACTATTACACATGCCTGTGACCAATCCACTATTACACATTATTGCCTGTTTATCAATTTAATGTCACATTCCTCCTAAAATAGAGACTACCAGCAGCTGTTACCGTATTTGTCCGTGAATAGTACGAAGTTATGTATAGTCCTCACCCCCCAGTTATTTATGATTTTGATAATGTTTACTCTCAGCTTAGTCATGGAACTCATTTAAATAATTGGAAAGATTGGATAAACCACAAAAAGTCATGGCACTCATTTAAATAATTAAAAAGAGGGGATAAACCACAAAAAGACATGGCACTCACTTAAATAATTGGGAAGATTGGATAAACAACAAAAAGTTAGAACTTCAAACATACAAAAAACCCTGAAAAAACAAACAGTTGACACAGAGACCCCTTGGTTATGGATGATCACAATTAGAAAACTTTAACTACGAATACTTAGATCACTCCGCCACTAATTCCCCATGATCTTTAATGTACATGATATCATATCTTAATGTGCAATTTGTTAGTTTGTGTGACAACATATAAACAAAACAAATCAGTGCAAACTTTGTTACTCTTGTAAAGTCATTGACTAGAAATCAAAGTTAATTGTGATGTTTATTTCATGTCAAATAAAAAAAAGTGAATAATCCTGTAAAGAAAACAGGTCATGTTAGGTCAATGCAGGAAGGAGGGTTTAAATGTCATTAAATGTATATACCCCATAACTTCTCATAACCTAGCAATCCTGGTAACAAAAAAGACAGAGTTACAAATAATTCTATACTGATATAAAACTGCAGCACATCAAACTAGCAATACTAAATGGATACCCCTTTGTATATATACTTTTTTAACATTCAAAATTTGTAACAATCTTGTTTCTATTTATGGGAGGGGGGGGGGAGAAATTCATATTGTATAATTTTCTGAAGACTTCAAGAACTCACCATTAAAGATTAATCCCTAACCTGGTAATGATTTCATACTCTTGCTTACCATGGAAACCTAATCTAAAGGTAAACTTTGACCTAACTGGTAACAACCTAGGAACATTGGATGCAATAGAATCACATTCCATAGTTAAATGTATGTTTGCATGGTGCCACTGACATAACTAGTGTCTACTGCTTACCTAGTCACAAAATTGTATCACTGGTTGCCAAGGATATTATAGAAAAATTTGACCTGGAGTATTTGGTCGTCAAGAGAACATACCAAAAAGTTATTATAGAAAACTTTGACCTACCTTGCAATGACTTTGGAACATTTGGTTGTCAAGAAAATATATCAAAAAAATATTATAGAAATCTTCGACCTACCCGGGAATGACCTTGGAGCTTTTGGTTGTCAAGAGAACATATTAAAGCAGTATTATACAAAACTTTGACCATTCTGGCAATGGCCTTGGAGCTTTTGGTTGTCAGGAAAACATATCTAAAAGGGTAATTTGGAAAACTTTGACCTACCTGGCAATGACCTTGGAGCATTTGCTACAATAGGAACATATTCCATAGGTACTGGTGTGTTTGTATTTGTTGTGCCACTGGCAGACATTACTCTTGAATTAAAAGTTTTTAGGAAATTCTGAAAATAAAACAGACTTTTTAATTATATGCTTTATATTTCGTTAAATTTCTTTTACTACTTTAACATAATATGAAAGTTTCTGTTAGTAATAATTAAGGTCAAGGTAGTTATATTTTTAATCAGATATACAAAGCATTCTATCACAGGATTTAAAATAATTTTGGAGGTTAAAGCAGGCTAAAAATAGTTATACATCTCATCATACTAATTTTTGGTGATTTAATACAAACATCAAAATGACTGCTCAATAAACAACTTTACACTCTAATTCAAATATGTTACAAACCTTTCGGTACCAATAATTTCAATAATATTCTTGGCTTTCTAAATAATGTTCTGAGATTATAATATTCTATTTTTCATCAGTTCATTAAACACTCACCTCATCTAAGTACAGTGAATTAAACGATCCAGACCTAAAAAATGTAAAACCAAAAAAATTAATAGTTAAACATCTTTGTAAGTTTATGCAGATTAATTTTTCCATATTTGAACCATGCATTACAGTAATTAATAGATTCTAAAACCAATCAGTAAATATTTCTGGACAATTTTGGCAAGTTTATATAAAATCTTAAATTCAATCCCAAACCCTCCTCTGCTTTTACATTATTTAAATCATTTTATTTTAGTCATGATGACTAAAATATAAATATAATTGGAACGGATTGTGGTGCTCATCTGGTGAAAACAGTTAAATGATAAATAGGTATGCATTGGAAATTAGAATGAATTTAAAGGTCTAACCTTTATTTAGATAGTAAGACTAAAATAGGGAATATTTATGACCATGGCTTCTTAGCTATAAAACTAGGTTTAATCTACCATTTTATACACAAGAAAATGTCTGTACCAAGTCAGGGATATAACAGTTGTTATCTATTCATTTAATGTGTTTAAGCTTTTGATTTTGCCATTTGATGACTGACTTTTCGTTTTGAATTTTCTTCGGAGCTGGGCATTTTTGATATTTTACTTTCTGCTAAGTCAACATAACTTATAAGTGTAATAGAACCACTGCTGAGAAGGAACATAGCTCTCCTCTCTTGATATATAGATCCTTAAGGAACATAGCTCTCATCTCTTGATATATAGATCCTTATCAGGTTTGTCTTACTATAACAACAATACTTGTAGCATGATTAAGGTGGTATGGGTGTCTTCCTCCATCTTGGATTGTCAAAAACAGAGAACCAAAGGTCCATATTTTCTATCAAGTTAGCAAAATAGGATGCAGGAATACAGATATTTAATGTGATTTTCATTTAAAAGAATATAACTTACAAATATTAATATTTTTGCAAATGTTGATTAGTTTTGGTTGTTTTAATTTTTTTTTAAATTGGCATTTTAAGGGGAGGTAACTCTAAAACAGTGCATTTTCTGAAGGATTCTACATGAAATTTTCCTATTTTGTATTTTAGCCAGAAAAAACGTACAGTGACCCTATCTTTTCTTTTGATATTCTCAAAGCATTGTCTGAAAGCTATCTTTTCCTTAAGTATTTAACAATTCTATCATTTTGTTTAGTTTCTAATCACAAAATGGTGTTTTTTCCTGTATAATCCATACAAAATGTGTTATTTTGTCACAACCTGTAGCTTGAGAAAATGCGCGGTGACCTATCATTTTTATTATATTTTTCAACATATATCAAAAGATACTACGTTTTGGCAAAGTATGAACACATTCTATCATTTTTAATTTAGACTCCCATACCACCTCACAGCCATAACTTCAATGAGACAACAACCGTAGCATGAATAAATGGAGATCACAGCCATAACTTTAATGAGACAACAACCGTAGCATGAATAAATGGAGATCACAGCCATAACTTTAATGATACAACAACCGTAGCATGAATAAATGGAGATCACAGCCATAACTTTAATGAGACAACAACTGTAGCATGAATAAATGGAGATCACAGCCATAACTTTAATGAGACAACAACCGTAGCATGATTAAATGGAGATCACAGCCATAACTTTAATGAGACAACAACCGTAGCATGAATAAATGGAGATCACAGCCATAACTTTAATGAGACAACAACCATAGCATGATTAAATGGCGATCACAGCCATAACTTTAATGAGACAACAACCGTAGCATGAATAAATGGAGATCACAGCCATAACTTTAATGAGACAACAACTGTAGCATGAATAAATGGAGATCACAGCCATAACTTTAATGAGACAACAACCGTAGCATGAATAAATGGAAATCACAGCCATAACTTTAATGAGACAACAACCGTAGCATGAATAAATGGAGATCACAGCCATAACTTTAATGAGACAACAACCGTAGCATGAATAAATGGAGATCACAGCCATAACTTTAATGAGACAACAACTGTAGCATGAATAAATGGAGATCACAGCCATAACTTTAATGAGACAACAACTGTAGCATGAATAAATGGAGATCACAGCCATAACTTTAATGAGACAACAACCGTAGCATGAATAAATGGAGATCACAGCCATAACTTTAATGAGACAACAACCGTAGCATGAATAAATGGAGATCACAGCCATAACTTTAATGAGACAACAACCGTAGCATGAATAAATGGAGATCACAGCCATAACTTTAATGAGACAACAACCGTAGCATGAATAAATGGAGATCACAGCCATAACTTTAATGAGACAACAACCGTAGCATGAATAAATGGAGATCACAGCCATAACTTTAATGAGACAACAACCGTAGCATGAATAAATGGAGATCACAGCCATAACTTTAATGAGACAACAACCGTAGCATGAATAAATGGAGATCACAGCCATAACTTTAATGAGACAACAACTGTAGCATGAATAAATGGAGATCACAGCCATAACTTTAATGAGACAACAACTGTAGCATGAATAAATGGAGATCACAGCCATAACTTTAATGAGACAACAACTGTAGCATGAATAAATGGAGATCACAGCCATAACTTTAATGAGACAACAACCGTAGCATGAATAAATGGAGATCACAGCCATAACTTTAATGAGACAACAACCGTAGCATGAATAAATGGAGATCACAGCCATAACTTTAATGAGACAACAACCGTAGCATGAATAAATGGAGATCACAGCCATAACTTTAATGAGACAACAACCGTAGCATGAATAAATGGAGATCACAGCCATAACTTTAATGAGACAACAACCGTAGCATGAATAAATGGAGATCACAGCCATAACTTTAATGAGACAACAACCGTAGCATGAATAAATGGAGATCACAGCCATAACTTTAATGAGACAACAACCGTAGCATGAATAAATGGAGATCACAGCCATAACTTTAATGAGACAACAACCGTAGCATGAATAAATGGAGATCACAGCCATAACTTTAATGAGACAACAACCGTAGCATGAATAAATGGAGATCACAGCCATAACTTTAATGAGACAACAACCGTAGCATGAATAAATGGAGATCACAGCCATAACTTTAATGAGACAACAACCGTAGCATGAATAAATGGAGATCACAGCCATAACTTTAATGAGACAACAACTGTAGCATGAATAAATGGAGATCACAGCCATAACTTTAATGAGACAACAACCGTAGCATGAATAAATGGAGATCACAGCCATAACTTTAATGAGACAACAACCGTAGCATGAATAAATGGAGATCACAGCCATAACTTTAATGAGACAACAACTGTAGCATGAATAAATGGAGATCACAGCCATAACTTTAATGAGACAACAACCGTAGCATGAATAAATGGAGATCACAGCCATAACTTCAATGAAACAACAACCCAACAACACAAATAATCTATAGACATCTAGCTGTGAATATACAGCCACTATATATGAGTGTTGATATATAATATTTATTACTTACTTCAATATAGATAAATCCATCTTTACAGTTTAGATTTCAAAACTAGACTACATGTTTAAATTTGAAGAACTGTTGTAAATTAACCCCCCTATTGTTTCCCTCATTTCAAAATACAAATTTAAATTCAACCAAATACAATTAAATTAAAAACAGAATATCAGTGTTTTAAATTCAATGGAGTAGGTAAAATATATGTAAATATATGTAAACCTATAAAATATATGGTGATTATTCAATTGCATTTAATTGTTTACATTCTTAACATAAACTGTTTAGACAAGCATTTTTGGTTCTTAAATTTGACTGTTTCCTGTTCTCATCGGTATAACAATACCTCAAGATTAACTGTACAGGATTGTCATATATATTTTAAACAAATACTGTCTTTCAGAATTCTTTCTATCTATCATTCACCAGATTTCAAATCCTGATTGTACCATAATGAATTTGTGTCAAAAGAAATTAGGAGTCCATCTTATTAGAAGTTAGTAAAATGGCACTATAGGACAACATGCATGATGATATCCATTGGTGTATAATTACTGCCTTAAATTTGACTGTAAAAAAGTTCCATAACTCTCAGACGACGTACAAAATTATGTTTTTTTCAATCATAGCAAGTCTGCATTCACCAAACCTGATAACAGTGTAAAGTTTATAGTAAATTGACCCAAGCCTACTGGAGCTAGTTTGTGCCATATAAAATAAATGTGACGCCCCAAAATTCAAACTTGATCTGTGTTTTTAGGTAATAAGCATTTTTTTGAATAATTTTCATAACATTTTATTGAAGCAAACTAAAGTTAGAGAACAGAAACCAACGTACGTACATATGTACAGACAAGGGAAAAACTTAATGCTTCTTTCCCTTTGGCGAGGGCATAACAAATTGCCTTAAAACTGACAAACACGACAAAGCAATCTTCCTTTTATCAATCTGAACAACAGTGTTAAGTTTTGAGATAACTAGAGTCGGAGTGAAACAGGTGAATAATGTTTAATTTTCATGAATAAAGTTCATTAAATCTGGAATGTAAAAATCGAATAGCCCTGTGATAGAAATTCTGTTTTGAGTATTTTTGATTAATGATTGCATGCAATATTGTCTGATTACTGTAGAGTAACACCATTTTCATACATTATGTAACCAAAAGTTAGCATGCAATTATATATTATATTACTAATATACTTCTATTATAAGTAATGTCATCAGTGACAAAAATATGTTTTAAACATTTTTGTATATCTTTGCTATACAATTAATGTTCCATTTCATGAAAAATACTGAAAATTATATCTTGTAGAACATGTATTGGAAACTGGAAGATATGAACACTTGCCGCTGGAAGAGAGATGTTGTTTTAATTGTTTAAATACTGTTGAAGATAAATATCATGTTATTTTACATTGTCCTGTTTATAATGATCTTAGACAAGTTCTTTTTATTGAGTCTCTTAAAATTGATGAACATTTTAATAGTTTTACAGATTGTCGAATCATGATGTTATAAGATTATGTGCCAAAACCTGAAATTTTAATCCTTAAGTATATACATTGTAACTCTATATTAAAGATAGGAAACAAACAAACAATAAGCCTTGCTTGGCCTAATGATTAAAAAAATGTAACAACATAGGATTAATGTTTTAACCCTTTCACCGATTGCTGCCCAGACAGAAGCTACTCTGAGACGATGGCTTCCCTGGCTACTATTACTCAAGTGGGAGATCTTCATAATAAATGTCAATAAAAACTTGTTAGTAGATATTTGTGTATTTATTTCATTCACTAACATCATGTTCACAGTTTTGTTCATGTTTTGGTAATTTATTCTTCATAAAATATTCAAATTTTCAAATTTTCGGCACTATCTAGGTGAAATTCTCAAAATTCTGCTCTAAGACCCCAAATCGTAATTTTTTAACCCAAAACGGCAAAATTTTGAAAAATTTTATGAGGCTGTACAAATTCCTCGCACTGAACGATGTCCATTCCAAGTGTTTTGTACATAAAACGACATTTTATGTCAAAAAAGTATACTAGTTTTTCTTCAATTCTTCCATATTCTTTCAAAAAAAATGTTCCCTCATTTCAAATTCTCGTAAATTCCGTAAATTTTGTCTGATTTTGACACGGTTTTCAACAAACGGAAGCGCCATGTTTACACTTTCATCCGGGTATTCATCAAAGAAAGATAACTCATGTTTGCACTGTTTTGAGCGGGAAATATAAAAGAGGTATTCCGATCCCGGTAAAACGGGACTCATCGTCAGCTGTCTGAAGCGTGAATCCCGGTAAACCGGGACTCATCGGCGAAAGGGTTAATGAAAGTTTCCTGTAGACTTATTCATAAGGATGTGTGATACCATGTAAGGACAGTTCTATGGTAGTCTTAGATGTATGGGTGTCCACAGCCTCTGTGTAATGAAATGATAGCCTAAAATCCCTCAGTCTGCATACTACAATTCCCTTAATGCCATGGTTGACACCCATTCATACAAAGTGTTTATTAGGTGATACCTTTTATTGTAATTTCTATGATAAGTGTGATAAGTTTGATAAGTATGATAGCCTATCCACTTGTGTTTTATACTAGCATATCAACATTGATCATGCAACTTACCCTTTAAAGTACCTCTGTAAACTAGTCAAAAATAGAACAGAATTCACATGAAAAAATAAAGTGTTTCAAACAATTTCAAATAGTTACCTATATTTTTGTAAAACAATTAATCACAATAAACTGACTAAATATATATTGCAGCTTTCTTTTAAGAGAAGAAACAGTTAATCAATATGGTTAAAGTAAAGATAGTATGCCCATACTTCTTGTACAAGGATCTGGCAAACCATCTTTCTATTTTTGTTCTGATAATTATGAAATTTCTTCTTCCATTTAATTTTGAAAGGTTTGAATCATAACAAGAAGTTCTGATGATCCTAAAAAATTCTTTAGAACAGAAAGTTAAACAGTGCATTGTCAGATAATTGTAAGAAAAGTGTAGACAGAAAGTTAAACAGTGCATTGTCAGATAATTGTAAGAAAAGTGTGGACAGAAAGTTAAACAGTGCATTGTCAGATAATTGTAAGAAAAGTGTAGACAGAAAGTTAAACAGTGCATTGTCAGATAATTGTAAGAAAAGTGTGGACAGAAAGTTAAACAATGCATTGTCAGATAATTGTAAGAAAAGTGTAGACAAAAAGTTAAACAGTACATTGTCAGATAATTGTAAGAAAAGTGTGGACAGAAAGTTAAACAGTGCATTGTCAGATAATTGTAAGAAAAGTGTGGACAGAAAGTTAAACAGTGCATTGTCAGATAATTGTAAGAAAAGTGTGGACAGAAAGTTAAACAGTGCATTGTCAGATAATTGTAAGAAAAGTGTGGACACAGTTTTGGTGCCAATTCTACTGGCTTTAAACTGACTCATTATTAAACACAAATCCTCCCAAACTAGTTTAGAAAAGGGGGCTGTGACTATTTACCTTGAATCACTAGAGCCTGTGTTATAATGACTATTTACCTTGAATCACTAGAGCCCAGAATATGGTTTACTACCATCATAGAATCAACAACGTTCTGGTCGACCTGTGTCATCGTATTAGTAGCAGCTTGGCCTTCAACTCGGGTGTTGTGATCACTTGGCTAAAAATTAAAAAAAATGATGATGTTGTTGATGAATCAGTGGCTGTCTTATCAGGTTATACTCAATGTCTCCTTTTATTTATTTTCCAAAAAAAAAAATATATTTAGACTAGAGCTCTCAAGTTAATAAAAATAAAAACAATTATTGTTTATAAAACAGGAAGTGACTACAAAGCCAATCTGTAAATTGCTTACACAGCATTCAACTCAACATCGCCTTGAAGTTAGCAATTGGTTGATTGGTCTGGAATTTAACGATGTTGAGTTGTATGCTGTGTAAGCAATTTACAGGTTGTGTAAGCAATTAACAGATTGCAAAAAATTGAGATCAAACAAAATACTAAATATTTTATCCAGATGACAACACAGTAACAACATATTATAAGTTATATGGTTTGCTACTGACCCCCTACAGATCCATAGAGGGTTAGTAAAATTCATAGGGGGTCAGGCCAGAGGCCGAATCCCCTATGGACTTTATTCACCCATTTTGGTTCGTATGGGATCAGTAGTTAACTGTATAACGAATTAATTGCACGCTGGACTTTTACTGCTGTGTTATGTTGAAAAATAAATAAGGAAACACAACAATATTAATAGAGGACGTCACCATTAACGCGTCATGAACCCCCTATGAAATTTACTACCCCCCTACTGCTTCATAGGGGGTCACCACATGACGGCATTAAACCAATCACAACATGATATTTAACCCGCGATGCGATAATGATACATATTTATAGTCACATATTAACTTCCACATCTTCACTCTATAGTCAATTAACATTGGTTAAAGTACAAGAAGTACCAAAATTTGGAAATCAGGAAACTGCAATAATTTGTAGGCAAATATGTATAGATCATATAGTTTCAATATTTGAAAAATTGACAATTTCCTGAAAATTTCTATGCACACATCCAACTATTTGAGGAGTGAGTGTGGTACCTTATCTGTTTTCCATTTCTCCCTGGCTGTGACAGGAGCAGTTTTAGGACGGTTACCAGCATGTGTAGCTCCTACTGGTCTCTTACCCTTTGGCATTTTCTTCACATATGTATGTCCACCAAACTGAGTTTTCTGCCATCTGCAAAGTATAATTAATCCATCGTTTAGCAAAAGATCACTTATTCAGAAAAATTTGAATGGCATTTTTCAACTACATATGAATTCAAAATTTCTAACCAAACATTTCTCCTAAATATGCTACTTGGCTACATCTAATTCACCTAAATTTTACATTTATCTATATTTTGGGTTTTCCGCAGAATATTTGCTAAAAAATTCAGTATCAAAATTTCAATAGTTTATGTCTATTTCTATCAATATCTTCTAAATGTAGGCATAAAACAATCAATTAACCATCGTTTATCCCACATTGAAATAGTGTATTATTATTGTAAACACATATCATTTGACTACTTCAACAGTCATTCACCAGCTTCAGAACATTGAATTTGAACAAAATTTACAGTATAAACTCCACTGTAACTAGACAATCCTAAATGTATGCATGCATTTGATAACACAATTGTTGAACAACAGATTTAGAAGTGTAAGACACAGTTTCCATTAAAGAAAAAATACTCCACACAAATAATGCTATCAAGATTGTAAAAATGTTTGTTTTTATTTTTAGCAAACCTATCCTGTCCCAATAGAAAAAACATTAAAAACAGTATAAAAATGTCTGAATTACAATATGGCCATCAAATTTGGGTCATCTCTAGAATATAAATGTTCTTCCTATCAAGATTTATTTATCAATTTTTCTCTTAGTTCAATTTTCATTTTCAGCATAACATCTAAAGCTTTTGAGAACAAATCCTACTCAACATGTTGATATTTAAACCTATAATATTGTAGAAAACATAATGTAAAAAATAGAATAATAGTGAAAAAGTGTCATGTAAAACAATAATAAAATAATTATCAGGTGAGTTAAAACAATTTGTTTGCAGTGTGTTTGTACAATAAGCATTTGTGATGTTATTACCTTTATGTGATGGCTAGGTGTGTAGTTTATACAATTAGTTATTTCAAGCTTATAAAAGATATATGTTGATGTATTAAGGTAACAAAGAAAAACATTTTCTTCTACTATATAGGGGGGATAACTCTAATTAAACAATGAACACGTATAATCCAGGGAATACTAAGTTTTAGATTGTGGTTTATACAGTATTAGAAATACATATTAAACACAGGTGTATAGATTTGAGAGCAGAAAACATATATAAAGTACCACTATTTAACATTTTTTTTCTACTAGATATTGTTGTATTGAGAGAGATTGGAATAAGGTAGTATTATGATTAAATAGTCCCGGAAATTACAAGATGAATAAAAGCAATAAAACGTTAATGAAGTTGAAATATCTGTCATTTTTGTATACATATAAAAAAAAAAAACACCCAAAAGAAGTTAATTAATTGCAAATTAATATGAAGCTTTTCAAAAATTAAACCAGTAATCTTATTAGCTTCATTTTGATTTTCGTTTTTTAATAAGTTTATCCAATTTGATCTGCTTCCATAATTCTGTGCAAATATTAATCATATCAAATCTCAAATTCACCTCACTTCAGCATTAGGTTCAACATACTTTGAACCAACTAATTTACGCAAGCGATTTAAATATTTTCTACAGTAAAAGAATAACACTTATATTAATATCTGTGTATATATGAAAATTGGGATCTTATCTTATACATAAACAAAGTAAAAATATCATAATAATTAAACGCAAGAAGTCGGCTTAAAAGGGAGCAAAGGAAAACTAGAGGCTCTCAAGAGCCTGTGTCGCTCACCTTGGTCTATGTGCATATTAAACAATGGACACAGATAAATTCATGACAAAATTGTGTTTTGGTGATCATGATGTGTTTGTAGATCTTACTTTACTAGACATTCTTCTTGCTACAATTATCTCTATCTATAATGAACTTGGCCCAGTAATTACAGTGGAAAATATATTCTAAAAATTTACAAAAATTTACAAAAATTTATGAAAATTGTTAAAAAATTACTATAAAGGGCAATAACTCCTTAAGGGGTGAACTGACAATTTTGGTCATGTTGACTTATTTGTAGATCTTACTTTGCTGAAAATTATTGCTGTTTACAGTTTATCTCTATCTATTATAATATTCAAGATAATAACCAAAAACTGCAAAATTTTCTTAAAATGACTAATTATGGGGCAGCAACCCAACAACAGGTTGTCTGTTTTGTCTGATAATTTCAGGGCAGATAGATCTTGCCCTGATAAACAATTTATCCCCTGTCAGATTTTCTCTAAATGCTTTGGTTTCAGAGAAATAAGCCAAAATCTACATTTCGCCCCTATGTACTATTTTTAGCCATGGCGGCCATCTTGGTTGGTTTGAAGGGTCACGCCACACATTTTTTAAACTAGATACCCAAATGATGATTGTGGCCAAGTTTGGTTAGATTTGGCCCAGTAGTTTCAGAGGAGATGATTTTTGTAAAAGATAACTAAGATTTACGAAAAATGGTTAAAAATTGACTATAAAGGGCAATAACTCCTAAAGGGGTCAACTGACCATTTCTGTCATGCTGACTTATTTGTAAATCTTACTTTGCTGAACATTATTGCTGTTTACAATTGATCTCTATCTTTAATAATATTCAAGATAATAACCAAAAACAGTAAAATTTCATTAAAATTACCAATTTAGGGGCAGCAACCCAACAACGGGTTTTCCGATCCAGCTGAAAATTTCAGGGCAGAGAGATCTTTACTTGATAAACAATTTTAACCCTGTCAGATTTGCTCTAAATGCTTTGGTTTATGAGTTATAAGCCAAAAACTGCATTTTACCCCTATGTTCTATTTTTAGCCATGGCGGCCATCTTGGTTGGTTGGCCAGGTCACCGGACACATTTTTTAAACTAGACACCCCAATGATGATTGTGGCCAAGTTTGGTTAAATTTGGCCCAGTAGTTTCAGAGGAGAAGATTTTTGTAAAAGTTAACGACGACGGACGACGACGACGCCGGACGACGACGCCGGAGGCAAAGTGATGGGAAAAGCTCACTTGGCCCTTCGGGCCAGGTGAGCTAAAAATGTATTTGCAAAAAATAAGTTGATTTACAGGAATTCCTCTTTTATCTTATCTAATCTTAAGTTCTCTATTTTATTTATTTCTAAAACCATCTTCATTGTCATTTTCTTATACTCTAATATGTACCAACAATCAAAATTCCTTCTTTTTAATTGAGTTAGTGGATAAGAAATAGATATATATAATTAAAGAGACTATAAAGCTATCATTATATACAAAATACCTTTCATTTTGACTTTCACTGTCAAAGTAGATTTAATATAAGTTTAAAACTGTGTAAAAATGTTCATGAATCAAAGAATACTGGTCGGAAAATTGTCAAGGTAGCTTATTTCATTCAGTCACCACAAATAGAAGAAGTCTAATATTTCTGGGACAATTATCAAAATATCATCAAACGAGATTAAGCTGTAAATTTAAATTTGAAACAATCATATTTGAGATTGATATCAGTAGAAATTTCTAAGTTAAACAAATGAAATCTAGCTCTATGACATCCTTACTTGTATCTGACAGAATCAGGAGCTATCTTCCCACGCCAATCAATGGCCTGCACTACACGATTTGACGGTAATGAACGAGCAGATTTAGACGTGTCCTCATTAATTAATATATCCTCTGACAGGTAAGGGCTGGACTGAGATCGTGCAAGGTTGTCGTGGTTACCACTGTAAAATAAAGAGTATTTATCAAAATGTTACAAAGATGTAAATTAAAATTATACTGTATCTTTAGGAATGAGGGCAAATGAATCCTAAAATATAGGTTGAAGAGGTCACCATACCTATTTGACCTATCAGTGGTTCTAGTCACAGAAAATAAATTACATCATTTTTTCTCGCTTCAATATTATTAAGAGTTTATATTCAATGAATAAAAGATTTAACTACTAGTACAAGTCTGATCAAAGTTAAAGTATTTTTCAATTTCTTCTAATTTGAGGTATCATTGACCTAAACCTTTGACCTGTAGACCCCCATAACAACTGGCTTCCCTTTCTCTATATCATTCATCTGTATAAGTTTTATTTATATCAAGGAGGGGACAATCAAGTTATTATTCGTATACAATTTGTTTTGAACACACAAACAAATAGACAGATGACAGACAGATAAAACAATTGTTATGAATTCTTTGATCAAAGACTCAAAAAGACCATAGATATAAAATATGAAACGGGGTACTATAACTTTATGTGGCAGCTAGCTACTACAACAAATATGGGCTACCCAATAGGCAGTAAATATCTAAATTGTGTGATGGTATATCAATTCTTACACTGGAGAATTAGTCCTCATCATAGGGCTAGGACTACAACAAATAAGGGCTACCCAATAGGCAGTAAATATCTAAATTGTGTGATGGTATATCAGTTCTTACACTGGAGAATTAGTCCTCATCATAGGGCTAGGACTACAACAAATATGGGCTACCCAATAGGCAGTAAATATCTAAATTGTGTGATGGTATATCAATTCTTACACTGGAGAATTAGTCCTCATCATAGGGCTAGGACTACAACAAATAAGGGCTACCCAATAGGCAGTAAATATCTAAATTGTGTGATTGTATATCAATTCTTACACTGGAGAATTAGTCCTCATCATAGGGCTAGGACTACAACAAATAAGGGCTACCCAATAGGCAGTAAATATCTAAATTGTGTGATGGTATATCAATTCTTACACTGGAGAATTAGTCCTCATCATAGGGCTAGGACTACAACAAATATGGGCTACCCAATAGGCAGTAAATATCTAAATTGTGTGATTGTATATCAATTCTTACACTGGAGAATTAGTCCTCATCATAGGGCTAGGACTACAACAAATAAGGGCTCCCCAATAGGCAATAAATATCTAAATTGTGTGATTGTATATCAATTCTTACACTGGAGAATTAGTCCTCATCATAGGGCTAGGACTACAACAAATAAGGGCTCCCCAATAGGCAGTAAATATCTAAATTGTGTGATGGTATATCAATTCTTACACTGGGTGTGGCAGCTACTACAAATATGGGCTACCCAATAGGCAGTAAATATCTAAATTGTGTGATGGTATACCAATTCTTACACTGGAGAATTAGTCCTCATCATAGGGCTAGGACTACAACAAATAAGGGCTCCCCAATAGGCAGTAAATATCTAAATTGTGTGATGGTATATCAATTCTTACACTGGGTGTGGCAGCTACTACAAATAAGGGCTACCCAATAGGCAGTAAATATCTAAATTGTGTGATGGTATATCAATTCTTACACTGGAGAATTAGTCCTCATCATAGGGCTAGGACTACAACAAATAAGGGCTACCCAATAGGCAGTAAATATCTAAATTGTGTGATTGTATATCAATTCTTACACTGGAGAATTAGTCCTCATCATAGGGCTAGGACTACAACAAATAAGGGCTCCCCAATAGGCAGTAAATATCTAAATTGTGTGATGGTATACCAATTCTTACACTGGAGAATTAGTCCTCATCATAGGGCTTGGACTACAACAAATATGGGCTCCCCAATAGGCAGTAAATATCTAAATTGTGTGATGGTATATCAATTCTTACACTGGAGAATTAGTCCTCATCATAGGGCTAGGACTACAACAAATAAGGGCTACCCAATAGGCAGTAAATATCTAAATTGTGTGATGGTATACCAATTCTTACACTGGAGAATTAGTCCTCATCATAGGGCTAGGACTACAACAAATATGGGCTACCCAATAGGCAGTAAATATCTAAATTGTGTGATGGTATACCAATTCTTACACTGGAGAATTAGTCCTCATCATAGGGCTAGGACTACAACAAATATGGGCTACCCAATAGGCAGTAAATATCTAAATTGTGTGATGGTATATCAATTCTTACACTGGAGAATTAGTCCTCATCATAGGGCTATGACTACAACAAATAGCGGCTCCCCAATAGGCAGTAAATATCTAAATTGTGTGATTGTATATCAATTCTTACACTGGAGAATTAGTCCTCATCATAGGGCTAGGACTACAACAAATAAGGGCTCCCCAATAGGCAGTAAATATCTAAATTGTGTGATGGTATATCAATTCTTACACTGGGTGTGGCAGCTACTACAAATATGGGCTACCCAATAGGCAGTAAATATCTAAATTGTGTGATGGTATACCAATTCTTACACTGGAGAATTAGTCCTCATCATAGGGCTAGGACTACAACAAATATGGGCTACCCAATAGGCAGTAAATATCTAAATTGTGTGATTGTATATCAATTCTTACACTGGAGAATTAGTCCTCATCATAGGGCTAGGACTACAACAAATAAGGGCTACCCAATAGGCAGTAAATATCTAAATTGTGTGATGGTATATCAATTCTTACACTGGGTGTGGCAGCTACTACAAATATGGGCTACCCAATAGGCAGTAAATATCTAAATTGTGTGATGGTATACCAATTCTTACACTGGAGAATTAGTCCTCATCATAGGGCTAGGACTACAACAAATAAGGGCTCCCCAATAGGCAGTAAATATCTAAATTGTGTGATTGTATATCAATTCTTACACTGAAGAATTAGTCCTCATCATAGGGCTAGGACTACAACAAATAAGGGCTCCCCAATAGGCAGTAAATATCTAAATTGTGTGATTGTATATCAATTCTTACACTGGGTGTGGCAGCTACTACAAATATGGGCTACCCAATAGGCAGTAAATATCTAAATTGTGTGATGGTATATCAATTCTTACACTGGGTGTGGCAGCTACTACAAATATGGGCTACCCAATAGGCAGTAAATATCTAAATTGTGTGATGGTATATCAATTCTTACACTGGGTGTGGCAGCTACTACAAATATGGGCTACCCAATAGGCAGTAAATATCTAAATTGTGTGATGGTATACCAATTCTTACACTGGAGAATTAGTCCTCATCATAGGGCTAGGACTACAACAAATAAGGGCTCCCCAATAGGCAGTAAATATCTAAATTGTGTGATGGTATATCAATTCTTACACTGGAGAATTAGTCCTCATCATAGGGCTAGGACTACAACAAATATGGGCTACCCAATAGGCAGTAAATATCTAAATTGTGTGATGGTATATCAATTCTTACACTGGAGAATTAGTCCTCATCATAGGGCTAGGACTACAACAAATATGGGCTACCCAATAGGCAGTAAATATCTAAATTGTGTGATGGTATATCAATTCTTACACTGGAGAATTAGTCCTCATCATAGGGCTAGGACTACAACAAATAAGGGCTCCCCAATAGGCAGTAAATATCTAAATTGTGTGATGGTATATCAATTCTTACACTGGAGAATTAGTCCTCATCATAGGGCTAGGACTACAACAAATAAGGGCTCCCCAATAGGCAGTAAATATCTAAATTGTGTGATTGTATATCAATTCTTACACTGGAGAATTAGTCCTCATCATAGGGCTTGGACTACAACAAATAAGGGCTACCCAATAGGCAGTAAATATCTAAATTGTGTGATGGTATATCAATTCTTACACTGGGTGTGGCAGCTACTACAAATATGGGCTACCCAATAGGCAGTAAATATCTAAATTGTGTGATGGTATACCAATTCTTACACTGGAGAATTAGTCCTCATCATAGGGCTAGGACTACAACAAATATGGGCTACCCAATAGGCAGTAAATATCTAAATTGTGTGATGGTATATCAATTCTTACACTGGAGAATTAGTCCTCATCATAGGGCTAGGACTACAACAAATAAGGGCTCCCCAATAGGCAGTAAATATCTAAATTGTGTGATGGTATATCAATTCTTACACTGGGTGTGGCAGCTACTACAAATAAGGGCTACCCAATAGGCAGTAAATATCTAAATTGTGTGATGGTATATCAATTCTTACACTGGAGAATTAGTCCTCATCATAGGGCTAGGACTACAACAAATAAGGGCTACCCAATAGGCAGTAAATATCTAAATTGTGTGATTGTATATCAATTCTTACACTGGAGAATTAGTCCTCATCATAGGGCTAGGACTACAACAAATAAGGGCTCCCCAATAGGCAGTAAATATCTAAATTGTGTGATGGTATACCAATTCTTACACTGGAGAATTAGTCCTCATCATAGGGCTTGGACTACAACAAATATGGGCTCCCCAATAGGCAGTAAATATCTAAATTGTGTGATGGTATATCAATTCTTACACTGGAGAATTAGTCCTCATCATAGGGCTAGGACTACAACAAATAAGGGCTACCCAATAGGCAGTAAATATCTAAATTGTGTGATGGTATACCAATTCTTACACTGGAGAATTAGTCCTCATCATAGGGCTAGGACTACAACAAATATGGGCTACCCAATAGGCAGTAAATATCTAAATTGTGTGATGGTATACCAATTCTTACACTGGAGAATTAGTCCTCATCATAGGGCTAGGACTACAACAAATATGGGCTACCCAATAGGCAGTAAATATCTAAATTGTGTGATGGTATATCAATTCTTACACTGGAGAATTAGTCCTCATCATAGGGCTAGGACTACAACAAATAGCGGCTCCCCAATAGGCAGTAAATATCTAAATTGTGTGATTGTATATCAATTCTTACACTGGAGAATTAGTCCTCATCATAGGGCTAGGACTACAACAAATAAGGGCTCCCCAATAGGCAGTAAATATCTAAATTGTGTGATGGTATATCAATTCTTACACTGGGTGTGGCAGCTACTACAAATATGGGCTACCCAATAGGCAGTAAATATCTAAATTGTGTGATGGTATACCAATTCTTACACTGGAGAATTAGTCCTCATCATAGGGCTAGGACTACAACAAATATGGGCTACCCAATAGGCAGTAAATATCTAAATTGTGTGATTGTATATCAATTCTTACACTGGAGAATTAGTCCTCATCATAGGGCTAGGACTACAACAAATAAGGGCTACCCAATAGGCAGTAAATATCTAAATTGTGTGATGGTATATCAATTCTTACACTGGGTGTGGCAGCTACTACAAATATGGGCTACCCAATAGGCAGTAAATATCTAAATTGTGTGATGGTATACCAATTCTTACACTGGAGAATTAGTCCTCATCATAGGGCTAGGACTACAACAAATAAGGGCTCCCCAATAGGCAGTAAATATCTAAATTGTGTGATTGTATATCAATTCTTACACTGAAGAATTAGTCCTCATCATAGGGCTAGGACTACAACAAATAAGGGCTCCCCAATAGGCAGTAAATATCTAAATTGTGTGATTGTATATCAATTCTTACACTGGGTGTGGCAGCTACTACAAATATGGGCTACCCAATAGGCAGTAAATATCTAAATTGTGTGATGGTATATCAATTCTTACACTGGGTGTGGCAGCTACTACAAATATGGGCTACCCAATAGGCAGTAAATATCTAAATTGTGTGATGGTATACCAATTCTTACACTGGAGAATTAGTCCTCATCATAGGGCTAGGACTACAACAAATAAGGGCTCCCCAATAGGCAGTAAATATCTAAATTGTGTGATGGTATATCAATTCTTACACTGGAGAATTAGTCCTCATCATAGGGCTAGGACTACAACAAATATGGGCTACCCAATAGGCAGTAAATATCTAAATTGTGTGATGGTATATCAATTCTTACACTGGAGAATTAGTCCTCATCATAGGGCTAGGACTACAACAAATATGGGCTACCCAATAGGCAGTAAATATCTAAATTGTGTGATGGTATATCAATTCTTACACTGGAGAATTAGTCCTCATCATAGGGCTAGGACTACAACAAATAAGGGCTCCCCAATAGGCAGTAAATATCTAAATTGTGTGATGGTATATCAATTCTTACACTGGAGAATTAGTCCTCATCATAGGGCTAGGACTACAACAAATAAGGGCTCCCCAATAGGCAGTAAATATCTAAATTGTGTGATTGTATATCAATTCTTACACTGGAGAATTAGTCCTCATCATAGGGCTTGGACTACAACAAATAAGGGCTACCCAATAGGCAGTAAATATCTAAATTGTGTGATGGTATATCAATTCTTACACTGGGTGTGGCAGCTACTACAAATATGGGCTACCCAATAGGCAGTAAATATCTAAATTGTGTGATGGTATACCAATTCTTACACTGGAGAATTAGTCCTCATCATAGGGCTAGGACTACAACAAATATGGGCTACCCAATAGGCAGTAAATATCTAAATTGTGTGATGGTATATCAATTCTTACACTGGAGAATTAGTCCTCATCATAGGGCTAGGACTACAACAAATAAGGGCTCCCCAATAGGCTGTAAATATCTAAATTGTGTGATGGTATATCAATTCTTACACTGGAGAATTAGTCCTCATCATAGGGCTTGGACTACAACAAATATGGGCTCCCCAATAGGCAGTAAATATCTAAATTGTGTGATGGTATATCAATTCTTACACTGGAGAATTAGTCCTCATCATAGGGCTAGGACTACAACAAATATGGGCTACCCAATAGGCAGTAAATATCTAAATTGTGTGATGGTATATCAATTCTTACACTGGAGAATTAGTCCTCATCATAGGGCTAGGACTACAACAAATATGGGCTACCCAATAGGCAGTAAATATCTAAATTGTGTGATGGTATATCAATTCTTACACTGGAGAATTAGTCCTCATCATAGGGCTAGGACTACAACAAATAAGGGCTCCCCAATAGGCAGTAAATATCTAAATTGTGTGATGGTATATCAATTCTTACACTGGAGAATTAGTCCTCATCATAGGGCTAGGACTACAACAAATAAGGGCTCCCCAATAGGCAGTAAATATCTAAATTGTGTGATTGTATATCAATTCTTACACTGGAGAATTAGTCCTCATCATAGGGCTAGGACTACAACAAATATGGGCTTCCCAATAGGCAGTAAATATCTAAATTGTGTGATGGTATATCAATTCTTACACTGGAGAATTAGTCCTCATCATAGGGCTAGGACTACAACAAATATGGGCTACCCAATAGGCAGTAAATATCTAAATTGTGTGATGGTATATCAATTCTTACACTGGAGAATTAGTCCTCATCATAGGGCTAGGACTACAACAAATAAGGGCTACCCAATAGGCAGTAAATATCTAAATTGTGTGATGGTATATCAGTTCTTACACTGGAGAATTAGTCCTCATCATAGGGCTAGGACTACAACAAATAGGGGCTACCCAATAGGCAGTAAATATCTAAATTGTGTGATGGTACATCAATTCTTACACTGGAGAATTAGTCCTCATCATAGGGCTTGGACTTCTGATTCCTGAAGCTGTTGCTGGTCTGGACAAAGGTTTCATAGACACACCTGTACTAGCTGGCTGTCTGAATCCTGCAACAGGCTGAGGTGCAAGCTGGAAGTATAAAGTTCATATAATAAATAGAAATTCAAGAGGATATTGTTAAGTCTAGTATTTGTAAAGTGGTTTGAATCAGGGCTTCCAAAAAACATTTGAGCCAGCCGGACATTTTATATCTGATCCCGATTTTAATCCCTTAAGACTAAGTCACAAAATGCAATTATGGTAATCAGATGGCCATTCCAATGATAATGACATTAGATTAAAAAACGATTTTAAACTTTACTTTGTTTTGGATGTTTGGATGTAAACTGTTAAATTGGCAGTGCATCATTCAAAGTGTGCACATCAGCGTGCTCATATCTGCCATAGACTCTTTTTTTGTGCAAAATGACATGTCAAAAACTTCATTTTCGTTTTTAAAATCACGTTTTTCTAAAACCCGATGTTGACTTGACAATGGTAAACCATGGACCGTAAACGGATACGTAAAATCCGTGTACGTTTGCAAAGCATGACTGAGTGAAGAAGCTCTTTCCACGTTACTTCTTCAACAAAATGCTTGAAATGAACGTTTAGATACAGGTATCAATGATAATTTTAGCATTTTGAAGAAATAAAGGATGCATAATAAAATTTCCCACCTTTGCACATGCGCACACATGTTCTAGTTCATTTGACGTAGTTCTGACGATTTTTCATTTAAACCTTTTAAATTTTTTTATCAAATCATGTAGGTAAACTAATTTCTTATAATTTTAATCTTTTGGACTAAATCAATTAGCTACAAACCACTGAAATGTAAGAAAATAATTGTGAATAGACCAATCAATTTATACGATGTCCGGTACTGAACATAGTTTACCTGTCACCTGAACAGGTAGATATCACCTGTCCAACAACTAATTAGCCTTGATTAAAATTAGAAAGTATTGAAGTAGGGGTTGTTTTGATAGTAATTAATCATCATGTCACTTTTATGACCGGAAATGTGTAGATGTTAAAGGCAAAAGGTTGGGTCAAAAAGATCGTGACTTATGTTAAAATGACCGAAAAAGCCTTGAAAACTAAAATGTATATGACCGTTTCATCTTTGCCCAGCCGGACTTTTACCGGACATTAATCAAATGTCCGGAATATATGACTGTTTTGGAAGCCCTGGTTTGAATATCTATAAAAGTTGTAGTATTTTATAGTTTTAACACAATGGCAGAGAACTCTAAGGAGCACAATTATTTCTTACATTTAAAATAAATTGTTCTCTAGGGGAGATAACTCTGATTTATATCATTAGTTTGGGGGAGATCACTTGAGGGATACTATACTCTGAATGGTTTTACACTAGTAATGCGTGGGACCCCTTATAGCTTGCTGTTCTGTGTGAGCCTGTGCTCCGTGTTGAATACCGTACATTTTTTAATAAAAGGATTTTTTTTTTTTTACCTTTTCTTTAAAATGGACCATATCTTCTGATACAGACTCTATCATGTTGACAACCACATCTAATTTGACCTCTGACCTACTTCTGTTATCATTGTCCTTGACTTCTGACTTCTTATCATCCCTGTTATTAAATAAACAATAAAAACACAATCTTATCTTTTTATCTCTAGACTTTGCAACATTATTTATTTTCTGTTTGTCAATTTTCAGTTGAGTCTTGTAAGCTTCCATTCTTTTAAAAGAAAATATTCCAAAGAAAAATTTACACATAAGATTACTTGATCTCTTAACAGAATCTGACTCAGTTGACCTTTAGATGCTGATTAATTATTTTCGTTGGTGGTTTGATGTCTACTTGAAGTGTGCTGCAAATCTTCAGAAAAAAAATTAACATGCAAATCAGTTATAACAGCTGACTCTAATCACTTTCAAAATATGAGAAGTTACATCAAAGTTAAAATTGTTAAAGATCAACAACACTTTTCACTAACAATCTTAAAGAGTAAAAAGAACTCACAAGTCCTACACATTTCAGTATAACTTTCAATCAATTTAGGTCGTAAGATTTTTTGTGAAAAGAGTCACTGATATTAACCAAAGGCATTTATCTTTCTGGTTTTATGACAGCACAAATGTATATCAAACAAGGATATTAATTAATGTTATAAAACAATAATAATGAACTGTTTGACTGACTCACTTTTCCAGTAGATTTCTACCAAGTTGATGTGTTCTGGCTGATTTACTGGTTCCATCTGACCGAGAAGATTTTGGTGGAGCTGACTTCGGTTGAGTCGGAGGTTTGCTGACCACAGGATGATGGCACTTAGGAAGTTTAGATGGACAATAATCCTCTGCCATTTCATAGAACTCTTCCAGTGGCCGATTTAAAAGGCGATTTTCTTTGTCCACTTGGATTGGGGCTGACTGCATCACTTAATAAGTAATTGAATAAATAATTCAAATATATGTGAATGCATAGCTTGGATTTTTACTAAACCTATACTTAAACCATTATATTTAACATTTCTGACTTAAAGAAAAAAAATGTTGCAAGAAAATAATCTGAATAATAACTTACATGACCACTAATTTAAGATAAAAACAGAAACTAAATGAGGTTCTATGAGACGAACAGAAATCATCAAGATAAATTAAAATAAATATTTGTTAAACAGTGTAAAAGCATAAAATTTATTAAACCAAATTGTTTTCGTTATTTTTCATATTTCAATTAATCACTGAACCTCCCACAATAGAAATCATTATCATAAAGTAATAGAAATATATTTGAACATTAAAACATGGCAACCCAAATGTTATCTATATTCTTTTGGTTTATTTTTAACAAAGATAACAATAAGTAAATTAAAGTCATTATACATTTAAAACATTTTAAATCCTGTCCTTTTTAAGGTAATGTATGTAGTATACACCTATAGAGCACATGAAATTAAAAAAATATAACGAAAATAATTTGGTTAATAATATAATCTAAGATTATGTAAAGCCTAATATAATAGTAATATATGCATTAATATTCTTTCACGTTTTGTTTTTTCTCATGATTTTAAACAAACTATGATTTTGCTACGGAAATTAAATTTGATGACCATACCTACCAAATGGATACCTTTAGATTACAAATCATTGTCATCTTTAATAGCGCATAAAATTAGCAAGTTTATTGAAATACTAATTTGCAATCTTCAAAATGTGTTATATTATTGATAGTATATTCTCAATTGCATGATACTATGAAAGCATTATACTATAAAGTGAAGTGTTTACTAAATGAAAATTATGTTTTTTATAATCAGATGAAGAAAAGAATCAGTAATTATGAAGTAAGTTGTGTTATAAAGTGATTAGTGTGTATTAGTGTGTTGTTACCTGTATGTGTATATTGATTGTGCAAATCTGTATCATATGTTTGAAATAATGCATTGCTTTATGGGTAATGAGTGATGCTTTCTGGGTAATGTGCAATGGTTTATGGGTAGTTTGTAATATGTAATACTTTGAAATATGTAATACTTTATGTATAATATGTAATACTTTGTGTGTAATATGCAATACTTTGTGTATAATGTGCAATACTTTGTGTGTAATATGTAATACTTTCTGTGTAATATGCAATAGCAGTTATTATCAAATAATCCATTTACGTTTGTTTTTGTTGCACTTCAGTGTTTTTGTTGTTCTGTTGGTTTCTTCTTATACTTGATGTGTTTCCATCGGTTTTAGTTTAGTAGCCTTGTTTTGTTTTCTCTCTATCCATTTTAGACTTTTGAAAAGCAGTATACTACTGTTGCCTTCTTTACATGGTTGGCAAAACCCCGGGTTTTATGGGTATTGCCCACCCCAGTGGGAAATACTAAGAAAACCCGGGTTTTACAGGGTTTTACCAGGTGATACTGGGCAATACTGGGTAATATAAAATATTGGGATGAATTTAAGAGAGAATCAATGTTCAAACACAAATGCAATACATTTAAGACATGAAATATTATAAACATACTTTAATTTGAATTTTCAATCTTATAGAAATGACTCTCAATGGTTATCTGTATAAAAAGTATATATTTAGCTATATTACTATGAAACTACAACAAGTCTTTACTATTTTGTGTTAAAATAAGCTTAATAAATCATATTGCCCACTATTGCCCAGTATTACCCATTTGCGGGAGTATTGCCCAGTCCGGGAAAACTCGGACCTGGGTTTTCCTGGACGGATAATACTTTGCCAACCCTGCTTCTTTAAAGGTAACATGCAATGTTTTATGGGTAATATGCAATCCTTTCTGTATACAATGTTGACCAGTGTGCTTTATTAACCTGAGAAGTCCCTCATTTGGATATACAGCTTAAATATCTATATAATGCAGTAGCCAAAATACCAAATGTGCTTTCTATACTTGGGTGTGCCTAACTTCAATATACAGCTTATATAAATATACTTAAAAGCCAATAAAACCAAATGCTCTTACTATACTTTGGAGGTGCCTCACACCAATATATTCCCTTAAATCCCACATGCAAATAAATATAAATCTATAATGTGCTTTTAACAAAAAGTAAACGAAGTATACCAAGTGATTGGTTGGCCAGATAAGCCAGTACATATGGAGTAGTATTCTCTGGGGACTCGCCATGTCCATGTGATGAGTAACGAACATCTAACGCTGTTCCACTGCGACCAACAAAGTTCAGCTTTCCTTAGTTTACAAATAAATCATTGGTTAAATAAGAGGTTTACACAGTTAAAAAATCAGGATTATAGTGCATATAAGTGAAAGAAACTGACTCTTATCAAATGAAATTCCTATGAAAAAGGTCAATATAATTTCCATCCCAAATAAAAAAGCAAACATATCTGATAGGTGATAAGCTATGATCCTAATGAGGAAGTATTATCTAAGTGGCACACTGAACCACAATAAAAAGAAATCTTGTAAAAACATAAGATAATCAAGCATAGCAATTGAACCATAATCTAAATAGCTAGAGTCAGTTTCTTTCAAACAAAACAAAATGATAATTAAAATGAAATGATAAATATAAGCTTAGGAGAAAGACAGTTAGCATAGAACAGAAAGTTATACAAAAGTTGTCTCTTTACTTAAAAATATAACATAGTATAAACATTTTGCTATGAAGAGAAATTCTTAAAAGTTGCTTATATATAACTGGCAATTATATCAATCATTATGGGATTAGTTTACAACACCTAATGTGAAAATGTAAAGTTCAAACTCTACTTTAGTGTAGAAGTTTTATAGTAAAAATATGTGAAATTTTAAATGATTTGGTCAACGCTTAGTAACCTAAGAAACTCTCTTTGGATGGAAAAGAGTTCAATTTCATTTCCAAGCATTTTTAAGTGGAGTCACGATAATAAGTATGAAATTTAATAATGAGCTTAATAATGTCTGAATATTTGATAAAGGATTCAAAATTCAAATTTCATTCATTTTAAATTTGATACTTCAATGAATCATCATTAAATTTTTACTTTGTTCCTATGAAATTATATTGTAATATGCTGCTTTCTTAGCTTTTCTTCCATAATTCACAGTTAAAAACACTTTAATTTTAAGGTATACAACACTTTCGTTTAGGGGGGATAACTCTTAAATTATGTCCTGTAAAAATCCACCTTCTAAGCTTTTCAAAGTTGGAGAACTTAAATAACAATTCATCACTTTAAAAAACAAGGTTTATATCTTCCAATACCTAATATATCCTGACCGTAGGAGAAATCCTGATTAAAGTGTTTCCACTGATTGAGGTTCTCTGCCCTTGTGTTAGACAGAGGTCGTCCACCAACTGGTGTGGTCATGTGACTTCTTATCTGTGCACCTATAAACAATGTGTATATATCATCTACCACCATGTAAACAAACTTATATGCTTGCTATTTTCTATTCTAGGGAAAATGTATAGGGGTAATGGCAGACACTTTTTATGAACTATAACTTATATAATCAAAAAAAAAAATTCAAATATGTATTCAAATTGCAAAGACTGTTTCGAACTCCTTTGCAACATAATCAATTCAAAGTGTCTTCCAACCCTTATACATTTTCTTTCTGGAATAGCCATGACAATATAGTGTTCAAGTGGAACAACCACCCAGTATACAAAATTAAATGCAGTGTTGTGTTTTGCAATACCTAAATGTTTCATAATGTTCCAATATGTCATAATGTGAAAAGCTACTAAAAAACATAAGTTTACTATCACCATGATTTTTTTAAATATAAATATACAACCAATAGATATACATATGTGTGTGCAAAACAAATGTAAGCAATCTCTTCAAAATAAACTGAACAGTTGATGTGTGGCTATCATTTAATTCAAAGACCAAATAAAGCTTAAGAGATGCTAGATTCATTCTTTGATCTGTAACATTTTGAGATAACTTTAGTTTAATACTGAATATTCATGCTGTAATTATTACTTCACCATGATCAGAAGAATCTTCAATGTAAATCTTACTTGTATGTCTGCTTGGCCTCAATGGAGTGTAAACATCCTGCCTAGAATTCAGATACTCCTCCTCGGCCCTCTTAGCCTCTGCTGCCGCTAGGGTGGCATGGGGGTTCACCAAGCTAGCGATAGGGTGAATCATCTTCTTAGGTAACGCTATGGATATATTTGATGACTGAAACATAGACATGTGTAATATATTATAGAGACAGGTGCTGATATAAAAAAGTTATGTACTAAGTCAGGAACCTGTTGTTCAGTGATTGTCATTTGTTGATGTGGTTCATAAGTGATTCTCATTTCTCATTTTCTATATAGATAAGACCATTGGTTTTCCTGTTTGAATTGCTTTTCCATGTGAGTCACTGCTCTGTGTTGACCTTTAATGCATATGGTTTACTTTTACAATTTGTGATTTGAATGTAGAGTTGTCTCATTGGCCCTCATACCACATCATCTTATTATATCTATATGCAATGTCACCTGATCTAACTATGTATTCAACTTTGATGCCTACTTAACATTTCTAAGTGCAAAACATATAATGCTTCTATCCATGTTAAAAAAGCTCTTTGAATAAACTTTTAATGTTTTGATAAAATACGTTGTTGTACTAACCTGATCTGATAAAACTTGATCTCTTCTGAAGCTTGCCGATGGTGTCCTACCCCGTGACAGTTTTCTTCGTGACTCGTGCATGTCTGAATCGTCAGGTCCAATTGTAACTTCTACTTCAAACTCTGGTCCCTCATCGTCATCCTCATTCTTATGACTGTAGTTAATTAAACTGTCAATATAGTTAGGACTGACCGCTGAACCATCTATATCTTCTCGAGGGGATCCAGGGGGCGTGTCTCCACTATCACCAAGAGAACCAGGAGATTTGTGTATCTGTAAACAGGATAATAATATATTTAGTACTCACTGCCACATAATCTATATATATGCAACTATGTTAAATGTTTCCATGATAATAGAACATAATTTAATAAAGAAATAACTCATCCAGTCTATTGGAGATTTGGGTTGTGAGGGGCTAAACAACATATTTAGCAAACCTTTTCAAGACTTACCCAGATGTCAATATCAATGATATCAAAAATATTCACATAATATGGTATAAACATCCATGATCAGTGTATATAGTATAACCCTTGTCTGTTTATTCTGTATGAGGAACAAATTCTGTAATATTTCTTCCACTTGGAACTTATATTATGAAGAAACTTTAATTTCATAACAAGATGATGGGTGAACTGTAAACAATTTTTCTATCCGATATTTACATGGCCATCATTGTGGTCACTTTTCCAAATTTGAATAAGGTATTACACACTGTTTACTTGTATATAGAGATTTGGTAGACACAATTTTATGTTTACTGTTTTGCTATTACACACTGTTTACTAGTATATAAGGATTAGGAAGACACGATTCAATGTTTACTGTTTACCTATTTAAAACAAATTTCACCTCCTTGTGAAGTGTGGACATGATAGGTGATAATTAGGTAGCTTATACAAACATAATTACATAACTATCTTAAACAATTTAAATTCAGGTGAAAACACTTCTAACAAATCTTGAGTAAACTTAAAATTTTCAAAATGAATCAGGAGAAACATAAACTGTGGACAAAGAGATATGTCTCATCTATTTATAATATGATAATAAAATGGCCTCACCGTTGTCAGCAATTTGTTATACCTTGTGTGATTAGGTCATTTCAGGGGGAACTACAATAAGTCAATGATATTTTGTATAAGCCTTTAGCACTATGGCTATCCATGAAAACAAAGTTGAAAGACTTGTGTCTTATCCATTTCACGTTTTTGAAAAACAAAATATATTTTAACTAAACATGAAAACAAAAACAGCATACATCATGCTCCCTTTTTGACTCATAGTTGTCATGCAAGACATAAAACTGTTGAAGTAGATGGACATTTTGAGACCTAGAATTGTTTCATATTAAATGGATGTTGTCCTGACAAACAACTCCATACCAAATATCATGAATAGGTCTCCTTAGACTGACTTAATAGACAACTTTCGAGTTCGATGCATTTCCGTCAAAACCTTTGGTTTTGGTGAACGTCACTTGTGCGTTTAGGTGCGTTGTGACTTCCGTTTCCATGTTGAGGGAGTAGTTGAAAAACTATAAAGCTATATTGCTAAGAATTATTTGGTAAATTAAATTCTAATTATTGACAATCTCCACAGCTGTCATTAGGGAATTGTGATTAAGTACCTACCCAACAAACTTTATTTCTAGTTTATCCTGCAAAATGACGATCACTAAGACGCTTGATGAACGTTTTTAGTGCAGAGATACAGGCGATCCCCTCTATCTGGTAAATGACGTCACAAAAGCGTGTATAATTGACGAGTTTTTTCAGGTCACAGATGAACTCGAAAGTGGTCTATTATTACAACAAACTTTAACATGTAGATTATGAAAAAAGTTTTAATCACAGCATAATGTCTGTTGGATACAGGACATTTTTTGACACAACTACTACACACAGAAAGCGCAAATTTTGAGCAACAAGAAAACCAATCATATTTACGTAATGGTAGGAAAATTTTACCTGTTTTATTGGGGGGATAAAATTTAAACTTAGTCAGTTGTAATGAAGAATTGTGACAACATATTGTTAGATTTGAATGAATAAGTTTAAGCCTTTTCCTCTGGTTTTTGGTTGTTGTTTGGGTCAGTCTGGCTATACAGTTTTTGGTTGTTGTTTGGGTCAGTCTGGCTATACAGTTTTTGGTTGTTGTTTGGGTCAGTCTGGCTATACAGTTTTTGGTTGTTGACATTTTTGGGTCAGTCTGGCTATACAGTTTTTGGTTGTTGACATTTTTGGGTCAGTCTGGCTATACAGTTTTTGGTTGTTGACATTTTTGGGTCAGTCTGGCTATACAGTTTTTGGTTGTTGACATTTTTGGGTCAGTCTGGCTATACAGTTTAAGTTGACATTTTTGTGTCAGTCTGGCTATAGTTTAAAAGAGGAAAAGAAAATGTGTCTTTCTTTATGTTATTCATATCTTTATTCACTAAACTGAGGTAATATCTATTGTGTGTTTGTAAAGAGGGATATTGGTCAAAACAAAGTTAACTTATCTTCTGAAAAAAATATTTTTGGACGAACAGAATAATGAAGCAATTAGATGCTCTATCATGGCATGAATTCAGAGAAAAGTTGACTATTAGAATCTATGTTACACAATCATAGAAGACATATATTGATTTATTATATTGATGGATGATCAATTGATGCTTCAATGCTGTATTTACAGTCACTCAATAACTAGAAATATTTATCTATATAGTTCTTCCCAAAATAATTCTTAACAACACCTTTACCAAACAACTTTTTTAATTTTTATCCCGTAATTCTTCATTATCTTCCTTGGCTTAGTAAGAGTTGCTTAATCTGTCAATTGTTCCACTGAAGCATACCTTTCCTAACAAATGTTTATTTTCTGTCCAATTCTAGTTAAATATATAAATGTCTATTGATAGTTTGTATTGACTATACAATGTTAACGTGTAACTTACTATAGAGAGAATTTATTTACTCCAACGGTTATAATAGTAAAATGTTGAGAATCTAAAAGCACTGTCAATTCTATTCCATTATTTCTACTTCATTGTAATAATTGTTCCTATTTACACTATAACTATTGACACAAGATTTCTTGTCAACACAGTGTACAAACGTTCACCGACCATTAATCCTGATATAATCATCGACATCGTCTCAAACTTAAAATAAATCATCTATATTTCTCTCTGTAGGTAGAACAAATTGTAAAGGGAAAAATATAATAAATTTCAAACTTTGAAAAGAAACAAAAATGTTAGGTTATCACTGGAGACAATTAATCAAGTAAAAGTATTACACCTGTCACAGGTATGAAGTCACCTGCAATCTTAGTTCAGGTATGGCATCACCTGCAATCTTAGTTATCATGCATTCTCACTTTTGAGGTTCCAAACGGGAAATAATGCACAGTGTATATCCTTGTAAAAACATAATTAAATCCTCCAAATGATTAAGTTTAAACAGAAGTCATTTCTAAAACAAAAGCAGGGTTAAGATCAATGGATTCATTTCATTGTACAGTAAAGGAACTTTAAAGTCAGTTAATGATTTTCTATACTTCAATTAATTTAAACACACCATTGACTTTGAGTAATTAAATATCTCTTTATTTAAAATTTCTTATCAAAAATGAAACCAATAATGACTTTAAAGTACAATTAAATCTAACTTATATAACATGGACATCATTTGTTTACTTTTTTGTCATCTGCCAGCTATTGTACAGGTTATGTATACAAATTAAATGAATGCTTTATTTTCACTGGTACATATAAAGTTTTTTTATTATCCTGCTTCAATCTAGAGTGAAGAGCAATGGTCACTGGTTCTCTCTGAGCACTCCAGCTTCCTTCAACAATAAAGACTGACCAGCATGAAATAGCACAATAGTGTTGAAAGTGGTGTTAAATACCAATCAATCAATCAATCTTGAGGGAAAGGTAATGTTATTAAATAGAACTGTTCATGTGATGAATTAAGATTACTGGTATGTGTTTACAAAATTAAGTATTTGAAACTGGAAGTTAAAGAGCAATGAATCTGAAAACTGACCACACAGTATGACATGCTAACATAAAGCCTGATACAGGATGGTCTATTTTGCAATTCCTGAGAATTTGTAACAACAAATTTTATAAGACAGATACAAAGTGCAAAAAATAGTATGTCACCGTCTTTAATATTTTGGGTGGATCCAGAAATTTTTGTTTAACTAGAGGCTCTAAAGAGCCTGTGTCGCTCACCTTGGTGTTTGTCCATATTAAACAAAGGACACAAATGGATTCATGACAAAATTCTGTTTTGATGTCAGATGGTGATGTGTTTGAAGTTCTTGCTTTACTGAACGTTCTTGCTATTTACAATTATCTCTATCTACAATGAACTTGGCCCATTAGTAACAGAGGAAAATATTTAGTAAATTGACTATAAAGGGCAATAACTCCTTAAGGAGTCAACTGACAATTTTGGTCATGTTGACCTATTTGTAAATCTTACTTTGCTGAACATTATCGCTGTTTACAGTTTATCTCTATCTATAATAATATTCAAGATAATAAGCAAAAACTGTGAAATTTCCTTAAAATTTCTAATTCAGGGGCAGCAACCAAACAACGGGTTGTCCGATTTGTCTGAAAATTTCAGGGCAGATAGATCTTGACCTAATAGATTATTTTACCCTTCATCAGATTTGCTCTAAAAGCTTTGGTTTTAGAGTTATAAGCCAAATCTACATTTTACCCCTCTGTTCTATTTTTAGCCATGGCGGCCATCTTGGTTGGTTGGCAGGGTAACGCCACACATTTTTTAAACTAGATACCCCAATGATGATTGTGGCCAAGTTTGGATTAATTTGGCCAAGTAGTTTCAGAGGAGAAGATTTTTGTAAAAGATTTTACGAAAAATGGTTAAAAATTGACTATAAAGGGCAATAACTCCTAAAGGGGTCAACTGACCATTTCGGTCATGTTGACTTATTTGTGAATCTTACTTTGCTGAACATTATTGCTGTTTACAGTTTATCTCTATCTATAACTAGAGGATCTCAAGAGCCTGTATCGCTCACCTGATTCAACTTGGGTTTTTGAAATCATATAAAAAAAATATAAAATTTGGCTAAAAGTGACAACACAACCTCATTTATAAGGAAAGGAACATGTTTAATTTCATGCAAAAGTCCCCCACTGGTGGCCATCTTGGATGACGGATCGGCTACAAAGTAACAACACTTGGTCAGCACCTCATAAGGAACATTCATGCCATGTTTGGTTTTATTCCATTCAGTGGTTCTCTAAAAGAAGTCATTTGTATGCATTTCCCATAGGGTCCTATGTTAAACTAAGTCCCCGCCATCTTGGATGACGGATCGGCTTCAAAGTAACAACACTTGGTCAGCACCTCATAAGGAACATGCATGCAATGTTTGGTTTTATTCCATTCAGTGGTTCTCTAAAAGAAGTCATTTGTATGCATTTCCCATAGGGTCCTATGTTAAACTAAGTCCCCCGCTGGCGGCCATCTTGGATAATGGATCGGCTACAAAGTAACAACACTTGGTCAGCACCACATTAGGAACATTCATGCCATGTTTGATTTCATTCCATTCAGTGGTTCTCTAAAAGAAGTCATTTGTATGCATTTCCCATAGGGTCCTATGTTAAACTAAGTCCCACGCTGGCGGCCATCTTGGATGATGGATCAGCTACAAAGTAACAACACTTGGTCAGCACCACATAAGGAACATTCATGCCATGTTTGGTTTCATTCCATTCAGTGGTTCACTAGAAGAAGTGATTTGTATGCATTTCCAATAGGGTCCTATGTTAAACTAAGTCCCCCGCTGGCGGCCTTCTTGGATAATGGATCAGCTACAAAGTAACAACACTTGGTCAGCACTCCATAAGGAACATTCATGCCATGTTTGGTTTCATTCCATTTAGTGGTTCTCTAGAAGAAGTCATTTGTATGCATTTCCCATAGGGTCCTATGTTAAACTAAGTCCCCCGCTGGCGGCCATCTTGGATGATGGATCGGCTACAAAGTAACAACACTTGGTCAGCATCCCATAAGGAACATTCATGCTATGTTTAGTTTTATTCCATTCAGTGGTTCTCTAAAAGAAGTCATTTGTATGCATTTCCCATAGGGTCCTATGTTAAACTAAGTCCCCGGCTGGCGGCCATCTTGGATGATGGATCAGCAACAAAGTAACAACACTTGGTCAGCACCTCATAAGGAACATTCATGCCATGTTTGGTTTCATTCCATTCAGTGGTTCTCTAAAAGAAGTCATTTGTATGCATTTCCCATAGGGTCCTATGTTAAACTAAGTCCCCGGCTGGCGGCCATCTTGGATGATGGATCGGCTACAAAGTAACAACACTTGGTCAGCACCCCATAAGGAACATTCATGCTATGTTTGGTTTTATTCCATTCAGTGGTTCTCTAAAAGAAGTCATTTGTATGCATTTCCCATAGGGTCCTATGTTAAACTAAGTCCCCTGCTGGCGGCCATCCTTGATGATGGATCGGCTACAAAGTAACAACACTTGGTCAGCACCACATAAGGAACATTCATGCCATGTTTGGTTTCATTCCATTCAGTGGTTCACTAGAAGAAGTCATTTGTATGCATTCCCAATAGGGTCCTATGTTAAACTAAGTCCCCGCTGGTGGCCATCTTGGATAATGGATCGGCTACAAATTAACAACACTTGGTCAGCACTCCATAAGGAACATTCATGCTATGTTTGGTTTCATTCCATTTAGTGGTTCTCTAGAAAAAGTCATTTGTATGCATTTCCCATAGGGTCCTATGTTAAACAAAGTCCCCCGCTGGCGGCCATCTTGGATGATGGATCGGCTACAAAGTTACAACACTTGGTCAGCACCCCATAAGGATAATTCATGCTATGTTTGGTTTTATTCCATTCAGTGGTTCTCTAAAAGAAGTCATTTGTATGCATTTCCCATAGGGTCCTATGTTAAACTAAGTCCCCGGCTGGCGGCCATCTTGGATGATGGATCGGCAACAAAGTAACAACACTTGGTCAGCACCTCATAAGGAACATTCATGCCATGTTTGGTTTCATTCCATTCAATGGTTCTCAAAAAGAAGTCATTTGTATGCATTTCCCGTAGCGTCCTATGTTAAACTAAGTCCCCCGCTGGCGGCCATCTTGGATGATGGATCGGCTACAAAGTAACAACACTTGGTCAGCACCTCATAAGGAACATTCATGCCATGTTTGGTTCCATTCCATTCAGTGGTTCTCTAGAAGAAGTTCAAAATGTAAATTGTTAACGACGACGACGACGACGCCGGACGATGGACGCCAAGTGGTGAGAAAAGCTCACTTGGTCCTTCGGGCCAGGTGAGCTAATATTATTCAAGATAATAACCAAAAACAGTAAAATTTCCTTAAAATTACCAATTTAGGGGCAGCAACCCAACAACGGAATGTCCGATTCATCTGAAAATTTCAGGGCAGATAGATCTTTACCTGATTAACAATTTTACCCCCATGTCAGATTTGCTCTAAATGCTTTGGTTTTGGAGTTATAAGTCAAAAACTGCATTTTACCCCTATGTTCTATTTTTAGCCATGGCGGCCATCTTGGTTGGTTGGCCGGGTCACCGCTCACCGGACACATTTTTTAAACTAGATACCCCAATGATGATTGTGGCCAAGTTTGGTTTAATTTGGCCCAGTAGTCTCAGAGGAGAAGATTTTTGTAAAAGTTAACAACGACGGACGACGACGGACTACGGACGCACAGTGATGGGAAAAGCTCACTTGGCCTTTTGGGCCAGGTGAGCTAAAAAGGGGACCTATTCCAGTCATGATTTAGTGATTCCCTAAATAATCAACCATATTTTTCCCCCAAGAGGGAGGACTCATGCACCCTGGCCCCCCTCTAAATCTACCTTGGTGTAAATATTACAAACAGTTTTCGTGAAATTCACCCACAACATTTTCTACATGTGGACTAATGGTCATATGGAGATTCAAACAACAATATACCATACATGTATTCTATCTCTGATGGGTGTATAAAATAGGTGACCTAAATGCCGACTTCTTTTATTTCCAGAGCAAAACATACAATGACAGATATTTAAAAATCCACTAGCCCGACACCTACGACAAGAACATTTACACCATGGGCAATTAAAGCTTGTAATCACATATGCCAAACGGACTAGGAAACTTTTTTTAAGCATTTCCCAAATAGAAAGTGGAAAATCTCTTTCTCACTATTTTTATCTTAGCCATCAGACACAGTTACTTAATCCTGGATTCCAGGAATTTAAACTGATTTTGTACATTTTTTTAAAAATAGAAAGAATAACTGGTTGGACAGGTATCATGTATTGATTACAAATCCCTTACTTTCAATAAAGATTTCTCTGTACTTGGGGTAGGGTTACAGGTACATGAACGTTGCTCATGCCGAGTCACTTTCAATAAAGATTTCTCTGTACGTGGGGTAGGGTTACAGGTACATGAACGTTGCTCATGCCGAGTCACTTTCAATATAGATTTCTCTGTACGTGGGGTAGGGTTACAGGTACATGAACGTTGCTCATGCCGAGTCACTTTCAATATAGATTTCTCTGTACGTGGGGTAGGGTTACAGGTACATGAACGTTGCTCATGCCGAGTCACTTTCAATAAAGATTTCTCTGTACTTGGGGTAGGGTTACAGGTACATGAACGTTGCTCATGCCGAGTCACTTTCAATAAAGATTTCTCTGTACGTGGGGTAGGGTTACAGGTACATGAACATTGCTCATGCCGAGTCACTTTCAATAAAGATTTCTCTGTACTTGGGGTAGGGTTACAGGTACATGAACGTTGCTCATGCCGAGTCACTTTCAATAAAGATTTCTCTGTACGTGGGGTAGGGTTACAGGTACATGAACGTTGCTCATGCCGAGTCACTTTCAATATAGATTTCTCTGTACTTGGGGTAGGGTTACAGGTACATGAACGTTGCTCATGCCGAGTCACTTTCAATATAGATTTCTCTGTACTTGGGGTAGGGTTACAGGTACATGAACATTGCTCATGCCGAGTCACTTTCAATAAAGATTTCTCTGTACGTGGGGTAGGGTTACAGGTACATGAACGTTGCTCATGCCGAGTCACTTTCAATATAGATTTCTCTGTACGTGGGGTAGGGTTACAGGTACATGAACGTTGCTCATGCCGAGTCACTTTCAATATAGATTTCTCTGTACGTGGGGTAGGGTTACAGGTACATGAACGTTGCTCATGCCGAGTCACTTTCAATATAGATTTCTCTGTACGTGGGGTAGGGTTACAGGTACATGAACGTTGCTCATGCCGAGTCACTTTCAATAAAGATTTCTCTGTACGTGGGGTAGGGTTACAGGTACATGAACGTTGCTCATGCCGAGTCACTTTCAATATAGATTTCTCTGTACGTGGGGTAGGGTTACAGGTACATGAACGTTGCTCATGCCGAGTCACTTTCAATAAAGATTTCTCTGTACTTGGGGTAGGGTTACAGGTACATGAACGTTGCTCATGCCGAGTCACTTTCAATTGGCCTTTTTAGAATCTAAAGGACTGGGTTATCTCATTGTTTGTACACCAAAATGAAAATAACGTTACACCATTGGATTAATTTCCATCGTTTAGAACATTCTAAACCAATCACAACCTTCTGGTGTACGTCTTAAAAATAATATGAGGCAGGCATTACCTGTAAATAGGGACGAAGTCTGTATTAATTTTTTTTTAATTCAATCATGTTGATAAAAGAAACGGAAATACCGTAACGTTTCCGATATTGGTTCTGTTGTTAGGGATTTAGTTGTGACGTTATTTAAGTTATGACGTCATATTCAATGTAAACAAAGAAACGCTGTTATCAGATAACCTTTTTTCATATCAAACAATTATTAAAAATGAATGGGTGTTGAATTCCTTCCTATATTTGTTGATATATGTTGATAAATATACATTTTATTCAAAGTCTCATGCAAACAAGACCGAACGGAAATTATTTGTGTGCAGATGCAGACCGGAAAAGGAAGTAGATCTGAAAAAAAAGTTAACGATTTTGAGTTCATTAGTAGAATGAAAAATTAGGGAAATTTTCCCGAAATTTTTGATTTTTTTTTTTTATTGATTTTTCTACCGTAATTGGGGACTTTGTCCCCATATTACCCAGAATGCATTAGATTCCGAAACGGAGAATTGATGGGACTGGCGATATGACCTGTCATGGCAGACAACACAAAACCATGCAACATAGTATTGCCAAATATTCTAGACTTTTCTAGTAGGGACACCCCAGAAACATGGTCTGTTTTGAAACCAAGAACTGTAAAGAAGGGAAAAATAGAGCTGATATGTCATCAAAAAGTAAAAATGCCTATGACTGGGAAAAGAACATTTATTTTATCTTGGACAGAGAGATTCCCATGGTAAAGGATGGGTGTTGACAATGGTATTATAACAAGAATCAATGTTTGTGAATATTGCCTTCCCCTCCCCCTAAATCAATCTAATAAAAAGTCTCAGGCTAGCAGGTCTATTTTGCTAGGCAGTTCTTCCAACATGACTAGTAAATAACTGCTACCAATAAGTCATGGACTAGTAAGTTGTAACCTTTAACCCTGCATGATAAGTGGTCATGTGGTTATAACTTATTCAGTGTTCTCCTAAGAGTCTTTTAGCATCATGATAATGTGATGATATCTGAATTTACTTTCTTATAACTTGTATTATCTATTTGATGCTATATTTTTAGAAACAAGATGGTATTTCAAATTTCCCTGTTTACCAGGATGCTATATGAAATATGTGGAGGGAACTATTCTGAAAAGGTAACACTCATCAATTGGAAGTTAAATAAAAATCACCTGAACACATAAATAACAAGAATGTGTCCATAGTACACGAATGCCCCACTTGCACAATCATTTTCTATGTTCAGTGGAACATAATTTATTCTTCAAAATTTAAATTTGAAGAATATATATCAATTTTACCATTGAATTGTATGTATTTGTTTTGTAAATTTAGATGTGGTAGCCACCAGTTGAGACAGGGAGATGGCACAATCTGTCGAGAAATCATAGATTGTGTCGTATCTGTGGCTCGGCTGAAATCAATGACCAGTATCCTTAGATTTTGTCTTGTAAATCTTTCGTTAATGAAAGACAAATATATTTACCAGAATTTTGTTGGATAAATCCAAATACCTTGAAATTATGTAATCTGTTTTCCTCAAATAATATTACAATTTTAGAAAAATTATGTTGATATATTATAGCTGTTAATGTGAAAGTCTCTCCTCCTGGTTAATGTATATCATTTTCCTCATACATGCACTGTATATTATATTGTTGTATATACTTATGTCTCTATAACTATGTCATAAGTTGATGAGAATAAAAAAAAAATTCATTCATAAAATTCATTCATTCATTCGAACGTGGAATTGGGATAAAAACTCTTATTTGGCATTAAAATTAGAAAGATCATATCAATGGGAACATGTGTACTAAGTTTCAAGTTGTTCAGTCTTCAATTTCATCAAAAACTACCTTGACTAAAAACTCTAACCTGAAGCAGGACAGACGGACAGATGAACAAACAGATGCACAGACCAGAAAACATAATGTGCCTCTACTATTGTAGGTTGGGCATAAAAACCACCTGAACACATAGATAAAACCATTACCAACTTACTTTGCCTATCATTCTCTTTTTCACTAGAAACATATCACCAGTAATTGCATGGTATTACTTCAATAAATCTCAACAATATTAAGTATAGAATAACAAAATATGCTCCTCTTGAAAATGCCATACCCTCAGTATATGTATGAGGGTAGTAATGCCCTTTATCGTCAGCCGTCAAACAGTCATTTTTGGCTACCGTTAACATTAAATTGGTTAAAATTTTACAGTGATTCGTCAAAATATCATTGTCAGACAGTCAGAGGTCTCAAATAAATAGCGTTAGCATCATTCTTGGAAAAAAATACTGTGCTGCGTCAAAATCAGATGATTTTTTTATCGTCTAAAAGAAAGTGTCCATTTTATCATCATGCACCAAAAATTACTGTTAAAACGTCATTTGGCAAGAAATTTTAACCGTTATTCGTCATGAAGGTACCCCCATTACTACCCTCATATACAGTACGGTGCACTTCATGTAAAAGGCCCCCACATTGTCACTGAACAAATAAAATCTCACCCAATTCCTAAATTCAAAGAGTCATAACTCTACAAAAGTCAACTGATAAAAATTTTCTTGTGGATATGCACATTGACATATAATGTCCACATTAAATACAAAGTTTAATGAAATTCTATTGTGTAGTTTCAGAGGAGTTGCAATGACAAAAACAGGACTGACTGTAGTATATTGAGGTCAATAAGTTCAAAGGGGCATAACACTTTGGAAAAAAATTGAATCCAAATTTCCTGTCAATATGCACATCTACATAGTATGTCCTTTTTATCTACAAAGTTTCATGAAATTCTGTTGTGTGGTTTCAGAGGGGTTGTGTTGACAAACTGTTGCAGCAGCATATAGAGGTCAATTAGTTCAAAGGGGCGTAACTCCTTGAAAAAAATTGAATCACAATTTCCTGCGTATATACACATCTACTTAGTATGTCTTTATTATCTACAAAGTAATTTTAGTTTCATGAATTTCTGTTTGTGTGGTTTCAGGAGTTACCATGACAAGTACTGGACTAAAGGGCGTACAGACAGGTCAAAAACATTTTACCAGATGCAATAAACTAATAAAATAATAATAATTACCTGAAAGTGTTGTCCAGCAAGGTGAGATCCTGTGTCACTGGGACCGGGTAGGTCATTCAGGAAATGTTGTAGTGATGACATTTTATTATTATCTCCATCAGGAAGGTAATTTGTTGACAAATAATCATTTACATAATCTTGATTAGATGGCAGAAGGTCAAGGTCAAAGGTTCCTGTTTTGTAGGGAGATTCTGTTCTAATAGATGGGGTCTCACAGAAGATTCTATTTTTAGATCCGTCAGCTGATGCCAGTCTGACTGTAGTTGTCTCCACTTCCTGTTGTTTGGGAGGGGCGTGTGTCTTGGTACTCTTTGTACGTTTAGCAGAGGCTGTCTTTGCCCGTGGTGCTGCAGTCTTACTGGACGCTGAGTCTTTTCTTTGTTTCCCAAATCGCTGAAAAATCATTAGATTTTACATGACAACAACAATGCCCAAATAACACATGAATGAAATTTGCATAATCAATGCATAATGGTTTTGACCAAGTGATACCTTCAAAGTTAGTCAAGGTATTAAACACATCAATAGTTGTAGAACAATTAACATACTAATGTCTTAGGGATTCATTGTGCTACATCCAACTAATGAGCCAGATATTTTAACATTCTAGCTTACAAGGGAACATTTCGTAAAAAGATACCATCATGAAATGGGCTCTTTATTCAGAATCCAACCTGACTTTGATCTGGGTACAACCAAAAACACCCAAGGCCATTTTATAATGGCATTCTGTTAATTCAAAAATGTTTGCATTGTTTTCATTATAGCCAAAATTATAAACTTGCATTTAATATACGACTTCAGTATGTATATTAAAGAAATTTATCCTGTTGAACTTACTTTAAATAAAGCTAATACTAACAATGACCACTGCCCTTTCCTCGATCTTGATATCTATATCACTAACGGAAAGCTGAATACTAAAATTTATGATAAAAGAGATGATTTTTTCATTTCCTATCGTTAAGTATCCATTTTTAGATCATCATCATACGGTGTTTATATATCTCAACTTGTACGATTCGCTCGTGTATGTAACACTGTTTTAGATTTTAACGAGAGAAATTTATGTATTACTGAAAAATTATTACACCAGGGTTTTCGATATCACAAACTAGTCAAAACATTTACTAAATTTTATCATCGGTATAAGGACATCATTCGTAAATATAGCTCAACATGCAGACCTCTTGTACGTTCAGGTATTTCACATCCAATTTTTTATGGTAATATTCTTTATAAAGCACAAAGGTGTCAGTATTCACCTCAAAAACTAACAAAACCTTTGAATAGACTTATTAAGAAGGGATATAGTTACGATACTGTTGTCAGGTCATTAAAGATTGCATATTTTGGTGTTAATATCGATTCACTTATAGAGTCTTTGCATCGGAACTAAACACATTTATTCAAAAACCAGTTGTTGGCATGACACGGGTTATGTTCTTCTAATATATGTTATGATGGTATGATACTAAACCCCTAACAGGAAGGATTGTGCCTGATGTTCATATGATGAAATTTACGCATTTTTGCGCCTGTCCCAAGTCAGGAGCCTCTGGCCTTTGTTAGTCTTGTATTATTTTAATTTTAGTTTCTTGTGTACAATTTGGAAATTAGTATGGCGTTCATTATCACTGAACTAGTATATATTTGTTTAGGGGCCAGTTGAAGGACGCCTCCGGGTGCGGGAATTTCTCGCTACATTGAAGACCTGTTGGTGACCTTCTGCTGTTGTTTTTTTCTATGGTCGGGTTGTTGTCTCTTTGGCACATTCCCCATTTCCATTCTCAATTTTATTTTATAGTTTCATTTCCTGAACTTAAAATTTTTCCTCTCATATTTTTAAATAAATTACTGTAATTCCTAAAAAATAATATTTGAAGACAAGAACAAAACATGTGCTCTTTGTGTACATTGAAGGTTAGTTACAATACTTACTGGAGCTGTATGGAGAATATGTTTGTTGGTAGTGGGAGGTTACAATACTTACTGGAGCTGTATGGATAATATGTTTGTTGGAAGTGGGAGGTTACAATACTTACTGAAGCTGTATGGAGAATATGTTTGTTGGAAGTGGGAGGTTACAATACTTACTGGAGCTGTATGGAGAATATGTTTGTTGGAAGTGGGAGGTTACAATACTTACTGAAGCTGTATGGAGAATATGTTTGTTGGAAGTGGGAGGTTACAATACTTACTGGAGCTGTATGGAGAATATGTTTGTTGGAAGTGGGAGGTTACAATACTTACTGGAGCTGTATGGAGAATATGTTTGTTGGAAGTGGGAGGTTACAATACTTACTGGAGCTGTATGGAGAATATGTTTGTTGGGGAAAAAAAAGTAAAAACACAAAAATACTGAACTACAAGGAAAATTCAAAAAGGAAAGTACAAAATCAAAAGGTAAAATCAAAAGTCCAAACACATCAAACGAATGGATAACAACTGTCATATTCCTGACTTGGTACAGACATTTTCTAATGTAGAAAATGATGGATTGAACCTGGTTTTATAGCTAGCTAAACCTCTTTCTTGTATGACAGTCGCATCAAATTCCATTACATTGTCAACGATGCGTGAACAAACATACTCAGAGTAAAAATGTCAAAAATAGGGGTACAGCAGTCAACATTGTGTTATCATCTTAATTACTATAAAAACAACAAACAACAAAAAGTGGGAGGTTACAATACTTACTGGAGCTGTATGGAGAATATGTTTGTTGGAAGTGTACCAATGATGGACCTTAATCAGGGAGTCTTTCTGTTTCATTGAAGAAGTCCTACAAATAAAAAAATAATAGTAAAATCAGCTTTTCTAATTGTTTAAGGGAAACATGCATAAAAATACTTCTTACAGAGAATCCATAGTTGATTGTTTTCCCCTTCTTCAAAACACCCTCTAACTGCAGGCCTCTCTAAAAAATTTGAGGAAATTAATTAGTTAAAAATCAAACTTGAGTTGATTAGTGTCTTTTGAGAATTGGAATCACCAATCTCTAAACAATTAATTAAAATAGAAAGATCATTAGTTTATTGAAGAAAGGAATGTCAATTATCTCCCCTTAGCAAGTTGGACCAGGATTATTTCCATTAATGACTAACTTCAGGTGGAGTACTAAAACTGTGTGAAGGTTTTTAATTTCAAGGTACATAAACAGACAGGCTGATGGACAGGGTGTTAAATTTATGATATACCCCCAATCATTTTTTTTAAATTAAAGATACATGGCCACCAGTAGTGTTTACAACAGTGTGAACAGAACTAACCACAAATCTATAAATCTTAACTTGTCAAATTTTAATTTGTTCATGACATTTTTTGAAAAGTGCATTCAGAACAAAGATTTAAAGGCAGTGAACAAAAGAAAATATGGAGAATTTGATGAAAAAAAATAGCTGATATCAATGAAGCTCATCTATCAAATATTCTAAATGATACTTACTGTTTTACTTCACACATCATTTTGATCAAAATATGAAAAAATCTGGTGTCTTGCTCGGCCTGTACCCTAAAATAAATATATTAACAGTTAATTATCTCATCATAAAATGTGCAACAATGAAAACAAAATTCAGTAGCCTGATCAACCAAAAAAGGTAGACAAACACTTTCTGTAAGTGTAGTGGCCATTATTGTTTAAAATTATAATCCATACCAATTACACTTCCATATCTGCATAATTAAAAATCTTTTGATCCAATTGTTATGATCATGAATAGGACTATATCATATGTCCTCGTCATTAAGGGATAAAGAAAGTTGTTTGCCTTTACACAGTATGCAAGAGTTACTTTTCCATGATCAGTCAGATGTATAGAAAGTTATTTCCCTCTTACATGTTCTATAGGAGTTATCTTCCCATGGCCAGTAAGAGGTAATGTAAGTTAGTTTTCTATTACTCTGTTTCACACTAGTGTTTTTATTGGTAACATATACTCTCTGTATAGTCAACAGGTCAAAGACCATGTATATTCTTCAAAATATAATGTTTATTATGGAAAACATTCTAGTGGGAACAAATCTTTCTAATATTAGTACAACTTACATAAAGTCTTTAGCTTTACCAGTGAGATGGGCAAATCTTAAATTTGTTATGTTTTGATTGTAAACTTTCTAATATGAACACAACTTACATTAGATCTTTAGCATTACCAGTGAGATTGGCCATAAATTCAACTTACATGAGATCTTTGGCTTTACCAGTGAGATGACACAACTTACATGAGATCTTTGGCTTTACCAGTGAGAAGACACAACTTTCATTAGATCTTTAGCTTTACCAGTAAGATGACACAACTTACATTAGATCTTTGGCTTTACCAGTGAGATGGGCCAATCTTAAATCTCTGTGATGACATTCTATAGCACCATACATGTCTTTAAATTCTCGTATTTGCATCAACTGTGAAGATAAATTCTCATTGTCAGTGTCTTAAAAAAAAACTTTCTAGACAAATCATAAAATTGTAATACAAAATGTATATTCCACCATGACCAATTGCATATATAATACTAATGGAGAAAACCATTTTTCAGTACTACACAAGTATCTACATGTGAAAAGCAAAGTACAAACTAGAAATACCAGTATAGTAAAATATAAGAACGGAGTTCCAATGTCCCCACATTGCACATGTCTATTCAAGGGCATTAACTAAACAACTTTTTTGTGTATGTTAAAGCATTTTACCAATATCTTTGAGAAATGAAGCTTTAAAGCAAATACAAGGCCACCCTTAAAAAAATGTTTGTTTGGCATTGCCGACCCACACTATCAGCAGGTGGGTAGGTAGGTAGGGATTTTTTTTTTTTTTTTACATTTAAAAGCTTTATACATGTAAATCATGAAGTCTCTAGACCAATGTTGTCTAAAGCATTGCAGCATTGTTGTGTGTACATGCTGGTGGTTTCTTTGAACGGGGTCAACCGTCAATGTCACATTCTACATCATATGGATAATTTCATGTAAGACAGTCAGTTTTGTTGGCAGAGTTAACCAAAGGACCCAGAAAAAAACACAGAACTGAGGCAGGAAACTGACAAATTAACCATATAAAATGTACAATGTATGACGTGAAAATTGAACTTTTATTGTGGGACTGCCAATTGAACAGAGGCCTGATGTCACATCTTGTGGTCACAGTTTGGTAAAATTACCATAAGTTAAATGGCTCAACCACTACAGCTCCTTGTACAAATGGACAAAGATTTAAAACTTTTATTGTTTGCTTTGGTTTTATAAACATCACTTTCTACACCGTATGTAATTTCATGGCAGTCAGTTTTGTTGGCATACTATTAAACCGTAGTACTTGAAGGAAAACGGCGGCAACCTGCGGGAAGAAACTGACTAACCTTATCACATATGACATGAAAATCAAACCTTAATTTTGCAACTGCCCAACTAGGGCTCAAACCAATACCTAGAGGCTAGTAATCATACATGAAAGGTGTGACGAACTACCATACAAACACGCCTACTGCCCCTGATAAGTTTTGAGGATATAGGATCTGTACCAAATAAGGATAGCAAATATTAAAAATTTGGAAGGTTGGCACAAATAGACATGGTGTTTATACTAATATTATCCATTAGTGCAAGGTTTTTCAGGGCTATAGGTTTAAAATGTATGATAAATTCAAAATGGAAATATGCAGCAGGACAGACAATTTTTGCAGATAAATAAATTATGGGTTGTAATGCTTGTTTGATTAACAGAAATCTGGACATGCATTACATGAATACAGATAAATTAATGAGCCCTTAGAATTGTGGAAAAGGAAGGGATTTTATTCATCACTAGTACACTAGATACATTTATAAATATGTTTCTGTCAGTATCTTTTATGTTTTAAGAATTATTTTATTCATGTTAAGAAGAAAGGCAAGAAAAGGGGGAAGTACTTCAATTGACACAAGATGCTAGTCTTTAAAATATGTATGTTTTGTACCAGGCTACCATCTACTGGTACAAAACTACTATAAACCTGTAAATCTGGGACCGTTTTGGTCTATGGGCTTTAGTGCTTACAGCCATAATTATCTTGAATGCATCATTGTGGTTCTGACTATAGTAGATACTTTGTTCTCTGGTTCAAGGGAAAATTTGTCAATGATACATTTCAAATATTTAATAAGTTCAACAAATGTAAGAGCCACGCATATTTGTTCTGTGATGTCCCGGTGAAAAACTTCTATCTCATGAAGCGACAAAGTCGAGCAGAAATCATCTGTTTCTGCTTTTAGCCTTTACAAAAGATAAAACTTGAGTCCTCTACAAGGTCTCTCAGAACGTTTCTTTCAAAGAATAGCTGAACATTTGATTTTTGATAAAATTCATCTCCCTTAACCAATGCATTGATGCTTTCCCCTGCCGGCCTCTTTGACATTACTTTTGGCAAACTTTTTCTATTCCATGTCATTTAAATGTTTGCTCCCAATACTGTGTAAGGCAAGCGCTTTTAAGATCGTGATTTGAAATAAGTAAAGCCAGGAACAAACTCGGCGGATACGATCAAATTCCGGCACAATTTCGATTTTTTTTTAAATAAAAAAAAATAAATTTCTGAAACGCAAATAAAATTATTTGGGCGGCAAGTTTTTCAGTGGGTCGGGCGGCAATGCCAAACAAATGAAATTTTATTTTAGGCCCAATGCATTTCCAACATAACTAATACTTCTTACTTGGGCATATTTCTTTTAAAAATACCATTTGAAATGATCATTTTGTTATTGTTACCAGCATTCAATACTCATTTGTTTTAGGTCATAGCATCTGAAACAACTGCCAATTCTTGAAGTATGCAGCCTTACATGAACTAAATAACCAAGCAGATATGAACATAATGTAGTATGCTTGGTGGTCCAATTCTATTTGACTTATAAATCTCATACATGACATACATATATATCCTTACCCTGGATTTACGTAAATCTTTCAGTCCATTCTCCAGGGCCCCAATCTGGGATTGCAAAATCATTGTTCCCATTTTGTCCAATAAATTGATTACAATTCACTATCCTGAAATTAAATATTCAAACCATAAATTGACAAAACAAAATCCAAATCCTACTATGTGTACCAATACTTGCCTATAGACATTACTTAAGAGATAACTTAATTTTAACTGTATTGTATTTATTAAGCTCCAATGTCATCAATTGGTGATTTGATGGTCACAAAGCAGTGAGAGTTTAAAATACAATATCATTATCTCCATTCTATTATGAATCTGACAGATCACAAAGTCAAAATCAAATCATATACATTTACAATTTGTCTTACATTGATTGTCTGTACATTTTCATAGCATCAATTGTTAATTGAGGTCATGAAAATTGGTGACGTTATCCAATTTAGGGGCACATTTACAAACAATGTTGCATTATAATTGAATTATTTTATAATGTGGGAGCTGATTTATGAAAAATGACTTTACAATTCAACCATTGGAAAATAAAAGTTAAAATGCAGGAATCGATGGGTCACTGTGATAACTTTCAAAATATAAGAAAATAAAGGGTGGCAGGTACAAAATGTAGGTGAAACTTACATAAATGAAAAATTTGTAAGGGTTCCGCGGAAGCCAGTGTCTCGCCTACTTTTGCTGTTAATCACAGGCCCAACAAAAATTAGGCAAAAAAATCAATAAAATAATTCCTCTTGGTACTATCTTTTGATTGTAAGAAGCTTCTGTCCAAGTTCAAAATATAAGAAAATAAAGGGTGGCAGGTACAAAATGTAGGTGAAACTTACATAAATGAAAAATTTGTAAGGGTTCCGCGGAAGCCAGTGTCTCGCCTACTTTTGCTGTTAATCACAGGCCCAACAAAAATTAGGCAAAAAAATCAATAAAATAATTCCTCTTGGTACTATCTTTTGATTGTAAGAAGCTTCTGTCCAAGTTTGGTAAAAGCCAGGATTATAGTTTATGAATCTAATAAATGTTTTAAAAACGTTAACTGCAGACTGTAAATAATGTTAACTGGAAGAAAAACTAAGTCCATTTATAAGTAAAATACAGATACACAGGTACAAAATTTTAACAGAATTTCCTTCTAATCTAGATACTAGCTTTTGATCATAAACAAGCTTCTGTCGGGTCAAGTAGGATAAACGGTACTGTAGTTCCTTCGGAAGAACAGAGTAATAAATCGGTTTAACTTTAGAAGTAAATCGGTTTATATGAACATAAATTGACAGACTGACAGGTCGACAGGTTGACACTTTAAAGGTCGACAAGTTTAAAAGTTGACAGGTTGACAAGTGTTAAGGTCGACAGGTCGACAGGTTGACAAGTGTTACGGTCGACAGGTTGACAGTTTGATAAGTGTTAAGGTCGACAGGTTGACAAATGTTAAGGTCGACAAGTTGACAGGTTGACAAATGTTAAGGTCGACAAGTTGACAGGTTGACAAATGTTAAGGTCGACAGGTAGACAGGTTGAAGGGTTTAATTTTACAATTAAACAAGTAAATAAAAGTACATCATCCATTAAGTAAAATAAAATTAACTTCAGTTTTTAATCTTTTTTACAAGTATTGACTTGTAACTTTTATATCTGTTCGCTGTCAATCTGTTTACCATTTGTACATTTTACATTTCTCAAAATGAAATTGTACACCTGTCGACTTGTCGATCTGTCTACCAGTCACTAATAATACTATTTTACACTTTATAAATTCTCTGAAGTTGTCAATCTGTTATTTTGTCAACTTGTCAACCTGTCGACTTGTCAACCATAACTTACTTGTTATTATATTAAATTATCAACTTATCAATCTGTCAACCTGTCGACTTGTCAACCTGTCAACCACTTATTTCAACCATAACATTTTTTAAATTGTCAACCTGTCGACTTGTCAACCTGTCAACCACTTATTCCAACCATAACGTTTTTAAAATTGTCAACCTGTCGACTTGTCAACCTGTAAATTACTCATTTATTTCAGTTTAATGTAAAATTTAAACAGTTTTAACTTTATTACCCATGAATACATACGCGTATTAATTTATTGCAAAAGCCGGAACTATAGTACCGTATATCCTACTTGAGCCGCTTCTGTCCAAGTTTGGTACAAATCCTAAATAGTATAAGAAAGTTATTAAAATTTTAAAAACTTTTAACCACAGAGTGAATGTGTTGTTTCCTGGCAGAAAATCTAAGTCCATTTAAAAGTATAGTAGAGAAAAAATGGATTTTTTTTTACAAAATTAACTTCTGGATACTATATATGTTATGATCATAAATAAGCTTCTGTCCAAGTTTGGTTGAAATCCAGTATAGTCATGATAGTTCAAGAAAGTTATCAAAATTTCAAAAACTTTAACCACAGAGTGAATATTTGTGGACCAATGATGCCGCGGAAATGTAGGATCACTATGGTCTTGGTTTTTCCACTAAAGTCAAAGGCTCAACAAAAAATGAACAAATTGAGGACCAATTTTAGATGGGCAAATATCCATTTTTTTATATGGGACAAGCTTTAATGTCCCACAGTCCTAGCTTGTCTGGCAAAACAGCCGTTATGTGCAAAGTAAACATTCTGAGAAAAGCATGACCAATTACCAGATATGGTCTAAATGATAACAACAGTCATGACCAATTACCAGATATGGTCTAAATGATACCAACAGTCATAGTCATTATTATTCCATCTGTGTTTACCATAAATACTAGTCCGAGACTACTCTGACGTCTAACAGATGTTTTGCCATACAAGCTGGGGGCCGTGGGACCCACAGCCCGAGCTTGTCTGGCAAAACAGCCATTAGACGAGACCTCAGAGTAATCTCAGACTACATACAGTATATACATGTACCAACTAACATGCTAAATATCATATGGTTGCATGTGTACTCAAATTGACACTAGAATATGTTTATAGATATAGGAAGATGTGGTATGAGACAACTCTCCATCTAAAATACAATTTATAAAAGTAAATCATTATAGATCAAGGTACAGCCTCAACAGAGAGCCTTGGCTCACACCGAACAGTAAGCTACATGTATATACTGTAAAGTGTAAAACCATTCAAGCGGGAAAACCAAAGGTCTAATCTATACAAAAATGAGAAACACGTATGAATTACATAAATAGACAACTGCTGTGTACATCAGATTCCTGACTTAGGACAGGTGCATGATTTGCAGCGGGATTAAACGCTTTAATGGCACTGGCAGATCCAGAAATTGGGGGCCCATTGACTCCCTAAGAGAGGGCCCGCTCTGGTCATGCTTCAGTGATTCCCTATATAAGCACCCCCCAAAAAAAGCCTGGCCACCCTCTAAATCTGCCTCTGAATGGTACCAAACCTTCTCCCTTTTCTAAATCACAACATAGAAAAACACACATCACTATAAAATATCAATTGGTAGGCTTTAAACTCAATCAAAAAACGCATGACATATGTTTAAAATTGTACAGTTGGTTTTTTTTATGCAGTTATTAAAAGCTCATCATATGTTATATGTTATCGTATATATAGTTTAACTTCACCGACTAAAAGTTAAAACACTTTATATAGACGTGAGCCGAACGAACCTCCATTCACAACAGGTGCCCGTCAAAATATTCAGCCAAAATGTTCCGTTAATTCAATCTCCAAGTGTTAGAGTTGTTTGTGGGAACAGCAATCAAACAATTCTCGGTTATAATAGATCAATTAATTTACCTTTATATACATCTTTTCACCTAATGAACATTCAAGCGTATCTTGACAACAGGGAAGCTTCATCACGTGGTTCAATCGGAAGTAACTTCCGAAGGCTACTGTTCCCGCCAAAAAATGTGATTTAACGAGAAACAATCTGTTCATTTTTTTGCTCAGCTCCTCTGAATAAATCGAATAACCCGCCTTTCATTGGGAAAATCGAACATAAGCAAGAATACGAGTCCATTGTTCTACTTTTTTTTTATTAACTAATATTCAAAAATTCTACCAAAAGATTATCAAAAATAAACTTTAGAGGGAGGGGGGGGGGGGGGGTCATAATATGCTTGAGTAGCCAAGATATGCTCCAGTAACATTACAGAATACAGGCTATGCTTCAAAATCATTCCAGAATTTCTAGACTATAAAGATATGCTACAATACTAAATAAGGGTGTGTGGGGGAGGGCGTGGGTCCCCTTTCCTATGAAAACTGATTTGGTTGATTATATAAGGAATCACTGAAGCGGGCCCTCTCTTAGGCAGTCAGTGACACTGATATAGGCTTCAGTCCCCCCCCCCCAGAATTTACACATATGCTTCACTAATATACAGGATATGCTTCAGGACCATTCAGGAATATACAGGATATATATATGCTTCAGTACCATTCCAGCATATACAGGATATGCTTCAGTACCATTCAAGCTTATACAGGATATGCTTCACTACCAGAATATACAGTATATGCTTCACTACCATTCCAGAATAAACAATTAGGCAGCAATCATTTGATTTTCTGGGGGGGGGGGGGGGGGGGGGGCTATGGTTTTTTTTTCTGTACAAACTTTTTTTTTCGCCTGCGGCGAAAAACAATCTATTTTTTTCGCGACAAGTCGAAAACAATTTTTTTCTTTCAATTTTAGCATTACATATAGTGGCAGCTGAGGGTGAAACAAACAATTTTTTTTTTCTCAGAATCAAAAACAAATTATTTTTTTCTCCAAAAACTGGAAACAAACTTTTTTTTCCAAAAAAAACCATAGCCCCCCCCCCCAGAAAATCAAATGGTTGCTGCCTTATATGATTCACTATCATTCCAGAATATACAGGATATGCTTTGGTACCATTCTAGAATATACAGGATATGCTTCGGCATTATTCCAGAATATACAGGATATGCTTTGATAGGATTCCATAATAAAGTATCATTTTTGCTTAGGTATCATTCCAGAATATACAAGATATGCTTTAGTACCATTGCAGAATATACAGATATGTTTCACTATTATTTCAGAATATACAGTATATATACAGTATATGCTTCACTATCTTTCCAGAATATACAGTATATGCTTCACTACCATTACAGAATATACAGTATATGCTTCGGTACCATTCCAGAATATACAGTATATGCTTCGGTACCATTCCAGAATATACAGTATATGCTTCGGTACCATTCCAGAATATACAGTATCTGCTTCACTACCATTCCCATTGGCAGATCCATGAGGGGGGGGGGGTTCCAGGGGTTGGAACCCCCCTTTTTTTGCCGATCAATGCATTTGAATGGGGACATATAGTTGGAACCCCCCCTTTTTGTCCTGGGTTGGGACCCCCCTTTTTTAAATGGCTGGATCCGCCCCGGATTCCAGAAAATACAAGATATGCTTCTGTATCATATCATACTTTACAAGATAAGCTTCTGTATCATTCTAGAATATGCAGTATATGCTTCACTGCCATTCCAGAATATACAGTATACGCTTCGGTACCATTCCAGAATATACAAGACATGCTTCTGTATTATATCATAATTTACAAGAGTTGCTTCTGTATCATTCCAGAATATGCAGTATATGCGTTGATAACATTCCAGAATATGCAGTATATGCTTTAATAGCATTCCAGAATATACAGGATATGTTTTTCTGCCATTCCAGAAAATGCCGTATATGCTTCGGCATCATTCCAGAATATGTAGTATTTGCTTCACTAACATTTCAGAATATGCAGTATATGCTACGATACCTTCCAGAATATACAAAAAATGTTTTGGCATCATTTCAAAATATACAAGATATGCTTCGGCATCATTTCAGAATATACAGGATATGCTTTGGTATCGTTCCAAAATATACAGGATATGCTTCAGTACCATTCTAGAATATACAGATATGTTTCACTATTATTCCAGAAGATACAGTACATATACTTCGGTATCATTCAAGAATATACAAGATATGCTTCACTGCCATTCCAGAATAAACAAGATATGCTTCACTACTATTTCAGAATTTACAAGATATGATCCAGTATTATTTCAGAAAATGATTAACCCAATAAGTGAGTCGTCAAAGTCCGAACACCAGCTATCTACATTTTACTTTTGAGTTTTTAGTACAACAGGGAATAAACTCATAGGGGTAGATAGCAAAGGGACATTCAAACCCAGAGGTCGAAAATAATCTGCCAATGCCATGGCTAAAAAAGAAAGAGGCCAAAAGACAAAATCAGTACAAAAAACGCAAAACAGAAAACTACAGACTGAGCAACTCGAACCTCACTTAAAACCGGGCTGATCACAGGTGCACCGGAAGGGAAAGCATATTCTGATCCTCATCATGTGACACTCGTCTTGTTGCTCATAAAAGTACAAACCCGGTGATGATTCTAATTCTGTAAGTCATTTTTGGGAAATGAGACGGTGTTGTAGTTACAACGATTGGAACAGTATCCGTCGTCATCCTTAAAACAGACATTACATAAAGGTCAATCAACTTGTAATTTAGCGTCCATAAAACTTACAATGGGTTGAATTTGACTTCTCTATTTAACACTCCTGGTTCACAAACTTCCTAATGAGAAACAACCCTTAATGTCCTTAATCAAGGAAATGAAGCCCTGGAATATCGTATCAACTGGGAGAAATATACTCCGTCTGCAGTGATGAAAATTTTCAACTTAGTCATGCCATGGTCATCGTCATTATACATCACCAACTCTACTACATGACGTCTCTATAAAGAAACTGTCACTGATATACATATCATACTGTTGTATAACCAGATGCTCCGCAGGGCGCAGCTTTATACGACCGCAGAGGTTGAACACTGAACGGTTGGGGCAAGTATGTACACAGCATTCAAGCTGGATTCAGCTCTAAATTTGGATTGTGATTATAAAGTTGACACAGCATAGGTTTCTGACACAGAATGAATGTGGTCTAATGAACTTAATACATATTTTTTTTGCCTTTGAGCAATTCACTATGCTGTTGAATATTAATCCTCTAAAAAAATGTTTGAAGAAATTTTCTTTTTATTTATGAAATCTGAAATGAGAAAAATTTACCCCCCCCCCCATTTTTTTCCACATCCCCCTTTCCCTTTTTCCAAAACTGATCTCAATTAAAATTTCTAATGGAGTTTGCAACAATAACTACTCATTTAAATACATCATAAAATATTAAAATGTAAAATAAAGTGCTTGTTATCACTGAATGGTAAAGATTGTTTTAATTTATCAGTTGGTAGTAAAAGTGAGTATACATTGTATATTGTATATAACGATGATTTAAGTTGATTCAACTACTATTCTGGACAAAGAAAGATAACTCCAATTGAAAATTTCTTGCTATTGCACAATATTGTGCCATTGAAAATATTTGCTATTGCACAATACTGTGCAATAGCAAGAAATTTTCAATTGGAGTTATCTTTCTTTCTTCAATACTGTGCAATTGAAGATTTCTTGCTATTGCGCAATACTGTGCAATTGAAAATTTCTTGCTATTGCACAATATTGTGCAAATGAAGATTTCTTGCTATTACTGAATACTGTGCAATTGAAAATTTCTTGCTATTGCACAATACTTTTAATATAATAATTTTGGATCCTGATTTGAATCAACTTGAAAACTAGGCCCCGTAATCAAAAATCTAAGTACATGTTTAGATTCAGTATATCAAAAAAGCCCAAGAATTCAATTTTTGTTAAAATCAAACTTAGTTTAATTTTGGACCCTTTGGACTTTGATGGAGACCAATTTGAAAACGGGACCAAAAATTAAGAATCTACATACACAGTTAGATTTAGCATATCAAAGAACCCCAATTATTCAATTTTTGATGAAATCAAACAAAGTTTAATTTTGGACCCCGATTTGGACCAACTTGAAAACTGGGCCAATAATCAAAAAGCTAAGTACATTTTTAGATGCATATCAAAGAACCCCAAGGTTTCAATTTTGGTTAAAATCAAACTAAGTTTAATTTTGGACCCTTTGGACCTTAATGTAGACCAATTTGAAAACGGGACCAAAAATTAAGAATCTACATACACAGTTAGATTCGGCATATCAAAGAACCCCAATTATTCAATTTTTGATGAAATCAAACAGAGTTCAATTTTGGACCCTTTGGGCCCCTTATTCCTAAACTGTTGGGACCAAAACTCCCAAAATCAAACACAACCTTCCTTTTATGGTCATAAACCTTGTGTTTAAATTTCATAGATTTCTATTAACTTATACTAATGTTATGGTGCGAAAACCAAGAATAATGCTTATTTGGGCCCTTTTTTGGCCCCTAATTCCTAAACTGTTGGAACCAAAACTCCCAAAATTAATCTTAATCTTCTTTTTGTGGTCATAAACCTTGTGTCAAAATTTCATAGATTTCTATTTACTTAAACTAAAGTTATAGTGCGAAAACCAAGAAAATGCGTATTTAGGTCCTTTTTGGCCCCTAATTCCTAAAATGTTGGGACCAAAACTCCCAAAATCAAACCCAACCTTCCTTTTATGGTCATAAACCTTGTGTTTAAATTTCATAGATTTCTATTTACTTATACTAAAGTTAGAGTGCGAAAACTAAAAGTATTCGGACGACGACGACGCAGACGACGACGACGACAACATTATACCAATATACGACCAAAACATTTTCAGTTTTTGTGGTCGTATAAAAACCAACCCGGCCAAATTGCTGACACAATTTTTACATTATTTCTTGGGGGAGTCCTGACACTATGAGGTTACAATCCTTATTGCTGCACGAACGAGCTGCCCAGATTAGACTTTCATTGTCCTCTTCTACATCTTTTAGGGATTTTCCAGCACTTATATCATTTCCACCATGATGTTCTTATATGTTCTTAAATTCATTTTCTTAATTTCGCTAGTGATCCTATCAATGTTTGCACCTCTGAATATTCTTGTGTATCTGTTTTAGATAGATCTATTATGTGTTTGATAAACATTTTCTATGTACATTGAACTATCTTGACTAGACGATTGTGTTAATATCTTTTATGTTTTATGAAGATTAGTAATTGTAACTAACTGTGTTTACCCTCTTTACATAAAGAATTTATTATTATTATCAATGCCATTGATACAAAAGCCGTTAGGTATTCATCACATTCGCCAGACACTTTATTCATGACCCCTTTCAATATGTTATTCTCTGTTTAATCTATATTCGGAAACCACTGTTACAAACCCTCATTCTAAATAAAGACAACAGTAGTATATCGATCGCTGTTCAAAATTCATAAATCAATTTAGAAAAAAATAAAAAATCTGGGTTACAAACTAAAACTGAGGGAAACACATCAAATGTAAGAGGAGATATAATAACTTACAATTATCATTTCGGATATTGCTAGTCACTGCAGACTTTTCAAACCAGTTCGCATTGGAAAAGATGAGAAGGAGAAAATTTCTTCTCTTAATCTTTCCTTTCCCAACAAACTTATCTCGATGGCGTCAACTTGGGCAATATCCTTCATGATAAATTAATTTAATCGAAAATACCTCCCTATTTTAAAGATCAGTCTGTACCAATAATTTTTTATACCTATACCAAACCAGTTGCAACTAAGATTCCAATTACAAACACATTTTGCAGGATCTCAATATTGACGACTTCACCAGTGCTGCTAGTTCCCAATTCACATATAATCCAGCTGGTCACATTATTACCAGCGACCTTAACATTGTCAATAACATTTTCCCGCAAATACGTTATTGACAGTTCACTTAGAAACTCAACATATACCCCCATGACACTTACCAAAGAGGAAATCCTGGATAATCATATGTCTGTTCTACTTTCCTATGGAACTGGATCTTCAATCACTGTATTGGATACTTAAATTACAAAATTGTCCTTAACACAACGGTATATTGCTTGGTCTTCCAAGTGCTCCACAAAACCTCTCACTACGCTATTAACATTAATTTTATCAGTAATCAAAGCCGGGCTTCAAAGTTATTTGGAAACTGCCTATTCTAGAGGTGACGTCAATCAAATTACTAAAAATATCCAAAGATCTTTTAGAGTACATACAGGCTAAGACTCTTTCGTCTTGCAATAGTATTAAAACATTTGACTTTTCTACACTTATTCTTCATTCCAAACTAAGACAAATTGATAGTGTTGATATTGCTTTCATGTTTCATAAAAAATAATGGCCAATATAGATACAAATCAAATCAAATCAAATCAATTGTTATTTATTGTTGATACAATATAAACAAAGTAACACACGCTCTAGTTAGATTGGATGTATTCTAGTGAGTATCTTGTCTTAGGGAGGGGTAGATTCGACTTTGTAAAGAATCCATCCAATTCAAACAAAAATTCTATGAAACTGACATCACCAAGATGATTGATTTCGGGATTGACAACATATTTGTTATGTTTGGAGGACGTGTTTTTCAACAAACCATCAACATTTCTATGGGAACAAATTGTACCCCTCTTCTTGCTGACTAGGTTCCTTTATTCTTATGAGGCTGACTTCATACAGGAACTTCTTAGTAAAGAAGTGAGCAGTATCCTTTAACTTTACTTTCCGCTATATAGATGATGTTCTCAAATAAATAATTCAAAATTTAGTGACTATGTTGAATGCATCTATCCCATTGAACTAGAGATATAAGATGCAGCAGACACAGTTAAGTTCGCCTCATATCTTGACTTACATCTAGAAATTGACAATGAGGGTCAGTTGAAAACAAAACTTTATGACAAAAGAGATGATGTTAGCTTCCCAATTGTGAAATTTCCATTTCTATGTAGCAACATTCAAGCAGCACCTGCATACAGAGTATACATCTCCAAATTGATACGATATTCCAGGGGTTGTATTTCCTATCATAATTTCCTTGATAGACGGTTGCTGCTTACAAGGAAGCTACTAAACCAAGAGTTCCAAATGGTGAAGTTGAAATCATCCCTTCATAAATTTTACAGACGCCATCACAATTAAGTTGACTGTTACGGAATATCCGTTTCAAAGATGATAACAGATATGTTCCTTATGTCATAACTGCAATTCCTGTTCCTTTTTCACAAATATGACCTACCCAAATTATACTATTTACCGAGTTTGTAATAATATGAGCAACACAGCAGGTGCCACATGTAGAGCAGGATCTGCTTACTCTTTCGGAGCACCCATGATCACCCACAGGTTTTGGTGGTGTTGTGTTGCTAAGTCTTTAGATTTCTATTTTTTGTCTTGTATACTATTATTTGTTTGTTTGCCTTTCTTATTTTTAGCCATGGTGTTGTCAGTTTGTTTTCGATCTATGAGTTAGAATGTCCCTCTGGCATCTTTCCCCCTCTTGTATACTTATTTCATCTAAGAATTTGGTGTGTAAACATTTTGCTCTCATTAAGGAGAGAAATCTACCATTTTACAATCTTATAAATTGAGAAATTTATGCCCAACTTAATGTTGCATTTGATAAAAAATTAAAAAAGGTAGATTAACTATTAGATATCAGATTTTAGGAAATGTTGCACACACATAATGCAATCTCCTCAGTAATAAAAACATCACAATGAGACTGGAATCTTAGAACTTTATATTAATCTTCCTTCAATAACCATTTTAATATATCAGAAATAGTAATTAGCTAATCATGTTATATTATTTTTAATTTCAATAACATTAAATACAAAAGAGATTACCATTTGTAAAGGTTTCATTAAAGAAACAAAAACCAGTAAACATACATAATAAATAAAGCAATGCATATTAAATCAATACATTTAACGAGATACAAAATAAAAGAGAAAGGATTTATTAATTATGTTTCAATATACCATTTTATAAAGGGTACCTGTCCATGTTAAATTGTCTTCCCCTCTGTGCGCCTTACATATACTGTAAACTCAGAAATTAGTTTGGCATTTATTATAGCCAATGTTAAAAAAGGCACAATAATGTGATATTAATTATTGTGATTTCAGGAAATAGTGCATATGCATAATTTTACAAAGTTCTAACTATTTTTAAACCTATCCTATCACATTTTTTAAGAAAAAAATAAAACATGGCAAAAGTATCTGATTTTCAAGTAGGGTCGACTCATTTGAACTTTTCAGATCTGTAAAACAAACTCCTTCTTTGCATATTACCTAATGACTTTATCTGATTGATTATCCATTATTGTGAATAAAATGATATTTATAACGAGTTAAATAATCTAATATGAAAATAGGGAGATGTGGTATGATTGCAAATGAGACAACTATCCACCAAAAGTTTAAAGGAAGCAGATGTAACACAATCATACAATCTACTCAAAATTTAAACAGACAGCAAATAACAATACATTACCATTGATAACAGACAATAAAACAAATCTTTAAAAGTAGAACATTTATGTTTTATAACCATACAAGACAATTCTTAAGTTTTTCAAGATTCAACAAGTTTGACAAGGCAAAACAGATTTGAGTAGATGCTGGAAAGTTTAACCTGCCCATACTTTACTACTGAGATTTATTTTTATTTAAATTAAAGTCATCATTCATTAACATTGTATCTTTGTTTCTTCTTCCTCTGGCTTCTGTCTATTTTTAACTATATTCGTCAAGAAAAATTCACCTGAAATATATATATATATTCTTCTTTAGAACAAATTCTATTGACTAAATTTGAATATAAGATGCGGTGTATACATCAAAGGGACAGAACCTATTTACACAAATAACTGTTTTCTGTAAAAAAAATAAGTTGACAACTGTATATGAACTACTCTTTAAACATTTATTGTCATTCAACTATAAACAGAAAAATGTTTTTGACTCCATAGAGTACAATGTACAGAATAAAAGAAATGTGATTACAAAGTCATTGTTAACAAAGTCATCTCACATATTTATGTTATTGATTCAAACTGTAAGTACATATTCAAATCTCTTCATCAGCTGAATTCCAGATAATTTATGTACCCACTTAAAAAGATCCAAGCATGCCCAGAACTTCCTTATAAGATAAATCTACCATCCCTTATATCTAGAGAACATTTCAAAACTAAGTTGAGTTAATCAGTGTAAACCTACCTGCTTTATATGAAGATCTTACTAGAGGCCCACTTGCTGTATATAGGAATCCCATTTTATTACCCATTTCTTCCCATCTTTTAAATCTATCTGGATGGACATATTCCTTCACCTGAAATATAAATAAGAAGATGTGGTATGAGTACAAATGTTTACATTGCTCTGTTGGAAATTTAAATAACAATAATCAATAAGTGATTGAAAAATGCCCAGCTTTTTGTTTGGAAGTACTTGTTCTCCGGAATATGAATGCATGGTCTCAGGAATTCTATTGGTTAATGGGAGTTTAAATTAATGCTTTCAAGTGAATAAATTGTGAATTTTAAATACAAGATTTAATTAATTAATTGACATGTGTTACTGCAAATGAGCTGCCTACCCTACCAGGCAGGGTATTTTTACCCTGGCATTCTTTGTAATTAAATTAATGAATTTTGATTCTCTCATTAACAAGAATTATGAGTTTTTGTTTTCTTGAAATTAAACAAAAATTCCATCAAGAAAATGTTCACATAAAAATGTGTCATATCTATTCTATTCTCCACTTTCTCCCACCCCCCCATTTAACCCTCTGTACTTCCTCTATCAATCCCACATATATAGCATAATTCTGCTTTGAGGTGTCTTTTTTTTTCCAGCGTATACTGCCCTAAAGTTATACAAACCTTAAGATGTCTTTTAGTAGGCTGCATATACTGTCCTAAGGTTAAACAGTCTACATCTATCTTTCTTAAATCTGAAATACAGAATTTATATATTACTATTAATATTATTTATGTTCTTCTTCTAAATGATTCAGATCAGCACACAGATTGGTGGAGCCTGTTTTGCTCAAAATTAAAGAACCTTAGTGAGCACGCTCACATACCCCACGTCCCCACATTGTCATTGGAGAAATTAAATAAGTATAAGAAAAAAAAATTGTATAAGAAAAAATACTGAATAATAATTTCCTGTCAATATACACATCTACATAGTATGTCCTTATTATCTACAAAATTTCATGAAATTCTGTTGTGTGTTTTCAGAGGAGTTGAGATGACAAACTGTTGCAGAAGTACATTGAAGCAAATAAGTTCAAAGGGGCATAACTCCTACAAAAAAAAATTGAATCGTAATTTCCTGTTGATATGCACATCTACATAGTATGTCCTTATTATCTGAAAAGGTTTCGTGAAATTCTGTTGTGTGGTTTGAGAGGAGTTGCGATGACAAACTGTTGCAGTAGTACATTAAAGTAAATAAGTTCAAAGGGGTGTAACTCCTAGAAAAAAAATTGAATCGCAATTTCCCGTCGATATGCACAACTACATAGTATGTCCTTATTATCTTAAAGGTTTCGTGAAATTCTGTTGTGTGGTTTGAGAGGAGTTGTGATGACAAACTGTTGCAGTAGTACATTAAAGTAAATAAGTTCAAAGGGGCGTAACTCCTAGAAAAAAAATTGAATCGCAATTTCCTGTCGATATGCACAACTACATAGTATGTCCTTATTATCTGAAAAGGTTTCGTGAAATTCTATTGTGTGGTTTGAGAGGAGTTGCGATGACAAGAAACAGGACTGACGGACTGACGGACGGACTGACGGACGGACTGACGGACGGACGGACGGACGGACGGACGGACTGACGGACAGGTCAAAAACATTATACCCTCCGCAACCCGTTGCGTGGGGTATAATAAATTGAATACAATGTAAAAGGTTGTTGGTGAAAAAGTGACATTGATATTCTACTAATTTTCACACTTCAAATTTTTCTCTGTTTAGAATGGTTTTCAAGATATTAAACTTTTTTTACATTTTTATCTGTTGTTTTATTTATAGCCATGGAGGCCATGTATGTTGACTGGCTGACAAAAACTCTTCAAACTTTATACTAGATACTCTAAAGATCATTGTCCACAAGTTTGATTGTAATCAGCTCAGTTATTTCAGTCTCAGGATGAGAAGTTTGACAAGAGGCTGTCTGAGTGACAGCAAACCATATTTTGAACATTTATTTGTGTCCTGGCATTTTTCAATATCACAAGAATAATAATTAATAACTAATGAAGCCAAGTGATGGCAGGAGCTCTCCTAGTTTTATTACATTCTTGAAAACCTAGTACAAAATTTTTAGACAGATATATAAATAACACAGAGGAAAACAAGAATGTGTCCCCAGTACACAGATGCCCCATCCGCACTATCATTTTCTATGTTTAATGGACCATGAAAATGGAGGAAAATCTCTAATTTGGCATTAAAATTAGAAAGATCATATCATAGGGAACATGTGTACTTAGTTTTAAGTTGATTGGACTTCAACTTCATCAAAAACTAACTCGACCAAAAACTTTAACCTGGGACGAACGGACAGACGGACGTACAGACCAGAAAACATAATGCCCATAAATGGGGCATAAAAACAGACCCTATAAATTAAATATGATAAGGCAAAAAATAGTCTTGTTATTTGACAAAAAAGTCTACGGTGTCATCACATACAACTTCCATATAAAATTTTACTGACCTTTGTGAAATGATTTTAATATAAAAGGTACCTCACGCATGAAGAACGGGTATGCAATTTTTGCTGTGTACAATTATCATACATGTGTAAAGTTTGGTATTTTTCTTACAATATGCTGAGATTTTTCTTATATGAAAAACAAAATTGGGTTGAAGACAAGATATGAACCTAATGAAAACAATAAGGCCATTCAACTATGTAATGTTAATCATGACAATACTCTTTTCAAAGCCAGTAATAAGTTAACAGAAGAATTATTAAACCAATTCCTTTGTATAACATATTAATATCGATGTTTCATCATCGAATCACAGACACACAGAACACTCATCTTTCTTACCTTCCATAGTTTTATATATCTGGTCTTCTGTCTCTCCAAGTCCCACCATTATAGAGGTTTTTGTCACCATATCAGGTTTATATTTCTTCACATGTTCTAACACACCCATAGATTGCTTGTAATTAGCTCTTGGATCTCGAACCAGCCTACAAGAATGCACATATTAATTTAAAATAGGCCAAATTAAACAAATTCCTAGATTTTATCCCCATCTTATTATCTAAAATTATTTTTTATTTAGCCTAAAATTCTTCATCTTTATATAATTATTAACATTTTGGAAATTGACTAACATATTTTTAAACTTCATTGAACTGCCAACCTTCTTGACACCTTGAGTTCTCTTTTTCTTTTTGGTGCTTTAAGTTGCTCAAGAACCAGTTGTATGTGATGTTTTTTGAGGACAGGTTCTCTTTTAAGTCAGATTGGACCTTCAGGTTTCTTTGACCTTGTAATTTGAAACAAACCATTTCTTTCAATAAAAATTTAGCCAGGAACACTTTTCTTTTCAGTGTTGAGTATTAGCACTGCCAACACAAAAATGTGGGAATAGACAGTCATAGTTAAACGCCAATCAATAGTGGCTGCTTTGTTGTAGGCTGATAATTATACCAGTTACTTTATGTTTATATATTATCTGGTTCCTATATAGGACTTGTTATGTACAATTCCTTATATATGTAGTCAAGTCTTGGGAAATCCTTAACATGGAATACTTAATGTCCTAACAGTTTATATCTTTACCATTGCAGTTCTTCAATAGTTTCTATATTATGAGCATAAACATCTAATCCAGAATCTGTTATAGTCTCTACACAGTTTAAATCTCCTCTAAAGTCAGGTGTCAAACATTCTACAAGTATTGAGGGCTGTCTGAAACATAAAATATACAGTGTGAATCTCCACTAAAGTCTGATGTCAAACATTCTACAAGTATGGAAGGCTGTCTGAAACATAAAATATACAGTGTTAATCTCCACTTAAGTCTGATGTCAAACATTCTACAAGTATGGAGGGCTGTTTGAAACATAAAACAAACAGTGTAAATATCCCTCAAGTCTTATATTAAACATTCTACAAGTATGGAGGGCAGTCTGAAACATAAAATATACAGTGTAAATCTCCACTAAAGTCTGGTGTTAAACATTCTACAAGTATGGAGGCCTGTCTGAAACATTAAACAAACAGTGTGAATCTCCACTAAAGTCTGGTGTTAAACATTCTACAAGTATGGAGGGCTGTCTAAAACATAAAACAAACAGTGTAAATCATCTCTACAAGTATGGAGGGCTGTCTTAAATGTTATACTGTTAACTGATTTATTTTCTTGTACAAATATTTTATGGACCAAGCAAAACTTGTATTAAGAGAATATCTGATTTCCTGGTTTTGCCAAAGTTTGCATGCAAACCTATAATTATTTTAATTCGTTAAAGATTTTAAAAATTCTTTTTCTTACCTATATCCATGTTATTCATGAACAGTAATATTTTGAAGATGTCTAACTATATATTTTCTTTAACAATATATCACCATACCTTTTTTTTAATTCTTTGACAGTTTCTGCAAAATGTGATGCACCACCATCAGGCATATCTGTAAAGGGAGATAAATCATGAAAAATAATATAAAATCAATCAATCAATCAAGTTCAAATAGGACTGAGTGTGTTCAATTTTTATACTTCTGGTAAATGTACAGCAAAAGTGGTCTCAAAATTTCTCAAATTCTTCAAAACTAGAAATACCATTGATGATACCATAACATAGTGTGGTAATGATGTTTGGAAACTTTGCATATATCCTGTATAAATGCTCATTTAGCTTAAACTTTTACATGAATACAGTAGCTTGCTGATGACATTAAAATATCCAGTGTCATCATCCAAGATTCTTTTCAGTAAAAAGCAAAATAACTTAAAGGAAAATTCAAAACCGAAAGTCTCTTATCAAATGGTAAAATCAAAAGCTCAAACACATGTTACATTTTTAACAGAAGTTCCCTTTATACAACTGTCTTCTGTCTTCTTATAAGTTTGTTTTGTTTAAAAATATTGTTTTATAATTTGCTTGTGTACAATGAATACAGGAAAGTTGAAATTATTTATTGCTATATATCTTAAACATTTACATATGATAATATATATTAATAATTTGGATCTCATATGATTGTTCTTGATTTCATAATTATGGCTATATAGCAACTTTTGTTTTGTGTGTCTGTCTGGTTTCTTAATCATTGATATTAGACATTGGGAATTTGTCACCATTTTGTTTGGGAATTTTATTGATGACATCTGATGATTTTTATTTTTGACTTATTTGTGTTGTTTTATTGCTGTCCATAGATGTTTAATCAATATAAAATATACTGCTCTTATAAGTAAGTACATAGGTTGTATACCCACCATCTCTGTCTACAGAAGTTAAGACGACATAATCCAGTCCCCATGACACTATCGCCTTGGCTGTATTGACAGGCTCCATTGGATCTGGAGGGGGCGGACTCTTCGCTGTCTTTACAGAACAGAAACGACATCCTCTTGTACAGGTATCTCCTAATACCTAATAACAATAAAAGTATCATGGAGAAGTATAAAATCAATATCTAACATAACGATAACTTAAAAATAAAAAATCTACAAAATCACAAAAATTTGGTTGAGAAATAAATTTACATTTAGTACTTCTTTTTCGAATGTTATTTGAACAATCAAGGGTGAAAACTGACTGATATTTGAGTCTAAGATACATGATATTTTTATAAGTTGTTATTGATTTTGAACTAGCTTTTGGACACTGCAAGTACTTTCAGATATGAACTTTGTGTCTTTAATATTTATGTAAGTTGTTTTTGTGATGATTTGAATTGATCTAATGAGATGAGCTCTTTTCAACTGATTTTTATAATTTGCTTTTATGTTATACTGTTACAACACTGTAATAGGTTAGAAGGAGAGTGTCTGTTCCAAGTCAGGGGCTTTTTATTCAGTGGCTGTAGTTTCAGAGGTGTAGCGCTGAATTTTCTATTGGTACGGCAGAATGTATGATTCGCGAAGCGAATCATCCCGCCTCGTAGAGGCGGTATTTCGGCAGGGGGTCCGGGGGCCGCTTAAGGCCCCCGGAAACTTTTTGATAAATGGTGCAAAATCCTGCATTCTGACCCTCTCCTGACACTTATATTTCATTCTTGAAAACCCTATTTTGTCAGCAATAGTTTTACCTACGACACATTTTTTTTCAAAGTTTACTTCAAAAAAAAAATAAAAATAGTAAAAATTCGAATATTTTTATTTCCCAAATTATAGAGCCCATAAAGGGCATACAATTATATACACTTGACTGACTTATTGGTAATCACAACAATTAAAATCACAGTGTACATGTGTCAGTATATTAGCATTTGTCGGAATCAGAGCCAAAATAGTATATATATTGGATAACATTTTTTTTTACATTATATAACACAGCCATTCCAAAATCATTTATTTGACATCAGTTAGTGTCAATATTCATACCCGATCATCATCTCCTTGAAATAATAATAGTCACCAAAAATAACAACACCATTTTAATTTTTCTTGGGTCAAGAGCCATAAAAATTTAGAAGATTATTGAAGCATTTAGAATTATAAAAATTGTTAACAATTTATTGAAATAAATATTCCCAAAGTGGGTATTCTAACAAACTTGAAATTAAGCTCATCTTCAACTTTACCAAGTGAGCAATTTAAACAAAGACGCTCAGATCTTTCTATATGTTTTTTTTTAAATGTCTGTCTCACTTTTAAAGAATGAATGCTTATTTCCGTTTTAAAAAACCTGAAGTTTTAAAATCTGCCTTTTTTAAAACATTTTTTTTATAGAAAAAAAAGAACTTTACTCCCCTTTTTCTAAGAAATTGTTTGAAGTGTCCTTCAGTCTATTCCAAAATGTCGACTAACTTTCCTATATTTTTTTTTTTAAAAACTTACACAAAGAAGCAAGTGATTAGTCCACATTTGGTAACTTAATCTCTATTGGAATATAATCTATATTAGAGTCAGTATCATGTTTTTACATAAGAAATACGTAATTGTTTACAAGGTATGATTGCATCAAATAATAATCCTTCTTTCAAACCTCACAGTCGTAAACAATGTTTTAAAATATTGATCAAGTAATAGGAAAATAAATAGGAAAATCAGCTAGCAAGCTCTCCCACAGCAATGTTACTGGACTTTCTGTTCACAAGCATCTCTAAAGCTTAAAACATGCTTTTAAAAATGTGTTTTTTTATTCATCTATTATGTTTGAATATACCACGAAATGTAAATGTGATTGAAAAATATAAGAAACGTGAAATGTGTCAAAAAAGGACAATTAGTCAACTGGTTAGAAATAGGTGGAAAATCTTATTCAAAATTAATAGTTTCACTTTTTGTCGGACATCTTGCTAGGCCGGGGCTTGGCATGCTCTTCCTGGGAAAGTTTTAGAGAAAAAAAATGCGTGCAATTCTGTAACAGTATACTGGATGCAGGACAATTTACAACTTCAATCATAGACGATCAAATTTTCGCTAAACAAAGTCACAGGGTTTTCCGTAAAATGAACTATGATCAGATTGAGGACGATGAACAGATTATCAAAACTCCATGTGCAAAAAGTAAGACTGAGAAATAAAAGGACAAATGTCCAAACAACTTATTTGAATAAGGCTTGCAAGGTTTACGTACACAAAAAAAATCAAAGTCAAAGGAGATTTTGTGACAAATGAAACCAAGATTTTTGTAGAAAATACACAGACTTTAGAAATGAGTTTTTTTGTTAAAGAATTTTAAACATATCTTACTCACTTGTTTTTCTATGATGTGCTAGCGTTTATTGTTTACAAAAAGTCTTAAACAATCTATAAATTCCTTTAAAAAAAATTGCTTATCGAGTCATTAAAGTCAACCTAGAAAGCGTGACTATAGTACCTTAGTCCTATATATATATTGGTCCATATTTATATTTGTTTTAACCATTTTATCTAGATTTATAAAAATGTTTTTAATGAAATCATTGCTAGTCATGTGTGCAACACTAATGGATTGCCAAATATGAGAGTACGTAACAAGAAAACTTAAAGTCTTTCTACTTGTACTCTCATATTTGGAAATCCAGTGCAGATAGGATAGACGGGGTGCAATGCTAGCAATGATTTAATCGAAGGCTGTGGATTTTCTATAAAATTTCCATATGTTTAGCATTATAATATCAACACAAAGTTACATATGACTTAATTAATACAAAAATTTAAGCAAAAATAATTTAGAATTCTCCAAAAGTGTTGTATCTGCTTTCTTTAAATACAAATTCCCTAGCCACATCATGTATGTTCAGTCCATCAGTTTTGTCTTTGTGCACATTAAGAAACATTAAACTGTTCAATCTCTCCTGTTTCATCGTAGAACGCAGGTAGCTTTTCATTCGACGAAGGGAGCTAAAAGATCGCTCACTTGTTGCGTTCGTTGCTGGCATCACAAGAACAAGCTTGATCAACTTAACGACTTCATTTAACCACACTTTTTCTCCCTTTGACAGTGTTTTGACATATTTCACAATGTCAGCAAAATTAGCATCCTCTCTTTTACAGTCAGACTCAAAGTTGGCAGAAATCATCCTTAATTGGCATCTCAAATTATCTTCTTGGAAGTCATCCCCGTAAAATGTCGTAACGGCATGCAATTCACCCTCAAATTCGTCACCTCTTATGCACTTGATTCTGCATTGACGTACATGTCAAAGTCAGGTGTGTCAAACCGATCTGTAATAGAATTTACCATGTGATCTATTGCTAGTAAATATATCTGCCGGAAATACCCTTCTGGTGTTTCATGGTAATATGGTTCCGCATTCCCGGTCTCCAACCTAGCAGGCATCCTTTTGTGTCTAGGAAGACATGGCTTATCCACACCTCTCTGCTCGGCAAAGGTAATGACTTTCTGCCAAAATAGACTGAATGCCTCTTCAGTCCTCATTAAGGAAATTGCCTTTACAGTCTTAAGGGCCATTACCTTCCCCTCCGCAGCGGATAAATCCTTGGTCTGAAGGCCTGCGCTTAGATTGTCTGCGTTTCTAAGAAGACATTCCCCCAGACTCAGCCCGAAGAAGAAGTCAAATCTTTGCATATGTGCATCGACGCCCCTTACTCTCGCCTTCATATCAGTGTCCTTAAGTTTCTCTAGTGACCATTCCCATAACTTTTTTAAAGACTCATAGTTGTTAATAATCGCGATCATAGCATCTGCTTTGACGGTCCATCTGGTTGGACACAGAACTCGTATCCCAGCATACATGTAATCATCTTCAGACTCGTACATTGCAGTTTTTCTTATTTTTTCGAGCTTGGTGTCACGTTGGGGAGACTTCTTTACCAGCTTGGTTATTTCCTGGGTTGTATCCAAAGCATCGCACATAATCTTTACTCTTTTGATACTGTCAGAGCATGCTAAATTTAGGCGATGGCCATGACAGTGATTATACAGGGCTTTTGGTTGCTGGTCTTTTATTCTCTTCTGAACCCCGGTTTTCTGCCCTGACATAGCGCTGGCTCCATCGTATGTCTGGCCACGACACTGAGATAGACTTATATTAAGTCTCAAAAGAACGTCTTGAATTGAATCAGAAATTGTTTTAGCGCCAGTGTCATCTATCTGGTATAACCCTATGAAATCCTCTTGAACTTCTAACAGCTCATCTATCCATCTGATGCATATTACTAATTGTTCTCTATTGCTTACATCTGTGGTCTCATCTGCCATCAAAGCATAATACAATGAGTTACGAATGTCCTCGGAAATACCTCTAACAAGAATTTGAGACATTATCTTAAGCAATTCGTTTTGTATTTCTGGTGAAGTGTACTTCTCACTTTTTCGCAATAACCATTCTCTAAAATTTTGGTTGTCTTCACATCTAAGTACATTCAGTTGATTGAAATTAGAGTCCGAGTCATCAGCTCTCCCTCTTAACGGTAAGCCTTGTCTACCTAGAAATTTCAGATTTGATATGATGGTCAGAAGACAAGACCTATTTTTTTCCCTCAAATCACTGACCTGTGCTGTAATAGCAATACTGATATCTTTATTTGATTTGTCTAAATTCAATCTTTGTACAGACTCTAAGTGACAATCTGATTGTTCGTGTTTCATAAAACCCCTATTAGCATCGTTCCAATTGGTATATCCTGTTGCTATGAATGTTTGGCTATTTTTTGATGATGTAGCAAGACCTCTTCTGGAAGCAGTTTGGCATAAATGACAGTAAGCTTTATCTAGGGTTTCATCATAATGAATCCATTTAAACTTATGAAACCAGGTCGGTTGAAAAGATCTGTACTCAATTGTCTTTTTTCCAAAAGGTCTTTTCGGAAATTTAAAGTTTCTGGGCTGGTTAGGTTGTTGATTTTCTAACGAGTCTTGATTTCTTCGAGAATCTAGTATTTCATGCATAGTCGGGATAGTAGCTGATTCAACCTACAACATAATGAAAAAGAAATGACAAATGTGGGTACAAGCAGTATTACATGTTGCAGGAAAACATATGTGGCTATGGTATAACATTATTTTTGTTGCATGTATAGCAATATTAGTATATATACAAAAGCCTCAATGAGCGGAAATGGCTGCACAAAAATTGTATTTGTAAAGTTCCACATTCTAGTAGGCGACTGTTGATACCAGAGAACAAACTGATCAGTCAGAAAAAATTAAGTTAGTTTCATTATTTGCTATGCATAAATATAAATCTGTAAATTATACGAAATACTTAGGATTTCGACCTATGGTATCGCCTTATATTACCTTAGTCGTATTTGACATTCTGTGTATGACAAACTTTTGATTTTTTTTATCATCAATGCTCTCACACTAAGTGTACTTAATTTGGCCTTAAATACAATTATTTTAATTCTACCGTCACTGATGAATATTGCCTTGGTTAGTTTAATTGCTCAAAGACAATACAGCGAGAGTTTGACTTATGAAGGAAAACTTGGTCCTTCACTTTTTGGGTATTAATAATTTTTGGGTTTTAATAATTACAATTAATTCAGCGCCTGGTGCAGTAGTCGAAGACGTCCTGTGCTCATCAGTTAAGTAAGTAAATGGCTCCCTCTTTTCTGTCGTATTTTCGTCTGACTGCGTTTTCCCCTTTTCTGGTGCATTTTCGTCTGACTGCGGTTTCCCCTTTTCTGGTGCATTTTCGTCTGACTGAACGGTTCCAGGTTTTGTCCGTTTTGGCTACAACAAATATTTATATACATCTTTAAATAAAGTTGGTTGACAAAAACATTCAAAATATGACAAGACCCATAAGTCCAAACGAGCAAAGGTAATTCCATGAGCATATCAACACTCCATAGATGAGCCAACCAGAATTAGTCTAGACAAAAAGTTGCAATCTTAGAAGATATTTAAGTGTTGCATGGTTTCATTTAAATTCCTGATAAAATATGAATGATAGAATAACACAAATAAACTTGAACGCGTACACCTAGGTTGATATAAGAATTAACAAAACATTTTCTCAGTCAAACAGAAAGACCTACCCTAAGTTCACCTTAGCAATACTTAATACGCTAAAGTTTCACTGAAACACTTATTGCGAAATAGGAGAAATTAACATAAATCATATAAATACACAACATCACGTTTATTTTGCAAATAACCATAACTAAAACTTTGTTAGTAAACTTACCGCGAAGTAATCTGTCAAATTTCCTGTACGTTTCTTGTTCTTTTCTGCGAGAGTTTTATTTTCAGGGTTACTTGTTCCTAAATAAAGTATAACATTGAAGTTGATCATGAGGTTTGATTGCCAATGAGACGTGCAGCTATGTATTAGAGACCACTTTTAAGTTTACACATACATTACTAATTATAGGTCACAGTGCCGGCGCAGGACGTTTGAGCATTTCCATAGGACATTTGCGCCTTTTGTATAGGACATCTGCTCTTCTACATTATTGTCTTGATGGTTTAAAGTTAAATAGTCATTACATACAAAAAAATCACATCTCTATATCCAAAACTGAGGTAAATGTACAGCTATAATTGTTTTCTGAGACAAGTTCCTGCGTATAACTATTATATTGTAGTGAGACAAATCAGTATACTCTGGTTATTATATCGATATTTGCATATTACAGTTACATGTATATTTATAATGTTCATCCATTTGTATGTCTTTCTATTCTACTTAATAACAATAGTGCAGTGCAAGTTATAGTGGACACTCCTCTGTACTAATTCGATTTTCATTTAAGATGGAATTTGAATAAACTCATCATACCAGGACTAAATTTTGTATATACGCCAGACGCGCGTTTCGTCTACAAAAGACTCATCAGTGACGGTCGAATCTTTTTGAGTTTGCATTTATATTTTTCCGCGAAACGAGAGAGCAAGGACCGATAATTATGCATGGGAGATTGCAATCTTTCTTCAGATATTCTACTGCATGTGTTCACACAATTTTTTGTACGTGTGCATAGATATTAAATATTTTTTACTTAAAATAAAAAAATATTTGATGAGTATTTATTGAAGAAACCAATTCATAACAAGCGATAAGGAATGCTGGTTTGCACTCGGTGATGTCGGCGTATTTATCATGTTTATAGATCGGTAAAAAAACGAACACGACAGTTACGTAATTGAGATCTAGGCGACAGCAATACACCGGAATGCCCTCACAATTATCCTCTGTAAAGATTGAGATGGACAAAACAAAAAGACGGTCGAACATTTGGGGAAAAACCTTATATTTGATACTTACTAAGGCAAATAGATACGAAATGATTTGGAGTAAATGGACCATTAGGTAGACCACCATCAACAGACCACAGGATATAAATTGGTTGATCAGACGATAGTACACAATCTCTCGGATTAAACTGTTGATGGAATATATATCTGTATGGAAATCCCGTCTGAAAAAAGGAAACAAATATAACAAAGAAGGTTGAAAAGGTGAAAAAAGTTATATGTGTATACATGCTACCGCTTGGTAATCCCGTGCATCTGATATTATTATATGAGTCATGACGATTGCTCAAAAAGCAGAACGTAAATGTTATATGATTTTTTTCTAGTTTATATTTCTTTTGTCTAGTATATTATATGTGTGTATCCAGGAACATTCATGTATTATACAAACTAATTAACACGAAAGCCATTCTCAAACATTAGTAAAAACGAATACTGTATAGTTCACACATCGTTGTCGAGACAGTGGAATTTTATGCAACTATCATGCAAGGGAGATGTTTATCAATCTATATAAAACCAGGTTAAATCCACCATTTCTAAAATGTCTGTATCAATTCAGGAATATGACAGTTGTTATCCATTCGTTTGATGTGTTTGAGCTTATTTATTTTGTCATTCGATTACGGATTTCCCTTTCAGTATTTTTGTGATTTTACTTTTTAGACTTACATTACTAGGATATACAGAATAAACTGGTCTTTTGAGTACACTTGCCAGGGCTGCAATGTGAATCAAACTACTCCACTTAGGTCTAGGAATAATGCAGCAAGTTTCCAGTGCTTCATGGCTTATTGATGATTCTCTGAAATTGTGTCCAGTTAATATTATCTCAAGTTATGGCAATATGCATAGTTAACTTATTTTTTGCACTTAAACCTTTTTAAATTTCAAAAGCTGTCTATAGATTTTTATAAAAAAAAAAATATCATTTATGTCTGTCTGTCTGTCTGTCTGTCTGTCTGTCTGTCTGTCTGTCTGTCTGTCTGTCTGTCTGTCGGTCTGTCGGTCGGTCTGTCTGTCTGTCGGTCGGTCGGTCGGTCTGTCTGTCTGTCGGTCTGTCTGTCGGTCTGTCGGTCGGTCGGTCGGTCGGTCGGTCGGTCGATCGGTTGGTCTGTCGGTAGGTCTGTCGGAAACATGTACAAAATATCACATGTCGATAATCCAACACACTCATAATACGTCTATGTTAAAATTAAGGAATCTATTGAAAAGTACCTGTCATTTGTCGAAGTTAGAACATTTTCAGCTGATCCAGTAAGAGACATCCCAAATTCACCATCATTACCAAAGGCATCTAGATTAGCGTAGAAACTTGCATTCACGTAAAGTTCAGCTGCACACAAATATCGCAAATCGCTGGCTAATGTTTCATTATCTATATATATAAAAAAAAAAAAAAAAAAATATTTATAGAAATATGGATAAAGTTGGTTTCATTTATTAAATGCAGAAAACACGTTTCAGGAAAAAGTTGGTTATGGGAAGGAAATGCAGAGTTGGATGTGTTTTGAGAATAAAATAGAACAAAATGTTCATATAGCGTTAAGTTACTTCGTTGTATTAATCAAGCCATAAAACAGAGACTAAGAAATGATGATGAGTCAAAGAGGCCATAGCTGGTCTATGATTATGTTCCTTTATTCTTAAAGAAACAGGCAAGGGTGGCTCATCGACTATAAGACTGCTGGATTAACTTTTACGGCGTATATTCATAAAGTGTGCTTTCAGATTTAAGCGCTACGGAACGCTTACTTTCAGCTCTTTTTTTCACTACCACCCATTACGACAAATATATATCTTCACGGAACTTTTGCGTATTTGGTCTTTTTTCAATAAAAATGATTTTACAAAGCGTTTAAAAACTGTTTTTAATTAGTTTTTATCGTTTTGTTAAATGACGATAAATTCGTTAATTTTCCTATCAGAAGAGAATTACAAGATAAAATTACCGTCATTCTTTTTTCCGTGTGATTTGTTTAAAAGAATAATTTAAACAGCGGAGTTGAGGATGTGCTGTGCTCTGCTAATGTGCTTATATTCATGCATTTTACGTTTAAATTTTCCCGAATGATTTATAGTTGTATAGTGCTAAGAAATGAGTGTAAAGTGTGTTTGAATATAAAAAAAATATGATGATCATGTGATTGATAATGCGACAACTCTCCACAAGAGACCAAATAACACAGAAATTTACTGTTCTAGGTCACCGTACGGAACAAATCCCATGCCGCATAGCCAGCTATAAAAGGCCCAAAATGATAATTCAAACTAGAAAACTAACTAAAGACTAATTTATGACAAAAAATGTACAAATAACAATCGACAATCACTGAATTGCAGGCACCTACATCATACAGAATGTTGCGAGTTAAATTAGTTTATATTCCCATCGTACCTGGTGACTAGAAACAGAAACATATGCAGTTTAAGGGGACAATCAAATCATATTGAAAAGGAAGGCTGGCAAATTTTGGATATGTAATAATATTCTTCACTTGCCTACATTGAGGTAAAACAAATCATTCATGTCTAATCACATATAAATATAAACATTCTGACCCCAAACATTCAATACTTCAAAAGAAAATTTGTTCGTTTCGCTGGTCTGCCGCAATTAAAAAAGTATATTATCGCCTACTGAGTTCAGTTCTATGATTGAATATCTAAACTCAAGTTGATATATGCATAAAACAAAAGTTACGATAGATATGACTAGTTGATTTCGAGGGGAGAGGCAGTTTTTGTGTCAATAATTTGTGGAGGGGCAGAACAGAAATAGCCTGCCTCTGAACACAGTGAAATGCAAGCCCCCCCCCCCCCCCCCCTAATCAATGTTTACTTATAATATGCATTATTACCTGTAATACACTGGGAAGCTGCATTATAAAGGCAATTGCCATCGCCCTTCGTCTTCACTGCTATAAATCGTTGGTTTGTCTCTATTGCAGGTAGGTCGGCCGGAATCAAGATTTCGGACAACTCATCTATTATAATTGTTTCATGTTTACTTTGTTGTGTGGGCAAAGTGACTATTTTTGTGGCAAATAATTGCCTAACAAAGTTTACGTCTCCATTGGAAATTGCTAACTTTAGTTCTTCCATATGTAGTATTTTTACAAGTCATTCATTTTAACTAATATTGTGAAATCTGTATAGATCTACCCTAGATGATGCTACATATTTGTGATGCTATGCTCGTTTATAACCATGATTTATCAAAATCTTTTGCGAGATTAGGTTAATTAGGTTAATTACCCGGGATTAGTTATAAGTAAAACGATGCCGTTCTTTAATTAATACCGGGTCATGGTCGATTACTCGTACAACGCATATACCAGTCATGCGAGTTGTCGAACGTTACCCGGTATCGATAAATGTACACTATACTGCATACCGTAACAGTATAATTTTTTTATTTTCTGTAAAAAACAAACTTGCTTTCTTTATTGCAGTGCAAAAACCTTGTTTTTTGTTTTTTTTAATATGAATTCTAGGTACGGCATGCCGTACCAACGATAATTATTGGTACGGCGCCTGCCGTACCTGCCGTACCGGTCGCTACGCCCCTGAGTTTGTTGCTGTATATCATATATGTTTAAATATTGTTTTTGTTCATAAATCAGGCTGTTAGTTTTCTTGTTTTTAATCTTTTACATTTGTCATTTTGAGTATTTTATACATGCAGCTTGCTATACAGTATAGGTTTTGCTCATTGTTGATAGCAGTATAGTATGGCATTTGGTCTCAGGTGAATAGCTGTCTCAATGCCAATCATAACAAATCTTACTCCATACTAGTGTCTCCTGATTCCCTTGTAGCACAGTTTTTTTCTTGAACAGCCTTGACAAAGTGTACATAAAAACATTGTTTATATTGTTATCAGGTGCTTTGTTGAACTAATATCAAGTTATTAACAAATTTTGTTTGTTGCAGTAGAAAACATTTTGTTTGTTGCAGTAGAAAACATTTTGTTTGTTGCAGTAGAAAACATTTTGTTTGTTGCAGTAGAAAACATAATAGTGTACCATTATAGTAGCCGTAGCAGTACCGTTGTCACCACCTCCCCAACATTCTCCTATATTGGGACACTTTGCTTCTTCGCAAACCTAAAATAAAACATCAATACATTAATTCAGTCATTTATACTGGAACTTCAATATCACAACAATCAAGGGAATTAATTCAGTTTCAAGAAAATATCAATAACTTGTTTGTCTATACCGAAAATATTTATTATTAATATAAAAGCAATCTTAATGTAAACAATTTTTAAATAGCTAAAATGTGTAGTCAATTTAATTGACATGTCTTGAGTGTTGTAATTCAATTTCTGGAATTAATTCACAAATTTTGGAAAATACAATATAATCGAAAATAAAACAACAGATTCCCAAAATACACCATTAATGAGATAATATACAAATTTAAATGGAACATTTTAAGAAAGAACCTTCAGTTTGAGTGTTTTCATTTTTAATATGTCTTGCTTAGGCCCCAAATTAATTATTCCTGAAGTTTCATAGAATTTTATTTTATCTTAAATTTATACATTTTTTAAAAGCTCTAAAGTACTTTGTATTGCATTACAATAGGAATAACAGCACCATAGTTAAAGGTCACAAATAACTGTTTTATCTTCAACTGATGTAAAATAATACTTAAAAGAAAACTTCACCCTATCACATGACATTGATACTTACAGTGTGTAAGTTTAGTTGTCTGAGGTCAGAGGTCAGTTTGTGGTAGTTTTTACCGATTGGGATTTTTGTTTTCAGCCATGGTGGTAACCGCAATCTGAAATAAAAGGTTTTGGAATAATTTATAACTGTCTATGGACACAAATGTAACATTAATTTGAAAAGTTGCAATTGGCTCATTGTTAAAAGCTGCACATGTGATCAAATGGTAGTAATCTATTTTTCCTTTACATCCATGTCATTTGGTCTCATGTTGTTATTTTATTGCATATCATACCACAACTCCTTAAGTTAAAACTAAATCAATATTGAATTCAGTTCCTTTTTTTACCTTTTCACTACTTCTAATTTAAGAAATTAACATTGATCAGCTTTTTCTTCAAGCTGAAGGGTCAATTGAAATTTAAAAGCTGCACAAAACAATTCTATATCTTTTCTTTTTCTATATTGATACATGTAGTGTCTAACAGATTCAGACTTTTTAATATAAATCTCCTAAAGTATAGTTATATACAATGACCGATAGTTTTGTTTACCGTTCTCCTTTTTTCCTTTTGATATTTTCTGGTTGCTCCTCCAGACTATCTTGTATAAACTCTCCCAAATCTGGACCATTGGCTATCTTGTCTTTCTTATCCTGAGTAAGACTAGAATATTCTCTACTGTCAACAAGGGAATATTTCCCATCCTTTATATCACTATGGTTACGGAGATCACTACTAAGAACAGAGTACTGTCTATAGGTCAAGTTTTTGTTGTATTCTCTTATCTGAAATGAAAAGTAAATAACTATGCTAAATCGCTATGGAAACAGGTTTATGTTTTAGTTGTAATATACCATGTAAGCTCAAACAGGTATCAGTTTCGTTCGCCCTGGGTCTGTTCACCCTAGATAAATTCTGTTAGCAGTAGTATGAGTAGGGTCATCCTCCTACTTTTATTCAAAAATATCAATATCAGAGAATTTATTATGTCTGTTAATATTTAGGGTATTAAAGTTTAATAAACTTTATCATATATTAACATGGAGTAAAAGTTCTAGAAATTCATGAAAACAAAGGCAAACAGGTTTTACAGCAAACAGATACTATGACATACATTTATTACAGCTGACCAAGTATCAACTATTAAAGGGAAGCAATCCTGTCACACTATTTTCAGGATCACTTAATAATAATATGTTCAATGAATATATACATGATATAGTTCTTTGCCAGACATGAAACAGAAAGAGGAAGGAACTGTGAAACATTAAACAATAATGCCTCAGTCACACTAGTCCACGATCACACCACACTCTCCTTGATCTAAAATAAATTCAGATCGTGGTGAAGTTTGTGTATGAGCGGCATGCAAATGCAGATTTTTGTTGTTTTCACGATGCTACTATGTCCTCATCATTACACTTCTACAGCAATCCCACTATGATAATACTACCTTCTCACCATGCTCATTCTGGACGTCACTATGAATATCACTACGCTCATCACTTTCTCACTACGTTGATACCACGATTTATCCAATTGCAACACGATTTTACCAGGGCCTAAATTAATGTATTGTTTGTTTCCCCAATCCCGACCCTTCCATGCCAGGTGTGGGTAGAAAGGTAGGGAAATAATTTTTCCAAAAAGCTGGAACAATATCAGTCCATCTGGCAAGTCTGAAAATTGGAAATGAATAAAACAATTTTTTTTTTATTTAGTTTTGACAATAAAATTCGGACCATTTTTGCAGGGTCAGTCGGGATTGGGAAAACAAACAATATTTTATTTTAGGCCCAGTTAAGACAGTTGTTATCATGGATATCCATTCGTTTCATGTGCTTGATCTTTTGATTTTGCAATTTAATTAGGGACTTTCCGTTTGGAATTTTCCTCAGAAATCAGTATTTTTGTGATTTGATTTTTGACCACGCTTCTTCTGCAATTATAGCATGCACTTACCACAATCATTCTACTATCTTACAATGTTCATACCACGATCTAACTACACTCTCAGCAAAAACATCAACATCATGTTTCATATAAATACTGTTCCATTCTATCTAATTGTCATTTATAAACATGATAAACACGTAGACTTCTCGAAAACAACACAGACAAGCCACCAAAATCTATTAGAACTCGTTGGCATGGTGGTAGGGGTAGAGGTACATGTAGACTGTAGAGGGGCCTGTGATACAAATCCTGATCCATTAGAGATGTCAGATCAACCAATCCAACCTGAATCACAACGTATTGCTGATTCATCAAGATCAAATGAAGATATTTTATTAAACAAAAGTGGGAAAGATACAGATGTGTCAAGCATGGTTGAGTTGTTCGAAATAAGGAACATGTGGTCCAAATTACATACAGACAAACAAAAAAATATATTATACATGTATGTGACAATGACAATGAGCACTATTAGAACTTGAAATGGTCGCAGCATGAATGTAGTCAGGCCTTAAGACGAGCCTAATCAGGACAGAATGAGTGTAATGGTATTGTACAATGGTCTTGAAAAGCATAGTATGAATGTGATATACTTGTAGTGGAAGCGTTGTTGGGTCGAGGGGAGAACATGATGGTTGTAGTGAGGTCGTAGTTACGTTACTGTGAGATAGAAAAGCAATCTCTCGATTAGAATCACACTTTCGCTACGCTCTCCCTAAGCTGGTATATCTTATTACCACGACCTGACTGTGCTCTCTTTACACTTCTTCTATGACCTGATTTCGCTACAACCACAACACATTGTTTTGAACATGTTCAAAGTTGGCCACATGCACTCATCACGATCATGAAGACCTCACCACTACTGTACCACTGAGATCTACATAATCACACTATGATTGTCAAAATTAGCATTTTGTTCAGAGATTGTAGTGCGATTTTGGCTTAGTGTGACTGCGGTATAAAGTAAAAGTAATGATGACAATGATGGGGTACAGATGATGGATGATAGCTCTACTTTCATGACTTTTTTCAGTCTATAAACATGGTATAAAATTCTCATAGAAGTGATATAACAGACCTATAAATGTATGAAAACAAAGATTTTCTGAGTTTGCTTACAGCTATAAGTAGTGGTTTCTTTAGTCTTGATGCAAAAGAAATGAAACCAGACTTTGTTTTGGTAGCCATTTTAGGTCATTGACATTGAACTGTCAATGTTTTGTGCGTTTGTAACTACACTTTGGACATCCTTGGGACAAAATCTTTAAAACAGATCTTCGTCACTCGCAGTTAAAAGTGACCATAAAATTTACAGAAGAGAGAACAGTAGGTCGAAAAAAAGTTACGCAATGTCCTTCACGTCCAACTTCCGGTTAAAATTATAATTTCCGGAACGTTGACGGTACGAGACAACAAAGCCAAGAAAGATTCAGACAGTTGTTGTATCTGTTGTTGTTAAATGTAAGTATTTGTTACTAATATTTTGATACAGCATGATTGATTCATGATGCAGGCATGTCCTGTTTAAGAGATTGAAGTCCAAGAAGTTTTGAAATAAAAGACCCAAGAATTTTTCTATTCTTTATATGAAAACTGTATTAACTATAAAGATACTAAAAATATCATTGCTCTACTATTTATCTTTATACACATTTTTCAAAGAGGAGGTGGATTCTGCTTCTGCTTCTGCCAGGTAATGGCCACAATCAACGGACTGATTATTCTGCCATGGTTTGGTGCGCATATTCGACCACCCCCCTCCCCCCAAAATTTTAGAAATTTAATTCAGCTTTGTCATCGAGGCTTTAAAGGATCATAGGATTGTCCTTTACCGTCCGGTGTCAAGAGGTCATTTTACACTATGTTAGCTTTAAATTGAGATTGTAAAAACATCTTTACCATGTTTCGTCAGAGGTCTCCAATACTTAATGGTAACTGTATTTTAGCAAAAAAATAATGTGATGCGTCAAAATCAGTTGATTTTTTTTTATTGTTTGAAAGAAAGTGTACATTTCATTGTAATGCACAAAGATGACCGTTAATGTCATTTGTCAAGATTGTTAATTTGTTTATAAAAAATTGTCATAAAGGTACCCCTATACAAATCCGGGGCATTAAGTGATATTCATGTTTGTCCGTCTGTTCTTGTACTTGCACTGTTTGCCTGTTGTCCATTAGTAACAATTTGGTTTCTGACTGATAAAGTAATGCTTGGGCACTTGTGTGACTTGATAGCGAATCTTTAGACATTTTAAAGAATGAAAAGGAATAAGAAGTCTGGACTTAAAATTTATGATTTATAACTTCGAAAAACTTCTTGGTTTTGTTTAATTTCTCATAACTGAAAAAAGTGTAATGGAATCTTGAGAAATTTACAGTTTTCAGTCATTAAAATCATTTCAAATAAAATATAAATAAACTGCTACATAACCATTATAACATCAGTCAGGGGTACTACATGTACTTGTACAAGTTATTTTTATTTACTTGAAGAAGTAAAATTTTCTCCCCTTAATTTTCTAAAAAATTTACTTGTATAAGTAAATTTTTCTTACAATCCCACAAAAGTCCTCAAGTTTTGAGATGTTAAATCATGCCTTTAATGATTTTTCCTAGGTTTGCTCAATTTTTTTTATTAGAGTTTAATGTTTCATCTCATTAATTCAACAAAGAAACTGATTGTCAAAGATCTTAAGTATTTGCACAAGGCCTTCAAAAATTGCTCCATGGGGGCTTGTAAATGAGCAGTGTTCTGAAGATAACAGACAAATGGGATTTTCATTGTCCATGAAATTACACTTAAATGATAAGTAAAGACATCTTCAAAGGGCAAAGAAATCATAAGAATTCAATAAAAGAAGATAGGATGACTTTTTTACCTATACAAGTAAAAAATCTGAATGTCTAAGGGACATAACTCAGCCAATACTTTTTTTTACCTATACAAATAAATAAAATTCACTTGTATAAGTATCCTACAAATTTACTGATATAAGTATATTACTATTACTTCTTCAAGTAGTTAAAAATAACTTGTACAAGTAGTACCCCTGACTGAACATTAATCATTCTAAACGTTTTAAACGTTAATAAATTACAAGTATATGAATTGAAAGTATCATTACAAATTCTGTTGATGCCATGAATCAATAGAATTGAGAAATTGGAAATGGGGATTATGTCAAAGAGATAACAACCTGACCGAAAGGAGATAACAGCTGTAAGCCACCAATGGGTTTACAATGCAGTGAAAAAATCATGCACCCTGAGGTGGGCCCCAGCTGGACCCTAAATAAAAATGGGTACTAGTTCAGTGAAAATAGACGTCATATCCAAAACTTAAAACTTTAACCCTTTCTTCCATAATGACGCCTTTTGACGCCACCCCCCTAACTCCATTATGACGCCTTTTGACGCCTTTTGACGCCTGTGTAGTACCTCAGTTGAAACACTTTGACTACAAAGTGTCTGCATCAGACTTAATAAAATTTGTATCCAATATGAAAAGGATATTCATAAGAATATCCGACTAAAATTTATTTGATGGAATATTTGTTTTTGGCAATGCATTTATACTTCAAATCATATTTTCAATATTTTGTTGAAAAATCCTATGCGAATCAAGTATGCAAAATATAAATTTCAATGGAGGAAAGGGTTAATGTAACATGTTAAAAGAACTAAAATTAATAAAATATTCAAGTTTTGGTTAACCGTTTACAAAAAAAACTACTACTGAGATTCATCATTATTCGTTGGATACCAATTTCGAGGGTTTCGTGGGTACGTCAGTTGAACCAAGAATTCAAATGTTCAATGAATTACAGATTTTCTACATGTTCTATAGGTTTTGCATGCAGAGAAAACCACGAAATCAAATATGCAATAATTGCAACTTTTTCTCAATCCACGAAAATTGATACCCACGAAAATAAATGAATCCACAGTATCATAAGGTTTTTATCCAATTTTTTTGTGTTTTTGCAAAAATTGTTAGCGCTAGAGAGAAATTGTCAAATCAACCTTGTTAAAAATATGAAATCTACAAATAAGTCACCATCAGCAAAATTGCCAATTGAACCCGTACAGGAGTTATTGCCCTTGAAAGATGATTTTCTCCCATGTTTGCAAAAATCATAATAGAAGAAAACTGTAAATATTAAACACCTGATGACCTGCTTATAAGTTAAAGTGGCCAAAGTTGTCAACATATATGAGTTATATCCTTGAGTGATGATTTTTGACAATGTTTAGCATTATTGGCGTAAAACTATAGTCATGATAGTGGTTGAAGGGAAAATTTTAATAGCAAAAAATATCAGAAAAATGAGATCTATATTATTTTTTTTAAGAAAACTCATATTTTTTCCAATTCATTTGAACTACGGTGGAAGGCTGTCTCATTGGCACATTTGGCAAGCATATCACACTTTTCTGTTGTTATCAACATACTCAATTTCAGTAAGAGTTTCATATATCAAAATGGGATATTTTTACTAGATTAGTGTTTTATTCTCTCAATAGTCTCTTTCATAAGCCACTTTTATATATCATCACTTTATTTAATTCTACATGTTCTAGATTAAATCTTTATCATGATTTATATCAAATCAATATCTGTTCTAATACATATATACACATATGTGGAGTAAATCAACTTTATTATCAAATATATTTCATAAATTGCCCTTTTTGTTATTGATATTTTTAATTGATATGACTACTACTTGTATTCATAAATTTCTTATAATTCTGGTTGTCTTAATATTTTTAAAAACTTGAATTATTGCATGATTATTTGTTTATTGATTGAGAGATATCATAGTCACTTTGAAGTGTAAATATAGGGATATTGAATGGTCATATTAAGTTTTTACAACATCATAAAAAAGATAACTTCATGAATATATGAATCTATTCAAGTGCTGGTCAGAAATTTTTATTTATTGTTGCAAATATTTATATTTACAAACTCAATGAGAGCAATATGAAAAAAATGGTACCATCTGCTTTAATTTTGTTATCAAATAATTGTCGAGCCTGCAACTTTGCAGAAAGCTCGACATAGGGATAGTGATCCGGCGGCGGCTACGGCGGCTACGGCGGTGGCAGTGTTAGCTAACTTCTTAAAAGCTTTATATTTTAGAAGGTGGAAGACCTGGATGCTTCATACTTTGTATATAGATGCCTCATGTTACGAAGTTTCCGTCAGTCACATGTCCAATGTCCTTGACCTCATTTTCATGGTTCAGTGACCACTTGAAAAAAAAGTTCAAATTTTTTGTAATGTTGAATTCTCTCTTATTATAAGTAATAGGATAACTATATTTTATATGTGCGTACCTTGCAAGGTCCTCATGTCTGTCAGACAGTTTTCACTTGACCTCGTCCTCATTTCATGGATCAGTGAACAAGGTTAAGTTTTGGTGGTCAAGTCCATATCTCAGATACTATAAGCAATAGGGCTAGTATATTCGGTGTATGGAAGGACTGTAAGGTGTACATGTCCAACTGGCAGGTGTCATCTGACCTTGACCTCATTTTCATGGTTCAGTGGTTATAGTTAAATTTTTGTGTTTTGGTCTGTTTTTCTCATACTATATGCAATAGGTCTACTATATTTGTTGTATGGAATGATTGTAAGGTGTACATGTCTAGCGGGCAGATGTCATGTGACCTTGACCTCATTTTCATGGTTCAGTGGTCAATGTTAAGTTTTTGAGTTTTGGTCTTTTTATCTAATACTATATGCTATAGGTCAACTATATTTGGTGTATGGAAATATTTTATGATCTTTATGTCAGTTGCGCAGGTTTTATTTGACCGTGACCTCATTTTCACAGTTCATTGCACTGTGTTAAGTTTTTGTGTTTTGGTCTATTTTTCTTAAACTATAAGTAATAGGTCAACTATATATGTTGTATAGAAGCATGGCTAGCTGTACATGTCTGCCTGGCATGGTTCATCTGACCTTGACCTCATTTTCAAGGTTCATTGGTCTTTGTTTAGTTATCTTGGTTAATGTTAAGTTTATGTGACAGTTGTTATAAAGCTTAACTTTATACTTAGGACTATCAACATAATATCAATGATTAGTATAGAAGGCGAGACATTTCAGCGTGTGCACTATTGTTTTCATAAAACTAGATGTTCTTGTTCATATTAAAAATAGATTGGTTTGCTTACCAATAATTGAATATACAATCATCGAATATAAAAAATGCTCATCTCTCTTGTCATGATTGTAGTCTGACACTGTAAATGTTATCTTCTCTTCTGAAACTACTCAGCAAAATGTTACCAAACTTTACCTAAATGTAACTTATGCAAATTGATCCATCATTTAACATAGAAGCTTATATTTCAAGCACTAAAGCAGGTCCATCTCCTGTCAATTATTCAGAAGAAGTGGAGGCTCTGTTTTGGAGTTATTGCTACTGAAATGTCTTTTTTTTTAATTTTAGCAAATTTCAGCTTTTTTTTATATCTCATAACCTATTACAACAGTTAAAGCAAAACTGTTAAAGGTTAAATTAACCAGCAGGCCAAAGTTCATTACATGGAATTTTCAGAAAAATCAGAAGACCAAGTTGGAAGTCATTGTCCGTGATATGTTATCTTTTGAAAATTTCATATCTGTTGGTGATTACCTAAAAACAGTAACAGAAAGAGAAAAAATGACCAGAACTGAAAAATCTACAACAGTCAACATGGCATTGTTTTTTTTACCAATAGAAGTTAATGCCATAGAACGATGATTTTCATCCTACAAAAGTGGTTTTTGCATATTTTGTGGAAATTGTAATAGATAAAAGATGATCAATCAACGTTGAAGAAATCCTATGTTGTCCCTTTAAAGGAGTTTTATTGTGTTTAACTGAATAATGAGACATAGACAGTGTTTCAGATTTTAGTATGCTTTTGCATTAAAATTCAAGTAATACTCAGAGGCTGATCCAGCCATTTTTAAAAAGGGGGAAGGGGGGTCCCAACCCAGGATGAAAATGGGGGGGGGGGGGTTACCAACTATATGTCCCCATTGAAATGCATTGATTGTCCCCCAAAAAAGAGGGGTTCCAACCCCCAGAACCCCCCATCAGGATCCGCCACTGATGCAAGTAGTTTTTGGCATATTGAAAATGAAGACTAAAAAGTATATATTTATATTATTCTTTTATTAACAGAAATATGATTATAAAATATCTTTAAAATAAACAAGATAAAATATCTTTAAAATAAACATGATAAAATATATACATGTAAAATCTTGAAATCTGCAATCATCCAAAACCATATGAATCTTTAAAAATGACATATCATTTACGGATCATTAACTTTCTTTTCGATAACTTTATTTAATAATCATAACATGACTGAAATTTGTTGTAAGTTATTAAATCATTTTAGATGAAATTGGTGTTAAAATACACACAAAAGAACTGACAAAATTAGCTTAGGTCTTATTTCCAGCCCAAATTAGCCTGGGTCTTATTTCTAGACCAAAATTGCCTGGGTCTTATTTCCAGATGTATTTAACTATCCATTGAGTACACAATTACCTCTGAGTACACAATCTATATTGTTATGAAATGAAGAATATATTATATAAAAAACAAAGTTGATGACCCTAGCTTGTGATTTTCCAACAGTTGAAGGAACATTTTGCATTTTTTTTACTTGCATTCTATAAATGTATACATTCTCCTTGAAAAAATGAGATCAATATAAAACAAAGATGTTGTATATGATTGCCAACGAGACAACTATTCATAAGAGACTAAATGACACACAAATTAAGAACTATACATGTAGGTCATCGTATGGCCTTCAACAATGAGCAAGCAAATACATACTTCAAAGTCAGCTAAAAAAGGCCCCGAAATTTATAACAAGAGAGAAAACTTATGGCCTTAATGCATTTTTTTCAACAATATTTAGTTAAACCAAAATATACCAAATTTTGTAATAATGTGACAACCCACTGAACCCAGACTCCATTTATTCACCTTTTTAACACCCCTCCTTGATTTTCAATATTCTACCTTTGACTTATAAAAATAAACATATAGAGAATAGAATATCTATCTTATATTTTTTTATCATATATTGAGAAGGATAAGTTACTGGTATATCGTTTCAGAAAGTTCTCGTTGCTTTTTTGCACTTCAAGTATTTTCTATTTACCCAAATTTTTATCATCTAAGAATTACACCTACTGATATTTAAACCAATAGTTCAATGTATTGTCACCCATCAATTTCAAAAGCCAAGTGTACGGTCATGTGATGGTAGGTTGTTAATTTGTTATAACTTCCCCACACCTTAATTAGCAGTGGTTGTCTGTCCTCATTGATTAACTCTTATTGTTGTTTAATCCATGACGATTTCTGACTTCATTGTTTCTATGGCAACCCTATTTTATATCTATTTAAGGTAAGAGATGTGGCTTAAAGACGTAACATTGATTTAACGTGAGACTATCATGACAGATTTTACAAGGTATATTAAATATTTATCTCATTAATTCATATTGAAACTATTATGTCAATATAAACAAACAAACAATTATTTGTCAATCTGTTTTTTTGGAGGGTGAATTTTGAAATTAAATATCAAATTTCTTTTATGATGAAAAATTATTTATTACAGAAAAAACATGTAGGAGTAACACATTTGTTTTTTCTATAATTTTTCATACATTAAATTTGAATAAAATGAGACATGGGATATATATCAATGTGACAGCTACCTAATAAAACAATTGTATAAAGTATTTATTTTATTATCTTTTTTTCTCACCATTAAATACTTCATTGATTGTTTTATTTACTTGTATACTTAAATATTGATTTTGTTCCATTACCTTCACCATTAAACGATATTAAACCAAATCAAAATAAATTTGTTATTGTAACCCTTCCTTTATATATCTTCACGATAATCGAGTTGTAGTACAAATCGTTAATTGTCCTTAGAATATATTTAGACATATTGATTGGAACCATTGATCTGTAGAACAACACACCTATTAAATCTAGTATTAATGGTCAAATTACACGATGGATAAATTTGAAGAAAAAAAACGTGTTGGGAATAAATTATCATGGAAAGTTTAAAAGAATAGACAAGAATTTGTTTTTTGCATGTTTTATTTCTTAATTCAATATAGTTATATATATAATGCTTATCTTTTAATTGACAGAAGGATTTAATTGTGTCTTTAATTAACATAAATGATGTTTTGTAACAATATTATAAAGGAATACTGTGGGTTCATTGATGTTTTGTAACAATATTATAAAGGAATACTGTGGGTTCATTGATGTTTTGTAACAATATTATAAAGGAATACTGTGGGTTCATTGATGTTTTGTAACAATATTATAAAGGAATACTGTGGGTTCATTGATGTTTTGTAACAATATTATAAAGGAATACTGTGGGTTCATTGATGTTTTGTAACAATATTATAAAGGAATACTGTGGGTTCATTGATGTTTTGTAACAATATTATAAAGGAATACTGTGGGTTCATTGATGTTTTGTAACAATATTATAAAGGAATACTGTGGGTTCATTGATGTTTTGTAACAATATTATAAAGGAATACTGTGGGTTCATGTAACAATATTATAAAGGAATACTGTGGGTTCATTATTATTTGTTAGTTACTTATTTACATGGGTACAGTTTAATCACCAAATTAAATGTTCAATGAATTACAAATTGTTTGAAGGATTTAATTAAGAATAAAGACAAAACCATGCAATCAAATATCCACAAAATGCAAGTTTTCCTCAATTCACAAATATTTGTACCCACAAAAAAAATGAATCCACAGTACCAGATAACTTTAATTTTTCTTCTTCAGGTGTTTATAAGTTGATTGTGATCTCCAATGGATGACATTACCGTGGTTACCATCAGTAATGAAAGGTGGACGTTATCTGGAGGAAAAACATGTCAGAAAAGTTTATGATACAATTGCACCAAGTTTTAATGAAATACCACAGAAAGTTTGGCCAAATGTCAAAAAATTTATCAAAAATTTACATCCAGGATCACTGGTTGCTGATATAGGTAAATAATATAAGAATAGAAGTATTATGGTTGTTTTTATTTCAAACTTTCCACTTTCACAAGTTTTAGGAATAGTGAATTAACATGAGAATGAATAAAAGAGAGAATAAAGATAACAAAGAAAGAATAAAAGAGAGAATAAAGATAACAAAGGAACATTCAAACTATTAAGTTGAAAACAAATTGACAAAACGTCATGGAAAAAAACAAAAAAAAACATGACAAAAAAGACAAACAATGGTAAACAAAACACTACATAATGACCACTGTGCATTTGAAGTAAAAACTAAGAGGGTATCAATGATTTATTTGTTAATCTACCAGTGAACAGTAAAAAGGAGGATGATTTGTATTTCACACTTGACAAACAAACAAATAACAGTCCAACTAGCAACACAAACTTTAGGAGTGAAAACATGTGCTCTAGAATGGTAAGCAGTTCCTGCTACATTAGTGACACCTGTCTTGTTTAACCTTTGTGCTCTAGAATGGTCAGCAGTTCTTGCTTCATTAGTGGCACCAGTCTTGTTTAACCTTTGTGCTCTAGAATGGTAAGCAGTTCTTGCTTCATTAGTGGCACCAGTCTTGTTTAACCTTTGCTCTCTAGAATGGTAAGCAGTTCCTGCTACATTAGTGGCACCTGTCTTGTTTAACCTTTTTGCTCTAGAACGGTAAGCAGTTCTTGCTTCATTAGTGGCACCTGTCTTGTTTAACCTTTGTTCTCTAGAATGGTAAGCAGTTTTGCTACAATAGTGGCACTTGTCTTGTTTAACCTTTGTGCTCTTAGAATGGTAAGCAGTTCTTGCTTCATTAGTGGAACCTGTCTTGTTTAACCTTTGTGCTCTAGAATGGTAAGCAGTTCTTGCTTCATTAGTGGCCCCTGTCTTGTTTAACCTTTGTGCTCTAGAATGGTAAGCAGTTCTTGCTTCATTAGTGGAACCTGTCTTGATTTACCTTGAAGTAAATATACAATGATAAGTCTTATTTCTGAAGTATCACATCAAAGTGACAGAGGCAATTTGAAATTGAAAAAACATAAATTGAAATAACGAGTCTGTCAAGTTTCATTTTGACTTAATTATTGTTTATAGTTTTTATACTAACATTGATGAGTATTTGACAATCTATGAGACTTATCATCATTATTTGTTTGATTACCTAAAATTGAGTGACAGGATTTGTAAATTAACAAAAGATACCACATTTTTACTATTACAGTTTGCGGTAATGGCCGATATCTTCACATCAATAAATCAGTTTATAAGTTTGGAGTCAATGCAGGTTATCCTTTAGTTTATCTTTTTACAGGTTGTGGTAATGGTAGATATCTTCACATTAATAAATCAGTTTATAAGTTTGGAGTCGATGCATGTTATCCTTTAGTTGAGCTGTCTGGAGAGAAGGGATATGAAGTATTAGTTGCTGACAATCAGTCTTTACCTTTTAGAGATGGAGCCTTTGATGCTGTTATCTCTGTTGGGGTGCTGCATCATTTCTCTACTGAGCCACGGAGGGTAAAGGCATTAAAAGAACTGTGTAGAATACTAAGGCCAGGTGGAAAACTCCTGGTATACGTCTGGGCCTATGAACAGAAACATAGAAGGGTAGGCCATTGTGGTTATATATACTGTAGAAACATTAATTTTGTGTGGGGTTAACATTTTGTGGTTTTGTCTCTATGTAAAATTTCATGGGGATTTAATTTCGTGGTTTAAAGTAAATAATAGTGATGTTATATTTAGTATCATATGTCCACGAAAAACAGAAATTAAATCCTCCAGGAAAATTTCTGTTTTTACTGTACATGTATTTTATCTTCAGATAGAAAACCTATTTAGCTCACATGTGAGCTTTTCTCATCACTTGGCGTCTGTCGTCGTTGTCATTGTTAACTTTTACAAAAATCTTCTCATCTGAAACTACTGGGCCAAATTTCACCAAACTTGTGTCTGATGACCCGGCCAACAAACCAAAATGGGCACCATGGCTAAAAATAGAACATAGGGGTAAAATATAGATTATGGCTTATATCTTTGAAACCAAAGCATTTAGAGCACATCTGACATGGGTAAAATTGTTAACCAGGTCACGATCTACCCCATAGTGGGTTGCTGCCACAGAATTTGTAATTTTAAGGAAATTTTGCAGTTTTAGGTTATAATCTTGAATATTATTATAGATAAAGATGAACTGTAAATAACGATAATGTTCAACATTGTTCAGCAAAGTAAGATCTACAAATAGGTCAGCATGACCAAAAAGGTCAATTGACCCCTTAAGGAGTTATTGTCCTTTGTAGTAAGTTTTTAGTCGTTAACTTTTACAAAAATCGTCTCTGAAACTACTGAAACAACCAAACTAGGTCACAATCATTATTAGGGTATCTAGTTAAAAAACGGTATTCGATGACCCCACCTGCCTACCAACATTGCCGACATATTAGAACAAAGGGATACAATGCAGTTTTCGACTTATATCTCTGAAACTTAATCATTTAGATCAAATTTGATGTAGTTAAAAATGTTTATCAGGTTAAGATATACTGTCCTGAAATTTTCAGACAAATCAGACAAACTGTTGTTAGGTTGCTGTCCATGAATTAGTAATTTAAGTTTTTGTTGTTTTTGGTTATTTATTATTTTGAATATTATTATATTTAAAGATAATTTGTAAACAGCAATAATGTTCAGCAAAGTAAGATCTACAAATAAGTCAAAATGACTAAAATGGTCAATTGACCCCATAAGGAGTCATTCCCTGTTAAAGTCAAATTTAATAATTTTTCTTAAATTTATGTAATCTTTTACAAAAGTCTTCTCCAGAAACAACTGAGACAAATTTAACCAAACTTGGCCACAAATAAGCACACCATAACCCATGGTGGTGCTCCTACTAAAGGAGGGAGATACAGAACATACATACATGAGCATTATTTAGTTTTTAAAAATGTGTCCGATGACCCTGCCTGCCAACCAACATGGCAGACATGGCTAAAAATAGAACATAGGGGGGAAATACAGTTTTTGACTTGAATTTCTGAAACCAGAGCAAAAGTATAAATGTTGCATTATTGCATGCATCAATTGTAAATAAAAATATCATGTGAGCAACACTGGCTCTTGGAGCCTCTAGTTATAAAGGTCTTTGGTAAGGACAGGAAGGAAGAAGGAGGGGGAGGTGAACATATAAACCTCCACTGAGTCATCAATAAATTCCACAGTAATAACCAAAGATCTGACATCAACACACATTCCACAGTAAAAACCAAAGATCTGACATCGACACACATTCCACAGTAATAACCAAAGATCTGACATCGACACACATTCCACAGTAATAACCAAAGATCTGACATCGACACACATTCCACAGTAATAACCAAAGATCTGACATCGACACACATTCCACAGTAATAACCAAAGATCTGACATCGACACACATTCCACAGTAATAACCAAAGATCTGACATCAACACACAATCCACAGAAATAACCAAAGATCTGACATCAACACACATTCCACAGTAATAACCAAAGATCTGACATCAACACACATTCCACAGTAATAACCAAAGATCTGACATCAACACACATTCCACTGTAATAACCAAAGATCTGACATCAACTCACATTCCACAGTAATAACCAAAGATCTGACATCGACACACAATCCACAGTAATAACCAATAACCAAAGATCTGACATCGACACACATTCCACAGTAATAACCAAAGATCTGACATCGACACACATTCCACAGTAATAACCAAAGATCTGACATCGACACACATTCCACAGTAATAACCAAAGATCTGACATCGACACACATTCCACGGCAATAACCAAAGATCTGACATCGACACACATTCCACAGTAATAACCAAAGATCTGACATCAACACACATTCCACAGTAATAACCAAAGATCTGACATCAACACACATTCCACTGTAATAACCAAAGATCTGACATCAACACACATTCCACTGTAATAACCAAAGATCTGACATCAACACACATTCCACAGTAATAACCAAAGATCTGACATCAACACACATTCCACTGTTATAACCAAAGATCTGACATCAACACACATTCCACAGTAATAACCAAAGATCTGACATCAACACACAATCCACAGTAATAACCAAAGATCTGACATCAACACACATTCCACAGTAATAACCAAAGATCTGACATCAACACACATTCCACAGTAATAACCAAAGATCTGACATCAACACACATTATGTAAATAGATAAAAAGTAGAAGACTGTGATGTATAGAAAATAACTTTTAGGCTCATGCAACATTTGAAAATATTTTGGGTTGTCCCAATCCTAACTGAATGTAGAGACAGTGGGTTGGTAGGTAGGCATTTTTTTCTTCTAAAAATAGAATTATAAGTATCAGACATGTGTCAGTCATCATGCTTATCTGATTAAAATAAATTCACAGATTTTGAGGCAGGTATTTTCTGGATTGGTATGGTGAGGACAAGAAAAGCATATATTCTTTTTATGACCTCAAGGACATGCTTCTTAAATGCCAAAATCAAAAACCAGTTGAAAATGTATGATAATTGAGTTTTTTTTTGCTTGTTGCTTTGAAAAAAATGAATTTACTTATTGGTATTAATATTACAGTTTGATGGACAAGATGTGTTGATACCGTGGCATGCTGGGAAGAAAGTCACACAAAAAGGTAGACAGTAATGCATTGACAATCTTGTATCTTACTATTTTGTTGATCATTTGTATCCATTACCAGTTCTAAGGTGCTAATTACCCCTAAATAAAAACCAAAACAAATCAATCAGCTGTTAACATTTTTCATAGATTGAAAATCCAAAAATATATATTATATGTATGAGTTTAAAAACCAAAATGGCCTACATGAAACAGTCATTTCAACTTGTAGGTTAATTAACATTTTAATGGAAATTGCTGCTTTCATTTATTGTTGCGATTTATTTTCATAATATGCATAAATGCAGGAGTTACCATAGTGATTTCAGAAAATACTGCATACCAGTAAGGCTATAAAAATGTGTTTTCTTAATTTTGCAAAACCTACCTTGTTTCAATTTTTCACATGAAATTAGAAAAAATATTGTGAACTCTCAGTAATGCATCTCATTTGAACTATGTTAGAAACCAAATACTGGGCAAACAATAAAGGGGGTAAGAATGATATATTTTAGTCTGAGGATCACTCTGATATGTTTATTTTGATGTATTTCAGGATTGTTTAATTCAGACCAGGATATATCAAGTACAAGTTCAATTAGTGAAGATGAGTCCATTGATTCTACCAGACATGTCATCCAGAGAACTGTTTCTGATCCTTCCTGTCCCTGCTGTCAACCTTCTCAAACAACCTTGATTAACAAACTTTTGTCCTCTAAACCTCTGTCAGCAAGGCAACGGTCCAACACTCTACCATCGTCACTAGAGGCTTTGACAGGTAACCATGACGATGAAAGTGAGATACAAGAAGAATGTAGAAAACTACAAATGTCTCTTAGAGAAATGTCTGCTAGTCATAATCACTTGAGTGCTTCAAATGATTCAGTATTCTGTAATGGTGCAACGAATGAGAATGATGAAGATGGGATTGTATTTGAATCAAAACATTTTTCAAACATTTCCGATTTGTCTAGAGAGAATGAAATTTCTGCTTGTGAAAAAACTGACATATCCAATCAGATTTCAAATGAACCTTGTCAGATACCAAGTCAAAATTTAGCATCGACTCACAATATTTGTGATGTGAATTCGAATGTAGGTTCTCCTGATAGTCAACTAGATCAGACAGGAATAGTGACTAATAATAATGAGAAGCCAACTAAAAAAATGTCTTTCTTTGATACAATGAAAAAACGTTTCCTTAAATTTATAGACTCGAAATTTGAAAATAAAAGTCCTACAGATCATGAGCTGTCAGCAAGTAAGAGGAAAACATCATCAGAAAACAAATCAGGGAGGCACATAAATATACAGGATGTGAATTCACAGAGTACATTTGCTTGTTTTGCTGTTAGAGAATTTCCAATGAGCAGCTGTCATAACTACAGACATTCATTGAGTTCAACTCAGGATCAAAACAGCATTCAAAGTTTCCATGATCCTGACCATCATACAACACAACCTGCAGAACGTATCTATGACAACGGTCAATTCCAGAATTATTCAACCAATTTACAAAAGGAACAGACATCATCATGGTTGTCAACAGTAGCTAATGATAGTGATTCAAGACAATCTGTCAATACTAGTGTATATGACCAATCCGTTAAAGACCCTCAAAATAGTTCAGGTCTTTCTACTATTTCGATCTCAAACTCTCAACAAAATAGTCGTTATGATCTAGAGAAGTCTCACAAGAAGATTGATAAAAATGTAAGACACAAGTGCAATAAAACTTTAATTAATGGTCATCAGGAAACAAATAGTCAGGATGTTACCAAGGTGATGAATGGTGCAAGTAAAAAACAGTGCAATAAGGTTGTAAATTTAAATGGTCACAAACAACAACAAGAACATGAAGGAGGGATGTGCAATATCAGTCATTCAGACAATTCTCAGTCAAATATTCTCAACGCTAAAACTTCAGGAAGGAGGTCACATGACAGAGATATCCCATGTGACCATGATCTGTCTCACCGACAAAATGGATCAACAGACTCAGGGATTCATAATGGCCTAAAAAACAATTCAAAGAATGGATGTGATAAATCCAGCCACAAAAAGTATTATGAAACAACAAAAACAACAGAAACAACAGAAACAAACAGTATTTCAGGGGAGACAACTACTCAACATAATATTTCAAGGGAGACAACCCACAGTCAAAACACTACATCTAATTGCTATTACAGAAGGGAAAGTAGTGGAAACGAATATGCAAGTCAATCTGAGTGTAAAAATGGGAAGAGCAGTGTCAAAAACAATTCTCCATTAAAAAATAAAAGTGATGAAATATTTCAAAAGAATGGAACAACCCACAACGATAATAGCCGAGTTAATAGAAATCAAAATCATATCAGAAGCTCAGAAAACATATCTTCTAGTCGTCTTTCTAATCAACAGTCCTTTAAATCATGTGACACCTTACGCAATGGTGCTAATTATGTGCCTTCTTCATCCTCTACAATGACAGAAGACGAGTTCCGAATGTCAACCGCTAGACTCTGTAGGTTTTATCATGTTTTCAAACAAGGAGAGTTGTCTGACTTGATTTTTAAATATGTAGATAATTTGTGTATAGTTAGTTGCACATATGATCATGGTAATTGGTGCTTAATTGCTGAGAAAATAGATAGTGATGTAAATAATGTTTGATAGCATGAAACAATTGTAGCAGATAAATGTTTCCATGGTAACTGGTGCTTGGTAGGATAGTAAAATGAAGATAAACAGAATGCTTTTTTACACATTTGTTGAACTTTTTCTTAAATATTCTACAAATTGTGTAACTGAAAACATTTTTCAAGAAAAGACAAGTGCTGATGTACTTGAAATTTCCTTTACCATGTTTACTTTGTTAAAAGTGATATTGTGATCATGGTGAAATGACAAAACACATTTAAAGTAAATACCTTTATCGTGAGATTTACTTTTGTAATAAAAAATAGGGTTGTGCCAGTTGTAACATTAAACTCAGGAAATTCAAATGAGTGAATGTTTTATATATTTTTAATTAGATTGTATTAATGAAATGGTTGATTTTATTTTTTAACAAGTGCTTGATTCTTAATTCTTTCATTGTGAGACTGATGCATGATATATTTCATTTAACAAAAGAACTACTTCACATCTTGGTGAACTGACTGACAGAGCAATGATTAATAATTTTAGGTTAAAGGTCAAACAGAAACATTCTCTAGTTATGATCAACATTGTGTACTTACATTGTACATCTAATCAAAATAATGAACATTAGTACTTATCTCACTATTTATATACATTCATCGTTTTTTGTAAGCTTTTATTATTTAAAAACTTTTTCCAACAACATTCCTGCATTGTGCCTATTTGATATTTACATTGATTTATATTACTTTTGCTCACGACTTGTTTAATGGTATGACTATTTCTACTTATACACAGTCCTACACTTTCTTTCAGTATACTGCTATCAAACTTATTCCAATGTATTCTATCATCATGATCATTCTTAATCATTATTATAAAATCTCTAACATAATCATCATAATCATGATTAATCATGATAAGTCTATTTTAGAATTGAGTAACATGATAATCATTGCTGTAACGTTTTTGAAAGCTCAATAGATCATAGATGTTATATTTTATTGGGACATAAAAGTTAACTATAGTTACACCAATCAAAACAATGGAATCTTATAAAACATATCATGTAATGTTATTATTTATCTTTAAATCACATGATCCATAAAGATTAATGCAAACATTAGATTGCTTAAACTTTCAGTCCCAACTAGTCAATTTTGAAATACATGTACATTACCCTCCTCCTTGATTTTTTTTCTCAAAGATTTAGAAAATGCTCCATCATGTTGTTCTGTTTTTGACAGTTTAAGGGGTACATGTCTTCCTGGTAGACAGCCTTTGTTTATAATAAATTTGTAAACTTGATCTATTTATTTGAAACTTTCACTTAGATTTATTTATTTATTTAACGGGCATTTTATTTATAATTGTAGATATGATATACATTATAGTCAAATGTATTTATGGTTGTATCATGTATATTGTTTTGCCAATTATTATCTTCTTATTTTTAGAAGTATAAATCAGCTTTGTATAAGATGTATAATTTATTTTTAGAAGAAATCATTTCATAAATTTTAGAAGTGATAGTTTCAGTTGTGATATAATTTATTTAAAGCAAATATAAATTTATTTATTTTTGATTGAATTATTTCTTTAGCTATTGATTTACACTGTAATATTACTGCCTTAGAAAATAATCAAACACATTCTTGCCTTCATTTGACAAATAGTTAAGCCTCAGTAGGATTTATAATAGGTAATTATAATTAGTCTTCTCAATTTTTTTTTCATGTTTGTTATGAAGATCATTGAAGGGGTGATAACTCTATCAATATCATGAATATTCTAATATGTTGTTTCACATGATATAGAAAACATATAAACAAAAATTGAAGACAGTAATCAATTGAGATTTTTTTTACATTTTTATTCTAGATTGATTTATACTTTCCCCAACCGATTAACTTTTATCACTGATTATTACTACTATTTATCACCTGTAAGCTGTAAAAGTGCCTCTCACATTTACAACATTTATTGGTTTATTAGCCTTCATAGACGTTTCTGAAATTAATTGACAGTAAAAATTGCTCAATTTTTAACATTTAAGAAATCTTTTAGTTTTGTGAATGGAAGATCAGTGCAAGCGACAGTCATGATAGTATATATACACAGAAGATATTAAACATGTTAAAAGGTGATAATTGAAAGAAATTAAAAAAACATTTGAGTTGCTATGAGCTCACATGGTTTGCAGTGGCAGTATTTTAATACTGCTTGAAATGCTCAATTTCCAATAAAAATAATAACATATGAGTGTGTATAATGTCTACCTTTATTAGTATTACTTGATTTACATACTTTGTAATCTTGATATCTTATTTCATTGAGTTATTTTAGAAATGTGTACACTTTTTGTAAGTACAAATATACGATTCTGCTTTTTATTTTGCTGGTGATGAAAAATTTATTATTTTCTTTCAAAGATTGATGTTATTCAGGCTTAACACACAATCTCAAGGAGAGTCTGTGTCATATATTGTCACCTCATTTGGTTATTTATATTTTTTTCCTAGTCATAAATTTCATATACATTAACATTGTAATTCATTAAAAAGATATTGTACATTGCTGAATTTGTTTATAATTCAGACAGTGATCTCATTTGATGCTCTTCTATTGGTGCATTGATCTCTTTTAAGATTAGCTAGATAATGAAGCATTTATATTTAACACACATTTCTAACATTTTCTTACCCATTTTAACAACTACACATAATGATGATTTACTGTTATAACATGTATAGCATGAATACTTTTACAAACTTATTGAATTATTGAATTTATAGGTTTTATTTGATGATTGTGAATAGTTTTATAGACTACTGCATTGTACTAAGCCATAGACAGCCATGAAACTGGTTAAATTGTATTAGAGAAATGAGTAATTGAATGTAAATGTGTCAGATTATATACATTTTTTACTTAAACAATTCCATCTTTTCATCAAGTTATCTCCCCTTTGTGTAAGAATTCTTGGATCAAAAATGTACAGAGGAGCTTGGGGCATTAGATCCCTTTTCATCATTATACATGTCAATCAATTTCTTCTGTCTATTCATGTTTTCCTGCTGGTTCTAACACACTCCTGCATTGAAAGTCCTTTTTATATGTTAACATTGGAAATTTGTATGTGTGCAGTCCCATTACACTTATTCCAAAACTAGAGGTTTTCACATTTAAAGTTCTAGTAAGGTATAATGGTTGTGTTTGTAATGAATAGAAAATGTTATTTAGGCAAAGCGAATTAATTTACTAAATTGTTTTTAAAATATCTGTAGCACAGAACAAGGGGATTCATGTCCCTAGGGCATCTTTATTTCAATAGAATTGTTTTGGAAGTACTTTCAAAGAAAAAAACGTTTTGTGATTTTAAAATACATACAGTAAAGTAAAGGGCAAAATTGAATTTTATGTTCCGTTGACTCAAAAGAGTTTGTGGTGAACCTCACAAAAAACTATTAGTTGTAAAGGGAAACAACTCATGTATTAATAAGTGATGATAAGGGAAACAACTCTCGTAATAATAAGTGATGAAAAGGGAAACAACTCTTGTAACAAAAAGGGATGAAAAGGGAAACAACTCTTGTATTAATAAGTGATGAAAAGGGAAACAACTCATGTAATAATAAGTGATGAAAAGGGAAACAACTCTTGTAATAATAAGTGATGAAAAGGGGAAACAACTCCTGTAATAATAATTGATGAAAAGGGGAAATGTTTAACTTTAGTGTAATAATATTAATGAATCTCTTGATTATCTTATGTGCCATCTTGATGAATCTTTTCTTTTGTGCAATGTCGATGGAAATCCTTTGTGCAATATTGATGGAACTTTTCTTTTCTGAAATGTTGATAAAATTTATTTATTCTGCAATGTCAATGAAACTTATTTTTGTGCAATCCTAATGAAAACGATCCATAATGCAATGTTGATGAATTAGATTTTTACTGTTTCATTCCTCTCCTTTTACTTTTGTTTGTGTTGTTATTTAAAACAATAAAATTAACTTTGTTTTGTTGTTGTGTTTTAAACCTTATGTACAAAAGAATATATATGGGGAATGCTTATGCATTCACTCTGACCACTTAAAATGGGGTTTGTGTACATACTTATTGGTGCATATGAGTTTATACTCAATTTATTATTAATAAACTGGACCATACAAGCATTAAGATCATAAGGGTATTTTTAAATATGTATGAGAAACAGTTGTGCATCCCAAGTCCTCTATACATGGAAACTTTTATCTCAGGAATACAAAGATAGTGCTGTGATTCTTCTTCATTTAATATTTTTTCTGGATCTTAGATTTCTGGGGATTCTTTTTTTGTGGAAACTAAATTTTGTGGTTTTGCTAAAGTCTGCATACCAGCCTATAGAAAATTTGTACTTGTAAAGTACAAATTTTCTATAGTCTGACATGCAAAGTTGTTGAACAATTAAATTCTTTTGTTAGCATGTAGATCCCCTAACAAAAGTGGATATACTGGCTATTATTCCCCCCGACACTAGGAGTAAGGTCTGAATGACAAAAAGTATACACCCTTTTAACCTACTTCATATATATGTGCCAGTCACTCAGTTAGTTTATGCCTCGGTTGGATCTAGCTGATATGTCTATATTTGTATGTCAATAAATATCCTCTGGTACAAGTGGATATGTCTGTATCCTAATATCAGTTAGTATATCCCCTGGCACTAGTGGATATATTTTTAATCGTTTTTGAATAAGAATATCTCTTTGCATAGTTAACATATTTGTGTCCCTATGTAAGTTAGTATATCCCTGACACAAGTGGATATGCCTGTATCTGTATGCTAATAAGTTTATCCCATTGGACTGGAGGATATGTACAGATAATTATGTAGGTAAGTATATCCCCTAATAATAAGTTAATAAGTCTGTATCTGTATGTAAATTTGTATATCTTATTACACTAGTGGATTTCTCTGTATCCAAATGTCAGAATATCCCCTGACACTAGTGATTGTGTATCCGTACGTCAGTTGGTTCATCCCCTAATGCTAGTGGATATGCATGTATCCGTATGTCAGTTGGTATCCCTCCTGACAATAGTGGATTTGTCTATGTCGGTATGTCAGTAGGTCAGTAGGTATACCTCCTGACACTAGTGAATACGTCTATGTCCGTATGTCAGTTAGTATACCTCCTGACACTAGTGAATATTTCTATGTTCGTATGTCAGTTAGTATATCCTGACCATAGGGGATATGTATGTATCCGTATGTCAGTTGGTATACCTTCTGACACTAGTGGATATGTCTATGTCCGTATGTCAGTTAGTTCATCCCCTGACATTAGTGGATATGTCTTTGTCCGTATGTAAGTTAGTATACCTTCTGACACTAGTGGATATGTCTATGTTCGTATGTCAGTAAGTATACCCCCTGCAACTAGTGGATATGCATGTATCCGTATATCAGTTGGTATACCCCCTGACACTAGTGGATATGCATGTATCGGTATGTCAGTTGGTATCCCTCCTGACACTAGTGGATATGTCAATGTCCGTATGTCAGTTGGTATACCTGCTGACACTAATGAATATGTCTATGTCAGTTAGTTCATCCCCTGACACTAGTGGATATGTCTATGTCCGTATGACAGTAAGTATTCCTCCTGACACTAGTGAATACGTCTATGTCTGTATGTCAGTTAGTATACCTCCTGACACTAGTGGGTATTTCTATGTTCGTATGTCAGTTGGTATACCCCCTGACACTAGTGGATATGCATGTATCCGTATGTCAGTTGGTATACCTCCTGACACTAGTATCCGTATGTATGTTGGTTCATACCCTGACACTAGTGAATATGTCTGTATCCGTATGTCAGTTAGTTTACCTCCTGACACTCGTGGATATGTCTATGTCCGTATGTCAGTTGGTTAATCCCCTGACACTAGTGGATATGTCTATGTCCGTATGTCAGTTGGTTAATCCCCTGACACTAGTGGATATTTCTATGTCCGTATGTCAGTTTGTTCATTCCCTGACACTAACAAATACGTCTATATCCGGATGTCAGTTAGAACACCTTCTGACACTAGTGGATAGGTCTATGTTCGTATGTCAGTTAGTATATCACTGACACTAGTGGATATGCATGTTTCCGTATGACAGTTGGTATACCTCCTGACAATAGTGGAGATGTCTATGTCCGTATGTCAGTTGGTTCATCCCCTGACACAAGTGAATATATCTATGTTTGTATGTCAGTTAGTATACCTCCTGACACTAGTGGATATGTCTGTCCGTATGTCAGTTAGTATACCTCCTGACACTAGTGGATATGTCTATGTCCGTATGTCAGTTGATTAACCCTTGACACTAGTGAATGTGTTTATATCCGTTTGTCAGTTAGTATACCTGCTGACACTTGTGGATATGTCTGTACCTGTGTGTTAGTTAGTATTCCCCCTGGCACTAGTGGATATGTGTGTATCCATATGTCAGTTAGTATATACCCTTACACTAGATGATATGTCTGTACCTGTGTGTTAGTTAGTATACCCCTGACACTAGTGGATATGTGTGTATCCGTATGTTAGTTAGTATATCCCCTTACACTAGATGATATGTCTGAATCCATACTCATTTGGTATATCCCCTGACACTTGATATGTCTGTACCTGTATGTAAGTTATTAAATCCCCTTACACTAGTGTATATGTCTGTACCTGTTTGTTAGTTATTATATCACCTGACACTAATGGATGTGTATGTATCTGTATGTAAGTTATTATATCCCCGGACACTAGTGGATATGTCTGTACCTGTATGTTAGTTAGTATACCCCTGACACAAGTGAATATGTGTGTATCCGTATGTAAGTTAGTATACCCCCGACACTAGTTGATATGTCTGTACCTGTATGTTAGTTATTATATCCCCTGACACTAGAGGATATGTATGTACCTGGATGTTAGTTATTATATCCCCGACACTAGTTGATATGTCTGTACCTGTATGTCAGTTATTATATCCCGACACTAGAGGATATGTCTGTATCCGTATGTCAGTAAGTATATCCCCTGACACTTATGGATATGTCTGTATCCGTATGTTAGTTATTATATCCCGTTACTATAAGTTATGTCTGTATCCGTATGTCAGTTAGTATATCCCCTGTTACTAGTGGATATGTCTATATCCGTATGTCAGTTAGTATATCCCCTGACACTAGTGGATATGTCTGTATCCGTATGTCAGTTAGTATATCCCCTGACACTATAGGATACGTACGTATTCGTAAGTCAGTTAGTATATCCCCTGACACTAGTGGATACGTACGTATTCGTAAGTCAGTTAGTATATCCCCTGACACTAGTGGATCTCTGTATCAATGTGACAGTATATGCCCTCACACTATAGGATATGTTTGTATCTGTTTGTCAGTTCGTGTATCCCCTGACACTAGTGAATATGTATGTATCCATATGTCAGTTCGTATAGCCCCTGACACAAGAGGATATGTCTATGTCCGTATGTCAGTGAGTATATCTCCTAATACTTATGGATGTCTGTATCCGTATGTCAATAAGTATATTCCCTAACACTAGTGGATATGTCTGTATCCGTATGTTAGTTAGTTTATCCCTTTGACACTAGTGGGTATGTCTGTACCTGTATGTAAGTTAGTTTATCCCTTTAACACTAGTGGATATGTATGTATCCGCATGTTAGTTAGTTTATCCCTTTGACACTAGTGGGTATGTCTGTACCTGTATGTAAGTTAGTTTATCCCTTTGACACTAGTGGGTATGTATGTATCCATATGGCAGTTCGTATATCTCCTGACACAAGAGGATATGTCTATGTCCGTATGTCAGTGAGTATATCTCCTAATACTTATGGATGTCTGTATCCGTTTGTCAATAAGTATATTCCCTAACACTAGTGGATATGTCTGTATCCGTATGTCCGTTAGTATATCCCCTGACACTTGTGGATATCTCTGTTTCCGTATGTCAGTTAGTATATCCCCTGACACAAGGGGATATGTATGTATCCGTATGTCAGTTATGGATATTCCCTAACACAATTGGATATGTCTGTATCCGTATGTCCGTTAGTATATCCCCTGACACTAGTGGATATCTCTGTATCCATATGTCAGTAAGTATATCCCCTGACACTAGTGGATATGTCTGTATCCATATATCAGTAAGTATATCCCCTGACACTAGTGGATATGTATGTATCCATATGTCAGTAAGTATATACCCTGACACTAGTGGATACGTCTGTATCCATATATGTCAGTAAGTATATACCCTGTTACTAGTGGATATGTCTGTATCCATATGTCAGTAAGTATATCCCCTGACACTAGTGGATATGTCTGTATCCGTTTGTCAGTTAGTATATCCCCTGACACTAGTGGATATGTCTGTATCCATATATGTCAGTAAGTATATACCCTGTTACTAGTGGATATGTCTGTATCCATATGTCAGTAAGTATATACCCTGTTACTAGTGGATATGTATGTATCTGAATATTTCAGTAAGTATATACTCTGACACTTGTGGATATGTCTGTATCCGTATATCAATTAGTATATCCCCTAACACTAGTGGATATGTCTGTTTCCCTATGTCAATTAGTATAGTGTCCCCTGACATTTGTGTATATATATATATGTATCAATATGTCAGTAAGTATATACCCTGACACTAGTTGATATGTCTATATCCGCATGTCAGTTAATATATCCACTGACACTAGTGCATATGTCTGTTAGTATATCCCCTGACACTAGTGGATATGTCTGTATTCATATGTCAGTTAGTATATCCACTGACACTAGTGGATATGTCTGTATTCGTTTATCAGTTAGTATATCCCCTGACGAGTGGATATGTCTTTATCCGTATGTCAGTTAGTATATCCTCTGACTCTTGTAGATATCTCTATATCCATATGTCAGGATAGGGTATATATACCCTGACACTAGTGGATATGTCAGTATCCGTATGTCAGTTAGTATATCCTCTGAATCTAGTGGATATGTCTGTATCCGTATATCAATAAGTATAGTGTCCCCTAACACTAATGAATATTTATGTATCCATATGTCAGTAAGTATATCCCCTGACACTAGTGAATATTTATGTATCCATATGTCAGTAAGTATATCCCCTGACACAAGAGGATATGTCTGTATCCGTATGTCAGTTAGTATATCCTCTGACACTAGTGGATATGTCTGTATCTGTATGACAGTTAGTACATCCTCTGACACTTGTAGATATGCCTGTTTCCGTATGACAATTAGTATATCCTCTTACACTACTGGATATGTCTGTATCCGTATGTCAGTAAGTATATCCTCTGACACTAGTGGATATGTCTGTATCCGTATGTCAGTTAGTGTATCCTCTAACACTAAAGGATATGTCTGTATCCATATGTCAGTTAGTATATCCCCTGACACTAGTGGATATGTCTGTATCCGTATGTCAGTTAGTATATCCTCTGACACTAGTGGATATGTCTGTATCTGTATGACAGTTAGTACATCCTCTGACACTTGTAGATATGTCTGTTTCCGTATGACAGTTAGTGTATCCTCTTACACTAGTGGATATGTCTGTATCCGTATGTCAGTAAGTATATCCTCTGACACTACTGGATATGTCTGTATCCGTATGTCAGTTAGTATATCATCTGACACTAGTGAATATGTCTGTATCCGTATGTCACTTAGTATATCCTCTGACACTAGTGGATATGTCTGTATCCGTATTTCACTTAGTATATCCTCTGACACTAGTGGATATGTTTGTATCTGTATGTCAGTTAGTATATCCCCTGACACTAGATGATATGTTTGTATCTGTATGTCAGTTAGTGTATCCCCTGACACTATAGGATATGTTTGTATCTGTATGTCAGTTAGTACATCCCTGACACTAGTGGAAATGTCCGTATCTGTATGTCAGTAAGTATATACCCTGACACTAGTGGTAATGTCTGTATTCGTATGTCAGTTGGTATATCCCCTGACACTATAGGATATATTTGTATCTGTATGTCAGTTAATATATCCCCTGACACTATAGGATATATTTGTATCTGTATGTCAGTTGGTATATCCCGACACTAAATGATATGTTTGTATCTGTATTTCAGTAAGTATATCCCCTGACAATAGTGGATATGTCTGTATCTGTATGTCAGTAAGTATATCCCCTGACTCTATAGGATATGTCTGCATCCGTATGTCAGTGAGTATATCCCTTGATACTAGATGACATGTTTGTTTCTGTATGTCAGTTAGTATATCCCCTGACACTATAGGATTTGTCTGTATCCTTAAGTCAGTTAGTATATCCTCTGACACTATATGATATGTGTGTATCTGTATGTCAGTTCATATATCCCCTGACACAAGAGGATATTTCTATGTCCGTATGTCAGTGGGTATATCTCCTGACACTTATGGATATGTCTGTATTCGTATGTCATTAAGTGTATTCCCTGACACTAGTGGATATGCCTTTATCCGTATGTCAGTTAGTATATACCCCAACACAAGTGGCTATGTCTGTATCCGTATGTCAGTTGGTATATCCCCTGACACTAGTGGATATGTAAATTTAGAAGATGTGGTATGATTGCCAATGAGACAACTCTCAACAAGAGACCAAAATGACACAGTAATTATAAGTCACCGTATATGTCTGTATCCGTATGACAGGAAGTCTATCCCCTCACACTAGTGGATATTTCAGTAAGTATACCCCTTACACTATTTGATATATATGTATCAGTATGCCAGTTAGTTTATCCCCTGACACTAGTGGATATTTCTGTATCCGAATGTCAGTTAGTAAAAAATTATCCTCTAAAACTAATGAATATGTATGTATCCGTATTTCAGATCACTAGTGGATATGTCTATATCCGTATGTCAGTAAGTATATCCCCTGACACTAGTGGATATGTTTGAATCTGTATGTCAGTTAGTATATTCCCTGACACTTTAGGATATGTCTCGTAAGTCAGTTATTATATCCCCTGATACTAGAGGATATGTCTGTAGCCCTTTGTCAGTTTTTATATTCCCTGACACTTTAGGATATGTGTTTATCTGTATGTCAGTAAGTATATCGCCTGACACTATAGGATATGTTTGTATCCGTATGTCAGTAAGTATATTCCCTGACACTAATGGATATGCCGATATCTGTTTGTCAGTTAGTTAATCCCCTGACACAAGTGGATATGTCTGTATCCGTATGTCAGTTGGTATATCCCCTGACACTAGTGGATATATGAAAAAGAAGATGTAGTATGATTGACAATGAGACAACTCTCAACAAGAGACCAAAATGACACAGTAATGTCACCGTATATGTCTGTATCCGTATGACAGGAAGTCTATCCCCTCACACTAGTGGATATGTCAGTTAGTATACCCCCTTACACTATTTGATATATCTGTATCAGTATGCCAATTAGTATATCCCCTGACACTAGTGGATATTTCTGTATCCGAATGTCAGTTTGTATAAAATTATCCTCTAAAACTAATTGATATGTATGTATCCGTATGTCAAATCGTATATCCCCTGACACTTATGGATATGAATGTAATCTCAGTTAATATATCCCCTTTCACTAGATGATATGTCTGTATCCATATTTAGTTGATATATCCCCTGACACTAATGGATAATATGTATGTATCCTTATGTCAGTTCACTAGTGGATATGTTTAGTTTAAACATATTTTATTTGCTGAATTAAAGCAAAATGGATTAGACACAAGTAAATCATACTTATGAAGTCTTCTCCATAATACAATATAAAGTTACAATAATAGTATAATATAATGGACATGCATATAAAACAAACAGTTTATACAATATAATACTAGCTTTCATAGGTGAACAAAGAGGAGACAAAGTAAAAAAGGAAAAAGAAAGTTTGAAAAATCGTATACTTCTGTGACGATGACTTGTGGATTGATGGCAACGATGACGTCCTGTGTCAGCAATAATAACGCTCTATCAAGGCATAAGAAATCTGTTTGACCTTATTATGTAATTCTGAACATGTTTGAAAATTTGAATATTTTGTTCGTTCGAAAGTTCCAAGTGTCCGCAAATTAATAGTTTTGTATCTAAAACAAAGTTTTCAGATAGCCAGTTAAGGTTATCGAATAAGTTTTTCCTACATAATGTGTATTTTGGGCAAACGAAAAAGTAATGGTAGACATCCTCAATATCGGACCCACAATGACAAGAGGGATCATTTATAATGTTAGCTCTAAATAGGTCATTGTTTAAGGATGAAGCGGAACATCGCAATTGCGTTAAGATAATATTTAATTTCCTTGGGCCGTACAAATAAAACGTTTCAATTTTACATACTAGACTATCGTTTTTTAATTCTTTCTTAAATTTAGAAATAGAGTCGACACTGCGAATTTTTGGATCAAGTTTATTCCATTCACGTATAGTAGAGGGAATAAACGATTCAGTAGTAAGGGAAAGTCTACAAAATGGAACAATAATATCTTGACCATTTCGCAACGGGTAGTTGGTTGTACTTTGTACACAAGGAGGTACAAGATTACATAGATATTCTGGTGCATGCTTTTGGTTCATGTTATAAAACATCTGTAATTTTCTTCTTCTTCTTCTTTCAAAAAGAGATTCCCAGCCAACCTCAGAATATAAAGTTTCAGTTTTTGTAAATATTGGTAGACCTGTTACTATTCTTGCGGCCTCCAATTGTAAATTTTCTAATTTATTTGAGTAGCCTATTCCACAATTATCCCACACTTCCGTGGCATATTCGAAAATGGGTCTAATAAAAACTAAGTATAGTTTTTCTAAATTATTTCGAGATAATCGATATTTAAGTTTACGTAAAACATTTAAGTGTTTCTTTACACTTGTAATTATACTTTCAATATGATTGTTCCATTTTGCGTCACTACTGAAATTAACTCCCAGGTGCTTATGAGATGTACTTAAAGGTATATTTTTACCATTTAAGGAAAAGCTGAGGTCTGGAGTCTCAATATTTGAAAAAATCATAATTTCGGTTTTATCTGGGTTGAATGACATAAGCCATTTAGAAGACCAAACATCCAGCTCTTTCAAGTCGCGATCAATAACAGATCTAATCTGTTCTCCATCGTTACCAGAATAGTTGAATGATGTGTCGTCAGCAAATAGCCGACACAGTGAAGTAAGCTTATCAGCAATATCATTAATATATAAGACAAAGAGAAGAGGGCCCAGAACTGATCCCTGGGGGACACCAGCTGAGACATTACAGAAGGAAGAAGACGAGTTATTTAATACTACTCTCTGTTTTCTGTCGTGTAGATAATCCTGAAACCAATTCAATACGTTTCCGTCAACACCATAAGCTTTCATTTTATATATAAGACCCCTATGCCAAACTTTGTCAAAAGCTTTAGAGAAGTCACAGAATACAAAACAATTTATATCTTTTTTTTCCAAAGAGTTTAATATGCAATTATATATTTCTAAGAGTTGATGAACAGTTGAATTTTTAGGAAGGAATCCTGATTGATACTCATAAATTAATTTATTAGCTTTTAAATGATTGTATAAGAGAGTACACTACTCTTTCCATAACTTTTCCTACACAACTAATTAAGGATATCGGTCTATAATTTGATGGCAAGGATGAATCTCCCTTTTTGAAAATGGGTATCAGATTTGCTATCTTCCAGCTAGTTGGGTATATTCCCTCTCTTAAGGATTTATTAAATATAATATGGAGTGGAACTGCTACCTTTTCTGGACACAGCTTTAGCATCTTATGACTGATCACATCAGGACCAGATGCTTTGTTTGGATCTAATATCTGAATAATATCTATTATTTCTTTTATATTTACTTGAATTTCTGAAAACTTACTATTAGTTTTTGTATCAAATTCGGGCAAATCAACATGATCCTCATCTAATTTTGAAATCATACTAAAATATTTGTTCAACAAATTACATTTCTCCTCATCTTCATATACAGTATCATTCAGTTCATTATCATTTATAATATTTTGGAGAGGGGGTATGGTTTCTGAACCTTTTTTGGATTTAATTAACGTTTTCATTAATTTCCAATACGTTTTTGAGTTTGAGGGTTGTTTTGATATTAGACAGTCCAAATTTGTTTCAAAATTTTCTTTGGCGATTTTTTTCATATTATTTACCTTATTTCGTTGTTTTTTGTACTTCATAATATTATTTTCACAATTATATTTAATCGCTTTTTTTCTTAATCTGTCTCGGATTCGAATTTCACGTCTTATGTCATTATTGAACCAGTGTTTGTCATTATGTCGTACTGTTACTATTTTAGTAGGAATGCATTTTTTAGCTATTTTCAAAAATTCTATTGTAAAACATTCACACATCTCATTAGTGGTTTTACTTTCGGGAAGCATAGTATTCCAGTCTATTTCGTCTAATTTCTCAGCAAATTTGGCTTTATCAGCCCGATCGTATAGCCATACTTCTCTTTTTTTAAAAGATTTAAAATCGGACATTGGACATTCGAGAAATGCAACAGGTGCATCATGATCACTAATTGCAGATGGAGTTTTTAGAACATTTGAAAAGGAACATGACATAGAGTCACTAATAATAATCGGATCTAACAGAGTACTACTATGGTCCGTTACTCTAGTAGGTAATTCAATAACATTGGTTAAATTGAACAAATTTAATGTGTCAATCAGTTTGTTATTATGCGTAGTAAGTAAGTCAGAGTTCAAATCGCCCGTTATTACCATCCTCTATATCCGTATGTCAGTTCGTATATTCCCTGACACTAGTTGGTATGTCTGTATCCCTATGTCAGTATATCCTCTAACACTAATGGATAATATGTATGTATCCTTATGTCAGTTCACTAGTGGATATGTATGTATCCTTTTGTCAGTTAGTATATCCCCTGACACTAGTGGATATCTCTGTATCTGTATGTCAGTTAGTGTATCTCCTGATACTAATGGATATGTATGTACCCTATGTCAGTACACTAGTGGATATGTCTGTATCCGAATGTCAGTTAGTATATCTCCTGACATTAGTGGATATGTCTGTATCCGTATGGTAGTTAGTATATCCCCTGGCATTAGTGGATACATCTATGTTCGTATGTCAGTTATTATGTCCCTTGACAATAGTGGATATGTCTGTATCTGTAGGAAAGTTATTTTATCCCCCGATACTAGTGGATATTTCTGTGTTCCTATGTTAGTTATTATATCACTGTTACTATAAGTTATGTCTGTATCCATATGTCATTAAGATGTTCATTCATCACCAGTCAAGCATACGAGACATTGTAGCGTGTCCACACTTGTAGCTATGATATTTATTGAAATTAGTGAACGTTTGCGGTTTTTTATGTGCCAAATTTTATACAAATATAAAGAAATGAGACACGATTTGCACCGATAAAGTTACCTCCAAATTACCTCATTTTATACTGGTATATGTCTCAAGCCTTGATAAACAAATTACAAGTGGCACAAAACAAAATTAATGAGTAATGTGTCCATTGGGCACAGATGATGCCCCCGCTTACACATATAAAGTTAATTAAGGGCATGTTTGCACTGAAGGGTAAACATTGTTTTACTTAACACTGGAAAATTGTTTTAATTTACAGCAGATTCCATTGAGTGTGTAGGGAAAGGTAATATCTTTGGTTAGCCTCCTTGTTAGCTGAACCCTGAAGTCATTATTAGGTCAAGTATACTCCCTCCTTTTGAAGAAGCATAGTCCAACAGACAGAACGGTTGGTTTTCTGTCAGACTAGTATATTCTTAAAGTAGGGTATTTTACCTAACCTAACAATGACTTCGCGGTTCAGCTAACAAGCAAGCTAACCTAACTAAATATATTACCTTTCGCTACACACTCAATGGAATCCGCTGTAACACTGAAAGGCAAAATTAAGCATTGCATTGTATACAGCATTGATTGTAGTTAATTCAACTATAATCATGGACAAAGGAAGATATCTCCAATTTTGAAAATTACTTGAACATTGGCATCATTGTTAATTTTGAATAAAATGAAAAAATAGCATTTTTCCGTTTGTAAAGGACATATATCTAACTCTAGAACATTAAACGTGACGCCACCACACCAGAATTTATACTTGATTTGTGTTTTTTTGGTAATAAGCATTGTTTGTAAGTTTCATAACATTTGGTTGAGACAAACTTAAGTTAGAGAACAGCAACCAATTTTGGGACATACGGACGGACGGACGTTCTGATGAACAAGGGCAAAACTTAATGTCCCCTGTCCCCCTTGAGTAAAAAATTGTTAATACTGAGACTACTATAAAATTGTTATAGTATACATGGTATATTCAACAAACAGTTATCTAGTTAAGAAATTTTAAATGTTTAATACTAGATTTTTAAAACAACTTCGTCAGAATCAGGTTCACAAGATCTTAAATAATACACTTGTCCAATAAATTTCAAAATACAGTGAACTCCATAACCGCAATACACGATCAAGTCATTATACTACTAGTATGTAAATTATAGTATGCAAATAAGAAGCCCTGAATCAACATTTGTGTTATTATAATGTATTCTTAAGTCAATCAAATGTCATGGCTAAAATGGATATCAAATGTCACTTAAGATGTATGAGTAAAGAATGTGAGAGAAATGTTCTTTTTATATTTATTAAAGGTTTCATGTTTTACTTTTAATTAAGTAATGCATTTTTTAATCACTTGCGTATATATATTTTCGTTTGATATGTTTTACAATGTCATTTCGGGGCCTTTTATAGCTGACTATGCAGTTTTGGCTTTGCTCATTGTTAAAGGCCGTACGGTGACCTATAGTTGTTAATTTCTGTGTCATGTTGATCTCTTGTGGGGAGTTGTCTCATTGGCAACCATACCACATCTTCTTTGCTTTATATATATAGTTGAGATATTTTTAGTTAAAATATTACTTTGCAAGGATAAGAAGCTAAACGGACTTAATAAAACCTAATTAAGATATATTCTCGTTTGTTGTTGACTATCTCTACATTTTTGTCTATCTAAATGTGTATGTCCAGTGGCGGATCCAGAGGGAGGGTTCCAGGGGTTGGAACCCTCCCATTGTTGGACGATCAATGCATTTGAATAGGGACATATAGTTGGAACCCCCCTTTTGTCCTGGGTTGGGACCCCCCCCCCCCCTTTCAAATGGAGGTTGGATCCGCCACTGATGTTTGTGCTAGATTTTTTGTCTGCTTAGAATTAATCCACGCACAGTGATTTCTGGCTTGCAAAGGATCTTCCATTACGCTTCTTATTAAACAAATAATTCTGTGTGTTGATATTTGTCTTCAGTGGTTTGATTGATTGACCGGCACTATCTTCTGCTTTTCTTGCCATTTGTGATAAAATAACGAGTTACAGAAAAAGAGTTTTAATAATATAAAAGTTCTTCATCGTGGCAAAATTATTATGGAACAAAGACACAACCTTGTCACGGCCAACTGAAACGAACGAAACATTTTTCAATGAGAAAAAAAACAGACAAATTATGGAAGAATGAATCAACGAAAACGTAACAATGTTTGCCTAAATAGCAACACATACATAAGTGGGTGATTACTTATATACAGCATTTCATACTTTATAATAACAAATAGCTGAAGGTGTAGAAATAGTAAGCATTTGACCATGTGGGCATTCTACTTCTTTTACAATTACAAGAGTAGTTACCAAGTTTTGATGTATTCCATATCTATTGCTGCCCTCTTACAACGAAGGATTTTGCTCATGGTTCTATATAAACGTTAAGCAATCTTAGTTTAACAACAAATTTACAAAATCGTATACATATTTCCCCTATAATTACAAAAAAATGTTTAATCATTATCTAATTGCCATGGCGTCCTATTTATCCAATAGTAGGTTTTGTGGCGACCTTGCCCTCAGCATCAGTAAATATACGAACTCGGTCAACTCGATAGTCCATTGTTACCATAGAATTCTCTGGTAAAACTTGAATCTGAAATATAAAATATTGACATCATTTCTACCTCAAGAATAGATAACCTAAGATGTATATATGACAAAACGTTTAGGAACGTTTTGTTCTCAATGGCCTTTTAACATTTTTGTATTCGAGCTTCACTAATGAGTCTTTTGTAGACGAAACGCGCTTATACTAAATTTAAATCCTGATATCGATGTTGAGTTTAATTATAGATGTTCTATACATGACAGCTAAGTATGTTATTGACTCATGATTAAATTGGAACTATAATTGCATCGAATCACGGAAGCATGGTTGTATCTTTCAAAGTGCAGCTAGGTCAATGATTCAATCAATGTATGTCCAAGCCAACATGATAAAACCTGCTTCTCCGCCAAGCACGTGGAATACAGAGGTTAGAACAATGGCTAATGGGGACAAAGTCACTTTAAATGTGATATGTCGTGATTACTCACATGGCTAGCTACCATGACAAACCCGATCCAGTGTCAGTATAGAACATGCAAGCTTATGCATATAATATTTGAAGTTGGAGTATTAAGCCGTCACTCATCAATCGCTCATTTATTCATTAAAAAACGAGGATCAGACCATAATTCCTTCCATTAGTTTATTAAGTGTATGCATTTCATCGATTTTAGGTAACAAAACAACGACATTTTTGTATGTAACATCATATACATGAAAACCTTGGCTAAAAAGGTTTAAATCTGAGAGGAAGTGCATGCAGACTTCACATTCAGTTCAGCGAAAACATGGAAAACGGATGAAGTAATGTTTTCTTCTGGGTGTATTGTATGTTAAATTCCATTACCTACTATAATCTACTATCATTCTTACTATTTTCCTTGACCAGTTGTCTACTTACTGTCATATTTGGATATTCATTCCTAATTTTTTCTTCAGCTTCTTGCCAGGTCTTTAAAAAAAAACATTTGTTAATTAGATTTATATTATGATAATAAACAGAATTGCAAAAAGAAAATACATGCAGCTTAACTGTTGTGTCATGTGTACTATTGTTTTTCTGTTTGTCTTCTTCATTTTAGCCATAGCGTTGTCAGTTTGTTTTAGATTTATGAGTTTGACTGTCCCTTTGGTATCTTTCGTCCCTCTTTTAACAACCAGATGTCTTAATTTTTGTTTGTTTGACCGTTGTCTCATTGAAGTATACCCATAATTCTTTTTTATGGCGAAATTCATTGTTTATTTTAGTTACAGTTTCAGAACGATTTTCACTACAAAGATTGTCACTGAACATTAGTAATTACGTACTCACTCAGTCTACTAAGATAAATTAGAACTCCACTATCTTCGTAAGCCATGATTAGTTTGGCTCAGTAGATTAAGCATTCACAGTAAAATCATAATGAAATTTCAAGTAAAAAATAAGCGTGTGATTGAAAATAAAATTTTGAACCTAGACAGTCAATTTTTAACTGTGAGAATATCTTCATCATGTATGTATACAACAAATTATGAATCCTATGTACAGCACTACCTAGGACTAAATATATACATTTTTGTTGTTTCCTAAGTTTATAACCTTAATAAATGCATATAATATTGGAGATTATTTACAAAGGAATCTATTATGTCATAGATATTTTAGATTTAAATCATAAAAACCAAACGGTATTTGGATCTAAATAGATTGCTTTGGTTTGGTGTGTATTAGATAGATTATTAAATTGAAAAGGGTTGTTGATTGGAGAATTTTTTTTCAAAAAAAGCATATCAGTTTAATTCTACTTCGTATGACATATAAACAGATAAAAGTAGACCACTCCTGTTGCATGTTTGGTGGCAGCAGTGGGGACAGATAAGATAAGATAACTTTATTAGCACTAACACATTGACAATAAATGGTTATGGCAACAAATTAAAGACTAACTACAATAACATATATACAATGAAGGAGTGACAGTGGATAATTATGAGAGAAATATATAAAAAATAAATGAGAAGCATATACATTATTACAGAAATCAAGTACCTTTTAATAATGAGTTTCTCACCAACAAGCATTCATTCAAATAGTTGACAACAATTTTTAATATTGTTTGGGAATTACTATTTAGAATTGATATAAGCAAGTTATATGATAAGGAAGGAAATTTGTTGTTCAATATAACATTATTTAATTTTTTAATAAGGTTATCTCTCACATATTTATAGGAGGAACATTTTAAAAGAAAGTGAAGTTCATCTTCAATGTCTCCATTGTTGCAGAAAAGACATACCCTACTCTGCTTTGGTATTTTTAGATATCGCCCTTTTTCAATAGATAAAGTATGAGCACTTAACCTCAATTTACATATTAAATGTTGATCTATCACTTTTGGACAAGATCAAGGTTCATAATGTCCATTGCTTAAAAGCAATTCTAAAAAATAAATCAACGGTATTAACCAAAAGACATGCTTTAAATTATACAAAACACAGGATTTCTTACCATCCCCACTAATTCTGGCCATTCGTTCTTCGACATTTTGTATTTTTATGTCTCCGTGTGGGCGTGGCACACAAACAATCTAAAAGTGAAAGTAGCTACTTCCGTTTTCTATTTCTCTATAAAATTCACGCCACAAATACTTGATATATTTAAGTGTGCATTTTAGTGTTATTAAGTCTCGTTTTAAGTTAGAATTAAGACAAATTAGCAAATGAATGCTTTGTTTTGACGACTTTCAACGAGTCTTTGCGAAATTAAAATATAGGGCCGAGAAAAAAAGGACGAAATCACTAAAACCGGAAAACATTTTTGTTTAACCGGAAGTCCTCTTCAAACTTGACAAGCTAGATCAAAAACGTCAACGTGACAACTGTTTGGAATAAAAAGACGGATACAGAGCTGTTATTTACGATTTTATAGAGAAGTTGAATCGTGACCTCTAGTCGTAGTATATAGAAATCAAAACCATTTCAAACCCTTACACTTAAAACTTTACGAGACAAAATGAAACTGTTTACACGGTTTCTGTTTATTTTTACATGGACAATATTATGCGTCTCTATTGTTGAAGTTTTATGTGAAAATCAAAAAGATATTGTGAAAGATATTATCAAAGGAAAAAACGAGGACAAATCTAGTGAGGTAATTTGCTTCAAAATTTCATAAACATCATCATAGGCCATGTAGGCATCTATCTAATTACCATGATTACATGTAGTTTAATTTATCGCTGTGGATATCATAATTCACAGTTCAAAAATTAAACCTGACACGAAGTCATTGTATTAATAAAAACATCCCATCATTAGAATTTATCACATACTGTTAATTGTGTTGTTTGCCTTTTGACACAGTCACACTGTCTACTAGTTGTAGCTAGAAATTAGAATACAAATGTATTTCATGCCCTTCACATCATTCTTTGCTCTTGAAAGATATATTTATAATTAGTGTTGTCATTATAGAGCAGCAGAATATGTAGACTTCAGACTATGCGAAATACGTCGGACCGTCGGACAAATCCGGTGAATAATGGATCGGTCTGGTAAAATTTTGTTGAATTCCGGTCCGAATGTCCGGTGTTTTTTTTATGGAACATTCTAGCAAAATTGCCAAACGATCTCAAATTCATTTTCATCTTTATTATTCACCACAGCGATGTTTGTTTTGTTCAACCGCTAGCTTTATGCCGAACATCGACAACCAGTAATGTGTAAATCCGGGTAAAAACATATCTGACTGTCAAAAACAACAATGGATGCCATCATTGGCACAACCGGAAATGTAAATAAAACCGGATCAGATTCTGGGAACGGATAAGGATAATTCCGGGTTTGCCGATTTAAATACAATAAATGAATAAAAATCCAAGCAGATCACAAAATTTAGCTATGAAATATAACCACAAGAATTGAAAACCAAAAGATATATGAAAAAGAAAGAAGAAACAGGAAATAATATTTTATACAGAAACTCTAAATTATGTTTAGTTCACAAACATTGTCAAAATCCAATAAAATGGGACATTACTCTTCACTGAAATGCATTCAAGCAATTGTGCACAACTTTCATAACAATATCCCCTCTTGTTACATCATTTTGTTTTAATTTTTGCATTTTGGGGAGGAGTAGGGCACAACAAAGTCATACATATGTTTGTTGTTTTTTGTCGGATAATATACAATTAGATGTAAAAAAAAATTGGTCTGGTAAAATTTCATTCGGTCTGGTAAAGCTAGGATGCTTACCAGACCGAATGTCCTGTAAAAATAAAATTCATTCGCATAGTCTGAAGTGACTTTGATTAACTTACTCAAAAGAAATATATATACCATCATGCAGGAACAGAATTCTGAAATCGAAAAAATAAAAAATAAAAAAATATAAAGGGACAATTGAAGAGGGGGCGAATATGGTTCAATTAATTTAAATCAGCCTTAAAGTTAAATAAAAGGTGGGAAATTTTATGTTTCTGTCATAAACAATATTATCTACATGCCTTCAGCATATACTAAGTGTATACTAGATGACTAGAATTACATACCACAACCATTAACAACAGGAAATAAATATCTGACGTGATACACATTTCTCAGAATTCTTCTTCTTTGAATTCTTAAATTCAAAAACTTACCAAAAATTTGTTCATAAATTATAAGGAAGAGAAATGAATATATACATTGTAGTTGTTTGTGCTCTGTCAATTTCAACTGATAAGTCTGTCAGTTATCTAGGAGTTGACATTGTTAAAAATGATGTCCTGATACAAATATTTACAATTTATGATGGTTCATGTTAGGATAAAGACAAAGATTTATACATTATACATGTCATCGTCACTCATGGTTTTGTTTATATTTTTTTCAGCATGAGAAAGAAAGCTCTGATGAAGGATCCATGTTCCACGCTTTGAGAAAGAAGAGTGGAAACTTAGGATTTCTCCATGCATTTTTGGCTTCATTATCTGTGATTCTCGTATCGGAAATTGGTGATAAGACATTTTTCATAGCAGCTATCATGGCTATGAGACATTCCAGAACTATTGTGTTTGCTGGTGCTATATCCTCGTTGTGGCTGATGACTATTTTATCAGGTATGTTTATCTGTAGTTATTGAGCTCCGTCACAGGGGATCGACCTCTGAGCACATTAATCCATGATTCCATGGACAAAAGCTACATATTAAAGTTGTATTTGTAGTTTATAACATGTACATTTAAGTTCTAAAATAAATTTTAGATTTAAAGACAATATTAGTCAATGTTTTCATTGATTTCTTATGTTGAAAATCATTTCTTTTGGGAGTTGTAGACAAAAAATAAAGAATAGAAATTAAAACAGCATAAAATATGTAAGAGTACCAAAATGAAAAGCTTTCTCATTTATTTTCATTTCATTGTAATCAAAGTACATGTAGAATTGTATCTATAGTTTAACTTGTAAAATGATTGATTGATTGTTAGTATTTAACAACACCTTATAACACTATAGACAATATCAGTGGAAGAGGTTGAAGTGTAAAAAAACTACAACTTTCTGCAGGAAAATGCCAATCAATTAAACATGCACAGTGATATAAATAGGACTCATTAACTCAGTCTTGACAGGCTAGAGATACAGTAGATAAACTACTTGGACAATTTGATTTCCAATGCTCCCAAAGAATATGCTTTAACCAACATTTTGTATTGTTAATTTTATTTTTTATATTTCAGCTATAACATGTATAATGGGATATGTATTAATGCTTTAACCAACACTCTGTATTGTTTATTTTATATTTCAGCTACATGTATAATGGGATATGCCACGACTATTATTCCACGATGGTTTACATATTATTTTATATTTCAGCTATAATGGGATATGCCACGACTATTATTCCACGATGGTTTACATATTATTTTATATTTCAGCTGTAATGGGATATGCCACGACTATTATTCCACGATGGTTTACATATAATTTATATTTCAGCTATAATGGGATATGCCACGACTATTATTCCACGATGGTTTACATATTATTTTATATTTTAGCTATAATGGGATATGCCACGACTATTATTCCACGATGGTTTACATATTATTTTATATTTTAGCTATAATGGGATATGCCACGACTATTATTCCACGTTGGTTTACATATTATTTTATACATGTATTTTAGCTATAATGGGATATGCCACGACTATTATTCCACGATGGTTTACATATTATTTATATATTTCAGCTATAATGGGATATGCCACGACTATTATTCCACGATGGTTTACATATTACGCCTCCTCAGCATTATTTGCTGTGTTTGGTCTCAAGATGATAAAGGAAGGTAAGAACAAGACTTTCTTTGTGGAGAGTTGTCTCATTGGCAATCATACCACATCTTCTTTTTTTATATATATATTTCTCTACTTTATCAATATTTATTTAATGGATGAGAGGTTGAATCATTACACAACCTGTCTACAACCTTTCTACATTGACAAAACCAAATGAAAAAATTTACTGCAAAACTTTATCTAACACAGAACAAAAGCGGTAACATTAACATTTCATCAATTAATTTAAATCACACATTCATAAACAACTAAACTGATATAAACACTTCAATTCGCAACCATGTATGTATACCTACATAATTTATAAGTACAAATAACTTCACCAGTTATCTTCATCTTGTGAACAACAGGTCATCTACTACATCTACGACATAGCAAAGCAAAGCTATGTTGTCACTCGAAAAAGGTACTTTGACCCATCACTCAAGTATGAATTTAACTTTGACGTCTTCCAGCATTACAAAAAACTTTCTATATAACATTTACAAACAATAGTTCCAAATTGTGCTAAAAATTTATATACAGGTGCAGGTTAAAAATATTTTCTATCTATTGATTGTGTACGTTGGTCAGCCACTACAGAGAAGCTTGGTGTGTTTAGTCTTGAATTCCTTACTGCTCTCAATCTCTAATAGTATGTCTGGTATTTTATTCCAGTCTTTGATGGTCCGAGGAAAAAAGCTGTAGTTGTAAATATCTTTGTTTGGTCTAATTTGTACGTATCTTTTAGTGTTCGGTTGATGGAGTCTAGAAGTTCTTCTTGATTTTCAAATGTGCGATGGAAAAGGTAGCCTTTTCATGGATGTCTTTATGAAGGAGCATTATACATACTATTTTTCTTTTAGTTTCTAGTGGTGTCAGTGCCAATTTTTCTACAAGAGTTTTAACTTTTCCATGCACTCTTGAGTAGTCATGACCAGGTCAACTAATAAATACAGAGTTGAAGCGGTCCAGGAATGTAATTTTTTCCGGAAATTAATTTCTGTAGTAATCTGTTGTATTGATACGTACAATGTAAATCTAACAATTTATTATTAATAATTTACTGAACAATCTCCTTGTTAGTTCAGTAAAACTAACACTACAGGGGTGCCCTGTCAAATGCTGTAGACACGGTATTCATTATAACAGCAATAGTGCAATAAATCAGATTTTAGATAAAAAAAACCCAACAAAAACCCCCAACATTTCATCTATTCATCTACCCATACCTTATGTCTCGAAACTTAGACATTTTGTGGTGAAATTTTCAGGGTACGCTGTGAGAATAAATTTACCCCAATTGAACAAGGCACAGAGGGCCCTTTGTGATAAAAATTATCTTTTTAGTTTATTCTTTTTTTTCACACAAGAAACTTCTTTGGAAATAAGTTCTTTGCTAGCATTGAATACTTCCATTGATTTAACAAAACACAACCAATGGTGAAGCTCAGTCAATTAATGAAAAAAGAAACATATCATTGTACAGACATTGTTTGTTTACATTTTGATATATACTTGAACAAACCACTATAAGGGGCATTAGGGAAATAGAGAACTTGACATTAATCAGGCTGCCTACGTCAACAATGAACACTACACGTAATATAAAATATTCTCAAAACAGGCAAAGAAATGAAAATTATTGACTGATTACTTGGCAGGAAATAAGGTATGAATAGGGCTAACAAACTTGATGATCTACATAAAAATATGAAAATGTACATGATGTAGTATGATTGAATTAGACAACTCTGGACAAGAGACCAAATGACACCAAAATTAACATATTGATTATGCAGTTAATGACAATTTACAAAATGTATATTCTGTTAGGAAAACAACTTTTAGTCCTTTGACTATGATTTGAAATAGGAGCATACATTATCTGTGTTTTATAGGTTATGAGATGTCCCCTGATTTAATAGGATCATAAAATATCTGTTTTATAGGTTATGAGATGTCCCCCGATGAAGGCCAAGAAGAAATGGATGAAGTGCAGGCAGACATTAAAAAGCAAGAAGAGGAGGTAATATCAACAAGAGTTATTTCCCTTTAACAGTAATGTGTAGTATAGTCCGTTTGACTTCTATAAATCTTCAAAAAATAATTCTTAAAATTTCATTTTTAAAGATAAATATTTTTTTTCTTCATGTATGTTAATGTATGATATATACGAACTCTGACTATGCATATCATAATTTTAAACCTATAATCAAAAAAGTTACAAATTAGGTCTCTATGTTACTTCAATTTATTTTAATATAAAATACTCAATGGAGTACGTATGAGTAGTGTAACAGCCTTCCATTCAAAACAAAAACATTAGACATGTGCTCTAAACCTGTTTTATTGTACCATGTGACTTTACTCATTTAAATAACTCTGGTCATGTGTGCATGCTTTTGTATTTCTCATTGAATACAGAAAGCTCAGTAATCACATGACCAGAGTTATTTAAATGAGTAAAGTCACATGGTACAATAAAACAGGTTTAGAGCACATGTCTAATGTTTTTGTTTTGAATGGAAGGCTGTTACACTACTCATACGTACTCCATTGAGTATTTTATATTAAAATAAATTGAAGTAACATAGAGACCTAATGAGTAACTTTCTTGATTATAGGTTTAAAATTATGATATTCATAGTCAGAGTTCGTATATATCATACATTAACATACATGAAGAAAAAAAATATTTATCTTTAAAAATGAAATTTTAAGAATTATTTTTTGAAGATTTATAGAAGTCAAACGGACTATAGTGATGAAGTTGAACTTTTGTGTATAATTAATCTGATAATAAATTAAAAATAACACTTAATAAATAAAGTGACCTCTTGATAATTTTTTTTCTCAAACACAAGAAATTGATAGCAAAAAATGTATTATAAGGAACTATATGAATTTTTTTTTATCAATTTTGCCTTCAAAAGTTGAACTTAGTTTCTTAATGATTTTTTTTCTTCATATATCTGTACACTCTTAAGAACTGATTCAGTTTAACTTGACATTGTCCATCATTTACAAGTTTGCAAGGTCCATAATTTTTTTTAATGTGATAAGTTATAGTCTTGCAATTATTTACCACAAAAAGTAGGGAAGATTTATGAGAGTTAAGAAGGTATGGACCTTATTATCAAAATATGGTGAAGTGGTCATCTAGTGTATATATAAGAAGATGTGGCATGATTGCCAATGAGATAACTCTACACAACAGACCAAGAAATAGAACATTAATCATGATATTAGAATAAGAAGAAAGTTCTCTCACAAGCAAAAAAAACCTGAACTGTGAAAATATAAGGGCATACACTACGCTAGCCTGTCAACAGTACTGGGTTTGTGAGTTTGAATCCTGTACATGGTAGGGGGTTCTCCTATTAAGAGTGTCAGTTTTAAAAAAAAATTAAATTAAAAATCTTATAAAAATTGATTTAGAGTATACTGTAAACCAACTTATTTTCACGGATACTTTATTTCGCGTTTAGTCCTTTCTAATCCACTTTGCGGCAATTTAATTCGCGATTATCTAATTTATTTGATGTAGTAAAATAAAAAAAGATCCAAGTTATACATATTCGCGACTATTTAAATTTGCCTTATTTTTCTCCTCTCGAAAGTCTCGAAATTTAATCACTCGCGAAAATTAGTTGGTTTACAGTAGTCAATACTACTGAAAGTTGCATGAAACATGACCAAACAATCAATCAATATAGAAATGATGACACATGATGTGATTGCCAATGAGATATAACTACATGTATCCACTAGAGATTAAAGGATAAAGATGTTTAACAAGAGATCACTGTAGGACCTTAAACAAAAATTAAAACTAATGCTTAGATATACAGTAGAATGATGTGATATGAGTGCGAATGAGACCTGTAACTTTCCATCCAAGTCACAATTTATAGAAGTAACCATCATAGGTCAAGGTATGGTTTTCAACATGGAGCCATGGCTCTCACAGAACAGCAGGCTATAAAGAGCCCCAAAAAATTACTAGTGTAAATCCATTTATATGGGAAAACCAATGGTCTAATCTAAATAAAAAGATGAGAAACAAGAATCACTTATGAACCACATCAATGAAAGACAACTACTGAACATCTGATTCCTGACTTAGGACAGGTGCAAAACAATTGCAGCGGGATTGATTAAGATATATGTTAAAAAGTCTTTTAATTCCTAGTCATGATAAGTTTGTAAGACATGTAGTTTTCATTGTATTAAGAAACTTTCATGTTAAAAATGTCTGACAATCAAAATATAAATATGTGAATAAACTGTATAATAAAGGCAGCAAGGGTCAGCAAAAAAATGGGAGATGTGTTAAAAAATATAAACAAATTTACAAATTCCAAAAGAAATTTTCCAATTCCCGCAAAAAATACAGAAGAAGACAAGTAGTTTTGAAAAAACAACAACAATATCACTGCAGATTAGATTGATTCCATATTCATAGATAACTTTCATTGTGTTTACATTGTCTTCCTGTATTGCAGTATGAAAAAGAGCGACTAGGAACCCAGGATATAGAGACTGGAGTAATACGGACACCTGGTCGGAAATGGTTCCATGCACTAGTTGGAACTGTATTTTTACAATCATTTACATTAAACTTTTTAGCAGAATGGGGTGATAGATCTCAAATAGCAACAATAGTCTTAGGGGCTCGAGAGGTAACTATTCATTAACATACAAAGATTTATCTGGCAGAAATGTTATCAGGCAGCATTTATATGTAAGATGGGGGGGGGGGGGACATCATAGGGCTGTTTGTATACAGGAATCATATCTACTGTTGAATCATTATTATATGGACATGATAAATTATATATGAAGTTTTATGCAGACTTTAGCAAAACTATTAAATCAAATATCCATGAAATTTCAACTTTGTTTAGTGTTTTCTTGCATGTTAATTCATCTTTTATCCATTTTCAATCTCTAACTTTATTTCCAATTTTGTAATTTATTGCAAACTGCATTAACACATGGGTAGAACATTTTCTGGTGAGAAATCATTCCATTAATCAAATATTGAGATACCAATAAGACTCATGTTCCTGTAATTTAAAATTCTGTTTGAGGGATTTTAGGGAAGATATACAGTATAACAGACAACTAAAACTACAATAATAAAATACAAAACTCAATCACACTGTTCAATGTATTAATTAATGCTTACTCAGTTGATACAGAAATCAGGTGTTTTCTATACTGTAAAATACATGTTTTCTTGTTTTGTTAGAGTCACTGTGATAACAGGTATAATATTTGTTTTGTTGTAGAATATAGCTGGTGTAATTATAGGAGGGTGTATAGGCCATTTTATTTGTACTGGAATAGCTGTTTTAGGAGGAAGAATGGTAGCTCAAAAAATATCTGTAAGAACAGGTAAGTGATTAGATATTCAGAACCAAATCTGATTGGATGAAAGTTTGTATCTATAATATGATTGGATGAAAGTTAATATCTGTAATCTGATTGGGTGAAAGTTCATTTCTATAACATGGTGCAATGAGAAACAATTATACAAGTTTGTAAAATTATTTAAAGAAAAAAAGAAAGAATGCAATAAGGTAATAAATAATGAGACAAAATACTATCAGATATTGAAGTGGGACAACATTGTTACACTGACAATTATTGGCAGGTCAACATCTTTGAATTACAATATCTATAATTTGTTTGAGTATGTTTGTACTAGAAGTTTGATGTGTCTTTTTTTGATACTGTTAAAAAATCACACTTAATTTGATTGGAGGAGTGTCTTGTGTATGAGTACAGAGAAGCTACAGTTAGTTTAAAGCAAACAACAACTAACAAAAGAAACATGTTTCCAAGACAAAATATCATTCTGTTACAGTGTATTTGATGATGAATTCTTTTTGTTACAGTGACTCTGATTGGTGGAGTTGTATTTTTAATATTTGCTTTGTCAGCATTTTTTGTGATGCCAGAATAAGCTTAAGAAGAGAAGATTAGAGATTATTATTTATGTTTGTGATATTAATAATAAAACATGTTAATATGTTCGTCCTTTACATCTTAATCATGATGTATGTGTGTTTAGATATTAATAATAAAACATGTTATTATATTCGTCCATGATGTACATGTTTTAAGTTTGTTAACAATTGTTACCATTGGTAATACCCATAGCATGAGTGACAGCATAAGTTACAGTTATCTTAAATCGCATATTACATTTTCACTTGTTTGTTTTCACATGAGCTGAAGACATTTGTGAATTGGATTATCCATAAAAAGAAGATACTTTTAAAAAAACTCATTCTTTAATCATTTGTTAATCATTCAACCAGTTTAACTAAAAAATTGGCAACAATCAACCAATATGGTAACTGTAATGAAGAAATGATATGGACTAAAACACCATTTATCACTTTATCTACAGTTTCACAACCCATGAAGAAAAATGTTTGACATGTTAATACATTGTAAGTCACCTTCAATATGTCTATAGAATATTCCTTGCCAAATGAAAATGAAATAAGTTAAATCTTGTAAAATAAATGTTTATGCCTGTGTTAATTAGTTTTTGACAAAAAGACCAGAAACTTTAAGTTATTTTCTTGATGGCCTTGACCTTGGACATATTCTTCCTCATGACAATTTTTACTGAACCATGCCAATTTGAGACCTACTTATGTTGAAATAGGCCCTTGCAGTCATGTCATATTTTGTCCTTATCTTTCTTCACTAGGCACAGCATTTTATTGAGTATTGTTCTTCCTGCCATTATTTCTAGAAACTCTTTCGAGATGTGAATTATAGTTTACCACATATTGAAATCAAAGGGGAATAATCAGCCATCAACATGAATTGGGTAGATTACCAGCATTATGATTGTGTTCTATATTGAAAATGTCCATATGGATATGTTTTTATTGAAACTGTTCAGATTTTGGTTAAATTCTTATGGTATTTTTTTTAATTGTATAAAAGCTTGTACTAGATTTTTTTTACATATTTGTTTTCATCAAAATATACATTTAGAGGTTCCAGAAATAAAAGCATGGGGGGAGTGTGAGAGTCACTCTTATACAACTCTGACCACCCGTAAAATAGATATTTTTGTATAGCAATTTCTCAGTAAAATGCAACCATATGTAAAAATGAATACATCTGAGTGGCTCCCCTCCCCCTAATAAATCTGTGAACAGTCCTTATGTATAATTGGTTTACAGTTCATATATTGTCACTTAAGGTGGTACCCAACACTTTCACTAAAATTAATTTGGCTTGTTTAATTTTCATAAAATTTTGATAAAGTATTTACTTTGACCCTTTGACAAAAATTTTAAAAAATCAAAACATTTGAACCAACCATTTTGTCAGAAATATTACACTGGTTATATAGCAATTTGACAAACACTGATTTTGATCATAGGGAAGCTTAATATTCCCTTGACAATATAAGGTTATTAAACGTTTAGCTGATTTTACAGAGTTATCTCCCTGTAGTGTTAGGTACCACCTTAATTAGTTCATAAATGTTTGTAATGTATTTATTATTGTTATTTCTGTGATGTGATTGAGTGCTGCATTAGTTAGAAATTATTGTTTTGTTTTCATAGAGAGCATTAATTTCCTAAGATATCATTTATGCCTGGTAAAAAATAATCATACTTTAAAAGTACATTTAATAATTTTTGAGATTGTTTTAGTTGTAAAAATTAATTACAATTGTAATGCATCATGGAAAATTAGGCTGAATCAAATTGATTTTGATTTGTTCACACTTATTTGATATCATAGACATTTAAACTCCATTTTTAATTTGTTTCAAATATGAAAAATAAAATCTACTTCACACTTTTTAAATTAAATGACACAAAATTATCATATTTTTACACCAAAAGAAATAATTTTTAATTTAAATTTTGAAATCTATATCACTTTCCTAGACATTCAGTAAATTTATAAAACAGATTTAAAAACTGTCATGTTATTTGCACCATTTTGTGTCTTACTGATATATCCCATTGAAGTTATTTATTTATAAAAAACAGTTTTATGTTTTATTGCTATTTATAGAAAATTAACAACATCTTCATAGGTAAAATAGTGATAAAAAGATAGGTAAAATAGTGATAAAAAGATTATCATTGGTCATCTCAATTCAATTGCTTTTCTCACTTTTGCGTTGCTGGCTCCAGTGAAAAAAATCAATCTCATTGAGATAACCAACAACAATCTATAAATATAGGGTTATTTTCAGGTTGGTTTTGTTTGAGGTTTTTGCCTAATTTTACTGAATTTAATGTCTTTTACAAAATGTTTTACTAAAAAAAAAGACACTTAAATAAATATATGCCCTTAGGTATTATTTGATTCTCAAATGAAAATTTTCCTTTAAAGTTCATTTCATCTCGAGTATTAATATTTATTCTAACATGGAAGTACTTAGATTAATCATTTCTTATTTATTAATTTCATCATTAATTATAAAAACCCTACATTACAAATCTACAAAAATAGATATCAGTATATTTTAATTAAATATGGTACTTTTCATTTAACATTCCAGTGTGTCAATTTTATTACATTAGTGTTTAATAATAAGCATAGCTGTTTGTTTAATGATTGTCTTTTTCCAATGTACATGGAGATTTTCATTATCAATTGATTTATAATTGAATTCTCTTTGTGTATAGTCACTAATTTTCTGCAGTTGGAGTTGACACTGTTGAGAACACTTTTTCTCAAAATCGATATTGAAAGAAAAGAGTATGTTTATCAAATGTAAGATGAATTGCTTGCCTGTGTCTCAGACTAATAATATTCTTCCCCAATATATTTCAGTTCTTCCAAAAAGTTTTATTTTCAGATAATTATAAAAATGTTGTTTGTACTGAATTTCAAATTAAATAAATTTTTCAGTTCACATAAATTCACGACGTATGTAAACGTTATATTAATAATAAACTTTACCCTGAACCAACTACACACCATGAATTATAAATACTCTGATGTGTTATGTCTAAGGCTTATCAAATATACTGTAGCCCTTTTCACAAAAAATCTTAAAGTGTAAAATTTTTCGTAAGTCTCAAATATTCCTGAACAATTCAACTTAATATTTTTATCATAAGATTAATTTTACACTTAAGATTTTTTGTGAAAAGTGCTACTGGTCATTATAATTTTTATGAATATGATATGTAACTTATAATTATGTAAGTTCAGTGTTTGAGCTGGACTCACCTTGTGAAAGCTTATGAAGCATTCATGTATGTACAATGTATATAGATATATATAAGAATTGATGAGGATATACTATAAAGAGGTAATTGTTTTGAGTACTTTTATATGTGTTAGTGAGTGTAAGTGGATAGGTGTATTATATCTGTCAGTGTGAACAAAATTCTAATGCAACACTGTTTGTAACATTCATTTTGATTGGATAATACCACGATTTCAGGACATCAGTTTCATGATTGATTATCTGAAATTAAAAAAGGCTAGCACAAAGGTCAAGTAATGATTTTAAAACATATGAGTTAACCGAGTCTTCTTTCAGTTGCATTAGAATTGAGATAGCAGTTTTGAGTGTGAAGATTTGCTGACTTGATTTTTACTTGATGACTGCAAATTTTAATACGCTATTCTGATCTCATGAAGTGAATGCATGTTATTATGGTTCTATTGAAACTGTTGTGTTAAGATTTTAAGAATGCTGATGTTTCATTAGAACAAGAATAAAAGTGAACAGTAAAGATTTCAAAAATAAAAGATTTTGGGATGAATGACTTAAGAGTGTTATTATTATCATTATTGATCATTTGTTTAACATTTATATCATTTATATATACTTCATTTATACATACCTCATTTAAAAAATTTATAAATAATTGTCAAAATATAAAAGGGCTCTTAGTTTGAGATTTTTATAGAACAATACAGAAATGGATGTGCCAAACGTTTTTAATAAGTTTCAGACTATAATTGCATAGTAAAGAAATCTAACAAAGTCTGTCAAATTGTCTGATAATTTACTTTAAAATAGAGGAACACAACAAATATTCAGACACACTAAGATTCAAGGTAGCTAATTACAGGTGGAAAGGAAAACAGTACAAATAGGCAAATAATACTGATGGTAAAAACTATCTGGATGAAAATACACCAAAGCAAGAGAAGTTTTATCTTTTTTATAGATATCCCATACATGTGCTTATAAGAGAGAATACACATTAATAATATTGGAACTCATTATGGTCCCTATACTGTAAAGCATATACACAATCACAGGGAAGCATATGGTATAAACATTATTGTACTTATAAGAAAGCTTTTCCTCGACCACATGAACAACTCAACACGACAGGGGTCTTAGTGGCTGTCTGAGTAGTCTTGTTACTCTAATAACTCACGGGCCAGTTTGAATCCTGCACTTGATAGATGCTCTCTGCTCTATTCTTAATTGAAAATGACTGTCAGTTTTCCTACACCGACCATGCAAGGGCTGTATAGCCAGTCAAGGTCGTTAAAAACTTCAATTTGTTGTTTTCCTACAGAAGATTGGCATCCTTCACCAATAAAATCTATTCCAGGAAATTGCATATAAGTGCTGAAAGTGGAGTAAAACAAATAAATCAACACAGCAAAATATCACCTTATGTATGAGAGAACAAACGCCTCAACAACATTAAAAAAACCCTAAAGAACACAAGAACCAAACTCCGTTTATATAAATGTGGAATTACAGGATTAGATGTTATGATACACTCCGCCAAATGCTAACATAATTTCACATCTAACAATAGACTATAGAACACATGAAACAAATTCCCTCTACACTTGATAATAACACAACTAACTACGAAAAGACTAGAATGCGTGCAACAAAATGCATACTAAACTTGATGATATCACAAAACTCTACCAAAAGACCATAGAATGTATGGCAAGAAATCCATTGACACTTCATAATAACACAACTAAATACCAAAAAGACTAAAATACATGCTACAAAATGCATTCAAACACTTAATGATATCATAAAAATTACCAAAAGACAATAGAATGTGTGGCACTAAATCCTTGCAATCACACACTTTATAATTACACAACTCTACCAAAAGATAAAAGAATGTACGAAAAGCAATGCTCGCACATCTATAATACTAAAATTACGAAGTCGAATTTGTCAGCCGTCATCATGTAAAAACGACGAATCAAAGAATTCAACTTTATATACTGTATAAGTAATATAGTACAAAGGTGTAGATTAAAAATTACACCACTCCAGGCCCTTTTGTTTTCCACGTAATTAATATTGTTGTAAAGGTAAAATAATTTGATATACCTTTCCTAATATAAGATGTTGTCTTGGTTGAATATACTGATAGGGCAGGAATCCCAGGGCTGGAGTTCACCACAAGTGGGTCGTCTGAGCTCCGGATATATTCTGCGAGGTTGCGCAATAAATACTAATTAAAGTTCCGGTAACAAATCTGGTTGTAGCAATCACTTTCCGGACATTTACTACATTCCTCCCCGTTTTATTAAAACGTCAGCCATCAATGCTGACACTAATAACGATATGCTAAAATCCTTCACCGAATCAAAAAACAAATTCATAATTGTCAATCAATCAATAATCAGGTTAAAAGCATATTTACAAATTCCTTCCTCTTGCATTTAATCTATATTATACAGTTGACTGGCATTCCGAGTAGTCACCCTAGCTATTTCCTCGGAGCATACGTCAAACATGGATGCGAGCTTCCAGATGATTTCCTTAAGTAGTCCAGGAGATGCCTCGTGGTGTCCTTGAGGTTTAAGATAGGGTGAATCGGTCTCCAAAACTAGATCCTCCAACTTCATTTCACAAACGGTTGCTCTATATCCTGGATACTTGTTATCCATGAGTAGGAACGGAGAGATACCAAATTTACCGTTTGGAAACATGGCTTTACATTGTCTGTATTCTTCAGTGTCCCCATTAAAACAATGCCAATGTATTGGATGATCTTCCTCTAGGAAATTGGTTAATGAATCCCTGCACATATTCATTATTTTCTTGTCTCCCCTGCAATGAATCACCACAGGAAGATGTTGCCTCTTAGCTAGTTTAAGCTGCTCCTCAAATACGTGGACCTGTTTCTTGAGTTCTTTGCTATTTGGTTTATCAGAGGAGTCTAACCCACATTCTCCAACTGCAATCATTCTGTTCACACAGATTAACATCTCTAAATCGGTAATCCATGAACTCAGTACACTCATCTCCTCCCCCTTCACTATCCGTGGATGTATTCCAGCAGTACTTCTTATACGTCGATCTCTCCTGATTTCACCCATCTCTTCTATTGTTGGCCAGCGTCTTGGGAAGGCATAGTTAGCTATCAGATGTCTTATTTGGTATAGTGATTCTCCATCTTTCCATTTGTAGATCGGTAAGCCAGAAAATCTGGCTTGTTGTTTCATCTTATCCAAATGGAAATGAGAATCAGTAACCATAATAACCTTTTGGATACTGCATTGATAGAGGGATATTTTCTTTTTAAATGTAATAAGATTTTCGGCATCCTCAGTTCCTGTTAATAATAAAGCCAAAATTTTCCAATGTACCAAAGAATATATTGCAGATGGAGGAAATACAGCATGAATGACTTCCACATCGAATCTGTTTTTCTTATTGTAGAAATTCAGTAAGGGTATATCTGTCCAATGGAATACAGCTGATTGACATTGTTTAAAGACATCTTCTGTTCGTACATACTCCACCAGATGATCAAGGGTCTTTTTGTCATAGCGCTGGCAAAGTTCCAATAGGAGACCATTCATCAATTCTGTCCATACTGACTGGTATTCTTCTTTGAATATATTATCAGCAATATTGCAGTTGTGGAGTTCAAGGCAATGATTTTCTAACATCTTCTTCTGACCAAATTGTTTATGGCAAGTCCAACATGCAGTTAGTGGATTAGTGTACCAGGGCAAATGTTGGTGAAATACATGCCTTCTTACATTAGTGAAACGACCTGGACATACCGGACAGAGTCTCGCCTTACTCAGATTCCTACTACTGCCTTTTATCCTGGCCTCTTCCTCTAATCTTTCAGGGATTTCCCCATCAAATGGACCATAATCAAGCTCATCCTCCATACTTAAAATAAATTAACAAACATGTAAATATATACATAGTAATCCTATTTACACTATTTCAAAATATCTACTGTACATAATCATGTAAGTAGGATGGCATTTGTCTTTTGCGCCTACCTACTTGTCCCTGTTTGGACCCATTATCTAATTTGTCTGTATCGCGATTTATATCATCACTGTTCGGAAGCAGCGAATTTTGACTCAAGTCATAAGCGAGTGTTGCGTCTAAATCGGACGGGATATCAATAAGCGAATGAAGATCTTTAAGAATTATCTGTTCATTATTATAATTGTTTGTCAGAGAATCTGACACCAAGAAGGGATCATTGTTATCAAGATCGTCAGTCAGAGATTCTGTCAGAGGATTCAAACCATTTTGAGTATTCTGATTCTCACCACTAAATAAAATATCCAGATATAAATCCTCCAGCTCCATATTAGTGTCTCGCTCCAATTTATTCTCAGCTCTTCCAAGAATATCATTTCTAAGTCTCTGTAACCATAACGGTATTTCTCTGTCAATGCACAGCTTGAGTCTATCATGATGCACGACTTCCTCTCTTTTTCTGTCTTTAATCTTTAGCAATGCTGGAGACTTAACTTCAATAACCACATATGGACCTTTCCATGGAGCTTTTAATTTTGGGGATATCCCTACTTTCCTGGCTGTATCTAATTTTAGTACAATATCTCCTACACAATATTTTCTAAAGTTGAGATTTAAATCATAATCTTGCTTTTGACGTTTCTGCGCAGATTTTAGATTATCTCTGGCGATATCATGAGCGTCCTCTAAAGAATTTCTTAAACTTTGAACATACTTACAAATATCTTGATCTGGAAAACGTTCCTTTATTTGTCCTAAAACCAGATCAATAGGCTGATTTACCTCTCGTCCGAAAACCATGAAATTCGGTGTAAAACCAGTCTGTCGATTCTCTGTTGCTCTGATAGCACCTGCTAGTTGTTGTAGGTGGATATCCCATCTGTTTTGATTCTTCTTTAAGAAACAACGGATTAATTGAGTAATTATTCTATTATATTTCTCTACCTGACCGTTGGAAGCAGGATGGTATGCAGATGTTCTTGTCTTGGAAACTTCAAGAAGATCACATAGTTGTCTAATAACCCTCCCATCTACGTTTTTGCCTTGATCTGTATGTAGCTCCATGGGGCAACCGAATCTAGATATAGTACTATCCATCAAAGCTTTCGCTACCACTTCAGCATTTTGGTTTGGCAAGGGACAACATTCCAACCACTTGGTAAATTGATCTATGATGACCAGAACATACTTATCATTCTGTTGAGTGACTGGCAATGGTCCAAGTATATCCAAATGAATACGTTCAAAGGGAACGCCTGAATGGTACCTACCCAATTCTGCTTTGGCTCTCTTCAAAGGTTTTTTGTATCTATTGCATATATGGCATGCCGAAACATAAAGTTTACAGTCCATTGTCATTCCATACCAGTAAACTGTGTGTCTTAATTTTGCCAAGGTTTTATCTTGTCCTAAATGTCCTGCTGATCGCAAATCATGACAAAGATGAAGCATTTCCTGTCTTAATTTCCTTGGTGTTATAAACAAGAGTCTTGGTGCGACTGCATCATCCCAAAAATAGTAGAGTATACCATTTCTAAACTCAAGTTGAGATTTTGACTGCCACAAATGTCTTACCAATGGGCTACTCATCTGTAAGTCTTGTTTTGAAGGAGAGAAATCAATAGATAACCAGGCAATAACAGTACTCAGATCTATGTCATTCTTTTGTGCGTCTCTTAATTCATTTTCAGTATAAGGCTGTAATATCTTCCCTTTTGTGGATGTGACATCTTTAATGCTTACAGCACGTACGGTTAGTGGTTTAACAAAGTCTACTTCTTCTTCAAATGTGGACCACTGATTCCGGGCTCTTGTACAGTATTTACAACCTCCACATGGAAGATTATTAAGTGGAACACTTGGCAAGTACGAATTGCATTCATTAAGTGTATCTGGGATTCGTGAAAGAGCATCTGCGTTTACATGTTTTTTACCTGGTGTATGTTGAACTAACATGTTGTATTGTGATAGTTCCTCAAGTCACCGAGCTAGTTGACCTTCAATATTCTTGAAATTTAACAGCCAAGTAAGACTATTATGATCTGTACGGACAACAAACTGGTTACCTAGTAAATAATGTCTATACTGCCTTGTAAAAGTGACAATAGCCAATAACTCCTTTCGAGTTGTGCAATACTTTTTCTGAGCTGGTGTTAAAACCCTACTTGAAAAGCTTATCGTTCTTTCTTTTCCATCTTGTAGTTGGCTAAGTTCAGCACCAATGGTTTTGTCCGAGGCATCAGTATCAAGTATGAAGGTAGCTTCTGGATCAGGATAGGCTAAAACAGAAGAATTTACTAGTGCTATTTTTAGTTGTTCGAAAGCATTTTCCTGTTCTTCCGTCCATACAAACTCTGATTTTCCTCCTGTTAATTTATGCAAAGACACAGCAATCTCAGCATAATTCTTTATGTGTTCCCTGTGGTAGTTTGTGAACCCGAGAAAAGATTCCAGCTCCTTTTTTTTCTTTGGTCTTGGCAAACTTTTTACAGTCTGCATATTCTCTGGATTTACTGAAATACCATCTTTGTTTACAATTTTCCCCAAAAACTTGACTTCTTTTTGAAATAAGAAACATTTGGACGGTTTAAGTTTTAAATTGTAGTACTGAAATCTTTTTAAGATGTGCAGAAGTTTAATCAAATGGTCATCAAAACTGTGACCTAAAACGATGACATCATCCAAATATGCAAGGCATTCTCTCCATGTCAGACCTTTCAAAACCAACTGAATGACTCGGCTGAAAGTAGCTGGTGAGTTACATAATCCAAAAGGCAGTCGGACATGCTCGAACAGTCCATATTTCGTGACGAAAGCTGTTTTATGTCGATCTTTCTCATCGATCTCTATTTGCCAATATCCTGCAGCCATGTCCAACGTACTCATGTAGGCACTTCCTCTCAAAGTATCCATACAAGACTCAATCTTTGGCAAAGGAAACACGTCCTTAGTTGTCACTTTATTAAGGGGACGAAAATCAATACAGTACCTCAGACTGCCGTCCTTCTTTCTTACTAAAACAGGACAGGAACACCAATCTGAAATAGAAGGTTTAATAACCCCCTTATCTAACATTTGACTAAGATGTTTTTCTTTTTCATTTTCAAATTTCAGTGGAGTTCTACGCATTTGTTGTTTAATTGCAGCTGCCTCCCCTGTGTGAATTCGATGTTTAATATCCCCATTAAACAATCCCAGATCCATGTCGCCTTTAGAAAAAAATATTTTGAAATTCAATGAATACTTCAGCAATCTTTATGCTACGATCTATGTCAAAATCTTTTACTGTTCGAGTATACAAATCTTTTAGGTGTTCTGGAATCTTAGAATTGAGTTCTTTTAATTTGTTTAGTTTATTTACAGAATTTCCATCTTTTAGTATAGTACGAATTTCTGTGGACGGTTTGACAGAAAATCTGTCACCTTGAGGCGGACTGACAGAAAATCTGTCACCTTGAGGCGGACTGACAGAAAATCTGTCACCTTGGGGCGGATTGACAGAAAATCTGTCACCTTGGGACGGACTGACAGAAAATCTGTCACCTTGAGGCGGACTGACAGAAAATCTGTCACCTTGGGATGGAACAGTAGAACCCCTGTCACCTACACGTACCTTTTCCAAAGTCTCGAAATTACCAGTTGGCGAACTGACAGAAAGTCTGTCACTTATGTTTTCTGACGTTTTACACGAATTTGGATTATCGACATTGACAGAAACTCTGTCACTATATACTTCGGGGTCTTCAGCCAAATCACCCTGATCAGCTACAACATTATATATCTCCATACCAATACCAAATTTATGACCCCCTTTCAATGTGATAAAAGTGTCTGTGTCATTTCGAAATACAGCCTTCACGGTTTCATCCTTAGCAATTAAAGCATTTGGGGACAGAAGACCTTTTAAATTGGATTTCGGCTGAATGATGATATCATCTGCTGGGGGGTGATCAATTTCCATATCAACTATTTTTAAACTATGAGGTGGCACAACTGTTTTCTTTTTTATACTAATCCTGTATAAGTTTATTTCTTCTCCCTCGTTCCCAACAAAACAGACCGCTGGTATAGCCTCATTGTTTATGTGGACTGTGTTGTTTGCCATATCAATAACTGCTCCAAATTTCTCCAAAAAATCAATACCCAGAATGATATTATCATTTATGTTAGCAGTTACAAACCTCCATTTTGATTTTAACTTCCCTATTTCGATAGGTATCTCCTCTGTATATCTAGCATCAATTTTAGAATTCTTTCCAGCTCCTCGCAAAACTAAATGTTCCTTTAGTTTAATTGTTGACTGCAAAAGTGGTAAAATTGAAGTACTCAAAACAGATATTTGTGCTGCACTATCTATTACAGCCTTAAATGTTCTTCCTAAAATTTTCATCTCAATGAACAAAGTTTTTGATTTTTTGCTTTTATCAAATGAAAAAATTTCTTGAATCGGAAACTTCTGTTCTTGACTAGACATTTCTGTTGGCGGTTGGCCTGTATCATCTGAAAAGGTCAAGGATTGGCCTACATCCTTGGCCCTGATTCGTTTAAAGCTTTTGGTGATGGAGATCTATTACGATAGGGAGAACTGTTCCTGGGCTTCTTGCAATCCCTACTAAAATGACCTTCTTCCCCGCAATTGTAGCAATTACCTCTTGCAGGACTATTGTACCTTCTTTGTGGCGAAAAAGCTCAATCTGTTCTTTGTGGTGACCTTGACCTCATATTCTGACTATGCTCAATACTTTTTTTACCATGATCTTAGTTTCGAATAAATCATCTTCTGTCTTCTGTAATTTTTTCTCGAACACATTCATCTTATTTGTTCCTTCGTCAGACTTCATAATTGCACGTACTGATGTTTCCTGTGTATCCTCATTCTCATCATTTTGCTCCATAAAAGAAACCCTTTTAATTTCTGCTCTTCGTGTACCCTTTATGACTTTTTGATTCGCCACTGCACTTCGTACAGATTGTACCGCTTGATCCAGAGCATCTGGATTTTTGTCCATAGTAGTCAAAGCTGCACGCTTGTCTACACAACCTTTAAGAAAAGCATCTGTTGCCAAAGTTTGTACGAAATTATCTGGTGTATCCGGGTAGCCATCGGTAGCCAGCTCCTGTGCTCTTTCTGCAAATTCCTCTAACGATTCCTCTTGCTCTTGTTTAAGATCTTGTAAAAGTCTTCTTACAATGTGTGGCGGTTCCTTTCTACCAAAACGCTCTTCCATTTTCTTGCATAAGCTTTCATAATTAGTTTGTACTAACTTTGGTCTTGAGCTGTAAAATTTCAAAGCTTTATCTCGCAAACATTCAATCAATTTATACAACCTTTGCTCACTCTGCCATTTGCATCTATCAGCTATAGTGCTAAATTGTAGATAATAAGGACGCCAGTCATTTCTACCATCATATGTTGACATCTTTGGTGCTGTGGGACCACCATAATCTGAATGTTTATGATCATAAGCATTATATTTTCCTTTCAATAATTGACCAGGACTACTTTTTGCCTCTTTTTCGGCTATTACTTTTTCTACCTTAAGCACAGTTTCTTTCTGCTGTAGTTGAGTTTGAATTTTCTTTGAATATTCATGTATATCTTTAATCTCATCATTCGGTGATTTAATCATTTCTTTCATTTGTTCAATTTGTTCCTCTTTCTGTTTTGTATAAATGTCTCTTTGTTGTTCAAAAATAAGCCTCTGTTCTTCTATCTGTGCTTTACTCTGTTCAGAAATTTTCTCAATTTTTGTTTGAAAGGTCTCTGCCATATCAACTATTTTTAAACTAGTCTCTGCCATATCAACTATTTTTAAACTATGAGGTGGCACAACTGTTTTCTTTTTTATACTAATCCTGTATAAGTTTATTTCTTCTCCCTCGTTCCCAACAAAACAGACCGCTGGTATAGCCTCATTGTTTATGTGGACTGTGTAGTTTGCCATATCAATAACTGCTCCAAATTTCTTAGTAGTGTCAACCCTGTGATTATGACCCGTGTAAATAGCATATTAATCCTGAATACACCGTTTGTTGGTGCGCCTGTCAGATGCAGAACGTACAGATACTAATCCTGTATAAGTCTCTCGACTTTTCTACCGACAAAATCTTAGGACGTAATGACTCAATAGTGTTTTTTAGGACCTCTTGACCTTCATCAGACTCCTCTGGGTCTTCAAAACAAATTATTTTCTCATTCAACAGTGCAGTCCACAATGATTGGGGTGCTTCTGAAATCTCTTTAAGTTTATCTAAATTAAGTAATCCCTCTTCTTCTCTCTTTGCAATTATTGCTAAGGCTCTAGTTTCACCTATCATTTTAATCGCTTTTAACTGCGTAAAGTTAGCTTTGTTTATATTTATCGGTTTCGCTATTATATTTTTACGCAATATTTATAATTATGCGATTTATTATGTACTAAATAACCGTGTAGCGGTTTGTCGCAATCTGTCAGTAACACTGACACAATTATATAAATATGCAGTTTATCATTTACTGAATAACAAAATAGCGGATTGTCAGTAACACTGACACTGATTTATAATGATAAGATAATTGTTTAATGATTAGCCATATTGCGGAGTGTCAGTAAAACTGACACCAGGAATTTTGAAAATTTTCAAATATTATCAAAGTAGATATTTCTATGAAAACAAATGGATGTATGGGCAATCGGTTGTCAGAAATTCTGACATTAAATTTCCATGATTATTATACTCATGAAATATGTTATATTCTTTTCTGTAGGTACAATAACTATTTGTTTTCTTTGTTGTGATTTTTCAGTTTTGCCGCCAAAATGTCAGGAAACAATGAATGTCTCGAGTCGATTTAAAGTAAATTCGAATCGACTTCTGACACCAATGTTGTAAAGGTGCAATAATTTGATATACCTTTCCTAATATAAGATGTTGTCTTGGTAGAAAATACTGATAGGGCAGGAATCCCAGGGTCGTCTGAGCTCTGGATATATTCTGCGAGGTTGCGCAGTTAATACTAATTAAAGTTCCGGTAACAAATATGGTTGTAGCAATCACTTTCCGGACATTTACTACAATATTGCCAATAATTAAGAAGTTCCGGGTCGAGTCCGATAAAGATACCAATAGTATATTCACCTGTTACCTATTACCTTATCTGTACGTTCTGCATCTGACAGGCGCACCAACAAACGGTGTATTCAGGATTAATATGCAATTTACACGGGTCATAATCACAGGGTTGACACTACTAAATTGTCAAATTGTTACCTATTGTAGTATTTTATATCTTTAGTATTGGAGTAGGATCTGCTTACCCTTCCGGAGCACCTGAGATCACCCCTGGTTTTTGGTGGGGTTCGTGTTGTTTGTTCTTTAGTTTTCTATGTTGTGTCATGTGTGCTATTGTTTTTCTGTTTGTCTTTTTCATTTTTAGCCATGGCAGTTTGTTTTAGATTTACGAGTTTGACTGTCCCTTTGGTATCTTTCGTCCCTCTTTTTTTAAGCAGTAAGACTTTCTAAGATACCAATTCGAATACTAAAAATCTGGACTTGAAATAAGGGGTATAGGTACAGTTTTCAATTTGCACCACCAAACGGTGTATTTTATAGGATTTTGCTATATACACGGGTCATAATCACGGGGTCAAATTGTTCCCTATTGTATAGTATTTTAATCAGTAAGACTTTCTAAGATAACAATAAGAATACTAAAAATTTGGACTTGAAATAAGGCGTATATGTACAGTTTTCAATTTGTTAGCGAAAATGACGTAAAACAGCGAATATTAGAATTCAACTTTAATTATGAATAAATATAGGACAATGCTGTTGATTAAAAGATACTCCATTCCAGGACCTTTTGTTTTGCAAATAATTAATATTACCAATAATTGATAAGTTCCAGGTCGACGGGTTCAAACAGAAAAGCAGAGACAACTGTGTATCTTATAGTCGGTAGGACTTAATCAGATGACAATACCAATACTAAAATAAGGCTTACGCATTGTTTTATACTTTAATTCAGTCACGGGACCCGCGATATCACGGGTGTGTTCTAGTACTTTATATATATTAACACAACTCTACCAAAAGACCATATGGCATAGAATGCTTGGTACAAAACGTATACACAAATGATGATGAGACCACTCTTTACCAACAGATCATAGGATATTTGAAACAAAGTGCATAAACACTTTTACTATTACACAACTATCTACCAAAATACCAAATAACATGGATGTTATTAACCAAAGTCACTATCACTATGCAGCATCCAACAACAATCAATACCAATACAGTTTAGTAAGCAAACTCTGGATATTAAGATGTTGAACAGTACAAAAGGTGAATCAACAACAGGAATAAAGCTTATAACAATATAAAATGTATGGCAGATAAAGGCAATAGTAGTATGCCGCTGTTCAAAACTCATAAATCCATGAAAAAAAAAAATCGAGGTAACAAACTAAAACTGAGAAAAACGCATTAAATATAAGAGGATAACGACGACACATTAAAATGTAACACACACACAAACGGACTTAGCATTAGACAAAATCATAGGAGAATAAAAAATATAACAGCAAAACCAAATACATGAATTTGGGATAGATAAGTACCGACAATGCCTGTACCAAGTCAGGAATATGACAGCTGTTGTCAATTCGTCTTTTGATTTTGCCATTTGATAATCGACTTTTCGGTTTGAATATTCCCTAGAGTTCAGTTTTAGAATGATAAATTATTGTCACATTAAAGGAACTTTGGAACTCAACGATATAGTTTTTCTTTAAAATTTTACGGTTTAACAGCAAAAGGTTAAAACTATTATTTATTGAGAAATATACTAAAAACATGGATACAATTGAAATTGATTATATTTTTACTATCAAAACGAATAGTCCCTCTCTCACTCACTTGCATTTCGCGTATCCCTAAATCAGACACATGTTGTCGTAAAGGAATACAAAAGTATACATTATGATAATACATGTAAAGGTATGAGAATAACAAATTGTGTATGCATATGTATAACAAACATATTAATAATTTTAAGATAGTTATGAGACGTGTGACTTTACAGCTGTGTTGAAAAGTCATCTATTTGGTTATCACACGCCGGATTATCGTAGGCAGTAACAACCACTTGCGGTGGAGTTTTCTTCTCTTGAGGCACCATGTAGGCTTGTCCTGTTTTGTCTTCGTTCCGTTTTTCATATCGGCATTTCTCGAGAACCATTATTCCTACCAACGGTACAGCAAATACTAACGAAGCAATGAAGGCAACTGTGATGTTTTCTTCATATTTTTCATTTAAGTTAGCGAATTGTGGACCATCAAGATTGACTCCACGTAACCGATAGGCACGTACCATACCATCGGAAGACTTGGTAACAGTACATGTATAGATCCCCATGTTGGCAAACATGAGATTTTCTATGAGAAGTATTTCTCCCTGTCCTCCTTTGACCTTATAGTCAGAATCAGTATATCCACCGGTCACATTTTTTCCATCCGGGGTTTTCCAGGAAACTTTGTCGTCTGATTGGATCATTACGCTGGAGTCATTACAGGAAAGCTCAAGTGACGATCCAAATAGGCCATTAGACATCCAGGTATATTCCTCAGAGGTAACCATGGAAATTAATCCAACTAACAGCAATAGTTTTGTAACCATCTTAACCTACAAGAGAGTCAAACATAGCACTAATGATATATTTCATCAAGTGTCAATTCATGCTATATTTGAAAATATAAATTGTTGTTCTTAAAGGTATGTACGTACATATACAAGTGAAACAAGCGAAATAATAGACGCATTCACACACAAACCGAAGTGAAACTATGTACCTTGAAAGAGATAAGTGCATTCCTATTGCGTATGAATGTACCCGTCATACGACTCTCACTAATACCCGGTACTCTTGAGAAAAGGTTTAAAAAAATACAAAAAACAGGAACACGACAGGTCTGCTATAATATAAGTTTGACTATTGCAGTCTAAGAAAAAAGAGAAAATCATAAAAAAACACTCGGGGTAAAATTCAAGCAGAAAGTATATTCAAAGGGCAAAATCAAATGCATCAAACAAGTGACATAGTTTATGTTACTTAACCCAAATTAAATGGACAACTATTTAATCTTAAAAGTAAAGCGAAACCATCAACACAGTTCCGATAATGTGGAATGAAATAATTCAAAGAGTTTATTCAATAAAATTTAAAGCTATCTACATCATATGAAAAGCTGATATAGAGATTTGAAAGTGATTCTCTTATTTATACCTAAGTGTAATACAGAAAATGTTGGATTGAATCTGGTTAATAGCTAGCTTAACCTCTCATATGTATGACAGTTTCATCAAATTCCATTATATTGACAACGATGTGAAAACAAAGCAAATAGACATAAAAGAAAAAATGTCAACAATGTGTTATAATCTTAATCACTATATCCACTATCACCACCAGTCATATATAGGACATTCGACGAAATTTACCTTTCGGTTACAAGTCGTAAAGAACGAGAATTGAAATCACATATATATTCAACAATGTAACTTGCTAAAACACTTGCTTAAGGGGCACGGTAGTATTTTCTGGCCCAAAAGGGATAATGATAGACTTTTTCGAATTTTCACCACTCTCTAACACTGCCAAAAATTCTTCATCAATAGTTAACTGAAGTACTTTCATTAAACTATTCAGAAATGAATTTGAATATGTATCATGACCGTTGATTTTTTGGATATCTTTAAGAACCTAAGGCCACTAATGCTTTTTGGGTCTTTCATCGTGCAGTTAATACAAAATAAAAAAACCATCAAACCTTCATTTTCACCTGTATGTAAAACTATTTCATGTTTTTTCTTTAGTTTGGGAAAGTATGCTCAGTTGATATTGTATTTTTTGTCCAATCACACTGTTTAGATACACTTACCTAAGAAGGATACACAAGAGCAACCTAAATTCTGGAATGCAATTACTACCGTGATACCTCTTACGTGTTTACAATGGCTATTGATTTATGCTTGCTCATCAACTAGTATATATTGTGCTTCGTTGGGGTTCTATATATAGGGGCATTGAACTAAATTATTGACACTTTCTCCAAATTAGGGCTGCAGTAGTTCAGCGATTTTCAAATCGCGTAAATCGAAGAGGAAGAAAAAAATCCAACTGAAAAATTCGAAACTGAGGGGATCGCAGAAATCGTAGAACGTGAATTCTGTACTACATTCATAAACACAACTACAGAAAACTGTACAGATGATTAACAAAGGCAGTAGTATACCGGTGTTCAAAACTCATAAATCGATAGAAAAAAAAACAAATCCGGGTCACAATTGTAAAAGTATATAAGATATTCATGCATGCACGTAATTATTGAAGTAACGTAGTTCACGCCCAGTCTTGTAAGATATTGTAAAGAGGAACATAATCTTAGTAAATATACTTATAAGATCATCATCAATACAATAATTTACAGATGAACTGCTATGTTTTATATAAAACTTATTTATTTATTTCATAGTAAAACTTATAAAACCTACCTGCAGATGTTTACGTTCAGAAATAAATGTACAACACTTTTTAAAGTATCCTCACCTTTTCTAGTGGGATTGTTCAGTCAAAACAAAATTATACAGGTGTGAATCACAAAGGAGCATTGAAACTTAACGGTCGCGGTTAGTAGGGCGATCATCTTTGTATTAAAGGATTGAAGGTAAAGATACAAAATTAAAGTTGTATCAATTGACAATAAAACTTTAAATTCAAAATTAACTCTGTAAACAGGTTTTCTTAGCCTAAGGATATATTCTGATTTATATTAATCAACTGGCAATCAAAATTGTGCATATGTAATTCGATTTACAGGTAAAACGATTTAATGGCGAAAAAAGATTTATTATTTACTTCAGGTAAAATATGTAGAATAAACGTTATATATGAAATGTTTATCTTGAACGAAATGTAATGCTCCAATGATCACCTTAATGTGTATTCTTGTTGAAATATGATACGAAACATAGATTTGCACAACGGACTATAACAAGTAAATATATGGTAAACAAATTGAATAATTAAGTCGCAGTTTTAAGAAAGAAAGGATAACATATTTCGAAAAATAATATACCTTGATATTTTTACAAAAATCTATTGATTGAAACTGTTATTATAGTAAAAAATGTAGAAATTGAACTGATGATAACTGTAAAATTACTCTGCAGTGATTTTATTGAAAAAGATTTTCCATTTAAGTGAATAGAATAGCAAACATTTTCAAAAAGTAAAATGACTAAAATTATGAACTCCGAAAAAAATCAGCAACTTTATTCACAGTTTTCAAGTTATGACGTAATCATTTCTAATTATTTAAAAGATAAATAAATAAAGTCTCCAAATATATACCAATAATCTAATTTGAACAATTTTACCACAAGTCATATCAATCTATTGATATTTGGCAAATAGTTACCAAAGGTACCAGGATTATAATTTAGTATGCCGCACGCGCGTTTCGTCTATATAAGACTTATCAGTGACGTTCATTTTAAATGTTTATTAAGCCAAATAAGTAAAATGTTGAAGAGCATTTAGGATCCCAAATTCCCAAAAATTGTGCCAAATACGGCTAAGGTAATCTATGCCTGGGATAAGAAAATTTTTGATTTTTCGAACAATTCAAAGTTTTTTAAACATGAAATTTGTAAAAATAACTACTTTATTGATATTCATGTCAACACCGAAGTGTTGACTACTGGGCTGATGATACCCTCGGGGACGAAACGTCCACCAGCAGTGGCATCGACCCAGTGGTGTAAATAATTATCAAAGGTACCAGGATTATAATTTAGTACGTCAGATGCGCGTTTCGTCTACATAAGACTCATCAGTGACGCTCATATCATATGTTTATCATGCCAAATAAGTGCAAATACATGAATTTGATAAGAATCTTTCTATAGTAGTCAGCACTTATGTGTAGACATGCATTATCATTGTAACTCTAATATTATGAATTAACTGTTTACAACACCTTAATATTATGAAATACTTATGTAGGATTTTCTACCTCAGGAAAGGATTACCTATTTGGCAAAACGTTTAGGAATGCTCTTCATCTTCGTAATTTATTTGGCCTTTTTAAACCTTTTTTATTCGAGCGTGGCTGAGAAGTCTTTTAGACGAAAAACGAGTCTGGCTAAAACACCAAATTTCTATAACGAGTTTTGTTTGCAACCACTGGGTTGATGCCACTGTGGCTTGAAATTTTATTCCCGGAGAGTATTACTAGCCCAGTAGTCCGTATTTCTTTGTTGACAAGAACTATCATTGATATAGTCATATTCACTGTTTACGAAACTTTAAAATTTTTGAAATAGTAAGTCTTTTCTTCCTCAGGACTAGATAATCTTAGCTGTATTGGGAAATTTGTCTACGATTTTTTTGGTCCTCGAATTGAATGCTCTTCAACTTCGTACTTTATTTTGGCCTTTTTAACTTTTTTTAATTTGAGTGTCACTGTTGGGTCTTTTGTAGACGAAACGCGTGTCTGGTGCAAATACAAAATTTCGATCCTTGTTTCTATAATACGTTTATTTCTATACAGTTTTTTTTAAATAATAATTTTCTTATTTTTCCATATTTTGAAGTTTTACATATATTGTATTTTTTGTCATTTATCTGTCGTTATCTAAGCCTCTATAGTTTTATGGAACGATATCATGTTTTAAAGACAATTAAACATTTTTTTTCCTTCAATTTTTTTTATTGTTAAAAAAAGGCAAAAGTAATATTCCAGTGATTAAAAGTAATAAATTGATTGAGAAAAACAAATCCGAGGGAATCATATCAACTATACAAGGTAAACAAAGGAAAAACGACAACACCAAAGTGCAACAAAAACAGACGCCAACACACATAGAAACGAAATATGTGATAACAATTGCCATATTCCTGACTTGGTAAAGGTCATTTAAATAAATTGATAGGTTGAAAGTCTTTATCTCACACATACATATTCATGAAGAAAGCCAATTTTCCAACCTGCATCTTTCTTTTCCAAACAATACTCCCACTTTGACATGTTTGAGCTACATCTGTAAGAATTGTTTTAGTTATTATTATCTAGTCATATGTTTTGTTTCTTATCATAAAGAATTGTTCGAACTTCTCTTGGACTGAATTTTAATGTGCGTATTGTTATGCGTTTACCTTTCTACATTGGTTAGAGGTATAGGGGGAGGGTTGAGATCTCACAAACATGTTTAACCCCGCCGCATTTTTGCGCCTGTCCCAAGTCAGGAGCCTCTGGCCTTTGTTAGTCTTGTATTATTTTAATTTTAGTTTCTTGTGTACAATTTGGAAATTAGTATGGCGTTCATTATCACTGAACTAGTATATATTTGTTCAGGGGCCAGCTGAAGGACGCCTCCGGGTTTCCATTTCCATTCTCAATTTTATTCAAACTAAGTCGTCTAGATATTCGACTAATTTCTAATGGTGTTAGTACCATTTACATATACTATAGAAGGACTTGAAAAAATATTATGTTAATATATAGTTTTCCAATGGTATCAATCAGATGTGGATTTTGAACTTATCAGCTTCGAAATCGCCATTCACAATTATTATATATTCAACTTTGCATGATATTATATCTTATGACTTTCAACATTCTATTATAATTCCCCCATGAACAATTGAACGAATGGCTACGTCATCTCTTCTTTCAAAAGTACCCTTTCATACAAAAATCAGAACTGTAAAAAATCGTACTTTGAGAAGAGCCACCAATACAGTGAAGATGTAATCATAAAGATCCTGATAATTTTTAGCGGCAACATATTCGTTGGGCTTGGTGGAATAATATTCCGACAAAAATAGAATTTTCTAATGTTGAAACAGTATTTCTTTCATGTTAAAGATTGTACTTGATACAAGTTATAGTACGATTATCTCTCTTTGTATGATGTAAATCACTTTATATGTGATCTCTGGTATAAAGATTCTTGGTATCAGATATTGTGGATTTATCTAAACATGTTCTTAAACAGCTAAAACCCGAAAGACTCTAGTACAAGGATGTGAAATCTTCCCCATTACGCATAACATAATTTTTATAAACAATACATATCCGGGAGATGAACAAACAGGGACAGGTGCAAAAATACTTAGTAAGATACTGATTTAAAAAACAAAATAACCGTTTTTAACTCTCTGTTAGCGATCTCCATTAATTTCATATATTTTCGTTACCAATTTTGACACAAAATTAAAAGAAAATGAAAAGCGTTGGACTAGGGACTTTCACTTATGTTTAAATTTGTTTTCTTAAACTTGAGAACTGAGCGTATATTTGAATTCTGTTCTCTCTATGTTAAACATTTAAACATTTTTGTTGGTTGTTGTGATAGTCTCCCCTTTTTAGTTGTTTCAATTTGTTCAATAATACGGAGATAACTCATTTATAGTTATTGTAAAAAAAATGAATATATATATTTGCACTATATCAAATATTTCAGTAAAACAGATTACTTGGTTTATTTTTTCGTAATTTCAAGAAAAACAGTAAAATGTTCATATTCAATATTTAAATATAAATCTGTATATACAAATTCTTATTTATATCAGTGCCTTTAAATAGCATTCAGTTACAACGTAATTGTGGAGATCGCAACCACTGTGTCTGTTGCCACGAGACATGATCTCTCACAATAGAATGTAGAGATCAGGCATGATAGAGTGTGTAAATAAACAACCTGTTCGTATTAATGAAGATAGGAAATATCTTCAAATATTTGGATATATACTGCTAAATTGTAGTATAAGTAAGTCCATATTGATTTCGTAAAAAATCAAAATACTAGCCTATTCACGCATAAGCTTGGTTGTCGAGCTACAAATGCGTTGAGGGTATATAGTTTGTAATGAACAAGTATAGTTGACTACCCACTCAGAAAAATATCACACAGATGAGAAGGATAGGTCTCACTGAGACAAAGTGGTGACTGATTTTCGTTTTGTTTAATATTTTCTCATTTAGGTAGAAGAAAGATAAATTAAGCAATGTCCAGTTATTAGCACTGCATTTTCTGTTTCAACGATCATACATAATGAGAGGGGTATGTTGTACCGACGAAGAGTGAGAAATATCAATGTATCGAGGCACAATTTTACACCGATCTTAGAAATGTTTAAAGATTTATTATGCCGTAAGTTTGGGAAATTGAGGTTGGACGCAGCCTATATAGTTATCAAAAGTACCAGAATTATAATATAGTTGTTAAACCATTGACAGTGTGTCGTATGTTTTGGTGATTGGGGTAAGACGTAGCCTATATTTGTAAAACCATTGACAGTGTTTCGTATGTTTGGGAGATTGAGGTTAGACACAGTCTATAGTTGTTAAACCATTGACAGTGTGTCGTATGTTTGTGATATTTAGGTTAGCACAGCCTATAGTTGTGAGACCTCTGACCATGTGTCGTAAGTTTCTGAGATATAGGTTTGTCGTAGCTTATAAAAGTTGTTGCACCAGTGATAGTGTGTCGTAGGTTCGGGGGAATCGAGGTAGCATATAGTAGCATTGAGGTAAAACGTAGCCTATAGGTGTTACACCACTGTATTGTTATGTTTTTACTATCCCTGAGTCTATATTTCTGATAGCACATAAGCCAGTACTTTGGTACTTGCATTAAAATAAAAAATATTTTGTAGATTGAAATTCACCGGAATAACACCGGTTAGAAATCAGTTGAATACATATAATCTAAGACTCTTTCAATAGTATTAAAACAATCACCTTTTTACACTTTACACAGGTACTCCCCATTTCAAACTAAATGACAAATTAAGAGTCAGTTATGCTGTGTTTCTTAAAAAATGAATGACCAACATAAAGACAAGGATCTTGTCAGAGGGAGGGATCAATACTTCTTTGTAAAAAATTAGTCTGATTCAAACAAATCGTTTTCTGAAAATGACATTACCAAGATGCTTGATTTCTTGATTGACAACATATTTGTTACGTTTGGAGGACGTGATTATTAAATAACAAACGGCATTACTATTGTAATCAATTATACCGCTTTTTGCCGACTTGTTCCTTATTCATATGAAACTGACTTCATACAGAAACTTCTTAGGAAGAAGGAACATAAGTTAGTAGTATCATTTGAATTAACTTCCCGCTATAATGATGCCGTTCTTTCATTAGATAATCTAAAATTTTGTGACAATGTTGAACTTATCTTTCTATCGAACATGAGATAACGTTTACAAAAAATACAGTTAAGCATGCCTCACATCTTGACTAGAAATTGAAAAGGAAGGTTGGTTAAAAACAAAACTTTACGACAAAGAAGATGATTTAGGTTTCCCAATAGTAAACGTTCCATTCCGTGTATAATTTGAATGTCCCTCTGAAATGCTGTAAAAAGATTTACCGTTGATATTTTTACTACCATGTACATTGATATGTTTATTTTCTTTTAAATAACTGTTTATATAATGTTGAATTATTCGAAAGATTAAGGAATTTCTAAGTAAATGCACCAAGGATGGAGTATAACAGTTATTTTTCATTCGTTTGATGTGTTTAAGATATTGATTTTGCCAGTCTTTTAATTTCACCTTTCGGTATCTGTTTCTAAATAATAATAGATTCAGTGATCACTTACATTTAATATATCCAAGTGAACTTGAAATTGAAGATACTACCGACACATATAAATCTGCTTCATATTTCGACCATTTTCTCGAATTGACTACTGATGGTAGGTTGAATACCAAAATTTATGACAAACGCGATGATGTTAATTTTCCTTAAGTCAACTTTCCATTTCTGTGTAGCAACATCGCAGCGGCACCTGCATGTGGAGTATATGTGTCTCAATTGATACGTTACTTTAGAACTAGCTCAAAGTACGCTGATTTTGTGGAACGAGGAATACTGCTTTCTCAAAAGTTGATAAGTCAGGACTATGAATCAATCAAATCAGTTAGAAAGCCAAATAATACATGACGTTAAAGTGCATTGAAAACCATAAAAAATACTTAGTAAGATACTGATTTAAAAAACAAAATAACCGTTTTTAACTCTCTGTTAGCGATCTCCATTAATTTCATATATTTTCGTTACCAATTTTGACACAAAATTAAAAGAAAATGAAAAGCGTTGGACTAGGGACTTTCACTTATGTTTAAATTTGTTTTCTTAAACTTGAGAACTGAGCGTATATTTGAATTCTGTTCTCTCTATGTTAAACATTTAAACATTTTTGTTGGTTGTTGTGATAGTCTCCCCTTTTTAGTTGTTTCAATTTGTTCAATAATACGGAGATAACTCATTTATAGTTATTGTAAAAAAAATGAATATATATATTTGCACTATATCAAATATTTCAGTAAAACAGATTACTTGGTTTATTTTTTCGTAATTTCAAGAAAAACAGTAAAATGTTCATATTCAATATTTAAATATAAATCTGTATATACAAATTCTTATTTATATCAGTGCCTTTAAATAGCATTCAGTTACAACGTAATTGTGGAGATCGCAACCACTGTGTCTGTTGCCACGAGACATGATCTCTCACAATAGAATGTAGAGATCAGGCATGATAGAGTGTGTAAATAAACAACCTGTTCGTATTAATGAAGATAGGAAATATCTTCAAATATTTGGATATATACTGCTAAATTGTAGTATAAGTAAGTCCATATTGATTTCGTAAAAAATCAAAATACTAGCCTATTCACGCATAAGCTTGGTTGTCGAGCTACAAATGCGTTGAGGGTATATAGTTTGTAATGAACAAGTATAGTTGACTACCCACTCAGAAAAATATCACACAGATGAGAAGGATAGGTCTCACTGAGACAAAGTGGTGACTGATTTTCGTTTTGTTTAATATTTTCTCATTTAGGTAGAAGAAAGATAAATTAAGCAATGTCCAGTTATTAGCACTGCATTTTCTGTTTCAACGATCATACATAATGAGAGGGGTATGTTGTACCGACGAAGAGTGAGAAATATCAATGTATCGAGGCACAATTTTACACCGATCTTAGAAATGTTTAAAGATTTATTATGCCGTAAGTTTGGGAAATTGAGGTTGGACGCAGCCTATATAGTTATCAAAAGTACCAGAATTATAATATAGTTGTTAAACCATTGACAGTGTGTCGTATGTTTTGGTGATTGGGGTAAGACGTAGCCTATATTTGTAAAACCATTGACAGTGTTTCGTATGTTTGGGAGATTGAGGTTAGACACAGTCTATAGTTGTTAAACCATTGACAGTGTGTCGTATGTTTGTGATATTTAGGTTAGCACAGCCTATAGTTGTGAGACCTCTGACCATGTGTCGTAAGTTTCTGAGATATAGGTTTGTCGTAGCTTATAAAAGTTGTTGCACCAGTGATAGTGTGTCGTAGGTTCGGGGGAATCGAGGTAGCATATAGTAGCATTGAGGTAAAACGTAGCCTATAGGTGTTACACCACTGTATTGTTATGTTTTTACTATCCCTGAGTCTATATTTCTGATAGCACATAAGCCAGTACTTTGGTACTTGCATTAAAATAAAAAATATTTTGTAGATTGAAATTCACCGGAATAACACCGGTTAGAAATCAGTTGAATACATATAATCTAAGACTCTTTCAATAGTATTAAAACAATCACCTTTTTACACTTTACACAGGTACTCCCCATTTCAAACTAAATGACAAATTAAGAGTCAGTTATGCTGTGTTTCTTAAAAAATGAATGACCAACATAAAGACAAGGATCTTGTCAGAGGGAGGGATCAATACTTCTTTGTAAAAAATTAGTCTGATTCAAACAAATCGTTTTCTGAAAATGACATTACCAAGATGCTTGATTTCTTGATTGACAACATATTTGTTACGTTTGGAGGACGTGATTATTAAATAACAAACGGCATTACTATTGTAATCAATTATACCGCTTTTTGCCGACTTGTTCCTTATTCATATGAAACTGACTTCATACAGAAACTTCTTAGGAAGAAGGAACATAAGTTAGTAGTATCATTTGAATTAACTTCCCGCTATAATGATGCCGTTCTTTCATTAGATAATCTAAAATTTTGTGACAATGTTGAACTTATCTTTCTATCGAACATGAGATAACGTTTACAAAAAATACAGTTAAGCATGCCTCACATCTTGACTAGAAATTGAAAAGGAAGGTTGGTTAAAAACAAAACTTTACGACAAAGAAGATGATTTAGGTTTCCCAATAGTAAACGTTCCATTCCGTGTATAATTTGAATGTCCCTCTGAAATGCTGTAAAAAGATTTACCGTTGATATTTTTACTACCATGTACATTGATATGTTTATTTTCTTTTAAATAACTGTTTATATAATGTTGAATTATTCGAAAGATTAAGGAATTTCTAAGTAAATGCACCAAGGATGGAGTATAACAGTTATTTTTCATTCGTTTGATGTGTTTAAGATATTGATTTTGCCAGTCTTTTAATTTCACCTTTCGGTATCTGTTTCTAAATAATAATAGATTCAGTGATCACTTACATTTAATATATCCAAGTGAACTTGAAATTGAAGATACTACCGACACATATAAATCTGCTTCATATTTCGACCATTTTCTCGAATTGACTACTGATGGTAGGTTGAATACCAAAATTTATGACAAACGCGATGATGTTAATTTTCCTTAAGTCAACTTTCCATTTCTGTGTAGCAACATCGCAGCGGCACCTGCATGTGGAGTATATGTGTCTCAATTGATACGTTACTTTAGAACTAGCTCAAAGTACGCTGATTTTGTGGAACGAGGAATACTGCTTTCTCAAAAGTTGATAAGTCAGGACTATGAATCAATCAAATTAAGGTCATCACTCAAGAAATTTTACGGTCGCCATCATGAGCTGATTGGCCATTATGACAAAAGTGTGTCAGAAACCATATCTGATATTCTTCCTCAGTCATAATAACCTTGCATCATTACCGGACATAACAAAGAAATAACTCGACGAGTGCCGTTTACGGTGCAGGAAATGCTCACCCTTTTGGAGCACCTGATTTCACTCCCGGTTTTTAGTGGAGTTCGTGTTGTTTCTTAATTATTATTTATAACTGTTGATGTAAATGTCCTTTGGTTTTTGTGAGTCTTTGTTTACTCCTTGGTTTTTATTGTTATTGTCTCTGTCGAATAAATTTTCAAAATTATGGTTTTCAATGCACTTTAACGTCATGTATTATTTGGCTTTCTAACTGATTTGATTAACGAATCACTGATGCCTCTTATATAGAAAAAGACACGGATGTGGCGTACATTTTTATGAACATTGTATCTTAGATGAGAATTGGATATGTACACTCTAATTGAAGGTGCCACTTCAACTTTCTATGGTCTTTTCATTTTCCTTGCACTTTATGAATTTTACTGTTTAGCATATTTTTGACAGTATCCATTTTTAAATTGTTCCTTTTAAATTTGTTACACGATGGTGACTGCTGTATCCATATTTTGGCTCTTTTATTTATAATGTCTGTTTAGAGTACGCATCATTGTAAATATGAAGGAATTTGGTGACCAGGTTTAATCCACCATTTTCTACTTTTGAAAATGCGTGTACGAAGTCAGGAATATGACGGTTCTTGTCCATTTGTTTTTGATGTGTTTTGTCATATGATTTTGCAATTTTAACTTATTATGTTTATATGTTTTGTTAACACATCGTTGACAACAGAATGGAATTGTATGTCACTGTCATACAATTGAGAGGTTTACCTAGCTATAAAACTATGTTTAATCCATCATTTGTTACGTAAAAATGACTGTTCCAAGTCAGGGATAGTTACTATCCATTCGTTTGATGTTTTTGAGCTATTGATCTTGCCATTTGTTTAGGGACTTTCCGTTTAGTATTTTCCTCTGAGTTCAGTATATTTGTATTTAATCTTTAATCGATGACCCTGTCATTTTATTAAGAAGGCCTGATTGCTTTAGACAATAATCACCAGCTGTACATAGATATCCATTACGCAAGTCACTACAACCTCAATTTAACTTAACAACCTGAAAATACACTTCATAATATCTCTGTAATACTAACTTTTTGTGATGTATGTTTTCCGGGAAAATATGAAAGGGGAAAACCAGTTGCATTTAGTTAACATTTTGGTAAGTTTATCTCTAGAAATGACGAAAATTACTAAAAATGTTTTATGACAGGCTGATTTTTTATGGTGTAATGTTCAAAAATATTGAACTCCGAGGAAAATTCAATCGGAAAAGTCCATAATCACATGGCAAAATCAAATGACAAAACACATCAAACGAATGGACAACAACTGTCATATTCCTGACTTGGTACAGACATTTTCAAATGTAGAAAGAAAAGGATGGATTGAACCTGGTTTTATAGCGCTAAACCTCTCATTTGTACGACAATCTCATCAAATTCTGTTATACTTACAACGATGCGTGAAAAAACACGATAGCTCTGCCTGAATTAACACACTTCCATACACAGAATAGAACCGATAAGTTTACTTGTCTTGTTATTTTGTTATCATTGAACAATACAATCATTAGAAAACATAAACAGGATATATTTTAATGAACAGTTCATGCCGGTGACAAATTTAAAAAACCAAACCCCACAGGTTAAAAGATACAAAATCAACCAATAAAATACAGCTACACGTGGACAGATACATTTCATCCGTTTCATTCCGGATTTAAAAAAAAATTAATATAGATATTATGGTAACAAAAACAATGAGAAAAAATTCTTCTTCCTAACTTTTTCATTTCATACGGCCCATATCCCTTACACTACTTAATAAAGTCATAATATATACTCGGATTAAAATTGAGTACGCCAGAAATGCGTTAAGTGTACAAAAGACTTATCGATGACGCTCAAATAAAAAAAACGTTAAAGGTAAAATAAAGAGCGAAGTTCAATAGATATAAGAAGATACATATGAGGTCCATTGAGACAAAAGAGGGACGATAGATACTAGAGGGACAGTCAAACTCAAAAATCGAAAATAAACTGACAACGCCTGGCTAAAAATGAAAAAGACAAAAAGACGAACAATAGAACACATGACACAACATAGAAAACTAAAGAATAAGTAACACAACTCCACCAAAAACTTGGGGTGATCTCAGGCGCTTGGGAAGGGTAAGCAGATCCTGCTCCACATGTGGCACCCATCGTGTTGCTTATGTTATAACAAATCCGGTAAATAGTCTAATTCGGTAGGTCACATTCATGAAAGGGAAGGGGATTGTAGTTACGACGTAAGGAACATTTCCGATATCATTGGTGAAACGGTGATTCCATAATGGTTAACCAACTCGTGATGGCGTCCGTAAAATTTACGAATGATTTCAACTTCACCATCTAAGATTCTTAAAGGTTATTTTCCAATTACATCAAAGGTTATATAGTTCTGGGGTAGAACATTCTTAATGTTTCTGAATTTCACTCGAACAGCTATTGTTTCTAATTTGTTCTGAGTGCTAAGTAATCAAGGTTAGGAGAAATTTGATTTAATCCATGAATATTATATAATAAACCCGTTTTCATTCTAGCGTTGCTTGTTTCGATGCATACCAGGTAAGAAAACAGCATGCACATCTCCGATATGACAGTTCTAATACCCAACCGGATGCAGGAAAAGTTAATATGGTAACTTACGGATATGGAAGTTAAGGATGTAGCTGGAGACCTAACCACTGTGGGCCAAATTATTACTGCTGTAAAGCTTTCTGAGAACAATTCAAAAATATATTTAAAAAAAACCAACCTTGAATATTTTTTTTTATAATTAATCTGAATTCTATATCATTTATTTAGTTAAGTCGGAACAATTATTCGTTTTTATAAAGATGTGTCTCAAACTCGAGTGATATTTTGTATTCTATATACAGGTATAGTTCCCATTTATATAGATTAAAAGTACAAAAGTAAACATACCGAACTCCAGTAAAATTCTAAACAGAAAATCCACTATCAACTAGCGAATTAAAAAGATCAAACATATCAACGAATGGAAAACAAAAAAAGAAAAGGATGAATTGATCATGCACCAAGTTAGGGATATGACAGTTGTTTTCCATTCGTTTGGTGTGTTTGTGCATTTGATTTTGTCATTTGATTAGGGACTTTTCGTTTGATTTTATAGCTAGTTAAACCTCTTACTGGTATAAAAGAGGGACGGAAGATACCAAAGGGACAGTCAAACTCATAAATCTAAAACAAACTGACAACGCCATGGCTAAAAATGAAAAAGACAAACAGAAAAACAATAGTACACATGACACAACATAGAAAACTAAAGAATAAACAACACGAACCCCACCAAAAACTAGGGGTGATCTCAGGTGCTCCGGAAGGGTAAGCAGATCCTGCTCCACATGCGGCACGTGTCGTGTTGCTTATGTGATTACAAATCCGGTAAATAGTATAATTCGGTAGGTCAAATTCATGAAAGGGAAGGGGATTGTAGTTACGACGTAAGGAACATATCCGATATCATTTGTGAAACGGTTATTCCATAACGGTCAACCAACTCGTAATGGCGTCCGTAAAATTTACGAAGGGATGCTTTCAACTTCACCATTTGGAACTCTTGGTTTAATAGCTTCCTTGTGAGCAGTAACCCTCTATCAAGAAAATCATGATAGGAAATGCAAGCACGGGAATACCGTATCAATTGGGAGATATATACTCCGTATGCAGGTGCTGCTGGAATGTTGCTACTTAGAAATGGAAAGTTCACAATTGGAAAGCTGAACTCATCTCTTTTTTCGTAAAGTTTTGTCTTCAAACGACCCTCATTATCAATTTCTAGATGTAAGTCAAGATATGAAGCAGACTTAACTGTATCTGTAGTATCCTTTATCTCCAATTCGATGGGATAGATGCGATCCACATAGTCACCAAATTTTGAATTGTTTAGTGAAAGAACGTCATCTTTATAGCGGAAAGTAGAGTTAAAGGATATTGCTAACATCTTATCTTTCTTCCTAAGAAGTTCCTGCATGAAGTCAGCCTCATAATAATAAAGAAACAAGTCAGCAAATAGAGGGGCACAGTTTGTTCCCATTTGGGATGCCAACAGTCTGTTGAAAAAAACCATCCTCCGAACGTAACCAATATGTTATCAATCAAGAAATAAAGCATCTTGATAGATATAAAAGTCACATATAGTTGCTGTATATTGACAATTACATTGTTGGAAAACCAGAATTATTTAGCTTAAGAGTTTAAAAAAAACCAACAAGAATCTGGCAGATACCAACTCTAGTGTTGTGGTAGAAAACTCCCACGTGTTATGAATGAATTTGGATATTTTATAATGGTATATTAAAAGAGATTGACTGCACAAATGATATTACAAGCAGTAACATACATTACTAGAAATGCACCTAATTTTATATCTGTTCTAGAATATTTGATTCTGATCTAGATGTTCTTTTATAATCTTTGTTTATCTTTTCGACCAGCTAACCAGTAATACAAGTTGATTATCCGTACTACATTACAAAGTAGTGGTACTCCAGATACTTGAGGAAAGAATAAAAAAATACAAGGTTTTTTAATTAGGTTTTGGTTAGAGATTTATAAATTATCTAAGAACCTAGGTTAGTACGTCCCTCAGACGACGTTGACTTACGATGGATTTGCTAATAATTTCAAAGTCTTTATTTGGTCATCTACCTCTTCAGATGTTCCGATCGATTCAAATATTCGGTTTTGAAAGGACCTGATAAAGGGAAATTCTGAAATTAAAATAAAATGTTGTTTTCATATTATTCATGTGATTAATGAATACACATTACTCCGTGTTTTACTTTTGAATAACAATTGTGGTAAAGGGTTGTGTATCTCTTGTCGTTTTGTTATTAATTCTGTTCTGTTTTGGTTTTGGATCATAGTTTATTTGTTTTCGGTATTCCATTGAACTAATCACAGCTTGTAATGAAACAGTTCATAATTTGACATATATAATTTGGACGCTTCTTTTTGATTGAAGACAGTATTTTGCCCACGACGTCTAATAATCACTTGTTTATCTCTATTGCGTTTTAAAAGTTTACCACTTTTTTCATCTGCAACTTTTCTTTTCTAAATGTTTTTTAATTTTTTTTAAATGCACTTTATATGAACTCTACTGGCATTGTTAACATTTTAATTGTAAAACATAAACTCAATAAATTACGTAAGAATAAATGTTATGTCACATGTCGTTCGTTTAACATCAACCACGCCTTTTAATTTATTGGAGAAAAAATATGTTCTTGAGCAGTTTTGACATTAACATCATACATTAACTTTTCAACTACTTCTACACGTAAAACGTATATATTTTATTAAATACTACAAAGAGATTTACTTAACCTCAGGTCATTGAATAATTGATTAACACCAGACAGATTTATAAATGAATGAGATCTCTAACTAAAATAGAATTCCGAATACAATATGGTCCTACTTGAGAACTTCTCAAACTTAAATATTATTAGTAGTTTTACACTGATTTAACTTAGTGCAACACACTTTGAAAGCGAAAACTCTTTTTCAGTTAACACTAGACAGATATGGCATTATGTAAGATTAGAATTTAAAGTAGAAATGTAAATAGTTTGTGATCATTGTACTTTAAGATTGTACTTTGATAAGTGTTTGAGGCGTAAATATGAACTAATATTTATAGTTTAACGAGACACCATCCGCAAAATCATGACAAGCACAATATCAAAGTCTTAAATAAGACAAAAGCATTAAGCTATACATTTGATATTCTCATTTTTTTTCTCAATTGATTTATGAATTTCGAACAGCAGTATACTACTGTTGCTTTTATGTATCCAATACTAATACATAAGAGTAGTTTTGACAACTGTATTAAACGCACATTATCTTTACATGAATGTTCTAAAATGTCATAAATGAAAAACAATTGTGTCGTGTATTTTTTCTTTGGGGTTCTGTCTGATTGTTGAGTACCTCATATATATATATAAACGAGGAAAGGCAACACACGGCCACCTTAAGCTTTATTTTTGTGAAGCCCAGGTGGTCGTGTGGTCTAGCGGGACAGCTACAGTGGAGGCGATATGGTGTCACGATATCTCAGTAGCATGGGTTCGAATATCCGGCGAGGGAAGAACTACGACACAACAGAAACACAACATTAAAATGTAACACACACAGAAACAAACTATAATATAACAATAGCCATTTTCCTGAATTGGTAAAGGACATTTTAAGAAAAAAATGGTGGGTTGAACCTGTGTTTGTGGCATTCCAAACCTCCCGCTTTAATGGCAATGTTAAATATACCATTAAAATGACAACACTACATGACAGACCTACAATACAAATAAATGAGAGAAAATATAGGACAGAGAAACACACGAATAATAGCTTACAAAAGGTACCAGGTTTAACAAACGTCATATTCCTGACTTGGTACCGGCAATACAAGTAAATCTGACAGATTAAAACACGTTAATTCGCTCTCATTTTCAATTCTAAGGATGTTGTAATCTTTCAAAATTGTGTCAAAAATGTCTGGTGCACTTATATAATCTGCATCATATTTCTCTTGTTTCTTAAAACAAATAAAATAACAAAATATCCAGACGAGAATACTTTTTATGTCCCTTATTTCTAAATCCACAAAAGTATTTCCTGATACAAAATTCGTCGAATGACAATCCAATAGTTATAGTTCGTAAATTTTACGGACGCCATCACGAGTTGGTTGACCGTTATGGAATGACCGTTTCACAAATGATATCGGATATGTTCCTTACGTCGTAACTACAATCCCCTTCCCTTTCATGAATTTGACCTACCGAATTAGACTATTTACCGGATTTGTAATCACATAAGCAACACGACGGGTGCCGCATGTGGAGCAGGATCTGCTTACCCTTCCGGAGCACCTGAGACCACCCCTAGTTTTTGGTGGGGTTCGTGTTGTTTATTCTTTAGTTTTCTATGCTGTGTCATGTGTACTATTGTTTTTCTGTTTGTCTTTTTCATTTTTAACCATGGCGTTGTCAGTTTGTTTTAGATTTACGAGTTTGACTGTCCCTTTGGTGTCTTTCGTCCCTCTTTTATAAATTAGTTAAGGTTCTAAAATCAGACTTTTTTAAAGCTAACAAAGGACAAGTTGTTTTTGTAATAATCAAGGCCCCGACTGAATTCACAGACTTATTACAAGCATATACGTACATGTCAATTAGTTGGTGTTGGCAATATGATAGATAAAGGAAGGTTTCTAATAGGTTCTGTTGAGCAATAGTTGAATGTGTAGTATTTTGTGGACTTTGCCTTTAATAAGAAGAAAAAACACTAATGCATAGCCCATGGCATTATATGTTGAATTCTGCAATTTGAAGCACTTTTGGTTACTTTTTCTGAAATTTCAATAAAGTGATACTTTATTAGTCATTTCTTTTCAAAACTATACCCTATCCTAAATTGTGCTGAACAGTCAATACACTTTTAATTGTATATTAGAGCGCACTTGTTCTCGAAAGCTTCGTAGTGCAAAACACAGGAACTTCCAATCTGAAAAACAGGACTAATTGCCCTCCTATTATATATTATAAATATCACTATAATATGCAATGTCATATATTTTTTTTCTTATTCAAAATAAACTGTCAACGAGTGGCATGCAGTGATCCCAAGTCCTAAAACTTTCATTTAATACCAAATTAACACAAATATTTACCTTATTGGCAAAATTTCAGTTGAGCGTAGGATTGTTTTTTAAAATTAGACTAGTTTCTTATATGCTTTTTCTGACAAAACTACATTATTGCAAATACGAGTCCCTACGAGCCCCTACTGAAAATAGGAAATGAACTCAAGCGCCTCATTTTTTATTCAGACATACGGAATAAACTCTTTTTCTTAGCAGACTGTCTGTCCTTTGAAGATAAAACTACCGGAATTACCCTGTGTTATTGACTTCATACCTAGAAGTAAAATGATTTGAGTTTATTTTAGGTAAAAAGAATTCCGTATTGTTTAGATAGCAAAACATAACCACCAACAACTATCGTTATCAAATCTATTCTTATTGTACTTTTTTTCTTTTTTTCTGTCATTTGACAAATGGAATTTTTTCCCGACATTTATAAACGTAGATCTCTAATGTTTAATTCTGTATTGTCCCGGTATCAAAGCATGTGGTTAATTTTTATTTTCTATAATTATTTTACTGTCGTATATTGTTGTATTCATCATTATAGCATGTACATGAACTATGATCACACGAAATATGATGTAATTCCCGTTATCTTCCCTTGTGACATAGTTACCAACACCTGTACTGAGAAATCCGAATATATTTTCTTGGAAATGGCTCATCTCGTAAATGTCAGTCTGTATGAAAGATTGTTTCAACGAAATCATTCAGGATATTGCATGGTATAAAATAAGTCTACAAAATGACAAACTGTATTACTTCATACAGATTTCACTGTCAATGATGTATCTTTCTAATATTTTGTTGACCGGTTTATGTGCAAGTAAGTATATATTTTTTACTATTTAAACAAATGTTTGTCTATCTCAATTGATGCATTGTGTTTAATTATATATATATATATATATATATATATATATATATATATATATATATATATATATATATATATATATATATATATATATATATATATATATATATTATTACTAGTATGGCATTACTCTTATTAAAAAAATATGTTCTTGCTTTTTTTGTCACTGTAATTCAATGTTGGTATCAACATGTCCAATATAAAATATAAGTAAAGAGACATTTAGCATTAAGACAAGTTTTAGAATTACGTGAACAATGATAATTTGATTTGCCTAGTAATTTAAATCTTTACTAGAACACACTCGCGAAATCGCGCACATTTAGAGCTTTGTTGAATTTGATGCGACTATAAAACCAGGCTCAATCCACCATTTTCTACATTTGAAAATGCCTGTACCAAGTCAGGAATATGACAGTTGTTGTTCATTTTTTGATATGTTTTATTATTGGATTTTGCCATTTGATTAGGGACTTTTTGTTTTGAATTTTCCTCGGAGTTAATATTTTTGTGATTTTACTTTTAAAAATTATGTTAACTGTTGTAAGGAGATGTTTTGTTAAAGATATTATGTGTACAGAAATTAAGAAAATGTATCAAAATTCATAGGTACTTGGAAACAGAACAATTTTTAAAGCCCTCTCCCTTTTTTCTAAAGTCCGTTATTTTTTTGTTTTCTGTTAAATTTCATTATTTGCGCGTTTCTGTATACTTTGAACATACATATATTGTCAATAAAGAAGTTTTTTTACTATCAATTTCAAGTTTCTTCTCCACGGCGATCACTGCAATATTATATAGAGAGTATCTATCAACACGAACATTATAGTCCTGTCAAGAGTACTCTTATGAAAATTATGTGCAAGATTAAAAACGGGAGTCTTATATGACTTAAAAGTTTGTCTGATGACGGAAACAATATCCGGACGACACTAATGTTCGTATTTCTCCCAAACTGAATAGTCATAAGAACAGATGACAAATGCGACTATGTATGGTACCTACAGAACACAGAGGCATGATGATTAATTTATTGTGGATGAACGAAAAGCGACATATACAATGAGGTCTTCCCGTTTAATAGTATAGATTGCATATCAATCGATTTTGTCTATTTCTTTTTTTACAATACCAAAATCTGTCTCTTGATAGTTTTTCATATTAACGAACTCATTTGATATGCCAAAATTAAATAGTATACGCCACAGTTGTGTTTAATCTTCAAACGACTCATCAGCGACGCTCAAACAAATGAAATATTATAATAGGACTAAAACAATACAAATGTGAAGGGCATTGAGAAACAGCAATTTCTTAAGAGGAAACTCTTTCAACAGAACGTTTTCTGTTAACTTATAATAAAAAATTATCACTGCCAGATAAAGGCAACAGTAGTATGCCGCTGTTTGAAACTCATAAATCTATGGAGAAAAAAAAATACCGGGTTTTCAAAAGGAACGTGTCAAATAATAAAGGGATATATGTAACGATGTTTGTGTCATTATATTTCTTGCCACCAGATTTTAAATTGTCAACTCGTCATATTTCAGTGTTTATTACATCAAGTGATGCATCTGGTCTCAGCTATAATTACTTCGATGAGATGGCACAGACCTACTGCACAATTCAAGGCGTAGGTAACTGGGTATTTGCAATAAGAAGAGATTGTAACGGAACAGCACCAACCTGTAACTTTATGTGTACTGCAGCAAAACATGATATGCTTACTTCAATCAAAAACCAAGGAAACAGGTATTTATTTTCCCAATTATAATGCAATATAATGATTTTTTCTTTACCCTGATGGTCTATGTGAGAAAATATGGGATTTATCATTATCATTTTAGTAAGGTCTACCAATGTCTGAAAAAAATACATTGATATTCCAATTTCGAGCGAAAGAAAAAAAAAGTAGTTGCAGTTTTATTTGAATGATTTATATACAAACAGACAGTAAACTTTCGATAGTGCTGCCTGAATTAACACACTTCCATACACAGAATAGAACCGATAAGTTTACTTGTCTTGTTATTTTGTTATCATTGAATAATACAATTATTTGAAAACATAAACAGGATTTATTTAAATGAACAGTTCAAAGCTAGAATGAATACATGAATGTGACAAATTAAAAAAACAAAAAAAAACCCACACAAGTTAAAAGATACAAAAGATCAACTAATAGAGTAAAGCTACACGTACTAAAATACATTTCATCCGTTTCATTCCGGTTTTTGAAATATAAATATATTATGGTAAAAAGAACAATGACAAAAAAAATAATTCTTCCGAACTTTTCCATTTCATACGGCCCATATCCCTTACTACTCTACTTAGTAAAGTCATAATTTATACCCGGGTTCAAATTTTGTATGCCAGAAATGTGTTAGATGTACAAAAGACTTATCCATGACTATCAAATCAAAAAGTTAAAGGTCAAATAAAGTACGAAGTTCAATAGACATAGGAAGATGAGGTATTAGGTCCAATGAGACAACTCTCCATCCAAGATTCTTTATTTTTTTTTCAAATACATCAAAGGTGATATAGTTTCAAAATTTCACTCGAACAGCTAGTGTTTCTTATTTGTTCTGTGCGTTTAGTAATCAAGGTTAGGAGAAATTTGATTTTAATCCATGTCTATTATATTATAAACCGGTTTTTATTCTAGCGTTGCTTGTTTCGATGCATACCACGTTAGAAAGCAGCATGCACGTCTTCAAATTGACAGTTCTAATACCCAACCCGATGCCGGAAAAGTGAATATGATAACTTACGGATATGGAAGTAAAGGATGTAGTTGGAGTCCTAACCAGTGTGGGCCTAATTATTGCTGCTGTAAAGCTTTCTGAGAACATTTCAAGAATATATTTAAAAAAAACAAACCTTGAATATTTTTTTTTATAATTAATCTGAATTCTATACTGTAAACCAACTTATTTTCGCGGATACTTTATTTCGCGTTTATATCCAGCTAGTCTACTTCACGGCGATTTAATTTCGCGATTTTCTAATTAAATTGATGTAGTTTAATAAGGAAAGATCCCAGTTATACATATTCGCGGCCATTTAATTTCGCGTTATTTTTCTACTCGCGAAAGTCGCGAAAATAATCGCTCGCGAAATTAAGTTGGTTTACAGTATTACTTATTTAGATAAGTCTGAGGAATTATTCGTTTTTATAAAGATGTGTCTCAAACTCGAGTGATAATTTGTATTCTATATACAGGTGTGGTTCCCATTTATATAGATTAAAAGTACAAAAGTAAACATACCGAACTCCAGTAAAATTCTAAACAGAAAATACAGTATCAACTGGCGAATTAAAAAGATCAAATATATCAAACGAATGGAAACATAAATAGAAAAGGATGAATTGATCATGCCCCAAGTTAGGAATATGACAGTTGTTTTCCATTCGTTTGTGCTTTTGATTTTGTCATTTGATTAGGGACTTTTTGTTTGATTGTATAGCTAGTTAAACCTCTTACTGCTATAAAAGTCATATATAATTGCTGTATATTGACAATTACATTGTTGGAAAACCAGAATTATGAAGCTTAAGAGTTAAAAAAAACCAACAAGAATCTGGCCTAGACCAACTCTAGTGTTGTGGTAGAAAACTCCCATGTGTTATGAATGAATTTTGATATTTTATAATGGTATATTATAAGAGATTAACTGCACAACTGATATTACATCAAGTAACATCGACCTGATGATAGCAACAACTAGAGCTATTCATGAGTATCATACATTACTAGAAATACACCTAATTTTATATCTGTTCTAGAATATTTGATTCCGATCTAGATGTTCTTTTATAATCGTTGTTTATCTTTTCGACAAGCTAACCAGTAATACAGTAATACAAGTTGATTATCCGTGCTACATTAGAAAAGTAGTGGCACTCCAGATACTTGAGGAAAGAATAAGAAAGAACAAGGTTCTTTAATTAGGTTTTGGTTAGAGATTTAGAAATTATCTTAGAACCTAGGTTAGTAAGTTCGTCAGACGACGTTGACTTGCTAATAATTTTAACGTCTTTTTTTTGGTCATCTAGCTCTTCAGATGTTCCGATCGATTCAAATATTCGGTTTTGAAAGGACCTGATAAAGGGAAATTCTGAAATTGAAAAAAATGTTTTCATTTTATTCATGTGATAAATGAATACACATTTATCCTAGCTTTACTTTTAAATCGCGATTGTGGTAAAGTGTTGTGTATCTCTTGTCGTTTTTTTATTAATTCTGTTCAGTTTTGTTCTTGAATCATAGTTTATTTGTTTTCGGTAATCTATTGAACTAATCACGGCTTGTAATGAAACAGTTCATAATTTGACATATATAATTTGGACGCTTCTTTTTGATTGAAGACAGTGTTTTGCCCACGACGTCTAATCACTTCTTTATCTCTATTGCGTTTTAAAAGTTTAACACTATTTTCATCTGCAACTTTTATTTTCTGAATGTTTTTTAATTTTTTTTTAAATGCACTTTATATGAACTCTACTTGCATTGTTAACATTTTAATTGTGAAAAATAAACTCAATAAATTACGTAAGAATAAATGTTATGTCACATGTCGTTCGTTTAACATCAACCACGCCTTTTAATTCATTAGAGAAACATATTTTCTTGAGCAGTTTTGACATTCACCTTCTACATTAACTTTTCAGTTACTTCTACACGTAAAACGTATATATTTTATTAAATACTACAAAGAAATTTACTTAACCTCAGTTCATTGAATAATTGATTAACACCAGACAGATTTACAAATAAATGAGATCTCTAACAAATATAGAAATCCGAATACAATATGGTCCTACTTGAGAACTTCTCAAACTGAAATATTATTAGTAGTTTTACACTGATTTAACTAAGTGCAACACATTTTGAAAGCGAAATCTCCTTTTCATTTTACACGAGTCAGATAAGGCATTACTTAAGATCAGAACTTGAAGTAGAAATACAGATGTGGCATTACGTAAGATCAGAACTTGAAGTAGAAATACAGATATAGCATTACTTAAGATCAGAACTTGAAGTAGAAATACAGATGTGGCATTACGTAAGATCAGAACTTGAAGTAGAAATACAGATATAGCATTACTTAAGATCAGAACTTGAAGTAGAAATACAGATGTGGCATTACGTAAGATCAGAACTTGAAGTAGAAATACAGATAAGGCATTACGTAAGATCAGAACTTGAAGTAGAAATGTAAGTAGTTTGTGATCATTGTACTTTAAGATAGTACTTTGATAAGCGTTTGAGGCGTAAATATGAGCTAATGATTATAGTTTAACGACACAATCCATAAAATCATGACAAGCTGCATTGTAAGCACATTATCTTCATATGTATGTTCTAAAATGTCTAAAGTGAAGACCAATTGTGTCGTGTATCTTTTCTTTTGGGTTGTTTCTAATTAACGAGTACCTCAGATATATATGCTTATATAAGTATGATGACAATTTTTAACAGTGTCTTCTTCGTGTTAGAATGTTTATGTTAATATTAATGGTAAATGAAATTAGTAGCGAAAGAAGTTAAAAAATATGTAATGTAGAATTTCATGCGACTGTCATACAAGTGAGAGGTTAAACAAGCTTTAAGTTTAATAAACCATAAGGAAAATGCATTTACAAATTCAGGAATAAGTCGTTTGGTGTCTTTAAAGCTTTTGAATTTGACAATTCCGTTTTAAATTTTCTTGGAATTCGGTATTTTTGTAATTTTATTTTTTAGTATTCAATTACAATTAACAAAATTTGGAAAAACAGTTTATATGATATTTCCAATTATTCAATATCTGTTAATGTATAAATTGAATTAATACTTATCTTTCAGAAACTCTGGGGAGTAAGTATTTTAAAGGAGGTTAACCCATAACATATATTGGCACTTGAACTTTAAATGAATTCATAATATTATCACAAAATAGCCATTTAAATCTAAAACAATTTGATCGGTTCAGTAAAGAAGTACATTTTCTTTTTTCACATTTTACTGCTATTTGACATTTAATTACTCACATACTGTTAAAGTGGTGTTGATCAACAATTTATATTCGGTTGTTTATCAGAATTTAAATATTCTTCCTTACATTTGGTTATATACAAATTACTTTTGAGATACGTTTCGTACTTTCTTATTTGTTAATATGGTTAAATAACTATATGTTTTATAAGATGTTACGATGACACTCAATTTAAACAATTATAAAACCGTGTTGGATACATCATTATATGCTGTTTTAGTACTTTTAGGTAGTTGTTACACGATTGGTTAAGTGATTTATTCATTTTTAAATGCTTACAGTACATTCCATTAGTATACGAGCTGACATATTAAAAAGGGTCACTGCAAATCTTCTTTCTGAAAGTAAAGGGGGAATACTTCTATACACTTTTTAGAAAAAAATACGAATAAAAAATGTATAGGATATATATCAATAATACAGTATTGAAAAAAAGAAAATATGAAACACTACAAAAGGAATGTAGAAATAAACCAGCAGAGATACACAAAGGGTACTAAAAAGGACCTGTAAAAACAACACAAAACATGACCAACAGACAAAATGACGAAACAATCAGACCCAAAACAACAGTCATAAAATCAATATTAAGAAAACTATAGATTGCACAAGAGCACAGGTAAGGTTAATTCAGGTGGTCAGAAATAGTCAAACGAGACAATGTAATTTCTATGTAAATCAATTGTGATATCATGTTCCTAAAACCCTTCCAAGAATTTATCAAAGTTAATATATTTTTTGGTCTTTATTTATAACTTTATTTTTGATTATCTTTTATCTTTTGGAGAAGATATATACTCCAGTTGCAGGTCTTAGTAAGGTGGCACGGTAGTATTTGCATTCCAGAATTTAGGTTGCTCTTTTGTGTACCCTACTTAGGTTAATGTATCAAAACAGTGTGATTGGACAAAAATACAGTATCAACTGAACATACTTTCCCAAACTGAGGGATGAATCAGGTGTAAAAAAATATGAAATGATTTTACATACAGATGAAAATGAATTTCTGAGAATTTTTTTTAATGTTGTATTCACTGCACCATAAAAGACCTAAAAGTACTAGTGGCCTAAGGTTTTTAAAAATAGCAAAAAAAGTAAACGGTCATGACACATATTCAAATTCATTTCTGAATGGTAAAATGAAAGTACTTCAGTTAACTGTGAATGTAGAATTTTTTGCAGTGTTAGAAAGTGGTGAAAATTCTAAAAAGGCTATCATTATCCCTTATGGGCCAGGAAATACTACTATACCGTGCCACCTTAAGTAAATAAATTGACAAAGGAGACACGTGTAACTATTGTCAATTATTGACTTGACAAAGGAGACCGTGTTACACTATAGTCAAGTCTTAATGGCATGAAGCTGAAGTGGTATTGAGAAAACTTACAAAAAGGATGATCAACAATAAGAATGATTTAGTGTATTGAAATCCTTAATAACATATTACATTAGTGTCAGCCAAAATGGTAAACGAATTGAAAATGCATCAGTTAAAGTTGTTTTGTATTGCCGATCTACCTTTATATTTACATTCTATAAAAGAACGACCAAAACTTCATTACAGCGGAGTTCATTAGAACATATAAATCATATTTGTATTGAACCGTTTGTAAATATCAGCCTCATCGATTCTTATGGGGGAAATAAAAAATAAATTTAAAATGTTTTAGAAAAGTAATCATACAGGCATGCCTAATGGCGTCCGGGTACATCAGATCAATACGATATGACACTGGTGTGTTTATCTCAGACGAACAGAATAAATATTGCACTTGAATTTTGTTTACGCCCATTATAAAAATAATTGGCGCCGTAAAAAAGAAACTGATTATTGATGTTTATAGAGCGAAACACATATGTTCTTTACAGATAAAACTATAGTTAGAATCGGGACTTTACCTGTTTCTAGTATCCAAAGTTATGATTTTGTGCAGTCGGTCAACGCATGATATTGTGTTGCAGAAAGGCATTTAGTACTGTCGGGCAACACATGAGAGCTTTGAAGAAAGCCATTTAGTGCTGTCGGGCAACACATGAGAGTTTTGTAGAAAGCCATTTAGTGCTGTCGGGCAACAAATGAGAGTTTGTGTAGAAAGCCATTTAGTGCTGTCGGGCAACACATGAGAGTTTTGTAGAAAGGCATTTAGTGCTGTCGGGCAACGCATGAGAGTTTGTGTAGAAAGGCATTTATAGTGCTGTCGGGCAATACATGAGAGTTTTGTAGAAAGGCATTTAGTGCTGTCGGGCAACACATGAGAGTTTTGTAGAAAAGCATTTAGTGCTGTCGGGCAACACATGAAAGTTTTGTAGAAAGGCATTTAGTGCTGTCGGGCAACACATGAGAGTTTGTGTAGAAAGGCATTTAGTGCTGTCGGGCATACACATGAGAGTTTTGTAGAAAGACATTTAGTGCTGTCTGGCAACACATGAGTGTTTTGTAGAAAGGCATTTAGTGATGTCGGGCAACACATGAGAGTTTTGTAGAAAGGCATTTTGTGCAGTCTGTCAACGCATGGTATTGTGTTGCAGAAAGGCATTTAGTACTGTCGGGCAACACATGAGAGTTTTGTAGAAAGCCATTTAGTGCTGTCGGGCAACACATAAGGGATTGTGTAGAAAGGCATCAAGATCCATGACGGAATTTACAGTAAACTCTTGCATATGGTCTTCTCTGTATTTTTTTCTCTAAATATTCATTATTAAATTGAAGGCTACGCTAAGGACTGTTTCTATGGATCGCCTTGAAAACATAGTATATGTTAAAGGGACAAATATATTGATGATGTTCTCTCTTTTATCAATCTAAACTTGTTTCCAATAATAAATCCTCTAGATCTAGAAATTAACAAAACAACAAACACGGCTTCCTTTGCCTCATTTTAAGACGTCTGCCTCGAATCTTATTACATAATCGGTCTCAATACAAGACTCTGACAAACGAAACTATTTTTATTATTATATTATCAATCCAATAGCTTGCAGCAGCTTTTAGGACTTTATCAAACGTCACCTGTGTCTGAGCAGAAAGTTTACGGTTATGTCAAAGAACGTCTCTTCCTTTTTCCAAAATTATAAAAAAGCAAAAAAAAAAAAAAAAACAAACATTGGAAGATATCAAGACCTTGCTAATAAAAAATCCTTTCCTTTCTTTATTTAATTATCAACTTCACAAGTAAAGAAGTATAGATTCTAGGTACTGAAGTTTGTCATCTTCTTAATAACGTATTATAGTGTTCTTTTATTTGTCTTTGTTAATTATTTCTTTTACTTTTTAGCTTTTTTTTGGGAATATCTTTTTGACGTTGTTCGGTACTTAAACATCTCGTCATTGTGTTATTATATGATGATAAAGTTTTGTATTCTTTTCTTTCTTCTTTGCAAATGTGTTTTGTCTACATACCTTTTTGTTTTTCTTAGTTGATATATTTTTTTACAGTGATTACTAGGATTATAACACATTATTAACTGCTGTCATTTTTACCTACTTTGTCTGTTTCTCTTGTTCACACATTGTTGTCAATATATTGAAATTGTAAAAGACTGTCATGCAAGTGAGAGGTTTAGCTAGCCTGTACCAAGTAAGGAATTTGACAATTGTTGTCCATTTGTGTGATGTGTTTGTGCTTATGATCATTTCAGTTGATAAGGGACTTTCCCGGTATGATTTTTTCTCGACTTCGGTTTTTTTGTTGCATAATTTATTTTTGACGTACGGGTAAAATACGTAACTACGATTCAAAATTCATATACGTATATATATATATATATATATAGAAGATACGATTAGAGCAATTGAAATCCTCATGAACAACGATTGAATATTAGGTCACAAATATCACGGAGATTGCCTTTAAAAACTCTTATCGGTCGTACATTATATGAAAGAAAAAATAAAAACTAACTTTAATGTAATATATTTGAATGATAAGGATGATTTTATAGCTAATGATAATAATCGCGGTCTTTAATGAAATAAAAAAACAAATGTAACCTATATTCATTTGTAATTACTATAAAATGAACTAATAAACCACGAAAAAGATTTTAATATAATTGCCTTTTTCTAAACAAACAAAAAGTTTGAGCTAGAGCGGGTCGAAGTGTATTTTGGTATTGAGGGCAGTTTTATATAACTCCAAAGACCCTTATCATAAACAGATACATATGATATTGATCCCAGCCTATAGAGAAGTAAGAATGTAGCAGTAGACGCAAATAAATAATCATGAGGTCCATCAGGAGATTATCATTGATGATAGATTATAAACCAAAAAATTCTTTTTGGAAATTATCATTGATAGCAGATTATTAAAAGAGACTTTTTTTTAGGAAGTTTTCACGGATGTTTCTGAACACTCAATTTATTTAGGCATTTATCCTTTTCAAACAAATAATAATCACAGAAATCATTTAGGAATTTAGGAATGATAGCAGATTTATGCCAAAACTTTCTTAAGGATTGCTGATTATAGACCCAGAGTCATATATTAAATCTGATATTGATGGCAGACTATAAACATAGAATTTCTGACAGAATTAAGATTAAATAGCATACCAAAAACAGAAACAGAATTCCCTGAAAAATAAGTCACTGATGGCCACAGTTTCATTATTCCTTTCATATTGACAGCAAACATTAGTTCCATATTTAAAAAAAAAAAGATTCCAGTGCATTTTTTTGTGATTTTGTTGTTAATATTGTTCGAAACTCATTATTTTCTAAGAATATTGATATATATTTATTACCGATATACGTGTTTTTTGTTTTAAGTATTGCTGTGTATATATCTAAAGAAGATACCAGGCTTAACATGTTGTGTTCTGACGCGTTTTTTCGTCTACATTAGACTGGTAAACTTGTATGAAAAAAATAAATTCATATCAAGAACAAAGTTGATGATCATATATATACCACGGCCACTCTGTCTAGTCCTTTTGACAGCTGTGATTTTCAATTCCTGATTATACAACGTTATATGTACCATTTCATATCTGAAACAAAATATCAATATGCTATTTGATTTACTTAAGGTAATGAAAAATAAGTCTATGTACTTTTACGATATATATATAAATGAATTTTAGTGTTTGTGAAAACAGGCATATCTCTATTCATTAATATTTAATCAACATCTGCATTCAAAACTCCCAGGTTCGACGAAAATAATTATTTTTTCATCAAGGACAAACGTTCTCTCCTTAGATTTAAATGTAATATTATTGAAATTAATTAATTTTGAGAGAGCCATTATAACTAACATTAATTTCTAAAATTATCTGGTTTAAATTTTCAAAGCAGTTGTCACCAGCTGTATTTTTGTGTTGATGTTAATCAGGCGCGATCTTTGCGAAAACACGTTCAAATTGAAGCTTACAGATCCAATACATACTTTAAGTTTTTGATACGAGCATTCCAAATGAAGGAAAATTTATAAAAGCGCTTTTATTGTGCTATGGTTATATTTTGTATTCTAGTCTTTTTTTTCTTATGTGTTTTGTCTATATATAGATATAGGAAGATGTAATTGCCAATGAGACATGTCTTTTTTGTTTTTCTTTGTTGATATATTTGTTTGTTTTTATAGTGACTAGATTTAAATACAATTTGACTGCTGTATCGCTACTTTTGACATTTGTACCTATTATGTCCGTTTGTTTTGTTCACACATCGCTGTCAATATATTTGAATTTAATGCAACTCAAGTCAGAGGTTTAGCTAGCTATAAAACCATGTTCAATCCAAGTCAGAAATATGACAGTTGTTATCCATTCCTACGATGTGATTGGGCTTATTATTTCGCTGTTTGAGTAGGGACTTTCCGTTTTGAATTTTCCTCAGAGTTCAGTACTATTGTGATTTTACATTTTATCTCTAGTTTGATGGAATATGTGCATTCAACATAGTCACCAAATTTTGAATTATTTAGTGAGAGAGCATGATCTATATAACGCAAAGTGAAGTTAAAGGATACTGCTAAATGTTCTTTCTTCTTAAGAAGTCCGAGCTCTAGTAGATCTTTGGAAAATTTTAGTATCCATATCTAATTCACGCCACCTCCAGAATAGGAAGTTTTACAATAGCTTTGATCGCAGATAAATTGATGTTAAAGAATTAGAAAGAGGTTTCGTGGAGCACATGGAAGACCCAGCAATATACCATTGTTTGCAGATACATTTATGTAGTTTATGTATCCAATACAGTGATGGGACATCTAGATCATCATCTTTGGTTGAAATTCCAACAATCTATTGCCGCTACTATTAATGAGGTGTATACTGCTACTCTGTACATTCATATACCTGGACCCTACACATGGTATTGGCGACTTATGTTTCGACAAATTATCACTTTAAAGGAATCTCCTTTTTTGTCCAGATAAAAGTTATGGGCTTGTCAGTTTATTTTCAATCTATGAGTTTGACTGTCCCTCTGATATCTTTCGTCCCTCTTTTATGGTTAATCTCTCGTTACATCATATCCTCTTTGACATCTAAACCAGTAATCAGTTTTAATTAAACGATAGAAAAAAATCAAATAGGAAATAAGTACATCTGTATGATTGCAGTACTAAATCATTTCTGCTTTGATTATAATTGAATTCGTAATAACAGGAAATAGTATGAGGTGTTTCATTAATTGGAACTACATTTTTTCCCATTTATTTGAGGAAATCAAAATTCTAAGTAATGGGAACATGTCGATAAGTCATAAAATTTTTAATAAATGTAGGACATTTGTCAAAAATAACCAAAAAAGAAAACCCAACAAAGATGTAGATTGGCGTTCCTCTCCTCTGGCACACCATGACCGACACAATTTCGCTGGTGTTCGACAATCAAACAAATACGAATACAAGAAATTTTGAGTTCATTGCCAACATCAATGAGAAAATAATCGAATAGAAACCCAAAGTACTAATTATATAAATTACTGTCTACGGATGAACAACCGATTAGAAAAATTCCATGATCAATCAACTGACGTTAGCAAAATATGTAAATACATTTATCTCTCGAATTCTAAATTAAAACGGAGCCATATCACGTGCACATTATGGCTTTTAGAGTAAGTTGAAAATTTATGTCTAACCAAAACGTCCGTTTAATAAAAGAGGTCTTTTACACGTAGCTTCAAACTTTACTGCTTTCACTGTTTACAACAAAGACAAACACTAACAAATGTATAGAATTAGAACGACATCAGATCATGTGTTATTATGATAAATTGAAAGGAATTCCAACATCGCAATATCGTTGCTAAAGACTTAGTATATACCGCGAACATATAAATATCCATAAACGACTAAAATAAATGTCTTTTACGAGTATAGAATATTGATCATTTCGGACATTGTATGTTTATAATAACTTTTATTGGACTCTGGAATTGAATCCTGTGAATAATTTATGAGGTGACATGCATATTTGATCTTATTTCTTAACTTAAAATCGGGAAGCAAAATAAAAATTATAAAACTTGATAACAATAAGAGGAATTAGAAAATACATATGAAGCAAAGACGAAATTATATAACAAAAAACAACTTATAAAGTAAAATTAACAGTCCCCCATTTTTCCAAAAGGAAAATTGACAATGAAAACACAGGAGCCTGTTGGCTAGTAGTAGTCGTTTGTTGGGGGGGGAAGGGGGGGGGGTTCATAAGTGTCTCTCATTTCTCGTATTTTTTTTTAATATAGATGATTGGATTGTTGTTTTTCCTGTTTGAATTGTTTTCGCTAGGGATGTTTGACCCTTTATAGTCTGTTTCCAGGTCGTTATTGAAATTCTTGACAATACTTTAATATTTGTATATTCCGAAGGCATACTGGATAGTTTATGACGGGGACCAACCTAGACCCTTTATAGCTTGGTGTTCGGTGGGATAAAAGGCTTCGTGTTGAAGGCCGTTCTTCGACCTATAAAGGTTTACCTTTAACAAATTTGACTTGGATGGACAATTGCCTCGGCACTCATACCACATTTTATCTATATTTAGTGCTTTTGAGATATATATATATATATATATATATATGTATAACATATTGCCCAGAACAATGAACATTGGGTAACTCTGAAATATAAAATTAAAAAAAATATTGAGTATTGGTTGAAAAGTTTGACACGTCTACGAAAATACTACCTTATTCTGCTAAACTTCATACATACATTATATAACAAAAGAAGTTTAAATGACAGCACTGGTATATAAAACCCAATAGACAAATGACAAATATTTACGTAAAGTTGTCGTAATTCTTGTACTGAAGTGATCATGGGCGTCAATTGATAGAACAATATAAAGGTCAAGTGAAGCTTTACTACTTTGACCAATCCTCATCATACTATAAATAACTCTTAAAGTTGTATGATTGTATGGAACGTTAATAACTGAAACATTTCTTGCGTCATCTGACGGATTAGAATTATAGATGGAAATAAGACGGTCTCTATATTTTTAGAACTTAAATATAACTAGATGTTGTAAGAGCATGCATTTTGTCTATTTTCACTTTGATGGGGGATTAATTATGATTAAACGTCCATTTGTAATAATGATCAGATGCAACCGATCTTATTTGAAGGAATGAACACTTCGGAAAAACACTTTACAAATTTTATGCGTTCGAAGAGATTTTCTGGAAAGATCTTCTATGTAAACGATCAAAACTTAACCTTCTAAAGGAACATGTGGGTAATCCTCTTGCATTCATGTTGCGCATATATCTGAAACTGGCCACAGTGAAATTGATCAATTGTACAGAAAGGGTTTTTAAATCAATATCTGAAACTGGCCACAGTGAATTTGATCAATTGAATAGAAAGAGTTTTTAAATCAATATTTAAAATGGATTTTATTTCGCAGACAAAACTCAATATAAAAAACACCCAGCATATTACGATTCATACCGAATTGTTGTTGATTGCAGATGTGTGGTAACCACTCTTAACTACTTAAAGATCCAGTGTGACTTCGAGCTTGACATATCGTTTACATGTAGGTATCTGTCTATTGCTCAAAACCGTAGTCTGTACGGTAATTGTTTAACTAAAATTATAAAAAATTGATACTGCTATACCTCACCGTTTTACCTTACCTGGCTAATAGGGCTATATGAGCTATTGCCATTATTTAATTAACGTCCATTGTCCGTCCGTCTACAGTGAGACAATGCATCAACTTACAAGAAACTACTGGGCCAAATCGAACCTTATTTTGCACAGTGTTTATATATTGTTCTTTAATTCTGATTGATCAAACTTGTATAAATTCCTTCTCCTCTTTAGATACGATGCAAAATGTTTAAAACTTTATAGAATTGATGATTGGAACACTGTACAAAATGTCTTTTTTTTGTTCTTATTAGGTGGCATACATGGTGGCTGTCTTTTTTGTTCTTATTAGGTGGCATACATGGTGGCTACAATTGCATATAGGTTTCCATTAAAACATATTGGAAATCACATGTATATCATCTGCTCAAAAACATGCGGTAAAACCAACAATGCAGGAATAATGTAGGGAAGTTATTTCGGTCGAAAAACATTGCCACAAGAGGGAATTGTTGGTTCGGTTCTTTACTTTTCTACATTGGCTAGAGGTAGAGGGTTGAGATCTCATAAACATGTTTAACCCCGCCGCATTTTTGCGCCAGTCCCAAGTCAGGAGCCTCTGGCCTTTGTTAGTCTTGTATCATTTTTAATTTTAGTTTCTTGTGTACAATTTGGAGTTTAGTATGGCGTTCATTATCACTGAACTAGTATATATATTTGTTTAGGGTCAAGCTGAAGGACGCCTCCGGGTGTGGGAGTTACTAGCTGCATTGAAGACCCGCTGGTGACCTTCTGCTGTTGTCTGTTCTATGGTCGGGTTGTTGTCGTTTGACACATTCCCCATTTCCATTCTCAATTTTATCTAATAAGTTAATATTTCTTAAACTACATTTGTCAAATGTCTTCAAATTTAGAGGATTAATGATTGGGGACCCGCTACAAGATTCTTCATTCGTTCTAATAATACGGCATATTTGGTGGCCATGGTGACACATATGTTTGGGTGAAGCATGTTGGAAATCGTGCGTTTTCGTCATCTCTTCTGAAAAAAAGGCCAATGTTAGCCAAATATTGCAGGAAAAATGAACGGAATGTACGGAACGCGGTCTACCTACAGTTTATTTGTTGGCAGCAAAACTTAAAAATAAAAGCTGATTCATTAACATTCATGATAGGAACTCTTACCAAGGTTAGCGACGCATGCTTCCTTGAGCCTCTAGATTGAAGTCGTTTTTAAAAAGAAATAAATGCAATGCACGCATCTTTTAATTTCTGTTTTTAATGCACACCATTAATTCTTTGATACACATATTATAAATTCTATTAATCACGCTCTATTATTTTTAAATGGTTTAAACGTTCAAATGCACTTAATGCACAAACTGTATGAAGTTTAAAATTTGGTTTAAAATTATGAATATGCATACTTTTTTCGTCTATCAGTTTCGTTTTCTGTCAAGTATTTAAACCGTTTCGATCGTTTTCTTTCTTAACTCAATCATGATGTATATAAAAGTTAAATGAATAAAACAACGTCTGAAACATAGGTTGTTTGAAAATTCAATTGTGTAGTTACAGTTAAAGATAAAAACATATAGCTATTTTGCCGAAAAAAATAAAAACTTCTTATAATATGATACATTAATTTTGAACAAAGTAAAAATATTTGGATAAGTTTGAATAAGTGTGAAAATATAGGTAATTAAAAAAATCACTTTAATGTGATACACAAATTGTGGACAAAATACAAAAATTTTGATAAGCCACCTCTGACCAGCGAAAATATTTTGGCGACATTTTAGGTTCTTCCAAAATAAGTTTTTTTTCCTCCTTTCTTAATGTTTGACTTGTCGGAAGATATTTTAAAATATTTGGAATTAAAACGCATGAAACATAGTGTGAGGTTCCTAATTAAGCTATTTCCAGCTGAGGTATTCCAATGTTACGGTCACATTTACATGATCTTACATCTATAAGTGCAGAAATAGGAACATAACAGTGTTATTCATCTCTTCGGTTACTCCCTTTATCAATATAAGACATCTTCATGAATAGGCCGCTTTAAAGTAAGGAATAAAATTGGAAATGGGGAGTGTGTCAAAGAGACAACAACCCGACCAAAGACCAGAAAACAGACGAAGGCCACCAATGGGTCTTCAATACACCGAGAAAATCCCGCACCCCGTGGCGTTCTTTGGCTGACCCCATGAAAAAGTATATGTTATTCATCTTTGATAGAAACACATGATTCCTGATACACAGTTACATCTATTTCATAATCTTAATCTAAACAACAACAAAAAATGAACGTGAGTGTCTCCTTTAGGTGTAATACCACCAAATCATGGTACGTCACATCCGGTTGTATACAAAAGTAGGTCTAAAAAAATATTCCCTTGAATTTGACAGTTGTAGAAAATTAACCCTGCATTTCAATGCACTTAAATTTTTCTGAGTCATAAACATGTATGTTGGGTGTCTGAAAGTATCACTCCTTTTTTATTTGATGGTCCTATAAAATATTTTGGAAAGTTAAGGTTACATAGTTACTAAAGCAGGTAACCAGTTAATAACAGTGTAAAAATTGGGTTCTTTACTTTCGGTGATGGTTACTTTCTTATATGCAATGAAATGTAGTGTGAAATTTTCACTGTAGCACTGGAAAGGATTAAACTTTATACATGCAAAGTATTTCTTTGGTTGAAATAAAGGTAAATACTGTACAATTTCTTTAAAAGTGCCAATTTAACAAAGACTAATAGGGGAAAACCAATGGTGGTATTACACCTTAACGATTAAACCACTTACATCATTGTAAACTTACTATTTTTGTGCAGTTAACAGCACCATATGCATATAACACATATCAAAAATATTTTATATTGCCAATTTTTAGTTTCTGTATAGTGTTCTCTCTACTATGTTTTTTTCCATCCTTTTTGCGGTGTTGTCCACGAAGAAACTGTGGATTGTATTCCGAGAAGAGCAACAAAGAAACTGTGGTCTATGGATTTTATTCAAAGAAGAGCAACGAAGAAACTGGATTTTATTCAACGAAGAGCAATGAAGAAACTGTGGATTGTATTCAACGAAGAGCAAGAAGAAACGTATTGTTGTATTTAAAGAACAAAGTGTTTGTTGCATTCAATGAGAACAAAGAATTGTGCTGTAGTTCTAACCGATTTGTGTTATATTTCGTTAGGTGTAAGACAAAATAGTATGTTTATAAACTTTTTATTCATATGATCAGCAAGTGTTGTTTTCTCTAAAAATACTTATTGAAATATTAATAATAAACCATGATGTAAAAAAAAGGAGATGTGATATGATTGTCAATGTGACAAATATCAATCAAAGTTCAAATGAAGAGGATATAAACGATTATAGGCAAGCATTCTACCTTCAACAATGTGAAACCCTCATACCAAATAGTCGGCTTTAAAAGGTCCACCCATAAAACAAATATGAAACAATTCACTTGAGAAAACTAACGGTCTAATTCACAACAAAACAGTTTACGATAAATATGACAGACATAAAGCAGCGACAACCACTCAACCACAGGCTCCTGACTAGGAACAGACACATAAAGAATGTGGAGTGGTTAAACATGTTTGTGAGCGGTCAACCATCTATGAACTTGGAATAGGGGTGTATGAAAGGCCGTTCATGTCAAAAACCCGATAAAAAAACGCGTTAACATTTAACGCGATAAAATCACATTCAACACGATAAATACAGTTTTAACGCGTTTAGATAATTTTTAACGCGTTAAGCACAAAACTACAAAAAAATACCGAAAATACTTTCTTCTTTCACCATAACTACAATTTAAGGCGTCAGATTTTACTCGAAACTTACTTAATGAACTGGCCACATGTGTCATAACTTTTTCAATTAACGCGATAAAGTTTATTGATTTTCAGCACATTTTTGATATCATCGTCATTAATTACTTATCGCGTTGAAATAAGAATTAACGCGTTAAAGAAGGTTTAACGTGTTAAAAGAGGGTTTAACGCGTTAAAAGAAGGTTACCGCGTAAAAAGATAAGAAAAATGCAACTTTCACGCGTGACAAGCATTTTTAACGCGTTAAATGCAACTTTAACGCATTAAATGCAACTTTAACGCGTTAAATGCAACTTTAACGCGTTAAATGCAACTTTAACGCGTTAAATGCAACTTTAACGCGTTAAATGCAACTTTACCGCGTTAAATGCAACTTTAACGCGTTAAATGCAACTTTACCGCGTTAAATGCAACTTTAACGCGTTAAATGCAACTTTACCGCGTTAAATGCAACTTTAACGCGTTTAATGCAACTTTACCGCGTTAAATGCAACTTTAACGCGTTAAATGCAACTTTAACGCGTTAAATGCAACTTTAACGCGTTAAATGCAACTTTAACGCGTTAAATGCAACTTTAACGCGTTAAATGCAACTTTAACGCGTTAAATGCAACTTTAACGCGTTAAATGCAACTTTAACGCGTTAAATGCAACTTTAATGCGTAAAAAGCAACTTTCACGCGTTAAAAGCAACTTTAACGCGTTAAATGCAACTTTAACGCGTTAAATGCAACTTTAACGCGTGAAATGCAACTTTAACGCGTTAAATGCAACTTTAACGCGTGAAATGCAACTTTAACGCGTTAAATGCAACTTTAACGCGTGAAATGCAACTTTTACGCGTTAAATGCAACTTTAACGCGTTAAATACAACTTTAACGCGTTTAAAGCAACTTTAACGCGTTAAATGCAACTTTAACGCGTTAAATGCAACTTTAACGCGTTAAATGCAACTTTAATGCGTAAAAAGCAACTTTAACGCGTTAAAAGCAACTTTAACGCGTTAAATGCAACTTTAACGCGTTAAATGCAACTTTACCACGTAATAAGCAACTTAAACGCGTTAAAAGCAACTTTAACGCGTTAAATGCAACTTTAACGCGTTAAATGCAACTTTTACGCGTTAAATGCAACATTAACGCGTTAAATGCAACTTTAACGCGTTAAATGCAACTTTAACGCGTTAAATGCAACTTTAACGCGTTAAATGTAACTTTAACGCGTTACAAAAAACAACTTTAACGCGTTAAAAAACAACTTGAACGCGTTAAAAACAACTTTAACGCGTTGAATGAAACTTTATTCAATGTTATTGTGCCTACAAGTAGTAAACAATCGTACAATACTCGACTTTCATCATCGGATAATTTTATTGTCCATAAATCAAATACAGAATTATACAAATCAAGTTTTTCTTTTAGTGGTCCAAAAGTGTGGAATTCACTGTCCAGTGAAATTAAAAAATCAAAAAGTATATCTGCATTCAAAAACTCTTACAAGTCATTTTATTTTTAAAAGTGTTGAATTTATAAGTTAAGCCACAATGTATACCATAGTTGTTTTTGTTGTTGCTGTTATATTACTTTATATACGTCTATTGTTTACATGTGTGTAATAGTAGATTAATTATTTTTTATTCATATTGTTAACATTGTATGTAGAGAGCCTTATTGAAAATTAGTTTAATCCAAATGAGTTACTCTCTTTAAATATTATTATTATTATTATTATTATTATTATTATTATTATTATTATTATTATTATTATTATTATTATTATTATTAACGCGTTTAATGCAAATTTACAGCGTTAAAAGCTACTGTAACGCGTTTAAAGCAACGTTTAATTTAATTCAACCTTACTTACATGGACTGATGATGTTAATTTAAAAAAGGCCAGCTAAATTTAAATTTGTCAACCTGTCTTTACGTTTCGTCTTGAATAAATTTTGTTTATAAGTCAGGTTTTTCAGATAATTTACTTGGTCTTTTTGCATCTTTTGGTGTATGTATCTAACATTAGGGTTTAACATAAACTATGTTAGTTTGACGTATACTTACATAAGTCTCTACTTAACAAGTGAAGTTTTTTGCTGCAGATGGTGAAAACATGACATATCTTCACTATATCTATCAACCATACCTCAGTTAAACATTACAATAACTGGCGCGCAGGGCCAAGTTAGCTTTTCTCATCACTTGGTGTCCGTCGTCTGTCGTCCGTCGTCGTCGTCGTTAACTTTTTACATTTGTATTACTTCTGGAGAACCACGGAATGGAATAGAACCAAACATGGCATGAATGTTCCTGATGAGGTGCTGACCAAGTGTTGTTTCTTTGTAGCCGATCCATCATCCAAGATGGCCGCAAGCGAGGGACTTAGTTTAACATAGGACCCAAGTGAAATACATACAAATGTCTTCTTTTAGAAAACCACAGAACAGAATGCAATATTAAACCAAAAAATCTTTTTTTATACGTTTTCAAAAACCTAAGTAGAGTCAGGTGAGCGATACAGGCTCTTACGAGCCTCTAGTTTTTCATTCGAGCGTCATTGATAAGTCTTATATGTAGACGAAACGCTCGTCTGGCGCAAATACAAAATTTCAAACCTGGTATCCATTATGAATTTATCAGCTAGCAATCGTTTAAACATATTTAAAACAAGAGGTTTTTAAGAGCAGGCATTCAGTATCTAGCAAACCATGCCCAATTAGGTAATGAATCTGTGCCAAACGTAAGAGGATGACCATTTGATATCCATTGGGGAAAGAGGATGTTATTCTTTATTTTTACTACTTATTAAGTAGGGTTTTTTTTTATTGCCGCGCAATCATTCATTTTCGACATTTTTACCTCTAAATACTGCGTTGTTCTGTAATATGGCATGTATGGAGAACAGATTATTTATCCTCCCCTTAAAATGGGCGCTATAATTAATGCCCTACCTGTGAAACTGAAAGAGACTCTCTCTGAATGTCCGTCCGTTTCTCTGTCCGTTATCAGTTCTGAATTTTGTTTAAGGTTATGATTGTCTTTCTGATATTGTTTGCCTCTAACCCCATTGTTTTATTTTGTATTTACATTGAGTCATAGATCAAATTTATTCGTTCAGTGTATCTTCATTAGTTATTTTAATATGTCACTTGATTGAGTAAAGCCATTTCAGTTGATATTTTAAAGTGTGTCTTTCTACGTTGTGATATCACACTATTGTTTCAAGTTGGACAAAGGTTGGTGCCTATTAAAACGTTTTAACCCACTGCATTTGTTTGCACCTGTCCTAAGTCAGGTACCTGGTATTGTGGTTGTCGTTTGTTGATGTGCTTCATAAGTATTTCTTATTTTCTTTTTATAGATTAGACCGTTGGCTTTCCTGTTTGAATGGTTTTACACTAGTCTTTTTTAAGACCCTTTATACCTTGCTGTTCGGTGTGAACCAAGGCTACACGTTGAAGGCTGTAATTCATTTCCGAGTGTGCTAAAATGTTATCGTCTTCATTGGTGTCATCTTCTTGTGTTTGTGGTGTTTTTTTTTCATTTGCAACACTTGTTTTTGATAGTATGTTGTTCAAGATACCTGTTACAAATAGGACATTAGAACTTGTATGGTTTTCAGTTAACAAACCGTGTTTGCTATTTTGAAATCTGGTTTGTTAAAGAGAATGGTTTAATCGTGAGAGGATGTAATGTCCAGGACACCACGGTACTCCAAATAAATGCGAACAGATCATTGTATGCGTTAGCAACATTATTCCATAACTCCATCCAACGATGTTTTAACGTGTTAAACGATGTTTTAACACGTTAAACGATGTTTTAACGCGTTTAAGGATGTTTTATCGCGTTAAACAATGTTTTAACGCGTTAAAGGATGTTTTATCGCGTTAAACGATGTTTTAACGCGCTAAATGATGTTTTATCGCGTTAAATGATGTTTTAACGCGTTAAATGATATTTTAACGCGTTAAATGATGTTTTAACGCGTTAAAGTAATGTATCGTAGCAACGTAATTGTGTTGAATTTAACGCGTTAATGTGATTCATTATGACACATGTGGCCAGTGCAACGGGTATTTTAACGCGATAAACGTCTTTTTTCACCTACGGGTTAAATCCCAAACTTGATAATTGCAAAGTTTAACGCGTTAAATATATTGATTTCTTAACGCGTTAAAATCTTGTTTTAACGCGTTAAAACTGTATTTATCGCGTTAAATGTGATTTTATCGCGTTAAATGTTAACGCGTTACTTTATCGGGTTTTTGACATGATCGGCCTTTCATAGGGGTGTAACAGCATAACATAAGAACAACCTATAAAATTAAGTTGAAAAGGGCTATACTCATTAAAATAATAAGCAGAACAACATCTATGAAAAACACAGACAGGGCGTGGCAGGGTATTTATACATCCCTAACAACAAAAAAGAAACACAGCAAAGGTCTGAGAGTACTCGGAGTTTCTGGCAGGTAGTTCAAAGCCAATAACTACTCATAACAAAAATCATATATCTAAGACTAACATATCAATCAGAACACATCCAACATCCAATGAATTTAGTCAAAAGACGTCACTAACAGTCAGAAAAATAAAAAGACTTTGTGTAATGCCAAAATATTTGTATCGACAGATTATGTGTATAAACATTATATAGTACGCTTTAAACCGTCATGAAAAAAAGTATAACAACAATACCGAACTTCAAGGCATATTCAAAATTGATGTCCATAAAAACTGACAAAAATAAACGTTAACATTCACATGACCATAAGTGTTATAATTTACCCCTGAAATGTTTTTCAATTCAACTTTAATGAAGAAGAACACTTAATCTATACATTTTATAGTCTTTATCATCATGGTTTCAAACCATATGTGAAAGAGGGGAGGGGGTTCGATGGGGTCCTGGTCCCAAAATCCCGGGCTTAAAAACATGAATTTAAAGAAATTTAAATCCCGACATCCCGAAATTCGAAAGAAGAATTCCCGGATCACGAAAGGACCAATCCCGAAATTCCGTACTTAAAAACACCCGATTCCGACGTACCAAAAAGGTCACAACCCCTCATATGTTCACGATGGTAACTAATCCAGAAAAGGATTGCTTTAAAAGTTCAAACTTTTAAAAGAATAATACAATTTTGGTATGAACGAACTTTAATTTACAATTATAATTTACAATTTATTTACAAATTAAATGATAAAAATCACCGAATTAAAAAGTCAATACAACAAATATAGATGTTTACAGTTTTGATCAATATTGTTTTTATTTCTTACCATTAAACCTGTTGATTTTAAATTCATCAGACCAAATAGTCGGTCGGAGACGGGTTTAATTTTCCGGGGATAACCTTTGATCCTTGGAGAGATTGAATGACAACCGAAGTTCCCTCTCACTGTATCTAATATGTCCATGGCACTTTGTAGACGATGTGATAAAATAAGTCTCTTTTCCCGGGGGACACCAGGTTTACTGATCAGGGGAAAGCTGTTTGGTCTTACAGTTTGCACAGATCCCACTGGCTTCAGTCCCATTTGTGAATTTTGCCTTTTTAATGGTTCGAGTTTGAGATTCATGATATTTCCATTTATATCGATGTTTTTCTCTGACTCCTTTTGCTGGTTCAATTCCTGATCAGAATGTTCAGAAGGTATATCAGAATTGTTTCCAGCATTCATTGACGCATTGTCAGACGTTTGAGTGACGTCATGATTTGTCTTGTTTTCTGTCAATTTGACATTGTTTATATCAGCATAGCCTTTCGGAGGCGTTTTATTCCTTTTTAGAAACACCTTACTGGCGGGATAATATTTACAGATATTGTCGTACACCGTGTCTTCATATCCTTTCATCATGGCGAACTGTGCTGCAGGCGACAGTGACGTAGAAAAGCGTGGTTCCGAAGGTAAAAGTTTATCAGATGTAATTATATCATCCTCTTCGTTTCCCGTTGATCCAAACGCTTTGTTGAATCGGATAAGGTTCTTGACCCTGCCTCCTAGTGATCTAAAATTCTTATTATCTCCAATTATATGTTGAGAGTTTGATGAACTTGGTTTCTTTGATGTCGATTTAGCTATTGGTGGCATAATTAATTTTGCAACAGATTTCCGTTTTTCCATACTCACAGATGTCCGTTTATTCAAAAACAATTTAGTGTCCATTATGAAAAAGTGTTAAAACTTTTCTAAAGCTTCTTCTCTTTTCACTCCTTCCGAAGATATAAGTCAACGAAATATAGGTTTGACCGATATGCCTTAAAGCATGTAGTAATTGTTTATTTTCTTTATTAAACACTTAAATGACATCGTATTTACGTAAATTGAAAATTAAAAATCCTACAAAATGGATATCAAAATATTGTTTACCGCTCTGATTAAACTTTTAATCCCTTTAAATAATGGTGTAAATATATATTTAAATTTTACAAAATACTTTCAACATTGCCATTTGAATGTCAGTTCAAATTTCATTAATTTGATTTTTATACAAATTCGTATTCTCATAAAAAAGATTTGTTAACAAATATTTCTTAACCACAATTTGGTTCACTCGGATGGTTCATATAAGCCATTACCTTATCTTACTATATAAGGGAGGCGAACTCGAATTATGTGAATGAGACAACAGTCCAATAATTTAGACTAACAGAAATAAATAGATAAATACATATGGCTTGCTGTGTTTTATACTTTTCTTTGAACAGAAACAAGACCCCCCCCCCTTTTACACACAAAAGAAACCCAAGGTTAAGTTTTAACATTTAAAAGTAGATGTATTATATACGTAGACTATTTTATATGATACTACACTTTTGAAGACGAAGCAACACTCGCTAAATTTTTGTCAGCTATTAGCGATGGCATATAGTTTATCCTAAAATTAGTTCTATATGATTCCACAACCTATTCGACTTTTTAACGGGCACGACTCAAGAAGGATGTATTTGTATTCACACGCGTTAGTAATACTAAATCAAAACCGAATAAGTCTCACCGGTTTTGTAATTACATGAGCAACACGACGGAAACCAGGAGTAGGTTCTGCTTACCCTTCTGGAGAACCTGTTACTCATAATCAAAAGCTTAAGTTTTCTTTCTTGTATTTTGTTGACTATTGTTTGTATTTTAGTTGGATTTCCATGGCATTGTCAGTTGTTCGTTTAAATTTCGATTTATGAGTCTGATTATTTGTTTGGTATATTCCGCCAACCTGCAGTATCCTTGTAAAATTGTATTTACTTCAATCTGTTTAGATTATTTGTCTTCTGGAAACTACATATTCAAAACTCAAAAATAATAAAAATTTTGACGATTGATTAATATAGAATATGTATTCCAGAATTATTGATACGATAAGTTCATAATGCACATTGCATACAATGGGATAAGGGGCATTCAACAATGAGACAGCAATATTTTCCTAAAATTTTAGTTTCACACTATGATATACTTTAAAGATTTTCAATTCAGTGTTTGTATAAACATGTATTTGGAAGCTTTAAATGATAGATAACTGTGAATTAAATTGAGATTTGCCTACGTTCTGGAGTCGATTTCTGTATATGTTGCTTAACGTGTAGAATTTTTTTCAATGTCTTAGACACAAAATTTAGAATATCCTTATAAGTATTCTAACAACTTTAATTTACTATTTAAAAAAATAACCAGGCTTTAATTTGGTATGATCAATCGGATCCGGCATTCTGAAAAATAATTTTTGACTTACTCCACATATATATATGGCACGCCGTTTTTATATTTATTCAAATTTGAAGATATCTTATTTATTTAACAAGATATCTTATTAAGTATTAAGATATCTTTAATTTTTATAAGATATCTTATTAAATTTGAAAGTAAATAAGATATCTCTATTAGTTTATAAGATATCTCTATTAGTTTATAAGATATCTCTATAAGTGAATAAGATATCTCTATTAATTAATAAGATATCTTATAAAGTATAAGATATTTTACTTCTTTATAAAGATATCTTTTAAAAACATACTTTATAAGATATCTTATTAATTAATAGAGATATCTTATAAACTAATAGAGATTTCTTATTAACTTATGGAGATATCTTATATATTAAATAAGATATCTTTATAACCAATTAACACATGACATGGGTAAAATCTCTTTGTTTTTACTGTGGTATAATCTGGATAATGCACAGCAAAGGTGTGCATTAACTACCTCTGATATACTGCACAGTTCAAATCTATTTTTACCTTTAGGGGCGGTTCCTAGATTTTGAAAGGGGCGTTATTCTATCAAATTAAAAAAATATATCACCGAGTGTAGCGAGACTAAAAACAATATTGACGATTTTAAGGCAAAACACGATACTTTGTCCAATCCTAGGGTGAACGACATGTTCGTCCCCACCCCGAATCCGCCATCTGTCTTGAAATTACGACACAATTGAACTTTGTACAAACATCGTAGTTTCAAAATAGGAAAAAAGAAAGGTTTCTCATTCTTTTATTTACATCTTAGCTTGAACATAAAATGTTTTATTATATTTTGCGTACAACATAAATCTTAAATCAGTGTTTTAAAGTCAGAAAGATAGTTAAAACATTTTTTGGTAATTTCCGCCAAAAAAGAAATGTATCTAAGAATATCCGAATAAAAGAAATCTGATTTGGATTAGTTTTAGACTCAATGGAATTTATAACGACTTTTTGAATATCTATTCCCCATATTTTTGGATCGAATTTAAAGGGGATCATATTTAAGTTTGTTTGAAAACAGGGAGATTAGCTGGAGATCAATCAGACTTCATTTAGATGGACGTGTCTTAAAAGTAATACACTAGATACAAAGAAATTTGGGGAAGGGGGGAGTAAAACATTGGAAAGAGAAACGTATTTTCCGTTTATTCAACATTAAAAATTTAGGTAATATAACTAACATCTTCCTCGGTTTATCTTTCTCTATTAAAGCATATCATTGATGGAAAGAAATTCAAAAGCAATTAATCTAAACTCAATAACCCTTCCGGTTATGATTTTCTTCATACAACGATTTGAAAGTACTCAATTTGTCAAAGTCTTAAACGTCACTTATTAAATAAAAATGGGAATAGATTTAACAGAAACATTAAAAAAAAATCTACCATTAAATCGCAATTTTACAATAAGTCTAAACCCCCAAAAAAGTTATCAATTTGAAACTTATTAATGAAAGTCGTATTTCCCCCTTTCTTTACCCTACAATAAACTTTCCTAGGTTCCGTGGATTGAGGAACATCGTCCACATCTAAAACGTTCACGTAAATTAATGACGTCATGTGTTAAAACAGTTATTGGCCAATCAAATCGGTATATAGAATTGAATCTGCACGCGCTCAGGATGACCCTTAAACCCGAACTCCTACGTCGTTCGGGTTAATAAGGGTCACCTGAGCTGTGCAGATTCAATTCTATATACCGACTTGCTTGGTCAATAACTAAAACTTAAATAAGATATCTCTATAAGTTAATAAGATATCTCTAAAAGTTTATAAGATATCTCTATTAGTTTATAAGATATCTCTATAAGTTAATAAGATATCTCTATAAGTTAATAAGATATCTCTAAAAGTTTATAAGATATCTCTATTAGTTTATAAGATATCTCTATAAGTTAATAAGATATCTCTATTAATTAATAAGATATCTTATAAAGTATATAAGATATCTTACTTCTTTATAAAGATATCTTTTAAATACATACTTTATAAGATATCTTATTAATTAATAGAGATATCTTATAAACTAATAGAGATATCTTATTAAGTAATAGAGATATCTTATAAACTAATAGAGATATCTTATTAACTTATGGAGATATCTTATTAAGTAAATAAGATAGCATATTTATTATTACTTAATAAGATATCTCTATTAGTTTATAAGATATCTCTATAAGTTAATAAGATATCTCTAAAAGTTTATAAGATATCTCTATTAGTTTATAAGATATCTCTATAAGTTAATAATATATCTCTATTAATTAATAAGATATCTTATAAAGTATATAAGATATCTTACTTCTTTATAAAGATATCTTTTAAATACATACTTTATAAGATATCTTATTAATTAATAGAGATATCTTATTAATTAATAGAGATATCTTATAAACTAATAGAGATATCTTATTAAGTAATAGAGATATCTTATAAACAAATAGAGATATCTTATTAACTTATGGAGATATCTTATTAAGTAAATAAGATATCTCTATTATTAACTATATAAAAGATATCTTATATAGTTAATAAGATATCTTATAAATTAATAGAGATATCTTATATTTTAAATAAGATATCTTATATATTTAATAAGATATCTTTATAAACATTTTAATAAGATATCTTATTTAATATATAAGATATCTTATTTAATATATAAGATATCTTATTTAATAAATCAGATATCTCAATTAATATATAAGATATCTCATTTTGTTATTAAGATATCTCAATTAATTTATAAGATATCTTATTTGACTAAATAAGATATCTCGAAATTGAATAAATATAATAACGGCGTGCCATATATATAGCACAATTTTACAATTTATGATAAGTTAGTTTTTAATCCGCGTCATACATTATTTCTAATGAGCTGCTGCATTTTTTTGGTTTTTTTTTTTAACTTATCGTATACTTGCTTTAATGTCTTCATAGTTAAAGTCAATTAATGAACGTAAAATAAAGAGTTTTATTGAAAAATTGTTTGAAAGTTTTTATTTTATTTCACTACTGTAAGAAGTAAACAAGGTTATTCAGTTCAAGATATATGGGATTGAACAATAATAATGACAATATATAAAAACATCTACTTTAATGTCAAATTTAACCATCTAAATTTACTTATTACAATTATAAATATTTCTATTTGTCCGGGTCCTGCAGTACCTGTTATCCAACACGTAAGCCATGATAATAGAGGATCTACTGAAGGCCACTTATATCAATGTATATCATTACAAGTGATTATAAATATTGTTAATCTCCTAAAATGTGTTTATCTACATAACTATTGTACTAAATACATCGATGGCAGGCTTTCATTATAATTCTATCCTCAGGTTTTCAATGATTATTGACGTTGATTGGCAGGTTAAACGGGTATATTGTAAAATAACAAAATTGTATGAGTGTTACACGAGTTCATGATGCTTGCTGTTTTCTCCCGTATTCTGGAAAAAAGAAGAAAAGAGACACATCTGGATTCCCAATATGTATTATATCTGATATAATATATATGCTAATTATGAAATTGTAACTTTTACTCGCGCTATGACAATAAATTACAGTAAGTTTATATTGGTGACAGATTGATTAACTATGCAATAATATTATTGCAATGAACAGACACATACTTGTACTGAAGTATTGTTTACTGTTATAAAACCAATAAGATCGAACTTAGCTGATTGTTTTTCACAGCTACCTATGATTGAATTCTGATATTAAATGACACTTGAGATAAATATTTTCCTATTTTAAATGGCCTGAACTCACCCGTTAGCAAATTTGTATTAAATAACAAGAGGCGATATCATTAATTTAAAATGATGTTGACATAACCTAACTACGATATAGGTACTGGATATACTAAGAATCCGAGTTTTTATTATAAAATAAAAATAGCATTGGAGTAAATTTCAAGTGCGCAATACTTTAACAGCAAGCTATCTACTGTATGCATTGAAATCAAATTGAACTTATGTATTGTTTATATGAAAACGAATGACCAGAGAATTGTATATTGTCATGTAGTATATACGAGTATGGGAACTGCATTACTATCTTTTGCCCGGGAGCTAGGGCCTAGAAAATACAGTATCTCAATTTACTAAAAGTATTTCCGGGGTATATCTGAAAGATGCTTAAAGATAAGTATCTACTCTGAACGATGTAACTTAGAACAAACACTTCATATTGAAAAAAAATTAGTTTGGTTCATAATTCCTAAAACATGTCATAGAGACAAGTTTCACTACATCCTAAAAGATGATAACCCTCCGCGGTATCATTGGGAGACGTTTTAGTCATGTTGAGGAGCGTCTATCAGTTACACTTCTGTAAATATTGACAATGCAAATTCCTATCATAACTCCCTTAACGGCTTAACCTGTGCCACTTTTATTATGAAGATTTGTAAACAATTATATCCTAGAATGGAAAGTTTATATGCACTACTATTTCTTTTCAAAATTGTCAAAACATAGGGCTGTGTGGCATATCTTTTTATCACTTATATGCCTTGAACTTCCAAGAGTTTAAACTCAAACTGAAAGTCTGTACTTTCCCTTCCTTCACTTTGGGTATTCTTGAGGATTCAATGTGGCCGCTATCCATATGTTATTATACTTGTAACATTCGCAAGTTCTTATCACTACGAGATGAAGCATAAAGATCATATCTGGGAACCAGTTAGTAAACAAAACAAAATGTATATGCATATATTTTTTTTATTAAAAAGAGACGCGGTTCGTGAAACAGCTGTATTAACAAAGTGCAACATTTAAAATTATTATTCCTACAATTGGGTTTCTGCAATCGCCACACTCTCCCTTTCTATCTCGACTAATGGACTATATCAAATAGACATTATAACGCGACCTTGTGCATTTCCAAAATGAAACCTTGTTGAAGGTCATACAGTGACCTTACATGTAGAACATTTTGACTCAGGTGGATAGCTGTCTCATTAACAATTATACCACCCCTATTTATTTTTATACACTGTACATAATTTGTATTAAGAAATAGAAAGTTAACACAACTTTTTCACTTTCTATGATGAATACTCTAATTGATGTTGTTTCCAAAATTGATACCGTCATAACTATTGGAAAATAACAGCATAACTTGAGGCTTTTTTCTTACTTAAGTCTATTATGTCAAACGACAAAAATGAATTCAACACTTTAAAATTTTCAAGCGTCCGAAATACCATTCATCAGGAACGCCCAAATCTTCTGTTAAATAGTAAACTTTATAAATAAATGATTTATACAATATAGTTTAATACTGTAGAACAAAGTTGCATTGCACTTTTATTTTAAGTTATTTCAAACTGGTAATTTAAATCAATTGAGTCAACATTACAAGTAAATAAAGTTGATCAAAAATGTAAGTATATAATGCAATAAACAGTAAATACATTCACACTACTATAAAGGAATACGGTTAATTTATTTTACAAAGAAGTAGTAAAACATACTTCCATCCGTAACCACAACATATTAATTGGCTAAACGAGCCATGTCGCTATATTAATTGTTTTAGCTACAATTTGTGCATGTTATGTGTTTAACTTATGCTCTGTCTACCCACTTTGAAACATAAATTTAAATCATTTTAACTAAACATAAATTGCTATGTGTGATTCTACATCCTGTCGTTTTGTGATAATCATATTTTGACAATGCACAAATTCATGCGTTTTTTTAACTGTGATAACGTCTTTACACTAAATCGTTGGATTTGTAATGATTGATACTTAAGATTGGGAGAACAAGATTTTTTTTATATTAAAGTTGTAGCTGGCTTTGACCTAGCTTTTAGTTACGTCGAGTCCTCCTATTTCAGTACCTTTTGTCTATCACATTTGACCGTTATGAAACATCATTTTCAGAGATGAAAGCGTATATGTTCCAATTGCCATAACTACAGTCGCGTCCCGTTTTCTCCGAATGTGACCGAATCAGACTTTTGTATACTATTTTTACTAATATGATTAACACAACGGGTGGCACATATAGTGCAGGATCTGCACATCCTTCCGGAGTACTTGTGACCACCCAAAATTTTTGGTTGGGTTCGTGTTGCTCATTCTTAAGGAACACTCTTCTCCTATAGTATCGTATTCCTACACCAACCCTGTTGCATCTAAAAAATTTAATCACAAAAAAGTGTTGCAGAATCTAAATATTGATGATCTCAAAGCTAAACCACCTGATTGTGCCTGTTCACATTCCCATTTCGTGTATACTCCTGCTGGCCATGTAATTTATGGAGACCTTAACATAGTCTATAACTACAAGTTGAGACAACTTTTGTCCAAGGGTCCGAAATACAGAGAGCCACAGCCAATCAATTGGAAGCAGAACTTCAAACTACTAACGGATTCTGTTGAGGATTATGCAAAAGACTGGACAAAAAGAGAAAAGGTTGAAGTTGACACTCTTTCGAAGTGGGTAAAATCAGTGAGGTCATTGATTCAGATAAGAGTTAGTAAGCTTAAAGGGTCAATGAGCAGCAAAGCTCCTTCCATCTTTAAAGACCCTCAGGTCATAGAGGAGTTGTCGTGCCTCCATGACAAATATGTTGCCGCTCCAGCTGACAAAGCCTCAAACAATATTGTTTTTGTTTGCAAGAAACAATACATTGACTGCCTGATTAAGGAACTCGGGATAAATAACACACTTGGAAATCCTACATATACACTAAGTAAGCTTACGAAGAAGGAAATCATTGAAAACCACAAATCAGTTCTAATCTCTTTTGGTGTTAATCCAAAGGATGACCCCCAGAATCTTCAATCCTTATATTGGATTACTAAGCTTCACAAGAATCATTATAAGGAAAGGTATATTGCAGGTTCTTCCAAGTGTCCCACTAAACACCTTTCTAAAGTTCTTACTGCCATACTCACTGCAGTTAAAGAAGGATTTCAGAAATATTCCGAAATGGCATATTCAAGAAGTGGTGTTAATCAGATGTGGATACTGAAAAATTCAAGAGAGTTATTGGTGAATTTACAATCTCAATCATTAAAACATTGTTCCAACATTAAAATCTTTGATTTTTCAACTCTTTATGTTTCATTAACAAAAAGGGCCCTAGACGTTTTAAATATCTAGTCTTGGGGCAGGAATTCAGCGTAAAAATACGAGGATATCACTGCCAAGCTGGACTTTCTAATTGACAACATATTTGTTGAATTTGGAGGTTTGGTCTTCCAACAGACTATTGGAATCCCAATGGGTACCAATTGCGCTCCTCTACTTGCAGATTTGTTTTTGTATTCCTATGAAGCAGAATGTATCCAAAGGCTTGTACAGAAAGGAGAAAAGAAATTAGCCCAGTCTTTTAATTTCCCTTTCGGTATATTGATGATGTACTGTCTCTAATAATAACAGATTCAGTGACCACTTACATTTAATATATCCAAGTGCATTGAAATTAAAGATACTACCGACACAGATAAATCTGCTTCATATTTAGACATTTTTCTCGAAATGACTACTGAGGGTATGTTAAATACCAAAGTTTATGACAAACGCGATGATTTTAATTTTCATATAGTCAACTTTCCATTTCTGTGTAGCAACATCCCAGCGGCACCAGCATATGGAGTATATGTGTCTCAATTGATACGTTACTCTAGAGCTAGCTCAAAGTACGTTGATTTTGTTGAACGAGAATTACTGCTATCTTAAAAGTTGCTAAGACAGGGCTATGAATCAATCAAATTAAGGTCATCACTCAAAAATTTTTACGGTCGCCATACTGAGCTGATTAGCCATTATGACAAAAGTGTGTCAGAAATCATATCTAATATTCTTCCTCAGTCATAATAACCTTCCATCATTACCGAACTGAACAAAGAAATAACACGACGGGTGCCATATACGGTGCAGGAAATGCTTACCCTTCCGGAGCACCTAATTTCACTCCCGGTTTTTAGTGGAGTTCGTGTTGTTTCTTATTTATTATTTGTAACTGTTGATGTAAATGTCTTTTGGTTTTATGAGTCTTTGTTTAATCCTTGGTTTTGATTTCTATTGTCTCTCTTATGTTTTTATGTTGTGCTTTGTGTACTTTTGTTTGTCTATTTTCCTTTTTGTTTTAGCCATGGCGTTGTTTATTTTCGACTTATGAGTTTGAATCGCCTTTGTTATCTTCTGCATGTTTCTTTTAAATGTGTTCGGTGCCACCACAAGCTGGCTGGCCGTTATGGATATATCAGTTTTCTAGTTGAAGGCAGGACGCCTACGGGTGCGGGAGTTTCTCGCTACATTGAAGACCCATTGGTGGACTTCGGCTGTTGTCTGCTGTATTGTCGGGTTGTTGTCGCTTTGACACATTCCCCATTTCCTTTATTAATTTTATGTTCTAGTTGTTGTATTCACTATCCCGAGATCTTTTCTTTGAAATTTACCAAATCAAATTTATCACCGGGCAACTGTACATACATTAGTAGCATGGCTGCTACCACATGTCTTGCATAATCTGAAGACCTTTCCGAATCACCTTTGGGAGGAGGAAATCGTGTTGCTTAGTTTTAGCTTTCTGTATTGTGTTTGGTTAACTTTTACCTTTCCTTCTTGTCGTTTTTCGTTTTAAGCCACGAAATTGTCAGTTCGTTTTCGACGTACACGTTCCGAAATCCATTTTGTATTTTCTGCTCCTATTTTTCTGGTTAAGTTTTAAAGCTAAAAGCTATTTCGTGTTTGTCGCTTATATGTGTATTTCAATTAAAAGAATATAAAGTAACCTAAAATCTAAACATCTTAATATAGTAACATCTTTTTAAAATAAACAACACAGAGTGTTGGAATACTTACAATACAATCATATTAAAACCTTAAATTGTGCTACCTTAAAGGTAGTGTTATACCAGTTATACTTTAAGGTATAACTGGTATAACACTACCTTTAAGGTAGCACAATACAAAGATTTTTTCACTCCCAATCAGACAACTTTAAACTGATGAAATTCATTTCATCCTTCTTTATATTTTATAAATGAGGTACCAAAAGAAAGAAGATAGATTAATCTTTCAAATTGTGATAATTTCATTGTGATATAATTATTACATAATTAATTATTATGTAATTAGTTGCTATATTGTGATGTCCACACTTGAATTAATTTAGCGTCTTTGTTCTTCATAGCATCCCAAAATATTTTGTAGATTCTTGTACAACACAGCTTGACCTCCAAAACTGTGTCTCAGATTTCTAAAAACATCAATAGAACAAATTTTATACCCAATTGCATTTAGTGGTCTATTATGAATTGATGTTGCAAACTTCATTGAAGATTTATGAGAGAATGAAATACAATAGGGAAAATGTGAGACACAGTTTTGGAGGTCAAACTGTGTTGTGCAAGAATCTATTAAGTATTTTGGGATGCTATGAATAACAAATTAATTATGTAATAATTATGTCATAATGAAATTATCACAATTTGAAAGATTAATCCTTCTTCTTTCTTTTGGTACCTCATTTATAAAATTTAAAGAAAGATGAGTGGAATTACATCAGTTTAAATATGTCTGATTGGGGATGAAAAATCTTTGTATTGTGCTACCTTAAACCGTTAATTTTAATGCTAAGTTTTTATTTTAAAATTAATTTTAAAGATGTCATATCGTCTTTATACTGTATTACCATAACGTTCAGGTAATCTAATAGTTTAATGGTCCATAACAATAGTATATTTCTTTTATAGAAGCCGAGCTTGTCTTTGTATTGTATCGTAATTTTATCATTCATAATTATAGTATTAAAACAACTTTGTAAATGTTGTAATACTTTGTATTCATTTCATTTTGATTTCTAAAAAGAAAGAAAAGAAATAATAGGATGACTTTATAAAATGAATATTATCAATCAATATGTTTAACTCATCAACGATACCAGGATAATACTAATAGTCTAATAAACCAGATGCACGTTTTATCTGCATAGAATTCCCCAGTGGTACTGAATAGAAACTAATGGAAATCATTTACAAAGCTGAATTGCAGTAAAAACCTCAAACCAAAAAAATGTTTCAGAAGCTGGCTGATGACTTCTTTTCATGGGACAAAAAAGAGAATATCTATTAAACTAGTTATCGACAGATCTAAAAAGACAATGATAATTTATAGTCGAACACGAGCACTGATTTCAAGACCGGAGATATCCTTGGGTACAAAATGTCCACTAGTAGTGACATTGACTCAGTGTTTGTTAAACTAGTCTTTCTAGGTTTAAATTTAATGCATCAGACAGATGAAAGCTAGCAAATATAATAAATATATAAAAAGTAAAACAACAAAAATACCAAACTCCAAGGAAAATTCCAAATCGGAAAATCCCTAATCAACGACAACATCAAAAGCTCATACACACCAAACGAATGGGAAACAACTGTCGTATTCCTGACATGATTCTGTCATATCTGACATTTACTTCATATAATCCCGGTATGTGTACTAGTGCCCAAGCAATAAGATTTGAATAAATCGATATGAGGGATAAACGTTAATTGGACAGCAATGAGCTTAAAACAATACACTCTAAGGCACAAAATAAAATATGTTCTATGGGGCTCATGCTTTCTTAAAAAAAAATGATATATACGGATAATGTCTGAATGTCTTTTGTTTTTTTTCAATGTTAACTGGTTTTCTACCTCAGTCGTATTTGGCACACATTTTTGGAATTTTGGATCCTCAATGCTCTTCAACTTTGTACTTGTTTGACTTTATAACTATTTTGATATGAGCGTCACTGATGAGTCTTATGTAGACGAAACGCGCGTTTGGCGTACTAAATTATAATCCTGGTACCTTTGATAACTATTTCTACATAAGAAAATGCCTGTACCAAGTCAGGATTATGACAGTTGTTATCCATCTGTTTGTTGTGTTTGAGCTTTTCATTTTACCATTTGATTAGGGACTTTCCGTTTTTACTTTTCCTCGCAGTTAAGTATTTTTGTGATTGTATTTTTTTTATAATGATTGCCCTCTGACTTGTCGTTGTTTTTGGATAAATACATACGTATCATTTCTCTAAGTTTATTCATCTTTCATAATGCGTTTGCTTTGCCGTACGAATCTTTTTATGTTATACTGTCATCTTTCTGATAGCCTTAGTCTTTTGTTGACAATCTTACTAGTCTCACGATCAAATGCGGAAAATCCTAAACACACAAATATATCACCTACATTTTGAAATCAAATCAATAAACAAAAAGGTCAAACCCTATATAATATTGAAAATCGGTGAACGAATAATTCGTCGTTGTCATTTAATCTATGGAAAAGAATTGATAAAATGAAAACAACACTTAATGATTTAATTTTGAATGTAACGCGTCTTCTGATTGGCTGACGTCGTTTTGTTTATCATATCATCGACACAATTTTTCATGATTTACGCCAGTTTAAAATGGAATTAAGTATCAAATTATAAGAAATAACTGTAATATTTTGTTAGTCTATTCGAAATAACATTAAAAAATGTGGTGCACACTGTTAAATAACCCGCTACGCGCGTTATTCAGTGTGCACCACATTTTTTATGTTATTTCTTCATAGACAGAAAAAATATTATAGTCATTCCTTAAATAAATACCATGCGCCCGAAGCTCCTTTCAGGATTCATCATTACCAGGAAAGCTCACAATCAAATATTTGAAAATTATTTAGTCGAAAGATTTGAACAGCTATAGTAGCAAAAGAACTTCACATAATTGGTATACGTAATACCTTAGGCATATTAAAAAGAAGAAAAATAATTATATGTGAATTTATTTAGGTCCTTTCAGGTCATATGATAACTTTTGGACTTTGTCTTGTTCGTGTACATCATTGACGTTTAAATATGGTAAATTCAAAAAGGGTGGAGACTATAAACACTGACGAAATCAAACGCTAAAAATATCAACCAAAAGAACAAATTGAAAAATAGTTCTACATGCATTTAAATAAACTCATCATAGATACCAGGACTATATTTAGTATATACACCAGACGCGCGGTTCGTCTACAAAAGACTCATCAATGACCATCGAATCCAAAAAAGCAAAAAAGGCCAAATAAAGTACGAAATTGAAGACCATTGAGGACCAAAATTCCTAAATATTTTGCCAAATACAGCTAAGGTAATCGATGTCTGAGGTAGAAAAGCCTTAGTTTTTAAAACAATTCAAAAATTTGTTAACAGTAAATTCATAAATATAACCATATCAATGACAATTCATGTCAGCACAAAAAGTGCTGACTACCGGGCTTGTGAAACCCTCGGGGAAATAACTCTCCACCAGCAGTGGCATCGACCCAGTGGTTGTAAATAAACTCATCATAGATGATTAAATGATATTATACGCTGATTTGAAATAAGTATAAATCACAATTACAGTGACTTTTGAGAAGTACTACTATCAACATAGAAACATTTATCATTACCAAAAAGTGTTAGTACTTATTTTTCATTTTCTCCTAGCCATTTAACAAACTGACTAAATTATACGTTGTATATTAAATAGACTCTAAATCATATGTATATAAAGTAAATATGAAGATTCCTTTTATCATAAAACATATTTTAGAATAATTATTTGATCAAATAACATCTATGTTGAAAGCACCCGTTTATGTTTGTAATATGTTATACCTAAATAATCACCGGTTTGATTAAACGTGTATAAAAAAGATTCTATCTGTAACGGATGAGAACTTTTGTATTGGTAAAATTTAGATTTGAAGCCGGGTTTTCGTCATAATTGTTGATGCAGTAATCTTATAAATCATTAACATATTTCAATTCTCAAAAATACAGTATGAAATCCCAGGTAACTTTTGTTTATGCTTTATTTTTTATATATTCTTAGTATTATTGTATTGTAAAATGTTGTCATTCCCTTTTTTTTTCGTTTTTTATTTTTAAAAACCAATTCATAATTCTATTTGATTATTTTAATTGCGAAACATGTAGATGAATATCATATCTTTGAATCTACTCCCTGCTTTTCTGATCTTTTAAATAAATAACAACCACATCTACTCCTGTATAAATTTTAATTAAAATAACACAATAAAAGTATAAAATCGAATTTGGAATTGATATAAAATATAATTATACTTAAGTATAGTTATGTAAACAAAATATAACCAAATGAATCTCAAGTCTTACCGGTGGTCCTACTGATTTTAAATTCATTTGACCAAATGGACGACCACTGATTAAAGTCTGACACCGGCTGAATTTGTCTTGGATAACTATGAATCCGAGGAGAAATCGAGTTTTGTCCGACATTACCCCGGACAGTGTCTAGTATATCCATAGCACTTTGTAACCGGTGAGACAAGATCAATCGTTTCTCTCGAGGAACGGAAGGTATAACGACTAAAGGCATACTTTTTGTCCTTTGAAAATTAGCCCTACGATTTAACAAATCTTTAGACGCATTAGCATGTGTTTCTGATTTCATTCTAGTGAGTCTTTCTTTACGTTCCCATCGACTTTCCATGGTAATATCAAGTTTCTTCAAGGCATTTTCACTACCAAAATCATTCTGCCCGTCCTCGGGTATCGTAGTTTGCAATAATTTTCCAACATTTCCGATATCAATATAACCCCTAGGGGGCGTTTTACTTCTTTTTAGAAACAGTTTGCTGGCAGGGTAATGTTTACATAGATTTTCATACACGGCATCTTCGTATCCTTTCATCATGGCGAATTGTGCTGCCGGGGAAAGTGACGAAGAGAATCTTGGTTCTTTAGGCAGATGTTTGTTTGAAGTAATAATATCATCCTCATCTTTCTTTGATGTTGCAAAAGCTTTTCTTACACGAAGTAGGTTTGTAACTTTTCCACCAAGTGAGCGGAATTTTGTATTGACAGTCGCTGTTCCCGGCACACGGTGCGGAACTGTTGAGAAACTTCGTATTAGAGGTCGTTCTTCTGGTTCCGGTTTAGCCACCTTTTCCACTGGAGTGTATGCCTGTTTAAGTCTTTCAAGTTCTGTTCCCATTGCAGGCGATAAAGGAAAGTTTGCTTTAAATTTCCTATCCCTTGGGGATAATAATTTTGGAGAAGACATTCCTGAGTGATTTGATTGTCTAGAAGAAGACCTGGTTTCTACTCGCAATTCTCTGTGTTTGCCTTTAGTTGTCATCGTCATATTGTTAAGTTATGTATGATAGTTACTTTGCTTAGCTCAGACGAGTAATTAGCACGATTATTTCAAATGTTTGCAGCAATTTGTAATTAATTCTTTGTGAAGTGTCAAATAAAAAGAAGCTTAAAGTAATTTCCTTCTCTTAAATCTGATATATTCCTTGGCACATTGATTGTACATTTATTGTTATTCGCATCATGTAGTGTCGGAGATAATTTAAACCAATTTCCAATAACTTTATGTAATAGTTCTTTTCTAAACTGCAAACTACAGATTTGTAATCTCAATTTCAATCAGGTTTCAAGGCTTTTAATAGATGAAACACAGTCACTAAAAAAATTCAATAAGTCATTGTAGATTCCAATTTGATAGTTTTGTTGTAATTCGTCAGAGCAGAAAGTCTGAAACAGTTGCCATCAAATTTCCATATCTTGGATGACAATAGTATTATAAATATCTGCATGAGGTTCTGAGGAAATAATATCACGATGATTGGAATACCTCTTCTAATACACTTTCGGAATATTTCATAGTATACTCGGAATGTGCTTTGGAGTCTACTTATATCCAATGACAGGAAGAGATTGACACTTGCTTAATTGATTTCTTCATTAATAAGTGAGCTCACAAATGTACCACGGCGCAGGTACAATGTCGATAGCAATCAATAGAATTCTAACTTAAACATTCCCAGTTAATAAATACTTTTATAGAATACGCAATATTACAACCGTTATTACTGGGTACATGCTATATAAGACTTATTCATTCCGTTGTTCCTCCATCTAACTTATATAAAAAGTAGTCAATTTATGAACTTCTTTTATATTTTTAAATTTTTACTCCGCTCTAATGGTTCTTATGTCAACTGTATGATTGTGAGAAAGTTTTTTAACCTGATGCTATCTAATAAATACACATTTAAAAATTAGAAAACTCTTTAAGATGAATAATTATATTTCATATAGCATCTGTATAACACACAATGGATAGTTTTTCCTTTCATTAAATACAAATAAGGTTTTAATTTTCGTTAGTCATTGTCAACACCTTTTTCAAAAACAATCTTGAACTAATAAGTTATAGTTAAGGATAATTATAGTTCTGATGGGGTAATTTAATCTGATAGATTATACATAACCGATGATATTAGTCCTTGTAACTTGGGGTCTAGTAAGGTAGTCGCTTCACGTGTGGTTGTTCCTTGGTAGGTAAAGTTTGGAATAAAATATTTGTGACAATCGTGGTCTACTTAATATAGTTTGAAGATAACATTAATTAGACTTTAGAATCTTGTAATCTTTAGGTCAGATGAGACTATTCTTGAGTTATCATTGATGTGTTCGTAATTATTAATTTACTGTTAACAAAATTATGAATTTTTGAAATACTAAGGCTTTTCTACCTCTGGAAAGGATGACCTTAGCTGTATTTGGCAAAAATTTTAGGAATTTTGGTCCTAAATGCTCTTCAACTACTTACTTTATTTGGCCTTTTTAACATTTTTTTATTCGAGCGTTACTGATGAGTCTTTTGTAGACGAAACGCGCGTCTGGCGTAAAAATGAAATTTCAATCATGATATCTACGATGAGTTTATCTATATTAATCAGATCTAATTAATTTTCAACAATTTTTATTGAGCATCGCTGGAAAGTTTAATGTAGACAAAGGCGCGACAAGCGCAGCGTGATACGAGTTTGACATTTTTTATGAGGTTTGTAAAAAACATTTGGTCATTACCGCTGCTGATGGATGTTTCGTCCCCGATGATATTCATTGTAGCCTTCATATATATATATAAAGTTAACAGTAGTATACTGCTGTTCGAAATTCCTAAATCGATTGAGAAAAAAACCAAATCCGGGTTACAAACTAAAACTGAGGAAAACACATCAAAGTGGAGAACTACGACACAGAAACATAACATTACAATGTAACACACATAGAAACGAACTATAATTTAACAATGGCCATTTCCTGTATTGGTACAGGAGATTTTAAAAAAATGGTGGGTTGAACCTGGTTTTGTTGCATGCATAAATGATGTTTTTTTTTGGTTATTTCCGGCTAAAACACTTTTATTAATTAATTTAAAACACTAAGGTTGTTCTACTGAAAGCAGATAGGGCACTTTTTATTAGTTTAAAATGGTCCTCATTAGTTATCAAAGGTACAAGGATTATAATTTAGTACGCCAGACGCGCGTTTCGTCTACATAAGACTCATCAGTGACGCTCAGTTCAAAATAGTTATAAAGCCAAACAAGTACAAAGTTGAAGAACATTGAGGACCCGAAATTCCAAGACAATGTGCCAAATACGACTAAGGTAATCTATTCCTGGTATCAGAAAATCCTTAGTTTTTCGAAAAGTTAATAGTTTTGTAACATAAATTTTTTTAAACAAATGACCATATAATTAAAATATTCATGTCTAAACTATCTGTTCAACTGGAAGAAATAGTCTATACATGCAGGCGCTGCTGAAATGTTGCTACATTGAGAAATTTTTCCAATTATTTTATGGATATTGAGAATTTTTGTCTTAAATAAAGGCAACAGTAGTATACCGCTGATCGAGAGTCATAAATCGATTGCGAGAAAACAAATCCCTGTCACAAACTAAAACCGAGGGACACACAAACTATAAGAGGAAAACAACGAAAAATAGATCACTGAAAGCAATGAATGCATCAGCACGTTTCAATACACGATGAATAGTAGATTTATAATTATAGATAACTTTGACTTAGTATTACAAATCTATAATAGAATAACATTTGTTAAAAGGGATTACTGCCTTTTGTTTCGGAGCATCGAAGTGTCGCCTGTCAGATATGCCCTACCACATTAAAAATATAACAAATAACAAAATCACGCTGTAAAATATTGATTAAATTTCGGTATTCATAAGTTAAGGAAAATTACTTCAGTACGAAAACGATGATTTTAACTAAGAAAACAAAACGACAGTATCATGAAGTGATCTTTTAGTATGTTCTTCTTTCAGAAACCTTGATTTGAGGTTGGTTATATTTTCATGTTTATGTCTATTATGTTGTGCATTTGCGATTTATGATTATGCAGTTTAGGCTGCTAGATCCCAATAATTTTCACATAAACTAATGTATGTTTGCAATTGGGTTGCTCACAGAATTTGGTGATATAACGGACATATTTGTCAAATTACCGGTTTTTTTTAAATTTAGCGTGGAATTCAGTATTTTTGTTATGTAATGTTACTAAGGAATAAATCAAATGCTTTAAAGAAATCTAAAACCATTGATATCTTTAGAACTGAAACTTAAAATATGAACCATGAATTCATACAACTTGAACATTATGCGTTTCATTTGTTAAGATAAAAATTTGCATACGTTTTATAACTATATTAATATCGCCATTGTAAAAACATATTAAATTTCATTTGTAAAAGTTCTTATATAATCACTCATTCGCTTTTAATTGAATATAAATCATTTCCCTCTGAAGACGAAAAATTAACATTAAACGCCTTACAAGGTTCAATATTATTACAAAGTAGGTAAACATGTTATTTTTTTCTTAAACCTTCTTCAATTTAAATTTTACATTACAAAATATAACAAAACATTTTATTTAATGGGATAAAAACTAATCAGAGATGAAATCAAGTCAGTGATTTTTTTCTCAAAATGATTAATTCAGGAATATTCGGTTGTTATCTATTCGTTTTATTTGTTTGATCTTTAAATCAGAATCAAAGGGCAATAACCCTAATACGGAGTCAACTGATGATTTCAATTATAAGACTTTTTGTAGAACTCTTCTGGTCATTCTCGCAATTCAAATAATTTTCTCTCTATGTATCACAGTTTTTAAGATTATAGTCAACAATGAAAATAAAAGTTGTAAAATTTGTCATTGAAGGGCAATTACTCACACAGAAAATCATCTGACAGTTTTTACATATATAGTCAATTTGTAGAGGTCAACATTCTGAAAATGTTTACCCTTTACCTTTTACAGATTGTTTGATATGTAGGATCTTTTTATTCTACCATTTGATGAGGGACTTTCCGTTTTAAATTTTCCTCGGAGTTCAGTATTTTCCGTCGTCTTTTTTCTCTAGACAAGAGTATTTCAACAAATGCTGTGTTATTTTTCCACCACCTATCATTTTTATCTGGAGGTTTCATAGAAAAGAAGGAAATTGTTCATCTGTGATTCATAAAAAGAACATCTATCGCAGATTAAAACTATTTAGTTTCGGAGGAACCATCATCAAAAGTGCAAATAATGACAAATTAGACGGTACAAACTAATATGTTTTTTTATATTTTACCTATAAATATTAAAGTCTATAAACATTTTGCTGTATTATCTAAAATCATCGGTTTATGAACATTCCTGACATGAAAACAATGTCCTGTTGACCTAGATCGAACAAGTTTATTAGAATTGTTCTTGCATGAATCATTTTCCAACTAGCATTCAGATATTAATATATGAATAAAACATATCATCTAATTGATTTGATTCAAATTGATAAAATCTGTAGTAAATGGATTTTGTAGTGCAATGTGGAAGATTGTATGATGCAAGTGGGAATAACTTATAATAATTTGAGAATTAGTAGTTCGTAAGAGAAAGAATGCTATTTTAGTTATTAACTATTCTAGTGGGTCATTTAAAACATTTTTAATTGAAAGGTACAAATAAATGTATTTATGCAAATGAATTGTATAATTGATAATTCGATTTTTTACTGTTGTAATTTCTTGCTTTGAAGACAACATGGTGTACAGCAGTCAACATTGTGTTTAATCTTAATTTAAGTGGAGTAAATAAAAGGCAATAGTAGAAGATCGCTGCAAGTAGGGTTAAAAAATAAGAGACTTTATAATAATAAAGATAAACATTATTATTACATTGGTTGCGATGAATAACATTGATTTCCAGTTGTAATAAAAACACAATGTTTACTGCTGTACCCCTATTTTTGACATTTTTACCTATTATGTCTGTTCGTTTTGTTCACACAAATTATTTGCAACTGTCATTCAAGTGAGAGATTTAGCTAGCTAGAAAACAAGGTTTATTCTAATACCAACATTTTCTACATAAAAAATGTCTGTACGAAATCTGGAATATGACAGTTGTTATCCAGGTGTTTGATATGTTTTAGTTTTTGCCTACGTCATTTGATAAGAGACTCTCCGTTTTGTATTTTCCCTAGAGTTCTTTATTTTCGTTATTTTACTTTTTTGTGGACATTTCGAAGAGTAATGCCTGAGGCTGGTATATGTGAACATCCTCAACCTAATAAGTTCAATAATTTTGTTATATCCTTTTCTTAAACTTACAGCTAGCTATCACACCTAATGGAAAGATGAGGACTTTTTATTAAGAATATACCTGTTTACATATAAATATAATCTTTACAAAATAAGTAACTTCTGGGCGGTAAGCAAGCAATCAGCAGTCTATTTTTCAACTTCCTTTCATTTGATGTGTTTGAGCTTCTAATTTTGCCATTTGATAAAGGACTTTTCGTTTCAAAATTTCCATGGAATTAGGTATTTTGATATTTTTCATTTTTCTTTTATTTTTATAAATATATAGCCTTATTTATAAAACAAAATCAATTCCTTCCATACAACTTTATTTTCATAACATTTTAGTTAACTAAATAGTTTAAAATACAGTTAAGGCTATATATGTGGTGGTGTTTAACGACCTTGACTGGCCTTTCAGCCCTCGCACGGTCGGCTCAGTGCCCGAAGGCGTTTGGTGAGCTTTAAATATTCTGGAGCCATGGGTCAGGAACAAGTAGTGGAGGTCGCAATATGGAGGCCGCCATCTTGGTTTTGGTGAGTTGTTTTTGGTTTTTGACTATTTTGTTGTTTATTCTTCACTAACGGCTGCTTTCAGGGCCAGTTTGGTCAGCTTGGCAGCCCGCTAGCCTCGATGATGGAGTACTGGTAGATGATCTCGGACGTAGTTCGAAAGATGACAGGAAGCATTATCAGGACCAAAGCCGTGAGGCAGTGAATTGAAGGTCGTATCACCCAACAGCCTAGGATACAGCCCTCGGACGTTAATCGGCATAACACTCCCCATAATACAATGGTTTTGGAGTGCATGTTAACGCGGGTACGCCAACTACTACGTCTATCTGTACGGCATGGATCGGTTTCTGTCATCTTAAGTAGTAAGTCGTTGATATCTAACTGTAAACCCTCATCGAAGATAGCGGGTAAAGGAGAGCTGGCCCAGCACGTCCGTTCAGCTGTAATGACTGAGACAGTTAAGGCTTTCTTCTCTATACCACATTTATATAGAGATATTACTTCTGAAAAGTACATACCAAAAGTTAAGCTGAGAAACAAGCTTTAAGACTATATGAAGTTTTAACAATGTCAAATTCATGATACGGAAATATTTTCTGAATTCAAACATTGTTCGGCTGTACTATTTCATAAGTATTTATAATTTCCCCTAAACAATGGCAGAAATTGAGTTCCATGGAGGCAAGAGGTCATACTGATATGAAGTTATACTGAATTTGCATCTCAACCACGAACTAAAGATACGTTGCGAAGAAGGTAAACAAACATGACATAGACATATTTAAAAAGTTGACAATTAAATTCAAAAGACATTAACCTACTAAAGAGAAGACCCTTTTATTTTTTATGGGCACGTTTTCGAATAAACTACAAAGATTTTTAAAAATACCATAAAACATTATGCAATTCATCAATTTTTTTTATATCTAGTTTAGCATACCTTTTCTTTTTGAAAAAAAACACATCAAAATATATATTTAAAGGGAGGTTTATGATAAATAAACTATTTCAGAATTAAGAAATGTAAACTGCGATATATCAAAACCCACACACCATATTTTCGCTCACATTTCATTGTCAGTTTAAAGCAATGTAATTTTAGATATAAGAAAAATGTCGAGGTAAAATATATAATCAACATTTGTCATAGAAATTAACATATTATAAGAACGGGGTGAATTGCTATAAATTGAAACTGCTTAATAAATACAGCTAGTTCTTGTCAGAAAAAGAAATATACAGATAAAATACTTTATTCAAATGATTATGTATCATGTGATGTTTACATATATGTAGGTAGATGATAATTACATTTACATTTGTATATAGATAGATGGTAATAAATAAGATAGATGTTAATTTTGTATAATGGGAGTTTTTTCCCTGATTTCTTTTTCCCCGACAAATGAGATTTCCTACATTGGCAACTAAGGGTTGATGTAACTGTTGATTATTAATAATTTATGTTTAGAATTACCATATACTTGTGGATGGATAGTTTCCATAACAACATAAACTTTTTTTCAAATGATTTATTCATCACATTTGTCATGTACAAGTTTTAGAATTAAAAAAAAATAATAATTCTATTTATGATAGCATCATCCCTGTTGCATTGGTAAAACGCCGATTTTTCTGGGATTGTTGATTTCATGTATATGTTCTAGATTAAAAAAGAAATCATGGAACGAATATACAACAACTGTCATATTTCTGAATTGGTACAGTCATTTTCTCATGTAATGTGAACTAAACCTGGTTTATAGCTAGCTAAACCTTTTACTTGTAAGACTGTTGTGTCTTGTGTTATATTGGTTTTTTTAAGTCTTTTTCTGTTTTAGCCATGGCATTGTCATTTTTTTTTATCTATGAGTTAAAATGTCTTTCTGGTATCTCCTGTTTCTCTTGTACGACAGTCGGATGAAATTGACTACTCAAAATAACACATCATTTACAAATTCCGCGTTAATTAATTTTAAAAGGCAAAGGAAATCCTTTTTTGTCTGAATGAAAGACAATGCTCTTGTAAGATATTAGACGTCACTTTAAACATGACTATTAAACCAAATGAGACATCTGTAAGCACAACCAACTGAAAATCATCGCCATTGGCTGCCAGATCAAATAATTTGTCTTTACCGGATCTAGTCGAATAAGTATTTCAGAAATGTCCAGAAAACATATTGATTTTAAGTATTTTCTATTTCTTCGACATACCTTTCTTGTATAAATGTCATTAAGTATCAGATGAATTGAAAGCAAAGAGTATCTTCAATGATCATTATTCATAATCATAATTTCACTGCAATCTTTCTACTTAAAGTTTGAATGATTCTACGATCTTGATATTCCCGACACAGGAAGCAAAGGTTGTTGAATTATCATCAAAACTGTAATTTTATCAATAAGCTGTTAAATTGATATGAATCAATACCCATATATCTATAGAAGCTTCTGAAATATTTGATTCCGTATCAGCTTATTTGCATTTTTCTACAAATGTTATTGTATCCAGTTAAATTGATTGTCCATATGATTCCATAAGTTTGTATACAAAACTCTTTATTTTATATCAGAGATCAGAAATACAATGCCTGCTAGAGCATTAATTTACTATCGTATTATATATTAATAAGAAACCAGGTACTCTAAATAACTACGGCTTATTAAATCATAAACACTATTTCTGTTTCAAACAAGGTTTTTATTTTAAACATGTTTTATTCATTAAGATATGAAAATGATTGAGCAACAGACACAACATATAAAACACGGATATTGCACAATCAATAAAGAATTCAATCGAATTAGAAATTATATGCCACTAACATCAAAATAAGGTAAATCGAATAAAATGTCTAGTCATATTAGAAAAGAAATACCGACATATATTTGAACACTTCTTTTGACTTCATTTAGTTAGGTAGTGTTTTGTGATAATGTTTGTATTTTCGTATGATTTTTGTTATGTTATTGTAAGTTTATCACGTCTAATGGGTTTTGAATTTTGTCTTCGTTTTGTCAACGCAAAATAATAATACACTGCACTTTTATTGTATCTTGTAGATTGTTATGGAACCATGCAATGAAAATACAAGAATATCAATTTTACTTGAAAAGCAAGTGGAAAAAAAATCAAGAGATGACGAATAACAAATTGAATTCTCTGGATTATCTAGAATCAATCCTTATTATCATCACTAATCCTTTGTTGCCTGCTGAAAAGATTTAAATGGAACATCAAAGGGTTATATAGACAGAGATAAATACTTTTCATTATACCTGTACTGAGGACAAATGGTTAAACAAGAAGGTATTCAACCAAATTGATATTCTCCATTTTATCAAATGCAATGTTTTTGTTCTGCCTAAAAGTGCTTTTGTGGTGTAAATATTCCAGAAATATATTGATTTTGAGTATTTTCTATTCCTTCGACATACCCTTTCTTGTATAAATGTCATTAAGTATCAAATGAATTGAAATCGAAGAGTATCTTCAATAATCTTGGGAAATATATATGCGGCATTTAAATCTTAATTTGTTAAAAAAAAACGATGATGATACAGAGCAGACAATCTATGTTGCCCACAACAAATCTGATAAACATAGGATTTTTTACTTTGCACCATTTGATTTTTGTGTGTCGCTCGTGTAAATAAAGGCAACATGTAGTATACCGCTGTTCGAAACTCATAAATCATTAAATATAAGAGGAGAACAACGACACAACATTAAAATGTAACACACACAGAAACGGACTAAGCATTAGACAAAATCCTATGAGAATAACAAATATAACATCAAAACCAAATACATGAGTTTGGGATAGATAAGTACCGTGACACGTCTTATAGTAATGTTAATTCACACTAAAAAATATGAGAAAACAAACGACACAACGGAAACACAACGTTAAAATGTAACACACACAGAAACGAACTATAAAATAACAATGGCCTTATTCCTGACTTGGTACATGATATTTTTAAAGGAAAAAATGGTGGCTTGAACCTGGTTTTGTGGCATGCCAAACCTCCCTCTTTTATGGCCATGTGAAATATAACATTAAAATGACAACACAACATTACAGGACTACAATATAAATAAATAGGAGAACATAATTGACAAACATACAAAAGAATAATAGCTAACAAAAGGCAACCAGTTTAAAATTTTGATACACAATACCCAACGAAGGCGGATGTTAAAACATCTGACATCATCAGAAACGCATGCCCAATTCTACAACGTAAAGCAACATAGTTATGTTTTACTATTTTCTTTGCTTAAATAGATCAATCATTTAATTGTTGTAAAGGCAAAATATTTTCCAATTAATTTTATCTATATTTGAGGGGAAAATGTCAACATAGTCGGTTGTGGACAACATTTTACCACAACAGAGATGATTTCAGCTGCAAAATTGCAAACTTTCATTTTTCATTTTTTTATGAAGCAAATTTTTAGCCGAGCCATAATATGGAGTATTTATGTCCCATTTGGAACAAATCCCAAAGCTTGATTTTTCATCATAATGACCTTTGTTGGTTTTCTCAACTGAATTGTTTCATATTATTTCATGTCACTGCCTTTTATAGGCGACTATACGGTTTGAGTTGTTCTCGTTGTTGAAAGCCATACGGTTGCCTATAAATGTTTAATAAAGACAGCCGTTCGACAGTTACAGATCGACCGAGAGAATAAAAATCGGGCTAAAAACCAAAATCGAGGGAAACACATAAACCACAAGAGGAAAACAACGAAACAACAGAAACACCGAGCTAACATCTACTTTATTTGAGATTTGAGGGATAATTATCTCATTGGCAATCATACCACATTCTCCTTAGGTTTTTTTTTTATGGTTGTTGGTTATAAGACAACTATGTTATGAAGGATTCCAGAAAAGGAGCGAAAGATACCAGACGGACATTCAAACTCACTCAAGTCGATAATGAACTGACATCGCCATGGCTACAAAAGAGCAAATCCAATAAACAAACAAACAAAGTACACAAAACACAACATATAAATCAAAACACTGCGCAACATGCGTACAAATCCCGCAAAAAAATTTATGTGGTTAGTAAAGAAATAGAAACATCATATCATTTGCATAATTTTTCTTATCTTAACGAATTATAAACTGCTTATAATTAATACTTCATCACATAGCATTCTTTTTACAAGAAATAGACAATAGTAGAGCTAAAATATAATGTTTTATTTGTTTTTATTTGTTAAACCAACTTTTGTACATGCTGTAGGACTTTCTCACATAACCTCAAAATCAAATTTGAAAAAAACAACAGGAAAATATGTGACAATCACATATTTTCTAAAATATATTTCAAATTTGGTTCCTACTTAAAATAGTTAAAAGCTGTATCAACGCTGTATCTTTTAATGTTTAAGACTTTCTTTCCTATAATATAAAACAAAAACATTATGTTTAAAGGGGCACTAGCTACGAGATATATTAAAAATCTAAAGTTTGATTTTTTTTCTGTTCAATCAATAATGAAAGTGAAATAGTGAAATAACAATTCGCTTTTTGCAGCTAAAAAGGTTCAATTTTGTCAAATTACGCTAAGAAACATTGATAATTAGTTATTCACTTGCAAGTGAATGAGTCGACCTCTTTAAATCCGTATTCATGTGAACTTCAATGTAACCCCTAGCTAGAGATTGACAACGCATGCATTGTACGTGTACTGTTTTTTTTTTTTTTTTTTTTTTAAAGAAAAAGAATGTCAACAATGAAAGTGAAACTACGGTAAATCATTTGATTACTAATTCGATGCACATAAAATCATTCTTATACGGTTAAAAATATGAAAAACATCTATTTTAATCTATAAAATAAAATCAAACAGACCTATAAAAATCCAATTGCACGTGTTGGTTTAATCTATTCATATCTTTATTTATGTTTACATCGCTTATATGGTCATCTGAGGTCAAATCGATAGTTAATTATTATGGCGTCTGGACTAAAATACACACGAAACGAACCTATATATTAATTACCCCATGCTCTGTAAACTGTTTATTTCAGACTTTTGATAGTTTGGATAAATGTTCTACATTGTTATAAATCAAACATGAGAATTTGAGTCGAATCGGTGAATTTGACAGCTAGTGCCCCTTTAACAAACATATTTAAAAAAAAATTAATTTACGTTCGTCAAATGCAAACATCATTACATTTTGATGAACCATCTCTGATTTAATGAAGGAATTACAGTTTAAGACTTTTAATTAAGTGGATTCGATTTACACTGATGTGTATACAGCTGATATGCATCAATGCATTGCAAAGTACTTTAGATATTTATTTCACTCGATGCTTGAAAATTTCCAATGATAACTAAAGAGCTATTTGCTTATAAGTTAGTGTAAAAAAACTCTTTTTCAAGTAAAATATTGAGGTAGTATACTGATGTTCATGTATATCTCTCAATAACAGGACATATATACGAGGAAAAACATAACTTAGACTGAGTACGTCTACATGGTTGGCATCTATTACGGACAAACATTCTGACAGGAAATACCAGACAAGCGACATAGTTTATACTAATATTTCAATAACTCAAATTTAAAGTACGTTCGATAAAGTATGGTAAAAGGAAGATAATCCCATTCAAACTATAATTTTTATTTTTTTTATCAAAATACAAAATCATAATATACCAGTATATACTATTAGAGAAAAAAAGAGATAAGGTTTGACTGATAATGAGACAAATATCTACCAAATATCAAATGAAGTGGATGTAAGCAACCGCTCGGAAACTAACAGTGAGAAAATCCCATTACGTATAGGTAGCTATAAATGTCCCCTACATGAATAGTTATCAAAGGTACCAGGATTATAATTTATTACGCCAGACGCGCGTTTCGTCTCCATAAGACTCAACATCGTCGCTCATATCAAAATATTATTAAAGCCAAACAAGTACAAAGTTGAAGAGCATTGAGGATCCAAAATTCCAAAAAGTTGTGCCAAATACGGTTACGGCAATCTATTCCTGGGATAAAAAAAATCCTTAGTTTTTCGAAAAATGCAAAGTTTTGTAAACAGGAAGTTTACAAAAATGACCACATAATAGATACTCAGGTCAACACCGTAGTGCTGACTACTGGACTGGTGATACCCTCGGGGACGAAACGTCCAGCAGCAGTGGCATCGATATAAGTTTGTAAGTATTCGTTAAATGACTGTTTTTATATTGGCAAGAAGTTCTTTTTCTTAAAATTTTGATGTGTAATTTGAAAGAGATAAATTGAATGTGTCTACACACAAGGCAATGGTATAATGTGTAGTTACTGCAAGTTTGCCACAAGTATTCCGCAGACGTTTGCGGCAAGATTGCAGCAAACATTTACGGCAAGTTTGCGGCAAATCTAATTTGCATAATTATGTTTTCTGCAAGCGTGCTGTAGCCTTCATTTGAATGGTTGCAGCAATGTTTGTTGCTAGTTTACTGCAAATATTTACCACAAGACTTATTTGTCCGTAAGGGCACCCAAATCATGGAAATATTATTGCTCAATTTGTTAATTTTTCTTATCTTTGTAGGCTTGTGTTTTCTTGTTTAAATAGTAAGTGCTAAGAATTTCCCAATGTCTATCTAACATTTCGATAAAAAGTGTTCACATGTTACAAATTATAACTCTCAATCTATAGGCATCATATGATATTTTTTTTTATTATATAATTAGTACTGGCGAAATAAGTTAATAAGCGTACGTTTTGCTAATTCAACATACACAATATTCTAAGTATTTGAATGCTGGAAATTTGTGTCTTGAAAATGTTCACATGTCACAAAATTATCTATAAGCATGAAGCATGTGACTTGAAAGTGTTTACACGGCACAAGTATTGGTAAGAAGGAAGTATGTGTCATGAAATGTTCAGATGGCACAAAGTATATGTAAGCTACGTCATCCCGCTTTGTGTCTTAAAAATGTTCACATAACACAAAGTATGTGTAAGCTGGAATGTTGTGTAAGAGGGGCGAAAGATAAGAGAGGAACAGTCAAACTCATAGATCGAAAAATAAACTGACAACACAATGGCTAAAAAATTAAAAGACAAATAGAAAAATAGTAGTACAAAAGATACAACATAGAAAACTAAAGACTAAGCAACATAAACCCCACCAAAACCTTGGTGTGTCCCGGAAGGATAAGCAGATCCTGCTCCTCATGTGGCACCTGTCGTGTTGCGCATGTTGTTAACAAAACCGATAAATAGTCAAATTCGGAAGGTCATATTCGTGGTGAAAAGGGCAGTGGATTGTAGTTAAGACATAAGGAACGATATCATCTGTGAAACGGTTATTTCATAGCGTTCTTCAAATTTACGAAGAGATGACTTCAACTTAACCATTTGGAACTCTTAGATAGATAGCTTCTTTGTGAGCAGCAATCCTCTATCAAGGAAATAATGATAGGAAATAAAAGCCCATCAATTGGGAGATATATGCTCCGTATGATGGCGCTGCAGTAATATGTTGCTACATAGAAATAATAATGTTTTGTCCACCCATCATTGCCGTTATAATGCAATGTGATGCGTGTTGTATATCTGTATGTTGAATCCGTACTTTCCGGAACCGTTGTATTGTTTTAACCATGATTTTTGTGATGATTACATGTATCAGCCTCTTTTGGCGTTTGAAGTAAAAGGATCATAATTTGAAAGTTCTTCTTTTTATTTACAATCTATATACTTCGTCTTCAGTCCCCCAAACCTAAGTCAGGTATATCACATGTGACTATCATGCAAGTGAAAGGTTAATCTAGCTATAAAAATGTTTAATCCACCTTTTCTACATAAAAAAATGCCTGCACCAAGTCAGGGGTATGACAGTTGTTATCCATTTATTTAACGTGTTTGCGCTTTTTATGTTGCCATCTGATTAGGGATTTTCCTTCTTGAATTTTCCTAGGTATTCAGTGTTTTTGTGATATTACCTTTTTATACAGGAATTTCCTTATAAAGAAAAGAAAATGGTGCATTAAAATTTCCATGATTTACACTTCAGTGATTACTCCTTTTTAATCATTGTGTCCCATATCGATAATTAACAAACTATAATCGTCCATGTATACAAATTTAAATGAAAAGAGCTATTTTTAGATGTTGATATAAACATAACCAGGAAATAAAACCGGTTCAGATGCAATGTTGCAACATATGGAAAATGAATATTCTGTAAAAGATTCAAGTAATTTGTCCAAATTAATTGATGATACAGTCTCAATTGTACAAATCAAAGTGCAAGACGATGCCATCAACAGAGAGATAGAGATGAAAGTTAGAGCTGTGGTCAATGAAGTACTCTTTTACACAAAGAAGAAAGACCTTCGTTTTAAATCATCCGAAATCATTTCAGTAGGTAGTTACAAGGAGAAAACAAAAATAATAGCACCAGACGAATTTGACTTTTTAGTTGTGATTGACAAACTGTCGAAACCTGGTGCCATATCAGTCGTGAAGGATGATGCTCCCCCAGGTTTTACATACATTGAAGTAAACGACAAAAGATGACAGCTAAATGGTAGTGTGTGGATAAAAGATTGAGACAGTTTCAGTATCCTTCGAAATTTTCAAATGTGCCTAAATCATTTAGCGCAACAATGTTGTCATCAATTGCTGAAATTTCAAAACGTCAGAATGTAAAATTGTACATTGATAACAATTGCATATTACAAGTTGAAACAAAAGAAAAAACTGACAAAACTGGAGTGATATTCATGTCGGTTAGTGATACTTTTTTGCACCAAGCATGTACTCAAACTCTTAATTTCATACTTTCACTTGTCGTAAATGGACACCCTGTAACAGTTGACATATGTCCAGCCATACGCTACAACAACGTTAAAGAAGTGTATTCGATGAGAGATTGTGATTATCCTGTTTTAGCGGACCGAGTGTTGAAAAAGGGGACAATATTGTTCGTTAACCAATACTTTGATGGGTTTTCCAGTTTGAAACCGGGACTATTCAAAATAACCTTTACGGAAATAGAATTAGATTTTGTTCATAACATGACAAATCATCACAAGAATATCTATATGTTTCTCAAGTTACTGAACAGACATTTTAAATCATTATTGTACAATCCATTCCCATCTTACCTTTTAAAAATTGCTTGCATTCAGCACTCCTTAACGTGCGAAAGTATTACAATTGCAGCGTGCTTGAAACATATTGTGGAAATATTAAGTCTTTACACCAAAAATAATTTTATTGGTAGCCCATTCATCAAAGCATATAACATTCAGAAGACGGCAAACTTTGAGATTAATGAAAATTTTCTAAGTATTTTGAAAGATATGACATCAGATTCCGCAGACATTCCATGTTTTAACAGATCTGACATTATCATATTACAATCAAATGTAAGACAACAGAAGATGTCTACTGATCAACTATTACAACATTTAGTCAAACTTGGTATCCTACCACAAGAACACCATACATATAAATTATCGTCCTTGTCTTTATTTTTGATGTATTGCGGTTTTTTTCCGTTTCTTTTGTTTCATTATACTTTATATTTGATCAAATTATTCCGGATATAAGTTGATTTTCAAAATCAAAGACTTCCTTGATCAAAGTCTTTTAGTCATCAGCACTTATACTATTATTGCTTTGTATCGATATTGTGATTTTTCTTTGTATACGAAATTTAAAAAAAAATTATTTGATTATTACTTTGATTTTACCATTGAGAAGATTTCATATGAATTCTGCTTTAAATGAACAAGTAGAAGTTGGCACACTAGATAAGATTTAGAACATAAATTCAACACACATGTTGTTGTGCATCCTTCACATTTGCAATTATCTGTATATGCGAGTTAAAAGTGCTTATCCGAAACTGAAAAAAAAACGAACAACTTTTACCGTAGCCGTATTTGGCACAACTTTTGGATCCTCAATGCTCTTCAACTTTGTACTTGTTTGGCTTTATAAATATTTTAATATGAGCGTCACTGATCAGTCTTATGTAGACGAAACGCGCGTCTGGAGTACTAAATTATAATCCTGGTACCTTTGATAACTATTTACACCACTGGGTCGATGCCACTGCTGGTGGACGTTTCGTCCCCGATGGTATCACCAGCCCAGTAGTCAACACTTCGGTGTTGACATGAATATCAATAATGTGGTCATTTTTATAATTGTAACTACAAAATCTATTTAGCACCATTTTATTCGACTTCAAGTTAAGTTGTAAGGCTTAACGTTTCCTTACATTAGATAATTTCTGTTTTGAATTTTCATTTGAGACGGTATTTTTGTTATTTTACATTTGACACATAACAAATGTCACCATTTATCTATAAAACATTTTAATTTTAACTTACAACTAATTTGTATATAACATTTTGCATCACTATAAAAGGAAACTATCCAACAAAGCGTTCCCGGTGATGCAATTCGAAGCTGTTATGGACTCTATAATGAGTTGGTTGACGGTTATGAAATATGACGACAAACATATGTGTTGTTATCAAATATCGGTTTCAAAAATGAGGACGAATATGTTTCACTTGTCGTAGCCAACATCCTGTGGTTATTTCATCAAATGTTAGAATATTGAGCTGGGCTTGCATCGAAATCATACTTAAATCAAGGGGTAAGCTATTTGGCGCAGATTCTGGAGCGAATGAGATCAACCATACATTATTATATTTCCTTTTTGTTTTACCCTTCTATTGCATATACTATAAACGTTAAATGCCAGCTTGTGTTGCATGGTTTCATAAGTTACTACTTTTAATAAATCATCTTTGACAAATGATTTGTGGTGACACAGAAATTATCAGTTATAGATCACCGTACGGCCTTAAACAATGAGCATGCCCATACCGCATAGTCAGCAATAAAAGGAACTGAAATGACATAATGTAAAGCAATTCAAACTAACTATTTATAAAAAAAATTAACGAAAAAAAAATATGTAACACATAAACAAACGACAGCCACTGAATAACATGGTTTACCATTTTTAATATAATTTCATCTAGCAGACTTTATTTTTTTAAATCATATATTTAACATATTGACAATATAATGCAATCAAAAGCAATATATATTCCTCTAATGCATACAATATTACTTTCGTGTGTACTGTAACAGATTTCATAAGGCATCTGTAAATTATTTCCATAAATTAGATGGGATCAGTTTTAACTGGTTTTATAGGTAGCTAAACCTCTCACTGGTATGAAATTCGCATAAAATAAAATTAAATTGACAACAATGTGTGAACAGTCATAGTGTTAAAATATTTAGAATAAAAACGAACAATCGCACATGTGTATATGACTATTATGAATTGAAAGCTTTACAGCAGCAATAATTTGGCCCACAGTGATTACGCTTCCAACTACATCCTTTACTACCATATCCGTAAGTTACCATATTAACTTTTCCGGCATCGGGTTAGGTATTAGAACTGTCATGTCGGAGATGTGCGTGCTGCTTTCTAACCTGGTATGCATCGAAACAAGCAACGCTAAAGGATAAAAAAAGTTATTCATTGTATAGTCAACGTGGTTCATCAGATAACAATAAACACTAAGCGCTACGGTCAAGTTTACAAAAATGACCTTTTGGGACGAAATCCAATCGTTAGCATTTCTGTAGGTTGATAATTTTTGAATATGTCAGTTTTCACCTCTTCTTGAATTTACCTTGAAGTTGATGCATTTTTTTATATGTTTTTCTGTGGTATTTAGACTAGCGGCCTATCGAAATGATTAAGTCTTCAATACATATATAAAAAAGATTGCCGACAATAATAATTTGTTAGCTTTAAATTTGATTTATTGGTTTATTTCAATCTTTCATTATCAATTCCATCGTCTGTTGAATCCTTTCAGCTTTCTTTGTTGTTTTGAAAAGGAAGTAACCCCTAACTAATCCGATATAGTAACTACACAAAAAATTAAATGCCAACATTAACCATGTTAACAACTTATTAGCTTTAGAGATTCAGATGTTTGCTATCTATTTTAATATAACAAGCTTTTTAAAAGACTGTTATAAATTGATATACTATACATCAAGGAACAAAAGAGGCAGAATAAAGGGTACTGGTTTTCGAGAAGAGCCATTGAAAATATGGCGGTGGACTAATTATAATCCTGGTACCTTTGATAACTATCTCTAAGATACAAGATTTGTGAAAAGAGACTTTTAAATAATATGTTCTAAAAATTAAAAAAGAAAAGAAAGGTTTAGCGGGCAAACTCTCTATCATCCTTATTTTTAGGTCAAATAGTTTTATGAAAATGTCAAAATGTCCAAATGACAAAAAGTAACATGCATGAAACAAGGTATGGCATGTTGAAGTCAACAGTTTTGTATTGTATAGAGACTTAAAAGAGGGACGAAAGATACAAAAGGGACAGTCAAACTCATAAATCTAAAACAAACTGACAACACCATGGCTAAAAATGAAAAAGACAAAAAGACAAACAATAGTACACATGACACAACATAGAAAACCAAAGAATAAACAACACGAACCCCACCAAAAACTAGGGTTGATCTCAGGTGCTCCAGAAGGGTAAGCAGATCCTGCTCCACATGTGGCACCCGTCGTGTTGCTTATGTGATAACAAATCCGGCAAATAGTCTAATTCGGTAGGTCACATTCATGAAAGGGAAGGGGATTGTAGTTACGACGTAAGGAACATATCCGATATCATTTGTGAAACGGTTATTCCATAACGGTCAACCAACTCGTGATGGCGTCCGTAAAATTTACGAAGAAATGCTTTCAACTTCACCATTTGGAACTCTTGGTTTAATAGCTTCCTTGTGAGCAGCAACCCCCTATCAAGAAAATCATGATAGGAAATGCAAGCACGGGAATATCGTATCAATTGGGAGATATATACCCCGTATGCAAGTGCTGCTGGAATGTTGCTACTTACATCTTATCTTTCTTCCTAAGAAGTTCCTGCATGAAGTCAGCCTCATAATAATAAAGAAATAAGTCGGCAAGTAGAGGGGCACAGTTTGTTCCCATTGGAATGTCGACAGTCTGTTGAAAAACACGTCCTCCGAACGTAACAAATATGTTGTCAATCAAGAAATCAAGCATTAATCTATAAGTAAAGGACACTTGGGGTATGCTTAAGATAGTTCTATCAACACTAAAAAAAACATGAAACGCTATCATAAAGAGAGACAAAATTGTAAAAAACAATTTCGTTGGCCATTGATTGCTTTAAGAATATTTCTCTTTGCTCTAAGACATATAGAGTTACATCTTGGGGCTCTCCCGATACAGTTTCTTCTTATTGCAAACACCCATTCACCTACGCCTTGACTTGTGCAGTAGCTCTGTGCCATCTCATCGAAGTAATTATAGCTGAGACTAGCTGCATCACTTGATGTAAACAACACTGAAATGTGTATGGTAAACGATTTAAAATCCGGTGGCAAGAAATAAAATTACACTTGCAAACATCGTTTTATAGATCCCCTTAATATTCTGCTGTTTTAAACAGTCACAATTTTTATTTTAAGTTCAGAGAAAATCTTTCTGGTATGATTTCCCTCTTAATATTGAAATCCATTAGCATGAGGACATAATACTTTAGTTTTGCTTTAAAATTTGAATATTAATCTCCAAATAAATTCATCAAGTAACTACATAAATTCAGTTACCAGAAGCCCATTTATTTAGATATATCCAGAGAAGTTCGGGATACAAGTCGACAACACGATTGATATGCAAAATAACATTTTCGAATTTAAGCACTAGGTAAAAATCAAATATACCTTATTCTGAAGTAGATAACTTGTCTCGATTGTTTAAAGACTATTAACATCTCATTAATCATGTCTTTGATTCAAATATAAAAAGCCTCGCGAGCAGTTAATAGCATGTCAGTAAACAGCAATAGCCCTAGTATCGGCTTGAATTATATTCCAGTATGAACAGGGAAATGCTAATACTGAATTACAGCAACCAAATAGTAAAAAGTCAGAACGTCTATGGATATACAACATACATTTCTAAATGAAAGAAGATTTCATAATACATATACATCATAACACATTAACTAATTATAGACAATGGCAAACCTTTGGTATATATTATAAAACTATCATAGAAAAATATTAACTTACCTGCAGTTAAACATATCAACAAAGAATTAGAAAAATACATTGCATTCACAGTGGTTTGTGAAATCTGTATGAAGTAATATATTTTTTCATTTTGTCGACTTATTTTATAGTATGCAACATCCTGGACAATTTAAACTAAATAATCCATTACACAGTCTAGACGTTCAATTGTAAGATGGAACATTTTATGGAAAATTACAGAGAATGATAACTCGATAATAATGGCACTTACTCGACATGCACACACCTTTTTACGTTTTTTCGTTATTCCGTGACATTGAATCAAATAAGTTATAATCATTGAAAAAGTTATTAAATATTAATGGTAAAAAGCCCTTTCCTCGATCTTGATATCTATATCACTAACGGAAAGCTGAATACTAAAATTTATGATAAAAGAGATGATTTTTCATTTCCTATCGTTAATTATCCATTTTTAGATGGTGACGTTCCCTTGTCACCATCTTGCGGTGTTTATATATCTCAACTTGTACGATTCGCTCGTGTATGTAACAATGTTTTAGATTTCAACGAGAGAAATTTATGTATTATTGAAAAATTATTACACCAGGGTTTTCGATATCACAAACTATTCCTTTGGCACCATCTTACGGTGTTTATATTTCACAACTTGTTCGCTATGACCGTGTCTGTTGTGACGTTTTTGATTTTAACGAACGCAACCTATGTATTACTGGTAAATTATTAAACCAGGGATATCGTTACCATAAATTACTTAAAACCTTTACTAAATTTTTCCAAAGATATAAAGATTTGGTTTTGAAGTTTGGTTGTACCTGTAGAAAACTTATTTCAAACGGGATAGCACATCCTCCTTTTTACGGAAATGATCCCTGTAAACTTGTTGCTCCTTTAAATAAGCTTATTCTAAAAGGTTACCTATTCAACACTGTAATAAGATCATTGAATATTGTTTTTATTGGTATAAATATTGATTTTGTTATCAGTAGATTAAAGGCTAACTAAATATTACTAGTATGTTATGTACATATACATTTTCATGGATCTACAATTTGTCGATACCTGTAACTTGGCATTGCACAAGGTCATGTTTTTTCACTGGCTGTTTATAACGTCTTTACATTAAATCCATTGTATGTTGGATGTGTACGGATTGAGTGTTTAGTCTTAGAGGCATGATTTTTTTATTAGTTGTTAGTGGCTTTGAACTAGTTGTCAGATAACTGCGAGTACTCTCAGATCTCTTCATTGTGTCTTTTTGTGTCAGGATGTATAAGTACCCGGCCACGTCCACTTGTATTTTTTGTCTATCTGATGAGTTAAACCTTTTTCAACTGATTTTTATAGTTCGTTCTTATGTTGTACTGTTATACCACTGTCACAGGTTAGGGGAGGGTTGGGATCCCGCTAACATGTTTAACCCCGCCACATTATTTATGTATGTGCCTGTCCCAAGTCAGGAGCCTGTAATTCAGTGGTTGTCGTTTGTTTATGTGTTACATATTTGTTTTTCGTTCATTTTTTTTTTACATAAATAAGGCCGTTAGTTTTCTCGTTTGAATTGTTTTACATGGTCTTATCGGGGCCTTTTATAGCTGACTATGCGATATGGGCTTTGCTCATTGTTGAAGGCCGTATGGTGACCTATAGTTGTTAATGTTTGTGACATTTTGGTCTTTTGTGGAAAGTTGTCGCATTGGCAATTATACCACATCTTCTTTTTATATAGTCAAAACATTTACTAAATTTTATCATCGGTATAAGGACATCATTCGTAAATATAGCTCAACATGCAGACTTCTTATACGTTCAGGTATTTCACATCCAATTTTGTATGGAAATATTCTTAATAAAGCACAAAAATGTCAGTATTCACCTGAGAAACTAACAAAACCTTTAAATAGACTTATCAAGAAGGGATAAAGTTACGATACTGTTGTAAGGTCATTAAAGATTACATATTTTGGCGATTGACTCACTTATAGGGTCTTTGCATCGGAACTAAACACATTTATTCAAAAACCAGTGGTTGGCATGACACGGGTTATTTTCCTCTCATATATGTTATGATGGTATGATACTAAACCCCTAACGGGAAGGATCGTGCCTGATATTCATATGATGAATCATAATCTTTCAATCAGTTTAATTGAAGTCTGGAGCTGGTATGTCAGTTAACTGTTAGTAGTCTGTTGTTATTTATGTATTATTGTCATTTTGTTTATTTTCTTTGGTTACATCTTCTGACATCAGACTCGGACTTCTTTTGAACTGAATTTTTTAATGTGCGTATTGTTACGCGTTTATTTTTCTACTTTGGCTAAAGGTATAGGGGGAGGGTTGAGATCTCCTAAATATGTTTTACCCCGCCGCATTTTAGCACCTGTCCCAAGTCAGGAGCCTCTGGCCTTTGTGAGTCTTGTATTATTTTTATTTTAGTTTCTTGTGTACAATTTGGAGTTAAGTATGGCGTTCATAATCACTGAACTAGTAAATATTTGTTAAGGGACCAGCTGAAGGACGCCTTCGGGTGCGGGAATTTCTCGCTACATTAAAGACCTGTTGGTGACCTTCTGCTGTCGTCTTTTCTATGGTCGGGTTGTTGTCTTTTTGACACATTCCCCATTTCCATTTTCAATTTTATTAAGTTCTTCCCAAGTCATGATAATATATATATATGTATTCATTAAAAAAAAAGAAAATTAGATAGATAATGAAATATTTGCATTTCTAACGTTTTCATCCTTGATCTTTAAAAAAACTTATTTTAAAAGGAAACCATTTTAACACTGGAATAAGGTCATCAGTAAAATTAAAAGCAAACTAATTACTACTGTTATATACATATGCACATTCTTTGATCTACAATCGGTCGATATTTGTCTCTTAGCATTAATTGCACAAGGTCATGTTTCTCTCTCCGACTGTTTATGACGTCTTTACACTAAATCCATTGGATGTTGGATGTGTCCTGAATGATATTTTAGTCTTAGATGTCTGATTTGTTTGATTAGTTGTCAGTAACTGTGAGTAGACTTTTTGTTGTTGTGATGTACAAGTACCTGTCCATGTTCAATCTGTGTTTATGTTATGTATTTCTATTTGTATCCATCTGATGAGTTAAGCCTTTTTCAACTGAATTGTATATTTCGTTCTTATGTTGTACTGTTATACCACTGTCCCAGGTTAGGAGGTGGTTGGGATCCCTCAAACATGTTTCAACCCTGTCACATTATGTATGTTTGTGTCTGTCTTGTAATTCAGATGTTGTCATTTGTTGATGTGTTACATACTAGTATTTGTTTTTCGTTCAAATCAAATTTCATTTTTTATTTCATAATCTTTTAAAGCTGAATATGTGACAAGGGCTTTGCTCATTATTGAAGGTTGTGTTGTGACCTATATTTGTTAATGTCTGTGTCATTTGGTCTCTTGTAAAGAGTTGACTCATGTGCAATCATGCCACATCTCCTTTTTTTTTTATAAAAATAAGGAGATGCGGTATGATTGCAAATAATACATCTATCACCCAAAGTTCAAATGAATCGTATGTAAGAAACTATAATCAACAGAACTGCCTTAAACAGTGAGAAACGACCGTACCCTATTATTGTCTATAAAAGGACTCAATATGAAAAATTTGAAACAATTGAATGGAAAAACTATCTGCCTAATTTATAACAAAACAATTTACGAAATAAATATGACAGAGTGACATGAACCAACGACAGATAACTAATTATGACTTATATACTGGTTTGTGCAATATAGTCATTAAATTTACTGAACCATGTCAGTCATTTTGATTGATGGCATGCAATATATAATCGTAAACCATTATAGGTCAACATAGAGCCTTGGCTCACACTGAACAGCAAGCTATAAAGGGCCCCAAAATGACTAGTGTCAAACCATTCAAACAAGTAAACCAACGATCCAATCTTATATATATATAAAAGAGAAACAGTAATGAACCAATGTTTACAAATCTGATAATTTAACCTAAATTTTGTTCAAGTTGTTACTCTACTGAATTCAATTAACCAATCATATTCCTTCTTTTAGAGAAAAGAGTACTCAGTATCTATGATGCAAATTTATTGTTTCTTAACAATTGTAAGACATTATTAAATATCACAGTTATCATTTCCATCATGCTTGGTAACAAAATATTTATGAAAATAAAAATAACATATAATTAACCTGAAAACTTTGACACATTACATATTTATATTTACTCAATTACATATATTCAACTGATTATTACTCATATATTCATGCAGATTATTCAACAAAATTGAAAACATACCTTAAAATTATCATTGAGATTTTTGAAACATAACTTGAAATGTTTTAGAGAACCCCTTCAACCACAGAGGTATGTGTTGGTTGATTGATTGATTGTCGTTTATTATTCAAAGACAAATATTTTTTGCATGTTCCAGACCATCAGTAAAAATTGGAAATAAAATTGAGAATGGAAATGGGAAATATGTGAAAGAGACAACAACCCGAGCAAAGAGCAGACCACTGTACATTTGTGTTATGGTATCTGTACATAAAAAATTATCATGCAGGTAGTATAGTTTTCAAAACATCAATATCTAAGAAAAAATAGATTTCAAAGGTTGACCCCTTATTCAACTGATCAAATAAACTATATTTATGCATCTCACAATCAAGTTATAATGCCACAAATCATTCAGTCTATAATATAAATGATATAATATAAATCTATGACAACGTCGTATAAAAATTATTTAGGTTCACATGAATGAACAACTTTCCAGTTTAAATACAAAAATAATCCTTCAGTGTCATAACTGACATAAGTCATCCTGAAGAAACATGAAATACATGGTATTGATTGGTCATCCCTCACTAAATACCATCTGCATGCAAAATTTACATGAGAAACTAAATTTGCATAAAAACTTTGCCTGAGTCATTTGACCTTGAAGTATAGATTGATCACAACAACAGATATAAGAAAAAGTGTTTCAAATAAACTATTGACAGAGAGACATGTTTCGTCTGTCACAAAAGTTTTTCCAAGAGTAAAAAGCAAAGGATGAAATGTAAATAGCAATACTTTAATTTGTCAACCATGCAACCGTTTTCAAAGTCAATAGACAATGACTTAGGGGGCAAAATCAAATAATCTCAACTAGAATGACATGTGTCAATGCTAATACAAAGCAGCATACCACATATCACTGGCTTATCATAAGTGGTTTTCCTTTAACTGACCTTATCACACAATCTGTTCACAAATTGGTGTTTCTGACACCTTCACACTGTGAGAAACGATATAACTAATTCTCACTGTTTAGGAAGAAATATATAGAACTTAAAAAATTAGTTCAAAAGAAAAGTTGTAAAAAATTCATCCATTGTTGGACTTGTTAAGACTATCACATATAATGGACAATGTCATTTAAATTTATATACATATGCATATGCATGGAATGAAAAGATAATAAAAATAAACACACACATTTAAGTTAAGCACCTTCATCAATCATTTGAGTTGTCCTGCTCTACGACTTGTGATATAGGATATACCTTTAGATGCTGCAAATATTCAAGAACACAATTTACAAATACAAAAACAAAACATTCCAATGTAATCTCAATATAAATATAGACTTAAGTAGACATTGATAAGAACACTTGATAATGTAACACAATAAAAATGGGTGCTGTAATTAGTTAATATAAAATAACATGGGTTATTCCAAAAGTGAATATAGCCATGGATGGAAATGCCCTTTTATTTACAAAATTGGTAAAAGAGCCAAATGGTTTTCTCAAGCAACTCCACATTTTCATGTTTTTTTCTAATGAATAAAGGGCCTGTCACTGTGTTAAAATGTGAGGTATTTGAGAAAAAACAGAATAAGAATGTGTCCATAGTACACGGATGCCCCACTCGCACTATCATTTTCCATGTTCAATGGACCGTGAAATTGGGGTCAAAACTTAATTTGGAATTACAATTAGAAAGATCATATCATAGGGAACATGTGTACTAAATTTCAAACTGATGTGACTTCAACTTCACCAAAAACTACCTTGACCAAAAACTTTAGCCAAACACAGGGACATTCACCACAGGCAGAATGGTGGAAAAAGATATCATTATTTCAAACTGAAATAATATTATTAAAAAAACATCCAATAAAGCTAAATTATAAATAATCACATTTATATAATAATGACACATTTAGATTTATCACATATATACTGTCATTATACTCGCTGATAAGTAATCACATACTCTGGATAACACTGTGCTGCATCAAAAGCAAGAAACTCACGGAAATTCCACAACCCATCAACAACAACTGAGTCATATGATCCGTGTCCTGAGGAATTATGGGAAGGATCAGTACATTTGTCTTTCTCACAAGATTTACATGGGGGACGGGCAAACTTCTTCTCTGTTTCAGTCACAAAGATTTCTCCAAGAGCCATTCTCAACAGAATCATCTTCTTTGGCTTAGCTTTGTCCCTTTCACTTTTTTTATCTACAAAATAAAATGATAAAAGATAGTCCAACTTTATAGTAAAGATACCATTAATTATCAACAGAGACTACCTGACTATATGTATATTAAACAATTAACAAAATGTTTTATAACCTTTACATACATGTACTATAAAGAAAACATTTAACGTTCCCTCCTCTTCCCACTGTTTTACAGATAATACAACAGTTATTGAAATAAAATCATCAACATACAAAAAATGCATGGCTCTGTAGAGAACACTATTTTACCATTACAGACAATATAACCCCCCTTTACTTGAACCCTGGATCTTCCCTTACCATGTTAAACAGTTATGGATACAAGTACATGTATTATAGACACTGGCTACAGTTACATTGAATTAGTTTGGTAATTAATCAGTTCCTTTCCCAACCCTTTATTCCAGTAATTAGTCTCCAATGTAACTTTAACTTTTTTTGTAATTGTTACATTTCAATGAAACCGTAGCAAGTGACAATATTATATAACAGAACAGATTTAAATATATGCATTTTATAATATATACAGTTTGTTTTGAAGTGTTTCAAGAAAATTTAAAGTTTAATATAAATAAAATATTTTTTGTTATTCTATTCAATTGTTATAGTAACAGACTATTAACCTTTTTGGATTCGAGCGTCACTGATGAGTCTTGTTTAGACGAAACGCGCATCTGGCGTATATACAAAATTTAGTCCTGGTATCTATTATGAATTTATTTATGTATTTTCCCTGATAAAGGTTGTCAAATTAAAAGAACAAAGTTCCAATGTCCTCATTGTGTTGCACATATTTTATCTATCCATGGATCAAAAGCAATAACTAAAAAATATACTTTTTTCTTTTTCTTTAAAACTGTCTTAGACAAATAAATGCTTCTTAGCAAAATCAAAGTAATTTCCAATGTAAATAGTCACATTTTAAAGGGGCATAATTATAGTTAAAGATATCTGATAATCACTTATTTTTTGAAAGTGTCATAAAATTGTGGCAATAACTGCAATCATAAGAGCATTATAGCTAACAATTATATTTTCAATATAACTAATATTTCGAAGCGACATAACACTTTTAAAAATAATTGAATGGCACTAACAAGACAGGATGGATGATTAAATGACCAGTGTTTATATTTTTCCCTGCAAAGCGTTGTGCGGGGGACAATAAGGACTGGAATTATATATACAAAATAAATTTCCATTTCACCTAAAGAATTTAGATTACATTATACCTGCATACTGATCTGCCTTTGTTGAGCTTTCTGATGCGTAGACGGCTGCTCCAAACATGGCCTTGTCCGTCAGTCTGATGTCAAATCCTTGTGTGGCGATCGTTGAAATCCTATCTTCCTGGGTACCATGGAATAGATAGTGCTCATTTATCTCAGGGTAAACATCGGTAAAAACATTCTTATCAGCTTTTCCAGTGGTAAAAATTCTCCTTTTTTTAACCCCACTAGGAAGATCTCCTAACTGACCAAAAGGTGTTTCTAGTACTCCAGCTTTATGGAATAGTTTTCCTCTCATCTGAACATACTTTTCAAACAGTTCTGTATTTTCAATCCTTTCAACTTTTGTCACTTGAATGTTCGTATAATTCAAGTCTTCCAAGCCAGCACCATCACGACCTTTTCCAACGAATTTCGGTATCCATGTCTCTTCCACAATTTTACTGACAGCTGTTTCTATCTGTCTAGTCACTTTAACTAGTTTATAACGTTCTCTCTTGGTCTGTGAGTTCCATTCCTTCAGGGACTTGGCTGGACCAAATATGGACCAGTAACTAGGAGGCTTGTCCTGGTACTGGTACATCCACAGAAAGAAAGCTGGTGTTCCTGGAGCTGGGGACTCGGGTGGGGCAGATGGCTCGACTGTAGGGGGTGGGGCTGATGGCATCTTTAATGTCAGACCTAAAATGATGGTTAAAATTAATGAGATTAGGACAAAAATCATAATAATTGAAAATTGCATAATTCAAACTAATAAGTAACGATAATTCAATCTATTTATTGAATTATAAAAAAGTTTCCCTTACCATACTCTCTTTATTGGCCCCAAATGTTTTTTGTCAACTGGCTTTTAAAACTTATTTCTGTAGTGTTTTTGATGAAAGTATTCTGGAAACTTGAACTGACAACTTCAACAAATAGTTGAAACTTTCATTCTTCCTTGTGTTTTTTTTATTCCTAATATGTTAATTATGTTCAACTTGTTACTCAAAATATGAGATTTTGATTGTTTTTAAATTAGTCTTTAACATTGTCTAAATTTCAAAGGGAATTGAGAGACAATTCTTCACTTGAGGCTTATATCACCAACTCTATTAATTCTTTTTTTCGTGTGATTCTGTACTTATCCCTCACACTACCTCAAACATGGTATGGGTTTTTCTCATTGTTGAAGGCCATATAGTTGCCTTTAATTGCTTGCATCCACTTTATTTTGACCATTGGTGGATAGTTGTCTGATTGGCAATCATACCACATCTCCTTCTTTTTATAATGATTATAAATCTTTTAGATTTTAATCTCACCTCTTGATACTTGAAATTCCTTTAGCAAAGCCTATATGAGAAAAATAGTACATTAATAGAAAGTAAAATCAAATTTTGATACTTCAAGCAGAAAAAGTCAAAACAGTAAGCTTAATTCCTGAATAAAAATGCATATCTTATTCAAATTGTATGAACTTTGAACTTTTTTTCCAGGGGCCAGCTAAAGCTTGAAGCTGGGTGTGGTATTCCCTCACTGTGTTGTCCCATCAAAGACCCATGAGCAGAATTCAGCTGTTTACTGTTTTTTTATGGGTTGTTGTCTCTTTGACACATTCCCCATTCCTCAATTTTATTTTTTAAAGAATATTTTTTTTTTTATCATGAGAAGAAATAAATTCATGGAAATTTTGATAAAATTAATTGAAAGAAATGACTGACATGATTAAAGTATGGAATCTGCCAAAGTGAGGGATTTTGATCCCTCCCATATGGAGCTACAAAAATGTTAAATGCTAAGACTGTTTACCAGTATCATTCCTAATGTTGACTTATTTTTCTGGATCAGCAAATGTGTAAATGGATAGCATTGAGTAATTAATATAAAGGAAATGTCAATTACACATAAAATAGTTGCAAATACTGAATTCTTAGGGGAGATGCAGCAATAACAAACTTTCCATTCTTTGGCTTTATCCAGTCCATCATGGAATCATTGACCTTCCATACTTGATTCAAGGACACTAACATGGGGCCACAGACAGGGTTAATTTAATTGCACTTACATTTTCAACAACCATACAGACTTTACTTCTTTTAATTATGCATATATACTTACATTTTCCACCACCATACAGTCTTTACTCCTATCAAAGACAACAATATAGATGTGTTGTAACTTTGTGTCACCATGCTTCAGATCAAACTTTCTGATACAACTCTCCATAGTCTTAGCCATCACATCAGGGGGGTACTTTAGAGCTCCTGTCCCGAGGGTGGGAAAGGCTAAATACTTGGCGTCATGGCTATGTGCCTTCTCTAGACAGTTAGTGATAAAATCTGTCAGAACCTGAAACATGCAATTAATCAAGTTAAAATACAGATCATGTTTAAATAGATCTTACAAAGATTAAACAATGCTTTGTTTAACTTCTTCTCTGAATAATTTAATTCTGGACCCTACAATTTAAAAGAGTAACAATTTCTAATATATCTTACATATTTTAGAAGTCATTATCATTTATCCAAAACTACCCCCAATAAATTTCATTGACAAGGATACTTAAAGAAAGTATTAACCAAATCTAAATGTCATCTTTGTATGTATAAGGGTTTACAACATCTCTATCAACAGTATATATACACTAAACAAAGTAAACAAAGAGTACAGAAAGATTATATTTTAGGAATAACATTGCTGTAGTTGAAGAGAGAGTTGCGGCAGTCAATTGGCAATTTTAACTATCACAAATGATGTTTAGCTGGCAACACATATTTGCAAATTCCAACTGATGATGAGGCAACTCAGTGTTCAACTCCAGTACTGTTATACCTGTCATATAAGTATGCATTACAACAAAAAATTGTACGTGAAAGCCTTTAAAAATGTAAAAAAAATTAAGATAAAACATAAATTCTATGAATGATTTTTGGCCCATAACATCTTGGCAATGTATTTATGACATGATACAAAGGATTTCAAACCAAAGGTTAAATTCAAACTTTTATACTTCAGACTTGAATACATTCCTATTGAGATAGATGATGATTTATTTTGATTGTATTACATTAATCAAGCAATTGTGATTTCCACCAATTCAAAATGGCTACCAAATTAAGATGTGAATTTTTATGAAAACTTTAAACAAAGAAAAAAGATTGCATTAGAAATTATATTAGTTGCATCTTCATAGCATGATAGGCAAAATTTATCAAAGATCAAAGATGTTTTATGTTTTACCAATCTATTGGAAAATCAGCAGCTTTTGTCCTGATTTATAAAGGATATTTTACCAACCTGTTGCGGATTATCTGAGGTATTTTTCCAATCAGGTAAAGAACCAAAGTAAACAAATCTACAATGAAGTTTGTATGCTCGGGTAGCTGCCACCTCTGTATAGTCCACTCCGGAGGGATAGTTATTATCACAAGCAGTCTGTATGTCTGGTCCTGCAGCATCTAGAACTGACTTAGATAGCGCACCATACTTTAACTTTAATTCTTTAGATGCTGTTATAACCATCACATCACACTGAAAACAATATATATGATATATGTAATGAAAATAAAATCAAAGGGAGACAGCACTGTAAGGTCAGTAACTGTGGATTTATTTATTTTCATGGATCATGAAAACTTGCAAGTTTGTAGATGTTTAATTTCATAATTTTGACGAGGTGTGCATGCAATCCTATAGAAAATTAATATTGTTATTCAATGAACATTTAATCTTGTGCTTCACATCTACCCTTGAAATCCATGAAAATTAGTCTCCAACAAATAATAATGAATCCACAACTTCAGCTTATATGATTTTATTGGAAAGGAAAAGGTTATGTTACATTGCAATCCAACGAGCATATTATGGCATGACTATATAAAAGCACAAACAACTTAAAAATTTACATGCTACAGAGCAACTAGAAGCAAATAGATTTTGATTTAATCTTAACAAAGTGCAGTTGAATATTTAAGGTCAATCTGGGATTTCATTATTTGTGGTTATTCACATATTGAATCTGAAAAAACCCAACACAGTCCAATTCATCATAAATACTTGTGAGTTCTTGGAAAAGTCCATACCAACAATGGTTTATATAGTAAGAAGTTTTACTATATAAATCCTTGTGCCAAGGTTCATTATGTGATGAATTTGTTTTTACATCTTACCCTTTGTTTAGTGATAGTCCCTTTCTGTATTATAACATTAATATGTCCACATTTACAGGAATGACTGCCGCCCTGAGATACAGCACCTACAATTGTACAGTTTATAGTTGTATAACGTTAGAGAACGACTTTAACTCTCCCTTAAATATAAAATAAGTTTTTCCCTATACAAAATTCAATATTCAAGCATCTCAATTCTGTGAGCACTATATCCCTAGCCCTAAAGGTTCATGATCACATTTTGTATGTCTCTGAAAAAACAAGACAATTTCAACGCCCACCACAACCTACTCAATTAATGGAAAAGAATATGTCTACCCCTAATCAGGAACCTTGTCGGTGTGATTGTCCCATGACATATCTAAATGATTTTAAGTGATTTGGACTAATGCTGTTGATTATCTTTATTTACTTTTGCCCAATTCATTTACAACTTTGTAGATCCTTTGCCTATTGATGAAGGACCAACCGCAGAGGTCGAACCCTGAACAGTTGGGGCAAGTATGGACAAAACATTCAAGCGTGATACAGCTCTGAATTTGGATTGTGATCAAATTTTTGACATTACATGGGATTTTTTACACAAAACAAATGTCAAGATTTTACAAATCAATTAAAGATTTCTTCTTCAAACTTATTTAAATCTAAAATTAAATAGTTGACACAGCATAGGTTTCTGACACAGAATGAATGTGGTCTAATGAACTTAAAATTATTTTTTGCCTTTGAGCAATTCACTATGCTGTTGAATATTAATCCTCTCAAAAAAATGTTTGAAGAAATTTTCTTTTTATTTATGAAATCTGAAATGAGAAAAATTTAACCCCCTCCCCCTTTTTTTTCACATCCCTGTTTCCCTTTTTCCAAAACTGATATCAATTCAAATTTCTAATGGAGTTTGCAACAATAACTACTCTTTTAAATACATCATAAAATATTAAAATGTAAAATAAAGTGCTTGTTATCACTGAATGGTAAAGATTGGTTGGTAGTAAAAGTGAATATACATTGTTTATAGTATAAAACAATAAAAAAAACTTCATCAGCAACATTTTATATTGGCAAATTTCCAATGAAGTTATTTACATAAAGTTATTGGCAAATAAAAATAGAAAATGACACCATAGTCATGTCTGGCAAATGTCCAACATACATTATCTAAAAACATTTTAGATAAGATAAGGAAACAAGAGGCTGTCACAACGACAGCAAACCGGATTTATTAATATTTATTTGTGTCCTGGCAATATCACAAGAACCATTACTGATGAATGGTGAAAGTGAAAATCGTCAATATCAAATTTGACCTCCATTTTGTCATCAGTATCAACATATTAAAATTTGAAATCTTAGATTGAATGGTTCATGAGTAAATGCAACAACGTGAATGGAAACACCATTTTACAATCTTTCAAGAACCATAACGCCTGAACGGTAAAAGTCAAAATCGTCATTATTGAACTTGACCTCTATTTTGTCATCAGTAACAACATATAAAAATTTCAAAAGCTTTGGTTGAATGGTTCATGATAAAATGCACGGACACGACTGGAAACTCCATTTTTCAATCTTTCAAAAACCATAACTCCTGAACAGTAAAAGTCAAAATCGTCATTATTTAACTTGACCTCCATTTTGTCATCAGTAACAACATATTAAAATTTGGGAAGCTTTGGTAGAACAGTTCATGCGTAAATGCACGGACACGACTGAAAACTCCATTTTTCAATCTTTCAAGAACCATAACTCCTGAACGGTAAAAGTCAAAATCGCCATTATTGAACTTGACCTTCATTTAGTTGTCAGTAACAACATATTAAAATTTTAAAAGCTTTGGCCGAACGGTTCATGAGTTAATGCACGGACAACATTTGATTGCCGCCCGCCCGACCGCCCGGCTGCCCGACTGCCCGACTGCCCGACTGCCCGACCGCCCGGCCGCCCGCCGAGCATCCCCAAATCAATAACCGACATTTTTGTCACAAAAATCCGGTTAAAAAAGCTTCATCAGCAACATTTTATATTGGCAAATTTCCAATGAAATTATTTACATAAAGTTATTGGCAAATAAAAATAGAAAATGACATCATAGTCATGTCTGGCAAATTTCCAACATATATTATCAACTACTATTCTATACAAAGAAAGATAACTCCAATTGAAAATTAATTGCTATTGCACAATATTGTGCAATTAGATATTTCTTGCTATTGTGCAATACTGTGCAATTGAAAATTTCTTGCTATTGCACAATACTTGATATGGAATCCTGATTTGGACCAACTTGAAAACTGGGCCCATAATCAAAAATCAAAGTACATGTTTAGATAAAGCATATCAAATAAGCCCAAGAATTTAATTTTTGTTAAAATCAAACTTAGTTTAATTTTGGACCCTTTGGACCTTAATGTAGACCAATTTGAAAACTGGACCAAAAATTAAGAATCTACATACACAGTTAGATTTGGCATATCAAAGAACCCATTTATTCAATTTTTGATGAAATCAAACAAAGTTTAATTTTGGACCCCCATTTGGACCAACTTGAAAACTGGGCCAATAATTAAAAATCTAAGTAAATTTTTAAATTCAGCATATCAAAGAACCCCAAGGATTCAATTTTTGTTAAAATCAAACTAAGTTTAATTTTGGACCCTTTGGACCTTAATGTAGACCAATTTGAAAACGGGACCAAAAATTAAGAATCTACATACATAGTTAGATTCAGCATATCAAAGAACCCCAATTATTCAATTTTTGATGAAATCACACAAAGTTCAATTTTGGACCCTTTGGGCCCCTTATTCCTAAACTGTTTGGACCAAAACTCCCAAAATCAAACCCAACCTTCCTTTTATGGTCATAAACCTTGTGTTTAAATTTCATAGATTTCTATTTACTTATACTAAAGTTATGCCTTATGGTGTGAAAACCAAGAAAAATGCTTATTTGGGCCCCTTTTTGGCCCCTCATTCCTAAACTGTTCGGACCTCAACTCCCAAAATCAATCCAATTAAAATTTTAGCGGTCGTATAAAAAATCATGTTTTAATGTTATAGTCATGAGTCTGAAGCTCTTTTCTGGATTGATCTTCATCAGGAACATTCAAAACCAATTATTTAAATGCCAAGAAAAGTTGAAGACCTATATAATGAAGACTGTATATTGCCCTCTAGATTTTCGAGTTATTTGTATTGTTGGGTTGCTGTCTCATTGTCTTATAAAACATAGATCTCACTTTTCATATAGTGTCTCAGATTTTAATTTGTTTAAAAATTACACAAGAATTAGTCAGGTTTGAAAGGTTTTAGAATTTTTTTTTATTAGACAGAACCTATTCAATCTCTCTGCCTTTGAGGAAACATAGATATGTTAAAAGTTCTCCATATTTGTGAAAGGAAATAAGTATTTCTAACCTTAACTTATGGATGTCTTTCTTACCTGATAATTCCCTTGCTTTCCTTTCAAATGCCTGAAAATAAGATATATTTATATTTTTCTTTCTTTAAATCCTATACATATTGATTGATCATTGGACAAATTGTCCAGCAAGCAGAACACCTTACAAGAGTATTCAAGACAATACAATTCCTTATAGATACAAATGAAAATGTTTCATACAAAATATTTGTCAAAAAATAGTACCGGAATCAGTCAATTTAGATTTTAAAGCAGTAAACCAAAATATGCATTGTGTGAAAACTTAAATGCCAAATGTTTAAAATTGTGATTCATAAACCTACCCTATATACAGAATTCTGTGTTCTATGACAAACTATAACAATAGAATCGATAGAAGTGGAATGAAATAACTGTTCAAAGTCCACGACTGACTGAAGCATGGTATCTGTCAATATATCATCTGGGTAGTTCAAGTATCCTGATCCAAAGGGAGGAAAAACAAGGGAAGAAACTCCATACTGTTCTGCCATAGTTAGACAGTTGGTCATAGCTGTGGTTATTGCCTATAAAACATATATACTCAACTTGTACTTTGAGCAGCACTTTGTCCAGCCCTTGAACCCATTGGATATTTAAATGACCTGCAATGGTCTTTAAATTGAAATGCCCAAATTGTACATTGATTATAGAGAGACACTGAGACAACATTTTTTATTTATTTATTTCAAGGGTTCAAAATACTCGTAAGCTTGGAGGAAGAAATAAACATGACTACTATTGCTAATTTTTCATCTTCATAAAAGTGTAAAAATTCATTTCGTGATTCCATCCCAGAACCAATTTAATTGTTTTAATAACAGTGACTTTGACCTTTGACCTGTGGATGTCAAAATAAATAGTCTTTCTCTCTTTCTCTGTATCTTTCATCTATAGGGCAATTTGATATTTTATAACAACGGTTTTGTATCAGGGTTTTTTCTAGCAACTTGCAACTTTTTTTCAAACATTTTTCATGACATTCATGTTAAATTAAAATCAATTCATTTTATTTTCTTTAGCATTGGGAATATTATTTATATAAGTCATAACAAAATTTACTTGTTTGAGCCCTCATAGACCCCTCCCCTTTTAGAACTTACTTTCCCTGAATTAAGTTATTTCATGAAATGAATCCTATTTTGATTTAACCTTGAAATCCTTTTGTTCACATATTGTTGTCAATATTATGGAGTTTAATTATGCAACTGTCATACAAGTGAGAGGTTTAGCTAGTTATAAAACAAGATTTAATCCACAATTTTTCTACATAAGAAAATGCCTGTACCAAGTCAGGAATATGACAGATGTTATTCATTCGTTTGATGTGTGGTTGCTTTTGATTTGGCCATGTGATTAGGGACTTTCCGTTTGGAATTATCCTCGGAGTTCAGTATTTTTGTGATCTTAAGTTTTATTACCTGTTTGTTGTTGTCCTCCCATTTAGGTAAGGTCACATGATACACTTTACGACATTTTAGATTTCCACCATTGGTTACAGCAACTTCATTCTCAGTTATCCCCCCTGGATAGTTCTCCTCACATTCTTTCTGAATTGCATCACCCCCACTGTCAGCTAAAGCCTTTGACCCACGACCCGTTTCAAGGTCAAGGTCACTGTTCACACTATTTACAATTACATCTGCCTACAACAAAAATATAATTCACAGAATAACCATCAGAGATTAGTAAAGTTATTTAACAATGCATGGTACTGGAACATAAATTTTAAGTAAAATAAAAACGAAGAAAATAAAATTAACATTTGAACAATGTTATCTTTCATAAAATATTAAAGTAACTATAAAATCATTTAGTTGTATATTTTGCTTTGCCAAATTTATTGCAGACAAGAAAAGAAGCGCAACAAGTTAGATAACTCTTACATTCTCTTCTGCTATCTTTCCTGTATTACTCTAACTTAGATAACGCTTACGTTCTCTTCAGCTATCTTTCCCTGTATTATGCTAACTTTGATATTTCCAATCTTTACAAACTTTCTCCGTCTTGGTTTTTGTTCCTCAAATAAGTCTGGTGTAGACTTTGATAAAACTGGTAATAAAAAATAAATAATATATAAGGAGCATTAAGAAGACATGGTATGATTGGCAATTCAGTCAGATAACTTTTAACCAAAAACAATATTTTAGTTTATCAACTAAACAATAACAAGTAATAGTATATATCCTTCAAATATAAGAAAAAGACATTATGGTATAGTTAGATATAAGATACCAAGTGATTACAAAATGTAAAACAATTCAACTTATATTTAAATCTTATCATTCTTTCAGAATAGTGTAAGTCTATAACTAGTCTTTGATTTGCATCATCCAACATGTTATCGGTTAAATACAAATTGTCTTTGTTACCTTTATTTGTATGTAAGTTGGTGTCCCTGGCTATCTGTGTCGGGTTTCTTGTTGGAGATTTCCCTTCCTTCTTACTAAAAACATCACCCATTATTTATTTCTAGCTGAAATATGGAAGAGTTAATATTATCAATTATAACCATGATAACATGATCTGCAGCTCATATTTTGAAAAAAATTTGGTTAACAGTACTTTTAACACATAATAGTACTTGGAGCATATAATTATATTACATTTTTGGTTGCCAAACCAACATTCTCATTTGACCTCAAATAAAATAATTCTATTGTCATTAATTAAACTTTTATTTTGAAATTGTTGTTTAGATTTTAACTGAACATAGCGAGGTGTCATACCACCAATTACGCCCTTAAATTTAGAAAGTAGGCCTACTCGGACAAAAAATAGTGCATTTGATGTCATTGTTTACTTAAACTAACCAACAAATTGGCAGAAATGAAACTTTTGGTGAAAGAGAAATATATTAAGACCATTTTGAGCTAAAATTTACTTGTTTATGAGTTTGCATTCAAAATTGAGGATTAATGCACCCCATAGTATACTAATTTAAGATTTCCAGAAACCAGGGGTTATTTTTAGTAGTACCTCTATTCGGAAGACCTTTTCTTTTTTATATGATTTTAAACACCTGTTGAAAATTGGCATGTAGAAAGCTGATACATGTACAATTCAGAATATACCTGGTTTCTATGAAGTTAAACTTAAGGTCAAATATTTAGAAAGCTGTGAAAATTATAAAATTTGGTTGAACAGATAGGGACTTTTAATTGGTGGTATGACACCTATAGACTGGTACTCAACCGTTAGTGAAATTCTTGACAATATTTGTATATTCCGAAAGAATACTTGATATTTTACGGAGGGAACCACTGTTATCTCTATTTTGTGCATTTTTCCTTTGATCTTTTTTTGTGATAATTTATATATCATGCTACTCGCTTGAGATGGACAATTATCGCTAGAAACTAAGGAGGCACATGGCGTTGCTAATGAAATTGACAACGCCTTCATAGGTAAAGTAGCGATAAACAGATTATCATTAGTCCTCTCAGCTCGATTGTTTTTCTCGCTTTCGTCGTACCGGCTCAAGCGAGAAAATCAATCTCATTGAGATGATAAATGATAATGTATAATTACCTAACATAGCTATATAGTTTGTAAAGAAGCGCAGACACCATGGACACATTCAATGCCTTGTGTGTTATCTCTAATGCCAATGTTATATTTATTCTGTGTGTTATCTCTAATGCCAATGTTATATTTATTCTGTGTGTTATCTCTAATGCCAATGTTATATTTATTCTGTGTGTTATCTCTAATGCCAATGTTATATTTATTCTGTGTGTTATCTCTAATGCCAATGTTATATTTATTCTGTGTGTTATCTCTAATGCCAATGTTATATTTTTTCTGTGTGTTATCACTAATGCCAATGTTATATTTTTTCTGTGTGTTATCTCTAATGCCAATGTTATATTTATTCTGTGTGTTATCTCTAATGCCAATGTTATATTTATTCTGTGTGTTATCTCTAATGCCAATGTTATATTTATTCTGTGTGTTATCTCTAATGCCAATGTTATATTTATTCTGTGTGTTATCTCTAATGCCAATGTTATATTTATTCTGTGTGTTATCTCTAATGCCAATGTTATATATATCTTTTTCTGGTTTTTTTATGTGTCTGCAAATTAACTCAATGTATCCTTCACTAATAAGCATCTGGATATTCCTGGAGAGTTGTCTCATTGGCAATCCTACCAAATCTTCTTATTTTGATATTTACTGCAGCCTGCAGGGTGTATTGTTCAGGCTGTGTGAGTGCAGTAAAATGTGTCGCAATGTACATCATGTACATGCCTGTGGTATATATATATGCTATCCTATTTTACAGTTAGGCATTTTTGCTTGTGAGAGTGTCTCATTGGCAATCCTAACACAGTACTTAGTCTAATATCTCAGACAGTCTCAACTAGAGATATTACAATTAACAATTATGTATTGGTATAAAAGACGCTGGTTCCATGTGAGGTTGTAGGCAAAATTTTCCCTAAATAGGACTATAATAGGCCTTGTTTAATGATTCTGAGGAGTACACATCAGATAATCCCAAAAAGGATTAGTTTGAAAAAATTACAATAACAAAAGGCCTAATTACATATATGATTATCACCATCACCTCCATTGACCCAGGAACATATATATATTAACATATACTGTTCCCAGATTGACCTCAAAACATTATATATAACATTATAATTCAAAACTTTACAAAAGGTTAATTAACAGTAAAGTTAGTTTGATTAAAGTTTCAGTATTCACATTTTACCAAAAGTGAAAGTCAAAGCAATATTTAGATTTACTAAATTTAGGTAATTAATTCAACCTTACAGGTTATGATTGATCCTATTAAACAAGAAACTTTATAAAAGTTGTACATTTTATCAACTGCAACATGAATTAATTATTCAATCTGTAACGGCAAATACTTAATAGCTTTTCCTTTTGAAATAGACATCTAAAATGAAACTACAAAACATTGACTTGCGAAACAAGTAATCAATATTACCAATAAAGGCAATATATTAAAACAGAGAGTAACAACTCTTACTGGTATTCCTTTTTAAATGTTTTTACAATATATCATCTTTCTTTTTGTCATGTTTGAAAAATGTCGACTTATCTTATTGCCTTTGATTTATTTTGGTGTTTGCTTGTTTGTTGAAAACGAAAGTACAATGTTAAAAAGGGAAACTACTCAGTCTGCATGACGATTAATTTCCCGCCAAATATGTACAAATTTTATCTTTTTTTTCTTCTTACTTTTTTGGCGGAAACAAACCCCATATTTTCTTTCTTTGGCATGGCAATGCTATTTTACCGGCGGATTTTTTGGTGGGGTTTACTTTAGGTTTAACATATAATATTTTATTTGCAAAAGTGGCGGATCAGAACTTTTTGTTAGGGGGCCTCCAGCTAGTCATGCTTCAGTGATTCCCTATACTATCAACCAAATTTCCTGCACATATGCTGGACCAGGGTCCCCAAGCCCCTCCTTGGATCCACGTATGCGGATCCAGAACAAATTTTTATAAAAAGGGGGAGGGTGACTGCATAAGAGTGGGACAGCTCCAGTCATGCTTCAATGATTCCCAATGTAATCAACCAATTTTGTTCTCTCACTAAAGTGGGAGCCAAGCCTCAAATCTGCCTCTGTGACACACGCTTTGAGCTTACAACATAATCATTATAATAGTGACGTCGATCCTATATAAATATAAACACAAAATGCATTAGATAATGAAGAAACATATTAATAGGGATGCATATAATACAAACTACAAACAACAAGAATGTGTCCATAGTACACGAATGCCCCACTAGCACTATCATTTTCTACGTTCAGTGGACCGTGAAATTAGGGACAACACTCTACACATGTACTAGGTTTCAAGTTGATTTGTCTTCAACTTCATTCAAAATTATCTTGACAAAAAACTTTAATCTGAAACGGACGTACGGACGGACGGAAGAACGAACGAGCGGACGGACGCACAGACCCAAAAAAAACCAATGCCCATAAAAGGGGCATCAAAACTAAAAATACAATATTCTTGGATAATGTAAGAAACTGACCTGGAGTGATGTCTGCATCAAAGAGTTGGAAAGTAGGAATTCAGAATGTAAATTGAATGTTCTTAATCTTTGAGGAATTCTGATATGATTGTACAAACTCAAAGTTTTTTTTGTTTTGTTTAAACATTTTGTTAAATGAAATGTCCCCGCCACAAGCTAATAGACAATATAAATAGCATATCTTTCTAATTTGAAAAAAAACCAACCACCAATATGTATGATGTATCTTTCTTCGATGTGAAAAGGGCACTCTAAAAGTAGTGAGTACTACATGTATCCTCAACGTGACAGTTTTGACACACAGCGGAGGGGATCGTTTTAAGAGATTATTCAGGTTTTTGGTGAGGATTGTGTTGTATAGAGATCATCCAGGTTTTTGATGGGATCATGTTGTATAGAGATTATTCAGGTTTTTGGTAAGGACTGTGTTGTAAAGAGATCATCCAGGTTTTTGGTGGGGATTGTGTTGTATAGAGATCATCCAGGTTTTGGGTGGGGATTGTGTTGTTTAGAGATCATCTAGGTTTTTGGTGGGGATTGTGTTGTATAGAGATCATCCAGGTTTTAGGTGGGGATTGTGTTGTATAGCGATCATCCAAGTTTTTGGTGGTGATTGTGTTGTATAGAGATCATCTAGGTTTTTGGTGGGGATTGTGTTGTATAGAGATCATCCAGGTTTTTGGTGGTGATTGTGTTGTTTAGAGATCATCCAGGTTTTTGGTGGGGATTGTGTTGTTTAGACATCATCCAGGTTTTTGGTGGGGATTGTGTTGTATAGAGATCATCCAGGGTTTTGGTGGGGATTGTGTTGTATAGAGATCATCCAGGTTTTTGGTGGGGATTGTGTTGTAAAGAGATCATCCAGGTTTTTGGTGGAGATTGTGTTGTATACAGATCATCCAGGTTTTTGGAGGAGATTGTGTTGTATAGAGATCATCCAGGTTTTTAATGGGGATCATGTTGTATAGAGATCATCCATGTTTTTGTTTTGTTTAAACATTTTGTTAAATGAAATGTCCCCGTCACAAGCTAATAGAAGCTCAATATAATCTTTCTAATTTGAAAAAAACCAACCACCAATATGTATGATGTATCTTTCTTCGATGTGAAAAGGGCACTCTAAAAGTAGTGAGTACTACATGTATCCTCAACCTGACAGTTTTGACACACAGCGGTCGGGATCGTTTTAAGAGATTATTCAGGTTTTTGGTGGATTGTGTTGTAAAGAGATCATCCAGGTTTTTGAGGGGATCATGTTGTATACAGATTATTCAGGTTTTTGGTAAGGACTGTGTTGTATAGAGATCATCCAAGTTTTTGGTGGGGATTGTGTTGTATAGAGATCATCCAGGTTTTTGGTGGGGATTGTGTTGTATAGAGATCATCCAGGTTTTGGGTGGGGATTGTGTTGTTTAGAGATCATCTAGGTTTTTGGTGGGGATTGTGTTGTAAAGAGATCATCTAGGTTTTTGGTGGGGATCGTGTTGTATAGCGATCATCCAGGTTTTTGGTGGTGATTGTGTTGTATATAGATCATCTAGGTTTTTGGTGGGGATTGTGTTGTATAGAGATCATCCAGGTTTTTGGTGGTGATTGTGTTGTTTAGAGATCATCCAGGTTTTTGGTGGGGATTGTGTTGTTTAGACATCATCCAGGTTTTTGGTGGGGATTGTGTTGCATAGAGATCATCCAGGTTTTTGGTGGGGATTGTGTTGTATAGAGATCATCCAGGTTTTTGGTGGGGATTGTGTTGTAAAGAGATCATCCAGGTTTTTGGTGGGGATTGTGTTGTATAGAGATCATCCAGGTTTTTGGTGGGGATTGTGTTGTAAAGAGATCATCCAGGTTTTTGGTGGAGATTGTGTTGTATAGAGATCATCCAGGTTTTTGGAGGAGATTGTGTAGTATAGAGATCATCCTGGTTTTTAATGGGGATCAAGTTGCATAGAGATCATCCATGTTTTTGGTGGAGATCGTGTTGTATAGAGATCATCCAGGTTTTTGGTGGGGATTGTGTTGTATAGAGATCATCCAGGATTTTGGTGGTGATTGTGTTGTATAAAGATCATCCAGGTTTTGGGTGGGGATTGTGTTGTATAGAGTTTATTCAGGTTTTTGGTGGGGATTGTGTTGTATAGAGATCATCCAGGTTTTTGGTGGGGATTGTGGTGTATAGAGATCATCCAGGTTTTTGGTGAGGTTGGTGTTGTTTACAGATCATCCAGGTTTATTGTGGGGATCGTGTTGTATAGAGATCATCAAGGTTTATTGTGGGGATTGTGTTGTATAGAGATTATTCTGGTTTTTGGTTGGGATTGTGTTGTATAGACATCATCCAGGTTTTTGGTTGGGATTGAGTTGTATAGAGATAATCCAGGTTTTTGGTGGGGATTGTGTTGTATAGAGATCATCCAGGTTTATTGTGGGGATTGTGTTGTATAGAGATCATCCAGGTTTATTGTTGGGATTGTGTTGTATAGAGATAATATAGGTTTTTGGTGGGGATTGTGTTGTATAGAGATAATCCAGGTTTTTGGTGGAGATTGTGTTGTATAGAGATTATCAAGGTTTTGGTGAGGATTGTGTTGTATAGAGATCATCCAGGATTTTGGTGGGGATTGTGTTGTATAAAGATCATCCAGGTTTTGGGTGGGGATTGTGTTGTATAGAGATTATTCAGGTTTTTGGTGGGGATTGTGTTGTATAGAGATCATCCAGGTTTTTGGTGAGGATTGTGTTGTATAGAGATCATCCAGGTTTTTGGTAGAGATCGTGTTGTATAGAGACCATTCAGGTTTTTGTTGGGGATTGTGTTGTATAGATATCATCCAAGTTTTTTGTGATGATTGTGTTGTATAGAGATCATCCAGGTTTTTGGTAGAGATCGTGTTGTATAGAGACCATCCAGGTTTTTGGTGAGGATCATGTTGTATAGAGATAATCTAGGTTTTTGGTGAGGATTGTGTTGTATAGAGATCAGCTAGGTTTTTGGTGAGGATCATGTTGTATAGAGATAATCTAGGTTTTTGGTGGGGATTGTGTTGTATAGAGATCATCAAGGTTTTTGGTAGAGATCGTGTTGTATAGAGATCATCCAGGTTTTTGGTGGAGATCGTGTTTTATAGAGATCATCCAGGTTTTTGGTGAGGATCGTGTTGTATAGAGATCATCCAGGTTTTTGGTGGTGATTGTGTTGTATAGAGATCATCCAGGTTTTGGGTGGAGATGGTGTTGTATAGAGATCATCCAGGTTTTGGGTGGAGATGGTGTTGCATAGAGATCATCCAGGTTTTTGGTGGGGATTGTGTTGTATAGAGATCATAGAGGTTTTGGGTGGGGATTGTGTTGTTTAGAGATCATCTAGGTTTTTGGTGGGGATTGTGTTGTATAGAGATCATCAAGGTTTTGGGTGGGGACTTTGTTGTTTAGAGATCATCTAGGTTTTTGGTGGGGATTGTGTTGTATAGAGATCATCTAGGTTTTTGGTGGTGATTGTGTTGTATAGAGATCATCCAGGTTTTTGGTGGGGATCGTGTTGTATAGAGATCATCCAGGTTTTTGGTGAGGATCGTGTTGTATAGAGATCATCTAGGTTTTTGGTAGAGATCGTCTTGTATAGAGATTATTCAGGTTTTTGGTGGTGATTGTGTTGTATAGAGATCATCCAGGTTTTGGGTGGAGATTGTGTTGTATAGAGATCATCCAGGTTTATTGTTGGGATCGTGTTGTATAGACATCTTCCAGGTTTTTTGTGGAGATCGTGTTGTATAGAGATCATCCAGGTTTTTGGTGGAGATTGTGTTGTATAGAGATCATCCAGGTTTTTGGTGGGGATCGTTTTGTATAGAGATCATCCAGGTTTTTGGTGAGGATCGTGTTGTATAGATATCATCCAGGTTTTTGGTAGAGATCGTGTTGTATAGAGATCATCCAGGTTTTTGGTGGTGATTGTGTTGTATAGAGATCATCCAGGTTTTGGGTGGAGATGGTGTTGTATAGAGATCATCCAGGTTTTTGGTGGGGATTGTGTTGTATAGAGATCATCCAGGTTTTTGGTGGGGATTGTGTTGTATAGAGATCATCCAGGTTTTGGGTGGAGATGGTGTTGTATAGAGATCATCCAGGTTTTTGGTGGGGATTGTGTTGTATAGAGATCATCCAGGTTTGGGTGGGGATTGTGTTGTTTAGAGATCATCTAGGTTTTTGGTGGGGATTGTGTTGTATAGAGATCATCCAGGTTTTGGGTTGGGATTGTGTTGTTTAGAGATCATCTAGGTTTTTGGTGGTGATTGTGTTGTATAGAGATCATCCAGGTTTTTGGTGGTGATTGTGTTGTATAGAGATCATCCAGGTTTTGGGTGGAGATGGTGTTGTATAGAGATCATTTAGGTTTTTGGTTAGGATTGTGTTGTATAGAGATCATCCAGGTTTTTGGTGGGGATTGTGTTGTATAGAGATCATCCAGGTATTGGGTGGAGATGGTGTTGTATAGAGATCATCCAGGTTTTTGGTGGGGATTGTGTTGTATAGAGATCATCCAGGTTTTGGGTGGGGATTGTGTTGTTAAGAGATCATCTAGGTTTTTGGTGGGGATTGTGTTGTATAGAGATCATCCAGGATTTGGGTGGGGATTGTGGTGTATAGAGATCATCCAGGTTTTTGGTGAGGTTGGTGTTGTTTACAGATCATCCAGGTTTATTGTGGGGATCGTGTTGTATAGAGATCATCAAGGTTTATTGTGGGGATTGTGTTGTATAGAGATTATTCTGGTTTTTGGTTGGGATTGTGTTGTATAGACATCATCCAGGTTTTTGGTTGGGATTGAGTTGTATAGAGATAATCCAGGTTTTTGGTGGGGATTGTGTTGTATAGAGATCATCCAGGTTTATTGTGGGGATTGTGTTGTATAGAGATCATCCAGGTTTATTGTGGGGATTGTGTTGTATAGAGATAATATAGGTTTTTGGTGGGGATTGTGTTGTATAGAGATAATCCAGGTTTTTGGTGGAGATTGTGTTGTATAGAGATTATTAAGGTTTTGGTGAGGATTGTGTTGTATAGAGATCATCCAGGATTTTGGTGGGGATTGTGTTGTATAAAGATCATCCAGGTTTTGGGTGGGGATTGTGTTGTATAGAGATTATTCAGGTTTTTGGTGGGGATTGTGTTGTATAGAGATCATCCAGGTTTTTGGTGAGGATTGTGTTGTATAGAGATCATCCAGGTTTTTGGTAGAGATCGTGTTGTATAGAGACCATTCAGGTTTTTGTTGGGGATTGTGTTGTATAGATATCATCCAAGTTTTTTGTGATGATTGTGTTGTATAGAGATCATCCAGGTTTTTGGTAGAGATCGTGTTGTATAGAGACCATCCAGGTTTTTGGTGAGGATCATGTTGTATAGAGATAATCTAGGTTTTTGGTGAGGATTGTGTTGTATAGAGATCAGCTAGGTTTTTGCTGAGGATCATGTTGTATAGAGATAATCTAGGTTTTTGGTGGGGATTGTGTTGTATAGAGATCATCAAGGTTTTTGGTAGAGATCGTGTTGTATAGAGATCATCCAGGTTTTTGGTGGAGATCGTGTTGTATAGAGATCATCCAGGTTTTTGGTGAGGATCGTGTTGTATAGAGATCATCCAGGTTTTTGGTGGTGATTGTGTTGTATAGAGATCATCCAGGTTTTGGGTGGAGATGGTGTTGTATAGAGATCATCAAGGTTTTGGGTGGGGATTTTGTTGTTTAGAGATCATCTAGGTTTTTGGTGGGGATTGTGTTGTATAGAGATCATCTAGGTTTTTGGTGGTGATTGTGTTGTATAGAGATCATCCAGGTTTTTGGTGGGGATCGTGTTGTATAGAGATCATCCAGGTTTTTGGTGAGGATCGTGTTGTATAGAGATCATCCAGGTTTTTGGTAGAGATCGTCTTGTATAGAGATTATTCAGGTTTTTGGTGGTGATTGTGTTGTATAGAGATCATCCAGGTTTTGGGTGGAGATTGTGTTGTATAGAGATCATCCAGGTTTATTGTTGGGATCGTGTTGTATAGACATCTTCCAGGTTTTTGGTAGAGATCGTGTTGTATAGAGATCATCCAGGTTTTTGGTGGTGATTGTGTTGTATAGAGATCATCCAGGTTTTGGTTGGAGATGGTGTTGTATAGAGATCATCCAGGTTTTGGTGGGGATTGTGTTGTATAGAGATCATCCAGGTTTTTGGTGGGGATCGTTTTGTATAGAGATCATCCAGGTTTTGGGTGGAGATGGTGTTGTATAGAGATCATCCAGGTTTTTGGTGGGGATTGTGTTGTATAGAGATCATCCAGGTTTTGGGTGGGGATTGTGTTGTTTAGAGATCATCTAGGTTTTTGGTGGGGATTGTGTTGTATAGAGATCATCCAGGTTTTGGGTTGGGATTGTGTTGTTTAGAGATCATCTAGGTTTTTGGTGGGGATTGTGTTGTATAGAGATCATCCAGGTTTTTGGTGGTGATTGTGTTGTATAGAGATCATCCAGGTTTTGGGTGGAGATGGTGTTGTATAGAGATCATTTAGGTTTTTGGTTAGGATTGTGTTGTATAGAGATCATCCAGGTTTTTGGTGGGGATTGTGTTGTATAGAGATCATCCAGGTATTGGGTGGAGATGGTGTTGTATAGAGATCATCCAGGTTTTTGGTGGGGATTGTGTTGTATAGAGATCATCCAGGTTTTGGGTGGGGATTGTGTTGTTAAGAGATCATCTAGGTTTTTGGTGGGGATTGTGTTGTATAGAGATTATCAAGGTTTTGGTGAGGATTGTGTTGTATAGAGATCATCCAGGATTTGGTGGGGATTGTGTTGTATAAAGATCATCCAGGTTTTGGGTGGGGATTGTGTTGTATAGAGATTATTCAGGTTTTTGGTGGGGATTGTGTTGTATAGAGATCATCCAGGTTTTTGGTGAGGATTGTGTTGTATAGAGATCATCCAGGTTTTTGGTAGAGATCGTGTTGTATAGAGACCATTCAGGTTTTTGTTGGGGATTGTGTTGTATAGATATCATCCAAGTTTTTTGTGATGATTGTGTTGTATAGAGATCATCCAGGTTTTTGGTAGAGATCGTGTTGTATAGAGACCATCCAGGTTTTTGGTGAGGATCATGTTGTATAGAGATAATCTAGGTTTTTGGTGAGGATTGTGTTGTATAGAGATCAGCTAGGTTTTTGGTGAGGATCATGTTGTATAGAGATAATCTAGGTTTTTGGTGGGGATTGTGTTGTATAGAGATCATCAAGGTTTTTGGTAGAGATCGTGTTGTATAGAGATCATCCAGGTTTTTGGTGGAGATCGTGTTGTTTAGAGATCATCCAGGTTTTTGGTGAGGATCGTGTTGTATAGAGATCATCCAGGTTTTTGGTGGTGATTGTGTTGTATAGAGATCATCCAGGTTTTGGGTGGAGATGGTGTTGTATAGAGATCATCCAGGTTTTGGGTGGAGATGGTGTTGCATAGAGATCATCCAGGTTTTTGGTGGGGATTGTGTTGTATAGAGATCATAGAGGTTTTGGGTGGGGATTGTGTTGTTTAGAGATCATCTAGGTTTTTGGTGGGGATTGTGTTGTAAAGAGATCATCAAGGTTTTGGGTGGGGATTTTGTTGTTTAGAGATCATCTAGGTTTTTGGTGGGGATTGTGTTGTATAGAGATCATCTAGGTTTTTGGTGGTGATTGTGTTGTATAGAGATCATCCAGGTTTTTGGTGGGGATCGTGTTGTATAGAGATCATCCAGGTTTTTGGTGAGGATCGTGTTGTATAGAGATCATCCAGGTTTTTGGTAGAGATCGTCTTATATAGAGATTATTCAGGTTTTTGGTGGTGATTGTGTTGTATAGAGATCATCCAGGTTTTGGGTGGAGATTGTGTTGTATAGAGATCATCCAGGTTTATTGTTGGGATCGTGTTGTATAGACATCTTCAAGGTTTTTGGTGGAGATCGTCTTATATAGAGATTATTCAGGTTTTTGGTGAGGATCGTGTTGTATAGAGATCATCCAGGTTTTTGGTGGAGATTGTGTTGTATAGAGATCATCCAGGTTTTTGGTGGGGATCGTTTTGTATAGAGATCATCCAGGTTTTTGGTGAGGATCGTGTTGTATAGATATCATCCAGGTTTTTGGTAGAGATCGTGTTGTATAGAGATCATCCAGGTTTTTGGTGGTGATTGTGTTGTATAGAGATCATCCAGGTTTTGGGTGGAGATGGTGTTGTATAGAGATCATCCAGGTTTTTGGTGGGGATTGTGTTGTATAGAGATCATCCAGGTTTTTGGTGGGGATTGTGTTGTATAGAGATCATCCAGGTTTTGGGTGGAGATGGTGTTGTATAGAGATCATCCAGGTTTATTGTTGGGATCGTGTTGTATAGACATCTTCAAGGTTTTTGGTGGAGATCGTGTTGTATAGAGATCATCCAGGTTTTTGGTGGGGATTGTGTTGTATAGAGATCATCCAGGTTTTTGGTGGGGATTGTGTTGTATAGAGATCATCCAGGTTTTTGGTGGGGATTGTGTTGTATAGAGATCATCCAGGTTTATTGTTGGTATCGTGTTGTATAGACATCTTCCAGGTTTTGGTGGAGATCGTGTTGTATAGAGAGCATCCAGGTTTTTGGTGGGGATTGTGTTGTATAGAGATCATCCAGGTTTTTGGTGAGGATTGCGTTGTATAGAGATCATCCAGGTGTTTGGTTTGGATCGTGTTGTATAGAGATCATCCAGGTTTTTGGTTGGGATCGTGTTGTATAGACATCTTCCAGGTTTTGGGTGGGGATTGTGTTGTATAGAGATCATCCAGGTTTTTGGTGAGGATTGCGTTGTATAGAGATCATCCAGGTGTTTGGTTTGGATCGTGTTGTATAGAGATCATCTAGGTTGTTGGAAGGGATTGTGTTGTATAGAGATCATCCAGGTTTTTGGTGGAGATGGTGTTGTATAGAGATCATCCAGGTTTTTGGTGGAGATTGTGTTGTATAGAGATCATCCAGGTTTTTGGTGGAGATTGTGTTGTATAGAGATCATCCAGGTTTTTGGTGGGGATTGTGTTGTATAGAAATGATCAATGGTTTTTGATTCTAGATTTTTATGTAGTTTTTTTTTAACTTGCAGACATTTTGTCTTTCCTTTGTTTTATGTTTTTGCTCTAGTGTTGTCAGGTTGTTGTTAATTTGTTTGGTCCATCTGGTATCTTTCGTCTCTTTTCATTTAAACATTTTAGTAAAATTTAAACTCCTAGTACTCTAGACATTTAATTTTAATAGATAACACTTTAATAAATGCTTATATATCACAGATAAAGATATTCAATACACAAAGAATTACATACTGCATTACAATATGTTAACATTATTTCTTAAGTCTTGTGAACCATTTTCATTCTTTTGAAAAACATCAATAAATATGTTACAGTGAAACCTGTCAAACAGAACCCAATGTATATCTATAGCTATTCAAACAAGACTCTTACCTCAGGACATCAAACAGAACCCAATGTATACATATAGCTATTCAAACAAGACACTTACCTCAGGACATCAAACAGAACCCAATGTATACATATAGCTATTCAAACAAGACATTTACCTCAGGACATCAAACAGAACCCAATGTATACATATAGCTATTCAGACAAGACTCTTACCTCAGGACATCAAACAGAGCCCAATGTATACATATAGCTATTCAGACAAGACTCTTACATCAGGACAAAATAAAGAAATATTAAACCTGAGTAATCAGAAAACCTGTTTCAATATAACAAAAGTTCCACAGGAGGTCTGGTTTACACAGGTTTCACTGTTAATATATATTTATTCAATTCAAAACATCTTTTTTTATTTCTACCTGTGGTAATTATGATAATGTCAGAAAAAGACAACAATGTTTACATCAATGAAATATGACAATTCTGATTCAAGTATCTGACAATTCTGATTCAAGTATCTGAGAATTCTGATTCACGTATTCACCTTTAACACTTTGCTGAGAAAAATTGAATTTTACCAAAGTAACAGGACATGTTAAAGTTTGAAATTTTGTTTTACATGTTGAAGTAAGTTAAACTTTATTTCCATTTGACAAACAATTGAAACGGGAAATAATGTTATTAAAAATTCTATAAATTACTAAACAAAATATGTATCACAGAAAGAAAGGTTGGTGGGTTAAAATGTGGATTTCTGTACTTTTGGATTACTCTATAATCTTAACAGATGCTGAGTATTTTTATCAGTAAAAGGTTATATATATATATCATTTTCATGATGAAAAAAATAGGTTGAACAATTTAAGAAATGTGTTCATTAAGGCATTACTCAAGGAAAATATATTAAAATTCTATAAATTCCACAACAAAAAAAATAATCACAGAAGTTAGTAGGTGGGATCTAATTATAGATTTCTTAATATTTGGATGACTCACAGCAGCTGACAGGGGCTTAGTATTCTCAATTGTAAATAACAATAATAAATTGATTGATTGATTCATGTTTGCTTTACACTGCCTCAGCAAATATAGGCTATATTGCATGTATATTTATGTGTCATTAGCAGTGTATAAAACAATCTAAGAAATTCAACAACAAAATAGTTTTCAATAAAAGAAAGTTAAAATGGAAGCTAATTCGTCAAGTTAATAATACATATTGTAATAATATGTAGTTTTGACAATGATTCTTTGAAATAATTTCCTGTTATTACATAACAAACATGATTATCAAAGTACAGTGTAACTTGTCTTAAAGCAACCTGTCTGTACAGAGAAATTTGTAAACAACTGAAGCCTGTCTAAAGTGGATTCATGTACAAGGAAATACAATGAATATTCTCATATTATTTCATCTGAGAGACCTATACCAAAATCTTTCGTGTATAAGAGGTAACATGCAGAAAGATTTGACTACATTAACATGATTAAGTTTATTTCTCACTGCTTCAGCCTCTTTCTTTAGTTGTAATGGAGGAACTTGACTTAATTATGTCAATAGTTATTTGATTGTCTTTACATTTTCACTGACATATGTTTCAAGACTTTTTAGTTTGTGTGATAACTGTAGAGTCTGCTGGTTTAGTTTTACTTCCTTCATTTATGTCCATTATCAGGGCCTTGCCTGTCTCTTTCGCTGTCCTCTTTGCCACAGCCTTGATTCCTAAATTGTCCACATTATTAACAGTCAACACAGTGTTACCAACAGCATACATTCCGTGCTCTGCTAACAATCCTGCCTGACTACCATATCTTAAATAACATAAAAACAAGAGTGCACACGCTGAAATGTCTCGCCTTCTATACTAATCATTGATATTATGTTGATAGTCCTAAGTATAAAGCCAAGCTTTAATACAACTGTCACATAAACTTAACATTAACCAAGATAACTAAACAAAGACCAATGAACCTTGAAAATGAGGTCAAGGTCAAATGAACCATGCCAGGCAGACATGTACAGCTAACAATGCTTCTATACAACATATAGAGTTGACCTATTACTTATAGTTTAAGAAAAATAGACAAAAACACAAAAACTTAACACTGTGCAATGAACCGTGAAAATGAGGTCAGGGTCAAATAAAACCTGTGCGACTGACATAAAGATCATAAAATATTTCCATACACCAAATATAGATGACCTATGGCATATAGTATTAGATAAAAAGACCAAAACTCAAAAACTTAACTTTGACCACTGAACCATGAAAATGAGGTCAAGGTCACATGACATCTGCCCGCTAGATAGGTACACCTTACAATCATTCCATACAACAAATATAGTAGACCTATTGCATATAGTATGAGAAAAACAGACAAAAACACAAAAATTTAACTATAAACACTGAACCATGAAAATGAGGTCAAGGTCAGATGACACTTGCCAGTTGGACATGTACACCTTACAGTCCTTCCATACACCGAATATATACTAGCCCTATTGCTTGTAGTATCTGAGATATGGACTTGACCACCAAAACTTAACCTTGTTCACTAATCCATGAAATGAGGTCAAGGTCAAGTGAAAACTGTCTGACAGACATGAGGACCTTTCAAGGTACTCACATATCAAATATAGTTATCCTATTACTTATAATAAGAGAGAATTCAACATTACAAAAAATCTGAACTTTTTTTTCAAGTGGTCACTGAACCATGAAAATGAGGTCAAGGACATTGGACATGTGACTGACGGAAACTTCGTAACATGAGGCATCTATATACAAAGTATGAAGCATCCAGGTTCACCTTCTGAAATATAAAGCTTTTAAGAAGTTAGCTAACACCGCCACCGCCGCCGTAGCCTCCGGATCACTATCCCTATGTCGAGCTTTCTGCAACAAAAGTTGCAGGCTCGACAACAAAATGGAATAGTAAAATGGAAGACATAAATTAAAGCAAATTAAGTTTATGACATGAATGAATTGAGTTGTAACTTCAATCAAAATAATAAGACAACATTTGACCTGTAACAATGGGCAAACAAAGATGTATCAAGTTATGAATATAACAGGGGTTTTCCACACGTTCCATTTAGTTAATAACATTTGAATTTGTCAGTTTTTTGCTGGGAATTAAAGCCTTAATTCAAAATCAATTAAACAAAGACTATAAACATATATTTCATTATCACTGAACTAGTATATATATTTGTTTAGGGGCCAGCTGAAGGACGCCTCCGGGTGCGGGAATTTCTCACTGCATTGAAGACCTGTTGGTGACCTTCTGCTGTTGTCTGTTCTATGGTCGGGTTGTTGTCTCATTGACACATTCCCCATTTCCATTCTCAATTTTATGCATATTTGTTTTTCGTTAATTTTTTTTGGTCTCTTGTGGAGAGTTGTTCCCCTGGCAATCTTACCACATCTTTATTTTTATATGTAGAAGAGATGCCTTCACCACAAAAATTCCTTCATAGAATAAAGGCCTCAAATTCTTACTGATAAAGCTCCTAGTTGTTGTATCAAGTCTTTGTGGAATCTGATATACAGAACTATTTACCTAGACCATAGTATAACTTACTTGTAATTCACCAGAGTCACTGTTTCATTGGTGAGGTTTCTACCGAGAGCCTTGGCTGCTGCTTCTAATGTTAGGTACACTGCACTGAAACCTACATAATAAAATATTCAGATTACATTTCATGTACACTTTAGCTGTATAAGACTTTTTTTCAGATTTAAACTGTGGTTTCAATTTGGAACATTTCATGACTGAAAAGAAATGTGTGATAAAATGTGTATATTGATTACGGAAATCTATTACACAAAATAACAATGAGAAAACCAACATTTAAGATAAATCTGATAATTTCAGGAGAAATGTTTGATATAAACGTTTACAATGCATCATTGTCCATTAGAATCATTGAGATCTGCTCAAGTTACACCTTATAATAATTTTCTGACCTTTCAAAGGTTAACCAACCACAATTATTGATAATTTATTCCCTTCATTCTTGTTCTAGATAAACCTTTTAAAGATATCAACCCAAATTGTTCTCCCAAGTCCAATCTATAACCAATCTGAGATGGGTCATTATCCCTTATTTGCCTCAAATTGAGGATATCAAAGGTTGTGCGTTTCTATTTTAAGCAAGTGACTGAGTTTAACCATTTATGTTGATTTGGAAAGTAGAGGACCATAGAATATATGTGTAATAAATTGCTTTGCTAATCGCAGCTGGATACGACCGCAGATGTCCAACCCTGAACAGTTGGGCAAAAATGGACACAATATTCGTGCTTGATAAAGTTCTGAATTTTGATTGTAATTAAATATTTGACACATAATAGGTTTATGACACAGGATAACTGTGTACTCAATATACAAAATCGTTTACAAGTACAAGTGAAAATGTAGGTATAATTGTGTGTGTTGAGGATCTTTATTTTATATAGGAATTAGTTTAAAATTAATATAATGAAATAATGAGGGAAAACAATGAATTTTATGGATTTTTATTAAAGGAAGAATCATCTAGTCATATTAAATATCTATCAGTGTCATTCACATGAATAATATAAAATATATGATCAAAATATTAAATTTTATATAAAATAGTTTTCTTCAAATACAATGACATAATACACTATTGAAACTTGCGTATTTAATAAATACTGACTCGTGTAAAATATCTATTATAAATGGTAACTATTACAAATGTAATTCCAACACATACAGTTGGGTGCAGACCAAGCATTACATGTAAACGGGCCTTAAAAGTTAACGCGGCGTTCACTCGCGTGCACTTCATGTAAACGCCACGTTAACTCTGCGTTAACTCCGAAATTTTAGTAGACATAAATAGTAAACGGGCGTTTACTTTCGCGTTTACCTCCGTGTTAACGCAAAAACCGCGCGTCTTCTAATTTTGTAAAGAGTAAACGTGCGTTTACTTCGCGTTAACGCGAAAAAGGCGTGTCTTCCAATTTTGTATAATAAAGTAAACGCCCGTTTACTGTTTGTAGTAAACGCGCGTTAACGCAGATTGTCCTCGTATCCTGGATACACTGACCTAATATATCACATGATAAGGTACATCAAAATATCCATCTGTCCATTTTCGATCAACATATTGACGATTGCATTTAATGAAATGACACCTCTTTAATTAATTAATTTATTGAAAATTAATAATTGCATATAAGAACAAAATGAAAATTCGATTTTTTTTTTTGCAATTAATAAATGTTTATATTTGTAATAAAAAGTGTTTTTGAATGTTAAGGTTTAAAACACAAATACGTAAAATATTAAGTCATTTTAACAACATAAATAAATGTACAAATGCACGCGACGATTATTTTATAATATACACAATTAGTTAACGCGAAAAGTAAACGCGCGTTTACTTTCAAGTGCACGTAAAAATACAATTTAGAAATCTGTAGTAAACGCCCGTTTACTTTTACGTGCACGTAAAATTATACTTGTGAAATCTGAAGTAAACGGCCGTTTACTACTGACTAAACGGACACAGAGTAAACGCGCGTTTACTCGAGTAGACATTAGAAATTTCCATTTTGACCGCGTTAACGTAAATGAAGTAAACGGGCGTTTACTAGTAAACGCTAAATTTAAAGTTAACTAACGAAATATGTGCACGCCGCGTTAACTTGCGTTTACTTTATGTAATGCTTGGTCTGCACCCAACTGTACATAGAAGTAGACAAATTTCACTAATATGATTGTCTCAAAAGTCATACTATATAATATGATATGATGCTGCATCTGCACAATCAACTGGTGTCATGTTATCCTTTGGTCTCTTAGGAAAGTTTCACACAGATATCTCAGGAGTAAGACATAGGATGGTTTTAGGTATATTCTAGACGTCCTTAGTGGGTTTCACAAAGTGATCCTTTTTGACATTTTCTAAAGTTGATCAATTTTTCAAATTATCTTATTAATATCTAAATTATCAATTCGGATGATGAAGTTCCAAATAAGAGACACAAAATGTAACAATAATCACACAACAAAATAATAATAAACAATATAATAAATTTTAGAAATTTTTTAATTGTTCATTTTTTTCACAACACAATTTTGCAAATACTTTATTTTAGTTTCTGAATTTTCAAAGAGTAAAATTTTAATGCTTAAATATACTGACTGTATTTTACCTTTTATTAATTAATAATTGCTATAACAACACCTATTGTGTTTTGAATGTAGGCATAGGTTGAATATATTTTTATAAAATGTTGGCATAGGTTGAAGACACCATCATTTTTCTGTTATTCTGCAATTAAACCATGCTGTTGTGAATTACCCCCCCTCCCCCCAAAAAAAAAATATACCCCCCTTCTTTTTTTTTTACTTTTGTGCAATACACTATGCAGTTGAAAATTGACCCCCCCCCCTTTTGGAAAAAAACCCAAATATGTAACACTATGCAGTGATAAAAAGAATTGAAATAATTAAATATAATTTCTAAAGTTTATAATTGTATGTTTTATTGTTAAACTACAAACGTGACTTTCTATATGTACATGCTTTGGCTTTAGGGATGTTCAAGTTTATGACAATTGCTTTTTCATTTAGTGACATGTGGTCATCGTGTTGTGGACAGTTAATTAGACTTTAATAGTTTGGCTCTAATTAACCTAATGTTAAGTTTATAAGACCAAAAGTAATGGTCACCGTCGATATTTAGAACCATTTTATTTGTGGCTTTGGGCTTTCTTAAAGTAAGTACCTATGATAAACATAATTCTTTCTAAATTAATGTCACGTTCGTAGTTGTATAAAAGAACTGTCCCTAACAAGACAGTTCAGATTGTAACTAGGCACTGAATAAAAATTAGTTCCTCTTTAGCCATTGGATTTTATACATGTTATAGTGCCACAATATTTGAAGATTTTTGTTTTTACTTTTTCAAATCTTAAGAAAAAATTGTCCTCCCCACTTTTTCCCCAACACAATTCAGTCAATTGTTTCCCTCAAGATATGGTCAAAATTTCCAATGAAGTTTGCAACCATAATTACCCATTTTATAATTTAAAAGCAGTGTAAGGAAGGTAATCCAAAACCTTGGTTTTCACCCTTTTGTGTCCCTAATTCCTAAACAGTTTGAGCCATAACCCCCCCCCCCCCCCCCAAGCCAATCATAACCATTCCTTTCTGGTATGGAACCTTGTGGTATAATTTCAGAGAGCTCCATACACCTTTCCACAAGATATTGTTTGGAAACTAGAAAAATGCTTATTTGGGCCCCATTTTGGCCACTAATTCCTTAACTGTTAGAACCATAACCCCAAAAATTAATCCCAACCTTCCTTTTGTGGTTATAAACTTTGTCTTTAAATTTCATAGATTTCTATTTACTTATACTAAAGTTATTGTCTGGAAACCAAATGTCTTCGGACGATGATGACTACAATGTGATACCAATATAAAACCCCAAATTTTTTGCGGTCGTATAAAAACTATGAGCATGATGGGGATAAAAAACTACCCAGATATCAACCTCAATATTTACCTTTGAGACTTGCCCAAGCTTAACTTTAAATACAAACAATAATTACCTATGAGACCTGCCCCAGCGACATCAAGAACACCATCTACTTTAGATTTTCCATCTTGAGATTTTCCCTTGACAGACTCAGGAAGTAGTTTTTCACCATGTTTCTTTATGTGTGGTGCTAACTCTCTCCCTACAGCCATTGTAGCTTCTCCAAGCTTCTTCACTGAAACAGATTTAATTGAATCATTTATACAGTAAATTCCTTTTTAAAGGCAAATCAGACAAAAAATAAAAGAAGAATATGTCAAAGGACACAAATTTCCCTAATTAAGATATGCAATTTTTTAAGTTATAAAGGGTCATTACTCTAAAATGTAAGGCAAGTCACTGCCAACATTGGAACTCAGTATGTGTGTTGTGGTTCTTAGCATTGTGTATGAGTTTCATAAAATTTGCATGCAAACTTACGTGAGTGCAAAACTTGATTGGAGAGAAAGATGGACAAACAGAAACACAGACCAAGGATATCACTGAATGCATGCCTTGTGTATGAAGGGGGCATAAAAAAAACCCAAAAAAAACTTTTTTTACAATTAATGGTGTTCAATCATCAGGAATGCCTTTCATGGCCTCTACTGCTGCTTATCCTTTAAGATTCACACTTATATCATTCAACATTTTATTCTGAACCATCCAAATTGTATATATATATGAGTAATAAGTTTTCTATAAAACTTAAGATTTAAATTTGTCAATTTTTGTTCTTAAATTTAATCCCTTTGATAAAGAGATAATCTCTTTTAAAATACGATTGAACCTTCAAGTATTTTCTTATATTAATATCAGGTTCATTAGTTTTTTCAGCACTGCAAGAACATTTGCAGATTTTCAGCTTAAAGGGGCACTAGCTGTCAAATTCATTTTCTCTGATTTGACTCAAATTCTCATATTTGATTTATAACAATGTAAAACATTTATTCAAATCATAAAACGTTTAAAATAAACAATTTACAAGGCATGGACTCAATAATATGTAGATCAATTTTGTGTGTATTTTAGTCTAGACACCATCTAATTAACTATTGAGTAAAGCATAGTTGACTTCCAAAGACCTCCAATGGTCATATAACTTAGAAATATAAAACTTGCAAGTAAATAATTCATCATCAATGTTTCTTAGTTGAATTTGACAAATTTGCATTTTGAACCATACTGGCTGCTATTATTATTTCACTATTTCACTTTCAATAATGATTGAGCAAAAGAAATCATGTTTTAGATTTTTTATATATTTCATAGCTAGTGCTCCTTTAGGCCAACTAAAACTAATTAGTAGATTTTCATCCAAATTTTTTTAAAAAATGGGGTGGGTGGGAGGATTTTATTTTATAAATTTTATTTCATATGAAACCCTTTTGTGACGATTTCTTCATATATGCAAGTGTAATAATAAGCTTATATCATGTATACACAAGTATGAGGAATCTTACATAATTTTTCAAATCCTTAAATAAATACTATCTAATTGCGGCTTTAAAAACTAAACAACAAAAACGTGTGAGAAATGCTCTCTTCAGTTGGACTACCTTCACTAAATGTATTAGGGTTTTAAAACGATGGTTTGTATTCCATTAAAATGAAGCAAATGCATTGGTATGCAACACATTTATTATGAGTACAGAATAAAATGAAAACTCGAACAGTGTTGAAATAATTGGGTTGGTACTTATGCAAGATGAAAATATAATTACCATGTAAAACTTGAACTTAATAAAAAAAAAGTTGTTGTTTAATGACTCTTTTATGTGTATTGGGAGATTTGCTGTTTGTCAACATAAAAGTAAAATGCGTATGTTAGTCGACTTTTTAAATTCAAAATACGGTCATAAATCTAACAAGTTTGTGCTTGTGTTTCAATATCTTTAATCCAGTCATGTTTTCTGTATCAATGGTTTCCACGAATCTTGCACTTTGGATATCATTCACAGTTTAAATTTCCTGACACAAAGCCATTGCATAAATAAAAAAATCCGCAGTTTTCTAATCACAGAAATTTTTGACATACCGTGATTTGCGGTCTTGGAAACAGTGTTTCTCGAAACACGAATATTTCATGACATTCTCGTAATCAATCTTTATTATCAGAAGATGATGTTGTCATCATAGAGCAGCAGAATATGTCGACTTAATCATTTTGGTTAGATTTACTCGAGGTACAAAACCGAAATTTGAAACAAGAAGCTTTGAATGAAACGAAATTTTAACGGTTACCGGTAACAGAAATGAACAAAATCCGGAAATCGTAAATTTTATGAAATAAAAAAATTCGGGGCGGGCCGATTTCATAGGGGCGGGCGGGGATGAAAATCTATCAATTAATTTTAATTGGCCTTAAAATAACTTGGTTCTCCTCTTAGCAAATGTACATATACATACCCACATAAGAACTGACTTTGACAGCCGTGTGTGTCCCTCTCCTAGCATACTGGACTCCTTGTATAACTCTGGGATCAATTTCTTTAGCTCTTTCCTCAGGTTTTAGTTTCTCTTTGATTTTTTCAGATCCAACTTTAATATAGTGGCCAGCTTTTTCTGCTCCTTTTTCAATACCCCATGTTATCCAACTTGATGCTGAAACAAATAAAATAACACTTGTCTACAGACTGGCGAAACTCCTCAATAATGATAATTGTCTCTACAAAGAATGGATAAGTGTTGGTTCGTTAAAAAGATACCACCAACCAAAAGATAACACAAAGGTAAATTTAAGTTTTTAGATTAATTCCATCAGTGAAAAAAATCAGTAAATTAGCCAATTTCAACTTGAAGAAATTAAACACACTAAGCATGCTAAGGAAACAATTGAATATAATTTGAGGAGTCTATTTTAGCGACAGATTTAGGAGGCATTGATTATAGAAAAGAAACCATGGTTATTGACAAAAGCTTAAGTCTTATAAGCAATGGATAAATTTCTGTATTGGTTTGGAATTTACTCATCATGTGGGTAAATTCTTATATATTTCAGATTTTATCAAAGTAACACTGTATTGTCAGAACCTCAAAGTTTTGAAATAAAATTGGGAAATATTTAATTTCCTTCTTCTAGTTTGAACTGTTATAAAATACCTTACCCACTGCGATACCTTTTGATATTTTAGCACTGGTAGATTCATCATCTTTAGTTTCTCCTTCTGACGGTATTACCTCCCTTTCTTCAGGGGGTGCTGTGGGTTCCCTAATTTCTGCTACAACCTCTTGGTCTTGCATCATGGTCATAGAAGATAAAACGGACTCAAAAACATCTTTGTCAGTCAATGACATTGTGTCTGGTAACATTAAACCTACGGCTGATCCTATATAAAGAAAGTCGTTTTTAAAGAATTAAAATATGTAATTATATCATTTATAAACATGATAAAGTGTATTATTCATCAGATGAAAGTCAATAAGATATCGGCTAATCTTAGATTCTCTTTGTAAAATAACAGTACATGATATAATAGCACAGTTGATCCAGACTACATTATATCAACTACTGGAAAACAAAAAAGCGTCATTGCTAATTTTTAGCACTGTCCATGTGAGGGATTCAAATTCACAACCATATTGTTGACTGGCTAGTGATAGTGTACAACTACTTAGACCACTTAGCCCCTGAAATGTTATGAATGTTATGTATTGTCTTACTATGCGGTAAGGGTTTCCCTCATTGTTGAAGGACCTACAGTTGTTAAATTCTACATCATGTGGTCTCTGGACAATGCTTGAAGAGAGTGTCTGATTGGTAATCATACCACATCTTCTTATTTTTAACTTTTATTACCAGAGCTTACAAATAATTCTTTCTACAAATCTTATTTTTCAAAGTGTACCAAAAGTATTGAGTGCTAACTTGTCTTGTTTTTCTTTTCTAATTGATATTTACCTGGTCTGTCTGTTGTATCAGGGAAGACATAAGCCCCATTGGTGGCCTTTAGAGCTGGAGAGGCTCCTGGTTGTAAGGGGTACACCCAACTATTGACCTGTAAAAAGGCTGGAGGGCGCTGACCAGTTCTAACAGTCGGTTCACTTATAAATTTGAATATTTTCAGTGAGCTTGGATATGATGGAGCACTAACGTAACCTTCTGGTGTTATAAAGAAAATCTGGACACCATCGGGAATATTATATATCTCTGTAGCGTCAGCATCAAAGACTTCTGACGATTCATTACTCATAATAGAATCTCCGAGGGACTGAAACGCTGTGTCACTAATTGATGACCCAGATTCTGACATCACGTCCTCGTATGACGGAGGTTGATTTAATTCCATGGGTGTAGTCGGATGTCTAGAATGTACGTTTCTTTGGACTTCTATACTCTGAAGCCTATATTCTATCTGAAGTTTGGTTTTTGTCATTTTTTGTTGTAATAATTTGGCAGAGTCTTTTTTCTCTTCTGTAGCTTTTATCTTCTCACAATCTATAGCCAGACCTTTGTCTAAGAACTGTAATCCTGCTCTATATTGATTGACTGCTTCATCAAAGTGTTCACTCTCGTCTGCCGACAGACCTTTCTCTATATGTTTGTAAGCATTGTCATGGTAAGATTGTATTGTTTTATAGTCAGTTTGATCTGCCTGATGGAGGGATGGAGGTCTAGCTGGGGGAACTCTGTCACAAGGTCGTGCATCAGCACAAGTGGCCATGTTGATGGTTTTTTAATCCTGGCAAAAAAAAATAAGAAAAATAGGGAATTATGTATAATTTCATCCAGTCAGTCATTCAGTGTTGCTCATGTTGCTGGCATTAAATTTTATAAACAATTTAAAAATGTAGTTTTTCTAGTACATTTATATAAATTAATATGTACCTGTATCAAATTAAATTTATACTGTAACAGTCAAATGCAAAAGGCTATGTAAAATTAAAAAAAAACCGACATTTATTGTAAAGAAGACCCTTTAGTCATGATAGTAATATAAATTTTTGTTAAGGTGGCTCGTGGGTACAAAAAATTTAGCAAAAAATTAAACCTTTATTTTTCCATTACAAATTTTATTTATTACACTATTAGTTGTTACTTTATGATATGGTACAAAAAATACCCCCAAAAAATGATTTGGTTTGGCCCCAGATGACCTTAAAAATTGAAAAAGCTCCAAATTATCTCCCTTTGGTGCAAAAATGCCATTTTTTGGCCTTAAATTTGAAATATCTTTATTAACTTATCGGTGACCTATATTTTTTATTATTGGTTTCAAATGAGCTGTACATAAACTAAATAACTGTAAAATTTTAGCGATTTCTTATACATGTATTAGGTTATTTTTCTATTTCCTCTTTTTCTCCTATTAGTTCAACAGAAAAAAAGGACATTAACAAAAATGTATGCTTCTTCCAGAGGCAGATTTTAGCTTAAATGAACGGTGACTCCATTTTTTATTTCATTTTTCTATTAAGCATATGATAAAGTTTATTTATGAAAAAATATAGCGAAATCCTATATTAGAAAAAAAAAATCATTATACCCAGGAGCCCCCTTTAGCCTCGGTCACACCTTACCAGATAGCACAAACAGATGCCTAAGGGATGACAATAGAAGTTGTCCGTTGACAAAATTGTTATCCGTTGGGAGTCCGTTGATGTACTGACCGAATAAAACGGACGTGTAAGGGATGCATAACGGACACACACCGGATATGCAACATACGAGAAACTTACACGTACTGGACAGAACGGATGTTGAACATACATCCAACGGAAGAGTAATGCATAAAACGGACACCTAACGGAAGAGTACCGGATAAAACGGATGAACAAGATATATATACGGAAAAATCAAAGGCGACAATAATAATAGAGTCATGTAAATCGCATAAATATTCAAAACGTTTCTGTGTAACTGGTTTTGGTCTGTTCTTCAAAATTCAGCCAAAGGGCAGTGTCTTGCCTGAATATGAACTGCTTGATTGTGAAGACATGCCTATACTATAAGATCGATTATGAAGAATAAGAATTCATGAACCTTAAGAAATCTGACATAACCAATAATTGGCATTTCTGACGCGAAATTTTCAATTGGCATTTTTCCGTTTCAGATCCGTTCAGCCTCCGTTTTATCCATTATACGTCCGGTAGAAGTCCGTTTTTCATCTGTTCAGCATCCGTTTTATCTGTTAAAAGTCTTCCAGACCTCCAACAGATGTATTACGGACACGTAACGGATACAAAACGGAAACGAAACAGACGAATACCGTACACAAGAGTGCACACGCTGAAATGTCTCCCCTTCTTTACTAATCATAGATATTATGTTGATAGACCAAATATAAAGCTTTATTACAACTGTCACATAAACTCAACATTGACCAAGAAAACAAAACATTGATCAATGAACCATGAAAATGAGGTCAAGGTCAGATGAATCATGCCAGGCTGACATGTACAGCTAACAATTCTTCAATACAACAAATATAGTTGACTTATTGCTTATAAATTTAGAAAAACAGACCAAAACACAAGAACTTAACACTGAGCAATAAGCAGTGAAAAATAGGTCAAGGTCAAATAAAAGCTGGGTAACAGACATATAGATGATAAAATATTTCCATTCACCAAATATAGTTGACCTAGTGCATAAAGTATTAGAAAAATAGACCAAAACTCAAAAACTTACCTTTGACCACTGAACCCTGAAAATGAGGTCAAGGTCAGATGACACCTGTCAGCTAGACATGTACACCTTACAATCATTCCATACACCAAATATAGAAGACCTATTGCATATGGTTTAAGAAAAACAGACCAAAACACAAAAACTTAGTTATAACCACTGAACCATTAAAATGAGGTCAAGGTCAGATGACACCTGTCTGCTAAACATGTACACCTTAAAATCATTCCATACACCAAATATAGTAGACCTATTGCATATAGTATAAGAAAAACAGACCAAAACACATAAACTTAACTATAACCACTGGACCTTGAAAATGAGGTCAAGGTCAGATGACACCTGTCAGTTGGACATGTACACCTTACAGTCCTTCCATACAGCGAATATACTAGACCTATTGCTTATAGTATCTGAGATATGGACTTGACCACCAAAACTTAACCTTGTTCACTGATCCATGAATTAACACTGTGCTTAAACGGCTGTGGGTAACTTAAGTTACCCACAGCCCAAGATGGCGGACTTTAAACTCGTTGATATTTAATTCATACAAAATGTACCTTTTGCGACGTTTTTCATGCAGAATGTAAATATTTATAGGATTATTGAATAAAGAAATGACTAACAATTACCATAAATTTGTTAATATAGAGTTCACTAAAGCACAAGGTCAACTTCAAAAAATGCATAAGATGTCCGTAACTTTTTGATCGAAACTAAGCAGACTGTCCCTAACTTTATTTTTAGATGTGGGTAACTTTTGATTTAAAATTTTAAGAATTATAATTTCAACAGTTAGAAGACAATTAACATCATATTTGTAACCTTCGCGGCTGTTTATACTACTCATTCACCACCAAATGTGATTTTATTAACGCATCATACTTACACCACAGAAGTTTTATGTGGGGTTTGTGGTACTCCATCCTGGTTATGGTTTGAACTTTTATTTACTGATGTGCGTCTTATCAACGTTTTTCGCTTGTCAGACCAAGGTTTTTCCATACTCTTTAATGTTTTGAGTTTAATTATATGTTTGCGGTTTACCTTCACCTCTGTTTCTTTCTATGTGTATTTTGATGAATACTCTTTGACGCGGCTCGGTATTTATACATCCCACCAGTTAGTTATAGTGTTATGATTTTTTGAATATGTTTCCTAGTATGTTTTTTTCTCTCTTTGTATGTTATCAGGGGTTGTTAGACTATTAAATTACTCTTTTGTCCTACGTAGTTATTTATATTTTTATATACTACAAGTACACACCCGTGATATCACTGGTCCGTAACTGAATTAAAGTATACAACTATGCCTAAGCCTTATTTTAGTAATTGGTATTGTCATCTGATAAAGTCATGTCGATTATAAGATACACAGTTTTCTCTGCTTTCAAATCTTTCTGTTTGAACCCGTCGACCTGGAACTTGTCAATTATTGGTAATATTAATTATTTGGAAAACAAAAGGTCCTGGCTATCCAGGAATGGAGTATTTTTTAATCAACATCATTGTCCCATATTAGTTATCTTAGAAAGTCTTGCTGATTGCTGAATAAAACTACAATAGGGAAAAATTTGACAAAGATTGAATTTAGTAGTGTCGGCCCTTTGATTATGACCTCTGTATATAGCAAAATCCTAAATACACCGTTTCGTGGTGCGCCTGTCAAATGCGGAACGTACCCTTTGATTATGACCCGTGTATATAGCAAAATCCTAAATACACCGTTTGGTGGTGCGTCTGTCAAATGCGGAACGTACCCTTTGATTATGACCCGTGTATATAGCAAAATCCTAAATACACCGTTTGGTGGTGCGCCTGTCAAATGCGGAACGTACAAATAAGGTAATAGGTAACAGGTGAATATATTATTGGTATCGGTATTGGTTTTGACCCGGAACTTGTTAATTATTGGCAATATTAATTATGTGGAAAACAAAAGGGTCTGGAGTGGTGTAATTTTTAATCTACACCATTGTCCTATATTGGCTATATAATGAGTTGAATTCTTTGATTTGTCGTTTTTACCCGATGACGGCTGACAAATTGGACCTCGTAATTTTAGTATTATAGATGTCGAATTGTTACACTATGTTGACTGCTCTTTTCCTTTTATTGTCACTGACTTTTACCTATTGTGTCTTTTAGTTTTATTCAGTTTAATGAGATTTAATGCAACTTGCATACAACTTGCATAAATATGCAGCTAGCTGTAAAACTAGGTTTATTCATTTATACAAAATGTCCTTTTTTTTTAAAAAGTTTTCCCATTTACTGTAAAGCTTGGCCAGGGTGCCGCAATATCACCGTGCGCAACGTCCCAGTGTGTCCAGATTGACACCCCTTTTAATTTACTGTCAATGCTGATGGGATTTGTTTTTGTGGGGATGAGAGAAAAGTGTTTTTGGCTTTTTCAAAAAGACGGGAAAAGTTTGTGCACTTAAGTCTCGTATAGTCTATCCACTGCATGCCTGGGCAATTTGGGTTCCCCTCCAAAATCCTGGATTCACGCTACCCTTCGGTTGTTGCTGGCAGATAATCAGTAAGTGTATACATGCTACATGTATGTGTAAAAAATACTTGTGTAGTCTACTTGTTCAAAAATAAAAACGAACAATGATGTTTCAACAGTTTATCTGCTATGATCGGAAACAACCCTCCGAACTAGGCGATTCGGGTACCCCGACGTTATACAAAATGAGACCCGAGTTTTGCGGATTTATCGTGATTTTTTTCATATTTTTCCCAATTTTGTCTTCCATCGATACAATGAATTATATCATCCTAGACATCTACTTCGTTTTGTGAATATATATTTGATGCAATCACTATCATCAGATTAAACATTACATCCGCGTATGTCGATTCTTTGAAAGTTACGGACATCACTATTGGTATGATGAAAAAAGTTACGGACAAGTTGTTTTGAAGTTACGGACAGCCTAAGTGTTTTTTAAAATCGTGCTGTGATCGTTTATTTTGTAGAATTTAATCACCTTTCCAGTTTAGGGGTTTCCCTAAACGATTAATACAACTTTTAAATTCAATTGTTTAATTGATGCATTCGTGGTATTGGTATTCTATAGAAGAAAAGTATCTAACCAACGCAAGGGGGCTCCATCTTGGGCTGTGGGTAACTTAAGTTACCCACAGCCGTTTAAGCACAGTGAATTAAGGTCCAGGTCAAGTGAAAACTGTCTGACCGGCATGAGGACCTTGCAAGGTACGCACATACATGTACCAAATATAGTTATCCAATTACTTATAATAAGAAAGAATTTAACATTACAAAAAATCTTAACTTTTCTTTTCAAGTAGTCACTGAACCATGAAAATGAGGTCAAGGACATTGGACATGTGACTGACGGAAAGTTCGTAACATGAGGCATCTACAAAATGTATATACAAAGAATGAAGCATCCAGGTCTTCTACCTTCTAAAATATAAAGCTTTTAAGAAGTTAGCTAACGCCACTGCTGCAGCCGGATCACTATCCCTATGTCGAGCTTTCTGCAACAAAAGTTGCAGGCTCGACAAAAACGAACACCTAACAGACGTACAACTGACATTTTATCTGTTGTATGTCCGTTCAAAGTTTTGAACATGCTAAAAATTTTCCACCTGACAGAACAGACGTCGACGAATAAAAAGTACGCTTAACGGACATGCAACTGATATGAACGGACATTTAACGAATAAGAACAGACGTCTAACAGACATGAACAGATTGAAAAAAAGTTATCCATTAGGCATCCGTTCGAGCTATCTGGTAAGGTGTGACCGAGGCTTTAAGCTTACATTTTGTTTGAAATCCAGCTTTTCCACTAAATTTTTTCTATAAATCTAATCATACGATATCCAGCAAAATTAAATATATTATATTATATTCAATTAGTAAAGGACAAGGGCAATAAGGGCAGTCTGTTTTTGAAGCAACACCAAATGTCATTAAATTTGCAATGTTTACATGTACTTTAAACCACAAACATGTACTTTGGATCTATCTGGTAAATTCAAATATGTTGGCTAGTAACAAGTATTAGAGTATAACATGTATAATGGCAGCCACAAATTAATTAATGCCTATTATTGTCAATAAAAAGTAGGACAAGCGTATAGTCCTTTGGGGAATAAAGAATATCCATTGATCATGATGATCTTATACATGGTGCTAATACCTGTCAACTGACCCACATGTACATGTACTGTGGGGAAAAAATGGTGGGTCACACCCAAGAATTTTCACTCTCACCAGGGATTTTTTAAATACCAGCTTGGTCTTTAAATAACCTGGGTATTGCAAAAATGACCCCTTTTCATCAATTCTTCCTGGACAGACAGCAATGGACAGTTAAATAAGCTGTGTTCATGGTGTAGACTATCAAATTAAACGACCCATTTCAGTGAATGGCTTTACTTAACATTTGGTGTTAAACACACTGTTAAATAACCCCATTTACCTTAGCTCATTAGATCATAAATAATCTGTGTATTTCACTGGCGGATCTAGAAATTTTCATAAGTGGGGGCCACTGACTGCCTAAGAGAATGCCAGCTCCAGTCACACTTCAGTGATTCCCTTTATAAGCAACCTCCCCCCCGTAAATCCGCCTCTGTATTTCAAAGTTGTTTTACAAACAATTTGAGTTACTTTCCCTTTATTTTCCCCTTTCACAATATACTCCTTTAATACCTATGTCATGTATGTTATATTTGGTAAAGAAAGACTAAATCTAAAATAAATTGAATGCAAATACTTTAATCAGAATATATCAAACAAAAATATTGAAAATTATGAGGGGTAAGGTTTATCCCTCAATGTAATGACTATCCCTTTAATGAGGGGTACATTTCAAGTGATAAAAAATATCTTTTGGTAAAAATCACTTTCATGATTTATAAGTAAAAACAGACATATAATACAAAAAATGAGCAAATAATTATATTATTTGTAGACATCTCTGAAACTTTACTCAAAGAACTATATATCTAAGACTATCTGGTATTATATGGTCAAAACTGAATTTAAACATGTCATGCATATCCAAGAATTTTTGTAATAATCATAAGAGGGCATACCTGCCAAGTTTTCAAAATGCCTGCCATACTAAAAAAAAAACCTTCAAGGGGGCCTTCAAATAAAGTGTAATGTTCTTGTTTGGCTTCTTCATACTTTTATCATGTTTATAAGCCTCAATTCATTTAAAATTAATTGTTTTATTAAAATTGTGGACATAATTGCTCTTTAAAAATTTCAATTTGGGAGCCTCCATGGGGGAAATCCCCCGCAAATAGTGACAGTTGGCAGGTATGAGAGGGTTATATCTTCTTTAAAATTAACAAGAGGCTCTCAAGAGCCTGAATCGCTCACCTGAATTTTTTTGGTTAAATCTCTCATCAATGATTATTTTGGCTTTTCAATTTATTTAAATGTTCTTTGAATCGTCCTATTTTCTTCAAAAGCAAAAAAAAATCATTTTCTCCTATGTTCTATTTTAGCCATAGGAGCTATGTTTCTTGACATACAAGGAAATGAAATATAAAATTTATACTAGATACTCTGAAACTCTGAAACTCATTTAGCCTAAGTTTGGCTGAAATTGATACAGCAGTTTCATAAGAGAAGATTTTTTAAAGTAAGTCAACATGATGAACAAATTGTGAAAAAAGTCTTTAAAGGCAATAACTCCTAAAGAGGTCAATTGACAATTTTGGTCAAATTGACTTATTTGTAGATCTTACTTTGCTGATCATATTTGCTGTTTACAGTTTATCTTTATCTATAATAATATTCAAGATAATGACCAAAAACTGCAAAATTTCCTTAAAATTACCAATTAAGTGGCAGCAACCCAACAATTGGATGTTTGATTCATCTGAAAATTTCAGGGCTGATAGATATTGACCTAATGAACATTTTTACTCCATGTCAGATTTGCTCTTAATGCTTTCGTTTTTGAGATATAAGCCAAAAACTGCATTTGACCCCTATGTTCTATTTTAAGTAACGGCGGCCATGTTTTTTGACGGATCAAAAATCAAAGCACACACTTTGTGCAGGATAATCTAAGGAACAACCATGCTAAGTTTTAACCAAATCCATTTAGTAGTTTCAGAGGAGAAGATTTTTTAAAGTTAGCAAATATGATGATGAAATTGTGAAAAATTGTCATTAAAGGACAATAACCCCTTAAGGGGTCAATTGACAATTTTGGTCATATTAACTTATTTGTAGATCTTACTTTGCTGATCTTTTTTGCTGTTTACAGTTTATCTTTATCTATAATAATATTCAAGATAATGACCAAAAACTGCAAAATTTCATTAAAATTACCAATTAAGTGGCAGCAACCCAACAATTGGATGTTTGATTCATCTGAAAATTTCAGGGCTGATAGATATTGACCTAATGAACATTTTTACTCCATGTCAGATTTGCTCTTAATGCTTTCGTTTTTGAGATATAAGCCAAAAACTGCATTTGACCCCTATGTTCTATTTTAAGTAACGGCGGCCATGTTTTTTGACGGATCAAAAATCAAAGCACACACTTTGTGCAGGATAATCTAAGGAACAACCATGCTATGTTTTAACCAAATCCATTCAGTAGTTTCAGAGGAGAAGATTTTTTAAAGTTAGCAAATATGATGAACAAATTGTGAAAAATTGTCATTAAAGGACAATAACCCCTTAAGGGGTCAATTGACAATTTTGGTCATATTAACTTATTTGTAGATCTTACTTTGCTGATCTTTTTTGCTGTTTACAGTTTATCTTTATCTATAATAATATTCAAGATAATGACCAAAAACTGCAAAATTTCATTAAAATTACCAATTAAGTGGCAGCAACCCAACAATGGTTTGTTTGATTCATCTGAAAATTTCAGGGCTGATAGATCTTGACCTAATGAACATTTTTACCCCATGTCAGATTTGCTCTAAATGCTTTCGTTTTTGAGATATAAGCCAAAAACTGCATTTGACCCCTATGTTCTATTTTAAGTAACGGCGGCCATGTTATTTGACGGATCAAAAATCGAAGCGCACATTTTGTGCAGGATATACTAAGGAACAATCATGTTAAGTTTCATTCAAATCCATTCAGTAGTTTCAGAGGAGAAGATGTTTGAAAAATTGTTAACGACGACGACGACGACGACGACGACGACGACGACGACGACGGACGCCAAGTGATGAGAAAAGCTCACATGGCCTTTTAGGCCAGGTGAGCTAAAAATAATTGGACCCCTCTTTATAAGCATGTTGAGCTGTTGAGACCTCAATGGACAATATTGTTCTAAATATCATTTCTTCCCTTTAAAGTCCTTTAAAGATACATTTGTATATTAGACTGAAGATGGTATTTGACTTACAAGAAAGATAACAACGTTCTTGACACACTGACGAATGTCTCACTATCTAACTACTGTCTTGTGATATGACGTGAATGTAAATAAAAATGTGTAAAAGTCAGGAGATCTAAGGTGATGTCAACAAAAGTTGGAAAACCCCTTTTCCCAATTTTGGGTTAGATAAACAAAAGAACAGAATTATGCATGGAGCGTAAAACATAAGAAAAGAAAACAAGATCCTGTTCAGATTTTTTCCCGTCGGAACCATTTGAAATACAACTAAAGATTTAAAAAATAAAATACAGGATAAACATAAAGATTTATTTAAAGTCGGTTATACATATAACAATACAACATATGCTCTGTAGAGCTTTTTTCCGACATACATAAAAGACAAGCACAATACATAAAACAATAGCACATAATGCAAAATAAATAATGTTATCAAGCACAGCAATTAATAAGTACAATTAAAGCATAAAGGCAAACATACAATGCAGTTAAACTGACATTCATGCAATAGCTATTATAAAGCACTAAAAGTAATTCAAGCATTAAGAACACAAATGAAAAAAATCATGCCAAATAATTTAAAAGCCAGAGTATACAAGATAAATAAATAAACTGATCTACCGCTCATTGAGATCTGCAGGAGGAACACTGACACGACTGACTGCCCTCCCAATTACCAACCAAACTTGGCTTTTGAACTGACCCAATGGCATTTTTTCCCTCATTTTATTTGGCAGTTCGTTCCAGAGTTTTGCTCCTGATGATGATGATATCTGAATGAGTGTAGCCCATGGGTAGTTAACAATTGTCCTTACCCTGCATGGGAACATCTGCTATGTTGTTATTTCTAAAAGAGTAATTACATTTTTTTAATTTCAATAAGATCATGTAGATATAATGGACATTGTTTGTTAATATTCAATTCAATTCAATTCAATTCAAAGCTTTATTTATAGTCGGCATGTCACATAACAAATAAACATAAGCTCTCTGAGCTTTTATAACCGACAAATGCATAACGATTTACATAACAATCATACACAATACAAATATTAAAACATAAAAGACATAGAACATACATTCCATGCACATTTAGGCTGCACTATTTAAATACTATATTATACACATGCATAAGCACTAAAAGCAAATATAAAAACTAAAGCACAACATTCACAAATTATAAAAAAATAACTTTTATATACCTCTATTGCTATCATTCTGATTCTTCTTATTTCTAAGCTTGGTAATTTTGACTCTTAATTAATACTATCTTTTCCTTAAGTATTTAACAATTCTATCATTTTGTTTAGTTTCTAAGGCAGCCACCATTTGATTTTCTGGGGGGGGCTATGGTTTTTTTTGGAAAAAAAAGTTTGTTTCCAGTTTTTGGAGAAAAAAATAATTTGCTTTTGATTCTGAGAAAAAAAAATTGTTTGTTTCACCCTCAGCTGCCACTATATGTAATGCTAAAATTGAAAGAAAAAAATTGTTTTTGACTTGTCGCGAAAAAAATAGATTGTTTTTCGCCGCAGGCGAAAAAAAAAATTTGTCCAGAAAAAAAAACCATAGCCCCCCCCAGAAAATCAAATGGTTGCTGCCTAATCACAAAATGGTGTTTTTTCCTGTATAATCCATACGAAATTTGTCATTTTGTCACGTCCTCTAGTTCGAAAAAATGCGCGGTGACCTATCATTTTTATTATATTTTTCAACATATATCAATAGATACTACGTTTTGGCAAAGTATGAACAAATTCTATCATTTTTATTTTAGACTCCCATACAATTAACGTTAATGTATTAGTGGTGTTGAATCAGCATCCCTAGAACAAGGTGCCCGAAAAAACATAATCGTCTAAACGTTTGCGTTACACGATAAAACTTGAGAAGCATTTTGCTAACCATGATTAGTGTATTTGGAAGGTTTCTTGTCTTTTCGTTCACTACACTATGATTTATCAACAAACCACAAGGAAACACTCCCACAGTAGTGTCCGTGAGAAAGATGGACTTGCGAAGGGACTGGAGGCTTTGGATACGGCCTTTTATTATCCTCCTCTATTTCATCCTGGCTCTGTTTGTTGCACTTCCCTTGTGTATCATAGAACTGAACAGAGCTGACAAACCCACCCATGTACAAGCCTGGTTTGCCTCGGGTATCTTTGTACTCTGTGCCTTACCTATTTCATTATTTGGAATGTTACAACATCTTGTAAACTACACTCAGCCAAATCTCCAGCGTCACATCATTAGGTAACTTTTTATTATGTCACAAGTACTTTAATCAATTTATACATCAGATTCAGATAAATCAAATAAACTTAGTCCTGAATATGTACATGTATGTAACATTTACTTCTAAAATCAGTCAATGCATTTATACAAACACTTTGTCACATGTCTGTCTGTCTGTAACATTTACTTCTAAATCAGTCAATGTATTAAAACATACACTTTTCATGTATGTCTGTCTGTCTGTCTCTGTCTGTCTGTCTGTCTGTCTGTCTGTCTGTCTGTCTGTCTGTCTGTCTGTCTGTCTGTCTGTCTGTCTGTCTGTCTGTCTGTCTGTCTGTCTGTCTGTCTGTCTGTCTGTCTGTCTGTCTGTCTGTCTGTCTGTCTGTCTGTCTGTCTGTCTGTCTGTCTGTCTGTCTGTCTGTCTGTCTGTCTGTCTGTCTGTCTGTCTGTCTGTCTGTCTGTCTGTCTGTCTGTCTGTCTGTCTGTCTGTCTGTCTGTCTGTCTGTCTGTCTGTCTGTCTGTCTGTCTGTCTGTCTGTCTGTCTGTCTGTCTGTCTGTCTGTCTGTCTGTCTGTCTGTCTGTCCGTCCGTCCGTCCGTCCGTCCGTCCGTCCGTCCGTCTGTAACATTTACTTCTAAATGCTCAGTCAATGCATTTATACATACACTTTGTCACATGTCTCTGTCTGTAACATTTACTTCCCGTCCATCCGTCCGTCCGTCCGTCTGTCCGTCCGTATTGGCAATGTTTGAAATTGCAGACATGTGATGTTATTGAAAACAAGACTATAAATAATGTTTTAGTTTGTTGTTTGTGAGAACAGTTTCATCATATTATTTAAAAAAAAAAACCAACAAGTAAATAAAACACACTTTAATGGCTTCTACATGTATAAGTATCTTTCAAATTAACTTATAATATATAAAGTATATTATTATTAACTTCTTCAAGTTAACAACAATTACTTGTACAAGAAGTACCCTGACTTACACCAAATGTATGTTTATTATGATTAATAGGTATAATTTACATTCAACAATATATATACATAATATACATTTATGATTTATCATCATGATCATATTGATTAAGCAAAAATTATTATTAATTTATGCATAACTCATTTATTTTGTCAACATGGAAACCTTTTATATTTTTCTTTCAGAATTTTATGGATGGTGCCAATTTATGGAGTAAATGCAGTAAGTTATGATTTTAATTGTGCTATTTTAATATGTTTAAAAAAAGATTTAAAAAAAGAAAACATCAATTTGAAAGAAAAAAAAAGTGATGTGTATGTCAATGAGACAGAATCACTTTAAGACAAAAAAAGATGTCGAGAGGTGAAGATAGACAAGTGTAAAGGAAATGACAACATCTAAATCACCTTGGTAGTCTGTTCAAATCAAATCTCATACATCATGTACGCAGTTGTTTACAAAACCTCAATAGATATAAAAGCAATATGAAAAAAATAGTTTTGCAGTGCTAGTGCTCTATTTCTATTAATGTTGCTATTTTAACATACCCCCAATTGTGATGTACATGTGTATATAATATTATAATCCAGATATACTGTCATAAATGTATCATATAGACACTAAAAAAACCCCAAATATAACCCTTTTGTTATAAGAAAAGAAGATGTGGTATAATTGCCAATGAGACAACTCTCCACAAGAAACCAAAATGACACAGCAATTAACAGCTATACTAAGGTCACCATACAACTTACAACAGTTTTCACCTCATTTCCAACATGCTGCCATATAGTTAGACTTCAAACATGTCAAAAGAGACATTTGATAATTTATTTAAAACGGTTATTTGTCCCTTTATATCTTGCTGTACATCATGTATATTAAGACAAACCATGAGGAATTTTATAAGATTTATTTCACTTGTATTACAGTGGTTTGCCTTTGGTTTACCACATGCTGCCATATATTTAGAAGTACAATTAGGAATGTAATAACATGTATTTCCCTTTTATTACAGTGATCTGCCCTTCGTTTCCCACATGCTGCCATATATTTAGATGAACAAAGAGGAATGTAATAACATTTATTTCACTTTTATTACAGTGGTTTGCCCTTCGTTTCCCACATGCTGCCATATATTTAGACACTATCAGAGAATGTTATGAGGCCTATGTGATCTATAACTTCATGGCTTACCTCTTACAATACCTCAATAATCAACATCAACTACAACACTTTGAACAGAAAGATCCAGTCACACATATCTGTCCTCTGTGCTGTATACGACCATGGAGAATAAACAGGTATGGTTAGCTCATTGTAAAGATATCAAGTTCCAGTTAAGGTAGCACAATACAAAGATTTTTTGACTCCCAATCAGACAACTTTAAACTGATGTAATTCATTTCATCCTTCTTTATATGTTATAAATGAGGTACCAAAAGAAAGAAGAAAGATTAATCTTTCAAATTGTGATAATTTCATTATGACAGAATTATTACATAATTAATTGTTATGTAATTAGTTGCTATACTGTGATGTCCACACTTGAATGAATTTAGCGTCTTTGTTTCCCATAGCATTCCAAAATATTTTATAGATTCTTGTACAACACAACTTGACCTCCAAAACTGTGTCTTTAAAAGATTAATCCTACTTCTTTCTTTTGGTACCTCATTTATAAAATTTAAAGAAGGATGAGTGGAATTACATCAGTTTAAAGATGTCTGATTGGGGATGAAAAATCTTTGTATTGTGCTACCTTAAACATATTTGTCCTCTAAATCCCACATCTTCATTAATTCAAAATATTGTATAGTATTAAGAAGATGAGTTATGAGTTGTCTCAACTCTCCATCCAAGTAACAATGTATAAAAGGTTAATGACTCAAAAGTATAGCCTTCAACATAAAGGCTAGTATTATGATAAAATTAAATAAATCATTGTAAATTCAGTGATTTTTTCCAAAAAACTTTCTCTACAGAAGTGCATAAAATAAATGCAGCAATGTGTAAAGGAGATTGGATGAATACTTATTATGATATGAATATCTGACTATAAATAAAACCTGAACCTGTTTATCCGACAGAAGTCAAATGGATCCATGAGGTTATGAATGGAAACATCTTTTATTACCTTTAAACTTTGACTCTTTTGTTTCTGAAAATTAGTATGATTGCTTCATCTAACTTAAGGTGGTATCTTACACTACAGGGAGATAACTCTGTAAAGTCAGCTAAACATTTTAATTATGTTGTGTTGTAAAAGGACTCAATGATTTTCTGACAAAACGGTTGGTTTCCAAATTTTTGAAATTTTTATATTTTTGTTGGAGGGTCAAAGTAAATACTTTGACAAAATTTTATGAAAATGAAACGAGCCAAATTAATTTTATGGAAAGTGTTGGGTACCACCTTAAGAAAACATCTTACTTCTATAATGATATATCTGACCTCTGATCTTTGACCTCTTTTTCAGAAATTTTATACAGAGATGTAAACATGGAGCCCTACAGTATACCATTGTTAGACCTCTTACTACTGTTGTTGCCTTGTAAGTGAAGTATATTAAAATAGATGGATATAGGATTTAAATAAATAAACTTAAATATAAAAAGATGTGATATGAGAGGTAATGAGACAAATCTCCATCCAAGTCACAATTTGTCAACCATTATATATAGGTCAAAGTATGATCTGCAACAGTGAGCCTAAGCTCACACCGAAAAGCAAGCTATAAAGTGCTCCAAAAATGACAAGTGTTACAGTGTAAAACCATTCAAACGGGAAAACCAACATTCTAATATATATATAAATCGAGTTACGAGAAACACTTATAAACCACATCACCAAATAACTACTACTATATATCAGGTTCTTGATTTTAAATGTTTTTATGCCCCACCTACGATAGTAGAGGGGCATTATGTTTTCTGGTCTGTGCCTCCGTTCCTTCGCTATTCCGTGTGTCCGTCTGTTCGCCCCACTTCAGGTTAAAGTTTTTGATGAGGTTGAAGACCAAACAACTTGAAACTTAGTACACATGTTCCCTATATCAATCATGTAAATGGTATGATCTTTCTAATTTTAATGCCATAGATTTTTTACCCAATTTCATGGTCCATTGAACATGGAAAATGATAGTGTGAGTGGGGCATCCATGTACTTAGGACACATTCTTGTTTTTTATTTGTAGAGCCTGTGAGATGGGAGGTGAATATCACGAGGGAGACTTTGATTTTAAATGTTTTTTTATTTGTAGAGCCTGTGAGATGAGAGGTAAATATCACGAGGGAGACTTTGATTTTAAATAATTTTTTATTTGTAGAGCCTGTAAGATAAGAGGTAAATATCATGAGGGATACTTTGATTTTAAATGTTTTTTTATTTGTAGAGCCTGTGAGATGGGAGGTAAATATCACGAGGGAGACTTTGATTTTAAATGTTTTTTATTTGTAGAGCCTGTGAGATGGGAGGTAAATATCACGAGGGAGACTTTGATTTTAAATGTTTTTTATTTGTAGAGCCTGTGAGATGGGAGGTAAATATCACGAGGGAGACTTTGATTTTAAATGTTTTTTATTTGTAGAGCCTGTGAGATGGGAGGTAAATATCATGAGGGAGACTTTGATTTTAAATGTTTTTTATTTGTAGAGCCTGTAAGATGGGAGGTAAATATCACAAGGGAGACTTTGATTTTAAATGTTTTTTTATTTGTAGAGCCTGTGAGATGGGAGGTAAATATCACGAGGGAGACTTTGATTTTAAATGTTTTTTTTATTTGTAGAGCCTGTGAGATGGGAGGTAAATATCATGAGGGAGACTTTGATTTTAAATGTTTTTTATTTGTAGAGCCTGTGAGATGGGAGGTAAATATCACGAGGGAGACTTTGATTTTAAATCTGCCTGGTCTTATCTTGTCATCATTAATAATATATCACAAATTGTAAGTATCTATATATACTATTAAACGAGAAGACCTCATTTTGTGAGTCGCTTTTCTTCCTTCCACAATAAATTAATCATCATGCCTTTTTGTCCTATATATAGGTACAATGCATAGTCACATTTGTCATCTTCACTTATGATTATTCTGTTTGAGTTATTTTGGGAGAGAAAAAAAATAAGCGTCTGAATATGGTTTCTGTCCTCAGTTTGACTATTAAGTAATTGACTAGACTTCCATTGAGGACTGTTTAAATTACACATAGTTTTCATGAGGTTTGTAATGGGGGTAATTCATTACAAACTCTGTACAGTGATCGTTTCTATTCTGGAACTATTTTCCATTGCTCTATCAATGTGATTAATGTAGAGTAGTATGGGGGACAGAGCTGGAACCGGTGGGGAGTCTTCATGACGATAATGGTAAAAATTCTTGCCAAATGATGTTAACGTGATTTTTGGTGTATGATGATAAAATGTACACTTTCTTTTAGACAATAAAAACTTGACCAATTTGTCGAATCATGTTAATTTTTTTCCAAAAATGACTGTTAAAATAACAATTTAAGACCTCTGACGAATCAAAACAAGGATATAGGTATAGTTTTATTATTCACATAGGGATGTATGATTTGGTATTGTTATATTTTTCAGATAGCAATGTATAGTTTGGTATTGTTTTATAAAGCAATGAAAACAGAACTAGCACCAATTAATCCAGTTCCTAAATTTCTGTGTGTTAAATTTGTTGTGTTCTTCTGTTTTTGGTAAGTAGGAAGAACAGATAGATATATTCAAAAACGTAAAAGTCAGCTAAAACAACAGAACACCAACAATTCTTTTAACAGAATGATGTATGTATCATCATCTTATATAAGAGATGTGTCATCAGCAATCTGAGAAAGTTTGTGTATATCTAGAGTAACTGTTATGCCACCACATAAACAAAAGTAAATAGATAAAATATATCAGGGATGTAGTAGAAGTTCCCAGGAGTCTCTAGTTTTAGATTGGGGTTCAGATAGGTTTTCACATTTTCTATGGCCCTTCTATTGCAAAGGGGGCATAAAGTATAACACTTGTTGGTCTGTCCGTCTATACAACCTTCCTTCCTGAAATTGGTTTCCGTTCTGTAACATAAGTTTGGCTTGAGGAAATGTTATGACATTTATAAAAGCTGACCACCACAAAAAACAGATCAAGTTTGAATTTGGGTGGCCTCACCTTTACATTTCTAATGTTATGCCCTTTTACAAATGGAAAAAATGCAAAATTTTCCTTTCCATTCTCTAATTTTATATAAAAAAGAAGATGTGGTATGATTGCCAATGAGACAACTGTCCACAAGAGACCAAAATGACTCAGACATTAACAACGATAGGTCACCTAAACCAATTTTATGAATCATATACACAATGCTTATAATCACAAAACTCAGATCAAGTATCAATTTTGGTGGCATCACTTTTATTAACCGGATTTTTGTGATAGGGGATGTACGGCGGGCGGCAATCAAACGTTGTCCATGCATTAACTCATGAACCATTCAACCAAAGCTTTTAAAATTTTAATATGTTGTTACTGACAACTAAATGAAGGTCAAGTTCAATAATGGCGATTTTGACTTTTACTGTTCAGGAGTTATGGTTCTTGAAAGATTGAAAAATGGAGTTTCCAGTCGTGTCCTTGTATTTACGCATGAACTGTTCTACCAAAGCTTCCCAAATTCTAATATGTTGTTACCAATGACAAAATGGTGGTCAAGTTCAATAATGACGATTTTGACTTTTACCGTTCAGGAGTTATGGTTCTTGAAAGATTGAAAATGGAGTTTCCAGTCGTGTCTGTGCATTTACGCATGAACTGTTTTACCAAAGCTTCCCAAATTTTAATATGTTGTTACCGATGACAAATTGGAGGTCAAGTTCAATAATAACTATTTTGACCTTTACCGTTCAGGAGTTATGGTTCTTGAAAGATTGAAAAATAGAGTTTCCAGTCGTGTCCGTGCATTTACGCATGAACTGTTCTACCAAAGCTTCCCAAATTTTAATATATTGTTACTGATGACAAAATGGAGATCAAGTTAAATAATGACGATTTTGACTTTTACCGTTCAGTAGTTATGGTTCTTGAAAGATTGAAAAATGGAGTTTCCAGTCGTGTCCATGCATTTACAAATGAACTGTTCTATCAAAGCTTCCCAAATTTTAACATATTGTTACTGATGACAAAATGGAGATCAAGTTCAATAATGACGATTTTGACTTTTACTGTTCAGGAGTTATGGTTCTTGAAAGATTGAAAAATGGTGTTTCCAGTCGTGTACCTGCAATTTCTCATGAACCATTCAACCAAAGCTTTTGAAATTTTTAAATGTTGTTACTGATGACAAAATAGAGGTCAAGTTCAATAATGACGATTTCGACTTTTACCATTCAGGAGTTATGGTTCTTGAAAGATTGTAAAATGGCTTTTCCATTCACATTGTTGCATTTACTCATGAACCATTCAATCTAAGCTTTTCGGACTACAAAATTGAGGTCAAATTTGATATGGATGATTTTCACTTCCACCATTCATCAGTAATGGTTCTTGTGATATTGCCAGGACACAAATAAATGTTAATTAATCCGGTTTGCTGTCCTTGTGACAGCCTCTTGTCATTCTTGATTTAGGTCTCTTTATGTTTACGTTATATGCACAGAGGGCATAATCTGTGTCTCATGAACATATTCCCAATTTATTTGTGATTAATACACTAAGCTAATAGAAAGAAAGTGCTTAGGAGACTTTAATTTGATGTGATATATATTCTGACTAGTTACGGCCATATACAGTCAATGACAGTCAACTTTAACATAAAAGATAAAAAGAATAAAGAAAAAAAAGTAAAGCATCTAGAACAACATGTACTGATGCTTAAGAAAAAAATATTTGGGAATCCAAAACTTATTATGTAAAGATGAAGAGCCTATAAACCACAAAGGACAAAAAATTTAAACTGTGATTAACCTAGGGATTTATTTTGCTTTTATATAAAAGACATTACACAGATTTTCAATTCACAATTATATTTGAGAATTCTGATCTTTTTCAGGCAATCCCTAGCTATTGCAATACTAGTCAAACTAAATGTTATACCAAGTGGAGGGACATGGGATTTCTATCACAGTATCACTGATGTAGCAACAGGCTTACAGGTAGCTATAGCCATTGAATGATGGGAAAAGTCATTGATAGGGCAGCCTACGTTCACAAGTACACAAAATCAATTGATTGAGTAACTGATCTTTGCTTAAATATGAAAAAAATAATGAAATGTGGTATGATTATCAATGAGATAACTATCCACCAAAGTTTGTTTTTGTTTTCTTCAGGTTAGTGGCAAATACTTCATGCATATTCAGGATAAAAACAAAACAGTCATTGAATAATTTTCTCTTCACTGTTTTGTGCATAAATCAGGCTGATAGTTTTTTCTTGTTTTACATTTGTCATCCTAGGACTTTCTACCAATGACTATGCTCATTGTTAAAGGGTGTATGGTGACCTTTCATAAGTTACTGCATTTGTCTTTGTGTCTGTCCCAATTTAGGTTAACATTTTTGGTCAAGGTAGTTTTTGATGAAGTTGATGTCCAAACAACTTGAAATTTAGTACACATGTTCCCTATGATCATGATGATACAATAGTTCAAATTTTTATGACAAATTAGAGTTTTTACCCTAATTGCACAGTCCACTGAACATCGAAAATGATAGTGCAAGTGGGGCATCCGTGTACTATGAACACATTCTTGTTATAACATTAAAAGTACCCAAAGCCATGAAGTTCACCAAAATTGGTATCCAACGAAAATGTTAGTGAATGCACAGTATCATAATGAAAGGATTAAAATAGTTTTATCAGGAACTTTGTCTTTGATGGATTCAATTATCTATTTAGAAATGTGTTTAACATTACGGGTATTGTCAGAAGTGTAATTTCTTTTTCAGGATTTTATTATCTGTGTAGAAATGTTTATAGCAGCCATTGCCCATTACTACTCATTTTCCCACAAACCATTCATTGTGACAGAGGAGAATGTACACCAGTCTAACTGCTGTGAGGCTTTCCTGTCCATGTGGGATGTCTCAGACATGAGAGATGATGTGCTGGAGCATGCTAAAATAATAAGTAAGTCCTGACAGGACTGTATAGTTCTACCGTATTAAATTATAGTCCACATCAGAGATTATTATTAAGATTTGCTTATGGTTTATATAACAAGCATTTTCTTCATTTTAAAGGCTTCTAACATTTTTGTCAATTTTAGATCTTTGTATCTAAATTTGAAATAAGGGCAAATGAAACAAAAGACTTTAAGAAAGATTGAGTAGTGATGTAGGATATCAGAATATGCATTTAAGGCCAACTTATCAGCAATGAAAATAACAGTAAAAAATGAAGGTTTAAATCATTCATTTAACACATTGATATCACACCTTGCAGAGATTTTGTTAAGATTGGTATCTCTTTTAAACATTTAAATTGGTGTGACATTTTATTCTTATTTATGTAACAAGTATGTTAAACATTTATTGTGCAGCATTGATTTAGACAATGTTATTGTCTTTAAGATCAATTTATCTTTAAACTTTTTCAAATAACCTGTATGATCTAATAAATAGTTTTAAAAAAGATATCTGACGTATTTGTATTTGAGTATATGTTTAACACTATCATTTCGATAACCTCCAGAAGCACAATGACTTAATGATGCAGGACCTCTTTAATTAAATCTCCATCTGAATGTAACTACAAGAAATTTTTTACTAAGTCTAGTTGTATTTATGCAATAATATATAAGAATATTGTGACGACACCTACAAATTTTATTTGTCAAAAAATCCAGTGCAAATAACAAGAAGAATTACCAACAAACATGACAAAAGAACATTACAAATTGTTTTGTGAATATTCTGATAATATTTAAATAAGTGATTTACCATTTAAATAACGTGGCAATCATACCACATCTTCTTTTTAATATTTTCTATGTTTGTGTTTAGTATTCTCGGTCCTAGTATCTTTCTGTTTACAATCACCAAAACCCTGTGGAAATCTCACATGCCTAGGTGCGTTCTAAAAGTCATGTACGTTCGTACAACAAAGTTTACATTAAAAATTATATAATTGTCCCGCAGCTGTTATGGATGCAAAGAGCTATTGGAGAAACAATTATTTTAAAAATATAAATCTTTGTAAGATCTAGTTCAAATATTTACAGTTTTTCACTTGCTTTCAATCACAATATAATTAACGAGACATTTTTTCAAACACAACTAAATCACCGACCATCAAAGCATTTTGTCCAATCATAGAAAAGATTTTCGAGCATGCGTATTCTGTTGCCATAGTTAAGCGTCCTTAAGTTCAAAGGGCACAAACGGAAACTATACCGACTACGTCGGAAAACTTAGCCATTGTTTTATGACATGACAACATTGCAGAAATGCAGGGACAAAAATTCCTTTCTTGCATTTTCCTACAAAATATCTTAAAAAATTAATACAGGCTTTACAGAAAGAGTGCAGACAATTGATATTTTTAATAGTTTGAACACCATTACATTATATTTTCGCTTGTTGGTTTTAACTTGTTGTGTTTTTTTTACAAGATGGTTGTCATTGGTAGTTGCAGTTTTTTTTGTTGCGTCCAAAATTGTTTTATAATTTGTCTCTAGTGTGCTATAATATTTTCTTTGACATTTCAGGTAAAGCAGTAAAGAAAACAGTGAGTAAACCAAGAATAAAAACCAGTGATACAGAACGGACACCATTAATAAAAGACAGTCAGAGTAACTATACATCAGATGGGGGTCCCAGTGACTGGGATACAGCTTCACTAGAACAAAGGGAAATAACTCATAAAAAATCAGTTCCTACTGAATCAATGAATAATTACATAGTGTTTGGTTCTAGTTCAGAAACTAATTATAGTAATGATACTCAGACAGATGTTAGGGTAAGACAGAAAGATCATGTGACTAGTGATAAAAAGGAAATTAATGGACCAATAGAAAGTTGTGAAACAAATGTAGTTAGTGTATCATCCAATCAGGAAGAAAGTAACAAAAGTGATAATAAACAAACAGAAGGGTTAATTGAAGTAGAAGTTCATAGCAATATAAACAGTAGAACAATAGATACAGACCAGACAGGTTCTATACAGGTTGATATGTCGACAGTAAATACTGATGACACTCCTATTGTATAATGTTTTATTATAATTATAAATTAAATGAATGCATTCATTGATGTTAGTATGGTTACTACAGTATACAAATTAAGATTGTAAACTATTGTGAAGAAATTTAAGTAAACTTATGTATATCTTGCTTTTTTTAGAATATTGTGACAACCAATTATATGTTGTTTCTTTCTGTTCAGTGCCATAGCTACTTAATATCAATGTTTTATATTCAAATGTGCATAATTGCCAACATTTTTTATTACGTCTTTCATTTTCATTGTTTTTGAATGTAATTATTTATTTTATGGTAATAAAAATAGTGCTATTTTTCAAATACCCATGTCTTCTGATTGCAAATCTGAAGTCAAAAGACATTTTTTTTAATAACACTGAATCAGTGTATCTGTTTATACAAGTATATAAATTGATTTTTTAGAAAATCAATTTATTTAATAACTTAAGTTAAAGCCTAGCCTGCAAAGGGAATGCATAGTTTGTGCTGTAGTCACTTATTAGTTTTAAATAATAACATGACTTAGATATAGGAATATGTTGTGTGAGTGCCAATGAGACAACTCTCCATCCAAATAACAATTTAAAAAAGTAAACTATTATAGGTCAATGTACGGCCTTCAACACAGAGCCTTGGCTCACACCGAACAACAAGCTATAAAGGGCCCCAAAATTACTAGTGTAAAACCATTCAAACGGGAAAATTAACGGTCTAATCTATATAAACAAAACAAGAAACACGTATATATTACATATTCAAACAAACGACAACTACTGTACATCAGATTCCTGACTTTTTGTGAACATATTTCCGCTGATTTTACTTTTTCACTCAATGGTTCATCAATTGTTGTAACTGTAAACATTTTGTGTATATCTAAATATGTTTGCCTATGTTGAAAGACATGTATAGTTTCCAATAATGAAATTACGAATGGTTTAGTCTCAAAGAAAACTTATCAGATTTCCACAGCTATATTTGTTGAATAGGTGTACTTGGGGTTTTCAGTGCAATTTGGGAACTGTCACCATTATACAAAATTGAATAAGAAGATGATTGCCAATGTGAAAATTATCCACCAAAGTTCAAATGTGTGGAAAACCAACAGGGTCAAAATTCTATATTTCTAATTACAAGTACAAGTTACAAACTGACAATTTACGCATAAAGAATTATGAAATTACACAACTACAAGTAATGAATTGACATTGACTTTCCATACAAATGAAGTAGATTTCAGCAATTATAGGCCACTTTAATGACTGTATGGTTTCAACAATATATAGTCAGCTATAAAAGGCCCTGACAATATAATAATAATAACTCAATTGAGCAGTTTAATTTATAACACAACAGAAAACAGAAAACAAATAAGACAGACAGGAAACAATATCCTCTAAATTACATGGTCCTGACTTTATTTTTATTTTTTTTAAATTGATACTTGTTTATTCCAAATATTTCCTGTTTACAATTTCCTCAGTTGCCCAGGATGCAAACTGTGGATTCCCGTTTACATTTAAACCAACTGTCCGGGAAGCAGGAGGCTGAAAAATGTGCACTATATTATCCGAAAAAAATAGTATACATGTAATAATACTTATATTCTTTTATATGACAATGAGTGAAAAAGGAATATCTTTATAGAATGTACTACTAGTGGTAAATAATATAACATTATAAAAACATAAACGAGTGCACCTATAAACCAGATTCACATAATATTTTAACATAATCGAGTGCATCTTTAAACCATGGATTACCGTAATCAATATAAATTAAAGAGATATAAAAAAAAACCAGACAACATGACTGCTATCTCCTTCAAGGTATGTACTTATAGTATGAAATTAATTAATGTGTTTATTTTCTCTTTGTCTAATGTATTAATTGATAAGTAACAGGGTACAGATTTCAGATGTGTTACCATGTATGATTTCCAAAGATTTAAAATATATGTAGAAGACATTTTTATCCCATCATATTTAATTTTGTTTCTTATTTTCCACAAGGACCATTTTGTCAAAATAAAAAATAGATTTACAAGTAAATTTTGGTTCGAGTGACCACTGCTATCTCCCAAAAGCATAAACTGTTTTAAATTATCATCATCTAATTGAATATTCCATAATGTAAAAATATCTTTGATTTTACTAATGGTCCTGACTTGGGACAGAAACTATGAAGAATTTGGCATGGCAGTGGTGTAACAGTACAACAAAACAAAGTTTAAAAGAAGGGCTTAACTCGTCAGATCAAAAACAATGCAGAAAAAACATCTAGATAACACAGACAGGACGTTGTAGGATATTTATACCAAAAAAAAAAACAAAACAAAAAGTATAGATCTGAGATTACTTGCAGATACTGATATCTAGTTCAAAGCCGATAACAACTAAAAAAAATCATGTATCTAAGACTAAAATATCAATCATCACACATCCAACTTCCAATCAATTAAGTGAAAAAAACATGACCTTGTGCAATGCAAAACTATAGGTATTGACAGATTGTATAATACATTCCCAGAGTTTCAAAATTTTCAAGTTCTTGGCACTACTAATTCAGAAATTATTGCAATGTTTAATTATTGGAAAAAATGCGACAGGGTTGTTATTGCAATAATTTAAACTTGCATTTTGATTTTTTTTTATATGAAATGAACAGGATTTCCCTCAATATAGCAAACATTAAAATCACATTTTAGTCTAAAATGACAAAATCCCAATAATAAATGCACACAATTATTTCTGAATTTACAGTATTATTTATAAAAAAAGGAATTTGAATGAGATTGTTTTGTTTTGCTTTGTGTTCTGTTTTATTACAAATAAAACATCCTTGATTATGATATAATATAATTCTTAAAACTATACAAGTTTGATATATGATTAATTTCAAAGCACACAGTGTGTAATACATATCTTCATAAGATGTTAATTGTCATACTGATGCAAAATGTCACAAACAAAATTGTAATGTTCATAGACACTATGAAGAGCTGATGTAACAATGACTGCACGCGTTAATACTTTTAATCATATTTTGGTATGTATATTTTTACTTATTAATTTTTCAAATAAATGTATAAATTCGAAAATGAAAAGTTCCCTAGTGCAGCAGTTGATACAGAAGCTCTTCGTGCAGTCTGAACGTTACAATTTGGCAACGAAGCAACGATTCTGGTTGTGGCCTTGAGTAACAGCAGCATTTTACTTGTGGTTCTCAGCTTCATTTTGTGTTTCCCATGACAGAATCACTTGGCTATTCGTAAAGCTTTCTTTTCATTGAATACTTTAATTTTTAAAAGAAAAACTATGGAATTTTCCTATTCTGCAATGCTCAAAATGTTCACTGCAATGGTTATTCTAACTGATCATCAATGATCATTTTTATATGTTTTTCTATGCACTTTGACTCCTTTAACATAGGACAATTCCAGTCAACAGTTGTGGTATACTACTGTCTGTCCTTCAGTCAATTTCTAAACATAGAAAATGGAGGGATTAAATTGTATGAAATTTGCATAGTATACTTGCAATTGAATCTGTTTTGACAATGTTTCCATTTGTTCTTTCAGAGTTTTAACACCTTAACAATATCAGATTGTTAAAGCTTTTATATATTTACCTGAGGCCAAAATTCAATGAATTGTTGATCTATTTGCTTGAATATTTACACTATTTTTATGAATAGTCAAAGTAAGTTTGCCAAAAAGCTTCTCTTCAATTTTTGTTTAGCTTACCTGACCTGAAAGGTCAAGTGAACGTTTCTCATCACTTGGCGTCCGTCGTCCGTCGTCGTCCGGCTTTCACAAAATTCTTCTCCTCTGAAACTACTGGGTCAAATGTAACCAAACTTGGCCACAATCATTAGTAAAGGGATCTAGTTTTAAAAAAGTGTCCGATGACCCGGCCAACCAACCAAGTCGGCCGTCATGGCTAAAAATAGTACATAGGGGTAATATGTAGATTTTGGCTTATATCTCTGAAACCCAAGCATTTAGAGCAAATCTGACAAGTTAAAACTGTTTATAATGTTTAAATCAATCTGCCCAGAAATTTTCAGACAAATCGGACAACCTGTTGTTCGGCTGCTACCCGAATAAGAAGTTTTAAGGACATTTTGCAGATTTTGGTTATTATCTTGATTATTATTATAGATAGAGATAAACTGTAAACAGCAATTATGTTAAGAAAAGTGAGATATACAAATAAGTCAAATTACCAACATTGTCAATTGACCCCTTCAATAGTTATTACCCTTTATAGTTAAGTTTAAACAGTTTTAATAATTTTTTGCAAATTTTAACAAAATATTTTCTACTGTAATTACTGGGCCAAGTTCATTATAGATAGAGATAATTGTAGCAACAAGACCGTTCAGTAAAATAAGATCTACAAACACATCACCATCACCAAAACACAATTTTGTTATGAACTTATATGTGTCCATTGTTTAATATGCACATAGACCTAGGTGAGCGACACAGGCTCTTGAGAGCCTCTAGTTTTATTAGTTAATTTTACTACTTTATAAAGCATAATGTATTCTCTTGAAAGCTTTGCTGCAGAGCCATTGTACTTTATTTTGATTTTTATACCTCCTTCAATATTTCAACTTCTACCATTAACTATGCTTATTTAGAGGGCTTATTAATCATACACTTCTATCCTACACTACTGGAATCAGTTAAAACGTAAGGACACAATATAATGTTGAAAATTATCAATTTGTCCAACATTACCAATGATTATTATGTGACATTTGAAACAAACAATCAGCTGGAGATTGCTTAAAAATGTGCATACATTTCTTGTATTTGAGTATTTAAATTTCCAAGGAAAATCTAATTAAGCTTTATAAATAGGACTGAAAGAAGAAATGGTACTTTATTTTAATTAGCAATGGTTACGTTTGATGTGTTTTGTCGTTTTGATTTTGCCATGTGATTATGGACTTTCCCATTGGATTATCCTCTGAGTTCAGTGTTTTTGTGATTTTACTTTTTTTTACACATGTTTTTATAATGTTGTAATCTACATTTTAGCGGAATGTAATTCAAAAAATAAATACAGAAAATATTCTATTCAGTATGATGATAAAGTTTCACTTCAATCTGTTCTTGTACTATGAATAAAGGCAACAGTAGAATACCCTCATACTTATCTTGCCAAGGCATTTATGGGGCATCCGGGGTGACCAAGTTTCATTTTATGTATATTTTTGCACTTCGTACAGTCGTCAAAGTCTAAAACCCGCAAAACTAATATAAATAAACTGGGACAAGGTCAACTAGGATGCCCCACACATGCCTTGGCAAAATACGCCTCTAAGGCAATAACGAGGAACCAGTTAGGACATAATACATATCCAAACCGACACTCCCAAATGCCTTGACTGTGTACTTTAATTTATCAAACACCATTTCGTTCAGGATTATAGTTGGCCTTTTGATAACATTTCACATCTCCCCCCTTTTTAGATCACCTGGCCCAATTAGCCAAGTGAGCTTTTCTCATCACTTGGAATCTCTTGTCTGTCGTCATCTGTTAACTTTAACAATGAAGTGAAACTTCTAGGCAAAAATGAAACAAATTTGGAATTTGGCCACACTCATAATTTGAGTATCTACTTTAAAATATGTGTCCCGTGGCTAAAAATGGAACACAGGTAAAAATGCAAGTTGTGTCTATAACTTTATAAATCATTATGAATAGAAAAAACCTTTTCAGAATGTTGAGCTCTACCAATTGTCCATTTACGTCAAAATTGTTAGACAACTTCTTAATGGTACGTTTCATCTCGGTCTCTAGTTCTACAACTAATTTTTCAGTGCTTTTAACTAGTTCGTTAACATATACCAAATAACTTTAACTTTTGTTACAAAATATATGAAAATAAAGGAATTATCTTTTTTTTGGAGTGTTCAAATTTTTCTGCTCTTTAGTTTGTTTGTTATCTCTTTTACCCTTTCCCCATTTCCTTTCTCAATTTTATTAAGAGGTTCTTAAATACATGCGTTTGTTGATCCTAATGATTCTATTAACAATTTTGACTTTTCACCAACTCTTTACACAACACTTCCACACAATATTATCAAACATTAGTTTTTATATTAAATTAAATGGTCATTTGTTAAATCTAAACACACATATGTTTGCTGATACTCATGTTAAGCCTTCTACTCTAATCAGAAATTTGAATAAGTACTATGCTAGGTATACTTACTGGAGGTGTGATGAGATGATTGAGGCTGTTAATTTTCTCCTTGATAATATTTATGTACATTTCGGCATTTCTACCCAAAAGTAATTTTGTTTTTATAAATTAAATGTAAACGGTTATAACTGTCTTGTCCTTGATTCAGTTTAACTCAGAAATCTCAACACTAAAATTTACAACAGGGACGATTTTTCAGTCCCTATTGTTAATATTCCATTTTTGGATGATGCTGATATACTCCTTTGGCACCAATTTACGGTGTTTATATATCAAAACTCGTTCCTTATGTCCATGTCTGTTGTTACGTTATGTAGTTTAATGAACATAATCTATGTATATTATAACTGGTAAAGTATTAAAAAAAAGAATCACGAAAATACTGAACACCGAGGAAAATTCAAACGGACAGTTCCTTATTAAAAGTCAAAATCAAAAGCCCAGGGAGTTCGTTATCACAAATTATTTAAAATCATTACTAAATTCTTCCAAAGATATGAAAATTTGTAAGTTTGTTATTTTGAAGTTAGGTTGTTACTGTAGAAAACCAATTTCTAACGGCATAGTACATTATACGGAGATGTTGAAATCATTCAATCGCGTAGTGGAATTAACTATTTTTGGATTCTCATAAATTCTACCTATAACTTTTGGACTAGTTTAAATCTCGGTCTATTTCTGCAATTTGTTCTTACATACTTTTGATTTTTTAACTCTGTATGCTTACATTGCCTATGTAAATTTTAAAACTGTTTGTATGCACATTGAACGAAAAATTTATGTGACGTATACACATTTTATGACGTCAGACACTCAAGTCAATCCATGTGTTCGTAGATAGATGTTTTTGTGTTCTGTTAAATTGTCCCTTTCAAAATTGTTATGCGATGATGACTGATGTACCCATATTTTGACTTTTTTTTTATTAATTGTGACTGTTTATTTAACGGAATTTGATGAGACTGTTATTAAAAAGAGAGGGTTAGCGCTATAGAACCAGGTTTAATCCACCATTTTCTACATTTGAAAATGCCTGTACCAAGTTAGGAATATAACAGTTCTTGTCTATTCGTTTTTGATGCGTTTTGTTATTTGATTTTGCCATGTGAATATGGACTTTCCGTATTGATTTTCCTCTGAGTTCAGTATTTTTGTGATTTTACTTTTTACCTTGCCCAGAAATTTAAAAACTTTCGTGGTAAGCTTATCGATCCTTAAATAAACTTCTTCAAATATGTTACTTATTTGATACAGTAATTAGTTCTTTAAAGATTGTTTTTATTAGTAAAAAATGGTCATGTTTTTTCTGTAACTGATCATGAGGTATTTACACTTAGTCCATAGGATGTTGGATATGTAATAGTTAATAAAATTTAGTCTAAGATGCATGATCTAATTATTAGTTGTTTTGGCTATGAACTAGCAGTCAGTTACTGCGAGTACTCTCAGATCTGTATTTTGTGTCTTTGTGTCGCTGAGATTAACCAGTACTTGGCCACGGCTACTCCTTTTTTGTTAGACTTATTTCTTAATGTATTGATCTGATAATTTTTATCTGATTTTTATAGATGGTTCATATGTTGTAACGTTACACCACTGTTCTATGTTACGGGTAGGGTTGCTATCCCGCTAACATGTTTAACCCCGCCACATTCTGAATGTACATTGTATGTGCCTGTCTCAAGTCAGAGCTTGTAATTCAGTTTTTTTCATAGGCTAATGTGTTACATATTTGTTTTTTTTTGTTCTTTTGTTTGAACATAAATTAGGCCGTTAGATTTTTTGTTTGATCTGTTTTACATTTGTCATTTTGGAGCCTTTTAAAGTTGAATCAATACGAATAAATTTATTCTCTTTTGAAGAGTTATCTCATTTGCAATCATACCACATCTTCTGGTTTTATGTTTTTACTGTCCTTCTTTATTGAAGCGATTGTCAAGCCCCTTCAATAAGAATATTTTTACCCTGTTTTTTGTTTTGAGTTAACACTGAGGATGCCTTACATATTTATTTTCCATGAGGTACGAAATGTTTTTTTCTATGGTCGGGTTGTTGTCTCTTTGACACATTCCCCAATTCCATCCTCCATTTAGTATAAATCTATCATGAGGAACGAAATGATATTACATATAAACCTTCCATGAAGGACGAAATGGCATACATGTTATTATTCCACAAGGTACGAAATGGTGAGGGTACGAAAACGATTTTGCAAGTGTACGCCATGGAGGGGGGGGGGAACTAAACTGCAAATAATCAGCAATACAAGATCGACAAGACAGATTTCTGTTTTTTAATTCTATTCTTGTCTACAATGTTGGAGAGTGTCATTTGTTGAATATGAACATAGACCAAGATCCCTTTATAGCTTGCTGTTCGGTGTGAGTCAATCCTCCGTTTAAAGGTCATTCTTTCACTGATAATGATTACCTTTTTACAAATTGTAACTTGAATGAAGAGTTGTCTCATTGGCACTAATACCACATCTTCTTATATCTATCGATTCAAATGCATAAAAATGAAATGAATTGTTAAATTTGAGGTTAAACAGTTTTTGTTCTGCCTCCCGTTGGTTCAACACATTTTTGCTACTTTTTTTCGAAGTACTAATAAATCCCAAACATGGATGGTTAAGAAGTAATTAAAATGTGCCACTAAAGAAATAGTTAAATGATGTTTTACAACTCCTGTACCATAAAAAAAACCAAGAAGGCATTCTTAAAAGGAGACGACCAAATACAAATATAATATGCCCAGGAATGCAATTAAACAATACATGACTACTTCACAAGAGATTTAGGTTATTGTAATCGTACCTTAGATAACATGATATTTTCGTATGTATTTAGGGTAGTATTATCTCGTCGATATCTTTAAAAACATTCTTTAATGCACATAAAAATCAGTTGTACACATTCAATTCTGGTAGCTATTTTGAGATTATTTTATTTCCGGTTATGAATAAACGAATTATTAAGAAACTAGGGTTGGAACTCCCTTCTTTATGCAAGATGGATGTGGGTATTATTTCTAGATTCTTTCAGTTCATACACCTCTTCAAATGATTCAGTTCTTATAAATCATCGGCCTTTATATGTATGGCTCTGAACGTTTTCGATAAAGGATAGTTAATCCAGAAAGTGCTCGCAGACTATCAAACCCTTGAGATGCAATGAACCCCCCCCCCCCTAAAAAAAAAAGGAAAAGCACTGCCCTTTATAAATGATTCTTTTAATATATTGCAAAGCTTTATAATGTAAATATTTCCATAAGGCTGGATGGTTGAACCAAAATGTACGGCACATACTGTGGAAAGTTTGTTAAATGAAAGAACTTGTTTGTATTTTACTTGGGGAAAGGAGTTGAATTGACTCAATTTGTATAACGAATACCGTGGAAATTAATTTGATTTTAATCAATATTGATTTACGCATACTATGTAATTTTTGTAAAGGGGCATCAAATAGTACGACCCATATTGTAGATGAAATTCATTGTATATTGGATTTAGTTGAACGAAAATGTATGACATATACTGTTGCCGAACTTAAGTGTCTATCAAGTAAAATGTAAAAACAACATTCAGTGATTGACATTCGTTATCTACAAAATCATTTGTGGAGATACATGTCTTTAACAAACTGGAAGCCGCCAAGATGAACGCGTTCCAGACCAACCAGTAACTTGAATAAAGTAGGTTTTTCTTCAGTTGAATTTTTCCATTTTCTTAAGATGTCTTCAGTTTGATCGTACATCTTTCGGTGATCTGTTTTTGTCTGCTCTATAGAGCTTATAGCTATTCCTAGTTCTACACCCAGTTGTAAAGCGCAGTTACCAAGTTTTTGAGGTAGATTTTTTAGGACATCATCATTTGGAACTTCGTCTGGTCCGACATTTGGAAATTCTGTAAAGGAATATAAATATTATTAAAAATATGTCGACAAAATTTATCTATCACTTTAAGTTTCCAGTTCTTACACTATTTCATTTAATGATTTAAACCACAAAAAATAAGGCACGTTTGTTGTTCATCATTTTAAATGTTACCGTTTAAGAAAATGAACATGTGGTTGAGTGTGGAAATTTCAAATGTGTTTGTCTCAAGGTACTTGTAATCAAAAGGAAACAATTTTAATGCAAACTGAAGGTTTGCACCACTGCAGATATGTTGTTTTTGAATTTGATTGTGTTCATCGACCACTTTCCAGAGGAACTGTACCTGTTTGTATGAAACATTAATATATTTAGGTTTACATATGATAAATAGATAACTGTGTTTTGAATAAATTTACATTGTGATAAGTTGTGTTCACACTTCAGACAAGTTAATGTCGATTTTTGTCGTTTTCACTTTAGCCGTTCTAGAGATATTGTACCAGAATGTTAAAAAAAACCGTGTTTGGTTTCAAAATGAGACATCGATTATTGATATAACTTGATATTCTAAAGGAGTGTTTTGTTCCACTATAGACCGGGGATATTGGTTTTTTTCCATCTTTCCCGTTCTTAGAAATGGTACCTGATGTTAGATAAATGAAAATATTGTTTTGAGACAATAAAAAGAAAGACTCTTTAAACTAATTTGAAACATTAATAGGTTGTATAGTTTATTGACTTTGAAACGTTTGCTTAGTTTTCATGTATTACTAGTTAATCTAGTTCAGCTTTGAATAATATATCGTGCCAAACCTATTATTAATTGGTGCGTTACTTATACCATGTTTACGTATGTAATCTTAAAACAGTAGGAAGCCGCTGCCTGGACCAATACCTAATAACGACTTTTGGTTTTACCTAAAGGTAATCAATAATAAACTGAGGAGTAAACAAAAAGGTATCCGATACAGTATATAACACAAACCAACAACAGACAACTTTAAATTCTAAAGGGTAATTTGTACCCCTTAACAAAACCTTGACTTTTCAGTTTCAGTGGAGGCCAAATAGTCTTAGTATAATAGAAGTTTATCTTCTATGATTCTGAGTTTGCAAGTTCGATACCGTTATTGAATGCGCTTTCGCTTACAATCATTAAATGTTATTCCATAGCAATCGGTTGTTTCGGAATCCTCTACCAAGAACAACTGGCTATCACGCTATAGTAAAGAGTGATACAAGTAGTGATAGCTTGAATAAGTCGCTATGGGTCAGGGTATCTATGAAAACTTAGATCATCTTTCTAGTTGTAATAATAACATAGTCGTTGATGTCTGTAAATATCAGTGTATCAAACTTATTCAGCACAAAGGATATATGGTGCATATACTTATTATTAATTGGTGCATTACTTTCATATATGTAATCTTTAATTCTAATATGACGTGCTTCTTTCGCTTTGTAAACAACACCGTGATAAAATTCTCGATATATCTATACTTAGCGCAGACTCCAAGATGTACACAAATGGCTGTTTAAATATGCCTCCCACGTAAATCCACATGTATCGTAACCTATGTGTAAACGGTTGTGGATTTCGCTGTGTTAACAATTACAATTGAATAAAACCCTACAGAACATTTATTCTGATTCTGACGCATAACAAAAAGAATTTACACATTAGAGAACGGAAAAATGGACAAAAACAAAATAAATTAAAATTCCGCGAAATTCCAGTAATGATTTTGGCGCATTAACGTCATTTCAAAACATGACGTCATACGTATGAAAACGTCAAAGCTGAAGGTTTTTCTATTGCGTTTACCTTCTTAACTCGGATACAATTGCATTGAAATAAATTATTGAGGTAGGTGTTGCTTGTTTTCTGTTCTATTGCATTATTCGCACATTTACTGATTTCAACAAGTCAACATGGCGGCTTCTTGGTTACAACATGTCAACAGTGAATTTGACGGTACCTTACGATAAAAAATGTAAATTTGAAATTGCAAATGTTGGGTTTACTGAGAAGTAACAAAAGGAAGCACATTTTTTTTTCTAGCGGTTAGTTAAGAAATCATTCATGCAGGTTTATTAAATTGTTTTACATTTATCGAACAGTGGGTAAAATAGAACAGCCACACACAAAGGTATACCCATCATCGCTTCAGTTTTTTAATGATCGTATTTGTCCTATTAGAATCGAAATAATTCATGGAAGCCATAGATTTGTTGGAAATTTACACATGGCCTGGGCCGTGATATTCGTTAATTTCATCCCTCGCTAACGCTCAGGATAAAATTCGAATATCACGGCCCAGGCCATGTGTAAATTTCCAACAAATCTATGGCTTCCATGAATTATTTCTTAAATGGCAGGAAGCAGCTGCTTGAACCAATAAAGAATCACGACTTTGGGTGTACCTTTACGTAATCATTGAAAAACCGAGGATTGAACAAAAAGGTATCCGATAAAGTAAATAACCCAAACCAACATAACGTTTTAAAATTTTAACATACGGTATTTAACAACAGACAACTTGAAATTCTAAAGGTTAGAACAAAATCATGTTGACAATGTACAATATAAAGGACAAACGATAATTGTTTTTTTTCAATTTGCTAAAGGACAAAGACATTGATGTATTGAAAGGCTATTACTATAAGGGTTAATGCAACAGTCTTGATATGAAATTGGGGTTTGAAGGCCGTACGGTGACCTATAGTTGTTAATGTCTGTGTCATTTTGGTCTCTTGTGGACAATTGTCTCATTGGCAATCATACCACATCTCTTTTTTTATATTTGACTAGGTTTTGTTAATCTAAACACGGCAATTCTTGTAATGTCCATCCCATAACTTCACTGTAAGAACTAAACATATAGGAATTTGTAATACGATTAAGTACATTTTTCAATAGTTTTGTTGCTTACACCTAAATCGGTAAGAGGAACTATTTCTTTTTATCTATTTGGTATTAGTTTACCTTTGTTTCTGTTAGTGGCACACTTATTCATTGAGTGTCAAAACATTATGATCGTTTTAAACCTCCTCAATATAAAACTTTGAAATTTTCTTGGTAATGTGTCATTTGTCCAAGTATAGTATCGGACTCGGACTTCTCTTGAACTGAGTTTTAATGTACGTATTGTTATGCGTTTACTTTTCCACATTGGCTAGAGGTATAGGGGGAGGGTTGAGATCTCACAAACATGTTTAACCCCGCCGCATTTTTGCGTCTGTCCCAAGTCAGGAGCCTCTGGCCTTTGTTAGTCTTGTATCATTTTAATTTTAGTTTCTTGTGTACAATTTGGAAATTAGTATGGCGTACATTTTCACTGTACTAGTATATATTTTTTAGGGGCCAGCTGAAGGACGCCTCCGGGTGCGGGAATTTATCGCTACATTGAAGACCTGTTAGTGACCTTCTGCTGTTGTTTTTATCTATAGGCGGGTTGTTGTCTCATTGACACATTCGCCATTTCCATTCTCAATTTTATATATACTTAAATGATTATGTTTCGTGTAATTGAGGACCAAAAAACTATATTTTTCTCTTTGTGCATTAAATTCCCCCTGCTGTGAGTGCATAGGCAACTATAGTAGAAACTGATGTACAAATCTCAGAAAAAGATTAGGGATACAAATTGAGGCAAAACACAAAAATCACAATGTAGTAAGGTAATAACATTAATTCCATACGAAGTAAGGCCGGTATTTGGTTATGGTTAGTATCAACACATATATCTGCAAATCATTTGAAACCTTATAATAAATGATACATATATATAAGGATGTTGCATATTCAACTGAATGCTTTTGTATTCTTACCAGAAAAATCTGTGTATTCTCTGAATACCTGAAATTGAAATTGAGACACAAGTATTTTTAAAAAAATAAATAAACACAAGGGCAAAACTAAATATGGTTTATATCAAAAATCTCCTTGTAAGCAATTCATTTTTTGAATTTTACACAAGAAGACTATTTCTTAATACTGTGTACTATTTAAAAATTCAGTGGTACACGAAACCATAATAGACCGAAGCCTCAAATTCAAATAACCTTATATAATTCTAAAATGAATTTATAGGAACAAATGTGTACTAGAAAAATATACTAAATAAAGATTATTGACTATCTTTTTGTCTTTTTTTTTTATCAATTATATAAAAATTTCCAAAAAATTCAGTTAATTAAAAAAATGTGTATCTTATGATTCGATGACGCCTGCTTCCAAACTGTGGCCTCTACATTGCAATGTAGCAAAATTGCGACAGCGCCTGTATATGAAGTATATATCTTACAGTTGATGCTATGTCAGAGCGAAACAAACGCCATATATTGATTTTACTTAGAAAACCAATTATTGAAACCCAACGGGGGGAGGGGGAATTCCTTTATAAAGGTGTATACAGATGTGCCGAAGGAAAAGGTCCCTTTTTGACACATCAAATATATCAAGTGATTTGTCACTTGATTTACTATTTTCATCCTTCGATTAGTATAAATGTTGTTTTTTATCGTTTAAAATCAAGTCAAGATGTAAAAAAAATCAATATGTTATAACTGAGGAATATATGAATGGGTTATGATTCCGCTATGAAATATTTTTATGGGTCAGGATTTCACAAGACTACAATATATGAATGGGATGTGTTTTTGAAATTCCAGCTGTACATCTGTGCCTTAAATTCCATGTTGAGACCCCCGTGTGAAAAACAAAGTTCACAAATTTAAATAGATTGTATAAAGTACAAACCTTGCAAAGAACATGCGTATCAGCACCAATTGCTTTCAGTCCTGCGTGCAAATTATTCAATGATTTTGTTTTTGTTTTTCCTTTAATCTTTGTATTCATCCAGGTATATAACACCATGGTATTTAGCGTCAGAGCATCATGGCCGTACGCGTGATTTACATTTTTCCAATGTATTTCTTGTAACCCCAGTTGATGGACCAGCTTTTTACAACTATCAATATCAAGCTGGCTTGCAAGTCTTACAAGATGTTTGTCGCTTGGCAACATTTCCAGGGCATCAACGTGAAGACCTGAAGCATATGAAGATTAAACACAGAGTTATATAATCATAAAGACATTGTAGAAATAAAGTTTCCATTAAAAACATATGTTAGTCGGCCTTTGTTGAATGACTTCACAAACATATTTTTGAATTGATTTACATTGATCATGTTGATTGATAGACATAAAGAACTATCTCAAAATGAAATGCCGATAAAACAAAACAAATTGGTATGACACTTTGGTCAACTATCCTTCAGGGTTCAAATGAGTTAATATATGAATTGTTACGTCATCGTCTTGACTCCATTAATCAACAAATTCTAGACCGTTTAGTAAGCTAGAATGTGAAGCAATTTAAGAGAAAAAACAAAAGGCCGTACTCATATAAAATAAATTAGCAAAACCTGAATATGACAGACATTAACCAGCAAAAACAACTGAGTAACAGGCTCTTGACTTGGACCGGCATATTACAATTTTTGGGTAAGTTGAACATGTGTGTGATCGCTAAACCATCCGCTAACCTGTAACAGTGTCGTTACAGCAAAAAATAAAAAAAAACCTGTACAAGTTTACAATTGACTTAAATCAAATGACCAGTACGAAGCACAGAAATATCTACCATCAAACAAAAATCACAAAGCACAATCATGTTCAATCAAACCTTAATTTACCTGTACACTCTGGTGGACATTCTTCCTGTGTCTGAAAAACAAAGAGAAACGCAGTGTAGTTTATATCCATAAATATATGCCATTTTTGGAACGATTTGACGTAGGCTTTTCCATGTGATCTAAAGGTTACACAGTTTCCATGTGGATTTATTTTCGCTGTCAATAAGTACTAGAACATTAAATATCAAAGAGTTTTTGCTCCTGGCAATTTAAGATTTTTCTAATTATCCGTAAACCTTTTAAAAATGCAGTATTACTACCGCTGTATCACAGGTGATGAATCAAAACTTCACCTTTGGTAGACAAAAAATATATTGTTGCATGCAGGGTTGTTGTCGTAAAATTTGTGAAATCATTTACCGCATGCATATCTCTTTTATCGGCTTTTGTCGTTAGAACATATCATTATATTTCAAAATATGTTACAATCGACTGATAAGCATCATTTATATAATACACATCTGATTCAGGAGAGGTGCTATCGTTAAATATATTTTAACATTTTACACTTCTGCTCATGAAGATACATTGATTTTCAAAATAAACTGCCAATGGCGCTTACCATGAAACTAGCAATGTTATGTGATCTGTTTATGTTATTCCGTTTTTGTTTATGATACTTATGATGTGCTGAGTAATTAAATTATAGATAAAGCCAGAAGATGCAGAACACACATGAAAACCTCTGTTAATATTTTGCATGACAAACATGAACATAAACAGGTCATTGAACATTCTGAAAAACTTCATAACGGAAAAAATGTTTAAAACAATCTAACATGGATGATACATATTCTGCAAAAAAAAGTTTTCAAACACAATCACTTGTTGATTTTACATACCTTGTCAAAAATCCAAAGCAGCGGATATTTAGTTAAATGTTGATTTTTACTGCAACTCCAGCTAGAAGTTCGTTTCGCCTCGGAAACAGAAAACACACAGGGGGATCTGTCACAAACTTCCCCGACTTCAATTTGAAAGAGGTTTGATATATCTTTATTTTTATAGCTCTTTCCAATACTTGTTAAATAGAATTTAAGAACATCGTTTAATGTGAATGTCAAGCATTCTTGAATGCTGGCTGCAATATCTGGAGAGATGGTAAACTTAGATGGTATGTGTGTAAGGTAGACGATGATTCTCGTGTCCTCTATAATTATTCTGAACTCGGTTTTACTGTCAACATATAACACGGCTGAGGAGTGATATAAAAGTGAACATTTGTTCTCCTCTTTAATAGGCCAAATACTACTTACAGCACCAATAAGTTTAAAGGCCAATGAAGACGGTATGGTTCTATTCTGTAATCGATAGACCAAAGAAATGGTTTTGTTTTCAAATGATTTGTCATCCAAAAATGACATCGGCATTTTGTTTTTAGCAGTGCACGGAACCAAGAAACAATCGTCTGTGACTGTCTTGCCTAAGTACCGCTTTGGAAGTACCAAAATATCCAGATGTACGAGGACTTGAATAACATACTCTTTGAACTCATCACTTGATAAGTACTGGTTGACTTGTTTTTGTTGCCATAGTTTTAGGAGATCACGTTTTCTTATAATTCCAGTATCCGTCATTTTTCTTAGAATATTTTTCAGGGTTTCAGCTTCGGGCCAAAACATTTCATCAGTGACAAATGACTTCAGGATATTCACCAATGCAGGAGGATAGAGAATAATGAAACTGTTTAGTTCTGGTTGATTAAAATACATTAGTTTACCCAATGCGTGTTGTGTTAAGAGAAAATTGTCCAGTTGTTTGTCAGAGAGTGCTAGCTCTCCATTCATGGTGTTTGCCTCAGCTAAGTGTGTTTTTAGTATAACATTTATGTTATCTTTTTTCATATTATCAATCAGAAGCTCGAGAGGAACCCAAATCATAGGCCGTCGTTGTCCCCAGGATGGCTGGTTCACAGCAATACTGACAAGTTGGTTTTTTAAATTCTTAATTTCAAGATCATCTTTGTCTGTACCATTTATGAAGTAAACTGGATCGAACACGATGTGTTTCTTCATTTCATGGGTACCAAACATTTCAGTGACTTGTTTAGAGAATTCTTTTTTCATCTTCTCCTGCTTATTCTGGAAGGTAAATGATATCAATGTAAAAAGATAACTGCTAATGTTATAATTATGTTAATGTGCATTTTATATGCCTTTTAGTGCTATTTTGTAAAATATCTGTTTGTTTATTAGTGATTAAGATTACAACACAATATTGACATTTTTGCCTATTATGTATGTTTGTTTTATTCAGACATTGTTGTCAATTGTTGGAATTTGATGCGACTGTAATACAAGTGAGAGGTTTAGCTAAGTAGAAAACCAACTTTAATCCACTATTTTCTTAGAAAGAAAATGCCTGTACCAAGTCAGGAATATGACAGTTGTTATCTATTCGTTTTAGTGTGTTTTGGCTTTTAATTTTGTCATTGACTTATCGTTTGAATTTTTTCATCGGAGTTCAGTATTTTATTGATTTCTATTTCAACTCAAGTATGTTAGGTTTAATTTTAGGTGGAGGTCCGTATGAACAACAATTATCAAATACCAATGATGAATGTATCAACAAACTTAGTTGACAGCATATTATAGATTAACAGCAGAAAATAGCACAGCATCCAAATATTGGTCTTTCCACAACGCTGCTATTATTAGGGTTTACACATTTCACAAAAACAATAATATCATCAGTAAATAGGCTTCATCAGTTGTATATAACAAAAAGGGAAATGATGGACCACATCTTCGATCGCAATTCATAGAATCTGAAAACAGGAAAAAGGTGACTACTGGATCCAAAATGTACCCAAACATGACTCCTTACCAATGAAAAACTTCATTTGATGTCGAAGTCATTCTGTTCAGTTGTAGTTCAAAATAATTGAAAAATACGACAAATAATTAAAGATCGTTGAACATACTAGTATAGAAAAATTTAAGGTCTAGCGGACCCATACAGTATGCACACATTACAACTAATCAAATTGCAGCTGTTTACCAAATAGGAAATCTTTTCAGAAGTACCTTTGAAAGTGTTACAGAAATATGTATTCAACGATAAGACGGATGACCGTACGGACAAGGTCAGTTTAGTTTTGTCCCAATCATTTTTTAATAACATAAAAGGATGTATTCATCAAATCTTGCTTGTTACAAATTTCAACAAGAGTCCAAGCTTCTCTTGATTTACCCTGTTACACTCCACTGATTATCCAGGGAAATAAACAGCTGATATAACTTATTAAATCCTCAAAAATAATATAAAGAAGGTATCATTGTCCTATACAGATAATTCTTTTTAATTGACACTAACATTGGACATCTTGACTTATATGTATCTACTGTTTTATTAAATTCATTTTATAAAAAACTAAAGACATCAACAGTTTTTGTTCTCTTCTCGGATACATAATATGAATTATAAATAGAAAAACTTAATACTGTAAATATATAATTCATAAAGTAATATTTACTGTTTGTGATTTAATATCCAAATACAAGATGTTTTAATTTAATTTGTCCCAATCTTACCGTAGACTGAATGTGTTGCTGTTTAAAACACTGGAACGCCATTTAATGTACTAAATATAAATGGGATCATCAGCATTTACAAATCTAGTTTTACTTTTTAAATAAAAAATAATTATACCAGTGTATCTAATAACCGATTCTACACTGAGTTAAGATTCAGGTTTTAGAAACAAAACCTAAAGGTATTTATCTGTATGTTGTTTTATTTTTTCAACAATAGTATTTGCGATATCAACTAGTTGATACTACATGTAAATAATTCGATGCTTACCTCAGAAATAAGGTCGCTGTGCGTTGCAGCGAACACGACCATAGGCATAGGATCATCAACATCACTCTCATCAACACAATAAGTGAGTATTGAATTGACCCAATGCTTTACAATAGCTAGAAGAAAAATAAGAATATACAATTCATATCCTGTCTACATATGCTTTCTTTCTTCAAACAAAAAATATCATCTTTAAATAAATCAATAAATCCTTAATATTAAGACAATTAAGTCAGGAATAAGACAGTTCTTGTCAATTAGTTTGATGTGCTTCCATTTTCGATTTAGCCATTTTATCAAGGACTTTACGTTTTGAATTTTCCTCGGAGTTCATTATTTTTGTGATTTAACTTTTTAAAAACAGATTGTACGATTTACAAAAATACAAGTTAAACTATCGTTTCAATAATGTTGTCATTGCTTGTGTCGCTGAAACTTTATGCTAACTATATTGGTGGGTTTCATTTATAATGGAAGCCTTTAACTTGACCTTAATGTGTACATTAATGTGTATATTAATGTGTCATTTTGCCTCGAATATATAGAGTTTTAGTTCAAGACATCATCAAAATGATACTTTTTAAAGCTGTATTCTTAATACACAAACCTGGACCTACAATAAAACTTGCATGAGACAACTTTCCACAGGAGACCAAATGACACAGTAAGTAACAACTATAGGTCACCGTACGGAATTCGACAATGGGCAAAGCCCATACCGCATAGTCAGCTATAAAGGCCCCGTAATGACAAATATGTATTGTGTCCAATGAGTGTACATTTGGGTAGAAACGAAATGTATATTTGTTTATAGTCATATATTTTGAAATAATAAACATACTTTCATTAGAAATATCTCCAGTAGGATATTCCGTCAGAGGTTCATGAAAATCCCTACTACCATCAAACATCACGACAAATGTCCCTCCTTGCTGAACAAATAGCTGATGAGTCATATCATACGATCGTTGACCACCAAAGTCGACTAAATCAGAAGGAGCAATCTTGATTTTGTATTTACCACTCTTAATTTCTTTTAAAATGTCTTCCCGTACAGCGTAGGCTTCAATTTTGTTTATCTTAGGCAGACTAACTGATGCAGCTTTTTCATCGTCGGATGTCAATGTACTTTTAACCGGTAAATCTTTAGATTCCTCGACAAAAACATCGGATGAATGAGAAACTGTGGCACTGTAACCTTTGTCTTTCTTTATCGTCTGTTGATTTGACTTAGAAAAGTCAGTTCCAGTAGATGATGGCGCAATGTGCTTGTCCTGGTTGGTATTAACACTTTGACGTATGACTGTCTCACGATTTGGCTTACCGATTACCACCTTTGTCAACACATTCGGATCTTTTTTTCCGCCTACAACAAAGACTTTTTTTTATTATTTTATGAACAAACGTTGATACAGATTCAGAATATTTATTTGTGAAAATAAAATGTAGAAATAGCAAAGAAAAACAATATTTACACACGATGAACGATATAGATAATTGATCACTGATGTACGAAACACTTTTCTCTTATGCTTGTGCTATTTTCACATTTCCTTAGCAGTGGGAGAAAAAAAAAATTCCATCACTAGTGAGGTATCTTTTCGCAGCAAATGATTGTTCTTAATCTAATTTGGAATTTTACTCTTGATTTCTTCTGAATTTCCTATTGTGACGCCATAAAAAAAAAGGTGACCACGTCTGATGACGCCACAATTAAAGGACTTTCTGAAAATATTTGAAAGAGAAGGATACAAATCATTCACGAAACAGATTCCATCACTATTACTGGTGTATTACGATATTTTTCCACTCTCTACAGTAAAATTTATAATTTTCTTTAAAAAGCTCGACAAGCCTCGCGCTTAAAATATTATAAATTTTACGGTCTCGAGTGAAAAAATAACCTATCACACTTGTTGCACTTATTGAATCTATGTATATAGCTGTTTTTAGTATAAACATTTCAAATTGTGTTTAAAAGTGTCTGTAATACGAATTTATACAATGATTGTAAAAATATCAAAAATAATCAAATGCTAGCATAGAAGTAAAAGATGCAACTATTTTATAGAAAAAAACCAAAGCAACAATATTGCCATACATGACGGTAATTGACATGCATTTTATGGCTTACAATATACATACAACAATTATAACTTGGTCTAAAATCTTCCTTTTTAACCCTTAAAAGTATATTGACTTACACACGCTTCGTTCGAAGACTGTTTAGTGTTTATTAATTGAAATTCAATAAACAGAAACATCACTTAACGAAAATAAAAGGATATTTTCACCCAAAGTCGAAAATGCAAATGTTTGTATCTTGAGGGAATATTTGACAATCACCAAAATACTGTTGTTGCCAGCACGCAACTATGTTTACGTACTATGATAAAAATAGATCGAATAGGTCTCTTTAGTTTGTTTATTATGTTAATTAGTTTCATAAAAAAAAAACACGTAACAACAGCATTTTGTTGTTCCAGCACTTGGACAACCAAACGCATATGCTTGACAAAAAATAACCTCCATTGCAAAAATGTTCACTTAATGAAAAAAAAAATGATAAAAACGTTTATAAAGGAGTATTATAAAGATGCATTCATAAGTCAGAAAGCAGCAGTTTTGAAACAAAGAAATGTGTTTATTTAAATTTTCTCGGAAAACCGGCGAAACCGTTCCATCACAAAGATCAAATCAGATGCGCACCAATTTTAGTGAAATAGAGTGAGTCAATGGATATTTTACGTCTTTGCTATCAAGAGTGCAGTTTTATGTTAATTACGAAGTCCATTCGTCTATGCGATTTTATATCACAAAAATACTGATTTCCGAGGACAATTATAAACCGAAAGTCCCTAATTAATGCTTGGACTTTGCCATTGTCAGGTGTGGAGTTTCTATTTCGTATCCGGAATTCATTCATATATCGTTTGTTTATACGATTGTTCATATGTGCAACTCCTTCTAAACAATTACTGATAAATATATTTGGTGTTTTAACGATCTCCTGGTTGGTTAAAAGTATTACTTCTATTTTCAATGTTGTCAATTTTTATGGCGACACTCCCACTCTGACGTAGTGTATTTGTACGCCAACATCAACATGTGTGTACGTTGCTATTGTTACTATAAATAATATAATAAGTTTTTTGCGCCTTATTTTTGATAGAAATTTATTGATGATGAATGGCAATAATTTATTTTGAATTTAATGAACCATAAAATAAATTTTTGACTCTTCGCATTTTACATAATACCCTTCGCAATTTATTCAATGTAAAGGTCAATAATTAATTCTATGGTTCAATTAATTCAAAAATAAATAATAGCCATTCATTAAGTATACAAATATGCTATTCATATTAAACAGATTTAATCTTTATCATTTTTTAGACTACATTACCTCCCGCTAAAGGAACCATCTCATGAGTTTCCAAGTTAATACCGTTACGTCCAAAGTGTATGACTAATCCATCTGTTGATTTCCACGTAAGTGGTATTGTACTACCAATAAGAACACTTGCTAGGGTTGACTTTCCACATGCACAACTTCCACAAAGGAAAACTCTATTTTCAAACGATTTATATGTTCCAGTAGATAGCAGTTTGTTAAAATCCTCAGAACTACCAGCAAAAGGTAGTAAATACTCAGGATTTTCTAAAATGAATGTGAGATTCATTATAAGTGTTAATGTTGTGTATATTAAAAATATCAAAATTCTTCTTAAAATCGAGTAGAGATTTAATTGTGAATTACTCAAATATTTATATTTACAAAAATTACTGGAATTTGCGATGATTGAAAAAAATGCAACATCAATTCTTATTGTTTACAAAAGATAAACTAAGTTGTTTTTTTTATGTAGGAAATGATATCGAAGTAACGGGAAGTAAACAAAGATTTACTAAAACAGCAAATTGAGAATTATCACTTATTTTTTATGTATAATATAAAAAAGAAGATATGGTATGATTGCCAATGTCACGACTCTCTACAAGAGACCACAATGACACATAAATTACCAACTATAGGTCACCGTAATAATGCATAGTTGAATTTTCGTAAAATAAGGTATTTGCACACAAAGAGCGTTGCAATTAGGACTTCTGCCTTTTGAAATATAGAGGTATATACAAATAGTCTACGCCTTTGCCTCCGCTGCCGGCTAATTATCCTTATATCACGTATTTCTCAACTTGTCGCAGACGAAATAGAAATATGTTCTCAAGGAGTTTTACAAAACAAAGGTTCCCAGCACACAACTAGGTGTTGAAAAATGTGTTTTTTTTTGCCAACCATAACAAGTCTTATTTGATAAACGTTAACGTAATTTACCATAACATTTCACATAAATGGTTATTGCTATCTCTCTTTGGCTATTAAGCTTGTATATTGAACACAACTGGTATTTTTTGAGATACGTAAAATATATTTGTTTTCTTTTCACCAATTATTTTAAATCTATTTTAAATTAGCGTATTCCTTAAAAGAGGGAGTTTTTACTTAAATTTAAACAAACAAAAAGGTATATGTCTAAATTCCCCTCTTGTTGTGGTATTTCTAATTTTGAATACCATCGCGAGACTCTACTTTTACACACATATGTAACATAAAGACAGAGTATAAGCACATGTATAATTCTCTCGGTACTATAGGGAAAATACTTATCATCAAAGGTATGCATAAGCATGTCTATTCATTACATATAAAACAAGAGGCTCCCAAGAGCCTGAATCGCTCACCTTAATTTTTTTGGTTAAATCTCTCATCAATGATTATTTTGGCTTTTCAATTTATTTAAATGTTCTTTGAATCGTCCTATTTTCTTCAAAAGCAAAAAAAAAAAAATTTTCTCCTATGTTCTATTTTAGCCATAGGAGCTATGTTTCTGACATACAAGGAAATGAAATATAAAATTTATACTAGATACTCTGAAACTCATTTAGCCTAAGTTTGGCTGAAATTGATACAGCAGTTTCAAAGGAGAAGATTTTTTTAAAGTAAGTCAACATGATGAACAAATTGTGAAAAAAGTCTTTAAAGGGCAACAACTCCTTAAGGGGTCAATTGACAATTTTGGTCAAATTGACTTATTTGTTGATCTTACTTTGCATTTTTGATATTAACAGTTTATCTGTATCTATAATAATATTCAAGATAATAACCAAAAACTGCAAAATTTCTTTAAAATCATCAATTCAGGGGCATTATACCTGAAAAACCAGTTACCCAATTCGGCTGAAAATTTCAGGACAGGTAGACCTTGACCTAATAAATACTTTAACTTCTTGTCTTATTTGCTCTAAATGCTGGAGTTTTTGAGATATAAGCCAAAAACTGCATTTTACCCTGTGTTCTATTTTTAGCCATGACGGCCATGTTTTTTGACGAAATAAAAAATAAAGCACAAACTTTATTTTATACACCCTACTGATCATTCAGTTGAAGTTTGGTTGAATTTGGTTTAGTAGTTTAAGAGGAGAAGATTTTTTAAAGTTAGCAAATATGATGAACAAATTGTGAAAAATTGTCATTAAAGGACAATAACCCCTTAAGGGGTCAATTGACAATTTTGGTAATATTAACTTATTTGTAGATCTTACTTTGCTGATCATTTTTGCTGTTTACAGTTTATCTTTATCTATAATAATATTCAAGATAATGACCAAAAACTGCAAAATTTCCTTAAAATTACCAATTAAGTGGCAGCAACCCAACAATGGTTTGTTTGATTCATCTGAAAATTTAAGGGCTGATAGATCTTGACCTAATGAACATTTTTACCCCTGTCAGATTTGCTCTAAATGCTTTCGTTTTTGAGATATAAGCCAAAAACTGCATTTGACCCCTATGTTCTATTTTAAGTAACGGCGGCCATGTTTTTTGACGGATCAAAAATCGAAGCACACACTTTGTGCAGGATAATCTAAGGAACAATCATGCTAAGTTTCATTCAAATTCATTCAGTAGTTTCAGAGGAGAAGATGTTTGAAAAATGGTTAACGACGACAGACGACGACGACGACTGACGCCAAGTGATGAGAAAAGCTCACATGGCCTTTTAGGCCAGGTGAGCTAAAAATGAAGATGTGGTATGTCTGCAAATGAGACAACTCTCCTCAGCTTATTAGTGAACAAAAAAGAAAAAGATTTCCTTTACCTGTATGTACATAGAGTTTCAATCAAAATATATTCGGTGTAATTTACCAGATATATCATCTTACCGAGGATTTTTTCCGAAAAATACCAGATTTGGGACCAAATGTCCCCGCCTAATGGCATGATCTATTTCTGTACAATATACAGTTAACAATGTTTTCAATTTTCACAGAAAAAAGAGTTTTTCTTCCAACCTATTCGTCAACATAGTGTGCCGCTTTCAAAGAGCTTATGGGAATATGAGTTTTTTGGAACGATTACTACTGAAAGAATAAAGTTGATGAGTGTGGAATAGCACATTATCATATTTTCAAGTTGTAAAATTTTTCTTATATTAAGACTTACTAAAATACCCCAATTATTTGACTATCAGTTCGTTCGGGGTAATTATTTGTTTGCCATAAAGGGTATTTGCCATTAGGTAATATTTGTAGGATTACCAAACATGATTTGTTGTCGGACTCAATGAACTTTAAAATGTTAAAATGAATGATTTCTGTCATATGTGTGTCATTGAAAATAATTTATCACGAATAAACAATTGAATAAGTAGTTATCAAAGGTACCAGGATTATAATTTAGTACGCCAGACGCGCGTTTCGTCTACATAATAAATCGTTTACATAAGAAAATTCATTGCTGCAAGTGAAAATAGAGCATCTCGCGGTGTGATAAATATGACGTATAGAATATCCCTTGCATGATGCGAATTTAAGAGTATCAACAATGGTGTTACGAACGGATGGATCAAAGAATAGGCAGACGGGTTGGAAGTGTTCCTATTTCTCTTCAAAGAAATGTATGGGAAAGGCAATTACATTGAAAAAGACAGCAGTCGCGGGAGGAAAAAAAGTCGAAAACGAAGGTGATGTGAAAGTTATCAAAGGCGAACAAGGGTATCAAATGCCGTAGATTGTAAACCCCGAATCACGTCACGTCGATTCTAAGATAATTACACACGCCCCTTTACCCATCTTCGCTAGCCGATGGTTACGATCCACTCCCGTTATCTTCACCCTTGGCAGATTAGGCCAACATATTTGATAACAATATTGAGTCATCTATCGGAAATTAAAGTCACGCCCATTCAGAATACATTATTCCTGGCCAATGGTAGCACTTGAACTCTTCAATTTAGAGGTAAAACACGGAAGCGTCTAGATTCTACACACTTGGTAAAGCCGGAAATGAAGATATACGTCAACAAACATGCATTTGTCAAGGAACTTACACAGGAACTTTTTATTTTGATTAAAAACATTCAAGTTGTCATTAAATGTAGTCGTATGTTTAGCGATGTAAAGATTGTTTGCACAAGAAACCCGTGGCAATCGTTTACAAACACTTTCTACATTTACTCGTGATCATGTTATAGGCGCTTTTTGGTTGAAAGCAGCAAACTTCGACTGCAACCAATAAAAATTCTTACCTTGTGTCACCGAAATTTTATCTCAATCCGCCAAGGGGGAAGAGAACAGGAGTGGATCGTAAACCTTGGCTAGCGAAGATACCCTTTACCATGATCATAGTATTAACTATAGAAATTACATATAACTCTTTTTATTTCGCTAAATTATACAAATAAATGTTCCTCAATTTGACTTTAGACTTTTCTTTCTGTATCAGATGACTCATATTTTGGCTGTAACTTTTTTGTTCATAATCCTTTCCGCAAAACAACATTTTGCATTATGATTTTTCTCTCCAAATGGCGGCATCCTTTTAAACTTTGACATTAAATATTTTATTACTGAATTACTTCATCAGTCCTCATTCACCAATACGTCCTACAGTGTTGTTTTTCCATTGGTGTTTCATGTAATAAAACTGAAGTATTTTTCTTTTGTTTAAAAATATAAATATTTATATACCAAAGCCGTCTAAAGACCGACCATGTAGACATATTTAGGTTTAGGATAGCTAAAATCTCCTTCGTCAGTTCAATAGAACGCCGACCATACCTACTTATATTAAATAGTAAAGTTGCTAAGTTCCCTCTGTCTCTTGAAGGTGGATACAAGCCAACAGAAAAAAATGTGGACTTTCAAGTGCCAAAACCTAACATAAGGTCTTTTTTATATATATATTTATGTGTTATTTTGTAATTCCTGTTCTTACTTCAATTCCGTTTACTTTTAAGAATATCAGTGTATTTATTAAGAAAGTAGCCTTTTGATGTTAAGAGGATGAGATGCTGGGACTAATTTCGATTAAGCTTTTTGTTTTCTTGCTTGCCTACATGATGCTATTTTTGGGGTGGGGGTGGGGAGTTAACTATCATTTTATCTTGAGGCCTTTTTTATTCTGTCCTTTGATTTTGAAAATGCTGAAACTATAAAAATTGTTTTTGAAAATTATCTAATAATAAACTTGTGTAAAGTACGTAAGTGTGAAGCTTGAACACAACGGGTGCCACATCTGGAGCAGGATCTGCTTACCCTTCCGGAGCACCTGAGATCACCCCTATTTTTTGTGTGGTTCGTGTTGTTTATTCTTTAGTTTTATATGTTGTGTCATGTGTACTATTGTTTGTCTGTTTGTATTTTTCATTTTCAGCCATAGCGTTGTCAATTTATTTTTGATTTATGAGTTTGACTTGTCCCTTTGATATCTTTCGTCCCTCTTTTTGTTGAAATATTAAAACGTTATTATTCTATCAAATCTCTTTCATGAATAATTGATAAATAATGCCAGTCATTTCAAAAAAGGAAGTTCACATATATAAACTCATCATAGATACCAGGATTAAGTTTTGGATTTATGCCAGACGTGCGTTTCGTCTACAAAAGACTCATCAGTGACGGACGAACCCAAAAACGTTTAAAAGGCCGAAAAAAGTACGAAGTTAAAGAGCATTGAGGACCAAAATTCCAAAAAGATTTGCCAAATACTGCAGAGGTAATCGATTCTTGAGATAGAAAAGCCTTAGTAATAAAAAAATAAAAAGTTTTGTAAATAGTTAATTTATAAATATGACCATATCAATGATAATTCATGTCAGCACAAAAGTACAAAAGTGCTGACTACTGGGCTGGTGATACCCTCGGGGAATTAATATGTTTGTTAAACTTAATTTTTCCAATACTGAAAGGTAAATAATTTCAAAAACAAAAAGATATTTCTACAATTTTGGAATTTTGTTTTTGAATAGAATTAGTTTTTACCGCAATTTAGACACTGATAATAAATTTTATAAAATACGTAAAGTTCAATAAGCCAGAAAGCAGAGTTTCAACAAGATTTAATTTGTAGTATGAATAAGTATTTCAAGTTAAAGATTCTACTCTGGAAAACAATCTGGTATTATAAGATCATAAATTAGGAGGATTTCATTCAATTTGAAACAAATCAATTGCTTCTATATATATTTTTCTAAATTTGCAAATTATATTACCAGTATACTAAATGCACACACAATTATAATAATAACAAAAGGGACTGAATAAATTTCGAATTCTGATTTCAAAATAGTTCACAATTAATAAAGCAAATCTAAGCCACTTACCTGCCATATTCTGTTCTTGTACTTGTGTTTGTATATTAGTTCCTTCACCTTTCTCAAGTGGTGGTTTTCCAACATTGTCAGCTTTATTTATATCATAACCTTTATCTATCAGTAGGTTTACTACATCTATTTTGCCATTTTCAGAGGCCCATGAAAATGGCGTGTTTCCGTTCTTGTCGGCAGTGTTAATGTCAGCACCTCTCTCAATAAGACGAGATACTATCGGTAGATGTCCTCGATAACAAGCATTCATTAGAGGATTTGTTCCGTTATTGTTAGGTTTATTTATATCACAACCTTTATCTATGAGTAAGTTTACTATATCAATGTTACCATTGAAACAGGACAATGACAATGCCGTGTCTCCATTCTTGTCGGTAATGTTAATGTCAGCCCCTCTCTCAATAAGACGTGCTACTATCGGTACATATTCAGTAAGACAAGCATACATTAAAGGTGTCTTTCCTTCAATGTTAGGTTTATGTATATCACAACCTTTATCTATCAGTAAGTTTACTCTATCAATGTTACCATTGAAACAGGACAATGACAATGCCGTGTCTCCATTCTTGTCGGTAATGTTAATGTCAGCCCCTCTCTCAATAAGACGTGCTACTATCGGTAGATATTCAGTAAGACAAGCATACATTAAAGGTGTCTTTCCTTCAATGTTAGGTTTATGTATATCACAACCTTTATCTATCAGTAGGTTTACTATATCAATGTTACCATTGAAACAGGACAATGACAATGCCGTGTCTCCATTCTTGTCGGTAATGTTAATGTCAGCCCCTCTCTCAATAAGACGTGCTACTATCGGTAGATATTCAGTAAGACAAGCATACATTAAAGGTGTCTTTCCTTCAATGTTAGGTTTATGTATATCACAACCTTTATCTATCAGTAAGTTTACTATATCACTGTTACCATTGAAACAGGACAATGACAATGCCGTGTCTCCATTCTTGTCGGTAATGTTAATGTCAGCCCCTCTCTCAATAAGACGTGCTACTATCGGTAGATATCCATTAAGACAAGCATACATTAAAGGTGTCTTTCCTTCAATGTTAGGTTTATGTATATCACAACCTTTATCTATCAGTAAGTTTACTCTATCAATGTTACCATTGAAACAGGACAATGACAATGCCGTGTCTCCATCATTGTCGGTAATGTTAATGTCAGCCCCTCTCTCAATAAGACGTGCTACTATCGGTACATATTCATTAAGACAAGCATACATTAAAGGTGTTTTTCCTTCAATGTCAGGTTTATTTATATCACAACCTTTATCTATCAGTAAGTTTACTATATCAATGTGACCATATTTGCAGAACAATGACAATGGCGTGTCTCCATCCTTGTCGGTAATGTTAATGTCAGCACCTTTCTCAATAAGACGTTCTACTATCGGTAGATATCCTACATAACAAGCTTTCATTAGAGGTGTAATTCCATTAATGTCAGGTTTATTTATATCACAACCTTTATCTATCAGTAAGTTTACTATATCAATGTTACCATTGAAACAGGACAATGACAATGCCGTGTCTCCATCATTGTCGGTAGTGTTAATGTCAGCCCCTCTCTCAATAAGACGTGCTACTATCGGTAGATGTCCTTGATAACAAACATTCATTAAAGGTGTCTTTCCTTCAATGTTAGGTTTATGTATATCACAACCTTTATCTATCAGTAAGTTTACTATATCAATGTTACCATTGAAACAGGACAATGACAATGCCGTGTCTCCATCATTGTCGGTAGTGTTAATGTCAGCCCCTCTCTCAATAAGACGTGCTACTATCGGTAGATGTCCTTGATAACAAGCATTCATGAAAGGTGTCTTTCCTTCAATGTTAGGTTTATGTATATCACAACCTTTATCTATCAGTAAGTTTACTATATCAATGTGACCATGCATACAGGACAATGACAATGGCGTGTCTCCATCACTGTCGGTAATGTTAATGTCAACCCCTCTCTTAATAAGACTGATAACTTTGGATAAATCTCCATTTTGACAAGCACCAATTAAACTGTTATTTTCAATAGTATTATATTCACGAATAACAGTTATATCAGATTCTGACAACGACGAGTTATCATTTGGTGTAGAACAAGCTTCACTTGACTGATTCTCAATATTTATGTTATGTGCATGACTGTGGTCTGATTCAATTATTTTCCCGTTATCATGTATCAAATCTCTATGGTCTTCGCTAATTCCTACAAAAAACATTTAAGATGATTAGTGTCATTTTTGTTAATACAATAGGCGTTCAGTATGTTTTACCTACCAAATAAATCTTTCATTATAATCATTTAGGATGATGCATTTTAAGTTGGCAATTTTTTTGTTACAAAAGTTACTACTCTGATAAATTCCGTACCTTAGATGGTTGGTTTCATGCGTTTAATGACAATTATTGATTTTGAAGGGCACATAAATCTCCGTGAAAAGACTACTTATGCAGCCATTGGTCGTGAACTATTGTTTAATAAAGGTATATTTGATAGTAAAGTAATAAAATAACATCGTTATACAAGAGTTTATTTTTTAAAAGAAAAAGTGTAAAAGCTTGTAATATCCTCACTTTGATATATAAAATAAGTGAAATAAATGTAATAAAAAAAAACTTTGCATAACGTTTTTGAAATAACCCAAATGTTTTTGCATGTAGGTGTATGATTATTAAAAAACAGCTCACAATCTTGCTTAATCACACCTTAATTGAACGTACTATACCCTTTGAATGTCTGTACTCCGTGTGAATTGTAGATTAAGACTTTGTGTTGGGTTCCCACCAGCCAAATGACCAAATATCCTTATTTTATATAGATAAACTCATCGTAGATACCAGGACTAAAATTTGTATATACGCCAGACGCACGTTTCGTCTACAAAAGACTCATCAGTGACGCTCGAATTCAAAAAAGTTAAAAAGTCCAAATCAAGTACGAAGTTGAAGAGCTTTGAGGACCAAAATTCCTAAAAGTGTTGACAAATACAGCTAAGGTAATGTATGCCTGAGGTAGAACCACCACGCTAATAAAAACAAAGGTAATAGGGTATGATATTCCTTTTTGATTTGTTTTGCCAGCAGAAAAAAGAGGATAAAAAAAATTGTTCTGAATATTACGGTAAAAAATCTTATTTTACAATCACGACTCGAGAAGACAATTATGTTTTAAAAATTAGAGCATAAACTTAGAATCCGCTTTTCAGAATTTTGATAAAACAGCTTAAGTGATAGTAAAGTTTTTGTTTTATTTAGATAAGAGAGTTGGTAATCGAGTTCTATTTTTTTTAATTACACTTTGCTTGCTGGTATTTCTAATTACTCGTCCAACAGCAGTGGGTTTAAGTACATCTTATGATAAATCTGTTGGGTGTTATACTAAACTTTTCAAGATATAAAATACAACTTAACTATAAACAGTGAAATGAGATACAATGCACTTGAACGTTTTGGCAAATAATTTGTTTTTTGACAGATATAAAAAAAGTAAGATAATCCATATTAAACAGAACATACGTTCAGTCTTTCTTTTCATCAATCCAGACAATCCACGGTGTGCTATACGAAATGGAAAACCTTACAACATGCACAAGACATGTATCAAAGATTTGCTCTGTAATTCTTATTTGTTTTTTGTTCTTATATGAGTTTCGGTTGTAATTAAAAAGTATAGGTACCGATATTCCCTTATCCACCCAGAACCTTAAACTGACAATGCAAGTCTAGATAGTATTGAGAATGGAAATGGGGAATGTGTCAAAGAGACAACAACCCGACTAAAGAGCAAAAAACAGCCGAAGTCCGCCAATTGGTCTTCAATGCTGCGAGAAACTCTAGCACAAATATGAATGCCTTGCCTTATAACAGAAAATAAAAACTATGAATATATGTTATCATACTCACTTTCATATATCACGTACATCACCACCAATATGACTAAAATTAAAGAAATACATTGTGTTAATGCGAAATATAATAAATGGCTTCCGTAGGAGTAGCATGAAATGGCTGAAATGAATGTGATTTCCATTTAAGAAGCCTATCCTGCAAGTCCTGGTTTTTGTCCGAGTCAAAACCAATGCCCGTAAAAAAAACCATTTTACTGCAGACTTTTAATTTTAAAGTCGATGCTTGTCCTTTATTACGGATTGTCTTTAGGTGTCATACCACCAATTAAAAGTCCCTTTCTGTTCAACCAAATTTTGCAATTTTCACAGCTTTCTAAATATTTTACCTTAAGTTTAACTTCATAGAAACTAGGTATATCCTGAATTGTACAGGTGTCACCTTTCTGCATGCCAATTTTCAACATACATTCAAAATCATATAAGAAAGAAGAGAGCTCCTGAAAGGAGGTACCACTAAAAATAACCCCTGGTTTTCTGGAAATCTTAAATTAGTATACCATGGAGCGCATTAATCTTCAATTTTAAATGCAAACTCCTAGACAGGTAAAATTTGGCTCAAAATGGTCTTAATATATTTCTCTTTCAACAAAAGTTGCATTTCTGCAAATTTGTCGGTTAGTTTAGGTGAATAATGACATCAAATGCACTATTTTTTGTTCGAGTAGGCCTACTTTCATTACAAAATTTGAGGGAGTAATTGGTGGTATGACACCTAAAGAGACAAAAAAAATGATGGCTATGCTATCTGCCAAGTACATAGTATGACGCATTGATATAAGGGGTAAAAATCAAATAATTTCATTAAATCTGCATGAAAAAATGTGTTTTGAGGGTAGCAAATAACCTATGTTATAATGTTTAACACCACAGAAACAACTCTCTGTGCATTTGTGACAATTTAGGACATTTTTTAATATTAAAGCATATTGTCAGGGTGAGAAAAGCTAAAAATAGCACAAACTCAAGTTTTAGGCTCTAAATTTGCAATATGTGACATTTTGCCCCCAAAAAGATTGAAATGTGGCTACTATTACTTCAAATGATCAGATAAGGCCAAAACAATCAATTGTTTTCTGAATTTGATGTTTCATCGCATTTCGCTTAAAGAGACAAAAAAATTGATTATAAATCTTTTGTTTTGCTTTATTCTTAATCCTTAGTCAATTTGAAGTTAAAAACAGCCTTTCTGAGCAAAATGCGACTTATATTAAAAATTTCACAGCTCAATTTAAACTGACTGTTATGTATGACTTTGATAGAAAATACTTAAAAATTTCATTTTGGGCTACAGGAACATAAAGTTTCAATATCAAGATCAGTTTTTGCTAATTTTTACTTGCTTGTTCTACTACTTAAAAGACTTTCAACAATTCTTGCAATGCATTTAGTAAAAAATCCAAGGTATTGAAGTGTCAAGGAATATTGACCCCCCCTTTTTTCATCTTGTGTCAGTAAAGTACTAAAAATTGATCAAAAGTGCAGTCATGGTCATTTAACTGTTTTTAATTACATCAGTTAATAAAATTTAAGATATAAAAATTCCATTTGAAATAATAAATGGTATTTTTGTGAGTTTCTGCAGTGTTTACATTAGGCTATGCTATCTGCCAAGTACATAGTATGACGCAATGATATAAGGGGTAAAAATCAAATAATTTCATTAAATCTGCATGACAAAATTTGTTTGAGGGTAGCAAATAACCTATGTTATAATGTTTAACACCACAGAAACAACTCTCTGTGCATTTGTAACAATTTAGGACATTTTTTAATATTTAAGCATATTGTCAGGGTGAGAAAAGCTAAAAATAGCACAAACTCAAGTTTTAGGCTCTAAATTTGCAATATGTGACATTTTGCCCCCAAAACGATTAAATGTGGCTACTATTACTTCAAATGATCAGATAAGGCCAAAAAAATCAATTGTTTTCTGAATTTGATGTTTCATCGCATTTCGCTTAAAGAGACACAAAAATTGATTAGAAATCTTTTGTTTTGCTTTATTCTTAATCCTTAGTCAATTTGAAGTTAAAAACAGCCTTTCTGAGCAAAATGCGACTTATATTAAAAATTTCACAGCTCAATTTAAACTGACTGTAATGTATGACTTTGATAGAAAATACTTAAAAATTTCATTTTGGGCTACAGGAACATAAAGTTTCAATATCAAGATCAGTTTTTGCTGATTTTTACTTGCTTGTTCTACTACTTAAAAGACTTTCAACAATTCTTGCAATGCATTTAGTAAAAAATCCAAGGTATTGAAGTGTCAAGGAATATTGACCCCCCCCCTTTTTTTTCATCTTGTGTTAATAAAGTACTAAAAATTGATCAAAAGTGCAGTCATGGTCATTTAACTGTTTTTAATTACATCAGTTAATAAAATTTAAGATATAAAAATTCCATTTGGAATAATAAATGGTATTTTTGTGAGTTTCTGCAGTGTTTACATTAGGCTATGCTATCTGCCAAGTACATAGTATGACGCAATGATATAAGGGGTAAAAATCAAATAATTTCATTAAATCTGCATGACAAAATTTGTTTGGGGGTAGCAAATAACCTATGTTATAATGTTTAACACTACAGAAACAACGCTCTGTGCATTTGTAACAATTTAGGACATTTTTTAATATTTAAGCATATTGTCAGGATGAGAAAAGCTAAAAATAGCACAAACTCAAGATGTAGGCTTTAAATTTGCAATATGTGACATTTTGCCCAAAAACGATTGAAATTTGGCTACTTTTACTTCAAATGATCAGATAAGGCCAAAAAAATCAATTGTTTTCTGAATTTGATGTTTCATCGCATTTCGCTTAAAGGTGTCATACCACCAATTAAAAGTCCCTATCTGTTCAACCAAATTTTGCAATTTTCACAGCTTTCTAAATATTTTACCTTAAGTTTAACTTTTTGTTCGAGTAGGCCTACTTTCATTACAAAATTTGAGGGAGTAATTGGTGGTATGACACCTAAATCAATAAAAGAAACCAAATGAAATTGATATAAATACATTGAAAACATGACAAACCGGAAAAACTATGGTTAAAAACATACACAAGACAAACATATAAAAACTTATGGAATGCAAAAGAAGAAAGTCAATTTGAATTTTATCACATTGTAACAAATTATATAATGACCATAAGTTATATACATATCTTATAGCATGTTACATACTAAAAATCTCAATAGGACATCATTAATGTTAAATAAAGTTTGATGTATAAAAGTAAGGAGATGTGATATTATTGCCAATGAGACATTTATTTACCAAAGTTCAAATGCAGTGGATGTAAGCAATTATATGCAACCGTACGGCATTAACAACGAAAAACCCACAACAATACCGTAAAGTCAGCTATAAAACGCCCTAAAAATGGTACAATTCAATTGAGAAAATTAACAGCCTATCTTGTATCAAAACAGTTAACGAAAAAAACAAATTTAACAGAGACGAACAAACGACAACCACTAAACTATAGGCTCTTGACTTTGTGAGATCACCCCTAGTTTTTGGTGGAGTTCGTGTTGTTTATTCTTTAGTTTTCTATGTTGTGTCATGTGTTCTATTGTTTGTCTGTTTGTCTTTTTCATTTTTAACAATGGCGTTGTCAGTTTATTTTAGATTTATGAGTTTGACTGTCCCTTTGGTATCTTTCGTCCCTCTTTTTTGGACTGGTCCATACAGAATGAGGCGGGGTTAATCATGTATGTGAACGCACAATCCTGCATATAAAATGATTTCAAAAGGGGATGCATATGAGATCGATACAAAGCAGAAAATCATCAAACAAAACACTGACCGGACGTGGTAGGGTATCTTAACAACAAGAAAAAAACCCATAATGTACAGATCTGAGAGTACTCGTAGTTATTGACAGCTATTTCAAAGCAACAATAAATACAAAAAATCATGAATTCAAGATAAAAATTATTTTATATTTCCACTGCCAAATATTTCTCGCTGTCGATAATGAATACAAAATATTACGTAGACTTTAACTTTAAAACAAGCAGCGAGAGCGACTAAATATCCTCTCTCAAATAATAATTTATATGTAGGACTCAAATCTATGTCGCGTTCCAAATCTATGGCAGATTCCTAATCTATGGCAAATGTGACGTTACAAATCCCTAACAACTCAAATCTATGCCAGATTTTTGTTTACTCCAAATCTATGGCAGATCTTTGGGAAAGAGTACCGTATAACGTCACAATTGAATATAACGCCACATTACATCTTCGCCACCGCTAACGATGGTGGAACCAAAAGATTTGAAAACCATTCAAGATGAAGATATTTCTCTGAGAACAATTTGCGAGTTAATTAAAGGAAGATGTGACCTATTATCCCGAAGATGGACCAAATGTATTGTATACTGGCCGAATCCCGCGATGAATTATGGCGCCGCTTTTTCTATCTATTATGTTTCTATTTTGATACAAGTCTGAAAATATTGATCACTTGCAATAGATATTAACAAATAACATTTAGTGTTTCTCGTTTCTAGTTTTTCATATAGATTAGACCGTTGGTTGTCCAGTTTAAATGGTTTTACACTTGACACATTTCAGCTTGCTGTTTGGTGTGGAGCCAACTTGAAGGCTCCGTGTTGACGGCCTTGCTTTGAAGTATAGTCGTTAACTTTTTATACATTGTGACTTTGGTGGAGAGTTGTCTAATTGAAACTCATACTAAATCTTCTCATTTATAAGTAATATTGTTTTTCTTCTAAAATGCTTGCCGTCTTATAGCTGATTTAGTTGAGATACAGTTTCATTCTTTAAGAAAAAAGTCTTTTCCATACAAAATGTATATAGCAGTTACTAAACCCGAACTGGAAAAAAAATCTGGATATCTTTAGCAGATTATTATTCTATTTGTGTGGATAATGAAAAACACCGGAAAGGGGTAAATATTTGCAAGTGTTGTTTTCTATAGAATTTTGTTTAGTCAGCAGATGTCGCATTCATCGGAAATTTGATGGAAAGTGTACATTAATTGATTGAAAAAATATATAAAATTAAATAAATATCCCTAAAAAAACAATGTTTATGTATATTATGAATGAAAGTGATCCTCTATCATGATTATTTCGTTTTGGTTTGTAGTTTTTGTGTTAATTTTAAGAAGAAAACAAAACCTCAGCGATAGACTAAGTTATGATAGTGTCGATTCTCAAAAATGAAACAATGATTTATGTTGCATTTCTGTAAATATTGACAATGCAATTTCCCATAGGAACTCCTTTTACGGCTAAAACTGTACCACTTTTACTATGAAGTTTAAAAAAAAATCTTATCCTAGAATTCAAAGTTCATATGCACCACACTTGTTTTTAAAGGTCAAAATATAGGGCTGTGCGGCATATTTTCAACGTTTATACATGTTATATGCACTGAACTTCTCAGAGTTTAAACTGACACTTATTTTCTTAACTACCCCTACCTCGAAGGTTGCCACAGATTTCAATGTAAACAATTGGCACATGTTTATTTCCTGGTAATATTCCTAAGTTATGTCTCTGTGAGATGGAACATAGAGAGCATAACTGGGAACCAGTATGTAAAAAAAAAAAAATTTCTATGAATATTCAAGATCTCCCATAAAGAGGCGTGTTTTAAGAAACAGCTGTATTTTACAAAGTGCAACCTTAAACATGTATAATCATCTGACACCTAAAGCTAGCGAACAATAAATCAGCGAACAATAAGATGCATCAAACTAGCGAACAGTAAGCCGGCGAACAATAAGAAAACGCGCCAACATAATCATGCCTAAAGTCCTAAGATTTGTTTTTATAAAGGTACAAAGTTGAGGTAGGTTGACACTAATGACCCGTTTTTGTACTTCATGAAAAAGTCCCTACGGCAAGCTTTTGTCAACACTAGGTACAAATGATAGGCAAGTTGAACGGTCAAAGGTTTCCTGGACCCAAAGAACTAGGAGTGTAAAACACGGAACATTTGTAAGTAATGTCCAAAGTTTGGGCAGGGAGAACCTTCCATCTCCCAACTTCTATTCATACAAAAGTCCATACGGCAAATATTGTGTCTCCACTAGGAACAAATGATAGGTTATTGCTTACGGAAGGTTGCCTAAACCGAATGACACAGGTGGGTCAAGTCACGGAATACTTTTACGTAAAGTAAAAAGTTGGAATAATGTAACTTTAGCACCACCCAACTTTAATTCATACAAAAGTCCGTACGACAAAGCTTTTATACACACTAGGAACAAATGATAGGCAATTGACTATGGTAGCCTTGATCCAGAGACCCAGAATGGGGGAGTTACGAAACTGTTTTAATTGAGGTTAAAAATTGGGGTAGGTAAACACTTCCCCCTCCAAACTTTAATTCATAAAAAAGTCTCTATGGCAAAGCTGTTCTCTCGACTAGGAAAAAATGATAAGCAATTAACTGTGGTTGCGTTGTCCTAATGACACAATTTTGTAAAGTCACGGAACTTTTTTAATAAAGATCCAAAATTGAGGTAGGGGGAGATTACCACAACCCAATTTTAATTCATACAAAAGTCTCTACGACAAAGCTTTTGTCCCTACTAGGAACAAATGATAGGTAATTGTCTAATGATGCCTGAAGCCAAAGACCCAGTTGGGTAAAGTTGGGTAGAGACCCAGGTAGGTAAATGAAACTGTTTTAATTGAGGTCCAAAACTGTGGTAGGGTGACACTACCACCTCCCAATTCATACAAAAGTATATATGGCAAAGTTGTTTTCTCAACTAGGTAAAAATGATAGGCAATTCCAAAAGGTTCCCGTGACATAAAGACAAAAATGGATAAAGTGAAGGGAGTTTTTTTAATTGAGGTCCAAAATTGGAATAGATTGACCCTAACACCTCCCAACTCTAATTTATACAAAAGTCCCTACGACAAAGCTTTTGTCTCCACTAGGTAAAAATGATAGGCAATTGACTAGGGTTGCCTTGACCCAGAGACCCAGAAGGGTGAAGCTTCGAAACGGTTTTAATTTAGGTCAAACATTTTAATTCATACAGAAGTCTCTATGGCAAAGCTGTTGTCGCCACAAGGTAAAAATGATAGGCAATCGCATTAGAGTGTCTGGACCCAAGAACACAGGTGGGTAAAGGTTCAAAGTTCGGGTAGTGTGACCCTATAACCTCCAAACTTTAATTCATACAAAAGTCCCGACGGCAAAGCTTTGATAGGAAATTGCCTCAGCTTGCCTGGTCCCAAAGACTTTTTAATGAATTAATCCACTATTTCAGTATTCTTGCTATTTTATTTGTACCGGACCTGAAATGAATGACCACAGATTGTTCTTAAAAAACGTAGTTGTTATGGCATTACTATGTGTCCAGAGTGAATAGTTTTCCAACATGTCTAATCTCCATCTTAATGTATATTTCTTTCAGTACCTTTCTTTCCGTATAATTTGCACAATTTGAAAAAGGAAGCCAATGTTCACTCTTTACTTATTTCTACATCTATCTAGAAAGATTGTAAAAAATATTACAACTCACAAATGAAAAGAGTAATATTTGTATGTTAACTCTTCAAAATCACAAAAAATAAAAAAAAATAAAAATAAACGAAAGCCTATTTTTTCTATGTCTGTTGGTTAATATGTAAGTTTAGAAAAAGTGAACAGGCTCCGTGTTGAGGACTGTTTTTTTTTTACCTTCAATGGCTTTTACAAATTATGACTTGGGTGTAGAGTTGTCTCATTGGCGCTCATATCACTTTTTCTTTTAATTATTGATTAAGATAACATATGGGGAATGTATAGAAAAAAGTAAAATCACAAAAATACTGAACTCGGCACAGATGAATGTATAGTTTGATTTTTCACTTAAGCTTGAATATTGGGATACGTTTTAGTTTGGATCCCTCTAGATCGTTCTGTTTTAATGCTTATTTTCTTCAAGAAAACATTATATATTTGTTTTTTACTCTTTTTTTTCTTGTAATCGTTCAATTATGAATAATGTCCCGAGACCACACGTTTTTGACTTTGTCATTGACACATCAGTTGGCATGAATGTTTACACATATTCCAATTTCATGGTTAATTTCTGTATCATTTGGTCTCTTCCTTTTTTTTTTAAATAGTACACAATTAAGACTCAACATAAAAAAAAAAACAAAAAAAAACTAAAGACTCAGCAACACGAACCCCAACAATACCTGGGAGAGATTTCATGTGCTCCGGAAGGGTATACAGATCCTGCTTCTCATGTGGCACCCAATGTATTGCTCATGTTATTACGAGACCTGGTAAATAGTATAATGGTGAAAAGGGAATAGAATTGTAGTAACGACATTAGGAACATATCCGATATCATCTGTTAAACGGACACTTCGTAACGTAAACTAACCCGTAATGGCGACCGTAAATTTTACAAAGTAACGATTTCAACTTCATTATTTGGAACTCGTGGTTTCATAGCAAAAAGCAAAGTTAGAAGATATTGATATTTTATATTCTTTCTTCATAAAAAGTTCATGTATGAAGTCAGCCCCACAAGAATAAAGGAACAATTCGACAAGAAAAGGGCACAGTTGGTTCCCATTTGAATGAGGATTAGTTGTTGAAAAAATGTCATCCAAACGTAACAAATATGTTCTCAATCAAGAAATCTAGCAGCTTGATAATGTCAGTGTCAGAGAAATTTTTGTTTGATTCAGAAGGATTTTTTACAAAGTAGGATTTATTCCTCCCCAATAAAAGATACTTGTATTTACGTAGGCATTTCCTTTTATGAAACAAAGTAATACCGACTCCTTCAATTTGTCTTTTTGGATGGAATGGAGAATACGTGTAAAGAGTAAAAAAGTTAATACTATTGTAAGATTAGACAGTCTTTGATTGTATGTACTCTAAAAGATATTTTGATTTTTTTAACTACCCACATCTCATTCACGCAACACTTAGAAAAGGCAGTTTCACAATAACTTTGAAGCCCAGCTTTGATAACATTGAGATAAATAATTTAGAAAGAGGTTTCGTGGAGCAATTGAATGACCCTTTAAAATACCGTTGTTTGTAAATGAATTGTCAACACCTAATTCGTTTATCCAGCAGTTAATGTAATACGTTTTACACACAAAAACGATGTTGTTTAAGGCTTTATCTGCGGGGACAACAACGTTAATATATTAGTCATGAAGGTAGAACAAGTGTTTTGCAATATTTTGGTATTAAAATTGATGTAAATGATGTGGCAAGCTAGATTATATATGAATGGGGAACTAGGACATGTGCAATCAAGAGGTTTAGACTTGGGGTCGCCAATATTAGGATCCTGCAAAAAGTGTTTCTAATTAAAATGTTAAAAAAAGAAAGTATTTTCAATTGAACTAATTTATGATAAAGGATATTGGCCAAGTTGTCGGCATCGACACCTTTGTCAACAAATGAAAGTTTAACAAAGGAAGTTTTCTCCTTTTTTATCTTTTCCATTGCAAACTGGTCTGAAAAGGGAGTGACTTACAATATCCATAATGATAACTGTACCTTTGTATTGGTTTAAATACAGGTTTGTAACAGTGGTTTTAAAACATAAATTGAATAAAGACTGAAGTTTTGAAAGTGGTAATAAAGGAAGCCTCGTGCGAATAGGATGAGTACCAAACGGCAGTTTAAAGATTTATAAAATGCATCATCAGACTGCGTGCAATATTGAACCATCACCCTAATGTTACCAAAAATACCCAACTCCGAGAACAGTTATTACCGGAAAATTCATTATCAAATGCAAAATGAAAGATATTTAAATAATGAACAATAACTATGACATTTCCTGAGAGTTCAACCTTATAAAAGTTTCGGAAAGTTCTTACTTGGAACAGGTTTCACTAGTTTTACTCTGTAACATATTTTGACAGTTCTACCATAACACGGATACTGACAGACTTTCGAATATATTTGAATTATGTTATCTAGAACAGTTCTAGGGCAGAACTGTTCTAGAACATTTTAAAACAAATAATATACCACTGATGAGTCACATTTCGACAAAAACTTATGTCTTATAACTGATTTTAAGTGTTCTCTACCAGTCGTATTCTATGCATTACTGTAACTTATATATTGTTAACTTTATCAAATAAACATATGAAAAATATGAGAATACAATTTATAAGAAATGTGGTCGATTTATGTCACTCTACAAACTATCTTAACGTTTTTGTTACAGTACAGTATTGTATATTCTGTTAGATTTCGATGCGACACTACAAATAAATGCACACATGAAACGTGTATCGTTTTTTGTTCCATCAATACTAAATGATAAACATTTTAGAAACTAGTTTACCTGCAATAAGACCAATACACACTGCTAAAATTGTTCTTAAAGACTTTATCTGCGGTTGGAACTGTTCTGTACCTATAACAAACATACTATGAAGATTAGCTGTGGACGTAAACGTACGTTGTTTCGGATCCGTCATACAGACAGATTCACACGAAACCCGTTCGTATTATCTATGGCTATATTTCTTCAATTTAACGAATTTAAATGAGAAATTAGACAGCTAAGTATAACAACTATGTATAAACAACTAACAATATATATAAATTCTACTAATTATTTGCCTTCTTTTTTTTTCCTTTAAAAAAAAGATAGAGAGAAATGACTATAAATTTAGTTGTGTTTCCTCTTCCACAGTTTCTTTCCATACGACATTTTACGGTTGGATGTTTATCTTTTGATGTGAAAGTGTATAACCACTAAACGGGTTTGAACGTATCATCCTGATTTTCATATAACCATGGCCTTTGACATACTTTTGAATTATTTTCACATTTTCTGTTTTTCATTACATAACTGTTTAACTTATGAACATAAACGACACATTACCTGAAATCTCAACACATAAATCATAACGTATCATAAAAGATGACTTTTGACTATGGTTTTTGTTAATCACAAAGTATTTATTCAATGTTATATATTAATTTATTTCAGACTACCTCAAACTTAATATTAAAACTTGAACGCATCGCAAATAGCGATGTCTCAATTACATTGAAATTGTAGTAGTGTGTTAAAAACATAAATTCAATAATATTAAAATATTAAGATTTTAAATATTCTTGAAATGCCAAAACAGTTTAACAGTTACAATATCTTACCTTTTGGAAAAGTGTCCATATCAGATTCATTTGTTCGCCTGAAATTAAATACCTATTTACAGCAGCTTTCTCAATATCAACAAAGGTGTTGTAGAGATTCTACCACCACTAAGGTATTAAATAAAACCTGAAAACTTGAGAACTTGGCCACTTCCATGCATGCATGGACGAATGCTACTAGTGTTAACTTAGTCCATGCTTGCATGTACTTAGTCTGTTTAAAACATTGAATAATTTCAAATGTCTATGTAAATAAGTTTAGCTCATGCATGCATGTACTAAGTTAACGTTAGTTGCCTTTGTCCATGCATGCATGGACTAAGCTTAGTTCTTAAGATTTCATTATTACATAATATGAAAAGGTTTAGTCATACTATCAAGTATTTGCAATTTATTTCTTAAGGTAAGTGTCTTTAAATCATAATAAATAGGTTGAATATGTGAAAATCAACTAAAAGGGAAAAATGATAGTAACATCAACTTAAAAAATAAGATAACTAACATCATGAAATTAAGCAATAAGAAGTAATTCAGGTTTTCTAAACTTGATGTTGATTTCCAGTTTTATTTCTTGTTCACATTGATGGCATAGTATCATAGTATTTTCGCTTTCAGTTTTCATCGAAAAAAAGTGAGGCGTTTAAGTTGTCAAAAATGACTTAACAAATTATCGATTTTTATAATGTTCACTCACGTATGCATAACATGATTGCACTTAAAGCTTTTCTCTGTTGCATTCAAATACATACATTCGTAATCTGAAAAATATTATATAGAATTTAACTACTCAGTATCTCAATTACCTTTGCGATTCAATCCGTCTTCTTGTACACAAGTGTTCCTAAAAAGTTTAATATTCTGCCATTCGCAAAACGTGCATAAAGGGAGATCTGATCGATGTATTTGTCAATGAAATCCAATCTCTATTAAACAGGTAACCATACAATACACTTCACGGCAATATAATGTCTTCAGAAAGACATAAAGAATCGAATATAGTTTTCTTGTATATATAGATAAGACCATGGTGGTTTCCTGTATGAAATATTTTACTCAGTATGTTTTGCATCGTTGACAATGTAATGGAATTTGATACGACTGTCATACAAGTGAGAGGTTTAGCTAGCTATAAAACCAGGTTCAATCCACCATTTTCTACATTAGAAAATGCCTGTACCAAGTCAGGAATATGACAGTTGTTATCCATTCGTTTGATGTGTTTGGACTTTTGATTTTGCCTTTTGATTTTTGATTTTCCTTTTTGAATTTTCCTCGGAGTTCAGTATTTTTGTGTTTTTACTTTTTGGTGTGAGCGAGGGAACTGGGTTGAAGACCGTACTTTGAACTATAATGGTTTACTTTTACAAATTGTGACATAGATGGAGAGTTGTCTCTTTGGCACTTTGTAACATCTTCTTCAAACTATATAATGTGTAAATATCACCAAAGGAACTAGCAGCTATTTTCACAAAACAATTTAAGGTAAAAATTAATCTTAAGTTGTACTAAATTCAAAACATTTGCAGCTTAATATAAATTATTCCAAGAATGTATTTCGTCAACTCAAGACTAGTGGATAGAACTCTAGTAAAACTGGTTAAACCAATAGGAATAACGAGATTTGAGAACACCTTAGTCAGTACATTCAAAACGTACAGCCTGTTTTACACTGTATAGGTGCATGCTATCCTAAATTACAATGTGTTGATCAATAACGATATCTTTTAATTAAATGGCACATAGTGCAACACCTGAATATGATATGTCATATTCCTTTGAAGATGACTTCTGAGTATGATTTTCAGTCAATCTCAAAGTATTCCTACATTATACATTGTATGTAAACTGCCTTCGGTTCGTTTATTTTCACGAATTTCATGGTCGGTGTATGTTTAAGTTTTTATTGTATGCATGCTTTTTATGATCAGCTAGGAACTTTCCAATTTAATTTTTATAATGAATCGCCGTTCTAGATCGGTGCAATCCTATATAGTAGGATGGCGAACGCGCTATATACAAATATACACCCGCACCCACTAAAAACTCAACATGTACATGTAACCACAAAAGACAAATGAAGATCAAAAGATGATCCGTTGCAATATGTATGTGTGAAAAATAACCAAAGTAGCCAGCGAAACTTTTCACAAAAATTCTTACGATTAAAATGATCGTAAATAAAAGCAACAGTAGTATACCGCTGTAGAAATTCATAAATCGATTGAGAAAAGAGTACTGAATTGTTCATGACTTTTTTTCTGTGTTTTTATGAGTAAATTCAAAACGCCTTGCCTATTATATACAGTTTATGTGCCTGCCTTTTGCACAACGATATACAGTACTACTGTTGCCATTTCTGATCCTTAAATGCCGTGTTTCCGTACACACAATTGACGGTCGCGAAGAAGGAATAGAGAGATCTTTTTATATGATTCAGCGAAGCATCATTATAACAAGAGGCTGTCAGAGGGACATCAAACCCTGAACAGTTGAGCAATTATGGACACAACGTTTATGCTTAAAACAGTCCTCAATTTTGAATATTTGATACAGCATGGGTTTGTGACACAAAGTAAATGTGGTCAGAACTGGAAAATTTGAAATTGATCATTTACCTATTATTATCCAACATATAAGTACATTGCTAGAATTAGCGTATCAATGAACCAAAAGAATTAAATTTTTGATGAAATACTTCTTTGTTAAGCCATTTCTGTTCGATTGGAAATAACTCAAACTTTATTTCCATGAAACAATAATGTTAATCTAAAATTAAATAGGATTTAACTATTGACTCTTACATTAGATATGACCTCTATTTTGTCATCTGAAACAACATCTTATGATTTAATAATCATCAGTAACAACATTTGAAAATTTGAAAAGCTTTAGTTGATTTGTTCATGAAATAATGCAACAACATGACTGGAACCGCCATTTTTCAATCTTTCAAGAACAGGATAGTAAAAATCGTCATTATTGAACTTGTCCTCCATTTTGTCATCAGTAACAACATATTAAAATTTGAAAAGCTTAGGTTGAACGGTTCATGAGTAAATGAACGGAAACGACTTGAAACACCATTTTCCTATTAAAAAAAAGAATATAACGCCCGAACGGTAAAAGTCAAAAATTGTCATTATAGAACTTGGCCTCCATTTTTTGTCAGTAACACCATTTAAAAATTTTAAAAGCTTTGGTTAAACGGTTATTAGTAAATGCACGGACATCATTCGGCTGACATCCGCCCGCTCGCCCGCTCACCCGCCGTAGACTCCTAAATCAATAACCGATATTTTCTTCGAATATTCGGTTAAAAATAAACAGATATACATTACATATAGTTGTATAAATGAATACATATGCTAACATAGTAGACATTGCGCTGTTGACAATAGCAAGGCAGCATGAAGTTAATATTGTACATATAATATATGCATTGGTGTTCAAATTGTTCACATCGTACGTAGACATTGGAATCTTGAAAACAGCGACATCGTGTTTATATTGTATACCAAGTCTTAACCTTCGTTTTTATATCGTTTACATGTTAAACATCGTGATGATGATAACAGCGTGTCAACGTCATGTTTATATTATTAACCGAATCAATACATTTGAGTTGTTGACAAAATATTATATACACTGCAATATCATGTCAACGTCGTATTTTTTAGTAATATATTAAGTGAGTCTCATGTAGACGAAACGCACGTATGGTGTATTAAATCAGCCTTATACCTTTGATAACTATTAGCATGTCCTATTGTAATGATAATTTGTGAATTTCTTTATCCTAAATGTTTTTGCATTTTTTTGTACTGTCGTCCTGTCATATAATGTTGTCATTTTAATGTTATATTTAATAACATGGACATTAATGCGCGCGGTTTGGCTGGCCGCAAAACCAGATTCATCCCACCATTTTTTTTCTAAAAAAATGTCCTGTACCAAGGCAGTAAAATAGCAATTGTTATCGTCAAGATTGCTTCTGTGTGTGTTGCATTATCGTTGGTTTTTTGTTCACTTCAGTGTTTCTATTGTATCGTTATCGAAATGTACTATATTGTCTTCTTTATTTGCGTAATTCTCTGTCATTTATTTGTGCTGTATTCCGGTTATGTAATGGTTTCAGTTTAGTGTTATATTTAACATTTGCATAAAACGGCGAGGTTTGTGAATATACAATGGGTTTAAACTATGTCAAGGGGGAATGGGGATTATCTGTATATATATATTTGGTTAATTTCTATATCTTTCTGCATAATTACATCTTTGAATCAAAAATACGATTTTGAGTCTGATTATATCAAAAAATGGTGTTTTTATTTTTGCTTAACTTCAATTAGTTGGATAATAATCATATATTCAAGAACAAAAACGTAGTTAGACTTTTCTAACATTCGTCGTATGATGGGTAACAATGAGAGGCGGAGTTGTATTCTTCACATCCGTCTATTTAGATTTTATAAGATCATTATATATATTGCTAATGACTATTTGCTCCCTAATTAGTACCAATTAGAAATTGCATACAATTAAAAAGCAAAGGTGCCTAGAATACTTGTTTTTATTAAAGAAAAAGACCCACGCTACATATGGTGTGAATGGACATACTTAGCGAATGATGTTTGTGATAACTAAATCGTCAGTATTGCCAACAAAAGACAAACACTTAAATACTGACTTACCAGGTGATAACGTGGTATTTGTAGGGCACTGTTTAATGTAACATGAGCAATCCTCCACGGACGGCGTGCAGAAACATGGATTTCGTGGTGGTGATACAAAAGCATACTTTCTTGTGTAATCACATCGACAGGTAGAATCGCCGATAGTTGACGTATTGTCGAACACTAGTTGTCCAGTTTCACTACACGGTGACTTTAAATATAAGCAATCTGTGCTTCTATTTGACCAAAATGTTATTGGTTGAAATCTGTTTGTAGAGCATAAAAATTTCCTAAATGTTCTAGAGATAACATATTTCAAACCTAAAACAAAAACAAAAACAAACAATTCATTCAGTGTCTTCTAATAGCAGATATAAAAAGGCCGAAAGTGAAACAAATCAATTTTGATATTCTGGTTGTTATTAGGAACACATCGAATAGTTTGTCTGAGCCCACACTTGGGCTCACACTTTGGTTATGACGTTAACTTTTCTCTGTTGATAATGAATTAAGCAACAATAGTTTTTTTATCTATGTAAAAAATGAACAAACCACGGCCACAAGCTAAGGAGAAAATATGAACGCAAAAAGTAGCATTACTTGGTGAATAAATAAAGGCAACAGTAGTATACCGATGTTCAAAACTCATAAATCGATAGAAAAAAACCAGATCCCGGTTACAAACTAAAACTGAGGGAAACGCATTAAATATAAGAGAACAACGACATAGCATTAAATTCATAACAGCGTTTCGTGTTATGCATGCATCTCTGGCCATGTTGATCCAACTCATTTAAATGTCACAAAAGGGAATACTACATCAATCTTTAAAATTAAAGGTCAGACGATTACGCTTGTATTTTAAGAACGAAGAAACAAACATATGTTGCTTGTGAGTTCAGATACTGTCAAATCTTATCTGACACCCGATTCATGATGGTGATCGTAAACATTTTATTGTGTCATTTTCAGTCGCCAACATACAGTGAACATGCTCGAGTGCGAGTTATTTGTCTGTCATATGATTGAATGGTGGTTCTTACATTGGTAGGACATAGGGAGTTGACCATCAGAAATTTTAAATCATCACGTATATATACGTAATTCGTTCATTTGTATCAATATCGAAAAAAATATCAATATATACAAATTATAACACAAATATTGAACTCCAAAGCAAAATTTGGATAAGCGACATAACCAAACATAATAAATTAATGCGACAATTATTGAGATCAAGCAGTCAAAGCATTGTAATAAAATTGAGAAAGGAAACGGTGAATATGTCAAAGCGACAACCACCCGACCATAGAGCAAACAACAGCCGAAACATACATGGCAGACATACACCACAGCTGGCCAAAACATTCAAACAAACATACTACTTAATCTGTCAAAGAAGTCTACAGAAAATGTGTAGAATGTAATACAATTGAATAAATTTATTTTGGAATATCTGACTAAAATTTAACAAAAACATATTTAGATGGGAATTATTACAATATAATGTTCCATCGAACAAACGTGTATTTCAGTTGAAATCATTTGAATTTTCCTTGGAGTTCAGTATTTTTGTGATTTTACTTTTTAGTCTGTTAAGTGTATTTTTTGTATTCAAGAAATGGTTTAAGCACACTGTTTTCTTTACTGTTCATATTTTACTGTATTTCAGCAAACTATGTTTGATCTCTTAAGAAGAAGAAATAAAAAGTGTTTCTAAATTTCAACATCTTATATCGGGATGTAAAATCACAGATAGTACATTGTACATATTACTTTTTCAGTTATCCATTAACGAAACTTAGTTTTTTTTTTATCTACATGTGTACCGATATGTTCTGAGCAGAGAACAACAATACTGATGTCGATATAGCATATTTTAAAATGAATTTAATTTGAGAGTATACACAAATAGAAATAAACCAACAAGTTCAATGTCATTTCCAATTGAAAAGGATATTACAAATATTAGATCTTAATAGGAAGCTTATCAATTGGTATAAGTTACTAATGTTTAAATCAACTGTTTATTTTCCTGGAGAATCCGAGTAATGTAACAGGGCAAATCAAGAGATGCTTGGGTCTCTTGATGAGTATTTTAACAATCAGGATTTAATGATAAATATCATTTTGATAAAAAGTCAATAAATAGAAATAATTCATCTTAGATGCCAAGACCAAAACGTAAGACGCGCGTTTGGTCTTCGAGAGACTATATTATTGCAACCAATTTTTACTTAGAAGAATCTGTATCAATATTGAAAGTGTGTTAGGTCTGCAGAAATAATAAACTGAGTTTTGAAAATGTAAGTCATATTCAACGTTTAACTGTTATTCTTATATAATTTTTCTTATAATTAAAAAATAAAGATAAACACACAATGAAAAAAAGGGGCGAAGTATAATCCAATATTTGTAATGATTGGTTGGGATACTAAAAATGAAGGCATAAATAAAAGCAACAGTAGTAAACCGCTGTTCGAAATTTATAAATCGATTGAGAAAAAATCAAATCCGCATTACAAACTAAAACTGAGGAAACACATCAAATATAAGAGGAAGACTACGACACAACAGAAACACAACATTAAAATGTAACATACACATAAACGAACTATAATATAAACTTTAGAGAGCAAACTTCCAAGACATTTTAACATTTGCAATACTATCATTTGTTAAATGTATGGTAGAGTTAAATAAAAAAAATCTACCTGCTCTGACTAGCTGGTTTCTTTCACAGAATTCAGTGTAGGTTCTGTTTTCTGTATTGTATAAACAGGTGTATAAGCTTGAAGTACCATTGCATTCACTCTGTATACGAAATCTCCTTTGTGATGGGTATGGACATTTATGCTTGTATTCATCTATACAAATTGATGCTCCCAGCAAAACAATCTAAAATGATTTGTATTGTAAAACTTTGAAAAAAGAACTGATCAATGTTCCTAATTTGAAACAGTAGCCAATTTAGTATGAACACCATTTAGATTATATAAATGCATATCTGTGCCTTCGATACACGGTACCATGGTTAAAAATGTCCAAATAGTGTGTTCTATCATAAAAATCATTTAATTATGGCAGGTAGTGCATATTATTGTTTTTTCGCAATTGTTTTGATTTAAAAAAAATCAATATTCAAATAAAACATGCAACACTATGGATAATCTGAGTACAAATATTGATTCCTTCCAGATATTTGATTGCTAAATAATTACTTTTTAACTTTCTTTTACTTATTTTAAAGATATTTAGTTTGATTGTACATTAAATATAAAGGTATAACAATGCCAGAAAATAAATGATGGTGCAAATAACCCTATAGTTCGAAATGGTACAGGATCGGTTATATCCAATCGTGTGAGCGGAACACACGTTTGAACCCAAGCTCATGATTATGAAAAAAAGAAAAGGCGGTAAATTAAATTCTTACAGTTTGTTTTAATCTTGTGCTGTGTAAACACTGTCCCAATAAAAGACGGGAGGGAGTAAGACGCATTCCAACATTGTTTTAATCCCGCCCCAATCAATATGTGTCTGTAACAAATCAGAATTCTGTAATTCGGTGTCTGTCGTTTTTTTTTTATATCATATTTGTTACACATAAATTAGGCTGTATTTTTTTCTGTTGAATTGTATTAAAATTGATATGATATGGCCTTTTGAACTTTGCTATTAATAAGATTTAATCATTAAGCATTAAATCAATTTAATAAATTAAGATTATCGTCTGCTAAACTTGAGTTATCTTTTCTTTAATTTTGAAGGACTTGAGCGTCTTTCATTTACCTACATAATTTCATAAGCGGTTTTCCCGCTTTTATTTGGTATAAAATTGCATGCTTTTCGTGATTTGTTCATTGCGTGATTTGAACTGAAGGAACACAAAAGGATAGGCTGATTCAGACATAAGATAAGTACATATGTTTTATTGATAAATAGATATAGTTATTGCAGTTGAATTTTCCGAATGATTTTATTTCTGTAATTTGTTAAGAATAATTTTATTTTATTTGAAAGTTGTTATTGCAATAGTTTGATTCTTAATTCAATGTATCGCGTACTTGGATAGCATTTAGACGAAGTAGACTATTATTTAATAGTTACATTTGTGCACACATATATTAATCATTGAATAGCATTTAAATTAAAATGCTTTGATACAGGTGATATATTTGTTTTGATTGCAATGTATGAGCGATATTCTTTAAACAGGTAATTACATGTTTGTAGTGTAAGCCGTATTAACATTTACATGTCCGCTAATGTTTAATTTGATACACGTTCATCTTTTATAAGTTATTAATTTGCGGATAATTAAATAAGCTTGGTAATTTAACTTGCTGTTTATAACGACGTTTTATTTGGTTAAAAAGAACATTGCACTTGTTTTAATTGTGTTTACTTACCAACTTCAGTTGTTTAATGCATTCAAATGTATTAATTTTATTGAAGACAACGTAGTGGGTTATATGTGGTATTTAATTTATCTAAATTGAATGATTGAATAAGAACCTGAATTTATGTTTTGCAATATGATTAAGGCTTTTAATACTTGATGTATGTATCTAATCTGTTTTTATAATTATAATAGTTTATAACAATGCCAAGGGGTAGAGGCAGACGTCGTCGGCAGGACCCGGTTGGAGGAGGTCGAGAACTTCGTATTAGCAGGGCTCCTATGGAACAACAGCAACCACCAGTTAGGAATGAGAGAAGGCGTCCCCAAGTTGAGGTTGATGAAGATGCCCCTGTAGTAAGAAGACGGAGGGTTGATGAACCTCAATTAGTTGCCTTGCAACCAGATGTAGAATTGCAAGAGAATGAACCTCAATTAGCTGCCTTAGGTGAGGTTATTGAAGTTTTTGATGAACCTCTAATGATGCCTGGTTTTAATGAGGTTGATGTATTTATAAGTCAAAAGCTTAAGGATAAGATTTGGAATTTTGAATATATTGATTTGTTCATTATGCATCGCAACAATTTCAACAGTCAAACAAAAGAAAACACCATTGGCATTAATGACGGTATACTGGTAATACAAAACAAAGTTAAGAATAACCATACTATTACTTCTGTTGAGAATTGGACTGATTGTTTTATTGCTTATGCCCTGGTCCTTATTGAAAGGCATCCTGGAAAAGCAAGTGAACTTTTCTCATATATGTCCATAATAAGGGGTGCAGCGACTGATCACCCTGTTGCAAAATGGTATTCTTATGACCAACAATTTCGTTTGAAAAATGGTCATCCATAGACGGTTTTTTGTGGTTGCGTATTTTAACTAACAATACTCAAAAACAACAGCAGGCTAATGTTGGTTATAAATGTTATGATTTAATTTTAAAGGGTTTTTGCAATAAACACAATTGCCAATACAGACATGCATGTCTCAAATGTGGTTTTAATCATCCTGCTTTACGATGTCGTCGCTTTATGGACAATGAAGGTAATACTGGTCCATCTGGGTTTAAGAGAAATAACATTACACCTTTGGTAAACAACTCTGATAATAGACAAAACCCAAAAGGTGGTTTTAACAAGAGATAATTTACAATTTTTCAGAACTACATTCAGACCAGTTTAATATTTGGGCCCTAGGAAAGTCTCCGGTTAATGTAAATGAACTATCTAAGCTTCTGGAACTATATCATGATAAGCAAAGCGCTGTTGAACTTTTGAATGGATTTAAATATGGTTTTAAAATTCATTACGAAGGTCCTAGACATTCATGTGAATATAGAAATTTGTTGTCTGTTTTGAAAAACCCTATTGAAGCTCAAAAGAAGTTGAATAATGAGATATCATTAGGTCGAATGGCAGGCCCATTCAAACATAAACCTATTTCAAATCTTCGGTGCTCTCCTATTGGTTTAGTTCCTAAGAAAACTGGTGGACTTAGATTGATAACTCATTTGTCTTACCCACCAAATGAAAGTATCAATGATTTTATTGATACTCAGTTTACCAAGGTCACGTATTCATCATTTGACAATGCAGTCAAAATTGTTAAACGAATGGGGAAATCGGCTTTAATGGCAAAAATGGATATTAAATCCGCATTTCCTTTACTTAAATGTTATCCTGGTGATTTCGATTTACTTAGCATCAAACTAAATGGTCTTTACTATATCCAAAAAACAATGCCCATGGGATGTTCTATTAGTTGTGCTACATTTGAAAAATTTTCAACCTTTTTACATTGGTCAGTTAAAAATAAAACGCATTCTGAAAATTTGGATCATTATCTTGATGATTTTATATTTGTTGGAGAAGCTCATAAAGATGACTGTCTTTTTCTTATGACTGCATTTTCAAATGTTTGTTCAAGCTTGGAAGTTCCTATAGCAAATGAAAAAACTGAAGGTCCTTGCACAAAACTAGAATATTTAGGTTTGTTAATTAATTCAGATGAGATGTTGGTTAGAATACCAGATGATAAAATTGAAAAACTTAAAAATCAGATAAATTGGGTATTGGAAAAAAGAAAAATTACTCTGAAAGAAATGCAGTCTTTAACAGGTTCGTTGGCTTTTTGTGCAAGGGCTCTTCCCTCTGGTAGAGCATTTTTGAGGCGTTTATATGGCTCTTTTAAAAATGTTAAAAAACCTCATCATTTTATAAGATCGACCAAAGGAATACGAGATGATTTGCAAATGTGGCAATATTTTCTTAAAGAATTTAATGGCTATACATATATCCAAGATTTAGACTGGGTTTCAAATGCTGATTTACATTTGTATACAGACAGTGCAGGTGGTCATTCACTGGGTTGTGCAGCTTAATTAAATGGGTCATGGGCAATTTTACAATGGCCATATAATTGGGGCAAAGTTTTATTAAGTGACATTACTTATTTGGAAATTATACCTATTGCTTTGGCCATCTATTTATGGAAAGAAAAGTTTACGAATAAGAAGATAATTTTTCATTGTGATAATATGGCTGTTGTTACAATTTTAAATTCAAAATCTTCAAAAAATGACAGGGTTATGTTTTTGTTGAGAAAAAAAGTTTTGTGGACATTATTATTCAATTTTTAATTTAAAGCGTTGCATATTTTTTCAAAAGACAATTTTATTGCTGATGCTTTATCTCGTGGACAGATGAAGAAGTTCAGAGAAGTAACGAGTAACGTCGACCTGACGCCACAGACTATTCCACAAGAATTCTTAGATCTTTTGATGTAGAAGCTTCAAAATTGTTGAATTATTCAATTTCTCAAAGTACCAGAAATGTTTATGAAAATGCATTGCATTCGTTCAATATGTTCAGGGTGGAATATTCTATTCCCCTTAGTTGGCCACCAAGTAACAGACAAATTATTCGTTATATTGGTTTTTTGTCACTAAATCATTATTCATCATCTACAATTAGATCATATATATCTTGAATAAGTTACAAATTAAAAATTCAAGGGAATGAAGATTTAACTAAATCTTTTATCATTCAGAAACTTTTGGGTGGTTGTGATAGACTTTACAAGTCTAAAGATCTTCGGGAACCTTTGACTATTGATATTTTGATTAGATTAAATGTTGCTTTGAGGCACGTGTGCTCTTCAATATATGAAACAATATTGTTTCAAACAGCATTTAACTTAGCTTTTGCTGCATTTTTACGTGTGAGTGAATTTGCTATTACAACGAATGTTATGCTAGAGCATGTTTCACATAGGCGGGATGTTTATATTGACCATGTAAAAAATCAGCTGTTTGTTACGATAAAATTTTCAAAAACTGATCAAAAAGGGAGATCCACTACTTTAGTTGTGGAAAAAAAATGAATCAAATGAGATTTGTCCTCTACAAAGTTTGAAAGCCTTTTTGCAAATTAGACCTGGAAATGATGGTCCTCTTTTTTTGCCATATAAATGGGAAATCATTGACAAGATTTCAGTTTCAGACTGTTTTAAACAAAGGACTCAAGTTTTTGAGTTTAAACACATCTAGATTTAATACGCATTCGTTTAGAATAGGAGCAGCGACGTCAGCCTTTATGTCTGGTAAAACTGAAAATCAGATTAAAACCATGGGTCGCTGGATGTCGTCATCATTTCAGCGCTACATTAGAATTCCTAATATTTAATTTTGCTTTCAGCAAAAAATGACATTTGGATCATTGGTTCATCTTTGGTAAAAAAGGCATCTGAACACACTCAAACTAGAGCAACTGGTATTGATCTGGGTCTGGAAAAACTTGGTTACAGTATTGTGTGGATAGGTCATTCAGGAATGTTATGGGACATGGTTCCTTCAATTATAACTGCATTGTTGAATTGGAGATCGCAACCTTCAATAATTCTTATTCATTGCGGTGGTAATGATTTATGTAACATTCAAAATGGTAAACTTATATACAATATTAAGGACACTTTACGTCAGTTAATGTCATCGTTACCAACACACAACTGTAATTTGGTCATACATTTTGCCAAGGCGAATTTGGAGGAATGCCATGAATAAAAAGGCAATAGAACGGTCTAGAGCCCGTGTAAATAGGGGTGTTAGATCTTACCTACACAAAGTTGGGGGCAAGGCTATTAAACATACTGATTTTGATGGTATCCATCCAACTCTTTTCGTTGATGATGGCGTACATCTGTCTTATATTGGCAATGACATATTTATTAATGCTATTCAGTCAGCATTAGAGTTGTTCATTAAGTATCCAAACAGATTTTTATATCCAGATGAACTTTAAACTGTTTTAAGTTGTAAGCCATCGTGCATGGACTCATGAAGTTGTATGTCAGTTGAATAATTTATTCAGTTGTTAAAAGCATGTATCAAGTTGAGAGCTCTGTTGAAGATACAACAGTTTTGTTGTTAGTTGTAAATACATAGTGAATAAATTTTTGTTGCTGTGCAAGTTGTTTATACTGTTGTACAGTAAAGTTGATTACTTCGTTGAACTGTTGTATAGTATAGTTGAATTACTTCGTTGAACTGTTGTTAGTATAGTTCACATACTTCGTTGAACTGTTGTATAGTATAGTTGATATACTTCGTTGAACTGTTGTATAGTATAGTTGATATACTTCATTGAACTGATGTTTAGTTTTTGAACTCTGTTTAACTTGATTAGAAATTTTTAATTGATGTTTATATTAATGTTTCATGTTCTGTCCGACTCGGCTTCTGTTAAAATCATTATTTATTTAGGTGGACGATACACATTCTATTACTAGATTTATGATGTCTGTGGTAGAGACGGCAATGTTTTCTTAACCGTCTCATGACTTGGTGCACGTGTTAATTTTTCAATCTTTGTCAGGTTTATTCAGTCAGTTGCATTGATAGTTAGTAGCAGTATAGAAGTGCAAAATTCAAATCATTGCATTGATAGTTAGTAGCAGTATAGAAGTGCAAAATTCAAATCAATATTATTTGGTTATTTCACAACTTTTCACAACTTCCTTAAAATGCCGTCAGTTCGTAAAAAGCGTGTTTCCAGTAAGAAAAGTAAGAAAAGTGACACACCAGTTGTACAGAATTCCAATACAGAATTGACATTTGACGAAGTTAAAGAAAAACTAAGGAAGCCAGGCATCAGGGCTCCATCAACTTTCACAAAAGAGCAGTTATTGGAACTATTAAATGAGAATTCAGGACAGGATAATACAGTTATGCCCGAAATTCCAGCATTAACTCAACTTACCACCAGTTTAAACAACATGGAGCAAACTGTTCAAAATCAAGGAACTTTAATTCAGTCGCTTTTAGTTCGAGAATCAAATATCATTAGTCAACCTGCAGTCGTTAGTGATATAAATAATGGAGTACATCATGATACTGGATCTTATCACACTACCAAGGTTTCCTCAGGCATGTTTCCGCATGTTCAAGCAGTGGCGCCGAACGTTCGGAAGCAGATTTTAGAAGGCAAGTACATTAATCTGGCTACCTTTCTTAACAATCAAGAAAACGTACAAGATTACAAAACCGTTGATGAATCTGACGGGTCCGTTCTGTTAATCAAACATCGCGATCCCCGCCCTTCAAAGAAACTTGTCTATACAAGAATTTCTAGAAGCTTTTAATATTTACAAAAATATTATCTGTGAAAAGCAAGACCGTCATTCAAGATGTCATTGATATCTCTGCAAGATATAAAGGTCCAGTTTTCTACGAGTATCACAAGGCTTTCGCAAATAAGGTAGCTGCTATCAAACTGACCCACGGTAAAGTTGTAGATTGGTCTATCAGAGACGAAAAACTCTATTCATCCATCACAAGTGGACAAATAATTAAGGAATGTGAAACATGCGGTAGTCTTGGGCATCTCACAGCTGTTTGTCAAACGTTACCAAGCTTTGGTCAATCGAATAATCGATCCAAACCAACTTATAATCAAACTCATTTTCAGAAATCACAAGTTGGGAGTAACGATCGTGTTGATTCCAATACAGATATACGAGGACGCCCTGTTCTTTTCTTTCGTGGTCGGGAAGTGTGTAACAATTTCTTGTAAAAAATGTTTCAAGGGGACAAAATGTTCATTCGCCCATGTCAATACTAGATCATCTACTGGTGCTACTACGAACAGTAGGCCGTCACAAGAACAAGCGCAGGCAAAAAATTGACTAGTGTCTACGCCTATTGATATCGATCAACTTGAATTTGAACTTACCCATTATCCAGATAAAAATTTTGTTTTTAGTTTAATTAATGGACTTCGATACGGTTTTGACACAGGCATAAACGTACTACCAAGTAAATCTTTGGAATGTAAGAATTTATTGTCTACCAAGAAATTTCCCGATGATGTTACGAAACTGGTAGATGACGAACTTCGTAAAGGATACCTTATTGGACCATTTACAAAACCTCCGTTTGATACTTATAGAATTAGTCCGATAGGTATTGTTGAAGGAAAATATTCAAAAAAGAAACGATTAATTCTAGACCTTTCGGCTCCTCACAACAATGATGAGCATCACAGCATCAATGATTTGATAAATAAGGAAGACTATTCATTAACCTATGTAAGAATTGACGACGCTATAAAAATAATTTAGTCATTAGGAATTAAAAGTCAATTATGTAAGTGTGACGTAACCGATGCATTCAAATTAATACCTGTACATAATTCTTTATGGCGATTTTATGGATTAAAGTGGAATGACATGTACGATTTTTATACTCGTTTAGCATTTGGTTGCCGTTCAAGTCCCAAGATATTCGATACATTATCAGTGGCAATATGTTGGATCTTACAAAATAATTACGGTTTGCGGCACGTGTTACATTTGTTAGACGATTTTCTCCTGATTAACAATCCTTACGTAGATGCTACAAGGAATATGAACACAATGTTATATGTATTTAATAGTTTAAAGATTCCTCTCAGCGCTCATAAAACAGTTGGTCCATCTACTTCATTAGAATATCTCGGCATCATTCTCGATTCAATGCATATGATTGCTAAATTACCTGATGAGAAGCTTGTTCGAATTAAGGATATTTTATACAGCTATCTTAATAGACGTTCATGTACTAAGCGTGAAATGTTAAGTTTATTGGGTCGTCTCAATTATGCATGTAAAGTAATTATACCAGGGAGATCGTTTGTGTCGTATTTATTGACATTAGCACACTCCGTTAGAGAACTTTATCATCACGTTACAATTACAAAGGGATGTAGAGATGACATGGCAATGTGGTTTAAATTCCTAAGTCAGTGGAATGGTATATCATTTTTTTTATCAGCGATAACGTTATTAATGCGTCCGATTTTCATTTATTTACGGATGCTTCGTCAACAATCGGATACGGAGGTTATTTTAGGAAAAGGTGGTTTCAAGGCATTTGGCCCGACGATTTTATTCGGCCCAATGAGGAGTCTTTCTCAATGGCTTACTTAGAATTGTATCCGATTGTTATATCTGCTATTTTATGGGGGCATGAATGGTCTACTAAACGCATTCTTTTTCATTGTGATAATATGTCTAGTGTGTACATTATTAATAAGGGTCGTTCAAAGTGTAACGTAATTATGAATCTTGTTCGCCGTTTAACTTGGTGTGCGGCTAAATTTAATTTTGTTGTACATGCTGTACATGTACCAGGAAAGAAAATAACATAACAGATGCTCTTTCTCGTTACCAGATGAAGCGGTTTCGACAATTGGCTCCGGACGCTTCGCCAAATCCATGCACCTGCCCTCTTTATTCCGAAATTCTGTGGAGTTAGATCAAGCAGTCGACAGCTTATGGAATAAAAGTATCAATGTGAATACCCGCAATGTTTATTCAACAGGATATAGATGTTTTATTCAATTTTGTGGCAATCATATCACTGGATTCAACTCAAGGAGTTTCAATATGTCTAAAGTTTCGGAAGATTTATTGATCTATTTCGTGGCCCATTGCCAATCAGTGTTAAAACTGAAATATTCAACAATTAAATTATATCTCGCTGGAGTTCGTTTTCATGGAGTTAATTTTGATAATGTGAACCCACTTTGTGATAAATTTGGTCATACATACCAACGCTTGCAAAATGTGTTAAATGGTGTTAACAAATCTGAGAGTAAGCCATTATGACAAAAGTTGCCAATAACGTTTAAAATTTTACAGGAAATAGTAACTTGTTTGCAATGTGGATTTTTCAATCATGATTATATGGATTTAACATTTCAAACAGCGTGTGTTCTGGCATTTTATGGTTTCCTGAGATGCAATGAGTTTACATGTAGAACTGTGTTTGATCCAGATTCAAATTTATGCGTTTCTGACATAAATTTCGTTTCAGAATCCGAAGTAACTGTTAATTTAAAAGCTACAAAGACAGATATATTCCGACAAGGTATTATAATTTCATTGTTCAAGATAGAGGGCGTCGTTTGTCCGTATAAATTGCTATCCCAGCTGATGAGTGTAAGATTAAACCTAAACGCAAAGCAGAATTATTCGTTTTTCGTTGAAGAAACCGGAAAACCACTTTCCCGGAACTATTTTATAAGCAAGCTGAAAACAATACTCATAGCATTTGGATATAGTGACAAGGATTATAGCGGACATTCTTTTCGATTAGGTGCGGCCACAAGTGCTAGTTCTCAAGGTATTGAGGACAGCATGATACAAACACTGGGACGTTGGAAATCAGATTGTTTTAAACGTTACATTAGAACTTCTAAATTGGATATTAAATCCGCGCTGGAAAAGATTAAATAACAAGATACATGCAGAAAACGTTTTTACAATCGGTTATAACTTTGTAACTTGTCCTCCATCCTAGCCTTGTGTCTTTTTTTCTCACGTTGATCTCAATATTGTGGTTAAGGAATTTTATATTGACATTAATTTTTCTCTAGATCAACTTTAATTTTAACAAGACACAAGGCTTCATCAGGCACAACATCTTCAATTTTTTTGGGGTTACTCAATATGCAACTTGGGCAGGCAACATAACGTTACATATTTCGTTTTGGGCTATGATATTTTATTTTGGCCAAATATAATATCGTTTCCCCAAAACATTTCTGAGTAGTTAGGGTGCCTACGTGCCTTAACGAGGAATAGTCTCATCTTGATTGCTCAACAGCTCTATTTCACGTCGGTCTATGCCCACAAAGATTTACTCTTATGCGGTACCACGTGGAAAATCAAGTAAGGCTATACCGCTCGGGAACGGCTTGCTAAAGTACTCTGAGACAAGTAGACTGGTAGTCGTACACACACGTGTATGCAAATACCCCTATGGTGACGCATTTCTGTCAAAGATATGTGGCTAGCTCAGGCACAGTATTTTAGCGGCAAATTATCCTTAATTATCTGAGAACACACTATCATTTTATGTACATACTGTGTGTTTTGTGTCAACTGCAGGTAGCATGTAATTTGTTTTGTTCTTGATTTACAATATGACAGAACTGAGTGAATTACATGATACTAGAGAAAAAATATCCTCAAGCATTCACACAGTGTGCCGCGCACACTGCTCGGATAGTTAAGTATAATGTTGGCGTCAGTTAGTTTACATTCATCGCTTTTATTCACTGACGCCAAGGAAGTTTTCTGTAACATAACGTGTTGCCCTTACGCCCAAATATTTGTATAATAAAAATAATTATTTTATTATGTTTTATATTTTTTCAGTACTCGAACAAATCAGACTGGGTATCTTGAAATAATTCCTGCTGGACGTTTACAGGCTTTATATCAACAATAACTACTTTCTTATAGACGGTCATTAAAGCTATCAATTATCTGCGGTCAAGGTTAATTTATATTTATTTGTACATCTCTAATCATTGTTCACGCCTGTAATTCTCTTATCAAAGGTCTATTAAGGTCAACGCATTGAGGTTTTATTAGTTAATTGGCTTTGGTCTGCTGTGTCGGTATTAACTTTGGATCATACGCTTGATGTGTATTTATTATGTTTGAAACATGTTGTATAAATATGTTTGTTCAAAACCTAGGTTTTTTCATTTGTTTTGTGTGTTAAAATTTTTTGTCATGGATTGATAAATTTTGTTGGCGATGCTTACACACAAGTTTGTTAGCATTTGGCTGAATTTATTACAGTTGGCGTCTGGTAGCCCAGTTGCCATTTGGAGAAAACATATGATGGTTGCCCTTCAATGTTTTAATCTTGGACATTAATGAGACATTGTCGATGAATGCAAATTCATAGGCCGGTTGATAAATAGTTGTACTGTCCTAATAAATCCATGACAAAAAATTGCCAAAAATTCAAACTTACTATTTGTTGTTTTTTATTATGATTATTATTTAGTTTGTCTTACAATGTATATTCATTTGTATAACGAAGGTAATCTGGAGTCATTGGAAATATTACGAGTGATTTCAATGGATTTGGGTTATCTTTTATCTGGTATACTGAATTCCTAAATCGATATCTATTGGTTTCTTTCGAATATTTAATAAGTATGATTTGCTTTCTTTTGAAGGCCGTATGGTGACCCTGAATGTATATTTTCACTTAGGAAAATTTTCTTGCTGGCAATCATGCAAATTCTTATTTTTTTCAATGACCCTTGATTTCGAAATGGTTTAAGATCGTCTTTATCTGAGGGCTTTGCCATCATTGGTTCAACTGCAAATATATCATGAAGCTTAATTATAAATTATAGATTGAAAAATTATCATCGTCAAACTTTTTACAATAGCTTATAACTGCTTTATTACATTCACTTTTTAACTATTTAAAAAAGAAATGCTTTACAAACGTACCATGAATGTCGGCAAATTATTTTTGAAATTAATAAGGAGATTTTCTTACCGTTACAATTACTAGAGGTAGTAAAGCCATGATAGCACCTGTATTCAATTTTCAATAAGTTCAATAACTACCCTTCAACGCCATTGTCAGTTGCCCTGCAAAAAGAAAGTGTTTTTGAAATATTTGTTCTTGCGTTTGTTTGACACAAACAATGTGACATAGAATGCTGTTACTTGGGCATTCAATACGTGTCCTCAGGCGTCAATGAGAGAGAACCCAAACAAAATTTGATACAAAATTAAATCTAAACAAGAATTTCAGTTTTGTGTTGCGGATTTGTATAGTTGCTATGTTTGGTTTTTTCCTTTATTTCTTATTTAAATCTAAATATTCTGTGTCTGGAAACTGGTCATGGTTTTGGTTTTGCAACGAGTCTTTAAAACAAATATGTAAGCATTGTAAATAATCAACTTTATATTCCTTACAAATCACATTACTGATTATAAGGTGTTTGATTGTCATTTTTTTAATTTTCTTTAGTTTCATCTTCTGACATCAGACTCGGACTTCTCTTGAACTGACTTTTAATTAGCGTATTATTATGCGTTTATTTTTCTAATTTGGCTAGAGGTATAAGGGGAGGGTTGAGATCTAATAAACATGTTTAGCCTCGTCGCTTTTTTGCGCCTGTCCCAAGTCAGGAGCCTCTGACCTTTGTAAGTCTTGTATTAGTTTTAACTTTAGTTTCTTGTGTATAATTTGGAGTTTAGTATGGCGTTCATTATCACTGAACTAGTAGATATATTTGTTTAGGGGCCAGCTGAAGGACACCTACGGGTGCGGGAATTTCTCGCTGCATTGAAGACCTATTGGTGACCTTCTGCTGTTGTCTGTTCTATGGTCGGTTTGTTTTCTCCATTTTCATTCAAAATTATAAACTTAACGCTATAACGTATCAATGCACCATGACTCAACGCAAGAACTCTTTATAATCGTAAGACTAACGCAACACAAAAGTTTAACATGTATGCCCAGTAAAATTACAAACATACCGAACAATAAGGTGTTTTATTTAAATTAAGGGCATACACATTTGACATTACAATAACATTATAATCAGAGATTGAAACAATACATGGGAACAATCAATCGGTTGAGGTATCAGATAACAATCAACAAAATACAGCATAGTCAAACATAAACCATTAAATGATTGAACACAAGTGCAAAGAAGGATAACTGTGGCATGTCTATGAACAAGTGCATTTGCTCTATATAACATTCGAATTAAAATTACCATTGTCATTTGCATGTGCATCTGTATTGTCTGACCCAAAGAACAAACTCAAATTTGTGTATTGCATGTGTGTGATTATGATTCTCACAAATTCAAGCCATGTCTAGTAAGCAAGATAACCAAGATACTGGCAAAATTACAAAATACATTTTAACACATGTTTAATACTGTTTACTTACCTCGTGGGCTAATTTGAAGGTGAAAAACAATATATGCATATCTAAACCTCCCATCATGATCATTAAATATCAACCTGAAGATAAATAAGACTATACAACTAATGTGTCCAGTGTTTAAAACATGGCATCAAAAAATGAACACATGTAAAAATCTGTTTTCTAAGAGTCTTAAATAAAAGATTTTTAAAATGACTTATTTAACAATCTAGTTATTACTGATTTATCAAATACTGTATACAAAATATAACACAGTATAGAATAAACCAGAAAGAGATAACCTTAATTATATTTTGTAAAACCTTTCGGATTTTTGGGTCCCCAATGCTCTTCAAATTTTGCATCATTTAGTCCTTTTTAATTATTTGATTAGTGCGTCTTTTTATACAATGCTCATCTGAAGTACAACCTATTACTCCCTCAGATTACTCCTGGTATCTATCACGACTTTATATACGCACATAGAAAAACTGACAAAATATGTCAGCGGCAAAATAAAATTACTTGACAACGCACACACAAATATTATGAATATGAACGAGTAAGTTACCTGAGAAACTGGCATACAATATCTACAGACGATAAATGCAAAAACTATTCTAAATATTTCGTTAGTCTGTGATGTTTATCAATAATTAACCTAAACGTTTTGTTAGTTTCTGTTTTCATACCATACCGTTTACTTCCGGGTGTACTCCGAAGGTCAAATTTAAAATTTAAAATCTTAAAATAGCACAGGTAAGTTCAATTAACTCTACTGTATAAAAATACGACAGTCGATAAAATTCCAACAATCTCTAGTAGTGTCACTGTCACAACTGTCCGTTGAATGGTTTTATCCTCAATTTTAATGGTTCACAGATCCATGCTATAGTCAAGTTAAACAAAGAATTTATGAACAGTGCTTGCACAATCAATATGTGCTCAGAATATACAGTTATCGTGGTCCGTGTATATTTGCGTTCATTCGTTTTTCGTTTTGAAATATCAAAAACAAAAAAACAAAACAAAAACAAAAAAAGATTTAGTGTAAGACTTTTAGTATATAAATATTAGGGACAACATGAAAAGATATATATGAAGGATAAGGCAAAACATTGTAGTCCACATAGTCAAGTATGGCAGGTTTTTTTAGGGTATGCATGGTTCGCTTCCTTGTTGAAGACCCGCAAGCTTCTTTCAAGATGAAGAACAGTAATAAAAGCCCTGTCCTTGATAAATTGATTTTTGTTTCTATGTATTGTGTGCGATTGTGTCCCATGCACATTTACTCCAGATCTCATTTTCTATTTAGGGCCGGAACACAGCTCAATGCAAGTTTAGCCCTTCAATGTTAAAGGTCATATGTAGTTTTTGTTAAGGTTTGATGCCGCAAGATTATGATATCGAGCCTTGATTTAACCAACATCAATTTTTTATTTGTATTTACAGCAATTATAGGCAGTTTTGTGTTCTATTATATACTGTGATAGTAAAATTTTCCATTTTTCTATGTACGGTAGCATCGTACCATCTCAAAACATTTTTCGAACAATATCTGGACAACGATGGGCATGAGAAATTTCCAAACCACACACAACCGTTCATCAGTCTGCGTAGATCTATTTTAAGTCATTTAAACATTCTACGCAGAAAATGAACATTTAAAACCAGTTGCGTAGCTAGATCATTTTTACGTGTACGCCCGAACCGCGGGTTCATGTCAAACAATTGTTGCTAGTGGGTTAGAGATAGGGAGCGAAGCCCCGGAAGCTACCGAGTTATCAAGAATGGATACCGTTCCTGTCATTAAAAACTCATCAGTAGCAACATACTTCCTTTAAAATCTAAATGATTTATTTGTTTTGTTTAATTATTCATTTATTTTAATTTGAAATATAATGGTCGTTTGATTCAGAGAAAATGTTAAAACCAGTAAATTTAAAATTTGTTTGAAATACGATGTGTGGTTAAAGCCTTCAACCAACAAAAACAGCCAAGTAGTCAGCCTTTTTTGTGCTGACATGAATTATCATTGATATGGTTATATATATTTATAAATTAACTGTTTACAAAATTTAGAATTTTTGAAATACTAAGGCTTTTCTACCTCAGGCATAGATTACTTTAGCTGGTTTAGGCCAAATTTTTTGGAATTTTGGACCTCAATGCTCTTCAACTTCGTACTTTATTTGGCCTTTTTTTTTTTGGATTCGAGCGTCACTGATGAGTCTTTTGAAGACGAAACACGCGTCTGGCGTATATACAAAATTTAGTACTTGTATCTATGATGAGTTTATTTATGTCGAAATTGTTGTAAATGAACATGAAAAGAATAATCTTCAGAGATGTTCCGGTGCAATATTAGATATCGTTAAGCTTATAAGGGTTCTGTGGAACCCTGGTTCTCGTCTAGGATTTCCCCCGCTAAAATTGAATCCATTTATCAGTACATGAAAGGATTTTCAAAAATCAAACGTTTTCTTTAGATATTTGTTCTTGATCTAGAATATTAGTTGCGACCCAAGTTTCATGACAATCTATGAAGGTTTATGCATTTATGATTTTAAAAAAGACATACAGCCTGTTACTATAAAACGGGAAACTCAATTCATGTATTTACATGTAACACTTGTGGCTTTTAGTATGTGAGAGAAACAATGAATAAATTTAATATTCGGCTTAATAACCATCGTTCATGGTACAAAACGAACAAAAGCTGTCCTCTCACAAGACATCTTTGCTCAAAGAAACATTCTTTTGAAATGAATTAAGAAATCCTGCATGGGTGCTTGAATTAATACTGATTTTTCCACGGGTTGACCTTTTATGCTAAATATTTTACCACAAGCGACAAAATTGGTTACATTCTTACGTCATCGTTCTATGACGTCAGGAAGCTTCTTTATAAACAAGTATATGACGAAGGAGAACGATCAGAACAGCCAAAACAATATATTTATATTTTAACACGGGTTTGTACTCAAAGCGTCTGAGGAACGTCATGTTAGAATTAAGAAATAATACATGGAAGCCATATATTTGTTTGCAATTTACACATTGCCTGGGCCGTGATATTCGAATTTTATCCTTAGCATTAGCGAGGGACAGAATTAACAAATGGCTTCAATGAACTTTTACGATTCTAATAGGACAAATACTGAAGCATGTGAAGCGAGGGTGGGAATGCCGTGTGTGTGGCTGTTCTTTTTCACTCCCTGTTAGATAAAACTCAAACATTTTAATAAATCTGTAGGTTGAATAGATTATTTCATGACTAATCGCTAGAAAAAATTTGTTTAATTCTTTTAATTCTGATTATATTTTATTGACATGTTTTTCTCGTAAGCTACCGTCACATCCAACATCCACAAGTTAACATTTCGTAACTAAGGATCCGCCATGTTGACTTGCTGAAATCAATAAATATGCAAATAATGCAATAGAAAAGAAAATAAAACATAACCTACCTCATAAATTCATTTTAATATGTTATGATATGAATTTCGATGGTTACCGTAACGGAAAACCTACAACTCTAGCGTTTTTATTTGTTTGACGTCATTTTTTTTAAGTTACTTAAATGCGCCATAAACATTAATAGACTTTCGTGGAATTTTATTTTATTTTTATTTTGTTGATTTCTCCAAGCTCTTGTGCAGTAATTCTTTTTGTTATGTATCCGAATAAGGATAAAAGTTCTTTTGTCTTGTTTTCATTGCAATTTTTTTAAACAATAAATTCGACAAAGCGTTTACAAATGTGTTTCAATACATGTGGATTTACGTGGGAGGTATATTGTAACATCTATTTTTATGTATATCTCTAAGTCTGCGCTAAGTATAGATATATCGATAGTTTTATCACGGTGTTGTTTACAAAGCGAAAGAAGCACGACATACACAGGCAAATTTCACTCACATCAATATCACGTGAATTTAAATTCATGTGAATCTCCCGTGAAATTCACATCAATTTCACCTCAAACGAACTTATACGTGAAACTCACGTGAAAACATTTTTTGTGAGTTTCACATGAAAATCACGTAAAATTTTTCATGTGAAATTCACATGAATTTTTAAAATAGATTAATTCAAATCACATCTAAATTTTCAAATTTAATTAAAATCATGAAAAATATCAAATTTTTTTGTTGAAATTTCACGTGAAATTCATGTGAAAAATTTCACATCAGAATCATGTGAATCTCAATTCACGTGAAATTCACATGAAAATTTTCGCGTGAGTTTCATGTATAAGCTCGATTGAGGTGAATCTCACGTGAAATTTTTCATGTGAAATTCATGTGAAATTCATGTGAGCAAATTTTGCCTGTGTATTAGAAAACATAATATGTCAGTCATTAATTAAGTTCATTTAGAATCGAAAATCATTTTTAATGTCTGTTGTAAACAAACTGGAAAGAGTTTTATCTGATTATTTGCCAGATGCAGTCTGTTTTTGTTATTTTTATTGACGTTTTCATAGTTTAAAATATTCATAGTCTTTGTGTTTTTTTCTTCTTTTTAAATCTTTATTTTTAACTACTGTCAATTCAGAAATCATTGCGTGTATCTAGTACTTAGTATTGCGATTTTGCCATTTTGGACTAAAAGAGATTTTAAGTTTACACAAAACCTTAATATCATGACTGTATCGAAAAGTTCCAATTTCATGTTGTGAACAAATGATTCAATTGTTCTACAGGATAATGTGTACTTCATAAAACACTTGACTTATATGAAGAAGAAAAAAACTTTTCCTCATTAACCCCTAATAATTCAATTGTTCAACAGGATAATGTGTATTTCCTAAAACACTTGCCTAATATGAAAAACATGTTTCCTGATTGACACCACACGAATCCTCAAATAATAAACTAATACACCTCCATAAAGTATGAAAATGATTATTTTCATTTATTTACTGTTTGTATTGATTACAGCGGAATCTTCTCTGAGAGGAAAATGTTTGAAGTTAGACAGGTAACCTATCATACACATTATAGCCTGAAATAGATCATTTATATTTTCTGTACTTATGGTTCTGATAAGTTCCAAAAGTTCTTTCACACAATTTTCAATAGTCTTGTATTGTGACTTATGGGAACAATTGATATATCCTGATTTGGTTTTAACTATTTTTAAGTAGGTACATTAATACAGTTATAATGTCGAAATGATGTACCTCACCTAGAAACCAATTATACAACAGGTCGTTATGTTTTGAAAAAGAGAATTTCTTCGTTACACAAATAAAACTTCTCTAGAGAATAAAACAAATGAAGTATTTGTACTCATTACACGAATTTTTTAATGAATAATTAATGTGTAGTTGTGTTTAAATATATAAACTAATTCAGTGCAAAATATAGGGTTCATTCTTAAAGGTATAACACTGATTTATCTGTTTCTTAACTAAAATTCAACTGCGAGTTCCTATTGGCGAAGTTTATTATTTCGATCTATGAGTTTGACTGTCCCTTTGGTATATTTCGTCCCTCATTTAATGTGCTCTAGTAAATTTTCGTAGTTTGTCTTTCGTTTTTGCAAATGTGATTTTGTCTTTATGCAATTTTGTTGTTCTTTGTTGACATATTTGTTTGTTTTCCTACTTGTTAAGAGTAAAACATACTGTTGACTACCTGTACCCTAAGTATTAACATTTATAACCACTATGTCTATTGTATTTGTCCCAAATATTTTTATGCAAATGTCACACAGATAAGAGGTTTAGGTAGGTAAAACAACCGGTTTAGTACACCATTTTCTTCATAGAAAAAAATGCCTGTACCAAGTCAGGAATATGACAGTTGTCGTCCATTCGTTTGATATGTTTGAGCTTTTTATTTCGCCATTTGATTAGGGAAATTTTGTTTTGAATTTTCTCCATAGTTTATTGTTATTCAATTTTTTTTCATCAGTTTTTTCTCGAGATTATACCAAAACGTTTTGATTAAGTTTTAAAGTTTACAAGGTGGACAATTACATCAATAATACCCAGCATTAAAAGAAGATTTATAGACTATTGAATTGAAAAAAAGGATAATGAATATACATTATTTAATCACAGCTGATATATTACCAAGATTACGACATTTAAGCTGTATAATAATCTAATCTAATGACTTGTAAGTACGAACAATTTTTTTTAGCGTTTGGGTGTATGAATATGTGTTCATTCAAATATCTGACAAAAGTCCCGAAAGAATGATAAATGTTTAGAAACTAGGGTTCTTATTCAACACTCACAATGAAAGACATATTCATTTGTTTCATACGTAGTGAGTATTGGCTATCGCCTGGCATCAATTTGAGCGATTGTATTTCAATGTAATAAACACGACCCTTTGGTGAGTTTGTTATATCACTGAAGTTGATTAACGAAAGTGTATATCAAGTGATATTCAATAGATGTATCTTCTGCATCTCGACAAGTTGATGTCAATAGTAAGCGTTGACGAACATTTACACTACACGTTTGCAAACTTTTTAGTACGCTTCAGAATAGAAACAAATTTGACCCCAAAAAATATGTTAAGATGAAATGTATGAGTGTTTTGTATATTTTTTAGTATACAAATCCAAAATGTGTATTATTACGTGTGAAAAGTAGCCTGTTGCGAACATTAACCTTACAAGAAGCAGTCAATAAAAATATTGCAATTTCATAGCAAATTGTAAGGAAGTTCAACAAAATGAATGCAATATTTCCTTCATTTATTCAGATCACATTCCTTTCAGTGTGATACCAGAACTATCTAGATCTCTTTATGTGGGAAATATAACATAAATATAACAGGCCAGAACCATCGAATAAAATAATTAGAATGCCCGTCGTAAAGTTATCAGATACCTAGACACGTAGATTAATAAGCATAATCATAATTTTAGATCAGGACGAGAAATATGGTTTTGCTGCAAAAATGAAGAAGAGGTTAATGGTACCTGTATAAGTAAGTTAAAAGTGTAATAACAAAAATACCGAGCTCCAAAACTTAAAACGGAAAGTACCAAATCAAATAACATAATTGAAAGCTCAAACACTTCAAACGAATGGATAACAACTGTCATACATGCCTTGTCCTATGTAAAAAAAAATATGGTGTTATAAACCTGGTGTTATAGCTAGCTAAACCTCTCATTTGTATGGCAGTTGCATAAAATTCGATTCATATATTCAGTAAAATAAAAACAGGCCAACAATGCCAATTTATATGCGGTTTCTATTTGTTTATAAATCATATCTATGTTTAAGAGTACAGTGCATTCCTCAATTAGAAGGAAATTGAAAGATAATTACCCAAACCAATTTTATATAGTCATATATTCTATGTGCATCTAAACTAGACATCACAACAATCTGAAATGCTAACCGGCTGTTTTTCAAGCCAAAGTATCAGTTTTGATTAAAACAATCCCCTTATATAACATCTGAATAATAATAATTTTTTCCACGAGGGCGCTGGATCGGTACAAGTAACGATACATGTACACAATAAATAAATTATATAAACGCATAAAAAGTGTACACAACACTACCAATATTATAAAAAAGAAACTATAAATGTAATTATCTATAAATATTTCTGATAACATATATCCTTCATTAGTATGATCGTTGTTAAAGGATTCACATGTCATTCTACTTAGATTAAAGTATAACAATCTTGAAAATTTATCCATAAAAAAGTCAAACCGAACATCAGTTAAGACGCTTGCACCATCTGAAAATTTGTTTTACATGACATAGGTTATAAGGTTAATTACATGAGATAGTTCAAAATATATGCTTTAAATAAAAACAATAATGTGCGATATAAACCACCACAATTCTAAAACTTTAACGGTGACGACAGTTATGATGTTACATAAAGGATTGCTTCAATAAAAAGTCCAAATAAACAGCACATCTTTTCATTCATCCCATTTGGTGTCAAAGTTGTTAATTTTCTTATCCAAAATCTTTCCCGAGTGAGTCTATCTTTCCTATGCGAAGCAGAGTTGTGTTCACCTGGCAACACTAAGGCAGATCTTTATCGACTGACCATTACAAACATTGACCACAACTCTGCTTGGTCAATCCATGGTGTTTCCTTTATTTTAAGGTTAAATTCAAATGCAGGTCGATCTGGTACGGGATTTCCGTTTCGCGGGAACATATGTATTCACTGAATTTCTAAGTATAGCTTTATTTACTAATAAGATAGACCCTAAATTCATCTCATCATTAGAAGATACATGCATTTGACATTGAAATCAAAAGTCAAGGCTATGTTGAGATTGTCATGGTATGCAATAATTGTTTAACATACCAACGTTCCAACCAAAAAAGTTTGATATGAAGAATCTTTGTTTTTTAGCATATGATGGTAGGCATTTAATCCTAGATATTTTGTTTCTCTGCATTTACTAACCGGATTTTTTCTAGATGTTTTTATCGGTTATAACGCAATGGTTTCACACAGTGCATCCTGTGTTTTTCATAAATTGTATATTCCGTTTTCATATTTACCAGTAGACAACTTTTGAGTTTGTGGCTTATCCGGCAAAAATATCTCATTTATTGAACATCATTAGTTCGTTTATCTGTTGTATCGAACGAATAATTTGAATTGAGGCAACAGTGCCATAAGGAATGTCACAACCCTGTATGTTTGCCTGCGGTACTCCAGTTGCATTTAGACTTCAGTGGCGACAAAAATTATACATTTAAGCTTAAAGTATACGGTAATCTAGTAATCTAGTTTGTGTGTCATTAACGTCGTCTGCAATAATTTCGGTAGCAGATCATCCTACGTCGATTTATTTTTATTAAATGTTACTGTAAGTTATAATTCATTGACAAAATATTGAACTGACGACGAAATAGTTGAATATGAGCTTACAAACATAGAAATTTATCAGGATTCATAGCTTTAACCAGTTGTCTGACGTAATCAAGGGTTGAATCAATTAGCTATCTAAACAATACATATGCAATCAATTGTATGTGTCCAATTATGTTACACTCTGATTAATTCAATTCTTTTATAAGAATTTGGTATTCATTTGATTACAGAAGTAAAAATACTTAATGTACAACGTTCCATACCGTTATGTTCCAATTTATATATGCTGACGGACATTCTGTATTAAATTAATCCTTTTGATTTTCAACAGAATGTTTGGACGGATTTGAATCGATAGATGGCACGCCATGCATAGCTTGTCTTACAGGATTTTTCGGGAAAGAATGCATAAACAGATGTGAATGTACCAAAACTGAGAAGTAAGTATAATTAATCCTAGATCTTTGTTTATTCACTAATCAGTTAGTTTACATTCATCACTCCGGTAGTCCGACAGATGTTAAAAACCTTATATTTAGAAAAAACGTCAGTCCACCATAGTATTAAACTAATTGCAATTATTAAACAGAATCAACGTGCAAAACAGCTCTGCAACTTTGTACTTGTTTGGCTTTATAACTGTTTTGATTTTAGCGTCACTGATGAGTCTTAGACGTGTAGACGAAACGCGTGTCTGACGTATTAAACTATAATCCTGGTACCTTCATTCTTGAATTAATATTTTCTACTATATTCCTGTGGTAGTAAAACACTTTAAACGATTTCGTCACACATATTCATTTGTACCTTTTTGTACCATTTTAAATTTTAATGTGTAAGACAACTACACCACCAAATAATGATTGCTGATAAATGAGTCGTTTTAATCTTGGAAAACACGTCTAAACATGACAAATGTAAAATGTAAATGTACAAAATTGAAAGAGCGCTCAATTTATTTGATTTTATAGTTGTGTTGTTCATTATAAAATTTTATTTCAATACATAAAATGGAAAATGGAAATGGGGAATGTATCAAAGAGACAACGATCCGACCAAAGAGCAGACAACAGCCGAAGGCCACCGATGGGTCTTCCATGCAGCGAGAACCTCCAGCAACCGGAGGCGAGCTTCAGCTTGCCCCGAAGGAAAAATGATATACAAGATAATAGACGTCTTACTGAACTCCAAAATATACACAAAAAACTAAAATTAAAAATCATACAAGACTAGCAAAGGCCCGAAGCTCGTGACTTGGGACAGGCGTAAAAATGCGGCGGGTTTAAACATATTCTTTGAGAGCTCAACCCTTCCCCTATACCACAAGCCAATGAAGAAAACAAACACACAACAATACGCACAATTAAAGTCAGTTCGAAAGAAGTCGGAGTTCGTTGTCAGAATAGGTAACAAAGGAAATTAAACAAAATGACAATAATACATTAAAGACTACTAGCAGCTACTGAAATGCAAGATCCAGACCTCAAATAAACAGATTGAAAGATTATGTCTTCACCATATGATAACCGAGTTCAACCCCCCCCCCCCCGCGTGAAGGATATGGTATTATACATATACCATCATAAATGATATGAGAAGAACATAACCCAACTCATGCCAACCGTTGGTTTTAAAATAAACGTGTTTATTTTCGATGAAAAGACCCTATAAGTTAATCAATATTAAATCCGAAATATGAAATCTTTAATGACCTGACAACAGTATCATAACTATATTTCTTCTTAATAAGTCTGTATAAAGGTTTTGCTAGCTTTGATTTGAATGCCGAAATGTTTGTGCTTTGTAAAGAATATTACCATAAAAAATTGGATGTGAATTACTTGAACGTATAAAATTGCTACTTTCTGATCTATCTCATGTGATATTTGCGTTTATAAGATATACAAAGAGAGAAAGGTGAAGGATTATTAAATAAACTAAATACATTGCATTCTACTTCTACCTTAGATGTATGAAAAAATTAAAACAAAATGTTTACTTAATTTGGTCAAGTACAGAATCATTAACATTATTTAACACAGTTTTATGTTGGTAGATGTAATCACGTAAGAGGATGTATCAACATTCAAGAAAATGTGACCGCAGATACTGCAGGTAATTTTGGAACAATGATTTAAGGTTGTGTTTAACATTTAAGGGGGCTCGCGGGTATAAATCAAATTTTTCTTATATTGGATTTCGTTATTTTTTTCTATAAATGAACCTAATCATATACTTTATAGAACTAGAGGCTCTAAAGAGCCTGTGTCGCTCACCTTGGTCTATGTGAATATTAAACAATGGACACAGATGGATTCATGACAAAATTGTGTTTTGGTGATGGTGATGTGTTTGTAGATCTTACTTTACTAAACATTCTTGCTGCTTACAATTATCTCTATCTATAACAGTACTTACTGTGGAAAATGTTATTGAAAATCTTCAAATTTTAAGAAAATTGTTAAAAATTGACTATGAAGGGCAATAACTCCTTAGGAGGTCAATTGACTATTTTGGTCATAGTGACTTATTTTTAGTTCTTACTTTGCTGTACATTATTGCTGTTAACAGTTTATATCTATCTATAATAATATTCAAGATAACAAAAAAACAGCAAAATTTCCTCAAAATTACCAATTCAGGGGCAGCAACCTAACAACCGATTATCCGATTCATCTGAAAATTCCAGGGCAGATAGATCGTGACCTGATCAACAATTTTACTTCCTGTCAGATTTGCTCTTAATGCTTTGGTTTTTCAGTTATAAGCCAAAAACTGCATTTTACTCCCATGTTCTATTTTTAGCCATGGCGGCCATCTTGGTTTGTTGGCCGAGTTACCGGACACATTTTTTTAACTAGATACCCCAATTATGGCTAAGTTTGGTTAAATTTGGCCCAGTAGTTTCAGAGGAGAAGATTTTTCTAAAAGATTACTAAGATTTACGAAAAATGGTTAAAAATTGACTATAAAGGGCAATAACTCCTAAAATGGTCAATTGACCATTTTGGTCATGTTGACTTATTTGTAGATCTTACTTTGCTGAACATTATTGCTGTTTACAGTTTATCTCTATCTATAATAATATTCAAGGTCACAACCAAAAACAGCAAAATTTCCTTAAAATTACCATTTCAGGGGCAGTAACCCAACAACGGAATGTCCGATTCATCTGAAAATTTCAGGGCAGATAGATTTTGATCTGATAAACAATTTTACACCTGTCAGATTTGCTCTAAATGCTTTGGTTTTTGAGTAATAAGCCAAAAACTGTATTTTACCACTATGTTCTAATTTTAGCCATTGCGGCCATCTTGGATGGTTGGCCAGGTCACCGGACACATTTTTCAAACTAAATACCCCAATGATGATTATGGCCAAGTTTGGTTAAATTTGGCCCAGTAGTTTCAGAGGAGAAGATTTTTCTAAAAGATTACTAAGATTTACGAAAACTGGTTAAAAATTGACTATAAAGGGCAATAACTCCTAAAGTGGTAAACTGACCATTTTGGTCATGTTGACTTATTTGTAGATCTGACTTTGCTGAACATTATTGTTGTTTACAGTTTATCTCTATCTATAATAATATTCAAGATAATAACCAAAAACAGCAAAATTTTCTTAAAATTATCAATTCAGGGGCAGCAACCTAACAACCAGTTGTTCGATTCATCTGAAAATTTCAGGGCAGATAGATCTTGACCTGATGAACAATTTTACACCTGTCAGATTTGCTCTTAATGCTTTGGTTTTTTGAGTTATAAGCCAAAAACTGCATTTTACCCCTATGTTCTATTTTAAGCCATGGCGGCCATCTTGGTTGGTTGGCTGGGTCACGCCACACATTTTTTAAACTATATACCCCAATAATAATTGTGGCCAAGTTTGGATTAATTTGTCCCAGTAGTTTCAGAGGAGAAGATTTTTGTAAAAGATAACTAATATTTACGAAAAATGGTTAAAAATGGACTAAAAAGGGCAATAACTCCTAAAGGGGTCAACTGCCCATTTCGGTCACATTGATTTATTTGTAAATCTTACTTTGCTGAACATTATTGCTGTTTACAGTTTATCTCTATCTATAATAATATTCAAGATAATAACCAAAAACAGCAAAATTTCCTTTAAATTATCAATTCAGGGGCATCAACCCAACCACGGGTTGTCCGATTCATCTGAGTTACAAGCCGAAAACTGCATTTTACCCCTATGTTCTATTTTTAGCCAAGGCGGCCATCTTGGTTGGTTGGCCGGGTCACGCCACACATTTTGTAAACTAGATACCCCAATGATGATTGTGGCCAAGTTTGGTTTAATTTGGCCAAGTAGTTTCAGAGGAGAAGATTTTTGTAAAAGTTAACGACGACGGACGACGACGGACGACAAACGACGGACGACGGACGCAAAGTGATGGGAAAAGCTCACTTGGCCCTTCGGGCCAGGTGAGCTAAAAATGAAATAAAAAAATGGGTAAAATCATCAGTATGTTTGCCTAGTTTACGACAGAAGCGTCATCAGTAATGACAAGACCATTGGGGCAATTTCTGAATAGAAAATATACAAAAGCAATCAGAAAGATTCTATTTTTAAAAAGAGAACGGGTTATTATACTACCTTCTTCTTGTTAAAAATTTAAATCCAATAAGTAGGTTGGAGGTATATGAAATGACAGATGTAGTTTTCTCTTTGTTTATAAATCGGATTTTTCATCAATCTTTTTCTACAAAACAAAATGACCGTACTAAGAAGTTAATATGACAGTTGATGTCCTTTACTGTGATTTGTTTGAGCCTTTAATTTTGGCATTTGATAATACCGCAGTCCCACTAGGCCACGATCGCACAACGATCTTTGAAAAAAATGCAAATTTGATGATCGAACTACGATCGTGTAGATCGCAGTAAGGTAGTATCACAGTCGTGGTGAGGTCTTCGAGATCCTGATGGGCGTGACCAACTTTGAACATGTTCAAAACAATCGTGGTGCAGTCGTGGCGAAACAGGTCGTAGTAGAAGCGTATTAAGAGTAAGATCATAGTAGGATCGAAAAGTTCGCTGTACAATCGTAGCGTGAGAGTAGCGAAAGCTTGATTCTATTACGACATTATTACGACCTCACTACAACCACACGTTCTCACTGCGACCCAACTACGCTTCCACTACGACTATACCACGCCGTTCACGACTATAGTACGATTCTAGCGAGCCTTTGCAGTCCTCATCATGCTCTGGTTACGACGACCGGTCTACGTTCATACTACAACCATCATTGTCATTGTCATTTTCATATTAAATATATAAAAATTCTCCAGGATTTGTTTATGTATAATTTTATGTAATTGGACATTTTGTTTTTGCCATTTGAATGGTTATTCACTAGTAATTTTTGGGGCCCTTTATAGCAAGCTGTTCGGTGTGAGCCAAGGCTATGTGTTGAAGGGCAAACTTGACCTATAATGGTGTGAGCCGTATGGACCAGTAACAGGTTGTAATTTAGGCTGGATTGGTCGGTCCGACAACTCTGCTTTATCAGAATTCGTTACTATCAAAGCCCCTCTGCCTCTACATCAACCACCACGCCCACTTGTACTAGTAGATTTTGGTGGCATGACTGTATTGTTTCCGAGAAATCTACGTATTAATCAGAAAAAGAAGGAATGGAACTGTACTGATATTGAACACGATGTTGACGTTATTGCTAAGAACGTAGTAAGATCGCAGTATGAACGTAGTAAAATCGTGGAAAGAACGTGATATAATCGCAGTAGAGGCAAGGGTTAGATCGTGGTGCATTCGGATAACTCGTGGTATGGTCGAACTGAGAACGTGATTAGCGTAGAAAGATCTTGAGAACCGTAGTGAGGTCGCAGAATAAGCGCGATGAGAACGTGGTATAATCTTAGCGAGATCGTTGTAGAAGCGTAGTTAGGGCGTAGTAGAGTCGTGAAAGCAACCAAAATTTACATTGTCATGACACTCGGACTTTGATTTCTTTTTTTTTTGGGGGGGGGGGGGTCCGTTTAAATCATTTTTTGCTTTTAAATTGATATTGCTAGCATCCAAACCCTCACAAGTGAATTATATTTGATATTTGATATAAGAATAAAATTGTTGATCGTTGGAGTAATTTTTTTTAATCTAATCTGTACTTTAAGTTTATGAACAAATTATAAGCCATCAATAGACCAAAACCATTTTCTTTGTAAGCAAAATGGCGTGATAAATATAGGGTCATTTGGTGCATACTCTATGACACTTACTTCAATTTGAAACAAATGAAATGAGGCAGTTGCAAGTGTTTATTAAGATATTCAAAGGTATTTAGATTTTTAAATTTGGGCCGGTGATTATGACTTCTTTTGTTAAGCATTTGCCGTGTTTCACTGACATAGACCAGTCCAAAATATAAGAGGCAATCCATTTTGTATCCTCATGACTACGTGCATTGCCACATCAGGGGGTCAAGTTACTTTGAAAACAGGTACACCACAAATTTACCATTGTATTTGTCTGATTATGATTTTAATCAGATACCACTTGACGAAAATGTTAACAACTGTAGAGCATCATACGGCTTTCAATGACCAAATGCACTTCTGGCGTATTAAAATTTTGAAATTGTTGCCTTTTGTTGGCTGTTGTTCGTGTGATTCTTTGTCAATTGTGTTCTCCAATTCATTTATATTGTAGTCCTGTGGTGTTGTGTTGTCATTGTCATGTTATATTTCACATGGCCATAAAAGTGCGAGGTTTGGCATGCCACAAAGCCAAGTCAGGAATATGGTCATTGTTATATTATAGTTCGTTTTTGTGTGTGTGTTATATTTCAACGTTGCGTCGTTTGTTTTCTCTTATTTTTTTAGAGTAAATTCACATTGCGATAAGACGTGTCACGGTACTTGTCTATTCCAAATTCATGTATTTGGTTTTGATGTTATATTTGTTAATCTCGTGGGATTTTGTCTGATGCTCGTTTCTGTGTGTGTTCCATTTTAGTGTTATGTCGTTGTTCTCCTCTTATATTTAATGCGTTTCCCTCGGTTTTAGTTTGTTACCCCGATTTTGTTTTTTGTCCACGGACTTATGAGTTTTGAACAGCGGTATACTACTGTTGCCTTTATTTCAATAATGTGCAAAATCTAAACAGCATAATAAGCTATAAAAGGACAAAATTATAAAATAACAAAACTATAAAACCAGTGTAGTATAATTGTATTCTTTAAAAGATATATTTGAGAAAAAAAAGGCAAGTGACAACTCGAAAAGTACAAAATTAATACATTTATAATAAACAATCAGGAAAACGAAAAGAAAATGTATAATGTATGTTTACATATTAGATATATTTTGATATTAATGATTTCATCAAAGTGAAAACTACATGTAAGTCAGAACCAGGTGTCATTAGAGACTAGACAAAATGACAAAAAAAATAATAAAAAGAAGAAAAAGAAGTTTCAATTCAGACGAATTATCTCGTGTCTTCAGTTTTATAAAATCATGTCTTTTGCGATCTTAAACACACATAGTATCTGAAAAACCAAGTTACCGAAGTTACCATAAGACCTGGTTAGACATTTTAAATTTCAGAGAAATATGTGATGTTGAAGTAAAAAAGGAGCCTCCATTATTGTTTTGTTTTTGTTTTTGTAAATATATCTGTTTCAACACTTCGTTTCGCACTGTGGTATTTTTTAAGTTGTTCCTCTCTGCATCTTTATTATTTTATGTATTTTGTAAGTCTTGATATTTGTCTTCTGCTAGTTATTCCAGTTAATGAAGCATGCCACTTTTTTATGTAACTATATGTTAGTGACATAACGAGACTCTTTTCATATAGTTCTTTAAGTTGCATTAGTGACGTCTTAGAAGTACAGATACCTCTAAGAACAGCCATACTGAAGAGATGTTATTGACTTATGATGAATCCTTGTTATTTTGCCCTGTAAACATGCTGTAAGAATGGACCATACAATGAATAGTTGCCTTGTATTAGCTTTATTTGTTTTAATTGAAACAACTGCATTGCACTTGTAAGAAATGACAATATTTTCTTCGATATTTGATTTTCTCACTTTCTTTATTTTTAGCTCACCTGGCTAACAGGGCCAAGTGAGCTTTTCTCATCACTTGGCGTCCGTCGTCCGTCGTCGTCGTCCGTCGTTAACTTTTACAAACATCGTCTTCTCTGAAACTACTGGGCCAAATTAAACCAAACTTGGCCACAATTATCATTGGGGTATCTAGTTTCAAAAATGTGTCCAGTGACCCAGCCAACCATCCAAGATGGCCGCCATGGCTAAAAATAGAAAATAGGGGTAAAATGCAGTTTTTGGTTTATAACTCAAACACCAAAGCATTTAGAGCAAATCTGACAGGGATAAAATTGTTCAACAGGTCAAGTTCTATCTGCCCTGAAATTTTCAGATAAATCAGATAACCCGTTGTTGGGTTGCTGCCCCGGAATTAGTAGTTTTAAGGAAATTTTGCTGATTTGGGTTATTATCTTGAATATTATTATAGATAGAGATGAACTGAAAACAGTAATAATGTTCAACAAAGTAAGATTTACAAATAAGTCAACATGACCGAAATGGTCAGTTGACCCCTTTAGGAGTTATTGCCCTTTATAGTCAATTTTTAACTATTTTTCGTTATTCTTAGCAATCTTTCACAAAAATCCTCTCCTCTGAAACTACTGGGCCAAATCGAACAAAACTTTACCTCAATCATCTTTGGGGTATTTAGTGTGACAAATGTGTCTGGTGACCCGGCCATCCAACCAAGATGGTCACCATGGCCAAAAATAGAACATAGGGGTAAAATGCAGTTTTTGGCTTATAACTCAAAAACCAAAGCATTTAGAGCAAATCTGACGATTAAAATTGTTTAACAGGTCAAGATCTACCTGCCCTGATATTTTCAGATGAATCAGACAACCTGTTGTTGGGTTGCTGCCACTGAATTAGTAATTTTAAGGAAATTTTGCTGTTTTTGGTTATTATCTTAAATAATATTATAGATAGAGATAAACAGTAAACAGCGATAATGTTCAGCAAAATTAGATTTACAAATAAGTCAACATGACCGAAATGATCAGTTGACCCCTTTAGGAGTTATTGCCCTTTATAGTCAATTTTTAACCATTTCTCGTAAATCTTAGTTATCTTTTACAAAAATCTTCTCCTCTGAAACTACTGGGCTAAATTGATCCAAACTTAGCCACAATCATGTTTTGGGTATGTAGTTTGAAAAATGAGTCCGGTGACCCGGCCAACCATCCAAGATGGCCGCCATGGCTAAAAATAGAACATAGGGGTAAAATGCAGTTTTTGGTTTATAACTTAAAACCCAAAGCATTTAGAGCAAATCTGACGGGGTTAAATTGTTCAACAGGTCAAGATCTATCTGCCCTGAAATTTTCAGATAAATCGGATAACCCGTTGTTGGGTTGCTGCCCCCGAATTAGTAATTTTAAGGAAATTTTGCTGTTTTTGGTTATTATCTTGAATATTATTATAGATAGAGAAAAACTGTAAACAGCAATAATGTTCAGCAAAGTAAGATTTACAAATAAGTCAACATGACTGAAATGGTCATTTGACCCCCTAAGGAGTTATTGTCCTTTATAGTCAATTTTTAACAATTTTCATAAAGTTTGTAAATTACTAACATTTTCCACTGAAACTACTGGGCCAAGTTAATTATAGATAGATATAATTTTGAGCAGTAAAGTAAGATGTACAAACACATCACCATCACCAAAACGAAATTTTGTCATGAACCCATCCTCTTCCTTTGTTTGATATTCACAAAGACCAAGGTGAGCGACACAGGCTCTTTAGAGCCTCTAGTTCATTGTCATCATGAATTGTTGTGGCATTGCATGTTTTCTTATACCATTACATACACATACATTAGAGTTTACGCCCCTGGTTACGGTGTTGCTTTAGTATAAAAATAAAATTGGACCCAGGCTTTGATCAAATGAACCCAAAAATATCTTCTGCTTCTTGAGCCTGAATGTACCTCTATGAAGAACGAGAGTTTTAAGAGTAATATTTATATAATCTTATTTTTATAATAAAGGTAGATAAAATTAAAGTCCTTTTAATATTTGGGTCTAAGCGTTTCTGACGGAGGTGTATCCAGAAATTCGCTTCGGACAAACGGTATTTTAAAGTGTTGCGTTCATTACAATCAACAGTCATATTTACACTGGTATCAAATTTAAGTCTGAAACAATCATCTGGATCTGAAATAGTTTTGACATATATATAATTGTATTTCTGCTTTATATATATTATTAACTGTCATTACAGAATCTACAACATCACCGCCAAACACATCAACTTTGGGAGATTACAATGGCAACTTGATAACATCACATGTGTTTTCTACCGTCAAATTGCATTCTTTAGGCACAAAAGACGCAACGATTATTACCAGTATACGCAGATTGACAAGTACAACTCCAAAGCATGAAGCGAACGATAAGGGTAAATTCAAAATGTAAAGTAGACGTGTTTATGTCAGTCTCTTAGAAATACAACCACTAATTCATACCCTGATTGCTTTCTATTTTAAATTCTGTAGTTTCATGCATTATTGGCTACTTTGTCTTTTATTATATAAAGTGGCAGTCATTTCATTACAATACTATACCTTATCTTGCTAAAGAATGCAACATACCTTTAATTGTATATTAAACAACATTTGAAGCTTAAGTACAAACGCAATAAGCTGATTTGAACAACAGGGCAAATTTACCTCCCGATTATAATTTCATATATTGATTTTTGATTATTTGAATTAACTGAGTTCAAAAAAAGTTTCTTACTTACAGTACCCAAATGTGTTGCTTATAAACAAAGTCATAGATATATGTAGGAACTATTTTGAATATGCACTACGTTATTGTGTGTACTTTTGGACCGGATCCGAATTTATTGGTTTTACATCATCAAAACTAATGTGACATAATCTGTTCTAAGATAGAAATATTAAATCCGTCAAGATCATTTTGGGGTTGAACTGATTTTAAGCGTTCATATTAACATCTGTCAAAATTGTTCAAGGTCAGAAATACTCAAATTTTTATCAAGCAGAACAGCTTCTGTCAGGAACTGATCTTTATATGCCAGGATATGGAACGCTGAAACTGTCTTTTTATGCCCATGTTCGTTATATGATGTGCATTTACCTTTATATTATGTGCACTGGTCATTACAGGATGTACAAACACCTTTATATGATGTGCAAATATCCTTTTATTGTGTACAAATATCATTATCTTATGCACAACCGTCCTAATATGATGTGCAAGCATCATGATATATATGTGCAAACATCATTATGTGATGTGCAAACATACTTATATGATGTTCAAACATACTTATATGATGTACAAATATACTTATATGATGTGCATATATACTTATATGATGTCCAAACATACTTATATGATGACGAAAATACTTATATGATGTGCAAATGTACTTATATGATGTACAAAGATCCCTATATGATGTACAAAGATCCTTGTATGATGTATAAATATACTTATATAAAGTGCAAATATCCTTATCGTTTGTGTCATTATAGTGTGTGCGTGTAATCTTATATAATATGGTGAACTTCATTAGATGATTTCGAAGCGTCATTATATGATGTGTGTTTATCGTCGCTATGGTTAAGGAAAATTAGTATTGTTATAATGAATAATACCTACGTCACAACTGATTATGATCTGCTTCTGCGGAATTGATATAAACCCGGCTCAAATTTGTAGGTATCGTTTGGAAATTGATTGAGGTGTAAACAGAGAAATACTTTAAAATCTTAGTATTTGGATCTAAGGTGAAAAAAGAACATCCGATGCATATATTGTTGAATAATTGTCTAAAATTTTGTTTAAATAGATGCGTCTACAATAATGAGCATACAGGGTTTTCAATAATGGACATACGGTTAAAGTTATCAAATTAAAAAAATAATTCTTGTATGCCATGCTTTTTGCTTATTTTAACATTGGTAGACTTATATTTGTCAATATCTTTATACATTTTGTACCTAGCATTAGCGCTTTTTTATAAGAAGTAAATATATAAATGTCCAGGAATTTTTGTAAATTTTGTCTTGCCGATCTTTTAAGCTGTGCAAGTTTCTCATTACATATAACTTTTCTTATAGTATATAGACACAAAAATTGACAAAAAATCGGACATTGATAGGGTAATGACTAATATAATGGACCGATCATTTGCAACCCCCATACAGAGCGGATAGGAAGATGTAAGGGAGCTTCACTTTTTTATTTTTTTATAGATTGGTGATATTCAATTCTTTTTAGATATAGATGTGCCGCCGTACAATGTTATGGCGATGTGTTTGTTGTCCGTATATTTTTCGTTACCTTAAAGGATAAGGGGCAGAAAAAAAAGAGACTAAACCAAGCAATATTTAAGATTCTTTAATATGCTAAATCTAAAAATATATTTAGATGTTGAATATTGGACAATATACTAGCAGTTAGTAAATGTCCAATTTCAATATTTCAAAATCTTAGTCCACATTCATCATGTACCACAAACCTATGATGTGTCAAATATTTATTAATATCAATATTCAGACAAGCTTTAATGGTGTAGTCTTTTCGCCCTCACTGTTCAGGGTTCGACCCTCATTGTGCACTCCCCCCACGGTAAAAATAATAGTTTTTACTCGAAAAGACGTCAATTGTTGCGCCTCGATCCGCTAGCCTCAACTGTTAAAACCTTAATCCTTATTTTCGAGATTTTTTTCTAGCAGAGTATGCTTCATCTGAAATGATTGAAGGTGTGAACAAATATCAATGAAATCATAAATATCCAAATTAAGATCACTTAACAACGACTTCCACACTTTAATCTCTAGATCCACTATTGGCGGTTTTTGTGGTGGGGGGGGGGGGGAGGACGACTTTGAAAAATATCAGAAATGACAATGTTTCCTCCCCATCTCCATCACCAGAGCCTAAATTGCACTATTGTTTTTAATCTATTGTAGTTTTCAAGATAAACACAAAACATCAAAAGCCACCACCGTAAACTTTGACTTGTGCAGAAAAATTTAAAACAGAACTCTCTCTATCTGTTAGAGACCACCATACCTCAGTTGCAGTGTTTTTATGTTCAATTAGACACCAATCTAAAAAAAAAAAAGTTAACCGAACCACATCATATACGATTGCAAGCACATAATATAATGACACAACCACATCATATAAATTTGTTGCATGTAGTATAAGGGAAAATGCACATCAAATAAGGATATGTAACTTGTAACTAGGCGTTAATGTCTTAAACATCCGTTCCAGTAAATACTTGGATCCAAGTTGTCCACAAATAATACGGCAAAACTATCTATATTATGCACAATGAACTAGAATATACACACTGGCTCTTTTCCGATATAAAGTAACAACGGACAATTATATTATATGTATTTACAAATATAATACAATAAAACAGCCTGTCCTTAAGATGTCACTAAAAGACAGTGTGTGCTGGTACAGCCTGTTCTCCGAATGGGACAGTCTGTCACTTCCATACAGTGCGGGATGGTTCAACTTATCCTAAAAGTGAGACAGTCTGAAACTACAAGACAGTGCGGGCTGGTACAGCCTGTCCTCCGAGTGGGACAGTATGTTACATCAATTTTATCAACGTGCACGTTCACTTTGTACCCAATACAAAGTGTCCCCTGATATTAAGGCTTTTCTAGCACTTAAAAGAGGGACGAAAGATACCAGAGGGACAGTCAAACTCATAAATCGAAAATAAACTGGCAACACCATGGCTAAAAATGAAAAGGACAAACAGACAAACAATAGTAAACATGACACAACAAAGAAAACTAAAAAATAAACAATACGAACCCCACCAAAAACTAGGGGTGATCTCAGGTGCTCCGGGATCTGGAAGGGTAAGCAGATCCTGCTCCACATGTGGCACCCGTCGTAATGTTTCTGAGATAACAAATCCGGTAAATAGTCTAATTAGATAGGTTAATATATCCGACGTACGCTCTGTTAAAGGATGACATCGACAGCCAACCGACAGCCTCGAATGCGGTTTTAAACTCTCTTTTATACCCGTGGTCGAATTCGTTATTTTCTGGATAGGGGTGTTCTCTAAATGTTCTCCATAAGGAACATAGGGAGCTCCCTTCGATCACCCCTATAATATTTGACCAGGTCAATAACGTTCTCGCCAAACGTCGAAATCTGTGTTACTCTTTCTCGATCGTACACCATGCATTTCTACACTAAATTTCTATTTAATTGTAACCTTAACGAACAATAAACATTACAGATATTTGCACATCATATAGGTAAATTTGCACACAATATGAGGATCTTTGCACATCATACCATACAAGTACATTTGCACTTCATATAAGGATCTTTGCACATCAAATACGTACATTTGCACATCATATAAGTTCCTTTGCACATCATATAAGTATATAATATAAAAAAGAAGATGTGGTATGATTGCCAATGAGACAAGTATCCACAAAAGACCAAAATGACACAGACATCAACAACTATAGGTCACCGTACGGCCTTCAACAATGAGCAAAGCCCATACCCCATAGTCAGCTATAAAAGGCCCCGATAAGACAATGTAAAACAATTCAAACGAGAAAACTAACGGCCTTATTTATGTAAAAAAAATGAACGAAAAACAAATATGTAACACATAAGCAATCGACAACCACTGAATTACAGGCTCCTGACTTGGGACAGGCACATACATAAATAATGTGGCGGGGTTAAACATGTTAGCGGGATCCCAACCCTCCCCCAAGCATATCATAGAAGTCTGTTTGCACAATTCATATAAGAATGTTTGCCCATCATATAACTTAAAAGTATAATTTAGTATATTGGTACATCATAGGTATGTAGGCACAACCAATTTTGGTCAAACTAAATTCTGTGGGAACCCTTAAGTGAAGGTAGGGGTAGTAAAGAATGTTAGTGTGTGTTTAAACTCTTAGAAGTTCGGGGAATTAAAACGGTTAAAATATGCCGCACAACCCTATATTTTCACATTTGAAAACAAAGTATTTTCAATTCTAAAATATAGTTTTTGTCAAAACTTCATAGTAAAAGTGATACGGAACAGTTTCACCGTAAACGGAATTTTTATGGGAAATTGCATAATAGATATTTACAGAAATGCAACCTTTCATTGAATAAAGAAATATTGATTTTAGTGGATAATTATTTTAACGATAATTCAGCTCGCACTAAAAAGTTTTTGCTAATTCCTCTTTGTGATTAATGATCGCAGTGATTTTCGAAAATGTCATTGTTAACATGAACCTATGAAATATGGTTTATAAAACTGGCTAGATTTGTTCACAAGAGAAAGCTTACAATAACATTGTCTATATAATTAAGTGTTTCCGAGGGCATTACTCTTTCAAATATATTTGATCGGCAGTAATTTTTACACTTATCCCAGACATTGCTGACATAAACGTATGAAAGATGTTTCATCAAAATGTGAAATTATATTTTTACATGAGAGCGGTAACAATGTATTTCTATTTTTTATTTATTATAGTCACAAGACACAAATAAAAAAAAGTGCACTTGGAAAAACCGGACAGACAAACGGACGTCCATTATTTCTATGTTTCCCGCCACGTGTCTCGTGTGGGCTCTAGTTGAATATTCATACCGGGCTTATTCATCACTCAACAAATACTCAAGCATTGATGGTTCGATTATATTTACATACACAAGTAAAGTCATTTGTAAGGAAAATAACTCGGAAAGAAATCAAAATTGCACAAATATTGGTTATTTCCATGGTTATGACTTGTACATAATGAAGTTAAGGTGATTCTGCAATCATCCTATTGTAGGGAAAATATTTAAAATCAATTCATGCATATGCACGTGTATTTTTCAATCGCAGTTTTAGTTCTACATGTATTTTCTTGGTAAATTATTATTATACTCAATGTTCGTACCCTCTTTGTGTCGTACCCACTCTTTGCGTGGAAGACCGGATTTCAAGACTTTGGAATAATTTAAACAACATATACTTAATGTCAATTTCTTGTATGTTGATAAAAGGTTTCCCGTAAACCGTTATTATTATTTTTTTTTTTTTTTTTTTTTTTTTTTTGTAATTATACATACTTTATTGAAAACTTTTACATTTGTTAGTTTGATACAGAAAGTACCGGTACCTTATCCCGGCCTCGTTAAACATAAGACTGTATATTTAGAAAAGGAGTAGGTCCGTTAAGGTCCGATTTTGGCCTCAAATTTCAGGTTCATCTAACGAAATATATTGGACACTTTTTAAACACTCGAGTGTCTATTTCAATTGATTAAATTAGTTTATGTGAAAGATTTTAAGTGGTTAAGTCATTAAAAACGCTCCAATTTAAGCTTAAATATGAAAAATCTATCAAATGTGCTAACAATCGTCACTTTTCAGATAGTTTTTGTCAAAAATGAAAGTGGCCGCATCTGTGTTCATCCTCAACCATTATATATGTTATGTATTATCATAAAATACAACTTACATTTCAATATTATGAATGAACACGAATGCGGCCACTTTCATTTAAGACGGAAACCGAAAATTTAACTAAAATGCTTAATTGTGAAGATTTCAGTAATTTAGCATGGCTTTATGATGTTGGTACCCGATATATGTGCATTCTATTGTCAAAAACAGCCCATATTTGTGAAGCAGAAGCATTCTACTTTCCAATAAGTAGCTAAAAAATTTCATTTTCACGATTTTGTAAAACTGCTATATTTTGGGGCCAAAAAGGGGTCTTACTGAACCTACTCCTTTGTTAGTAATTGTTAGTATTCAAAATTATAAAACATACAACAGTATATTATATAAAAAGATATATGTTGGTGTGAGAAGGCTAAAAACAAAATACACAATAACATTACATAGGGTAATGCTAAGTTGCTTAAGTGTAAATTATTCTAATAATGGAAGCGAGGGGTCCCAGTAGAGGTTGGCAATGTGAAGAGGCTTTGTTATAAAAAATATATTCTTTTCTAGTATTAGATTTTCTTTTAGATAATTTTTCAGCCCTGCAAAATTTACTTGATTTTCACACAGTTTTGTTCTATAGATAAAGAATTTTGATAAAAGTATTATTAAGTTTTTTATTTTATTATTTTCTGTTTTTCCTAAATTTCCGAATAAAATTATATCCATGTTAAATGGAATAATTATTTGTGTTTGGTTATAAATCCAGTCCATGAATCTTATCCACAGATCTGCTATTTTATGGCATGTCCAAAATATGTGTTCAATATCTTCAGTAACTTCATTGCGGAAAGTACATTTATCGCTTTGTTTTATTTTTATCTTAAATAAAAATGTATTTGTGCTTAATATTCTGTGTATTATTCTATATTGGAACCAGTGGAGTTTTGAGCTTTTTGTGGAGTAAAAAGACATATTATACACAGTTTTCCAATCAAAATATTTGTTGCGTGTTAAGGTAGATAGGGTGTCTTCCTCCATCTTGGATTTTGAAATACTAGAAAGCAAGGTCTAGATCTTTGATGAAATGTGCAAATTTTTATAGCAGTAGGTAATTCATGTGTAAAAATTTTCATTATAATATAAAAAATGCCATGTTTGATCATATTTATGATTGTATTTTACAAAAATAAGAATTCTTTTGTTTGATTCATTTTTTTCCAACTTTGTCAAATAAGGGGAGGCAACTCAAATGCAAGGGCAGATATTCCAGATAGTGTTACTTTTACAATAGAATGTGTTAGGAATTTACCCATTTTTACATGGAGCAAGAAAACGAGTCTGGTGACCCCATTTTTTCTTTTTCTTATCTGAAAGCATAATATTGAAGCTATCTTCTCATATTTTATCTCAAAATTCTATGGTGTGGTTTGCGTTTTATGGCGGAAAAATGGGTTTTCCATGCATAATCTATACAAAATCTTGACAATTTTGAACAACCTGTAGCGTGAAAATAAGTCCGGTGACCCATTCTTTTTATTAATGTTTTTAAACAAGCAGGATATGAACTACATTTTGGCAAATTATTTAAAGATTCTATGGATTATAATTTAGACACCCCATCTACCTTAAGGACCATTTTTCTTCACATCTAAGTTTAGTACTGCTTTTTTCAATTAAAACATTATACATATCTTTTGAGCCTTTTCTTGATACAAAAAATATTCTTATATTATTAAGCATAACTGGTCCTAGTGTTTTATAACAATTGTTTATGGATATATAGTTTTTTAAAGCCTTTTTATATGATTTTATTGATGAAATGACCCCATTATAAGTAAGAAAGTTTGACTTAATTTTATAAATGTTTTGGAATTGTTGAAAAGTCATTAGTTTTCCCTCATCGTTTAATAGATCATTTATCAAAAGGATCCCTTTATCTATCCAGTCTTTATAGAAAATGAATGTTGTTCCTATTTTTATGTTTTCATTATTCCAGAGCGAATCTGATAAAAACTCCTCTTCATTTTTTTGTATGAATTTATTTTGTAAATCTGTTTAAGCTTTAAAACTTCTTCCCAAAAAGGGTTTTTACATCTTTTTGTTGGGCCTAAATAAACTAGGTTTTCAATACTATTTTTTTCAGTACTTTCTAATAGCTTAATTAGTTTGGGGTTGTTTTTCAACAACCGTCTTATCCATGTTAGTTTCAATCCTTTTATATAATTGTCAATATTTATCATTTTCAGCCCTCCTAATTTGTGTTCAGAACATAATATTTCTCTTTTTATCTTGTCAGGTTTGTTTTCCCAAATAAATGAATAAATTTTGTCAGTTAGTTGTTTTAAAGTATTTTTGCATGGTGCTTGTAATGTTAAAATCAGATGGTTCAATTTTGAAATAATTAGTTTCTTAATGATAGTTATTTTTCCAACTGGTGTTAATGTTTGTTTAGACCAAATTTTATTATATTTTCAATTTCTTTAATTCTTGGACCATAATTCAACAATTTTTTGTCATGCAAATTAACAGAAAAGTTTATTCCTAGTAATGTAAACCTACTGGAACCCCATTCCAATCCCCATTTTACACACATGGTGTCTTGACTATATTTTGTTTTGCCTATCCACACCACCTTTGTTTTGTCCAAGATCATATGGAGACCAGACATTTCAGCATATTTTTGGAGTAAGCGAAGAGATGCATCTAGAGAATCAGGTGTACCGTCAAGTATTATTGATGTGTCATGTGCGTATTAGGAGATAAGATATTCTGTGTCATCAATTTTAATTCATTTAATTTCTTTGTTCTTTCTGATTAAAATTCCTACAATTTCAGCACATAAAAGAAAAATATAAGGTGATCAATGCTCCCCTTGTCTACAGCCTCTTTGAATCTGAAAGAAATCTGATAAAAAAACAGTTTAAGGTTACTGATGAGCTTATATTTGTGTAAAAGGTCTTTATCCAAAGTTTTATAGAGGGTCCAAAATTGAAAAAGTCTAATACTTCATTTATGAATTTCCTTATAATATTTTGGCCTCTTCTAATATCTTATCTTGTTTACAAATTGTCTCCCCTTTTCATTAACTAGTTCGGGGATGGTTTTATTTATAAAATGTTAAGTTTCCATATTAAAAAAGAAACTAGATGGCTTTTCCCCTTCTTCAATCCATATTGCATTTTTGACCTGATATAGTATCCCCTCATTTTTCTTTCCTTATTATTCTAAGATCAGATTTATGGTGTTCAATTTCATTTAATATTTCCTCTGTTAAGATGCTTTCCTCTAATTTCTGAATTTTTTCTGATAATATTTTTTCCTCTTTATCTCTTTTCTTCTTTTTATAAGATGCATAGGAAATAGTTTTTCCTCTGATTTCTGTAAGTAATATTTCTAAAAAAAGTTGGTCATTTATTGTAAAATCGATTTCTAAATCATTAATTTGTTCTAACGTTTCTCTATCATATACTAATGATCCATATTGGTCTTTCACTTAAAGTATAGTGTCTTTTATAGTTTTGGAGTATTCAATATCATGTAAAAGTGAGTTGTTAAAATTCCATAATCCTTTTCCAAGTATGAAATAATTCATTTTCAGATTTAATATTATTGGGGAGTGATCTGATCTATAGCTGTTGTGATTTTGTACATCAACAACATTTTGATTAAGGTCTTGTGATATTAAAAAGAAGTCTAATCTTGCTTGTTTTATGGGATTAGCTTTTCTCCACGTTAACTGTTTTAAATCAGGATTAATTTCCCTAAAGGGGTCTGTTAAATTATAAAGATCTTTTAAGTCTCCAGTTATAACAACTGATGGATTGTTTAAAGTTTCTATCATTCCACTCAGTTTTATATAAAAATCTGGTGTATCTTTGTTTGGACCATATAAGGTTATTAGGGTCATTCTCTTTCCTTCAATTTCCATATCAAATGAGAGAAATTTTATACTATTATTACTCATTTTCAAGTGATATTTCTATTTCAAAAAACAAAAATATGTATTTTTTAAGCGCATAAAAAAAACATTAAAAAAAACCATACAGCTGTGTACTTAAAATATGTGAAGTGAAAATATCTTTGAGATGTCTGATCTCACCTGCCATGTCTGAGAAGAATTCAAATTGTAACCAGAATACACCAACAATGCTGCATAATATAATAATTACATTAGATGTATGTTTCACTATAATATGTTATTCTGATTGGCTAACTGCACATCACATGTTATTCCTTAAGCAATTGCATTACTCAATAAAACTTTTCATTTATGATAACACGAGGTCCCACAATAAAGTGCACAAGTAAATTAAATAAAAAACTGATAAAATTCGTGTTTTCATGATCCTAGCTAAGAAATGTAATTATAAGTATTGAATGTTTCTTTTTGTAACTTCATAGGGTTGTAAAAGCGTTGACCGTGCGCACATTTTTAGAATGAAGCGCTTCCGTGCTTCATACAAAATGTACTTTGGTCAACGCTTTAACACCCCAATGAAGTTACAAAAAGAAGCATTCAATTCTTAATTATAAATTACTGTGCCAATGTAATGAAATAGAGAAACAAGACATACATTTTGTAAAATGTAAAAATAGAAAGAAGAAAGAAAAGAGTTCATATATAATAAAAAAAGAGACAAAGCAAGAAAATCAAATAGTTAAAAACAAATTATGTTGTTTCAAAAAGTAAATAGTAAACCGTTATTATGATACGGTAGTTTTAATTCTCCACAGCTACTTTTTGCATAGGTACTATTTCAGTACCAAACATGTGTAGTACTGGAAATCTAATTTAAATACAAATCAAGTACCGTAAAATAAGGTACCTAAATATTACAATAATTTTAAAGTGAAGAAAAAGTACTAAATATTAAACTTAAATTTGCAGTACTACTGATTTCAAGTACAGAAATAGTACCTATGCAAAAGCAACAGTGTAAAGTCTATCAAAATGCATATATTCAAGTATTGCAAAAAGATATTTGAACCATGTATGAGAGAAATGGCGCATATAATAATTCGGGAGTCTACTTCCTTTATTAGTCTAATATGTTGGTTTTTTTTTAATTTCAGTTCATTGGTATGTTTTGGAGTTAAGCGTGACGTCCAATATCGTAAAATTTTGGTTAAAGGATCAGCTGCAGCCTCCTTCCGGCTTTCTGCTCTTTGGTCGGGTGTTTGTTTCTTTGACACTTTCCCCAATTCCTTCTACATTTTATGAAATTACTAAGAATAATTTGAAAAATTCAAGACATTTGAATTTACTAAAAACACAATAAATTTCAAAAAGATAAAAATTAAGTAAAATGTTTAAGTACCTGTTAGTAAAACAGCTGTGCCTTTTTTTTATAAAGGTTCATTTAAATATCTGGATGTGATGCCTCTATGTCGACTTATTGTAATGGAAAGTTGATAATACCCATGTAAAAAACTTATATTATACAATTATAACTTGTCAGTATTTCCTTTTTAATTCACGATTAGGTCATGATCACAGGCTATGGTCTTAATACTCATATGGTCTAGATCATAGAATGTTTTGCTTTGAATGAGTTCAAATCTTTACAGTATTAGCATACATGATAAATTTATGTATTAAGGCCAGTAACTGTTTTTTTAATGACTATTTTCAGGTTTAAATAACAGAGAAATAATAATTTATTCAATCAGTGCCGGTTCATTTGCAATTTTAATACTTACGTGCAGTGTGTGCCAGCGCCGCTATAAACGAATTTACAGAAACTTTAAGAGGTATCAGACTGGCAATAGACAAAGGATCAATATAACACAGATTCTACAACAGGAAACTCCTCTTGAGGAAATTGATGGGATATATGAAGAGATAAATGAATCAAATATGATAGATAACATGGTCATGGTAAATCTTAAGGAAAACAATGTGTCAGTTAACGATTCTAATGGCAGTTATGTTCAGCCTGATAGCAACAACTATCTGACTCCGTATCAACCTGCTGATGAAGATGCAAATACTAATACTTCTAATGACAGTAACTCAGAATCATCAGCGTCAATTAATCCACCAATAAGTGACCACGAATCTACTTCATCAAAGTCAGATGTGATAGGGGAAAGATCTAGCTATCTTAATCCGTATCAACCAATTATTCATTCAGTAGATATTCATGAATATTCATCTACTCATAGAATTGATGATTCATCGGAATCAGATACACAGACGATGGGATCCGGTTATTTGAATCCATATCTACCAATTGTTCCCGACAATTATTTACATGAGTATAAATCTGTCCTCAAGTGTTCAGACGGATTAGATTCCACGATGTCAAATGCCTGTACCAACGACATGGGAGATGAGTTTCTTGCTCCTATTCAAGGTCTGAGATCGGAAACTGATACAGATGAGTACAAATCGATCAGTAACAGTAAAGAAACAGATACAGTTTCAAATTTTTTGGATACTTTAACTGATGATTCGGTTGAAAAGTTCCAATTTGAAAACGATGAGAGCTCGGATTATGTGCAGATGGAGTAATGTCCAAGTAACCATACAGATTCACGAATCAATTCAAAGCAAAAGTTAAAAAAAAGAAATGTGTAATCAAAAGGAGATCGTTGGAATTAGATAAAACGTTGATATTACAAAATCACATTTGTCCAAGTTTAAGCAACATTCAATCATCTTTAGTTAACTTATTATATTTTTTAGAAATAGGGCAGGCAGATGAATCACTTATCAGAACTGAATAAAGTTAGGAATATAACAGTTGTTTTTCACTCGTTTTGCATGTTTATAACCTTTGGTTTTGTCAGTATTTATGCATGTTATGGACGTCCCTTTTTGTAATTTATATTGTATTGTTTTGTATTTTCATTTATTAATTTTGAAGGAAGATAATTTATTGGCATAAGAAATCATTGTTAAACTTTCGACTCATGCATATGAATATCGTTTTGTATCTTTCATCTCTCTTGCAGTAGGTAGATTGAAATAATGTATAGATATGAAAAACAAAACATAGAGTATAATTTTTATTTTGTTTTGTATTTCATCTTTTCTTATATTTGATTTGTGGAATCTAGAAGTTACTTCTATGTCTATATTATCAAACATTATACCATTGTAAATTTATATACTGATATGAACAAGCAAAATCGTTTTACCGCCTTAACGGAGCTAAGTCGTGCAACACATGCATTTTCATAAATTGAGCAATTCTACATTTGTGCTGTAGTAAGTAATATAGCAAAATGAATCATGAGGATCAGTAGACTTTAATCAGTTTTTGAAATCTTTATTATAATACTTTTGTTAAAAGAGAATTTTTGAAACAATAACCTGCTTATTTACATTTGCTTTTCATTCATTTAATACAAATTTGAAAAAAAAAATGATCAAGATAAGAATATAACAACTATGTTTCTATAATACCATTTTAAAACGAACTTTACGTTTTAAATTTTTCCTGTAATTAGGTATTTTAGTTATTTTTGCCAGTCATTCATTTTCATTCGTTCAAACGAATGGATACTAAATTAAACTGTCTAGGATAACAACGTGTTTGTTTTAAACATCTTATATTTATAAAATAGTCTGATTATCGTAATTATATGTATAATCTTAAAGCCTAAACAAAGTTAAAATTTAGATCAGGTGTCATGGCATAAGATAAAACAGATAAACTCAGCTTGTAGAGTCATTCTTATAAGTAGACCGGCTGTGTTTTCACATGCACTGTTTTAACACGCACATAAATGTATAGAATATCCCTGTCTTTTCTTATTGTGATAGTTGGTAAATATTACTTTCTTATAATGGAAAGAAAGAAGGAACTCGTTTTGTTCGTTCTATTTTATGGAAATTTCTGCTAATCGGTATGCTAGAACGGATTTTAAACAGCAAAAACTTTTAAACAAACTGGAGACTGAAATGTCGGTTAAAACCTGATATTGGTTTTGGTTCTATTATTGGGAAATGAGCATAATCAAATTCCTTCAATGCAAATTGACTTCCAAAATATAAAAGGTACCAAGATAGATGCAAGAAGAAAGGGCTATTGCGAACTTTTCAAATGAACTCTTACAATTAACACCATGAGTGTTGAGAATAGACTTTACAAACATCGATTATTGTGTTGGGGTACATTCAATGTATAAATTAAGGTATTAGCCAAAGATCAAATTTGTATTTAAAATACGAGTATGGATGAGATATAAACAATACGGATCAAGACAACTACGTTAATAATTTAACTGCTGGAGAACGTTACGTACCCGAGGGTATCACCAGCCCAGTAGTCAACACTTCGGTGTTGACATAAGTATCAATAATGTGGTTATTTTTGTAAATTTTCTGTTTACAAAACGTTGAATTTTTCGAAAAACTAACTAAGGATTTTCTTATCCCAGACATAGATCACCTTAGTCGTATTTGGCACAACATTTTGGAATTTAGGATCCTCAAAAAAAGTTATGAAGCTATGTACTTGTTTGGCTATTTAATCTTTGTGATATAAGCGTCACTGGTGAGTCTTATGTAGACTGGCGAACTAAATTATAATCCTGGTACCATTGATAATTATATATACAACCAACAAACAGTTAAGTTGTTCAATGATAGGAGGACAAACTCACCCATTTAAGAATGGAACGCACCCATTTAAGAATGGAACTCACCCATTTAAGAATGCAACTCATTAATTTAAGAATGTTAGGGTAAATAAAAAAGATTGTCCTCTTAAAATATTCTTCTCTCGAATTGTGTGAAAGATAAAACAACTACAGGAACTTCTTATTTGCAGCTACACCACATAAGTTATAATAAACTTTTAAAATATGCAAACAATACCAAATTTATGATAGAAATGCATTTAGTCGACGAGATAACCACAGCAGCATGACTAAACATGCGAAAGACTACTAAACATGTCTTTTCCTTTTGTTATTTGAGGAACATATACGCGCATAAATCAAAAATAGACGTCGATAGCACGACAAAATTTATCAGATTAAACTCATATCAACTTAGGTAATAAAAACTTCGCCAAGGCATTGTTACCACGTACAATCTGTCATAGCTATCACGGATGCGGTGTCAAGCGGTGTCAAGCAACCCTTAAATATTCAAAAGCACATACATCCATCATACAAAGAGAAGCGCAACAATAAAAGTGTTTAACAATCTCACTACGTAATGCTTGTTGATAGTACATGAGCATGCAGGATGTTTCGGTTTGAGAATGTCAGCATAGTCTTTTGTCAGCATTGTATATCAGCCAGGCTCGTTTGTAACATTGTTTAACTGAATCTAATAAAAATGTTCAGGATATCATTTACTGGAGGATGTTTAACTATTGTAGTGAGTGGTGAATACTGTAGTCATTTCAAATCAGAATGTAAACATACAAGATGCCATCATTATGACATTCTACAATGCAATGACCACGCTAATGTTTGTCAGTGTTGGTTACCAGGGAAAAGTAAGTTGATGCATATACTATCCATTTCAAGTTTTCCTTACAAAGTAACATATGTATCATTATGAATTGAAATACACTTATTAGCTTGTGATTGTGACAGTCCGTTTTACGTATACAATTTGAGATCAAAGTATTAATATCATTAAATTTTCTGTGATAAATTCCGACTGATAATACATCTTAAGTATACCAAAAGAACACACCTTATTCACCATAAAGGAATGCATCTTGGTTATCCCAAAAGTGATGGCATACGATGGTTTATTGAATATATCTACAAAGTTAAGAAAGTTGACAATTTGAAGGTCGAAATTATCTCTTGTGTCGTGACGATTTGGTGTCAACCGAACCTCAAACCGTACATTTCTACATGAACACATCAATTTTAGAGGAAAACAAAGGAATAACAGAACCGCCGACCTCCTACTAAGCAAAAGTCAACATACAAAGAATTGGATTGTTTTTAATCCTTCAATATAATTGTTGTAAAAGACACACAAACCCATGCTAAAGTCAAAGTGTGTAGGCATTAATCGCCCTTTGCATTCCTCGTATGAACATGAACTGATGTATGTATACTCAATAAAATGGCCTCATACAATAACTGTGTATTGCTAAACAACGAAGGTAAGATCATACGATAACCAATTGAATTGTGTTAAATTGTACATTTTCTTGATATAAAACAAACCAAATCACAGCCTATTAATTATGACTAATCACTATATTATATTCTAGCATGCTACACCATGGAAGACGAAGAGTGCGCACACGCCTGCTATTTTCCCAAGACAGTGTATAGATGCGATTTCGGAACTTGTGCATGCTCACTGTCAAATGACCACATCTCTTCGTCAACTGACTTATTGGGTTAAAAATTAAAGAACCTATAAATCCTGTTTTCATTTAATTTCCAGTCGTTATACTATTACATAAAACAACTGTTGAATATTCCAACTCGTGAGGCAAATGGATGAATGCTAAACGATGTATAAGACAAATAGTGAACAAGAAGATGGTTTACGGTTCTAATGGTGAATCCAAACTTCAATATTTGTTTATAACATTAAATAAACTATCACATTTGGTAATCTATAATTAAGAGTAAACAACGGTTATGTGTTATATACGGCTGAACGACAATACAGTTGTCCATGTAAAAACTTAACTACAAAATAGATGCTTTCAGCTTCCTAATTGTGAACTTTCCATTTCTGTATAGCAAGATTCCAGCATCACCTTTTTACGTAGTCTATATTTCCAACTTGAAACGATATTCCCTTATCATGATTTCCTTGATAGAGGGTTTGCTGCTCACAATGAAGCTATTAAACAGGTTATAACTCTAGATTTTCTGACGTCAGATCATATTTACATAGTAATTTCCCAAACAATGGCCAATATTGCCTTGAAAAACTGACCGATACACTCAATGAACTACAATGCATTGTGGGCTACTACAAGTTTGCGACCACTTGAAAACATTTGGAATTAGTGGGAAAACTGTGAACAATATTGTATGGGATACTAAAAATAGAAATGTTTGTTCTGCGAATATGTTTATATATGTAAAATATATAACATAATCTTTGATTTGCTTGCTCAGATTAAAAAAAAATGTTTACGGGCTTCACTTTCTTTCTCGCCTTGTAAAAGTAGTTGAACAAGTTGTTTTTTATTGTTATGCATTGTATCTGTGCAATAATGTCACGGCGTAAAACAGTGACATTCCAGATGAAGTGACCACTGTCCAGTATAGAAAAAAAATAAGCTCTTTTAAACCTATATTATGTCATTCCAAAAACACTTATGCCTCCTAAAAAACACGAAAACTGGCACTGAAACACTTCTATCTGGACTGGATTGTAAACTTTTTATCAGAACCTGAACTAACAGTTAGAACATCATAATATTCAGTAATGTTAAACAATAAGAGTTTAAAAAGCGGGTACGGTAAAAAGCTTATATAGTATGAGTGTCAATGAGACAACTCTCCATCCAAGTCACAATTTATAAAAGTAATCAATTAAAAGTCTAGGTACGGTCTTAAACGCTGAGCCTAAGCTCACACTAAAAAGCGAACATATAACATAAATAACATACATTTTAGTTTGTATAATTTCACTGATCGTTAAAGTCAATCTGTTGCTATTTTTTCCCAAAATATACCTCAGAGGTATTTTTATCGTTAATTAAGTGCTATCCTATTGACTTATTTGCAAAAAAATTGTTTATATCCTCTGAAACATAGTGGGTGCCATATTACCTGTTGTAATGAGTGCCAAATGACACACATTTCCATGCAAGACAAAATCTAGTAAAGTAAGCAAGCATTGGCTCAATGCTGAAAGACAGCTATAAAGGGACAAACAATTATTTGTGTAAAACAATCCAAACAACAACAAAAAACAACGACCTAATTTTGTATATAAAAGGAGAAGAAATATATCCAATAAATAATAATATAGTTAATATAATAGGTTTAGATCCAACGCTGCAATTTTCACAAAAAATATAAAATTTCCGACCTTGTCGCACATAAACATGGATAACATCATTAAAGATTTTACAAAATGTATTAAAGTTGGCAAATGTCCGAGTCCGTTAAAAAACTTTGCAAAGACGAAAATAATATGAAACTACAGTTGCTTGCTTCACTTCCTTCAGAACAAAGGGGACTGTTTGAAAGTCCCAAATACTGAGATAAGGCAAAAGTCAACAATTTATGATTTTGTTAACACTGTCATGTATGTGAATGATATTTCATAATTGTAAACCAAATATACGGTTTTTTTTACGTACACAAAATTCGAGGATCCCATATGTGTTTCTGACTATCTATACGAAAGTTGCTGTCCGCATGAATATTAGCACCGGCTGTTATCAACGGCTAAGTTTACACTAGTAAGTTTGTCTTATGGGTAATTGTGTTTTTCACTGTTGTCTCGTTGCTGTCTGGTGGACGAATACATTTGTAACATATCAAAAATGACATTAGAATTGTTTTAGTTATTTCTCTTTGTATGAAGTTTTGTAACGTGTCAAATATTACATTAGAAATCTTTGAGTTGTCTATATTTGTATATAGTTCAACAATTGAAGTTTTGTAACATGTCAAATATTACATTAGACATCTTTGAGTTGTCTATCTTTGTATAGAGTTCAACAATTGAAGTGAAATTTGGAAATTAAATAAAATTGGCAAAAAAGAGAGAAAAGATAATTTTTATATGAGCATTTATATATTTCATCAAAACATATTTATGATTCAGTGTGATTATTTTGTCCACATATGATTTAAAGGTATTTAAAAATAAAAGTTTTTTGAAATACAAAAAGAACAAAACTATGTACATGTAAATAACATTCTATATTTTTATCTGAAGTTTTGCAAATGCAAATATTGTTTTGAAATTATGTATAATCATTTGAATTTAAAGTAAAGTTTCATTGAACTAATTGAAAGGCATTGTTGAGAAATATCTATACTATGAAAGATGTGTTCTACATTTTAAATATTAAAGGTTCTGATAAAGTCAATATTGTTCACAGGTAGATCTATGTGTTTTCCTACTAAATGAAGATATTATTGCAGTGAAAATTGTCTACAATTTCCTTATTTTGGGTATGTAGATTGAATTGTAATTATGTGCCCTTGATTGATATTATGATTTTGTTTAGTTAATTTTTGATACTTCTAATTGAAACATTATTGATTATTCATATGTATTACAAATGTTGTTTACTTTGAAGACTTTCTCTTGTGTTCATATTTTGATTTGAGAAATGTTAAGAATTGTAATATTCAGAAAGGGAGATAATCGTGTTCTTATAGCTTGTATATAGCTTTGTATAAATTAATGTTTCTAATGTATTTAATTGATATTTGAAAAATCAATCTTTATTTAAAGTTAAATTGAATTGAATTGATATTCTGCATTTCAATAGACTTATGTTTTGTATTTTCTCTATTTTTCAACAAATATTGAACCATTCAGCGTTGCCAATAATTAATGTTATTTTCGGTATATATATATATACATGTATAATGTGAATATATGAATACAGTTCAATAAATTCATGAACCTTACATTTGTGCTTTCGAAGGCCAGTTTTATCTTTTTGGGAGGAAACACATATCAGTGTCATCATCAAACATACTAATGGCTATATATCGGGTTATTCAAACGTCACTTGTTTCTTCGCATAGAAACTACTTCTCATTAATCTGAGCATTGGACGAATACTTTATATCACGAACTAGAAATGTGGATTCTTAAAATGAAAAACTAAGCGAAAATGGTAATCCCGAATTGCACGAAAAAATTTGTTCTATTTCAGTAAATAACACGTGCTCTTGGTTGATTGTAAACAAGTAGTAGTCCATCATGCATTGTTACTCATTTAGTGGATTGGTCAAAAACCCAGGTAAAAAAATGCGTCACATGTAAATAGGCAATTACATGTGCGAGGACATAAGTATGCTAATTTCTGCTTATTCATGCATTTCATATAAGTTAGGGTCCCCGACCTGTTAAACAAAGAGTTCTAAATGGTGAAGTTGAAATCATCTTTTCGAATATTTTACGGACGCCATCACGAGTTAGTTGACCGTTATGAAATATTCGTGTCAAAGAAGATAGCAAATATGTGCATACTATCGTAATGTCGTAACTATAATTTCTTTTCATTTTTCACGAATGTGACTTACCGAATTAGACTTATTACCGGGTTTTTACTAGTATGCGAAACACAACGGGTGCAACATGTGGAGCAGTGGTGGGGTTCTGTGGTTTGTCTATTTGTATGTTGTAAGCCATCGTGTTGTCAGTTTATATGAGTTTGAATATCCCCCTTTGTTTTGTACAATATCAGATATATATATGCAAGTTAATATAATCTAATCGTAACAAATTCATGGTCAGTTTGACTGTTTACAATATAGAAACACAGGTTTTAAAAAAAAACACGAATTTTGAACTATACAGACCCCTTAACAAGAATGTACGTTTTACACGAAAACTGCTAAAGCATTTGTATGAGGACGAACGAGTATAATAGACACTACATATTAAGGTTTACGGTCATCATCACGAATTATTATCCTGTTGTGTCTATTCTTTTAGCAACTCATTAGCTTAATTAGTTTAGTGCAAATTTCGTTTGTCATTATGGGTCCTCTCAATAATCCAGTTATGTAGTTTTAGAAAATGTTAGGAGTATGACAGTTGTTATGTATTCGTATGATATGTTTGAGCTTTTCATTTAGCGACCTGCTTAGGAACATTCCGTTTAGATTTAAACTTTTTTACTGATGTATTTATAAATGCTTCTGTACTTATACATCTTGTCATATTCCTGCGTGTTTTAAAATTACACAACTGGATTATTGACGAAAAGAGAACATATAATGATAAACGGAATTTGTACATAAATAATTTTTGCTAACTATACTATCATTAATTATAGGGAGAGTTGAACTTCAAGGTTTTAATTTGTTCACCAGACATATATCGGATTTCTAAAACATGAAACACTTGTCACATATCAGTACACGTTTTTATTTTTTAGTATCGATTGTGTATAACTGTTCCGTAAATAAATATATATCTGAGTGCTATATAATAGTATGAAGGACATGTGTATTGTTCAGGTTACTCGATATAATAAATAACTTTTATATGTATAAATCAGATACATCGTTTTGAATATTGAACTCGACATTCTTCATATTGACAAAATCATACAATAAAAATGACATCATGTTCCAACAGCTGTTAATATAATGATTTCAGGCACACATTCGGTTTACTGTGTATACTTTGTATAAGCATTGTGTAAGGTATGTCATATTTCTATCTATTGGTGTCGGTATATATATATAATATATATATATCTTTTCGGTAATAACATAGTGCCACAGGCACTTGTCTCAGAAAAAAATTGTTCCTATATACTTAATATAACACATTAAGGTATATAGGAAAAAAAATTTCTGAGACAAGTGCCTGTGCATAGTGCACCTGTTGGTTTGGTAAAGTTATTGCATTATGAAATTCCCACTCGAGTAATAAATACGTTTTCCTTACAGAAAGTTGTTTAAAACAAAAACGGAAAAATGAGATCACAAAACTAGAGGCTCTAAAGAGCCTGTGTCGCTCACCTTGGTCTATGTGCATATTAAACAAAGGACACAGATGGAAAATTGTGTTTTGGTGATGTTGATGTGTTTGTAGATCTTACTGTACTGAACATATTTGCTACTCACAATTTTCTCTATCTATGATAAACTTGGCTCTTTAGATACAGAAGGAAACATTTTGTAAAAATTTACAAAAATTTACCAAATTAATGAAAATTGTTAAAAATTTACTCTAAAGAGCAATAACTCTTGAAATAGTAAACTGACCATTTTGGTCATGTTGACTTATTTTTAGATCTTACTTTGCTGAAAATTATTGCTGTTTACAGTTTATCTCAATCTATAATAATATTCAAGATAATAACCAAAAAATGCAAAATTTCCTTAAAATGTCCAATTCAGGGGCAGCAACCCAACAAGCAGTTGTCTGATTCATCTGAAAATTTCAGGGGAGATAGATCTTGACCGTATACACAACTTTATACCATGTCAGATTTGCCCCTTAATGCTTTGGTTTCAGAGTTATAAGCCAAAATCTACATTTTACCCCTATGTTCTACTTTTAGCCATGGCGGCCATCTTGGTTGGTTGGCCGGGTCACTGAACACATTTTTTAAACTAGAAACCCCAATGATGATTGTGGACAAGTTTGGTTTAATTAGACCCAGTAGTTTCAGAGGAGAAGATTTTTGTAAAAGTTAACAGACGACGACGACGGACGCAAAATGATAAGAAAAGCTCACTTGGCCCTTCGGGCCAGGTGAGCTAAAAACAAACATAAATATTAAACATGTTAAATAGCACGATCCACATTCAAAACGAAAGGTGAACACCGTGCTGCTGGTAGATAGTAATTCCACTTCCCTAGTGACTCTTGTAATTCTCAAGGCAAAATCTTCGATTGTTGGTCGTATTTGGCTATGTTACAATTGTTTTTTTCTACAATATCATCACAATACGGTGTTGTCTCATCTTTATAAATGTTCAAGACATGGATTGGTAAAAATAATGTAGTGCATTAAACGTACAAGTGAGAGGTTTAGCGCTATAAAAAACCAGGTTCAATCCACCATTTTCTGTACCAATTCAGGAATACGACAGTTCTTGTCCATTCGTTATGTGTTTTGTCAATTGATTTTGCCATGTGATTAGGGACTTTCCGATTTGATTTTCCTTTTGAGTTCAGTATTTTTGTGATTTTACTTTTCAAATAAGTTAACATGGGAAACAGTTTAGATTGTTTTGAATTCAATAAGTCTACACATAGTAGTAGTAACATCTTTTTTATACGTATTTCAAATGTGCACATATTGTTTGGAAATACGATCAATCAAGAAATTTAAATGAATTCCATAAGTTTTTTGTCACAATATCGTGAAAAAATGCACCATTTTACTGAAAACAAGGAAACCTGCAGAGTTTATGCAGTTTTCCAACACAGTTTTCTAAAAGGAAACAACAAAATATTGTAGGAGATGTTTTATTACATATTCACACCAAAATGAAATGGTTGTTTTTCGTTTGTGCGCACATACATTGTACTTGTCCAATCAATTGTGTGCTTAAAATTTGATGAAATAAAGGTAAGCTGCGAAATTACATAATATATTTCATAATAGTATTTTTATGATACTTATTATTTTTTTGTAGAAGACAATCGAAATGAAAGACTGGAAAAGAGAAATTCTGGACGGTGTTGAAATGGTATCATTCACTGGCTGTGTCCCTGGAGTCATCTTTGTGTACGGAGAGAATTCACAAGCAATTCTTGCCAACAAGAAAGGACACGTTTTATGTGCGGCAGGTTTGTATTCTTTATTGTTATATTGCGCTGATTCTTCTACATGTTCTATATTGAATACAAATAAGTATATACATTTGTTTTTCTCTTGCTGGTTACGTTTCTATCGGTATTATACGAATTTAAATTTAAAAGGGTATTACAATTGTATTTTTGCTATGTTATTGCTAGAGGTATAGGGGGGGGGTGAGATCTCACAAACATGTTTAACCCCGCCGCATTTTTGCGCCTGTCCCAAGTCAGGAGCCTCTGGCCTTTGTTAGTCTTGTATTATTTTAATTTTAGTTAATTGTGTACAATTTGGAAATTAGTATGGCGTTCATTATCACTGAACTAGTATATATTTGTTAAAGGGCCAGTTGAAGGACGCCTCCGGGTGCGGGAATTTCTCGCTACATTGAAGACCTGTTGGTGACCTTCTGTTGTTGTTTTTTTCTATGGTCGGGTTGTTGTCTCTTTCCCCATTTCCATTCTCAATTTTATTGTTACATTTGATTAGATTCATTGTTATTTTGTGTTTGAACAACATACAGTCGATGTTTGTAACAAACTTTGAAACAGATATCGGAAAAATGTCGATGCTGACATAAGGATAGCAAAAGACAACACAAAATCATTACATCTACTAAAACCGAGGAGAAATATATTAATAGAAGCAACACTGATAATCTATAACATATGTTCCTACTTTCTGTCATAATCATTTATTTTTCTAAAAATACTGATAAAAACGACATCGATATTTTTGTTGATATTCAATTGTACTTTTATTTAAGTTTGATAAGAACATCAATACCTTCATATTTTATAGTGTATCTTTCTATGTCACATGTATGTTTTGATGTTTCACTAATGCGCCTGTCCTAAGTCAGAAACCTGATGTTCAGTGGTTGTCTTTGTTTGTGTGGTAATAAGTGTTTTGTTTTTAAATTAAATAGATTAGATCGTTGGTTTTCCTATTTGAATGGTTTTTGTAAATGCAAAAATTAACCTTTTACTTTTATCATATAATACTGTGTATTTTTTCAGCTGAATTTGGTAAAGGAAGAATAATTGTATTTTCGCACAATGTATTTGTAAACAGTTTTGGAAAGAATGATACGAAACGTAAAAATAAACGATTCAACTTAAATATAAGAAATTGGATAACAAAAAACACAGACAAGGGAAATGAGATACCTTGTTTTTCTGATTACTTTAATAACTTCGATGAGCTTCCTCCTGAATGTAGGATATTAACATGGAATGGACTTCCGGTTCGGACAGAAGATAACAGTTTATTGAAATTACTTGATTGGGTAGAGAGAGGAGGTGGGTTGATATGTGGAGTGTGTCCATGGGGATTTGCGGAGGTTTATAAAATAGACGTTGAAAATATACCACTTAACATCATCTTCAAGGCAATAGGTATCGCTTATGCTGGTAAATTAATGTACAAGAATGATAGCGATTTAGCGGAACTTTTAGTAAAAGACAATATGGCGGATTATGCAAAGCCCAGTGATCTAGTTTCAGCAATTAACAAGCACCCAGAAAAGATTAACAGATTAGGAGGATTAATACACAGTGTAGTACATTTACCGGAGGAACTATATATCAAACACAAATCACATGTTGTTGAAATGATTCAGAAATTATCACCAGATAACGACCATATACCAACACGAAGTAAACCTGTTGAGTCACATGGTGCCAAAAAAGCTGCGATGCTTATGTGCGATATTATGATCCGAGATGGCTTAGAAGGGAATGTAGTATTAGCAGAAGGAATTCATGAATTTCCCGGAACATTTGAGAATACACCGGAAGTTCAGTCTATCGAATTAGAATTTTCCTCACAGACACACAAATTTCATTCAACAGGATATTACCTTCCTGCTGGTACTTCCATGGGATTGTCATGGAGCAAGACCAAAAAACCATGGAATATTATAATTGGTCTGCATGGTGACGAGCTTTACAATACTGATTCTAAGCTAAGACGATGGCCTAAGATCAGAATAAAGAAAGAGCTTAAAACAAACGAATTCGGAAATTTTTCTTCAACAACACTAAACATTTGCAGCCCATTTGGAGGACTGATTTATTTACAGTCGCCTAAATGTACAAAGGATAAATTGCAGTTGAAACTACACAATGTCGTACCTGCTCCCATTTTTACTTACAAAACGGCAGATACATGGGAAACTGTAGAACGTTACAAGCCAGGATTATGGTGTGATATCATTGGTGACAAGATAGCCTTGACCTTACCATCCGCGTCAGTAAGACAGCTCTCAGATCCAACAATGACGATGAAAGTTTGGGATTCGGTAGTATCTGCCCACATTGACCTACTTGGGAAGGATCCATCCAATGGTAGAGGACAATGGGTGGTTACAGATGAACAGCCGTCCATTGGTTACATGCATTCTGGTTATCCAATCGTCACCCATCTGGATATGGCAGATCCTAATAAGGTTCGGTTTAACAATTGACCAAGAAAATATGAAGAAAAAAAAATTATAATCTTTCTTTTTAAGTTATATTGAAGAGTGCAACATGTGGATTTGTATCTGCTCACACGTCCGGCTACATGTAATCATTTTCAGGTTTGAAGGGGTTTGTATTGATCAGTTTTTATGTTTCTATGTTGTCCATGTTTTGGTTGGACACTAATGTTTGTCTGTTTGTCTGTTGATCCTTTCCGTTTGCACACATGACGTTTTTTAGGTATATTTTATCTCTTATAGTTGTATTTCCATACAAACCAAGCATCATAATTTCAAATTACATTCCTAACATATCTGAAAAAATGACGTTCATTATCACTGAACTAGTATACATGTTTGTTTAGGGGCTAGATGAAGGACGCCTCCGGTTACGGGAGTTTCTAGCTGCATTGAAGACCAATTGGTGGCCTTCAGCTGTTGTCTGCTCTATGATCGAGTTGTTGTCTCTTTTACACATTCCCATTTTCATTCTCAATTTCATTATCATTCTCATTAACGAAAATCCTGATTTGCAAATGGTATGACGATTTTGTGCCCTATGCCTCAACAGTCTTAGAATTTTATCAAATACCAATATGTTGACAGTGTAGGATTTATTCAAAGATAAAGTTTTATTATTACATGAACCATTTTACATTTGTTATAAGATCTACGAGGACTGCTTCCTATTGTCCAGAGACCACATTCTAAACGTAAACAACAGGAAAGGAAGTTGGGGAATGTTCCATGAACTGGGACATAATTTCCAGGATTCTATGTGGACCTGGGGTGGAACGAAGGAGGTGACTTGTAATATATTTACTTTGCATGCTATGGACGTAGTTTGCAATGTGAAACCATGGGATCATCTCTGGGTCAAAGAAAAGTTCGAAAATGCCAGCAACTATCTCCGGGTGAGATATATCATAAGTTATATCTATGAGTGTTTTTCTTAAATTTATACACAATCCTTCTTCTTGTTTCATCACTTTTTAATGCCAAGAAAAATAACCGGTGTTCAAAACGTGTTTTTTTTGTAACTTGAAATATACGGCTTCGTATACAATAGGTGTCAGACCACCAATTAACAAGAATGTGTCCAAAGTACACGGATGCCCCACTCGCACTATCATTTTCCATGTTCAATGGACCGTGAAATTGGATAAAAAATATAATTAGGCATTAAAATTAGAAAGTTAATATCATAGGGAACATTTGTACTACGTTTCAAATTGATTGGACTTCAACTTCATCAAAAACTACGTTGACCAAAAACTTTAACCTGAAACATGCACTTTCATTTTCTATGTTCAGTGGACCGTGAAATTGGGATCAAAAGTTTAATTTGGCTGTAAAATTAGAAAGATCATATCATAAGGAACATGTGTACTAAGTTTCAAGTTGATTGGACTTCAACTTCATCAAAAACTACCTTGACCGAAAACTTTAACCTGAAACATGCACTTTCATTTTCTATGTTCAGTGGACCGTGAAATTGGGGTCAAAAGTTTAATTTGGCTGTAAAATTAGAAAGATCATATCATAAGGAACATGTGTACTAAGTTTCAAGTTGATTGGACTTCAACTTCATCAAAAACTACCTTGACCAAAAACTTTAACCTGAAACATGCACTTTCATTTTCTATGTTCAGTGGACCGTGAAATTGGGGTCAAAAGTTTAATTTGGCTTTAAGATTAGAAAGATCATATCATAAGGAACATGTGTACTAAGTTTCAAGTTGATTGGACTTCAACTTCATCAAAAACTACCTTGACCAAAAACTACTTTCATTTTCTATGTTCAGTGGACCGTGAAATTGAGGTCAAAAGTTTAATTTGGCTTTAAAATTAGAAAGATCATATCATAAGGAACATGTGTACTAAGTTTCAAGTTGATTGGACTTCAAGTTCATCAAAAACTACCTTGACCAAAAACTTTAACCTGAAACATGCACTTTCATTTTCTATGTTCAGTGGACCGTGAAATTGGGGTCAAAAGTTTAATTTGGCTTTAAAATTAGAAAGATCATATCATAAGGAACATGTGTACTAAGTTTCAAGTTGATTGGACATCAACTTCATCAAAAACTACCTTGACCAAAAACTTTAACCTGAAGCGGGACAGACGAACGAACGGACGGACGGACGGACGAACAGACGAACGGACGAACGGTACAACAGACGAACGGACGAACGGACGCACAGACAAGAAAACATAATGCCCCTCTACTATCGTAGTAGGGGCATAAAAATCCCTATCTGTTCAACCAAATTTTGCAATTTTCACAGCTTTCTAAATATTTTACCTTAAGTTTAACTTCATAGAAACCAGGTATATCCTTAATTGTACATGTATCAGCTTTCTACATGCCAATTTTCAACATACCTTTAAAGCCTTCTAACAAAATAACTGACCATCAAACAGAGGTACTCCAAAAAAAAACTGGTTTTCTGGAAATCTAAAATTAGTATACTATGGAGCGCATTAATCTCAATTTTTAATGCAAACTCATAGACAAGTAAATTTTGGCTCAAAATGATCTAGATATATTTCTCTTTCACCAAAAGTTTCATTTCTGCAAATTTGTTGGTTAGTTTAAGTAAACAAGGACATCAAAAGCACTATTTTGTGTCAGAGTAGCGCTACTTTTACATACGTTCTAAATTGGAGGGAGTAATTGGTGTTCTGACACCTATACATACCCATGATACCAGCTGCTGATTAATTTATTGTATAAACAAAACTTGATTGATTTGTGTCTACTAACAAAACATCACACTTGAACTTTATGTCCCAATCATTACTAAATGTTGTTTAAATATGGCGGCGATGAGCAATATTATTCTGTCATAACTTATTACAATAAACTTATTCGAAAATCCTTAATTTCAAAGGTTTTATTTTTTATAGACATACACACACATTTGTTTACAGGAAGGGGCAAAGTATGACAAATGGTGCTCTAATGCTGGTATAGCGTTGTTAGTGTACGCACAGTTGGCGAGGGACTTTGGCTGGGGTACTTACAAATCTGTATTCAGGACTTATGATAAACTTCCAAAAGACAAACGACCATCAAACCAGCAGGAAAAAGAGAACATGTGGATACAGACGTTTTCCAATGTAGTCAAGAGGAATCTAAGCCTCGTTTTCGAATTTTGGGGATGGCCGATTCGGGGCTTGGACGATTTAAACAGGTTTCCTCCATATCTCCCTGATGACATGACAACACGTGAATTTGCAAAAGACAGAGCGACAACAATACTTAAAAAGTACGAAAATAATTATTCTGGTGCCTGTCCTACTCAGAAACCAGCACACACGGACAATGCTTATTGTCCCGGTAAAGGGGGTTCTAATAAGATTGATCAATGTGATGTAAAAGGTAACAGTGTGAAGGAGGGTGACAATGACAACAGTTCAAGTTCATGTTATATTTTATGAGTATTTAAAAAATAATAAGTAAATGTTGAAATAAAAGTGAAGTTCTACATAGTCACTTTTTATTCATCACTTCTCATGTTGCAAGTTTTGGCAACACTTGAAATAACACAAGATTCAATTTAATGTCTGGGTCGATACCTCTGTTGGTTGACATCAGCTCAGTGGTTAGTAAGTTGGTACTGACATGATTTGTAGCAAACCTTTCTAAAAGTGTATGTTTATAAAATTCAATGAAAAAAATGAAACTCAGATTTCAACTCCAGCCTGTAAAGTGGAATTTAGATGGATTTGTCTATGTCCAAATAATTTTAAAACAGCCTTATAATACCATTATTATCGTGAAAATCGTTTGGACTGGTGTTATGAAAATAATTGTGTGAAGTTCAAGATTACATATTTGTTACATAAGAGCGTCACTGTTTATGTTCCTGTGTGTCAACTATTATATTATGTTTTGTGTGTATCTCTGTGATGATATAAAAAAGAAGATGTGGTATGATTGCCAATGAGACAACTATCCACAAAAGACCAAAATGACAGACATTAACAACTATAGGTCACCGTACGGCCTTCAACAATGAGCAAAGCCCATACCGCATAGTCAGCTATAATAGGCCCCGATAAGACAATGTAAAACAATTCAAACGAGAAAACCAACGGCCTTATTTATGTTAAAAAAATGAACGAAAAACAAATATGTAACACATAAACAAACGACAACCACTGAATTATAGGCTCCTGACTTGGGACAGGCACATACATAAATAATGAGTATTCTTGCATGTGTTTGTGCTGTCAAGTAGTGTTGTCATTTTAGCGTAATATTTTTACATTGCCGTAAAAGTGGGAGGTTGGCTAGCCATAAAAACCGGCTCAGTCCACCATTTGTTTTCCTAAAATGTCCTGTACCAAGTCAGGAATATGGCAGTTGTTATCCAACAGTTCGTTTCTATGTATGCTGGCGCTTGCTTTTTGTTTTCCTCTTATATTTGGTGTGTTTCCCTGGGTTAAAGTTTGTTACCCGAATTTGCTTGCTCTTAATCAATTTATGACTTTTGAACACCGGTATACTACTGTTGCCTTTATTTTAGGCCCTTTTAAGTCATATACCTTTTTAACTGTTTTGTTTCTTATACATCCATGGCTTTGCAATATTTGACTTAAAGTTTCTTAATGATGGTAAACTCCAGAATTGCTTAAGAGGCATGACATTTAATCAAAGTGCTTTTAGGCATTGAACGGTAAAAATTGCTTCAATTTATCAGTGATAGGTAATTATTGCATTGGTTGTACATGTAGTTGATTTCACAGCAATTCTAGACAAAAACAGATAACAACAAATTTTCAAAGACGATCTTAACAATGACATCATTCGTCTTTTAGAAGTTATAAGATTCCTGCACTTGCAAAAGTTATGTAATTTTTTTGACAAGTGTAAAATCATTTTGTGCCTAGAATATCTGAGCATAAATTAAATCGATACATATTCCTTAAAATTTCCATGGATAGGATGTATAGAATGTTATTATTCTTGAACTATATTTTGTGTTTAAAAAAGGTGGTGATAAGCCTTGGAACATTTAGATATCAAGTCAGTCCCATAAGGTTTGGATTGCATTTCATTTTATTTACCTAAAAAGTGTTATTTCCATCTTTTATAGCACATTGTAAAGTGGTTTATACAATACATTTTGAACCAGAAATTATAACAAACAATTAAAAGAGTAAATTTAAAATCATTGAATGAGTTTTTTTTAATATAATTATGTATAAATGCTCTTCAACTTCGTACTTTATTTGGCATTTTTAACTTTTTATTTTATTCGAGCATCACCGATGAGTCTTTTGTAGACGAAACGCGCGTCTGGCGTATATACAAAATTTAGTCCTGGTATCTATGATGAATTTATTTAATCAATTTTGCGCCTGTCCCAAGTCAGGAGCCTTTAGCCTTTGTTAGTCTTTTTTTTTAGTTTCTTGTGTATAATTCAGAGTTTAGTATGACATCCATTATCACTGTTCTAGTATACATATTTTTTAAGTTGCCAGCTGAAGGACGCCTCTCGCTACATTGAAGACTCATTGGTGGCCTTCGGCTGTTGTCTACTTTATGGTCGGGTTGTTGTCGCTTTGACACATTCCCATTTCCATTCTCAATTTTTTCATACATTGGTGATGTTTTTATAAACCAAGTTTCAAGTTCAACTTGATAGCACAGTCATGTAATGACAATAAACACATTGAACTTGAAACCAAGATCAAATAAACCATCAACTTGGACAACTTGACCAATAAAGCTTAGATAAAAGCTGAAATGCAGACGGCAAAAAAAAAAAGGCAACCAACTCTCATAATTTCTGACATGTTACAGCATCATGACAGTTAAATAACATTTTATTTAAGTCTTAATAATTATTAAAGATTATCATCAATAATATGTATGCAATGTAATGTAATGAATGGACAACCAGGTGCTCGGCAGGGCGCAGCTTTATACAACCGCAGAGATCAAACCCTGAACAGTTTGGGCAAGTATGGACACAGCATTGAAACTTGATACCGCTCTAAATTTGGATTGCGATCAAATTATTGACACAATATGAGTTTCTGACACAAAACAAATGTCAAGATCACTAATCCATTATGCAATATTTTCAAAAATTTGGAATTTGAGAAATTTGGGGAAAAACATTTGAAAACTACTACCACCCCCCTTTTTTGGCAATAGGTCCAAAACCAGACATTTCTTTACACACAATTTACAAGTAGTGTAAGGGGGTTAAATCCGAACATACCCAACATTGTAAATTAACTGTTTTTGAATTACCTCCCCAAGTACACTGCTTTTAAATTGTCTTAATTGTCCATTGACCAGAAAAACCTAGTTTTTCCCCTTTTTTGCCCCTAATTCCAAATATTTTGAGCCATAAACCCCCAAAGTTTTTACTAACCATCCCTTTATGGTATGGAAACTTGTGGTATAATTTCAGAGAGATTCATACACTTAAACACAAGTTATTGTTCGAAAACTACAAAAATGCTCCCTTTTTGGCCCCTAATTCCTAAACTATTTGGACCATAACCCCCAAAATCAATCCCAACCTTTCTTTAGAGGTATTGAACCTTCTGGTAAAAAATTATAGAGATCCATTTACTTAATCTAAAGTTATTATCCAGAAAATCTATTTCTCCCCTTTTTTGTCCCTAATTCTAAAACATTTTGAGCCATAACAACCCAAAGTCATAACTAACCATCCTTTCATGGTATGGAAACTTGTTGTATAATTTCAGAGATTTATACACTTAAACACAAGTTATTGTTTGAAAACTACAAAAAATGCTTATTTTGGACCCCTTTTTTGGCCCCTAATTCCTAAATGATTGGGACCATAACCCCCAAAATCAATCCTAACCTTCCTATGGTGGTATTGAACCTCTGGTAAAAATTTATAGAGATCCATTTACTAAATCCTTAGTTATTGTCCGGAAACTAAATGTGTCTTCGGATGATGCAGACGACGCAGACAACGACATGATACCATTATACCATACAAAAAAAATGTTGTGGTTGTATAAAAACAATAAAAATAATTCATTATAAACTATTATATAAACAATCATGTAAAGATAAGGTGGAAGTACAATCCCATGTAGTACATGAGGTAAATGCTAAAAAACATAACTGGTGGAAGATTAATACATGTAAACAGTACCTGCATTAAATACTTGATATAGATCATTTTGAAAAATTAATACTTATATTAATTCTAAAAAATTATGAGATTATAAAAGTAAATGATCTAAAACAAATTCTGAAGATTTTCACCCCACTACATATTCATGAAATAATGGCAATGAAACAGGCAAAATGTAAAAATAACTGAATATTAAAGACTTGTTAAGTTTCAATGTTTTTTTATTCTTTATGCTAGGAAATGTCCAAACTAAGACCTTTTTATTAACATTAAAGTATTTTGAATTTTCCATGCCTTTTTCAATTAAATGCACAGTGAAATAAAGAGCAATTATTTGCTCATGCTGTGAAAGTTTTCAGTGTGATATTTGGTATGGAAAAATCCCCTGTTTCAAAAATATCATGAGGTGGCAGGGACTTTTTCTGGACGGTGGGATCGGGTGTTTTTAAGCTCAGGATTTTGGGATTGATCCTTTCAGGATCCAGGAATTCTTTTATCAAATTTCTGGATGTCGAGATTTAAATTTCTTTAAGTTCTGGACCTCAGAGGGATTTTGGGGATCAGGACCCCTCCGATTTCCCCCCTCCCTCTATCATTGTGCTTTTTTTCAGTCTTTTAAATGTGTTAAATGATATAAATGAACAAAATCATGTTTCATCTTAAAAAATTCACGTATAAAAGGTTAAAAATTTAACTTTTAAGTTTCAGTTAATTAGGATTTGCATTTCACAGGATAAAACTTCTAGAGAATTTAAACAGAGAAACCTGTTCACTTAACTAAATTGTATTCACGGATCAGTCTAAACCATCTACTTCTAAATAGTATTTAAACATGATAAAGCCTGAATCAAGATATTTCAAATGTAGGACAATATTAATATTTTCCAATATACATATTGTATATTAACCTTCAAGTAAAAAATACCTTAATTATGAATCTAACATTTGTCATGATGTATCATCTTTCGTTTTATTTATGGATTTAGTATGAAATATATCTACAGTAGTTTTATGACAAGGTCGTAGGTCAAGGTCAATTGATCCTATAGAGAATTTATTGTCTGAAGCTTTATATATATCTAATCCTCTTCCTATTTTTACAATCCATCCAGTGTTAAACCTAAAATAGAAAGGCTACATGTTAAACATATAAATCATTTTTGCTTAAATATGTTTTCTGTGATAATAATAAAGAGGTAAATGTTCATAAAATCATTGAGAATATCTTAGATGGATGAAAATTCAATTATGGATGAAATTTCACCAATCAAAATCCCACATGAAGGGAATTATTTAGACTGATATTTGGAAGCTCTGAAATAGAGGATAAACTTTGAGATATAGACTCCATATGCAGGTTTGTTACTGTGCATAAAACAGTGTTAATATTTACTACTATAAAGAGTCTAACATTGCAGTCATATAAAACCGCTTTATGGATTATGCAATTCAAATATGAGCACCCATCCAACTTGATAAAACTTTGTTCTTCCTTTTAAATTGAAAATTAAGTTAATTTATTTTTTAAATAGCATAAGCATTTGCTGAAAAGTAATTTTGCAGTCAATCATCCAAAAAGTGTAATCTCCCATTAGTCAATGTTAAGTGTCTCCAACTATCTGTACAAGTGATAAACACTCATTAGAATAATATTGCATTAAAACTGTAACAAGGAGGACAATTTAGGTTACAATAAAAGAGGGATTAAGCAGTTACAGTTGATTAATTTTAATGGAAAACAAGAATGGGCGAAACAGAAAATTAAAACTAAATTTTGACTTCTCATATGAATTAAACCGAAATTATTTTAAAGATGACAGGTCAATAGACAAAATTATTTGAGGATGATCATAGATAACCAGTGATAGCAGTATGCCTGTAAAAAACAGGTAATGAAGAACCCTTATTCGTCCATATGATGTGTATTCATCACTCAGTTTACTAGCTACCTAATCTCCCTGTCATGTAGAGAATCGTGAAAGGACCAGTTGAATTCTATTCCATGATTGTGTAAACTTTTCTTTAGTTGGTTCAGTTTCTGCTGTTGTTGCATTTGAGCATCAGGATACTAAAAAATATATTTTGTTATTTAGCCAGATGTAAAATGTGTATGTAAAATATCACATTTACTAATTCTTAACAAGGGTTCATTATTTTTTATGAAAAGAGAAAATGTTGGTACTCTTAAGTTCACTTTCTCCAATGGTTATTTTATAATATCTGCTGTATGTTTTATACAAAATATTCTCAGAAATGAGAGGTTTAGCTAGGTCTATAAAACCAGTTTTAATCCACCATTTTCTACATTCTAAAATCCCTTTACCAAGTCAGGAATATGACAGTTGTTATCCAATTGTTTGATGTGTTTGAGCTTTTGATTTTGCCATTTGATAAAGGACTTTCTGTTTTAAATTTTACTCAGAGATCAGTATTTTCGTTGTTTTATTTTCTTGTATGTCAAATATTTTACACTACCATCTTTTCACTAACAGACACTACATTAATTACTTCAATTTACTTTTATACGCTAAGTGAGGTTTGAGAAGGAAAATATTACTGTAAATTCAGAAATTATTACAATGTGTTTATTTTTGCGAAAAATGTAACAGGGTTCTCATACCAATAATTAAAACTTGTATTTTGAGACAAAAAATTACGAATCAAACAGGATTTTTCTGAAGATTGCAAAAAATAAAATCCCATTTTAGTCTTAAATGACGAAATCGCAATAATAAATGCACGAATTAATTTCTGAATTTACAGCATTTCATTTTGATTCTCATGTCCAGTAAGCTGTCAACATTATCATATGAAATCAAATACAAAGTGCCTCCATTTACTAACACAATCTTAAAGAATTTGAATATGATTTTATGTGTTCAAATTTCTTGTATAAACAGTAAAGTAAAAAGTAAATGTATTATGTACCAACCTCATCTCTGCCGGTCAGTAATCGTATCTCCTTTACTGGACACTGACTTTTTACAACAACTTCACAAAATCTCAGCAAATTACATATCTGAAGAAAAAAAACCATGTCATTGTCTTTATTGATAATGTAACTGTTGGCAATGAACTTATAAATTCATGTAATGTCTTGAAGATCCTGTGAGAATTAGATGTTCATGTTCATTGTACTAAGCCCAATCTGAAGGATAGTTTTAAACATCCTGAATGAAATATCTAAACAAAAACTGAATTTATTTTTGAAACATGGCTAGCCAATGTCTAGCGGCAAGTTTTACATATATATTCAAATGAAAGCACATTAACTTGATATGAGTATGAAAATATCATATGAGTAAGAAACCTGCTTTGTACAAGACCCACATAGTGACCAAGATTTTAAACATGCTTTTAATTTAGCTAATAAGTTGTTAATTTCTGTGTCTTTTGGTGATTTGTGAAGAGTTGTCTCTTGTCAATCATACCACATTTTCTTTTTTTAAGTTTCCAGGGTTAAACTGGTCAAACTACCATGACACACTATTTTTACTTGACCTTGTGAGACCGTCATGAGTAGTCAATGTCGTTAAACACCCCCTAGAGCTAGAAGTACTTTAAAATTACCAGTCTTTGCTCTTACTCTTAAACACCCCCTAGAGCTAGAAGTACTTTAAAATTACCAGTCTTTGCTCTTACTCTTAAACACCCCCTAGAGCTAGAAGTACTTTAAAATTACCAGTCTTTGCTCTTACTCTTAAACACCCCCTAGAGCTAGAAGTACTTTAAAATTACCAGTCTTTGCTCTTACTCTTAAACACCCCCTAGAGCTAGAAGTACTTTAAAATTACCAGTCTTTGCTCTTACTCTTAAACACCCCCTAGAGCTAGAAGTACTTTAAAATTACCAGTCTTTGCTCTTACTCTTAAACACCCCCTAGAGCTAGAAGTACTTTAAAATTACCAATCTTTGCTCTTACTCTTAAATGCTATTTGTCAAGCAGCAAGCAGAAAATTAAGTTTGAAGAACTCAACAAAAAAACTACTGCGAGACAACTTGAGAAGAATTAAAGTAAGACCTATAATATTTATAATCAATCTATAATCTTACTTTAATTTATTTAATTTAAAGGCCTTCTTTTACTTTAGGGGTTCCAACCCATAAAGGGATATACTAAACTATTCTTAACCCCAAACCTTACCCTAACCCATACATAAACCTAACACTAGCCCTAACCCTAAAACCTAAACCTAACCTAAAACATCCCCTAACTTAACCATAACCATGAATGAACATTAACTCTCAAGTATAGGGACCCTTAAAGTAAAAGAAGGCCATTTATATGGCACAGATTAAGAAACATTGAAAAATCTGTGATAGAAAATTGTCAGATTATGAAAGATTATAATACTAGTAACAAGGAGTTTGATATATACCCAACAACCTTTAACAATGAGTAAAACCCCTATCTGGTTTAATTACATTGACATTTATAACTTACTTGATGATGTGCTGTGATCTAAGGATCTTCTATTTCTATTAATAACTTACTTGATGATGTGCTGTGATCTAAGGATCTTCTATTTCTATTAATGACTTACTTGATGATATGCTGTGATCTAAGGATCTTCTATTTCTATTAATGACTTACTTGATGATGTGCTGTGATCTAAGGATCTACTATTTCTTTACTAACTTACTTGATGATGAAGTGCTCTGATGTAAGGATCTTCTATTTCTATTAATAACTTACTTGATGATGGTGTGCTGTGATGTAAGGATCTTCTATTTCTATTAACAACTTACTTGATGATAAAGTGCTCTGATGTAAGGATATTCTATTTCTATTAATAACTTACTTGATGATAAAGTGCTCTGATGTAAGGATATTCTATTTCTATTAATAACTTACTTGATGGTGTGCTCTGATGTAAGGATATTCTATTTCTATTAATAACTTACTTGATGGTGGTGTGCTCTGATGTAAGGATCTTCTATTTCTATTAATAACTTACTTGATGATGTGCTCTAATGTAGGGATCTTCTTTTTCTATTAATAACTTACTTGATGGTGTGCTCTGATGTTAGGATCTTTTATTTCTATTAATAACTTACTTGATGGTGTGCTGTGATGTAAGGATCTTCTATTTCTATTAATAACTTACTTGATGATAAAGTGCTCTGATGTAAGGATCCTCTTTTTCTTTTAATAACTTACTTGATGATGATGTGCTGTGATCTAAGGATCCTCTATTTCTATTAATAACTTACTTGATGATGTGCTCTAATGTAGGGATCTTCTATTTCTATTAATAACTTACTTGATGGTGTGCTCTAATGTAGGGATCTTCTATTTCTATTAATAACTTACTTGATGGTGTGCTCTAATGTAGGGATCTTCTATTTCTATTTCTGTCAAAAACTCTGTCATGAAACGTGAAAATAATTTCTCCATTCCAAACCCTGTAGCATTGTCATCTATCTGGATCTGTTCATGGGATCCTCCAGCTAGATAAAAATTGGAAAAATAATATTTATTAATACAGTATGGGTTTTGCTCATTGCTAAAAACCATTCCTTCATTTACAAATGAACAAGGAAAATGAGGTTAAAGTCAGATGAACCCTGACAGACAATGTCACATGTACAACACTAGATAGTAATTCCTACGTCTCACATTCATTTTTTAGCATATCAGCATATATAATAATCTTTTCAGCAAATCTAAATGAATATGTTTTTTTACATAGTACCATGAGTTCTGGCAAACATAAATGGCAAATCACAATCAAATGGCATATTGGTTGCATAATTAATTCCAGTATATAATTATAGATTTTATCAATTTTTACTTCAATTTACCATTTTTTGTTTCTATAACGAATGATTTGAGTTGCTCTGCCCTGTCCATATATTCTGATATTTTCTTCCTGTATCTTTCCTTCTTACTTTGGTCACTTGTAGCTGTAATATAATGCAAAGTCTGTATTAATTCTTATGTTTTAAACCTTCAGTCAATCTGTAAAACAACAAGCTTTATTTTCTGTTTAATCTCTCTAGATCCTAGTGCATAAGAAAGAAAGTCATAACAAACTGACAGAAATACAGAAACATATTTACTAGTGTAGAGCTTACCCATCTAAAATAAATGATTTAACCCTAGATATGTTTTTAGTGGAGTTCCAGATACTCAATCTTTTAGTTTTCTGTAGGTTAGTCATGATAACTTGTTTTAAAATAAAAGAAGTGTGAGTCCGAGTCAGATAGGAATGCCATCGTTCAAGCTTTGCAATTTTCCAAGTAATAAAGGGGTAAAACTCTAGAACAATAAATGACCCACTAGTGTTGATTCTTACCTTGTGTATAACTTTCATAAACTGTTTAAGAGAACAAATAACAATGAATAAAGTTAAGTGTGTTGAAACAAAAATGTGACAGCAAAAGGACAGTCAAGGATAAAACTTTACAGCCCCTTCACCAAGTCATTGTTAGTGCTATGGGCATACAATTCTAAATGTTTAAGGGATATCAATCTAGTTCCAAAATAATCTTAACTGTGCCAGTAAATGAAGCACATTTGTATTACTGCTGTTCGTCTGTGTAACAGTTATTCTATGAACTTTTCTCTTTTCAGTCCTTTATTATTTGACCTATGCCTGTTTTTCTTTCACTTAAATGTATTTTGTTTGCATGTTTTGTGTTATCTCCCTTGTTTCTTATCTATCTGGTGAAATGATTACTTTAAACACACAATGAAACCAACTGCCAGTTGCAGGCCTATTACCATATACATGACATATATATCCTATTAACATTTAGATCTACAGAGCTAATAAATGCCTTACTGAAAACCCACCTAATTAGAAACCCCATAGACCTTACATATGGCTGCTGTCTTCAGTACTATAACATCTGTTCTAATATCACATCTTCGTATATGTAACACTATACATATAATATATATCCTTAGCTAAATGACATCTAGCTGTGTCCATTTTTACACCTGAACACTATATATCCTTACCTTTTAACACCTGTAAGAGTAAATTAATGCCCTCTTGGTAGCACACTAGTGATTCGTCAAACCGTCGAACTGTATCCATTTCCACAGCTCTCTTTAGGACACTGATAGCTGAAGCTTCTACCCCTGTTACCACATCAGCCATTGGATATTTACTGTGACATCTTCATTTTAAATGATACTCAGGGTTGCTACATGTTTCTGAAAACTACCTAAAATGAGAAAACTAAAGAATAACTGAACATATACTTAACATGCTTAATACAATCATGATAATCATGATTATAGTGCTGATGAAATAATGAGATCTCCTGTATAAAATAATTGATTTAGCTGAAGTTATTAACATGTACAATGTACCTATAACATGTATAAACATTTCTTGAAATTCAAAAAGTTTGGAAAGATCTCCTTTGTTGTTATGCATTGACACTAGACAAAGCAAGTTTTCTATCGTATCTAATAAAGTGAAACAGATTTTATGTGAAAAATTAGACGTTATTGGGTTTAGATCTATATCTTGTTTTAAGTCCTATTTGACAAGCAGAAAACAGGTTGTGGGTATAAATAGGGTAACTTCTTTATATTACATGTGATGTCCCTTAAAGGGGCTTATTTGATCTACGATTGTTTAATATCCATGTCAATGTTGCTCCAACTAGCATGACTAGCAATGACTTGGATTGTTAAGTTTTGATATATATATGTATATGCAGATGATCAAGGTGATACAATGTACCTGTAATTTTATTTTCTCTGTCGCGATAGTCCGCGTCTTTAGATGGACTTTGCGGAAATCATCTTGTCGGGAGTGTATATATATCAGTCTTTGGTTTATCTCTCTGACTTTTATCCAGAAAATTGGAGTCATACCATCAGTATTTAACTGACAATAAGTTGTGCTATCATTTGGGAAAGACAGAGATTATAACTTAAAATTGGTCCTGGTCTAAAACTTTAGTCCCCAATTATATTTGGGAATTGTAATTGATACCCTTACGTGGGAAAAATTTTGTTGATTATATAGGGAACTACTTGAGCATGACTGGAGCCCCCAATCCCCTAAGATCAGTCAATGAGAATTAAAGTTATCTCATACATGTACCATTGCAAACTCATTCCACTGCTAACTCGTACCACGGTAAACTTGTACCATTGCAAACTCCTACCAACTTATTTCATGTATTTAAATGATTTCAAATGGTGTTTAACATGTTTAATGAAGAATTAATATTTAAATTTCACTCATACATGTCATCATGGTCATATAAATGGTAATAAGGATATATTCATATTTTATTTATAATGATTTGTGAAAACATTTTTATAAAACAGTTGTATTTTTGTCTGTTGTCAAGGTTTTCATTAAAATCTGGTATTAAATTTAAGAAATTATTTTCTTTATTAAAGTAAAAATTTAATGAAAACAAAATTGTATATTGTTTAAATATTGTTAAATTTTTGTATAAATTTCAAGAAATTCAACTTTTTTAAAAGATTTAAACAAAAATTTTTAAAACATTTGTAAACAGGCGTGTAGCAACATGTACGAAAAAACTCAGTTGCGTACACATGATCAACGTATTTTACTTTTTTATTTTATTTAAATGGGTGCCTCGTTCAATGTGTTCCTAAATTATAGATGTCGAGATTAAAAGTGCTTATTCTCGATGTTCAAAATAAATCGGCTTGTTCACCTTGCTTGGTAAAAATAATTTAAAAGACTCGTTTTGGAAGTTGATAAAAAGAACTGGGAAATAATTTGATTCTTTTCCTTGTAGTTTACAGGACTTCAGAAGTATTTATATATAGTTCAAGATTTCCAAACTATGATGTTATAAACAAAGATTTGTATCCAGGAATCTTTAATATACTTAACATATGTATGCATGTCTAGACAGCAACGAAAATTAGAACAATCTTTCAGTACCATGAGACAACAAGAGAAATACAATGAAAACCTTTTGTTTATCTGGGCTTGGTCTTGACATTCAGAACTAGCTTTGAGAATAAAAAGCTAAAAGAAAGCTTTAAAAGACTGCTTGTTCTCTTATAAAATAAAACATAGAGAAACGTGATTCAAACTATTTATTCATATATATTCTCAATAAAAAATTACCCTTTAACATGTTCATGATGTTTAAGGTGAACGGTTTTGGCTTAGAAATTTGGATTTTCTAATGTATAGTGGGTTGAGACTAATTAGGTAGCAATTAAAATAAATGGCGGCACTATAATATATATATATATATTGTTTTATTGCACCTAATATATAAATAAGCTCTACCCACTACACATTCATTCTCTAAAAAGAAAATCAACCATGGTTAATCCATGAGACAAGGCCTTTAAGGGAAAACTAAGCTGTAATAACAAGGCTTAGTTATTACAGGCATGTAACTTATTATATGAGAGTTAATGAGACACTTGGGAATTACTTGGAATCTTGCGCAGTGCCTCATTACAAGCTCTGTCCATCATTTCTGTCAACTATTTGAATGAATGCTTGTTGGTGAGAAACTCATTATTAAAAGGTACTTGATTCTGTAATAATGTATATGCTTCTCTTTTATTTTTATATATTTCTCTCATAATTATCCACTGTCACTCCTTTATTATATATGTGTTATTGTAAATGTCTTCAATTTGTTGCCATAACCATTTATTGTCAATGCCTTAGTGCTACATGTGCTAATAAAGTTATCTTATCTTATCTTATCTTTCTTACAATAAATTGAAATACATTGTGATATAATACATTGTTTGCTCTATGGTCGGGTGGTTGTCGCTTTGACATATTCACCATTTCCTTTCTCAATTTTATGATATAATACATGTATGTCTGAGAAAAGGCTTTAAAGAGATGTAGAAAAGCTGTAATAACACCCTTTAGTTATTGCAGTAATATATTTTCTGTCATAACATACATTTTAGGTGTACTATGAACTGTTATATCTTTGCAAAGTTTAGTATACATAAGTTATAATATCAATAGAACTTATGAAAAATTTAACAAAATAAAGATTGTTTATTGTCCCTGTGAAACATGTAACATACATGTACATATGTTATCTCAGGTTTTTTTATATTTTAGCCCACAATACAACATGTATGTTATTTTTCTCTAATAACTTATTTAAGTTAGACCATTTAGACCCTTGACTGATGATAAGAGACACATATTTTATATCTACATGTACATTGTGTGGAGGTGTTATTCATATTATATTAATTTAAGCTATTACAATAAGCTTTAATACTATTACAGTTCTTAACAACATTATAATAAAATTGAGAAAGGAAATTGGGAATGTCAAAGCGACAACAACCCGACCATAGAGTAGACAACAGCCGAAGGCCACCAATGGGTCTTCAAAGTAGCGAGAAACTCCAACACCCGTAGGCGCCCTTCAGCTGGCCCCTTAAAAAGTATGTATACTAGTAAGTACGTAAGTAAGTAAGTAATGACTTTATTTAAAGAGGGTGACTCAATTAGCTTTCCCTAATCTACCTTGAGGCCCTCACAAAGAACAAACAGTACAAATATTACAAAGCTAACAGTTTCTAACATATTATGTAAATGCACTATTCATACTATTACTAACTATAAACTGTCTGTAGAACAAGAGAAAAATAAATTCATATATATACATAACATACAAATCATTAGAATATTTGAGTAAGTTGTTATAAATCATTTATAGTCAAGAAATCAACACATTTTTGTTTAAAAGTGTCCAGGTTTTCACAACATTTTATTTCATTTGGTAGTTTATTCCAAAGTATAGATGAGCTATATGCAAAAGATTTCTTCATTGAATTTGTGTTCGGTCGTACAACAGCTAAATTATTATTTGCAGATGACCTTAGATTTCTACTATGTAGGTTAACAATTGGACAACAGAGTTCCTTTAAGTAATCAGGTGCTTTATCGTTTAAAATTCTATGAACAAGAATAAGTTTATGATATGAAATTCTAGATTTGAAATTCAACCACTTTAGCTCTTTAAATAAATTTATACTAGGTGTTAGTATTGGTGCATCAAGTATAATCCTTGCAGCTCTTTTCTGCATTTTAAGAATTTTTTTATATCCATCCTCATACGGCTCATAGCAATTTCCCCATATTGAGCAACAAAAATCAAATATGGGCAGAATATAAGCATTATAAAACAGCTTTCTACTACTTATATCCAAGAATTTCTTAATTCTAGATAGCAGTGCGATACGAGAACTTAAGTTTTTACATACATAGTCAATTTGAAATTTCCAGTCCAAATTTTTGTCAATATATACACCCAAGAGTTTCTGTATTCCAACGGGTGTGATTGGGCTATCTTGTATACATATATTCATATCATTTCCTAGCAAAGTCCGTTTCTTATTTGTTCCAATCAACATAGAAGTAGTTTTTAAGGGATTTATAACCATCCTATTGTTCAGACACCAATTATTTATGGTGTTGGCATCGTAATTTAGTTTCCTTTCTATCTCTTCCTTATTTGTTCCATATGTATGAAGTGTTGTATCATCAGCATACATATCAATGGCTGTATGAGTGGCTTCTAAAGTCATGTCATTTATGAATAAGACAAACAAAAGGGGACCTAGAATGAACCCTTGGGGAACCCCATATTTGATACATTTAGATTCTGAGGCTGTATTACCAGAGCACACTTTTTGTTTTCTATTAGACAGGTACGACTCAAACCATTTTATTGAATGATAAGAGACTTTGTATAAATGTAATTTATGGCAGAGAATGGCATGATTAACGAGATCAAATGCCTTTTTTAAATCTAGAAAGACTGTTCCTACAACTTTACCATTATCAATACATTTGAGCCAGGTGTCAATTAATTTGGTAAGCAGGTAAGGGCTGTCTAACATGAGTGGTTAGATCAAAATCCAGATTGTGCCTCATGTAATACTTTATATTTTGACAGATATAGATAAAAATGTTTGCGACATGTTTTTCAAATATTTTTGATAATGTAGGAAGTATTGATCATGTTGATATGGGTCTGTAGTTTTCTGGCATATGTTTATCACCATTTTTAAATATTGGAGTTACTTTAGCTAATTTAAGATTTTCTGGGAAAACACCCTCTAGTATATACTTACAAACCAAATTGATGTGATCTGCTCAAAAATATCATCTAGACTATATCTACTATTAAAGATTAAAAAATTTCTAAATCTAGACTGCAGAAAATTATTCTATAATGGTTATATCTTGCCACTAATTGATTATTGTTGTATAGCAGTCAGAGCTCAGACATAAATAAGTCTGAATCTGCTTTTGACTCATAGAGGTCTAAATTTGTAAGTTTTATGATTTGTCTCCCTTTAATGCAAGACAAAATACGACTTTAATAAGTCAAATATTGTAAAGCAAGAAATAATTGACCAGAATCAAAAAGTTGCAAGTATCTACTCTTACAAGTCGATAAGTTGTCAAAATTGGTTAACTTCAAGACCCATGCATATTTATAAAAAGGTCATGCATCTAAATCAAAAAATGACAACATTGAAAGACAATGCTTTGTCTTCTAAAGAAAAATATGAATGAGAGTATAAAAAATCGAAGATAATGTTAATTTACCTTACAATGCAACCACCTGGAACAACACTTAATGAGGTAAAACATCTGTGTTTAGTAAGGATGTTGAATTAGATAATCTAAATATAGATAGCTGAAGTCCTTGTGAACTCTCAGGCAGGTTTTTGCTGTCATAGGTGGTGTACTTTGGCCACCAAGTAAAATTAAGTTTTTTCATCAACATAAATAGACCTAAACAAGTCTGTCATTTTCTGACTTAGATAAGTCTAAAATTGAAAACACATTTTATTATAAATACATGTTTTGACTTCTTTAAGTCAAAAACAAAAATCGACTTGTTTATGTCTGAGCTCTGACTGTATAGTGTGGAGTAGTTGTAGCAGTGAGGGTTTAAAAAGGATATTAAAATTACAAAAGAGGGCTGCTAGATTAATACTAGAAACACACCCATTCGCTCCTTCTGCACCTTTATTCAAACACTTAAACTGGATGACAGTTGAACAGAGAATAAAATATCATAAGTTAGTGATGACATTTAAGTGCATTAAAAATGAGGCCCCATCATATCTTACTAACAAGTTTCGTTATGTTTCAGACAGAAATCCATACACTACAAACCATTAAAAGTCTGAAATGGCCTATATCTGTACTCGACTGTACTGATTTTTACTTGACCAGTCTGAATTCGTCTGAGATTTACTTGATAATACTCGACTGTAGTCTGAACCATACTAAACAGTCTGAATGTGTACTTGACCAGTACTTAACCGTTTTATACGAGCCTGAACTGTACTCGACCTAGTCTGAACTGTACTCGACCTAGTCTGAACCGTACTCGACCTAGTCTGAACCGTACTCGACCTAGTCTGAACCATACTCGACCAAGCCTTAACCAAACTAGACCTTTTCTTTGTATCTATTAACTGAATTTTATCAATTTAGGAATTTTTTTAATAAAAATGAAATTTGAACAACAACTTGAAATTAAAAATGTATTCAATACAGTTCTGAAATTAAAATTTCGCAATAATCAATCATAATATAACTTCAACTCAATATTAATCAACACTTACATAATGATATATATCAACTTTTAAAATATAAATAAAACAAGCTGATCAAATGATCTAAAAAAATGAATTGTGACTAATATTTTCAATATAATTCAAATTTTATGAATATTTCAGAAGTATTTTATGGTAACTGGACTATTTTCACCATTAACTTAAGCCTAGTATAGATTTTATGTTGTCAGTTGACTTTAGTTTATAATGCAGTGAATGTTTTTTTTTATTAAGATATATATAAAATAGTATATAAAACAACTTAATATTTTTTTAAAAAATGAGAGCTTAATTGTTTTGTTTTATTAAACCAAGAATTTAATATAATCATTATAATAGAATTTCCCTAGCAATCCTTGATAACCATTTTAAAAAAAGGAAATGTATTCCAAAGTAACAGTAAATTTTTTTTAAATTAATTTAAGTATTTCTTTGTCAAATTAACATGGCATACATAAAGCACTTTAATATGTTCTAATTAACTCAGTACATGTGTGTTTTACAGGTAAAAAGAAAGCCCTATTTTCTTAAATTCGTGTATTACTTATCTAGTACATACATGTATATTCGAAAGGCCTTGTTATTTAATTTAAAGAGGATGTTGCAATTTTGAATCAATGTTATTTAGAATTTAATACCTCTGACCAGGTGTGATCTTATTTATGAGTTTGCCCCAAGCAGAGGTTATACTTTATATTTCACCACTAATCAGAAAAATAATTTTATTTATTTATTTAATTTTATCCCTTTTTGATATAAGTTATATATGATATATTTTTTTTATCCTAAAATTATAATCAGAGATATATTTCTTTTATAAGGTTAAAATCTTTTATAAATTTTGTTGGCTGTTGTTATATATGTCAGTTAAAAAGAAATTTATTTAAACAGTTAAAAAATAGAGGGTTTTTGGTCTAGTATGGTTCAGACTGGTCAAGTATTGTTCAGACCTTTGGTTAAGTATGGTTTAGACTGGAAAAATAGGTCGAGTACATGTCAAGAATGGATTAAGACTGTTTCAGACTGGTCGAGTAATAGTTCAGACTATTTTCAACGGCAACGATAAGGGTCAAGTACGATTCAGTACAGTCAAGTATGGTTCAGACTGGGGTCGAGTAATGTCAAGTAAAAGTCAGACCAATTCAGACTGGTCGAGTAAAAATCAGTACAGTCGAGTACATATATAGGCCATTTCAGACTTAAACGGTTTGTAGTGATACCCCTTGAGAAATGCTGTTCAAGGAAACCTCATACTCCCTAAACCATAAACAGAATTGTTCAAAAAATCTTTTATGTATTCTGGACCATTCTTGTGGAATAATTTGCCAATACCGTTAAGAAATATTACAAATGTTAATTCTTTCAAATACAAAATAACAGATCATTTATTGAAATCAACCTAGCTGTATCAATAATATTAAAAACTGATCATGTCATCATGTTTATTTTTTTTTACATCACATTTTATCAAGTTGTACTAAACATTATTATCATACTTGACTTTTTATACTAATGTATGCAAAGTTTATGTTTGCATTTTGTTTGATTTCTCATGATGAGGGCCTCAGGGAAGATTAGTTATATAGCTAACTGTGTAACCCTCTTAAAATAAAGTATTGTTGTTGTTGTTGTTAGTTTATTAAATACATTATACTTGGGGCTAAAGCTTCCAATGACAGTATAATGAAAAACGGACCAACTTCATCAAGTCCAGTTGCTTTTGGTGTTTCTAGTTTAGAAAGTAATTTCTTAGTTTCGTCTAGTTTAATAAACGGAATCGTAAATCTAACACCACCGGGTATTTTATCTTGAACATAATCATTTAATTTATTTGCCTGATATTGCGTGTTATTTGTAACATATTTATCACCTATCGTTGTAAAGTGAGTGTTGAAATGATTTACTTTCATGACTTTATCTTGCACATTATCATTCTCTTTATTGTCAAAATTCATGGTAGATGGAATTTCATTTTGGGTTTTGGGTTTTAAATCTTTGAGTAAAGCCCAAATTTCTTTAGGTTTTTTGTTATTTTCTATTGCTTGCTTGAAAAAGGACTGTTTAGATTTTTCTATCAATTTAGGTCATTTGTTGCGCCAATAACGAAATTTTTCCCAATCCCTCTTGCTTTGATAATAGTTTCTTTTCTTTTGAGCGTCTTTTATCTTATCTGTAAGCCAATCTGGTTGGCGTATATGTTTAATTCTTTTTACTTTGACAGGAGCGTGCCTGTTAATAACTGACAGAAATAGTTTATACCACATGTCAGTGGCAGATTGAATATCACTTATTTGTTCAATTTGAGCAAAATTTGTCTTATTTAATTCCTCCAAAAACTTGTTTTCATAAAAGTTTTTGAAATATCGATACCTAATTTGTTTATGCTGTAAGCTTGGAACATCTTTTTGGTTTATTTTTCTCGTAATACATACTGGATAGTGATCACTAAGGGCTATTTTTGGGACATTTGTTTCAACTATATTTTCAGGGTGGTTAGTATAAACATGATCAATGATACAGTGATAATGAACGTCATACAATTATGTCTGCTTTAAATGAATGTTAGAATCATACATATCGCTTAATCCAGCTACACATACAGTACATGCAGTACTAATGTCTGTATCATTACTTTTCAAAATGAAACTAAACTTATCTTGTTCATGCAGACATATTATCAAGCGATGGTATCTATGATGAGTTTATTTAATGGCAGGAGTTTGCAGTAGTACAAGTTCTGAATGTTGCAACTTACAATGGTATGATTTTATGTTGGTCGATCCGAGTTGACTTTTAGCTATATACATGATATATATGTCATGCTAGTAGTATAAGTTGACGAAGTTTGTGTTTCCAATGTTACAAGCTAACTTGCTTCCTTCTGTGGGCCCCCTTTTATGAAAAGTTCTAGAATTAAGTTCCGGGTCAACCACTGAATGTTTCTATCCGCTCCTTTGTGTGTTTATCAATATGAATAAACCTATATTTTTAGCAGTCAAAGATCAATTGACATAGATTGTTACCTTTTATTTATTCATTGTATATTTCATGTGTTTTGACTATTCGAGACTAAAGAAACTTTATTCTATTTCAAACAATCTAGGATTTTCAAACCTAGCTGGGGGAAACTTTTTTAAACAATATCTACCAAGTATTAAACAACGAGTGATTGATCAGTGCACACAGGATCAATCATCAAAAATTCATGATTCATCAAAACTAAAATTTTACCAACAATTTCATAATCCAAATCAGCGTAGTCCTTATATTGATGTTCTAAGTAATAGATTAGAAAGGTCATCTCTGTGTAAAATAAGATTGAGTGCACACAATCTTGCTATTGAAAAAGGGCGATGTTTAGGTTTACCCACCGATGAACGAGTTTGTAATGTATAATGTAAATCAGGTGAGGTAGAAGATGAAAATCACTTTTTACTGAAATGTGAAATTTTTTCCAATTACAGAATTAAACTTTAGAAATATTATATTAAATATATACTTCCTACATGTTGTCATGGTTGTGGTGAAAATCAACTAAATGTTAAGGTTCATCATAACAAACGGACAAATATGGCTGTATTTACATGCCAAAAATTACTCAAGAGTACCATACCTGTCAACTGACCCGTATTCTGCGGGTGTGACCCGAGATTTTCACAATTCTGAGGGATCACCCGGAACACCCGCCGGGTCATTGAAATAACCCGGGAATTCCGAAAATGACCCGATTTCACCCGTATTTCTTAGCCTTGAGATTGATTTCATAAGTAATATTCTTTTGAAATACCGGCAAATTCGTAATTCTTCCATGAACAGGAAGTTCATCTAGCTATGTAAACTGTCAAATTAAGTGACCCATTAAGTGCATGGCTTCACTTGACAGCTTTGGTGTCAAACACACTGTTAATTAACACCAATTAACTTAGCTTTAGGTCGTAAATAAATTGCACCATAATTTTGGTTTACAAACTGAACTAGAGTTACTTCCCCTTATTTGTCACCATTCAAAATTATTCCTTATATTTACGTTTTATGGGGGAAAAAGATTAAATCATGAAAATATAAAATTCAAATACATATTGAAAAATAACTTTTCATTATTTTTATACCTTAATACAATTTTTTTTTTTAAAGTTGAAAATTATTTTTTACATTTATACTTCCTTTAACTGTATTACTATATTTTATCATACTCTAATTTCCTTGTTAATTGAAAAAATATTGTGGTGAAAGGCTACATAGTCAATAGTCTCAAACATTTAAGAATTACATTAAATTCTAGTGTTTAATGATTGCAGTATTTTTTCTCAAAAAGTAAAGCACATAAGACTGAGTTACACAAATTTATGAAAATCTTTAAAAGTGCAATGAAATAACATTTAATAAGATTTAAAATGACGTAACAAAGTGAACATGCATTGATGTTTTGGTATCTTTCATATACATTATAAGAAAATGTACCATAAATACTGAAATTCAGCTCGAAAAAGTTTGTACGCGTTATGACCTGAGATTTGATTCTTCAATGCAGGTCATGACCTGCATTTTCATCGTCACAGGTTGACAGGTATGGAGTACAGACTTACCTGTGGAGTTGAAAAAGTTTTAATGCCTGGCATCCACTAGATATAATAAAGTTAAATGCATTTTGTGTTTCAGAAAGATATAATCTCTTTTGGATTTTGATGGGCATTTTTTTTTCCTTCATGCAAAAGGTGTGAAAATTAACTAAGTTGTGGTACAACTATGAGATGCTCCCTCAGGTAAAAAAACCGGTTTGTATTGTTTTGAATGTCCTTAATTGACATGGACAACAGGTATCATCACAACTATAGGTGAGTTAAAGAGTTTATCTGAGTCAGTGAGTGGACAGTATCAAAGTAATTCAGGTGTTTGTTTATTTTTACACCTTCTGCAGAAAGGAAAAAAAATGCCCATCAAAAACCAAGAAAGATTTTATCTTTCTTAAACCCAAAATGCATATAACTTTTATATATCTAGTGGAAGCTAGGCATAAAAACTTTCCAAACAGCACAGGTAAGTCTGTACACAGAGTAGTTTTTGAGTTGAAAATACGGCCATATTTGTCCATTTGTTATGATGAACCTTAATAGTTGCATTAATAGTAATTTTTTAAAAGTCCTGAAAGTGACTAGTTCTTATATATATAAATGTTTGGTGTATAGAAACGAGATTTTAGCTAATTTAACAACTAGTATGCTGTATTCATTGTTGTAATGCACTGAAATATGGGCCTTTGTCAATTATCATGATTATTGTAATTGTGTTTGTGCCAATAAAATATTTGTATTTATAAAATATTTGTATTTGTACTATTATTTAGTCCAAATAATTATGACATCTTGGAAAGCTATTTTAAATGTTTGCTTTCCTGCCATTAGCTGCGGAACCATAGCTCTTATAGCTAGGTCCTTATGTTATTTTTTGACTATTTACAGATCTATGGTCTGCAAATAGTCAAAAAATAACATAAGGACCTAAGAGCTACGGTTCCGCAGCTATCCTGCCATGTAAGGCGTCAAAGAAAAACAATATAATATTAGCCTTTCAAGATGTCATAATTATTTGGACTAATAATATTAACTTTCTTTGTTGTTGTTTTCCTCAAGCGTTATGCTTGTGAGCTTGTGTAATTTTGAAAAGAAGTATATATTATATTGTGTGTATCTATTACCATATTCCTTTTTCATAAGATGTTATTAAGAAAACATGCATGTTTTACCTGAACTTATCTCAGTAGGCATATTTTTCCAGATTGATTCTAAAATTATAAAAAAATCTTTTAATCTGGTTACCGACTGAAAGATATTTTGTTTGCTCGACTCTCTACGTATTATCTATCTCAGGTAACAGTCTAAAAATCGATTTCCGGTCAAAGTCAAAATGTTGCCTCAAATTACGATGGATGACGTGCTAAAATCTGTTGGTTTTTGTGCAGTTTATGTCCTTTTGATGAGCCTTAGTTGTGTCCTGTGTGACAGTTTAGAGCTGGAAGAAAAAGAATCCATAGACAGATTCAAGTTAGAAGGAAAAATTGATCTGTTTTCAGCTGGCAAAAACAAAGATTGGGTTGTACATGCACGCGTGTTTGTTGATGGCGGGGACTACGTGGGATTATTAAAGTAATTAATGTTATTTCTCTAAAACAGGTGGTAACTGATGAAACCTTGATTGAAACAATATATTAAAAGTTTTTCCTGTTGTTTTGAAAAGAAAAGGGGAAGGTTCTGTTTTCTCATATATCTCTTATTGTTAATATGAGGCATTTATATACATTATATGTAATTAATAGACTGCAAAACAGACATTCGAAAGAACTCTTTTTTTCCAAAAACAATAGTAGAGTGGAACCATCTGGACGAAGAAACTGCATGTCAAAAGGCAGTTGAGGGTTTCACAGCTGCCTTCCAACGGTTGGACTAACCAACCCGCTCTCCTTCCAGTGCGCATACATCCGCGATCGGATCCTACACTGTGAAACATACAGATACAGAGGCAGGCATTACCTGTGATTGGGGACGAAGTCTGTATTAATTTTTTTTTTAATTCAAACATGTAGATACAAGTATGGAAATACCATAACGTTTCCGATATTGGTTCTGTGGTTAGGGATTTAGTTGTGACGTTATTTAAGTTATGACGTCATATTCAATGTAAACAAAGAAATGCTACGTTTTTTCATATCAAACATGTTGTCAAACAATTATTAAAAATGATTTGGTGAACTTTGCATTCCTTCCTAAATTCATGATATTTGTTGATATGTTGATAAATTATACATTTTATTCAAAGTCTCATGCAAACTAGACCGAAAAAGGAAGTAGATCTGAAAAAAAGTTAACAACTTGAGTTCATTAGTAGAATATATAAAATTTAAAAAACAGTAAAATTAAAGGACCTGAATTTCGATTAACATTATCTGGAAATTTCGGCTCTGTCAAATTTTACCGATTTTAAAATTTTATATTCACCGGAAGTGACATTTCTTTGGTAATTGTGGGAAAACATTTTGAGACAAAATAAATATTTGCCCACCTCAAATGGAATTGTAGCTTATTTTATATTTTCTTTTGGATATTTTTTGAAATTTTTTACATCAATAAGCACAAAAATTGTAGGGCTTTGTAACTACTGTACGTAAAAATTTCTACATTGTTCTAACTGGCAATGAAAATTTCATGTCAAAATTAGGTGTCAAAGTTCCCCCCAAAATTTGCTCTCAAACTCCAGACGTATAAAATGGCTTCAGCGTTATGACATCGTAGGAAGGTGTCCCAGAAAAAAAATTAAAATAGCCTTGCTAGAGCAGCTAGACATCACAATTATTTGGACTACAAATGTATGTCTGAGGATTTCGTGTAGAACGAGTGAAGAGTATGAAAAATAATATTATTAGATAATAATACCTAATAAACATCGCAAATTAAATGCACACTGATGGTAAATGAAACTGTCGAGTCCCTGTAAAAGAATAACATGATACAAATTAATACTATTATAAATCTTATAAAATGTAAATACAATTTGAAAAATTCAATTTTACTGAATTTGAAAAATACCCATATGAGATTTAAAAACAATCTTTTAGTAAAATGTGAAACAGAAACTGAAATTTAAGTTTCAAGTTTAAAGTAGAAAGAACATTCCATTTGGAAAGCACTGAAAGTAGAGATATCCTTTAAATCATGAACGGTTTACAACATGTACAACATGTACAATAGAAAAACTTGAAGTATTCGACATAAAAAAAATAAACTTTACGAATGAATGAAACGCGGCCAATTGATTTAAAAATACAATTTAAAACACTTACCTTGTATTAGACCTTTTTCCTGTTGAATTTGTTTGGATTTTTTTGGCCTCTGTGAATACAGGAATACAGTCATGACAGTTAAACTTTTATACCTTTTTTTTATTTCCAGTTCTTTTCTCTTACTACAAATTATTTAATAAGTGTTTAAAGACATGAAAGAGAGAACCCAATAAGTTTGTTACTCTTTTTTTGTGTTTTTGCACAAAATTATTTTTGATTTTTTGCACTCATAATTTGTTATATTTTATAAGTGTCTGTTTGTGATGCGCTGACATATAGTCAGGGTTCTCATTAAGGATTCATTTTTGTCCATGGTGACTTTTGGTGAGTCCCAACAGTAAGAAAATATAATTATATTTTATTGCAATATGATTTATCATTTTAAGGCTCCATATATATGACCTAAAAGAGTAATGAAATGACATTAAATTCAGATTTCTTTTATTCTAATGCTATTAAATGATATGTGTGTTCAGTTTATACAAAATATTTCAATTTTGATGCATCTTTGGACTCACCAGTTTTGAAAATGGTGAGTCAAGACAGATTTTCATGAGTCCTGGACTCATGGACTCGCCTTAATGAGAACCCTGATGGTCATCAAGGTGCTGATGGATCGTCTTACGATGTAGATGTAGAAATAATCTCTTGACCTTTCTCATGTTTCTTATTCAATGTCCTTCCTACATAATTTGCTCAATCCTATAATCTGTTCTTTTCTTAAATGTAATATATATTTGTTTTACAGAAGCGATGGATCTTTTGTTATAAGTGCATGAAGTGGTTTACCCTATCTATATATATATATTTGTTTTACAGAAGCGATGGATCTTTTGTTATAAGTGGTTTACCCTATCTATATATATATATTTGTTTTACAGAAGCGATGGATCTTTTGTTATAAGTGGTTTACCCTATCTATATATATATATTTGTTTTACAGAAGCGATGGATCTTTTGTTATAAGTGATTTACCCTATCTATATATATATATATATATTTGTTTTACAGAAGCGATGGATCTTTTGTTATAAGTGGTTTACCCTCAGGATCTTATGTGGTAGAAGTCTCTCATCCAGCATTTATATTTGATGCAGTCAGAGTAGATATAACATCGAAAGGCAAGATACGAGCAAGAAAAGTTAATTATTTACAGCCAAACCAAGTCAAATCACAGACATATCCATTGTTTATACAGGAAAGACAGACAACTAAATATTTCCAAGAAAGAGAACAATGGAAAGTAACAGACTTCTTATTTAATCCAATGGTAAGACTAAATGTTGTAGAAAGTAACAGACTTCTTATTTAATCCAATGGTAAGACTAAATGTTGTAGAAAGCAAAAAAAAACAAAAAACAAACTCAAAGGAAAATCCTAAACAAATTCCTTTATCACGATTATCAAATGGGAAAATTAAAGTGCAAACACTTAAAAAAAATTTATTCCTGACTTAGTGCAGGTATTTCCTGATGTAGATAATGGTGGATTAAACCTAGTTTAATAACTTACTTATTTAAGCATAACCTCTCACTTGTATGACAGTTGCATAATTTCCAATATATTGACAACAATTAAATGAGAGTCAACATCTTCCTAGGTTTATAGCTTTAATAATAAGGATGACTGATACAGTACCTGAAATGAATACACAGTATATTAGTAAATGATTAGTTATCTCCTCCCCCGGGGACAAGTTTTTTTTGTATATGAAAAAAAAAACTTAAACAATTACAGTCAAGTCTATTAGAAAATAGATCTTCAGGAATGTTCTGTTAAAGTCATCTGGAAGCGAACAAGATTAAACATGTGGTGTCCTTTCACAATTTTAAACGTATGGTGTCCTTTTACAATTTTAAACATATGGTGTCCTTTCACAATTTTTAATGTACATGTATGGTGTCCTTTCACAATTTTAAACGTATGGTGTCCTTTCACAATTTTAAATGTATGGTGTCCTTTCACAATTTTAAACTCAAAGTCTCTAGATTCACTTATCAATGTCTTTGCATATATATTTCATTAATCAGTTCCTGATTCATCAATGTTATGTTCTGTTGTGTTGCGGTGGCTCGGTCTTCGTGGTGTCAATAGTTCCTTTTCTCCAGCTTTATTATGTGGCTGAAGACGGGATAGAGCACGTGGTATTCTAGACGTTGAAGGTACATCTGGTTCAGGTATTGGTAGAATGACTGGTCCAAATCTATTTGTGAAGGCTGTTGAATTGTCTGAGTCTGCGTCGACTGTTTTTGAGTGGGGACTATAATTGGTGTCTCATTCAATGCAGCTGGTTGACTTAAGATTCTTGTTGGTGATAAAGACACTGGAATCTTGGGCACTTGTGGCTGTGTCGTCTTGGGTGTAGATGGAGAGCTCAAGATTACTTCTTGATGTTGAACTGCAGTATGTGCCATCAAAGTACCTTGTGTTTGGTTGGTTTGAAAAGGAGTGAACTTTCGAAGGTGTTGGCGGTTGCGGATAGTTACTCGGCCTGTGCCATCTACACGTATAACATACTGGTGGTATTGGCGTACTTCAACAACTGTTCCTGTACGTTCCCATCTCCTGGGATGGTTGCCTACGAAGTTTTGTATGTATACATGATCTCCAACCTGTAGTGTTGGCAGGTGATGAGTGTGTTCATTCCACCGTTCATGTTCCCTTTATTGACGTTTGGCAAGAGCCATCTCTCGATGAGACATTAACTCAGTCCATGTTTCATGTGGAGAATATCTACCCATCAGTATGGGAATGGCATCACGAATGGGTCGTCCAAACAGAATCAATGCTGGTGATGCTTTTGTCTCTGGGTCAATAGAATTTCTGTACATTAGTAAGGCTCTCTGGAATTTGTCAACATCCAGAGATCCAACTGCAGTAATGTTGTCCACCAGCATGCGTTTTACTGTTTTTAACGCTATCTCAGCCCTGCAGTTAGCGTGTGGGTTTGCAACTGATGAAAGTCTATGACGAACTCCCCAGGCCTTTAAAAACTCTTGAGTCTTCCCTGCTGACAGTACTTCTGCATCAAAAAGAATCCAATTCCGTCAACAGACCAGTCGGTAGCTAGGCATGTCATACGAGCAGGGTCAAAAAGACGAACACATTCCTTCATCTCATGAATAATGATCTCTTTTGACTTGTGAAATACTTCATCTAATTCATTTGTCCAGCAGAATGTGGTGGATGGTTTCAATAGAGCACGAAAAGGTTTCATTTGTCTTGCCATTGCAAATGCATATGCTCCTTGGTTTATTAGCCCAAACCAAGCTCTTGCACCAGTAATGTCAGTTGGTGTTGGGAAGTTGCTAATTGCATTTAGGAACTAAGTACTTGGTCGTATGTTTGTTGGGGTGATTGTAAGTCCTGCAAAATTGACAGTGTCTTGAGCAAATTGAAACTTCTTTGGGTTTAATGTAATGCCGTTACGAGCACACAGGTCGAGCCATTCACATGCCTGAAAAAATTCTGCTTCAATGGAGTTCGCCCACATACATGTGTCATCCACACATTTAACCTTGTCGTTGAAGTATGATATTATAGCATCAAATCGTTGATTGTAAGTGTCACCGCTGGCCATAAATCCCTGTGGAGCAACCTTGTACCTGTAGCGCCCCCATGGTGTGATGAATGTTGTGAAATGGCGATCTTCTTCACGAATAGGCACTGAGTGGTACCCATTCCAAGCGTCTGTCACTGTTTTTTCATACCTTGAGGGACGCGGTCAGCTAGATTAAAAGGACTTGGGACATGATGTGATTGCCGAACAGAATGTTGATTTTGTGGTTGTAGGTCTACTGTCCGCCTTGGAGTGCCATCAGCCTTGCTGGTTACAACCATTCTTGAGCACCAAGTTGTAGGTGTGTTTTGACTTACTCGTTCCAGTACACCAATGCGAACATCCCTCTCAAGATCAGCATAAACTTTATCCTGCCAATGGATAGGAACAAGTGCTGGTTTGTGGACGGCTACCGGTGTGGCATTAGGATCAACATGGAGTTGAAGAGGCTCACAATTCATAAGTGGTAGAGGTTGATGTTCACATACATTAAATGTTGTAGCACCATAGTAATCAAGAAGCCACTCTTTTAGTGACTCTACGTGTTCCTCTGTGGCCTTCAGACCGGATGGTAAAGATGTGGGAACAGGTGGTGGTGAAGGTCGACGTCTAGGACAAGAGCAGGTTACATCTTCAGAGTTGTCCATAGATGCATCAATGTTTGGGGATGTGACTGTTGATACATTAGGAAAGTTAGTGTGAATAATTCCCAGAGATATGAGTGCTTCTCTGCAAATGAAAGCTTTTTCCATGGTATCAGAGACATAACACAATAAACGTGTTGACATGGCACTGCTAGTAGTGTCTTTTGTTGCAACACTTACTGCGACTGCTCCAATTACACCGAGGTCTTCCTTTATAGCTCCATGCATCACAAGTTTTACTGGAAGGAGATCCTTTTCTGTTATTCCAAGACTGTTTGCAGATTGTAAAGGTATGATTGAACTCTGGCATCCTGTATCAGCCACCATGGATATAGTGATTGTCTTAAGCTGAGAGGTGTCTTGAATGGGATGTCCAAACGATGAATGGTCCTCAGGTAGGGGTGTCATGTTCACCAGGAGCATTGGATGTGGTTTTGAGGGTCTAGCCACCCAGTGTCCATCAAATATGTGATGTTCAAGACGTGATACTTGGTTTGTCTGTTCAGATGTAGTGCACAGCTGCTCATAGATATAACCAACTTGTTCTTGTTCTTGTTCTTGGTCTTTGGTTGATTTCCCTTGATTGGGCGGGTTCCTGTGGCCCTTACCTTGAGTGCAGATTCTAGAAGATGCATCACGGTGGCCCCATACGCCACAGGTAGTGCACTTGCTGCATGATTTGGTGTAATGACCTTTGATTGTACATTAAGAACATGTGAATGTCCAAGCTTCGCAGTATCTAGACCTGGCCTTGCGATCAATCCTCTGTCCATTAGCAGGACCACCACAAGCCCAACATTTGGCTCCAGCTACTTGTGGTCGCTTCTGAGTATTACATGTGGCACTCATAGCACTAGCTGAATCTCCTACTGCACTCCTTGTGACTTTACCCTGCTCTTTCTGAGCAATAAATGATACAGTCTCTTCTAATGTTCTATCTGTCTTGGAGTCACCTAGCAGGTCAGACATAATTTCTGGGTCTGCAATACCTTTTGTCTTTTATTATCTCATCACTATAGTCAAATATATGGTTGCAACCTAATTCTTTACACGTTGCTTTATACTGGCACAGTGATGCTTGGCCTCTGAGACTGGCCAAAAAAGTTCTGATATTTGAACCAGGTGATTGAGTCATCCTGTTCAATTTTATGCGTTGGACAAGTGTGCTTTCTTCTTTGACAGCCAGCCTTTTGATTGCCTTTAAAAGATCTGTCTCTAGCATACTAGCAACATCACTTTGAAGGTCACGCATAATATCTGTACGCAGATTAGTGTCACAGCAGTAGAAAAGGGCTGTAGGCAAGACATTGTCTGTGATCGCCATCCCTGTTTTATACATCTTCCACTGTCTGGTGAATGCAGACCATTGATCTGGATCACATCCTGTGGCTATAGAAGGTGGGTCTAATTTTAACTTGTGCGTTGACGGTTGAGCCAGAGGTGGGTGGACGGTTCTGTCATGAATCTGTAGAGCAGTGGTTAGAGCAGCAGCAAATGCTTCATCCAGGTCCTGAGATTTCCAATTACAGCCGTCTATAGGGCACTGTAGAACTGGCATTGTAAATTCACTGTGGTTAAGCTGTTAGTTGAGTATCAGTCATAAATGAGAGTCAACATCTTCCTAGGTTTATAGCTTTAATAATAAGGATGACTGATACAGTACCTGAAATGAATACACAGTATATAAGTAAATGATTAGTTAACAATGTTTGAACAAATCAAACAGACATAATACATTTTGTATGTAAAAATCCAAACATTGGGAGTACAGCTGTCTATCAGCAGTCAACATTATTGTACCCCATGCAACGAAGTTGCGGAGGGTATAATGTTTTTGACCTGTCCGTCAGTCGTAACGTCTGTCAGTCAGTCTGTCCGTCAGTCCTGTTTCTCATGTTTCTTGTCATCATGGTCATCGTAACTCCTCACAAATCACTCAACAAATTTCACGTAACCTTTTTAGATGAAAAGGACATATTATGTAGTTGTGCATATCGACAGGAAATTACGATTAATTTTTTTTTCTAGGAGTTACGCCCCTCTCAACTTATTTGCTTCATTGTACTTTGCAACAGTTTGTCATCACAACTCCTCTGAAACCACACAACAGAATTTCATGAAACCTTTTTAGATAATTAGGGCATACTATCTAGATGTGCATATTGACAGGAAGTTACGATTCAATTTTTTTTCTAGGAGTTACGCCCCTTTGAACTTATTTAATTTAATGTACTACTGCAACAGTTTGTCATCGCAACTCCTCTGAAACCACACAACAGAATTTCATGAAACCTTTTAAGATAATAAGGACATACTATGTAGATGTGCATATCGACAGGAAATTAAGCTCAATTTTTTTTCTAGGAGTTACAGTCTTTGAACTTATTTGCTTTAAAGTACAAATGTACTACTTCAACAGTTTGTCATCTCAAATCCTCTGAAACCACACAACAGAATTTCATGATATTTTGTAGATAATAAGGATATACTATATATATAGATGTAAATGCGCATATTGACAGGAAATTATTATTCAATATTTTTTTATACAATTTCTTTTCTTAAACTTATTTAATTTCTCCAATGACAATGTGGGGACGTGGGGTATATGAGTGTGCTCACTAAGGTTCTTTAATTTTATAATCTTGATAACTATAAAACAAACTAATATGTCAACAAAGAAACACCAAATGGCATACATGATGGTGGCATATAGACAAAGCAAATAAACAAAATCGAAAGACAAGAATACAAAAAATTACTATAGCACAATAATAGAATGTTGGTATCATGCCCCGCCAATAGAATATTACCAAAAATAGACTAAACTGTGAAGGAAAATAATTTACCAATACAAATCAAAGAACATTAACTCTAAAACACATAATTAGGATAATCTATACTACCTGACTACAAGACCATTGTGTAATATTTGTGAAGTTGATACGGAATATTTATCAACAAGGTATTGGAATCTTCTGAGGAACTTTTTTAGATAAAGGACGAGACGTTCTTTGACATACCCCTGGTTCCTAAACTTTTGTTCAGATGTTTTGTAAATGAGAGAGTATTAACCTTTTTAGGCATACTTCAGTGAATTGACTGAAAAATAGTTCACAAAATAAATAAATATTCAGTCATGCATCATTGATTATGGAAGATACAATCCTTTGTAAATAAAAAAAAAAAAATGGACATTGATCTATTAATGTCTGAATAACATTCCTAATCAGTTAATATGGAGAGAAGTTTTTTTTACCTTTGTACACAAAATAAGTATGAAATAATTATACATACATCAGAGAATATGGGAAGAAACAATTTTTACTGATTATGGTATAATTGTTTCTATTTTTAGGAACCTTTGTAAGTTTGAACTATTATTAGATTTGTTCTATTTTTAGGTATTAACAACAGTATTGCCTCTATAGTGCCTAACAAGAATTTGTGAGGGAATTTGATGTTTGCTATACCACTGTTTATTTCAACGCACTTTATGACATTACTTCTGTACTAATCGAAATGAAAGTTTTTGCAGTATTTTGAGAAATGATTTTACTTTGTAGTAACGTATTGTTTTGGAAACATTTTATGTTTTAAAAGGACAAATTTTCTGTATAAAGTCAATAATTGTGTGGACTTTTGAAGCCCAAACTTTGTATGGCCTTAAATATACATAAATGAAAGATCCAAAAACTGTACTAATACAGAACGACATGTTTATGAAATTTTAGCAAAACTTTTGGTTGACAAATTTTTATTAGTTATATTGCAAAAAATAAATTTTGAATATCTTACAATTTCTCCCTACCCAGTTTACCCCTATTACTTATTATAATGTGGACCGGTCATTGTTATTGAATATTACGCAATTTGATTGGATTAAGTTATTATTTGTTTACCTTCAAACTGTTCATGCTTTTCATACATGACTATTGATTAAAACAGAACGTGCATGAATGTGACGGTAACTAAAATGACCCTCAAACTGGACACTGGATGACTCCATGTTATGTTTTATCAATGAAAGTATAGGTATGAAAGGTAAGAATCGCCAATTCTCCTATTTTCACAAAATTTGCCAAATAGATTATTTTTTAATAGTCAATTGCGGAGAAAAACAGAAAAAGTTTGCAAATAAGACGTTTTATTCCAATCAACAAGTTATTTTTCGGAGAGATATTCCGAAATACACTTTACACACGGCTACGCCAGGTTAAATTATTATTTATCTTACAAAAAAACAACATTTTTCAGTCCTCATAGGAACATGCTAATTACAATTAATCCCAAACTAAGGAGGTCATTAAATAAAGTCAAAATATGTCCGATCTACCTATTTTTGGAGGAAAAAAGTCAATACGATCGTATTAAGGTCAATTTCGTCTAACTCACAAAATCTTGTTAGGCACTATAGTACTGATTATGGTATAATTGTTTCTATTTTTAGGTACCTTTGTAAGTTTGGACTATTATTAGATTTGTTCTATTTTTAGGTATTAACGATGGTATTACCTCTATTACTGATTATGGTATTACCCAAGTTAATGAATGCAGCAGATCCTGAGGCTCAACAGGTATGTTTAAAACGAAATACAAGGGATGAAGACAAATAAAAAGTGAAAAAATGAACAGATGATAATGCAAGATGTAAAATCCCTTATAAAATAGCAAAAACAAAAGTCAAATACACCAAACGAATAGAAAACTACTCATCTCCTGACTTGGTACAAGTATGTCTTGATGTAAAAAATGGTGGATTAAATCTTGTTTTATAGCTAGAACTGGTACGTAACCTTCGACGTAACGATAGTTTGTTTTATAAAAATTGATGCACATTCATTAATATTGGTCAATTTACAGTCTCAAAAAATATCCAATAATTAGACTGGTTAAGATGAGTAAGATATGAATCAATTTAGAAGAAATAAGCAATAAGCTTGCATCAGAACCAACATTTGAATATTGTTGATGATTATTGTTATATGTAATTTTAGGAAATGCAGAACCAGATGAAAGCATTAAATGATAAATCTAATTTACCTGACTTATCAGAAATGTTTGCCGGACTTTTTGGCGGAGGTTCAAAGAAACAAGCAAAGGCTAAGGCAGTAAAGAGGAGATAAGTCCTGTACCATGTGATCTTGACACAACTTTACAGAGGAATCCACATAAACACACTATGGACCTGTTAAACCGTCAGTCATTATCTTGCCACAACTGTGAGTGGCATTGACAATCTTTTAAAAGTTTTATCTGGACTGTTAATGGCAGTTATTCATGATCTGTTAACCTACGGGTCTGCTTTTTAAAAACAAAACGGTTAAGAACTGCAATTTTGTGTGTTGATTTACACAACACAGTTCTTAACAGCCCTCAGAATGATCACTGTATGTAAATCTTACTAACTAACAGTCATTGACAATCAAGGTTTAAGTTGTAAAAGACAGTCGCTATCATTCGTATGAACAGTCACACTTAGTCAGAAAATGACTGTACAACTAAAACTTTTAGTTATTGTTTGGTCCATAGTGAAAGTATTTGACATTCCTCAAGGTTCAGCAATGATAGTCATTTTTTAATTGTTTTAAATATTGCTCATGTAAATAAAGGTATAGTGTAAATATGATGTTTTAAATTCCCTCAGAATGGACTAAAGTAGATTATAATGTATTGACTGTATTTGTTTAAATACCTTGATAACTTTGTGCAAACAATTGGACAATGTAATTAATGTACTTTGAAGATTTTTTTATCATAATGATGTATATATCTACAATGATGTTTTTTTCCTGATTTATCTTCATTTTTTGTTGGACAATATGCATATATTACACATTTTCTTTCTTTTTACATAAAAATGTCTCAATTGTATGTACCTGGTACAAAAATAAAATTTTCAGTTCAAATAATGTAAAATAACAATGCTATGTTTTAATTTTTGTTTTGATAAACATGATAAATTTAATATATCAATGATTTCAAACACAAACAATTCCAAATTATTTGTTGTTGCTTGTAGACAATAGATTCGCTGTAAGCATGATTAGATTGTTTTTTGTAAAATTCAGGTGCATACATGTTGATAATACTTCATAGATCATGTAGATGTTAAATTGTCTATTTATGTTAATAAGGAAAAGTTCTTTTATGTCTTAAAAATGCATTTCATGGCGAGGTACAGAAAATATACTGAAACAGTAGACTATGAATATAGGTGAACTAGGGACAAGAGAACTCTTAATCTTAAATACTACAAACTTCCTCTGTACTATGGAAGATAATGATATAACTGGACTAGAAATACACACGACCTGTAATTAACTGCCTTTACAGCGCTTTCGCGCTTTGATTTGTAGATTTTGCCTGGTCTTGGCTGTTGTCTCTCTATTATATTTATAATTTATATACACCTGTTTTAAAACATTCAGTATGTGGGGAAAACAAATACAAAAATCTTTCTGTATGGCAAGCATATTTTTCAGGTAAACGGACAGAAAGTCACAGGACTGATAAAGTTTACAAATTTGATAGGACAAAAAGTCACAGGACAGAACATCCTTTCTCAATTGTACACATGATTTGTTGACAATTGTTTGAATATACTAGAAAAGTTGAAATATTTTTGTAAAAAATATTTAAAGCAAAATTTAATCATGAAAAAAATATATTTCTTGGCAGAATGAAGCCATTTTACTATCTAGTCACTTTTACATTTTGTTTTGATAACAATTAGTTGATCATTATTGATATTTTTGAATAAATTCTAATTACAAAGTTGATTCACATATATATAAATATAGTTCAAGGAAAACAAAATTTACTTATTGAAATAAGTGTTTTCATGGTCAAAGAAAAATAATCTCAAAATTGTTTTTGTTTGTAGCTTTTTGTCCTGCATTTTTTTTAATGTAAATCTGGTCTAAATTTTGAGTATTTAATGATTTTTATTAAAGATATTGTATTACAGAATACAGGTAAGTTGGCACAAAATGGAATTAGTTACCTAAATTTTGTCTCAGAATTTGGTTTAAAAATTCTATAATTCAACTTGAAAATATATAATTATAAAAATATATTTACTGAACCCAATTCATGACCATGTAAATGTGCTATTATAATAGGTAATAATCAGGATGTTAACACTGAAATGGTAATTATCAGGACTTCTTTTATATATACATGTTATATGTAATAAACAGAGATAAAGACACAACACTAACAGTTTATTGCCTTGAGGGTTGACTATTACAATGGCATTAGTATAAAAGAAGATTGTATAATGATGTTCACAAGTTTCAAATGTCCTATCAAATTGTGGATATATTAATAATTTAATTTAATTAAAAATTATGAAAAATATGAAACACCAGGATGTAATTTTATTTTAGTATTTTGAATATATATATTTATAAAAAATATAGGTTTTAAAAGTAGTATTATTTTGATATATCAACATGAAAATGGGTAAATACTTGTATAAAATAAAGAAAATGTGTAGTCTGGGGTAAACAAACTGCAAAGCATTATTTAAAACACAAGCTGAAAAAGTAAAAAGTATACTGGGTAACATTTAGAGATGTCAAATTAATCTCAAGGTTTAGTATACTACTGAATATTTATCAGGTTTCTCAAAATTTTAACGGCTTATTCAGTTTATTCATTCATGACACAAAACTCTTTCATATATCATGTATATATATGCACTTTACAAAAGAAAAGTCTATGGGGTATACGTAGCAACAGTGCATTTCATTTTTTTTTTTTTTTTTCATCTTTTAATCGAATCTTTGTTACAGTAATTTATTTACTATTAAAATGACCAAAAGAAATTACTAGTTGTGTTTTAAAGAGTAATAAATATGTCTGACTTTAAAAATTGATCAAAACAAGTATAGGAAGTACACCACTAATTAATGGCCCCATTGCTTTCTATGTTAAATTCCTCAATTTCGAGTGGTCACAGCTCTTTTATCTTAAGTTCAAATAAAGTGACAATCATTGCATGTCAAAGCAACACCTTCTGGTGTCCTGTACTGAAAAAATCAACATACCTTACATTGCATATAAGAAAGAACTGGTTCCCGGAACTTCGGATGTACCAAAACAGGTACTTCCGATCTGACAAAAAGGCAAAATGTACCCTCCTTTTTAAATTGCATGCCATTTTTTTATTATTCAAATTTATCAGTCAAAAATTGTTCTACAATGATCACCAGTCATGCAGCTTTCATTTGATACCAAAATTAATAAAATACTCTAAATATTTTGAAAGTTATGTCCATGCGTAGGAACTATTTTGTGTTAAATATGTACTACTTTCTGGTATGTGCTTTCTGGCCGGGCCCGAATTAGTGGTGTTACACCTATAGTGCTAAAGCCTCTATTAGACAGCAACCCTTCAATGAAGTATACACATAAGAAAACATTAAATGTAGAAAGAGAAAACATTTCTTTTTAGAAATAAACCTAAAAAAAAAGTTATATTCTTCTTCTCAAAAGGGACTTATAAATTAAATTGTATAAGTCATCAATTCATTTCTTTACATCATTGAACTTTGTTGTCAATCAAATTAGGATTGCCCTAGTTTTTCATGTATGTAGATACATACAAGTTAGTAAATACAATATTAGATGAGTTTCAGTACTTACTTCTTAATGTATATTATTCTTTTTGTAGATAAGATTTTACATTGGTTTGAGCATGATTTCCAGCCAGATTATGAAGCAGCACATATTATGCATATTTAGGAAATATATAGTGTCACTAAGATACTCTCATACAGTAACTCATTTGTACCTGTAGCTGTAAATTGTAAAACGGTGGATTCATTCATTACTTTGTGTTACTTATTGCGTTCGGAAATAACGTTGATAGGACTAACAGGTCTGCATTATGCCATGATGTTGATGGGATGTTCTGATTGGACAAAAAGGAAATTGTGATTGATTTTATAGCAAACTTACAATTCATAAGAAATACTACTTTTCTTGATGACAGTGCATACCTTTGATAATTATTCATTTGAAACAAGTTAATAACAATTTGGAATAAAGAGAATTCATAGTTTTATTGGAATATTGGTAGTGCATTATATCTTAATTCCATGATTATCTTGGATAGTTATTCTGATTCATTTAGAATAGAAAATTGGAATAATGGAAATTCATAGTTTCAGTGAATATCAATCATTGTCAATACTAATGTGCATCATCATGATCATATCTGAATTCACTTTGGATAATAATTCATTTAAAATAAGAATTTGAATATAATAAGAATGTATATGCTGGCATTGCTATTGTTGGCTACATGTACCACCAGGGAGTGTTAAACCTCCTTGACTTTCCATGAGGGTCTGTCACGGTCCGTCAGTATTGGTTAGCGTCATATGCATGATCATGGAAGTTTTTACCAACCTAGACAAGCTTTACATCCATGGCATGGTTGTTGGTTAGAGTCAAATGACAGCTTGCTCTACTTTTAATAGTCTGAATGTATCTACATGTATTTTGATAATCTTATAAATTACTGTTCATTCTGGAACTGGCATTTTATACTAGAAGTCGAAGATATTAAACAGTACATGTACTTCAAAGTATCATTTTATTGTCTACCCTTAAACGAAAGTCATGAAAGTTTTTTGTATGCAAGAAATAGGTATTATAATCTGGGCATGATGATGTATGCTATTTTTATACAGTTTACATTTTAAAAGCTAAAAAAGCTTGATGTTTCTTACATGTATCTTGTATTCAGATACTAGTAGCTAATACATGTATGTTATGATGTTTCAGTCTGTCATTATACATTGTTATATGTCCATTGCACCTGACCTCATGTTCATGGTTCAATGACAGCATGCAAAAAAAATGCTGTTATTTAATCATGCTTACAGGTTTAGATATATGTGATTTATTTCTGAGACAAGAACTTGCAGTAATCCGATGTTCAGTACTTTATTACTTTGATGATATTATATGGGTCCCAGCAAAGGAGAATGTTACTGTTCAAAATGGTAAAATTTCTAGTGAGTGTAGTGAGTCAAAAATTTGTGTAAAATTTCATAAAAATGTGCACCCAAATCAGTTCTGCTAGTATTACAAAAGTATAAAATAAATGGAGAAAAATACATTTTTTTATTAAGACAAATCAGAGAGAAAAAAACCGGTGTGTAGAAATACCGCAAAGGACTTCTTTGTGCACTATGAAGAAAGTTTTTGCACGAAAGACACTAAAACGATGTTTGAAGATCACAAAGAACATGGATATAAGAGGATATGGGTTAATACCTCATATCTATAAAGTTAGGTATCAATAGATAATATTGTAATTTTGAAGTTAAATGACGTTTTACTCAACGCGTGCCACTCCGCACGTGACCCGAATCATCATGTTCAATCAACCTATTCCAATAAACAATTGTCTTTCGATTGTTACTTATTGATTAATTAATGGTTGTTGTTGAATAACCCTAACGGTTTAGCGTGGTATAATTTCAAGTTTATATTAAAGAAAAATAAAAAAAAATGAATTTTGTGTTTACTTTGCCTTTGTTGTATTGTTTGTATGTTTAACCCTATATGTATTTAACCTGACAACATTTTAAAGATAAACATGTTTTGGTACTGCCTCTTATCAACAGAAATGAAACTTAGATCAGACTAAAACCTCATTAAAACTGAATATATTTGTTTTTGTAGAAAAGGAGTTAAGTATCCCATAAAACATAATATATCTTTATATAGAGACCTAGGCAGCAAAGATATTCAATAGAATCTTTTTGCATTTGCCTGTGTTCTATCCTTTTAAAAACCTTGCTGTGAGGTATGGTTCCTGACGTCAGAACAATGAATGAAGTATTGGCTAATGGACGTTAAGCAACGAAATATCAATCCTCACCTTTCCGTGAAGTGTTCACAATTATTTGTCTTTTTAAAATTAAAAGGATAAAAAATTCCCAAACTGAAAAGAATTGAAAATACGCTATTATCTTAGAAGTAAAAAATATAACAGACAGAATAAAAACGGCAGAAACAAACAAACGAAAAAAAAAACAAGAGAACAATTTGAAATACCATATACATGTAAATTAGTATACAAGCGGCTTATACACGGGTCAAGGTTGAGCGAACATGATTTTCTATCAATTACACTAGAGGTGACAATCAACTATTTGAGGCACATGTCGAGAAAACATTAGATGACTTAAATAACTTTCTAATTAAAAAAGATATAATTATAGAATTTAAAATTATGAATTTTTACAAAGTATAATTCTATATGCCATGTCCTTTGTGAAAGTTGTATCATTCATCAGGTCCTTAGTGCATATTTTTGTTCTTAGTGCACTAAGGAGGTCCTTTGCGGTATTTCTACGGACCTAAAAAAATGAAGTCCGTGTGATCAATGCGTCTAGCTCCCGTAATATTTAGATTTATTCAAAATTCATGTTCATGTTATTGAAATTCAAGTTACTCTTAAATATTATACCGCATGAACACTATACTGATGGGTTCGATGTCATAAAACCACAGTTCCGGTCCTGAACATGCATGTATAATTTGCCACTGGACAGTAAGCAACCAACAATTAATCACAATTCACAACTTATAGTATATATTGTTGTGATATATAAATTGTACGAATAGTGATACAATTTGCCAAATAAATAGAATACAAATACCAACCACTTCATATAACTGACACAATTTAAAGGCTCTCCTTTGCCATGCAGCCCTCAAATATTTAGCATTATCTTTTGGTATAGGGTTTAGAAATATTTAATGTTGTATAAAGATCTTTAAACTACACATACTAAGCTATAATATATTCAGAATCATTATGTTATTGAATATAAAACATACATAGTATATATATTGAAACTGACGGTCAAACATCAACAGCTTAAATACTAATAGTTTACGTATACACAAATTCATCAATTCTTTAACTTTTAGCCGTACGGTACCTTTGTATTGTATATTGTAAAATAGTCATTTATTTCTTGCGTTATGGATCATTGATTTTGTAACCTGTTGACCCGGTTGATTACTAGCACGTGCCATTGAACTCAAGCATTTTAACTAAAACGGAGGTTTTTTTAATTTACGCCATATATACTAGGGGCGGATCCAGATTAATTTTAGAGATGAATATATGCAAGTACTAGTGAGTTTTCTTTAGGGGACGGGAGCTCAGATCATCATTTCTATATTTCTATATATTTTACTTATTTTACCATTTATCTTTATACTGAATATTTGCCTGCCTTAAATGCATCAAATATTTGCCACTGGATGTTAAACAACGAAACAATCAATTAATATGTTCCTTATATTACATCAACTATCTATTATTTTCATCTTTATAAATGGTGACCTTTTCTTATCCTCATACATGTACATGGTAATTAAGAAAATACACAAATTTAAGAACTGTATGCTTCGGCTTTTAGAGAAATGTATAAGTCCGAGATTCTGCTCCAAAGTAGATCTTGTGAAAAAAATAGCATTTGATTGATGTCAAATAATTTTCCTGGACCGGAGGAAATAAGAGGGGAAGGAAATAGGTCATTCCGTTTAAAAAAAACAAATATTGTACATGTATGGTACTAAAAAAAATAGCCAGTTTAATTTGTTGCTGATTAAATTCACAAAAAGACGTTTTCGAAGAAACATAAGAAAAAAACATCCACAAATAATGTTTTTGTGAGTACTAAATTTTGGAATGGAGAGATATCCAAATACAGATGTAACTACCATTATCGATATTAAACATATATTTGTACCTATTCTTTAAAAACACAGATCAGAAGTTTCACCTGTTAATCGATTTTAATCTGTATTGTATTCTAAACCAATATAAATTCGTACTATTCAAACATCGCTTTTTTTAGGTTACGTTTAAGATTTTTCCGTTTCTAATTTTCAAATACGAAAAATATGTTTACAAAGGGTTCACAACATTTTAAGGTTAAATGTATGGCAAACATGTTTGTGTGTATATAATTAACATGCGTCCTTGCATTATTATTTATTCGAGAGATATAATACTTAAACTTCAAATAAATATATAATTAATCTACAATGCACTAATCAAGCTGAAGTGGCGTAACTCGTGGTATCATACCGGCATACTGAACTGATCTAAACATGGTCTGACAATTTTTAATGTAAATTTTGAAATTTGATCTGAATTGGTCTGACACGGTCTTAACGGGTGTAAACAGCTCGCTAGAAGATTCAGTCTTGACAATCTTGACATGCCTTAACGGACCGATTTACCTGATGAGACTATCGATTGGAACGGCGCCTGGACGGTCTTATAAATCTGAACGTTTTTATCTAGCAGTAAATCCAGTCAATTAAGATATGATCAGACCAAATTGACCGTTTCAGACTGAAATCGTGCTACTAGTGTATCTATGATGAGTTTGTTTGAAACCATAGCTCATGCGTATGCTGAAAGCTGCATGAACGCATACGATCAGAACATTTGTATCTTATGATTTTATTATTATACTACCATGATTCATTTCACCACGAACTCTTTGTCTACACGAATAGCAAGTAAAATCATGCGAGCATCTACTTTACCAGGCGTGCAAAATAATTCTTAAAACCTGAATACTCCTGCTGAGCTGATTTAGAGTCTTTGGAAGTATCCTTATCTAGAATATGACTTCCTCATGTATCATAGTAACTGTTGATATACCATGATGCTGAACAATCGATTCGACAAAAAATCTGATTAAGGCCTGATGGTTTTCACTGACTCAAAGAAACTTTTTCCAGTCAGGAATTTGACGACCTTCTATATATGGCATGACACACTTTTACAGACGCACAAGAACTTGATTCATCTAATAAAATAACTGCAGTTGTGTCTGCAACCAACAATCAATCAATGTAATCATCAGTACAAAGATGGTCTTGGTCTGAAGCATCATGCAATAAGCTAAAATCTTTCCGTGCTCCCATAGCCTCAATAACGATTTTGTGTGTGCTAGTTCTTCGCTTATTTATAAGCAATTCAGTAGAAGAACCCTGACATATAACACTTATCCCATTGTATTTCAGTCCTAATTCGTTTTGGGCTTGATGGGACTGTGAATGTGTGCCATATTCCGGGTCTGATACGTGAAAAAAAAAATATTTCAAATTACAAAACAACGCTCTTCAAACTAACTGGACCATTCCAATTATACAAATTAACCATACAACAAGCAAACAAGAGAAATGAAGTAAGTGACAATGGTCCTAGTTAATGACCTGATAGTGTAAGCAACAAAACGATTAACGGCACGAGAAAAGGCGTGTTTGAAAAAAAGACAGAATTATCACTAAATTTGTGTTTTAAATTGCTATTTTCTTCTCACCGATTAATACTACACCCAATGAATTTTCTTTCGTTCAAAATGTGGTAAATTTCAGCTTAAAAAATAGTCTTACTAAAACTTTAAAGTACCTATACTTAAGTTATATAAATCTTTTCGGCTTTCGTTGTATGATAAATTTAAATTTTAAGCTTAATGATAAGTATCGTTTGAAAAAATAACACAGAACGCAATAATTTTATTTTCGTATTGAAGATGGCCTGTATGATAAGGTATCTTTGGTACCCCAAGAACCCACAAAATTTTGAAAAACGTAACCACGGGAGCTTACGACGACATTCATGATTGGAAAATATAATGATTTTCCTATAGTTTGCATATAAATATAGCCGTGTGTTATCCGTTAACTTAAACTCATTAACTAGACTTCTGTTTCGATACTGGGCACCCTACTAGATGGTATAACATGTTTAAGCATGATAACGTCTGTAAAATTACCAAATAGACAGAACTGAACGATCTAAATATTTGAAATTGACAGAGTAAAGTAGCTACAACAGAGTCTGAATATTTAAACATCGCGAACAAACGGCCGTTAAAATGTAATAATAATTTTTGACTAAGTTTAACTAGAAGAAAGTGGCTTGGTACTTATACATCCCTCAAAAAATTAAGCAATTTAAATTGTTATCTTCAACAAATTTATTTAATAAATGAAAAAGGTTAGGAAAAAGAAACAGAGACTGTTATAATAAGTAATATAACCTGGATGTGAAGCACTACACGGAGTCGAACTACATCTTTTCATTTATCCCATTTGGTGCCAAAGTTATTAATTTTCTTATCCAAAATCTTTTCCGAGCGAATCTATCCTCCGTAGACCAAGCAGAGTTGTGGTCAATGATTTTAATGGTCAGTCGATTGAGATCTACCTTAGTGTGGCCAGGGGATCTCAAATGTCAACTGAGAGGGAGGTCTGGCTTACATTGGTAGTCGCTACGATGGCCGTTCATTCGTTTGTGAAACGGCTGTTCTGACTCGCCAACATACTGTTTACCACATTTACACTGTAAGAGATACACAAAATTTGAAGTCTTGCAATTAACATTGCAAAATATGGTGTATTCTGTGCCAGTGGAGTGACTGTTAAAAGTCTGGGTATCCAGTATTTGTTTGCAAGTCAGACATCATTTGTTTCCGCAACCCTTGTAATAGTCCATAGATGAAGAGCCTGCTTGAGAGGATAAATCAGCTCTAACGAGCAAGTTTTTAAGGCTTTTGGGCCTACGGTAAGTCAGTACAGGTGGCTTGTGTACATGTATCGTTACTCGTAACGATCCAGTGCCCTCGTGGGGAAAATCGTTGACTACTATTTAGACGTTTTATATATATATATATATATATATATATATATATATATATAACTCGTCTAAACATCAACCCAACAATGTTAGATCTGTAAATTTGCTTTCGCAAATTTTTTGTTCTTCCCTCGCCGGGATTCGAAACCATGCTACTGAGATATCGTGACACCAAATCGCCTGCACTGCAGCCATCCCGCTAGACCACAAGACCACCTGGGCTTCACAAAAAATAAAGCTTTCAGTGGCCGTGTGTTACCTTTCCTCGTCAGTTTTAATATAGCGGCGTACTACAGGACATGCTATATAAGGCATGGAGATGTTATTGTTACAGATCAGCTCAATTATATATATATATATATCTAAACATCAACCCAACAATGTTAGATCTGTAAATTTGCTTATATATATATATATATATATAAAATGACTGAATAAATAGTCAACGATCAATCTTACAGGGCGATGGATCATGTAATATGATTCTGTACACTACAAAATATAATATATAACAAGTCAAAAAGGGTACAACATTACCATTAAATAACTATAAAATGAACAAATATTAGATATTTCGGATATCCTTCTTCAATAATAGCACGATGTCAAATAAAATTGCAAATGCATGATATATATCTGATATAATTTAGCTGATCTGTAACCATAACATCTTCATGCCTTATATATCATGTACTGCAGTACGCCGCTAGATTAAAACTGACGTGGAAAGGTAACACACGGCCAGCGAAAGCTCTATTATAGTAGAGCCCAGGTGGTCGTGTGATCTAGCGGGACGGCTGCAGTGCAGGCGATTTGGTGTCACGATATCACAGTAGCATGGGTTCGAATCCCGGCGAGGGAAGAACCAAAAATTTGCGAAAGCAAATTTACAGATCTAACATTGTTGGGTTGATGTTTAGACGAGTTGTACATACATTATGTACACAACCATGGATCACCATCATTGATGGCGATCCGATGGATACATCTGTTGTAGAGTTGTCACTGACTCAGACGTACTTATAAATATAATTATTTTCTGTGACTGTATCTTACATAAATTTGTAGGATCCTTTACTATAGATACTGCAGTACGCCGCTAGATTAAAACTGACGAGGAAAGGTAACACACGGCCAGCGAAAGCTCTATTATAGTAGAGCCAAGGTGGTCGTGTGGACTAGCGAGACGAGATGAAATCGGATGTAGATGATAAGAAACTTTTGCAGCTCAACGTCTATGTTGCACTGAACTGCCTTTAAAATAAGAAAATTTTGCAGCTCAATGTCTATGAGCTCTTGCATTTAGCTGCTTTGAAAATAAGAAAATTTTGCAGCTCAATGTACATGTTGCACTTGGATTTAGCTACCTTAAAAATACATAATTGGTAGTTGAAGTTAGCAACGTCCACGAGTAAACTGCAAAAGTTTCTTATCATCTACACCCGATTTCACCTGGATAGATGCACGCTTGATAAAGCTAGTTGGTCTAGCGAAATATTGCGTTTATTTTGATCATTTTGTAAATATTTTAAACATTCTTATATTTACATACTAAATAGTGTGTTAAAATTACATTGTTAGGCAATCTATAATTTTATTTGTATAATTGAATTAATCTCTGTACTGATTAATCCACACTCCCATAGATTTGTATGTCATGTGCTGCTATTTATAGGCACTTATATATATATATATACAACTCGTCTAAACATCAACCCAACAATGTTAGGTCTGTTCTTCCCTCGCCGGGATTCGAAACCATGCTTCTGTGATATCGTGACACCAAATCGCCTGCACTGTAGCCGTCCCGCTAGACCACACGACCACCTATGCTCTACTAAAATAAAAATTTCAGTGACAGTGTGTTACCTTTCCTCGTCAGTTTTAATCTAGCGTCGTACTACAGTACATGATATATAAGGCATGGAGATGTTATTGTTACAGATCAGCTCAATGATCTATAGTACAGGATCCTACAAATTAATGTAAGGTACAGTCACAGAAAATAATTATATTTATAAGTATAATTATTTTCTGTGACTGTATCTTACATTAATTTGTAGGATCCTTTACTATAATTTGTTATTGTAAGTAACTGTTAGTTTGAGGTTCTTATAGTGATGTAAATTAACACAAGGACAATTTTTTGGTGTTTATACCCGAGGAAATATCAATACACAGATCTAAATGAAATATGCACGAAAATTCTTTCAACAACTGTTGACGAGTGATCTTGTTTTGCTTGTTTTGTGGGTAACTCTGATTTGATTACCGTTTATGTCAGTATCATATATTTTCCTGTCTGATGGAAAGTGATGTATGGAAGGTTATCAGAAATTATTTAGTTACATTAATAGCCTTCCTTAACAAATTCGGACAAAACAGCATCTGCATTTTTCAACCGAATCGATAATGATTTTCTAATAATTGATTTTGTATAATATTTACGTTGGTATTGTTTAAAATATGCAAAAAAGTAAAAAAGTATATTTAAACAAAACGCATTTGACTAACAGATCGAACAACTGATGTTCTTTAACCCTGCTGACCATATATATATATGCCATTTTGATAACAGTTGATTACAAGATTTTGAAAAAAAGAGGAGGCTTATGGAAAGACCATGTTTGGAGTTTTACTTTTAAATCGTCTTTAATAAAAAAAATCACCTACATGTATCATTGTCCTTGATCAACGTTATCACCTCTTTAAAAAAAAATCGAACAAATCGTCCCTAATCTGTTAATCACATTACAGTAAACAATCCGATTTCCGGTCACGTTATACAAATTTTTATGCACACTACACCTCAAGGTCGAATCCTTAAAATTTACAACCATGGACGATAAGGAACTTATGTCATTAGACGTTTAATGACCATAATGTGATCTAAAGAGTACGGATTTATCCATCGCACATCAATTTCAACTTATGAATTTGAATCAATCTGAGCTGATAATACATGTACCTGCATGGGCTAGCGGTCCTCCAGATAAGATATCACGCAAGTGCTATTAAATATATAATTACATCTTATATATTGCATTCCTCCGATGCTCGGATTTTGTTTTCATCCCAACAGCACAAACCAGAAAAATGTTAATACTGGATGATACATAGTTTGACACGTACAATATACGTTTACGATGAAAAATGACAAAACGATACACAAAGTAATAATTAAACCAAACTAACTGACCATACGATATTGGATTTGCTCACTGTTGAACACCGTACGGTGACCTATAGATGTTACTTTCTGTCTCATTTTAGTCTCTTGTGAAGATTGGTCTCATTGACAATCATACCACGTAAAGGTACTGATCGAATGCAGCTTCTGCGAAAGCTCAGACACATAAAACATGTCCAATGAATAAAAAATAACTGCGGTAATCGTCACTTGTTACATGCTATTTCTGATGACAATGGTGGATTAAACTTAGTTTTATGCCTAGTCAAACCTCTCTTGTATGACAGTCTCATAAAATTCTACATAATTGTGAACGAAACAAACATTGATAACTTAGGTCTTGGCATCTTCCAGTTTACTTTTAAAGAAGAAGAAGAACGAGACGTTTTTTTTACGTAACCGTAGTTCATCAACTTCTGCTCAGACACTGATGACGTTTTTTAAATCGGCTGTAAGTTTTGAATACCAAATGAGTTGGGAGATGTATATCTCTTGTGCAGGTAAAGTTTGGATATTGCAACTAAGGTGAGGGAAATTGATAATTTTGAAATGCAAATCGCCTTTTTTGTTATAGATTTTAATACTGAGATCACCGCTTATGTTAGTTCGAGGTATTAGTGTGAAAATGAGGCGGCCCAGTATATTTTTTCTTTAACTTTGTATTTCTGTTTGAAAATATTTATGAAACCAAAGCAAAACACTTTGGATTAATTTGAAAAACATCAATATTTCTGAATTTGAAATTATATGAGGAGGCTTTCTGAATCTTCACTCTTCTACAAGTATCTGAATGAACTTCGACTCGTTTGAATTTTTTGAAGATATTTCCATTACTCGATATTTTTGTTACACTTTCTGTATTGTTATGTGAAAATTTGTTATTATAAGTAACTGTTAGTTTGAGGTTCTTATAGTGATGTAAATTAACACAAGGACTATGTTTTGGTGTTTATACCCGAGGAAATATCAATACACAGATCTAAATGAAATATTCGGGAGTTTATGATTCCCCTTCGATGCACGAAAATACTTGCAACAACTGTTGACGAGTGATCTTGTTTTGCCTGTTTTGTGGGTAGCTCTGATTTTATTACCGTTTATGTCGGTATCATATATTTTCCTGTCTGATGGAAAGTGATGTATGGAAGGTTATCAGAAATTATTTAGTTACACTAATAGCCTTCCTTAACAAATTCAGACAAAACAGCATCTGCATTTTTCAACCGAATTGATAATGATCTTTTAATATTTGATTTTGTATAATATTTACGTTGGTATTGTTTAAAATATGCATTCTTTAAATCATTAAAAAATCAAACATAAACGGAAAGTAATGTATGTGTTTACTTGAATTGACAACAAATACGTACACAACAAAATCAAAAAGGTGCAAATCAAAGAAATAATGATAATACTATTTCAATTAAAAAGCAATAGCCAGTGACGTCATATCCTACTGACATGAGTGCGGTACATTATCATTTCTTTATCATATCTATACCATTAAACGAGAAGACATCATGTTGTGTGTTGCTACTCTTCCTTCCACAATAAATTAATCATTATGCCTCTGTGTCCTATATGTTCCATTCATAGTCGCATTTGTAATCCATTCTAATGATTATTCAGATTGAGTTATTTTGGGAGAAAAACGGATAAAGAGGTATCCGGATATTGTTTCCATCATCGGACGGAATTTTAAGTCAAACAGGACTTCAGGTTTGCGTTTTTCTGTATAACTTGAACATACATACACTGTGTATTTACTATCTGCTATCATTTTCAAGTTAACTATCCACGGAAGTAACAGAGTTGAAATAGAGAGGGTCTATATAATATATTAATGACCGCTGTCGACCGATTAGTAAACTGAGTATTGATAGTAAAAAGCAAAAAATACACTTTATTTATTGTAATGAATGTTCGTTAGATACAGATAAACGCCAATATTTAATTCATTGAAATTAAAAGAAAACAGAAAAATAGGAATTTAGAAAAACTAGAGGCTCTCAAGAGCCTGTGTCCCTGACCTTGGTCTATGTGCATATTAAACAATGGACACAGATAAATTCATGACAAAATTGTGTTTTGGTGATGGTGATGTGTTTTGAATTCTTACTTTACTGAATATTCCTGCTACTTACAATTTTCTCTATCTATAATGAACTTTGCCAATTAGTAACATAGGAAATTATTTTGTAAAAATTTACCAAACTTATGAAAATTGTTAAAAATTGACTATAAAAGGCAATAACTCATTAAGGGGTCAACTGACCATTTTGGTCATGTTGACTTATTTGTAGATCTTATTTGGCTGAACATTATTGCTGTTTATAGTTTATCTCTATATATAATAGTATTCAAGATAATAACCAAAAACGGCAAAACATCTTTAAAATTTACCAATTGGGGGGCAGCAACCCATCAACCAGTTGTCCAAATCGTCTATAAAATGTTCTATGGCGACCATCTTGGCTGGTTGGCCGGGTCCCGCCACACATTTTTTAAACTAGATACCCCAATGATGATTGTGGCAAGTTTATTTAAATTTGGCCCAGTAGTTACAGAGGACAAGATTTTTGTAAAAGATTCCATTTTTTTTTTAATTAATAACTTTTTAAGGGATCAACTGATCATTTTAGTCATATTAACTTATTTGTTTATAGTTTATCTCTATCTATAATAATATTCAAGCTAATAACCAAAAATCGGTATAATTTCCTTCAAATTACCAATTCAGGGGCAGCAACCAAATAACCAGTTGTCCTATTCGTCTGAAAATTTCAGGACTGATAGATCTTGACCTGATAAACAATTTTATCCATTTCAGATTTGCTCTATTAATGATTTGGTTTCAGAGTTATAAGCCAAAATCATATTTTATCCCTATGTTCTATTTTTAGCCATGGCGGTCATCTTGGTTGATTGGCCGGGTCACGCCACACATTTTTTAAACTAGATACCCCAATGATGATTGTGGCCAAGTTTGGTAAAATTTAGCCCAGTAGTTTCAGAGGAGAAGATTTTTGTAAAAGCTAACGACGGACGACGCCGACGGACGACGACGACGGACGACGAACGACGGACGACGGACGCAAAGTGATGAGAAAAGCTCACTTGACCCTTTGGGCCATGTGAGCTAAAAAGGAGGAGCGGGATTAGAAAAACAATTCTCCAGTCATAAAATCTTTTACAAAAATCCATCGGGGCAAATATATATTAAATAGAGAGGGCTATTTAAACCATTGTGGTGACGCCTATTCATTTACCGTGGATACTTTTTCTAGAATCAACGCTTCCTAAATCTGTCGCTGAAATAAACTCAACATTTATATTCTTTTGTTTCCTTTGTGTGCCTAATTACATTAAGTTTGAATTGACCAATTTACTGATTTCTGTTCACTTATGGAATCGTTTTAAAAACTTACCTTTCATTTTTGTAATTTCTATATACCTTCATTGGGAATCGAACCCGTCCATGAATTCTGTAACGTGTTACTGACATCAACATGTCGACGAAACCTCTGGGCTACCAATCGGTTACGAATTAAATGTCTATTTTATACATATAAATGAATATATGATATACATCAGTACAACAGACACAGAGGGCTTGTACCTTTATAAATACATAATAGGCAAACGTATAGGATGAATTGGTAGCCACGAGGTTTCATGGTTAAGATAAATGATTTAAGGTACGGACTGTTAAGGTTCGAATCCCTGAATTCTCTTTGCTGTTCCATTACTCTAGTTTTCCAGTTTTTGTTTTTGCTTTGTATGCTATTATGGATATTTTGTGTAATAAAAGAGAGTTTGGTCGTTTATTATCGAATTATTGTTGGCTATTCCAAATATTTGAAACAAAAATGACTACATTCTATTTGTCCATTTTTGTTTTATAAATTAATATAATATGATTTCTTTTGTTTTACTACATAATTTTATAACTGTTAATTCGCAAATTTCTATGCTAGAAAATCGTGATGTTCCTAGAATTAGGCTTTTGTTAGAAATTTTGGACAAATACTTATGATATGCACTATATCTATGTTCTTTGTCGGGTTGTTTTCCCCTTTGACACATTCCCCATTTCCATTTTCAATTTTGATAGAAATAAGTTCGAAATCAATTTACCTTTTTTTGTAAAAAAAGATAACATTCAGATGCCTTAAAGTATGAAGATCTTTAATGGTTGACGTGTTGTATTATAAATTAATATATTTGTATTTTTAAACCATTTCATTGTGATATTTATTTATTGTAATGGTTCGTTTGACACGGATTCATGGTTATTTAAACTCATTTACAATACCTACTAATTAAGAATAGGCGTTAATTTTTAAAAGACATTAACACAATAGTTTAAGTTATAGATACAATAGATAAGCGTTGATTCATGAAAAACAAACTCGCCTTCCGGGGTCATGGTTTCTTTTTCAAGAATCAACGCTTATCCGTTGTATCTAAATCACATAATATATCAATGACCGCCGTGGATTAATTAGTAAACTGTAAATTAATAGTTAAAAGCAAATACACTTTATTTAAAGGTCATTTTCATGGTTTACTAAATGTTCATATTGAAATTAATGGAAAACATAAAAATGGGAATTTTGGCAAAAAAGCAGAAGGGGTAGAAAGACTATTTTCCTGTCTCCAAGTACCTTTCCTGAAATTCTCCAGTCATTAAATATTTTACAAAAAAAGCACTACATACTTTCAACTACGCTCAAAACGCCCATGATTTCGTGGGTGTATTCTAGTACTGCTTTAATTCACAAATTATAAATCTATAGTCCTAATGAAATTTTAGGTTATACCAAATAGTATGTTTGATTGTAAATTTGATTTTTAAAACTGTATTTACCTTTATGAAGAGTAACCTAAAAGTACTTTGGCCTACATACATTGTTATATTTAAATATGTGTACGAGTTCAATTATATGACTAGAGACTTTTTAAAATACACCAATTTAACTTTACATTTATATTTGTGTACATTTACGGAATGCATAATTTAAATTGTCCGTAAAAATCCCCCGTATTAAAAAACACTAGAACACACCCGTGATATCGCGGGTCCGTGACTGAATTAAAGTATATAATAGTAACTATGCGCAAGCATAATTTTAGTATTAGTATTGTCATCTGATAAAGTCATGCCGATTATAAGATACACAGTTTTCTTTGCTTTCAAATCTTTCTGTTTGAACCCGTCGAACTGGAACTTATCAATTATTGGTAATATTAATTATTTGGAAAACAAAAGGTCCTGGAATGGAGTATTTTTTAATCAACAGCATTGTCCTATATTAGTTACAAATAAAGTTGAATTCTTTGATTCGCTGTTTTACGTCATGCCCGCTAACAAATTGAAAACTGTACCTATACGCCTTATTTTTAGCCCAGATTTTTAGTATTCGTATTGTTATCTTAGAAAGTCTTACTGATTAAAATACTACAATATGTAACAATTCGACAATTTAGTAGTGTCAACCCTGTGATTATGACCCGTGTATATAGCAAATAATCCTGAATACACCGTTTGTTGGTGTGCCTGTCAGATGCGGAACGTCCAGATAAGGTAATAGGTAACAGGTGAATATAATATTGGTATCGGTATCGGACTCGACCCGGAACTTCTTAATTATTGGCAATATTAATTACGTGGAAAACAAAAGGGCCTGGAGTGGTGTAATTTTCAATCTACACCTTAGTACTATATTAGTTATATATACAGTTGAATTCTTTGATTCGTCGTTTTTACGTGATGACGGCTGACAAATTGGACCTCGTAATTTTAGTATTATAGATTCTTATCCATCTATATGAATTAAAAATGTAAAGTAACAAGAAATCAACACATCCAACGATTGAAAAACAACTGTCAAATTCATGACTTGGTACCGGCATTATCCCGTGTGGAAAAAAATGGTAGAAGGAACCTGGTTGTAATTTTACCTGTAAAGCTAGCTAAATCTGTCACTTGTATGAAAGTCGTACACAATGTGTGAACAGACGTAATATATAAGAGGCAAATCAAAATTAGGATTGCTTTGCCAACAGTAACTTAATTGTTGTTGTTGTGAGAGGCCTCCTTCAATAAAAAAAAGCATACACATATCTTCCAAAAAACACGCATCTAGCTATTTCATACTAAATTAGTACTTTAAGAATAAGGATTAGATTAAAAATACTTTATTAATCCAATTATGGACCCTTGCGAGTTTTAAAATTCATACAATGATTACATTGATTTGTGTTATAACAATGAAATAATAAAATAAAATGCATCACAATAGAGGTTAAAAGGAAGTAAATAAAGATGACTGGCGCCACCTAGATTTTACATCCAAGATAATAGGTAGAAGTATATTCATTTTCTGCTGCCTTAGTAATTAGAAATTAAAATTGAAATAGTGAGAAATGGGTGTTGGCCATTGGTGTAGAAATAGCGAGAAATTTAGAGAAAACTCTCCAAGACAAGCAACAATTTCTGTGCCAAATTAAGCAAGGGGTGTTCTTCATTCATACTATTTCGAAAATTCCGGAACCGTTGAGCACCCTTAAAAAAATGACATTTTTATATAAAAAAAAAGCTGCGGCACCATAAGTGTTTGACCATTGCATTTACACCCAAAGGTGTTGATTTTTCAGAATTCGAAAAAATTTTCAATGGATCTTTGATAGTGAAAAGGCAGGACCAAATAAGGCTTGTCAATAATTACTTCCTTGTAACCTAGAACACTGAACAAGTAGTGTATGCACATGAAGAGACAGTAATATGGGAGACAATCAATTTCTGTAAGGATTATTCCAATTTAAACAGATATGGTGTTTTGAGCTGCATTATAATGAAATGCAGCCCCAACTGGTTAGATATAAGGGTAGTTTTCTCCCATGTTCACACAGCAACCAATTACTAGATATTTATGTGTATAATTATATGTTTTGTACAATTGCAAGAATAAGATAAGCACCTTAGAGATTTGACTACAGTTTATCAATACATATATAAGCATTTACATATTAATGAAATATGCATACACATAGATATAGTAATGTGTATTTAAATATAATTTTTTGAATTTAAAATATATATGGATACACTAAAAGAGGTTTAGCCATTTACAGAATTTGTTGATCTTAATTCAAAACTCTGGATAAGAAAAATACTTAACTTTTTAAGTATAATAATAATTATGTTTATCTTCAGTGGTCATTAACCATAATAATTTTGATATACCTGCTAAGTTATTAAAATGTTGACAGTGCTTATGAGCTTTTATTATACAATGGACAGTTTATTTTAAAATGAAACTCATCTTCTATATCATTATGAGATCAAAAATTAAAAGTCCTCTGTGATCTTTCCCTAGGTTTGTTCTTATGTCGCTCTTTTTCTACTCGTAATTGGTGGGAACCTATGCGAAATTTAAATAATATTTGTCTTGATTGAAAACTTTGAATATCAAGATATTTTTCCATTTAGAAATTACTTTTATGAGAAAAATATATATCTAGCTTCCCAGTAACATTATCTTTATTATTGTACCATGCTTTAAAAAAACAATGTCTTTAACTTTTTCATAATAAGTTGTTTTAATCTATTAATTGAATAATTAATACAATATGTTTCTTCCAATTCAAGCTTTTGTAAAATACATTTAACAGAGGAATACCATGACATAGTGTTATTTTCATTTTTTTTGTTGCATAAAAACGCTTCTTTCAATTAATTTGAGGTTCAATGATGTAATCTATGCAGATGGTTTTATCATAGATATAACAATATTAGAACAGATAAGTTCATTTTATCAGCATCATTATTCTGGTATATTTTTTCAAGTGCATAAGTAGCATCTTTTTTACAAGAAGCAGAGTCGGTTTTAAACATTCCCAATATCTCTGAGCCATACGAAATTATAGGTTAAATGGTATGGTCAAACCGATGTTAATTTGATTTAATACTAGCATCTGAACCAGACAAACATTTATTAAGTTTATATGAAGCTTTTACAGATTTATTAATAAGTCATTTTTTGCCTAATTAAATGGGGCACTTGACTGGAATATAACTCCAAAGTATTTATATTTAAAAACAGTTTTAATGAATTCTTTTTTAAAAATAGAATGGTTCTTTTATTTAAAAAATTTTAAAAGTTAAAATTAAGACACCAGGTATCAGGTATGATTCCAATGCCTTCAAGCGCCTTTGAAGTCCATCAGCAGAATCAGAAAATACAATAATATCATCTGCATACATAAGACAGTCAATGCGACTAGTGCTGAGTTTTACACTATCATGACAATTTAGTAAACAGTTAGGTAGATCATTTATGAATAGATTAAAGACGGTCGACCGGTGCCAAGTGATGAAAAAAAACTTTTCCTGTTGGGTCAAGTGAGCTAAAAACAATCAAGGATTCCAAACAAAATTACACCGTTCTTGAATTTTAAAAAAAAGGTGTAACAACTGAAAATTTAAATTTCATGAACCGGATCGGACATCGCAAACAACTTCACTGGCATTTTTTTTTCAATAAAAAAATAAGACATATTATTTATATTTCAGTTTACGCGCTGACATGTCACAAATGCTTAAATGGTCATATTTCAATTTATGGTGAAGGTCTGTGGCCGAAGGAAAAATAATATAGAAATGAGGTCAAGGGCAAGGGCAATGGACATATGGCAAATAGGGAAAAAATCGTTAGATCTGTGTTCCATACATGTATATGTTACATGGCGTTGTCAGTTTATTTTAGATTTATGAGTTTGACTGTCCCTTTGGTATCTGTCGTCCCTCTTTTACAGTCAAATATTCTTACTTTTAACATATGCAGCTTTATACAAATGCATGTAGTTCAAAACGCTAGCTATGAATTCGAATCACTTAGTGTCGCTTGTTTAAAAATATCAATGAGAATGTTTTTAATAAACATAATCAGCCTTACATAATCAGATGCATGGTAGTTGTAATCCTTTTCTTCCAATAAACATTCATTTTCCATGTCGATTATGCATGCATATATACATTTGTCTTATCATCAGTTTTATCCTTAAGAAGATTTACTTTAACGATCATAGAAAAGATTACATACATAGAATGATTAGATTACTTATAAAGGTGTCCATCCTATTGTACGAGAAAATCACATATCAATTGTATGTTTAGATTTTGTAAGACCGTAAAGTTTAAACATATTTTCCATAATTCATATTGAAAAACGCATATTTGAGAGCTTTAACCTCAATTTGCGTTATAACCTTCATTTAAATGTATTCTGCTGTTAAAAATTTTTGAATGTAAAGTAAAATTAAAATTATTTGTGTTCTATAAGAGTAGGAATTCTAGTGTTTGCTTATTATTTATTTGAATCTGAGTTTAATCATATAAATAATAAGCCGTTGTCCTGTGAAAAACTTGTTTTCCAACGACGTCGACCCGGTCACAAAACTCCTTTTTAACACTGAAGTTAAATTATCAATTATCATAATGCAATGCAATTAAGATTTTTTTTATTTGACCAAACCGGGTAATGCATTGTGAAATCTATGACCAAACCGGGTGGTAAACATTGACGAAACCGGCAAGTTCCATTTTGACATGACCCATTTCTTTCGTTCCATACTCAGAAATACAAGTATTGAGATGTTCATAAAAAAAAGTTTTGCAATCTCCGTGTCAGTATCTATCTTCTCGTACCTTTCTTTTCGTACAATGTGAACAATTTAACGAGAAATTAAACAATTTCGAGGCAAGGTTCACTCAATTCATCATTTTGACATGCATTTTTACTTATTTCTCCGTTAATAAAGAACGGTTGTTGAAAATATTGCATATCACAATAGAAAATAGTTGTATATGTATAAATATTCTTCGATATCATAAAAAAAATAAGAAAATAAGGAGAAACCTAGCTTTCTTCTGTCTATTAATGTTCCGTCATTGTGCCGGATGTTAGATACCATCGAGTCCGAACAAATTTTGCCGGTGTGGTTTAGGCACAGTGTTCCTGGTGTATCAGAGCTTTCATCTATTACCATACCTTCGTTATCACAACCTTTTGCAAGTGGTGATTTTTCAGCATTTTTAGGTTAATGTTCATTAGAAACTGTTTTTAACAGTAGGTTAACTATATCATTGAAACCACCTTTCGATGCCAATGTGAGTGATGTTTCTCCATTTTTGTCGGTAATATAATTGTCCGCAGATCCCTCGATAAGACGGGCTACTATTCGCAGATGTCCATGCAGAGAAGCTTTCATTATAGGTGTCATTCCATCATTGTTAGGTTTATTTATATCACATCCTAAGTTTAAGAGAATGTTTGCATGAAAAATGTTATCATATTCACAGCAAAATGATAATGGCGTGTTTCCATCATTGTCGGTAATGTCAATGTCAGCACCTTCTTTAATTAGACGATCTATAATCGGCAAACGTCGTAGACGACAAGCACTCATTAGAGGTGTTATTCCATCATTGTCAAATTTATGTATATCACAACCTTTATTTATCAGTAAGATACCTATATCAATGTATTCATATTTACAGGACAATAACAATGGCGTGTTTCCATCATTGTCAGTAATGTTAATGTCAGCACCTTCCTCAATGAGAAGGTTTGCTATTAGCATATCTTGGTCATGAAAAGCATTCATTAGAGGTGTCATTCCTTCATTGTTAGATTTATTTATATCACAACCTTTATCTATCAGTAATTTTACTATTTTAATATTACGGGACAATGCCAATGGTGTGTTTCCTTTGTTGTCGCTAGTGTTAATACCAGCACCTCTCTTAATAAGACGTTTAACTACTGACAGATATCCTTTACGACAAGCAAGCATTATAGGTGTCTTCCCATTTTTGTCGGGATTATGTAAATCACAACCTTTATCTATCAGTAGAACAGCAATTTCACTATAACCATATCCACAGGACAATGAAAACGGTGTTTCTCCGTCAATGTTTGTAATGTTGATGTCAGCACCTCTACCAATAAGAAGTTTTACTATTGACAAATTTCCTCTGCGACAAGCAAGCATTATAGGTGTCATACCGTTTTTGTCAAGTTTATGTATATCACAACCTTTATCTATCAATAGATTAGCAATTTTATTGAAATTATATTCACATGACAATACAAATGGCGTGTCTCCGTCATTGTCAGTAATGTTGATGTCAGCATCTCTATCAATAAGATGTTTTACTACTGACGTATGTCCGCTACGACAAGCAAGCATGAGAGGTGTCTTCCCATTTTTGTCAAGTTTATGAATATCACAACCTTTATCTATCAGTAGATCAGCAATTTCACTATAACCATATCCACAGGACAACGTAAATGGAGTGTCTCCGTCATTATCAGTTATGTTAATGGCAGCACCTCTCCGAATAAGACGTTTTACTACCGACAGATGTCCTCTCCGACAAGCAAGCATGAGAGGTGTCTTCCCATTTTTGTCAGGCTTAAGTATAATACAACCTTTATCTATTAGTAGATTAGCAATTTTTTTATCACCTTTACTGCAGGACAATGAAAATGGAGTGTCTCCGTCATTGTCTGTAATGATAGTTTCAGCTCCTCTCTGAATAAGACGTTTTACTGTAGATAAAGATCCACTTTGACAAGCAAACATTATAGGTGTCCTCCCATTTTTGTCAACTTTTTGTATATCACAACCATTATCTATCAGAAGATTAGCAATTTCATTGTAATTATATTTACAGGACAACAAAAAAGGCGTGTCTCCGTCATTGTCAGTAATGGTTATGTCAGCACCTCTATCAATAAGACGTTTTACTACTGACAAATATCCTCTGCGACAAGCAAGCATGAGAGGTGTCTTCCCATTTTTGTCAGGTTTGTGTATATCACAACCTTTATCTATCAGTAGGTTTGCAATATCAATGTTATCATATGCACAGGACAATGCAAATGGAGTGTTTCCATACGTATCGGTAATGTTAACGTCAGCACCTTTCCTTATAAAATGTTTTACTTTTGAGATATGTCCTTTTTCACAAGCATCAACCAGAGAAGATTCGTTTGAGTTATGTGCATGTATTCCTGCAGATATCAGATTCAGATTAAGATGCTATTAACAAATTGGTAGATATTTCAACTAAAGGCTCCAATGAGCCTGTGTTGCTCACCTGGTTTTTTTGTTTACAATTGATGCATGAAATAATGCAAGCACTTTAGATTTGCTTTTAATTCAGAGATTTAAGCCTAAAACAGCATTTAACCTCTATTTTCAATGTTTAGCCATGTTGGTCATGTTGGATGGAAGGCGAGGTCATCGGACATATTTTGTAAATAAGATGCCCTAATGATGATTGTGGTCAAGTTTGGTTAAATTTGTCTGAGTAGTTTTAAAGGAGAACAGTTAACACAAATTTAGGAAAAATTGTTTAAAATTGATTTAAAGGGCAATAACTCTGTCAGGTGTCAACTTACAATTTTGTTATATTTAACATTGCCATAAACGTTGGACGTTTGGCATGCCACAAAACCAGGTTCAACCCGATATGTTTTCCTTAAAATGTCCTGTACCAAGTCATAAAAATGGCCATTGTTATATTATAGTTCGTTTATGTGTGTGTTACTTTTTAATGTTGTGTTTCTGTTGTGTCTTTGTTCTCCTCTAATATTTGATGCATTTCCCTCAGTTTCAGTTTTTTTTCCAAATCGATTTACAGTTTCGAACAGCGGTATACCACTGTTGCCTTTATTGGTCATGGTGACTTATTTCAAAATCTTTCTTGCTGAACATTATGGTTGTTTATAGTTTATCTCTATCTATGAAAATCACTGCTAATGAATATAATATCACTGCTAATAAATATAATATTAAAGATAAATCTGACCGTGCAAGAGCTGTATAGCCAGTCAAGGTCGTTAAAAACTTCCATTTGTTTGTTAAAGATAAAAACCAAAAACTGGAAAATTTCCTTAAAATCAACTGAGGGGCAGCAACCCAACAACGGGTTGTCTGATTCGTCTAAAGTTTCAGGGCAGATTGCTCTAAACCTGATGCCGGATTTTTGCCCCCATGTCAGATTTGCTCTTAATGCTTTAGTTTCAGAGATATATGCCACAAATGGTATTTTACCCCTATGTTCTATTTTTAACTATGGTTGCCATGATGGTTGTCAGGCTGGATCTTCGGACACATTTTCAAACTAGATACTCAAATTACGGTTTAGGCCAAGTTTTGTAAAATTTGAGCCAGTATGTGCGGAGCTGAAAATGTTTGTGAAAGTTAACGGACGATGAACGACGGACGACGGAGGCAAAGTGATGAGAAAAGCTCACTTGGCCAAGATGAGTTTAAAAGTGATATCTAACCTACCAAATATATCATATATATCATATTAAGCTAGCTATTGTTATAGGTTTAAAACTTGACTACCTCTGATCGTTGGCATACTGAAGTTGGTTTGATACGTTAATTTACAACCGGTGATGCAGTTCTTTGCTGCATGTCATCGTTTAAGAGTTTTAGCTAGTAATTTAATTTTGTATCGTTTTAAGTAATACATTTTGATGGTAATTTTATGTAATTGAATCTTACTGTCACAAAAAATTAAGCAGTCAAAGTTAAATAATACCAATTTTTCTTGCATGTATAAGTATAAAAAGGCTGATTTTTTAAGATAATTATATTGTGTTTGGTTCGCCATTGATGAGAGTCAAGCGTTTCGGACGAAATAACACACAGAAGTGTTCTTCAATCTTACATCGAACTTGTATGTATTGGTTTTACTGCATACGAAGACAAACAATCGGTCTTTGAAATGTCATGACACTATTCGGTGTGTTTTAATACAGAAAAAACTTAAGATATGCATTATTAATAACAAAATGTCTAGACAATGTTACGTTTTATTGCATAGCAATATAATATTTCCCACAGAAAGTAACAAAGGGTTAGCGGGCAATAAATTCCAAAATTGCACTAGTGCAATAAATCTTCAAAATTCATGACGTCATCAACGACAAAATCTTAGTTTAACCAATTTTTACTTTCAAATATTATATTGCTATACAACAAAAGGGTTATTGCATGAATATTGGGGAATATTGTCCCTCGTAGAACATATATTACACTCGCAAGCTCGTGCAATATAAAATTCTACTCGGTACAATATTCCGCAATATTCATGCAGTAACCCTATAATATATGATATAGGAATAGCATATTTGCCTAGGCTATGTCATTCACATGCATGTAGAATATCAGAAGATTTAAAATATGAATACATATTATCATACTCACTTTGAAATAAAAGGTACATTACTACTAATGATCCTGAAATAAAATAAAAAAAAGATATTGCATCGATGCAAAATATAGTAAATGGATTTCGTAGTAGTAGCATAAAATGGCTGTCGTCATACTTGTTACATAAAAATGGAACATATGTATTGAAAAAGTCACTTTCGGAGTGTGTTTTCAAGTAAGAACCATATCCTGCAATTCTTAGTTGGTGTCTGAGCGAAACCAATGCAGGTATACAAAAAACTAACTTTTAATCGAAGACTACACATTTATATTAGATGTATGACCTTTATTTCGAATTGTCTCTTAAAAACTACATTTTTAAAGGAAATCAAGAAAAAATGATATAAGTAATACATTAAAATCATTGCCATTTTGAAAAGAATTATAGTTTAAAAACATCCACCTGGAAAGCATATAAAGAATTATGGAATGCAATAGAAACATGTCAAATTGACTTTAATCACAGTGTAACAACACATTGCATTACCATAATCATAACTATGTAGATACAGACCTTATCAAAATGTTCAGAATTAACATTTTGTAAAATTATGTAGTAAAACAGATGAAATCATACTATATTAATTTATAAAAGACAAATGGACAAATATAATGTTATCATTTTTGTTTCAAACATGTGGAATAGCCAACAATAATCCAATAATAAACGATCAAACTCGCTTTTATTTCACAAAATATCCACAATAACATACAAAACATGAAAAAATAAGGAAAACTTGAGAATAAGACAGCAAAGAAAAAACCGGGATTCGACCCTAAACCGACAAGTCCTTACCATTAACTCATTGATCTAAACCATAAAACCTCGCGTCAACCATCTCATACTATACACTTCACGATCATGTATATGTAAAAGTAAAAGCCCGTTGTACCGATTTATATCATATATTTATTTATATAGATATATATATATATATACAATGTAAAATAGACATTTAAATCGTAACCCATTGGTAGTCGAGAGGTTTCGTCGATATGTTCATGTCAGTAACATGTAACATAATTCATAGATGGTTTCGATTCTAAGTAAAGGCATATGGAAATTTTAAAAATTAAAGGTAGGTTTTTTAATTCATTCCATTAGTGAACAGAAATCAGTAATTTAGCTGGCTCAAACTTCATAAATTAGGTACATAAAGGAAACTATTGAATATAATTTGGTGAGTTGATTTCAGCGACGTATTTAGGAAGCGTTGTTTCTGTATTACTTATACAATAAGGACGCAGTGTCTCAGTGTAAGATCACCCCGATGGCCGGCGGCTAGAGGGTGATCTACATGTAACACTGACACACCAAGTCCGAATGGGATAATTATTTTACATCCCAGCTGTTTTAGATTAGACGAAAAACCATTTACAATTATTAAAATTAAGTTAAGAATGCCACACAACTATTATAACATACTTTATATATTACTATATAATGTATACCACTTATGACCCCCCAACACGATGACTGAATATGAAACAACTCGCCCTACTGGCCAATCGGCGCACACAAGATCGCCACTTAAAAAATCGCCTTACTCTTGTTTACCGACTCACCCCACTTTTGAAAAAGTCTAAGATCAAATTAAACAACCAGTCTGACAACTCACTTTTTTGCGAAAAAGGGTTTAAACCTCACTGAATAAAGGTCTGCCAATTTGCCCCACTTATAAAATATCTTTCCTCCTATAAGTATGTTAAATTACTGATGAGTGTTACCAGTCGTCCTGGTGTAGTGGTATGTGTCGTTGGTTGATATGCTTAAGGTCTTGAGTTTGAATCCCAGCATAGACACTGGATTAGTTCTACGTGAATTTTGATAGATAGTCTATTTCGTCTTATTTAAGTTCGGAAGTTTTACAGTGGATTTGAAATTCTCACCACCAGTGCCATCGACCCGATGAATGCAAATAAACTCATCATAAATACCTGGGTTAAAATTTAATATTTACGCGTTTCGTCTACAAAAGATTCATCAGTATCTTGAATAAAAAAATGTTTAAAAATATAGTTGTCCTGTTGGCACATCTCTTTTTTTGTATACAAACACATTTCAGAAAGATGTTGTTTTCATTATGAGATAATTACTGTAGAATACCATGTAATATATTCCTGGTCAGAATTTGTCAGGTACAGAACATGCATAAAAAATACATCATTAGTCATATTTCGCAAAACTGTACAAGACATTTTTCAATTCTAGAATCTGGTCTGACAATATCAACAAAATCTATAAATATTTATGACATTTTTCAGTATTTTTGACTTTTTCTATTTCAAACTGTTTCCTTTGTTCTAAAGATACAATGAAGCAAGCAGCTGTAATTTCATTTAGTTTTCATCTTTGAAGAATTCTTTTTATTTTCCAATGGAGATATTGGATATTTTTTTGTATATTTCTAACGGACTCGGACATTTGCCAACCTCAATAATGCATAGGTATATTTTGTGCTAAATATAATGACAGACGGACTTTATCGATTGAAAAAATTATACACAAATATATAGTTAAGCAATTTACTGTCTCCGCTATTATAACACTTTTCATACTAGAAAGTGGTAACTTTATTGGTAATTTCACTGTTTCGCACAGTGACATTAATGCAAAGGTACAGTGCATAACAATGAGAAAATCTAACTAATGCTACAAGGCGAAAAAGAAAGTCGAATCTTGCAGCCAGTAAACATTTTTTTTATATATCTAAGCATGCAAATTGTAAATTATACCTTACACATGTTCTCAGAACAATAACATTTATTTTGAGAGTAACCGACACTATCTTAGTTGACAGTTTGCCCACTAATTCCGTGTTTTCAAGTGGTATAAAACTCGTAGTAGTCCACACTACATTGTAATTCATTGGACCGATTGGTCACTTTTTTAAGGCCATGTTGGCTTTGTGTTTGGGAATTTGCTTTGCAAATATATTCTGACATCAGGAAATCTAGACTAATCGCAAAGTGTTTTTATTCGCCAAGCTAAACCAAACGTAAATAATTAAGTCAATATAACTCAACACATGTATACTATAGGCATAAGCTTTCCTTATGAGTTGCACACTTTCGAATATTACAAAGTAGATAAAAAAAAACAGGTATCTAATTACAAGCCAAGATTCTTTGAAACGAGTATTATTTCAGAATTGTTTCACGTACATATCCATCTTTTGCTGTATCTGATGAAGACCATCTACCGTGTTTCTTAAATATCATATATCTGGATCTTGCACACGTTAAAGGAGTATGACCCCTTACGATGTACGTATTAGTCGTTTTACGATATACTACTGATCTAAATAGGAATTATAAAAAAATATTTTTAATGTTCGCTTGGTTAAAGTTCAAATGTATGTCTCTAACATTTGACCTGGACATATTCTGGAGTAAGTTCTGGAAATACAAACAATATTTCCTTCTCTTTGTTGGTCCTGTTTTCCCCCAATGAATAAAGACATATAAAAAGAATAAAATGAAACATTTGACTTTTTAAAATTAACTAGTTCTGAAAATCGTTAAAAATCCGGCATAACAAACATGCTATTGTTCTATGATTTAAAGAACTATTTGCCATATTTCAAAACCAGCTGAGGAATAACATGAGGAGTTATTGTTTCATTCTTGTTTACAATGCCAAGACCGATTGAATTTTACGAACCTTCTTTTACAGAGTTACAAATAAAGAATCACAAGGATTTACATATCAGGCTAATTAGTGTGTCCATTTAATGGCATTATATGCTTCTTCTATCTCTATCAAAAGATAACAATGTTTACATAATAGTTATCAAAGGAACAAGGATTATCATTTAGTACGCCAGACGCGCCTTTCGTCTACGTAAGACTCGTCAGTGACGCTCATATCGAAATATGTATAAAGCCAAACAAGTATAAAGTTGCATAAATGGATCAAAGATGATAAACAGTTAGAGTAAAAAAAATTGCTTTTAAATAAAAAAAAATATACCATTTAAATGAAAAATTATACCATTTAGATAAAACATATTGCATCTAAATGTAAAAATATACCATTCAAATGAAAACATATTGCATTTAAATGAAGAAATATACCAATTAAATATAAAATATTGCATTTGAATGAAAAATATCGAATTTTTGCAACCAATACCATGCCGTAACCTTGTACATATTCTAAAGATATCATACGCTAAATGTTGTAATGTTTGTAATGTCTTTGTTGATTATATTTGCACAATTTGTTGTCTGTATGCAATAATTAATTGACATTTCTGATCATATTCAAACGAGTTCAAAGGTAACTGAATAGCCCTGAGTTCATGCCAGGTGGAACTATTTTTTTCTCATTTTCTTTCAACTTACAATGAAAAATCTGTTCATTCGTTTCAACAGTATACGCACCTTAATCTACATTAAAAGTATCTGTATATACAATAATTATAGGTAAAGAATCATTCAGTAAAAAGTAAAAACACAAACAAAAATACTGAACTCCGAGGAAAATTCAAGACGGAAATGTCAAAATCAAATGATTAAATACATCAAACGAATGGACAACACCTGTCTTATTCCTGACGTGTTACAGGCATTTTCAAATAGAGAAAATGGTGGATTGAACCTGGTTTAATAGCGCTGAACCTCTCACTTACATGACAGTAGCATCAATTTTCATTATATTGATAATGATGCGTGAACAAAATGTCACAAATAGGGGTACCAAAATAACACGGAGCCCACAAAAACAAGGAGTGATTACAGGTGGTCCGGAGGTGGAAGTAGAAACTGCTCCACATGTGTACTCGTCGTGTTGATCATGTTGTTTCAAAACTGGTAAATAGTCTAATTCGGTAGGTCACATTCGTGAAAAGGGAAGGGGATGTAGTAACGACACTAGGAATATCTCCGTTATCATCTGTATAACGAATATTCTATAATTAGTTACCTAAGGTACCAGGATTATAATTTAGTACGCCAGACGCGCGTTTCGTCTACATAAGACTCATCAGCGACGCTCATATCAAAATATTTATAAAGCCAAACATGTACAAAGTTGAAGAGCATTGAGGATCCTAAATCCCAAAAAGTTGTGCCAAATACGGCTAAGGTAATATATGTCTGGGATAAGAAGTACCTTAGTTTTTCGAAAAATTCAAAGTTTTGTTAACAGGAAATATATAAAAATTACCACATTATTGATATTCATGTCAACACCGAAGTGTTGGCTACTGGGCTGGTGATACCCTCGGGGACGAAACTTCCACCAGCAGTGGCATCGACCCAGTGGTGTAAATAGTTATCAAAGGTATAAGGATTATTTATGATTTAGTACGCCAGACGCGCGGTTTTCTACATAAGACTCATCAGTTACGCTCATATCGAAATATTTATAAAGCAAACAGTCAACCACTGGTGATGGCGTCCGTAATACTTATGATATCACCATTTGGATATATAGGTTTACAAATGTAAAGTTCACAATTGGGAATCTGAATTCATCTCTTTGTCGTAAAGTGTTGTCTTCAATCGACCCCTATAGTCATTATCTAGATATAAGCCCTAATCAAATGGCAAAATCAAAACCTCAAACACATCAATCGAATCGATAACAACTGCCATACTTTAAGAACTGTAATTTACGTTTTATCAAAACTTACATTGGATTAAACCTATAACACAGCTTTCAAGGATTTACGAAATATAGCCAATTGGATATGATGCCATTTTCAAATGATCGGTGGCCATCTTGAAAAAATGAAAATTTTTGATGGCCAGCACCTGATTTTTTTTAATTATCATTTAGTCAACCTTTATTCCAAATTTCATGCTTGTATCACGATTTGCACAATTATGTCCATAATATCTCCCACTATCATATTCCTAACTTGGTACATGCATTTCGTATGTAGAAAAAGGTGGATTAAACATGGTTCTATAGCGCTGAACCTCTTTTTTTTTATGACAGTCGCATCAAATATCGTTCTATTCACAACTATGTGTGAACAAAACAGACATTATCGATAAAATAGTTAAAATATGATAACAACAGTCATCAGTTTGTTACAACCTCAAAAGAAACAAACATTTACAAAACAGCACAAAAAACATCTATAAAATTAAAAAAACACATTCATTGTTTCGCGTGTTTGCCGTCAAAAAATGTAAAAGAGGGACGAAAGATACCAAAGGGACAGTCAAACTCATAAATCTAAAACAAACTGACAACGCCATGGCTAAAAATGAAAAAAAGACAAACAGAAAAACAATAATACACATGACACAACATAGAAAACTAAAGAATAAACAACACGAACCCCACCAAAAACTAGGGGTGATCTCAGGTGCTCCGGAAGGGTAAGCAGAGCCTGCTCCACATGTGGCACCCGTCGTGTTGCTTATGTGATTACAAATCCGGTAAATAGTCTAATTCGGTAGGTCACATTCATGAAAGGCAAGGGGATTGTAGTTACGACGTAAGGAACATATCCGATATCATTTGTGAAACGGTTATTCCATAACGGTCAACCAACTCGTGATGGCGTCCGTAAAATTTACGAAGGGATGATTTCAACTTCACCATTTGGAACTCTTGGTTTAATAGCTTCCTTGTGAGCAGTAACCCTCTATCAAGACAATCATGATAGGAAACGCAAGCACGGGAATATCGTATCAATTGGGAGATATATACTCCGTATGCAGGTGCTGCTGGAATGTTGCTACTTAGAAATGGAAAGTTCACAATTGGAAAGCTGAAATCATCGCTTTTGTCGTAAAGTTTTGTTTTCAACCGACCCTCATTGTCAATTTCTAGATGTAAGTTAAGATATGAAGCCGACTTAACTGTATCTGTAGTATCCTTTATCTCCACGTCACATATATGTAGGAAGACATTTTGATTTTTCAATGTATATTTAAAACAATTATAATTTCACATGGGGATGGTGTCGCATGTAGGGTTAAAAAATCAAAAGTTATGTTAGAATTAATTTCAGAAACAGAACGAGATCCAAAATTATCCAGAAGCGCTTCACAATTTTTAAGAATCCATATACCACTACGCAAGTAAAACAAAATTGTCGTTTGTCATTCAAAGTATTATCAAATTTATAATAGAACAATAACATTATGACAAATAATAGAAAAATAACATAACGAAGGGATCTTCAAAAGTACAGAGTCAGTAAACGCTGCTCACTAAGCGTCATCAAATTTGCATGTCAAAATTTCAATTCAGCTAGAAGTCATTGTTCATACACGATATATACATGTAATTTTGTTTTCCATGTTTTTCTGTTTTCTACCGCGAAATGTATATGTCGTGTCATTTAATTTGTGACAATACTAATAACAAGTGACATTGATAATTTCTTCCTTCAAATTGAGCCAGCATACGGGCGTTCAAAATTTAAAATAATTTTAGTATTATATCACGAGAATCTTTAGTGTCGTTTATTCTGCGCTCTGGCACCTTTAATATAAACTGTTTTGAATCTCAAATTACTCCTAACCATTCTAAACACTGAACTAGTTCTAAAATCAATTTTTCTTCATTGAAAACAAGTCATACCAATTAAAGAGATGACTTTAAAAATTCAGAAGTATCTTTATGATTTTTATAACTTTCGTATATGCCTAATCCATCGTCCAAATAAAGAACACGATTTTCTTTACCATTGGTTTATTCCAGGAAAAACCTTAATGTTTTTTTTAACAATTTTTTATTTCAATTATTGACCTCATTGTTACAATATCCGACTGGAGTCTTGTTATACCAGGACAATTTCAAATACGTTTGTTGTTCCTTACCAATGTATAAATGAAAATATCCTGATTTTAAATCAAATTGGTATTTAATCTTCATTTTGACAAGGTTCCAAATATTGGTTTGTTTGCAGTTGTTTTTTTTTGGCAGTTCCTCTTAAATTGGTCAGTGTGATACACTCGTAACATTGTTCGTATGAGATCGCCTCTATCAGTAGAGTTGACAGGTCTCAAAACGGTGGCTGACAATTTTGAGTATGGTTTTCCAATGGTTTTCTTTACGTGATTGTCTTGAGGGCCCTGCTTTCACCTTGGCGCCAACATTTTTTATCCTGAATTTGATTCCATGTCATCACTTTTTTTATTATCGAACTGTTATTGTGCACAATTTGGAAATTAGTATGGAGTTCATTATCACTGAACTAGTATATATTTGTTTAGGGGCCAGCTGAAGGACGCCTCCGGGTGCGGGAATTTCTCGCTACATTTAAGACCGATTGGTGACCTTCTACTGTTGTTTTTTCTATGGTCGGGTTGTTGTCTCTTTGCCACATTCCCCATTTCCATTTTCAATTCTATGTTGAACAGCCTGCTAGGGGAATTGTCTGCAATCCAGATCAATGTATTCCTCATGTTTATTTTACGAATATTGCCAGAAATCAAATTGGTGCTGACGAAATCTTAGGCGGATGTACGTCTCTGAAGATTCTGCAATTCAGAAACGATCTAAGAGTTGAAGGAATATTGAATCTGATTCCTCTTACATTTCAGCTAAACGGACACTTCCTTCTCGAGCTTTTTGCTAAATAGTCGTTCCCGGAGACTGACTCATTTTTCAGAGATGAAATCTTACTGTCGAAATTCGATGTTAAAAGTTCAGATGTATCATCACTCATCTGTGGTTGCTGAAAAGTATGCACATAGCTAGACTTCGCACCTGTAGCATGTACCGGTGGCTCGTGTAAAAACAAAGTATCCTAAATAAGAAACGACACGTATGGTACTCCAGTCAGGATTCTACGTCGTCAAAATGATCTCCACATTATGCCAGTCAAACTTTACAATCGTAAAAATGAAAGCCATTCTAGAGATGACACGCTGCCAATTCAGCTCTTTAAAAACCGATAAATTCATTAAAATAGCCCCATTTAGATCTTTATATGCCAGTTGAATTTTAAATGACATGCATGTCTACATTGTACTTGCTATTGAGCATCATTGCATGATCTTTTCTTCATTCAGTCATCTTTAAACTATTATCTGACCGGTTGTCCGATTGAAAATAAAAAAAAATAAAAACAAATTAAATATTTCGTGGAAGGGCAGACTTAATATAGCTGAAGACTGTAAAACCCCGAAAACACACAGAAACACATACGTATTTTGGAAGCTATGCATTTTTTAGATCCAGTTATCTGACGTATAACCGGTTAACCTATAAACTGTTGACAAGTCTTAAATAACCATACCTTCTCGTTTACTAAAAAACTAACAAATGCTTGTTGAGACATGCATATCAAATACTATATTATTTACTTTATCCTCTGCATATGTAACCATAAAATCGACACATCGTTTTACAAGCTTACCTGAAATAACACCGACACCAATTATCAAGCCTGCTAAACCAATAGTACCAAAACGTTTCTCAGATTTGTACGGCTCATTTTCTAAAATAATTTGAAATGGTGTTTGAAACCTTTAAACTTGAGATCATTTTGTAAAGAGTCATCACGTTTGTTTCTGAAAGTGTTGTTTGTTAGATTTAATCTAGTCTGTAGATAGTTAAGAAAAGTTTTTACTGTGTTATAGTCATTTCTGTAATCATGTTTTTCATATTAGCTTATGCACCTTGTCTATAGAATATCGTTATGCCATTTCGTGTCTTTGTTGAAATGGTTATTTGTTTTTATAGTGAGTCAGACTGCCCATTTTCATTCTCAATTTTATGTAGCACAATGTTGACTGCTGCACCCTAGTTTATGAGTTTTATTTACCTCATGTGTCTATTTGTTTCGCTCACACATTGTTTTCAAAGTATTTGAATTCCACATGACTGTCATTCAAGTAAGCGGTTTAGCTAACTATTAAACCAGGTTTAATCAACCATAGTATACATCAGTAAAATTATTCTATAAGACATGCCCTTTTCATGGAGTTGAACCTTTCAAAACAATATAATGTAGGAATAATACTCTATTTGAAGGATCCTTACCTTCGAATGAAACAGCCAAGTCAGTTGCATTTCCATGTATTTGCCTGAAATGAAGCAATATATAGTGATAGTGATGTGTAGTGTCAATGCATGCTGATGGTGAAGCGTTGTTTAGTTCCGACATTGTAGTTACATTATTGTTAGGAACATTTCTTGTTGTCGTTTTAAGCTAAGGTTCATTTATTAAGTATATAGCATATTTCCACTCAGAGATCTTCATTTCTTGTAAAAATAGTAAGGTTTCCTTTATAGATTACATGTGCTATAACAAATAAGGTATAAAAGAGACGATACCAGGGGTTGAAACTTTTCTCTGTGCTCGGAGCACTAAAATCATGCTCGAAACATGATATCCAGCTTTTGATTGGTTGATTCTGGAGCATGAGTACAAAAAAACCGACTCTTCTTCTTCCTTTATAGTACAGGCCTCCCAGGGGAGTATTATCGTATTGTTTTATGTACATGTTCACTGTGAGAACAACAAATGTGCGGTAAGTGCGGATTATCTACAGTGGAAACGGTGATTCTTTAAAATAACGATAACAACAAGGTTGTACATCTATCGAAGCTGGACCACTTGCACAACCCTTTTGAATTATTCAAGGGTTGTGCAGCTAACTATGTGTTGTGGTAGTCCATTCCAGATTCTGATGGTATCTGGGAAAAACGAGTGACGATATACTTGTGTCTTGGCATAAGGAACGAGGAAGCGTTCATTGTGTCCTCTTACTGTTGATATTACTGGCTGTAAATTTGTTGTTGGTACTGCGATCAGTTCATGTACTACTTTGTAGAACATGATGACCTTAAATTGAGCTCTTCCTTCCTGTAGTGTCTTCCAGTTTAGTGCCGTTAGCATTGATGTTACACTACTCGTTCTTCTGTAGTCATTCAGAACAAATCGTGCGCATCGGCGTTGTAAAGCTTCTAATTTGTTTATGTTGTCCTCAGTAGATGGATCCCAGAGGGTGCTAGAGTATTCCATGAGTGGTGTTACAAGCGTTTGATTGAATAATGCTTTTGATTTACTAGGACAACTTTTACTTTTGGTATTACTTTGCTTCATAAAAAAGAATGGCCAACGTAGATACAAGTATCTTGTCTTAGGGAGGGATAAATAATACTTTGTAAAGAATCACTCTGATTCAAACAAAAAATTCTCTGAAACCGATATTATCAAGATGCTTGATTTCTTGATTGACAACATATTTGTAACGTTCGGAGGACGTGTTTTTCAACAGACTGTCGGCATCCCAATGGGAACAAACTGTGCCCCTCTACTTGCCGACTTGTTTTTTTTATTATTATGAGGCTGACTTCATGCAGGAACTTCTGAGGAAGAAAGTTAAGAAGTTAGCAATATCCTTTAACTCTACTTTCTGCTATATAGATGACGTTCTTTCACTAAACAATTCAAAATTTGGTGACTATGTGGAACGCATCTATCCCATCGAATTGGAGATAAAGGATACTACAGTTACAGTTAAGTCGGCTTCATATCTTGACTTACATCTAGAAATTGACAATGAGGGTCGGTTGAAAACAAAACTTTACGACAAAAGAGATGATTTCAGCTTTCCAATTGTGAACTTTCCTTTTCTAAGTAGCAACATTCCAGCAGCACCTGCATACGGGGTATATATCTCCCAATTGATACGATATTCCCGTGCTTGCATTTGCTATCATGATTGTCTTGATAGAGGGTTACTGCTCACAAGGAAGCTATTAAACCAAGAGTTCCAAATGGTGAAGTTGAAATCATCCCTTCGTAAATTTTACGGACGCCATCACGAGTTGGTTGACCGTTATGGAATAACCGTTTCACAAATGATATCGGATATGTTCCTTACGTCGTAACTACAATCCCCTTCCCTTTCATGAATGTGACCTACCGAATTAGACTATTTACCGGATTTGTAATCAAATAAGCAACACGACGGGTGCCACATGTGGAGCAGGATCTGCTTACCCTTCCGGAGCATCTGAGATCACCCCTAGTTTTTGGTGGGGTTCGTGTTGTTTATTCTTTAGTTTTCTATGTTGTGTCGTGTGTGCTATTGTTTTTTCTGTTTGTCTTTTTTTCATTTTTAGCCATGGCCTTGTCAGTTTGTTTTAGATTTATGAGTTTGACTGTCCCTTTGGTATCTTTCGTCCCTCTTTTAATGTTCCTTTGAAGAAAAGCTCGGGTGGAGCTAGCTTTCTTTGCGATGTTGTCAATGTGTTTGTTCCAACTAAATGTTTTGTGTATAGAGACGCCAAGATATTTCGCAGCGTCCACTTCTTCTGGGATTTGGCCTTGGATGTTATAATTTGCCTTGCCTATTTTCCGCTTTGTTGTTACTCTTAGGAGTTGGCATTTTTGGGGTCGGAATTCCATCTGCCAGTCTGCCTCCCATTGTTGAAGTCCATCCAGGTCGTTTTGAAGGGTGTTCACATCCGTTACGCTTCTTATCTGTCGGTAGAGAACGCAGTCGTCTGCGAAAAGTCTAACATTTCAAAAAACTAGAAAGTTTTATGACTTCAATGCCTAGAAGGACGATACCGATAGGTACTCAAAAGAAAAACCGATTGATCGCATTATGGCAAAACTGCAAAACATTGGAAAGACAATTATCACTTACACATTACTATGAAAAAACTAAAGACTAAACAACCCTACCCCATCCCACCCCCCACCCCCCCCCCCCAAAAAAAATAAAACAATAACAAACAAAACAAGGATGTTATCTGATACATTCAAATCGTAATAATTTCTAAGTGATTAACGAAGTTTATAATCATCGCATCGACTAATATAAAAAGTTAATTACCTTTTAAGAACAGGTTCGCAATAGAACTTGTTATTTGCTAAACCAAGATACATGCATTCATAATCTGAAAATGAAATGGAAAATTTTTGAATTTACTAGTATTAAATCTTTCAATTTTGATAAGCTGCATATACTATGCGATAGTTAGATACATGTAAGTAAACCTGTGGTAATTGTATTTGGAGTAACGTCTGCTACTGACATGTATACACTATACAAAAAAGAATGTGTATTACAAAATTAGTTATATAATATTTTCTTTGTAAAATGAGCATTTTGACTAATTAGTAATGTGTCAACTTTTGCTACTTAATTCCTGATTACCATTAATAGGAAAATAATAATTAAATGAATCTATCTATTAAGGTAGCACAATACTTCCAATCTCTAATCTTTAAAATGCTGTTACTTTCTTAAGAATGCATATAAATTAATAAAAAAAGGTATATGTTGATCGATAAAAGATTAATCTTTTAAAGGAATTAAAGAATTCTTTTTAATAAATGTCCAGTACCAAGTCAGGAATATGGCCATTGTTATATTATAGTTCGTTTCTGTGTGTATTACATTTTTACGTTTTGTTTCTGTTGTGTCGTTTGTTTCCTCTTATATTTAAGTGTGCAATCACATCACCATAAGACGTGTTACGGTACTTTTCTATCCCAAATTCATATACCGGTATTTAGTATTTTGTTATTCTCATCGGATTTTGTCTAATGCTAAGTTCGTTTCTGTTTGTGATACATTTTAGTGTTGTGTCGTTGTTCTCCTCTTTTATTTAACACATGTTTAATGCGTTTCCCTCAGTTTGAGTTTGAAACCCGGATTTGGTTTTTCTATCGATTTGTGAGTTTCGGCAGCGGTATACTACTGTTGCCTTTATTTGTTATGTAATCATTATGCAATCAATTATTATGCAGTTAAGAGAAAAATCTTGGTCAGTTTACTCAAATGAATTTAGCTCTTTCATCTCATACAGGAAATTTTCACGAAATTTTAATCAACACAACAGGAGCTACAAAAGGGTGCCTCAAATTATTGCTATCATACTCCATTCTCTCATAAATCTGTAATTAGTGTAAACTGTGGCGTACTAAATAAGAATCCTGGTACCTTTGATAACTATTTACCCTAATGGGTCGATGCTACTGCTGGTGGCGGTTTCGTCCCCGAGGGTATAACCAGCCCAGTAGTCAGCATTTAGGTGTTGACGTGAATATCAATTATATGGTCATTTAATTAAAAATTTCCTGTTACAAAACTATTAATTTTTTTCGAAAAATAAAGGATTTTCTTATCCAAGGAAGAGATTACCTAGGCGTATTTGGCGCAACTTTTTTGAATTTTGGGTCTTCAATGCTCTTCAACTTTGTAGTTGTTTGGCTTTATAACTGTTTTGAACTGAGCGTCACTGATGAGTCTTATGTAGACGAAACGCGCGTCTAGCGTACTAAATTATAATCCCGGTACCTCTGATTACTATTTACACCACTGGGTCGATGCCACTGCTGGTGAACGTTTCGTCCCCGAGGGTATTACCAGCCCAGTAGTCAGCACTTAGGTGTAGACATGCATATCAATTAAAGTGTCATTTGTTTAAAAATTTCCTGTTACAAAACTATTAATGTTGTCGAAATATTTAGGATTTTCTCATCCTAGGAAAAGATTACCCTAACCGTATTTGGCACAATTTTTTGAAATTTTGGGTCCTCAATGCTCTTCAACTTTGTACTTGTTTGGATTTATAACTGTTTTGAACTGAGCGTCACTGATGAGTCTTATGTACACGAAACGTGGGTCTGGCGTACTAAATTATAATCCTTTTACCTTTGATAACTATTATTAATTTTTAAGTATTATAAAGAAAGTTACAGCATTTATATAAAATAGGTATACAATCTTTGCAGTGGGCTTCCTTAATTAAAACTTTATACTATAACCTTTGTGCCATTTATACTGAAATAAATCTTTTTAAAGTTGGAAAATAAAGTTCGAATATATAAAACCAGAGGGATAGTCAAACTTATTGAAAATAAACAGACAAATAACAGCACAGAAGACTCAACACAGAACACTAAAGATTAAGCAACACGAACCCTACCAAAAACTGGGGTTGATTGCAAGTGCTCTGTGAGGATAAGCTGATCCTGCTCCACATGTGGAACCCGTCGTGTTGCTTATGTTATAACAAATCCGGTAAATAGTCTAATTAGGTAGGTCACATTTGTAAAAAGAGAAGGGTATTATAGTTCCGACTTAAGGAACATATCCCATTTCATCTTTGAAACGGAATTCCATAAAGGTCAACCAACTTGTGATGGCATCTGTAAAATTAAGAAGGGTTGATTTCAACTTCACCATTTGGAACTCTTAGTTTAAAAGCTTCTTTGTGAGGAGCAATCCTCTATTAAGGAAATCATGATAGGAAATACAAGCCCGGGATTATCGTATCAATTGGGAAATATATACTCTGTATGCAGGCGCTGCTGGAATGATGCTACATAAAATTTGAAAGTTCACAATTGGGAAACTGAACTCATCTCTTTTATCGTAAAGTTTTGTTTTCAACCGACCCTCATTATCAATTTCTAGATGTCAGTCGATATGTGAGGCAGACCTAACTGTATCTGTAGTATCCTTTATATTTAAATCGATGGGATAGCTTTGTTCAACATTGTGACCAAATTTTGCATTATTTGGTGAAAGAACACCATCTATAAGCGTAACGTAAAGTTAAAGGATATGGCTAACTTCTATCATTTTTTTCCAAATGAAGTCAGCCTCATAATCATAAAGAAACAAGTCGGCAAGTAGAGGGACACAATTGGTTCCCATTGGAATTGTATTAATCAAGAAATCAAGCATCTTGATTATGTCAGTTTCAGAGAATTTTTTGTTTGAATCAGAGTATTTCTGTCAATGACAACCTTCTTATAACTACTTAGTTTATACAACGAACTGGACATCAGTTATGTGAGAAAATTAAATGTGATACATTTGTGAGATATGTCTTCGACATTAGTGATTAACCATGAATGTTAACATTTGATAACTTGCAATAAGTGTATGTTAAATGAAAAGGTAATCAAAATACTAACCAGAAGAAAGTGTAGTATTTGCTGGGCATTGCTTATTGTAGCAGGAACAATCTTCTTCGGACGGAACACATAAACACTTATTCCGTGGCTCAGAGACAAATGCATATCCTCTGGTGTAATCACATCTGCAAGTGGCATCATAAATTGATGATCGGTTGTTGTATACAGTTTCTCCAAAATTGTTACACTCTGACTTTAAATTCATGCAAACACTGCTTTGGTTTGACCAGAATCTGACAGGTTGGTATCGACCATCAGAACATCTAACATTTCTAAATGTCCCGGAGATAACATATTTAAGCCCTGCAACATAATAGTTAATAAACCATTGAAAATTAAGTGTATTAACATTATTGGAAAATCTTAATTACATCCGCATTCGACGTAGACTTTTTAAATGATGAGTCCATCCATCTACATGTATTTCGCCACTAGCTTTTTAATGTATGTATTTGTGCGTATGCGTTGAAACTTTATCCAGAACATTGCGTTAGATGTACAAAATAATTAACTATTCTTTTAATTTTGTAAGTGTTGCTGGTTCAATGAGATGATGAGGTATACATCAAAAACCACCAAATAGATACAATCAAAATCCATCTCCATTCAGCAGATATTGTCCAACGATACACATTGATCGTTCTTACTAAATGTTATAAAGACTAAAGTGTTTTACACATAACTGCTGCATGTACATATTACAGAATACAATAACAACAGTAAGCACTATCGTATCGTTAGCATCGTAATATTACAATTTAAACGATCTCACAAAAGCATTGAATATATAATTGTGAATAAACAAACAAATCTTTAAAAAAATATCAATTGTTCAGGAATCAACTCCGTAATCGTCAAGTTCGGTGTTTTATTTAAATCAAAACACAGTACAGCTGTACTATTCTCTTTTCGTCATAACTACATAAGGATAATAATTTTCGGTAAACATAACTATTGCAAAATACAACCAACACTATACATAAAAATAATAAAAAAAATTGAGAATGGAAAAAGGGAATGTGTCAAAGAGACAACAACCCGACCATAGAACAGAAAACAGCAGAAGATCACCAATAGGTCTTCAATGCAGCAAGACATTCCTTCACCCGGAGGCGTCCTTCAGCTGGTCCCGAAAAAAATATATACTAGTTCAGTGATAATTTTTAATTTAGAAATTGTAGATGAAAAGGATGTATGCTAAATTGTTACTCTACTTTAAATGATAATGATTTTCAACTTGAAAATAAAAGTTCAAAAACATTAGAAAAGGTATTTTGGAAGTTTGCGTCGCATACTTGTGTAAAAGAGGAACGAAAGACACCAAAGGGACAGTCAAACTCATAAATCTAAAACAAACTGACAACGCCATGGCTAAAAATGTAAAAGACAAAAAAAACAATAGTACACATAACACAACATAGAAAACTAAATAATAAACAACACGAACCCCACCAAAAATTGGGGGTGATCTCAGGAGCTCCGATAGATACATTCAAACCATAAAGTATTCATGTGGTAAATAATGTGTCAAGCTCAGAAAAAACAATAAATGCATCTACGATCAAACCTTTTTAAGAGAACACCTGTATTAAGCAAAAACCTGTGTTAAAAGACCATCAATTCTACAACCCTATAGTACATTTCATATAAATTGAACCTGTATTAAAACAAACACCTGTCTCAAAAGACCACGTTTTTGCTCTCCCTTATCTGGTCTCTTAAAAACAGGTTACACTGTATGTTTAAATTGATGGCGTTTTCATGGAATAACGTAAGAAAATAGTAAAATGATTTCTGAATCACGAGTATTTGATTGACCACTTTATTTGAAAATCCAGTACGAAAGAAAGATAAAACAAAAATCCATACCTGCTCTGACATAGTTGTCCTTTCTATTAGTACAAAATTCTATATAACCTTTCTTCCTCGTATCGTATAGGCAGGTATATGCACTAGAATTGCCATTACATACACTCCGAATACGGTAAGTCCTTTGTGATAGGTGTGGACATTGCAGATCAAACCCATTGATTGTAGATAGGAATCCAAAGAAAACAATCTGAAATATGTATTCGATAAACATTTTAAATAAATATGATAAAGTCATCATAGATACCAGGAATAAAACTATATACTGAAGATGCAGTTCAGACAAGACAACATTCGAATGAAAAAAGTATGCTAATAAAGATATGAAGCAATGCCTATAGGCCCCAATCATAAACTAGAATAAAGGGTATCATCATAAAGCGTATCTAATATTTGAAAGATGTACAGTTGGACTATCTTTAAGTAAAGAATTATTTCTTATACCCATAAGTATGCATATAATGCTTTTAAATAATGGCTATTAATTTTGACTGCACGTGCACGCTCGCAAAATTGTATGTATGTGGAGTCGAAATTTTCCTTTAAATGTGTCAATGGAAGATATTTTCATAGCATTTGAACTGATCAAGCTTACATTGTAGATTAACCGAAACTTATATTCACTAAATTGTATTTGTTTAAACGATATAAAAAAATAGTGCATCATTTATTTAAGCGCGTGATGGCTGTTGCCTGAATAAGATTTCCTTTAATATGTTTGTGTGAATGTAGTCATATAAAAGATGTCGGATATTCCGTCTGTATATGAGATGTAGCGTGTGCTGATCTCTTTGAGTGGTCTGGGTGTCAACATTTTATGTTAAACCCCACGAAAGATACAGCACGTATTGATGCATTCTAGAATTGTTTCCAATTTTAAAACTGATAAATTATTGCTGTTATAGGGAAAAGCTATTTATCAACAAACAAAAATTAAAAGAGCATATAACTCGGGGTAGAGGTATGGGGCCGGGTTCATAAAACATTAAAATTCATAGGCTTTGTATCCTTAATGAATTGATGTACATTTAAAACGTTATATTAATCTGGGTATTTTTCTAAAATCACTTAGATTCAATATTAATACTACCTGTATCATTATTCTAATTCATTCCTGCATTTATTTTATCTAAAATATAAATAAGTTTGAAATATTATACTCAAAAACGATAATCACGATGCAAAAATACCAAACATGAACAGTATGTTCAATGGAATACGCGATTGATGTCACATACTATACAGACATGCTAACACAAAACATAAAGAAACGATACACATTGGTTGCAAGCATCTTTACCTGTCTACTCCAGGAAACTTGTAAAATATGTTTTTGATTTCATGTGAAATTCCTGCTTATTGATAATTTCCACTGAGGTATTCAGTAATAAACTTTCTTGTTTTCTATGTATACATTAAACTTTCATCAACAAACTAGTACATTTTACTTTTGGGATCAGTGCATTTGAATAGGTGAAAATTGGGTAGACCGTAGTCAAGTCACACATGTTGTATAAATATTCTTTTAAATCAATTTAAGAAAAAGTAAAATCACAAAAATACTGAACTCCAAGTAAAATTCAAAACGGAAAGTCCCTTATAAAATGGCAAAATAAAATGATAAAACACGTCAAAACTTTCTAAGCGGTTAGCGTTTGTACCGTCCGACAAAACAACCAACAATGTGGTGGTGGTAACACAATATACCACTCCTTTAGCCCCCCCCCCCACAAAAAAAAAATTATCTTCAATTTTTGACCCCCCATTTTAAAGAAAAAAACCCCTTTTTACATCCAAAATAAAAATTTTACCAACATTTTTGTGTGATTTTTAACTTCAAAATTAAGAAGAAAAAAAACACACTTTGTATTTATACCCCCCATAAAAAAATAAAAAATTTTTTTTGTAAAGAGCACACCAAAACCTTAATCCTGGGTTTTTTTTATAAAACTCATTTTTTCCCCTAAGGGGAGTAGTATAGTACTTGAACGACTCCAGCGCCCCCCCCCTCCAAAAAAAAAATTTGACCCCCAAAAAATTACCCTCATTTCAAGTAAAAGAGCCCTAAATTTTCATAAAAAAAAAAGCAAAAAAACACCCAAAAAACACCAAATTTTCTTACTCCCAAAAAAAACCGGGAGAACTGACAGAGAAAGAATTCTGTGGGATTTAAGAGAAAAAAAAAAAAAATCAATTTTTACTTTTAAAAATGAAACAACCTACAGCTCCTGATTTATATCCAGAATTACCTATAGAAGATGGACAAAACTATAGATTACAAAAAATTTCAGAAATAGAAAATTCTTTAAAAAATGAAAGAGACAAAAGAAATTCTTTATATAAAAAATATAAAAGAGGAGTAAACTTTACAGATGGAATAGATACAACTTTAATTTCAGCATCAGTTATTTCTGCAGGTATAGGTGTTGCTATTCCTATTTTATTACCTTTACAAATAACAGCAGTCGCATGCGGAAGTATTGGTGGTGTAATAAAATTAATAAGAAGAAAGCTTACTTTAAAAGCTAAAAAACATTACGAAATAAAAACTTTAGCAGAATGTAAATTAAATAGTATTAAAGATTTAATTTCTAGGTCTTTAACTGACAACAAAATAAGTGAAGAAGAATTTAAACTTATTTTAGAAGAGCAAGAAAAATTTAATGAAATGAAAAAAAATTCCCAAAAAGGAAAAATGGAAAATTTCCTAAAAGGAAAAAGTTTAACTACTTTAGGAGAAGATGAAAGAAAAAAACTTATAGAAGAAACAGAAAATAGAGTAAGAAACGAAATAAAAAAAAAATGGAAAATCTATAATTTTTAGTTTAAAGATAAATAAAGTTATAATTTCTGATATTCCCCTTAGGGGAAATCCACCAAACTATGAATCTATTTTTAGGCACTAAAACCAAAAGGGTCATGACCCGTAGGGTTATTTTTTTATTAAATAAATGGAAACTGAAAAATCGAAATGCGCTAAAAAAACAATTCAATATATTTTAGAACAAGAAGATTCTTCAGATGAAGAAGAAGCAAAAATAAATGGACTTACAAAAAAACAAAAAGATAAAATTATAGAAAGTCTACAAATAATGGTTGATAATGAATTTAAATATATCAATATACTATTTTTTTTACAAAAATTAATATTAACAGGTAGTTTTTATTTTTCAATAACAGAAATATTTGGTTAATTAAAAATGGCATTTTTATTTTATTTAATTAAAAATGGCAGAAGGGGGTTATGAGTTTGATAATCCTGTTTTTGAAATAAATGATTATGATGATGATTATGATAATGAAGAAAAAACACCATTAATAGATAATGATGATGAAGAGTTTCAAAATTATATAAATAAAGAATTTGAAAATTCAAGAGCTTTATCAGAAAATGATGCTAAAATTCGTAAAAAAGAAACTATAAAAAAAATGATTAAACAATTTTATAAAAAAAAATGGTGAAACAACACGTAATGAAGTAGGTTTTTTTGTTAGGGAAGATCATAATGAAAGACAAATCTTATATGTAAAAGATGAAAAAGGTAATAATATTGCATTAACGTATTTTAAAAAAGGAGTATTAAAGTTTTATAAATTTAGTACTCTTCAAAAAGAATACGGTGTTAATTTTGTCAGAGATGTTTTAGGTGTAGATGATTATAAAATATCTGATTATTTAAAAGAAGGTAGATCAATGTTTCAAGATTTTCAAAGAACGATAAAAGCACCAATTCGTGAACTCGATAATATAGAAATTCCATTACAAGAAATATCTACACAAGAAGAAGGACAAGAATTATTAGAAACAGCAAGTAATGCAGAAACATATGTGAAAGAAATAGAAACTTCATTTATTGAACATGGAACATCTTTAGTAGATAATGAAACACAAACAAAAATTACAAAAAGAGAGATGGATGGTGTAATCAGTGCAATGACAACAGTAAAAGAAGAGCTTGAAAATAATTTAGCAAAACTGAATGAAACAAATAAAGACTTAGCAAAAGAAAATGCCAAATTAGAACAAGCTAAAGAAGACAATGATGAATTTCAAATAGATAGAATAAGTAGTCGAATAAGAAAGTTAGAATCTGAGAGAAGTACAAGAATAGAAACAATTAATATTAATAGAGAAAAACTACGTAGTCAATTAGTTAGATTTAAACAAACAATACATAAAATGTTAAACGAAGACAAAACATTAGGTGAAAGAATAAGAACATTATTCAGAGAACAAGGAATAACAATAGTTAGTGTTTTAACTGCTTTTGGAATGATTATTGGTGTTATTGTTGAAACATTTACTGGTGGAACTACTTCTCCTTCTCCTTCACCATCTAAAGGTGGTGTACAAGACTGGATAAAAAAACAATTAAAAAATCTTGGAAAACTATTATCTTTTCTTGCAGGAAAATTAGCAGCTGCATTACCAGGTATTATAGGTTCTATTTTATCTTGGTTATTAACTGCAACAAAAGACGTAGTAAATTGGTTTGCAAACAACTTATGGGCATTGCTTATTTTAGTTGTTAGTTTATTGTTTACTGCTGCTAGAGATTATTTGAAAAAATAAAGTGCTGTAAATCCTATTACAATACTTACAAAAATTATTGCTTGTTTATTATCTTCATGATCTTCATGTTCAATTTTTTTTATTGGATCTATTTTTGGTTCTTTAGGCTTTTCAGGTTTTATAGGTTCTTGTGGTTTTACAGGTTCTTTTGGTTTAAAATCAACATGATCAAAATTTTTATTATTTAAATCATCATTTAAACCGAGTGTTTGATTTTCTGTTGCAATTATAATTTTATTATTATAACCAACAATACTTCCAATTTGTAAAACCATATCACTGGGAGACATATATAAACCAAGTCCATAAGCATAATCAACTTTACTTCTTGCGTATTTTAAAACATTTTGATAATTTGATATCTGAGTGGGTAAATCAGTAGGACTATTAATAACATCTTGTACATTTGCTAAGAATTGTTTTTGTGCATCAAATCCTGTTCCTACTTTTAAAATTTCTGTTTTTGTTTGAGATTGTGCACCCAACAAAGCCCATACGTAAATTTTAATACTTTCATTAATACGTTCAATACCTGCTCGTGTAAAACCTTCTGATTTATCTAAAATAAATGTTGTCCAAGCCATACTTATATCTTTTTCATGATAAATTGTATCACGAATATTAAAGAATGGACCATCCTTTTTATGATTTTGTCTATATTTACCACTTGGTTTATAATATTGCTCAAAACTTCCTAATCCTTGACATGATGATTCTAGTTTTTGTCTCCAATCTGTATTTGGAGAAATATTAAATTCATCACATAATTTTTGATATGCAGCTTTGTCATATGGGTTTTTGTAATAACAGAAAGAAGAATCTGTTGGTAAAGGTGATTTAAGTTCTTTTAAAATTCTGGCAATGCAATAATATAAATGAAACATATAAAAAGACTTTGTAAGATTTGAAGTATTTTGTATATGGTCATTATAAGAAACACCACATCCTGTACTTGCACACCATACTGCAAAGTTTAATTGACATTGCCACCAATCAAATGAAGAATGAATCCATGTATTCCATGGTTCGTTAGTGTGTATTGATGGGTTTTGATAGTTTTGAAATAAATCAGGAAAAGATGTTTTAAAGTTCTCTTTTTGATTTACAAATATCGTTTGATTTACAAGATTTGTTTTTAATTGATGATTTTTTTCAGAATATTTAATACCTGGATTATATGAAACATTAGGATTATATTTAAATTCTTTTGTTATCATTTTTTTATATTAAAAATGTTTCATACTATTTCAAATATTGATAATACAATAAACTTAGAACAATACATAAATAACAGAAATGGAAATAAACGTATTGGTTTGAAATTTATAAGATACAGTATAGGTTGGTATAATGTTTATCATGGGTTTATAACAAAAACCGGAGAGGAACAGCAAAGGATTATGAATGGTTATTATAGTTTTCAACAAATAGTGGATGAATTTCAAAAAGAAAATATTGTATTATCCGTAAATGAAGCAAATGGTATCGCTTCATTAAACACTACTACTGAGTTAAAGATAAGTAAGGGTTTGGGAAATATGTTAGGGTTTAATAATAAACGTAAATTCGAACCTGATGAATTACATTATGGAAACAAATTTGTGGATTTTGCTATTTATAAATCATTATATATCCATTTGGAACAAGTTAGCACTTCTCATAATTATCTTGATGGTAAGCCAAGTACATTATTGGCTGTTATTTTAGTCGAGAATAAAGAGTTTGGTGAAGTTATAACAGCGAGATTTGAGCATCCGGAATATAAGAGTTTAGTAAATGATGTTATAACAGAATTGAAATTAGAAATAAGAGATGAAAATAATAACAAGATAATTAATCATTTACCAATTAATTGTGTTTTAGAAGTTATATAATTTATTTAATAAAATGAGCATACTTGGTGTTAAAAAAAAAAACGTAGAAAAAGAAATATTAAATATGAAGAGTGAGCTTCAAACAATGGATACTAAGGATAAAGATTTACATCGGAGTGTCGCTGCCCTAAGCATCAGAGTTTTAAATGTTGAAAATATAGTTGGTAATATTAAAAATAAACCAGACAGAAAAATAATAAGTATATATGCTGGAATTGATGGTCCAATACATGGAAATAAAAAGTTTAATTTTGGTGTTGGTGGTGGTTATTATGTAATGAACTTTCCAGGACAAATATTGGGTATTAGTTTAGTAAGTTTAAGAACAAACACAGATATTATAGCCATTAAGATGATTGTTAATGATAAGTCAACTAGTTACATAATGAGTTTGGATAATGGTGTCACACACGGTTTTAATAACTTTTATACACCTTTTGAAGTTAAGGCTGGAGATTTAATAAGTTTTATTAGTATGACTAATAATTATACATGTATCAATACTCTAGTATCAGTGGTAATTGAATTATTTTTATAACAAATTTAATCCTTAAAAATGTCGGCATACGGAAACAAATTAAATCCTTACAGAAAAATAAGAGAACCTCGTGGTGTGAAAGGTATTCGTCAAAGTGTATCAATAACAAATAATCCTTCAACTATTGATCAAAATCAACAGCTATTAGTGAGATTCCCCAATCTAAGCAATAATGATGTTATTGTTCCTGGAACAACCAGATTGGCATTTGAAATAGAACTCACATCTACAGACGACAATGCAACTATATATCAAAACATAGGAAGAGCAATAGTTAAAAAAACAACAATTCGTATAAGTGGAAATGAAATTATGTCAATTGATGATAGTGATATTTATCATTGTTATGTTGATTTATGGAAATCTACATCTGAACGTTTAAATATGGCATACCAAGGTATTGGTGAAACAAACATGTTAAAACACAGAGTTGGCGCGGATGATAAAGCATCAGACACAGGCGATGAAGCAATTGCAACTGCATATGGTGCAAGATTTTGTATCCCACTTGATTTTGAACTATTAGAAACTCATATGCCTTTTTATCAAGCAGGTCTTGGTGATAGACTTGAATATGAACTTACATTTAATAATTATAGCAATGTTATTAAATCAACAGATACATCTGCAAGTTATACAATCAAAAACATTTGTTTAGAATTTGATATGGTTACTGATACAGAATTAGCAAGACAGATAAGATAACAAGTTAATGGTAAGATGGTTATTTTGTACGATAGAATACTAAGACATAGAAAAATAACCAAAAACAAATCTGATACATTGTGGAATATAAATTTAAATGTTCCAGCTAGAAGTATGAAAGGAATTCTAATGTTGTTCGAAGATCCTGAAAGAACAAGTACCGAAACTTATTATAATCCTAACATAACAAAAGTAGAAATGACAATAGAAGGTGTTCCAAATCAACTATACAGTCAAGGAATGAAAGCATATCAACAATGGGATGAAATAAATAAATTCTTTGCTTTAAATTCAAAAAGAAATAAAACAACAGAAGAAGTTTTAAAGGATTTAAATTTATCCTATACAACATTAGAAAAATATCTTACAACTAATTATGCATTATGGTTAGATTTACGTTCAACAGATGACAATTCGTTACACGGTTCAGGTAGAAGAATTGAAAATGCTTCTGAAGGTATTACTATCCAAATAACTAAAACAGCAGGAGCAAATAAATTAATAAATGTTTATCTGTTTGTTATACAAGATGCACAAATTAATTTTGAAGATGGAAGATTTAAAGAAGTTAATTACTAGTAAGCGAACGGTTCCCCTTTAAAAATGGAAGAGATACACTCCGATTCCCTTTATGAATTACCAAAATATCCCCATTGTGCTATTATATGTGGACAAACAGGATGTGGAAAAACAGAGTTTGTTCTTGATTTATTAGAAAAAGAATATAGTAAAGTTTTCAAATATATAGTCATACTTTGTCCAACCATCCAATGGAACAAAGCATACAAAAATCGTGAATGGATTGGTGATGTTAGAAAACCAAAAACAAAAAATCTAATAATTGTTAATCCTATTGTTGAAGTGAGAGAAGCAAACGGTTCCCTTTATGAAGAAGAGAAGCTACAAGAACTACTAAGAGTGTTCTTTAAAAAATATGCTGGTCATCCAACATTATATATCATTGATGACTGCAGTGCAACAAAAGAACTAACAAAGAAAAAAGATATGCTGTCCGAGCTTGCATTTTCAGGAAGACATGCGGAACAATCAGTGTGGGTCATTTCACAGAGATACAACTCTGTTTTAAAAGATTTAAGAGAACAAACAAAATGGTTATGCATGTTCTACACAAAAGATAGAGATAGTTTTGATAATTGTCTAAGAGAAAATGATGTTATTCCTACTTTGGAAGAAAGACAAAGAATAAAGGAAGAACTTAAAAAAAAGAAACATCGTAAATTAATATTAAAGACTGATCAACCTACTGATTATTGGTTACTTTATTAATTTTTTTAGCAATTCTCAAGTAATGCTTAAGTAATGCTTAAGTAATGCTTAAGTAATTCTTAAGTAATTCTTAAGTAATGCTTAAGTAATTTAACCAAAATAAGTAATTCTTAAGTAATTTAACCAAAAATAAGCAATAAAAAAAGCAATGCTGTTGGAAATACTAACAATTGCAACAAACACTGCAGTCTTATCATTGGTTGGATATGTTGTATTTAATTTTTTTAAAGTTAAAAATAAATTATATCCGTTTTTTGAAACGTATAAAATGAATGCTGAAGAATTATTATGCGAGCAAATTGTGGAAAACATAAATATTGATGATGAAGCGAGCGAAGTGAACGGTTCCCTTCAAGAAAAAAAACGCGAAAGATTATCAGCTGTTGTTGCTGGTGGGAGTAGTAAACAATATCTGGGTAAAGAATTACAACTGTCAGATATTGATAAAATGACAACAGAACAAATAAACAAACTATACTGTAAATATGAAGCAAGATTGGGAGCTAGTATGACCAAGACATTAGGAAACTCTTTTATAAATTTATATGTCATGAGTGTATCAAAGTTTTTCAAAGTTGTTAATCCACCAATTTTGATACAAGACTTAGAGGAAGATCCTTTTATCAATAATGCTTTAACTAATACATGTTGTGAACTGTACTATAGATATGGAATGTATCTTGCTCCTTTTACTGCAATATTAACAACAGCAAGACATATCGAACCACTCGCTTCGCTCGATTTCCAAAAAAAAGATGAAAAAAATGACATAAAAAATGATGAATGAAAATCCTGAACAAATAGAAGTATTTAAAAAACCCAAACCAAAAGACCCAAAAAGAGTAGCTGCTGGTAAGAAAGGTGCAGAAGTAAGAATAAGAAATGCAGAATTGAGAAAAAAAGAAGTGGAAAAATTAAAAAAAGAAAATTCAAAAATCAAACAAATAACAAAAGATTCTGATACAGAAACAGATTATGAATCAAACGAACATATTCCTTCGGTTGAGAAACACTCCAGTTCCCTAGTTGATTATAAATTTGTACTTTTTTCTATAAGTATTGTTGGATTGGGATTGTTTTTTTACAACCAAAGTAAGAAACCAGAAATAATGATTAAAGAAATAACAAAACCAGAAAAACAAAAGAAAGAAATTGATCCTTTTGAATTTAATTAAATTTAGTACATTAAAATGACAACTCAAAAAGACGGAAAACAAATAGCAAATATGTTATATCATGCTGGAGTGGAAACATTGTTAACAGTTGGATATGCAGAAATAGGTAAAAAGGTATTAAGGAGGCCAGCACCAAAAGTGGATTTTAATATGAATGATGTTGTAATGTTATCCATTGATATATTGCTTGCAATGGCAACAAAAGATATGTTGATTAAGCAAGGTATTATACCTGCTGATATTATGAAGTAATTTTTGTTTTTATAAAATGGCAAGTGCTTTAACAATGATGCTTGGTGGGGCAATAACAAATGCTTTTGCATTTTCAGGGAGTAATTATTTATTTTCACATATGGGTAGTAATGCAAATGAAGAGAAAATAAGACATGATAAAGCTATAGAAAATTAGAAAAAGCACAAGCAGAATGGAATAAAAAAAGAATACAAAAATTAGATTTTATAAATGAACAATTACAAAAGGAACATCATGCGGTTCAGACTTTTGATGATGTTGACCAGGCAATGAAACTATACTATCGTGTCACGAATAAAAAATTAACTTCATTATCACCTAAACCTACATTAAGTGATTTTTATACTCCATCAGAAGACCAGAAAAATAGAGAGATTGCATTTGTTGTTGGTGGTATGACATTAACTGGTTTTATTGTTTGGGTAATAAAATAAAAAATAAATACAATTTACGTTTGTATGAAAAATTGGAAAAATAAGAAAAAATTGATAAAAAATAGAGTCCCTAATTTCTGTACTTTTTCTGTTTTTAGGGGTATAGAGAAATAATAAAATAAAATAAAAAATTCTTAAAAAGAAATTTCAGGACATGGTTTTTCAAAAACATATTCATAAACTTTATCTGGTCTAATAAAAGCATCCCAACCAGGAGGAAACTTAGATAACTTTTTACCATCAAACTTTTCCATTACTTCCATTTGTTTTGGAGTCAAAGGACATTCTCCATCATCTCTTAAACAACATATCTGATAATCTGATAACATTATTCTTCCTAATATAACTTTAGCGTCAGGATCATCTTTTTCAGTATAAGCTTCAATCATTTTTTAGTCTTTTATTTTAAAAAATAAAAATTTAAATTATATATTTTTTAATATCCATAAGGAAAACTTCTAATTAAATTTTCATTTTCACAATATACCATTCTTTTATCAAACATATAATCATAAGCTTTAACTTGTTTAACTGTTTTAAGTTGATGATCTTTTCCTATTTTTATATTATTATATTTAACAGTTTCATATTTTTCATTTTCATCAGTAACTATTTTTATTTTTTTATCTAATGTAATCTTTTTTTCTACTTCAGCATTTAATCTAAAACCTTTACAACAGCTAACTAGTTTTTCTGTATCTAGTTTCATAGAATAATCTTTTGGACCAGCAGATATAAATTGTTTTATATGATTAGCGTTATGTTTTGAAACAATTTCATCTGTTAAATCTCCTAATTTATTTCCCATCATACTTTCTATCTTTTTACAAGCTTCAGAACCATCATCATTATAAATACAAGAATCTGTATCCATGTATAAAACTCTTTCTTGTAAAATATCCAATAGTTCGTATAATTTTAATCTAGCATGTGCTGTTGTAAACAAAGCTATATAAACATTTACACTTGGATTAGGTTTAGAGTATTCTTCTTTATTTTTATATTCTGTTAAAACAATATCTTCATCTAATATCATAGTACTTATATCTTTATATTTTTTATTAAATACTATTTTAGTTATATGTTCTAAAGTAAAACAATATTCTTTTTGTGTAAAATTATCTCTCATACCAAAATGTCCCCATAAATTATTTAAACATATTTTAGCTATAAATCTTAATCCTGAATTGTACTTAACTTTGTCAATATCTAAATCATAAGCAGTATTATCTATAATGTATTGTATTTTTGTTTTACATTCTTTATCGTTTTTACAATCATTTTTACAATATTTAGGATCACATTTACATCCTGAAGCTTCTTGTTTATATTTCATAAACGTATCTACATAAAGTTTAAATATATCTGTAGATGTTTTTTCAAAATGTTCTAGTTCATATATTTTTTGTAATTTATAACCTTTTTCTATTGCTTTATCTATTTCTATTGTAGACCATGTACCTACTATAACTCTTTCCTCATCAGAATGTATACATTTTTCATTTTTAATATTTTTACATTCTTTACATCTTTTTATTTCATGTATTTTATCATGTTTATTTAAAGTAGGATCGCTTGACGCATCTATGTGTTTACATTTAAAAGATATTTTATTCATACATGTTCTACATAATCCAAAAAGTAATTTATGTGTATTATCACTAGTTAATTGTTTATAAGGTAAAACAGGGTGATACAATCCTTTAGGTGGTAATATTTTACATTTCATTATTCCGAAATAATTCCTATGGGGATTTTTTATATAATCATCTACAGAAATATCTGTATATGTAATAGGATGTCCTATAGGATATTTACAATATTTATTTACTGATGGATACAGAGAACAAAAATCTACATATCTACCTTTTAAATCAGAAAGATTATTGTATAATTGAATAGTTTCTGTTCTTCCTCCATAAAATGCATCTCTTTTATCAATAGGTTTTAAATGTGGATCAACTTCAGGATATTTTTGTTGATCAAACTCACATTCCCATATTGTATGAATTTTTACATTTGGTTTTAGATAATCTTCAATAGTTTTAAGTCTTTCTTTAGTTTCATTATATAACTCTTTCATAGTTTTTTTATTTCTATCTTTTTTACATATTTCTTCAGGACTATAACATTTTGGACATCCATGCCAATAACATCCAAAAAATTCATAAACATTACGCATTTTATTTTCTCTATCATAATAATAACCATCGACTTTATAACATTTATTATTAATGAATAATTTCTTTTCACCTCCTCTTTTAGCATGTTGAATCATTATATTATATTCTAAAGAAATATACTCTAACCATTGTATTGATTTTTGTGAATGTACTTCTTTAATTGTCATCTTTTTGTGAATTCCAATTGTTTCATTTGTCAACATTAATGTTTTAAATATTTTTGTACAACATTGAGCAATTGTAATATATTGAAATGGATCGATACAATTATTGGTTATATTTAAAAATAATTTTTTATATAAGGTACAACCTTTGGCAAGAATTAAAACATCCAATAGACAATAATAAAATATTTCTTTATAGAATTTAAATTCTTTTTCTTTAACTTTATTATACCATTCATCAAATAATTCTTTATTTTTAATTGTCATAGTATTATAACCAAAATATTCTTTATCAGGATAAATTCCCTCATATTTTTGATTCTCTGTTGTATTAAAATAATGTGGAAAATAACCTTTGTTACCCACAAATCCAAATGTTTTTGGGAAAGCAGCTAATCCACATAATGTAAAATTTATAGAATCTATGAATCTTAAATTTATTCCTTTAATAAACATAGCTGTTAATTTTAGTCCAGAAGAAATTATGTTATGTTCAATTTTATTTTTTACAATGTATCCTAAAATCGGTTGCATATCATAACCTTTTCCATAATGTGAAATAAAAGTGTAGTCTTTAAATTTGTCTCTTATGAAATATTTACAAAAGTTGTCTATTACAGAATTTCCTATAGGGGTTTCATATTCCCTAAAGGGAATTTTTTCTACATCACTAAAACAATCATCTATGTCTAATTCTAACAAGTTTAAATCATCAATATTGAAATCACATTTAAATACTTTTACATAGTTATTTTTAAAACAATAAATATTTTCTAAATCGTAAGCTATACAAAAATTCATTATATGTATTCCTGTTTCTTGATTTGCTTCAAAATCAAAATATATATATTTATTATTTTTTACTTGTTTTGGTACTGATGGTTTCATATAACATAAGTGTTCTTCATTACTTTCCGTGTATTTTTCATAACATATTAAACATATTTTTTCACCACATTTGTGATTTTTACCTGTATATGTTTTGTTACATTTATCACAAATATGTTGTTTTCTGATAGTTGTTACTGTGTTATCTTTGCATGTATGTTGTTCAGTATAACCAATTAAACATACTTTACAAAACCTACGTTTAGCTAAAAATCCTGTTATATTTGTTATAGTGTCAAAGTGTTCATCATGATAATATAAATATATTTGTTCATTATATTCTTCATTACCATTATATAAAATATATTCTGTACTATTTGATGTAAAAACAATTATCCTAATATTAAGATAATTTTCAAAAGCTTTTAAATCTTCCAAATCATTTCCTTCTTTTTTTATTTCTACTCCTGATTGTTCATGCAAATCTTCAGCTAATCTTTTTTGTAATGGTCTACCCTCTTTAATGTGTTTTAATTGTGAGTTTGTAAAATTTTCTAACAACTTGTTTGAAGCTAAAGAAGTTACAATTGCCCTTGATAAACATATTGTATCATCATTTTTTATTTTGATAATACTTCTTTTATTTATGACATCTAATATTTTTAAAGCTTTACCTTTTCCTCTTTTATTGGGTATAATAGTAACTTCAAAAATAACTTCTTCTAAATTTAATTCTTCAGCACTATTTAATAATCTTTCCATTTGATCCATGAATAACTTTTTAACTGTATTATATGTTCTTATAGGCCAGCTTTTATGTTTAGTAATTATGATTTCATGAATAGGTACTATTTTAATTCTTCCATTAGGGTAATCTTTTATGGAATAGTCTACCATGTGATCAAAAGCATTTGTAAATGTTTCTTGTTTTTCATCCTTTAGACTAATTTTATAATTAAATACATAAATACTTGCTTTATGTTTATATTCTTTTGTCAAAACAAGTTTATATGAATCTCCTCGCTTGGATAAAATTTTATCCTTTTTTGCCTCCATTTTTAAAGAAAACATTTTAGTTACTTCAAAATGTCTAAAACAAATCTAACAAATAAATTAGCAGATGAATTACATCATAGAGTTATAAAATCTTTTCCTAAAAGACGTGTTTATATTAATTCAATAGATCAAACATGGGCAGTTGATTTAATAGATATACAACAATATTCAAAACAAAATAAACACTATAAATATTTATTAGCAGTTATTGATATTTTTAGTAAATATGGTTGGTTGATTCCATTGAAAAATAAAACAGGAGTAGCAGTAAGTGAAGCATTTAAAACATTATTTAAAGAAAGAAAACCAATATATATTTGGTCAGATAAAGGATCTGAATTTTATAATCGACAAGTAAAAGAATTGTTAAAAGATAATAACATAAAGTTATATTCAACTGAGAATGAAGAAAAATCCAGTGTAGTGGAACGCTGGATAGGAACAATGAAACAACATATGTATAAATACTTTACTGCTAATGAAACTTTTAAATATTATGATATACTAGATAAATTAGTTAAAAATTATAATAATACAGTACATTCTTCAATTAAAATGACACCTGTTCAAGCAAGTAAATTAAAAAATGAATTAACAGTGTATAAAAATTTATATCCAGAAAAGGAAGAGAAAATTAAAAAACCTAAATTCGAAGTAGGTACTAGAGTAAGAATAACAAAAAAGAAGGGTAAATTTGAAAAGGGTTATACTACTCGTTGGACTAAAGAAATATTTGTAATTGAAAAAGTTTTAAATACAATTCCTTTTACTTATAAAATAATTGATTTAAAAGGCGAAGAAATAACAGGTTCTTTCTATGAACAAGAATTACAGATGACTAAGTTTTAAATCTTTATTTACTTACGGTTAATTTATTACCAAAACATTATACAGTTTCAAAATTTTAATTTGAAAACAAAAGTGCAATGAATACATACAAATCAAACACTATAAACATAATATCACTGTTCAAAGTTAGAACTGTCACATCCACTAAAAGTTACCCGGTTATGAATAACCGTTACAATGTCCCACCTACTGATCATGTATGATCACTCCTTATATGGAATAAGAAAATCAATAGTAAAGAGTTGTCCCACCTACTGATCATGTATGATCACTCCTTATATGGAATACAATATCACATACATATCAAACTTCTTGTGACGGAGTAAGTCCATCATCCCATGGAATAAAGTCTCCCTTTCTCCAAAAGGTGGCAAACTGATCAATTTCTAACATTTGTTTAATAAGTTCTTGTTTTGAAAGAATATCATTGATTGAAACATTAATGTTCAGAAAACCTTTAAATCCTTTAAGTAGATTAGAAAGTTGTCTTAATTTCCGAGCATGAGGTATAGATATATCTATCTGAGTTGATAACCATGTGTCCCACGTTGTATTGACCTTTGCCAAAATAAACCAGTCTCTCAAAGCATTAAGGAAATCACCGAAAAGAATGTTAAACAGCATACCTTGGGCGTTATGTCTTCCCAAGTGTTTGTATGCTTCTTGTAACTGTTTAACAGGGTCGCCTTCTATATTAAAACAAAACTTCTGCCTCGAAATTGTCTTTGTTAAATCCGCCTTTCTGCTTATTAGAAAGGTGTGAAGTTCTTCAGGGGTCGTGATAGTTTGTTTTTTTTTCTTTCCCAGTTTTTCTTTAAATAAGTCCTGCACCTTTCTTTTCGGAGCTTTTGGAAGTTTAACCGGTCCCAAACTCTTAGCTCTTTCGATTGTCTCAATCATTTTCTGATAGTAACTGATATTTTCTATCAAAATGTTACTTTCTTCTAAACTCCATGACCAGTTCTGTGGTTGAGGCTGCACCTGACACTCTTGAATTTCCATTTGTATTTCTTTTGTAGAATTACTTTCTTAAAACATTAATTCACGTCTTCTCACCACTGTTAATTTGAAACGAAAGACCGCACCAGTCTTCTATATGTTTACATGTGATGACAACATTGCCTAGGTAACATGTAAACATACTCTTGACAACCATGTAAATATTTCCAATGATCGATTTTGTCTATAGCACTTCACAAATGTAAAAAGCAATTTAAGTTGTAGTAGTATTGATCCGTTTTATTACTAGACTATATTGATAAAATTAATTAAAAATCAAGGTTGGGGCGCACTGGGGAAATTATTTTTCTCTTAAATCCCACAGAATTCTTTCTCTGTCAGTTCTCCCGGTTTTTTTTGGGAGTAAGAAAATTTGGTGTTTTTTGGGTGTTTTTTTGCTTTTTTTTTTTATGAAAATTTAGGGCTCTTTTACTTGAAATGAGGGTAATTTTTTGGGGGTCAAATTTTTTTTTTGGAGGGGGGGGCGCTGGAGTCGTTCAAGTACTATACTACTCCCCTTAGGGGAAAAAATGAGTTTTATAAAAAACCCCAGGATTAAGGTTTTGGTGTGCTCTTTACAAAAAATTTTTTTTATTTTTTTATGGGGGGTATAAATACAAAGTGTGTTTTTTTTCTTCTTAATTTTGAAGTTAAAAATCACACAAAAATGTTGGTAAAATTTTTATTTTGGATGTAAAAAGGGTTTTTTTTCTTTAAAATGGGGGGTCAAAAATTGAAGATAATTTTTTTTTTGTGGGGGGGGGGGGGGCTAAAGGAGTGGTATATTGTGTGTGGTATTCCGCAAACACTACACGGATGTTCTTCAGAATGAAATATCAAATTCAACTACACTCAAGTCCATCCGCTCAACAGAGTCATATAGTAAACAAACATATCACAACCACAGTAAAACTTAAGGCTTCTTCTGAACATTCGAAGGTCCCTTCTATGTATTGGCTACAAAATCTACAAAAATAACAACATTTAGATATCGTTTCAATTCGGCCTCCAGTAAGTGATCTACTAATCTGTCAGTGCTTTTAACAAGTTCATTAACTACTATTAAAGAGATTCTCATAAACGATTGTAATAAAATATATAAACAAAGCATAAACTATTTTGGGAGTGTAAATAAACAGCTGCGCCATGAGCCCATGATACGCCCGACGTCTTGTGTGGAAGTTTTATGCAATAACACTAGTAACCCGAATTTAACTTGATCGGACAAAAACGTGTTAACGCTATTTAAATGAGATTGATCGTTATTTGATAAAGATTGACAAAAATTAAAAATTATATTTAATTCATTTCAATTCATATCAATTCATTTTAACGCCAGTCAAATAGATTTCTCTGCAGTCGATCAATTGAAATCAAGTTAGTGGTCAGTTGGGTCAAACTAATAGGCCACGCCCCTGTTAAGCTATTTCAAACATGCATTAATTCGTTTTAAACATGGATGAGACCCGCGGACTTTTTACAGGTAAATCACTCAAGCAAAACGACCTCGATGTATATATCGTAAGTAACGTGTGGTCCTTTGCAACTATTTACGAAACTTTATGTATTCCTGTATATTTACCGTTTCTCTTTTTACTGTTTTACTATATTGAAAACTACATAATTTGTGTACATAATTTAAATCGATGTGTCTTGAAGCAACATATATTCATTCTCTTGCTGTATATTGATATTTGGAAAAGCTTGTAATGAAAAACAAGATATTGTTGAATAATAAAATCGACGAAGATAATGTTGACGTTGAATATGATAAACAGAAAGGCATGCTCAAAATTCTAAATGAAACAGCAGCCCACTGAACTTCTAAAACTGTGTTAAATTATAATACCGGTCATTGGCCAAATCGGGCGTTAATTGTGGAAGAGAAACAAATATCAAACAAAAATATTGTTCTTACGACTCTGTAAAAAGATTATTGTGCTGTCATGCACCCTGACGTACTTGTAATAAATTAACATAAATTCTGTATATATGAGATAAATTTTAGTCTGCGATAAAGATGGGTAAGTTGATTTAAGTTTAACGACCTTGACAGGCTATTTGTCGGCATACTCTTACGTTTTTTAATGTTTTAAAAGAAAACATACATTTACGTTTTGGGCATTTAATATAAGTCTACTTTCCAAATTGAAATGAACATAAACATTGTTAAAAAAACAGAAAATGGAAAAGAAACATTCTGCATTGTTGCTTTCATATAATTTTATTTCCTATATATTTGAGCGGAAATTTCTAAGTTAAAACTGATTGTAGTATAGATAAAATATTTCATCTAGGTGCTCTCGTTACATATTAAAATGAATTTCATTGGTCGGAACGTTTGCAAACTTTCAATCCAGGTGTTCTCATCGAGGTCATCGTTCATGTTTCAAATCAATACACAATATGAAGTCCAGTTCGGCAAAAAGAAATCAAATTAAAACTCTACGATGTCCGATTAAACAAACAGAATTCAGAAAAATAACACTTTTACGATTCTTCCAATCACGACAAAAATATCTATCTTTTTCTCCGATGAAAATCATTACTATTTATATCAGAACAAATCAAAAGTTGCCGGAGCTTGATTTATGATGCATACGAAACTTTAATAAATAATAATCCGGTTTGTATTTTTCAAAATAACTTTTATATCCGATAAAAATCGAAAAATAAATTAACGATTTTTCTATGAGACAAAAATTATCCTTATTGGAGTCAAATTTGTAATAAAGGACAAACCATATCCTCATGTTTTTTTATGCAGCACTAGTAAGCATAGTTCGTCTATTATCGCTTCAAACCAAGCCATCATAAATACACCAGAGATTACTAAAAAGTTTTTCAGAATTACGAAAAATATGTTATAATCCTTGACCTTCCCGAATCAGTCGATTGTATGAAAGTTTTTTTTTAAAGAAACAGGTCTTTTACTGCAAAAAAAAAAAAGAAGATAAAAGCGATTTTTGTTTGAAGTAACGAATGTCATTCTTGAAAAAAAGAAAGTTTTCGTGTTTTAGGTCGTCCTGATGCAAACGTAAAAGTTGAAATAAAAATTACACTCCGAGATTACACTAAAGACATTTCGCTAGCACACACGGGACTAGATTTATTAATCGTTCATTTGCAAGTCAAAAATAATAATTATGCAAAACAAATGATAAAACTTCCCAATTTAAAATTGAGAAAAATCCGACAGGAAACCAAAGTACAAAGGTACGGCATTTATCTAGAAACAATCTCCATCCAACTTCAAAATGTGAGGTAAATCGATTAGCTTACGCTAGCCAAGCAACCAACAGACAAAATAAATCTTGCCTCCCCGATGAAGACTATCTATAGACACGGAATAAAAACTAAGAAATTATAATAGCATGTTAGATTGGTTACAAACACATTTATGCAAACATGAAACAGCTGTTTCTTTACTGAACTGGTCAGTGGTAATACAAAACCAGGGTTTCAAAAAGATGAAGAAAAAGAAAAAGACATTTAAACATGTTAAAATTTATTTAAAAGCAAATCATAAATAGTGTTTAACTGAAATTGAAAAAAAAAGAATCAAAATAGTCTATAATATGTATAAATTTATATCAAAAAGCTAACAGCAAAATGAAAGGAAAATATGTGTTGCTTAAGAACATTGACCTGGGCCGTAACAGCCTCATGTTTGAAATTTTAAAACAAAGTTGAAACAAAGGCTTGTCTTCATATCAAATTGTTTTCACGGCGAATGTCTTGCAAGAAGCAAACTCCCATTACTCCGGTGTCGCCCCTGCATAATTTTGCGTGACCCATGCATGTTTCTGAATTACTTGTCTTTTGTGCATTTACTTTCCTACTAAATGGCTATAGTACAAGTATTAATTTTCATTTGTAAATGTCTGGTTTCGCAATGATGCATGTCCACCAATATCCAGACATTGTGCGAAAAAATATAGTTTAGAAGATATGATTCTATGCTGAATACAGAAAACATATACTAGTAGTCGTTTCTTCATGAAGAATTGAACTCTAACATTACAGAATACCAAACTGGCTCTCCTTTTTGAGTACTTCCATCTGGTGTCTTACATTTAAGGGTTTAACTTGTATTAAGTCGTGTCAACTTACTGTCAAGACAGACGCCTTTATAGAAAATAAAGGAATATGGAGTAAAGGTACACGGGACCTTATCGAACACAAATTTAGAGCTAAACAAAAATACAAATTATCAATGGTCAGCGTTTTATTCCTGTTCATCTTTATAGTCGCTAGAGAGTCTTCAACAATGAAAGAATCACTTGTTTACCAGAAGAACAAAACGACAATAGCAAGAAAAGATCTGAGAGTACTTAAGTTTCTGACAGCTAGTTCAAACTGTTACGTTTGAAGTCTTCCTGTCCGTCATCTCGCAATCGTTATTTTTGAAGACCTTAAGTGAATGAATAATTTGATTTTCTGTCTCAGGACCTGCGCATATATAAAATACTTGCCACTGAACATTGAACCAAGTAAAATCAATACACATCGTTTCATATATAAAAATCAATCTACAGATGATAAAGCATTTCTTTGTTGGTTAGACTCCCTTTTTGGGAGTTGAACACTGTGCGGGACAAATTTCTTCTCATGGGTAGATATATTTTTCCCATGGGAAAATTAGTTTTTTCTTTTATTTGTTTCAGAATTTGTAAAAGTGCTATGAAATATCGAAATGGACTGACAATCACTAGTAACCAATGACTGGAACAATTTAACAGGCATTATAATAAATTAAAAGTATTTCTATCATACTTTTACACTCAATAGTCTTCTTTTTCTTTTTTTTTTTTATCGTTGAATGATTGATAGAAATTCTACCGTCCAGCGGCTGATTTTACAATTTGAATCTTTCACCTTTGTTTTCGGTCAATATCATCGTGCATTTCATGTAATAGTGTTCGCTGGACTGTCAAGTATCAGAAACATGTCTTTTGAATTTCAGAATTTAATTTAAGAATTAGAAAATTATAATTCTGTTTTAATCTATATACATGGGGAATGACGAATCGTGTTTTAAATTGTTTTCTAATTATAACCTTATAATTTCGTGAATTTACATCATAATCATTATGAACTTATTCTTTTTCGTCTACGTAGCTCGATATACGTGTTTTTCGCCACTAGAAAGATGTGCACTTACATTTTTTGTTCAAATTTCCTAATCATGCTTATGCAATGTTGTAACTCGTCTACACAAAAATCTTTTATTTCAATTCGTTTTTGGCAAACACCTTTGGAAGTCTTTTCTAGATCTTTTATAACCTCTCGGGTAATTATCAAAGAAAATCCAGAGTTTTGCATTTACAAGGACGCGTACGGATGATCTTTGTGATATATTCACTTGTACTTTACCCGTAGGCGGTCTTCGTGTACTGTAATTTATGGTTTAAAGGAATACGAATACTTTATTTCTCATAAAACTTCAATTGCTAGTTATCAAGAACATACATAAACATAACTATAAGGTAAAATTATCACATGCATGTGTAAACGATTCAATTAAATAAACTTGGAGGACTGACTTTCACATTTATAACTCTTACATAGTTTTTCTAATATTACAATATTTGATGAGTTTAACTGTTGAACAGCTTTAAAGATATAAGAGTTTGACTAACAGTAGTTCCTTAAACATTTCCTTCTTTTTCTATATTTTAAATGTTTTACAATTCATTATGTAATGGTACTCGTCATCAATGTTGTTTGTGTCACAGAGACGGCATATTCTGTCTTCTCTGTGTAAATCCTGACACCTTCTAGACTCAATCGGCAACTACCACATCTATATCTGCGTAATGTATTATTTTAGAAAGGTAAAAAGGAAAAGTAGTTTTCAAATTGATAATTCTTTTTGAAAATACGACAACATTATGTTTTATGCGATTCTGCAATAAAAGCAAAGCATTCTTCTTGAAACTGGTCTTTGGGTTTTTGTTTAAGACATTTTGACACCCATTTATCACAAACTGTGCACAAGGACGGATAACTAATATACGTCCTTGCTGTGCATTATAATTCAAAATAGTTGTAATTTGCAATTGTTTTAAATTTGTATTTTTTCCTCACTAGATAGGTGAAAGTATGTATAAAATTTAATGTTAATTGCGAAAATGCATTACGAGCATTAATCTATACTTTTAAGTTAGAATGTAGAGTCTCAACTTTTTTCAAAATCTTTGTTATATTACCCATGTATTATTTAAGTTTATGTCAAAGGCGTTTGATTGGATAATAGTTAAAGGTAGGCGTGGTTTTTTGGTAACTTTCCTCCAATCAACTGGCCTATTCGACAAACCTGTGTGCGCTGATGCGTGTAAACTGGGTATTGTAACGGTACGTGTCTTACATCGGAATCTATCGTGCGTGACCAATGTTTATTGTATAATTTCTTGTCATGTGGTTAAATTATCTGAAAAAGTTCCAAAGGTTACAACTTTTTGAAAGATTTCGGCAGAAACCAACAGCAATATTTGACGAAGACGAAGACGAAATAAAGGATTAAATTTTAACGTCCAGTGACATATATTACAATGATGTCGAAACAGAACTTGAAATTGACAATAGGTTTTCATAGAACCGCCGCTTTTCCAAATAATTCACGCTTAGTTGCTATTTCACAACTTCGGGTTCGCATTATAGTTATACATGTACAAATAACTAACAATAAACAAATTCTGATGATTTCTGCAACTGTTCTAGGACCTTTTAGTTGTAATATAAATCTGTGATTTTTCTATATTCGTACTTTCGACGAAGCAAAGCAAGTTCGATCTAGAACTGGACATTTATGCATTAAACATTTACAATATTCAATAGTTGTACAAATTTTTTGTAGTACATGTAGAAAATCCGTCTTTTCGGATAAAATCTTAATTTACGTACCATTGTAAAATTGAGAATGGAAATGGGGAATGTGTCAAAGAGACAACAACCCGACCAAAGAAAAAAAACAACACTGAGCAGAAGGTCACCAACAGGTCTTCAATGTAGCGAGAAATTCCCGCACCCGGAGGCGTCCTTCAGCTGGCCCCTTAACAAATATATACTATATATATATATATATATAAGTACGTCTGAGTCAGTTATGAATATAATTATTTTCTGTGACTGTATCTTGATTACATTAATTTGTAGGATCCTTTACTATAGATAATTTAGCTGATCTGTAAACAATAACATCTTCATGCCTTATATATCATATACTGTAGTACGCCGCTAGATTAAAACTGACGTGGAAAGGTAACACATGCCCACCGAAAGCTTTTTTTTTTGCGTCTAGCGGGACGACTGCAGTGCAGGCGATTTGGTGTCACGATATCACAGTAGCATGGGTTCGAATCCCGGCGAGGGAAGAACCAAAAATTTGCGAAAGCAAATTTACAGATCTAACATTCTTGGGTTGATGTTTAGACGAGTTGTATATACATTATGTACACAGCCATGTATCACCATCATTGATGGCGATCCGATGGATACATCTGTTGTAGGGTTGTCACTGACTCAGACGTACTTATGAATATAATTATTTTCTGTGACTGTATCTTACATTAATTTGTAGGATCCTTTACTATAGATAATTTAGCTGATCTGTAACAATAACATCTTCATGCCTTATATATCATGTACTGTAGTACGCCACTAGATTAAAACTGACGTGGAAAGGTAACACATGCCCACCGAAAGCTCTTTATGTTGAGAGCCCAGGTGGTCGTGTGGTCTAGCGGGACGGCTGCAGTGCAGGCGATTTGGTGTCACGATATCACAGTAGCATGGGTTCGAATCCCGGCGAGGGAAGAACCAAAAATTTGCGAAAGCAAATTTACAGATCTGACATTGTTGGGTTGATGTTTAGACGAGTTGTATATATATATATATATATATAGTCCAGTGACAATAAACGCCATACTAATTTCCAAATTGTACACAAGAAACCAAAATTCAAATAATACAAGACTAACAAAGGCCAGAGGCTCCTGACTTGTGACTTGCGCAAAAATGCGGCGGGGTTAAACAGGCTCCTGACTTGTGACTTGCGCAAAAATGCGGCGGGGTTAAACATGTTTATGAGATCTCAACCCCCCCCCCCCACCCCTATACCTCTAGCCAATGTAGAAAAGTAAATGCATAACAATACGCACATTAATATTCAGTTCAAGAGAAGTCTGAGTCTGATGTCAGAAGATGCATATACGGACCCTGGATTTAAATCAGATATGATCTGGCGGTTTTTCAAAATACATATTTTTAATTGTGACCATCTTTAGTTCCGAATCTTTCTGTCATTCTATATAATTAATTTAGTTTAAATGAAAATAAGGAACTTGGAATTAAAACACTGTTGAAGAGAAACTACATATTCGGGTTAAATTCACCTCAGTTTGTTAATTCAAGTTTGACATCTAACATCTTAATCCGTAATCCACATTTACCTGACGACCTTAAATTGTTTATTGTTTTTTATCAATCGAATATCCTCACACAGGAGACTGAGACAAATATGTTATTTGTAATGGTATTTATCAAAACTAAAATGATGGAAAATATCTTTGTAGAAAATGAATTTGCCTAATAAGCGAATAATTATAATACATAGATTTCAACATCTTCAATAGAGAGATTACTGATAAGATGTCCAAAATATCATGTACATGTATATTGCGATTAGTGCTATATAGTATGTCAATGACATTGAATGCCGCTGAGTGTAAAATATTTGTCAGCTTAAAAAAATATTTTTGACACTGCTGGTTTTAATTTTCTGACTCAAGTATAAATTGATGGACAAAAACATGGAGGGTAGAGTGTAATATTTGTAACTGGTCGTTAAGCAACCATGAATCATTTAATCTATTCTTTATATTTTCATCTCTTTATTCTGTAATTTAAAGTGCTTATCCCATTATCATCTTTATTTCTGTAAACTCTATTTATTTACTTTCATAGCCTCATATATGTACATGTACATGGTATTTGTTACAGGAACAATTTTGACATAAAAAAAATTACAACAAAGTTAGTGTCCATATTTTCAGGACACGATAAATGACTTGAATTTAGCTAGAAGGTTTTTTTTCTAAGAAAATCCAGTTTTTAACACACTTATGCTTAATACTCACACTATCAGCCCACTTGTGCACTTTTGCACTTAACCGATTTGAGCTCATGTTATTTAATCTACACCACAAACGAATAATACTTTTCCACTGTTTATCAAAATTAGGTGGTATTCCTAAGTCTCTAGTAACTGTAGCATTTGGTGCATATTTTTGTACTCCGAGAAAAAAATCTACAAGCCCTATTATGTATAGAGTTAATACAGGAATATGTTTTTTGACCCCATATACCTGCTCCATATTCTATTATAGGACAAACCAATCTTTCATACAATTTTACAAATACAACGAAACAAACACCACCTAAAACAATCGTTTTACAAAAATCATCAACTTCGAATTACAATGAAGTTTGACTAAAAACCAAAAAAAGTATCATAAAGTCAAAATAATTAACCTATAAAAAAATACACTAAAAAAAGAAAGAAATACAAAGTTTTGTTTTAAATCCTACAAAAACAAACAATTATATAACACGGCAAACAAAAAGGTGGAAGCCGTGTAATTGTTATGTTTCTTTATTTCTGCATGGGTCAGTGATTTTATTACCTTGTTAATTACTGGCACGTGTCGTCGGACAAAACCTTTAATGACAGAAAAAATCAAACTACGACTTAACTACAATTTCTAATGACTAAAAAAATCAGATACATTATCTTAAAAAAAAACAGCGTCCGATGGTATCTTTTTTACATTCATAGCACCATCCCATCATGGGCTTAGTGCAGCTTCTTGAGCTTAGTGCACTAAGGCGGCCTAGGTGGTGTTTAGACGCTCCCTAATATACCGTCGTATTTTACAAAAAATGAGAATGGAAATGGGGAATGTGTAAAAGAGACAAAAACCTGACTATAGAGCAGACAAAAGAGGAAGGCCTATATTACGGGTCTTCAATGTAGCGAGAAACTCATGCGTATACATGTACATACATGCATTATTGTATGCACATGCTTGGACTTATAGATGCATATATATACTTGTACAAGTCCAAGATTGTGTTATAAAGTATTTCTTATAAAAATACAGGAACATTTTAATGCTAATCCAAACGCACAGGTGTCAATATCTGCAAATCTTCCGGTTGATACAAGTTGTCATTTAAAAAAAGTGAAATTATAGTGTATTTTATGGATGAATAGATAAATTTATTTTAAAGAATTACAATCCCTTAAAAACGAGGCACCATCATATATACTTATAAAACAGCTCAAATTCAAATCACTGAAGAGACATGTATTTTCGAAATGCGCATCTGGTGCAAGAAAATTGGTACCGTTAATTTTATTCTATATTAACCAGTGACCCGTGTACTAATTTTTAGGAAAAGGGATAGAAAAAGTATGAAACAAAAATAACCGGAAACTATATTTTCAAAATGCACTGCATAATTTAAACCGCTTTAAGGTGTTTCATTTTATTTTATGTTTGTGCGTATACGAAAAAATGATAGCAAGTTAAACTTCAATGTTCATGACTTACAAGTATTATATTTCTTGTAAAATTGATAGATGAGCGTTTTTCACAAATACCGAACATAAGAATATAGCGTAAACGTCAATAAATGGACAAGCAACCCAACGAGAAAAATATAATTTCAGAGGCATCTACATGTACATGTATAACTAGTTTTGAGTTAGAGACATCATTCAACATTTTCAATGCCATGCATACGATTTATTTCAGATTTGTGCGTTTTTTCGATTTACGAATAAGTCAATAAGATACAAAAAAGTAATTGAAGCAAAAAAAAGATACATGAAATAACGAATTAACAAAAGTTTACAAATACATACCTAGGTGCTTGTAATAAAACAACATTTATTTTTTATATTATTATAATTTTATGTTTATGTACCCGATATGGAGTTCTTCTGAAATTAAAAATCACTTGAATGGGTATTTCTGGTGTATATACATGTATAACACGTGATACCTACATGTACAATATATGGAAATGACACGGCTGGGTATTGTAAAGGTACTGAAGGTAGATTACTGGCAGGTGTATATCCCCGGGCGAAAAAATTACTGATTTGTGAAAATGGTTAGGTGTAATTTGTCATATTGTAAACGTTTGAATAGCGCTCATCTCTTCTGTTTTATAATATTTATTGCGCCAATAAATGGAACTTGACACATTCCCCATTTCCATTCTCAATTTTATTAATTGTGTCATATTTACCTCGAAACTATTGCCCAAACTATTAACATATTTACACGTACATGTAACATTAGAATACTTACTTCAACTGTTAAATAACTTTATAATTACTAAAATTCGAAATTATATACTTCTCCTTCCGTATGCCATGTTTTTGTGTCAATTCTATCTTTCCATCAGGTCCATTGTGCACTTTTTTGTCAGTCTAAGGAGGCCCTTTCAGTTTGCGAATTCTGAACCTACATGTAAATACCAAAAAGGACCTCCTCAGTGCTCTAAGAAGAAACATTGAAAACAAGTGTATAATATTTCAGTGTATGTAAAGTGCGGATCCTAAAATATCATTTTTACTGTATATGCCATAAATGTCTAATGTAGAATGATAAATAAACAGACGAACTTTTTTTAATTTTTGAAGAAAATGAGGAAAATTGGTTAAAATGTATATGTTCAGAAATACATAATACTAATTAAACAAAGTAAGAGATGCGAGCGGAGTTTTATCGCGCCTAAAGCCATCCAGCTGTGAAATATATACCAAAATAGGTGAATATTTAGGACATTTCAGGAACAGATCGTGCAGGTGCTTTATAACTAACAGGTAAGATGTTGTTGCAGTAAAAAATATTCATTTTAATACAATTATTAAAGTTGTATAACGTAGAATATGCTTTGTCATTCAGTTTCTTCATATTTAACTAAATTCCACCATGATGATTTCGTAATGCTAGTCATGTTTACTGTCGAATAATGATACTATTCTTTCATTTTCACTGTGGAGCGAATCATTAGTATTGTATATGCGGTGCATTTTCACTGTATAATTTTTTTTTTTATCTATTACAGCTCATTTCTTTAAGCATGTAGAGCAAGACTTTAGTTGATTTGCTTGCTTTTTTTATTGGATAATCATTATGATAACACCCAATTTAATTCAAATATTAAAAATACAGGTTAAACTATGCCTTTTCATATTGTTTAAAAATGTCAATCTTATTTACAAAGTTTGTATAAACAATTATACAAACAAAGCAAGCAAGCCAACCAAAGTTTTGCTTTACATGCATTAGGAAATAAGCTGTAAAGCCTTAATTTAGCCGACTTGCTCAAACAATAGATAAAGTAAGAGAAAGATTTGATAAAATTTAACTTACGGAGGAAAGTTTGGTTTTAAAACACTCTAATAAATTCAATAGAAATAACATTTATTTCAAATGTATTCCATTTAGTTTCTTATAAAGCGTATAGGGATCTTTATCCTTATTTTTTTATCCATTTCCATGACACTTCACCACTAATTACGTACATCTTGATATAGATTGCACCTTTGTTTTCCCGTTTAAAAGGTTTTACACTGGAGCCCTTTATAACTTGCTATTCGGTGTGAGCCAAGACTCCATGTTGAAGACAGTATTTTGACGTATAATGGTCTACTTTTATAAATTGTGAATCGGATGGAGAGTTGTTTCATTGTCACATACGACATCTATATATGGCTCAAAAACGAAACGAGACGGGATAAAAAGGGACACAAAAATCCACGCTACTTTTTTACTATATTTATAATGGGCTTAATATGAGTCAAAATAGAGCAAAAAACTAAAATAGTGGGTCGCATTTGGGTATAAGCGTCACGCCGGATTGCCGATTTTTTGCAAGCGTGACAGGTGAAAGTCAAATGATTGTGAAGTGAAAAACGGGAAATGAAGTCTAGCGGGACACGGATAATCACAAAAAAATAGAACTGCATAGTATAAGCGGGATACGGGAATCTGACAAAACAATAAGCGGAATACGGGAATCTGCCAAAACAGTAAGCGGGATCCGGGATCAGAACCCCCCAATGAGACCCCAGAATAAGATATTTTTGTATATTCATCCTATTGTTACAGTCATGCCTTCAATAACAAATGTATTCGATGCATGCATTTTTTTATATTTTTGATCCCTTTTTCAATTTTGTGGGGTCCAAATTTATAGACAAATGTCCTTTAATATAGATATTTGGAATTCGTTGACATGCTGAATCTAACCGTGTATCTAGTTTGGGGATTGTTTGCCTAGTTGCTGAAATAGCCCACATAGAGTTCCAAAGGGTCTATAATCAACAAAAATGAATTGAAGCATGCATTTCATGTACAATAACCCATATGTGTATGGTTTTACCTCTGCGGTAGTATCCATTCGCGGATCTAGAATTTTTCATTAGTAGGGGCCCACTGACTGCCTAAGAGGGCCCGCTGCTGTCACGCTCCAGTGATTCCCTATATAAGTTAAAATCAAGGAGAAACGTAATCTGAAGAATACAATATGACATTTTGAGAATCGCTTTTGTTACAAGTTTGAAAAGCTATATATTTGATGAAGAATGAATGAGGAGTTTGTATTTCAATTTGAAAATACATGTATCATAAATCCTAAAGTCATCAACTAAGTTTTTTTTCATTTGTTGCAAGTGCATTTATCACATAATTCTACAATAAAAATTCCTCGCATCTTTGAAAATTCTACATTAATAATGACTGCACTAACAGTGATAATTCACCGCATCTATAGTTAAAATATGGATCGCTTTCAATAATCGATATGCTATATTATGATGCTTTTATAACACTTTTTTGAATTTTAATGCTATGTTTGTATATTATAAAGACATATCACAATGAAAATATGTTAAAACGTAACTTAAAATCCTTTAACTTGATATTTTCAAAACGTAAACAAATACAGTTTTCCCATGATCCTTTATTCTACAATAGACATACCCGCATATAACAGTAAAAATGAACTAGCTGGATTCGCACTTTATATACACTGATATTTGCACAATTAAATGATTGTTTTATTGGCGCAAATGAATGTTGCAGTTTTTATGATTAAGTGATACAAAAAAAAAAAAAAAAAGAATTCGCGTAATTAACTTGTGGCGCAAATTAATTCTTTTTTAGCCAAACTGGATATCGGCCTTCAAAACATTGTGTATACACAAACAAAGCAATATTTATCTTTTACGCAGTCTAGCCGGAGAATAAAAGTTTTTGCAATTTGTGTAGGATTTTAATTTTAGAATGCAACGAACAAGTAAGAAGATCGTTATGCACGATGAAAGGGAAAAATTTGGTGCGTCGATAAAAATTTCATGGATGCACTTGATAATTGTAAAATTTCAAGTCTTTAAATAACATCCATTTGTAGAACTGATTATTTCGATCCTTCAAATATATGTAGAATAATAATAAAGAAATATATTATTAAGTCTCTTTCATATAAATACTGTAGATTTGTATTTGATCATCGATTGCAAACATAATGTTCAGTGAGAAATATTTCATGTATTCGTACAGAGAACAAATCAACTTCTTTCAGAATACAATTGATTGGTTATTGAAGTAAATGATTTGCGACAGAATAAGTGAAACTTGGCCAGCAGCTTACCTCTAAAATAAAGAAATATAAAAAAAAATAGAGTTAATTCTGTATTTTACTCATACTGCACTTAAGCACTTTTTACAGTCAATACCGAAAATATGAAATACATCGATTTAAATTATGTACACAATGAATAATTTCTGTGTAGTTTTCCGTGTCTACATTTACATACGAGTACAATATAGTAAACTGTATAATTTGTGTATGTATTTGATCCTATGAGCTGTATATTAATTTTCTTACGGAATAAAGAATTATTATAGTTAAAAAGAAAAAAGAGAAACGGTAAATATACAGGAATACATAAAGTTTTGTAAATAGTTGCAAAGGACCACACGTAACTTACATGCCACGAGTTTTCATAGAACTTGGCAATTTTTGAAACGCATGTTTATATGCGATAAAGATCTAGTGCATTTGAGCAAATTAAAATCATGTTATATAATTATCTATCTATTTTATTTTCAACAAATTCACAAGTTTTGCATTTTTAAACCGCGTGTGCATATATATTTTAATGTTTTTATTTTAATTCCTTATATATGAACATGTCACGTGTATTATTCGGGCGCCCTATTATTCATTCGCTTGTTTAAAATGTGAAACATGTGACTTTACTAAGACTGTACGCATTTAAAGTTTGAAACAAAAAACTGCAATTGGCGCAAATTGATTCTGCCCAAACGATAGATACATCGAGGTCGTTTCGCTTAAGTGATTTACCTGTAAAAAGTCCGGGTCTCATCCATGTTTAAAACGAATTAATGCATGTTTGAAATAGCTTAACAGGGGCGTGGCCTATTAGTTTGACGCAACTAACCACTAACTTGATTTCAATTGATCGACTGCAGAGAAATCTATTTGACTGGCGTTAAAATGAATTGATATGAATTGAAATGAATTAAATATAATTTTTAATTTTTGTCAATCTTTATCAAATAATGATCAATCTCATTTAAATAGCGTTAACACGTTTTTGTCCGATCAAGTTAAATTCGGGTTACTAGTGTAATCATAAATAGTTTCTGAGGAAGTTTTAAGCAATAACCGTTTATTGTTTTTGAGACACGGCGGGACATGTGAACCCCCCCCCCCCCCCCACCCTGTTTTTTTTACAAATATCACTAAAATAAAATTTTGAATCAAACCAAAAAAGTATACAGATCTTTAAATTAGTATAACAAAGAAGAGTGTACAGTTTCAAGCAATAATAATAAATCGTTTTTGAGATACGGCACGACATGTAAAAAAACCCTCCCCTTTTTTTACAAAATACTCAATAACTCAAAAATGAAATTTTGAATCATCACCAAAAAGTATACAGATCTTTAGATTAATATAACAAAGAAGTGTGTAAAGTTTTAAGCAATAATCATAAATCGTTTTTGAGATACGGCGCGACATGTAAAAAAACCCTCCCCCTTTTTTACAAAATACTCAAAAACTCAAAAATGAAATTTTGAATCATCACCAAAAAGTATACAGATATTAAGATTAATATAACTAAAAAGTGTGTAAAGTTTTAAGCAATAATCAAGAAACGTTTTTGAGATACGGTGCGACATGTGAAAAAAAACCACACCCCTGTTTTAGTTACAAAGTGCCGTAACTCAAAAAGTTTAAATCTTATTTTCACCAAAAAGTATACAGATCATTTGACCATCATAAGAAACATCTATATTAAGTTTCATGAAATTTGGATAAGTCGTTCTCAAGTTACGGTGCGACATGTTTACGCCGGACAGACGGACGGACACCGGACATTTGTATACCATAATACGTCCCGTCAAAATTTTGACGGGCGTATAAAAACACACCCCTGTTTTAGTTATAAAGTGCCGTAACTCAAAAAGTTTAAATCTTATTTTCACCAAAAAGTATACAGATCATTTGACCATCATAAGAAACAACTATATTAAGTTTCATGAAATTTGGATAAGTCGTTCTCAAGTTACGGTGCGACATGTTTACGCCGGACAGACGGACAGACGGACGGACGGACAGACAGACAGACGGACGGACGGACACCGGACATTTGTATACCATAAAACGTCCCGTCAAAATTTTGACGGGCGTATAAAAACTATTTGGATTTTTGAGATAGATAACGTACTTTTGATGGTCCTTTTGATTCTGTTTTGATTTTTCTACTCCTTACACTACACTTCCCCACAATCTTATCAATAAAAGGTTTCCTATTTAATAAAATGATCGTTCGGTAAAGCTGAATGCAAATATATTTGCTTCAACTTATTTCAAGTCTTCTTCGCTAAAGAGAAAGGTAAATATGCTAGATTTACTTACTAGAGGTGTGATGAGATGATTGAAGCTAATAATTTTCTCCTTGATAATATATATATTTATGTACGTTTCGGCAACAATGTTTATCGACAGGTTGTAGGTATCCCTATGGGCACTAATTGTGCCCCTTTAATAGCAGATTTGTATGTGTACTGTTACGAATCACAGTTTATGACTAAACCCTGTAAAGAACCGCCAAAATTGCATTTAATTGATAAATTTAATAACACTCACTGTTATCTTGATGATTTTGTTTTATTAACTAATCAGGAATTTTCTCAATATACTGCCGATATTTACCCCAAGGAACTTACTTTAAATAAATCATATTTAAACGGTAATAACTGTTCTTTCCTAGATTTATATATTTCGGTTTTAAACATGACCACACTAAAATTTACGACAAAAGGGACGATTTTTTCGTTCCCTATTGTAAATTTTCCATTTTTAGATGGTGATGTTCCTTTGCCACCAACTTACGGTGTTTATATTTCACAGCTCGTTCGCTATGCCCGTGTCTATTGTAACGATTTTGATTTTAACGAACGTAATATATATATATATATATTACTGGTAAATTATTAAACCAGGAATTTTGTTATCATAGAGTTCTTAAAACCTTTACTAATTGTTTCCATAGATATAAAGATTTGGTTTTGAAGTTTGGCTGTAACTTGTTTCAAACGGCACGTCCTCATTTTTACGGAAATGTTGTTAACCCTGCCCGAAAATTTAGAAATGATCGTTGTAATCTTATTGTTCCTTTAAATAAATTTAATCTAAAAGGTTACCAATTCGACACTGTAATAAGATCATTGGATATTGTTTTTATTGGTATACATATTGATTTTGTTATTAGTAAATTAAAAGCAAACTAAATATAACTAGTATGTTGAAGACTCAAAGGCGGCTTTCGGCTGTTGTCTGCTCTATAGTCGGGTTGTTGTCGCTTTGACACATTCCCCATTTCCTTTCTCAATTGTATTGATTTCCCTATTTTAAAAATATTACAACATTCGGAACAAGTTAAAACCTTTTCAAATTTATGAAAAGGAAATGAACCACATAATAATATATACACATGGAAAAAAGTATTGCAACACCTTGATTTTTTAAAACTTCAAAAAATCAGTCTCTTATTTTGGATGGAATATGATAAAATATTTGTTAAAAAATATTGAAACGTAGTTAAAAACATTGGCTTTAAAACGAACAAAAAATGTATGAACAAAAAAAGTTTTATCTAACAAAAGCATTTATAACAGAATGAAGTGTTTTTTTGTACAAAAAAATGCATTTTACAACTTTTACTGTATTCGAACTTTACAATGTCAGACATTTCAAAATTAATCTTTAGATGATTGTTCACATCATGTTTGATCGTTATACGTCAAAGAATTAGTACTTTGTGCGCAGCCTCCATTCAAATGGAAAACCGCATCTTAACGTCTTCTGATTCCTGCCGTAAGTAGACTAATTTGTTTCTAAGCTAGCAGCAACAATTCTCAACGAAGGTATTGTTTATTTCATGAACTGTTTGAAATTTTGCCTTTCGTGCACTTTACGCCCAATAGTGTCCAATATATGTTCGATATTGTTAAGATTCGGGCTATGATTGGGCCAAGGAAGATAAACCGAATTCAATCTGTGTGTCTGTTCGTAGGCAAAGGTCCCCGAAATGGTATTATCGCACGATAACCAGTAGCGATGAGCCGATCTCGAACAGTTCTTGTTTAAAGGCTCCTGTATGGTCATCATTCTCATTTTAGGATTGTATTGTTTGCAATGGGTTTCCTTTGACCAATCTTCATTATGCTTTATTTTCCCTAACAGATGTTATATGGGGTCTTTTTGACCTCGGAAGGTCTTTAACATCGTTTCTTGCCTGATTTTTTTTTCTGAAAACGACCTATAGTGGAATGGTGATGACCAACAATACGTGCAATTATCACAGCGACATACCTGCTTCCCTCACGTTGGATATCTGCCACCTTGCTGCAGTTATGAGTTATGGATGACCAATTACAAGGTGTCAATAACATACATTCATAAATTTGGTTATTTTAAGTGTTGAAAACAATGAGGATAAAAACATCTGTTTTAGTGTTTACGAGTACAGTAGCTGCATGTGCAGATAAGAACTGATAGAGTCGACATTTATTGATTAAACTCAGGTGATATTTGAATAATGTTTAACTAGTTCTATTTCAACAAATTATTTAACCAAAAAATAAAAAGTGTTTTTTTAATTTGAATTTCAATTTGGTGTTGCAATACTTTTTTCCATGTGTATAGTATACTGCTCATAAATTATCCGCTGCGTCTGTAAGTCAACGACAATAGATGACACAAATCGATTTTACATTTAGATTATTTAACCTTCTCCACGGTTGCAACAATCACTTCATATTGTGTCTGGGACTATAACAAATTAATTATTTAACAAAAGTGATGTATCACGATCATTAACCAAATATTAAAGCTGTAGCTCAAAAACTAATTAAGAAGATAGCCGGACATGTATCTTTAACTGGACGAACGGACGAATAGACGAACGGACGGCCGAATTGACGGATGAACGAATGGAAAACTGGACAGGAGTGAAATTTGCAGGTCCCTCGACAGGTTGTCGATGGGGTATAATTCATAAACAGAAGATGATAACTTGGTATATATGATAACGTTCTGTTTAAACTAGAGCAGTATGGTCTTATCATGGTTTCCTTAATAAAGGGTTGCTGTTCAGAAGGAAGTTATTTAACCAATTGTTCCATACGAGATGTTGAAGTCATATCTTCGTAAATTTTGGGTACGCCATCTCGAATTGGATGACACTTTTGGAATGAATATCTGTTTTTACAGATGATATCGGATACGTTTCTTATGTCGTAACTACAAACCCGATACCTTTTCACGATTGTGATATAAAAAAAATCCCCACATAACCGAACATTCAGGAGTATTAATGGATATATAGACACAAAAATTATAATGTTTAACAATGTGTAATTGTGATACACTATTATTAAATAACTACCATTTATTGTACAAGATTCAATGTGCTTATTGATACGTGCAGTTTTTTAACAACTAATCAGAACAAATGATGATCATTTTGAATAAGTTCATACGTTTTAAATGCATTTTGTGAAATATGCTTATATATGTCAGCCGACAATTTTGAAAATATTTCAGAGATACAACTGTATTTTAATAATCAATGAAAAAGTTGTTCTAGGTAGAACATTATAGAAGGAATTGAAAAGAAATAGAAAACAAATAAGAGTATACACATTCTGAAAACAAATTCAAATCGTACTTAAAATAATAACTGTCGTCAAAACTGAGCTAAAAATATGTTACACAAACGATCTATCTATAATACTAAAATTACGAGGACCAATTTGTCAGCCGTCATCACGTAAAAACGACGAATCAAAGAATTCAGCTTTATATATAACTAATATAGTACAAAGGTGTAGATTAAAAATTACACCACTCCAGGCCCTTTTGTTTTCCACGTAATTAATATTGCCAATAATTAAGAAGTTCCGGGTCGAGTCTGATACCGATACCAATAGTATATTCACCTGTTACCTATTATAGTCCGGCCGATTGGTGCAGATATAGAGCAGAATTGTTCACTTGATGAGGAAAGCATGAAACTTTGCATAGTAGTTCTTGGTTATATACCCTTTGATTTCAGCTATGGACCCACTCTGAAAAATCCAATATGGCTGCCATTTTCAAGATGGCGGAAAAACGGTATAAAAATCAAGATTGTCCTAAAGGTATTCTATATAATTTCGGAAATTAAAGTTATGATTCTTCAAAAATGGACTTCATGTTCTTAAATTTGTTATCAATTAATTTTAAAATATAAAAAAAATAATTTGCTTATTTCTATTACACATACATTTGCAAATATGGCTGCACATACAAAAATAAATAGTGAAATTCAAAATGTTAATCAATATGTTACATGTTATTCTTTAAACGCTTTCAGTTTTAATGGTTGGAATGAAATAGGTTGAAACGAGTCGATTAAACGTTAATATAGGTCGGTTAAATGTGGTGGAATAGTAGATAACTCATCTGAACTTTGAGGCAGTGCCGAGGGCACCCTGTCTCGTGTCTCTTCAATGTAACGTCTTACGTCACTTATCGCGTTTTCATCTGCCGTACGCACTACATCGTCAAATTGTTCTATGTAATCAATAGGTGTACCTTTCTTCAGGCGGAATAGGCGATTCCCTTCATTTAAAATGGTTAAGGGGCTACTATTTCCTTTTCCAACGACGTGCGAAACCAATTCGCAACTATTCAGCGAGCATGGTCCTAAAATGCACTCCTGATCAGCACTTTTATTAGTTTTACCAGTCATTTCTGAGTTTGGCGGAACTGTGATGGTTCGTTTTATGCAAACTTGCTGAGTTGAAATCTCGTTTCCACCGTAAAAAATGCCGCATTTATCACTTTATTGTTGATGGTAATTGTGGGAGTACTCAGGTTTATCACTGCGCTCAGTATGTCCAAAATATCTAGCCTAAGTATAACATCGTCTGTTTACTCTATTAATGTCGAGAGTCGTTCTTTTTGTCTTCCCAATAACAAGCTGTTAACACAAACCACGTAGCGTTACGTTCTCAAAATCTCCATTTTCTGCCGGAATTAATTTCTCATTTACTAATGTTATCATTGCAGCAGTGTCCACAATCATGCTCACATTCTGGTCATGTATAGTACCTCGTTCTGCCGTGGGCCTCTGTTCGATTTTGTGATGAGGTAATGTTTCATGGCCAATGAACTTTGGAATCGTGCGTTGGCCTACTGGCCCGACCCTTTGCTGTTTAAAGACTCCATTGTTGGAGTAGCACTTTGATTTTCTCCGTATCCTTGTGAAGGTGATTTTTGTCTGAAATAACCGGGATTTCTGGAGTTTGCCCGTGGAGATGCTAATCGTTGTCTTTAGGGACTATATGCTCTCTACCTTAGTGGTGGTGTTGCTGATCGATAGGCATTAAGCTTGGGTGTAATCTATCATGCGATCGACCGCGAATGTATTGCTCAGGAGATCCTCCATGTGTATATTGATCGGGTGATCTTCCATTGAACTGGTGATCTTCCATGATTATTTGATCAGAAGATCCGAGGTTATACTGATCGGCCAATCCACGGCTATGCTGATTAGTTGAAAGCATAATATCAGCTAGTTGTGTGACAATTTGTGCGAGGTTATGCCCCTCATTATCCAAAGGTCTGCTCATATTTCCTTTATCGGTCGGTGATACTGCGCCATCAGCAAAGTAGACTTGTCGATGGTTATAATTGGCACTTTTTTTTTCATATATCGCCATCTGGTTTGCTATTGAGGTTTTTAGTTGATTCAACGCCTTGTTGAAATTTTCTGGGTTCCTCTTGAAGAATCTTTGTCTTTACATTCTCGACGGAATGCTGCGGTTCCAATCTGGTTTGATCGTCTTTCTTGCTGAAGCGCTGCTCCAAATGAATGCTTTTTTAAGGCCTTCAAATCATCATCTGTGCGAGCGTACTCAAAGCCAACATCGGCCTGCAATATGGGGCCTACACACATTTTTCTGTTTTCCCATAGTCATCTACCGGCAAATCGTTCAAATTGTTAAATGAACGCCTCCCAAGCCATGGATCCTCTCCAATTGAGTTCTTTTAATTTTTGGGAGCTGTGGGCTTCGTCTCCGGTCCCTTGCACCAAGATTTTCTTGCCATCGGGTATATTCTCTCTCCAATGAGGAGTCTGAAGAAGAGGTGTTGCCATACTCTTTTGGTTTCCTCTGCCCTTTCCTGGACCGGCCAGTGGAGTCAGCTTGCTGTTATGGGAAGCCTGTTAGAGTTCCAGGAGCTGACGAGGTTGTCATAATTGGAGTGATAAATGTGGGATTTGCCATTGACTCGACGGGGATGATACCGTAAGTAGGAACTGCATTCAGCATTGGAGAAACTTGATAGAATCCTCTTGCATTCAATTGTTTCTGTAATGGTGTGCTGCTCTGAACCAAATATTATTGACTCATAGTAGATGGTAAGTGTGCGTAAGACGACACATAAGCCTGTTGCTGGTATCCTTGATAAGTACTAGAGGGTTTTAGTATGTTCGTAATTGGAGATTGTTGTTGAATAATTTGAACTGTTTCATGCAGGGCCAAAAACCCTGACATAGGACTTTTGACTTAAGGTGAAGACACCTTCAACAGAGTTGGCGCGGTTGCTGGTTCATGCGAACTATAATTGGGGAAAGACCCAAGGCATGGATTTTGTTGTGTACTTTTGGTAAACTTGCGTTGTACTGGCTAAGGTCAACTTTTGGCTTATATGATGTGTCCATTGCAGGAATTTTAACTTCTTTATTTCGATTGTCCACTAATTCATTTACAACAGATGCCAGTTGTTGGAAGGTACCCTGCTGTTCAAATGCACTTTTAAATTGAACTGTGTCTACTTCCTCGGGTGTTGTCAGCTTGTCCATTCGTCTCACAACAGCATTGAATATTTTATTGGTCTGATCATCAATTCCGCCAAGCAATTATTGTGGTCTATCCTGTCTTCAGACTGCTGAAGTTGCTGAGATATTGCTCTCATCTGTTCGTTATTAATATGCATTGCGCTCTGTTTTATATTGCGGTAATCTCAGCTGTTCTTTGGGCATTAAATTTACTACCTGCTAAAAATTCTTGGTACAATTGTTTAATAGTCATTTCTGAGCTGTCCTCTATTAAAACGTCCGAGTTCAGCTGGGGGTTTCTCCATATCCCCAAGTGATTAATTTTCTGCCATTTCAATGTTCTTGTCCTTGTTGTCCCCAATTCCTGCCATTTCACTGATATGTGTTTAAATGATTCTCAATTCACAGTTTGATATCTCAAATCACAGCTTTTATGTGTGACCCAAGACAACACATAGTGCAGCTTTTAATGAAAGCTACTACTGCAGCTTTTTATGAAGGCTACTACTTTATGTATGAAATAACAAGCAAGGCAAAATCATAAAGAACAGATACTAAATGACACTATATATCAATAAAATGCTTATATTCAGGTCAATTCTCAAAAATGAATATTTGCTCCTTTTTAAGGCGGCCATTTTGAAAATAGCCGCCATTTTGTATTTCAAAGATAGATCAAAACAAAATCTTGCTAAGTTCACCAAGTCATTCAAATATGTTGATTTTTGTGCTTCCAGCATCAAATCCACTGTGGTTTGTGTATTACTGGAAAATATTTTAGAACGTACGGCAGCCATCTTGAAATAAGCCGCCATATTGAATTTTGAGGGTGGGTCCATAGCTAATATTGCTCAGAATACAAAAATGTACCATCATGCAAAAACTGGTGCTTTCCTCATTATTTGAGCAATTTTTTCACCGATCGGCCGGACTATTACCTTATCTGTACGTTATGCATATAACAGGTGCACCACCAAACGGTGTATTTAGGATTATGCTATATACATGGATCATAATCACAGGGTTGACACTACTAAATTCAATCATTGTCAAATTGTTACCTATTGTAGTATTTTAATCAGTAAGATTTGTCCGATACCGATACCAATAGTATATGTCCGATACCGATACCAATAGTATATTCACCTGTTACCTATTACCTTATCTGTACGTTCCGCATCTAACAGGTGCACCACCAAACGGTGTATTTAGGATTATGCTATATACACGGATCATAATCACAGGGTTGACACTACTGAATTCAATCATTGTCAAATTGTTACCTATTGCAGTATTTTAATCAGTAAGACTTTCTAAGATAACAATACGAATACTAAAAATCTGGACTAAAAATAAGGTGTATGTAGGAACCGTTTTCAATTTGTTAGCGGGCATGACATAAAACAGTGAATCAAAGAATTCAACTTTATTTATAACTAACATAGGACAATGCTGTTGATTAAAAAATACTCCATTCCAGGACCTTTTGTTACCAAATAATTAATATTACCAATAATTGATAAGTTCCAGTTCGACGGGTTCAAACAGAAAGATTTAAAAGCAGAGAAAACTGTGTATCTTATAATCGGCATGACTTTATCAGATAAAAAATAATACTAAAATAAGGCTTGCGCATAGTTATATACTTTAATTCAGTCACGGACCCGCGATGTCACGGGTGTGTTCTAGTATATTTTAAAAAGAAAATTACTTTATAAGTATCAGTAATACCATAATTATGGCACCCTTAACGGACTATTTTGTCCAGCTTATATCTTGGAACTGCATGAACCAATTGTCATGAAACTATACCATAATGTTACCAAGCATATGCAGATTTGAAAACAGGGTATAGCACATCCAAGATGGCGGCCGTTGTCATGGAAACTGACAAAATGTGAAAAAAATCTATATTCTAAATCTTTAATTATTAGACTCAAGGGGATGAAACTTTATAGAGATTTTACCTGATATGACCAGATGTGCATGCAATATTAAGAAGTTCCCAAATGGCTGCCATTGTCATGGTAACAGGGCAAAAGTTTAACATTGACCCTATGGGAAAATACATTGCAGCTGCATTTTTTCAAAGAATAAGCATCAATCCCAATGGAACTTTAAAGATATATATGTAACGTGGCATGTACAAATGTGCCATATGTTTTTGGAATTTTGGAAATGGTCACCGTAACCATGGAAACATACAAAAATTCAAAAACTTCAAAATGCTCCAAACTTCATGAAATTTTACAACAATGTTGATTGGCATGAATCAATACGCTCTTTGACTTTAGAAATTTAAAAATGGCTGTCGTTACCCTGGCAATAGTGGAAGGGTGCCAGCCGTTATTGCTAGCAATTACAAATCTAGTTGTATCTATTATCATATTAAAGACATGTAATTTCAATCAAAATAAAACGTGATGTCGTGCGAACTTATCGATTTTCTTCACGAAAGCTCAAACATTAAAATATAAACTCAAAAGTCAGTAGTAAAAGCGATGGTTCATGAAAGACACCTAAAATAGATACGATAAATTATACAGAGGAAAAAGACATAACAGGAGTATTCAATGCTCAGTAATATGTTGTTTGGTTCTGACATGAATTTTAGTAAACCTTTCTTAAATTGTCTTTTTATGCTTCATGAAGTTGTCATGAAATGAAGGTGCTAACTTATAAGTCAATGTTGACCTAAAGAAATTGTGTTACTATATCTTCGGTCGGTCCCCTTGTGTAAAACAGTTTCTTACATAATTTGAGAGTTATAGATAATAAATAAAATTCTTTATTTAGCAAAGGTAACACATTTAACAATGAAATGTAAACTTTCCATGAGGCCTTCAAAAACTGTTAATACAAATAGAAAAGGGGAACAAAATACTAACAAAATAAAATACATAATACAGTTCTATATAGCAGCTTACATATTGAATAAGAAGATATGAATTCAATAGAAGAAGAAAAATACATAAGATTCGTGCATCTTTATTCTGTTCAGTTAGAAAATAGTTTGAACATTTGGTCTTAAATGTATCTATTTCTTTATACAACTCTGCATTCTGAAAATTTGCGTTTGATCTTTTCGGTTAATGTCAATCAAGAAAATCACATTCAGACAAAAAAAAATCATATTTCTTTTAACAAATCGTTTGATAATGTTCGATTGGTCAATTGTGAATATCAAATCTCAATTCGATGGTCAAAAAGAGATTGCTCTTTTATCTACATAAGCATGATAAGTAAAATGCATCTACCAAGTCATTATATGACCATTGGTATCCATTCGTTTGATGTGATAAAGCTTTGATTTGCCACCTAATTAGGAAATTTCCCTTTTGAATTTTCTGAGGAATTTTTGTTCTTTTACTTTCAGTAATTAACACAAAATTGAAAAAAAAGAAAAAAATAGTAAACTGCAGTTTGTATTTCACCAGTAATATTAGAATAAAATGGAATATTGATTGATTTGTATACCACCAGTAATATAAGAATAAAAAGGGATACTATTTAATTTTATGAACTGTCAAAAATGTTCTGTTCATAGATATTCGACTATCACAATGCACATGATGAGCATAGCTAGTCAAAAAGTAAATAGGAATAATAATAAACTGTATGTATTTCCCTTTGCCATTATTTATGTCACAATTTTTTTTTTGAAAATCTTTCGCCGCATTTTTACATGCCAACATGCCAACATATGTTTGAGAAATGTGAGGTTAACACAAAGAAGACAGCCGTCTGCAGGCACACAACTAACAAAAACCTCTGTAAACGTGAATAAGTACGCATAAACTAGTATGTTCAAAACAGATACCGTTCAAATTATAATTTGCCGCACATAAAATCGAGAATTAATTGATCTTATCATTTGTCAGTTTATTGTTAATATTCTGTCGTTAATGAATATTGTATTCAAACTAACAGATGTACATGTAAGTTAGGTGATTTATTGACGAATATTCAACATAGCATTTTAGTTATCAAAATTAGAATACAAATAAAAATGTGTCTTACCACTATTTAACAGTACACCGTCACGATAAACAGTTATTGTAAACACTTTACCTGTGATTACTGAAACGTGCAGTAATGGGTATTAACTATCAATCCCCCAAAAAGTAATTAGTGAATATAAAGTGCAAATACAGTTTGTTCATTTTCACTGTTATATGCGAGTATGTGTATTGTAGAATAAAGGATGACGGGGAAAACTGCGTTTGTTTACTTTTTGAAAGGACGAAATAATTGATTTAAATGCATGTTTGAACACAATTTAGTAAGAATCTCGGGGGGGGGGGGGGGGCACTTCAAACTTTTTTTGGTAGGGGTGAGCAGCTGAGACATCAAGTACCCCACCCTTTTCATATATTTTGTTTATCAAAAATATATACCTTGTCATATATTAATGAACAAAAAACAGACCTATAGATATATTTTGATATTTTTCATCTTCTTGGACATTAGTATATGCATACATTTTGAGGTCCCGCTCATTTCACGTTCTTGTTCGAGGCAACGCAGTCGCAATAATCGCACCTTGCTTTTCCATCCTCTATTTGCCCCTTTTATATCTTTAATTATGAAGAAATTTCAATCTCAAAAGACAATAAAATATGTTTTGTCAGATAAATGTAGTAACACTTCAGATAGTATCACTTTTACTGAGTTTAACATTAATTATAAACTGATAAAAAGTTAGATTTGCCGTTCCCTCTTGAAGGACGCTGACACTATGCTATGGAATTTCTTTAAATGCTTCATGTATTGTATACAAACCTTTCAATGTTAATTAGGTGGAAATATCAAAATGATTGGATTTATTGCATCTATAACTAACCTTAGTGGAAATACCACATTGAATATATAGTTTAATTGGTTTGACAAATAGCTGATGCATTTACGACTGTGGTTTAACCGCATCAAAAATAAATACAAACATTTGATTAGTTTCAGATACTTATGATATAATTCAGCAAGTGATAATATCAACCTATTGATATATTTAATCTAAATTTCTCACCCTTTTCATATATCATGAAGCATGAAATAGTGACCTATTCCAGCGGCTCATCCCTACCAGTCATTACATAGGAAGTATATACCTCAGTAATGAATCGCTCTACAGTGAAAATGAAAGTCTGGTATCATTATTCACAGTAAACATGAATTGCATCACAAAAACAACATAGTGGAATTTGATTCGATATCAACAAGCTGAACAACAAACCCTGTTTTAAGTTATACTACATTATTAATCATGTTTAAAGGTACATTTTTCTAAAAATGAAACTTGACTGCTACTTTTAGAACTCGTGCACGCTCTGTTCGTGAACTATTCTTAATATTTATCTATCTGTGTATTTTACACCTGGATGGCTGTAGGTGCGCTTAAACCCTTCTGCACCAAATACATTTATCATAAATCTATAAAAACAGTACATATTGTATATTATTTCTATATTATTCAAAAATCGTGAATTTGTCGTTTGTTTATTTATCGTTCCACATAAAAAATTCATCACGAATACTCGGGGGGGGGGGGGGGCACTTGCTATATAATTAGTGGTAAGGATGAGCCGCTGGAATATGTCACTTTTTCATGCTCTATGATATATGAAAAGGGTGAGAAATTCAGATGAAATATTTCAATAGGTTGAAATTATCACTTGCTTGATTATATCATCAGTATCTGAAACTTATCAGATGTCCGTATTTATTCTTGATGCGGTTTAACCACAGTCGTAAATGCATCAGTTATTTGTCAAACCAATTAAACTCTATTTATTCTGATGTGGTATTTCCACTGATGCCAGTGATAGATGCAATAAATCCAACTATTTTGACATTTGCACCTAATTATCATTCAAGGGTTTGTATACATAAAACATGATAACAATTATTTAAAGAAATTCCATTGTGACAGCGTCCTTTACGAGGGAACGGCAATGAAACTTTTTATCAGTTTCTAATTAATATTTAAACATGTTAAAATCAGTGAAGGTGTTACACTCTGGGGTGATATTACATTTATCTGACCATAGATGTAATACCATCTATGATCTGACCAAACGTCTTTTATATACATGTATTGTATTTTGGAATTGAAATATCTTCATACTGAAAGATGTAAAATGGGCAATAAGAAAAAAGATATGACGAATTTATTGGAAAAGAAGGTGATTTTATTGCGACTATTTTGCTTCTTTAATAACAAGAACGTAATGATGAGCGGTGAAAATATTGAAATATATCTATAGGTCTGTTTTTTGTTAAGGCGAAGTGTGCGTAATTGCACGCCTCTAGCTGAATACGGGATTAAAAACGTTCGTCGTTAGTTACGCAAGTTATCTCCCTTACTCCAAGAAAGGACACACAAAAGAGAAACTACTTTCTGCGGTCTATAATGAATCTAACAAGCACTCATATGCTGTTTTAAACCTCATAGAAATTATCTAAATAAATCCAATTACAAATCATTCTGTACGTTGTTATGTGTGCAGCTTGACTTATTTAAAAACCCTGTTTTTTTGTTTTTTTTTTAGACGCGTAGGAGAAGGCATTTCGTGTTTATGATATCAACAGAAAGAAAAAAACGCCTCACAACAAAATTATAAACAAATAAACAAATAAACATGTAACAATTGATATCAAATTAATTATAATGAACCTGAATTGACCCAACCATTTCGTTTTAAAAAGCCGTAGTCTTGAACGGAAAACACATTGGGCTACTCAACGTAAAGTTTTATAATAAGTTACAAATAATTAATGAAAGACGTGTGAATTTAATTGTTTAATTTAAAAGACGTTGAAATGTTCGTATTTTGTGCAATTGAAAATTTAAGGACATGGTTTATATTCATATAAGAAATCAGCTAGACGATCGATACCAAGAGAATAGTTTGACTACTAGTGCAACACTTACAGGTCGGAAGAACAAATACGGAAAACAAACAAAAAATAACCAAATTATGCCCCCAAAATTATTCAGTAACTTAAAAGTTGTCTCACTCTTATCATTATCTTAAAAGTAAGTAAAAATTATGTCATTCAACTCCCAGTTTTTAACTTTTTCTACATGTGCAGAAAGTAAACAGGTATCTTCTATTCCGTCCGCAATTTATGGGAAAACTAAATCTAAATTAAGAACCATATTGAAATTGAAAGTACACATGTAAGATAAAATATAACATGTCATTTCTTCTTTCACAAATTCCAATTTCGAAGAGATATATAGCGAAATCTGTTTTCTTTTATTGTGTCTAGCTGTGTGCATCATTCAAAATTAGAGAATGTAATTTTGAAGTATCAAGTCTCAATTCAAGATTATGAATGAATAGAATATAGAATTACGGGGGGAAAGGGGGGTAGGACCTTTATCGGAACTCCGGGATCGGGTGTTTTTAAGCTGTGGACTTCGGGATTGACCCTTTCGGGATCCGGGAATTCTATTTCCGAAATTCGGGTAGTCGGGATTTAATTTTTTTTAAATTCAGAACCTCGGGATGTCGTGTTTTTAAGCCCGGTATTTCGGGATCTGGATCCCTCCGCCCCCTTTCCCTCTATTATGGTTAAAGAAAAGAGGTCAGGGAAGTTTTGTAATACTTGTAACTGCAATTTAATATTTAGTGGAATGAGAGGTGAAATGTGTTCAGACTATATAGCTATTACATTTCAATTTTTTTTTTAAATTTAACCCAAGTTTACGGCAAGGTGTGTTTAACGACCTCGATGATTATCCATGAGGATCTCTCACTCGGTCAGCTATAGGTTTTCACCTAGTTCATGATCATACAAGAATTGAGAAGCCTGTGGTTTACTAGTCTTATAATATGAGACTTTGGAGTTCAGATAATTTACATTCAACGTTTTTTATTGAATATTTCAAGGCTTTTTGACTATCAATGTTGAACCCCCCCCCCCCCACCCAAAAAAATTGATTGAATAAAATGAATTGATTACCGCCCCTATTTCAAACTAAAATCCTATAAACTGACTAGTATTCGAATTTGTTAAAAGAAAAAATTGGTATCTCTCATATTGATTCAATATCGTAATGCCGAAAAACAATCATTTGTTTCCGCGAATTCCGAACAGCTAGAAATATATTCCCGAGTTTCAATTTGAGTAGCTCGAATAATTCAAGCCCTTTCCATGTCCGATTTTCTCCCACACGAGAAATGGAGTATTCGTACATTAGCTGAATAATACGACTGAATTATTCGGGTTACAATTTGTGTAAATCCCGAATGCACATAAAAGTAAAGGTCCAGCCCTACTTTCGGGAAAGAACTGTTGTAGATTTCAGATTGATTTCCAGAAATAAAAATCATACAAAAATGTTTCACGCAAATATTCGTCTTCAGACGTGTAAAGTTATACAACGGTTACTAGCCGGTCTGGATTGGGATAAAAAGAAGCACATGCAATGCATAAAATATATAATGTCGTGGCTCAGCGATGTGTTGAATTATAGAGATGCTTATGCGGCACAAAGATAAGATTAATTTACCCAAATGTACTAAGAATTACCACACAACTTAAATTTGCTTAAATATTGATTTTTTATCCTGTGCCAGACAGATGGTTGATATTCTGAGAAGAGACCTTGATGAAATGAAGTTTCATGGGAACAAAGATTTTGAAAACACGTCGCAGTGTTTAGATTTTAACAAAAATAAGGCACCAAGGTCGAAAATAGTTCTAGTTCATAATGAAGAAAATGTCAACCGTTTTCTAGCTTGGCGATCTCCGCACGCACCCGAATATAAAAGACAAATACAATACAATAGTACACAAGACGTAACATAAAGAACTAAAGACCGAGCAACACAAACTCCAACAAAACGGTATATATTTCATACAAGTATAGAACTATATGAAGCGTCGTAACTGTTGCGGCGACGTCAATAACGTTGTCGTTGTTTTTTGTTTTTTTACACTCAAGATTCAACTTAAACAGGGTATAGCTTGAAAAGTAGCACGGTTGCTAAGGACTTTCTTTGCACCAATCGATTCCTCAGACATTTAAGAATCGTCTCATAATTTTAAAAAAAAATCGATTGTCTAATATAATAGAACATCTTGGAAATGTAACAATTCCTGCCGAATTTCACGATTTTCCCTATATATCCTTTGTAATTTTGGTGTATGATGCTGTTAACTTCAACAGCTCGTATCTCAAAAACGAAAACGGTTACCCCCTTTTTTTATTTTATTTTCCGATTGATCTTTACAAGCAGAATCTACATGTAAAATTTAAAAAAAAATCCATTGTGTAGTTTAATTACGTACACTTCGCCTTAAAATGACACGTGTAAAATTATTCAAAAGGGAAAACCAACGGTCTTACTATATAAAAACGAGATACGAGAAACACTTATGAACCACATTTACAAAACGACAATTACTGAACATAAGATTCCTTAATAAGTACAAGTGCAAACAAATGCAGCGGTTTTTAACGTTTTGATAGGTATCAACCTTCTTTGTTGTAAGGTAAAGAGAATAAATGGAGAACGGAAATAATTTTTACAAAGTACCATTTTTTGTAGTTAATAAGACAAAGAAGTCATGGTATGATTGCCAATGAGACAACTCTCCACAAGAGACCATATGACACAGAAATAACCAACGATAGGTCAACAATGAGCAAAGTACATACCACATAGTAAGGATTAGGGTTAGGGTTAAGCTATAAAAGGCCCCGAAATTAAAAAGGAAAAACAATTTAAACGAAAAAATACCGTCCCTATTCATGTTAAGAAAATGAACGAAAAAATCAAATATTGAATACATCAACAAACGACAACCACTGAATTGCAGGCTTCTGATTTTTGGGCAAATGGCAAAAGGTTCATAGTTCACGGAACAGATTGAACGTTTGTAGAAGTTTATATAAAGCACACACAGGCAATGACATCATATTATATATAATACATACAAAGCTAATGTAACGTTTACAGGAAATCGTTCTTTTAAATTACAAATTTAAAAAAATATTCCCTATATAACCGGGAGTTTTTCGTGTTATAGAAATTAAAGACGGAATACTATCGAACGCCACAGCTGTCTTATGTGGAACTCTGATATTACTTTATGTTGTTTTATTATTACTTTATTATATTTTGTCTTTACTTAATATGGTTTTGACATAACGTAATGATGTTTTAATATAACTCAATATGGAATAGTCATTACTTAATGATATTTCGATATTACACGATATGGTTTCGTATTGACTTGATATAGTTTTGTCATTACTCAATATGGTTTTGTCATTACTCGATGTGGTTTCAATATTATTTTATATGGTTGTGTCATTAGTCAATGTGGTTTTAACATTACTTGATGTGTATGTGACTTAACGTAATGTAGTTGTTTCTTTACATGATGTGGTTTTGTGGTTTCGTTATAATGATTTGTCTATTCTTTATATAGTTTTAACATTTCGTAATGATGTTTCAAAGTTTGACGATTTTATACTACTTGATGTGTTTGTTTCATTATTTGATGTGGTCTTGTCATTCTTTGATGTGGTCCTGTCATTCTTTGATGTAGTCATACCATTACTTGATGAGGTAAAACCACTTGACCGATTCGGAAAAATCTGTTCTATTTTTAGATAGATTTCCATGTTGTATGTGCCATGAATGCATGTGGCAATCCATTTAGTTAGTGTTCAACTTAAAGTTCGGGTTACTATTTGATTTAAACTTTGAGTTAGTTTTCGAATTCAAGTCATACTTAGAATTAAAGTTCTAGTTAGCATTGAGGTTTGAGTTGGACTTTGAGTTTGAGTCACATTTAAAGGCAGAGTTCTAGTTACAACTTTAAATTTGAGTCACTTCTTAAGATAAAGTTTGAGTAAGATTCGAATTTAAGTCTCATTTAGATTAATTAAGATTTCGAGTTGAAATTCTTCAGTCTTTTTGAGTTTGTAATTACATTATCTATCGCGGAACAAGGGCTTTTGACTTAAATTCGAATCTTACACAAACCTTACCTCAAGAAGTGACTTAGTCAAATTCAGAGTTGTAACTAGAACTCTGCCTTTAAATGTGACCCAAACTCGAAGTCCAACTCGAAACTCAATGCTCACTAGAACTTTAATTCTAAGTATGACTTGAATTCGAAAACTAACTCAAAGTTTAAATCAAACAGTAACCCGAACTTTAAGTTGAACACTAATTAAATAGATGGCCACATGCATTCATGGCACATACAACATGGAAATCTATCTAAAAATAGAACAGGTTTATCCGAATTTGTCACATAGTTTTAACTCATCAAGTAATGGGATGACCACAGCAAAGAATGACAGGACCACATCAAAGAATATGACAAGACCACATCAAATAATGAAACAAACACATCAAGTAGTGTAAAATCGTCAAACTTTGAAACATCATTACGAAATGTTAAAACCATATAAAGAATAGACAAATCATCATTACGAAATAACAAAACCACATCATGTAATGAAACAACTACATTACGTTAAGTCACATACACATCAAGTAATGTTAATACCACATTGACTAATGACACAACCATATTAAATAATGGTGAAACCACATCGAGTAATGACAAAACTATATCAAGTCGAAACGAAACCATTTCGTGTAATATCGAAATATCATTAAGTAATGACTATTCCATATTGAGTTATATTAAAACATCATTACGTAATGTCAAAACCATATTGAGTAAAGACAAAACAACATAAAGTAATATCAGAGTTCCACATAATACAGCTGTGGCGTTCCATAGAATACCAATACTTTTAAAACTTTATAAGCAAGGTCCGGACAGTACAAGGCCTAAAACCTAAACTGAATACAAGATAACATACACAAACATATATAACAGTAACTATATAAAAGGATTAGTGTCCAAAGGATTTACTTGTCATGGTCAGAGTGATTTCCATCACGAAAAACATATATTTAACAATAGAATTAATTAAACAAAAAGAAATATAAAAGGTTTGATAAAAGGAATAATAAATTGTCACTAGAACACTTAAAACATACTGTCTGAATTTGATTTATTTCTAAGTCCCAATTGTCCAAATTTTCCTGGTTATACATATACTAATTTTCCGTTTGTTTTTAATGGAAAATGGGTTGATAAAGTCTCAAATTATACATATTTAGGTTTATTATTAACCGAACATTTGAGTTATGAGGATATGGCTAAAGCAGTTGCCAAATCTGCCAGTAGGGCATTATGGTTACTATAGCAAAATGTAAAGCTCATGGTGGTTTTCAATAAGATGTACTTACAATATTGTTCAATTCAATTGTATGGTCAGTTAATGACTATGATGCCTCTATGTGGGGTACTAAAGAATTTCATGTATAAACACTCTTAAACATAAGGCTATGAGATTTGTTATGGGAGTGGGTAGATATACCCCTAACTTAGCACTTTATGGATATATGGGATGAAAACCATGTATTGTTAAACAATGGTCTTCCATATTTAGGACATGGTCACGATTTAATAAGATGTCTAATTGTAGACTTATTGATACTAAACCCCTAACGGGAAGGATTGTGCCTGATGTTCATATGATGAAATCATAATCTTTCAGTCAGTTTAGTTGAAGTCTGGAGCTGGCATGTCAGTTAACTGCTAGTAGTCTGTTGTTATTTATGTATTATTGTCATTTTGTTTATTTTCTTTGGTTACATCTTCTGACATCAGACTCGGATTTCTCTTGAACTGAATTTTAATGTGCGTATTGTTATGCGTTTACTTTACTACATTGGTTAGAGGTATAGGGGGAGGGTTGAGATCTCACAAACATGTTTAACCCCGCCGCATTTTTGCGCCTGTCCCAAGTCAGGAGCCTCTGGCCTTTGTTAGTCTTGTATTATTTTAATTTTAGTTTCTTGTGTACAATTTGGAAATTAGTATGGCGTTCATTATCACTGGACTAGTATATATTTGTTTAGGGGCCAGCTGAAGGACGCCTCCGGGTTCGGGAATTTCTCGCTACATTGAAGACCTGTTGGTGACCCTCTGCTGTTGTTTTTTATTTGGTCGGGTTGTTGTCTCTTTGACACATTCCCCATTTCCATTCTCAATTTTATTATTATTAAGAATTTTTTTCTTTGGAGTAATAATATCAGTTTTAAATAAAAACCAATTGTTCAAAGAACAATTGAAGGTCTTTCCACAATTAAAGATCTATTTTATTATCAAAATATTAAAAATCAATCAAAAATGTCAGTTCATATGGCCTTATGATATATAGATATGAATTTAAAGCAAATGTTAAAATCTAGAACGTCAAATTAACCTATGACCTTAACCTCAATTTCAAGGTCACAAACTGAGGATCTCAAGTCAAAAGACCCTAGGTCTCTAATATGTATGGTTAGTAAGTTATATCACTTTACACATAATTTTAGATATGATAGGGGCGAAAACTCACATTCATTGTCTACGCACCCTTTCAACTAAAATTATTAAATTACGACATGTCGCAAGTAACAATTTAGTCAAAATGATTTGTTGATATCTTATAAGGTTAATAAAAATGAGTGAAAATTAGCCAAATTCAAAAATTAGAATATAACCTTGACCTTTGACCTTGACCTAATTTTCCTTTTTTTGGACCAAGGACCTCAAATCAAAAGATCCTAGGCCTCTATCACTTATGGTTTACAAGATAGAAATGCATATCACTTATATCAAATGCATAAGGGGAAATAACTCTCATATGGAGCATTCATATCGCTTCGGTCAAAATAGGACAAATCATGAGAAGGATATAACGAGCAATTTTGTAAAATAAATTTGTCGTAATCTTTTACAGTTGCGAAGGAGTCGTGGACACAAGGAAAACAGTCTTTGGGGAGATAACTCCTACAAAGAAAAGTATTTGGTTACGCAGGGTAAATTTCAAAAGCGCATAAACTGTTTGATATCATATACCAAATATCTAAGCGAAATATTGAGAAACAAATGTTTATCGCAAGAACAAAATTTGGCGGAAGAAAAAAAATAATCAGAAGAAAAACAATAGGTCTTTCCACAGAAAAGTGGAAAGACCTAATAATCAGAACAAATTCAATAGGTCTTTCCACGGAAAGGTGGAAAGACCTAATAAAGTAAAAATTGGAACTGTAGAGTGAATACAAAGTTTTAAGAATTTGATCTTAATCAGAATGTACTTTTGAATGTATTTTGAGCAAGTCTGTTATTAAAGATATTGAAAACAAACTATTTATTATGTACCAAAATAAATGGCACTCAAATTTACTAGCTAATGAAAGCAGTAAATTGCGTGCTTACAGGTTATTTAAATCAAATTATTGTACAGAAAAAGTATTACTATGCCCGGTAAATATAGAAGTGTATGTGCTAAATTTAGAGCAGGTATTGCTCCGATTTAAATTGAAACTGGCAGATATAAAAGTATAGATGTAAATGAAAGGTTTTGTTTTAATTGTAGAAAAAGTTATTTTAATATAATTGAAGATGAAAAACATGTTTTATTAGAATGCCCAGAATATGCAGATTTGCGAACAATATTTTTAAACAGTGTAAGTAATATAGAAAGTAGTTTTAGTAGTTTAAGTAATGAAGAAAAGTTTTTATTTATGTTTCATGATGATAGGGTTTGTTATTTTACATCCAAAATCTGCCACGAAGTACATTTTAAGAGAAAGTGTATTTTATACTCGTAATAAGTGCATGTATACAATGTTGTTTGTTTTCTTTTTGTATAATTGTTTTTAATAGTATGGTGTTTTATGCTAATATATATTGATATATGTTATAGATGTAAAAGAGGGACGAAAGATACCAAAGGGACAGTCAAACTCATATAAATGTACTTTAATCTGTGTTTTTACATTCATAACTCTTTTTAAAGTGGCTCTTTTATAAATTGATCTGTTAATATTATATTGTGTGTTATGTCGAGTGTTTTAAAGAAGTGAGACTCTAATAAATTATTTGTTGTTGTTGTTGTTGTTAGTGTTGTTGTTGTTGTTGTATACAATATCAATAAATACAATTAAGTACGCACATTCTAGAATTGAAAATCGAGACGATATTTGTCTTATATCGTGTATCATTATTCATTTGATTTTCAGATTATGAAATTCTATTGTAAAGGAAAATAATATTCAAATAAAAAAAAAAATTGGGTCTTTCATTGACATATATCCAACATTGCGTTTTAGTTATGAACATTATAATACATATTAAGTTTATCCTACCAGTGTTTAACAGTACGCCATCATGATAACACATTATTGTCGATAGTTTACCTGTTATTACTAAAACGTGCAGTTATCACGGGTGTCATTCGGTTTATCGAGAGAAATGATCGTGAAAGAATATCTAACGGCGGTCAAGTATTGAGAGACGATCGTGAAAGTTCTGGTAACGGATCGTGAAAGACATTTAATTGAGAAGACATATGAAAGGTCAGTAAATATTCTAATTTAATTAATTACACAGACACATTTACGACAAAATATAACTGTCTGTCAAAATGGTTCAATATTATGATCAGTATGTCAGAATATCCAGTTTCAAAAGTACATAGTTATTACAAAACGACAAAAGGTAGATTGCTTCTCGACATTTCAATGACATAAAAAATGTAAACAAACACGATTTTTTCACAAATTCGACTAGATAAACTACTTTTATCAGAATAAGGGCATTGTATTTGAATTAATTAAACGGTTCTCATAGTTATTTTGTATAAATATAATCTGAAACTTGGTAAATAAAGAACTATTTATACAAACTTGATTTTTTGGATCGTGAAAGATCACGTACCGCATTTTTGAAGATCGTGAAAAGGATCGTGAAAGATCTGATGCTACGAAGACGTTCAAATTATTCTTCAATTATATGACCATTGATATTTGATATTGGTATTGTGAAAGGCTAGATAGGTCAACATCCTCAATAGGTTTAAGCATTTCAAAGTATTAATATTTTCAGAAAATGAAAAGAAAAAGAAATAACAACTACGGCAATAAGAAAAGACAATGGGTGACAAAACGTCGAAAAAAACAATCCAGTGAAGTTGAGCCAATGGAAGAGGTTGAAGATGCAGATAATGTTACAAAAGCAACACACGAATATTGTGAAGATGAAGTGGAAATTAATGAGATAGTTAATTTATTACCAATTGTTATCAAAGAAATAGCAAGGTTTGGATTCCTACAGTATCTTTTAATGTTGTTCAAACTTATAGCAAATAAGAAATTCGACTTTTCAAATATTTGCTTTTTATTGTTTTGTGACATTTTAAGGTTTTGGAGTACATCCACAATAATATTAATGCGGTATCCGTTTAAAGAAACCAAGCAGTTCTGGTTCATTGGTAAAATTCTATTTCATGGACGTTTTCAAAGGTTTATGACTGGATATAAAAACAATGATTTATGATTACTAGTATTAAATCTGGTCACGCATTTTCTTTCACGATCGAAATAAAGCAAGTTCAACAAATATACTATCATAAGTAAAGCAAACAAGACATTACAGCATTTGCGCTTTGGTATTCTATAGTATGTACTATATAGTTAAATCAATCCTTATCTGCGTTGTTTATAAAGAACTTAAAATTTAAAGTTCTGTTGCACAAAATGTTGGTTATCGTTCAATCCCAAATTACATGAAATGTGCTGTTTTTGCTATGAATTTTTGTTTGATGGATAACATTTTGGTTTAAACGTTGCATATCCATATGATTGGCTAACTAGAGTCGGCTTGCCTGAAGTGCACTAGACCGATTCACAGAGCTGAATCTTTCTCACTTATTAAGACACGTTATTAGTTGTTGTTTTTTTAACTTTCGAGGTAAAGTGTTTAATAGAAAAAAAGATAATAGCTTCAATGTTCATCCTTATCAAAATAGTTACAGGCTTCAACCACTTGCAGATTTATCAAATGGTAAAAGAAATGCTGATTTCTGATTACTATATTAAATCTGGTCACGCATTTTCTTTCACGATCGAAATAATACGTTGCCTGATCTTTCACGATCAAGTTTGATGGAAATTCAACAAATTCAAGGTTTTCATAAACAAATTAACGCTTTTAATGGAAGAATATACTTTAATTTTACTGTACTATCAGATACACCAAAGATTAAATTTCAAATATATCATGATATTCTGAAATATGACCATTATAGGTACAAAAAGTGTGTTATTTGTAATTAATTTCATAGACACGCATTGCGCCTTTTGTGTTATTTCAAAAAGTACTTCATATTTTCTTTATCTTCTTTCACAGTTATGTTGAGGAAGTTAAACCATTTTGACAGACATATTTTTTTGTTCGGATTTGTAACGCGTTTTGAAAATTAAGCGATTTTTTCAAAGATTCTGAACTAGAATGTACATTAAATGTCTTTCACGATCCGTTACCAGAACTTTCACGATCGTCTCTCAATACTTGACCGCCGTTAGATATTCTTTCACGATCATTTCTCTCGATAAACCGAATGACACCCGTGGTTATGGGTATTAATTTACCTAAAGTGTTAATGTTGATCATTTTTAATAAATCCACAATTAAAAACAGCATGCTAACAAAAGACTTTCTGATATTAGGGACGACATCAAAAGATCAATTCAGGATAAAAGAAAAAACTTAATTCAAAAAGTTTGGGGATGGGGGTAAAAATTGCTGCAGGATTTGTTTATTTGACATTGAGTTTACATATGTTTCACAAATTAAATTAAAAGGAGGGGGAAAGGGGGAAGGGGGCAGTGAAAAAACTATGCTAATTAAGTTGTTTATTCATCATTGAACTTTTGATGTCGTCCCTTACTGAGATACCAAGCATTTTATCGGAAAATGGGTCGAATTTAAGACAAAAGACGAACAAAAAGGTATATAATAAAAGGACAGTTTAGAAGAGTATAAGGTTTTGATGTTAATTGGGTTGATATTGGCAATATAGCTGTATATAAAATACACAGGGAAAAAAGTATTGCAACACCAAATTGAAATTCAAATTAAAAAAACACTCTTTATTTTTTTGTGATAAAATTTGTTGAAATAGAACTAGTTAAACATTATTTAAATATCACCCGCGTTTGATAATAAATAACAACTCGATAAGTTCTTATCTGCACATGCAGCTTCTGTACTCGTAAACAATTAAACAGATGTTTTTATCCTCATTGTTTTCAACACTTTAAATAACCAAGTTTATAAAGTTATGTGATTGACACCTTGTAATTGGTCATCCACAACTCATAACTGCAGCAAGATGGCAGATTATCAGCAAGAGAGAAGCAGGTATGTCGCTGTGACAATTGCACGTACATTCCACTATAACTCGTTTTGAGAATAAAAATCAGGCAACAAACGATGGTAAAGACCTTCCGAGATCAAGAAGACCCCCTATAACATCTGTTAGGGAAAACAAGCATAATGAAGGTTGGTCAGAAGGAAACCCATTGCAAACAATACAAGCATACAAAGAGAGTGACGACCATACAGGATCCTTTAGACAAGAACTGTTCGAGATCGGCTCATCGCTAGTAGTTATTATGCGATAAGACCATCTCGGGGACCTTTGCCTACGAACAGACACACAGTTTCCCGTATTCAATATAGTGCCGAGCTCGCCAAAGTTCAAAATTACCATCGTGAAGGGAGATCCATTGTTTCATAGAAATTCGGTTTATCTTCCTTTGCCCGATCGTAGCTCGAATTTTAACCATTTCGAGCATATATGGGACACTTTTGGGCGTAAAGTGCACGAAAGGACACCCCAGTTCAAACACGTCATGAAATAAACAATACCCTTCGTCAGGAATGGTTGCTGCTACCTTAGCAACAAATTAATCGACTTATGATAGAAATCCGAAAACGTTAAGATGCGGTTATCCGTTTGAATGGAGGCTTCTCACAAAGTAATAATTCTTTGGCGTATAACGATCAACCATGATGTGAACAATCATCTCATGAAATAATTTTGAATTGACTGACATCGTCAAGTTCGAACAAAAAGCTATAAAGGGCCCCAATATTACTAGTTCAAAACCATTCAATTGGAAAAACCAACGGTCTAATCTATATAAAAAAAACGAGAAACATGATGGTTGCCATGACATAAGGATGACAAAATCATGCGTTTATCAGACGGCTTTTTATTATGTCATTACATTATATCCGTTGGATGTGTATTTGTTGATGTTATAATCTTCGAAAACAATATTTACCTATTAGTGGTTATTTCATTTTATTAAGCTTTCAATAACTGCTTTTTCATTCAATTTCATCGATAATTCGTCTAATAATCTTAATATTATCTGACGTTGTGCCTCTTATCGATTTTTTAAATTGATCCAATTGCAACTGATGTTTAAAGTTTATTGTTATGTTGTTGCATCACTGTACTATGCAAAGAGAAGACTGAGTCATTAACCAGAGGTTTAGTATACTATCTTTTTATTAGAAACTCCGTTTCTCACCTATTCTTACAAAGTTAGTCTTTAATGAACCCGACGTTTTGTTTCAATGTCCCTGTTGGTCATATGCCTTCCACCTGCTTCATTCGCATGAATTCCTTGATTGTACACGTTTCAGATTGAACGTTCTACATAAGTTTTTAAAAGAAATGCACCAAGGGCACATACTTATCAAAATGTTATTTTCATTTCCTAGTACTGGTTCGATATTCTGTTTGTCCCGAAGGGTAAATTTAGTAGTCAGTAATAAAGCACTGATAATTCATATCAAACTTTCGAAAAAAATTCTCCATTGATATGTTCAAGATTAATGTTACATCTCCCTCAGCCAATATTTACCTGCGATGAATGTTGGCTTTTATCATAAAGCTTCTGAAATGGCTTCCTAATCTTATAAATTTCGAAATTATTTAGAGACTAAGGTTTCAACTCCCTCAGGCAATATTAACCTGCGATAAATGTTAGCTATCGTAAGATCTGTTTTTATCATAAAGCTTTTCAAATGGTTTCTTAATCTTATACATTTCGAAATTATTTAGAAACTAAGGTTTCAACTCCCTCAGGCAATGTGGCTTTAGATAAATTTGGCTATTTATTTTAGGTATTTTTGACATATAGCTCTTCAACGGTTTTGGTACTTATACATCTTTGGATTTCAAATGTCTGGCTTAGAGCGTTTATGATGAAGATAAATCCAGAAAAGCGCTTCGGACGCAAACATTATTAGACGTGTAACTGTTGTTTTCAATTTTTTAATCCTTATTTTATGTTTATGTGCAACGACGTCAACGAAAGTAGCTCGATTGGTATTTCTATTAAAAATGCAAGTACAAAACCTTTAGAAATACTTAATAAGGAATAGTCCAATAACATTAACGATTTTGATTTGGTGACATGTTTACGAATAAAGTAAAGGATGAATTCATATTAAAAGATATAACTATCAATAAACCGGGATGTCGGGTAAATGTCAATGCGACTGCTGCATGCAGTTATCATGATAATTATCCGTATATTAGTTTGCATTAGTGTTATTAATCAAGATCATCATTAAATGACTGTTAATTAATTAGTAAAGCAGGAAAATATTACACGTTCGATTATTTTAACTTCCTATATCACTTCAGTACTATGAAACTGTTTCCTCATTAAGCCAATAAATATTTTTGTTCTTTACATAATTAGTATATACTAAAATCTGATACTATGATTACATGTTTGCATTTGTTATTATTAATAATAGGAGTGGAATCCTCGCAGACGGGAAATTGTTCAGACGTCAGCAGGTAAACTTGAATACTTTTTACAATTTATTGGAGAAGTTTCAAGGAACATTCTGAACATCTGTTGATATATTATTGCATGGTATATTTTAAATAATTGGCTTTTTGTTTTTGATACTGACTTTATAAGCAAGAATACCAAGCGTTATTTTGATATTTGACATGATTAAGTCAGCATTCAAACTAAACGATAGGGACGTAGTTGTAATCATTTCATGTGCATTTTTTTCCTTCTGTGTTATTAATTTCGTTATTCTTTGTCAATTATACAATAACTACGTATGTCTATAGAACAGACAAAGGGAACACAATTGTATCGAAGCGTTAAGTCAGAAACAACTTATATAATTGGATAATTATCAACTATTCAATAAGAGATAGATCGAAAAACTATTCTAAAATTTTCACTTGAAGAATATTTGATCTAAATAAATTAACAAACAAGTTTTAAATGTTTGTCATTGCTATTTGTTAGCAAAAAAGCACAGATCAAGAACGAGATAGTTAAAAACAGTCTACCTTTGTACACCGAAAAACAATATATATTTTGAATTTTCGTTTAGAACATGTCTACGAATTTTTACCCAAAGATAGTTTTATGTATAGCTGTATTGAACCGAGCATTAAATGGATATTTAAATTCAATCAAAGTTAATATATGTTGTTTTAGTTCTGGAACAGAGAGATGGTTTTGTTGTGATAATCATGAAGAGGTCAATAATACCTGCATTGGTAAGTCAAACAAAGCAGTATGAAAATGAAGGCTTAAACTACAGAACTGACAAAAAAGAGATGTGCAATGATTGTTAAAAATTCAACGAAGATGACACCAAATATAGGTCACAATTTAATTCAAAAGAAAATCTACACATCTGATACCCCCAAAATGATAGATGTTATATTGGTTATTTGATTTCACCCACAATATGAACTGTTAGTTTGAATTGACGTAACATTATTTGTTTTACGAAAAGTCCCTATTCGTCTGCTTTATATAAGGTGAATTTCTTGGATTGGAAAATTTGATATTGTTGCCTATTTGACAAAGATATCATGTACTTTCGATGAAATGTCGCGTTTGGCATAAACCACATTACATCTAGATTAAAACAAAAGGGATTTGTCTATATACAGTGGGTAAGCTTATAATAACAAACTGCATTGATGGGTTACAATTTCAAGAAATGGAACAAAACTGTATACAATCAGCGGTATTCAATTGTGTTTTAGTTAGATTTTCGTGAAAGTTATATGATCTTTAGGACCAACAGCAGATTAAGGATTGTATAAGTAAATATCCCTTTCCGTGTTGTTTATTTCATCTGAAACCTTTGAATAAATATTCTAAAGTACAAAAATTATGTGCATATAACAACAGGGAAAACTATGGAATACAATTGACGGTAAAACATTTCCGGCATCATTTGCACATTTCCATTATAATTTACTCAATGACTTGAGGCCAATAAAGGCAACAGTAGTATACCGCTGTTCAAAACTCATGAATCCATGGACAAAAAACAAAATAGGGGTAACAAACTAAAACTGAGGGAAACGCATTAAATATAAGAGGAGAACAACGACACAACATTAAAATGTAACACACACAGAAACGGACTAAGCATTAGACAAAATCCTATGAGAATAACAAATATAACATCAAAACCAAATACATGAGTTTGAGATAGATAAGTACCATGATACGTCTTATAGTAATGTGAATTCACACTCAAAAATAAGAAAAAACAAACGACACAACGGAAACACAACGTTAAAATGTAACACACACAGAAACGAACTATAATATAACAATGGCCATATTCCTGACTTGGTACAGGACATTTTTAAAGGAAAAAATGGTTGGTTGAACCTGGTTTTGTGGCATGCCAAACCTCCCTCTTTTATGGCCATGTGAAATATAACATTAAAATGACAACACAACATTACAGGACTACAATATAAATAAATAGGAGAACATAATTGACAAAGAAACACACGAATAATAGCTAACATAAGGCAACAAATTTAAAATTTTAATACGCCAGAAGTGCATTTTGTCCACACAATACTCACTGTTGACGCCCAGATACAAAAGTTTGAAAGCCGAAACAAGTAAAAACTTGAACAGCAAAATATATTAAAATTCAAAACCGTATACCTAGGTTAAATAGGTTGTAACATCTAACAATGCCAAAAGTAATGAAAAACTCAGACAAGGAAGACCAAGGCACGTGATTGTTACATTCATTTATTAATGCCAGTAAATATATATATTGACAACTCACGTTTGCTATTTTGTCGCAGTGTCAGTCAGATCTTTAAATATCAGAGAAGTCATCAAATTTACAAATTACCGATTTGATGGCAAATGTAATTGTAACTTATTGAATGGATATAAGTGCCAATACGACAACTCTTCATTGAAGTCACATTTGTAAAAGTAAACCATTATAGGTACATTTTGTAAAATAAAAAACGAACGGTCTATATAAGAAAGAAGATGTTCTATGAATGCCAATAAGTCAACTCTCCACAAGAGACCAAATTTACACAGAAATTAAAAACTATCGGTCACCGTACGGCCTTCAACAAATAGCGGAGCTATACAAGACCACGAACTGATAATGTAAAACGATTCGAACGAGAAAACTAACGGCCTTAAGTATGTACAAAAAATGAACGAAAAACATATATGTAACACATACATGCAAACAAACGACAATCACTGAATTACAGGCTCCTGACTTGGGACAGACACACACATACATAATGTGGCGGGGTTAAGCAAGTTAGTCTAATCTATCAAAAAACGATAAAAGAGAAGCACTTATGAACAACATCAACAAACAACAACTACTGATTATCAGATTCCTGACTTTGGACAGATGCAAACACATGCAGGGGGTTTAAATGTTTTAATGTATGCCAACGTTCACTTCTACCTGATACAATAGTGAACATAACAATCTGGAAAGACACACTATAAAAGATCAACTGAAATGGCTGAACTCAATAACAAGACATATTTACACAAGACAACATGCACTGAACGAATAAATTTGATATGTGACACATTGCAAAAATAAAATCATTGAAATTAGGGGAAAGATATTTAACACGTTTAGTAAAACAACCATAACTTAGATCAAAATGCCGCCAATTAAAATAATGAAAAAGGTAAATGTAAATAATATAGTTGAAAGGTATATAATATAAATCGAGAGAGGTACTGATTTCATGGATAGTGATGCATGGTTTGCAAAACAATCATCTAGTATCCGCTTTCTTTACTTCATAATAATCCATCAGGTAACCATTTCACTCATTTCAAAACGGGTTTATAGAAGGAGGATGCAAGAATGATCTGGTTGTTGACGGTTGCGTATATTTTCCATTCCCCCAACCAATTATTAATAAGGTGCGGGATTTTTGCGCTGTCTTGAAGTCCTAGTGGTGGACTTCGGCTGTTATCTTCTCTTTGGTCGGGTTATTATCACTTTAACACATTCCCATTTTCCATTCTCAATTTTACACATACAGTGGGAATGAGTGTAAAGACGGCTCAAACACTTGACCTTGTGCAATAGCAATAGAGGATATCTGATCAAACTCAAATCATTACAACCTCACAAGAAAATGTAATGGTATTTTCTTCAAAACGAATTCTTTTTGATTCATCAGTAGCAATATAACAGTAATATATCCATAAAGAAACTGCGATGTTACATTTTGTATCAACGTGACCTATTTGTTTCAACAGAATGTTTGAATGGCTTTGAATCGTTAGATGGCAGCCCTTGCAGTCCTTGTCCAGATGGATTCCATGGAAAGGACTGTGCCTTCAAATGCAATTGCAACGATAGCCAACTGTACGTATACTTTAATATTTGTCGTGTCAGTCAGATTTTGGTGTCACAAACCTCCTTAGCAACTTAATCATGTTGACAAAAATAGTTGGCAGTTACCAAGGAAACATTCAGAACACATCTTCACCCAGAGTAAGAATATCCTAACAACAATAATACTATAAAAGACGAAAACGTTTCAAACATTACATAAAAAAACAAGGATTGACATAACGAACCTCATCTAATTCGGACATGAAATACATGGTTTGAATGAGAAAGAAGCTCCTGCTTCACATATGGCATCTATGGGATTTGCTGTGAAAGTTCAAATTGGCGATTAGTTTCGTTTATTTCTTTGTCACAATCATAACATATAGAACTGGACTTGTATTCCGACGTAAACAATTACAACATATCGATGGTCATCTGTTCCAGATATTCTATAACGGTACATCAACTTCTATTTTATAACTGCAACATTATGGACTGAGAGTTGCAAATGACCACAGATATGTTTCAATTATCACATACATTGCTGCCATATTGATTGTATTTTCTTTCAAAAAGCATTGATATATAATTTGAATACTAAAATATAGGGTATGTTGCTATTCGAAATGACTGAACAAATGTAGATTATTTTGATATTATTTCTCTCGGTTGTTTTAGATGTGATCACATACTGGGATGTACCATGAAACAACAGAATACGACAGAAGACGATGCAGGTATAACTAAAGTGAACATATTTCCTCTTAAGTTTCTTGTCATATTTACAAGCTAGAGACACAGTACATATGTTCGAATATAATCAAAATTATCAAATGTGTAATACAAGACCTGAAAAAAATGAATGAACTCGAATTGAGCAAAAGCGCCATCATATTTCACCCTCAATAGAAGAATGACACAATTGCAAACTGGGCATATCAGACTACTTATATGGTGCCTAAAGATGGCTCTCGTGAGTAAGCAGTAACACATATTTAATCGATAACCCCTTTCTTGATAATGACCGTAAAATTCGTGTAAAGCATATTTCAGTCGTTCTTTTCAATAAACCTTCTTCAACAGATTTTTACCACTCGTTTATGTTTCGGTTTTAAGAGAAAACAAAATAAATATCATGATTATGTGATAATGTTTAAGATATTATTTTTTACACTATTCTAATTTGTCAACATCTTCATGTATAGTATCATCTTCTGAGATGCTTGAGGCAAAAGTACATGTATTCACTGTTTTACAACCTAATTAAAACGTATAAGGTCTGATAGATATGAAATATGCAAAAGAAGTATAGTCAATGTCGGACAATAAATCCTTTAAAACCAGGTTTAATTTACCAATAACCTGTTTTGTCACTTTTTAAGGTGTTGTTAACTGTTATCTGAGATAGATTAAAGCTGTATACTGTTATCAGCATTATTGCATTTTTGTTAACTGTTTTTGCCAAAATCGAGGTGTTGGTAACATTTATGCCTATACCAAGTCACGAATATGATAGCTGTGTCCAGTCTTTTGATTTTGTTGAACTTTTTATCCTGCCATTTGATAAAGGATTCATTTTTAAAAAAATCTTTGAGGTAAATATTTGTGTTATTTAATTTTTTATCTTTAATAAGATTATATCCTGAATGTTATAACAACAAATTTTGATCCTTACTTTTGGTGTTTACTTTTCTTCGTAATTTAATCATTAAATTGAGACACGAGATGTTTTCATTATAAAAAAAAAATGTTTTGCGTTGATTTCAGATAAATGTTTATATTTTAATTAAAAACTTACATTGTTAACATTTATTTTTGCACATCGTTAAACCAATGTTGTCTTTACATATAAAGCGTGTTTTTTTGTTGTAAATTGTTTATGAAAATTATTATTTCAGAATCTATAGTAACAGTGCAATATACCACAGCTATGACAGAGATAGACATCGACATTACTTCGCTCACTACAGTTGTACCGTCTACATACAAAACCTCCATGATGACATTTACAGAAAAATGCACGACAGTTGGGATCACTACAAGAAGAATAATAACCACAACTTCAAAGCCTACAGAAATCAACTTAGGTAAAAACAAGATGCATATACTCAATTATGTGTGCTTGATAGTCAGTTGTACCTCATGAACCGTATATTGTAAACGCAATAAACTACACTTCAACTTGCATCAGCCTTTCTATTTCCGACGAATGCATCCATAGATAGCGAACACAATGTTTGTAACGATTTCCGAGAAAAACACAATTAACATATATGTATTAAAATTTAATGTCATAGATATCTAAAGTAGGATTCGAATCGAATCTGCAAAAAACTATAATCACGTCCAAAAATACTCAAGTCTGATTAAAATTCAAAACGCGTGTTTCATCTACATATATTAGGTTACCGTAGAATTGGAAACATTGCCCAAATACTTGCTACTCTATTTATGTATGCGGAGAAAAAGCTTATGCAAGTTCAAATAATTTTAAAATTTTATAAATAAAATATAACCTATATCATGTTAGTACCAGATAGTGCGCACTGGTAGTAAAATATTTTAAGTTTATCATTTACATGATTAAACACGCAGAGGAATGTTTATTTTCATTTTATGACCCGTTATAGTTTTCCCAATAGATTTTAGAAGGGCCTTCCTTATGTTTTGCATAAAAATTGTAGTTACATCTGCGTTGGTATTCTGGTTCTCGAGTCCAACAAAAGTCCCGCTCTGCAACTTGAATTGAGATATTGTTTCATGTACGTATATCACACGTGTCATTATGTGAATAAATAGGCATATGGTAGCGAAATATCATAATTAATAAGCACATACAATGAAACATCATCTTAGTATCTAAATGGATGTTAAAATACAACACGATAATGTTTAAACCATCTAGGCCTATAACAACAAAACAATTAATTCATAAAGAATCAGAAAAATACCAAACTCCGTAAAGGAAAAAAGACACTTTTAAAATATCTGTTTTGTATGTCAACTATTGTTTGGTTTTTATTCACAAAATTATTTGAAAAATCAACCGAAATCAATTGATTAACCAAATTTAATGAATGCCTATTATTTATTTTGAATTTATTGAACCATAAAACTAATTTTTGACTCTACACATTGATTAATCCGCGAAGCGATATAAATTAAAATCGTCTCTTTGACCAAAGTTTCTGGTAATGCCATGAACGCTGTATTTAAATTCGAGGTATATATATAAACAATTGAGCCAGAAGATGCCCTGTTTATGGTTTCGTCAGTCTTTTGCTCAGAATGATAAATTAATGGGATCCAAAAGTTTGAAGCATTTTTTACTCAATACTCTCCAACTTAGTACTTTTTTTGGCCTTTTTGCATTTTCCATTCGAGCGTCACTTATGGGTTTATTATAAACAAAACGCGGGGATGGTGTACATATTATAATCCTGGTATATATGATGATTTAAATTTGTAAAAGGACAGAAAATACAAAATATTTCTGTATTTGAAATTAAATGTTTTTTTGTGGATTTTATCTTTAATTGGTACTTTTTCTGACTGAACCATATTCATATATTTCGCTAATCATAAGGTCGGCACCAGTTATACTCGAGACAAAGAATTAAGAAATCAAAGACTTATGACACAGTTGCTTGACCTGTTATAGCAAAAAAGACCAAGGGTATAGCCAACAATAGTTGGGGTGGGGAATCAGAGCTTTCGGAGGGGGTAATAAGTTTCTCTTTTCGAACTATCTCATGAATTTTATAACCTTTAGTTTCAGTAAAACAATAGATGATTTTTATGGCTTTACCAAAGAGAACAAGTGGGCTAATCTTAAACTGAAACCAACATTTTGACCATCATTTTGATCCTAACATCATTTATAAGACTTAAAAAATAAATTATTATTTCATGTTCTTCTTTCAATCATTTTTCAAACGTACGCACTGCGATAAATCCGGTACTGTTCAGACATTTTGTTTGTATTCAATTAAAATATATTTACCGGTCCAAACCAACAAAAACAACTAAACTGCTTAAAAATATATTCAACTGCATTGATTGAAAAGAAATGTATAACAAGTACTGGCTTCGGCGCCATATAGTTTTCTGTTTTATTCGCTTTGCTCAGCCTGAGAATGTTCTCAATTTCTTATTCTCTGCAAACACAACGTCATAAACTTAAAATCTCAGACAATTAAATAAAACACATGGAAAATTTAGGTTCAATGTTTGCAAATGATATCATTAGATATCAGAAGATGTGGTATGAATGCCCATGAGTCAACTTTCCATCCAAGTCACAATTTGTAAAGGTAAACCGTTATAGATATTGAGCCCATAATGGAAACATAGGACTTATTTTTTTATATTTTACTCAGCTGCATGATAACATCATTTACAAAATGTACATGTAACTACTGTTTCCTTTAGTTCTTGTGATGAAAAAATCGTTATTGTTTTTGTTAAAATTTACAATATACACATATACCTTTATTTGTTTTAATTGTTAATTGATAACTCATTATGGACACAATTTCTTCTGATGCATGTATCCAAAATATTGACAAATAATGCATTTAACTTTTTATGGTCATTGCAGGTTTTCACTTAGGATTCAGCAATAGAGAAATAATTGTTTATTCAATTTGTTTCAGGATTCAGCAATAGAGAAATAATTGTGTATTCAATTTGTGCCGGTGGGTTTGTCTGTGTCATACTACTTTGCACTGTGTGTCAGCGCCGGTATAAACAGATGTACGGTAACTTTAGACGATATAAGACTGGGAAGAAAAGACGTAGAAATATACCAGAGGTTTCATTACCGGAAATTCCTCTAGAAACAAGTGATGGGATATATGAAATTATAGATGAATCAAATATGATAGATAACTTTGAAATGATAAGACAAAGAAGAAGCTTAGTTTCCAACACAGATGAAAGTTATTGTGAGCCTAATAGTAACGGTTATCTTACTCCTTATCAACCTGGTGATGACGAATTGAATACAAACGACAATAAATCAGTATCTTCTGAGTTATTAGGTGCAAATGATCAAGTCACAGGTGATGGCGGATCAACTTCGTCAAGCTCGGAGGTACAAGGAACAAGATCTAGCTATCTAAATCCATATCAACCAATCGTTCATTCAGCAGATATTCATGAATATTCATCTACTCTTAACATGAATGAATCTGGTTCATCGGGTTCTGAAACAATAACGCGGAAATCAGATTATTTGAATCCATATCAACCAATCGTTAATTCAGCAGATATTCATGAATATTCATCTACTCATAACATTAATGAATCTGGTTCATCGGGTTCAGAATCAATAACGCGGGAATCTGGTTATATGAATCCTTATCAACCAATGGTTCCGGACTTGGATTTACATGATTATAAATCTGTCCTCAAGTTTTCAGACGGATCAGGTTCCGTAGTTCTAGACGAGTGTACCAAAGAAATAGTTGCACATTCTTATCAAGATCTTAAATCAGAAATTAATACACACGAGTATAAATCGGTCAACAGTATGTCAACTGATACAGATGATACGAACTTAGATATGACTAAAGACGATTATAGTACAAATGTCCAAATTAAAACAAGAAACGAATATTTGCACATGGAATAAGTACTTAGTAATAAGAACAATTGACCTAATTATTTTTGCACGGACAGGGTACGTTCAATAAAAAAAAAATCATGAAATAAAAAATGTACAATGAATCATGATTTCGCTTTCAGAAAAGTTCAGCTTAAATAAAAAGCATCGATTAAAAGACACAAAAATCTCATCAACGCTAACGAAAATGTTCTAATTGTCTTAGAATGTGATGTTTTTATAGATCTTCGACGAAAGGGGCAGATACAGAAGACAGTTAAATAATAAGAAATTATTGTAATAGTTACTTTTTAACATGATTATATGGGGGATCCCCCTTTAAGACTTCAAATTATTAGTAGAAAAAAAAGTAAAACAACAAAAATAACGAAATGCGAAGAAAGTCCACAATCTAGTCCTTTTTCTACAAAAGTTCATCGAAAGGTACCAAGATAAATATTCCGAATCAACGTCACAAATAATACATTATGGTCTTGATGTATAGATGTGTTACAGTAAATAGATGAAATTATGAATTACATGTAATTACTAAACAATTCAGTAAATACCTGTAATTACTAGTTAATTTAGTAATAACAGGTATTAACTGATTGGTTCAGTGATTTTTTTTTTTGTCATTTTTACAGCTATTAACTAACTTGACAATTGCTTGATCTTTTTGTTTTGATAGTTTTGACAAAATTTAAGAACCCTTATAAAAACTTGAAAACACTTTATAGATTTCAGGCGTTTGAGACGCTTTTCTGAATTAAAATTCATTAGGAATTCTTGATCACTTCAAATATTTCTTCAAAATGAAAAATAAGATCATCATTTGTGTTTCTTAGAGAAGTTCACTTGTACAATTTGGGTCTGTGTAACACTAATCAATTCAAAATCTTTTTTTTTTAATTTCAGATTTTTGGAATTTTGATCCGAGGTTTTAAATATTTCATTTTTTAAAAAGTTTTGATATTTAAACATTTTAACCAAATAATTAATATTTTATTACAGTCCTGATTATCATTTTTAAATTTGATAGTTTAGATATTTTATCAAACTTTACAAGTTCTAAACGTGCAGTTTTGATTATTTCGCTTTTTGAAAGTTTGATTTTAAAAATTTTTTAAATAAGGTAACAAAAATAGAAAGGGGCACAAAGAGGAACAGATAAAGTGTGAAATGGAATGAAAGCAGAACAAAACAAAATAAAATGAACAGTTAATGCCTTACCAAGTCAGGAATATGACAGTTGTTATCTATTCGTTAGATGCGTTTGGGCTTATGATTTTGACATTTGATTGGGGACTTACCTTTTTGAATGTTTCTCGTAATTTGGTATTTTTGTGATTTTACTTTTTACTGTTACTTAAATTAAATGTTAATGTATAACATAAAACTGGAGACAGCGGAGAACTCACAAAAAACATGAATCTAATTATGATCAATCATTAGTAAGGAATTAAAAGCACGAAATAAATCAAATCAATTTCAATTTCAAAATAAATAATCTAAGGAAGCTTTTTAAAAAAACGAATTGGACTTCAAATGAGATAACAGTGTACGGTTTTACATCTTTTGAAATTGGGAGGTTGTTGTAATGTATTTTACACTGCTACCCGCTACACACGCTGAATTAAAGAGTGAAATCAAATATCAGAAGCTTGGACCAAGGATGATGTTTAAATGTGTCTAATGTTAACATTTAACCATTTGCAATTCTTTTTCGGTATGACAAAGGTCTCCTCTTGGGTAGCTCAGATCCCTTAATAGATTCTGGCATATTTTAGGTTATTCTTGTTTTTGTTTTTAGATAAATCATCGTTTGTGTAAAATAGTGAGTTTTATAATACAATTTGCTTACTAAAGATCGCTTTGATCAAGTTCAGTTTATTAATAGTTATCAAAGGTATCAGGATTATAATTTAGTATGCCAGACGCGCGTTTCGTCTACATAAGACTTATTAGTGACGCTCATATCAAAATATTTATAAACATTTATATGTAATTCGTAATTTCATCTATTTACTGTTACATATAGATTCTATGTACTGACGTTGTTTACAACCTTAACAACGTGTTATATTGTTCTTTTATTTGCCGTTGTTCAATTATTAATATTACTTTTACTGTTTGGTCTGTGTTGTGTGATATTCATTTGCAGTGGCTCGGTACTTATGCATCCCGTCAATATGTTTGTATTATCTTTCATTTTTGTTGGTGTGTTTTGTATATGCGACTTTTTATGTGTTTCTTTGGTTCTTATAACGTGACTCTTTATTTTTAAAGATCCCGTCGTTATGTTATTGTTCTATTTATAACATTTTGTTATTGTTTTATCATAAATTTAAAAATGCTTTGAACGACAAACGACAAAATTATTTTACTCGAGTAGTGGTATCAACTATATGTGAATTCTGAAAATTCTAAAGAACTTCTAGACAAATTTAAATCTCGGTCTGTTTCTGAAATTAATTGTAACATGATAACTTTTGATTTTTTAACCCTGTTTACCACCATTCTCTATATATATATTTTTAATATACATTGAACGACAAAATTTCTTTCTATGAAACGTTTACATTTTCTGACGTCAAACACACGGAGCAATGAATGTGTTTTCTAATTTGAAAGATGCTTTTTTGTGTTTCGTTTGTAAATATTTGTTTGTTTTGAGGTTTTAATACAGTGATGACTGATGCATCCGTATTCTGACTATATTACCTATTATGTCTGTTTTATTCACGCATCGTTGTATATATAACGGAATTTGATGCGACAGTCAGACTGTCATACAAGTGAGATATTAGTGCTACAAAACGAGGTTCAATCCACCATATCTGCATTCGTACCAAGTAAGGAATATGACAGTTGTTGTCCAGTCGTTTGATGTGTTTTATCATTTGATTTTGCCATTTGATAAGATACTTTCCAATTTGGATTTTCATCGGAGTTCAGTATTTTTGTGATTTTACGTTTTATCCAATGACATGATCAAAAGAGTGAAACGCATCGAACGTATAGATAACAACTAACAACTGTCATAGACGTGACTAAGAAAAGGCTTGAGAAATTATTGATAAAGCATTGTTTATAGCTAGTCGTGGAAATCATGCCCTTTTTAAGTAATCATGTATGGCGTTGTAAACAATTTGAAGGTTCATTTGTTACTTTTTAATATTTTATGATATGTAATTGTCAACAGCTTTGTTGCTTGGTTGTATTCATATTTTCAAATTGCAATGAAATAATCACATTTGAAAAACTCCAATAATTGAGATTTTTCAATATTGCCGGCTTTTTCCATAGAACCTATTTACAATTGTCAAAGGCTAATCACATCACACAAAATATTTTGTAAATTCATATTTAAAACCATTGAATTTCAAACTGTTTATTAACGATATTTTTTTGTTTTTATTGTGAAATTTTTAAATTATAAATCAAATCAATTTGGTGTTTCTAATTGTACTTTAAACAGAAATCCAAATGAATTCCGACATTTTGTTATGCATTGTATAGTTTATATTTCTTGAATATAACAATTCTTAATAAAATCCATATTATCTCATGGTAAGTAATGTGTTTAATGGAGTTAAGTTTACTTAATCTTTATCTAAGAGGATAAAAGGAGATTTTCAAAGACACACAAAACTCATGGAATTAATGTGTTTAACAAATGTTTAATGGAGGTCAGTTTACTTAATCTTAATATAAGAGGATACAGGGAGATTTTTAATGACACACAAAACTCATGTAAGTAATCACTGTACAAAAATATATATGTGTACCTATCACGACATTGGCATAGATGCTTAAGGTGTTGTCTATTGTATGAATCCTTACATGTGTATTAGATTTGACCAGTGTTTGTCTTTGGTCCTACATTTTGGTTGGTTTCTGCTTATTTATATTATGTAAAGTACACACAACTTTTTCATATTTGTATTTTTTGCAGTTTTTGGTACTCTTATTATTTCAACATTACTGTAACAGATTGACGTAACTGTTGAGTTTATGTAAAAGGCAACGGAGCACAATCGTATTAACATGATTTATGCAGGGCTCAAATTCATTTAAAGCGACCAATAAAATGAAACGCATAAGAACAGTGTTTTTTCGTTTTATGTTGAAACGGGGCAGCCTGAAACTCATAGCATGAATGAGCAAATGTATATAGAAATACTTTCATTGAAATCCAAAGCGTCACACCAAATACTGGCATAGCGAACAAGTTGTGATATTTAACCCTTTTTTGGCGCCGTTCCTAAGTGAGGAACCTGACTTTCATTGGTTATTGGTTGTTGATGTTGTTCATAATCAATAATTTCTCGTTTTTTATATAGATTAGACATTTAGATTTCATATTTGAATGTGTAACACTATATATATAATATTTGTAGGATCCTTTACTATAGATAATTTAGCTGATCTGTAACAATAACATCTTCATGCCTTATATATCATGTACTGTAGTACGCCGCTAGATTGAAACTGACGTGGAAAGGTAACACATGCCCACCGTAAGCTCTTTTTTTGAGAGCCCAGGTGGTCGTGTGGTCTAGCGGGACGGCTGCAGTGCAGGCGATTTGGTGTCACGATATCACAGTAGCATGGGTTCGAATCCCGGCGAGGGAAGAACCAAAAATTTGCGAAAGCAAATTTACAGACCTAACATTGTTGGGTTGATGTTTAGACGAGTTGTATATACACTATATATATATATATATATATAAATAAATGGTGATTTTCAACGGCACATAGAACTCATGGATAAGAAAGCTCAGGACAGTTTCCACAGAGGGCATTAATGAAAAAACATAGAAGAGTCACTCATCTTAACTACATCACTAATTTCCTGCCATCACTTGTGTCCAGTAACTCCGGCTTCCGTACTGGACTCTTACACTTTTCAGGAATTTTTTAATTATACTAGTTTTAATTACAGTTGGCAGGGATGTGTAAATATGCAGCCACGTTCTATAACTTAACCTTAGTAAACATTTATTACTCATTTTTCTTTTCATCAAATTACTATATATTTGGGATGTTTAAATACGCAGTCTCTGTTGCAATTCCTCTACCGTTGTCATATTTTAAATATTATACCAGCTTAGATCGGTCAGGACTGGTTATTGGGACTTTATTTCCACGCATTTGCTTAACATCGCAACTGTCACCACCTTTGGGAATTTAGAGTTGTGCCAGTTCACATCGTAAATAACTATTTTTATTTTGGCATATCTTTGTAGTCTTTGTGCCGTGTTTGGAAATTTTAAAATTGTACCAGCGTTCGCTTAAATTGTATAAATTTCAATATTTTGATAGAGTCTTAATTTGAATTGACATGATTCATTTGACATCTTGCTATTACCGAGGAAGGCTATCTCTTATCTGAAATATCTAACATATTGTTCGTTTTATTGTGTTTTTTTGGTGATGTTGTACCCTTTTAGACTTGTTATATATATATATATATATATATATATATATATATATATTATTTTCGGCCCTATATAGTTTAATGTTCGTTGTGAGCCATTGCTCCGTCTTGAAGGCTGTACTTAGACTATGACCTATAATGGAATTACTTTTTTAAATTGTAATTTCTCTTTGGCACCCATATTATGTTTCCTTATATCTATACGATATTTTCAATGGAAAATCACCGACCAATAAAAGCATTGTAAGCCATGTAGGCAGTTTACCAAAAAACCAAGGCAAACGTTATTATGAAAACTGTGGTAGTGTTCCTTCGATTTCTTTTTATGATTCGAAAGAACAAACATAAACATTTGTTTATTGTGCATTTATGTTTATTTAATGAATTGATTATTACGGCAAATTTATTGATATTTTATATAGGTTTTCAAAAGCAACGAATCTATCAATGTGTATTTTTAATATTTTTAATATTGAGTATGTAGTGTTACAAATTCGCAATGATTGCAGTTGTTCTAATTGGTAGTTAACGTTGGTACCCGTTGACTTTTAGTGGTACTAGTTGACGTAGGACGAGTTTGTAATAGTATGAATGGACTTGATTCCCTGGAAGGAACACTGAGTTTGGATTCTACAGTACAAAAGTTATAAGATACTAATCAAACAAATGTTTACTACAACAGGGATCAAAGATGAGGTTTGACTTACCTGTCCATAGTAAATGTAAATGACCCCCACATTCACCCTAAGCCCATGATATCCCTCCATACCAATTTTAGAATAAAATGACAGGTGATTTTAAACAGGTGGTCAAAGGTTCTCGGGCTTTACACTGATTGGAAGATTTATATATATATTTTTTTAAATGAGCCATCAATGAAAATTTGTATAGGCCCAGAAATAATTAAAACAAAAGTGCACACGCTGAAATGTCTCGCCTTCTTTACTAATTATTGATATTATGTTGATAGTCCTAAATATAAAGCTTTATTACAACTGTAACATAAACCTAACATTAATCAAGAAAACTAAACATTGACCAATGAACAATGAAAATGAGTCAACGTCAGATTAACCATGTCAGGCAGGCATGTTCAGCTAATAATACTTCCATACAACAAATATTATTGACCTCTTACTTATAGTTTAAGACAAACAGACCAAAACACAAAAACTTAACACTGAGCAATGAACCATGAATATGAGGTCCAGGTCAAACAAAACCTGCGTGACTGACATAGAGATCATAGAATATTTCCATACACCAAATACAGTTGACATATTGCATATAGTATATGACAAAAAGACCAAAACACAAAAACGTAACTATAACCACTGAACCATGAAAATGAGGTCAAGGTCAGACGACACCTGCCAGTTGGGCAACTTACAGTCCTTCTATACTCCCAATATACTAGACATATTGCTTATAGTATCTGAGATATGGACTTGACCACCAGACCTTAACCTTGTTCACTGATCCATGAAATGAAGTCGAGGTCAAGTAATACTCTTTGACGGGCATGAGAACCTTGCAAGGTACGCACATACCAAATATAGTTATCCTGTTACTTATAATAAGAGAGAATTAAACATAACAAAAAATCTTAACTTTTTATTCAAGTAGTCACTGAACCATGAAAATGAGATCAAGGACATTGGACATGTGACTGACGAAAACTTCGTAACATGAGGCATCAATTCACAAAGTATGAAGCATCCAGGTCTTCCACCTTCTAAAATATAAAGCTTTTAATAAGTAAGCTAACGCCGCCGGAGCACTATCCCTATGTCGAGCTTTCTGCAACAAAAGTCGCAGGCTCGACAAAAATAACTAAAGTAAATTCAAGAAACCGAGTTAAGCCAGACTAATGTTTTGCATCAATAAAATTTTATAATAGACAAGAAATAATTGTAACAGGATGCTGTTACGAAGTCTCCCGAACAAAGCTTCCATAATTCCCTTCCCATTCCCATGGTTGCCTGGAATTGGGCAAAGTCTAGTACACATTGGTTTATTCTAGTATAGAGATATGCATATGTGACGCCTAATAGATTATCCTTCAATTCTTTTTGAAATGACTATCTGGAATAAATATGGTTAAGGAGTGGGTATCTCGACCGTATTCCAGAATAAAAAGTAAGAAAAATAAGTAACTAACATATTAGCCTGTTAGATTATAACAATGACACTTTTGTTAGCATTCGTTGGGAAGACCATAAATTTAGGGTGCTAGCATAAGGTAGCCTATGTGTTCAATCATATTGTAGAAACAAACAGACCTTCACTGACAGAATGAGTATTTGAGAGTATTTTATGTTTCATCATAGAGAAGTCAACTTATTCATTTTACGCTTACATCGTCAAAATATAATGTTTTAATCACCTTCATGATATAAAGTTTTTAATGCCTTATACTCGTTTGACGGCTCTCTAGTTCTCAGACAAAATATTACAAGTGGTAATCATACAAAAGCCTTTTGTTTTATTTGCTCATCTGCATAACAAAGTTAGTCCAATTCTTTCTTATTAATCTCAGAGGCGGATTCAGGGGGCGGGGGGGGGGGCAAGGGTCCCGCTCCCCTTTTTGGAAAAAAATTGGTTGCTTATATAGGAAATCACTGAAGCGTGACTGGAGTGGACCCTCTCTTATGCAGTCAGTGGGCCTGGATCTGTGAAATATTGAAATAAGATTTAAACAATCTGTTCTTTAAATTTTGCAAGGTTTATAGATTCAACAGAATGTTATGATTTTCAATATTAGCAGAGTTTTATATCTTTAAAATACTTATTAAATATAGATTAATGATTATTGTTGCTGAAAACAGACAAAAACAAACGCATAAATATAAACGGATCCGGAGTTGATTGTTTATCAACGTTTTTCTACCTCATGCTGTCGTTAATTTTATGTCAAGTTCAAAGTTAAACTTTGATTTACAAGAAACATATCGAATTTCAAAAAAATAACACATTTATCACAGATCAGTACACGTTTTATTTTTATTAAGCGATTGTGTATTATTCCGAAAAGGAACGATATGTCAGAGTACAATATACTATTTAGTGTGAAGGACATGTGTATAGTTCAGTTATTCGATATTATAGATAACTTTGTCAGATGAATCGTTTTGAATATTGAACTCGACGTTCTTGATATTGACAAAATCACACAATAAAAATGACATTATAATCCAACAGCTGTTAATATAATAATTTCATGAAAACATTCAGTTTACTGTGTATTATCTGTATAGGACTTGTATAAGGTATGTTATATATATATCTACTGGTGTCGTTTTACAGTCAGTGTATACTTAAATTAAGAACATTTATCAGGTATGTTATATATCTATCAGTTGGTGTCGGTGTTTTTATATCTTTTCGTTAGTTAAAACTGTGCACCTGTTGGTTTGGTAACGTTATTGTATAATAATAATGATTTTGTTTGGGTAGCCCACACACTTGTTCAATCTATTATGTGCTTAAAATTTGATGTGAAAAGGGGAAGTAGGGAAATTGTATAGAATAAACACGTTCTGTCATGGTTTGATGCGATGCCAATGTAACTCATTTAATGTAAAAAAAAATATTTTCTAAACCACATGTACATACGTTTTATAAGGAAAGGTTTAAGAGTATGTACTGAAAGTTTTGAATTTGCACTAGTATGTATGCCAAATAGGGTGTAAATGCCCCTTTTCCTTTCCTCTCCTAAAATGATTCGTCCATGTTATTTATATATGCATGAATTCAAAAATGACTAGAGACTAAATTCTTAGAAAACTGTTTGACTAGTGTTTACATTTAATCAAGATTTATACATTAATTCGGCGCTCTCAGTTTTCAACCGTATTATATCTTATAAAAACAAAAGTTTATACATTTGGTCTTCTGGCATTTTCACATTCATGATTTATTTATGTTGATCACCAAAACAGTAGAATCACATATGTATAAATACATTTGTATCAATTGAAACGTCATTTGTGTGTCAAAGACTTGGGAATAATCTCAGGAATAATGATTATTATGAATACTAGTAGTTGTATACCTAATAGAATGTTTAAAAGTAAAACATGTTAGCCAATAAACTCTCGATTATGAATATCCTAATTTCTTAGTATTTTTATAATATTTATTATTATTTGTAAAAGACAATCGAAATGAAAGACTGGAAAAGAGAAATTCTGGACGGTGTTGACATGGTATCATTTCCAGGCTGTGTCCCGGGAGTAATTTTTGTGTACGGAGAGACTTCACAAGCAATTCTTGCAAACAAGAAAGGACACGTGTTATGTGCGGCAGGTTTGACTTCTTTATTGTTATATTGCGCTTATTCTTCTACTTGTCCTATATTAAATACAAATAAGTATATACATGTGTTTTTCACTTGTTGGTTACGTTTCTATTGATATTATTCGAATTTTAATTCAAAAGGGTTTAACAGTTGTATTTGTTCATGTAGTTGTCACATTTGTTTCGATTGTTTTGGGTGTTTTTTTGGTTTTTTGTTTGTTTTTGTGTTTGAACAACGTAAAGATGATGCTTGTAACAAACTTTAAAACAGATATCGGCAAAATACTTTCAATGTCGACCCTGGTATAGAGATAGCAAAAGATAACAAAAAACCTACTAAAGGCGGGGAGGAATATAATCTATAAAATATGTTACTATTTTCTGTCAACATCAATTATTTCTTTAAAATATTGATAAAAATGACATCGCTATTTTTGTTGATATTCAATAGTACTTTTATTTGAGTTTGATAAGAACAATAATACATTCATATTTTATAGTGTATCTGTCTGTGGCACATGTATGTTGTGATGTTTCACTAATGCACCTGTCCTAATTCAGGGACCTGATGTTCAGTGGTTGTCGTTTTTGTGTGGTTTATAAGTGTTTCTTTTTTATTATATATATATGACAGTTGGTTTTCCTATTTGAAGGGTTTTTATAAATGTAAAAATTAACCATTTATCATTTAATACTGTGTATTTTTTCAGCTGAATATGGTAAAGGAAGAATAATTGTATTTTCGCACAATGTATTTGTTAACAGTTTTGGAAACAAAAATACGAAACGCAAAAATAAACGATTCAACGAAAATATCAGAAATTGGATAACGAAAAACACAGACAAGGGAAATGAGATACCTTGTTTTTCTGATTACTTTAATAACTTCTATGAGCTTCCTCCTGAATGTAGGATATTAACATGGAATGGACTTCCGGTTCGGACAGAAGATAACAGTGTATTGAAATTACTTGATTGGATAGAGAGAGGAGGTGGGTTGATATGTGGAGTGTGCCCGTGGGGATTTGCAGAGGTTTATAAAATAGACGTTGAAAATATACCACTTAACATCATCTTCAAGGCAATCGGTATCGCTTATGCTGGTAAATTAATGTACAAGAATGATAGCGATTTAGCGGAACTCTTAGTAAAAGACAATATGGCGGATTATGCAAAGCCCAGTGATCTAGTTTCAGCAATTAACAATCACCCAGAAAAGATTAACAGATTAGGAGGATTAATACACAGTATAGTGCACTTACCAGAGGAACTTTATATCAAACACAAACCACATGTTGTGGAAATGATTCAGAAATTATCACCAGATAACAACCATATACCAACACGGAGTAAACCCGTTGAGTCACATGGCGCCAAAAAAGCTGCGATGCTTATGTGCGATATCATGATCCGAGATGGCTTAGAAGGGAATGTAGTATTAGCAGAAGGAATTCATGAATTTCCTGGAAGATTTGAGAATACACCGGAAATTCAGTCTATCGAATTAGAATTTTCCTCACAGACACACAAATTTCATTCAACGGGATGTTACCTTCCTGCTGGTACTGTCATGGAATTGTCGTGGAGCAAGACGAAAAAACCATGGAATATTATAATTGGTCTGCATGGTGACGAGCTTTACAATACTGATTCTAAGCTAAGACGATGGCCTAAGATCAGAATAAAGAAAGAGCTTAAAACAAACGAATTGGGAAATTTTTCTTCAACACCACTAAACATTTGCAGTCCATTTGGAGGACTGATTTATTTACAGTCGCCTAAAAGTACAAAGGATAAATTGCAGTTGAAACTACACAATGTCGTACCTGCTCCCATATTTACTTACAAAACGGCGGATACATGGGAAACTGTGGAACGTTACAAGCCAGGGTTATGGTGTGATATCATTGGTGACAAGATAGCCTTGACCTTACCATCCGCATCAGTAAGACAGCTCTCAGATCCAACAATGACGATGGAAATTTGGGATTCTGTAGTATCTGCCCACATTGACCTACTTGGGAAGGATCCATCCAATGGTAGAGGACAATGGGTGGTTACAGATGAACAGCCGTCCATTGGTTACATGCATTCTGGTTATCCAATCGTCACCCATCTGGACATGGCAGATCCTAATAAGGTTCGTTTTAAAAATTGACAAGGAAAATATGTTAGAACCTTTTTTTTATACACTGTACTTTTTTTTAACTTTTTGATCTATGTTAGTGTGATTCATGTTTGTTATAACAAAAAATAGGAAGTAATATTGAAGAGTGTCACATGTGGATTTTTATCTGCTCACACGTCTGGCTACATGTAATCATTCTCAGGTTTAAAGGGGTTTTTGTTGATCAGTTTTTATGTTTCTATGTTGTCCATGTTTTGGGTGGGCACTAATGTTTGTCTGTTGATCCTTTCCTTTTGCACACATGACATTTTAGGTATATTTTATCTCTTATAGTTGTATTTCCATACAAAACAAGCATCATCATTTCAAATTACATTCCTAACATATCTGACAAAATGTTGTCTCTTTGACACATTTCCCATTTTTATTCTCAATCTTATTATCATTCTCATTAACGAAAATCCTAATTTGCAAATCGTATGAAGATTGTTTGCCCTATGCCTCAAATGTTTTAGAAGTTTATCAAATACCGATATGTTTTACAGGGTAGGATTTATTCAAAGAAAAAGTTTTATTATTACATGAACCATTTTACATTTGTAATTAGATCTACGAGGACTGCTTCCTATTGTCCAGAGACCACATTCTAAACGTAAACAACAGGAAAGGAAGTTGGGGAATGTTCCATGAACTGGGACATAATTTCCAGGATTCTATGTGGACATGGGGTGGAACGAAGGAGGTGACTTGTAATATATTTACTTTGCATGCTATGGACGTAGTTTGCAATGTGAAACCATGGGAGCATCTCTGGGTCAGAGAAAAGTTCGAAAATGCCAGCAACTATCTCCGAGTAAGATATATCATAATTTATATCTATTGGTGTTGTTCTCAAATTCATACACAATCCTTCTTCTTGTTTCATCACTTTTAAATGCAAAACAGATAACCGGTGTTCAAAACGTGTTTTTGTAACTTGAAGTATACCGCTTTGTATACATACCAGCTGTCGATTAATTTAATGTATAAACAAAAGTTTGATTGATTTGTGTCAACCAACAAAACATTCCACTTGAACTTTATGTCACAATCATTACTAGAAGAGGGACGAAAGATACCAAAGGGACAGTCAAACTCATAAATCCAAAACAAACTGACATCGCCATGGCTAAAAATGAAAAAGACAAACAGAAAAACAATAGTACACACGACACAACATAGAAAACTAAAGAATAAACAACACGAATAGATGTTGTTTAAATATGGCGGCGATGAGCAATATTATTCTATCATAATTTATTACAATAAACTTATTCGAAAATCCATAATTTCAAAGGTTTTAATTTGTATAGACATACACACACTTTTGTTTACAGGAAGGGGCAAAGTATGACAACTGGTGTTCCAATGCTGGTATAGCGTTGTTAGTGTACGCACAGTTGGCAAGGGACTTTGGCTGGGGTACTTACAAATCTGTATTCAGGACTTATGATAAACTTCCAAAAGACAAACGACCATCAAACCAGCAGGAAAAAGAGAACATGTGGATACAGACGTTTTCCAATGTAGTCAAGAGGAATCTAAGCCTCGTTTTCGAATTTTGGGGATGGCCAATTCGAGGCTTGGAGGATTTGAAAAGGTTTCCTCCATATCTCCCTGATGACGTGACAACACGGGAATTTGCAAAAGACAGAGCGACAACAATTCTTAAAAAGTACGAAAATAATTCTTCTGGTGCCTGTCCTACTCAGAAACCAGCACACACGGACAATGATTATTGTCCAAGTAAAGGGGGTTCTAATAAGATTGATCAATGTGATGTAAAAGGTAACAGTATAAAGGAGGATGACATTGACAACAGTTCAAGTTCATGTTCTGTTTTATGAGTATTTTAAACACACGGACTTATGTATTTAGTATTTAAAACGCAAGTAAATGTTGAAATAAAAGAGAAGTTCTACATAGGCACTTTTTATTCATCACTTCTCATATAACATAAGATTCAATTTAATGTCTGGAATAACTTTTATTTTAAGCAATGTGGAACAGAGTGCTTTGATGCCCTTTTTCTTGATAGCACTGGGTCGATACCTCTGTTGATTGACTATGAGTACCGAGAGAGTGTCATCTGCTCAGTGGTAAGTAATTAGGTACTGACATGATTTGTATCAAACCTTTCTAATAGTGTGTTTATAAATTTCAATCAAAATTAGGACTTTAAGAGCCTGTGTCGCTCACCTTGGTCTATGTGCATATTAAACAAAGGACACAGATGGATTCATGACAAAAATGTGTTTTGGTGATGGTGATGTGTTTGTAGATCTTACTTTATTGAACATTCTTGCTTCTTACAATTATCTCATTATCTCAATTTATAATGAACTTGGCCCATTAGTTACAGAGGAAAATATTTTGTTAAAATTTACAAAAATTTACAAAATTTACAAAATTCATGTTGACTTATTTGTGGATTTTACTTTGCTGAACATAATTGCTGTTTACAGTTTATCTCTATCTATAATAATATTCAAGATAATAACCAAATAATCGTATATTAAGATAATATCAAGATAATGACTTGCAAAACAATTTAACCCCCATGTCTGAATTGCTCTTAATGTTTTGGTTTCAGAGTTATAAGCCAAAATCTACATTTTACCCCTACGTTCTATTTTTAGCCATTGCGGCCATCTTGGTTGGTTGGCAGGGTCACCGCACACATTTTTTAAACTAGATACCTCAATGATGATTATGACCAAGTTGGGTTTCATTTGGCCCAGTAGATTCAGAGGAGAAGATTTTTGTAAAAGCTAACGACGGACGATTTGTCTATTTTGTAGTCCAAATAATTTTAAAATAGCCTTTTAATACCATTATTATCGTGAAAATCGTTTGGACTGGTGTTATGAAAATAATTGTGTTAAGTTCCAGATTACATATTTGTTACATAAGAGCGTCACTGTTTATGTTCCTGTGGCGTCTGTTGTTGATGTAGGTGTTCCTTGTTGTTCTGCGGTTTGCATGCTGTGTCGACTTTTATATTATGTGTTTGTGCGTTCTCTGGGATGAGTGTTCTTGCCTGCGTTTGGGTGTTTCTCTGTGATTAGTGTTCTTGCATTTATTTGAGCTGTCAAATATTGTTGTCATTTAGCGTAATATTTTAACATTGCCGTAAAAGCGGGAGGTTGGCTAGCCATAAAAACAGGTTCAATCCACCATTTTTTTCTTTAAATATTCTGTACCAAGTCAGGAATATGGCAGTTGTTATCAAACAGTTCGTTTCTATGTATGTTGGCGCTTACTTTTGTTTTAGTTTTCTTCTTATATTTGGTGTTTCCCTTTTGAAGTTTGTTACCCGAATTTGCTTGCTCTTAATCAATTTATGACTTTTGAACACCGGTATACTACTGTTGCCTTTATTTTAGGCCCTTTTTAGTCATATACCTTTTTATCTGTTTTGTTTCTTATTCGTACATGTCTTTGCAATATTTGACTTGAAGTTTCTTAATGATGGAAATCTCCAGAAAATTGCTCAAGAGTCATGAAATTTAATCAAAGTGCTTTTAAGCACTGAACGGTCAAAATTTTCTTCAATTTTTCAGTGATAGGTAATTATTGCATTGGTTGTACATGTAGTTGATTTCACAACAATTCTGGACAAAGGAAGATAACACCAAATTTTTAAAGAAGATTTTAACAATGACATCATTCTTCTTTTAGAACAGTTATTAGATTCATGCAATTTCAAAAGTTATGTAATTTTTTTGACAAGTGTAACATCATTTTGTGCCTTGAATATCGAGCATACATTAAATCGATATGTTTCCTGAAATGTTCATGGATAGAATGTATAGAATGTTATGATCCTTGAACTATATTTTGTGTACAAAAAGGTAGTGATAAGCCTTGGAATATTTAGATATCAAGTCAGTCCCATAAGGTTTGGATTGCATTTCATGCAATCTTTACCTAACAAGTGTTATTTCCATCATTTATAGCACATTGTCGAGTGGTTTATACAAGAAATTTTGAACCAGAACTTATAACAAACAATTAAAAGAGTAAGGTTAAAATCATTGAATGAGTTGTTTTTTAATATAATTATGTATAAATTTAATCAAATTTGCGTCTGTCCCAAGTCAGGAGCCTCTGGCCTTTGCTAGTCTTGTATGATTTTTTATTTTAGTTATTCTTGTGTATAATTCGGAGTTAAGTATGACGTCCATTATCACTGTACTCGTATACATATTTTTTTAAGGGGCCAGCTGAATGATGCCTCCAAGTGCGTGAGTTTCTCGCTACATTGAAGACTCATTGGTGGCCTTCGGCTGTTGTCTACTTTATGGTCGGTTTGTTGTCGCTTTGACACATTCCCCATTTCCATTCTCAATTTTTTCATACATTGGTGATGTTTTTATAAACCAAGTTTCAAGTTCAACTTGATAGCACAGTCATGTATTGACAATAAACACATTGAACTCGAAACCAAGATCGCAACTGCACAGACATATTAATACATTTTTTTCTTTTAAATTGAAGTAAAAATTACAAACACACTCACATACACATTCAACTCAAAATATTTTCAAAACATATAAAATATTGTAATAAATGAAAGGAAATTAAGATGGAAGATTGATTATTTGATTGTTTGTTTTTAAAGCCAGTTTCAGCGCCATTGGCTATATGGAGCCTGGGGAATGGTTTGTGAAAATCTGGCAACCCCAGTTAACAAAGATTGGAGTCAACCTCATAGCCCTCAGTTTTCACGGGTTAATTATCAAATAAACCATCAACTTGGACCACTTGACCAATAAAGCTTAGATAAAAGCTGAAATGCAGACGGCAAAATAAAAAGCAACCCACTCTCATAATTTCTGACATGTTACAGCATCATGACTTATTAATTATTAAAGATTTTTATTAATAATAAGTATGCAATGTAATGTAATGAATGGACAACCAGGTGCTCCGAAGGGCGCAGCTTTATACAACCCTGAACAGTTGGGGCAAGTATGGACACAGCATTGAAACTTGATACAGTTCTAAATTTGGATTGTGATCAAATTATTGACACAATATGAGTTTCTGACACAAAACAAATGTCAAGATCACTAATCTATTATGCAATATTTTCAAAAATTTGGAATTTGAGAAATTTGGGGGGGAAAAAATGAAAACTACTACCACCCCCCTTTTTTTGGCAATTAGTCCAAAACCAGACATTTCTTAACACATAATTTACAAGTAGTGTAAGGGAGGTAAATCCAAACATACCCAACATTGTATATTAACTGTTTTTGAATTACCTCCCCCAGTACACTGCTTTTAAATTGTCTTAATTGTCCATTGACCAGAAAAACCTAGTTTTTCCCCTTTTTTTGCTTCTAATTCCAAACATTTTGAGTCATAAACCCCCAAATTCATTACTAACCATTCCTTTATGGTATGAAAACTTGTTGTATAATTTCAGAGATTCATACACTTAAACACAAGTTATTGTTTGCAAACTACAAAAATGCCTAATTTGTGCTCCCTTTTTGGCCCCTAATTCCTAAACTATTGGGACCATAACCCCCAAAATCAATCCCAATCTTTCTTTAGAGGTATTGAACCTTTTGGTACAAAATTATAAAGATCCATTCACTAAATCTAAAGTTATTGTCCAGAAAATCTACTCCCCCTTTTTTTGCCCCTTATTCCCCTTTTTTAGTCCCTAATTCCAAACATTTTGAGCCATAACAACCCAAAGTCATAACTAACCGTCCCTTCATGGTATGGAAACTTGTTGTATAATTTCAGAGATTTATACACTTAAACACAAGTTATTGTTTGAAAACTACAAAAAATGCTTATTTTGGACCCCTTTTTGGCCCCTAATTCCTAAATTATTGGGACCATAACCCTCAAAATCCTAACCTTCCTTCGATGGTATTGGTAAAAATTTATAGAGATCCATTTACTAAATCCTTAGTTATTGTCCGGAAACTAAATGTGTCTTCAGAAGATGTAGACATCGACATGATACCATTATACGACGCAAAAAAATGTTTGTGGTCATATAAAAACAATATAAATAATTCATCATAAACTATTATATAAACAATCTTGTAAAGATAAGGTGGAAGTACAATCCCATGTAGTACATGAGGTAAATGCTAAAAAACATAACTGGTGGAAGATTAATACATGTAAACAGTACCTGCATTAAATACTTGATATAGATCATTTTGAAAAATTAATACTTATATTAATTCTAAAAAAATTATGAGATTATAAAAGTAAATGATCTAAAACAAATTCTGAAGATTTTAACCCCACTACATCTTCATGAAATAATGGCAATGAAACAGGCAAAATGTAAAAATAACTGAATATTAAAGTCTTGTTAAGTTTCAATGTTTTTTTTAATTCTTTATGCTAGGAAATGTCCAAACTAAGACCTTTTAATTAACATTAAAGTATTTTGAATTTTCCATGCCTTTTTCAATTAAATGCCCAGTGAAATAAAGAGCAATTATTTGCTCATGCTGTGAAAGTTTTCAGTGTGATATTTGGTATGGAAAAATTCCCTGTTTCAAAATATCATGAGGTGGCAGGGACTTTTTCTGGATGGTGGGATCGGGTGTTTTTAAGCTCAGGATTTTGGGACTGATCCTTTCGGGATCCGGGAATTCGTTTATCAAATTTCTGGATGTCGAGATTTAAATTTCTTTAAGTTCTGGACCTCGGAGGAATTTTGGGGATCAGGACCCCTCCGAGTTCCCCCTCTCCCTCTATCATTGTGCTTTTTTCAGTCTTTTTAATGTGTTAAATGATTTAAATGAATAAAATCATATTTCATCTTAAAAAATTCACGTATAAAAGGTTAAAAATTTAACTTTTAAGTTTCAGTTAATTAGGATTTGCATTTCACAGGATAAAACTTCTAGAAAATTTAAACAGAGAAACATGTTCACAGATCAGTCTAAACCATCTACTTCTAAATAGTATTTAAACATAAAAAAAGCCTGAATCAAGATATTTCAAATGTAGGACGATATTAATATTACCAATATACATATTATATATTAACCTTTAAGTAAGAAATATCTTAATTATGAATCTAACATTTGTCATGATGTATAAGAAAAATCTTAATTATGAATCTAACATTTGTCATGACGTATAAGAAATACCTTAATTATGAATCTAACATTTGTCATGACGTATAAGAAATACCTTAATTATGAATCTAACATTTGTCATGATGTATAAGAAATACCTTAATTATGAATCTAACGTTTGTCATGATGTATAAGAAATACCTTAATTAGTAATCTAACATTTGTCATGATGTATAAGAAATACCTTAATTATGAATCTAACGTTTGTTATGATGTATAAGAAATACCTAAATTATGAATCTAACATTTGTCATGATGTACAGGAAATACCTTAATTATGAATCTTACATTTGTCATGATGTATAAGACATACCTAAATTATGAATCTAACGTGTGTTTGTCATGATGTATAAGAAATACCTTAATTATGAATCTAACATTTGTCATGATGTATAAGACATACCTTAATTATGAATCTAACGTGTGTGTGTCATGATGTATAAGAAATACCTTAGTTATGAATCTAACATTTGTCATGATGTATAAGAAATACCTTAATTATGAATCTAACATTTGTCATGATGTATAAGAAATACCTTAACTATGAATCTAACATTTGTCATGATGTATAAGAAATACCTTAATTATGAATCTAACGTTTGTCATGATGTATAAGAAATACCTTAATTATGAATCTAACATTTGTCATGATGTTCAAGAAATACCTTAATTATGAATCTAACATTTGTCATTTTGTCATGATGTATAAGAAATACCTTAATTATGAATCTAACGTTTGTCATGATGTATAAAAAATACCTTAATTAGTAATCTTACGTTTGTCATGATGTATAAGAAATACCTTAAATATGAATCTAACGTTTGTCATTATGTATAAGAAATACCTTAATTATGAATCTAACATTTGTCATGATGTATAAGAAATACCTTAATTAGTAATCTTACGTTTGTCATGATGTATAAGAAATACCTTATTATGAATCTAACGTTTGTCATGATGTATAAGAAATACCTTAATTATGAATCTTACATTTGTCATGATGTATAAGAAATACCTTAAATATGAATCTAACATTTGTCATGATGTCTGAGAAATACCTTAATTAGTAATCTAACATTTGTCATGATGTACAAGAAATACCTTTAATATGAATCTAACATGTGTCATGATGTACAAGAAATACCTTAATTATGAATATAACATTTGTCATGACGTATAAGAAATACCTTAATTATGAATCTAACATTTGTCATGATGTATAAGAAATACCTTAATTATGAATCTAACATTTGTCATGATGTATAAGAAATACCTTAATTAGTAATCTAACGTTTGTCATGATGTAAAAGAAATACCTTAATTAGTAATCTAACATTTTTCATGATGTATAAGAAATATCTTAATTATGAATCTAACATTTGTCATGATGTATAAGAAATACCTTAATTATGAATCTAACATTTGTCATGATGCATAAGAAATACCTTAATTATGAATCTAATATTTATAATGATGTATAAGAAATACCTTTTGAAAATCTATACCCGCAATCCTTATTCAAAGGTATACGATCATGATAATCCTCATCATTGGCGGGTTAGGGTCAAGAACATCCCATGCACTGCTGAGGATGATCAGATTATGAGGGCAGTAGAAAATCTAGGAGGGACAGTTCACACATTAGACAGAGAGCGACTCAGAGTTGACGGTTTACTCACCAATTGCCAAACAGGAAACATGATATGATACTGTGAACCCATGGAAAAGGTCTTACCTAGAACCCTTAGAATTGGTAAATATATGGCCGTTTTGTTACACAAAGAGCAGAAAACTGATTCATCTCAGCTCACATGTAACAAATGTCTGCAAACTGAGCATGTGCTCAGAGAATGCCCAAATGAATGGGTATGTACAACATGCAACAACCCAGGACATAAGAAAGCTGAATGTCCAAATTTCGAGACCGTTATTGCCCACGCACAAGAACATCCAGTCAACGTCAATAACGATAGCATGCATGAATCTGAAGATTCGACAAGTGAAAATGAAAATACATCTGAACATAAACAAACAAATACTGAAAAGATGGGAAGCTATAATGCTTCAAATAAAAAGGATGCAGCTCTTAATATAAACGAGCCTGAACACCAAAGCAATATAGCAGTTAAACATAACAATGAAATTAAAAAGGCAAAAGCTAAAGCTAAAAAAAAGTCTGGCAAAAAAACCGGTCCACAACAACTTAATAAAGACAACGAGGAGAATCCTAATCAATCAACATTGTTCTTTCATTTCCAAGGAAACAACAATGTTGGAACGCCTGATGGACGCAAAGACAAACGCCCAGCAACAACACCAACTGACCAAATTCACGAACGAACATCAAATATTCAAAAACCTAACTATCATCCAGTTCAACTAAATGTATATAAATTTTATAAGCATTAAATAGTAAAATTATCTACCTATTTCCATGAACATTTGTATATATTTACTTTTTTTCTGTGTTTTTATTTATAGTGTAAAAAACAAACAAAAAAAAAGAGCTCTTTGCAATAAAAGATTGTATGTGTCCAACTGATGTTATGGTAAACATAAACAATGTTCTCATTTCATGTTTTTTCATGACTTTTATTTATTATGTTAAAAAAAAAAAAAGAATATGATATAATATTAGATTATATGTGTTTGAATAATGATATCGAAAATGAAAACTACTTGTCCTCTATACATATTGTATATTGTTTTTGTATATTGTTTTTTGTGTTGATAAGAGTAGTACATGTATATTAACCAATCAAAAAGAGAAATATGACACAATACTAGATCATATGTTCTCAATTGACAATGTAGAAAAAGAAAATAGTGTAATGTGTAATTTATTTAATGTATGTATGTTTATTCACAAAATACCAACGAAAACATATGTCTGAAAGAAACAGATAATTTTTAAACGATCATTAGTTCTACTATTCACGTCATTAGGCTGCGTTAGTTTAATTCAGCTCATCAACAAAATGCTTTTAGTACATGTATGCACTGATGGTACAAACAAATCTTCTATTTTCTGCAATTCAATCAAGGATACTTGGAAAATATATCAACCACTTAATATTCCTACGAAATTGCAAATATGGTACGCAACTATATGTAGTATATCGCCATATACCGCATGACACACAGGGAGTACGAAACTAATTACTGTTACATTCATATATTTTTGCACCATACTATCCAGACACACATATTCCACAACCAGCTATGCTAATCCTTTTGACGCAGTTTATTCACTTGAAGTACAGATCCATATTTTATTAAAACACACGATATACACATGTACAGCAGCTTTAAGTGAACATTTAAAAATCTCCAAAGAATTCTACACAAACAGATATCATTTCCAGGTTCAAATGTATGGAAAATTTAAGACGTCATCAGTAACTGTTGAGCATATGTTTCATTTGATCACAGTTATGTTGTTGAGCGCTCGAACAATCCTTATTGAACAATCCAAATATCTGAAAATAGAAAAAGTAATTTCTGAAAATCAAGCTCCTATACACATACATGTACATGTACATTTTACACCTTTAAAAAAAAGAAAAAGCATATTTAAATCTATTCATTTTTCAGTACAAAGTAAAGTTAATAAGAAGACTGCAAAACTGTATTATTGTAAAAAACACATATTATAATGATACATATATATTATATATACTCATGTACTACTACTATTAAACGTTTAGTCATAGTTGTATTGTATACAACAACTTAAAACAGTTTGTTATGATGTATCTCTCTGTAGTAATCTTTGCTAATACAGGTATAGTTCATTATTTAGATAAGTAATAATTTAAATATTTGCTCCGTGAACTGCTAAGGGCTAGGAAAAAAAGAAAAACGAGATAGACTATATATTTGGTGTGAAAATCAAAAATGTGACATCTTGTTTATTCAAGAGTCCGATTTCACTGATAAAAACATAAATATAATAAATAGTGAAACTAAATGTAAGATATACCATAGCTTTGGTAATTCCCTATCTAGAGGTGTTTCAATTTTAATTAAAGATAACATAAATCACAAAATAATAAATGAAATTAAAGATGAGGAGGGTAGGTTTATTCTTATTAATGTAGAACTTGATAACAACATCTTCACTTTAGTTAATGTATATGCACCGAATATACAAAGAAATAGAAATTCTTTCTTCAAAAAAATAAACAACTTAATTGAAAGTAATAGATTAGGCATTCGAATACTTGGAGGGGATATAAATGAAAGTCTGACTGAAAACGACAGAAAAGGTACAAGTATACACAAATTTAATAAACCTGTAAATAATTTGAAACAATTAATAAAAAAACACAAGTTAGTTGATATATGGAGAGAAATTTACCCAAACAAAAGACAGTTTACCTGGAGAAGGAAAAATAACTTTAACATAGCAAGCAGAATAGATTATTTTCTTATCAGCTCTGATATAAGACCACATATTACAGCAGCAGATATAAGACCCGCTGCTATTTCTTACACTGATCATCAGGCAATTTCGATAAAGCTAAGACACAAAGCACGCAGCAGAGGCCGAGGTTTCTTTAAAATTAATAACTGTATATTGAATGACACACAATATCAAAATCTCAATTCAAACTTACAAACAAAAAGTACTTACTACGGCTGTAGATCCTCGAGTTAAGTGGGATGTTTTTAAAGCTGAAGTAAGAGACATAACCATTAAATACTGTAGGCAAAAACAAGCTGAAATTAAAAATGAAATAATTAAATTAGAACTGTACTTAAAAAAATTGAATGAAAATGTAGAAAACTTACAGGATAATAATGTTCAATATAGAATAAACAATGCTGAGAAAAAACTAGAGAACCTTTACATAAATGAAGCAAAGGGAGTTCAGGTTAGATCGCGTGTAAAATGGACAGAAGAAGGAGAAAAAAAACACAAATTTTTCAAATAGGCCTTGAAAAATCCAGACAAACTCATAAAAATATTTCTGCACTTACGAATGAAAAGGGAGAAATTATAACAGATTCATCTGAAATTTTAAAGTCAGAAAAAAACTATTATGAAAATTTATATAAAAGTCCAAATCCTAATGAAACTGAAATAAAAAAATATATAACAGAAACAAAAGTAGATAAAACTCTTTCTCATGAGGAAACTCAAAATCTAGAAGGGGAGCTTACCATAAAAGAATGTACAGAAGCTATTAAATCTATGAAACTAAATAAATCACCTGGCATCGACGGGATCAGTGTAGAATTTTATCGAATCTTCTGGACAAATTTAAAAGAAATTGTTGTTAAAGTTTTTAACACATGCTATCAAAAGGAAGAAATGAGCACACTACAAAAAATAGGAGTAGTCTCTTTATTATATAAAAAAGGACACCCACTTCCTTTATACTATAGACCAATTACTTTACTCAATGTTGATACAAAGCTTATGGATATTCTTTAGCACAACGTCTTAAACCAATACTAACTAAAATCATCAATAGTGACCAAAATGGTTACATGAAAAATAGGTATATAGGTTTCAACATTCGTCAAATTCAAGACAAATAGACCATGCAGAATACTTTAATATTGAAGGAGCATTGCTCTTCATAGAGTTTTCCAAGGCATTTGACTCATTGGAATGGCCATTTATGTATGAAGCACTCAAAAAATTCGGCATTCCAAATCCTTTTATCAAATAGGTTAAAACTCTGAACAAAGACATAACCGGTTGTATATTAAACAATGGGTGGGTCTCATCACCATATAACATTAAACGCGGTATTAGACAAGGCTGCCCGGTAAGTTCCCTGATTTTTGTTATTGCTGTAGAAATTTTGTCCTGCAGAATAAGACAAGACAACAACATAAGGTTTTCAAATTAAGCTAAATACTAAAACACACAGATTAAAGATTTCTCAATTAGCTGACGACACAACACTTTTTCTAAAATCAAAAGATGAAGTACGTCACACTCTTAATATTATTGAAATCTTTGGAACGCTATCAGGTTTAAAATTAAGTAGATCAAAAACTGAGGGCATTTGGTTAAGAAAATTAAAACATTGTAAGGATAAGTTTAAAAATATAACATGGAATAAAGGACCAATTAAAAGTCTAGAAGTTTATTTTGGAACAGATCGAGCTGAATGTGATATGCTGAATACTGAAAAAATAATACAGAAATGTGACAAAATAATAAGTAATTGAAAAAAAAAGAAATCTTACAATGATAACAGTTGTAAAATCTCTTCTTATACCAAACCTTACATATTTAGCTTCAGTCACAAACCTACCACATGAATTTATTCAACAGTTTAAAACTCTTATCTACAATTTTATATGGGATGGTAAACGAGAAAAGGTCAAATGAACAACACTTAGCAAAAATCGGCGTTTTGCATTTGCGCCGATCTGCATTTCATTTGCGCCGATTTTTTCTTTCATTTGCGCCGATTTTATTTTCATTTGCGCCGATTTTTTTACAGGTTAATTACAGGTAAACAGATATAAGAGGATATGGTATTAGTGCCAATGAGATAACTTTTCATCCCAGTCTTTGAAGATACATCTCCAGACTTTTCCTTTACCGTACTCGTAGATCTTCAGCCTCGGTCTTTTGGTCAACTGCCACAATCCGTTGAGACTCTGGCTTTACACGATTTAATGGTACATCGGCAAGATATGTTATTTTTCTGGACACTGACCCTCCGATATGTATGGCTGTCGAAGATTACAAAATTGACTCATCAGGTCGTTACAATATGTCCATCGTGTTACAACGAATTTCCAGAACAATTAGAATCAAAATAAACTTACAAATGGTTTACTTTCATTAATAGTCTTCCAATCAGCTTGGATGGAGAATTGTCTCATTGGTATTCATACCACATCTTCCTATATGTATTAAACATAAGTGAACAACGTTGATAATCAGATATACCAATAAACCATCAAGTTCGCAAATGTCATACGCCCGCAAAAATACTACTGCGGGAGGGCTTAAGATGATAGATATAGGCAATTATATAACTGCACTACAAATAGCATGGATAAAAAGATTTACTGCAGATGATTTTGCTAACCGGAAAGTAATTCCGACATTTTACCTTTATAAATTTGGTGCTAATTTCATGCTACTTTACATGAATCTAGACAACATTTACTCAATACAAAACCTACATAAAACTTTACCAAAATTCTACTTAGAAATTGTAAAGTCTTGGTTCAAAGTACAAAATTTAAATAATACCGAACTCAATATGAATTTTAAAAACATTAGACAACAAATCTTATGGGGAAACAAACTGATAAAATTTCAAGGAAAGTGTTTAGTTTTTATAAATTGGATAAAAGAAGGTATTATATACATGATATATGTTAATGATATAATTGACCAAAATGGTAATATCTCTCAAGAAATAATATCTAATAAAATATCCTCAAAATCCAATTTAATGTTTGAAATTTCAAAACTTAAATATGCTATACCAAATGAATGGCTCAAGGTACTTAAATCAGATAAATCAATCAAATCAAAAGTAAAAAATAAACTTAACCTTTGCATTGATACAAAAGACAAAATTAAGATAAATATAAATCAATTGCTTTAAAAAAGCAATTGTAGGGGGTCTTTCCCCCTGTAAAATTAATTGAATTGGGGGGTGTTTGTTTGTTAGTTTGTTTGTTTGTTTCTGTATGGGGTCTATATTATTGTTACCGGAGAAGTTTCATGTTTAGTTTGGAAAGTTTTTCTTTTATTTTAGGTACAGCGCGCGCGCCACATCACGTGACACGGGTTTATAATAACGAAAAGATAGTCTTTTTATTTCGTTTTAGGTGGGGACGTTAAACAGACAACATCTATAGAGATGGAATGTACACAATGTAATTTCTTTTGTCATTGTAGGAAATTGACATTTTGATGACAGTTCACAAGTAGTGCATGTTTTGGATTTAATTGATCCGGTGTAACTTTAAAACACATTTATTGATTATTTTCTGATAATGTACATTTTTCAGCACCTGTTTGTAACACAGATTAGTATTTCAAACTCGGAGCGGACATTTTATTGTAGGTTTTTACTGAGATTTACGGACCTAGCAAGCTATTTTTACGGCATTGCCATTTCTTTTCTCTAGGAAAAGCTTTGAGAGATATCTGCACCAAGTTTTTTTATAAACGTTTAGTACATGTATGCCCTGCTGACTGCAAATTTTTGAGGTCGATTGTACTTGTAGTTTCAGAGAACATGTGGATTTTTTTTTCAGAAGTGACGTAAGAACAATATTAAATTTCAATTTTTCTTGAATAATTGAGAGTTTGTTCCTTCAATAAACTGTCATGATTAAACAGTCATACAGATTGATTGATTGATTGATTGATTGATTGATTGATTGATAAGTTGGTTAGTTGGTTGGTTGGTTGGTTGATTGGTTGGTTGGTTAAACACGGTGGATAGGGTCAATTGAAACACGGAAAAAGAAACAAAGAAGATCTTGGACCCTATATTAAACACATGAGACGGAAACATGATTGATTGATCATGATCATGATTGATTGATTAGTTGATTGATTGATTAATTGATTAGTTGGTTGGTTGGTTGGTTGGTTAAACACGTTGGATAGGGTCAATTGAAACACGGAAAAAGAAACAAAGAAGATCTTGGACCCTATATTAAACACATGAGACGGAAACATGATTGATTGATCATGATCATGATTGATTGATTGGTTGATTGGTTGATTGATTAATTGATTAGTTGGTTGGTTGGTTGGTTGGTTGGTTGGTTAAACACGTTGGATAGGGTCAATTGAAACACGGAAAAAGAAACAAAGAAGATCTTGGACCCTATATTAAACACATGAGACGGAAACATGATTGATTGATCATGATCATGATTGATTGATTGGTTGATTGATTGATTGATTAATTGATTAGTTGGTTGGTTGGTTGGTTGGTTGGTTGGTTGGTTGGTTGGTTAAACACGTTGGATATGGTCAATTGAAACACGGAAAAAGAAACAAAGAAGGTCTTGGACCCTATATTAAACACATGAGACGGAAACATGATTGATTGATCATTATCATGATTGATTGATTGATTGATTGATTAGTTGGTTGGTTGGTTGGTTGGTTGGTTGGTTGGTTAAACACATTGGATAGGGTCAATTGAAACACGGAAAAAGACACAAAGAAGATCTTGGACCCTATATTAAACACATGAGACGGAAACATGATTGGTTGATCATGATCATGATTGATTGATTGATTGATTGGTTGGTTGGTTGGTTGGTTGGTTGGTTGGTTGAACCCTATAAGAAACACATGAGACGGAAACATGATTGATTGATTGATCATGATCATTATTGGTTGATTGATCATGATCATGATTGATTGATTGATTGATTGATTGATTGATTGATTGATTGGTTGGTTGGTTGGTTGGTATGTTGGTTGGTTGGTTGAAATTCAAACACACATAAAACTGTTTAAATAGTGCCAAAACCACATAATTTGATGACCTTGACCTTTGACCTTGTAACCTTCGTCAAGGTCATTGCTCCACAAGGTCATTGCAAAAGACCCTATGGGTCAAGGACCTTTTGTTTAAGAGTTTTGCCTAAAAACGGCCTTTTAAAAACCATCGATGGGAGTTATGTCCCTTACATGATGGTAAAATCAATATAGTCATAATGTAAAAAAAGTTGCCCCTTGAAGTACCAAGCATTTTTCACTGCTTAATTTTTTTGTATCTATAACCGTTTAAGAGTTATAGGGAAATCAAAGACATATGAAAATCTAAAATATGACCTTGACCTTTGACCTTGACCTAATTTTCTAAGTTAGGAATCAGGGTACTCAAATAAAAACATTCCAGGGTTATACGGTTAACGGTTTATGAGTTAAAAAAACATACCGACAAATTTATTCCGAAAAGATAGATAACTCCTATAAAATTTCTTCGAATCGCTTCGATCCAAATACGCCAAAAATTACTGAGGATGTAACGAACAATTTTGTAAAATAAATTTGTCATAATCTTTAACGGTTGCGAAGGAGATGCCATAACAAGGAAAACAGTGTTTGGGGAGATAACTCCTACAAAGAAAAGTATTCGTTTACGCAGGGTAAATTTCAAAAGCGCATAAACTGTTCGATATCATATACAAAATATCTAAGCGACATATTGCGAAACAAATGTTTATCGCAAGAACAAAATTAGGCGGAAGAAAAAAAAAAATAATCAGAAGAAAAACAATAGGTCTTTCCACAGAAAAGTGGAAAGACCTAATAATTTTACAAGTAATGGGAACAAAACAGATATACACACACATTAATAGTGGAAATGAAGACACGCCTTCAGGTTTCTTTAAATGGAAACGTGTCCTAAATTTAGATTCGTTAATCCCAATTAAATCAATGCTAAACTTTGTATTTACTTATTTAAAAGATAACAGATTAAAAATATTTAAATGGAAATTGCTGCATCATATCCTTCCTTGTAAACAACTGCTTTTTCAATGGAAGATAAAAGAAGACAGTAAATGCGACTTATGTAATGTAACAGAAGATTATAAACATTTTTTTCTAGAATGTCGTTACTTTAAAACTTTTTGGGAAAAGATCAAAATACTATTAAATAAAGTTAAAATAGGTCATCATATCCTAAACTACAGAAATCTTATTAAAGGATATAAAATCTGTGATATCAGTTATTATCATTACATTTTCTATCCACAAGTGCACCCACAATTCAAATTATAAAACTACAAATTTTGATGTGTATGCCCTGTTCAAAAAAGATTTTTTGAACTACTTAAATATTTCGACACTTTCAAGTGGTACACATGGTAAAATTTTGAAAGAAATAAGCTTGTACATATAATTATTATTCTTGCATATATGCTATATGCTATATTTATTCAGCAATACATGTGTCTCAATATTATTTAATCTTAAAACCACGTGTTGTGGACTTCGTCATGATCATGATCAGTGATAAAGATTAAACCCCTAGTATCCTTGACGCATCCTTCATTTAATATATCACATATTCATCAATAAATAAACTTATATAATGTACTTCTATTCGCAACCAAGTATGTACACATACATAATTAATATATAACAAACTGCTTCGACTGTTAATTTGCCTCCATCCTGTGATCCTTGATCAATAGGTTATGACCAGGTCAACTAGCATATACACAGAGTCAAAGCGGTTCACGAATGTAATTTTTTTCCGGAAATTAATTTCTGTAGTAATCGATACACACAATATTGTTACATGTAAATCTAACAATTTATTATTATTATTATTAATTTACTGAACAATCTCCCTGTTTATTCAGTAAAACTAACACTACAGGGGTGCCCTGTCCAATGCTGTAGACATGGAATTAATTATAACAGCAATAGTGCAATAAATCAGATTTTAAATTAAAAAAAAAGAAAAAAAAGAAATACCTTAATTATGAATCTAACATTTGTCATGATGTATAACAAATACCTTAATTATGAATCTAACATTTGTCATGATGCATAAGAAATACCTTAATTATGAATCTAACATTTGTCATGATATATAAGAAATACCTTAATTATGAATCTAACATATGTCATGATGTACAAGAAATAACTTAATTATGAATCTAAGGTTTGTCATGATGTATAAGAAATACCTTAATTATGAATCTAACATTTGTCATGATGTAATGAAATACCTTAATTATGAATCTAACATTTGTCATGATGTATCAGAAATACCTGAATTATGAATCCAACGTTTGTCATGATGTCTAAGAAATACCTTAATAGTGAATCTAACATTTGTCATGCTGTATAAGAAATACCTAAATTATGAATCTAACATTTGTCATGATGTACAAGAAATACCTTAATTATGAATCTAACGTTTGTCATGGTGTATAAACAATACCTTAATTATGAATCTAACATTTGTCATGATGTATAAGAAATACCTTTATTATGAATCTAACATTTGTCATGATGTATAAGAAATACCTTAATTATGAATCTAACATTTGTCATGATGTATCATCTTGAGTTTTATTTATAAATTTAATATGAAATATATCTACAGTAGTTTTATGACAAGGTCTTACGTCAAGGTCAATGGATCCTATAGAGAATTTATTGTCTGAAGCTTTATATATATATAACCCTCTTCCTATCTTTACGATCCAGCCAGTGTTAAACCTAAAATAGAAGACTACATGTAAAACATATAAATACATTTTTAGCTGAAATATTTTTTTCTTTGATTATAATAAAAAGACAAGCATTAGCTTTTCAAAAAGGGCTAATCGACTCTTAGCTGATGAAAATGGAAAGTGCTCTCGCTTTGTAGATAAATTCAATTACTAGAATAGCCACGTGCATCAATCAACAAATTTTACCACACACGTGAGGTCACACGTTATGAAGTAGTATAAATCGTTTAACGTTGGTGTTTACTCCAGATGTTCGACTATTTATAAATAAAAGTTACCTGTGTAAAATATTATTGCTTAAATAGAGAGGACAAATCCGATACTTTACGGGATTGAAGGACATTTACTAGGTTTTGATTGTCCTTACCAATCAATAAACTTTGATTATTCATGTCTCGTAAGATCTTCCAATCAGGTAGCAAGAAAAATTCACGCACTAACTGTCCATCGTTCAATTCTTATATCGACTCCTAGGAGTCGATAATAAAAGTTCATAAAATCACTGAGAATAACTGAGAAGGATGAAAATTCAATTATGGATGAACTTTCACCAGAACTAAACCAAACATGATGAAAATTATTTCATTTCCTCATTTTGTTGTAAGAAATAGTGGACAGAGTCAGAATGATAATTTGAAGCTCTGGAATATAGCATAAATTCTAAGCTATATACTCCATATGCAGGATGTTACTTTGCATAAAATAGTGTTAAGTTTTACTACTTATAGTCTAGCATTGCAATCATATAAAACTGCTTTACGGATTAATCAAGTCAAATATATATAAATCTTAAACATGTTAAAAGCATAAGCATTTACTGAAAAGCAATTTTGCTGTCATTCATGCAATAACTATCTGTACAAGTGATAAACACTCATTTGAATGATATATAAAACTGTAACAAGGAGGACAATTTAGTTTACAATAAAAGAGGGAATAAGCAGTTACCGCTGATTAATTTTAACGGAAAACAAGAAAGGGCGAAACAGCAAATCAAAACAGAATTTTAAAACAGAATGATGGCGGTATGCCTTTATACAACAAGTAAAAGAGATCCCTAATTCATCCAGATGAATTGTTTCCCTCACTCAGTTTACTACCTACCTAATCTCCCTGTCATGTAGAAAATCGTGAAAGGACCAGTTGAATTAAATTCCATGATCGTGTGAACTTTTCGTTAGATGGTTCAGTTTCTGCTGTTGTTGATAGGGAGTATTTTTTTAAAGAAGATATCTTTCCTAATCTTATATATCTTTCAAATGAGACACAATTTGTTTGGTTATTTACTGATGAAAATTTGTCTATGATTTGAAAAATATTTAGGAAGCTGTATTATAAAATGTCTAGATGTTAGACGAAATGTAAATTAGTATATGTAATAACAATGATAATTGTAATGATTTTATGGTTCTGATCCTGCCTGGAATTAAATGTATGTGATTTTTATAGAATGAAGATAATAACATCTGTCTGAACTTTTTAATGTTTCATTTTAGTATATAAAAAAATTACTGTTGCAAATCATGATGTAATGTTTTACTAAGGATTTTCTTATCCAAGGCATAGATTAACTTAGCTGTATTTGGCACAACTTTTTGGAATTTTGGATCCTTAATGCTCTTCAACTTTGAACTTGTTTGGCTTTATAAATATTTTGATATGAGCGTCACTGATGAGTCTTATGTAGACGAAACGCGCGTCTGGCGTACTTAATTATAATCCTGGTACCTTTGATAACTATTTACACCACTGGGTCGATGCCACTGCTGGTAGACGTTTCGTCCCCGAGGGTATCACCAGCCCAGTAGTCAACATTTCGGTGTTGACATGAATATCAATAATGTGGTCATTTTTATAAATTTCCTGTTTACAAAACTTTACATTTATTGAAAAACTAAGGATTTTCTTATCCTAGGCATAGATTACCTTAGCTCTATTTGGCATAACTTTTTGGAATTTTGGATCCTCAATGCTCTTCAACTTTGTACTTGTTTGGCTTTATAAATATTTTGATATGAGCGTCACTGATTAGTCTTATGTAGACGAAACGCGCGTCTGGCGTACTGAATTATAATCCTGGTTCCTTTGAAAACTATTATGTGTACATGTTATGCTGCCCATCAAGGGCCCTTGATTTGAATAATAAATATTCTTATTCTTATTCTTATTCTGTTGCCTTTGATTAGGATACAAAAAAATATCTTTTGTTATTTGGCAAGATGTAAATCGATACACACAAATCTTCCTAAACTATCAAATCTGCGAGTTTTTATTGTATAGTTTAAGTTTATTCCTAAAACCTTTGTGGATAAAATGGTTTAACAGAAAACAATAACAACAAAGTAACCCTCACAGCGATTAGGGTTCATTATCTCTTATGAAAAGAGAAACGTTAAAACTCTTAAGTTCTCGTTTATATTATCTGCCATTTGTTTTATATAAATGATTCTCTGCTGTGAGTAGTCCGAAGTTTAGCTTCCTATAAAACATGGTTTAATCCACCATTTGCTACATCCGAAAAAGCCTTTACCAAGTCAGGAATATAACAGTTGTTATCCATTTGTTTGATGTATTTGAGCTTTTGGTTTTGCCGTTTGATAAGGGATTTTCTGTTTTGAATTTTCCCTGAGATCTGTATTTTTGTTGTTTTATTTACTTGTTAGTCAAATATTTTAATATATATAATGACGGATAGTTTGAATGAAAAGTTCACAATCAATTCAAGAGAATTCGTTGGACTTGACAAAAATTCTAATTAGCAGGATGATCTACTACACTATTTTTGCATCTACAATTTTCGGTCATTCAACCCAAAAAGAAGAGTGCAATATCTGAACAATTTAGAACACACAAATATTGTTTAAATAAGAAAGAACAGGTTAAGAAACATGACCAGCTTGTCAAAGTTTAGACAATATCTAATGATTTTAAATCTGATGTTTTGATTTTTGTTCTATAAATGGGGCAGAATGATGACAAAAATGAAATCATATGCAACAATAATCATTGTATAACATGTTAAAGAAATTAGTGTAAAACAATTTTTTTGTCACATGACGGGTCCATTAAAAAGTCATACAATTATTCAGGATTTTTTTTAATTCATTTTATTACATTCATGCCAATACAATGTTATCAAGTTTTAAAAATATAACTTAATACTGAGATTTGTCATGCCATATGCACTGGGCATGGTTCTGTATAAAATATGATCTCGAAAATTTACAGTTTAAACATTTTGATCTGAACTGCGTTTACCCATGAGAAAAACGTTTAGGCTTTTTTCGACGTTCATACGCTGTTTCGATCAAGTTCCGTAAAATTGAAATGATTAGTAAAATTTTACACTCATGGCAGATTTATGCCAGACGCATGTTTTGTCTACAAAATACTAATCAGTGACGCTCTATTAAAAAAAAAGGCAAAATAAATTACAAAGTTGAAGAGCACTGAGAGTTGCCAAATAGATAAGGTTATCTATTCCTGAAGTAGTTTTGTTAACACTGAATTTATTATAATGAAGACAAACAACAATAACAATCAAAACCAAGGAGTAAACAAAGACTCACAAAACCAAAGGACATTTACACCAACAGTTATGAATTATGATTAAGAAACAACATGAACTCCACTAAAAACCATGAGTCAAATCAGGTGCTCCGGAAGGGTAAGCATTTCCTGCACCGTATACGGCACCCGTCTTGTTATTTCTTTGTTCAGTTCGTTAATGATGGAAGGTTATTATGACTGAGGAAGAATATCAGATATGATTTTTTGACACGCTTTTGTTATAATGGCCAATCAGCTCATGGTGGCGACCAAACAATTTCTTGATTAATGACTTCCATATGATTGATTCATAGCCTCGTCTTAGCAACTTTTGAGAAAGCAGTATTTCTCGTTAAACAAAATCAGCGTACTTAGAACTAGCCCTAGAGTAACGTACCAATTGAGACACATATACTCCATATGTTGGTGCGGCTGGGATGTTGCTACACATAAATGGAAAGTTGACTATAGGAAAAGTAAATCATCGCGTTTGTAATAAACTTTGGTATTCAACCTTCCATCAGTAGTCATTTTGAGAAAAAGGTCTAAATATGCAGCAGATTTAGCTGTGTCGGTAGTATCTTTAATTTTAAGTTCACTGGGAGATATTAAATGTAAGTGATCACTGAATCTATTATTCTTAAGTGACAGTACATCATCAATATACCGAAAGGTAGAATTAAAAGACTTGGCTAATTTCTTTTCTCCTTGCTGTACAAGCCCTTGGATGAATTCTGCTTCATAGGAATATAAAAACAAATCTGCAAGTAGAGGAGGTTTTATGTTAGTACAAAGTTTATCATGGGAGCAGTGGAAACCCGATCTTCGCTCCCGGGATAGACGGCATAGTAAAGGAAGATAGAGGCATACACTGCCGGTCCGGTGCCGAAGGTGTACTTAATGTTGGATTATTTGTATGGTGATAATTTAAATGCTTTAATGGAATTACCAGAATGGTCAATTTGGTTGAAATGTTGGTAAACGATTTGTTATTATGATTATCGTTCACACTTGACCAATGTCCATTTATTCCGGTGTTTAATCTGCTCTTTGTTTCGCCTACATATATCAAACCACAAAAAGTACACTCAATTCCATAAACAAGATTAGAGGACACATTATCACAACGTGTATTATAAATTTTGTTAGTTAAACTACTGGTTGTGATCCGAGGATATACTTAATATTATAAGAACAATATATATGAAACTCACCATGGTTTATTCAGGTGATACAGCAATTATACAGTAATAATAGAAATAATCAATGCAATCAATAATGTCAATACATGTGGTTAAAGGTGAAGAGCTCGGAATCATGTGTTTTGTGTACTACGTCACGGATACGTGATAAGGCACATATAAAACATGGACTGGTTCAGTAGTGTATATTGGTGTTCAGCACCACAATCGCCCAATCTCAGTAGAACCAAACCAGGGGTAAATAAAACGACTAGAAATAACGCACTGTCTGTGAAAGTTATCTGTATAGTAATTTTATAATTAACGTAGTATCATTTTACACATACAGTTGCAAAAAAGTTCATGAATAAATCCACATCATAAAAGTTCTATATTCCTTTAAACATGTTAGATACCAGTTATTTATTTCATAGTTCATAGTTCATAAAATACACAAAATTAAACGGATTTAAGACGATAGGATATATAGTTGAAATACGCAAAGTTAAACGGTCCTCGGAACAAAATATGCATCTTTCTTTTCGGAAACATAACCAAGGCGCTAAAACAGATAGCTACTGTTCGACACTATTGTCTTTGATTATGCGATTGGAAGAATTTCAAACATTTTCATGTACAGTCCACATAGAATAAAATTCATATTTTCCGTCCCACAAAGAGGACCAACACCTTATGAAGAACAGCACAACATATCACCATCTTTCCAGAGGACCTCGTCCTCGCATACATCAGAAGATTAATATTTAAACAAAGTCCCCTTTCCAGTGTAACCCTGCGATACATTTTTATGTATTTCATGAGTTGAAGTATTCGAAGTGGAGGCCAAAGTCCCCTGTCCATCATTAGACTGACTGTCAAATTGTCCATGCTGGATAAAACTTGGTTCGGAATTCACTTCCATGGTTGACTGAACGGGCACCATGTTGGAAGTTACAAAAGGGGGAGCCGAGGCACCCTGTTCAACATGGATTTCAGTGTTGGGTTTTACATGGTTTTGGCAAGCCGCTTCAGTTGCAGTACTTACTTTCAGAGTGGACGCTGCAGATACATACATATCGTCATGTAGACTTGTGTTGGTAGTGTATGACTCACTCAAACTAGAAAGTCCAGTTGGTTTACTAATTGGTGACACCTTGGAAAAGTATGGATATGTTGATGAACTAGCTGGGGTACTAAATGTTTTGGGTTTTTCCTCAGCCTGATGGTTTTTCTGGGCTATCAAAGTAACAATTGTCGCGCCAAAGGTTCCACATTTCTTCTCTGGTTGATCAGCCTGTTTATGATGATCATCCTGCAATAAGATCATCCTGCAATAATGGCAGTGGGTTTTTAAACTGAATGGTTTACCCCATTAATTGAGTTTGCTCCATTTTAGTCATGCGATCACATAAATCATCAAACTTCTCCGTCATATTGTCAATTTGGGAGACTTTCTTGTCTACCTCATGGAGTCCTGATATGACATTTGAAATATCCTGGTTGAGTTCCTGTCTACTTTCTGCTATCTCATTGTGCAGTTTCTGGTATAAGAATAGCATGCCAGGTTCAATGAAATATTTCTCAAAAGTTGATTTCGGCACTCCAGTAATGCCGTACACTAAAGTGCATTAAAGTCTATGAAATATGAGGCATCTGTAACCTCAATTATCTGTATGGCCATTACATTGTCTATACCCTCAAGTGATTGAAGCTGATCCAAGGTGGCATCCATAAGTATAATAGATTTTGACATTCTAAACATTTGGTTATATTGTATGGTGTATTATTGTTGTTATTTCAAACTATTAGTAAACTGTTTCGTGAGTATGTTGTCTATGCCTGTACTGTATTTATGCACGAAACGGTGTTTTTCATCAACCAGGATGCCTGTACTGTAGTTGTGCGCGAAACGGTGTTTGTAGTAAACCACGATGCCTGTACTGTAGTTTTGTAAGAGCATGCGCAGAAGTCCAACTTCCGTCCTGCTCAATTTGGACAAGATACAGCTGATGGCTATTCAAAATGGCGACTCACGAAAACGAGAAACTAGACCAGCATCAAATTTCAAACAGTGAATATGATGTGTAATACTGCCTGAAAAAGTACTAAAACTTTCCAAAATTGATGAAAGTTTTAATTTAAAATATAGCCTTTGCTGTATTATCAAACTACTATCTATAAATAATGTAAAATATAAATTTTATTGGTAAAACATATCTGGTAAATAGTATGAATCATTTAAAACAATATACAAACTTCGTAATTTTCTATATCTCTAAAAGTACATTAGTATTGAGATCTGGGGTTGAAGTCATAAAAATTTTGCTCAAAACACAAAATCCAGTATTTTGATTGGTTGATTCTTGAGTCTGAATACAAAAATCGTGCTCAAAAATTTTATGACCGCAAGGCCTAATATAAAGATAGACACTGTATTGAGAAAAAAGTAAAATAACAAAAATACTGAACTCCGAGGAAAAATTGAAAATGTAAAGTACCTATAGAACATTGTGTTTTACTAACACATGTTTATATTCTAATATGTGTGTTATTGATTTGTATTGCTTATTCTGCATTCTCTCATTCAACTTATTAAGTTATCTTTTTATGCGAGACCGCCTACTGATTTTATGTCAACACCAAAAGCAAGGAAGGGGGGAAAAAGAATATATTATGAGTAAATAATGATTTGTATTGCGAGTCAATAACTGGATTGGAGAGACAGTCAGGATAGACTATATTGTCAGTGAGCACTAAGCATTGATATGATTTATAGTTTTTTGTGATATATTTTTTCTTTTTTACATAAACTTAATGTTTATACTTCAGTTTATTTCAGAGATTTTATTTTTACTCTTTTGCAATGATAGGTATGTCCTTTTAAACTGATGGGGAGTTTGTGCCAGAGTCCTATTGTCTGTTTATGTGGTTCTTTAGTGTTTTTCGTTTTTTGATTTTATATAGATAAGACCGTTTGTTTTCCCGCTTAAATGGTTTAACACTAGTCAATTAGGGGCACTTTATAGCTTGCTGTTAGGTGTGAGCCAAAGCTCCGTGTTGAATGCAGTACCTTGACTTATAATGGTTTATTTTTATAAATTGTGACGTGGATGGAGAGTTGTCTCGTTGGCATTCATACTTTGGCTTCCATTAATTATTTCAATTGTAAAAGGACAAATATTGCCATAAAAAGCGACTGAAAGTTATGGTGCCGTGTTTGTTTTATTTTACCCACTGTTCGACAAATGTAAATAAAAAAGTACTACATCGGTAGATTATAAATCATTTCAAAAATAACGGCCATAAATAAATGTGATTGATTCTTCTGACTCTCAAACCAAACAAATGCCATTTCTAATTGGCATTTTTTTTCTCGTACACTACCGTCACATTTACTGTTGACATTTTGTAACCAAGGAGCCGCAAAATTGACTTACTGAAATCAGTAAATGTTTACATTCGAATAACATCGTGTTTAGAAAATAACAGAAAATAAATGCATTTTTTTCTGTTTCTTTCCACTTTTAAAAGGTGAGGACTTTTAGGTAATAAAAAAATATTTTCCACCGTACTATATTGAATAAAGGTGAACCGATAAAAATAATTTGATTCATTGCGTTTACTGTTTCTGTCATCTCTTACAGCACAGTGACAATTCAAAAGATAAGGACAATCAGTCCCGAATGTATCATCAGCACAATAGTCAGTTTTTTTTTATATTGACATGATTTTAAGGAAAAGCGTTCTTAAATAACGAAATCATGCATCGAAGAATAAATTTTCTGTTCGGTTTTACAAATTGTTAGTTTTCAAATTTGACGTAACAAGTGTTTCGGATGAAGGTAAAATCATCAACTCCGTAGTCAGAACTCTGGTACTGATTGATTTATAACAAAACTGTTTGGGAATATCCGTTTATTATGGTAAAACAAGGTTTGAACTACCAGCATGAGGTGAAGTTGATCTAAGAAAGATCCATAATATTTAAATAACGAGGTCCAATTCGTCAGCCGTCATGGGTTAAAAACGACAAATCAAAGAATTCAACTTTATATAAAGCTTATATAGGACAATGGTGTTGATTAAAAGTAAAACCACTCCAGACCCTTTTGTTTTCCCAATAACTAATCAGTTCCAGAGTCCGATACCGATACCAATAGTATAGTCACATGTTACCTATAACTTATCTGTACGTTCCGCATCTGACAGGCGCACCACCAAACTATGTATTTAGGATTTGCTATATACACGGGTCATAATCACAGGGATGACATTACTAAATTCTATCATTGTCACATTGTTTCCTATTGTAGTATTTTTATCAGTATAACTTTTAAAACTTATTACATTAACTGCTTGATAAACGAATTAGGTATTGATAAACGAATTAGGTATTGATAATTCATTTTGAAACTCAACATATACCCTCACGACACTTACAAAAAAAAGGAAATCCTGGATAATCGTAGGTCTGTTGTATGTTCCCTTGGAATTTCAACAAAAGATGAAGAACTGGATCTTCCATCACTTAATTGTATACCTTAATTACACAAGTGTCCTTACAAACAACAGTATATTGCTGGGTCTTCCAAGTGCTCCATGAAACCTCTTTCTAAATTATTAACATCTATTTTATCAGCAATCAAAGACGGGCTTCAAAGTTATTGTGAAACTGTCGTTTCTAGAGATGGCGTGAATCAGATGTGGATACTTAAAAATTCCAACTCTCTTTCATCTTGTAACAGTAATAAAACATTTGACTTTTCTACTCTTTACACAAGTATTCCACATTCCAAACTAAAAGACAAATTGAAAGAGTTGGTATTGCTTTGCTTCATTAAAAATAATGGCTAACGTAAATACAAGTATCTTGTCTGAGGGAGGGGTAAATCCTATTTTGTATAGGATCACTCTGATTCAAACAAAAAATTCTCTGAAACTGATATTATCAAGATGCTTGATTTCTGGATTGACAACATATTTGTTACGTTCGGAGGACGTGTTTTTAACAGACTGTCGGCATTCCAATGGGAACAAATTGTGACCCTCTACTTGCCTACTTGTTTCTTTATTATTATGAGGCTGACTTCATGCAGGAACTTCTTAAAAAGAAAGATGAGAAGTTAGCGATAGCATTTAACTCTACTTTCCGCTATATAGATGATGTTCTTTCTTTCACTAAATATTTCAAAATTTGGCGACTATGTTGAACGCGTCTATCCAATCGAACTAGAGATAAAGGATACTACAGATATAGTTAGGTCGGCATCATATCTTGACTTACATCTAGAAATTGACAACGAGGGTCGGTTGAAAACAAAACTTTACGACAAAAGAGATGATTTCACCTTTCCAATTGTGAACTTTACGTTTCTAAGTAGCAACATTCCAGCAGCACGATATTCCCGTGCTTGCATTTCCTATCATGATTTTCTTGAAAGAGGGTTGTTGCTCACAAGGATGCTATTAAACCAAGATCTAGAGTTCCAAATGGTGAAGTTGAAATCATCCCTTAGTAAATTTTACGGACGCCATCACGAGTTGGTTGACCGTTATGAAATAACCGTTTCACCAATGATATCCGATATGTTCCTTACGTCGTAATTACAATCCCCTTCCCTTTCATGAATGTGACCTATTGAATTAGACTAGTTACCGGATTTGTTATCACATAAGCAACACGGGTGCCACATGTTGAGCAGGATCTGCCTACCCTTCTGGAGCACCTGAGATCTTCCCTAGATTTTGGTGGGGTTCGTGTTGTTTATACTTTAGTTGTTTTTGTTGTGTCATGTGTCATGTGTACTGTTGTTTGTCTGTTTGTCTGTTTTCATTTTGAGCCATGGCGTTGTCAGTTTATTTTCGATTTATGAGTTTGACTGTCGCTTTGGTATCTTTCTTCCCTCTGTTGTAGACATGATAGATGAAAATACGAATACTAAATATCTAGGCTTAAAATAAGGCTGATATGTACAACTTCCAATTTGACAGCCGGCATGACGCAACACAGAGACACACAGAATTCAACTTTATGTATAACTAATATTGGACAATGCTGCTGATAACAAATAACTCCATATTGATTTTAAAATATTTAATATTACCAATAATTGATAAGTTCAAGGTGGACGGTTTGAAACAAAAAATTTGAAAGTACAGTAGAGAAAACTGCATCTTACAGCTCTTGTATGGTGTAAACTTTCCACGAAAACGTGTATGGTGTAATGGTGTATGGCATATGTTGCAATGATGTAAGGTGTATGGTTCTATGGTGTATGGTGTAATGAAAATGGTGTAATGGTGTATGAGTAATCGTGTGATTGTGTATCGAAAATGGTGTGAATGATGGTGTATGACATTTCATTGGTTGCGAACGAAGTTTTTTTTTCTTTTTTTCGGATTGTAAACATAAAAATAATAATAATATTAATATTTGAAATTTAATTGCATTATGGGTAATTTCGGATCGTGTAAGTTGAATGGGGAATGGTGTATTGTGTTAAGTGTATGGTGTATTGTGCAAAGGTGTAATGTGTATGGTGTAATGGTACAAGGTGTATGGTGTAATGGTACAAGGTGTATGGTGTAATGGTGTAATGGTGTATGTTGTTAGTGGGAAGTTTTCACCATATAAGGACTGTATCAGCATGACTTTATTAGATGACAATATCAATACTAAATATCCAGCCAAAAATAAGGCTTTCACATAGTTACAATGTATATACTTTAATGCAGTCACGGACCAGCGATTTCAAGGATGTCTTCTAGTTTATATAATAATTGTAAAGTATGGTGATATAGAGATTGCAATGTTCGGTTCTTATAAATCCTTTGCTTCAAATATTCCGTGTTGAGAGTTATTGGACAAGACAAGACAAGACAAGACAAGACAATTTATTACAACTTAGGCACACGTATGGTGCTACAAGAGGATAACAATTATACATTAAAAATTACATACATACTTATACATTTATAAGAAAGTCACACAATAGATTAATAATTGATATCATACAATAAAACTGAAATATATTTGGTTGATTTGTTTGCAAAATTCTTAATTGCAACGTGGTTAGAAATTATTGTAACATGCTATGAATTATGAAAATATTTTTTCGATATGTCGACACTTTTGTTAGCACTGGCACGTTACAGTGTGATAATAGACCAATTACTTTCAATTGGGAAGGATTTTTTATGTAATATGTAGGTATATACCTTTCTCTTAAAGACATAATTTGATTATTGGAACATACAAAAAAATAATGATATTCGTCACCAATGGTATTTGAATCGCAATGACAGCATATACGATTTTCTCTTGGTGTATTTTTCCATCGACCAACTTCTATAGGGATTTTGATGTTTGAACATCTAAATTTACTGTAGATGTATCGATCTGCCACTTTAAGATTGAGTAAATATGGCTCTAAACAAAACATTGTTTTGTATGAAGCATAAAACACACCTCTAGATGAGTTTGTCATATCAGCAGATAGGCTCTGTCCGAATTGGTCAACCAATCTCTGTTTTATTTCTTTTTTAATATCCGAACTTTTGATATCACCCTGTGCATTCCAGACAAAAGAAAGTCCTGTATCATCTAAAATTTGTTTCAAGGAAGATAACCATTTAAATGAGTATTGACCTGAGTTATGTAAGTTATACATTAACTGATACAAGATCCCAGATAATTTGTTACTACTGCTTTGCACTAGCCTTGACCAAAAGCATAGTAATTTAGTTTTGATATTAATTTTTAATGGAAACCAGTTTCCCCATAGACCATATAGTTTGGTGTTGTTGATCTAACATTCAGGACTCTTTTTAGGAAACTCAAGTGCACCTTTTCAATCATGTCAACATTTTCATGACCCCAGATTTCCGACCCATAAAGCAAAATTGGAGCGACCATACAATCAAATAGTCGAAACTGCAGATCTGAAGGGATGTTTACATTTCTTAACTTATAGTATAATGCATACAGTGCTTTTTGTGATTGTTCAACAAGTTTTTTCTTTGATAAATTAAAATTACAATTGTATCTTATTAATAATCCCAGGTAATTATAACTGTCGGTGAGCTGTAACTCCTCGCCCCTTAGCATGAATCTCATATTTCTTTTACGCTTCGCCTTCTCAAACACCATTACTTTTGTCTTATCAATGTTAACATTTAGTTTCCAGTCAGTACAGTATTCATCAAACTTGTTTAACATTATTTGTAAATCGTTAGCTGATTCTGCCAATAATATTGTATCATCAGCATATAATAACAAGAAAATTCGAATATAAATGCCTAGTTCATTTAGACAGTATTCATTTACCTTTTCTAAACCTGTTATATCATGCTGAATAAAATAGCTTTCAAGATCATTAAGGAAAAGAGAAAAAAGAAAGGGTGATAAGTTTTCACCTTGCCTAACTCCAACTTCGCACGGAAAGAAATTTGAACAACTCGAGTTATGTCTTACACATGATTTGACATTAGAATAGAGGTTATAAACAGACTTAAATATTTTGCCGGTTATGTTACTAGAAATAAGCTTTTGCCACAGTCCTACCCTCCATACAGTATCAAAGGCTTTCTTGAAATCTACAAATGTACAGAATAAACGTTTTCCAGAGAGTAAATAAAGTTGAATCAAACAGTATAAACTAAATATATTATCAAGTGTGGAGTACCCTTTCCTAAAGAAGATCAATCCAGAATAGGGCTCCAAATATTGTTTGGTAAACGTTGTTTTTTATTTACATACTGGCCCATATTGCTGGTGGTGGACTTTAAGACCTAGGCCGCGTTAACTCAGTCGTAATTACATTAATATAGAAAAAGAAAGGCTCAAGATACGAAAGATATTTGCAAACTGACAAACTAATTGCAAAAAAATGAAATACAATTAAAAGGAAAACAAACGTTTACAAATATGACATAGAAAACTAAAGACTGACCAACATAAACACAAGTCCCAACTTGTACCGATTGTTTAAGCTGATCCTGCTCCATATGTGGCAAACGTTGTTTTGGTCGTGTATATAAATACCCAGTGTAAAGTCCGTCCATAGTAAAGTTACAGTTTATTTTCAAAATAAAAGGTTATCAGTAAATTAAAGGGAAATTCTAATATGACGTGCTTTTTTCGCTTTGTAAACAACACCGTGATAAAATTCTCGATATATCTATACTTAGCGCAGACTCCAAGATGTACACAAATGGCTGTTTAAATATGCCTCCCACGTAAATCCACATGTATCGTAACCTATGTGTAAACGGTTGTGGATTTCGCTGTGTTAACAATTACAATTGAATAAAACCCTACAGAACATTTATTCTGATTCTGATGCATAACAAAAAGAATTTACACATTAGAGAACGGAAAAATGGACAAAAACAAAACAAATTAAAATTCCGCGAAATTCCAGTAATGATTTTTGCGCATGAACGTCATCTCAAAACATGACGTCATACGAATGAAAACGTCAAAGCTGAAGGTTTTTCTATTGCGTTTACCTTCTAAACTCGGATACAATTGCATTAAAATAAAGTATTGAGGTAGGTGTTGTTAGTTTTCTGTTCTATTGCAATATTCGCACATTTACTGATTTCAGCAAGTCAACATGGCGGCTAACGCTCAGGATAAAATTCGAATATCACGGCCCAGGCCATGTGTAAATTTCCAACAAATCTATGGCTTCCATGAATTATTTCTTAAATAAATATTTTTTGTTATATACATATCCAAATCCATGGATCAAAAATCGGTTAATACCTGTATATTGGCATTACACAATGTCGCGTTTTTCTTTGACTGTAACCAAGTATTAGTCGCGTGTTAATGTGTTTCATATTTGTTTTTCGTTCATTGTTTTGTACATAATTTAGGCCGTTAGTTTACTCGTTTTAATTGTTTGACCTTTGTGATTTCGGGGCAATTTATAACTGACTGTGGTATAGGCTTTGATCATTGTTGAAGGTCATAAAATGACCTATAGTTGTTGATGTCTGTGCCTTTTCATTTGGTCTCTTGTGTAGAGTTGTCACATTTGCAATAATACGATATCTTTTTTTTATATTAAGTTCTCTGTTTGACGAAGTATATTTTTTAAATTGTTCTATTTACAGCATGGTTGTACTACAAATGTTGATATGAGTATGATGAGAGGATTTATGATATATTTCTGTCTGTACTTCTGTCGACCTTATAAATAGAGAAAAAACTGCATTGATTTTTTATAAATTTATATAAACTACTTGAATGCAAGGAAAAGAACTTTTATTTACATGAGGCCAAAACTCAATGAATGGTTAAATTCATTACTATAATATTTACACTGTTGTTAGAAATAGTTCAAGTAAGTGTACTATTTAAATGCAAATAATCGTTAGATGTGAAGCAAGTTTTGACCTGTCGTTTATGTAAGGACGCAATATATGCTTGAATCAATTTAACTCTAACACCTCCCTTCAATTTTGATATTCTTTTTGTAATTATCCGTTTTTTTTAAAGCATAATGTATTCTCGTGCAAGCTTTTATCCAGAGTTATTATACTACTTTGTTATTTGATAGTTCCGTCAATATTTCAGTTATACTTTCAACAATTAAGTGTGTATATTTTTATAAAGAGCTTATTATTAATGCACTTCTTGCCTGGTTATTGAAATAAAATTAAACGATTCTAAAGAACTTTATGTGTTATTTGGAATTATTCATTGTTCCAACATTACCAGTAATGAGTATGTGACATGTGTAATGGACATAAACAATCAATTCCATGTATTTGAATATTAATTTGTCAGTAAAAAACTAAATATATATAGATATATATATAGGACGGAAATAAGAAACGGTATAAATAGCAATGATTCACAATCACATTTAGTTAATATATAAATTTAGGAAATGTTGTAATCAAGTAAAGCTAAATTTATTTCAACAGTAACGCCAGAATTCACTTTCTATTCCAATGCATATAATAAATTGAATTGTTGATATTCAATCAAAAACATAACTTTTGTTTCTTCTGCCCCCAGTTAAACTTTTGTAACAATTGTCTTTCATAAGCTGACTACAGAGATAGGTCATTAGTGAACGTGCAAGGGGCACAGCTCACGTAGATCCATAGGGTTATATGACTGTTTGATGTAAAACTTGTTTTACATTTTTGGTTAATTTTTAAATTTGACATCTATCAAATATTGTTCAAATTTGAAAAAAAGATTACTGGGCATGAGTTGTAAATATATTTTAGCTTTTGCATTAGGTTATTACATGTCTGAGCGTCACTGGTGAGTCATATATAATTGAAACGCGCGTCTGGCGTATTAAATTATAATCCTGGTACCTGTGATAACTATTAACACCACTGGGTCGATGCCACTGCTGGTGAATGTTTCGTCCCCGAGGGTGTCACCAGCCCAGTAATGAGTACTTCGGTGTTGACATGAATATCAATTATTTGGTAATTTTCATAAACTTCCTGTTTACAAACATTTGAATATTTGGAAAAACTAAGGATTTTCTTATCTCAGGGGTAAATTACCTTAGTCGTATTTGGTACAACGTTTACGAAATCTTTGGTCCTCAATGCTCTGAAACTTTGAACTTGTTTGTTTTTTAACTGTTTTGATCTGAACGTCACTGATGAGTTTGATGTAGAAGAAACGCGCGTCTGGCGTATTAAGCTATATTTTTTTTTTATAATTTTTTTTTCTTCATGAATTTACAAGTATCAATATATATTTATCTTGTGGCACAACAAGCAAGCAAGTTAAATAAATAGCATAATAAGCATTCCATGAACTAACACTTAGAAATCTATGGATTAAGTATAGCAATAACATTTTCATTAATATAGTAATAGTAGTGCAAGAAATATATGAGCATACATATGGAACGGGGACCCAGTTATTTGCCCCATTGAAACGCATTGAAATTCATAGTAAATAAATGGGGTGCTGTTCGTTAAATAATTTTGATAGCCACCTTGGGACTTCTGTTTCATGTTTGGCATTAGGTTCCAAGTTTCTGGGTGCAATCTTAGTGCCTCATGACCGGCATTCCGTTGCAAAATTTTGTTTTGATTGACAACAGGGTCACTCAGTCTACTTCCGGTGAAGAATAAAGGCTAGAATTTAGACAATTTACTCCATGCACTGACGCCAGATTTTATTTAAATCAATCAATTTTTTTACAGAAATTCAAACTAGAAAGCCTACCCTTTCAAATAAATCTACATTCAGTTACAGAACTTGTGTAATAATAACACTACACCATTTTAGAGAAAAGTTATAGTTTTTTTTAAGAACTACATTCGTGGGTACCGGACTGGTTACCGTAACTGGGATCCTATTCCATATGGTATGGTATATCAGTATACAAATAATTTCAAACGCTCATATACATGCATGTTTATATTTAATTTATGACCTTAGCCCAGGGGTTCCAGTACAAGTTGTGTTCTTCCACACTTAAGTATTTTTAAGAAATATGTTTCTCTAAAATCAAGTTTTCTTTTATGTAATTTTGAAGAACTTTTATATTAGGTTTTATATCTTGCATCTTACATCTGTAAATAAAGTAAGATACCTTTATTTTTAATAAAATTCAGTTTATGATTTTCATAAAGGCCAAAAATAACAATTTTCAAATTAAGTGGAATTTCGATAAGAACCTTATTGAAAATCCATGAATTTAGATTGTGCCAAATGTCGGCTACAATATGACAACCCCAACGTAAATGTTCTATAGTTTCAGGCTCTTCTTTGCAAAAAGTACACAAATTACAATTTACAAGTGTAACGTTTTTCGTTTATTACATGCATCACTGGGTTTTATGATCATGATAGGATTAGATTAATTACTTAGCCGCATTAACTGTTATAAAGTAATTCCTTACAATCTATGTTTATCGCCTTCAATCAGATTATACTTGTTAAATGTCAAATCAATCATGTTAATCAGCTGCTGCCCCTGTGCTAAGTTTATACATGTGTCTCGATTGACCTTAGCTTCGGTTGACCTTAGCTCCGGGCTCCGGGCTCCGGGCTCCTGTATTTTAGCTCCTGTAGAATATTTCTTTGTTCAGAGTCATTTAACCATATTTTAATCAGGTATTAGAGTAGTATAAAAGAGAGAAATAGTTGTAGATACGAGAAACGATATACGAGAAACGATTTTGTGTACGAGAGGTGCGTACGTATGAGATTTAAGATTATGCCACCGTATTGTTGAGCCTGCAGTTTAGATGTTGTAAACTTGTATTACTGTAACATGTACTTTGGATTTTGAATAATACAGTATTGAACTTTTAATCAACTTTGTGTTTATGTTAACTAGCAAAACTTCGTTCAGACTACACTAGGATCCATTTATTTATTTATGTGACCAGGATTCCCTTAATCACGCTACCAGAGATTTTTAGGGTAACCCTGTTAAAGAGTATACTTGACATTTGTCGTCCGTGGACGTGTGAAACGTAGACACCAAACAACAAAGCACAAACACAAGAATACACACTTGAGTTAAAAAAAAAGAGGGACGAAAGATACCAAAGGGACAGTCAAACTCATAAATCTAAAACAAACTGACAACTCCATGGCTAAAAATGAAAAAGACAAACAGAAAAACAATAGTACACACGACACAACATAGAAAACTAAAGAATAAACAACACGAACCCCACCAAAAACTAGGGGTGATCTCAGGTGCTGCGGAAGGGTAAGCAGATCCTGCTCCATATGTGGCACCTGTCGTGTTGCTTATGTGATTACAAATCCGGTAAATAGAAACACTTTTTCGTCACACAAGCTTCATTTTAAAAGTAAAGCATTTGTCCCTAAAATATTACGAATAATTCTATATTGAAACCAACATAACCTAGTGTTTTTTGAAACCTTGGTAACAAACAAGTGTAGTTTTTCCAATTTTCTACAACTTTGTTAAGAATACCTTCCCATTTTTTTCTGTAAAATTCCTTGATTTTAAATAGTATACATGTCCTTTGAGCCTTTTTCGGACTTGAATTGAATATTAATGTTAAAAGGTATAATAACCTGATGTTTTTTTTTTCTCTTTCCGTGTTGATTCCAATGACTTGTAGTTACTATTTTAGTGCTAATATAAGTCCATAAAACTGTAGAAACATGGGTTTGAAGTTATACATAATTTAAAAATTTTCATGCGTTTAATATATATCCATGTTCATCTAACAGGTCATTTACAGTCCATACCCCATGATGTCCCCAGTTTTTATAGTAAACACTGGCATTATCAATTTTGATATGTTCGTTATGCTATATAGATGTAGAAAAATGACTTCCTCAAAATAAAATGGATGTATGAGTTTTGACATAGTTTTCCAGGCATGAAAAACTTCATCCCAAAATTTTTTTTTTTGATTTTTTGATAATTCGAAAATTAGCCAACTCTGTAAAATTTATATTTTGGGTGGAGGTAAATAATTGAATCCTTTTAGATTTTGACCTAAATAATCTTCTAACCCAAGTAAGTTTTAACCCTTGTATAAAATTTCTCAAATTAATAATTTTTAGGTCCCCTCGGAAGTATTCCTGACATAGACGATCCTGTTTTATCTTGTCAGGCTTATCATCCCAAATGAATGGATAAATTTTACTATTAAGTTGACCTATCATATTATCATCTGGACCTGGGATGGACAGGAACATGTAATTAAATTTTGATATAATTAATGATTTTATAATTAATATTTTACCAAACGGGGTAAGTGACTGTTTTGGCCATTTTTGTAATATTTTTTTTCTATTTCTTGTATTCGAAGAGCATACTTTAGATTTAACATTCTATCTAAATCAACACAGAAAGTTATACCCAATAATTTGAAGGTACTGAAACCCCATTTCAGTCCCCACTTTACACATATTTTGTCTTTTTTATGTTTTTACTACCTATCCATATAACGTTTGTTTTGTCTAAGTTAATTTTTAGGGTCCTGATATCTCAGCATAGAATTGTAATATACGGAGAGATGCATCCAGCGAGGAAGGCGAACCATCTAAAATAAGTGATGTGTCGTCTGCATATTGAGACAAGATATAGACTGAATCGTCTATCGTAATACCCATATCTCATCACTACTTTTTACTAAATGCTTAATATTTCAGCACATAACAAGAAAAGGTAAGGAGATAAAGGATCACCCTGCCTACAGCCTCATTCCACACGGAAAATGTCTGACAGACAGCAGTTCTGGTTGACAGTAGATGTAATATCATTATATTTTTTTTTATCCAGTTCATAATAGAGTCTCAAAAATTAAAATACTTCAGTGCTTCAAAAAGAAAGGCCCATGTCAAAGGCCTTCTCAAAATCAATGAGTAGTAATATACCAGGAATATTATTTTCTTCTGTAAATTGTAAAATATCATACATGACTCATACATGTATATAAGTCTACAGTTCTCCCCAATAAATCTACCCGGGATAAAGCCTGCTTGAACAGAATCAATAATTCTGTTTAGAACTGACCTTATCCTCTCAGCGATACAACTAGAAGCTAGTTTGTATGTTGAATTCAAAAGTGTAATTGGGAATACATGTGATAACTCGCTGCCTCTGTGTGACAGACCTTTCCCTTATCTGATAAGAATAATTTATTGCCCACAAAACAAACTTTCCAATGTCTATCCAAAATACTTTTGACAAATTCTGCAGTAAAACCATCTGACCCAGGACTTTTATTATTTTAAAGCTTGTGTTAATTCAGCAAAAGAAATGTTACCTTCTAATGATTCTTTTTCGATATCATTTAATTTAGATGTCAAAGATGGTAATTCTTTTGATAGGTTTACTTTTTTAAGGATGTACTTAGGTGAGGTTAGGTGAAAATTAATAAATCAAGAATTTAAAATTGATACTATAAGCTGGTAGAGCATTCGTTAAGGATAAAAATAAGCAAACAATATTGATAGGTCTTATATGATAAAATAAATGGGTGTTATGGGGCAAAATATTTTACCTTGTATTGTATGGAAAAACACCAAGGAGTCCGAACATTTGACACGAATTCCAAAACCTCACCTAAGTACATCCTTAAGGCATCCTTGTCTTTTGTAAAGTTTCTCATAAAATATTTTTGATTGTTTTAAGATTTCTTTTTGATTTTCTACTTCAGTATTTTCATCAGTTACTAGTTTTTTAATAGTTTTATTGACAAAGTTTTGTGTTTCTAAATTACAAAAGAAAGTTGTTGGCCTCTCTCCTTCTTCAATCTATTGGGTTCTTGATCTAACATATTGACCTTTAACCTTGTTCTGTCTCAAAATTCTAAGTTGACATTTTTTGGCTTCTATTTCATCAGGATTGTCCTCTGTACTTACTTACGTAAGTTATAATCCTGGTACGTTTGATAACTATTAAATACAAACAGGTAAATAAATCAGAATTATAACAAAAAATAATAAACAGATAAAATCGGAACGAAAATACGTACATGATGATTTGAAAAAATAAAGCATGTAGAAATAGTGTCATTGTCTAAGTGAAATTTGGACTAAAATACAATGCAATACTTATTAATCCTGCAAATCTTTTAACTGTAAATATGTAAATGAAATATGAGTATGAAAGAACTTGTAATAATTTTCTCTAAAAATATAAAATGATGTTTAACAATTTCTCTATCTTTTAAAACCAAGAGAACACTTTTAAAAGGAGACGAATAAGTGAAAAATAAGTATGCCAATGAATGCAATACAACAAAACATGGCTTCTTCACAAGAGATATAGACTATTGGGGTAATACCTGATTCTACCTTAGATAAACATGATATTTCCATATGTATTTATAGAATAAATTATCACATCAATATCATATGTTTAGTTTATGTATTTTTTTGAGACTGGAACGTGAATATCACAACTATGTTCGTTAATGTGCGACAAAGGCCACTTGGTGTATAAATACATGAACATCACATGGTTCTTATGTTGAAATTATGATAAAGAAATATTGCTTTATAAAGAATTTATTGATTTGCCTATACACATCAGTTGCACACATTTTATACATTATATTCTAATTCGTATTACTAACATGATTTGGAAAACGCCTGATTTATAATTAACTGTAACATTCTTATATGTTAGGTCAAGTATGTTATCTGATTGTATCAGGTTTACATACATCTGTATTTTCACACTAGCCATTTAATACAGTTAGAGATCATCAGAGATTATATTAATTAAGAGTTATATTAAGATTTCTTTGTTTGACTAGTGTGCCCTAATGATTTGCATATGGTGCCCTAGTAAATTTATGTAAGGAGCACGGAGCATAAGATGTCTGCAGTTTGGTCGTACATCTTTCGGTAATCTGGCTTTGTCTGCTCTATGTAATGCCTAGTTCTACACCTAACCGTAAAGCACACTTGCTAAGTTTTTTGGGCAGGTTATTCAGAAAATCATCATTTAGAACTTCCTCTGGTCCGACATTTGGAAATTCTTTAATAGAATATAATAAAAAAAAAATGTGTTTGAAACTGAAATACACAGATTTTGACCACTGCAGTATCTAATTAGATTTTTTTTACATAATGCTCTATACTGAACAGTGGAAGTTCATAGTAAAGAGAGGGCTGCGTAACATTTGACATCATCAGAGATTATATTAATTAAGAGTTATATTAAGATTTCTTTGTTTGACTAGTGTGCCCTAATGATTTGCATATGGTGCCCTAGTAAATTTATGTAAGGAGCACGGAGCATAAGGAGCCCAGATCACCGGAGCAGCCGGACGTCCGGAGCACGGACTACACGGAGCCCGGTTGCCCTAGTAGTCTATATTTGTATACGGGCTTGTAGGGGTCATATTAAAGAGAGAAAGAGCGTGAGATAAGGGGGAGAAAGAATCTATAGTGAGGAGAGGACAGTTGCGTTTCTTTAGTTGCTTATGTGATAACAAATCCGGTAACTAGTCTAATTCAGTAGGTCACATTCATGAAAGGGAAGGGGGATTGTAGTTACGACGTAAGGAACATATCCGAAGTAGGAAACCAGGTTGAAATAGAACAAAAAAATCGAAGCTCTTTGTTAGAGAAGGCGATACATGTTTACTGTATTGTTTACTATAGTGACAAAGTTTTAAAAAGTTAATAGAAACAAACAAAACTGCAATTTTCTTCTCAATAACGAGGTGTTTTATTTTCAATTTTTTTAGTACATAATTAAGCAGAACAATTAGATATCAAGTCGACGACATGGATATCTTTCAAGTTGGATGACGAAAATGCATAATCTCCGATTTTTTTTGAAAAAATTACCACGGACGGAAAACATATCAATCTATTAGTTCAGTAATTTTCGTGTCTGCCCTTCCATTATGTGACTGAAGAAAAAAATCCAAAAAATAGGTAACAATTGTATCGAAAAGAGAAAACCGAGTGCACCTTTTTATGTTAGGGCGTGTTTGAGTTGAGTATTGTGTCTTGGAATCGTACAAAGTAAGAATATTTCATACATCGTCTCGCTTCAGTTTCTATCATTTTTATATATTAAAGCTACAGGTTGACTTTATAACACAAAAAAATAACAGTACTAAAAGATGAAATATATGGGTCAAGTGAAATACCTATCTAATGAGTCACAAAAACAGAGAAGGTGTGTTCGAATAGCTATTTTTTACTGAAAGTACTTGACGACAGTCTTACAAGTTGGATGATGAAAATGCATATCTTCGAAAAATTCTAATTTTTTGTGTGTGATAACTATGGTTTATAGTCTTCAACCACTAAAAAAATCTAGTCTGCCCTCCACGAAATATTTAATTAGAATTTTTTTTAAATGTTTATGATTTTTCGAAAATTCCACCTGACAACCGATCAGACAATAGTTTTAAGTTGAATCAATGCAGACAATATCATTAACTAATGCTCATTAGCTAGTATATACATTTGTCTTTTAAAATATAACTGACATATAAAGATCGTATTGGTGCAATGTGGATAAATTTATCGGTTTCCGAGAGCAAAATTGGTAGCGCGTCATCCCTACAATGGCTTCCATTTTTACGATTGTAAAAATGAACTGGCGTAATGGGGAGATAATTTTGACGAAGTAGGATCCTGGCTGTCCGATATCATTTGTGAAACGGTTATTCAAAACGGTCAACCAACTCGTGATGGCGTCCGTAAAATTTACGAAGAGACGATTTCAACTTCACCATTTGGAACTCTTGGTTTAATAGCTTCCTTGTGAGCAGCAACCCACTATCAGGAAAATCATGATAGGAAATGCAATCACGGGAATATCGTATCAATTGGGAGATATATACCCCGTATGCAGGTGACAAATACTGTTAAAAGTTTGTTGAATGAATACAATTGTATGACATACACAGAGGAAATTGTTTTGAGTTTAATCGAAATGTTTTACCTATTCTATGTAAATTATTTGGAGGGGAAACACATATTGTGGATGAACTTCAGTGTTTAATGTGTTGAGTTTAATCAAAATTGTTTGAAAAAGATCGAGTTTAAACGTCAATATAGTATATTGGGTTTAAATGAACAAAATAGTATGACAAATACTGTGTTGTGCTAAAACAAAATTCATTGATTGACATTCGTTATTTATAAAATCATTTGCGGAGATACATGTCTTTTACAAACTGGAACCCGCCAAGATGTACGCGTTCCAGAGCATCCATTAACATGCCTCTGGTCCGACATTTGGAAATTCTTTAATAGAATATATTAAAACAAATTAATTTGTTTGAAACTTTAATACACAGCTTTGGACCACTGCAGACATGTTGTGTTTGTAATTTGATTGAGTTAACGGACAACTTCTATAAATGGAATGTCAGAAAAGTACTTGACCTGTTTGAAATCAATACTAAACTTTAAAACTGTCATTGATGTTGGGTCAGTTGTCCAACTCCATCATATGAGGGGAGAGATAGCTATAGTAACAAATGTTCAAATCTCGTAAACCGATTAAGGATACAAATGGAGGCAACAAAAAACGTAAAGGAATATCATGTAAGAAATAAAACCGGGTTGAGTAAAGGCTAGTATCAACTTACGACTAAATTGCATTCAGTTGATAACTTCAACAACACTTACTGTCATGTTGATGCTTTTTTTTCGTTTAATTATCAGAAATTTTCTTAATATACTGTATAAATTTACGCAAAGGAACTTACTTCAGTCGATATCACTGCTGGTGGAGTTTTTATTTCCAAATGGTATCATCAGCTTAGTATAAGAAGAACTGTTTACAAAATTTAGAATTTTTGAAATTCTGATGCTCTTTAACATCAGGAAAAAATACATCAGCTGTATTTGTCAAACAAATTGAGACTGTTTGTTTCATTATGTTCTTTCACTTCGTAAATTATTTTGCCTTTTTAACTTTTTTAAGATTCAAACATCACTGCTTATTTTTTTTTACACAAAATGCAAGTCTGGCCAAATGACTAAATTTCAATCCTGGTATTTATGACGAGTTTATTTATAACCACTAGATCGATGCCACTGCTTGTAAAGTTTTTATTCCTTGATGGTATCACCAGCCCAGTAGATTAACTATTTTCAAACTTTGAATTTTTAAAATTCTCAGGCTTTTTTACCTGAGGAATACATAACCATGCTCTTGCACTTCGTATTTTATTTGGCCATTGTAACTTTTTTTATTTGAGCGTCACAGATGAATCTTTTGTATACGAAACGCACGTATGGCGCGAATATTAAACGTCAATACTGGTATCAATGATGAATTTATTTCAATTTAAAAAAAATAAATACGTAGATTCAGATAATTCGGTTTTACAAGGGAAACTCTACACTAAAAATTTACCACAGAAGGGACTATGTTTTGTTTCTATTTGTAAATTTTAACTTTTGTTGTCATACTATTCTACTGGCTTCATCTAACGGTGTTTATATTTCACAACTGGTTCGGTATGCCCGTGTCTGTTATAACATTTTCAACGACCGTAATCTATGTATTACCGGTAAATTATAAAGCCTGGGATTTTGTTGTCACAAACTACAAAAAAAAAGTCTGTACCCTGGAATTCAGTGGTTGTCATTTGTTGATATGTTACATAGTTGTTTTTCGTTCATGTTTTTGTGTGCATAAATTAAGACGTTATTTTCTCGTTTGAATTGTTTTAAATCTGTCATTTCGGAGCCTTTTACAGCTTACTATGTGGTTTTGGCTTTGCTCATTGTTGACTGCCGTACGGTGACCTATAGTTTGGTAATTTCTGTGTCATTTGGTCTCTTGTAGAAAGGTTGTGTCATTGACAATCAGGCCATGTCTTGATTTTTATATGTCTTCTAATCATTAAATGGTTCAAAAATAAATAATAAATATATATTATTTTGCATATTACATTCTTACCAGAATAATCTGTATATTCACTTGTGGTGAATATCACATTGTGAACGGAACAAAACTATACAACGTTTCTGTTCATGCTGCGAAGGCCTAGTAGCGCAGACACACATGAACATCAATTATTCTTATGTGGAAATAATATATAATAAAAGAAATATTTGTTTTATAAATAAGTTCCTTATTTTTACACGTCAACATCAGTATTTTATGCATAATATTTTTTAATTTTTTATTTATAACATGATTTTTAACAACCATCATTTATAATCTTCCTTTCGTTAAATGTCTATTTCTGAAAATACGTATTATAAAGAAACTAGGGTTTCAACCCCATAATACGAAATTTTGAATGAATAAAACTATATGAGTGTATATATGTGGAGGAAATTGTGTTGAATTGAATCAAAATGTTTTACACATACTACATGTATATAAATTGTGCAAAGGTGACTCAAATAGTACGATACATATTGTGGATCAAATCCAGTTTTTAATATTTTGAGTTGAATGAATGGTAAGACAAATATTGAGGGTTAACGTCATTGTATATTTGGTTTAATTGAACGAAAATGTATGACACTGAGTGTGAATGATCTTCACTCTATATCGTTTATGGTTATAACAAAAGTCAATGATTGGTACTCGTTAGTTATAAAATCATTTGTTGAGATACACATCTTTTACAAACTGGAACCCGCCAAGATGAACGCGTTCCAAAACAACCAGTAACTTGAACACAGTAGGCTTTTCATCAGTTGAATTTTTCCATTTTCTTAAAATGTCTGCAGTTTGGTCGTACATCTTTCGGTAATCTGTTTTTGTCTGCTCTATAGAATTAATAGATATTCCTAATTCTACACCTAGTTGTAAAGCACAGTTGCCAAGGTTTTGGGGAAGATTATTTAGGATATCATCATTTGGAACTTCATCTGGTCCAATATTTGGAAATTCTGTACAAAAATATACATATTAAAATACGTCGCAAATATTTTACCTATCGTTTTAAGTTTCCATTTTCCACATTTCAATCACCAAACTTTTTCATTAAAAGTTTGACCAATCAATACCGTTGACGTTTAATGTTTGTCCTTTAAAAGATTATAAAATACACTTAAACAGTTTTGTTTCGTGTGATTGTGAAACAATAAAATAAATTTAACTTTTCCATTTTAATTCTCCCTGTTGTTAGTGCAAATGCAATCATGTAGTTAACCGATTTTTAAATCCCGTAAATCGAACTATCGGGGTACAAATGGTGGAAACCAAAAAAAATATTACGGAAAAATATGAACTCTATAAGATTATGAACTCCATCTGAAGTAATATTAAGAATACAAATGGCGGTAAAAAACAATATTGAAAACCTGAACTCAATAAGATGTAAGACTGGGGTGAGTGAAGGTAACATAAAAGTCTGAAATTCATGATATGGTTATAAAAGTTATGCAAAGATATTATGATTTAACAACTGATTGCTATTAAATTCTTACCAGAAAAATCTGTGTATTCTCTGAACACCTGAAATTAGAATTGAGACAAAAGCGTTTGTAATGCTTTAAAAATGCTCAACTAACTTTAAACAAAAACAAGGACCTAATAAAATTGGTTTATATAAAAAAAATCGTGTTCTATAGCAATTAACAATTAAACTTTTTAAAAAATGAAAAAAATGACACCAATTGTCGTAATTGCAATCCCGTTCTTTTTTCCTGGTATATGACCGTCTAGATCTGAATTAAGCTTTTAAAATCATTGCTCATTGTTAAAAGCCGTACGGTGACCTATAGTTGTTAATGTCCGTGTCATTTTGGTCTCTTTTGGACAGTTGTCTCATTGACAATTATACCAGATCTTCTTTTTTTATAATTTTATCGGATTTTAATTTATATCAACAGCAAAATGGTGCCAAATCTGAGACATGATCTGTAAAACGTTCAAAGGCACACAGGTAATTGTCTCTTGGTCGTTTTGTCATTTTTGTTGTAACTCGGATTTTTTTTCTCTCAATTATACAACAGAATTTAAAAAAATCAAATATATAATTATTCCAGAGCGGCTATTACCAGCGTAAGAAATATATATGAAAAAATGCGCAAGCTGACGAAACTGAAGTTGAAAAATTGATTCATTGACAAGTTTGACATCTTGTACATACATGTATATATGAATATAGTTCTACTTATTCAAAACTAATTATTATTAAATTTTAACGGCCGTTTGTTTGCGATGTGTAAATACTTAGACTCTGTTATAGTGTAAATTCATATTGCGATAAGACGTGTCACGGTACTTGTCTATCCAAAATTCATGTATTTGGTTTTGATGTTATATTTGTTATTCTCGTGGGATTTTGTCTGTTGCTTGGTCCGTTTCTGTGTGTGTTACATTGAGTGTTGTGTCGTTGTTCTCTTATATTTAATGCGTTTCCCTCAGTTTTAGTTTGTTACCCCGATTTTGTTTTTTGTCCATGGATTTATGAGTTTGAACATCGGTATACTACTGTTGCATTTATATAGCTACTTTACTCTGTCAATTTGAAATACTTATAAATTTAGATCGTTCAGTGCTGGTAATTTTATTGACGTAATCATTATCATTCTTGTACAATCATAATTGTTGTTCCTGTTAAAGTTTAAGAATTGTGCTAGTTCATATTGAAAATTATTTTTGTTATTTAAAGCATATATTTGAACTCTCTATTGTAAAAAGCCATATAAATGTTACCTATGTCATGTTTAACAATTTTTTAGAAGGGCGCAAGCGTCTTAATTGGTGTTAGGTTTGATTTTTTTGTTATATAAATTTCAAGATTGTAATAGTTTAAGGAGACTTAAAGATGATTCATTTAACATCAGAATCTGACTGAGGAAGGATATCTGTTATCCGAAATATTTATAAATAATTACATTTATAGTTACTTTTTTTGTATTAAGAGTTGTTGTGTACACTTTTTTAGGCGTTTATATAATTTTTTTATTGTGTACTTGTATCGTTACTCGTAACGATCCAGCGCCCTCTTGGGGAGAATCGTTGACTACTAGTAAGACGTTTTATATATATATATATATATATATATATATATATATATATATATAAAAGTCTATAAAAACGACCAACCAGCAAATTTACTATGTACCGGATCGTCTAGAATAGGCGATACTATGCAGATAAGGAAAAAATTATATCAGTCTAAAGATTTGCACAACGGTACTGATATAAGATGTTATAATACTAAAATGTTGTTATTAAATCGTGCTGACAAATATTTCGGCTCAACAAATGGCCTTCTTCAAGTGTCACAAGTTTTAACAATATATAATAAACGTTACCAACAGAAGGCATGAAAGCGCTAGTGACAATATTTTAACGAACTGTTATTATTTGATGTGAAATGTAGTTTGCATTTAAAAATATTATTATATATATATATATAATAAAAACTATAACACAAATTCCCATACGTTTCGGCCATTACGGCCTTCTTCATTGACATAAATTACAACATTGAAACAACAATTACATTGCTTGGATACATTACGTTATAATAACTTCTATGACGTTCATTTGCCGCGTTTTTCGCTTTTTTAATATAAATATTTTTATTATCGTTCATACATTGTGTTGAGTCCTTCAGGTTCTAAAGTTTTTAATTTTTTTATCCGAAAGGCTTCTTTGGTTTTTCTGTAAGTTTCTGTCCCAAATACTCTTTCTATGGCGGTAACTTTTAAATTTGTTATTGAATGATTGTTCTGAATGAAATGGTTGGCTACTGGATCTTCTGTTTTCTGTGTTCGTATTTTTGAAAAGTTCAATAGCATTCGTTGATATAGTGTATCACCCGTTGGCCTACATATATAACTTTTTCACATTTTGTACAATTAATTGCATTAACCACGCCTACGGTTTTACAATTTATTTGTCCCTGAATGGTATATTCTTTGCCGGTGTTGTCACAAAATACCTTGGTTTCATTTATATGTGAGCATAATGCACAATGTTTACCACATGGTCCACATCCATTAGTTTGTTTATAAAATAGTAAATTATGCTTTTTGTGCACTAAAATGTCTTTTATGTTGTTATCACGTTTAAATGCCACGATAGGCGGATCGGGGTATATTTTCTTTAGTCTTTCGGATTGATGGAGAATTTTAAGATTTTTTCTAAGAATTGAATGTACATTTGGAAGCGCTTTGGAAAAAGTAATTACTAAAGGTACCCTGTTGTTTTCTTTCTTCGGTTTGTACTGTAATAGATCTTCTCGGTTTAAATTGTCGACTTTTTTCAATTGAACTTCAGTTGACGAGTTATTGTATCCACGTTTTCTTAGGTGCGTTTTTATTTCTTCTCTTCTTGTTTTGTAATTTTCTTCTGTTGAGCAAATTCTTTTGACACGAATACCGAGTCCATACGGTATAGCATTTTTTACGGAGTTTGGATGGCTTGACGACACATGTAAGTACTGGTGTTTATCTGTTGATTTCGTATAAAGATCTGTTTTAAGTTGTCCGTTTTCTATGTGTACAAACACATCAAGGAATTCATTTTTTTTCAGTTGAGTAACGCATTTCTGTTTTAATTCGCGGATGCAAACTGTTTGACATTTCGTGAAATTCTTTTAGTTTATCTAAACCATGTTCCCATATCCCCAGATGTCATCAACATATCTCCAATATGAAAATGGTTGTAAATTGCTGTTTTGAAATAAATTTTCTTCCCATTGTCCGAGGTAGGTGCAAGCATAATTCATGCCTAGATGGGAACCAATAGCTGTTCCTTCGGTTTGTAAAAAGTGTTTACCGTTGAAGCTAACATTATTGTTTTCAATGACTAAATCCATCATTTTAAGAACATCTTCAGTTGGGATTGATGTGTTAGTTCGATTTTCCGGTGCTGATTTGCATGCTTCTCGCGCTTCTTTTCTGGGTACGCTTGGATATAATTTAGTTACATCTAAACAAAACATTATTGCGTTGTCTGGTAAAGGCTGTTGTATTGCATTTAATTTGTTTAAAAAATCTGTTGTGTCTTTGATATAGGTGGGCAAGTTTCGAACATTCTCCGAAAGCTCGTTTTCGACTATTTCCGCGATTTTTTCTGTGGGATGGTTCCGCCCATTAATAATTGTTCTAACTGGGTGATTTTTTTGGTGTAATTTCGGATTGGCTTGTACCTTTCCGGGACATGTTCCTTTCGGTAAGAGATATTTTTCATGTCTTTGTCTATTATTTCTCTTTTACATAAATTCTCTACGAGGTTTTTTTACTTTATTTTCATTTTTCTGTGTTAGATCCTTATCTATTGCTTTGTACGTATCGTTGTTATTTAATTCCTTTTCTACCTCTTATTTATAATCTTCTGTGTTCATTATTACAACTCCGGATGATTTGTCGCTTGGTCGTATCACGATGCTTGTATCATACAAAAGTTCCCGCATTGCTTTTTCTTCTTCAATAGTTATATTCATTTTGAATTTTCGACTTAATCTACTTAAAATTTCATCTTTTATGGTTTGTATATACTCATCTAACCATCTTTCTTTTCCTGGGGAGGGTGTGAACGTACTTGATTTTTTGAATTTAGTATATTCGTTTTGGTTATTTTCTTTTTCCTTGTTTTCTTCGAAAAAATGTTCGCGAAGACGCATTCTTCTTTCCCATATTTTGAGATCGGCTATAAGTTTCCCCATCTCTACTTTTCTTCTAGTTGGAACAAACTTAAAACCGTTTGACAATAATGTTTTCTGTGCGCTCGTTAATTTTTTTGAAGATTTATTAATAACCTCACATTTTGGGTCGCGGTTTTGTTTATTAGAATTATCTATTGACTCTTCTGATTTGTTTTTGTCTTTTGGTTTTGAATTTGTTTCTTTTGCTAAATTAGGTTTCATAATTGGATTGCATGAACACGGTCTTGGTATATTTGTTATAAGCGAAAAATGATTGTTTTCATGTAGTATTGTAATATACGGCATGCCATGGTTGCAATGTTTATTTCTTGAAAATTGGTTCCATTCAGCTATGAGACCGACTTTAGTTTTAATAAAAAAATCCATATTATATGTTTCACTAGCTGCTATAATTTCTGCTTCCGTAGCCCAGGATGTGGAGTGTCCATTTGTTTTTGAAATGTTATTTATATGGGTATCGAAATCACCGTCAATAAATTCCGTATAAAAGTTTTTGTCTGTTGAAATTGTTGTTGGAATTCTGTGACGGATATCTTCATGTCTTTCTTGGGTGTCGAATAAATATTTTGAGATGCATCGAAAAAAACAATTTCCGTCTTTTATTATGTTTATATTCTGCTCTTTAGTCAGGTTAGTTCTAGTTTGAATATCTGTTGTTAATTTATTGTTGTTACGTAATTCGTTGCTTTGACATTTTATTGCGGAGATTTTCTTACTCTTCGTTCTTTTAATTTTTTCTTCTATTTTTTGCAGTTCATTCTCATGATTCTGTTGAATTTCTTGTAAAATATCAATTCCCAAAATGTTTATGATGTTGCTGTTTTTTGTTTTTTTTGAGAGAGAGCCCAGGTGGTCGTGTGGTCTAGCGGGACGGCTGCAGTGCAGGCGATTTGGTGTCACGATATCACAGTAGCATGGGTTTGAATCCCGGCGAGGGAAGAACCAAAAATTTGCGAAAGCAAATTTACAGATCTAACATTGTTGGGTTGATGTTTAGACGAGTTGTATATACATTATGTACACAGCCATGTATCACCATCATTGATAGCGATCCGATGGATACATCTGTTGTAGAGTTGTCACTGACTCAGACGTATATATATATATATATATAAAGATGTATCCATCGGATCACCAGCAATGATGGGTGATCGATGGATACATCTGTTGTAGAGTTGTCACTGACTCAGACGTACTTCTAAATATAATTATTTTCTGTGACTGTATCTTGCATTAATTTGTAGGATCCTTTACTATAGATAATTGAGCTGATCTGTAAATAACATCTCCATGCTTTATATATCATGTACTGTAGTACGCCGCTAGATTAAACTGACGAGGAAAGGTAACACACGGCCACCAAAAGCTTTATTATTGTGAAGCTCAGGTGGTCGTGCGGTCTAGCGGGACGGCTGCAGTGCAGGCGATTTTGTGTCTCGATATCTCAGTAGCATGGATTCGAATCCCGGCGAGGGAAGAACAAAAAAATTGCGAAAGCAAATTTACAGATCTAACATTGTTGGGTTAATGTTTAGACGAGTTGTATATATATATATGTTTAGACGATTTGTATATAACTTATGTACACAGCAATGTATCAACTTCATTGATGGCGATCTAATAGATAAATCTGTTGTAGGGTTGTCACTGACTCAGACGTACTTATATATAAGACAGATACACACCAGTATTTAAATTTTGAATCATGCCACCCATCACATAAAAAAAAGAAACATTCCATATTGTATGGCAAGACGAGAATGTTCAATTGTATTGGATAAAACTCTTAGCAAAAGAAGATTAGAAGAACTGAAGATGTATCTCTTACAACAGAAATATCCATAAAAAAATTATAGATGAAATTATTGAGAGGACAAATAAAATGTCTACAAATCAACTGAGAACACCGAAAGAACAGACAACCGATGATAATGTCCTCCCGTTTGTGACTACTCATGATCCGTCATTACCAAATGCCTTCAAGTTTATAAAATCGAATTTTCCGATTTTACATCAAAGTGAAATAATGAAAAATTTGATAAAAGAAGAATCGATCATTTATAGTAGAAGACAACCGAAAAATTTGAAACACCAACTTACAAAAGCGCGATTTGATATAGTTGGAGTACGTTCCAGAGACAATTATAATTACTTATAAATCGGTAGTACGAAATATTTCAAAAACGGTAAGAAATTTACAGTAAACGCAAACATGACATGCAAATCAGAAAATTTACTCTATTGTATAACATGTGTCAACTGTAAAGAAAATTACATAGGTCAAACAGGAAATAGTGTGTGTGAACGGGTCAGGATCCATAAACAGCAAATACGGCATTCCGAGTACAGACAAATTCCGTTGAGCGAACATTTAGACATTTGTGCGGGAGGAAAATTCAAATTTTTCCCGTTCTTCAAATGTACGTATACGGAACCAACAGAAAAATACCGTAAAGAACTAGAGAGAAAATTCATAAAAGTGTTTGACGCCATGCTTAATGTTTAGTAGTTACATGAACAATAACGTCGCGTCATACTACTAATATGTTACGAACAATAACGCTACGTCATAATACTAATGTGTTCCCCATAACGACGTTCATAGTCTTGAAAAGTCCCAAGATGGATGAAAGCGCTAGACAATGCTGCTTTTAAAACTCTTTTTGTGTATTTAATTTTTAATATATATGTATATATATATAAAAAGATTGCCTAACAATGTAATTTTAATGCACTATTTGGTATGTAAATATAAGAATGTTTAAAATATTTACAAAGTGATGGAAATAACATAATATTTTGCTAGACTAACTAGCTTTATCAAGAGTGCATATATCCAGGTGAAATCGAATGAAGATGATAAGAAACTTTTGCAGCTCAATGTATAGGTTGCAATAGAATCTAGCTGCCTTGAAAATAATACATTAATTGGATGAAGTTCAAGGTTTTTGCAAAATTGGTAGTTGAAGTTAGCAACGTCCATTGGCCAATATTACAGAGTGAAAAGGGCAATACTGTGTATTGAATTATTCTTTTTCTTTCTTGTAGCTTTTCTCATCTTTTTCGTTCAGACCATCAGGTTCTAAAGTGTGGAGTTGGTGGATTCAAAAGTTTTCTCTTCTCCTTCTCGTTGTGGTGTCAAACTCGGTGTTGACTTTTATGATTTGAAAAGTAACATTATCAAAAGGATGTTTTGTTGAACAAAGATGTCTTGTGAGAGGACAGTGTGTGTTGGTTTCGTACCATGAACGATGGTTATTGAGCCGAATATTAAATTTCATTGTTTCTCCCACATACTGAATGCCACAAGTGTCACATGTTTATATATATATATATATATATATATATATATATATATATATATACTAAAAGCATTTAAAACTCAGACTTTATTTCATGACCGTTTGCTGAAATCTTATCTGCTCTTATAATGTTTAAAAATATCAGCAGTTTATTTGTACAACATATTCAAGTTATAAAAGCTCTTCAATAAAAAAAAATATACTCTCTTCGCGAACATACGACGTCATATATAATATAAGATTAACATGTAAACTAACTATTCCAAAAAACTAAAAAGTTAATAAATTTGAGATATATTTTTAAAAAGTGCAAACCTTGCAAAGCACATGCAAATTAGCACCAATTGCTTTCAGTCCATCATGCAAATCTTTGATTGATTTTGTTGACGATTTTCCTTTTATCTTTGTATTCATCCAGGTATATAACATCATGGTATTAAGCTTGGTATTAAGCTGCAGGTCATCATGGCTGTACACATGATTTATTTTTTTACAATGTATGTCTTGTAATCCTAGTTGAAGGACCAATTTTTTACAACTATCGATATCCAGCTGGCTGGCAAGTCTTACTATATGTTTGTCGCTTGGCAACATTGCCAGGGCATCGTTGTGAAGGCCTGAATCATATAAAAATTTAGCACGGATTTATATATAATCATATAGAAATTTAACATTAAAAAAGCATATTTATAATCGGCAATTGTCGAATGACTTTACAAAACAGATTTTTTGACTAATTACAATTAATTGTTAGACAAAAGGAACTATCGCAAAGTAGTATGGTTTCAAAAAATTAAGAAAATTTAGTGCACATTAGTAAATATTAGCAATGATAGGTCAGCGTCATGCTTTCGTCAATGCAAACGTTTTATACCATATAGTTGGCTTTAAAATGCTCCGACTTATAAAATGTAGATTTATCTAAACGAAAAAACATAACAAATTTTGAAATATGTTTATGACAGACATAAACCAACGACAAGCATTGAACAACAGGCTCCAGATTTACCGACAACTTACAAATAAAGGTGGATGTGCGTACCAGCAAAACATAAAAACAAACTTCCCAATCAGTTACGATTGGCTTAGTTAAAAAAATCAGAACAAAGCACAAACTTAACATGAAAAAAAACCGCACAGTGCACCGATAAAAGTGTCAGTTTCTGAAAATTATTATGAAACTATTTACATATCATGTTCTCCCATCTTGACTATCAATCAAATCTTGATAAAATGAATTTACCTGTACAAACTGTTGGACATTCTTCTTGTGTCTAAAATAAGAAAAAGCAACACAGATTGTCTTATACAATATAAATAAAACTTTGCGGTATATCGGAAAGATTTAGCGTGGGGTTTTGTAGGAGATCTAAATATAAGACAATTTCACTTGGATGTATTTTTGCTGTTAATGAGTATTAGAGCATTCTATATCAAGGAGATTTGGCTTTTGACAACTTGAGCAGTTATTAAGCATCCCTCAAAATAAAATAAAACAGTGTAGATATGAGTTTGCTTGCGATTATATTAACGTATTGCAAGTGGTGAATCAATATCTCGCCACTGGCAGGAAAATGTGGATATTGTTATTGTTTCCCTCAGTTAAAGTGTGTACCTCAGATTAGGTTATTTCGCAATCGATTTATGAATTTCGAACAGCGGTAGACTTCTTTTGCCTTTTTTAAGATATTTAGGAATTCAGATAGTAATAGATTCATTTAAGTAGAGTTATCCAATTAACGATTAAGAAAGGGAACCATAGATAAAAGTCTGTATGATAACAGCAGGACGAACACGGACATAAACAGGTCAATTAAATTCCTGACGGGTTTATACTGACAAAACAATCTAAAATAATCTCGACATAGTTTTAAGAACAAAAAGTAGCATTTAAAAAACAGTGACAAAATGTAATTGTCGATTTCTACATACCTTGTCAAATAACCAAAGCAAGGGGTATTTAGTACAATGTTGATTTCTACTACAACAGTCCCAGCTCGAAGTTCGTTTTGCTTCAGAAATGGACAACACACATGGAGATCTGTCACAAACCTCTCCAACTTCGATTTGAAAAAGGTTTGATACATCTATATGTGTATGACTCTTTCCAATACTTGTTAGATAGAATTTAAGAACATCGTTTAAAGTAAATGTCAAGCATTCTTGAATGCTGGCTGCAATATCTGGCGAAATGGTAAACTTAGATGGTATGTGTGTAAGGTAGACGATGACTCTCGTATCCTCTATAATTATTCTAAACTCGGTTTTACTGTCAACATATAACACGGCCGCGGAGTGGTATAACAGTGGGCGTCCGTTCTCTTCCTTGATTGGCCAAATACTACTTACAGCACCAATAAGTTTAAAAGCTAGTGAAGACGGTATGGTTCTCTTCTGTAATCGATAGACCAGAGAAATTGTCCTGTTATCAAATGATTTGTCGTCCAAAAATGTCATCGGCATTTTATTCTTAATTGTGCATGGAACTAAAAAATAGTTCACATCGGCGTCATTCTCAACTGACTTTCTTTTCGGTACGACTAAGACATCTAGGTGTACGAGGACTTGAATAACAAACTCTTTGAATTCAACACCTGCTATGTGCTGATGGACTTGTTTCTGTTGCCATATTTGCAAGAGGTCACATTTTCGTATCCTTCCAGTATTCGTCATTTTTCTTAATATTTTTTTCAGGGTTTCATCTGTAGGCCAAAACATTTCATCTGTGATGAATGACCTCAGGATGTTGACCAATGCAGGAGGATAAATGACGATAAAATTGTTAAGATTGGGTTGATTAAAGTACATGATTTTGCCCAACGCGTGTTGTGTTAAGAGAAAATCATCTAGTTGTTTGTCAGAGAGTGACAAATCTCCATTCTTGGTGTTTGCCTCAGCTAAGTGTGTTTTCAGTATAACATTTATTTTATCTTTTTTCATATTATCAATCAGAAGTTCAAGAGGAACCCAAATCATAGGCCGGCGTTGTCCCCAGGATGACTGGTTCACAGCAATACTGACAAGTTGGTTTTTCAAATTCTTAATTTCATGATCATCTTTGTCTGTACCATTTATGAAGTAAACTGGATCGAACACAATGTGTTTATTCATTTCATGGGTACCAAACATATCAGTGACTTCTTTAGCGAATTCTTTTTTCATCTTCTCCTGCTTATTCTGGAAGGTAAATGATATCAAAGTATAAATATAACTGCTAATGCTATAAATCCAATTTCAACCCACTATATTCTAAGTAGGAAATGCCTGTACCAAGTCAGGAATATGACAGGTGTTATCAATTTGTGTTAGTGTGTTTGTGCTTTTAATTTTGACATTTGATTAGAGACTTTCCGTTTTTCTATTTCATCGGAGTTTAGTATTTTTTGTGATTTTAATTTTTACTAAAAAGTAAGATCACAAAAATACTGAACTTAGAGGAAAATCAATTCGGAAAGTCCATAATCACATGGCAAAATCAAATAACAAAACGCATCAAAAACGAATGGACAAGAACTGAAATATTCCTGACTTGGTACAGGCATTGTCAAATGTAGAAAATGGTGGATTAAACCTGGTTCTATAGCGCTAACCCTCTCACTTTGGTGACAGTCTCGTCAAATTCCGTTATATTTATATTGATGCGTAAACCAAACAGACACAATAAACAAAACAGTCAAAATATGGATACATCAGTCATCATCGTATAACGATTTTAAAAGGGACAATTTAACAGAACATAAAAACATCTATCTACAAACACATTCATTGATTTGTGCGTCTGACGTCAGAATTTTTTTCTTTTTTTTTTCTTTTTTATACGTGACATAAATTTGTCGTTCAATGTGCATGCAAATAATTTTAAAATTTACATAGGCAATGTTAGCATGTAGGGTTAGTAAGATAGTTAGTATATAGAGTTTATAAGAATCCACATATAGTTAATTCCACTATCAGTTATCATCGTATAACAATTTTAAAAGGAACAATTTAACAGAAAACAAAAACATCTTTCTACAAACACATTCATTGAATTGCGTGTCTGACGTCAGAAAATTTTATACGTCACATAAATTTGTCGTTCAATGTGCATACAATCAATTTTAAAATTTACATAGGCAATGTTAGCATATAGGGTTAAAAAATCAAAAGTATGTAAGAATAAATTTCAGAAATAGTCCGATATTGAAAATAGTCCAAAAATTATATACAGAATTTATAAGAATCCACAAATAGTAAATTCCAATACGTGATTGAATGATTTTGACGTTTATGGTTCAACGTATTTTGTAATTAATAATAGAAATATATCATAATGACATAAACTAGAACAATATCATACTGACAGGATCTTTTAAAGTACAGAGTCACGTTATAAGAACCAAAGAAATACAAAAAGTCGCATATACAAAGCACGACACCACAAATTGAAAGACAATACAAACACATTGACGAGATGTACAAGTACCGAGCCACGCCAAACGGATATCACATAAAACCATTCAACAGTAAAAGTAATATTAATAATAGAACAAAGACAAATGAAAGAACTAAAACACGTTGTTAAGATGATAAACAACATCAGTACGCAGAATCTATACATCAAGACCATCGTGTATTATTTGTGAAGTTGATACGGAATATTTATCAATAAGGTCTTGGTACCTTCCGATGAACTTTATTAGAAAAAGGACGAGACGTTCTTTGACATACCCCTGCTTCATTAACTTTCTACTCAGACACTGATGACGTTTTACAAAGTCTGCGTAGGAGCTGCAAGCTCTTGAATATCGAATAAGTTGGGAAATATATATCCCATATGCAGGTGAAGTTGGTATATTGCTACAAAGGTGGGGGAAATTTATAATTTCAAAATTAAAATCGTCTCGTTTGTCATAGATTCTGGTACTGAGATGACTGTGTAAGTCAAATTCGAGATATAAGTCTAAAAATGAGGCGAAGGAAGCCGTGTCTGTTGTTTCTATAATCTCTAAAGTATGTTATCTTTAATGTTAGGTAGAGGTCCGTATGAACAGGTAAGAAATAATTCATGGAAGCCATAGATTTGTTAGAAATCTACACATGACCTGGTCCTTAATATTTGAATTTTATCCTGAGCGTTAGCGAGGAATAAGATTAACGAATATCACGGCCCAGGTCATGTGTAAATTTACAATAAATATATGGCTTCCATGAATTATTTCGATACTTAAAGGACAAATACGGTCAAACAGATTGTAAACAAACCCCTTCAGTGCCAAGGCTTTTTTGTATTGTCTCTACCTTCTCGGAATTAGCGTCCACGTCATAGTACAGCTTTGATAGCGCAAAAAGATTTCATTTGAAAATTGGCGGGAATCCCGGAGATTTTAGTATCTCGACAGATTACATCTACCTACTTTGTTGTAGGACATTCTGGTCAAGGTTTTAAGTAAGAGCAACTAGATAAAGTAAAATCAAGCTTACAATTGGTTAAAAAATGAAATAAATTGTTTTATGTTTTAGGGTCTCTAAATACATGCTCAAATAATTGCACTAATTTATAAGCTTGATGTTTACTTCTTTTCTCTCTTGAACAAGGACCTGAATGTCCTTCAACAGAGAAAGTAACACAGAGAAAATCATTTACTCACGAGTCCAAAAGTCGGTTATATGAAAAAGTACTAATGCAAATGGATTTGTTACTGCTCATAATAGAATGCTTGTGATTTCAATTATTCTTTATGAATAATTTCATTATATGAGCTTGGGATTTAAGTCATCACTTCTTCATTAAATCCATTGTAAAAATCAGCATAAAATATGCAATGGGTCTAGAATTTCGTGGCAGCATTCTTTTAGGTCCAACATATTTTGATCAAATTCTGTGTGATCCCGAGTTTCAGGAGGATATACTCGAAACCAGGGATTAGGATCAGCCATTATTCGAAAGATGCGTTAATGGATGACGTCATAAGATCGATAACTTTATTTATTGAATATCGTACTTTTTGGTGTATTTTTCATTTTTTTTGCATCTCTAAAATAATTTATTACATTTTATATAGACCTTTCTTTGTAAAGGTATTTTGTTCCTATTTGATAAATTTTTACTTTTTATATCTAATACTTTCACATTTCTAATCGCATTTTATATATATATATGTTACAGTGAATTTGTATAATCAGTGATTATGTAGAATCCCTGAAATTTTCAGGGATTCAGGGATTATGTAGAATCACTGGTCAGTTTAGGGATTATATATAATCACTAAAATTTTCAGGGATTATGTATAATCACTAGAAAAAAAGTCAGGGATTATACATAATAACTGAAATGAAGAAATAGTTTTAATTTATAAAGAAAATGAATAAAAGTCAAATAATTTATGCTATAAATGATCATAATAAAACAGCATTACACTGTATAAACATAAACTGTAAAATGTTAAGCACAAACTATCAAAATGATAACCCAATTTTTTTTAAATGTTAGGCACAATATATTAAAACGTTAAACACAAAATATTAAAATAAATGCCTCTCATCTGTTATTACCACAATATCCACATTTTAGAAACCATTTTCATTCACATATCGAATCAGATTTTATGACCCGCTTAAGAGAAATAAAGTGTTCAGTAAAACATCATTAGGTACCCCCCAAAAAGGGAATTAGCAACACCGATGTGGTTCGAGCAAGAAACCATGTTTTTTGGCCAGGCGATATCCTATTTCAGACTTTTGGTGAACAATTATCATTAAGTTTTTTGGTATCCCCTTTCCTTTTTTACCCTGTGGAATCATGCTAAGAGAATATTACACCAAATGCCAGCTTCCTCTAAACTTTTGTTCTAATTGTCAATCCCTAGTTTTTCTATACATTTAGATGCTAAGTTTTCTCTGTTTAAATTTCTTGTTCATTTGAACAAAAACAAAACAAACAAAAAAACACAAAAAAAGATGTTCCATAATCGTCTTCACCATTTGTTTTCCATGTACCACAAATAACATGCTCTGTGGATTTACAAATAGAACATGAATATCCATTGGACTCTGGCTTTTAATAAACAAACAATACATGTAAAGTTATCGCTTTAAAGTGAATCTTGATAATATTAATTTTGAAAGTGTTCAACTTATCTCTAAACCTTCAGTTGGTTGTATCTTTAAGATCATCCTCTGTGTTAAAAAGCAAAATTATTTCATCTACAAGGAATATGAAAGTATGATTTACTTGTGTCTAATCCATTTTGCTTTAATTCAGCAAATAAAATATGTTTAAACTAAACTATGAAAGTAAAAATGATGATTAGTCTATATGTATTATTCTTTTTTATCAAACAAAGGATCTTAAATTATTCATAATCCCTGAAAAAAATATTAGGGAATTTGTAGAATAATTATTAAAATGTTCAGTGATTATGTAAAATCACTGGTCATTTTCAGGGATTATATATAATTACTAATGATTTTAGTGATTCTACATATTCCCTGAAAAATCAGGGATTCTACATAATCCCTGATTATACAAATTCACTGTAACATATATATATAATATATATAAAGTAATCCGCAACTTGAAAAGTATATATATATTTTAAGTACACTCCCTTGATGATAAGGAAAGAAAGATTAAAATGCATACCGCAAAAGTGCTGTGGAAAAAAGTGAAATTTAAGACTTTATACATATAAAACTTACTTCCATAAGGTTTATAAAGGAATCCACATGATTTTATTTTTATAATTTTCAAGAAAAAAAGCTCGATTCCCGTAATTTTCAATATTAAAAAAATATTGCGCGAAAATTAAGAGATGACCGATAGACTTAATTGAAGCGCAAAAACGACAACGTCATAGTACATTACGTATTTCATAACGCCATTTGAATCGGCCTTTTGGAACTGTAGGAGAACGACTTCGGCCCTGTAGCACAGAACTCGTTAAAAGTTTGCAGCGAGGGTGGATATGCCGTGTGTGTGGCTGTTCTTGTTTACTCCCTGTTAGATAAAGCTCATACATTCTAATAAATCTTTAGCTTGCATGAAAAAGATCTGTTTATTCTTCTAATTCTCAAACCCAATACTTGCAGTTTTTAATGTACATGTTTTTATTTTGAGCAACCGTCGAATGCAAAGTTGACATTTTCTTACTAAGGAGCCGCCATGTTGACTTGCTAAAATCAGTAAATATGTGAATAATGCAATAGACTAGAAAATAAAACAAAATCTACCTTAGAAATCAATTTTATTACAATATAATACAAATTTCGAAGGTTCGTTCATGCAACGAAAAACCTTTAAGTCTAGCGTATGCAATTGTTTGACGTCATGGTTTGAAATGATTTAAGGGAATATCCAACAGTTTCAGGGGAGATAATAACAAACGTAAACATCGTCTTTTGTTCCCCGTAATTTAACGTTATTTCAACGACGTCATAACGAAATGCTATGGCTGTCTGGAACGGGAGGGTTCTTTCATCAAAGGAAAGGGCACGGCGGAAATCGGCAATAAACTCATACAGAATATTAACAGAAATATAACTCAAATCTGTAAGATATTTTTGTCCTCTTGGTCCATTATAAAACAACTGCAATTATCTTGATCATTATAGACCATGCTCACTTAAGTTTCCGTTTTATTGAAATTATCTTTAATACATACAGTAGGGAACAACGAGAACAAATGCGTAATGATTTATGATTGCATTCGAATGCAAATTGTAATTAATTCTTTACCAAACTTTTCCGAGATTTTGTCAATCAGAAAAGAAAACTCAAAGTTTTGTTTTACTTGAGAAAGATGAAAAAAAGGTTTCTTGAGAAAAATAAAATACGGCGTAAACTAACATTTATCATGCATCTAGCTTTGCGTTGAAGTGCTATTAATGTACAATAGCTCTTTAAATGAATAGACCTTAAACTGGTAAACAATGTGAAACAAAAGATGACACTGTAAAAAAAATGAAATAGGAAAACATTGTAATATATACACTGACATACAAGTAAAAAATATCTGACGATGTTGGTGTTTACTTATGTATGAGGTGTAGGTCTTGATGTAGGTCTTAGTTTCATATAGAGATGAATAATCATTAGTTCTCAACTAATATTGTCTCACACAGATTTTTAGTTTTGGTATTTTATTTTTATTTATATTTTATTTTTAAACGAAAATTTTAGACTTTCTTTCCGCATTTTTTCTTTGAATTCATGTTTGAATAATCAGTAATAATATAGTAGTCTATATCAGCGGTTACATTGTATGCAGCCAAACTAGGTGGAAGGCAGTAGAACAGAAAACAATCTCCATTGTGAACACATGCAATAACTCATATATTGAAGCGTATATTGAAGCGTAAAACAACGGCAGTCAAGCTCGCTTTTTGGCCCTCAATTTATTGTCTTACTGATCCCTTTGTTAAATAAAGTTGTTTTTTAGTAAAGATATACTGCCGGACGGGAGAAGTCCAGAGATGTGAATATTTCCGAACCCAAATCATTCCTTTTGTTTTGAATTTTTTTTTAAAGGTATACATTAATACGACAGCAAACCAACGATCATATAATTCAAAACACTAAGAGTCAACATACAGATTTTTGTTATAGCTAGAAGCCTACGAAGAATAAAAAGCCCGAAACTGCAAAATAAATAAATAATACGGAGTCAGTGAGTTTTTAGACAAGTATTTGGTTACAAAATTTCACGTGCTCTTTGTTGATTTCGATATGTGAAATTATAGACGGTATAATATAAGGGCCTTTTTCAAAAAATGTGGATTTTCTTGTACAATCAATATTTCTAAAAAAGTGTAAATATTTTTATCCAATTTTTAGATACACAATTTAGTTTTTGGTGTGTGTAACAAGTTCCAGCAAATTCAATATGAAATTTAGCTACAGAAATTGCTTCCAGTTGGTTTCAAATGGTCCAAAAAACCCAAAATTGCTTGTACGAAATTGAAAAACTAGTCTTTTTGAAATGCTGGTTTCAATACCCAGCGGAAATTATTATTTTTCTTTTGTTATTATGAATATATAGGTATCACTGCAGGTATGTATACACAAATACAGGGAATTATTAGATTTTATTAGCATTTTTTTTTTACTTTTCATTCCGTACTTAAAAAAATGTCATCTACAAATGAAATAATGTTGCCAATAAACAACTGATTATATCCCTTGTAACTAAGGAAGTGCTCTCTACTTACTCTTCATCCTCTGATGACGTGCTTAAAGTTACAGGATGACATCATGGATTCATTTCATTATAGATTAGTTTTGGTGAGTACAAATTACTCCGTAATTTTATTCTATGTCAACTTTGTAACGGCGAAAACATTGATAAATTTTGGCATAAATATTTTTTTTTACATAAATCATTCAAAGTCTATAATACTGACTCTAATTCAATAAAAACCATTTATCTGGTAGTAATATGGTCAAGAAAGACATCCAAAAACCACAAATAGGTCAACTACATAACGCAGTGAATCGTTATGTAGTTGACAAAAAGCGTTATGTAGTTGACAATGCTGAATTAAATTCACTTTAAAATATGTTTCTAAAAAGTGTTATTTTAACTGTTTTGAAAAAAGTGTGATGATTTTTATGGAAATATATATCAAGCAAAATGTAAATATTATTAAAAAAAAAAGGGGACCGAAACTAAATCCGTTATGTAGTTGACATATGTCCCATACTCGTTTCTATGTTATTTTTTAATATATTTTTGTAGTAGCATTTAATTAAGATTGCATATTTTTATTTCAGGGTGTATTGTTGTTAAACTATTCAATTTCATATATTTAAGTCGAAAATTGAATATTTTTTTGTAATGTTATTTCACAACTGAAATATCCACATTTTTTGAAAATGACCCATAAATCAGTATAAGCAAAACGCTTCATTGTAAAGTAACGGTAAAATAAACAATGATTATGGATGACTGAAGTCAAATGGCATATACTAAATGAATATTCAGATCAAAAACATCAAATGGAAATATAATCTGAAGATTAACCCAGTATTGTGCATTGTTAGTCTAAATAGAAAGTAGAATAATGTATTTTTAGTTTATTCTTTTTTTAAATCATGTTATTACTACGCATATGGGCACTATTACCACGATTACCTGAGGGCACTGATTACCTCAGGGCATACAGCAGCGGACCCATCTTCCACCTGCAGATTAACCCTGCTTTGTACTATAGAACGAGACACAGAAACGGATTTCTAACGTGTAATACTTTTGTTTTAAAAGAGGGATGAAAGATAACAGAGGGACTATTTTAATGGTTTGTTTTTGGCTTTATTTGAGTAAAACTAACTGAATTGTTTTCTCGTCCAGATACTGGTTCATTATAAATATTAAGAAGATGAGTTATGAGTGCTATCGAGCCCCAACAAAGTCACAGTGTAAAACATTTGTCTGCCACACCGTCGCACTGCTTTTGAAAAATAAGTGGGGAAATATAACGTTATTTTCGGAAACGTCTGAAATTTTGGCGCAATTTGTGAGGCTTACGGGAGAAATTGAGTAAACAATACTATATTTCTCAATTTTTCTCAAAACCGAGTATGGTGACAAATATTTTTCAAAACGTTATAACTTTCCATTTTTTTCAAAGAATAACATATCTTACTTTGGTCAAATCGACACCGTTAGAAATATTTAAAACAAAATCAAAAATGTGCATTTCAAATGTTCATTTCTTGCCGTTGTTTGGGTCCACCATAATGTTTTTGGCTTTATTTGAGTAAGAATTAATGCTTTAAATGGTAAAGTTAGATTTTCCTGACTATCTTGAATTATTTTGCTTCAATTTGAGCCCAATTATTTAAGTTTTAAAATAAAAACGTTTTTTACTCCAAAATTGCAAAAATGTTCAATTTTCAGCAGCATTTTTTGCTAAAACAAAATCGACAACATATATTATTTTGGCAAAATTTGATTCTCTGTCAATTGAAGAATAAAATATCTGAAAGGGAAAAAAATCTCACCGTCAGAAATAAACTGTTGGATATGCCCTTAAATGCGCCAGAAAAATTAAATATGAGTTTCGCGGAATTTTATTTTATTTTGATGTTGTTGATTCCAAATAAGAATAAACAAATTTTTTTTTGTAGTTTTTTTATTTTTAAAATGATAAAAACAGCAAAGCGTTTGTAAATAGGTTCCAATACATGTTGATTTACGTGGGAGGTATATTGTAACATCCAGTATTATGTATATCTCTCAGTCTCTGCGCTAAGTGTAGATATATCGAGAATTTTATCACGGTGTTGATTACAAAGCTAAAGAAGCACGTCATTTTGGAATATTTATTAAACATCAATTATAATGACGAATGTATCAGCAAACTTTGTTGAGAGTATATGATACATTTACAGCGGAATATAACACGGCATCCAAATATTGTTTTTTTTTCACAACGTTGCTATTAATAGGGTTTACACAGTCATTTTACCAAAACAATAATATCATCATTAAATAGGCTTTATCAGTTGTATAATAAATAGAGTGAAAAATGAACCATATCTTTGATCACAATTCATAGAATTTAAAAACAAGAAAAGGTGACTATCGGATACAAAATGTACCCACATATGACTCTTATCAATGCAAAATGTCATTTGATTTCAAGATCATTCTGTTCAGTTGTAGTTTAACATAATTGAAAAATGCGACAAATAATTAAAGATCATTGAACAGATAGAAAAGTTTAAGGTCTAGCGGACCAAAACAGTTTTTACACATTACAACTAAATAGGAAATCTGTTCAGAAGCACGAACGTGTTACAGAAGTATGCATTCAGTGAAAAAACGGACGAGCGTACGCACAAGGTGAGTTTAGATTTGTCCCAATCTTTTTTTTAACAACACAATAATATTTATTCATCAAATCCTGCTTGTTAAAAATTACACCAAGAGTCCAAGCTTCTCTTGATTTACCCTGTTACACTCCACTGATTATCCCGGGAAATAAACAGCTGATCTACATTATTAACTTATAAAAAATAATATAAAGGATGTATAATTGTCATATACAGAGATTCTTTTTAATTGACAATAACATTGGACATCTTGATTTATATGTATCTTCTCTTTTATAAAATTCATTTTCAAAAATACTAAAGACAGCAACAGTTTTTGTTCTCTGCTCGGAAACATAATATGACTTATCAATAGAAAAACTTAATACTGTTGATATATACACATGAAATACAGTATTGCAACACCAAATTAAAATTAAAGAAAAACACTCTTTATTTTTTTTGGTGATGTAATTTGTTGAAATAGAACTAGTTAAACATTATTTAAATATCCCCTAAGTTTAATCAATAAATATCGAGTCGAACACTGTTTAGAACACTGGAACGCCATTTAATGTACCAAATAAAAATGGGATCATCAGCATTTACAAATCTAGGTTTACTTTTCAAATAGAAAATAATTATACTAGTATATATTACAACCGATTCTACACTGTGTTGAGATTGAGGTTTTAGAATGAAAACAAACGTGTTTATCTGTGTCTTGTTATATTTCGCCAACATACGTATTTTCGATATCAACTAGTTGATACTACATGTAAATAAATCGATACTTACCTGAGAAATAAGGTCGCTGTGCGTTGCAGCGAACACGATCATAGGCATAGGATCATCAACATCACTCTCATCAACACAATAAGTTAGTATTGAATTGACCCAATGCTTTACAATAGCTAGAAGAAAAATAAGAATATAAAATTCATATCCTGTCTACATATAATTTCTTTCTTCAAACAAAAACATCATCTTTAAATAAATCAATAAATCCCTAATATTGAGACACTTAAGTCAGGAATATGACAGTTGTTGTCAATTCGTTTGATGTGTTTCCATTTTCGATTTAGCCATTTTATCAAGGACTTTACGTTTTAAATTTTCCACGGAATTCATTATTTTTGTCATTAAACTTTTTAAAAACAGATTGTACGATTTACAAAAATAAAAGTTAAACTATCGTTCAATAATGTTTTTATTGTTTGTGTCGCTGAAACTTGATGCTAACTATATTGGTGGGTTTCACTTATAATGGAAGCCTTTAACTTGACCTTAATGTGTACATACGTCATTTTGCCTCGGATGTATAGTCGTTTTAGTTTAAGGCATCATCAAAATGATATTTTATTAAAGCTGTATTCTTTATACACAAAAGCGGACCTACAATAAAACTTGCATGAGACAACTATCAACAAGAGACCAAATGACACAGTAAATAACAACTATAGGTCACCATACAGTATTCGACGATGGGCAAAGTACATACCGCATAGTCAGCTATAAAGGCCCCGTAATGACAATTATGTATTGTGTTCAATGATTGTCCATTTGGGTAGAAACGAAATGTATATTTTTTTATAGTCATACATTTTTAAATGTTTAACATACTTTCATTAGAAATATCTCCAGTAGGATATTCCTTCAGAGGTTCATGAAAATCCTTACTACCATCAAACATCACGACAAATGTACCTCCGTGCTGAACAAATAGCTGATGAGTCATATCATACGATCGTTGACCACCAAAGTCGACTAAATCAGAAGGAGCAATCTTGATTTTGTATTGACCACTCTTAATTTCTTTCAAAATGTCTTCACGTACAGCGTAAGCTTCGATTTTGTTTATCTTAGGAAGACTCACTGATGCAGGTTTTTCGTTGTCGGATGTCAATGTACTTTTAACCGGTAAATCTTTAAATTTCTGGACAAAAACATCGGATGAATGAGAAACTGTGAAACTACAATCTGTGTCTTTCTTTATCGTCTGTTGATTTGACTTAGGAAAGTCAGTAGATGATGGCGCAATGTGCCTGTCCCGGTTGGTATCAACACTTTGACGTATGACTGTCTCACGATTCGGCTTACCGATTACCACCTTTGTCAACACATTTTGATCTCTTACGCCTACAACAAAGATCTTTTTTTTCATTATTATTTTATGAACAAACGTTGATACAGATTTAGAATATTTATTTGTGAAAAAAAAATGTAGAAATAGCAAAGAAAAACAATATTTACACACGATGATCGGATATAGATAATTGATCACTGAAGTACGAAACACTTTTCTCTTATGCTTGTGCTATTTTCACATTTCCTTAGCGTCGGGAGAACAAAATAAATCCATCACTAGTGAAGTATCTGTTCGCAGCAAATGATTGTTCTTAATCTAATTTTGACCTTTATTTTTGATTTTTTCTGAATTTCCTATTGTGACGTCATAAAAAAAGGCGACCATGCATGATGACGTCACATATAAAGGACTTTCTAAAAATATTTGAAAGACAAGGATACAAATCATTTACGAAACAGATTCCATCACTATTACTGGTATATTACGATATTTCTCCACTCTCCACAGTTAAATTTATAATTTTCTTTAAAAAGCTCGACAAGCCTCGCGCTTAAAATATTATAAATTTTACGGTCTCGAGTGGAAAAATAACCTAACACACTTGTGGCAGTTATTGAATCTACACATGCTTGACAAAAAAAATAACCTCCAATGCAAAAATGTTCACTTAATTACAAAAATAAATGATAAAAACGTTTATAAAGGAGTATTATAAAGATGAATTTATAAGTCAGAAAGCAGCAGTTTTGAAACAAAAAATTTGTTTATTCAAATTTTATCGGAAAACCGGCGAAACCTTTCCATCACGACTATCGAATCAGATGCTCACCAATTTTGTGAAATAGATTGAGTCAATAGATATTATACGCCTTTGCTATCTAGAGCGCAGTTTTATGTTAATTACGAAGTCCGTCCGTCTTTGCGATTTTATATCACAAAAATATTGATTTCCGAGGACAACTATAAACCGAAAGTCCCTAATTAACGCTTGGACATTGCAATTGCCGGGTGTGGGGTTTTCTATTTCATATCCGGAATTCATCCATAAATCGTTTGTTTATACGATTGTTCATGTATGTGCAACTCCTTCTAAACAATAACTAATAAATAGATTTGGTGTTTTTACTCTCTCCTGGTTGGTTAAAAGTATTTCTTCTATTTTCAATGTCAATTTTTATGGCGACTCGCCCACTCTGACGTCATGTATTCATACGCCAACATGTGTGTACGTTGCTATTGTTACTATAAACAATATAAAAAGTGTTTGCGCCTTATTGTTGATAGAAATTTATTGATAATGAATAAAAATAATTTATTTTGAATTTATTGAACCATAAAATTAGTTTTTGACTCTTCGCATTTTACATAATATCCTTCGCGGATTTTGCAGTGTAAAGAGTCAATAAATAATTTTATGGTTCAATAAATTCGAAAATAAATAATAACCATTCATTAAGTATACGAATATGCTATTCATATTAAACAGATTTAATCTTTATCATTTTTAAGACTACATTACCTCCTGTTAAAGGAACCATCTCATGAGTTTCCAAGTTAATACCGTTACGTCCAAAGTGTATGACTAATCCATCTGTTGATTTCCAAGTAAGTGGAATTGTACTGCCAATAAGAACACTTGCTAGAGTGGACTTTCCGCATGCGCAACTTCCACAAAGGAAAACTCTATTTTCAAACGATTCATATGTTCCAGTAGATAGCAGTTTGTTAAAATCCTCAGAACTACCAGCAAAAGGTAGTAAATACTCAGGATTTTCTAAAATGAATGTGAGATTCATTATAAGTGTTAATGTTGTGTATATTAAAAATATCAAAATTCTTCTTAAAATCGAGTAGAGATTTAATTGTGAATTACTCAAATATTTATATTTACAAAAATTACTGGAATTTGCGATGATTGAAAAAAATGCAACAACAATTCTTATTGTTTACAAAAGATAAACTAAGTTTTTTTTTTTATGTAGGAAATGATATCGAAGTAACGGGAAGTAAACAAAGATTTACTAAAACGGCAAATTGAGAATTATCACTTATTTTTTATGTATAATATAAAAAAGAAGATATGATATGATTGCCAATGAGACGACTCTCTACAAGAGACCACAATGACACATAAATTACCAACTATAGGTCACCGTAATAATGCATAGGTGAATTTTCGTAAAATAAGGTATTTGCATACAAAGAGCGTTGCAATTAGGACTTCTGCCTTTTGAAATATAGAGGTATATACAAATAGTCTACGCCTTTGCCTCCGCTGCCAGCTAGTTATCCTTATATCACGTATTCTTCAACTTGTCGCAGACGAAATAGAAATATGTTCTCAAGGAGTTTTACAAAACAAGGGTTCACAGCACACAACTAGGTGTTGAAAAATGTGTTTTTTTGCCAACCATAACAAGTCTTATTTGATAAACGTTAACGTAATTTACCATAACATTTCACATAAATGATTATTGCTATCTCTCTTTGGCTATTAAGCTTGTATATTGAACACAACTGGTATTTTTTGACATACGTAAAATATATTTGTTTTCTTTTCACCATTTATTTTAAATCTATTTTAAATTAGCGTTTTCCTTAAAAGAGGGAGATTTTACTTAAATTTAAACAAACAAAAAGGTATATGTATAAATTCCCCTCTTGTTGTGGTATTTCTAATTTTGAATACCATCGCGAGACTCTTTCCGTCAAAATATTGATCGAACCACAACTACTTTTACACACATATGTAACATAAAGACAGAGTATAAGCACATGTATAATTCTCTCGGTACTATAGGGAAAATACTTATCATCAAAGGTATGCATGAGCATGTCTATTTATTACATATAAAAAAATGAAGATGTGGTATGTCTGCAAATGAGACAACTCTCCTCAGCTTATTAGTGAACAAAAAAGAAAAAGATTTCCTTTACCTGTATGTACATAGAGTTTCAATCAAAATATATTCGGTGTAATTTACCAGATATATCATCTTACCGAGGATTTTTTCGAAAAATACCAGATTTGGGACCAAATGTCCCCGCCTAATGGCATGATCTATTTCTGTACAATATACAGTTAACAATGTTTTCAATTTTCACAGAAAAAAGAGTTTTTCTTCCAACCTATTCGTCAACATAGTGTGCCGCTTTCAAAGAGCTTATGGGAATATGAGTTTTTTGGAACGATTTCTACTGAAAGAATAAGGTTGATGAGTGTGGAATAGCACATTATCATATTTTCAAGTTGTAAAGTTTTTCTTATATTAAGACTTACTAAAATACCCCAATTATTTGACTATCAGTTCGTTCGGGGTAATTATTTGTTTGCCATAAAGGGTATTTGCCATTAGGTAATATTTGTAGGATTACCAAACATGATTTGTTGTCGGACTCAATGAACTTTAAAATGTTAAAATGAATGATTTCTGTCATATGTGTGTCATTGAAAATAATTTATCACGAATAAACAATTGAATAAGTAGTTATCAAAGGTACCAGGATTATAATTTAGTACGCCAGACGCGCGTTTCGTCTACATAATAAATCGTTTACATAAGAAAATTCATTGCTGCAAGTGAAAATAGAGCATCTCGCGGTGTGATAAATATGACGTATAGAATATCCCTTGCATGATGCGAATTTAAGAGTATCAACAATCGTGTTACGAACGGATGGATCAAAGAATAGGCAGACGGGTTGGAAGTGTTCCTATTTCTCTTCCAAGAAATGTATGGGAAAGGCAATTACATTGAAAAAGACAGCAGTCGCGGGAGGAAAAAAAGTCGAAAACGAAGGTGATGTGAAAGTTATCAAAGGCGAACAAGGGTATCAAATGCCGTAGATTGTAAACCCCGAATCACGTCACGTCGATTTTAAGATAATTACACACGCCCCTTTACCCATCTTCGCTAGCCGATGGTTACGATCCACTCCCGTTATCTTCACCCTTGGCAGATTAGGCCAACATATTTGATAACAATATTGAGTCATCTATCGGAAATTTAAGTCACGCCCATTCAGAATACATTATTCCTGGCCAATGGTAGCACTTGAACTCTTCAATTTAGAGGTAAAACACGGAAGCGTCTAGATTCTACACACTTGGTAAAGCCGGAAATGAAGATATACGTCAACAAACATGCATTTGTCAAGGAACTTACACAGGAACTTTTTATTTTGATTAAAGACATTCAAGTTGTCATTAAATGTAGTCTTATGTTTAGCGATGTAAAGACTGTTTGCACAAGAAACCCGTGGCAATCGTTTACAAACACTTTCTACATTTACTCGTGATCATGTTATAGGCGCTTTTTGGTTGAAAGCAGCAAATTTCGACTGCAACCAATAAAAATTCTTACCTTGTGTCTCCGAAATTTTATCTCAATCCGCCAAGGGGGAAGAGAACAGGAGTGGATCGTAACCCTTGGCTAGCGAAGATACCCTTTACCATGATCATAGTATTAACTATAGAAATTACATATAACTCTTTTTATTTCGCTAAATTATACAAATAAATGTTCCTCAATTTGACTTTAGACTTTTCTTTCTGTATCAGATGACTCATATTTTGGCTGTAACTTTTTTGTTCATAATCATTTCCGCAAAATAACATTTAGCATTATGATTTTTCTCTCCAAATGGCGGCATTCTCTTAAACTTTGACATTAAATATTTTATTACTATTCATCGTTCACCAATGCGTCCTACAGTGTTGTTTTTAATTGGTGTTTCATGTAATAAAACTGAAGTATTTTTCTTTTGTTTAAAAATATAAATATTAATACACCAAAGCCGTCTAAAGACCGACCATGTAGACATATTTAGGTTTAGGGTAGCTAAAATCTCCTTCGTCAGTTCAATAGAACGCCGACCATACCTACTTATATTAAATAGTAAAGTTGCTAAGTTCCATCTGTCTCTTGAAGGTGGATACAAGGCAACAGAAAAAAATGTGGACTTTCAAGTGCCAAAACCTAACATAAGGTCTTTTTTTTATATATATATTTATGTGCTATTTTGTAATTCCTGTTCTTACTTCAACTCCGTTTAATTTTAAGAATGTCAGTGTATTTACTAAGGAAGTAACCTTTTGATGTTAAGAGGATGAGATGCTGGGACTAATTTCGATTAAGCTTTTTGTTTTCTTGTTTGCCTACATGATGATATTTTGGGGGTGGGGGGTAGGGGGTTAACTATCATTTTATCTTGAGGCCTTTTTTATTCTGTCCTTTGATTTTGAAAATGCTGAAACTATAAAAATTGTTTTTGAAAATTATCTAATAATAAACTTGTGTAAAGTACGTAAGTGTGAAGCTTGAACACAACGGGTGCCACATCTGGAGCAGGATCTGCTTACCCTTCCGGAGCACCTGAGATCACCCCTATTTTTTGTGTGGTTCGTATTGTTTATTCTTTAGTTTTATATGTTGTGTCATGTGTACTATTGTTTGTCTGTTTGTATTTTTCATTTTTAGCCATAGCGTTGTCAGTTTATTTTTGATTTATGAGTTTGACTGTCCCTTTGATATCTTTCGTCCCTCTTTTTGTTGAAATATTAAAACGTTATTATTCTATCAAATCTCTTTCATGAATAATTGATAAATAATGCCAGTCATTTCAAAAAAGGAAGTTCACATATATAAACTCATCATAGATACCAGGATTAAGTTTTGGATTTATGCCAGACGTGCGTTTCGTCTACAAAAGACTCATCAGTGACTGACGAACCCAAAAAAGTTTAAAAGGCCGAATAAAGTACGAAGTTAAAGAGCATTGAGGACCAAAATTCCAAAAAGATTTGCCAAATACTGCAAAGGTAATCGATTCTTGAGATAGAAAAGCCTTAGTAATAAAACAAATAAAAAGTTTTGTAAACAGTTAATTTATAAATATGACCATATCAATGATAATTCATGTCAGCACAAAAGTACAAAAGTGCTGACTTCTGGGCTGGTGATACCCTCGGGGAATTAATATGTTTGTTAAACTTAATTTTTCCAATACTGAAAGGTAAATAATTTCAAAAACAAAAAGATATTTCTACAATTTTGGAATTTTGTTTTTGAATAGAATTAGTTTTTACCGCAATTTAGACACTGATAATAAATTTTATAAAATACGTAAAGTTCAATAAGCCAGAAAGCAGAGTTTCAACAAGATTTAATTTGTAGTATGAATAAGTATTTCAAGTTAAAGATTCTACTCTGGAAAACAATCTGGTATTATAAGATCATAAATTAGGAGGATTTCATTCAATTTGAAACAAATCAATTGCTTCTATATATATTTTTCTAAATTTGCAAATTATATTACCAGTATACTAAATGCACACACAATTATAATAATAACAAAAGGGACTGAATAAATTTCGAATTCTGATTTCAAAATAGTTCACAATTAATAAAGCAAATCTAAGCCACTTACCTGCCATATTCTGTTCTTGTACTTGTGTTTGTATATAAGTTCCTTCACCTTTCTCAAGTGGTGGTTTTCCAACATTGTCAGCTTTATTTATATCATAACCTTTATCTATCAGTAGGTTTACTACATCAATTTTGCCATTTTCAGAGGCCCATGAAAATGGCGTGTTTCCGTTCTTGTCGGCAGTGTTAATGTCAGCACCTCTCTCAATAAGACGAGATACTATCGGTAGATGTCCTCGATAACAAGCATTCATTACAGGATTTGTTCCGTTATTGTTAGGTTTATGTATATCACAACCTTTATCTATCAGTAAGTTTACTATATCAATGTGACCATTGAAACAGGACAATGACAATGCCGTGTCTCCATCATTGTCGGTAGTGTTAATGTCAGCCTCTCTCTCAATAAGACGAGATACTATCGGTAGATGTCCGTGAAGACAAGCATTCATTAAAGGTGTCTTTCCTGCAATGTTAGGTTTATGTATATCCCAACCTTTATCTATCAGTAAGTTTACTATATCAATGTGACCATTGAAACAGGACAATGACAATGCCATGTCTCCATCATTGTCGGTAGTGTTAATGTCAGCCCCTCTCTCAATAAGACGTGCTACTATCGGTAGATGTCCTAGATAACAAGCATACATTAAAGGTGTCTTTCCTGCAATGTTAGGTTTATGTATATCACAACCTTTATCTATCAGTAAGTTTACTATATCAATGTGACCATTGAAACAGGACAATGACAATGCCGTGTCTCCATCATTGTCGGTAGTGTTAATGTCAGCCCCTCTCTCAATAAGAAGTGCTACTATCGGTAGATGTCCGTGAAGACAAGCATTCATTAAAGGTGTCTTTCCTTCAATGTTAGGTTTATGTATATCACAACCTTTATCTATCAGTAAGTTTACTATATCAATGTGACCATTATAATAGGACAATGACAATGCCGTGTCTCCATCATTGTCGGTAATGTTAATGTCAGCCTCTCTCTCAATAAGACGTGCTACTATCGGTAGATGTCCGTGAAGACAAGCATTCATTAAAGGTGTCTTTCCTGCAATGTTAGGTTTATGTATATCACAACCTTGATCTATCAGTAAGTTTACTATATCAATGTTACCATTGAAACAGGACAATGACAATGCCGTGTCTCCATCATTGTCGGTAATGTTAATGTCAGCCTCTCTCTCAATAAGACGTGCTACTATCGGTAGATGTCCTTGATAACAAGCATTCATTAAAGGTGTCTTTCCTTCAATGTTAGGTTTATGTATATCACAACCTTTATCTATCAGTAAGTTTACTATATCAATGTTACCATTATAACAGGCCAATGACAATGTCGTGTTTCCGTTCTTGTCGGTAGTGTTAATGTCAGCTCCTCTCTCAATAAGACGGGCTACTATTGGTAGATGTCCTTGATAACAAGCATTCATTAAAGGTGTCTTTCCTTCAATGTTAGGTTTATGTATATCACAACCTTTATCTATCAGTAAGTTTACTATATCAATGTTACCATTGAAACAGGACAATGACAATGCCGTGTCTCCATCATTGTCGGTAGTATTAATGTCAGCCTCTCTCTCAATAAGACGAGATACTATCGGTAGATGTCCGTGAAGACAAGCATACATTAAAGGTGTCTTTCCTGCAATGTTAGGTTTATGTATATCACAACCTTTATCTATCAGTAAGTTTACTATATCAATGTGACCATTATAACAGGACAATGACAATGCCGTGTCTCCATCATTGTCGGTAATGTTAATGTCAGCCTCTCTCTCAATAAGACGTGCTACTATCGGTAGATGTCCGTGAAGACAAGCATTCATTAAAGGTGTCTTTCCTGCAATGTTACGTTTATGTATATCACAACCTTTATCTATCAGTAAGTTTACTATATCAATGTTACCATTGAAACAGGACAATGACAATGCCGTGTCTCCATCATTGTCGGTAATGTTAATGTCAGCCTCTCTCTCAATAAGACGTGCTACTATCGGTAGATGTCCTTGATAACAAGCATTCATTAAAGGTGTCTTTCCTTCAATGTTAGGTTTATGTATATCACAACCTTTATCTATCAGTAAGTTTACTATATCAATGTGACCATGCATACAGGACAATGACAATGGCGTGTCTCCATCACTGTCGGTAATGTTAATGTCAACCCCTCTCTTAATAAGACTGATAACTTTGGATAAATCTCCATTTTGACAAGCACCAATTAAACTGTTATTTTCAATAGTATTATATTCACGAATAACAGTTATATCAGATTCTGACAACGACGAGTTATCATTTGGTGTAGAACAAGCTTCACTTGACTGATTCTCAATATTTATGTTATGTGCATGACTGTGGTCTGATTCAATTATTTTCCCGTTATCATCTATCAAATCTCTACGGTCTTCGCTAATTCCTACAAAAAACATTTAAGATGATTAGTGTCATTTTTGTTAATACAATAGGCGTTCAGTATGTTTTACCTACCAAATAAATCTTTCATTATAATCATTTAGGATGATGCATTTTAAGCTGGCAATGTTTTATGTTACAAAAGTTACTACTCTGATAAATTCCGTACCTTAGATGGTTGGTTTCATGCGTTTAATGACAATTATTGATTTTGAAGGGCAAATCAATCTCCGTGAAAAGACTACTTATGCAGCCATTGGTCGTGAACTATTGTTTAATAAAGGTATATTTGACAGTAAAGTAATAAAATAACATCGTTATACAAGTGTTTATTTTTTAAAAGAAAAAGTGTAAAAGCTTGTAATATCCTCACTTTGATATATAAAATAAGTGAAATAAATGTAATAACAGAAAACTTTGCATAACGTTTTTGAAATAACCCAAATGTTTTTGCATGTAGGTGTATGATTATTAAAAAAAAACAGCTCACAATCTTGCTTAATCACACCTTAATTGAACGTACTATACCCTTTGAATGTCTGTGCTCCGTGTGAATTGTAAATTAAGACTTTGTGTTGGGTTCCCACCAGCCAAATTACCAAATATCCTTATTTTATATAGATAAACTCATCGTAGATACCAGGACTAAAATTTGTATATACGCCAGACGCACGTTTCGTCTACAAAAGACTCATCAGTGACGCTCGAATTCAAAAAAGTTAAAAAGTCCAAATCAAGTACGAAGTTGAAGAGCTTTGAGGACCAAAATTCCTAAAAGTGTTGACAAATACAGCTAAGGTAATGTATGCCTGAGGTAGAACCACCACGCTAATAAAAACAAAGGTAATAGGGTATGATATTCCTTTTTGATTTGTTTTGCCAGCAGAAAAAAGAGGCTAAAAAAAAATTGTTCTGAATATTACGGTAAAAAATCTTATTTTACAATCACGACTCGAGAAGACAATTATGTTTTAAAAATTAGAGCATAAACTTAGAATCCGCTTTTCAGAATTTTGATAAAACAGCTTAAGTGATAGTAAAGTTTTTGTTTTATTTAGATAAGAGAGTTGGTAATCGAGTTCTATTTTTTTTAATTACACTTTGCTTGCTGGTATTTCTAATTACTCGTCCAACAGCAGTGGGTTTAAGTACATCTTATGATAAATCTGTTGGGTGTTATACTAAACTTTTCAAGATATAAAATACAACTTAAATATAAACAGTGAAATGAGATACAATGCACTTGAACGTTTTGGCAAATAATTTGTTTTTTGACAGATATAAAAAAGTAAGATAATTCATATTAAACAGAACATACGTTCAGTCTTTCTTTTCATAAATCCAGACAATCCACGGTGTGCTATACGAAATGGAAAACCTTACAACAAGCACAAGACATGTATCAAAGATTTGCTCTGTAATTCTTATTTGTTTTCTGTTTTTATATAAGTTTCGGTTGTAATTAAAAAGTATAGGTACCGATATTCCCTTATCCACCCAGAACCTTAAACTGACAATGCAAGTCTAGATAGTATTGAGAATGGAAATGGGGAATGTGTCAAAGAGACAACAACCCGACTAAAGAGCAAAAAACAGCCGAAGTCCGCCAATTGGTTTTCAATGCTGCGAGAAACTCTAGCACAAATATGAATGCCTTGCCTTATAACAGAAAATAAAAACTATGTTATCATACTCACTATCATATATCACGTACATCACCACCAATATGACTAAAATTAAAGAAATACATTGTGTTAATGCGAAATATAATAAATGGCTTCCGTAGGAGTAGCATGAAATGGCTGAAATGAATGTGATTTCCATTTAAGAAGCCTATCCTGCAAGTCCTGGTTTTTGTCCGAGTCAAAACCAATGCCCGTAAAAAAAAACATTTTACTGCAGACTTTTAATTTTAAAGTCGATGCTTGTCCTTTATTACGGATTGTCTTTAGGTGTCATACCACCAATTAAAAGTCCCTTTCTGTTCAACCAAATTTTGCAATTTTCACAGCTTTCTAAATATTTTACCTTAAGTTTAACTTCATAGAAACTAGGTATATTCTGAATTGTACAGGTGTCACCTTTCTGCATGCCAATTTTCAACATACATTCAAAATCATATAAGAAAGAAGAGAGCTCCAGAAAGGAGGTACCACTTAAAATAACCCCTGGTTTTCTGGAAATCTCAAATTAGTATACCATGGAGCGCATTAATCTTCAATTTTAAATGCAAACTCCTAGACAGGTAAAATTTGGCTCAAAATGGTCTTAATATATTTCTCTTTCAACAAAAGTTGCATTTCTGCAAATTTGTCGGTTAGTTTAGGTGAATAATGACATCAAATGCACTATTTTTTGTTCGAGTAGGCCTACTTTCATTACTAAATTTGAGGGAGTAATTGGTGGTATGACACCTAAAGAGACAAAAAAATTGATTAGAAATCTTTTGTTTTGCTTTATTCTTAATCCTTAGTCAATTTGAAGTTAAAAACAGCATGTCTGAGCATAATGCTACTTATATTAAAAATTTCACAGCTCAATTTAAACTGACTGTAATGTATGACTTTGATAGAAAATACTTAAAAATTTAATTTTGGGCTACAGGAACATAAAGTTTCAATATCAAGATCAGTTTTTGCTGATTTTTACTTGCTTGTTCTACTACTTAAAAGACTTTCAACAATTCTTGCAATGCATTTAGTAAAAAATCCAAGGTATTGAAGTGTCAAGGAATATTGACCCCCCCTTTTTTTCATCTTGTGTCAGTAAAGTACTAAAAATTGATCAAAAGTGCAGTCATGGTCATTTAACTGTTTTTATTTACATCAGTTAATAAAATTTAAGATATAAAAATTCCATTTGGAATAATAAATGGTATTTTTGTGAGTTTCTGCAGTGTTTACATTAGGCTATGCTATCTGCCAAGTACATAGTATGACGCATTGATATAAGGGGTAAAAATCAAATAATTTCATTAAATCTGCATGACAAAATTTGTTTGGGGGTAGCAAATAACCTATGCTATAATGTTTAACACTACAGAAACAACTCTCTGTGCATTTGTAACAATTTAGGACATTTTTTAATATTTAAGCATATTGTCAGGATGAGAAAAGCTAAAAATAGCACAAACTCAAGTTGTAGGCTCTAAATTTGCAATATGTGACATTTTGCCCCCAAAACGATTGAAATTTGGCTACTTTTACTTCAAATGATCAGATAAGGCCAAAAAAATTAATTGTTTTCTGAATTTGATGTTTCATCGCATTTCGCTTAAAGGTGTCATACCACCAATTAAAAGTCCCTATCTGTTCAACCAAATTTTGCAATTTTCACAGCTTTCTAAATATTTTACCTTAAGTTTAACTTCATAGAAACTAGGTATATCCTGATTTGTACAGGTGTCACCTTTCTGCATGCCAATTTTCAACATACATTCAAAATCATATAAGAAAGAAGAGAGCTCCCGAAAGGAGGTACCACTAAAAATAACCCCTGGTTTTCTGGAAATCTTAAATTAGTACACCATGGAGCGCATTAATCCTCAATTTTAAATGCAAACTCCTAGAGAGGTAAAATTTGGATCAAAATGGTTTTAATATATTTCTCTTTCAACAAAAGTTGCATTTCTGCAAATTTGTCGGTTAGTTTAGGTGAATAATGACATCAAATGCACTATTTTTTGTTCGAGTAGGCCTACTTTCATTACTAAATTTGAGGGAGTAATTGGTGGTATGACACCTAAAGAGACAAAAAAATTGATTAGAAATCTTTTGTTTTGCTTTATTCTTAATCCTTAGTCAATTTGAAGTTAAAAACAGCATGTCTGAGCATAATGCTACTTATATTAAAAATTTCACAGCTCAATTTAAACTGACTGTAATGTATGACTTTGATAGAAAATACTTAAAAATTTAATTTTGGGCTACAGGAACATAAAGTTTCAATATCAAGATCAGTTTTTGCTGATTTTTACTTGCTTGTTCTACTACTTAAAAGACTTTCAACAATTCTTGCAATGCATTTAGTAAAAAATCCACGGTATTGAAGTGTCAAGGAATATTGACCCCCCCCTTTTTTTTCATCTTGTGTCAGTAAAGTACTAAAAATTGATCAAAAGTGCAGTCATGGTCATTTAACTGTTTTTATTTACATCAGTTAATAAAATTTAAGATATAAAAATTCCATTTGGAATAATAAATGGTATTTTTGTGAGTTTCTGCAGTGTTTACATTAGGCTATGCTATCTGCCAAGTACATAGTATGACGCATTGATATAAGGGGTAAAAATCAAATAATTTCATTAAATCTGCATGACAAAATTTGTTTGGGGGTAGCAAATAACCTATGTTATAATGTTTAACACTACAGAAACAACTCTCTGTGCATTTGTAACAATTTAGGACATTTTTTAATATTTAAGCATATTGTCAGGATGAGAAAAGCTAAAAATAGCACAAACTCAAGTTGTAGGCTCTAAATTTGCAATATGTGACATTTTGCCCCCAAAACGATTGAAATTTGGCTACTTTTACTTCAAATGATCAGATAAGGCCAAAAAAATCAATTGTTTTCTGAATTTGATGTTTCATCGCATTTCGCTTAAAGGTGTCATACCACCAATTAAAAGTCCCTATCTGTTCAACCAAATTTTGCAATTTTCACAGCTTTCTAAATATTTTACCTTAAGTTTAACTTCATAGAAACTACGTATATCCTGAAGTGTACAGGTGTCACCTTTCTGCATGCCAATTTTCAACATACATTCAAAATCATATAAGAAAGAAGAGAGCTCCCGAAAGGAGGTACCACTAAAAATAACCCCTGGTTTTCTGGAAATCTTAAATTAGTATACCATGGAGCGCATTAATCTTCAATTTTAAATGCAAACTCCTAGAGAGGTAAAATTTGGCTCAAAATGGTTTTAATATATTTCTCTTTCAACAAAAGTTGTATTTCTGCAAATTTGTCGGTTAGTTTAGGTGAATAATGACATCAAATGCACTATTTTTTGTTCGAGTAGGCCTACTTTCATTACTAAATTTGAGAGAGTAATTGGTGGTATGACACCTAAAGAGACAAAAAAATTGATTAGAAATCTTTTGTTTTGCTTTATTCTTAATCCTTAGTCAATTTGAAGTTAAAAACAGCATGTCTGAGCATAATGCTACTTATATTAAAAATTTCACAGCTCAATTTAAACTGACTGTAATGTATGACTTTGATAGAAAATACTTAAAAATTTAATTTTGGGCTACAGGAACATAAAGTTTCAATATCAAGATCAGTTTTTGCTGATTTTTACTTGCTTGTTCTACTACTTAAAAGACTTTCAACAATTCTTGCAATGCATTTAGTAAAACATCCAAGGTATTGAAGTGTCAAGGAATATTGACCCCCCCTTTTTTTCATCTTGTGTCAGTAAAGTACTAAAAATTGATCAAAAGTGCAGTCATGGTCATTTAACTGTTTTTATTTACATCAGTTAATAAAATTTAAGATATAAAAATTCCATTTGAAATAATAAATGGTATTTTTGTGAGTTTCTGCAGTGTTTACATTAGGCTATGCTATCTGCCAAGTACATAGTATGACGCATTGATATAAGGGGTAAAAATCAAATAATTTCATTAAATCTGCATGACAAAATTTGTTGAGGGGTAGCAAATAACCTATGTTATAATGTTTAACACTACAGAAACAACTCTCTGTGCATTTGTAACAATTTAGGACATTTTTTAATATTTAAGCATATTGTCAGGATGAGAAAAGCTAAAAATAGCACAAACTCAAGTTGTAGGCTCTAAATTTGCAATATGTGACATTTTGCCCCCAAAACGATTGAAATTTGGCTACTTTTACTTCAAATGATCAGATAAGGCCAAAAAAATCAATTGTTTTCTGAATTTGATGTTTCATCGCATTTCGCTTAAAGGTGTCATACCACCAATTAAAAGTCCCTATCTGTTCAACCAAATTTTGCAATTTTCACAGCTTTCTAAATATTTTACCTTAAGTTTAACTTCATAGAAACTAGGTATATCCTGAATTGTACAGGTGTCACCTTTCTGCATGCCAATTTTCAACATACATTCAAAATCATATAAGAAAGAAGAGAGCTCCCGAAAGGAGGTACCACTAAAAATAACCCCTGGTTTTCTGGAAATCTTAAATTAGTATACCATGGAGCGCATTAATCCTCAATTTTAAATGCAAACTCCTCGAGAGGTAAAATTTGGCTCAAAATGGTTTTAATATATTTCTCTTTCAACAAAAGTTGCATTTCTGCAAATTTGTCGGTTAGTTTAGGTGAATTATGACATCAAATGCACTATTTTTTGTTCGAGTAGGCCTACTTTCATTACTAAATTTGAGAGAGTAATTGGTGGTATGACTCCTAAAGAGACAAAAAAATTGATTAGAAATCTTTTGTTTTGCTTTATTCTTAATCCTTAGTCAATTTGAAGTTAAAAACAGCATGTCTGAGCATAATGCTACTTATATTAAAAATTTCACAGCTCAATTTAAACTGACTGTAATGTATGACTTTGATAGAAAATACTTAAAAATTTTATTTTGGGCTACAGGAACATAAAGTTTCAATATCAAGATCAGTTTTTGCTGATTTTTACTTGCTTGTTCTACTACTTAAAAGACTTTCAACTATTCTTGCAATGCATTTAGTAAAAAATCCAAGGTATTGAAGTGTCAAGGAATATTGACCCCCCTTTTTTTCATCTTGTGTCAGTAAAGTACTAAAAATTGATCAAAAGTGCAGTCATGGTCATTTAACTGTTTTTATTTACATCAGTTAATAAAATTTAAGATATAAAAATTCCATTTGAAATAATAAATGGTATTTTTGTGAGTTTCTGCAGTGTTTACATTAGGCTATGCTATCTGCCAAGTACATAGTATGACGCATTGATATAAGGGGTAAAAATCAAATAATTTCATTAAATCTGCATGACAAAATTTGTTTGGGGGTAGCAAATAACCTATGTTATAATGTTTAACACTACAGAAACAACTCTCTGTGCATTTGTAACAATTTAGGACATTTTTTAATATTTAAGCATATTGTCAGGATGAGAAAAGCTAAAAATAGCACAAACTCAAGTTGTAGGCTCTAAATTTGCAATATGTGACATTTTGCCCCCAAAACGATTGAAATTTGGCTACTTTTACTTCAAATGATCAGATAAGGCCAAAAAAATCAATTGTTTTCTGAATTTGATGTTTCATCGCATTTCGCTTAAAGGTGTCATACCACCAATTAAAAGTCCCTATCTGTTCAACCAAATTTTGCAATTTTCACAGCTTTCTAAATATTTTACCTTAAGTTTAACTTCATAGAAACTAGGTATATCCTGAATTGTACCCGTGTCACCTTTCTGCATGCCAATTTTCAACATACATTCAAAATCATATAAGAAAGAAGAGAGCTCCCGAAAGGAGGTACCACTAAAAATAACCCCTGGTTTTCTGGAAATCTTAAATTAGTATACCATGGAGCGCATTAATCCTCAATTTTAAATGCAAACTCCTAGAGAGGTAAAATTTGGCTCAAAATGGTTTTAATATATTTCTCTTTCAACAAAAGTTGCATTTCTGCAAATTTGTCGGTTAGTTTAGGTGAATTATGACATCAAATGCACTATTTTTTGTTCGAGTAGGCCTACTTTCATTACTAATTTTGAGAGAGTAATTGGTGGTATGACTCCTAAAGAGACAAAAAAATTGATTAGAAATCTTTTGTTTTGCTTTATTCTTAATCCTTAGTCAATTTGAAGTTAAAAACAGCATGTCTGAGCATAATGCTACTTATATTAAAAATTTCACAGCTCAATTTAAACTGACTGTAATGTATGACTTTGATAGAAAATACTTAAAAATTTTATTTTGGGCTACAGGAACATAAAGATTCAATATCAAGATCAGTTTTTGCTGTTTTTTACTTGCTTGTTCTACTACTTAAAAGACTTTCAACTATTCTTGCAATGCATTTAGTAAAAAATCCAAGGTATTGAAGTGTCAAGGAATATTGACCCCCCCTTATTTTCATCTTGTGTCAGTAAAGTACTAAAAATTGATCAAAAGTGCAGTGATGGTCATTTAACTGTTTTCATTTACATCAGTTAATAAAATTTAAGATATAAAAATTCCATTTGGAATAATAAATGGTATTTTTGTGAGTTTCTGCAGTGTTTACATTAGGCTATGCTATCTGCCAAGTACATAGTATGACGCATTGATATTAGGGGTAAAAATCAAATAATTTCATTAAATCTCCATGACAAAATTTGTTTGGGGGTAGCAAATAACCTATGTTATAATGTTTAACACTACAGAAACAACTCTCTGTGCATTTGTAACAATTTAGGACATTTTTTAATATTTAAGCATATTGTCAGGATGAGAAAAGCTAAAAATAGCACAAACTCAAGTTGTAGGCTCTAAATTTGCAATATGTGACATTTTGCCCCCAAAACGATTGAAATTTGGCTACTTTTACTTCAAATGATCAGATAAGGCCAAAAAAATCAATTGTTTTCTGAATTTGATGTTTCATCGCATTTCGCTTAAAGGTGTCATACCACCAATTAAAAGTCCCTATCTGTTCAACCAAATTTTGCAATTTTCACAGCTTTCTAAATATTTTACCTTAAGTTTAACTTCATAGAAACTAGGTATATCCTGAATTGTACCCGTGTCACCTTTCTGCATGCCAATTTTCAACATACATTCAAAATCATATAAGAAAGAAGAGAGCTCCCGAAAGGAGGTACCACTAAAAATAACCCCTGGTTTTCTGGAAATCTTAAATTAGTATACCATGGAGCGCATTAATCCTCAATTTTAAATGCAAACTCCTAGAGAGGTAAAATTTGGCTCAAAATGGTTTTAATATATTTCTCTTTCAACAAAAGTTGCATTTCTGCAAATTTGTCGGTTAGTTTAGGTGAATTATGACATCAAATGCACTATTTTTTGTTCGAGTAGGCCTACTTTCATTACTAATTTTGAGAGAGTAATTGGTGGTATGACTCCTAAAGAGACAAAAAAATTGATTAGAAATCTTTTGTTTTGCTTTATTCTTAATCCTTAGTCAATTTGAAGTTAAAAACAGCATGTCTGAGCATAATGCTACTTATATTAAAAATTTCACAGCTCAATTTAAACTGACTGTAATGTATGACTTTGATAGAAAATACTTAAAAATTTTATTTTGGGCTACAGGAACATAAAGTTTCAATATCAAGATCAGTTTTTGCTGATTTTTACTTGCTTGTTCTACTACTTAAAAGACTTTCAACTATTCTTGCAATGCATTTAGTAAAAAATCCAAGGTATTGAAGTGTCAAGGAATATTGACCCCCCTTTTTTTCATCTTGTGTCAGTAAAGTACTAAAAATTGATCAAAAGTGCAGTCATGGTCATTTAACTGTTTTTATTTACATCAGTTAATAAAATTTAAGATATAAAAATTCCATTTGGAATAATAAATGGTATTTTTGTGAGTTTCTGCAGTGTTTACATTAGGCTATGCTATCTGCCAAGTACATAGTATGACGCATTGATATAAGGGGTAAAAATCAAATAATTTCATTAAATCTGCATGACAAAATTTGTTTGGGGGTAGCAAATAACCTATGTTATAATGTTTAACACTACAGAAACAACTCTCTGTGCATTTGTAACAATTTAGGACATTTTTTAATATTTAAGCATATTGTCAGGATGAGAAAAGCTAAAAATAGCACAAACTCAAGTTGTAGGCTCTAAATTTGCAATATGTGACATTTTGCCCCCAAAACGATTGAAATTTGGCTACTTTTACTTCAAATGATCAGATAAGGCCAAAAAAATCAATTGTTTTCTGAATTTGATGTTTCATCGCATTTCGCTTAAAGGTGTCATACCACCAATTAAAAGTCCCTATCTGTTCAACCAAATTTTGCAATTTTCACAGCTTTCTAAATATTTTACCTTAAGTTTAACTTCATAGAAACTAGGTATATCCTGAATTGTACAGGTGTCACCTTTCTGCATGCCAATTTTCAACATACATTCAAAATCATATAAGAAAGAAGAGAGCTCCCGAAAGGAGGTACCACTAAAAATAACCCCTGGTTTTCTGGAAATCTTAAATTAGTATACCATGGAGCGCATTAATCCTCAATTTTAAATGCAAACTCCTAGAGAGGTAAAATTTGGCTCAAAATGGTTTTAATATTTTTCTCTTTCAACAAAAGTTGCATTTCTGCAAATTTGTCGGTTAGTTTAGGTGAATTATGACATCAAATGCACTATTTTTTGTTCGAGTAGGCCTACTTTCATTACTAAATTTGAGGGAGTAATTGGTGGTATGACACCTAAAGAGACAAAAAAATTGATTAGAAATCTTTTGTTTTGCTTTATTCTTAATCCTTAGTCAATTTGAAGTTAAAAACAGCATGTCTGAGCATAATGCTACTTATATTAAAAATTTCACAGCTCAATTTAAACTGACTGTAATGTATGACTTTGATAGAAAATACTTAAAACTTTTATTTTGGGCTACAGGAACATAAAGTTTCAATATCAAGATCAGTTTTTGCTGATTTTTACTTGCTTGTTCTACTACTTAAAAGACTTTCAACTATTCTTGCAATGCATTTAGTAAAAAATCCAAGGTATTGAAGTGTCAAGGAATATTGACCCCCCTTTTTTTCATCTTGTGTCAGTAAAGTACTAAAAATTGATCAAAAGTGCAGTCATGGTCATTTAACTGTTTTTATTTACATCAGTTAATAAAATTTAAGATATAAAAATTCCATTTGGAATAATAAATGGTATTTTTGTGAGTTTCTGCAGTGTTTACATTAGGCTATGCTATCTGCCAAGTACATAGTATGACGCATTGATATAAGGGGTAAAAATCAAATAATTTCATTAAATCAGCATGACAAAATTTGTTTGGGGGTAGCAAATAACCTATGTTATAATGTTTAACACTACAGAAACAACTCTCTGTGCATTTGTAACAATTTAGGACATTTTTTAATATTTAAGCATATTGTCAGGATGAGAAAAGCTAAAAATAGCACAAACTCAAGTTGTAGGCTCTAAATTTGCAATATGTGACATTTTGCCCCCAAAACGATTGAAATTTGGCTACTTTTACTTCAAATGATCAGATAAGGCCAAAAAAATCAATTGTTTTCTGAATTTGATGTTTCATCGCATTTCGCTTAAAGGTGTCATACCACCAATTAAAAGTCCCTATCTGTTCAACCAAATTTTGCAATTTTCACAGCTTTCTAAATATTTTACCTTAAGTTTAACTTCATAGAAACTAGGTATATCCTGAATTGTACAGGTGTCACCTTTCTGCATGCCAATTTTCAACATACATTCAAAATCATATAAGAAAGAAGAGAGCTCCCGAAAGGAGGTACCACTAAAAATAACCCCTGGTTTTCTGGAAATCTTAAATTAGTATACCATGGAGCGCATTAATCCTCAATTTTAAATGCAAACTCCTAGAGAGGTAAAATTTGGATCAAAATGGTTTTAATATATTTCTCTTTCAACAAAAGTTGCATTTCTGCAAATTTGTCGGTTAGTTTAGGTGAATAATGACATCAAATGCACTATTTTTTGTTCGAGTAGGCCTACTTTCATTACTAAATTTGAGGGAGTAATTGGTGGTATGACACCTAAAGAGACAAAAAAATTGATTAGAAATCTTTTGTTTTGCTTTATTCTTAATCCTTAGTCAATTTGAAGTTAAAAACAGCATGTCTGAGCATAATGCTACTTATATTAAAAATTTCACAGCTCAATTTAAACTGACTGTAATGTATGACTTTGATAGAAAATACTTAAAAATTTAATTTTGGGCTACAGGAACATAAAGTTTCAATATCAAGATCAGTTTTTGCTGATTTTTACTTGCTTGTTCTTCTACTTAAAAGACTTTCAACAATTCTTGCAATGCATTTAGTAAAAAATCCAAGGTATTGAAGTGTCAAGGAATATTGACCCCCCCTTTTTTTCATCTTGTGTCAGTAAAGTACTAAAAATTGATCAAAAGTGCAGTCATGGTCATTTAACTGTTTTTATTTACATCAGTTAATAAAATTTAAGATATAAAAATTCCATTTGGAATAATAAATGGTATTTTTGTGAGTTTCTGCAGTGTTTACATTAGGCTATGCTATCTGCCAAGTACATAGTATGACGCATTGATATAAGGGGTAAAAATCAAATAATTTCATTAAATCTGCATGACAAAATTTGTTTGGGGGTAGCAAATAACCTATGTTATAATGTTTAACACTACAGAAACAACTCTCTGTGCATTTGTAACAATTTAAGACATTTTTTAATATTTAAGCATATTGTCAGGATGAGAAAAGCTAAAAATAGCACAAACTCAAGTTGTAGGCTCTAAATTTGCAATATGTGACATTTTGCCCCCAAAACGATTGAAATTTGGCTACTTTTACTTCAAATGATCAGATAAGGCCAAAAAAATCAATTGTTTTCTGAATTTGATATTTCATCGCATTTCGCTTAAAGGTGTAATACCACCAATTAAAAGTCCCTATCTGTTCAACCAAATTTTGCAATTTTCACAGCTTTCTAAATATTTTACCTTAAGTTTAACTTCATAGAAACTAGGTATATCCTGAATTGTACAGGTGTCACCTTTCTGCATGCCAATTTTCAACATACATTCAAAATCATATAAGAAAGAAGAGAGCTCCCGAAAGGACGTACCACTAAAAATAACCCCTGGTTTTCTGGAAATCTTAAATTAGTATACCATGGAGCGCATTAATCCTCAATTTTAAATGCAAACTCCTAGAGAGGTAAAATTTGGCTCAAAATGGTTTTAATATATTTCTCTTTCAACAAAAGTTGCATTTCTGCAAATTTGTCGGTTAGTTTAGGTGAACAATGACATCAAATGCACTATTTTTTTTCCGAGTAGGCCTACTTTCACATACGTTCTAAATTTGAGGGAGTAATTGGTGGTATGACACCTAAATCAATAAAAGAAACCAAATGAAATTGATATAAATACATTGAAAACATGACAAACCGGAAAAGCTATGGTTAAAAACATACACAAGACAAACATATAAAAACTTGTGGAATGCAAAAGAAGAAAGTCAATTTGAATTTTATCACATTGTAACAAATTATATAATGACCATAAGTTATATACATATCTTATAGCATGTTACATACTAAAAATCTCAATAGGACATCATTAATGTTAAATAAAGTTTGATGTATAAAAGTAAGGAGATGTGATATTATTGCCAATGAGACATTTATTTACCAAAGTTCAAATACAGTGGATGTAAGCAATTATATGCAACCGTACGGCATTAACAACGAAAAACCCACAACAATACCGTAAAGTCAGCCCTAAAAATGGTACAATTCAATTGAGAAAATTAACAGCCTATCTTGTATCAAAACAGTTAACGAAAAAAACAAATTTAACAGAGACGAACAAACGACAACCACTAATCTATAGGCTCTTGACTTTGTGAGATCACCCCTAGTTTTTGGTGGAGTTCGTGTTGTTTATTCTTTAGTTTTCTATGTTGTGTCATGTGTTCTATTGTTTGTCTGTTTGTCTTTTTCATTTTTAACAATGGCGTTGTCAGTTTATTTTAGATTTATGAGTTTGACTGTCCCTTATCTTTCGTCCCTCTTTTTTGGACTGGTCCATACAGAATGAGGCGGGGTTAATCATGTATGTGAACGCACAATCCTGCATATAAAATGATTTCAAAAGGTGATGCATATGAGATCGATACAAAGCAGAAAATCATCAAACAAAACACTGACCGGACGTGGTAGGGTATCTTAACAACAAGAAAAAAAACCATAATGTACAGATCTGAGAGTACTCGTAGTTATTGATAGCTATTTCAAAGCAACAATAAATACAAAAAATCATGAATTCAAGATAAAAATTATTTTATATTTCCACTGCCAAATATTTCTCGCTGTCGATAATGAATACAAAATATAACGTAGACTTTAACTTTAAAACAAGCAGCGAGAGCGACTAAATATCCTCTCTCAAATAATAATTTATATGTAGGACTTAAATCTATGGCGCGTTCCAAATCTATGGCAGATTCCTAATCTATGGCAAATGTGACGTTACAAATCCCTAACAACTCAAATCTATGCCAGATTTTTGTTTACTCCAAATCTATGGCAGATCTTTGGGAAAGAGTACCGTATAGTGTCACAATTGAATATAACGCCACATTACATCTTCGCCACCGCTAACGATGGTGGAACCAAAAGATTTGAAAACCATTCAAGATGAAGATATTTCTCTGAGAACAATTGCGAGTTAATTAAAGGAAGATGTGACCTATTATCCCGAAGATGGACCAAATGTGTTGTATACTGGCCGAATCCCGCGATGAATTATGGCGCCGCTTTTTCTGTACCAAATGTTTTAGAAAAAGGATATTTAGGGGCCCTTTTCGGTGTGAGCCAAAGCTCAATGTTGAAGGCCGTACATTGACCTATACCGGTTTACTTTTATAAATCGTAACTTGAATGGAGAGTTGTCTCATTGGGACTCATACCACATCTTCCTATATCTAGTTAGCATTAGTTTACGGTCTACGGCTGGTAAAGTTTATAAAATGATATATAATATTAAGAGATACAAATTTGATATCGCTTAAATAAATATTATTTGAAAATTCAAACTGTTTATTTTTATTTGTTACTTTTTTTTACTTTTTTTTTTTTTTTTTATAAAAAGCGGCCTTCTTGCTTGTTAAAGGTCTTATTAGTTGGTTTAATGAATTGGTTAAACAGGTACAATGCACAGATTAAAAATGTTATCTTTTTACAGAGCACATAATTTTAATCTTGACTGAGTCTGTATTAAGGCATAATCTCGCTTCTCGTTGTTTTATATTTTTTATTAGATTAGACCGTTGGTTTTCCCGTTTGAATGGTTTTACACTAGTAATTTTGGGGCCCTTTATAGCTTGTTGTTCGATGTGAGCCAAGTCTCCGTGTTGAAGGCCGTACATTGACCTATAATAGTTTACCTTTTTTAAATTTTTGTTTGGATGGAGAGTTGTCTCATTAGCACTCACACCACATCTTCCTATATCTATATATGAATTTATCATTTATGATTCTTTTTTTGGTTGACCATTATGGAATGTATATTTCACAAATTTTTATGCTCCCGTTGTCGTATTTTTCCTCTTGCTTAAGACAAGTCATTGGTCGAAAATGTACTGCATTGTTTTCCATTTCAACAAAACTTGCCATAGATTTGGAAACAACATAAATCCGCCATAGATTAAGAATTTACAAAACTTGCAATATATTTGGGATGGCATGACGTCACATTTATCATAGATTAGGAATCTGCCATAGATTTTGCTTTAAAAGATAAAAACACAACAACAGACTGAATGTTAACTACTTTACTTTATGTTTCACTTTAAAATCCTCAAGTTATGGTAGCTCCAAATTATCCTTTTATTTGAAAATCAACTAATTACATTAATTGCCCTGGGTGTCTGATGTTAGATTGATTTGAAACTCAATAGATCGTTGTTATTTTATTTTTCTGCTTTGGCAGTTAAAAAAGGTTATTTTTGTTGCTTGCCTTTAAATCAAGTGTACTGTTATAAGTCCTAAAAGTCACATGGAACCAGTGACTAATGAAAAAAAATATTTATCAAATTCTTGAACTAATGCATGTATATACTAACCTTAGTCTTTTGTGCACGATTTTATAATTTTTTCTCTCTGTCAGTACACAAATTTTATAATGACACTATCCATTTTGCATAATTGTTTTTTACATTTGAAGTTTCATATGACTTTAATTAATTCCTAACAAGATGAGCATAACTTTTTTCGATTTCGGTTGATCGAATGTTTTAAAGTCAGATTAAATAGACATTATTAAATATGACAATAACTATCTGATGTATTTATCTATTATGTTTCTATTTTGATACAAGTCTGAAAATATTGATCACTTGCAATAGATATTTACAAATAACATTTAGTGTTTCTCGTTTCTAGTTTTTCATATAGATTAGACCGTTGGTTGTCCAGTTTAAATGGTTTTACACTTGACACATTTCAGCTTGCTGTTTGGTGTGGAGCCAACTTGAAGGCTCCGTGTTGACGGCCTTGCTTTGAAGTATAGTCGTTAACTTTTTATACATTGTGACTTTGGTGGAGAGTTGTCTAATTGAAACTCATACTAAATCTTCTCATTTATAAGTAATATTGTTTTTCTTCTAAAATGCTTGCCGTCTTATAGCTGATTTAGTTGAGATACAGTTTCATTCTTTAAGAAAAAAGTCTTTTCCATACAAAATGTATATAGCAGTTACTAAACCCGAACTGGAAAAAAAATCTGGATATCTTTAGCAGATTATTATTCTATTTGTGTGGATAATGAAAAACACCGGAAAGGGGTAAATATTTGCAAGTGTTGTTTTCTATAGAATTTTGTTTAGTCAGCAGATGTCGCATTCATCGGAAATTTGATGGAAAGTGTACATTAATTGATTGAAAAAATATATAAAATTAAATAAATATCCCTAAAAAAACAATATTTATGTATATTATGAATGAAAGTGATCCTCTATCATGATTATTTCGTTTTGGTTTGTAGTTTTTGTGTTAATTTTAAGAAGAAAACAAAACCTCAGCGATAGACTAAGTTATGATAGTGTCGATTCTCAAAAATGAAACAATGATTTAGGTTGCATTTCTGTAAATATTGACAATGCAATTTCCCATAGGAACTCCTTTTACGGCTAAAACTGTACCACTTTTACTATGAAGTTTAAAAAAAAATCTTATCCTAGAATTGAAAGTTCATATGCACCACACTTGTTTTTAAAGGTCAAAATATAGGGCTGTGCGGCATATTTTCAACGTTTATACATGTTATATGCACTGAACTTCTCAGAGTTTAAACTGACACTAATTTTCTTAACTACCCCTACCTCGAAGGTTGCCACAGATTTCAATGTAAACAATTGGCACATGTTTATTTCCTGGTAATATTCCTAAGTTATGTCTCTGTGAGATGGAACATAGAGAGCATAACTGGGAACCAGTATGTAAAAAAAAATAATTTTCTATGAATATTCAAGATCTCCCATAAAGAGGCGTGTTTTAAGAAACAGCTGTATTTTACAAAGTGCAACCTTAAACATGTATAATCATCTGACACCTAAAGCTAGCGAACAATAAATCAGCGAACAATAAGATGCATCAAACTAGCGAACAGTAAGCCGGCGAACAATAAGAAAACGCGCCAACATAATCATGCCTAAAGTCCTAAGATTTGTTTTTATAAAGGTACAAAGTTGAGGTAGGTTGACACTAATGACCCGTTTTTGCAATTCATGAAAAAGTCCCTACGGCAAGCTTTTGTCAACACTAGATACAAATGATAGGCAAGTTGAACGGTCAAAGGTTTCCTGGACCCAAAGAACTAGGAGTGTAAAACACGGAACATTTGTAAGTAATGTCCAAAGTTTGGGCAGGGAGAACCTTCCATCTCCCAACTTCTATTCCTACAAAAGTCCATACGGCAAATATTGTGTCTCCACTAGGAACAAATGATAGGTTATTGCTTACGGAAGGTTGCCTAAACCGAATGACACAGGTGGGTCAAGTCACGGAATACTTTTACGTAAAGTAAAAAGTTGGGGTAATGTAACTTTAGCACCACCCAACTTTAATTCATACAAAAGTCCGTACGACAAAACTTTTATACACACTAGGAACAAATGATAGGCAATTGACTATGGTAGCCTTGATCCAGAGACCCAGAATGGGGGAGTTACGAAACTGTTTTAATTGAGGTTAAAAATTTGGGTAGGTAAACACTTCCACCTCCAAACTTTAATTCATAAAAAAGTCTCTATGGCAAAGCTGTTCTCTCGACTAGGGAAAAATGATAAGCAATTAACTGTGGTTGCGTTGTCCTAATGACACAAGTTTGTAAAGTCACGGAACTTTTTTAATAAAGATCCAAAATTGAGGTAGGGGGAGATTACCATAACCCAATTTTAATTCATACAAAAGTCTCTACGACAAAGCTTTTGTCCCCACTAGGAACATGTCTAATGATACCTGAAGCCAAAGACCCAGTTGGGTAAAGTTGGGTAGAGACCCAGATAGGTAAATGAAACTGTTTTAATTGAGGTCCAAAACTGTGGTAGGGTGACACTACCACCTCCCAATTCATACAAAAGTATATATGGCAAAGTTGTTTTCTCAACTAGGTAAAAATGATAGGCAATTCCAAAAGGTTCCCGTGACATAAAGACAAAAATGAATAAAGTGAAGGGAGTTTTTTTAATTGAGGTCCAAAATTGGAATAGATTGACCCTAAAACCTCCCAACTCTAATTTATACAAAAGTCCCTACGACAAAGCTTTTGTCTCCACTAGGTAAAAATGATAGGCAATTGACTAGGGTTGCCTTGACCCAGAGACCCAGAAGGGTGAAGCTTCGAAACGGTTTTAATTTAGGTTAAACATTTTAATTCATACAGAAGTCTCTATGGCAAAGCTGTTGTCTCCACAAGGTAAAAATGATAGGCAATCGCATTAGAGTGTCTGGACCCAAGAACACAGGTGGGTAAAGGTACGGATTTTTTTTAATTCAGGTCCAAAGTTCGGGTAGTGTGACCCTATAACCTCCAAACTTTAATTCATACAAAAGTCCCGACGGCAAAGCTTTGATAGGAAATTGCCTCAGCTTGCCTGGTCCCAAAGACTTTTTAATGAATTAATCCACTATTTCAGTATTCTTGCTATTTTATTTGTACCGGACCTGAAATGAATGACCACAGATTGTTCTTAAAAAAAACGTAGTTGTTATGGCATTACTATGTGTCCAGAGTGAATAGTTTTCCAACATGTCTAATCTCCATCTTAATGTATATTTCTTTCAGTACCTTTCTTTCCGTATAATTTGCACAATTTGAAAAAGGAAGCCAATGTTCACTCTTTACTTATTTCTACATCTATCTAGAAAGATTGTAAAAAATATTACAACTCACAAATGAAAAGAGTAATATTTGTATGTTAACTCTTCAAAATCACAAAAAATAAAAAAAAATAAAAATAAACGAAAGCCTATTTTTTCTATGTCTGTTGGTTAATATGTAAGTTTAGAAAAAGTGAACAGGCTCCGTGTTGAGGACTGTTTTTTTTTTTACCTTCAATGGCTTTTACAAATTATGACTTGGGTGTAGAGTTGTCTCATTGGCGCTCATATCACTTTTTCTTTTAATTATTGATTAAGATAACATATGGGGAATGTATAGAAAAAAGTAAAATCACAAAAATACTGAACTCGGCACAGATGAATGTATAGTTTGATTTTTCACTTAAGCTTGAATATTGGGATACGTTTTAGTTTGGATCCCTCTAGATCGTTCTGTTTTAATGCTTATTTTCTTCAAGAAAACATTATATATTTGTTTTTTACTCTTCTTTTTCTTGTAATCGTTCAATTATAAATAATGTCCAGAGACCACACGTTTTTGACTTTGTCATTGACACATCAGTTGGCATGAATGTTTACACATATTCCAATTTCATGGTTAATTTCTGTATCATTTGGTCTCTTCCTTTTTTTTTTTAAATAGTACACAATTAAGACTCAACATAAAAAAAAAACAAAAAAAAAACTAAAGACTCAGCAACACGAACCCCAACAATACCTGGGAGAGATTTCATGTGCTCCGGAAGGGTATACAGATCCTGCTTCTCATGTGGCACCCAATGTATTGCTCATGTTATTACGAGACCTGGTAAATAGTATAATGGTGAAAAGGGAATAGAATTGTAGTAACGACATTAGGAACATATCCGATATCATCTGTTAAACGGACACTTCGTAACGCAAACTAACCCGTAATGGCGACCGTAAATTTTACAAAGTAACGATTTCAACTTCATTATTTGGAACTCGTGGTTTCATAGCAAAAAGCAAAGTTAGAAGATATTGATATTTTATATTCTTTCTTCATAAAAATTTCATGTATGAAGTCAGCCCCATAAGAATAAAGGAACAATTCGACAAGAAAAGGGCACAGTTGGTTCCCATTTGAATGAGGATTATTTGTTGAAAAAATGTCATCCAAACGTAACAAATATGTTCTCAATCAAGAAATCTAGCAGCTTGATAATGTCAGTGTCAGAGAAATTTTTGTTTGATTCAGAAGGATTTTTTACAAAGTAGGATTTATTCCTCCCCAATAAAAGATACTTGTATTTACGTAGGCCATTTCCTTTTATGAAACAAAGTAATACCGACTCCTTCAATTTGTCTTTTTGGATGGAATGGAGAATACGTGTAAAGAGTAAAAAAGTTAATACTATTGTAAGATTAGACAGTCTTTGATTGTATGTACTCTAAAAGATATTTTGATTTTTGTAACTACCCACATCTCATTCACGCAACCCTTAGAAAAGGCAGTTTCACAATAACTTTGAAGCCCAGCTTTGATAACATTGAGATAAATAATTTAGAAGAGGTTTCGTGGAGCAACTGAATGACCCTTTAAAATACCGTTGTTTGTAAATGAATTGTCAACACCTAATTCGTTTCTCAAGCAGTTAATGTAATACGTTTTACACACAAAAACGATGTTGTTTAAGGCTTTATCTGCGGGGACAACAACGTTATTATATTAGTCATGAAGGTAGGACAAGTGTTTTGCAATATTTTGGTATTAAAATTGATGTAAATGATGTGTCAAGCTGGATTATATATGAATGGGGAACTAGGACATGTGCAATCAAGAGATTTAGACTTGAGGTCGCCAATATTTAGATCCTGCAAAAAGTGTTTCTAATTGAAATGTTAAAAAAAGAAAGTATTTTCAATTGAACTAATTTATGATAAAGGATATTGGCCAAGTTGTCGGCATCGAGAACTTTGTCGACAAATGAAAGTTTAACAAAGGAAGTTTTCAAAAAAAAGGTCTGAAAAGGGAGTGACTTGCAATATCCATAATGATAAATAAAGGCAACAGTAGTATACCGCTGTTCAAAACTCATAAATCCATGGACAAAAAACAAAATCGGGGTAACAAACTAAAACCGAGGGAAACGCATTAAATATAAGAGGAGAACAACGACATAACACTAAAATGTAACACAGATAGACAAAATCCCATGAGAATAACAAATATAACATATATATATAACATCAAAACCAAAAACATGAATTTGGGATTGACAAGTACCGTGACACGTCTTATCGCAATGTGAATTTACACTCAAAAATAAGAGAAAACAAACGACACAACGTACCTGATAACTGTACCTTTGTATTGGTTTAAATGCAGGTTTGTAACTGTGGTTTTAAAACACAAATTGAATAAAGACTGAAGTTTTGAAAGGGGTAATAAAGGAAGCCTCGTGCGAATAGGATGAATACCTAACGGCAGTTTGAAGATTTATAAAATGCATCATCAGACTGCGTGCAATATTGAACCATCACCCAAATGTTACCAAAAATACCCAACTCCGAGAACAGTTCTTACCGGAAAATCCGTTATCAAATGCAAAATGAAAGACATTTAAATAATGAACAATAACTATGACATTTCCTGAGAGTTCAACTTTATAAAAGTTTCGGAAAGTTCTTACCTGGAACAGGTTTAACCAGTTTTACTCTGTAACATATTTTGACAGTTCTAGCATAACACGGATACTGACAGACTTTAGAATATATTTGACTTATTTTATCCAGAGCAGTTCTAGAACATGTTAACCAGTTAATATGCCACTGATGAGTCACATTTCGACAAAACCTGATGTCTTATAATTGATTTAACGTATTCTCTACCAGTCGTATTCTTTGCATTACTGTAACTTGTTATATAATATTAACTTTATCGAATAAATATAAGAAACATATGGGAGTACGATTTATAAGAACTGTGGTCGATTTGTGTCACTCTACAAACTATCTTAACGTTTTTGTTAAGGTGCAGTATAGTATATCCCCATAGATGTTGATGCGACACTACAAATAAATGCACACAAGAAACGTGTATCGTTATTTGTTCCACCAGTGACCAATACTAAATGATAAACATGGTAGAAACTAGTTTACCTGCAATTATACAGATACACACTATCTTTACTGCTAAAGTTGTTCTTAAAGTCTTTATCTGCGGTTGGAACTGTTCAGTACCTATAAAAAACATGCTATGTAGATTAACTAAGGACGTAAAACGTACGTTGGTTCGGATCCGTCATACAGACAGATTCACACAAAACTCGTCCGTATTATCTATGGCTATATTTTGTTTCTTTAATGAATTTTTAAAAATAAGATATCAAACAGCTTAGTATAACAACTATGTATAAACAACTAACAATATATATAAATTCTACTAATTATTTGCTTTCTTTTTTTTTTCATTTAAAAAAAAATTAGAGAGACATGACTATTTTATGTGTGTTTTCTCTTCCTCAATACATAAATTCTAACGTATCATAAAAGATGACTTTTGACTATGGTCTTTGTTAATCACAAAGTATTTATTTACTTAATGTTAAATTAATTTATTTAATGTTATATATTCATTTTTTTCAGACTACCTTAAAATTAATATTAAAATTTGAGCGCATCGCAAATGGCGATGTCTCAATTACATTGAAACTGTGGTAGTCTGTTAAAACATATATTCAATTATATTTAAATGTTAAGATTTTAAACATTCTTGAAATGCCGAAACAGTTGAACAGTTACAATATCTTACCATTTGGCAAAGTGTCTATATCAGATCCACTTGTTCGCCTGAAATTCAATACGGATGTATAGCAGCTTTATCAATACGATTACTTGTACGTCACCAAAGGTGTTGTAGAGATTCTACCACCACCAAGGTATTTAATAAAACCTGAAAACTTGAGAACTTGGCCACTTCCATGCATGCATGGAAGAATGCTACTAATGTTAACTTAGTCCATGCTTGCATGTACTTAGATATAGGAAGATGTGGTGTGAGTGCCAATGAGACAACTATCCATCCAAATAACAATTTTAAAAAAAAGTAAACCATTATAGGTCAATGTACGGCCTTCAACACGGAGCCTTGGCTCACACCTAACAACAAGCTAGAAAGGGCCCCAACATTACTAGTGTAAAACCATTCAAACGGGAAAACCAACGGTCTAATCTATATAAAAAAAAAAACGAGAAACGAAAAACACGTCTATATTACATAAACAAACTTAGTCTGTTTAAGACATTGAATAATTTCAAATGCCTATGTAAAATAAGTTTAGCTCTTGCATGCATGTACTAAGTTAACGTTAGTTGCCTTCGTCCATGCATGCATGGACTAAGCTTAGTTCTCAAGATTTCATTATTACATAATATGAAAAAGTTTAATCATACTATTAAATATTTGCAATTTATTTCTTAAGGTAAGTGTCTTTAAATCATAATAAATATGTTGAATATGATAAAATCAACTAAAAGGGGAAAAATGATAGTAACATCAACTTAAAAAATAATATAACTTACATCACGAAATTAAGTAGTAAGAAGTAATGTGAGTTTTCTAAACTTGATGTTGATTTTCAGTTTATTTAATACCGTCTTCACATTGATGTTAAAGTATTACAGTATTTGCGCATTCAGTTTACATCGAAATAAAGTGAGGCTCTTAAGTTGACAGAAATCAATTTACAAATTATCGATGTTTATAATGTTACTTACGTATGAATAACAGGATTGCAGTTAAAACTTTTCTCTGTTGAATTCAAATTCCTACATTCGTAATCTGAAAAATATCATAAAGAATGAATCTAATCAGTATTTCAAGTACTTGTGAGATACAGTCCATCTTCTTGTACACAAGTGTTGAACAGTTTACTATTCTGTCACACGCATAAATGTAACCTATATTATACAGTTAACCACAAAATAGACTTCGCGTAACATGTAGTCTTCAGAAAAATCTAAACATTAATACGACTGCTTACAATGTTAACGATGTTGAGACAATATGTTGCTAACATTTTTAATACCGTGATGTCAACAATATTGGTTATAGGTACAATACCACCAAATCATAGTACGTAACATCGACTTGCATAACAAAATAAATCGGAAAAATACTCCCTTGAATTTGACAGTTGTTGGTAATTGATCCTACATTTCATTTCAGTAAAACATTACTGGGTCATTAATATGGAGTGTTGAAGGCTGTACAGTTGTCTATATATGATTGCTTACATCCACTGCATTTACACTCTGGTGGATAGTTGTCTCATTGACAATCACACCACATCTAACTTTATTTCAACTGCTATGTTGCGTTTTGAATACTGCAACATTGTTTATTTAGTACGCATATCCCGGAGCTATCTTTTCGGAAGCCCGAGCAAAAGCTCTTGTTCCGCGATAGAAAATTTAATTACAAACTCAAAAAGACATATAAAAAAGCTCGAATTTCAACTCGAAATCTTTATTAATGAAAATGAGACTTAAATTCGAAACTCTACCTCAAGAAGTAACTCAAATTCAAAGTTTTTACTAGAACTCTGACTTTAAATGTAACTCATACTAGAAGTCCAACTCGAAACTCAATGCTAACTAGAATTTTAATTATAAGTATGACTTGAATTCGAAAACTAACTCAAAGTTTAACTCAAACGTTAACCCGAACTTTAATCTGAATACTAATTAGATGGATGGCCAAAACGAATTCAAGGCACATACAATATGGAAATTTATCTAAAAATAGAGGTTTGTCCGAATTGGTTACGTGGTTTTACCTCATCAAGTAATGAGATAACCATATCAAAGAATGACCGGACCACATCAAAGAATGACAGGACCACATCAAAGAATGACAAGACCACATCAAATAATGAAACAAACACTTCAAGTAGTGTAAAATGGTAAAATTTTGAAACATCTTAACGTTATGTTAAAACCAGATAAAGAATAGAAAAGTCATCATTACGAAATAACAAAATCACATCATGTAATGAAACAACTATATTACGTTAAGTTACATACACATCAAGTAATGTTAAAACCACATTGGCTAATGACACAACCATATTAAATAATGATGAAACCTCATCGAGTAATGACAAAACCATATTGAGTAATGACAAAACTATATCATTCAATACGAAACCATATCGTGTAATATCGAAATATCATTAAGTAATGACTATTCCATATTGAGTTATATTAAAACATCATTACGTAATGTCAAAACCATATCAAATAAAGACAAACTACTATCAAGTAATGATAAAACAACATAAAGTAATATCAGAGTTCCACATAAGATAGCTGTGGCGTTCCATACATTAACATATATCTTTGGTATTTCAAAGAACCATTTTTTTTTTGGGGGGGGGGGGGGGGGGGTTTATAGAATATTTTTGAAAGTTGAGGTTACTTGATTTCTAAAGCTTGTATACATGTTAACAAAAGTGGAAAACTTGATTTGTAAATCTCCAGTGATAGTTATTTCCGTATATGCAATGAAATGTTATGTGAATTGTTTTTTATTGTAGTGGACAGGATAAAACATTACTCATGGCAAGTAATTTTTTATTTGAAACTAAGGTAAATTCTGCACAAATTTTTAAAAAGTGCAAATTTAACAACGACTAATGCGGAAAATCAACGGTTGTACTAGAGATGACCAGGATATTAACGAACGAACCATTCTCGACGAACGAACGTATTAGGAGCGGTAATTGTATGTTTACAAGCGTACTGAAAACCAAAAGATGATGTTATGTAATGGTTAATATGTTTGAATTGTTTTCGGATGCAATCACGATAATAGAGACAAATGCATAAAATATACCAATTTTAAATGGTTTTCATGATTTATCGATAAAAGACGTATATACAATATTAGGTCAATGTCAGAAAGATATCAACTTATTTGTATGAGATTAAGAAACTGGGGAAGGGCGAGGTTCTACCGAGCCCGTCCCCTAGTTTTGCGCCCAGTACAAAAAAGATGTTAATTTTCTGACATTGACCTTAATATATTATTTTTATACTTCAACTTATAAAATAAATTCATAGCTATTTAAATTGTAACACAAATTTTTTTCATCCCTTAATGAACCCCTGCTTGAAAAAAGTGTTGCATGATGCAATTGACAGTGCATAAAATACAGCCGTGTTACTATATTTGGGAAATAAACACAACTAGTTGCAGTATAAAAAAGTGTTACGTATGTTATGATATCATATAGTTATTTATTATTGTTGAACGCATGATGAAATGTACATCGCGCACAGGAGTATTCGAGTGCACCGACAACTTTTCCTATACTCATACAGATATATATGCATAATTTGTTAAAAGGAGGAAGTGGGGGGGGGGGGCTTGTATGTTAGATGTTGTCCTGTATTTTATTAAGTGTAATCTCTGTCCTTTTTTCACTCTATTTGGTCCTGCCTTTTTCTATAAGGTTGCATTTCCGTAAATATTGACAATGCAATTTCCCATAGGAACTCCTTGTACGGCTAAAACTGTACCGCTTTTACTATGAAGTTTTGAAAAAAAATTATCCTAGAATTGAAAGTTTATATGCACTACAATTTTTTTCAAAGGTCAAAATATAGGGTTGTGCGGCATATTTTCAACGTTTATATGCCCTGAACTCTTCCGAGTTTAAACTGACAATAATTTTCTAAATTACCCCTACCTTGAACGAAGGGTTACCACACATTTCAATGTAAACAATATGCACATAGATATAGAAAGATGTGGTGTGAGTGCCAATGACACAACTGTCCATCCAAATAACAATTTAAAACATGTATATTTACTGGTAACATTCCAAAGTTATTTATCTCTGTGAGATGGAACACCGAGAGAATAAATGGGAACCGGTATGTAAACAAAATTAATTGTCTATGAATATTCTAAATCTCCCCAAAAGAGGCGTGTTTTGAGAAACAGCTGTATTTAAAAAGTGCAAACTATAAGTTTGTCCTGACCTTTTTTTACATAAATTGACATCCGCCTTTTTATACTCCACACTCATGTCCTGCCTTTTTCAAATTTAATCCTAGCCTCCCCCTAAAAAATCATGTGGTAGTCTTTTACCTTTACCTGTTAACTTCTGACAAAGCAATCTGTTTAGTGTTAAACTGGTTCATCAAATTACATACAAGGCTTACTGGGTCCATTAACAATGCAAAAAAAGACATTGAAGATCACTTTCAAACCTCACAACAAAGGAGTAGATTCAGTAAAACCCCTTTTTGGCCCCAAAAATATATCAGTTTTACAAAATTGTGAAAATGTAATCTTTTAGCTATTTATTGGAAAGTAGAATGTTCCTGCTACACAAATATTTACTGTTATTGACAATACAATGCACATTATTCGGGTACTACTATCATTAAGTCATGCTAAATAACTGAAATCTTCAAAATTTTAGCATTTATTTAAATTTAGACGGTTTCCGTCTTAAATGAATATGGCTGCATGCTTGTTTATTCACAATATTATAATTTAAGTTGTATTTGATGATAATACATAACATATATAAAGGTTGAGGATGAACACGGATGCGTTCACTTTCATTTTTCCATGTTTTTACAAATTACCTATCACTACTTCGTTTGTTTCGCTTAACTACTAGTGCTACCAACCCTGTTACAATTTCTTAGTTCACTATTCATGCTTGGAACAACATTTTATTGCAAAACAATATACATATATCTTAATTACTTTTTAAGTAACTGGTCTTTACTTTGGAGTTTCGGCGAGAAAACAATGTGTTTCGGTTCTTTCCAATTATTAGCCTTTCAATTCCATAGGTCATCTTTTTGGACGTTTGAAATGTGGAAGGATTTCGATTAGTAATACACCCATTGATTTAGTGTAGAAAAATAGGTACAAAATAACTTAATTTCCGTTAAAAAATGAGCTTTGTATATAGTTGTCAATTAACACATGAAGCCAAAGCAGTTGGACAAATGTCACAAAATGTAATTGTCTCAAGGATGTCTAAACCAACATTTCAAAATGATGTTTTATTTATATTGTCTGATTTTTTAAGCCATATTGTTATATTCAGTTGAAACGTACTTTATGTCCATTTGTGTGCGTGGGTTGGATGAATAAAGGCAACAGTAGTATACCGCTGTTCAAAACTCTTAAATCCATGGACAAAAAAACAAAATCGGGGAAACAAACTAAAACCGAGGGAAACGCATTAAATATAAAAGGAGAACAACGACACAACACTAAAATGTAACACACACAGAAACGGACCAAGCATGAGACAAAATCACACGGGAATAAAAACTATAACATCAAAACCAAATACATGAATTTTGGATAGACAAGTACCGTGACACGTCTTATCGCAATGTGAATTTACCCTTAAAAATAAGAGAAAACAAACGACGCAACGTTAAAATGTAACACACATAGAAACGAACAATAATATAACAATGGCCATATTCCTGACTTTGTACAGGACATTTTTGAAGGAAAACGGTGGGTTGAACCTGGTTTTATGGCATGCCAAACCTCGCACTTTAATGGCAACGTTAAATATAACATTGAAATGACACCATAATATTACAGGACTACAACACAAATAAATAAGAGAACGTATTAGACAAAAAAACACATGATTTATAGATAACAAAAGCATCAGGTTTAAAATTCAATACGCCAAAAACGCGCCTCGTCCACACAAGACTCACCAGTGACGCCCAGATATAAAAGATCGAGTGTTAAAAAAGTACAAAGTTGTACAGGTCCGAGTACACAGTTATTTCGTAGTGCATTTCCTTTAGACAATAAATGGAAATAAAAAAAATCCCACCTGCGCTTTCTCCATAATATTTTTACAGTGTGTTGTACTACTTTTGGGACAAATTATATCAAAATTATAGAAAACTTCAGCAGCTCTAACTCAAAATATGGACAATTTTATGTGAAGGGGGGCTTGAAATCTTTAGACAGCTTCCGAAATGCTAATTTTTGACCTTTTTCAACTGGACCAAATCACTACTTTACATTATAATTCATGAATCAAATTTTTTTACAGTGTAATTTTATCCCCCTTCTTGCTACTTGAGGCATAAAACATAAATAAATAAATTTGGAAGAGGTATAAAAAAAATTGACAAGCAACACATTGTCCACATTAGGGACTATATTCGTGGACAACGAAAATCAAGGGACGATAACTGTGTACTCGGACCTTGTACAGCATTGAAGATCAAAAGTTGAAAAAGGTTGTGTCAAATACGGCTATGTGTTTATGCTTGGGATAAGAACATCCTTATTATTTAGAACAATTAATGCTATTGCAAACAGTAAATGTTATCAAATGAATATACAAGATATACATAATGAAACTGAAGTATTAACTAATTACAGAAAACAAGACCCGAATACATAATGCAAAGACCAACACAGAATAGACACACCCGACTCAGTCCAGGCCTCAACGCAATAAATCATAAAAATGACGTCACATACGAAGTGGTAAAAAGGCACAAAAATTACGTCACATTTAAATTTATGAAATTTATGAAACAGCACAAAAATGACGTCACATATGAAAAACTATATCTCAAAAGTAAGATAGAATAAGGATTGATTTAAGATTATAATAGAACTAAATACTGATTTTACATTTAAACACAATGCACATTGCAATACTTATCAATAGCAATTAACTATATTATATATATGTCCAGTTTGTTATGAATCCAAACGTAAATTATCGTACAGATTACGTTGAACAAAATCAAATCTAATAAATGAAGGCGAAGATAATTTTTTCTTTCCATAACACATAAATATAATAGAAAAGACGTCAACACATTTGACAAAATCCGATGAGAATTACAAATATAGCATTACACATTTAAACTAAAAACATGAATATGGGATAGACAAGTACCATAACACGTCTTGTAATGATGCGAATTCACACTCAGCAAATTCGGGAATAAGTAACGTTTGGTTATTAAAAGATTAGACGACATAATGACAAACCACAATCTACCATGTGGTAAAAATGTCCTAAGCTAGTTTTGTGTAAGACACATCGTATGGATCCACCAATTCGAGATGGTGTCCATAAAATTTACGGAGTGTCAATTTTAATCTGTCCTTTGATCTCGTCTAATTTTTCTATGGTTATATCCCTAAGACTCGATAGTACTCAAAGATTGAACCCTCACCAGTATGCACCTCTTATGATGTGGTATGTTGGATAATAGCAGTCTGTAAACTCATTTATATTCGTATAAATTTGCAATTATAATGACTAAACTAATTAAATGAGCGGAAAATGTTATAACCATAAGAGATGCAACTGCAATTTGATTTTCAAAAGTATCAATACACTAGTAATAAACTTTAATATCCATCTTCAGACGAAACGCGCGTCTGGCGTACTAAATTATAATCCTGGTACCTTTGATAACTATTTAAACCACTGGGTCGATGCCACTGCTGGTAGACGTTTCGTCTCCGAGGGTTTCACCAACCCAGTAGTCAACATTTCGGTGTTGACATGAATATCAATAATGTGGTCATTTTTATAAATTTCCTGTTTTACAAAAGTTTGAGTTTTTCGAAAAACTAAGGATTTTCTTATACCAGGTATAGATTACCGTAGCTATATTTGGCACAACTTTTTGGAATTTTGGATCATCAATGCTCTTCAACTTCGTACTTGTTTGGCTTTATTAATATTTTGATATGAGCGTCACTGATGAGTCTTGTGTAGACGAAACGCGCGTCTGGCGTACTCAATTATAATCCTGGTAGTTTTGATAACTTTCTAAACCACTGGGTCGATACCACTGCTGATGGACGTTTCGTCCCCGATGGTATCACCAGCCCAGTAGTCAACATTTCGGTGTTGACATGAATATCAATAACGTGGTCATTTTTATAAATTTTCTGTTTTACGAAAGTTTGAGCTTTTCGAAAAACTAAGGATTTTCTTATTCCAGGTATAAATTACCTTAGCCATATTTGGCACAACATTTTGGAATTTTGGATCATCAATGCTCTTCAACTTCGTACTTGTTTAGCTTTATAAATATTTTGATATCAGCGTCACTGATGAGTCTTTTGTAGACGAAACGCGCGTCTGGCGTACTAAATTATAATCCAGGTACCTGTATCATCCCCTTTTTACAACATGTAAAATATTAAAAAAAAAGTTAAGTAAGTTATTTCTTTAATTTGATCAGGGTTCCTTGTAATCTGCATAAACTGGGGTTTGTCTGGGGGCATAAGCCAACAACAATAGATAAATTTGCAAAAGAAAACAAGATTTTAAATTTAAAATGAACTACAACATGTATATCAATATGGTAAACTATAATATCTACACAGTATGCTTTAACCCTTTTATACCCCCAGAAAACACTTTTTAGACCTTAAATTTTAAAACAGACTCTTGAATATCGAGTGCACCTTTTTCTATTGTAACAAACAATAAATTATTAATGCTTAGAATAAGCTAATAAACAGGTATTATTTATTTAAACTACATTCAGAACCATGCAATTTCTTTCACTTCGACGATTTTATGATGGATAAATTCATTAATATGTATAAACTACCGCTCCCGCTTTGTACGATTCGTCAAGTTACGCTTTCGTAATTTCGTTCGTCAATATCCTGGTCATCTCTAGAGAACCTATACATTGTGCACTGGATACGAATGCCAAAACTTCATCTTACTATTTTAAAGTGCGAGGTTTTGCATGCCACAATACCAGGTTCAACCCACCATTTTTCCCCTAAAAAATGCCCTGTACCAAATCAAGAATATGGCCATTGTAATAATATTGTTCGTTTATGTGTGTGTTACATTTTAACATTGTGTCGTTTGTTTTCTCTTCTTTTTGAGTGTAAATTCACATTGCGAAAAACCGTGTCACGGTACTTGTCTATCCCAAATTAATGTATTTGGTTTTGATGTTATATTTGTTATTCTCGTGGGATTTTGTCTGATGCTTTGTCCAATTCTGTGTGTGCTACATTTTATTGTTGTGTCGTTGTTCTCCTCTTATATTTTGTTTTTTGTCCATGGATTTATGAGTTTTGAACAGCGGTATACTTCTGTTGCCTTTATTTACATAAAAAGTTTTGCCCCGATCAAGCTAAAGTATTTTTAATTTACTGACAGAAATGATCAGATTTACTGACAATGAAAATAACATATAATACATTTGAACCTTTTGAATGTTTCTACATTGAATAATATGTTCTAAATGTGTATATAATGTGGTAAGAATCATATCATCACTGATCTTAGAAGGAAATACACAGAGTAATTGAAAAAAAACGTGTTTGATAAGAAAATGTTTCAATAATTAAGAAGATTTAAACTATTTTAATTAATTGAGACTTCATATCAATTTTTTGTATCATTTAACAGTTTACGAGAGTGCACATTTTCATTTTTTCCACTATTAAAATAAGGAGATGTGGTGTAAATGCCAAAGAGACAAGTCTAAATATAACGTTGATTAAAGCAACTATATGTATGTGTCACCATACACATAGCAATTTATTGTGCTGGGTAAACTTGCATTGTGTGTTTGTGTGTTTCTTTCAGATTAAAAAATGAAAACGATATTTCAAATTATTGCATGCGTCCTAAGCTATTCTTTTGAGCTGCCTTTATCAGAAAAGTTAAGTACGTTGATGTTGCAAACAAATATTCATTCTTTTATGTCTTTTTAGATAAATAAATATGTGAAGTTTCATTCTTAAAGACAGCAAACAATAATAAAACACACACACATGTATTAAATTTTTTTCGTTAAGACCTGGGTTTTCCCCTGTGGTATATAAATACTATTTATAAGTTCAAAACTGGTTTATGAGAGTAGTTGTATTACGAGTTCTTGTTTTTTTATAAATATAGATGGGTAAAATATGCACGTGAAATACTTTGGCGGTTTAAAAGGTGGGATTCTGTTATATTATATAAAGACAATGTGTGGGTGTCATTTCATCGAAAGTGCTAACAGTAACTACGACAGTTTGCAGTTTATTGTTTCATAAGAATGTATATGATTATAATACCTAGTTTTATTTCAGTCCATTTAAATGTATTGGACAAATGTGTTTGTACTTATAATATGTTGGTTTATAATGTTCCTAAACATTGCTTCCTAGTAACTGCGAGCAACTAAACGTATATATAGAGTTTTGTTTTATTTATTATACCAAGGATTTAGTAAAGAAACGTTTTAAATTCGGACGAGTATGGCGAGGGAGAGTTTAAAAGAGTTTAACGACACACATGTAGAAATGACTTAATAAAACACAAGTCATATAAAACAGTACTTTAAACAATATTATATTATAAATAGTAGAGAAATAATTTAGCTGGATTTTCTTAAACATATATACTTGAGCCCTTGCACACACATGGAGAACACATACCAATTTAATATTGAATTATGAAAAATGACTTAATAAAACAAAAAACCCTATAAGGCCGAACTTATTATACGGGTATAAATTTGCACATGGCGAATTAAAATGGAAAAAAAATTACACAGACTTAATGCCTTATCTTTTTTAACGGACATAAATTTGCGAAAGACGACACGTTGGAAAATCGGACACAGATTCGAAGCCGAATCATTTTTGTCAGATATAGATTAGCGATTGACGTCACGATGGGGGCATATATTTGAGAAACGTACACAGAGTTGAGGTCTTCTACATATCTGAGGTTTACATATATGCATTTGGTTAAAATGTCTAATAGATAAAGAAAGATGCGGTGTGAGTGCCAATGAGACAACTCTTCATCCATAAACTTCATAAATTCCTCTTTACCAAATTATGAAATTTTCGAAATACTAAGGATTTTTTTTATCCCAGGCATAGACGACCTTAGCCGTATTTGACACAACTGTTGGGGAATTTTTTATCCTCAATGCTCTTCTTGTTTGGCTTTATAATTATTTTGATCTGAGCATCACTGATGAGTCTTATGTAGACGAAACGCTCGTTTCATGTATTAAATTATAAGCCTGGTACCTCTGAAAACTATATCATTCTGAGTAATCAAATATTTTGAAATACAAAAAAAACGGGTTTCGAGCCTGTTTAATTTAGATTGAATAACAAAGAATGGTTGCATGTTTTGCTAAACTTTTATTAGATGGATGATAATAATCATGACTATAGCTAGAAATAGTCAAGAAAAAGATTGTAATTAGACACTTCCTACGTTATTTGAAGGATAGGTAACTCATTTCTACCGGCAGTCCACTAATGGCTACATTTGTATATGCAACTATATAAATTTGAAGTCTTTCACTTCGCATTTGGTCAAGAATTGTCGTATTAGAATGCGAGGTCTAGACTAATTATTTTTTTTCAGAGAAAACAACAGAAGCTACATATGGTGTAAATGGACATAATTACCTAATGAATTTTAAAATTATTTTGATAACTTAATCGTCAATATCGTCAATAAAAGACAAAAACATAACTACTGACTTACCAGGTGATAAAGTTGTATTGTTTGGACACTGTTTAATGTAACATGAGCAGTCTTCTACGGACGGCTTGCAGAAACATGGATTTCGTGGTAGTGATAAAAATGCATAATGTCTTGTGTAATCACATCGACATGTAGAATCGCCGATAGTTGACGTATTGTCAAACACTAGTTGTCCAGTTTCACTACATGGTGACTTTAAATATAAGCAATAAGTGCTTCGATTTGTCCAAAATGTAAATGGTTGATATCTCTCTTCAGAACACTTTACATTTCTATACGTCCCAGAGATAACATATTTCAAGCCTACAAGGAATAGAAAACAAAACATACATTGTCAGTGAATTATAAGAAGACGTGTACGGTTAGCAGGTGGAGAGTTCGTGTTGCTTAGTCTTTAGTTTTCTATGTTGTGTCTTATGTACTATTATTTGTCTGTGTGTCTTTTTTTTTAATTTTTTACCCATGGCGTTGTCAGTTTATTTTCCATGAGTTTAACTGTCCCTCTGGTATCTTTCGACCACTTTTAACAAGAGTAAATGCGTAATGGTTACTCATAGCGCTTGCTATCTTGCTTTATTTTCTTTTTGTTAACGGAAATGTTTTCAACAAATATGGTATCTGTGCATATACGTTATGATGCTCGTTTATTCATGTTTGCAAAAGGTGACACAAGAGGATTTTGATATAATACACATCATGTGCCTGTTGGAAAACCATAATCCACAAAAAACAAGACAATGAAAATAGTTATTGCTGTAGATGAATATTTTGTTATTACATTTTCGTTATAAACGTCATTCGAGCATGATGTTGTTTAAAAAGAAATTCAGTATGAGAAAGAGGTACACGACAACCAAAAAAAAGTGCGTTCTTCTTCCAGTTACTTTAATACTTCATATAAATCTATTGAAATTCGAAAAAACTTCTGGAACATCAATGATTAGTCGATGTCAGTTGTAGAACATTCTACACACATTGGAATACAAAAACCTCACTGCTGAAGTGTACATGACAAAAACCAGAAGACGACTTCATAGTCTTATGGGAACAGGCCTAAATGGAAAGCCTGATTTGGACCCTTAAACTGACATCACAATTTCAAATACGTAAGCCGTGCCTATCTTAATCTATGGAATTGAAGTTTTATTTCAACTGGGCGTATTTCGTTTTCTATACACCAATTCCTTTAGACAAGGATAGTGCAAATATTATCATTCTGCAAGAATACAGCTGATTCTGCGGTACATATACTAAGTTGAGTCTACCTATAGATCCTGAATAGCATATGCAAACTTTATCTTTATTTGAGAATACAAGTATTACAAAAACAGATAAATCTGCAATTTAATGGATACTGGCAGAAATACAACTACAATTAAAAACACACAAAAAAATAAATGGTTTATTCTAATAGAGGGTTCATAAATATATGAAGAAAATATGTCTGAAATATGTTAAATGAATACCAAGAGTTTTTAAATAATTCTTTAGGAAAATGGCATTTACACAAACCTAATTACAAAACAAAACATACATACTGGGCTGATAAAATAGATAAAAACTTTGAACGATACACCAGGCAAAATACATATTGGTTAAAACAAAATGAGGAGAATACATCCAATGCTATCAACAAATAACTCAAACTATAGAGACATCATCAAATTACCAAACAGAACCCTAATTGCATCTGGTAATTACATCTTGCTGACAAAAAGAGATAACTTTAATGAAAATCAGATACCTGCCACCGGCAAAATCTACTACAAAGGGGATCCGACTGTTTCACATTTTCTGATCTCATGTTCGGTATTAGAACCTGCATGAGTGTCTCTGTTGACGTCTTTATGATAACTGTATTATCAAATTGCTGGAACTTACCATTAATACAGATGTAGTTTTTTCCATGTAATTATAAACTCATACCACGTTGTGAACTACTAACACTTTATCCAGGGGAATATTCTACTGGTGAACAGATATCATTAACTTCATACTGAATATGTGCCTATATTGGCAGACAATATAAAGATACATATATAGAAACGCCAAAATCATGAAAGGTTAAAGCCTTTGAATATAGTTTTACTGAATAAATACACACCTGCTCTGGCTTCCTCATTTTTCTCACAAAATTCAGTGTAGGTTTTGTTTTTCGTGTTGTATAAACAATTGTATACTGAAGAATTACCACTGCATTCACTATGAACACGAAAACCTCGTTGTGATGAATGGGGACATTGTCGATCATACCCAAAAATTCTAACTGCGACACTAAGAACAATAACCTGAAATAATGCATTTTTATAAAAAGGTGTGCATGACATAAAAAGGTAATAGATATGCGTTAGGGTTAACAGAAATAGAAAAGGGTTTTTATGTTGTGTGAAAACAGTCTATGGAATAAAATAAAACGTTAAAAGGCCAAAAATCAAATACACAGTTAAAGAACGTTGCCCACTCGAATATTCCAAATGTTTTTGCCAAATGCAGGTGAGGTAATTTATTTCCTGGTAGTACTCAAAAACCATGTGCAGTGTCATTATGATAGTAATTGTGGCCGCATTCAATTTGTCATTCATATTTGTATCGTGTACACAACGAGTTTTAAACGTATTTAGGGCGTACGAGAATCGAAGATAAATCAGGCGTTCAAGTAAGGTATGTTGACATATGTCTAACGTTTGTCTATCGTAGATGAAATGAACGCTACGACATAAAAACGTCCCTTGAACGTATACACATGTCTTAAACGTATCAGTAGCATTTTCAATCGCGTTTGTAACGTATTTATTACGTGCGTGAAGTGAACACAAACGCTGAAGCTAGAGAAAATTGTGTATGTTGCCTAAAACAGTCGTGGAGATAAAGGGTTTACTAAACGTATACTTTTGTATTGCGACGTACACAATGTGATTCACACTGATGCTTAGCGTTTCTTTTGCGTGTACTTAACGTATTCGGACTAATATAAAAAAGAAGATGTGGTATGATTGCAAATGAGACAACAATCCACAAAAGACCAAAATGACACAGACATTAACAACTATAGGTCACCGTACGGCCTTCAACAATGAGCAAAGCCCATACCGCATAGTCAGCTATAATAGGCCCCGATAAGACAATGTAAAACAATTCAAAGGAGAAAACTAACGGCCTTATTTATGTAAAAAATGAACGAAAAACAAATATGTAACACATAAACAAACGACAACCACTGAATTACAGGCTCCTGACTTGGGACAGGCACATACATAAATAATGTGATGGGGTTAAACATGTTAGCGGGATCCCAACCCTCCCCCTAAGTCAATATTCTCTGTTCTGGTGCACGTCGGTGTTTATATCTTATTACCTTTAATAATGGGCAAAGCCAATACTATATTGTGAGGTTTAAAAGGCCTTAGTATGGCAAATGTGTAACAATGTGAACAAGAAAACTAACGTCTGATTTCTTTATAAACAATAAGCGAAATATGATATACAACAAACGTCAACTACTGTAAAATAGGAAAGGCTGGTACCAAAAGTAGGTATATGACAGATACTGCAACAGTTGTATTCTGCTGTTCAAAAGTCATAAATCGACTCAACTGAAACAAATCCCGGTCAGAGGCCAAAAACCCGGGCCCCAATCATTTGGCTTTACGGAAATTTAAGATTAGATTACTTATTATTTCTTCCCCGAGGGTATCACCAGCCTTATAGTCATCACTTCTGTGTTGACACGAGTATCAATTATATGGTAATTGTTTTTTAAAGTTCCTTCTACAAAACTTCAAAATTTTCGAAAAACTAAGGATTTTCTTATCCCAGGAATAGATTAACTTAGCCATATTTGGCCCAACTTTTGGGAATTTCGGGTCCTACATTCTCTCTAACTTTGTTATTGCTTTACCACTCTTTCGATTTGGGCGTCACTGATGAGTGTTATGTAGACGGAACGCGCGTCTGGGATATCAAATTATAATCCTGGAACCTTTGATAACTATTTATACCACTGGGTCAATGCCACTGCTGGTGGCCGTTTCGTCCAGAGGGTATCACCAGCCCAGTAGTCAGCCCTTTGGTGTTGACAGGAATTTCAATTAAATGGTCATTTTTATAAATTTCTTGTTACAAAACTTTGAATTTTTCGAAAAACTAGGGTTTTTCTTATTCCAGGATTTGATTGTCTTAGCCGTATTTGGCACAACTTTGGGGATTTCTGGTCCTCTATTGTCAACTTTGTACATGTTAGACTTTACAACTGTTTTGATTTGAGCGTCACTGATGCGTCTTATGTAGACGAAACGCGCGTCTGTCGTATCAAATTATAATCGTGGTACCTTTGATAACTATTTACACCTTTATATGTTACAAAATGTACTAGTCCTTACGTTTCATATCCAATTTTTCACAAAATGGTGCATTAAATCAAGCTTTTATACATATGAAAACATGCATTTAAATGTTTTTGGATTACCCCATACTCTGTTTTGTATGAAAACAAAGTAGTCATCTTCTATTTGACAACATTTCTAAAAAAATCTATAGATATACATATAGATATACGGTAATATAGATGTATGTTATACAATAATTAAAAAAAAGATTTATATATGTTATTGCAGTGTCACAACTGTTCAATATCGAGCTACCTTAATTATGACCTTATCCAATTAGATTTATAATTTGTATTTGAATGGAAAACACGAATGACACAATATGACAAGCAAAACGTGATAACCTTCTCTTGCGTTTGCCCACATATCTTATAGAATGATGTTTATTCCAGAGGAAAGCTTGCACACAGAAGTAAGTACCGCGGTAAATCATAATTCATAACATTAATTGCTACGAATTTTTAATTGTTAATGCATTATTAATTATCTAGAAATCGAAGTTTCAATTCCCTCATGCAATGTTGACTTTAAAGAATTGGGATATTGTTATGGTGCCTTTTAGTAATACATTGAATGTGTTATTTTCTTTAATTCTGTATACATTTACATTTATTCTGTGTAAATTAATTTCGTGCTTTCGAATCGGTTTTCAGGACTTACCTTCATGAAATCACCCAAACCCTATCATTTGAAAGTCAATGATGTATAAAGCAAAATATAGGTAACGCGTCATTGTACACTTCAGTATTTCTGTTGTCTCGTTGTTTTCCTGCTATAGTTGATGTGTTTCTCTCAGTTTTAGTTTGTGACCAGGATTTGTTGTCTCTCAATTGATTTGTGACTTTCATATAGCTCGGAATACTTCTGTTGCCTGTATATGACCAAAAGCTAGTGGACCTTATCAAATAGCCAAAATCAGAGAAGGTCAATATTTATTCATAAAAATATATGTTCCTCTCGATCTTATGGACTTTTCCTCCTTTTCTTATTTACTTCAGAGTTTTGATTCTTTTGTGCATACTTATTTGGAAGTAACCTTTTCTAACTTTTAAAAGGTTATTATAAGCTTCATACATTTACCGAACAACCAAAAGGAACTCAATCCTTAAAAACGTAAAAATATGACCTTGCAACAAGTTTTGTTATATTTAATATAGAGATTTTCTTACCATAACAATTTCTAACGTCAATAGAAGCAACTTCATGTCTGTAAAATAATGTTAGAAGTATAATTTATATATATAACTAGCTTACAGTTAAAACTAGTCCTCTCGAATCGTACTTTCGTGTTAATTTATCCTATTCATACAATATGTATTGCTTTATTGTAATTTAATGTTTACTTATTTTGTGTTATTTCGTCTCTATTCTTAATGTGTACCAGTTTTGATAAGTGTACATTAAATTTATTCGTTCAGTGTATGTTCACTTGTTTGTGTTAATATGTCTTTTGATTGAGTTACGGCATTCCAATTAATAATTTATAAAGTGTCTTTCATTCGTCTGTTGTTACCATATTGATTTTATTAATAATCGTGTCCATATATCAATTATATCAATCTTAGCAAAACCTTCCTCTCGCATTGCCTGTATGATATTGTACCTTCGTTTTAGATTGACCTGTTTACACGATTTGAAATGCTTTATTATAACTTGATATTTACATGTTAAGTGTTATATTTCGTCTTTATTTATAATATGTTCCATCAAGGTTACATTATGTTTCGGAATAGGATAAAGGTTGGTACATATTTAAACGATGAAACTTGCTGCACTTGTTTGCACCTGTCATAAGTCGAGAACCTAATGTTCAGTGGTTGTCAATTGTTGATGTGGTTCATAAGCGATTCTCGTTTCTCTGTTTTATATGTTTTTTCAGAGCTTGCTGTCCGATGTGAGCCAAAGCGTCATGTTGTAGACCCTACTTTGACTTATAATAGTTTGCTAATAAAAGATGTTATTTGGATGGAGAGTTGTATAATTGGCACCAATACCACAGTACATTATATAAGTTTGACTAACTCATCCTTTTTGCATATTAAAGTAAATACAATGTGTTTCAACTCATACAACATCTTTTTATATCTATATACATTATTCATTACACCTCTTATTTAACAGTTCAAATCTTCCTCTTTGAAATAACAAACTTTTTATCCAAAACTTAAAATAAAATCGAAATATTGCCCCCCCCCCCACCCCCCGCAACAAAAGCATCTTTTGCACAGCTATAGGTCTGCCCTTATATAACATAATCTAACATCTGATGACAGTTTTATTTTTGCCTTTTTATTTTTGGCGTCTTACAAGTCATAGCCTTTTGTTTGAATTTCCCTAATCCATTTTTCGTTCTGAATGTGCTAATATTACATTATGGCGAGATCACCGCTATTATAAATTTTGGGAAACCGTTTAAACATGAAATAAAACTACCATTTCATTCATGTAAAGAATCCAAAACAACTTACCTGCATATAAATGAATATAAAAATAAAGTTGTCGGGTGTCTAAAGAATGTTATTTTTATTAAGATTTGAAGGTCAATACCATTGTAAACTATTTAAACATTTAAACATTGTTCGATTTAAATGGGGTTTGAACTAGTTTTTTTATATCTACCGTGCAATAATTGTTTGCAAATTCATTACAAATACAATAGATAAGAAATCAGTATTATTGTTTAAAATAATATATCTATATTTACAATTATAAACTATCCATTACAAGGTTCTTTATTGAACAATATTAAATATTTGGGAAAAATATATACTTTCGTTTTGAAAGGTAAACAAGGTCAACACCGCAATGACAGATAATAAACGGAACAAAGAGAGCAAAACATGATTAGCATTAGTTAGCGGGAAAATGTTTATAAACAAATGTCATAAATGACTCTTTATGTTTGCAAAATTGAAACGATTATAAATAATTTGCTATCATCAATGTATTTCATAACATTATATAATATCAAGTTGCTTATTAAAATATATTACGTTGTTGCTTAATTTTGGTACATTTTGACTTTATGTATCGACTGGGGAAGTGTTCGGCCGTCTACTGTTTAAGAACTACAACTAGTGAGACAAGAGGAAACGGATGCATTTAACTGAAACTTACTTGGTTCTAGTCAAACTTCGGAAATCTACATCTTGTTTTCGTAAAAACGTGCTTCGGTTATCGTTCTTTGTAAACATGAATCTTTTAATACTAATTAATTTAAACTTGTGCTCATGATTAAAATTGCATATACTAATATATTGATGATTTGTTTTTTATTCAAATTGTATCCCTCGATAAACTTGAATTTAATACTTTTCGTTTTTCTTCGTCTTCATGGCTAGTTTTTCCGCGAAATAATTTGCATATTTTTTAGATCGAAAAATACCTTGACTTGACCTTGTCTTACAACGGGTGACCGGATGTTCACAAATAGTTAAAACAAATGCTTTTGCATAGATTTTGCATCAATCACCTTCCAATACAAATAAATGATTGTTAAGATAAAAGAATCAATGAATGGTTTAAGATCATCTATTAATACTTCTTATCTATATCAGAATAACAGATACTCTTAATAGTTTTGTTAATCAATTTATCTGAAGAACAATCTAATTTGAATTGAAGATAATTATCTCAAATTTGTATATCTAACCAAATAATGTTAATTATGTTCTAATTCGCCAGACTTAAACGAACATAAATTATTTGTACAATAAAACATGTATCAGAAATGAGCTCTCCTTGTGAGGGTAGCATATTTTTTATTATTCTCGATTACACAGACGCATATTTAAATATAGCGTCTGGTGTGATTAACCGGACTGGTCAACTATTTATAGGGGGGGGGGGGGGGGGGTAACAAATAATAAAATATAGAATAAAATCGGTTAACAGTGTAGTAGTTTATCGTTTATGTACATGACATTCTTGTTGCTCACTTTATATTGGCAAACTTGCTGATGGTTTTAAAAACAAACATGATGTCAAATAAATAAAACTGCTTCAAAAAACCTTTCACACGTATTCCTGTACTCAGAGTTCCTGTCTAAGTGATTTATAAACATGAAAAAATATATCTATAGTTAAAATTAATCATTAATTGGTCCTACTTATAAATATTCAGATTTCGTCGATGAAAAGTACTTTTATATAAGTTTAATTTTTTTTTGTCATGATTTTTATCTATCTTGATTAACTACTTATCTAGTTTAAATCAGTTTTAAATTTAAAAAAAAGATCAAAAACTGTCATTAACGACGATCTTTTTTTCCTAAATTTTGGTCATGAACATTTTTTTTAAGTTTAAAAAAGACAAACATGAATTGGTAAAGAAAGGTCGAACTAGCAATCACAGACAATAACTAGGTTCCACTCTTTGGGCTTTATTTATAAAGTGTTAATGACAATTTGTGTTATTTTTAAATGAAACCTTTACCACACACAATTGTCCGGGCTCCCGCCTGTTCTACCTTCAAACATGAACCTCTTCTGTAAATGGATACATTTTTGATGGTTTTTCGTTACAGTAACGGATGTAAAATTATTCGACCCATATATAATATTACGATTTTCTGCAAGGGGTGTCACCCCTAGCTGGTTCTTCAATTACCTAGGGACGGCAGACGGCGGCACATAAACGCATGCCTCGTTACGGACCTATCTAAATCTTATAGCACTCGTCATAGGCAGATCTAGACCATTTTTTCGTAGGATAAATTTATTTGGATTAGATAGGGAAACACTGTGGCATGAGTTAGTGTTGTGTCCCCCTAATAACAAGTTCTAGGTCCACTACTGTTCATGTATAGAGGACACCACGCTTTATGCGCGCTAAAAAAGGGGTCCGTAAGTGGACCATCGTACTTGAATCTAGATTTCTGCCCCAATACAATATACCCTATTTTTTCTAGTGATTCATAATTTCTCCGACCTGTACCCCTCATTTTTCAGTATATTTATTGTTAGTTTATTTTCCGTCCTTAAAATTACCAATTTTTACCACAAGACGGTGATAACCAAGCAACCCAAAATCAATCTATATTTTCTTATATTATTGCACACTTGTCCACTTTATTCTCTTATCTTCATACTATGAAATACCATTATTCTCTATTTTCATATTATATAGCACATCTATTTTTCATATTATAGCACACCACGTTTCTCTATTCTTTATGTTGTATCATATCGTCCTACACAGGCATGACATATTGGCAACTGAACACTAAGCAACCAGCCGTCAGTATATTGTATCTCCGTTAGTCTCTATTCTTTATTTTTTTTTTATCTATTTTTAATAGCTTTGATTCATTAGTCTCATTTCTGTAAATTCCTGTTACAATTTATGCTGTCCTTTTTGTATATTCTTTAAGATATCTGATGCACTTACCTTACAAAAAAGCCCACATCAAGTTACGTCTTTGTAGAAAAAAAACCATCTCATACAAATACTAAGATTTTAATGTAGAAAAACTTCCTTAACTATAACTGGCAGATCATGAGATCACACAATGCGCCAACTCAATTTTCGTTAACAAAATTAAGTAATCTTAAAACTGCAAACGACAGAATAGTCTGAATGTTTTTCAGCTGTTACACCAATAATCGCCTATTTTCTTTTGGGAAGAAAATATTTAGGAACCAACCTTCACACAATACAAATTTGCCAGTGTACCCCTTGTCTATAGAGAAATACAGATCTTTACTAGTCATATATGAAACTCAATATATGTCTATGTTCTCTTTGAATGCATGTTTGAATCATGCACATGGAAAAGATTTATTCAGTACTGCATGATGACTTGTAAAAAAAATAATCATGCCAAGAAATTGCCTCCGTTGAAATCCTGCAAATATCCCATAGAGCAAATTACATCATTGATTAATATTGGCCATTTGGTATAAGGTCATGTTCTTAGCGAGACGTACATAAAGGTCATAAAATAATTTGTGGAATGAAATTAAATCTGTATCTACTAATGGGTGCCGTAGGAGGTCCACCGAAATTTTAAGCTAGGATTTCTTGGCATGGGTAACACAATAATATGAACCCCTTGCAGACAGAAAGAAAGAAACAAACAAACAAACAAACAAACACACACACATTAAGCAATCAATCATGTTTCTTAGGGGGGAAGACCGTTTACAATTGCTTTTTGTTTAAGCAATTGATTCATATTATAAAACGGCGTTTGTAACCATTTGTTTGTACCGTTTTTATTTTAAAAAATGTCCCCCTGGGACCTCCCTTTTCCCCCCTATTTGTTTTTACCCTCCACTTACAACTGTTGAATGAAGCTGTGTGCTATCTATCCTTTCAACGGAGAAGAACGACAACTCCGTTTTTTTTCTCTTTAATATTGTGTTTACATAGATCTCTTCTGAAAAAAATTTCCACATGCTTGGAAGTTATTTGATATACTCTAAAACAACAAGTCCAATCGACCTAAAAATTTGCAGTCAGCAGGGCATACATGTATTTAAAAAACTTCACAAAACAACGTGGTGCAGCTACCTCCCAAGAATTTCCGTAGAGAAAAGAAATTGCAATGCCGTAAAAATCGCTCTCTAGGTCCGTTAATCTCAATGAAATCTTACAATAAAATATCTGCTCCTATAAATAAAGGCAACAGTAGTATACCGCTGTTCAAAACTCATAAATCCATGGACAAAAAACAAAATCGGGGTAACAAACTAAAACCGAGGGAAACGCATTAAATATAAAGGAGAACAACGACATAACACCGAAACGTAACACACACAGAAACGGACCAAGCATCAGACAAAACACCACGAGAATAACAAATATAACATGAAAACCAAATACATGAATTTGGGATAGACAAGTACCGTGCCACGTCTTATCTCAATATCTCAAAAATAAGAGAAAACACAAACGACTCAACGTTAAAATGCAACACACACAGAAACGAACAATAATATAACAATGGCCATCTTCCTGACTTGGTACAGGACACTTTTAAAGGGGTAAAAGTGGTGGGTTGAACCTGGTTTTGTGGCATGCCAAACCTCGCACTTTAATGGCAAAGTTAAATATAACATTGAAATGACAACATAATATTACAGGACTACAATACAAATAAATAGGAGAACATATTAGACAAAGAAAAACATGATTAATAGATAACAAAAAGCATCAGGTTTAAAATACAATACGCCAAAAACGCGCCTTGTCCACACAGGACTTACAAGTGACGCCCAGATATAAAAGATCGAAAGTGAAAAAAGTACAAAGTTGTACAGCACTGGAGATCAAAAGTTGAAAAGGTTTCGCCAAATACGGCATTGTTTTTATGCCCGGTATAAGAACATTCTTATTATATAGAACAATTCATGCTATTGCAAACAGTAAATTTTATCAAATGAATATGAAAGAGATATACATAAAGAAACTGAAGTATTAACTAATTACAGAAAACTAAACCCGAATACATAACGCCCAGATATAAAAGATCGAAAGTGAAAAAAGGTACAAAGTTGTACAGCACTGAAGATCATAAGTTGAATAGGTTTTGCCAAATACGGCATTGTTTTTATGCCCAAGATAAGAACATCCTTATTATATAGAACAATTCATGCTATTGCCAACAGTAAATTTTAACAAATGAATATGAAAGAGATATACATAATGAAACTGAAGTATTAACTAATTACAGAAAACTAAACCCGAATGCATAATGCTATTAAAGTTTAACACAGAAAAGACACACCCGAATCAGTCCAGGCGTCAACGTAATTACAAAAATGTGACGTCACATACGATGGCGAAAAGGTACAAACGTTATGCCACATTTGAATTTATGAAATTTAGAAACAGGATGACGTCACATATGAAAAACTATCAAAGTGAGATAGAATTAGGATTGATTTAAGATTATATCAGAACTAAATACTGATAATTAATTTAAACAAAATGCATATTGCAATACTTATTAATAGCAATTAACTGTAATATATATATGTCCAGTTTGTTATGAATCCAACTTCAAACGTAAAATAATCGTACAAAATTTAATATAATTAATAAAGGCGGTGATTAATTTTTCTATCCGTAACACCTAAATATAATAAAAAAGACGTCAACACATTTGACAAAATCCGATGAGAATTACAAATATAACATTAAACATGTAAACTAAATACATGAATTTGGGATAAACAAGTACAGAAACACGTCTTATAGTAATGCGAATTCACATTCAGCAAAACAGTCACAATCGGGAATAAGTCACGTTTGGTAATTAAAAGATTAGACGACATAATGACAAACCACAATCTACCATGTGGTAAAAATGTCCTTAGCTAGTTTGGTTAAAGAGACATCATATGGATCCACCAATTCGTGATGGTGTCCATAAAATTTACGGAGTGTAAATTTTAATCTGTCCTCCTCATAACTTTGTTGGAGCAGTTTCTGCGTAAGGAGCACACTCCTGTATATGAAGTCCGTATAGTGTGAACAAGCACGCGAATAACGTATCAATTGTGATATGTAAACACCATACGAAGGGGCAGAGGGTATGTTACTGCTTAGAAATGGGAAATTGATAATTGGGAAGTTGAAATCGTCCCGTTTATCATAGATTTTCGTGTGAAGTCGTCCATCTACGTCAATATTGAGGAAAAGATCAAGGTATGAAGCAGTCCTTCTAGTATCAGTAGTATCCTTAATTTCAAGTTCACTGGGATATATGAGATGTAAGTATTGGCTGAAGTATGGGTTGTTCAATGATAAAACATCATCAATATATCGGAAAGTAAAATTAAAGAATTTAGCAAGGTGCTTTTTCTTTTTGTCTTTTAGAAGGTTCTGAATAAATTCTGCTTCATACGAATACAAAAACAAATCAGCCAGCAGGGGTGCACAATTAGTACCCATTGGAATACCGACTGTCTGTTGAAATATAAATCCTCCAAACTCAACAAATATATTGTCGATCAAAAAGTCCAGCATTTTAATAATATCATCTTCAGTATATTTTCTGGAAGATTCAGTGTGATTCTTCACCAAATATGAATTATTGTATCCCAAAACAAGAAATTTGTATCTACGATTCCCATTTTTATAGAAAAAGCTCTGTTTTATGAGATGGTGAAGTCGATCTTTCAACTGAGCATGGGGAATAGTAGTATATAGCGTAGAAAAATCAAAAGTTTTTATGTTGCTGCAAAATTGCAAAGATTGTGATCGAAGGTTAAGTAGTAGATCTTTCGAATTTTTGAGAATCCACATCTGGTTAACACCACTGGTAGAATATATCTCCTCACAATATTTTTGAAGCCCATCTTTAAGGTAACACGATACCGAATGGCATATCTTCCGATTTCCAAAATTTTTGGCATACGTGTACTTTGAATCGGGTTACATCGGAATATGTAATAAAACATGGGGGTCACCATTTCTGTTTTTTTGTAATTTTCATAGGAAAACGTCAATTTTGGCGACAAATTTACTTCGGTATATAGGGGAAATGACCTTTTTAGATTTTCGAATGGATGGCTATTTTCTTATATACGGAGAAAAACAAAAAACTAACATAATATCCAGGATTGCATAGTGAATCCATACACGTATAGAAATTCATATGTCACCATCCTTGTTTTTGAAATAAATGGCTTCAAAGTTGATCGATAGGCCTAGAATTCGACCAAAAACGTGTGACGTTATGGTGTACTAAATATAACGTTATTCCTTCTCAGAGAAATGGAGAGAAACATATGTGTCGGGATCTGAATGAGTATATTTTATTTTCATTTCCCCTGTCGACTGTCGTAAAGTTCCTAGTAATGCAATATAAAATTCTACTGAATAAGATATAATTTTATTTCGTCCTGCACATGGAATTTCACTCATGAATTAATATCAATATCGTCCGATTTTCACATCAAACGAGCATATCATGACTTGAAACTTGCGTGAACAGGTTCCATGTGAATTTTATGATAATAGTTCATGCATAAATCACCGGAATTTTGTACACGTTAAATTCACGTAAATATTTGAAATAAAATTATTTAAATAATATCTTTGTTCTAAAATTTGATTAAAACCATAAAAAATACTTTCAGATTTTTGTTAAGTTTACGTGAAAATTAAATGAAACATTTCACGTGAGATTCATCCGAATTACTGATTTTTAACTCCATCATATTAGACAATGGTGGTATCATCATTGCATCCCGTGATGCAGAAATATAGTATTTTAAAAAAATTGATTCATTTAACAGTTTTTTTTTATGGTTGTTTAACGTTCAGTGGCAAATAGTTCATGCATGTTCGGGACGATACAATACAATTTTGAAACCAGTTGTTTATAAAAGACACATTTGATGCACCAGTCAAAAAAGATTTTGTGAAAGTTATGAAGAAAAATAATGATCATGATAAAATACACATTCCAAAAAATAAAATAACAAAACTCCAAGAAAAAATCAAAACGAAAAAATCCCTTATCAAATGACGAAATCAAAAGCTGAAAAACATCAAAAGAATGATAAACAGCTGTCATATTCTTGACTTGGTACATACAATACATATAGTATAGTGTACTCTGCGTTGTGTAAATGTGTTACTTGTTTGCTCAGCAAGTCGGACAAACCTTGCGAACTGTTAACCCGAATAATTCAGTCGTTATATTCCGCTTACTACATTAAGTAAGTAGGAGAGATCGATTACGGGGAGGGACTGAATTATTCGGGTTAGCAAACTGTATGCAAAATTTCACACATTTCAACATTCTGTCATTTGTGAAAAATTATTTACATAACAAATCTTGAGATCATATATGCATTTTTTATATAAGTAAAACAACTGCGAAATTTAAAAGTTCCAGCTTGAAATTCAACCTGTATCAGATGTAAGCCGGAGTCTGTACTCTGTGTGCCTTTGTATTTTTATCAAAATGCCTAATCCAGCAGCCTGTCATGAAACAAAAAAGAAACTCCAGACGATATGCGCACCTATAATATGAGTAGTAACACCAGGTGCATAGTTTTAAAGCTGAAGCAAAACTACTGTAGTTCTAAATAATTAGCCGAATTAACTCTATATATACTAAGTGCGGGATTAACGGTCGAACGGACAAATGTAAAACAATATGATGATACGTACTCTATAAGTAATTTGGTGACAATGCATATTTTTGAATATGCAGTTCATATAATGGAATGGTAATTTGGAGATCTGAAATGTAGTAGCAATGTAAGAAGGATAGCATTTCCGTCATTTCGTCTTTGGTGGAAACTTGACTAATTGGAAATTTTACCGCATCTCCTTATATTTCATAATGGTTTGAATTTTCTAGAGAAGAGCAAAAGTTTTAAGACTTAAACTAATATTTACCAAGAGACTGAAATGTTACTGTGACAATTATACTACACATACTCAAAATTTTCCAACGTTTACTAAACCTACAAATAAGAAGTGTAAATTAAGATACTATCCCAAGTAGCATTAGTCACGATTTTCTTGATGTCTTCAAGGTGTTGATGTTAGTTAATTAATGCCCAGCTGTTGCTATCTTATAAATTGCATATCACCTATCTCCATTTATCATTCTATCAGCCAACTTTTGTACAAATAACATGTACAGGCGCGGATCCAGAGGGGGGTTCCGGGGGTTGGACGATCAATGCATTTGAATGGGGACATGTAATTGGAACCCCCCCCCCCCCTTTTTAAAATGGCTGGATCCGCCCCTGATGTACATGTACACAATTTTGTTTTTATTTGTACTTGTACTTTTACAAATAAAGTCTCATGTTACCCCACTTCCAAAATGAGCAAGCGGTAACGTAGATATTTAGTTTTGCGTAACTGTTCAATTTTGGTCTTCCTCGCGGTCTGCGTTTAAACTTTGTCGATTTTTTTAAAAAAAATTAGAGGCAATGATTTAAATTTTAACAACTAAAGTTCCAAGTGACGGGGGTAAATTGTAGGATTGATTGCTTTAATTATTGGTTGGTTAACGTCCAGTGGAAAATAGTTCCTGCATGTTCAGGACGAGAACAAGTTAACAATAAATACAATAGGTAGGTTTTGCAATAGAGGCAGGGCATCCGTGATGATGGTCGGGAAAATTTAAACTGACGCTATACATGTATATATATACTTGTATACTTGTTCTAAAAACTAATTTTAAGAAAGAAACTTTCCGGGCCTTTTCCGACGCCTATTATGCGAGCAATATGGCCCTCAGAGCCCTAAAATATAAAAAAGAAGATGTGGTATGATTGCCAATGAGACAACTATCCACAAAAGACCAAAATGACACAGACATTAACAACTATAGGTCACCGTACGGCCTTCAACAATGAGCAAAGCCCATACCGCATAGTCAGCTATAAAAGGCCCCGATAAGACAATGTAAAACAATTCAAACGAGAAAACTAACGGCCTTATTTATGTAAATAAAATGAACGAAAAACAAATATGTAACACATAAACAAACGACAACCACTGAATATACAGGCTCCTGACTTGGGACAGGCACATACATAAATAATGTGGCGGGGTTAAACATGTTAGCGGGATCCCAACCCTCCCCCTAACCTGGGACAGTGGTATAACAGTACAACATAAGAACGAACTATAAAAATCAGTTGAAAAAGGCTTAACTCATCAGATGGACAAAAGGTAAAAGGTAACTTTGTTAATTTTCTTTCAGTCGTTTTGCCTCCCAACTTGTACATGTACAATATTTCCAACTCAAAACTAAAAAACACCGAATACCCATGCAAGCGTAAATTAACACGAATATAAAATCTAAATGATTTCAAGATCTAGCTTTTTTACAGTCTCTTGCCGTTTGAATAATAAAAAGTCAGCCGTTTGCATGTAAATTTCGAGAAAAAAAATATAACGGAATCAGGGAACACGGAACCGGTCTGACTACAGCCAGCCCCAATTATCAACTTGCGTTTGTAGACGCAAGTGGATACTCGGGGCTGGCTTTATTCAGACTGTAACGGAACCTGAATTTTGTTATTTTATTTCTGCCGAATCAAGTGCCCATGTATTTCTCAGCCTTCGTTAACTTTCTAATGCTTCTTTCCGATGTTGCTGTCCGTCCTGAGTAGACGTGGTTTATACGATTACAAAGCTGACACTGTATTTTAAAATATTTCCAAAACTATATCGAATTTACTCTGTACAGACCAATGAATTTCAGAGACTGTTTACACATGGAACACAGGAAAAGTTATTCGGCTAAATAACCACTTTTTTAATATTCCATACAAACAAACTATTTTCTGTATGATTTTCAACGTCTGCTTGTATTGTGCTTTTCCCCCTAATTATATCCATATTCTCATCCAAATAAATTTCAATTTTGTCCGAGCGGTGTTTTTGATGACCATTTTAAAACGAATTAATAGTTGTAAAATTCCCCGTTTTTTTCACACATCATCCTAAGCTTCTATGAATTAGATTTCTACTTTCAAAACAAAATTTCATGGGGATACGGTGTGAATCATGAATAAGTACTTATTGCAAAAATAAACCAAGGTTTACTTTTATAAATTGTTATTTGGATGGAGAGTTGTCTCATTGGCACTCACACCACATCTTCCTATATCTATACCAAGAATAAAAATAAAGTGACAAAACTGTGCCTGTTATGCATAAGAACATATATAGATAAAGCGTGCAGATGCTTAAATATCAAAGAAACAGAATATTTAAAAAGTAAAGTAATACTTTTTAAAGATTAACAATGAGCAGAATGATTGCCGGAAAACGATAAAACAATCTATGTCAAACAACCGCTACGTATTGCATCAAAACTCTCGGCACTCTGCATCTAGGGAAAGTTACCGTTAAAAATGCTACACAAAACCCGCTGCATTGGCTTATCTGTGTGAACGTTATTCGATAACGTCAGGAACGATAACTCATGGCGTAACGTCATTCGGTATCGTGTTACCTTAACTGTAGAAAGAATAGTAGTCAATACTTTAGAAAGATGTTTAGTCGAACATTTTGAAGACCCAGCTATGTATCGTTCTTTATATGGAGTTTTGTGTAATTTAGGTATCCAGTATAATGAGGGCAAGTTTTCTTCGTTTTCTTTGATGTTGATGCCAAAAGAAAGAAGGACAGATTTATGATTTTGTAAAATTTCATCCTTGGTAAATGATGTTAAAGAATATGTAGGATTACCAGTAGTTTTATCAATTCCAAGCTCTGTAGTGAGACATTGCAAATAATGTTTTTACATATGAAGACAATATTATTGGAGGCTTTATCTGCCGGAACAACGACATATTTGTCATGCAAAGAGGATAAAGCATCCACAACCTCCGGATTCTTGAAAGGGTTAGAAACTCTAGTACTCATATTACATCTTAGTTTTTGTATGCGCCTCTGAATGCATGATCGAATAGCTTTGATCCATTCAGACAGAGTGTCCAGGTCGGGTTCGTCTGGTTCGCGCTTTATCCATTTTCTTGCATAGTCCTCAACTGAATCCATCAGTAACTTGAAATTCTTTTTCCAGTTCATGGGCTGGGGGATTCTATACTTTGGTCCCTTGGCTAGCAACTCTCTTAGTTGTTCATTGGTAACAATACCAAGGTCACCAGTAATAATATGACCAGCTGGACTATAATTGTATTGAGAAGATGCACATGAGCAATCCGGAGGCTTGGATTTTGTATCTTTGAGGTTAAAAGCCTCTAAAATTCTCTTGTGGTTGAAAATCTTTGATGCAATAGACTTGGTGTAAGTATAAGAAATAACAGGTGTAGCTTTATTTTTGAAGTAATCAGGTATAGTTTTTTGTACAGATTTTTGATGGAAAATATTGCCAATATTTACAGCATCTAAACCTTTATTGGCGAATTCTACCTTAAAAAGTAATGTTTTCCTCACTATTGGATGTAGTCAATACGGGTTTGAATAGTCTATGGTTAGCAATGTCCATGATAATTGCAACTAATCTATTAAAATTTGTGTTGATAATTGCAACTAATCTATTAAAATTTTAATATGCAACTATATCATATTTAAATTTGTGCTATGGAGAAATGTACATTGTAAGAAAATAATCAATGATCGTGTTTTAAAGTTACACAGGATAAATTAAATCAAAGGCATGCACTGCTCGTGAACTGTGATCGAAACGTCAATTTCCTACAATGACAAAAGAAATATGCATAGTATCAAACATAAACTAAAAGAACTAGCCAAGAAATTTGCTTTTGTCCCGGCCGATAAAGCTGCTAATAATATTATTGTTGTTTGACGTAAATTTTACATTGAGGTTCTGAAAAAAGAAATCACCAATTCACCAACATTCCAACTGACTCCATTTTCAGAAAACGACATCTGTAACAAACATAAACTTTTAGCTACCGCTTTACAAGCAGAGCCAAATACAATGAAAGTCCCAACTATGTACTAGCTTCCGAAGCTACACAAAAAACCTTACAAATATAGATTTATTTCGTCGTCAAACCATTGTTCCACTACTAAATTGTCTATTCTTCTTACCAGCACACTTGGTACAATTAAAAACCTAATAATAAATTGTTCAAATAAGGCCTTCGAAAATAGTGGAATTAATTACTTTTGGAGTGTCAAGAATTCGTTGGAAGTACTTGATAAATTGCATGCTTATATTGGTGATTTTGAATATGTTCAAAGTTTTGATATTTCTACCCTGTATACCACATTGCCTCACATTCTCATTAAGAAAAAAATCACACACCTAATTAAAAAAAAAAAAAGTAAAAACACAAAAATACTGAACTCCGAGGAAAATTCAAAAAGGAAAATCAAAAATCAAAAGGCAAAATCAAAAGTCCAAACACATCAAACGAATGGATAACAACTGTCATATTCCTGACTTGGTACAGGCATTTTCTAATGTAGAAAATGGTGGATTGAACCTGGTTTTATAGCTAGCTAAACCTCTCACTTGTATGACAGTCGCATCAAATTCCATTACATTGTCAACGATGCATGAACAAAACAAACATACTCAAAGAGTAAAATGTCAAAAATAGGGGTACAACAGTCAATATTGTGTTATCATCTTAATATCACTACATAAACAACAAATGTAACAAAGTAGCACAAAAAGGCATACATCAAATTTAACATTCTCATTTTGCTTTTCTTATACGGCTGAATTTATCTATGTAAAGTCTACCCATAAATGAAAGAAGGTTTTCATTACTGGTGTAAAATTGCGCGTTTGAAATTCGCACAGGTAGACATAAATATAATTTTGTCGTATGACGGCATACATAAATGCAGACTCACGTAAAGTAGATATAACAAAAAACAGACTTACAGTAAAAATAATAAATAAAATAATGGTGTGGTTCAAAGTATGACGGGACACATAAGTACAGTTTCACGTCAAATACGGCTGAATTTATCTATGTAAAGTCACCCATAAATGATAGAAGGTTTTCATTACTGGTGTAAAATTGCGCGTTGGAAATTCGCACAGGTAGACATAAAAATAATGTTGTCGTATGACGGCATACATAAATGCAGACTCACGTAAAGTTGATATTTCATAAACCAGATTTAACAGTAAAAGTAATAATAATAAATGAAATAATGGTGTGGTTCAAAGTATGACGGGATACATAAGTACAGTTTCACGTCAAATGTATATCATAAAAAACAGACTAAACAGAAAAAGTAGTCTTATTGAATAAAATAGTTTAGTCATTCATAGTATGTCAAGATCCTTAAGTAAAAGTAATATCAATAAATGAAATAATTTTGCCGTTCAAAGTATGTGGTTTTACGTAACCACAGAGTCACTTCTAATGAATATCTAAAAAAGACATATAAAAGAATACTATAATACGTAATTAAGATGATAACAAACGTCAGTACGCAAAATCTATACTTCAAGACCATCTTGTATTATTTGTGAAGTTGATACGGAATATTTATCAACAAGTTCTGGGTATCTTCCGATGAACTTTTTTAGAAAAAGGACGAGACGTTCTTTGACATACCCCTGGTTCATCAATTTTCTGCTCAGACACTGGTGACGTTTTACAAAGTCTGAATAGGAGCTGCAAGCTCTTGAATACCTAATTAGTTGGGAAATGTATATTCCATATGCAGGTGAAGTTGGTATATTACTACTAAGGTGGGGGAAATTGATAATTTCAAAATGAAAATCGTCTCGTTTGTCATAGATTCTGGTACTGAGATGACTGTGTATGTCAAATTCGAGGTATAAGTCTAAAAATGAGGCAGAGGAAGCCGTGTCTGTGGTCTCTTTAATTTCTAGTTCTGGTGGGTATATTAATGGAATCCAATCAGAAAAGTTCGGATTGTTAATGGAAAGAACATCATCAATATATCTGAAAGTGAAATTAAATAACCTAGCTTCTTTGATCTTCTTGTTTTTGAAGGAACTCCGATTCATATGAAAATAAGAAGAGGTCGGCAAGGAGAGGCGCACAGTTCGTTCCCATAGGAATGCCGACAATTTGTTGAAAAAGTCTACCTCCAAATTCAACAAATATGTTGTCAATAAGAAACTCCAGCATACTGATCACTTGTTCCTCTGTGTAGTATGTTTTACCCTTTTGTTCCTTATTAACAAAATATGCCTGATGGTATCCCAAAGTGATAAATTTATAGCGTATGCTACCATTTTTATGATGAAAAGCATTGTGAATTATTTCTTTTAGACGGGTTTTCAATTTCACATGGGGAATGGTTGTATACAAGGTTGAAAAATCAAAAGTTTTAATAGAACTAATTTCAGAAAAAGACCGAGATTTAAAATTATCCAGAAGTTCTTTAGAGTTTTTCAGAATCCACATATGGTTAATACCACAAAATGGGCGTTTAAAAAGTCGGAATGTGAATATATATGTTCAAACTCTTTTAGGTCATTTTGTAGTAGCGATAAACAAAAAAACTATGTAAATTGGACATGCTTTGATACTATATATGCCCTTGAATTTTTACTAGATAACATTTTTGTTCGCTTTGGGGATTCCGTATATCGTCAGATTATCGGAATTCCAATGGGTACTAACTGTGCACCACTTATTGCGGACCTGTTTTTGTATTGCTATGAGTTACAATTTATGACAAAAATAAGCCAAGACCCATCGAAACAACATCTGATAAACAAATTTAATAACACTTTTAGATATTTGGATGATATTTTGGCTCTCAATAATGACGACTTCAGTATGTATATTAAAGAAATTTATCCTTTTGAACTTACTTTAAATAACGCTAATACTAACAATGACCACTGCCCTTTCCTCGATCTTGATATCTATATCACTAATGGAAAGCTGAATACTAAAATTTATGATAAAAGAGATGATTTTTCATTTCCTATCGTTAATTATTAATTTTTAGATGGTGACGTTCCCTTGTCACCATCTTACGGTGTTTATATATCTCAACTTGTACGATTATCTCGTGTATGTAACAATATTTTAGATTTTAACGAGAGAAATTTATGTATTACTGAAAAATTATTACACTAGGGTTTTCGATATCACAAACTAGTCAAAACATTTACTAAATTTTATCATCAGTATAAGAACATCATTCGTAAATATAGCTCAATATGCAGACTTCTTATACGTTCAGGTATTTCACATCCAATTTTTTATGGAAATATTCTTTATAAAGCACAAAGGTGTCAGTATTCCCCTCAAAAACTAACAAAACCTTTGAATAGACTTATTAAGAAGGGATATAGTTACGATACTGTTGTCAGATCATTAAAGATTGCATATTTTGGCGTTAATATTGATTCACTTATAGGGTCTTTGCATCGGAACTAAACACATTTATTCAAAGTCCAGTTGTTGGGATGACACGGGTTATGTTCTTCTCATATATGTTATGATGGTATGATACTAAACCCCTAACGGGAAGGATTGTGCCTGATGCTGGCATGTCAGTTATCTGCTAGTAGTCTGTTGTTATTTATGTATTATTGTCATTTTGTTTATTTTCTTTGGTTACATCTTCTGACATCAGACTCGGACTTCTCTTGAACTGAATTTTAATGTGCGTATTGTTATGCGTTTACTTTTCTATATTGGCTAGAGGTATAGGGGGAGGGTTGAGATCTCATAAACATGTTTAACCCTTCGCATTTTTGCGCCTGTCCCAAGTCAGGAGCCTCTGGCCTCTGTTAGTCTTGTATTATTTTAATTTTAGTTTCTTGTGTACAATTTGGAAATTAGTATGGCGTTCATTATCACTGAACTAGTATATATTTGTTTAGGGGCCAGCTGAAGGACGCCTCTGGGTGCGGGAATTTCTCGCTACATTGAAGACCTGTTGGTGACCTTCTGCTGTTGTTTTTTTCTATGGTCGGGTTGTTGTCTCTTTGGCACATTCCCCATTTCCATTCTCAATTTTATCGTGTGTATTCCCTCGTTATATACATGTTGTCCGTCTAATGTCTCCACATTAAATGAAAGAAATTTATTAAGTTTTCGCAATTATAAAGCCTCGTCACATGACGCAAAAACCTAGCGCGAGACAAAGTCGCGCGCGGGACCTGAAGTAAAATAAAAACTTTCCTAACTAAATATAAAACTTAACCATGCCAAGAAATTGCCCCCGTTGAAATTCTGCAAATATCCCATAGAGCAAATTACATGGATGATTAATATTGATCATTTGGTATATGGTCGTGTTCTTACCAAGACGTACATAAAGGTCATAAATTAATTGGTTGAATGAAATTAAATCTGTATCTACTAATGGGTGCCGTAGGAGATCCACCGGAATGTTTAGCTAGAATTTCTTGGCATGAACTCAAATGTGTATTCTACTTCTCAAACTCGTATAATATCCATCATGTATAACCATGCAATAAAGGACAGCTTAACAATAACAATAACTTCTCCTGGAAACCGTTATATATAAAAATAAGGAAATTAGTATGATTGATATCGAGGCAACAACTTAGCAGAGTCTAAATGACATAGATATACGCAGATATAATCACTGCATCGCATTCAATATAAGAAAAACTCCATACCAAATAGTCAACTGTGAAAGTGTGCAACATGAAAATTGGATACAATTCAAACATAAAAACTAATTTAATTGTTTACATTGTATATAATTTTTAATTTGTTAATATAATACAAATCTAATTTCCCTGACATATCTAACAACAATGTGTTTCTTGATTTTAGTTTTATTTACTCAATAAATACGTCCGTGAAATTTTTCTTTTTGGTACTGTGATTTATTCAAACTGATTGATGCTTCAGTAATTAAAAAAAATCTTTCAGTTTAAATCTTGTTCTTATAGAATTGAATCATATTTATGATACAATGAAAATCCTGAATATCACATTTTTTTTTAATTCTTCACATTTTACACATAATAATCTGTGTCCAGAATTGACCATTGGTTCGACTACAAAAGAAAGTAAATATTAAAATCATATTAATTTATGGTCACCAGCATAGCATATATGAAAAACAAATTGTTTGAAAAAAACCGGTTCACTGGTTGCTGTCTCATTGGCACCTCCTTGCATTGTTGCTGAATCTATTGTTTAAGGTTCATGTGGACCCTGTGGCTAAAATGGCCGTATTTTCACCTCAAAATTTACTCTGAGTACAGACTAATCTGGGCATCTGTAAAATTTTTAAGCCATAGCATGCCCTAGATTAATAAATTTCAAATATGTTTCATGTTTTAGAAAAATAAAAACTTACCAGGATTTTGCCGTGCATCTTTTTTTTTCATTTCTCCAGAAGGTGCCAAAATAAACTAAGTTGGAAAACAGGTTTGAGAACTTCCCCACAGGTAATAATTGAAGTGAGCGGTATTAATTGACATGGACAATAGATGGACAATAGGTACCTGACAATAATTGGTAATTTCAACTGTGTACATGAGTGGACAATATCAAGGAAAACTCAACTGTTTGTTAATTTTATCATCTTCTGCAGGGACGAAAAAAGTGCACGGCAAAATCCAGTTAAGTAATACATTTTCTAAATCCTACAATGCATTTGAACTATATTTATCTAGGGCATGCTATGCCTTAAAACTTTTCCAGATGCACAGGTTTGTCTGTACTCAGGGTAAATTATGATGTAAAAAACTGCTATTTTAACCAATGGGTCCACATGAACCTTAACTGTTTTGCAGAAAATTGAATGTTCGGTGTTTTTCTCTTGACATGGTTTTGTTAAACATTAACAACATAAACACAGGTTTAGATAGCCACTTGGTATCTTCCGTGACAACATTTTTATTCTTAAATAAACTTTTTGTAGATAGTGAAATACGAGTTAAACGAAATTACTGTTCATAACAACGTGTCCTATTTATTACTTATTTGTATTGTCTAAGATATATTTGCATGTAAAAGCACTTGTTAATTTGAAGTTTCACTTTTATAGAAGAAAAGAAAATAGATAATAAATCATTTTGACCGTTTCGTGTATTATGTAAAAAAAAATGGCATCTTCTAGATATACGCTTTCTTTGTTTTCTGTGAATGTGTACATCATTTTGTATCTCTCCTCCCCTCCTCCTTTTTTATTTTACACATATCAAGGTGTAAACTCCGTTATTTAGATAGATACAACAGTCTAATCTCAAATGAAGGAAATGTTTCCCGTCATTGCACTTTTCCATCAAGTATTTATAAAGTCAAAGATATTACTGCACACCAACCCCACAATTTATTTATAGCGTATACGACTGTTCGAGTGTTCCCAGACAGCACACACATTGACATTTAATGTATAATCATAAACGAGAATATAACGAGAAATTTGGTAAAATAAATTTGTCGGTTTCTAATAAGGTTGTGACATATAAGTAATAACAAGAAAAACAGTGTTCAGGGAGATAACTCTTACATTGAAAAGATTTTTGTTACGCGGTGTCAGTTTCAAAAACGTATTAACTGTTTTATATCATATACAATATATCTAAGCGACATCTTGTGAAACAAAACAAAAAAGCGAAGGAAAGAAAATAAGGCGGAAGAAAAAAAAATAATAATCAGAAGAAAACCAATAGGTCTTTCCACGGAAAAGTGGAAAGACCTAATTAATCATTGTAAATAAATCACTACTTTCAACATGAAAACAATTGATGGTCTTGTTGATAGTCGGTTGGGTTGGGGAGGGGGTTAATACAGGCAATGCAGTAGTACGGCGTATGCTAACCAGCGTATGGCAGAACTTCGAATAATAACATTATAAATTCCAATTAATTTATATCAAACAACAAGCACGAGAAACACGAGCCAAAAATCATACGATACCTAGAATACCTGTTTTTAAGTCGCAATGCGACAAAATATTGTCCAATGGAATACATTGTAAACATTACAGGGATTCTAAAAACACGTGTTGATGTAAACAATAAAAAAACACACGTATATTACCAAAACAAATATATGTGCTCTCGTACTGTTATTGAGTATCATCCAAGAAATCCTATAACAACATACGCATTTTGAACTGTTTTTGACAGTTTTAAGCATATTTAATGACAAAACGCAATGTCAGAGACAAAACGTTTGGCAAACATAAACGCCGAGAAAACCATAACTCTTTTGGACAATATATTCATCATAGTGTCCAAACTCGAAACTCGTATGAATCAAATTAAGAGAGATGTCGCCAAAATAAATGACAACAAGTCCCAGTTAGACTCACAAGCTCAAAGATTAGACACGGTTGGAAAAAACATAGAAGTGGTCCACGATCGAAGTAGCCTGGGGTCCTGGCTAACTTGTCAGTATAGCCAGACGTGTATCAATATACTGCCTGTCAGTGATTGGTTAGTCGCAATTTTGTCGCGCAATGCACTCTGGGAAAGCTCAATATGTAAACAACAACAATGGCGACCTCCATAGTCGACAGATTCGATACAACAATACTAAGTAAATTTGAGAACAGTTTAAGTTTGAAGTATGCTTTATCATGCATAAACATGAAAAGACAAACTGAGTATAATTTTCATAAGCCTAAACAGGCAGATTGTATAAATTTGCTAAAGGAAAGAGACATAATTGCGTGTCTTCGCACTGGATATGTTCAAAGAATGTCTCGACTAGCTCCACGAGATAATTCTCAAATACTCCGACACATGTACACCTGTCCTATGTGGAGATTGGAACTGTGATCTGATGAAAACAACTAATAAATCAGCACGGATAAAGGAACTCGAAGACTTCATAAGTTCTAAAAAGCTAATGTTTAAACCAACCCCATTAACATTTATTCATCCAAATGGCAATGAAATATCAACAATTGACTATATCTTTGTACACGACAGCCTAGCCGAAAAAGTCTACAACACCATTAGACTGGATATGTTGTCAAACAACACCTCTGACCACTATCCTCTTTTAACGGAAATTGAAACCGAGATTGATAGCAAGAAAAAACAAGACCAACCAGTAGTGTCAAATAAAATCAAATGGGATAAAATAGATTTACAACAATACCAAGATAGTTTAAACAAATGCCTTCAAGAAAATCCCATAGACTACTTGAATGATTCGACCGCAATAACAAGACTTATGGAAACCATAGTTACAGCTCAAAAAAATATAGTACCACCATCTAAAATTTCAACTCAACGAAACAGACATATCTGGAATGATGAAATTGAACACTCACTGAAAATGAATAAATCATCACTTGATAAATGGAAACTGGAAGGAAAACCAACGGCTGGTGAAACTATGCAAGAAAGGAAAAAAACTAAAAAGCAACTGCGCAAAGCGCGAAGACAAGAAATTGCACGACAACGAGATGAATCGCTACAGAAGATCATGAACGCTAAGCAAAGAGATAGCAAAATATTCCATAAACTTGTAAATGCACAAAGGAAAACCAAAAAATCTTCCATATCAGATCTGACTGTAGAAGACAAAACCTACTCTTCTCGAGAAGAAATACGAAAAGGTTGGAACGAGCATTATCGAAGAAATCTGCAAACAAAATGCTGTACCATTAACTTTCACAGCTGAAGAAATTGACAAAGCCATAAACCAACTGAATACCAACAAGGCACCTGATATATACGGTATTACAGCAGAACATATCAAATATGGTGGAGATACATTACTGCAGGCAATAACATCTATAATCAACAACATCTGCTCCTCTGCAACCATACCAGACTGCATAAAACATGGAATCTTAACACCAATATTCAAAAACAAAGGACTACCAAATGAGGCAAAAAATTATAGAGGAATCACTGTACTCCCAATTATTGGAAAAATCCTGGAAATACTACTGAGGAAATTGCTAAGAGACATCATTGATATTCTCCAAAACCGATTACAAAGAGGTTTCACTCCTGGGTATCTCCTCTATACAGTGCCCTCATCCTCCTAGAATCCATAGCAGAATCAATGGACCAAAAGATGCCTGTTTTTGTTGCTCTGCTAGACGCCAAATCAGCATTTGATGTTGTCAATCTTAACAGCTTACATCGTAAACTCTTTCTATCAGGAGTAGGTGGGACCCTCTGGCTACTTATCCGCCAACTGAGTACATACGCCACAACCTCTATTAAATGGAACGGTCTAATGTCAAAACCATTCCCTGTACAACAAGGAGTAAGACAAGGTGGGATATTAAGCACTGAACTGTACAAAGTTTACATCAATGATGTATTGGACCAATTAGAAAACAGCGGCCTTGGTACCTACATCGGAAATATATACTGTGGATCCCCGACTTGCGCAGATGATGTTGCTCTCATTGCCAATTCTCCTAATGACCTCCAAACAATGATAAGCACGGTTGAGAATTACAGCATGCAAGAGAAATACTCACTCCAACCAACCAAAAGTGTCATATTAAAACACGAACCACCTTCAAAAGATACAGGCTTCAACTTCAAAATTAATAATATAAAAATGAATGAGCCAGATTCAGCTGTGCATATTGGCATAAAACACAGCTCTGATTTAAAAAAAACTATCAGCATTCACGTTGATGAAAACATCTCAAAGGCAAGACGAACTATGTATAGCCTGATGGGGGCTGGTCTGCATGGAAAGAACGGGCTAAACCCACTAACTTGTCTTCACATTTTCAACGTTTATGTTCTTCCAGTTCTTATCTATGGAATTGACATTCTTCTTCCAGACAATAAACATTTAGAGCCACTAGAAGTATTCTATCGAAAATCAATTAAACAAATCTTGTCGCTTCCCAACAACACTGCGGATGCAGCAATTTATACTATAGCAGGAGTTATACCACTCCAAGGCATTATACACAAAGCAGCCTTAAACATATACAACAAGATTTGTGGTATGGAATCATCTGTCGAAAAAGATCTGGCAGAAAGACAACTCTCGATATCTGGATTTAACTCCAAAAACTGGTTTTCTAAAATACGTTGCTTACTTGCACAATACAATCTACAATCAGCTCATGAACTTATACAGAACCCAGTCAGCAGATACAAATGGAAAGCAAGTGTTAAGAAGGCAGTGGACAACGTTTGGCATGAACAACTCAGGACAAAAGTATCATTATTCAGCTCTCTTCGCAATTTATCTGCAAATAATACTCTATGGCACAATACTCATCCATGTCTTGCAAGTGTTGGTACCTCTGCACAAGATATTAGCCGCCTACAACCAAAATTAAAGCTATTAACAGGAACTTATTACCTGCAAAGCAATAAGGCTGCATTTAACCAAAACTCGATAGATCCAACGTGTCTTCTCTGCAATGAAAATTCAGAAACTGTTGAACATTTTATTCTAGACTGTAAACCTCTGAATAACACTCGTATACCATACTTGCATGAATTAGACTGCTTTCTTCGTAGCATTAAAAACTGTGATAAATGCTTTAACCTAACCAGCTTAGTAATAAATAAACAGCTTATTTTAGATCCAAATAGATTATTATGCGCATGTGGCTGTAGATGCAAATGTATGGATAACTGCTTCAAAGTAGAGTATATAAATAGAAAACTGTGCTATGCTTTACATACCAAAAGAAATGAACTTTTGAAAGCTCTACCGTCAAACAAACGAAAGGGCCATTGAATGTAGCCAACATTCACCCCACGGGCATAGATTTTTGCTTTTCTTGAATACCGAAGACCCCTGTAAATATAGTCCTGTAAATATATATTGTGAACTTTTAAACCGATTCTGAAAAGAAGTGCTCCTTTAAAGGAGGGAATTCCTTATACAGATACAGATACAGATATGGAAAATCCTTAATTTTTGAGACTTTGTCATATCAAAATTTCAAGCAGATACCGACAGTTTTGATAGTAAGTCCATTGAATTCATTCATAACTGAACAATTACAAAGGTATGGAAAAGACGCTGTTTGTATAACAACGGGATTTATAGAGAAATTGAAGGAGAACCAATGTGTTCATGATACATGTATAAACAGTGAAGAACATTGTGTGTGTACATGTGATCTCTGCAGATTTAGACAGTCATATTATCGCTTTGTAATAGGACATCCTGAGCACATACTTAAGACAGTTTTTGACATTTTCAAGAACTTATGTTGGCAAGAGAAGGTGACTTACATCATAGTGGATGAAGCACATTGTATTGAAAAATGGGGAAATGACTTCAGAAAAGACTACAAAAAGATTTCACAGCTCAGATCAGCCTTTCCTCTTTCCCGAGTATTAGCATTGACTGCAACTGCAACACAAAAGATGTGAAACAATTGAAAAATCCCTATGTTTGAAAAAAGTTCATGTTGTTAAATCATCAATTGTTAGAGACAATATTAAATTGCTGTGTGAAAAAAGGCCATCACAGAATACTCTGGACTCATTCAGGACAGTTATCAGTCCACTCATCAGTGATCTCAGGAAAAACAAAGACACATTTCCAAAGACTGTAGTCTATTCAAAGTTAAAGTGGTGTGCAGAAGGCTACCAATTGACCATGATGCCCGAGGAAGATGGGACTTCAGTTTGTGAGGAAGTGAAGACAATTGTTTCCCAGTACCATGCACCATGTACGGAAAAGGTAATTTTAAATCTAAAAAGTATTTAGGGGACAATTGTTTGATATTAAAAAAGGGGAGGGGAAGAATTTGAAAAAACATTATCCCCACCGGTTGAGAACCGATCATGAAAACAAATAATCTTTTGAATTTCAAAGACAGGGTGAAAAAAATCTTCAAAGGAATTACAATGTAATATGCATGATATGTAGAAAATAAACAAGAACACATATAAATATTAAATTTTTTTCAACCACAAAAAACATGAACTAAAATGTAGCTCCTGATGAAAATGCATCTTCAGCGTAGCAAAATTTCCTGCCCCCTCTTTAGTCTTGGCAATTATTTCATCAAATGTGAACAGATGTACACATACATGTATTCTTTGAATGATTATAAACATGGATTATTTTGATCTTTTTTTAATATTTTTTATGAGTATGTGCATGATATGCAAACTAGCCTGGAAGCTCATTTTTTATAATTAAGTTTGTTTAATTGATGTCTGATTATATCATGATATGTTTTATTATTCAATTAATTATTGTATAATTATTTATTTCACAGTTTAAAGAAGAAGTTGTTGAGCAGATGAATTGTGGTAGTCTGCGTCTCCTGTTTGCAACAGAAGCCTATAGCATGGGAACTGATGCTCCTGATATAAGACAAGTGGTACACTATGGGGTTCCTAGCTCTTTGGAAAGTAAGTTAATGTACTAGAATGTAAAATAAGAAGATGTAGTATAATTGCCAATGAGACAACTCTCCACCCGAGGCTAAATGACAAACAATAACAAGTCAGCTTGCGATCTTCAACAATGAGCAAAATCCATATCACATAGTCAGTTATAAAAGGTCCAGAAATAACAAATATAAAACAATTTAAACAAACCTATTCAGTATATTTCCTTTGAATAATAAATTCATACAAGTCCTGCATGTACATGTATGCAATATTGCTAGAGAAGAGGACACAATATTAAAAATTGATTCACATGAATGATAATATATCAGATACATGTAACGACCTCATTAAGGAATCACTTTCATTGTATCTCTTAAGACCCCCCTTAAAATAATTTATTGTAGTGTTTTTGTTTAAATGGATGCATGTTCATGTACACATGTATTATAGTATATTTGAATGTTACTAAGCTTTTGCTTTTTTTCAGCATATCTTCAGGAAGTTGGACGAGCAGGCAGAGATGGGAAATATTCAAAAGCAACACTTTACTATAACAAGTATGATATAGGAAAAAATATGCCTGTTGATCAGGAAGTTAGAGACTTTGTAACAACATTAGATTGTAGGTGGGAAAACTTATGCACTTATTTTGGAAGTGAGTTCGCCAGAAAGGTTGTTGGTCATGACTGTTGTGATAACTGCGAGAAACATTGTGACTGTTTACTATGCTATGAACCTTTACTCGAAACTGAGGAATTACCAATGAAATCAAAGAAAATGAAGTTGGAAACTGACAATAAACATGATAAAGATGTGTTAAGATCTTTATTGTTTCAATATTTAAAGGCTGAAAGTGAACTTACCGAAATGCCAAACAATATCCCATCAACAGGACTGTCCCTTGATTTGATTGAAAAAATCTGCAGTTCTACAGACCACCTACAGACGGTACAACAGATTCTGGAATTGTTCCCTTACTTGAATCCCCAATATGCTGAGAACATTGCTGTAATTATTGGACATGCTAAATTATAAGCATTCTTCTTAAACAACTATGTTCATATACATTTGTACATAGTCAGAACAGCATTTGTACATGAATAATATAAATGACCTTTCAAAAAATGAAGTGCCAGGACACTCAATGCTCATATACATGATATACATATGCATGAATAAGTACTCTCAATTTCTTGCACATGCCATAATACATGTATATATTTATTAAATACATGTACTAAATACAGAATGTAATTTGTTTAATGAATGTTATCACTCACTGATTCAGGCTTCAATTGATTTCCATGTGTTGTTCTTTGTATTAATTTTTGTGATTGCACATTAGGTACCTATACATTGTCTGGCTATTGGCAGCATGTGGTGGTTTTTGTGTCTGTTTTTTTTCAGAGAAAATGGTAGTTAATTGTTGTCTGTGTACTGTTAAATATTTTTGATGATTCTATTTTTGTTTGATTGATTGTTTTCTTTTTGTCCAGTGGCAAACATGTCATCCATATTCAGGATTAGAACAAGTGAGAAATATGACAGTTACAGAGTCACAGAGTCATACACTACATGCATATTCAGGACTAGACCAAGACGTTGAAGTTAATAATAAATACAATGGGTAGCAGTACCAGAGGACATGAAAAGTGTTTAAGCAGGGTCCTTTTTTGTTTGAATGTACATAGATATAGGAAGATGTGGTGTGATTGCCAATGAGACACATACATGTATCAAGACACATACAATGCTGCTTACAAAGCACTTAGGGGCTGAACTTGTAGAAAATATATATGTATCCTGATGCCTGTATTTATGAGACTGCTTGTGTCTTTACACAATTAAATCTGTATTGTCATGAATATGCATGAAATATTTGCTACATTTAGCAAGCAGTAAAAATAATCCATAAATCTATAGCAGTGTAATAATGGACAATTAAGATGTCTTGTCTTTGAGAACATGGTTTATTAGTTGAAATTTGGCATTGAACTAACTTTAGTGTTTATCTTTGGGTTATTTGTTTTTGTGCATAGTCCTGATTTTGTCAATCATCTCTTCATACCAATTTTCACATCAAGAGCCTGGATTATTTAATTCAATAGTTTTCCTTTGTTCTCTGTTGAATTATTTCAGATTTTTTTTCAAGGGTCTTTTATAACTTACAAAACCAACTTGTTGTTGCTTATTTTTGCAGGTCACATGGAAACCATAACCTGTTATTGGGCAATCTTTTATTGTTTTGTTTTAATTGAAAGATTGGACAATTTTCTCATTGGCAATCTAACTATACACCATATGTTTATATTGAATTCATAATCATTAGCGAGGCCATCACAAATAAATTACTAAATTCACTTACATTGTACAATGTTGTATGTGTCTGTCAGTCTTTGAAAATTAATTTTCAACAGAAGTATGCAGAATCTAGGAATATAATATTTATTATGGCCTATGTTGAAGATGTATGTACAGAACAAATTATCATTCAATAATTTTATTCATTTTATTCAGTAAAAGATCATGAACATATTCAACATGAGCAACAACAAAAACCTTTGGATTGATGTGGCACAGTCAACATAAATATACAAAATTCCAAACCAATACAGATCTAAAAATAGGTATTTACATGTATTTACAATAACAGTGGACAAAGTTGAAATATTGAGTTCTTTGGCCACCCTTAAAAACCAATGTTTAACCATAATAATTAAAAGTCAAGAATGGATTAAAACTTACAGAATGACCTGTAAATTTACAAAAAAGTGGTAAAAAGTCACATTACAATTGATTAACTGAATAAACACAGACCTAACTGAAATTTAAAATATGTGTATCTAAATTATTCATCAATTGTGTCATTTAATGTTGATAAATCAATTGCATTAATCTAAGCAGTGTTCCTTTGAAAATAAAATTAATGCAGCACTACATTGATAATAGCTGATCAAGCACTATTTTGAGAAACATTTATATTATCAAGCACTACATTGAGAAACATTTATCAAGCACTACATTGAGAAACATTTATCAAGCACTACATTGAGATACATTTACCAAGCACAACATATATAGAGATACTCTTATCAAGATCAAAAATGAGATACACTTAACAAGCCCTACATTGAGAAAATGTATCAAGCTAATGTAGCATTACTAAGAAAAACTTATGCAGCACTACAGAGAGTATACACTAATGTAGCATTATTGAGAAAAACTTATGAAGCACTACAGAGAGTAACATTTCAATGAAAGTGCATACAATGTTAACACGTATAAAAGTAACACAAACAGCACTATTTGACCTATATAAAAAATGACAAATGTTTAGGTACAATATATTAATGCTAAAGAGAAGTATAGGCACAGTCAGAACATGTACATGCAATATGTCAGGAATATTTATTGGCCTAGTTCGTTTGCATTGATAACGATCCTAGATCTTATCCAAGAATGATAATGGTCAACATTCATATATTCAATAACCGATTTCTTAATGTTCGGAAAGGCATTATGAAGTCTTCCTGACTGAAACGAAAATGGTCGAAGTTTTCTTAAGTCTTGAATCATCAATAACTCATCACCATCAGAATCCTTTTTTTTTTGTGTTTTTTGCATCTATGAACAACTCCACTAGCTCTATCAAAATGTTCTGATATATCCCGAATTCCTGATAACGATCTGGTCTGCTTTGCAATATTTGCCTCACTTTTGTTGGAATACATATGTTTTATGTGTTTTTTTATAGTCTTGACCATATATTCCATCTGCAAGTCAGCAGGGATATAACTGTCCTTTGGTGTTGACAAACATTGCTGTAACAACCTCAGCTGCCTCATTTTCTGACAAGGTAGAAATTTGTTGTATCAGAAAGCGGTGAATTTCCAAAGCATATTTGCTGTTATTAGAACTCGCTTTAAACACTGTCATACTGTGCTTCAACAACCCCAACATTTGATTCCGGTCTGGAGATTTGCAAACACCCAACAGCTCTTTAAACAGCATACCCAATTCTAATACTAAATGTCCATAGTTCTTAACCTTTTCACTTCCTTCATCAACTGACTTCTTATTGGTAGTTCTGATTTTGGGACAAATTGAGATCTCAGTTCCATTTGAAATTTCAATGTTACTGATAGGTACTGTCCATCCTCTGAAAATAACATTAACCAAGAATTAATTCCATAAGTTTAACTATATATATGAAAGAACGGTTAAAAATGCAAATGGACTTTAAACAATTAAAACTAATTAGGTGCATGTACCCATGCCAGTAAACAGTCATTGCCCAGATTTAACTTGGTTATTTTGTTTGATGGAAATACTAATCTGGTGTCCTAAGACCAAAACGAAACCAAATTGAAGGCTGTACAATTGCCTTTAATTGCTTACATTCACTTTATTTGATCTATCTAGATTAATCTTCATTAGGAATGCTATATGTAATTTATACGTATTTCTTATTTCTTGTTTTTTTATATAGATTAGACCGTGGGTTTTCCCGTTTGAGAGGTTTTACACTAGTAATTTTAGGGCCCTTTATAGCTTGTTGTTTGGTGTGATCCAACGCTCCGTGTTGAAGGCTGTACATTGACCTACATGTATAATGGTTTACTTTTTTTAAATTGTTATTTGGATGGAGGGTTGTCTCATTGGCACTCACACCACATCTTCCTATATCTATATAAGCCAAAAATTTAAATATGGAGGTATATGGACATGTAGCTTATATTAAACAATACAACTTGCAATTACATGATGTATTTATGCTTACCAATAACATCATTCTGGATATCTGCAATTTTTTTGGGCCACACCATCTCATCAACCAGTTTCCCAATCACCTCATTCATCCATGTCTTTTTCTCCTCTACTGATGAAAATTCTGGTGGAATATTTTTGGTTGGGACTGATAGGTGGTCCTCCATTCCAAAACGCTCACATAATAGTTCGACAATGTATGCATTTACAAAGACAATCACAAAGTCTTTATCGGCATCATAAGCCTTTTTAACATCTTGGTCAACCTGACTTCTCATTACTTTATTTATCTCACACTTGAGGGTCCTAAGGTCTCCCGCACTTTTGTCACTATACAAAAAGTCAAAGAATCCTTGCAAAAAATTCATGAGAAGATGAAACATTTCAAATGTTACAGGGGTCAGGTGTCCGAAGCGATTTTTCACATTGTTTTCAGCTGCTCTTAAACCTTTTGCACCAGAAAACCTCTCACGGGTAAGTTGATCACCGCCAATGTGGATTTTGACATCGTCTGTTACTTCTTTTCCTGCTGCATTGAATGTTGTTTCCACTATTTTCTCGTAACTGTCTAAAATGTCTACGACATCCGAATAATACATTTCATTTTTCAGAACTGTCTCCAGTGGAATTACCGTAGTTTTTTTGTGGTTTTCACCTGTCTTTGTTGTAGTACCTTCAGAAATGTCTTCCAAGAATTTGAAATAGGGAATGTGCTTTTTTGCAACAGTAACAATTTGATTGATATAGTCTTGTCTTAGTGCTTGATAGTCTTCATGAGCAAATCCTGTACATTTACATCAGTCCAAGGCTTTTGTGGTCGTTCCGAGGAAATGTGTGCAAAGTCAACATCATGGATCAAAGCAATGGAAGAAAATGCATGATGCAGGTGTTGTGTTTTTCCATTATCCTGTGACCTCTGGTCCCTGATGCCAACAGCATAGTTGACATTGTCGCCAACTATCCTTAATCTTTTGCCCTCATTTATGGCAGCAGCAAGTTGTTGTGTGTATGACTGGCCTACTTCATACAAAAGGTGTTGTGACTGCTCATAGCTTAGACATACTCCAACAGGCTGAAGCCGGTCATAAATCTGAAATACATGAAAAAATTAACATATGGTTTCTGAATCCTTTAATTAAATTGTAAATAACAAAAACTGTTGACTTAAGTTTTGATGAATTATAATATACATGTATAGCAGGCCAGCTGTAACATAATGTACAACTAAAATTTGTATATAAGGCCATGGATACACATCATGCACATGTGCACCTAACAAATTGATAGTTTTTTTTTTAACTGGTGTATGCATGCAATGAATGAAATTTTCCCTTTTTAACAGATCCTATATATATACACTACAAACCATTAAAGTCTGAAATGGCCTATATCTGTACTCGACTGTACTGATTTTTACTCGACCAGTCTGAATTGGTCTGACTTTTAGTTGACATTACTCGACCCCAGTCTGAACCATACTCGACTGTACTGAATCGTACCTGACCCTTATTTTTGCCGTTGAAAATAGTCTGAACTATTACTCGACCAGTCTGAAACAGTCTTAAACCATTCTTGATCTGTACTCGACCTATTTTTCCAGTCTAAACCATACTTAACCAAAGGTCTGAACAATACTCGACCAGTCTGAACTATACTAGACCAAATAACCTCTACTTTTTTAACTGTTAAAATAAATTTCTTTTTAACTGACATATATAACAAAAGCCAACAAAATTTATAAATTGTTTAACCTTATATTAGAAATATATCTATTATTATGTTTACTAATAGGATACAAAATAATATACTATATATAATTTATATCAAAAAGAGATAAATTTAAATAAATAAATAAAATTGTTTTTCTGAGTAGTGGTGAAATATAAAGTATAACCTCTGCTGGGGGCAAACTCATAAATAAGGTAACACCTTGTCAGAGGTATTAAATTCTAACTGACATTTATTTAAAATTGCAACATCCTGTTTAACTTTGAAAAAAACAAGGCCTTTCGAATATACAAGATAAGTAATACACGAATTTAAGAAAATAGGGCTTTCTTTTTACCTACAGGTAAAACACACATGTACTGAGGCAATTAGACCATATTAAATTGCTTAATGAATGCCATGTCTTTAATTTAACAAAAAATACTTAAATCAATTGAAATAAATTTTTACTGTTACTTTGGAACACATTTCCTTTTTTAAAAAGGTTATCAAGGATCGATATGGAAATTATATTATCATGATTATATTAAATTCTTGTTTTAATAAAAACAAAACAATTGAGTTCTCATTTTTTTTTTAAATTTTAAGTTATTTTATATACTATTTTATATAAATATTAATAAAAAAAAACATTCACTGCATTATTAACTAAAGTCAACCGACAACATAAATCTATACTAGGCTTAAGTTAATAATGAAAATAGTCCAGTTAGCATAAAATACTTCAGAAATATTCATAAAATTTTGATTAATATTGAAAATATTAGTCACAATTCATTGTTTAGATTATTTGATCAGCTTGTTTTATTGGTATTGTAAGGTTGATATATATTATTATGTAAGTGTTGATTAATATTGTGTTGAAGTTATATTATGATTAATTATTGTGAAATTTTAATTTCAATACTATATTGAATACATTTTTATTAAAAATATTTCCTAAATTGATAAACTTCAGTTGATAGATACAAAGAATAGGTCTAGGTTGGTTAAGACTTGGTCGAGTCCATACTCGATCTAGCATGGTTCAGACTAGGTCGAGTATGGTTCAGACTAGGTCGAGTATGGTTCAGACTAGGTCGAGTACCGTTCAGTCTAGGTCAAGTATGGTTCAGACTAGGTCGCGCATGGTTCAGACTCGAATAAAATGGTTAAGAACTGGTTAAGTACAAATTCAGACTGTTAAGTATGGTTCAGACTACAGTCGAGTATTATCAAGTAAATTTCAGACCAATTCAGACTGGTCGAGTAAAAATCAGTACAGTCTAGTACAGATATAGGCCATTTCAGACTTTTACTGGTTTGTAGTGATATATCATGTATATATTGAAAATATAAAATGAAGTTCTTGTCAATGATCCTTTGGCAGGTTTAAAATAAGTAGACTGTTTAGAGTTTTAATTTAGGAGTTTTACACTGGTTATATCAAATTATGGTACCAAAATTTACATTAATGTACACTTCATGACAATACATACAAAAACTGTACATGTATATATATGCTAGCCAGAGTAATTTATATATATAAATTAGCTTTTTCAAATTCTATACAAACGATGCAATATATGCTAGCCAGAGGAATTTATATATATTAATTTATTAAGCTTTTGAAATTATATGCAATCGATGCAACTATCTATTTATTATATTTATTATATAAATGTATTTCAGCATATTAAAAGTATCAATATCTGCCTAATTGAATGATCAGATATAAAGAGAAACATACATCAAAACTTTTCAAACATATATATGTTATAAAATTTAAGTTATAATCATGATAATGATTTAGCTAAAATATGATACTTTTTAAGTCTGTGTCAAATTTTTGTTTAACACCAGTAAGTAAAAATTAGAAAGTATTTATTTTTCTTGGTAAATTATGTACAGTATTACCATATGTAATTATCAGTCTTATCATAATTAGTAAGCAGAAGCAGGTTAATTCATATCACCAATCACCTGGTGAGAAAGTTAAAACTATAAGATATCACATGGCCAAATCGCTAAGGTGTGAACTAGATTTCAATTTTACGACTTAATTCACATGTACACATGTATCTAAAAGGGCAAAAGACAATAACGCATGGGAAAAAACATAAAAGTAAAGGACAAAAAAACTCCAGTTATTATATAAAAAAAATCAAGTCAAAGCTAAACATGTATGAAATAAAGTACATAGAAGTAATGCATTATTACTACAATTGTCCCACAACCATGCAAATGATATACGTGTAAATAATAATAAACTACAAACAGTACATGTACACATACAGCTAGATACAAAATGTATATATACTACAGGCAAAAGTACAAGTGCTCCAGCAGGGAATGAATGACATCATTTATAGTACGGTCATTAATTTTTTTTTTTTTTTTTTTTTTTTGCTTTCCATTACATATAATTAAAGGTGAAAAGTGGAACATGTATAAAACATGTTAACCTTTTTATTTATAAATTTATTGTAACATCATGTTACATACAATATACATGTAGTACATGAATATATATATCATGTATATATTTAGCTTTGAAAATTTCCAACTACTGAAGCACTTACATACTATACTATTAAATATATGTAAAGAAAAGAGTATACACAGAAAATAGTTATACATATATACACACAACCATCCAATACTTACATGACTTACATGACTTACATCTAGTTATCACATAGGCTATAAAATGAATTTGAGCATGTTGAGAAAAAGGTTGAAATATACAATGTACATGATATTTTGTTTTGCTATCTTTTTTATTTCTATTAAGATCTGCACTCGCTGTTGATCATCTTTATAAGAGATTTTGTTAACATCATCGTAATATTTATAATTCAGAGAGAGAAAAAATCTGTCTAGTAAATTCAAATAGAAAACTTTTAAATATTGTTTTTAACATGTGAAAAACTCGAGCTCTTTCATGATCAACATTCGTAAAGTAATAAAAACATTTTCATCTTTTTTCTAAATTAATATATGACAAAATTTAAACTGACACATATTGCTGTATTGTCCAATTTACAATCCAAAAATATAATTTCATATAACATGTATCATACCTTTTGATCTGCTATGTTGTCTAACAGGCATCAAGTCATCATCCTCTGCACTAAGCTTAGCTTGTGGTGTCTTGTCTGTGCGCAAACTGCATAAACCATTCCCATTCTTGGCAATATCTTGTCTCTATTCTTCTCCCCGGAAGACATTACACCTTCCACTATGCTTGCAAGTAAGGCAAACTGACTTTTGAATTCTTCACAAATTTGGCCCCAGGAAAATCCATACATGTTATCACATGTTTTCTTCATCAGAACACTAACAAATCCATGTTTTTCTTTATTCAAAATTTTCATTTTCTCCTCACTTTCAGTTTTGAAGTTATTTGTCAAAAAATCTTTATTCTTCAACAATAGATCTCCAATATGTGAGATGTATCCACCAGCATGTAGTAATGAAGCAATATGTGCCTTTTCAGTTTTGCTTAAAGATAGTACTCTAACTGTTATATTTTCATCTGCACCCTCATTGGTTACAGGAGCATTAACAGTAGAACTCTGCAAAGCCTGAAATATTATTTAGCTCACATGAATACTAGTTTAACTAACAGATATCTAAGTTGGCAATGTTGTTCTACATGTATATAATATTGTTATATGCATGTATATGTAGAATTAAATCTTTGGGTTAATACATTTATGATGTGAAATTTCAAATGATGTGTGCAGGTGCAAAAATACATGTACACAACATGTACAAGTACATTGTACATCTATTTTAATTGATAAAATTTACATTAAACATTTACAATATTTATTGTAAGTTTGAACTATTCATCACGGATAGCATGCCATGAGTTGATTCGTTGACTCTTTACCAATAACCCTTCCTGATAAAAGATATATGTTGTATATGAACATGTAAATACATGTACAACATTTTTCAAGGTACAAAATGTATATAAAAAATGTATTAAGACAAACTTGCTTTTGATTATACGTACTATTCGTTATTTATACTCTTTTTAATACCGACAATGGCTAACCAGGACTGTTCAACTTGAAAGCAAAGTTTATTGAATCAGAAGCAATGTTTCTCAAATATATCTTACCACTGGTGCTGATTTTGGCTTGGAAGTACTTGTGACATTCTTGCTGTAGCAATAATCAGTTTGCTTGACCAATGGTGATGGCATTATGGAAACTGCTATTGGGCTGGGACATGTAGGAGAAGACATATAGCCACCATCATCTAACAACGATCTTTTGACTGGTTTTGGATTGATTGTCTGAAGCGCAGGAGTCACTGGACTTTCAATGTTACTCTTTACAACAGGAGTTTGAAATAAAGAAACTGCTACTAGAGACCGTGAATTGCCTGAGTTTGGAGTTTGAAATAAGGATACTGCCACTGGTAATGGAGAACTTGCACAACTTATATGTGAACCATTTATTTCTCATGGAGGTTATGTCATTCAAACACCTTTTAACACCTGGTTTTGAAGATTGGCACTTTTTTCTAAAGTCTACAACAGTTTGGTCTAATTTCAACAGTTTCTCATAACAGCTTCGGAACAAACACCCTTCTGAAACTGTTATCTGTCCATACCTTGCCAATAACTCCGATATATTTTTCCCAGCTTTATTTTTCCCATTTACACTACGCTTTTCTTTCGGTGTTATCCCGCATGCACAACACACTTTTGACGATTTTCTTGGTGTATTGAATTGTTTCGGTAAATCCATCGCGACCAATAGCACTACCAAACTAACACATACAAAAATAAATTTCATCACCGATGGTTTTTCATTACATCTAAAGGGAGACACATTTTTTTCCTTATAAACATTAGAATGTGACAGATCGTTGACGCCATGTTTGTTGTTTACTAGATTATGCATATATCTATTCAGCCTCACTTTAGATTCAGAGTCAACTGGCACTGAATCGATCACGTGGTATTTGTTCCCCACCTGGCCCTTACGACGCGCAGCTAGATATCGGGCCGGGATACCAGGCTACGATCGAAGCAGCAAAGTTGAAAAGAACACTGAGGATATCGGGCATATCGCTAATACAGTTTTAAATAAATGCTCTTACAACAAATCTCAAATAGACGCTTTAGAAAGCGCCGTCAAATTACTTAAAAACCAGTTGAGTGAAAATAATTTAGACAAAAATAATGTCGAAAAGTTGTGTGCGTTGGAAGAGGACATGACCGAACTAAAGTAGAGGTCAATGAAAAATAATCTGATATGCACGGGTCTCGGATACCAAAGAGACGAGGATACCGAACTTAAGGTCCGTGATTTCATCTATAAAGAACTCTGAATAAACGACCAAATCCAATTTGGCAATGTAAACAGATTTGGCAGGAGGGATAGAACCGGCCATCGACCGATAGAAGCGAGGTTTATTGCCCGACGACAGCTTGAGCTGGTGCTTAAAAACTCATATCGGCTCAAGGGAACGAATTATGGAATAAGAGAACAACTCCCAAAAGTAATAGAAGACAGGCAAAAAGCCCCGTGCTCAAGCAGGCTAAAAAAAAGAAAATAAAATTGCTTCACTTGTTCGTGACAAACTATATATCGATGGAGTCCTCTATAGAGCAAATGAGGAAAGAAGAGAATTCCGAGAAGCGGCAAATACTTGCAATAGTATCCAGGGGAGTACCTCTCCCAAAACTGCAAAAAGACCGCCTATTCTTAACAGCCATGTTCAGTCAGCTCTAAGTCCACCAGTTCCACCTAGACCATTTAAGAGATCAAGAATCGATTCCGATAACGAAACAATTGGCACTCATATGTAGGACAAAACAACAAGAGGTGAACTTAAGTTGTCCTTCATCAATGTCTGCGAAGTCAAATCAAAATCGTTAGCTCCTGAATTCACAGACCTTATTTTGAAAAATGACATTTCTTTTTTTGTAGAAACTAAAACTGACATCCATGATATTTTGACGCTTCCACAAGGATACAGTTATTTTTGTAAACATAGAACTAAGTTAAAAAGAAAATCTGGCGGTATTATAGTAGTATACAAGTCATATTTAGAACAGTATTTAATATTTTACAAAACTGGAAGTAGGTTCGTGCTGTGGTTAAACCTTCTAATGACTTACTAACTGATAACATTTTAATTGGATGCGTATACATTCCACCCGATGGTTCAAAATACTCATCGTTAGATGCTTTTAATGAAATTGAAACAGAGTATCTACAGTTATTAGAACACAATACGAAATGTTGCCTAATAGGCGATTTTAATGCAAAGACATCAACTTTGCAAGATTTTATTTCCCCAGAATGATTTGTCATAGATATGTTTCATCTTAATGGTGAGGACACACTGAAGTATTTTCATAATTATTATTCTATTATTGCAAATGGTATTTAACTTGAGAGAAATTCTGAATGTAAGTGTCGAGTAAACCATTATGGTCATAGACTTCTTGATATGTGTAAGAAAATGAATTTATTTATAGCTAACTCTAGAATTGGTAAAGACAAACATATAGGCAGAATAACATGCAATGATGCTAGTTTCGAAGACTATCTCATTGTGTCTTCAGATTTATTTAATCAAATATTTTGAGGTAGATGATTTTAATCCAATTATCTCTGATGTGCACAGTAAAATATGTTTTAGTATAAACACGGAACAGATTATAAAAGAACAAAATATCGAGACGCCTCAACGTCAAACTGTCAAGTGGTGCAGCTCAAAGGGTAATACATTTATCGATTATGTTAAGGATAAACAATCGGATCATTTAAACGAATTAGGAAACGTGCTTAATAATTTACTTATAGCTGATAATGTTGACCAAGTAGACCTTGCTGGTGTTACAAGTAATATTTGTAAAATATTTAACGATTCCTCAAAGATTATTTTTGCAACCAAACGAACGGGTTTCTTTCACAAAACACAAAACGAGAGACCTTGGTTCACAGATACCTGTAAAAATAAAAGAAACTCATTTCATCAAGCAAAACAAAGATACAAATTTTCAAAACATATAACAAATAAAAAAGCCATGAAAGAAGCTAGCATTTCATTTAAAAAAAGGAACGAATAGCGCATATCCTACATACCACGAGAATATTGCAAATGACTTGAACCTCAAGCCAAAATCTGACCCGAAAAACTTTGGAAATATTTAAATAGTATTGGGAAGCCACAGTCAAATATTAAAACCTAAGAAGGTATTGAACAATTTCTTGAATATTTTGAAACATTAAATACGTATGATGAGGATGGAGACTATCTTGATATTGATTTTAATAAAGTCCCGCCAGATAATATTGATCGAATTCTGAACTCCGTCATTACAGATGAAGAAATCTTAAAAGTGATTAAAAATCTTTAAAATAACAAAGCTGCAGGGTACGATGGTATAGTCAATGAACATATAAAATCTACTAGTATTTCTATTATGTTGCCAATCTAACACAAACTTTTTAATATTGTGCTAAACACTGGAAAGATTCCTTCAGTTTGGTCAACAGAAGTGATTAAACCGTTTTACAAGAATAATGGGACAAATATGATCCTAACTCTTATAGACCCATTACGCTAGTGTCATGTCTCGGAAAAACCTTCACAGCTGTTCTAAATGGAAGACTAAGAGAATTATCAGACGAATAGAATTAATATCAGAAGCGCAAACAGATTTTAGACACGGGTATAGTACATTGGATAATATATCCGTTCTGTATTCCCTGATATCTATTTACCAACCGTTTGGGAAAAAACTTTACTGTACCTTTGCAGACTTTTCTAAGACTTTTGACACTATGTCGCGGTCCGCATTGTGGGTCAAATTACAAAAATCAGAAATCACAGGTGAAGTGTTTATAGCCATCCATAATCTGTATAGCGATGTCAAATCGTATATCAAAGACGTCGACGAACTGTCGGCATTCTTTAATTGCGATGTAGGAGTTCAACAAGGAGAAAATCTTTCACCGTTTCTATTTGCAGTGTACTTAAATGATCTGGAAGACTTCTTTGTTGATAAAGATGATCGTCACTTGCAAATCCTCGAGACCAAATGTCAAGAACATTTGTCTACCTATATATAATCATTTCTTTTGTTGTATGCAGATGATACCATTATTTTATCAGGAACACCCGAATCAATGCAAAAAACTGTATTAGCTTTCGAAAAGTATTGTCTATAATAGAAATTAAAAATAAATCTTACGAAAACGATGGTTGTTTCCTTCTGCAAAAGGAAAACAAGAATATAACCGGTTTTCAAACTTTTTGGCGAAGAATTAGAAAGCCAAGATTCCTATACATACCTTGGTGTCACTTTAAATTACAATGGCTCATTCGTAAAGACGAAACAAATTGCCGCTAACCATGCGACTAAGGCTCTATTTGGCCTTTACAGGAAATTGAGAAATATCTCTTTACCATTAGATTTACAACTAAGACTTTGTTGTGCCCTTGTACAGTCAGTTCTCATCTACGGCTGTGAGGTGTGGGGTTTTGAAAATACTTATAATTTAGAAAAGATACACCTTCAGTTTGTAGAAATATTCTTGGGGTTAGAACAACCACTCCAAACTTTATGATTTATGGTGAGCTTGGTCGATGTTCGATCGATATCATAATCAAAATTAGAATTGTTAATTTTTGGAACCGAATTGTTTGCAATAATCATAAACTTTCTTCTATTCTATATCATATAATGTTCAAGTTGAACGAATCCGAATTGCATAAGTTTAAATGGATTGGACATGGACTATCCATATTTGACAATACTGGATTTAGTTATGTATGGGATATGCAATCAAAAATGGATCCAATTCAGTTAAAAACGAGTATAAAGCAAAAATTATCAGACGAATTCATCCAACAATGGCACTCTCAAATCAATAACTCATCGAGGGGGGAATATTACGGTCTTTTTAAAATTGACTTTGGCTTAGAAAAATATTTATTAAGACTCTCGTCTACAGATCGTAAAAATATAACTAAGGTGCGATGCTGTAACCTAAAAATACCAATTGAAAGAGGAAGATGGAATGGAATTCCTAGAGATGAAAGACAGTGTCATCTCTGGTCCTTGTCAATTTGAAATGAGTTTCATTACTTATTTGGGTGCCAATTTGATCTTGTTAAATATATCAGAAACAAAAATATTTCAGAATATTACCGCATTTATCCATGTGTTGATAAAATGAAGTGACTGCTTTCATTTTGCAATTTCAAAGTTCTTAAAAAATTATCATTGTTTGTTAAGAAATTAGTTAAAATATTGTAACTTATATGATTATATGTTAACATATATATATATTGTTTTGTAGTAACCATAATAATGACTATGTATTTTGCCTCTTGTTGCACATGTAAATATGTGTCTGAGTGTTTCCAAATAAAGTATATTATATTATTTTAGATATATTACTTCATATTTATAGCCCAACATTCTGAATAAGGAATAGACATTTGGTCACAATCGGTTTTCCTCCGACAGGCAGTAAAATCCCGCCAAAGTAAGGTATCTGTTTTGCTGTGTGAGATGTACAAGTTCGCAGCAACATTCAATGAGAATATAAAAAGTAAAAACACAAAAATACTGAACTCCGAGGAAAATTCAAAATGGAAAGTCCCAAATCAAATGGCAAAATCAAAAGTTCAAACACATCAAACGAATGGATAACAACTGTCATATTCCTGACTTGGTACACCATCACTATCACGGGACCTACATATTATTTTTTTTCTCGGCCTGAAGATGCATTAAATATTTTGCAATGAACGTTGCGAAACCAATAATTAATTAACGCGACTTGAAAAATAATGAAATATATGTCTGTAAAGTGATTTTAGAGTGTTTGGAGATGTATTGAATTATTATATTTGGCAAACATCAATGACTATACAGGTTTTTTGTTTTTTTATTTATTTTGCCAGGATATAATCGATTGTAAAACTGTTTGAATAAATAAAATGTTTAAACAACTATTTTTTTTCTTATTTTGATTTGTAAATATTCTTCCATCACACTTAGTATTCTCCACAAAGGAAAACATAATCCTAAAAATAATAAAGTACAACTTTTGATTATAGTTCTAGCCAGAAATTATCCTTATGGGTTATCCATACAAAGGGGTGATCTCAGGTGCTCCAGAAAGATAAGTCTAACCTGTTTCAAATGTGGCACATGTGACAAACGTTATACGATAGGGTATACCAGTTTGTCTATAATTTATATCTCTGAAATAATATTTATATTTCTATTAAATGACTCTGTATTAAATTTAATGAATTTATTAAAAAATCAATTTTTCAACCGGAAAGAACAGCAAACATATATTTGTCACGATCCAGATGTATTTTATAGAGTAATTCACATATTTATTTAGTCGAGCTTGTATATAGATAACGATTGTGAAATTGTCGTCATGATCAGAGAATTGCATTTGCAGTCTTTGCGCAGGACGCCTATTGTTCACGGTTTATTTTATACATAGTTTTAACATACGCTTTGATGTATATATGTACGTTTGGCCTAAGTTTGGTTCACCTGTGTTTAAACGCACACTGATTAGGCTTGGCCTATTTACACACCTGTTGACTATTTTTAAATAGTGGTCAATCGAGTTCTTCGGACAAGTTTGGCTATTTTTAAACAGTGGTCAGATGATTTCTTTGGACACGTTGTCATTTCATTTCTGCTTGGGATTTTCGTGTGGAAGGATGCCACACTCGTTAGAGCATTTCATATTTGTTAGCTAAATTTAACCTACAATGGTTCTACTGTATATAGTGCATCAATTCCGAGGTAAGTGTTTTATTCTTACATATATTTATATATACTTTTCTGTATGTTACTTTGTTTATCAAATTTCCGAAACTTTCAGACTTCTGCAGATAATTTTCCATTATGTAAATTGTTCAATTTATAATGTTTTGTAAACGATTTAAAGATATGAAAACCATGTTTTATATTCAGATATTTGCGGTTTTACTAGTGAACAAGAACAAAATTGTTAATTACGGGTACATATTGAATGTACGTGATATTTATGTGTACAAGGTTCCGAATTTCCTTATGTACGTGAAACTATCATGCAAGGTTATGATATTTATTACAGTATGACACATTTTGCTACATATAAAATGTATGTGCGTATTTATCTATGTAAATTAATAGAATATATATGTTCATTTTATGAACGTGAGATTATAGAGTTCATGTTTATGTTGCATGAACGTGCAAGTAAAAAAGCATATCTAAATTGATAATCGTACTAAAGAGTTTGTACAATTATATTATTACCAGATTCCAGCCTGCACCAGAGTAATACAATGCTGCGGTGTTAAGGAGTGGTCATACAGATTGAACGCAATCATACATGATAATTCATCAAACAACATATCTACATATTTTAGTGGAACTGTCGTGCACGATACCATAACTGTCATAACAATACCATAACCGTCATAACGATATAAAGGGAAGTAATCTGGATATACAATACAAACTACTGAAGCTGCTGGACTATTTATTTGGACTTTAATATTTATAATAATTTGATGTATTTTTCTTCTTAATTGTTTATTTTTTTTGTTTGTTTATTAAATAATTTATTTATTCTAATCGTTGATTCTTTGGTCAATATTGTAAAATAGCACTGAAAGACTTCTCCATCCGTCCGTCCGTGCCAATTGGTGTCAGAAGTGGGATAAATCTGAAGTGTTTTTTTTCTTATACATTTTGAAGTTAAATTTATATTTTCTATAGAAGAATTGTTATTTTTTTTTTATATACATTGAATATACATTCATAACGTGTAGTAAAGCTTACTATTGTATTTTTCAGAAACTGTAATGTCGACAGAAACCTGATAGTTTGGAACCTCAGAATTTGTAAAATTTCTACACTACATTACCTCGGGGTTGTTGCACGCTGCAAGTACAAACAGTAGATTTAATGTAGGTATTGTTATTTAGAGTAAATTTAGACTAAGGCGATTGTTTATTTTGTGTTGTGATTGACACTTGTGGACCAGGCTATGGTCAACTGTGATACTAAAGCGTAGTGTTACGAGATATATATATGTGATATATTTAGCATTGTCCTTGGTCTAGTTTATTGTTACATAGCAAGTCATATTAGCAGGAAATAATCATGGAGGGTCTTAAAGAGTTAAGACAGTATGGTGAGTCATTGGGGTTAGCCAATGAAGATTTAATTAGGTTCATTGAGTCACAACAGGCGAAACAACGCGATGATAGACGTTTTGAAAGAGAAAGAGAAAAAGAAGAATGGGAAGTTGAAAAGGTAAGATTAGAACACGAGTTGGAATTGAAAAGGCTAGATAATACTCGTTTATTTGAAACGGAAAAACACAGGGAAGAAAAAGGTAATGTTAACCCCTCAAAGGTACCTAAACTACCTCCTTTTGAGGAAGGTACTGATGATATGGATGCATATTTGCGTCGTTATGAAAGGTATGCTATATCGCAAAAATGGGACAAATCAATATGGGCCACTCATTTGAGTGCACTTCTTAAAGGTAATGCATTAAATGTGTACGCTTTGATGCCCTCAGATCAAGCATTAGATTATGATGCTCTTAAGACATGTTTGTTGAAGAGGTATAACATGACTGAAGATGGCTTTAAGCAGAAGTTTAGATCTTGTCGTCCAGAGTTTGGTGAAACGTTTCAACAGTTTTCTGTTCGTTTGGGTAGTTATTTTAGTAGGTGGATTGATATGTCTAATGTTGTGAAGACGTTTGATGGACTTTATGATCTTATGTTAAGAGATCAGTTTTTACACATATGTAATAACGAGGTAATGTTATTTCTGAAAGAGAGAGTACCGAAGTCCATAGATGATATGACTCGGTATGCTGATCAATTTAAGGAGGCAAGGCGAGTAAATATAGTTTCACTTACAAATCAGACTCAAAAAGGTAAGTCACAGCCGTCTCAAAAACCCAACAATGCACGGAACCAAGAACCGCCAAAGCAAAGTGACAGAGATAGAAATAGACATACAGGAGGTTATGGCGGTGGAAACAGGTTTGATAGAAAGTGCTTTAAGTGCAACAAATCAGATCACTTGATATCGAACTGTCCATTATTGAAAAACAAGGTTGGTAATGTACAAAATAGTGGTTCACGGGGAAAGGAAACTCCTATTTGCGGGAATGTTATTACTCTTACTGATAGCATTATTACTACACAGGTAAGTAATCTTACAATACCTGAACAGTGTGAAAAGAAACCAATCAAAATGCCTGTAGCTAAAGGTAAGTTAGGTAACCGTGTTGTGACAGTACTTCGCGATACAGGATGTAATGGAGTTGTTATAAAGAAAAGTCTTGTAAGTATAGATTGTTTTCTAGACGATTATCAGACATGTGTATTAGCTGATGGATCGAGTGTTAAAGTACCTATAGCTATAATTACTATAGACAGTCCTTATTATCAAGGTGAAGTAAAAGCATGGTGTATGGAACAACCATTATATGATGTTATTATAGGAAACATAGATGGTGCTAGGGAGCCTTATGATCCCGATATATCTCCGACGGTAAGTGTAGTAACTCGACAGCAAGCGAAGAAGAGAGATAATCCATATCCGAAATTAAAAGTTCCAGGAAGTATTAAAGATGTTAGTCTAGAGGACATTGAGTATGAACAGCAGTCTGATGCAAGTTTGTCGAAGCTAAGACAGTATGTAGCTGAAGGCAGAAACTTTGAGAAGACCAATGGTACAAAGGTAAATTACATATTGAAGAAGAAACTTATGTATAGAGAATTTATGTCGCCAAAAGTAGAAAATGGTAAGTTATTCCGTCAGTTGGTCGTTCCTGAAGTTTATAGAAGCGATGTCATGAAATTAGCACACGAGTCATTGATGGCGGGACATATGGCCACACGACGTACAGTTTATCGTGTATTATCAGAGTTTTACTGGCCAGGAGTTGAATCCGATGTTAAGCGGTATTGCCAGTCCTGTGATATTTGCCAACGCACTGTACCAAAAGGTAAGCAAGTTAGAGCTCCTTTGGGTAAAACCCCTATCATAGATGTACCTTTTCGCAGAGTAGCTGTAGATATAGTTGGACCTTTAGTACCAGTGACTGATAAAGGAAATCGGTATATACTAACACTTGTTGATTACGCTACAAGGTATCCAGAAGGAGTAGCGTTACCATCTATCGAGACAGAAAGGGTAGCGGAAGCATTGATTGATATATTTTGTCGGGTAGGTTTTCCAAGAGAGATGTTGACAGATATGGGCGCACAATTTACTTCCAATTTAATGTCTGAGGTAAGTAGACTGATTTCACTTCGGCAGCTTACTACCACACCGTATCATCCTATGTGTAACGGACTCGTTGAAAGGTTTAACGGTACGATGAAGCTGATGTTGAAGCGACTATGTGCAGAGCGTCCGCGAGATTGGGATAAGTATTTAGGACCAGCATTATTTGCCTACAGAGAAGTACCTCAGGAGAGTGTTTTATTTTCCCCATTTGAATTGGTATATGGTTGGCCAGTCAGAGGTCCAATGACAATTCTTAAAGAATTGTGGACTAGAGAAATTACTGATCCTGAAGTGAGGTCCACATACGAGTATGTTATCAATTTACGAGAAAGATTGGAGTCGACTTGTGAATTGGTTAAACAAAACTTGGAGAAAGCTTCACGTAAACAGTCACGTATATATAACAGAAAGTCACGTTCAAGAAAGATTAAGGTAGGTCAAAAAGTATTGGTGCTACTACCTACTAAAGCAAATAAGTTGCTGATGCATTGGAAAGGACCATTCTCTATAGTAGAAAAGATAAGTGATCTTGATTACAGAATTGATATGAGAGGTAAACTTAAAATGTTTCATGTCAACATGTTGAAACTGTATGTTGAACGTGAGCAAACTAACGTGTGCGTTAGTGCACCAGATCACAAGGTAAGTTTTGTTGCTACAGTATCAGTTATAGATCTCGAAAATGAAGATACAGACGATGTAGACAATTACGAAAGTGAGTTAATCGAAACGCCCGTTGCAGTTGCTAAGGAGACATTACGAGATGTTCATATCAACGAAGCTTTAAAAGCAAATGAAACAGTTAAGGTACAGTGTTTACTAGATAAGTTCTCACACGTGTTAACAGATATTCCAGGTAGGACAAATGTACTACAGCACGATATCAAGTTGACTTCTGATGATCCTGTTCGATTTAAACCTTATCCCATACCATATGCTATGCTAGACACGGTAAATAAGGAAGTCGATAAGATGTTAGAAATGGATATCATTGAGCGATCAGATAGTCCTTATTCAAGTCCATTTGTGATTGTGAAGAAGAAAGATCAGAGTAATCGGTTTTGTATAGATTTTAGAGGTTTAAATAGTATTACAATTTTCGACGCAGAAACGATGGGTAATATAGAAGAGATGTTTTCAAAGTTGTCTGGTTATCAGTTTATATCTAAAATTGATTTAACCAAGGGATATTGGCAAATTAGTCTTGTGGATGCTGCAAAACCCAAAACAGCATTTCAAACACCTAGAGGATTGTTCCAATTCAAGGTTCTGCCATTTGGCTTAGTCAATAGTGGTGCTACTTTTGTACGTTGTATGAGAAAAGTTTTAGAAGGGTTGAAAAACGTTGATAACTTTGTTGACGATATTATAGTGTACACACGTTCTTTCAATCACCATATGGAGGTTTTGGAGAGTGTATTTGAGAGGTTGGCATCTGCTAATTTGTCAGCAAGACCCTCAAAGTGTTATATAGCGTATAGCAGTCTTGAAGTTTTAGGTCACATTGTTGGAACAGATCGCCTTTCACCAAATCCAGATAAAATTGAGGTAATCAAAAATGCTCATAGGCCTACAACCAAGAAACAAGTTAGAAGTTTCATTGGCATGGCTGAATTTTACAGAAAGTTTGTTCCCAATTTCTCAGATATAGCTAGTCCGCTTACTGATCTGACGAAAAAGGGACAACCAAATCAGGTACGTTGGGAAGCTAATCATGAAAGAGCATTTTCGAGTTTGAAGAATGCATTAGTAAAAGCTCCTGTTTTAAAGTTGCCGAACTTTTCTCGGGTATTTATCCTTCAAACTGATGCTTCTGATAACGGAGTAGGCGCTATACTGCTACAGGATGAAGATAATATTAGATTGCCTGTATCGTACGCTAGTAAAAAACTGAAAGCTAGTGAACGAAATTACTCCACTATCGAGAAAGAATGCCTAGCCATTGTATGGGCAATCAGCAAATTTCAAAGGTATTTATATGGTAAACAGTTTATATTAGAGACCGACCATCAACCTTTGATATATTTGCAAAAGTCTAAAATTGCAAATGCACGATTGATGAGATGGTCACTCTTGTTACAGCCGTATAGGTTCAGGATTGTTGCCATCAAAGGAAAGGACAACGTTGGAGCAGATTTTTTGAGTCGTATATAGGATCGTGGATATAAATGAAAGTAAGAATACTTTCTTAAATTGGGGAGGTGATGTCACGATCCAGATGTATTTTATAGAGTAATTCACATATTTATTTAGTCGAGCTTGTATATAGATAACGATTGTGAAATTGTCGTCATGATCAGAGAATTGCATTTGCAGTCTTTGCGCAGGACGCCTATTGTTCACGGTTTATTTTATACATAGTTTTAACATACGCTTTGATGTATATATGTACGTTTGGCCTAAGTTTGGTTCACCTGTGTTTAAACGCACACTGATTAGGCTTGGCCTATTTACACACCTGTTGACTATTTTTAAATAGTGGTCAATCGAGTTCTTCGGACAAGTTTGGCTATTTTTAAACAGTGGTCAGATGATTTCTTTGGACACGTTGTCATTTCATTTCTGCTTGGGATTTTCGTGTGGAAGGATGCCACACTCGTTAGAGCATTTCATATTTGTTAGCTAAATTTAACCTACAATGGTTCTACTGTATATAGTGCATCAATTCCGAGGTAAGTGTTTTATTCTTACATATATTTATATATACTTTTCTGTATGTTACTTTGTTTATCAAATTTCCGAAACTTTCAGACTTCTGCAGATAATTTTCCATTATGTAAATTGTTCAATTTATAATGTTTTGTAAACGATTTAAAGATATGAAAACCATGTTTTATATTCAGATATTTGCGGTTTTACTAGTGAACAAGAACAAAATTGTTAATTACGGGTACATATTGAATGTACGTGATATTTATGTGTACAAGGTTCCGAATTTCCTTATGTACGTGAAACTATCATGCAAGGTTATGATATTTATTACAGTATGACACATTTTGCTACATATAAAATGTATGTGCGTATTTATCTATGTAAATTAATAGAATATATATGTTCATTTTATGAACGTGAGATTATAGAGTTCATGTTTATGTTGCATGAACGTGCAAGTAAAAAAGCATATCTAAATTGATAATCGTACTAAAGAGTTTGTACAATTATATTATTACCAGATTCCAGCCTGCACCAGAGTAATACAATGCTGCGGTGTTAAGGAGTGGTCATACAGATTGAACGCAATCATACATGATAATTCATCAAACAACATATCTACATATTTTAGTGGAACTGTCGTGCACGATACCATAACTGTCATAACAATACCATAACCGTCATAACGATATAAAGGGAAGTAATCTGGATATACAATACAAACTACTGAAGCTGCTGGACTATTTATTTGGACTTTAATATTTATAATAATTTGATGTATTTTTCTTCTTAATTGTTTATTTTTTTTGTTTGTTTATTAAATAATTTATTTATTCTAATCGTTGATTCTTTGGTCAATATTGTAAAATAGCACTGAAAGACTTCTCCATCCGTCCGTCTGTGACAATATTCAATAACGTAAACTTCCTAAAACACTTTATTGCTATGATATGTTTCCTGATTAGGCTGACATTAAACCTCAAATACTATCAAAATGTGTAATAAAACATAGTTGCCATGATTAAATTCATTAGTCTTATGTTGATAATAAATGAAATTGAATCTTCACTAAATGGAAAATGTTCCGAATATGACAGGTAAATTATGATTATATAAGAGCAATTAATGAAGATAAAAAAAATGATCACATCAATTTCTTATGAAATAAGTTATCATACAAACATTTATAAATGTCCTCTGGACATAACTATCCAAATCAGCGTTAGTTTTTATAAACTGCAACATCAAATGAGCTGGCGCTGTTTCCAGGTGTCTTTTGCATTTTCTTATGGTTGTTTACCCTTTCCAGTCACTATTATGCTGGATGGAGGTCTTGGTATGTTGCTACACAGAAATGGAAAGTTCACAATTGGGAAGCTGAAATCGTCTCTTCTGTCGTAAATGTTTGTTTTTAACGAAACCACCATTGTCAATTTCTAGATGTTAGTCAAGATACAAAGCAGACTTAACTGTATATGTTGTATCCCTTATTGCATGATCAAGTTTGACGTGATAAAATTAATGGTACTCAATGCACTGGTTGGAGATGTGAAGATGTGAAGCAATATGGTTCTATGATTACAATGAATCACATAATGATCACTGACAGGGTTTGTTTGAAATAAAACATCCCATTTTTCATTTCAGTTTAGGAAAAGAAACATGGTTTTGTTGCAACAATCACGAGGATGTTAATGGCACGTGCATTGGTAGGTTTAGGACTAATAATAATTGTTTTTCTTTTAATTTGTTCCCCCTTTTTCCCTTATATTGCAATACCATAATTTTGTTATTGACGATAGTTATCAAAGGTACCAGGGTTATAAGTGAGTACGCCAGACGCGCGTTTCGTCTACAAAAAGACTTATACATTTTTTTTATCAAGTTAAATGTATTCGAGAAACTGTATTTCGTATATGTATATACTAGGTATAACTAACATGGGTTGAGTATAGTTCGATTTAACAGCAATGCATCGACAAAAAAACAACAATGACTTATGAAGGTTTACATTGTTTACGTAACGGGAGCTAAACTTTATTTAATTACACCAACTGTACAAACCACCTGCTCGTCGAAAAAAAAGGGTCTATATATTTAAAAACACATCTTAGATAAACCAAAAAATAATACATTAATTAGAAAAGATTAGTAGCAACCTTCATCCTTACCTTGCCTTTGAACTTTTTATTTGAGCGCATTGATAAGTTTTTTTTATAGACGCATGTGACGTCCTTATTTATAAGCTTGGTATCTTTGTCGAGGTACGAATAAAGTAAAATCCCAAAAATACTGAACTCCGAGGAAAGGTAAATAAACAAAGTCCCTAACCAATTGGCAAAATCAAAAGCTTGAACATATCAAACGAATGGATAACAACTGTTATATTTCTGGCTTGATACAGGCATTTTCGTGTGTCGAAAATGGTGGATTGTACCTGGTTTTAAAGCAAGCTTAACCATATATGTCCTTGTCACTGTATATCTATCATTGGCTATTCTAATTTTGACATCAACTGCTCCTTTTGATTTGAGAATCGATTATTGTTAAGCCTGATCAGAACTCGATTATTGTTATTGGACTCTAAACATATTAATAATCACGATGTAAAATCTGAATTCATGTTTTGTGTTGCATTATGTACAGTCCAAGTATATCCGATATTCCAGGGCTTGTATATCCTATCATTATTTCTTGAGAGGATTTCTGCTTGGATTATGTTATGGAATATCCGTATTACAGTCGATAGCGGATATGCTCCAAATGTCGTAACGTCAATCCCGTCCTCTTGACCCAGGATGTATTAACCCTTCCTTGAGTATCCTTGAGTATCTGCGATCTAACTATGCCTATGAAGTGGATATACGATATTATACCGTATGGCCTTCAACAATTAGTAATTCTGTTACCGAATGGTCGGAAATTAGGACCCGACATAAAAAATATTCAAATGAGAAAATAAATGGCCTGATGTACATGCATGTATAACAAAACAATTTACGAAAAAAAACAAATATGACCGACAAGAATCATCGACCACCACTACAGGCTACATGATCCTAACTTGGGACAGGCGCAGAAAGAACGTGGCGGGGGTTTAACATGTGTTTGGCCGCTCAATCCTTCCCCTTACCTCGGACAATAGTGTAGCAACATAAGAAGTAACTATAAAATCAGTTGAATAAGGCTTAATCATCAGATGGATACAAAAATAATTATCTCTAACAAAAACACAGATTGAACGAAAAGACACTTAGATATGAGAGTATTCGCAGTTACTGACCGCTTGTTCAAACCAAATAGAATTTTAAAAAAAATATGTATCTAAGACTAAAATATCAATTCGTACACACCAAACATCAAATGACTTAGTGTAAATACGTCATGACAGTCAGAGACAGACATGGCTTTATGCAATGCCAAACTATAGGTATCGACGGATTGTAGTACCGTGAGTATTATAAAATGAATCGAGAAATTGATTTGTTCTAGAAGTATGTAATAAAAAGTATACCTTGCAAATAAACCAACAGGAGTATTTGTTTAAAAATAGAATATCGACCTAAGCTATCTTTCAACTGAATAATGCGTTCATATGGCATTATAAATTCACAGGTATAATGTGCGTGTATAACTTGTTCAAAATATTTTCCTCAACAGAACATTTAGTTGTTTGTAAATATTAAGAGTGTACATTCTCGAATTAATTTATTGCTTTCAGGAGAATATTATTATTTACATAGTGTGTTAGTGACCTAATATGATATATACAGGGTCAGTAAATTCCATATGGGGTGAGAGCGAAGCTCGAACCCCATATGGAATTTACTTACCCTGTATATATCATATTAGGTCACTAGCACACTATGTAACGAATTTATCTTATCGACTATCTTTATGTGTTGAATTTAGACTCAAGTTGTCTTATTTGCTTTCATAACACATCTCCTTATTTCTGTATTAAAGTGTTCAGGTGTTCAATTTTAAGAACCTACTTTAATTGATATGCACTTAAAAAACTAATGTAAACGATAGATATTTATAATAAACAACCTTGATATAACAATATTAAAAAGAACTTTCAATATTTGAAATAATCAAACAGTGCCTAAGTCGCAAATTCACTACTAACCTAATATTGAAATAAGCCCCGCCTCCCTACTAACCTAATATTGAATATACACGGTCTCCACGAGGTCGCTTTTAACCAATCATATTCCTAGAAATGTATAGGAGGTAAGATAAATGTTTTTAACAACCTGAATAGTCTTATGAGTTACATCTCTTGTGTAATATCCATGCTTATATCTTTACTTTATATTGTAGCATGATTAGTCTACATTGTATCATAATCATATCTTTTTATTTATACTAATGGAAGACTATGGAGTAACAAATTAATCCTATTGAGTTTTAACAGAATGTGCGAATGGTTTTGAATCGCTTGATGGCAGTCCTTGCAGACCTTGCCCAAGAGGATTCTTCGGAAAAGAATGTCTCAATAAGTGTGACTGTAACATACTTAAGTATATTGATTAGTAATTAATCACTTTAACAATTATTGTTTTATTACAAAATAGACTTAATTTTTTAAATAGTAATTTCTCTTGTATTCGTGTTTTAAGGGAGTGTGTAGGGGGTGGGTGTGATTCAAGGAGTTTGAAACAGGAACGAACGATACCAGAGGGACAGTCAAACTCATAAATCGAATTTCAAAATAAACTGACAACGCCATGGCTAAAAATGAAAAAGACAAACAGACAAACAATGGTACACATGATACAGAATATAAAACTAAAGAATAAGCGTTAAGTAAAAAAAAAAGAAGATGTGGTATGATTGCCAAATGAGACAACTCTAGGTCACCGTACGACCTTCAACAATGACCGCATAGTCAGCTATAATAGGCCCCGAGATGACAATATAAACAATTAAAACGAGAAAACTAACGGCCTTATGTATATGAAAAAATGAACGAAAAACAAATATGTAACACATAAACAAACGACAACCACTGAATTACAAGCTTAAATGGGTCTATCTGGGGCCAGTTTTTACTCTATTTATTGAATATCCTCTACCGGCATTATCATTTAATTCTTTTTGTACGTCGCAATAAAAAAAAATTAAATTAAGTCTACGGTTATACAAAAACTTTTGTTGACAAGAATAAAGTGTCAATATTTCTTCTTTCGAATGATATTGTAGTACTGGCCTTATAATTGAGTACTTTTCAATACATCAAAATGGGTTGTTTTACATTTAAGGGAATGTAAACATGTTTCAAGCCACAAAACTTGTTGTAAGTATCAACAAAAGGTGACAATATCTTCCCTTCTTCCTTAACTCAAATTCTTGAACTTAGTACACTTTAATACTATCGAAACATTTTTTTGTTTCAAACGATAAAATTTAGAAGAGTATGCAATTGATCCGACGATTTGATATGAATAAGGAAGACGCCAATGTATATACATAACAATATGTACGTCTGAGTCAGTGACAACTCTACAACAGATTTATCCATCGGATCACCAGCAATGATGGTGATACATGGCTGTGTATATTATGTATATACAACTCGTCTAAACATCAACCCAACAATGTTAGATCGGTGAATTTTCTTTCGCAAATTTTTTGTTCTTCCCTCACCGGGATTCGAACCCATGCTTCTGAGATATCGTGACACCAAATCGCCTGCACTGTCGTCGTCCCGCTAGACCACACGACCACCTGGGCTTCACAAAAATAAAGCTTTCGGTGGCCGTGTGTTACCTTTCCTCGTCAGTTTTAATCTAGCGTCGTACTACCGTACATGATCATCTCCATGCCTTATATATCATGTACGGTAGTACGAAGCTAGATTTAAACTGACGAGGAAAGGTAACACACGGCCACCGAAAGCTTAATTTTTGTGAAGCCCAGGTGGTCGCGTGGTCTAGCGGGACAGCTATAGTGCAGGCGATTTGGTGTCACGATATCTCAGAAGCATGGGCTCGAATACCGGTGAGGGAAGAACAAAAAATTTTTGAAAGCAAATTTACAGATCTAACATTGTTGGGTTGATGTTTAGACGAGTTGTATATACATAACAATATGTATAAAGGTATATGAATTGATCTTAAATGCGTTGGGTCTGCCTAATGCATGTCGTTCTCGCTTAAAACACTTCAAAGTACTGTAACGTTCTCTCTGACTGGAATTAAAAGTTCCAAGAAAAATGGATGAACCAGGGGAATATTTAGGCTTCTAATTCATATTCAATATCCAAAAATGTGTAATTCATACACGAGTTTATAGTATGTACAACTTGTTGCTGCCGAAGTGAAATCGTTTGCTGTGTCATTTATTTGTTATATAGAATCATAATACTTTGTAAACATCCCAATAAATTCTGCAAAACTGATATATAGAAAATAAATTAAATAAATTAAATTCTATGTTGGTAGATGTAATCACATTAAAGGATGCATCAATAGTGAACAAAACTGGACAGTAGAGAAAACAGGTAAATAACTGTGATGGTGAATAACGTTTTTCCACGTCATATGTTATATTGTTAATTCTATAATTGCTATAGTTTGCCATTTTATCACTTTGCTTTCATTCCTGTATTTATTGTACATTGAAAAGCTTGTTTAGAATGTTTGATAATTTATTATTTGATTGGAAGAAAGGCAATACTTGCATAAAAGAATCATAATCTGAATTAGAATGACCGTATTTAGAATATATGGTATTTAAAATATATAATTTCTACATTTACTATGGTATGCACTTTATATATGATAAGTAAATAAGGAAATACTATAATCAGAAAACATCATTTATTGCTGTTGTTTGGTTTAAATGTTAAGTTGTAACCGATTAGTAAATGGATCAATGTCATTACAGAATCTACACCACTCACAAATGCGACTTCTACTAGAGAATACAATGACAACTGGCTTACGACACAATTATCTACTATTATAACAGTATATACCATCAGCCAAAACCAGTCAACGTCTATCACCAGTACCAGAAGATTACAAAGCACTACCCCTAAGCCTGAAGCGAACGATCTTGGTAAGAACAATATGCACAAACCATGTGGTGATCTTAGTACTCACACAAATCTCTCAAACCGAATGATGAAGGTATCTCCTCCTCGATTACATGCACATTTCAGTAGACCTAACTATCTCATAAATCCATTAATGTCACAGTCCTCCTACACTAGACTTATTGTATCTACAGATACGGGTTAGTAATTACATCGGCAAAGATGAAATCTAAGTGAGTCTGATACATTTTTCTTGATTTAGCTTCATTTATTTATAGTTATCAATGAACTAGAAAACTAATGATTTTTTATTGTTATTGAATACTATAGAATATATATCACGTATAGGGAAATAGCCTTAGCCTTAGCAACTGCGTGGAAATTGTGTATATTGCATACTAGTAAATTGTAAGTAGGCGTGGTTTGTTTCGATACACGGTTAATCATTGTGCTTCGTCCCTTTAAAAAAAACCCACAGCGTTAAATAACACTCTGAAACGTTTTGTCCAGACAAGAGATGAAGAGCGATTGAGATAAATGCAGATAGCACATTAAAAGCTAGTTGTTATTGTTGGCAATTGTGATTGTACATGATAATGGAAGTAGGTTCATTATGCGGAAGACTTGATCACTTTAAAAGGCTACCAATCTTAATGATACGTATTAAGATAGCACGTTACATAAATGTGTTACACAGTGTGTTAGGGAACTAATACGCTACACATGGGATCAGGAAATAAATATGGTGCTTGAGCTTCGCTCTCACCTCATATGAAGTTACTGATCGCATATATATCGCGTAAGTTAACTAGCACACTGTGTAACTAATAGTATTGCACCTTGGATAAATCAAACGTTACGATTGGTTTAGCCCGTTATGTGGTGACCCCTAATGGATCTACATGGGATTTATGACTTCACGTTTAATAACAATGGTGACGTCAACAGTTAATGTCTTTTACATGCTTTATATATAACTTCCCATTTGCTATACATACGTTATACGGTTCAGAACTGACCTACTATTACTTATTATTACGGAAGACGAAACTAATGATTACAAATGATTATTGTCTTGCTTGCAAATGTATCATTGTATATGTACTTGTTAATGTATGATTGTTAACCTCTTGTAGCACCATACGTGTGTCTAAGTTAAAAAATTGTAAAATTTAGATTGCATGAAGAATTTTACAAAACATAACCAGGTATCTTATATTTCATGTCAGCAGCGAGGGGCTAAACACTAGTTATACGATAAACTAGAAAACGGATGAAACGTGTACCAAAAGTGGATATTAAAATGTCAACAGATACTGGGTGTACAATAATGATCTAAAAACAAATTCGTATCATGATCATTTCTTGAATGATATCAGTTAATTTAAAATCTAATATTGAGTTAATGAGTTGGCAACCCAAATTAATGAAATCTAAATGCCAACATACAATAAAATAACATGGGTTAATACTGTTGATGGACAGCTTGTCACCGGGGATATCATCGGTTTAGAAGTCAATGTAACGGCATGAACATGACTTGTAAAACTGTCTTACAGAAACGACCAAGCATCAGACAAAATCCCACGAGAATAACAAATATAACATCAAAACCAAATACATGAATTTGGGATAGACAAGTACCGTGACACGTCTTATCGCAATGTGAATTTACACTCAAAAATAAGAGAAAACAAACGATGCAACGTTAAAATGTAACACACACAGAAACGAACTATAATATAACAATGGCCATAGTCTTGACTTGGTACAGGACATTCTAAAACATAAATATCTCAATGAGGTCAAAATGTAATATATTATTTAATTTTGCAACAAATAGAAAGGTCACAAAAATACCAAACTCCAATGAAAATTCAAAATTGAGAATCCCTGATCAAATAGCAAAAGCAAACACATCAAACGAATGAAAAACAACGGTCATATTTCTGACTTGACCATCAACGACGTAGCACACAACATGGAATAACTTTATGATATAGACCACCACCTTTACCTCCAGACATCTGTGGTTTTGATAAACGATGTCTTTTTCTTATTACTTGTCTTTACTATTCAAGGAAGTCGTATCTTCTTTTTTAGTAATTTTCTACATTTTAAAAGGTGATTTAAAAAGACCACTATGGAAATTATATCAGTATCTGACTTATTTTACCAATAGTTCTTTTGAGTCCGCTGTTTATCATATTTACAATACTCTGTCATTCACAAATATGTGATATAAACTAAAATAAACATTTGTATATTTGGCATGGATATTTTTTTGTTGAAAATGAGATTCTACCTTTATTCGGATTGTTTCATGAACGTTTTCTGATTAAGATCAGTATGTCTATACCTAATGTTGATTTTGTCAAAGAGTTTTCTAAATTGAATGTTTCCACATTTGCACCGCAAATCAATAATTATGAAATTAACGATTTTATTTGTTAACTGCTTTATATTTGCAGGTTTGAATAACAGAGAAATAATTATTTATTCAATCGGTGGCGGTGCATTTGTATTTTTTATACTAATGTGCAGTGTATGCAAACATCGATATAAACGGATTTATGGAAGTGTTAAGAGGCACAACACGGGCATTGGACGAAGGATTGATATAACAGACAACCCACAACGAGAAGTTCCTCTTGAGGACATGGAGGGACTATATGAAGAGATCAATGAATCAAATATGATAGATAACATGGTAAACCTTAAGGAAAACAATGGATCAGTTACCGATTCTAATGGCAGTTATGTTCAGCCTGATAGCAACAACTATCTTACGCCGTATCAACCTGCTGATGAAGATGCACATATTAATACTTCAGATGACAGCAAATCAGAATCATCAGCGTCAAATAATCCACCAATAAGTGATCACGAATCTACTTCATCAAAGTCAGACGTGATAGGGGAAAGATCTAGCTATCTTAATCCGTATCAACCAATTATTCATTCAGCAGATATTCATGAATATTCATCTACTCATAAAATTGATGATCCCGGCTCATCAGGGTCAGATAAACAAACGTTAGAGTCCGGTTATTTGAATCCATATCAACCAATGGTTCCTGACAATGATTTACATGAGTATAAATCTGTCCTCGAGTGTTCAGACAAATCAGATTCCACGGTGTCAAATGCGTGTACCAACGAAATGGGTGTTGAGTTTTTCCCTCTGAATCAAGATCTGAAATCGGAAACTGAGACGTATGAGTACAAATCGATCAAAAGTAAAGCATCAGATACAGTTTCGAAAAGTTTAGATAAGATAACTGATGATTCAGTACAAAAGTTCCAAAGTGAAAACGATTTGAGTTATGTGCACATGGAATAAGATCCAAATAAACATAAACATTCCCAAATCAATTCAAAGCAAATGAAAAAACATTGCGATGAAGCCGAATTTTGTAATCAAAGGGATTTTGTTGGAATAAGATAAAAGTTGATATTACAAAATCACAATCGTAAAAGTTTAAGCAACATTCAATCATCTTTGGATAACTTATCATTTGGTTTAGGAAGGGAGCAGGCAGTTGGCTTGCATAAAACAAGATAATCAGATCAAAAATATAACAGTTGTTATTCACTCGCTTAATTGGTTTATAACGTCTGGTTTTGTCAGTATTTATGAACGTCCCCTTTTGTAATTTATCCTGGAGTTTTGTATTTTTATTATAAATTTGTAAAGGAACATAGATTATCTGCATAACCAATCATTGTTAAACTTTTACATATAATTTTATCTGGGGTCAAACATATGGTGTCCACTTATTGATAGAGATTTTTGCCTAAATTATTGATCCCTAAAATTTTACCTGTTTTTGATTTATTGATGATATTTTGAATACGATTATTTAACTATAACTTTATTCCTTTTGATACTAATCTATCGAGGAAAAATGAATTCAAAACCACTACGTGTGTTGCCAATTGTAACTTTGAAAATGGTGAAAGTTCGTGCCTTCTTACTTCAATAATCATATACATCATTTTCAGCTTTTTAGCAGTTACCCTTGATAATTTTTATTAAAATACAAAAAACTATTTTTTGCTTTTATATATTATATTTTGCATTCCAACTTTTTCTCGTATTTTGTAATTTTTCTATTCCAATAGTTTATCTATAAGAAAGTGATGTAAACACATAAAAGTAACTGTCGGCCATGTGCAGAAATAAAACAATGGAACATGATATATAAATGCAGGCCGCAAAATCCTAAGATGCGTTTAACGAACATAAACGCATAAGAAAAACGCCTTAATTGGTGTATATTTATACAAGCAGTAAACGTTTTTCCTTAATCGAAGTTCACACCGTTCCTTAGTTAGTGAATACAAATTTTAGTTCAAGTGGCAAAAAAAAAATAACAAAAGTACACTGATGCGGATAATATGAAACACCTATTTCGGAACATACGATGATTTATGATAAAATATTGATGAAATGCCATTTAGCAAAAAAAAAAATAAACTACGTCAATTACACTCAACTTTGCTTTATTAAATGATGTCTCATAACTATAAAGTACAATTACGTTTTGTTTTGTTTTGTATTTCACATTTTTTATATTCGATTTGTTCAGAAAGTTATTTCTTTGATTACAAGGCTTCAGAAGAACAAGTATACAGAAATATAAAATCCTAAATTCTTCTTGAAATTCGCTGTGTACTAAAACCGAGAAATGAGAGACTGTTCTCCCTTGCACTTTCCTTTTCCTTCTGACAGAAAAGTCACAGAACTATACTGTGTTGCAGGTCTTTATTTAAAATTGAGAATGTTCATTTTCGTTCAAATTGTTCGAATACAATATTAAGATTTGATGTTTTCCAGAAGCTTTGTAAGTGACGTCAATGTCGTAAACAAGTGTTACTAGTTGCAACCACAGATGCTTCATTTAATTAGTTCTAGTAGCAAATGTTTGTTTCCATATTATATGTTGTTTTTAAATTTCTAGTATATATGTAACACCCCCAAACGTGTCCTTCCCCCGAAACGTGTCCGATTCCCTCAAACGTGTCTATTCCCCCAACACGTGTTCGTAATATTTAATTTTGCCCAAACGTGTCCGATTTTATAACCCCCAAACGTGTCCGATTAAGGTTATTCGCCAAAACGTGTCCACTGTTAAACGCCAAAACTTCTCACGTCTTTTAGCGCTAATACACAAATGTCCTAAATGACACCAATAACGTTTCTATGATGGGGGACACAGTTGATTTAAAGTATCATTAGTTTGTTTAATGTCGGTTGTTAACAATTATCACATTTGTGAATTTAATCTGTAACATATTAATAAACTTTTCACTGAGGTGATCATTTTCCAGTTGCAAGTATTTCATGTTCATTAAGAGCGAACAGACAAATAACTTTAGTACAGTTGAATTAATTGTTTACTAAGTGAAATATTTTGTACTAATAAACTCCAATGATGCCTTTTATCTTAATCCGAATATTGCACGGCGGACTTTTACCAGAATTAACTTTCCTTTTTTCAACAGTTCTGGTATTTTAAAAGCTCTTTAAATCATAAACTGGTAATCATTTTTTTAAATATATTTTAGGTTTCGAGCATCACTCAATAAAATCCCAAATATTTCAGGTTCTATTATCTTACCGGTAATTCGGATGGAATTTTCATCTTAAAATTTTAGAGCGAGTAAAGACCGATTTTTATGACTTCAGTAAGAAATTTCTCCAATCTCCGTTATGTAATAGAGGACGTTTTAAAGAAAAGTTGCGGAAATTTAAAAATAAATGTTGCCTTCCAAATTACAACTGATGAAATGAAAGAGTGAAATGCTATATACAAAGGTTTTTATGCGCAGAGAATGAGTCATTCATCTACACGATGTATCTGATTTAATAACTACAATTTAACTGAACATGGCTGCTGACATTTTTATCCAACATAGCCGAACAGAAGCTCCGACTATTACAAGGGTTATACTGCCTAAAGTAATTTATTTCTATTTTTAAATGAAATTAAAAAATGAATATACGTTTTTAATGAAAAACAATAACCAAATAATCTACGTATTTATGATATGGACACGAATGATAGTTCCATTAAAAAAATAAGCTTGATATGGACACGTTTGGGCGTTTATACAAATGACACGCTGTCGCGCTCTTTTACATTTAGACATGTTTAGTAGTTCAGTGACGTTTTGTGGACACGTTTTGGGAAATTGGACACGTTTGGGGGGGAAGGACACGTTTCTGAGTGTTACATATATACTAGTCACCAACAGCAAAGATACAAAACAATTGACCAATCGGTCTCATATATACATATTGACATTTTCTCATCAAAACCATTCATTTAAGTGATTTTTGTTTTATACAATTTTTGTTATCTTTACCCTAATTGTGCTACAGTATAGTTCTAAATCACTTAAATTCAAAAGCAAAGTTGACCCTAGATGACCTTTTGCAAATTGGCTTTAGATGAATTTAACTATTTATTTTAGGTATTTTTGACATATAGCTCTTCAACGGTTTCGATACTTATACATCTTCGGATTTCAAATGTTTGGCTTTGAGCGTTCCTGATGAAGGTAAATCCAGAAAAGCGCTTCGGACGAAATTATTAAACGTGTTGTTTTCAATTTTTTTTTGTGAACTGTTTGGACCTTTTCAGTCCAAACAGTTTTATGCTTTAAAAACCCTTTATAGAAAGGGCCGAAAGATATCAGACCGAAATTCAAGCTCATACATCGAAAAAACTAACAACGCCATGGTTAAAACAGACAAATAATAGTTCACAATATATAACATAGAAAACTAAAGACTATGCATTATAGGTTTGACTATCTTCGATATTTGCGTTTAGTGTTCATGATTTACATGCTCTTCAAGAAACATTTGTATCGAAAGAGACAATAACAAAACGTCTTTATCACATAACTTGTATATAATGTTTATATAAAAAAACACAAACAAAAACAAAAACATAAAATTGCAAGTTTATATACTGATATGAACATGTAAAAATCGTTTTACCGCCTTTACGGAGCTTGTAAAACATGAAGTTTTGTAACTTAGATTGAGTAATTATACATGTTTTAGTCTGTTATATAGTTAATTGTAAATCTCATTACTGATTATCTACATAAATATTTTTGTTATTAGAGTTACGTTTTAGGTCAACAAGCTGATTAACAAAATCCATTTGCAATTAGATTTAACTTTTGCGATTGACTGAAGTTGCGGTTCTTTACATCAATGTTGATCACTAGACTTTAATCAGTTATTCATACAAATATACAAAATACTTGATCATTATACTTTTGTTAAAAGAGAACTTTTGAAACAATAGCCTGATTATTTACATTTGCTTTTAATTCATTTTCTAGATATTACAAAAAAAATTAAGAATATGACAGCTATTTTTTATTTTTCCATTTTAATAGGAACTTTACCTTTTAATTTTTTCCTGAAATTCGGTCTTTTAGTTATTTAACTTTTTGCTATTCATTCATTTTCATCCGTTTAAACACATGGATACTGAAGTTGACTCTTTAGGATCACAACGTGTTTGTTTTAAACATCTGATATTTATTAAAAATGTAGGTTTTATTTATATTCTCATAGCCTACACATAATCAACATTTTGATCAGGGGTCATGACATAAGATAAAACAGATACAATCAGCTTGTAGACTTATTCTTACATTTAAACCGGCTGTGATTTCACACGCATACAAATGTATAAAGTATTCTTGTCTTTTCTTATTGTGATTGTTGGTAAGTATTACTTTCTAATAATAGAATGAAATAAGGAATTCGTTGTCTTCGTCCTATTTTTTTGGATAATTCTACAAACGGTGTGTTTCAACGAACGTTTTAAAACCGCAATTTTTTTTATAAACAGACTGGAAGCTGAAATGTCAATTTAAACCCGACATTGTTTTGGCTTCTACCACTGTTCAAAAGTCATAAATCAATTGAGAGAAAACAAATCTGGTTTACAAATCAAAACCGTATGGAAAGCCAACGCGGTCAAATTTCTTTTCTTAATGCGTAAATTGTCATTGTGTAAATTGTCAATGTGTAAATTGGCAAGGTGTAAATTGTCAATGTGTAAGTTGTCAATATGTAAATTGTAAATTGGTAAATTGTCAATTTGTAACTTATTGTCAATTTGAAATTAGTATCTTTGTTATACATGTTATATAAAAATTCTAAATTCATAAATTGTCAATTTGTAACTTGTATCTATGTGATTTCAAAATTCTTTATTGGTAAATTGTCAATTTATATATTGATGTATTGTAACTTGTAATATGTCGATTCGTTAAATGTCGATTCGTTAAATGTCAATGTGTGAAATGTCGATGTGTATTATGCTAACGCTCATTTAGACGACAGATGGCGATCGGTTTCTTCTTCGGTGTCTAAGCCTCCTGTCTCAGCCTCCTGTAAGTAGGGGCACCGCCACACGCCATATATATCTTGGTAATTTTAATCATTTAAGTACAACAAATGCAAAAAAGAAAGAAAGCAAAACAAAAAATTTACATGTCTACAGGATCCCAGTTATTTTGTTTACTAATGTGGCGTTTCGTTCGAGAACGGAAAAACTATATAAAAAATGCATCCCGAATAGTTCAGTCCCACCACGTAATCGATCTCTCCTAATTGCGAGGTTAATGAAATAGTCGTTGGTCAGCGGAATATAATGACTAGATTCTTCAGGAGATGTAGTAATAAACCGTATGATTGTCAATGAGACAACTATCCACCAAAGCGAAGTTAAAATAAATTCGATGCAATCTTACAACCTTCAACCATGTACATTGTATGAAAAAGCCGTCTATGTGATAAACCGTAATAGAAAAGTAAGCCTTGGAGTGTTATAAACTATGAGTTCTAAACAATTTGTGTATAACTATTGATGGCATTGTGTTAAACAGGAAGTGATGTAACACTACATGCTTTACACATTTTTGCTTCCAAAGCGCTTCCTTGAAAATTCGAAATAATAAAACGGATATAATTATAGGAATGCGGACTTGTCTTCTAAAAACTAATCAACCACACGTTACAAAACAAATAAAAAATAATATTAAACAAACTTGTTCTCGTAATAAAGCTATCATATACTTTTTAGACAAAAAACGAAATGTTGGCACGAATAACAAAAAATAATAAAAAAGACATCGGTATCATAAGAATAAACTCGTATATGATTAGGTAGAAAAACCAGCCACAGCATTCTTACCACGTACCATCAGTCATATAAAACACCGATGAGGTGTCCAACAACCTTTAAATCTTCGAAAGCACATAAATCCTAAATACAATTAGAAACACGACAGAAAAAATGTTCAACTTTTACTTCGTGTTGCTTGTTGACAGAACATAAGCATGTATTTCAAGTCAGAATGTAAAGAGTCAATATTCCATCATAATGACATAATACAATGTAATGTCAACGCTAATGTTTGTCTTTGTACATTTGTAGTAAGCGGTGCATATTGTCGTTTTTTTTAAATCAGAATGTAAAGAGACAAGATTCCATCATTATGACATATTACAATGTAATGTCCACGCTTATGTTTGTCTTTGTAGTGAGTGGTGAATATTGTCGTCTTTTCAAGTCAGAATGTAAACATACAAGATGCCATCACTATGAGATACTACAATGCAATGCCAACTATAATGTTTGTCAGTGTTGGTTACCAGGGAAAAGTAAGTTTATTTATATGCTATCCACTTCAAACTTCACGTACTAGCTTGTGATTGTTACATACCGCTTTACGTTTTTGTTTTTTGTCCATAGATTAACGAGTTTTGAACAGCGGTATACTACTGTTGTCCTTATTTACGTATACAATTTGAGATCAAATTATTACCATCATTAAATTTTCTGTGATAAATTCAGACTGAGAATACAGTTTAAGTATCCCAAAGAATACACCTTATTCATTATAAAAGAATGCATCTTTGTTATCCAAAAAGTGATGGTATGTGATGGTTTCAAGTTCAAAACTTCTTGAATATATCTACAAAGTTTAAGAAAGTTAACAATTTGAAAGCCGACATTATCTCTTTTGAAGTCAACCGACCTTCAAACGGTAAATTTCTACATGAACACATCAATTATAAGTGTAAAACAACGGAAGAACAGAACCACCGAATTCATACTAAGCAAACGTTAACATACTTAGAATTGGACTGTAGTAAAAACTTCCAAAATAAAATTCTACAGGACACACAAACCCATTCTAAAGTCAAAGAGTGTAGGCATTAATCGCCCGTTGCATTCCTCGTATGAAGATTAAATGATTTATTTATACTCAATAAAATGGCTTCATACAATAACAGCGTACAATTTGCTACATATTCTGTAAGACCTTTCAAGTTATACATGTTAAATATCGAAGGTAAGATCATGTGATAACCAATTGAACTGTATTTGTTTTTCTTGATATAATAGTTATCAAAGGTACCAGGATTATAATTTAGTACGCCAGACGCGCGTTTCGTCTACATAAGACTCATCAGTGACGCTCGTATCAAAATATTTATAAAGCCAAACAAGTACAAAGTTGAAGAGCATTGAGGATCCAAAATTCCAAAACGTTGTGCCAAATACGGCTAAGGTAAAGAGCATTGAGGATCCATAACAAATGATAAAATGAACAAATGAATTCAAACCCTATTAAATGTGATTAATCACTATCTTATATTCTAGCATGTTATACCATGGAAGACGAAGAGTGCGCACACGCCTGCTATTTTCCAAACACAGTCTATAGATGCGATTTGGGAACTTGCGCATGCTCACTACCACATGACCACATCTCTTCGTCAACTGACTTATTGGGCTAAAAATTAAAGAACCTATATATTATCTGTTCATCTATTTCCCTTTTTTTTAACAATATAAATCAACTTTATTGCACTAAATGTTTCCCATTCTTTATACAGTTACATAAAGCAACGTGTTGAATATTCCAACTCGGGGGCAGTAGGATTAATGTTAAGCGGTGTATTTGTATAAGACGAATAGTGCACAAGAAGTTGGTTTACGGTTCTTATGGCGAATCCAAACTTCAATAAGTGTTTATAACATAAAGAAAACTCACATTTGGTAATCTATAAAGTAAACACAGGTTATGGGTTGCATACGGTTAAACGACAATTGTCCATTTAAATACTTTCCTACACAATAGATAATTTCAGCTTCCTAATTATGAACTTTTCATTTCTGTGTAGCATGATTCCAGCAGCACCTTTATACGTAGTATATTTTTCCAAATTGATACGATATTCCCGGACCTTTATGCCTATCATGATTTCCTTGACAGAGGGGTTGCTGCTATTAAACAAAGAGTTCTAAATGGTGAAGTTGAAATCATCTGTTCGAATATCTTACGACGCCATCTCGAGTTAGTTGACCGTTATGACATATTCGTGTCACAGATGATAGCAGATATGTGATAATATCGTAATGTCGTAACTATAATCCCGTTTCTTTTTTCACGAATGTGACATACCGAATAAGACTTGTTACCGAGATTGTACTAGCAAGCGCAACACAACGGATGAAACATGTGGAGCAGTGGTGGGGTCTTGTGACTTATTCTTTAGTTTTCTATGATGTGTATTTGTATTTTGTAAGCCACCAAGTTGTCAGTTTATATGAGTTTGAATATCCCCCTTTGTTTTGTACAATATCATATATATATGCAATTTAATTGAATTGAATTGTAACAACTTCATGGTATGTTTGACTGTTTAAAATATAGAAACACAGAACGTTCTATAAATTTTTTTAGAAAACACGAATTTTGAAACATACGGACTCCTTAACAAGAATGTACTTTTTACACAAAAACTGGTAAACCATTTTTATGAGGACAAACGAGTATAATCGACACTACATAAGGTTTACGGTCATCATCACAAATTGTTCCCCTGTTGTGTCTATTCTTTCAGTCACTCATAAGCTTAATTATTTAAGTACAATTTCCGTTTGTCATTATGGGTTCTCCTATCGTCAATAATCCAGTTGTGTAATTTTAGAAATAGTTATCAAAGGTACCAGGATTATAATTTAATACCCCAGACGTCAACATAAGACTTATTAGTTTTATGAATTTTTCGAAAAACTAAGGATTTTCTTATCCCAGGCATAGATTACCTTAGCCGTATTTGGCACAACTTTTTGGAATTTTGGATCCTCAATGCTCTTCAACTTTGTACTTGTTTGGCTTTATAAATATTTTGATATGAGCGTCACTGATGAGTCTTATGTAGACGAAACGCGCGTCTGGCGTACTAAATTATAATCCTGGTACCTTTGATAACTATTATTAGTGACGCTCAGATCAAAAAAGTTACAGAACCAAACAAGTAAAAGTTGAAGAGCATTGAGAACCCAAGATTCCAAAACGTTTTGCCAAATACGGCTAGGGTAATCTATTCATGGGATAAGAAAATACTTAGTTTTTTTTTCGAAAATTCAAAGTTTTGTAGCAGCAAATTTATCAAAATGACAATATAATTGATATTTATGTCAACACCGAAATGCTGACTACTGGGCTGGTTATACCCTCGGGACTCATAAAAGAAAATGTAAGGAGTATGACAGTTGTTATTCAATCGTCTGATATGTTTAAGCTTTTCATTTTGCAACCTGCTTAGGGACATTCCGTTTAGACTTAAAGTTCTTTACTGATGTATAAGCTTTATACATGCTGCGGTACTTGTCTTATTCCTGCCATTTTTTAAATTTCACAACTGGATTATTCACGATAAGAGAACACATATTGATAAACGGAATTCGTATACTAATAATTTTGGCTAACTATACTATCATTAATTATAGGGCCAGTTGAACTCCAAGGTTTTAATTTGTTCACCACACATATATCGGATTTCTAAAAAATGACACACTTGTCACATATCAGTACACGTTTTTTTTTTGTATCGATTGTGTATTGTTCCGTAAATAAATATATATCTGAGTGCAATATAATAGTGTGAAAGATATGTGTATTGTTCAGGTTACTCGATATAATAAATAACTTTTATATGTATAAATCAGATACATCGTTTTGAATATTGAACTCGACATTCTTGATATTGACAAAATCATACAATAAAAATGACATCATGTTCCAACAGCTGTTAATATAATGATTTCAGGGACACATTCGGTTTACTGTGCATACTTTGTATAAGCATTGTGTAAGGTATGTTATATTTCTATCTATTGGTGTCGGTGTATATATATATATATATATTTTCGGTAATAACATACGTGCACCTGTTGGTTTGGTAAAGTTATTGCATTATGAAATCCCCGCTCGAGGAAAAATGAGGAGATCACAAAAAAACACATTCAAAACGAAAGGTGAACATCGTGCTGCTGGTAGATAGTAATTCCACTACCCTAGTGACTCTTGTTGTAATTCTCAAGGCAAAATCTTCGATTGGAAGTCGTATTTGGCTATGTTACAATTGTTTTTTCTACAATATCATCACAATACGGTGTAATTTCATCTTTATAAGGTGTAATACCACCATTGATTTTCCCCTATTATTCTTTGTTAATTTGTCCCTTTTAAAAAAAATGTACACCTAAAAATGTTCTAGACACGTATTGGTAAAAGTAATGTAGTACATTAAACGTACCAGTGAGAGGTTTAGCGCTATAAAAAAACAGGTTCAATCCACCATTTTCTACATTTGAAAATGCCTGTACCAATTCAGGAATACGACAGTTGGTGTCCATTCGTTTTTTATGTGTTTTGTCATTTGATTTGAGTTCAGTATTTTTGTGATTTTACTTTTCAAATAAGTTAACATGGGAAACAGTTCTTGCTTGCTTAGATTGTTTTGAATTCAATAAGTCTACACATAGTAGTAGTAAGATCTTTTTTATACGTATTTCAAATGTGTGCATATTGTTTGGAAATACGATCAATCAAGAAATTGCAGTAAATTCCATAAGTTTTTTGTCACAATATCGTGAAAAAATGCACCATTTTACTGAAAACAAGGAAAACTGCAGAGTTTATGCAGTTTTCCAACACAGTTTTCTAAAAGGAAACAACAAAATATTGTAGGAGATGTTTTATTACATATTCACACCAACATGAAATGGTTGTTTTTCGTTGGTGCGCACATACATTGTACTTGTCCAATCAATTGTGTGCTTAAAATTTGATGTAAAAAAGGTAAGCTGCGAAATTACATAATATATTTCATAATAGTATTTTTATGATACTTATCATTTTGTTGTAGAAGACAATCGAAATGAAAGACTGGAAAAGAGAAATTCTGGACGGTGTTGAAATGGTATCATTCACTGGCTGTGTCCCTGGAGTCATGTTTGTGTACGGAGAGAATTCACAAGCAATCCTTGCCAACAAGAAAGGACACGTTTTGTGTGCGGCAGGTTTGTATTCTTTATTGTTCTATTGCGCTGATTCTTCTACATGTTCTATATTGAATACAAATAAGTCTATACATTTGTTCTTCTCTTGCTGGTTACGTTTCTATCGATATCATACGAATTTAAATTTAAAAGGGTATTACAATTGTATTTTTGCTATGTTATTGTTACATTTGATTCGATTCATTGTTATTTTGTGTTTGAACAACCTACAGTCGATGTTTGTAACAAACTTTGAAACAGATATCGGAAAAATACTTTCAATGTCGACGCTGACATAGGGATAGCAAAAGACAACAAAAAATCATTACATCTACTAAAAGCGAGGAGGAATATAATAAAAGCAACAATGATAATCTATAACATATGTTCCTACTTTCTGTCATAATCATTTATTTTTCTAAAAATACTGATAAAAATGACATCGATATTTTTGTTGATATTCAATTGTACTTTTATTTAAGTTTGATAAGAACATCAATACATTCATATTTTATAGTGTATCTTTCTATGTCACATGTATGTTTTGATGTTTCACTAATGCGCCTGTCCTAAGTCGATACCTGATGTTCAGTGGTTGTCTTTGTTTGTGTGGTAATAAGTGTTTTGTTTTTAAATTAAATAGATTACATCGTTGGTTTTCCTATTTGAATAGTTTTTGTAAATGCAAACATTAACCTTTTACTTTTATCATATAATATAATACTGTGTATTTTTTCAGCTGAATTTGGTAAAGGAAGAATAATTGTATTTTCGCACAATGTATTTGTAAACAGTTTTGGAAAGAATGATACGAAACGTAAAAATAAACGATTCAACGAAAATATCAGAAATTGGATAACAAAAAACACAGACAAGGGAAATGAGATACCTTGTTTTTCTGATTACTTTCATAACTTCGATGAGCTTCCTCCTGAATGTAGGATATTAACATGGAATGGACTTCCGGTTCGGACAGAAGATAACAGTTTATTGAAATTACTTGATTGGGTAGAGAGAGGAGGTGGGTTGATATGTGGAGTGTGCCCATGGGGATTTGCGGAGGTTTATAAAATAGACGTTGAAAATATACCACTTAACATCATCTTCAAGGCAATAGGTATCGCTTATGCTGGTAAATTAATGTACAAGAATGATAGCGATTTAGCGGAACTGTTAGTAAAAGACAATATGGCGGATTATGCAAAGCCCAGTGATCTAGTTTCAGCAATTAACAAGCACCCAGAAAAGATTAATAGATTAGGAGGATTAATACACAGTGTAGTACATTTACCAGAGGAACTATATATCAAACACAAATCACATGTTGTGGAAATGATTCAGAAATTATCACCAGATAACAACCATATACCAACACGGAGTAAACCTGTTGAGTCACATGGTGCCAAAAAAGCTGCGATGCTTATGTGCGATATTATGATCCGAGATGGCTTAGAAGGGAATGTAGTATTAGCAGAAGGAATTCATGAATTTCCCGGAACATTTGAGAATACACCGGAAGTTCAGTCTATCGAATTAGAATTTTCCTCACAGACACACAAATTTCATTCAACAGGATATTACCTTCCTGCTGGTACTTCCATGGCATTGTCATGGAGCAAGACCAAAAAATCATGGAATATTATAATTGGTCTGCATGGTGACGAGCTTTACAATACTGATTCTAAGCTAAGACGATGGCCTAAGATCAGAATAAAAAAAGAGCTTAAAACAAACGAATTCGGAAATTTTTCTTCAACAACACTAAACATTTGCAGCCCATTTGGAGGACTGATTTATTTACAGTCGCCTAAATGTACAAAGGATAAATTGCAGTTGAAACTACACAATGTCGTACCTGCTCCCATTTTTACTTACAAAACGGCAGATACATGGGAAACTGTAGAACGTTACAAGCCAGGATTATGGTGTGATATCATTGGTGACAAGATAGCCTTGACCTTACCATCCGCGTCAGTAAGACAGCTCTCAGATCCAACAATGACGATGAAAGTTTGGGATTCGGTAGTATCTGCCCACATTGACCTACTTGGGAAGGATCCATCCAATGGTAGAGGACAATGGGTGGTTACAGATGAACAGCCGTCCATTGGTTACATGCATTCTGGTTATCCAATCGTCACCCATCTGGACATGGCAGATCCTAATAAGGTTCGGTTTAAAAATTGACCAAGAAAATATGAAGAAAACAAATTTATAATCTTTCCTTTTAAGTTATATTGAAGAGTGCAACATGTGGATTTGTATCTTCTCACACGTCAAGCTACATGTAATCATTTTCAGGTTTGAAGGGGTTTGTATTGATCAGGTTTTATGCTTCTATGTTGTCCATGTTTTGGTTGGGCACTAATGTTTGTCTGTTTGTCTGTTGATCCTTTCCTTTTGACATTTTAGGTATATTTTATCTCTTATAGTTGTATTTCCATACAAACCAAGCATCATAATTTCAAATTACATTCCTACCATATCTGAAAAAATGACGTTCATTATCACTGAACTAGTATACATGTTTGTTTAGGGGCTAGATGAAGGACGCCTCCGGTTACGGGAGTTTCTAGCTGCATTGAAGACCAATTGGTGGCCTTCAGCTGTTGTCTGCTCTATGATCGGGTTGTTGTCTCTTTTACACATTCCCATTTTCATTCTCAATTTCATTATCATTCTCATTAACGAAAATCCTGATTTGCAAATGGTATGAAGATTGTGTGCCCTATGCCTCAACAGTCTTAGAATTTTATCAAATACCAATATGTTTACAGTGTAGGATTTATTCAAGGATAAAGTTTTATTATTACATGAACCATTTTTCATTTGTTATTAGATCTACGAGGACTGCTTCCTATTGTCCAGAGACCACATTCTAAACGTAAACAACAGGAAAGGAAGTTGGGGAATGTTCCATGAACTGGGACATAATTTTCAGGATTCTATGTGGACATGGGGTGGAACGAAGGAGGTGACTTGTAATATATTTACTTTGCATGCTATGGACGTAGTTTGCAATGTGAAACCATGGGAGCATCTCTGGGTCAGGGAAAAGTTCGAAAATGCCAGCAACTATCTCCGGGTAAGATATATCATAATTTATATCTATTGGTGTTGTTCTCAAATTCATACACAATCCTTCTTCTTGTTTCATGACTTTTAAATGCAAAACAGATAACCGGTGTTCAAAACGTGTTTTTGTAACTTGAAGTATATACCGCTTTGTATACATACCAGCTGTCGATTAATTTAATGTATAAACAAAAGTTTGATTGATTTGTTTCAACCAACAAAACATTCCACTTGAACTTTTTGTCACAATCATTACTAGATGTTGATTAAATATGGCGGCGATGAGCAATATTATTCGAAGATCCATAATTTCAAAGGTTTTAATTTGTATAGACATACACACACTTTTGTTTACAGGAAGGGGCAAAGTATGAAAACTGGTGTTCCAATGCTGGTATAGCGTTGTTAGTGTATGCACAGTTGGCGAGGGACTTTGGCTGGAGTACTTACAAATCTGTATTCAGGACTTATGATAAACTTCCAAAAGACAAACGACCATCAAACCAGCAGGAAAAAGAGAACATGTGGATACAGACGTTTTCCAATGTAGTCAAGAGGAATCTAAGCCTCGTTTTCGAATTTTGGGGATGGCCAATTCGGGGCTTGGAGGATTTGAAAAGGTTTCCTCCATATCTCCCTGATGACGTGACAACACGGGAATTTGCAAAAGACAGAGCGACAACAATACTTAAAAAGTACGAAAATAATTCTTCTGGTGCCTGTCCTACTCAGAAACCAGCACACACGGACAATGATTATTGTCCAAGTAAAGGGGGTTCTAATAAAATTGATCAATGTGATGTAAAAAGTAACAGTATAAAGGAGGATGACATTGACAACAGTTCAAGTTCATGTTCTGTTTTATGAGTATTTTAAACACACGGACTTATGTATTTAGTATTTAAAACGCAAGTAAATGTTGAAATAAAAGAGAAGTTCTACATAGGCACTTTTTATTCATCACTAAATGTGTTCGTAGATAGTAGATGTTTTTGTGTTCTGTTAAATTGTTCCTTTTAAAATTGTTAAACGATGATGACTGATGTACCCATATTTTGACTATTATATTTATTGTGTCTGTTTATTTAACACATCAATGTAAAAATATCGGAAATTGATGAGACTGTCATTACAAAAGTGAGAGGGTTAGCGCTATAGAACCAGGTTTAATCCACCATTTTCTACATTTGAAAATGCCTGTACCAAGTCAGGAATATGACAGTTCTTGTCCATTCGTTTTTGATGCGTTTTGTTATTTGATTTTGCCATGTGATTACGGACTTTCCCAATTGATCTTCCTCTAAGTTCAGTATTTTTGTGATTTTACTTTTTTCTCATATAACATAAGATTCAATTTAATGTCTGGAATAACTTTTATTTTAAGCAATGTGGAACAGAGTGCTTTGATGCCCTTTTTCTTGATAGCTCTGGGTCGATACCTCTGTTGATTGACTATGAGTACCGAGAGAGTGTCATCAGCTCAGTGGTTAGTAATTAGGTACTGACATGATTTGTAGCAAACCTTTCTAGAAGTGTATGTAGTATAAAAACTAGAGACTTAAGAGCCTGTGTCGCTCATCTTGGTCTATGTGCATATTAAACAAAGGACACAGATGGATTCATGACAAAAATGTGTTTTGGTGATGGTGATGTGTTTGTAGATCTTACTTTACTGAACATTCTTGCTTCTTACAATTATCTCATTATCTCAATTTATAATGAACTTGGCCCATTAGTTACAGAGGAAAATATTTTGTTAAAATTTACAAAAATTTACAAAATTTACAAAATTCATGTTGACTTATTTGTGGATTTTACTTTGCTGAACATAATTGCTGTTTACAGTTTATCTCTATCTATAATAATATTCAAGATAATAACCAATTATTCGTATATTAAGATAATATCAAGATAATGACTTGCTTTGGTTTCAGAGTTATAAGCCAAAATCTACATTTTACCCCTACGTTCTATTTTTAGCCATTGCGGCCATCTTGGTTGGTTGGCAGGGTCACCGCACACATTTTTTAAACTATATACCTCAATTATGATTATGGCCAAGTTTGGATATGTTCAAACTCTTTTAGGTCATTTTTTAGTAGCAATAAACAAAAACAACTATGTCAATTGGACAAGCTTTGATACTATATATGCCCTTGAATTTTTACTAGATAACATTTTTGTTCGCTTTGGGAATTCCGTATATCGTAAGATTATCGGAATTCCAATGGGGACTAACTGTGCACCACTTATTGCGGACCTGTTTTTGTATTGCTATGAGTTACAATTTATGACAAAAATAAGCAAAGACCCATCGAAACAACATCTGATAAACAAATTTCATAATACTTTTAGATATTTGGATGATATTTTGGCTCTCAATAATGACGACTTCAGTATGTATATTTAAGAAATTTATCCTGCTGAACTTACTTTAAATAAAGCTAATACTAACAATGACCACTGTCCTTTCCTCGATCTTGATATCTATATCACTAACAGAAAGCTGAATACTAAAATTTATGATAAAAGAGATGATTTTTCATTTCCTATCGTTAATTATCCATTTTTAGATGGTGACGTTCCCTTGTCACCATCTTACAGTGTTTATATATCTCAACTTGTACGATTCGCTCGTGTATGTAACAATGTTTTAGATTTTAACGAGAGAAATTTATGTATTACTGAAAAATTATTACACCAGGGTTTTCGATATCACAAACTAGTCAAAATATTTACTAAATTTTATCATCGGTATAAGGACATCATTCGTAAATATAGCTCAACATGCAGACTTCTTATACGTTCAGGTATTTCACATCCAATTTTTTATGGAGATATTCTTTATAAAGCACAAAGGTGTCAGTATTCACCTCAAAAACTAACAAAACCTTTGAATAGACTTATTAAGAAGGGATATAGTTACGATACTGTTGTCAGGTCATTAACGGAACTAAACACACTTATTCAAAAACCAGTTGTTGGCATGATACGGGTTATGTTCTTCTCATATATGTTATGATGGTATGATACTAAACCCCTTACGGGAAGGATTGTGCCTGATGTTCATATGATGAAATCATAATCTTTCAGTCAGTTTAATTGAAGTCTGGAGCTGGCATGTCAGTTAACTGCTAGTAGTCTGTTGTTATTTATGTATTATTGTCATTTTGTTTATTTTCTTTGGTTACATCTTCTAACATCAGACTCGGACTTCTCTTGGACTGAATTTTAATGTGCGTATTGGTATGCGTTTACTTTTCTACATTGGCTAGAGGTATAGGGGGAGGGTTGAGATCTCACAAACATGTTTAACCCCGCCGCATTTTTGCGCCTGTCCCAAGTCAAGAGCCTCTGGCCTTTGTTGGTCTTGTATTATTTTAATTTTAGTTTCTTGTGTACAATTTGGAAATTAGTATGGCGTTCATTATCACTGAACTAGTATATATTTGTTTAGGGGCCAGCTCAAGGACGCCTCCGGGTGCGGGAATTTCTCGCTACATTGAAGACCTGTTGGTGACCTTCTGCTGTTGGTTTTTTTTTCTATGGTCGGGTTGTTGTCTCTTTGGCACATTCCCCATTTCCATTCTCAATTTTATCATTTGGCCCAGTAGTTTCAGAGGAGAAGATTTTTGTAAAAAGCTAACGACAGACGATTTGTCTATTTTGTAGTCCAAATAATTTTAAAATAGCCTTTTAATACCATTATTATCGTGAAAATCGTTTGGACTGGTGTTATGAAAATAATTGTGTTAAGTTCCAGATTACATATTTGTTACATAAGAGCGTCACTGTTTATGTTCCTGTGGCGTCTGTTGTTGATGTAGGTGTTCCTTGTTGTTCTGCGGTTTGCATGCTGTGTCGACTTTTATATTATGTGTTTGTGCGTTCTCTGTGATGAGTGTTCTTGCCTGCGTTTGGGTGTTTCTCTGTCATGAGTGTTCTTGCATTTATTTGTTGTCAAATATTGTTGTCATTTAGCGTAATATGTTAACATTGCCGTAAAAGCGGGAGGTTGGCTAGCCATAAAAACAGGTTCAATCCACCATTTTTTTCTTAAAATGTTCTGTACCAAGTCAGGAACATGGCAGTTGTTATCAAACAGTTCGTTTCTATGTATGTTGGCGTTTGCTTTTGTTTCAGTTTTCCTCTTATATTTGGTGTGTTTCCCTCGGTTGAAGTTTGTTACCCGAATTTGCCTTCTCTCAATAAATTGATGACTTTTGAACACCGGTATACTATTGTTGCCTTTATTTTAAGGCCCTTTTTAGTCATATACCTTTTGAACTGTTTTGTTTCTTATACATCCATGGCTTTGCATTATTTGACTTGAAGTTTGTGTATGATGGTTAACTCCAGAAAATTGCTTAAAAGGCATGAAATCTAATCAAAGTGCTTTTAAGCGGTAAAAATTGCTTCAATTTATCAGTGATAGGTAAAATTAATTATTGCATTGGTTGTACATGTAGTTTATTTCACAGCAATTCTAGACAAAGGAAGATAACACCAAATTGTTAAAGAAGATTTTAACAATGACATCATTCTTTTTAAAGAACAGTTATTAATTATTTTTTGCCAATCAAATATATAGTTTTCACGTTCAAATCAACACATGTATAATATAAGTCAGTGAACCGGGTACACAGGCAAATTTTGCTCACGTGAATTTCACGTGAATCTCATTTCACGTGAAAGTCACGTGAAATTCACGTGAATTTCACATGAATTTCACGTGAAGTTTTGTTGATGTGAATTTCACGTGAACTTTTCACGTGAAATTCACATGAAAACTGTTCACGTGAAATTCACGTGAAATTCATGTGAAACTCACATGATTTGACTCACGTGAAATTAACGTGAACGTGCTAACGTGAAACTCATGTGAATTTCATGTGAATTTCACATCAACTTTTTTTCACGTGAAATTCACGTGATTTTACTCACGTGAAATTCACGTGATTTCACTCACGTAAAGTTCACGTGATCTGACTCACGTGAATTTCACATGATCTAACTTGCATGCAATTCACATGATCTGACTGATGCTAATTTTATATATAATGTGCTTACAGATATAATTTTTGTGCCTGTCCCAAGTAAGGAGCCTGTAATTCAGTGGTTTTTGTTTGTTTATTTGTTACATATTTGTGTTTTGTTCATTTTTTAATATAAATAAGGCCGTTAGTTGTCTCGTTTGAATTGTTTTACATTGTCATTTCGGAGCCTTTTATAGCTGACTATGAAGTATGGGTTTTGCTCATTGTTGAAGGCCTTAAGGTGGCCTATAGTTGGTACTGTCTTTGTTATTTTGGTCTCTTGTGGAGATTTCTCTCATTGGCAATCATACCACATCTTCTTTTCATATTTACAGAGTTCAAAATTATACAGTGTATGCACTAGTTATTGCTATTTTCACATATTAAATCAACTAAAAAGTAAAATAATTATTGAAGAAGAATTAGAATACGAATATAAATCTTTTACTGGTTTGAAATACAAAAATTCACAAATTTTAACCAAATTTCACAATGAATATTTTAAACACATTCATAGGATAATATTTTTACTAGCACTTGTATGTATGACTATATATCCCCTTTAAAATCTTATGGTAAACAAGAATGTGTCCAAAGTACACGGATGCCCCACTCGCACTATCATTTCCCATGTTTGATGGACTTTGAAATTGGGTAAATATCTAATTTGGCATTAAAATTAGAAAGATTATACTATAGGGAACATGTGTACTGAGTTTCAAGTTGATTGGACTTCAATTTCATCAAAAACTACCTTGACCAAAAACTTTAACCTGAAGCGGGACGAACGAACGAACGGAGCCACAGACCAGAAAACATAATGCCCCTCTACTATCGTAGGTGGGGCATAAAAAGATACTTTTAACATTAATATTTTGTTAAATTTTTTAGTGGTCTCACCCTGAGGTACATTTACAACAAAATGATTAATTATGAAAACAAAGCATTTCTAGTATTGTACATATTACAAATGGATTTAACAATGACTTTTATTATTTCAAAATCTCTATCTACAAATTAAACCAAAAATTATCCTTGTCCAAAAATATACAAATTTGAATACAACTTTATCTGACTGAGCCTTATTAATAAAATACAGAACTATTTTCAATGCATTTTGTGCATATTTTTCTGGAATGAATTCAGTAGTAAATTATTATTTGTAATTGTTTTAAAGCTGGATTTAAAGGGGTGATCTAAATAAAATAAAAAATTTTAGGAATTTTTAATAATTTGTCAAAATCTTGTTTATTTGTTCTTGTCCATTATATACACACACGACCAGTTTTGAAAAAATTGTCAGATTTTGTACAGATTATGCATGGAAAATCAATTTGCTTTTGAAAAGAAATCTACACTAAAGGATTTTAAGTTTAAATGCAAAAGGATAGGTCTAATAACATGCTTTCAGATAATAAAAAGAAAAAATTGGGTCACCAGACTTGTTTTCTTGCTACATATTAACATACATAAATGCACAACACTTTCTATTATAATGAATCACTCTATCCGAGTTATCTCCCCTTGTGTGACAATTTTGAAAAAGTATGAATCAAACAAAAATAATGATGTTTTTTTCTGTATAGAAAATACACCCAAAATATGGTAAAACACACAATTTTCTATATTAACATTGAAAAGTCTTACACATAAATTACATACTTCTTTAAAACTTTGCTCATTTCATTAAAGATCTAGATCAATAGTTATCTGCTACTTCAAAATACAAGATGGAGGAGGACAGCCACCTTATGTCATCTATGAATTCTTAACTTTTTACAGATAATTGAATCAATATAACAATAAACATTTTATTTCCAATATTTCCAATATAATCTATCATTAAGTATAGTATATACTGCATGTATACAATACAAGTTACTGTCTCTAACAAAATGTTTTGATTTTCCAAAAAAACTGTTAAAAATTAAGCTAATGACTCTTAACTTGTTATGGCAAACCCATTGCTCACTTGCAACATGCGCAAAAATTTATTAAATATGTGTCTAAGTAAACAATTATTGTCAATTTTTACATGCAACCAAAAGACAATAGACAATTTTAGGGCTTCTTTTTATCAAAACAGGATACATACCAAGTTCAGCCAATACTGTTAAATTGACAAGAGGTATAGTTTAAGTCTTAAAAAGTTAATCTGGCGAAGAGTCTCTGCTAACAATTTTGAATGACTTCTTGAAATTAATTATTTACTTAGTTATTTATTTAAATGCTCCATAAATAACAGTTTTACGGGTTAAAAGATGACCACTAGTTTGACTAATGTGATTGTTTCTAAGACATTTTTCTCAATAGACTTTTATTTAAAACTTTTCTGCAGCATTTTTAAAGGGATATTACTGATTGATTAGGAGGATCATTGAAATACCCAACCTGAAAAATAGGATAAATAATTAATGTGATTAAAGGGGAAAAAAGCTTACAAATATATATGTCAGATTTTAGAAGGAGAGTTGAAACACAGTGGTTGTCTTTTGCTGATGTGTTACATTTTTAGTTTCATTCATTATTCTTTAATATCCTATTCACATAATACATTACTGTACATGAAGGTATTAACTTTGCTCATTGTTGAAGGCTGTACAGTGACCTACACATGTTAATGTCAGTCTCACTTGTTCTCTTGTGAAGAGTTGTCCTTTTGGCAGTCATACCCCATCTTCTTTTTTATAATTAATTTGATTTGGTACTGCATCATGTTCTAAATAGCCAAATTTAAAAAACAAATTTATCCAAAGAATGTGTTAATCTGTATTTGTTAATGATATAAACATTATGCTGTAAAGAGTGTTTAAGGTATGTTCTTTTGACGCTTCTGTTTTCCTGTTCAATTCTTTTGGTTACAGTTCCTTCCTTCAGATGGCAATTCCCTCCTCTACAGTCATGTACAGTGTGAATTAATGACTGCAATTTTACTAGTTTTACACAATCTGTTGTCTCAGTTGTAGTTATATATTGCAGTCGTGCATTACTATGATGAGCAGGAATAACCTTCTGGATATAAACAACCTGGTGACAATTTCCTTTCCACACCAACCTAAGAAATTTTGTAACTTTTCCAATTTTGGCCTGTGAAATAAAATTAAACATTACTTTACATGATAACAGGCTGGTGCTTTCAAACAGATATACAACTGTGATAAAGTGACTACAATCTGCTCTTAACAAATGTGATTATACATATATATCAATAGATTGAAAAAACATGGAATATAGTATTATTTCTGTACCAAAATATTTAGTACAAATCAAGTTCTGTAAAATACCAGTACCTGAATATTACAATAATTTTAAAGTAAAGAAATATTACTAAATATTAAAAGTAAATTTCCAGTACTACATATTTTTAGTACAGAAATAGTACCTATGCAAAAGTAGCTGTGTATGGATTATGGGCTTTGCTCATTGTTGAGGGCAGTACATGGAGCTATAGTTGTTAATTTCTGTGTCTTTTTGTCTCTGGTGAAGAGTTGTTGCATTGGCAATCATACCACAACCTCATTTATAAGATCTATAAAAATTATAACTAAAAATGTTAGATAAAAGTATGATATACATAAAGTAATACTTGTGTAAATTGCTATTATGGTATTTATGTCTCGTAGTGATATGGTGTGCACATGATTTCAAAATGATGGATAAAGATGTACAAGTTACATTACTATTTTTTTAATTGCTTGGGTCGATTAAAACTTTTTTTATTCTAAATATTAGAGTGATTTTGATGAAGCTACCGGTCTAAGAGATTTTACAAGGTTTAACAGAGTAGCACACAAAGTAGAGTTTTATACATACGTTTTCTTCTTCATCAAGGTATAAAACAAAACTTCCAACTCTTGCATTTTCGCCCAGCTTAGTTGTGCCCTTTGAAAACTCCTGCACTGTAAGATCTTTGCTGCTTAGAATATTTGGACTTCCTCCACAATTCAAAATGGCCTGTAGGACTTGTACTTCTATGTACATTAGGTCATCAGGACTCTTCAATAAAGAAAATGAGCAAATATAAATTCAATTTTATTTCAAAATAATTCTTATATGATTTGCATATCTATAAATACTTGAATTGGATTGGTCAATTAAAATTTTTCTCTTAGTTTAAACTTTGATAAACCAAGTTTCCGAAACTACTTTCGTAATCTATATATTCATGCGGAATACACAAGCTTGCAGAAATCAATTGGAGAAGGATAATCTACATTTTATATAACATTTGTATGATTTCAATAATACATGATTCTGTTTTTACTGTATGAATACATAGTTCTGCACACATAATACTAAATGCTTAAAGTATATATTCATTGCTTTTATTGGTGCTATTGTGGGGTAGTACCTGCTGCAATAAATATCTTGTGATGAGCTCTGGTTGTCTTTTTATATATAACTTATGACAGTTAAATCAGCATTGCCAAATTCTGACTCTTTATCATTACAGGTAACTGAAGTTATTGAACTTAAGGAAATATCAAATCGTCATATATTTCCATACACAAAACATAGTTAGTAAGACACCAAGTAAAATGATAAAAACCAATAAAACACAAAATTTTCTACTATTGTTGTGAAAAATCATATCAAAAGCTATACAGAACTTTACAAAACCTAGATTTTATTACAAGTAAGACTTTCTCACAAAAACTTAATAGATCTTTACAAAATCTAGATTTCAAACAGTAAAGACTTTCGCAGAGTCAAACTCACAAGATATTGTGAAATTATACTGAAAACGTGAAACAGAAAAATTGAAAAACTGAAGCATATTCAAGTACTCACCATCTTTTTATTTACAATGTTTTTTAGAAGTCCAACTCCTTTATCATGGTTATTTGGCATTCCTAAGAACTTTAATAATTTGCCGTCCTTCCCATAGCTAATCACCAAATCAGAAGCACAACTCCTTAAAAAAAAATACAATGTGTTTGATTTCCAGATTAAAGTTTATACATTCACCTATAATTAACCGAAGATTTTATAGTAGTTTTTATTATTATGCTCCTTATAAAGTTACTTTTCCTGGTTGTGTCAACAGATTATTTAACATTAATACTGCTGATTCCAAGACTTTTGGAACCATTTTGTATTCAAAACAAATAGTAATGTCATTTGCAACTTTTTTTTACTTTCAAGTTCCTAAACTGATGAAACCAGAGGCACTTTTTGACAAATTTTGGAACTGAAACAGTGATTTTCTGTAACAACCATTTTTTTTTAAATTGAGTATTCAGAGACCGTTATAAGAGTTTATAAAAAAGGTATTTGGTGAGGCTTTTTGAAATTTTCTATACCATAATAACAGTGACTTTGTGGGGTTCATCAGAGGTCAGGATTGATATTAAAGTTATCAATGACAATGTATATCTGTTGACATTGTCTTGGATTTGTATAACACCCCAATATTTCAATGACAGATCTTAAAGTCATATGAAACCTATGAAATATGAAATGTGCATATGTTCTTTATAGGTAAATGAATAGTTTTCATTAAACAACTTATGCACATATATACTTTTTTCTGAGGAAAAAATTTTTAATTCTTCAATTTGTTCACATTTAGAAGAGGTTTACTTATTTTTAATTGCTTGATTCCAGGAAGCTATTCCCCAACATATTTTCCATATATGCATAGTGACCTTAGCATGACCCTCCTTGTAAAAATCCAGTGATCGCAATACCCATGGATCTATCATTAAAATAAACATACTATAAGGTGAGAATTGGTAAACTTCCGCTTCAAAACACAGCATTTAATGAGCAATATTTATTAAATCATAACAGACAGAAATAAAAAAAAATGACGATTATAGGTAGTAAGACCAAAGGAAAAATGTGCTAATTGGCGATAAAATTTCATCCTACAAATTATATCACGAGTTTATAAAACAACAAATTGTTTTAGTTAATTTATCAAAAAGTGTTATTTATAATTTTTGTGATCAGGAAAAAGTAAAAAAAGATAACTCTTTTTTTTATCTCACAGTTTTTGTTTGGAATTATTAAATCTATTATCCTATTACCATTGTGTAGAATTTAGAAAAAATCCTCCAGCAATCACATGTGACATCAACTCACTGTTGGCAAACTGACTGGCTGTATCCCTTGACCTGGCATGGCCATTTTGGTGTGCAATACTGCTTCTGATCGTCTTGTGGTTTTTTTCGAAGCTGTCCTCTGTATAATGCAGCAAGTGGCCATGTCTTTCCATGTCATCAGCCTTTGAAAGACAGAATTTTTTTTTTTGAAAAAGTTATAGTCTACTTAATACACACTTGAAATTACAGAATTGAAATTGGTGGCATTCTTAGTTACAGACACAGACTAGTAGAACCTGAAATCTAACCTCTCAAAATATTTGTCAATGTCCAATGAAATTTATCGTTCAAACTAATTGCAATGAAATAATGGATTTAAAAACGCAGAAAAAAATCAAGGTCTCACCGATAAATGCGCTTATTTTTGAGAAATAATCCATTGAAAATTTGTTTGAAAATAATTTTCTCTTCGTTTTTCATACTTTTAACATTGTCCAACTTTCTCTTTAAAAAACTACGAAAGAATAACATTAGATTAATATAATAATTTCAAATGGAAAAAAAAGTTAGGGAAAGGTAATATTTTTTTAAGGGTATAACATGGATAAAACCATAAGATAACAAAAATATCATAAACAAGTGGATCAAAAACCTTAAAAAAAATATTATTTACCAAATGAACACAAAGATGGGTCTTTCTTTTTGTGCCAATTTCTGGTATGTTTTCCTGTATCAACAGGAAATAATCTTCAAACTCTGATTTGATTTTTGGCACACCACATCCTTGCAAGATATACTTTGAAATCTACAAAAGAAAGAGTTTGCATATTATTTTTTTTCATTATTATTACCAAAATAAAAATAAAACAAACAAAAAAAGAACAGATAAAAAAATCCTTGTTATAATCATAATATTAAAAGTTGCATTAACAAAATTTGATTTTTTTTTCTCATGTAAATGGCCAATTATAGATGTTACTCTGTGGTTATATATATATTTTTTGAGGTGATTATGTTACAAGGTGACCCTCTGCTGTTGTTTTTTATTTGGTCGGGTTGTTGTCTCTTTGACACATTCCCCATTTCCATTCTCAATTTTATTTTCATAGAATTATAAAATGGTGCAATACAAAATCTAATATGAGTAAATCGAGTCAAAAGAAATAACAAGTGAAACTGCGAGCTACTGCTCACTGATGGTACCCCCGCCGCAAATGGATAATTTTAATAGTGTAAAAATATGCAAGTGTTCGGTAAACAGGAAGTTGTCAAGTGATGAATCTAAAACACATCACACGGTATAGCAGACTTATATAAACCTTGAAAGCAAATTTCAGAAATCCTTATATTGTAGTTCCTGAGAAAAATGAGACTAAAGATATTCATGGGACAGACAGACTGACAGACTGATAGAAAGACAGAGGCAAAACAGTATACCCCCCTTTTTTGAAAGCGGGGGTATAAAATAATGAAATTGACTTAATTGGAAATATTTTGTCATGTATCTTTCTTACCAATGCCAGTTTTTCCAACACCAAAATGTACTTTGTACGCAATCCAGCATATTCCATATTGATAACAGCAATTTGGAGCTGCAAAACAAATTAATAAAACCAAAAATTAAAAAAAATGTATGTAAAAAAAAAAAAAAATTTAATATTTTTTTAATCAACAGAAGCATTATGCATGTCAATGTGATGTCACCATACTATCATGCTGAAATCAAATTTGAGTTTTACAAAATTGGCTTTCCACATCCTTTTTTATTTGACAATGACAACAAAAAAAATAAGTCATAAAAATATATATCACCCTGCTGTCATTTATATGGTAATCCCACTGTACATTGCATTATATATAGCCTGTATTATGAAGCACTCTGCATGCTAGCATTGTAAAATCAAGTTGTGCTGCACTATCTATTTTTTTTGTCTGTGTTATACATATACAATATATTACAAACGAAAGTGAACCAATGCTTTACTTACTTACCATTGTAACATTGTGACGTTTAAATTTTAACAACCCGATTTTGTACTTCAACATGATTTTATGTATTGTTTTTGGTTATCCTGATGACGGTGCCCTAGGCACCGAAACATGTCGATCATTAAATTTCTGCAGCAGTCCCTAAAGTGTTGTTGTTATAAGACTCTCTATATACAATATATGTACAAGGTCGGAAAATATGTATGAGCTTTAGAAACAGGACGAAAAGCATGGCTCTGTACATATATTGTTTTTATCCTGAAATTGCTCCCAACACTTGTAACTATAGTTAATAAATCAAAATCATTGTCTCTAGTTTCTCAAAGAAATCGACATACCATAGTTGAAATGTAGACCACAAAAAGGACCCCAAAAGAACTGGTTTGGAAACAGAAATATTCATATTAGCACTCACTCAACCTGTAAGTGGGGTAACAGGAGACTTTATTTGTACAAGTACAAATATAGCAAAAATATAGTGTATACCTGTCATTTGTACAATAGTTGACTAATTGCAGGATAAAATCTAAAACGTAATCACCTATCCTTTATTTCACACCAGATATACTGTTTAAATGTTTTACATTGTTATTTTCTGACAGAAGCATCTTTTAAATAGCAAAGGTATAGCAAGGACAGCTCAGTTCTTATAGAAAAATAAGACAAGCCTGATTATTTCAGCAATTGTTAATATGTTCTTGTTCAGGTTGTTGTCTCTTTGACACATTCTCCATTTCCATTCTCAATTTTATTGTATTGATTATTTTCATTTGTAATGAAAAGCTGTACTCACATAATGTTTGAAATCTTTGCCCTGTCTACTATCAAAGTACTTGAAGAAACTGGTGTTGATTTGATAGGCGAAGTCTGACTGGTCAATACTTTCTAGATGCTTTTCCAGTAAATTTTTTTGGTTTTCATTTAAGGTATCTAAGCAGTACTGTCAAATATATAAAAAAAAAAACTGTAGATTGATTGTTAATGTATACATATTTTTGAGACAGCAGCTGTTCTTAGTTACTCTACTAAGTCGTCAACTTCTAACAAAATTACATGTAAGCGATCATAATTTGGAAATTGAATAAGAATGATATAAAAAAAGTTCAAAGAGAACACAAACTGTGCAAAGTTTGTAAAATTTTAGATAAGGAACACTTTTTTTTCATTGCCAAATTAACAGTAATGTAATACATTCCCTTATAAATTCAATTAAAACCCATTATCCTAATTTAAGAATGTATTGTTCTGATGTTTTAGTATCGTTGAAATCTCATTCTGGAATTATTTCTAAATATTTGATACAAGTGGAAAATAGCAATGAATTAAAAAAAGTTTATAATCAAACTTAACTCTTGTGAGAAAATTAGGTATTTCCAATGAGTGGTTTTTGAGTAACGGTAATCAATTATTCAAATTTTATTATCAATCAATTCAGTGTTTTTAGTCAAATTTTTTAGATATGTATTTTTTTAATCTCATTTATAACAAAGAAGTTAAAAAAATATGCAATTTGTACTTAACATGGGAAAAAAATCTCAAATTTACAAAATTGATAAGTTAAACATGGTAAATTCGATGGTCACATAAAAGCATCAAAATATGATAAAGCTTTCTTAACACCTACCCATAGTTTTTTAATTAAGAATTAATCCTTTCTGTCCCCTACTATTAAGAAAACTTCGATCACAATCATCCTCTTCAATTTTACCACCCATAATAGAAAAAAACATTTACCTTAATCAAATGCTTAGCTAGTCCTAAATACAGGAAATGTAAAGTTCCCACTGGTGTATCTCTGAAAAAAAAACCTACATAAGAACACATATATATATCATTTCTAAATATAGTTAATACATCAAGTCAATACATGCAGACAAACAGTGAAAAAAACACAAAATGTGAAATGGAAAACACATGACCAAATAAACCAATGAAAAAAAAGAAAAATTAAACCATAAGTGATATTGTTAGTTACACAGTGTGCCATTATCTTAATACGAGAATTAGTTGAGTCAATAAAATTCATATCGATACAAATTTTATAGACCTATCAGATTTAATGTATGTTTTTTTTAAATTACAAATTTATATATATATATTCAATAATAAGGACAACATCAAGCAAGAAAGTTTATATATCTTATATAAAACTGTGAAAAATGGAAAATCTGAGGACATAATACATGCAGTAACTTAAAAATATTTTTTGTAGGATCAATAATTTAAGGGAGATAATTCTATCTGAGATAATAAAAAAATGGTACTTGATAACTAGGACAACATCCGCCAATAAAATTATGAGAAATTACTCTAATTCAGGTTACTTATATAAGACAATTACCATCCATCCCAACAAATTGAATATATGTCATATTGATATTCCTTAAATTATACTAAGCTTATAAAGCATGTGCTGCATACCTGTGTGGATCCATAAATTGCCATAAACAATTTTCATACAATTTCACCCCTGTCTGTCTTTGTAATGATACTTTGTCTCGCACTAATTTGAGCCTTTCCAGTGTCCTCTTTGTGGTTTCTGGTGTTCTCAAATCCCATTTCTTAAAAGGATCTGTGCCATCTGCCTACAGTTAAACAAATAAGTTTCACTAAACAAAGTAAAGTTTGGTATAAAAAAGTAATTTATAATATGATGAACAACCATCCAACTTTTATGTGTTGTTTTTTTGAGGTTTCTATAAATAAAGTTATAGTTATATCAATCTGAATTAATACTATAGTATCTATTTGAATTGACTTATTGGGGGTAATTTAATTGAAATATTTCAATATTGTAAATATTTTGTTATACATAATGTCAATATAATACACATATTTGTATTGAATTGTATAGTGAAAAAACCAAGAGAAATGCTTATTTGGGCCATTTTTGGCCCCTAATTCCTTTAAAACTGTTCGGACCAAAACTCCAAATTTCAATCCTAACCTTCCTTTTGAGGTCATTAACCTTGTGTTAAAATATCATAGATTTCTATTTATTTATTTATAGTATAACTAATCGCCGTATTTGAATATCAAAAATAAGACAACGTGTGACCGAATGACGCATGGATTAAACGAGTGCGCAGCACGAGTTCATAGCGGCGTTCGGTCACAAGTTGTCTTATTTTTGATATTCAAATACGGCGATTAGTTATTCTTTTTATTACATTTGCAAAATTTGGCTTTTTTTTATGAAATTAATGTAGAAAATGTAAGGAACTATATCTTTTTCCTACGCATTGACAATTTGTTTTGATCCGACGTTATCGACGTCTTGACAACGCCTATTGTTGTATGACGTCAGAGAGTGAAATAACCACGTTTATTTCACATGTGAAATTATCGGTTTTTATCTAACTGGGAAATCAATGTAATTCATTGCAACCAATGTAATAAACTTAATTTATTGTGCAAAAACCAAGAAAAATGCTTCTTTGGGCCCTTTTAAGGACCCTTAGTATTGGGACCACAACCCCAAAAATCAATCCCTACCTTTCTTTAGTGGTAAGGAACCTTTTGTTAAAAATTTATAGAGATCCATTCACTAAAACTAAAGTTATTGTCCGGAAACTAAATGCATCTTCGAGCACTGATGACGACAACGATGCAGACGACAACATCATACCATTATAAGATGCAAACATTTTTTGCGGTCGTATAAAAATAGTACCTGTACTGTGAATACTCACATTACATTTTGGGCAATATTTATTTGCAGATGGGCCTAAATGGTTGCAGGCCAAACTCATCATTTGGTAGTCCGTAACAATCAGGGATATGTCAGTTGTCAGTATAACCTTTTGGTTAAGTGAAGCATCAAATGCTTCTATCCCTGATCTGAAAGATAAAAAAATAACATACAGTATATAAAAGTTCCATTAATCACTTCATAAGCTGTAAATGTATTTTTTTCATGTGCACTTATTTTTGCAAATTGTGTATTTCAAACAAGTGTACAGCTAATTTATTTTGTGATTTTATTTGTTTTATAGTTATGATTATTACCTCACATGTAAATCTGAACTGTATTGAAGGTAAAATTGTAAATAGCCATTGGAAATACTGAATTAGACTGTGGTTAGTGCATACATTTAAAAATGTAGAAGATGTAAATAAGTCTTGTGTATATTTGTGCTAGTCTTATTTTCAAAAAATCTAATTAAAGTTACAATTTTGTTTGTTATAAAATGATTACAGTTTAAAGCTTTCATTGTCTACTACTATACACATATATATGTTTTTGTAAATAAATCAATAGTTAAATTAAGCTTATGACAAATCCATATATATTGTAAATCAGAAATTATTGCGTGCATTTAATATTGTGATTTTGTCATTTGAGACTAAAATGCATTTTTTATTTTTGAGATATTGAGAAAAATCCTGTTGAAATTATATAAAAAATTTCAAATTGCGATTTTTAATTATTGCGATTATAATCCTGTCACATTTTTCGCAATAATAAAAAAATTGCAATAATTTCTGAGTTTACAGTACCTGTTAGGTGGAATTGAAAGTTTTAGATTTAAGAGCATTTCAATAACCCTATCCATAACAAGTCCTGTCTTATAGACACAATGCATAGAATTAGATCACACAACATTTCAATTTCTTTAAACAATCATACATACTGTTTACAATTTTCAATGTCCTGGCAAATAGGAGACACAAGCTCAAGAATATTCATTCTATCAGCCACACCTAACAAAAACACATTCTTTCCTCTGTTCTTTTCTTCAACACTCAAGCCAGAAAGCTGACCCTGGATGGCATGCAGGGGTGACCACCTCTTGGACTGATTGGCTGACATGTCATCCATAAACAGGTTTAAAGGTACTGTTATAACAGGTAAACCGGTGTATAAAGATGACTGCTTTAAGATTGCATCTTTTCTCTGAAAAAAAAATTAAATGATATCATTGTTTAAAATTGCATTTGAATAAGTTGAACCTTACAGTAATTTTTTTTGAAATGTTCATGTTGATTGGATTAAGTCACTACTCTTCATGGCATCAGTTGACAATTGGTGCTATGAAAACATACATGTAAGTGCAGACAGCATATAACAGATTTTAGAATTAAGATAACAATATTGTATTGTAAGTTAACTTGTATAGTGAATCACTGAAGCATTTTACTGGCGAATAAATCTATAAAGTGGCAAAAATATATATTGTTTTTGCGGAAGAGGTGGCGAAACAAAATTATTTCAACCAGCAGAAACCCAGACGGATAGCAATGAGACTTTATAAAAATGTAATTGATCTAATAAGTAGTTCCTTAACATGTCTTAAGCAAAAAAAATATACTATGAAAATAGCTAATTAATAGATATAGGAAGATGTTATGTGAGTGCCAATGAGACAACTCTTCATCTAAATAACAATTTAAAAAAAAAAGGTAAACCATTATAGGTCAATGTACGGCCTTCAAAACAAAGCCTTGGCTCACACCGAACAGCAAGCCATAAAGGGCTCCAAAATTACTAGTATAAAACCATTCAAACTGGAAAACCAATGGTTTAATCTATATACAAAAATGAGAAACGAGAAACACATTTATATTACATAAACAAACAACAACTACTGTACATCAGATTCCTGACTTAGGACAGGTGCTGCAGCGGGATTAAACATTTTAATGGATCCAAACCGTCACCCTTTTTCTGAAATAAGTCCTTTATAAAACTAATTTCTAACTTGTTCAAATAATCGTCTTTAAACAATGTACAAATGTTAAACAATGAAACACATACTTCTCTGGAAATATTTATCAACTCCCCATTTATGAGCTCCATCAATGATGTGTCACTTGGAATTGAAACCCCCTTGCATTCTTCTAAAGACACCATATGCAGTTGCCCATACTTCACTAAACATCTAAAAAACAATTAATCTTGCAATTATCATTGTTCAAAATTTTGACACTAGATTGTACTTACAGCAAATGCACATAAGGGGTAAGTTTTGGCACTTAAAAAATAATGCCATTTATTTCCTGTTTGGAATTTAAGGGACATCTATTATGACTTTGTGGTTTTGTATCATTATTGAAGGTCATACATTGTTTTATGGTGGATTATTTGATTTTTGTGTAGAATTGTCTCATTTAGGCACTTAAACTTATTGTAAATAGTTTGATCATGTCACTTATTCTGTTTGCTCTGTTCTTTTACACCAATATAAAAGTGCGTTTATTTATGGGAACCACAAATATTTGCCTCTACCTAGAGCGCTTCAATTCAAAAGAAGTTCCGTTTTTGTCCTATTAGAATCAAAATAATTGAATATATCTAGATTTTACCAGGGGTTGTCCCTTTATGCCGATATTTTACCCCTCGCTATCGCTCAGTGTAAAATATTTGTAATAAAGGGCCAACCTGTGGTAAAACCACAATATATTCAAGCCCCAATGAATTATTTCTTAAAGCGTACACAATTCGAACAGGAAAACCAACGATCTAATTTATATATCCAAACAGGAAAGTACCAATGAACAGCTGATGAACAACATCAACAAACAATAACTGCTGAATGACATTTCCAGATGCGGGAAGCAGGAATATAAAAAATTAAAAAAATCTGTTTTGAAAAAAAAGGGTTGGCGGGTCCGTCGTACAAGGAATCAAATTGGTGTGGCTTAAATGATATTTCAACCTTTACAATTTTTTTTATGCTCTAGACAGCTAAAATATAAAAAATCAATACAATCTGTTGAACAGAAGCAGTGAAATTATAATTTTGTGTCAATTTTTTATTGACATTTTGTCTAATTTTTGCAGAGTTATCTCCCATATCAATGGAAATGTCCATAGGAATTTTAAATCATTATTTTTTACTTTTCCTCAAGTTAGATTTTATTGGATTTTTTCTGTGTATATAAGGGTTATAATGAAAAGTTTTAAACTTCTTCTGATGCAATTACTTCATTAAGGTCAGTGTCAAATTTATGCCAGATTAACTGAACTAAATACCATATGGCATAACTTATGTAAAATTATACATACTTATCTTCCATATTCATTTCAGACATGTATCTGTGTTCCTTGCCAATAAACACATCTACTTTAGCATACATCAATTTGTCTTCCTGCAAAATCAAATAAAATATAACAGCAGTTATGAAAGCATAATCACACATAATAATATTAATGATATTGAAACATCTAGATTGAGTTCTATAAGGTAAAAAATAAGATATTAATACACTATTTAGTAACTATGTATAGTTTAACATAAAATTAATGAGATTTATAACCGAAGTATCATGAAATTTATAACATCAATATTAAATGCATCTCAATACTGACAAAAGTTACAACTATCAAATTTAAACAACAGCATCTTACCATTATACAACAATATTTTTTGCATTAGTCACAGAACAACTCACAACATTCTTGATTCACAAAATTTAATAATTATATATGCAACATTTAAAACAAAATGCATGAACATGAACTGTACTGTCTTTTAAAAAAAAAATGTTTGATGTTACATTAGCATTGTTGTAGGACTGAGTAACTAAGTTAAATTATCTCCCTTTGTTGGAGACTGCAAATCAAATCTTTCATTACAGTCTGGAAAAATGTAATAAATTTAATAGTTCATATTTTGATTAATTAATGTTTTTGTTTCAAATTTTACATAAGATTATAAGGGATGTAATATTCATCTTTTATTTCCTTTTTAAACCTAAATCTGCTAATATCATCAATAATATTTTTTTACAAAAAATCATTTTAAACGTCCCTATATCTTGTATATCAGGTTTGCCAAATGTATTACAATACCTGTACACTTTCCAGAAACTGCAAAATCTTGCCATAGACTTCTTGACCATCAAGTTCAAAGGATATGAACTGCCCTTTAACAAATTGGTGTTTTTTACTGTTTATAGTCCAGTGAAATTCCATTTCTTTCCACTTACTGCCTGACACTTGGTAGTTTGACTGAGAAGAAGTTTCTACAGTTGGATATCTATTTATATATAAAGAGAGAGTATTTAATTATAAAATATATTCTTCAACATTCTGTTATATTTTTTAGATGCAATAAAGGTTTGGGGGTACTTATACAGTTGGAAAAAAAACAAATCTCTTATTTCATTGACATGTGCTTTGAATATTTTTCAAGTACCTGGAGTGTCTTTTTCTTCAAGGGTTTTCCTCTGAGAGTACATAGAAATGTATAAGTTGGTTTTTATGTAATTGGGGTACCTTTGCGACAAATAACGTTAAAAAAATGATGGTAATAAAAATAATTTCAGACCTCTGACAATACATGATAATAATATTTTGGTAAATCCTTATAAAATTTTAATCAATTTGATGCTTTATAGCTTAAAATTGTCGCTTCACCCCTATAGGTAAAGTGCATTACAACCCTTATATATAAAAACATTTACCATAAATCAACCATCCTTAATTACAAAATTACGGCAATCTTGCAAAAGACTGAAATTTCACTCTTTATGAAACATTTTAATACCTGAATATCTGGTTTGAAAGCACTGGATTAGCCAGTTGCAACTTAAGCATTGAAGTTGGCTTGATCATCCAGGAAATGTTTCCATCTTTATCTTCATGCTAAAAGTAGATTAAAAATTCTAATGCAATTTGGATGTAACAATTTTTTTCATTGGCTAAAAGTATTCGTCAAATCCACAGTTGACCAGGCGTAACTAAGGAGGGACCCGCCCTTTTTGAATTGATGAATCAATAAATGTTCGATTACTACTATATAATCAAAAATAAAACAACACCTACCACGAATTTGTACGTTTTAATGCAATTTTATTCGAATTTGAAGTTTACAAGTAATGTCATAACCTCCAGTTAGTAAGTTTTCATTTGTATGACGTCACGTTTAGCCATGACGTCTTTGCCAAAATCATTCATGAAGTTTCACAGATTTTATTGATTTTTCAAATTTAGACCTTATTTCAAGTTTTATCGTATTATTGCAACTTTAGCATTGAAGTTGGCTTGATCATCCAGGAAATATTTCCATCTTTATCTTCATGCTAAAAGTAAATTAAAAATTCTATGCTACGGGTCGACAGTAAAACTGCATTTGCGACCGTCAAATCTACAATTGACGGTGGCAACTCTTCAACTACAGTACTGTTATTCCTTAATTGTACATGTATAAATAAGTAAGGTTAAAATCATTATTAATAGTATTGGATACTATAGATTATAATCTATTAAAGATATTAGATATTATTATTTAAGATAAAGTAATACTAAAAACTGCAAAATTCCTTAAAATCACTAATTCAGGGACAACAACCCAACAGTTGTATGTACATAATAATTTGTAGGTGGGGCATAAATACTGCATTTTACCTCCATGTTCTATTTTAAGCCATGTCATTTATCTTTAATAGTGGGGGGATCATTGGACACATTTTTTAAATTTATATACAAGACAAAATTATTTCTCATGTTTTTATTAAAGAAAATTACTATTGAAAATTATAGCAAACATTAAAGAGTGTGCCCATTTCCTTTTAGGGGTAATAATAGCAAACTTTTTACTTATCTTTTAAAATTGTAACAGTTTTATATGTAGTTTATACAAATATGTTTTAAAATACAGGCAAAACAAATATTATACAAAAAAGGTCATTATAATAAAACAAATAACTCAGATAACTTGCTTTTTAACTAAATTTTTTAATATAATTATTTAAAAAAAAAGATTTTAACAATTAAAATAAATGAATTACCTTTTGGATCATATCTTCCATTTCCATTTTTGTCTGAAGATACTTTTTTATTTTGGACAGTGGAGGCACATTACGACACCCACACTCCTTCATTATGTACATAACGAAAGTCATTACCTCATCACTCTGAAGAATAATAAAAAATAAATAAAAAGTGAAACAAATATTGATATCCAAGTATATCTGCATGGCCGCAACATCGACAAAAAAAATATATGGTATAAATGAAAATTCAGAATTTTGATTGGGTGATTTTGGAGTATGGGCTAAAAAAAAATGACTAGAAAGCTTAATGACTTCAAGGCCTGGCCTTAGGATCATAAAACTTGTGAACATGATTTTTTTTACTAAGATGCAAGAATCAACCAATCAAAATACTGGAGAAAATTAAAATAGCCTTGCCAGACCTCATAATTATTTTAAATGTAACTAAATAGCTATAGTATTCATGTAGGTTATAAAGAGCTTTCATCACAATACATATATAATTTTAACAAAATAGATATAGTATACATGTATTTCTCGTTTTGTTTATATAGATTAGACCGTTGGTTTTCCCGTTTGAATGGTTTTACACTAGTAATTTTGGGGCCCTTTATAGCTTGTTGTTCGGTGTGAGCTAAGGCTCCGTGTTGAAGGCCGTACTTTAACCTATAATGGTTTACTTTTTAAATTGTTATTTGTATGGAGAGTTGTCTCATTGGCACTCACACCACATCTTCCTATATCTATGTAGATTATAAATTTATAGCTTTCATCACAATACAAGTTCATTAGATTGGACATTATATTAGAAACATATAAGAAACTAACTAGATATATGCAATCAGAATGTTAACTTACAACTCTGTGGGTTTTAGAACTGTATAATGAAGTGAGGAGAAAGTGGATTTTGGAGTCGAAGGGGAACCACTCTGTATCTATCCTGGCGTCGTGGCTTTGTTCCTCGTAATATTCCTGTTCATCATTATCCTCTACAGCTTCATCTTCTTCTTCTTCTTCTTCAAAATCTTGATCGTAATTATCTGTACCGTAACTGGTTTGACAGTCTACTGTCGCACCATCTACGATCATGTCAATGGGCTGAGTACTTGCGCTATCCGTGCACAAGTCATTCTCGTTGATTTCACAGTTTATCTGGTTTGAAAAATTCAGTACCCGCAGATGTCGATCTGATGCCAAATGCCGGTGATAATTTGCACTTTTCCCTGTTTCATATCCACAACAATCACACTTAAAACTACCCGGTGCCTCAAATTTTGACGTCCGATTGCGAGACATGTCAGCGGCTTCATTGACAACCATCAACATCGATGAAACGCTTTAGTGTAATCAACGAAATCGCATCTCTTTGAAACGTATAGAATAGAATAGAATAGAATAGAATATCTTTTATTTCCATAAGAGGTACCCTCAAGGGGCATAGTGCATATACATTCATGACAATATATAGTTACAAACAATTACAAATACAATAATACGTAACCCGGTTTATACATGACGTCATAATACAGACGACAGTTCTGTCAAAATTATTACAGTTCTGTCAAAGACGCCAAACATCAAAGGAAAGACAAGAAGATTAAAGAACGACAAAGATTAGACTTCAAAGTCATGTTTCAGGTATAAAAAAACACACAATCTTTCAGCGTCATATAACCAGAAAAAAATCAATGCCATACAATGAACTAGAAATTTTAAATACATTTAAATATTCTACTTTTGCTACGATTTTTAATTTGGTAAAAATTTATTAACAAGTGGACACAGTTGTAAGTGAGGTTATAGTGGTGGAAAAGACAACAAGTATTACAGGCGAAAATTTTTAGAAACATTTGTTGCACTGTCTGTCAAACATGCATGTGTTGCAGTAAGGGACTTAAATCTTTTTTTGTCTGGGAAAAGGGGGGGACCTGGTCAAAATACAGGGGGTGTCATTTTTTCTGTATGTAGAAAAAGGGGGGTTCAAATCTGTTTATAAATTCAAAGTGGGCGGATCAAGTTTTTATACACATGAAAATAAGTATTTTACATACTTCAAGAGACAAAATGTGTAAAAAATTACAACAGTCAAATGAAAATATATTTTAAACATTTATATACAAGTAAGACATCACAAGAGGTGATGTAGGAAGCTGCAGCTTTATCATCCAAATAATTCAGTCATTATACATGTATTTCACTCACTTTGATCACTATATTAAATTAAAAAGCCTTACAACCAAACTTTATTTAAATTAGTTTATTTGTTTGAGAGAAATTAAGTATCAATCAAAACGAAATTTACAGCCATTTGGGCAATTTTTTTTCCAAACATACAAATCAGGCAACATTATGAAAAGAACATAGTGTACAGCAATAAATGATTAAATATTTATCTACTCTGCATTTGAATATTGATACACATTGATAATGATTCTGACCACAATGCATTCTTTTGTTTTCATAACAAGATCCCTTTGGGTCAATTTTTACAATGTACCTCTAACTCCCTCAAGCTTTTTGGGCTAATATAGAATAAGAAAAAGGTTACTATCACACATTCGTGAGTGAAATGTGACAATAAATGAGTTATTGAATTGTCAAGCTGAAAACATGAACTATCTATATAAAAGTTTAGGGACTTAATTGAAGTTTCAATAAGGCCTTACAAAAAACTTAAGTTTAAGCATCATTTATATGATAGATTCCTGTTAATAAATAATGTGTTGTTCCTGTTGTTACTGTTTCAAAAAGTTATTTTTTGAGTTACTTAGGATAAAGATTTCTTTTAAAGCACAATATAGCAAATTAGAAAAAAAGTCAGAAGAAAATACTAATTTTAGCACTGGCTTGCTCTACCTACTTATATTCATGGAAAAGGCCTTATGGAAGAGCCCTATTACAAAACAATTTCCCGTATACGTAACCCGGTTTATACATGACGTCATAATACAGACGACAGTTCTGTCAAAATTATTACAGTTCTGTCAAAGACGCCAAACATCAAAGGAAAGACAAGAAGATTAAAGAACGACAAAGATTAGACTTCAAAGTCATGTTTCAGGTATAAAAAAACACACAATCTTTCAGCGTCATATAACCAGAAAAAAATCAATGCCATACAATGAACTAGAAATTTTAAATACATTTAAATATTCTACTTTTGCTACGATTTTTAATTTGGTAAAAATTTATTAACAAGTGGACACAGTTGTAAGTGAGGTTATAGTGGTGGAAAAGACAACAAGTATTACAGGCGAAAATTTTTAGAAACATTTGTTGCACTGTCTGTCAAACATGCATGTGTTGCAGTAAGGGACTTATCTTTTTTTGTCTGGGAAAAGGGGGGGACCTGGTCAAAATACAGGGGGTGTCATTTTTTCTGTATGTAGAAAAAGGGGGGTTCAAATCTGTTTATAAATTCAAAGTGGGCGGATCAAGTTTTTATACACATGAAAATAAGTATTTTACATACTTCAAGAGACAAAATGTGTAAAAAATTACAACAGTCAAATGAAAATATATTTTAAACATTTATATACAAGTAAGACATCACAAGAGGTGATGTAGGAAGCTGCAGCTTTATCATCCAAATAATTCAGTCATTATACATGTATTTCACTCACTTTGATCACTATATTAAATTAAAAAGCCTTACAACCAAACTTTATTTAAATTAGTTTATTTGTTTGAGAGAAATTAAGTATCAATCAAAACGAAATTTACAGCCATTTGGGCAATTTTTTTTCCAAACATACAAATCAGGCAACATTATGAAAAGAACATAGTGTACAGCAATAAATGATTAAATATTTATCTACTCTGCATTTGAATATTGATACACATTGATAATGATTCTGACCACAATGCATTCTTTTGTTTTCATAACAAGATCCCTTTGGGTCAATTTTTACAATGTACCTCTAACTCCCTCAAGCTTTTTGGGCTAATATAGAATAAGAAAAAGGTTACTATCACACATTCGTGAGTGAAATGTGACAATAAATGAGTTATTGAATTGTCAAGCTGAAAACATGAACTATCTATATAAAAGTTTAGGGACTTAATTGAAGTTTCAATAAGGCCTTACAAAAAACTTAAGTTTAAGCATCATTTATATGATAGATTCCTGTTAATAAATAATGTGTTGTTCCTGTTGTTACTGTTTCAAAAAGTTATTTTTTGAGTTACTTAGGATAAAGATTTCTTTTAAAGCACAATATAGCAAATTAGAAAAAAAGTCAGAAGAAAATACTAATTTTAGCACTGGCTTGCTCTACCTACTTATATTCATGGAAAAGGCCTTATGGAAGAGCCCTATTACAAAACAATTTCCCCTCAAATATGTTTTCATTTGCAATATTTTTGTAGATTTACATGTTGTATGTAAATAGAGGGGGGTGGGGTAATTTTTTTTAAAATGTTTTTACCTTGGGGGATCAAATAAAAATAGTGAAATATTATTTGGGGGTCAAGAAATTTTATATGTTTGATTTCAAAATGACCAGCCCCTCCTCCCAGGTAAATAATGATAAGTCCCTAAAAAAAAGTATTTGAATAAAGTTTTTTATTATACCTCCCAAATAGACATTTTAATATGTCAGTGTAATTTTTGAAAACAGAATTAGATAATTAAAAAGCAGAGTTTCAGTAAGGCAATGCTGGTAATTAGTTAAAAAGCTTAAATTTAACAACACAATGTGTACATAGCCTTTCAATCAAAATGGAGAGAATAACTATGAGAACAAATCATTAAAAGCAACAACAATTTTTTTTTTGAATTTTAAAAAGAATTATTTTTTAACAGGACAGCCAAGACAGCAATGCAAATGGTATTGGTGAATTAGGTTCACAGCAGGACCTTTTTGATGACTTGGTAGCAGCACCGGTACCACTCCCTAACCTACCAAATGGTCACTTTTGTTGTGAAGGGTGCAAATGCAACTCTTTATTGTTAAAAGAAATAGGTATGTTATGTTTTTGAATCTATATATATCTCTAATTATGTTGAAATGTATAACTACAAGTTATAAAATTTAATATCTTGGATTTCTCTTAGAAGTGTTTCCATCCAAACTTGCACTGTTTTATAGACCCACTGGTACAACCTGCCTGATTTTTTAAATTAATCAAATTGATTATGCAATGTATTGGAACCTACTTCTAGTGAAAAATATGTTGGTAATTGTTGCAAATTGTCAAAACAGGGGAGATAACTCATGAAACTACAAAAAACTATAAAGTACTAAGCCATGTAAATGAATTAAAAAATAGATGGGCACTGTATGATACTTACTAACTAAGCCTGCAGTTATTAGATTAATTATAATATAATATAAATATATTGTGTAAGTAGACATTTTCTTTTACTTTGAATTTCCTGTAGTAAAGATACTAAAGAATAAATTATTTTACCAATTATTTTCCCATATGTTAAATGCTGAATATCTTTCTTTGCTTACTTGTCTATTTAAAAAGGCATGCAATGATGAAATATAGATAATTTCTTTATTAAAATGCATATATATGTATTTTAATTTTATACTTTACATTTAATTTTTTATTATCATTTTTTTTTTAAATGCACCTGAATCATTTTGTGAATGTGACATCAAGACCTTAAAATACATATTTATAGCTTTCTATTTATTTTTTTTTAACTTATAATTATTACAGTAAAAGAGTTAAAAGATTTGAAAAAATGTGTAAACACAACAGCAACAGCAAAACCTGGAAGGTCTTTTACCTGCATTGAAAAGACAGATATGGAGGTAACTATTGAGAAAATTTTGAAAATATGATACAATGTGTAAGAATTATAGCTGCAGTCGGTCAATGTAATCCATATCATAGATCTTGTATGTCTCATGATCAGCAAATCACTGAATTGTTTCTTTGCTCAACATATTTACAGTTGACTCTTGCGAGCACCAATATTCCCAGTATTGAAACTATAGTATGCATTCTTAAATTTATGGTAAAGTAGTTATAAGTTCTTATCTACAATATGAGACAGAACTCTTTGATCCTGTTTTTTGTCATTATTATGCCCAAGTAGTAACAGAGATCATTAAGTAATACCCATGTCGGTTTGTCCAGTCTGTCCGTCCTCTCCATTAAAAAAATGGTGTCTGTTCTCTCATTTTAGTTTGCCTCAACCAAATATTGTAAAACTGAAATAAAATGCATACTACCACAAAACAAAGATCATGGTTAAAATTGGGTGTCATCACTTTATTCCTTCATAAGCCCCTTTATTAGCCTAGACAATTGCTGAATTTTTTTTCCCATTCTATATATAGCTTTAGTTTGCCTCAACCAAATGTTTTAAAACTTACCGTAAATACAATGCACATTACCTCAAAATATAATCATATATCAAGTTTTAAATTGAGTGGCAAAACTTTTACCATATATTAGTTATGCCCCTTTATATATGTAAAAATCTCTCAATCTGTTTCTGTTCTCCAACTGTACTTTGCTGCCACCAAATGCAATGAAATTTATTCTCTTGCTGGACCCGGGAAATGACAAAAAAATGAGAATTGTTTACGTACATTGTGTTAACGGTATACTTAAATCTGACAAAACAGTAAGCGGAATCCTGCTAAATTAACATAAGGCCAAATTAGACATATTCTCCATTTTTTCACTTTCATTTATAAATGACAGACCTCTATCATTGCACTTGAATGCACCTAATTATAATGATAGCTTCTGCTGGTTATAAGCAAAATCAGCAGTGACATGTGTATATCATTAAAAAGTTCAAAAGAATGATCCGGTAAAAATAAAAAATAAATGTAAATCGACATAGAATGAGCTATAACTTGACTAAACATGATTATTCAAATAAAATTAAGATCTTATAATAAATATAAAGGGAGACAGAAACTTAGAAGACTGAGACTACTGATGCTTTTCCTTTTTGTAGAGACCCTTGACAGATTACCTGAAAAGCCGGTTCCCAAAGAACCCATTTTTGGCAGACCCAGACACAGAGTTAAAAGTAAGATTTGTTAGCAATGAATAAATACATATGCATGTTTAAACCAAGAATTAATAGTCATCTGCCTTTTAGTTTAAGAGGGAATGTTCAGTCTCTCCATTTATATGGAAATGTACATGTTCAGCATTACTGATGACTTTCCCTTTATTGATTTTCATGAAAAAGTGTCTCAAAAAATCACTGCTTCATTCTATATTTTACTTTTGGCAATTTGGCACCAAGTTCTATGTAGGCATGACAATTGCAAATCAATCAATTTTTTTAAAAGAATGGCAATCAACAACAGATGTCTGTGTCAGCTAAATACTGCAAACTCACAGTTTATAATTCCTGATGTTTGGTAAATTAATACAGCATGTCATGTATAAACATGCCTCATTGGCACTCACACCACATTCTTCCTATATCTATTTATGATTCTGATCAACTTGAAAAATAGAGAGGCTGAATTTTTTTTACACACTTCTCTTGCTTGAAGGACTGAATCGTACTAGCAATATAAAATTTAAAAAAACAACATATAAATTCAATGGCATTATTTTTAAACTGGACAAAAATACAAGAAATATGAAAATTCAGTGTTTCAATAACAATTTCTAGATTTGATAATGCATGTACCAAGTCAGGAATATGACAGTTCTTGACCATTTGTTTTTGATGAGTTTAGTTATTTGATTTTGACATGTGATTATGGACTTTTTGAATTGACTTTCCTCTAAGATCCGTATTTTTGTGATTTTACTTTTTTCTGATTGAATTAATATCATATTAAATGGTTTATTTTGAATAAAGATGAAAATATAACTTATATATTGCATGCTTGTTTTTATTTCAGGCCAAATTAATGTCTTTAAAGAGGAGACTTGCTCCGGAGGCAGACTACCAAGAAGTTCTTAGAGCAGGAGTGAGGTTCAGCACCCGGAAAATGGTTGACTTTAGGTCTCAAACCAAAAACAAGGTAACAATGAAATTTATGAGAGTGTTAGAAGAATGACATACAAGCATTGTAATTCAGGGCTTGTCTTTTTATGATGTGTTACTTATTTGTTTTTCGTTCTTTTTTTGTACATGATTTAGGCCATCAGTTTTCTAGTTTGAAATGTTTTACATTTGTAATTTGCTGGCCTTTTATAGCTTAATTTGCGGTATGGGCTCTGCTTATTTTTGAAGGTAGTATGGTGACTTATAGTTATTAATTTCTGTGTCATTTGATCTCTTGTGGAAAGTTTTGTTATTGACAATCATACCAAATGTTCTGTTTTATACTAGGTGTTGTCCTATAACTATTATCTTGATTTACAGTTTTAAAGATACATAATAAATGTATATCTTTAAAATGTATATAAACTGTATATATATAGAATAACCATACATTGTCTCGAAATATCCATGTCATTTGTACAAGGCTTAGAAACAGGTATAAAGTGAGGCTGTGCCGAGCATTTCTACCTGTTTCGAGCCATGTACAAATAACCGATTGACAATGTATGGTTATTCTTTATATACTGCAACTCTTATAAGTATTCTAAATGAAGTATTTAGGGTAAAAACCATCATTTTTAAAATTTGAAGCGGACGACGTAAAATTTCCGTGAACTGGTATGTTTTATTGACTTCATAAATAAAACTCTACGGAAACGCATTGTCAACGTCATAAAAAAGGTGATATACGGTCAGTGACTGTATATCACATATGAATATACAGTCAATGCAATTTGACTGCTCAAATAGCACAGCGGCAGTATATATATAGTCAAAAGTGGTATTCAAATGTACATTTTTAAAGATGTATATAAACTGCAACTCTGTAAAAATGCACATTTTTTAATTTGTATAAGCTTTATAGATTCTACCACTGCATACAATATCTATTCAGTTTATATATAGGTTTTAAGATGTACAGTTTATATACAGCTTTACTACGGTACAGTTTTATATAAGGATTTACTACGGTACAGTTTTGATATACAGCTATTCAGATGCACATTTTTTATGCATCTTTAGAACTTTTTTCCAAAGGTCTTCAGTCTATTCAAGTTTAAGTTAGGCACGGGTTCCACTAATTTTTTATGAAATTACAGGCTTTGGACTTCGATAAGTTGTTGAAAATCAAAGTTTAATACAGGCATTTTTCCAAAACGCCTTCAGACATTGGGCTGATTTTTGGATTGTAAGTTAACTATGATGAGGACATGGACAACATTTTCTTGGAAAATAAATCAGAGAAATATTTAGCTAATACAGGACATAAAAATCACATGTTTTTTCATGATTTACTCATGCTTAAAATAAAATTTAGAATTGAATTAAAGAAATAATGACTTTTAATTTATATTTTTTCTTTCTCCTACCATCAAAAATGTGGTGCACCCTTTAAAATAACCATGTAGATATGTGCCCCACATTTTAGATGCTATTTCTTATATAGACCAAATTTTTGTTAAATTATTCCTTAAGAAACATAAGTTGCTTACATGTATGATGTAAACCTATCATGATGTTTAAATTATTTTTTAGATGCTATCAAGAAATGAATCAGCAGACTTAGGCTGTAAAAGTCTGAAGGACTTAGGAAAAGCTCTCTTTTCCAGGTTTCAATGCCAAGATGAAGAAGCTGTTGAGAATATGACAGTTGCTTTAGTAAGTACATAAATCAGTATTTAAAAAAAAAAGATATTTATTATCATATATTAAAAATATAGTCCCCACACAATCACATGGATTAATGGTAATCACATAAAATACTTATTATGATTATCATTTATAGCTGTAAGAATTCTCAAAATCAATCACTTAAGAGTTAAGCAACTTTTCACATCATTTTGCAGATAAACCCAATTTGTGTTAGTAAAACATTAGTTATGAGTAGGTTAGATATACTAAAAAACTGAAATACAAGATAGTTTACTGCATACCTAATTCATCTATTGAGCTGGCTGTTTGCTTATATAAATACAATGATGCAACCTTAATATATATAGATTCATTCCCTGGGTGAAACACTAAGAACAATTTAATTTTTAATCATAATGTGCACACCTTTAAAATATATATGCATATTGGTATCTTCTTTGTAGAAAATCAAGTCAAAGCCTTTCTAACCTGGGAAAGTACAGACCTTAGGATATAAAATAATTGTATAAACTCTTGATTCTTTAAATTTCCATTTGATATTTGGCATGTTGAACATGATTAGGAGGAGTTGTTATTGTGTTAGCAATTTTCATGTCTGTCCTATGTCAACCTCCTTTGTTACTGTTAAGAAACTTTTAAACCAATGGGGCACTGAAAATGTGTGCATTAAACACCATATTTGTATAAACATACTGTATTATTGATCTTTAATTATTTTTCAGAGAGCATTCAGCTATGAAAAAAAACAACTTAAAAAGCAGTCTGGGGAGCCCTTGGAGGATTTCTGGACAGCCTTCAAGGGTTTCCTGGGCGATATCTTAGACAATCAGGACCAGGACAAATGGGCCCAGTTGAAAGACAGAGAAATCAAAAGAATTGAAAGATATATTAAGTATGTAATATAAATATAATTTACACTTTTGCTAGCTTGTGACATATTATGTATACAAAGATGTCATATTATTTCAATATTCTACTTTGTCATCATCATGACCAAGCAATACATACTCTCTTAAAAATATTAAATAAGATTTATTCCATAAGAAAATATAAGGAAAGGTTATACATGTATATGTATTCGGTTCCTGTAATTCAAAGGCACAATCATTTGGAAATAACTTTGTTTGGATATAAAGTTTTTATTGAAGTAACAATTTAAGTCACGTCCCTAAGACATCTTGTATGAGATATATGTCAAGGTTTAAGTACACAATCAGAAACTTTTAAACTGTAATGTTTTCAGAAAAATAAGTCTTAGACAGTCAAATTTTGGAATAATTTATATGAAACGATCATTTTATTTTTTACCATATATTATTATTTCTATAATATTAGGATCAGACTCTACATCATACTTTACTGGTTTAAAAAATGCACGGAAAGAAGAGTATGTGTATACATATAATGCTTGAGCTTAGTATTTCATTATACATCTTATTTTTATTGTGAAAAGAACTAAAGTCTAAATTAATCAAAATTGAGGGTTTATTCTATTTTAGTCTACTTAAAAGATAACTGTATTGTATTTGAAGCTCTAAGGACTTACAATCAGTAGTTTTTACTGTCAAATTTAGTTTACCTGGGATGGGTAGACATACTCAAAGCTTTAAATAAATTTTAGTGTAAAATCTTCATTAAAGAAAATTCTGGGAAAAAGATGTTATCTTCTTATTTTGGTCCCTTCACTAGGTGACGTCATATACATGCTTCTGTCCTCAAACTAGACACCAGGTGTTTTCTGGCTTCTGTGCCGCTTAAGCATGTATAAAATTTGATAAAGATAAGATTTATAGGTGCAACATGTGATTTTTTTTGTAGAAATTACATGTCAATACATTCAGCAATTCTAAATGTTGGCTTCCTTAGTTACAGACAGGAAGATAGAGAATTTTACACTAACTGTCATCAAATCAGAACCATTGATACAAAATGATTGCATTAGAATTAAATATAACTCTTTGTATTCTTCATTGATAGAATAGCTTTATTTAAATGTGTCCTGTATAAATATGAGAATTCTTTTTTTTTTACAGATAAAGATGGATAGACATGTTGATGGAGTGGTCAGGGGAAACACAATATATAAAGAACACTATTAATGTTATGATTTTTTTGTTTATATATTTCTTTCTTTATATGTAATATAAGTATATTTTTGTAATTAATTGTTGTTATTTTTTTCTTATCAATTTAGTGGTTGGCAATTTGGAAGAAAGAATTAAGCATCTTAATTGAAAAAGTATAAGACAGAAAGGGAAAGTTTGTTGGTATGTTGTACAGGTACACCTCTATCAAGGTTAGACGGAGGATTTGTGCATTAAAACCAGTTTAACCCCACCACATTTTGTATGTGCCTGTACGTAATCGTTAGTTTATTGTTTGCTTTGTTACATATGTAATTTTTGGTTAGAAAAGTTGGACATAAATTAGGCTGTTTACTTTCTGGTTTGTATTGTTTTAAAACCTTCTTAAAAAGAATTGGCATCTTGTGCAGGTACTTTTCCATACTGTGATTGGTTTGTGTCAAAATTGATGGCCATACAATACGACTTAAACATACATACATACATATTAAAAATCAACTAAAATGAAATATTCATCAGTACATAAATCATTTACAAAAAAGAATTGAGACTCAAACACAACCATAATTGTACTTGGAGTTAACTAAGGTGCCCTGGATATTATTTAAAACCTGTGATGATTTTCTTGTTCTTCGTTTAAGAGATCAAAAACATTTGGATGCAAAGAAAGTAGATATAGAATGGAAGTATAAACACATGGTCAAGACTAAGAAGAATGTTAAATAAGCTCAAATCCTGTGAAATATGTGGGATTTCAGAGGCTGAATTCACTTTAATTTCATTGAAAAAAAAAAAAACTCGATTCATGTTAATTTCACGTGAAAAGTTCACGTGAATTTCACGTGAAGGCTCAATTCATGTGAATTTCACGTGAAGGCTCAATTCACGTGAATTTCACATTAAAATTTCACGTGAATTTCACGTGAAATCTCAATTCATGTGAATTTCACATCAGATTCACGTGAAATTCACGTGAAAAATTTCACGTGAGTTTCATGTATAAGCTCGTTTGAGGTGAATCTCACGTGAAAAATTTCACGTGAAATTCACGTGAATTTCATGTGATATTCACGTGAACAAAATTTGCCTGTGTATATGTTAATTATTATGTACAGTGCCAGTGATGCGTATCAGGTAAAATCAATTGCATTTTAAATGTATACTTAAGTAAAACTATGGGAATTTTAAACTCATTTGATATTTTGCCTGGTCAAGTGAGGCTGTTAAAAAACAGGGGTCCCTACGTATGCGACCTGGGCTATTTAGGTATTTATATATCAGGAAATAATTGAATAAAATATTTGTTATCGTTAAAAAAAAAAGACAGTTATTAGATTCCTGCACTTCCAAAAGTTATGTAATTATTTTGACAAGTGTAACATCATTTTGTGCCTTGAATTTCTGAGCATTAATTAAATCAATATATTTCTTGAAATGTTCATGGATAGGATGTATAGAATGTTATGATCATTGAACTATATTTTGTGTATAAAACAATGTAGTGATAAGCCTTGGAACATTTAGATATCAAGTCAGTCCCTTAAAGTTTAATTGCATTTCATGCAATCTTTACCTAAAAAGTGTTATTTCCATCTTTCATAGCACATTGTCAATTGGTTTATACAATAAATTTTGAACCAGAACTTATAACAAACAATTAAAAGAGTAAGGTTAAAATCATTGAAGGTTTTTTTTTTTTTATTATTATGTATAGATTTATTCATACATTGGTGCTGTTTTTATAAACCAAGTTTCAAGTTCAACTTGATAGCACAGTCATGTATTGACAATAAACACATTGAACTTGAAACCAAGATCACAACTGACATATTAATACATTTTCTGTTAAATTAAAGTAAAAATTACAAAAACACTCACATACACATTCAAATCAAAATATTTTTAAATTATATAAAATATTGTAATTAATGAAAGGAAATTAAGATGGAAGATTGGTTATTTGAATGTTTGTCTTTAAAGCCACTTTCAGCACACTTAAATCAACGCAGCCAATGGTTATTGGTGGAGCAGATTAAAGTGCCTGAGAGATGTTTGTGAAAGCTGGCATTCCTAGTGAACAAAGATTGGAATCAACCTCACAGACCTTAGTTTTCACACATTAACTATCAAATAAACGAACAACATGGACCACTTGGTCAATAAAGCTTGGATAAATTAAGTCAACAGCCTTAGATAAAAGCTGAAATACAGACGGCACAACACAATCCACTCTCATAATTTCTTACTTGTTACAGCATCATGACAGTTAAATAACATTCTATATAAGTCTTATTACATTTTTGGTAAATTTTGACATCATTGTTAAAATATGAAACGAAGATTACTTGACATGAGTAGTTATTAGTATCAATATATTTTAGCCTTTACTGTAGGTTAAATAAAAACAGATAAATAAACCAGAAGTATAACAAGAACGAATAAAAAGATAAAATCTGAACGAAAATATGTACATGATGAATTGAAAGGATTCAAACATTAGGAAATATTGTCATTGTCTAATTAAATTTGGACTAAAATACAATGCAATACTTATTAATTTTTTAATTATGCTAATCATTTAACTGTAAATATTACAAGAATATTATATTTAGATGAATACATGTAAATGAAATATAAGTATGAAAGAGCTAATAATAATTTGCTCTAAAAGTATAAAATGATGTTTAACAATTTCTCTATCATTAAAAACCAAGAATACATCTTCGAAAGGAGACGACTAAGTGAAAATAATAATATGCCAAGGAATGCAACAAAAAACAAAACATGGCTTTTTCGCAAGTGATAATGGTCATTGTGATTATATCTTATGCTAACATAAATAAATATGGTATTTCTATATTTTTAAGGAATAAATTATTACATCATATGTTTTTTTTTATGTATTTTGTTGTGACTGGAACGTGAATATCACATCTATGTTCGTCGACGTTCGACAAAGGCCACATGGTGTGTAAATACGCGAATATCACATGATTCTTATGTCGAAACTATGATTAAGAAATATTGCTTTAGAAAGAATTTCGGTACTTACCCATAAACATCAGTTGTACTAATTTTATGCATAATATTCTAATTCGTATATTACTGACATGATTTGGAAAACACCTGATTTATAATGAACCTTTCTTAAAATTGCCCGTTATAAATAAACGAATTATTAGGAAACTAGTGTTTCAACTACTGGGGAAGATATAGGTTCTTTTCAGTTCATGTAGCTTTTCAAATGTTTTTGTACTAATTCATTCTTGGCTTTAAACATTCTTAATAAAGAAATTATGACAAATACTGTGAATAGTTTGTTGAATGAATACAAATATATGACTTAGACAGTGGACATTGATTTGAGTTTAATTAAAATGTTTAACCCTAAGTAAATAATGTAGAGAATTGATATGGTGAATTAACTTCAGTGTTTAATGTGTTGAGTTTAATCAAAATTGTATGTTAATAATCGAGTGTAAACGTCATTGTATATTGGGTTTAAATGAACGGAATGTATGACAAATACTGTGTTATGTTAAAACATAATTCATTGATTGACATTAATTATTTACAAAATCATTTGCGGAGATACTTGTCCTTTACAAACTGAAACCCTCCAAGATGAACGCGTTCCAGACCAACCAGTAACTTGAACACAGTAGGTTTTTCATCAGTTGAATTTTTCCATTTTCTTAAGATGTCTTCAGTTTGATCGTACATCTTTCGGTAATCTATCTTTGTCTGCTCTATAGAATTAATAGTAATGCCTAATTCTACACCTAGCTGTAAAGCACAGTTACCAAGGTTTTGTGGTAGATTAATCAGGACATCATCATTTGGAACTTTGTCTGGTCCGACATTTGGAAATTCTGTGAAAGAATATAAATATATTAAAAATACGACGACAAAATTTGATCTATCATTTTCATTATCTGAAAATTATTTCATTTAATGATTTTGATCACATAAAATAGGGTACGTTTGGTGTTCATCATTTTAAATGTTACCGTCTTAGAGCAAATGCACATGTGATTGAGTGTGGAAATTTCAAATGTGTTTGTCTCAAGGTACTTGTAATTAAAAGGGCACAACTTTTTGAAATTGTTTCAAATATTAATCCAAAGGTTTGCACCACTGCAGATATGTTGTTTTTGAATTTGATTGTGTTAAGCGACCATTTTCCAGAGTAACTGTGCCTGATTGTTGGAAACATTCAGATAATTTGGTTTCCATCTGATAAATAGATAACTGTGTTTTGAATAAATTTACATTGTGCTCACACTTCAGACAAGTTAAGGTTGATTTTTGGCGTTTTCACTTTTACCGTTCTAGATTTATTGTACCTTAATGTTAAAAAACATGTTGGTTTCTTTCAAAATAATAAATCGGTTATCAAAATTATTTGATATGTTTAAGGAATGTTCTGTTACACTATAGACCGGGGATATTGTTATTTCATCTTTACCGTTCTTAGTAATGGTATCTGATGTTAGATAATTGAAAATATTGTTTTGAGACAATAAAAAGATCGGCTCTCTTTAAAAGTATTTGAAACATTTATTGCGTATATAGTCTATTGACTTTGAAACTTTTGCTTGTATAAAAAAGTAGATGTGGTATGATTGCCAATGAGAAAACTGTCCACAAGAGACTACAATGACAAAAACATTTACAACGTTATAGGTCACCGTACATCCTTCAACAATAAGCAAAGCCCATACCGCATAGTCAGCTACAAAAGGCCCCGATATGACAATGAAAAACAATTCAAACGAGAAACCTAACGGCTTTATTTGTAAAAAATAATGAACGAAAATCGAATATGTAACACATAAACAAACGACAACCTTTGAATTACAGGCTCCAGACTTGGGACAGGCATATACATAAATAATGTGGCGGGGTTAAACATGTTAGCGGGATCCCAACCCTCCCCTAACCAGGAACAGTGGTAAAACAGTACAACATAAGAACGAACTATACAAATCAGTTGAAAAAGGCTTAACTCATCAGATGTACAAAAATACAAGTGAACGTGGTCGGGTACTTGTACATCCCGACAACAAAAAAGATCCTGGGAACAAATCTTAGAGTACAAGCAGTTATCTGACAGCTAGTTCAAAGCCACTAACAACTTATAAAAAAATCATGCATCTAAGACTAAACTATCAATCCGTACACATCCAACTTCTAATGGATTTAGCGTCAAGACGTCATAAACAGTCAGCGAAAAACATGTTGAGTTTGACTGTCCCTCTTTTAATTATAATTAGTATGCAGTTGTATAAGCATTGTCATATCTTATTTCCATGGAGATTATTTAATCCTGCCTTCGCAGTCATGTTCTATTGACTTTGAAACTTTTGCTTAGTTTTCATGTATTAGTTTGTGATGATGTTAGTATAAATACGGAACCGCTAGCGGTAATTCAATGATAATTGATATGCAGCTGTACAGGCATGGGTATATCTCATTTTCATGGAGACGATTGTGCCTCGCACCCTCATTCATGGTCTTTGAATTCCAATTTTTTGCTTTGTTTTCATGTCATAATTTGTGATAATGTCAGTTTATAGTGAACCACTAGTGGTAGTTAATGATAATTAGTATGCAACTGTATAAGCATTGACATATCTCATTTCAATGGAGATTATTTGGTCTTCTCATTTATTTTCTATTGACTTTGAGACTTTTGCTTATTTGTCATGTATTACTTTAGTTTATGATTAAGTCGGTTTCCGGAGAACCGCTAGTGGTAGGTAAATGATATTTGATATGCAGTTGTATTAGTATTGGCACATCTCATTACTTTGGCGATTATTTGACCCCGCAGCCTAAGTTATGGTTTATTGACTTTAAAATTTAGCTTAGTTAATATGTTGTAGTTTGTTTAACAGAAACTACTTATGATAAGTCAATGTTATTTGGTTTGTGTTGTATTATTATTAGCACATCTCATTTTCATAGATATTGTCTTGTTCCTTCAGTCATGGTTCATTGACTCTGAATAATTGCAAATCTAACATGTTAAAAGATTGCTATTTTATCTTTTTGGTAATGCACTAACTGTGTCTCTTGTTGAACAAATGTCTGGCAGAGGCATATATATAAACCGAATGTCAGAATAGTATTTTACCAGTTTGAACTCAATATTTGACTTTAAAACTATCTTTGATAGTATGATGTTGCATATATATAGCTAACTGCTATTATAGTCTTACCAGAAAAATCTGTGTATTCTCTGAACACCTGAAATTAAAATTAAGACAAGTCTTTTTTAACAGTTACTTCTAAATAAACCCAAAGGCAACACTAAATATGGTTTATATCGAAAAGCGTCTTGTAATCAATTTAATTTCTGTAATATAGGCAATAGCACTACTTCTTAATAGTGTGTACTATTTACATATTCAGTGGTACACGAACAATAATAGACCGAAACTTAAAAATCCAAGGTGATGATATTCCAGAGCGATTTATAAATATCACTTATTATTGTAAATTGTAAAAAGTACAAACCTTGCAAAGCACATGCGTATCAGCACCAATTGCTTTCAGTCCTGCGTGCAAATCATTTATTAATTTTGTTGTTGATTTTCCTATTATCTTTGTATTCATCCAGGTATATAACATCATGGTATTTAGCGTCTGAGCATCATAGCCGTACGCGTGATTTACATTTTTCCAATGTGTTTCTTGTAACCCGAGTTGAAAGACAAGTTTTTTACAACTATCGATATCAAGCTGGCTGGCAAGTCTAACAAGATGTTTGTCACTTGGCAACATTGTCAGGGCATCATTGTGAAGGCCTGAATAAGATCAAAATATTATAGAAAGGATGCATACATTTAAAAGCATATTTCTAATTGACCATTGTTGATGACTTTACGAAAAAGATTGATTGACTGGTTGACATCAATTGTTTGACGGAAGGAAATATCGCAAAATAGTATGCTTATAAAAACAGGAAAACTTGGTATGATGCCAATTCGACAACCATCTTCCAGAGTTCGAAATGAGAAAATATAAGTATTGATAGATCCGCGTCATGCCTTCGTCAATGAGAAAATTCAATGCCATGTATTAAGCTATGAAATAATCGACTTGAAAATATAAAACAAATTGAACGAAAAAAATAAAGTCATTATTTATTCAAAACAAATTATCGAAAAGTAGCTATGAAAGACAATAACATAGACAACCATTGAACAACAGGCTCCTGACTTTGACCAACAGATTACAAATGTATGAGAGTTGAACGCATGTGTGATCACAAAACCTTCCCCTCACATTTAACAGTGGTGTAATAGCAAAGAATAAAAATAAACTGTACAATCAGTAACAATTAGCTAAATTCGAAAGATCGGTATGAAACACAAACATATACAAAGAAAGAGACACAAAGCACCGATGAAAGAGTACTCACAGTTTCTGAAAGCAAGTTTAAAACAGATTACATTTATTATGTTCTCCAATCTTAAGCATCAATCTGATCTTGATAAACCAAAAATTACCTGTGCAATCAGGCGGACATTTTCTCTGTGTCTGAAAAAAAGAAAGAGCAACACATTGTTTTTACAATATGAATAAAGATATGTCGTATATCGGAACAATTTAATTTAGACGTATAGGAGATCTAGAGGAAACAGTTTCACTGGGATATATTTTTGCTGTTAATAAGTATTAGAACATTCGATGTCTCGAAGTTTTTACTGTTGGCAATTTCAGAATCCGTGACAATAAAGTAATAAAAAAAATATTGCTACCTGTATTAGATTTGAGTAACGCCTCAGAGGGTACCACACGTGATGAATCAATTCGAAAATGTGGATATTATTTCATTGGAAGTCTTTGTCTTACAGTTTTGGAAATCATTTCAGATGTTTAGGAATGTATCTCCCGCAGGCATATTTCTGATAGTATATCCTGTTTTGCAAGAGTTCTGGTGCCTTCTGATGTTATCCAAACTTCATCGATAGTATATATGTTTATTTTTCAAAATATGTTTGAATCGACTGACTAGCTTCACTTTTAAACATCTGATTCAGGACAAGTGCTAACGTAAAAATATAGTTCTACTTTTTACAACTCTGCTTGTAAAGATACATTAGTTTCAAAAATGAAAGGCCGATAGTGTTTACTGTGAAACTAACAATGTGATTTTTGTGTGTTAATCTATTTTTATTTTGTTAATATTTATTATTATGCCAATTTCCTAATTTGATCTCTCATACGTTTTTAATGTATGTACAATGTATATATAAGGGGGAAAAGATGAGAAAGATACATTAATGCCCCTCTTAACTTTTATTTATTATTATGCCGATTGCCTTATTTGATCTCTCATACGTTTTAAATGTATGTACAATGTATATATAAGGGGGAAAAAGAGGCAACAAATGAGAAAGATATATTTATGCCCCTGTTAACTTCTATATTTCATAAATTCCTTTTGAATAGAAATGTATACAATTAAGTTGAAATATAAAATCAATATTTAAGAAACAATTGATGCAAGCTATACTATCCTTTATTGTAGTTTTAAAATAGGTAGGCATTATAATCGTGATTATTTTAGTCCGAGCGATAGTGAGATCTTAAATAACAAGAATATAATACCAACCCATGTTAAAACTTCAATAAAGTAAAGCTTGCATCAATTATTTCGATTCTGATTGGGACAATTAGGGTAATTTATATGTCCAATGTTTATAAGTGTAGACCGTTTGTGTAGGCTCTACCAAGAACCTCCCTTTTTACTTTTTGTACACAAGCAAACGACTGGCAATGTAATTTTTCAGAGGGATGAGTTTTGAACAGCCAGCATGAACGGATGTCGTATCTAGGTCCAATAAGTCAATTACGATTTACAACACATAACAGTCTTAATAAATGAATAAGTAACCTCGTGTATGTCGTTTAAGAGTTTAGAAGTGTTTTAAGTTAATGAAATATATATTAAATGCATGCCAATTTGATGAAATTCATTATTCTCAGTAGTCAATATACGTATGAGCAAATACATTTCATAGGATTTTGAGTACGGGTTTATTCACAAAGCAAAAGAAGCACGTCATATTTAAACAACAAATGAACGATTGGTAAAAGTTAGTTTGATGACAGCAGGACGAATATGGACAAAAATAGGTCAATAAACATTCTGACGGATTTATACTTACCAAAAATGTCATATCGGATAAAATGTTTTAAGCAATCTGACATATATCAAACCATTAGTGTTCTAGTATGAATTATTTGACATTTGTTATTTCTGGGCAATTTCTCATTGTTGAAGGCCGTACGGTGACCTATAGTTCTTAATGTTTTTGTCGTTTTGTCTCCTCTGGGGAGTTGTATCATTGACAATCATACCACATCTTCTATTTTATTTTTACATATTAGTTATTGAAAAACTGGTCATTATCGTGATATATGAACTGTCCACAGGACAGTGGTATTGAATGAGACAGCGATAATGGCTGAGCCAAAGGCGAGGTCATTATCGCTGTCGCAGTCAATACCACCGTCCTACGGGCTGTGGTATTGTTTAAAGTAACCTCGAGATAATGTACGATTTCTTTAGGAAAGAGTGAAGACCGGTCATAGTTTAAGATATCTATATAAGTCATTTTCATATTTGAAATACAAAATAAAGTTTACTATAATTGCATCAGTAGCAAAACGGTCATTAGAGTTGTTTGCACTAGCAGACGTGTCTTCCATTTTCCTAACTGTAAACTGTAAACACGTCTAATCGCGTTACGTTTTATTACGGAACGTCACTCAAACAGACAAACCACGCCCCACCGGTCATTATCATGTAAAAGTCTGTTAACGACCGGTTTTCCGGTCCGTTTTGTTCTTTAACGACCGATGGAACTTATTACTGAAGAATAAAGAATGTCATGTGGCTTCTTTTTATCCAATAAGATAAGCTTTATCTGAACCGATTTGAAATAAAACATAATAAATACATATTCAAACATTTGCACATACCTTGTCAAAAATCCAAAGCAAAGGATATTTAGTCAAATGTTGATTTTTACTACCACAGGTCCAGCTTGAAGATCTTTTCGCCTCATAAATTGAAAACACACAGGGAGATCTATCACAAACTTCTCCTACTTCAATTTGAAAAAGTTTAGATACATCTATGTTTTTATGGCTCTTACCAATACTGGTTAGATAGAATTTCAGAACATCAGTTAAAGTGAATGTCAAGCATTCTTGAATGCTGGCTGCAATATCTGGCGAGATGGTAAATTTAGATGGTATGTGTGTAAGGTAGACGACGACTCTAGTGTCCTCTATAATTATTCGGAACTCGGTTTTACTGTCAACATATAACACGGCCGAGGAATGATATAATAGAGAATATCCGTTCTCCTCTTTAATAGGCCAAATACCACTTACTGCACCAATAAGTTTAAAGGCCAATGAAGAAGGTATTATTCTCTTCGGTATTCGATAGACCAAAGAAATTGTTTTCTTCTCAAATGACTTGGCATCCAAAAATGACATTGGCATTTTATTCTTAATTGTGCATGGAACTATAAAGTAATCCACATCTGCATCATTGTTACCCGAGAGTCGTTTCGGAACGACCAGAACATCTAGGTGCACGAGGACTTGGATAACAAACTCTTTGATTTCATCGCATTCTATGAGCTGATGGACTGGTTCCTGTTGCCATAGTTTTAGGAGATCACATTTTTTAATCCTTCCAGTATTCGTCATTTTTCTTAGTATATTCCTCAGGGTTTCATCCTTTGGCCAAAACATTTCATCTGTAATAAACGATCTAAGGATGTTGACCAATGCAGGAGGATAAATGACGATAAAATTGTTAAGTTTCGGTTGATTAAAATACATGATTTTGCCCAACGCGTGTTGTGTTAAGAGAAAATCATCCAGCTGTTTGTCAGAGAGTGATAAATCTCCATTCATGATGTTTGCTTCAACTAAATGTGTTTTTAGTATGAAATTTATATTTTCTTTTCTCATATTAGTAATCAGAAGCTCAAGAGGAACCCAAATCATAGGCCGTCGTTGTCCCCAGGTTGGTTGGTTCTCGGCAAAACTTACAAGGTAGTTTTTCAAATTCTGAATTTCTTTATTGTTTTTGTCTGTACCATTTATGAAGAAAACTGGATCGAAGACAAAGTGATTCTTCATTTCATGAGAACCAAACATTTCAGTAACGTGTTTAACGAATTCTTGTTTCCTCTTCTTCTGCATATCCTGGAAGGTAAAAGATATTGAAGTAAAAAATAACTGCTAATGTTAACTAGAAAATGATATGAATTTGTGAACAGTATTTGTCAAATATAAATGATAAATGAATCACAAATGATACACTAACATCGGAATGTGTGATCTAAAGTGTTTTTTTGGCAATGTTGTTACTATTAGGGTTTATATTTTTTTTTCATCAAAAACATATTCTTTTAATGCAAACCTTCTTATAAAATACAAGTCATTCTGTTCAGTTGTAAAAGAAAATAAAGATTATTATGTAGTAAATAAAAACGGGATCACCAGCATTTAAAAATCTAGGTTTTGTTTTCTTATAGAAATAAAACATATTGTTTGTAACCAATTCTACTCTGCATTTAAAGTGATGCCTGTACGAAATGTGACGCCTAAAAATGACTCGGAAACTAGGCGAAGAAATCATATTCATTCTGGCGTCATTGCAGTGTTTAAGGAATTCATGTCCAGTCATAAACCGAGCAGAAACCAGACGGAAACCAACGTTACTGAGGAAAAAACAGACGTTAAATTAGACGTTATATTCAAATGAGTACGCCAGGTCAATAGATACATAAAGACAAACGTAGTATACCACTGTTCAAAAGTTAGAAATCTATGGGTAAAAAACAAGACGGGGCTACAAACTAAAACCTAGTGATCCTCATCAAATGAAAGAAAAGAAAACGACACAACAGAAATACGGAAGTACAACAAAAGGCAAACGACAATACAACACACATATCACCAGGCGTAATATCCTAACACACCAGTACGCATAAATCAGTGCATTACCCTAGCTGTGTTCTTTGTGTATTTAATACAAACTTTTTCTGTAGCTTACAATTCTCACTTTTTAACATACAACTAGAAATATTAACCATTACGGACGCTATTATATAAATACATGCATAAACAACAAACACTGGCTCAAATTAGTTTTTAAAAAGTTCAAATAACGATTTAGGTTTTTTTCAAATAAAAAATAAAACATTTAGAGTAAGTTGCTTTGAAAATTAATATCATTTAGATTGGGACACTGGGATTTAATTAGTGAAAGATTGACTTTTTATTTACAATTAGGGCGAAGGTTCCAAGAATTTTGAAATTAATAGCAAAAACAGAAATAAGTAATAACTTAGTTACTCATATAGCATGTATAGTTATTAGTTACCATATAAACCCCTTTCTTTTCATATCGGAATTTGTGTTTATCAATCCATATTTTCATTTCAATTTTTGTTCATAAGCACAAGAAAAGCTTATTATCCTTGAAAATATATCGCTGCCATGTTTCTATTTTTTTTTAATCCCATGATCCTCTAGACAAAGCTTTATTGGTACAATGAATAAAGCATCTCTAACAGTTTACATTTGAATGAAATTTTACACCCGGTTTATTTTAATTTACTTTAGTCAAACCATTCTTGTCGTCGCCTGTGAATGCTAAAAAGGAGTAGGTCCGGTAATAACCCTTTTTGGGCCAAAAATATAGCAGTTTTACAAAATTTTTAAAATGTAAACTTTTAGTTATTTATTGAAAAATAGAATACTTCTGATACATATATATGGGCTGATTTTGACAATACAATGCACATATATCGGGTACTAGGATTATAAAGTCATACTAAATAACTGAAATCTTCACAATTTTAACATTTTCGTATAATTTTAGACGGTTGACGTCATAAATGAAAGTGGCTACATTTGTTCATTCGTAATATTGAAATGTAATATAAAAAAGAAGATGTGGTATTATTGCCAATGAGACAACTATCCACAAAAGACCAAACTGACACAAACATTAACAACTATAGGTAACCGTACGGCCTTCAACAATGAACAAAGCCCATACCGCATAGTCAGCTATAAAAGGCCCCGATAAGACAAGGTAAAACAATTCAAACGAGAAAACTAACGGCCTTATTTAGGTAAAAAAAAATGAACGAAAAACAAATATTTAACACATAAACAAACGACAACCACTGAATTACTGGCTCCTGACTTGGGACAGGCACAAGCATAAATAATGGGGCGGGGTTAAACATGTTAGCGGGATTCCAACCCTCCCCCTAACCTGGGACAGTGGTATAACAGTACAACATAAGAACGAACTATAAAAATCAGTTGAAAAAGGCTTAACTCATCAGATAGACAAAAAATATACAAGTGGACGTGGCCGGGTACTTATACATCCCGACACAAAAAGACACAATGAACAGATCTGAGAGTACTCGCAGTTATCCGACAGCTAGTTCAAAGCCACTAACAACTAATAAAAAAATCATGCATCTAAGACTAAACAATCAATCCGTACACATCCAACATCCAATGGATTTAGTGTGAAGACGTCATAAACAACCAGAGAAAAACATGACCTTGTGCAATGCCAAGTTACAGGTATCGACAGATTGTAAATCCATGACTATGTATATGTATATAACATACTAGTGATATTTAGTTAGCTTTTAATCTACTGATAACAAAATCAATATTTATACCAATAAAAACAATATTCAATGATCTTATTACAGTGTTGAATAGGTAACCTTTAAGAATAAGTTTATTTAAAGGAGCGACAAGTTTACATGGATCATTTCTAAATTTCCGGGCACGGTTAACAACATGTAAGTTGTATTCATGATGATACATAACATATTATATAAAGGTTGAGGATGAACACGGATGCGACCACTTTCCTTTTTTACCATAACCATAGAAAGAGTTACATTTTTTGGCACATTTGATAGATTTGTCGCATTTAAACTTGAATCGCAGAGTATTTAATGAGTACATCTGTTAAAATCTTTCAAATAAACTTATTAAATCAACTGAAATAGTCACTTAAGTGTTTAAAAAGAGTCCAAAATCTTTCGACAGATGAACCTGAAATTTGAGACCAAAATCTGTCCTTACCGGACCTAATCCTTTACGTTTTCTATTCCATTACGCCTGGATCTAGACAAGTAATTACCACTTGTGTCTGATTTACGGCAGATTGCCAGGAGTAATACGCCTCGAGGTTTTGTACGGGTGGTATTTATTTGTGTCTTTTTTTCAGTTTCAACAAATATGTTTTCGATATAATTTAGTTCACATACTTCCTGTTAATAAATCAATCCTTACCTCAGAAAGAAGGTCGCTGTGCGTTGCAGCAAACACTATCATAGGCATTACATCATCAACATCACTCTCTTCAACACAATAAGTGAGTATTGAATTGACCCAATGCTTCACAATACCTAGAAGAGAAATGAGGACACAGAATTCATATCCTGTCTACATATGTGTACTTTATTTAAACCAAAATAGTGAAGAACATTATCACGTGTAAACGTATCATATGTTGTATCCATAATGTTAAGACGCTTAGAAGTAGAAATGTGCGATTAACCAAATAAAAATTTAACGAGCAGGAAAGGAAATTTTGGTCCTAATTGCTTTTTAACTTCGTACTTTATTTTGCCTTTATACTGATTAGTCTTTTGAATAGTTGATATCTTCGGGGATTTACAGTAAACGTTTATTGAACGCTAGCTACCATACTTTTCTTCTTTTACATGTAATACCTGCCATATATCAGGGATAATGTTAGGTAGATAATTTTAAAAATGCCCGATGTAATGGTCTGCGTTGTAATGGTGTATTGTCCTTTAAATAATTAAGAAGTGTGTATAAGGCATTTGGGTTGTAATGTGTGGAATAGATATATTAAAATTTGCAATGTCCTCAAATGCCTTCCATGTCTTTTTACATCAGAATTATAAAGAGCATATATTATTCAACACAGAGAAGATTCCTAAATTCGCCAATAGGATTCAGAGATGGAGATTGGTAGCCATAGTTATGCTACTTAACACACGTCAATCAAATTCGTGACAACTAATACCAAATATTTGAAAAAGAATACACTTCTCTAATTGTTTCTATGCTATGAATATTTCCAAACAAAAATATGCATTGAAAGAAATTAATTTTTTTCATTTTCAATTTTAAAAAACCTACTATTGAGATGTAACCATCGTTGTATTACAGATAAGGAGTCTCAAAAAGTATACAGATCTGCTGCGATATGTTAAGGTACAATTCTTATACATTTTGAATTATATACAAGAATTGCCTTTTAAACGATTTCCACTAATTTTCCCATATTTGATTGACAGATCGAATACATCTGATCATTAAACTGAGCAATTTTCTACATAGATAGGAAACATACAGATACTTGTTTCATGTCAAAAAGAATATTACTTCGTAAAGAAACGCACTGATTCCTAAAATAAATGCACTGACAATAAGATTATCAAAATACTTAACCTTTTGATAATAACTACTTTGTTGAGTTTGATAGATTGATATTGCTACATACACTCTGTATGTCTAATTGTGCATTGTTCTGGCCGTCATGTTTTTGAAAGAAATAGATTTTCAAGTTGATTTAAAACAATCCCTTAAAGAAATTACAAAAAAGAATCAAAATTCCTAAATATTATCTTCTGATATAATAATGATGTCCTGTCATTGAAAAATTTAAAACATCTTAGTGAGAGCTTTCATCCAAGTAAACCTGATATTAAGGCTAGTACCAATACTAAACGTTTGGCTTTACATTTTGATCTTTTTATCGATATTGACACAGAATGACGACATTGACAAACGTGCCGATTTCAATTTACATAATCTATTTTTGAGTAATAACATACTACCTGTCTCACTCTTTTGAGTTTCAAATCTCTCAAAATTCATACGTTCACGATCTACGAAGCTCAATAGCTTTGTTTGCCTTGACCGGTACGATAGGTCTGCGACTTAAACTGACTAGTTACATGTTTTCGCAGTCTTACATCTCTAATCTGTAATTATTCTGATTTTGTCCACATTTTGACAATTACGGGTGATCCATGCATAACAGACGAGACTCATCCTGTTGGCATGATACGTATAGTCTTTTCTGTTTAAGGGTTCATACAAGATCAACGTTTCAAGTGCGTTCAATTAATTTGTCCTCTTAATCGATTAGTGATTTTATACAACGGAAAACTAATTTATGTTGTTCAATTTTAGCAACTTAAATTTAACAAATAGTGTATGATTTAAATGTGAAAGGTCAATTTAAATAAATTTGGCAAATGAGGAATGGTGCATTGGGTAATGACTATATAATTAGAATTCAAGATATGATGGTGTTTGGAGTAACTGGAATTTTAAACTATTCATGTACTGCAAATAAGTTGCATAATGTAATAGTGAAGCTTTCTAAACACATAACTTGGTTTATGTTTATGGTCATTTTAATACTACGTTGAATTAAAAACACTGCTAAAGTTTTAAAATATGTTTTTAAAATGCCCTATGTTTTATAGATATTGTTTTTTAATGATTGTGATTTTGGTAGAATAAAAATGAAATATTAAGCAAAGCCATAAAATTATACGTTATACGTACATTCATTAGAAATATCTCCTGTAGGATATTCTTTCAGTGGCTCATGAAAATTCCTACTTCCATCAAACATCACGACAAATGTCCCACCGTGCTGCACAAATAACTGATGGGTCATGTCATACGATCGTTGACCACCAAAGTCGACTAAATCTGAAGGGGCAATCTTGATTTTGTAATGACCACTCTTTATTTCTTTCAAAATGTCTTCACGTACAGCGTAGGCTTCAATTTTGTTCATCTTAGGCAGACTAACTGGTGCTGCTTTTTCAATGTCGGATGTCATTTTACTTATAACCGGTACATCTTTAGATTCTTCGCCATAAACATCGGATGAATGAGAAACTGTGGAACTGTAATCTGTGTCTTTCTTTATCGTCTGTTGATTTGACTTAGGAAAGTCAGTTCCAGTAGATGATTGCGCAATTTGCTTGCCCTGGTTGGTATCAACACTTTGACATATCACTGTCTCACGATTTGGCTTACCTATTACCACCTTTGTCAACACAGTTTGATCTCTTACGCCTACAATAAAGACCTTATCATTATTTTATAAACAAACGTTGATACAGATTTAGAATGTTTATTTGTGAAAATAAAATGTAGAAATAGCAAAGATAAACAATATTTACACACGATGATCGGATATGATAATTGATCACTGAAGTACGAAACACTTTTCTCTTATGCTTGTGCTATTTTCACATTTCCTCAGCGGTGGGAGAAAACAAATTTCCATCACTAGTGAAGTATCTGTTCGCAGCAAATGATTGTTCTTAATTTAATTTTGAACTTTATTCTTGATTTCTTCTGAATTTCCTATTGAGACGTCATAAAAAAGGCGACCATGTCTGATGACGTCACATATAAAGGACTTTCTGAAAATATTTGAAAGTGAAGGATACAAATAATTCACGAAACAGATTCCATCACTATAACTGGTGTATTACGATATTTATCCACTCTCCGCAGTTAAATTTATAATTTTCTTTACAAAGCTCGACAAGCATCGCGCTTAAAATATTATAAACTTTACGGTCTCGAGTGAAAAAATAACCTATCACACTTGTTGCAGTTATTGAATCTACACATACTTGACAAAAAATAACCTCCATTGCAAAAATGTTCACTGCATTCATAAGTCAGAAAGCAGCAGTTTTGAAACAAAGAATTTTGTTTATTCAAATTTTATCGGAAAACCGGCGAAACCTTTCCATCACGACGAACGTATCAGATGCGCACCAATTTTGTGACATAGATTGAGTCAATGGGTATTTTACGCCTTTGCTATCTAGAGCTCAGTTTTATGTTAATAACGAAGTCCGTTCGTCTATGCGATTTATATCACAAAAATACTGATTTTCAAGGACAATTATCAACCGAAAGTTTAACCAAATTTAATTATAATGAATGGCAATAATTTATTTTGAATTTATTGAACCATAAAATCAGTTTTTGACTCTTCCAATTTTACATTATCTGCTTCATGGGTTATTCAATGTGAAGAGTCAATAATTAATGTTATGGTTCAATAAATTCGAAAATAAATAATAGCCATTCATTAAGTATACAAATATGCTTTTCATATCAAACAGATTTAATCGTTTTTAGACTACATTACCTCCTGTTAAAGGAACCATCTCATGAGTTTCCAAGTTAATACCGTTACGTCCAAAGTGTATGACTAATCCATTTGTTGATTGCCACGTAAACGGTATTGTACTACCAATAAGAACACTTGCTAGGGTTGACTTTCCACATGCACAACTTCCACAAAGGAAAACTCTATTTTCAAACGATTCATATGTTCCAGTAGATAGCAGTTTGTTAAAATCCTCAGAACTACCAGCAAAAGGTAGTAAATACTCAGGATTTTCTAAAATGAATGTGAGATTCATTATAAGTGTTAATGTTGTGTATATTAAAAATATCAAAATTCTTCTTAAAATCGAGTAGAGATTTAATTGTGAATTACTCAAATATTTATATTTACAAAAATGACTTGAATTTGCGATGATTGAAAAAAATGCAACATCAATTCTTATTGTTTACAAAAGATAAACTAAGTTGTTTTTTTTATGTAGGAAATGATATCGAAGTAACAGGAAGTAAACAAAGATTTACTAAAACGGCAAATTGAGAATTATCACTTATTTTTTTATGTATAATATAAAAAAGAAGATATGGTATGATTGCCAATGAGACGACTCTCTACAAAAGACCACAATGACACATAAATTACCAACTATAGGTCGTCGTAATAATGCATAGGTGAATTTTCGTAAAATAAGGTATTTGCATACAAAGAGCGTTGCAATTAGGACTTCTGCCTTTTGAAATATAGAGGTATATACAAATAGTCTACGCCTTCGCCTCCGCTGCCGGCTAATTATCCTCATATCACGTATTCTTCAACTTGTCGCAGACGAAATAGAAATATGTTCTCAAAGAGTTTTACAAAACAAGGGTTCACAGCCCACAACTAGGTGTTGAAAAATGTGTTCTTTTGCCAACCATAACAAGTCATATGGCTTTTGATAAATTGCGTGGAATTGAAGAATGGTTGGTTTTTGATACACATTATCGTAATTTACCATAACATTTCTCATAAATGTTTATTGTTATCTCTCTTTGGCTTGTATATTAAACACAACTGGTATTTTTTGACGTACGTAAAATTCTATTTGTTTCCTTTTCTCCATTTATTTTAATTCTGTTTTAAATTAGCGTATTCCTTAAAAGAGGGAGTTTTAACTTATATTTGAACATACGAAAAGGTATATGTCTCAAATTCCCCTCTTGTTGTGGTGTTTGCAATTTTGGATACCCTCGCGAGACTCTTTCCGTCAAAATATTGATGGAATCACAACTTCTTTTACACATATGTGTTACATAAAGTCAGCGTATAAGCACATGTATACTTCTCTCAGTACTATAAGGGAAAATACTTATCATCAAAAGTATGCATAAGCATGTCTATGGATTACATGTAAAAAAAAAGATGTGGTCTGTCTGCCAATAAAGTTGATGAGTATCGAATAACACATTATCAAATTGTCAAGTTCTTAAGTTTTTCTAATATCAAGGCTTACTAAAATACCCCGATTATTTGACTATCAGCTCGTTCGGGGGTAATTTTTTGTTTGCCATAAAGGGTATTTGCCATTTGGTATATTTGTAAGATTACCAAACATCGGACTCAATGATAAATCAATGAATCTTAAAATGTTAAAATGAATGATTTCTGTCATACGTGTGTCATTGAAAATAATCTATCACGAATAAACAATTAAAAAACAATCTTTTACATAAGACAGGTCATTGCTGCAATCGAAAATAGAGCATCTCGCGGTGTGATAAATATGACATATAGAAAATCCCTTGAAGGATGCGATTTTTAAGAGTGTCAACAATTGTGTTACGAACAGTTGGAGCAACGAACAGGCAGAAGGAAAATGTATGGCAAAGGCAATTATATTGATAAAAAACAGCAGTTGCGGGAGGAGAAAAGTCTAAAACAAAAATTCAAAAGTGATGTGAAAGTTATCAAAAGCGAACAAAGGTATCACATGCCGTAGATTGTAAATCCCGAATGACATCAACATAGCGTGATTCGATTCTAAGAAAATTGCACCTGCCCCTTTACCAAGATCATAGTATTTACTATAGAAATTAATATAACTCTTTTTATTTCGCTAAATTATACATATAAGCGTTCCTCAATTTGACTTAAGACTGTTTTTCTGTATCAGATGACTCATATTTTGACTGTAACTTTTTTGTTCATAATCCTTTCCGCAAAACAACATTTTGCATTATGATTTTTCACTCCAAATGGCGGCATCCTCTTAAACTTCGACATTAAATATTTGTATTTCTAAATTACTTCAGTCATCGTCCACCAATTCGTCCTACAGCGGTTTTTTCCCATTGGTGTTTCATGTAATAAAACTGAAGTATTTTTCTTTTGTTTAAAAATATTAATATTAATATACCAAAGCCGACTAAAGACCGACCATGTAGACATATTTAGGTTTAGGGTAGCTAAAATCCCCTTCGTCAGTTCAATAGAACGCCGACCATACCGACTTATATTAAATAGTAAGGTTGCTAAGTTCCCTCTGTCTCTTGAAGGTGGATACAAGGCAACAGAAAAAAATGTGGACTTTCAAGTGCCGAAACCTAACATAAGGTCTTTTTTTATATTTATGTGTTATTTTGTAATTCCTGTTCTTACTTCAATTCCGTTTAATTTTAAGAATGTCAGTGTTTTTATTAAGGAAGTAGCCTTTTGATGTTAAGATGATGAGATGCTGGGACTAATTTCGATTAAGCTTTTTGTTTTCTTGCTTGCCTGCATGATGTTATTTTGGGGGAATTAACGATCATTTTATCTTGAGGCCGTTTTTTATCCTGTCCATTGATTTTGAAAATGCTTACAATGATTATGTAACAAAAATAAAAAAATGTTTTCAAAATTATCTAATGGGAAACTCGTGTGTTTTTTTTTTTTTAATTTGAAGATCCAGTCCAACTGGGAAGTTAATTTCATTTTAGTCAAAATCAGAGCCAGATATGTTTTCATCATAAGTACTCTAGCAACCACCTCCTCCAAATATCAATTGTCGTCTAGTACATGAATGCTATTCTAAAATTAAATCTTTGAAATTTGAAAAGAATAGAATATGATTGTATTTGGTTCAGTTATTATTAAAAATGAAATGATGAAATGATTATTCGTCTTTACCTGCCGAGGTGGTACGATTTTTGTCAAAATAAGTCAAAATATATATCGCTGATGAATTACTTATTTTCAAGTGATTAATTCGACCTCATTGAATCCTAACTCATCATGTGAAATTCATTTAAACCCATTAGCTAGATATTGGTTACGCATTCATTAGTCGTGATAATCTGTTTAAAGGAAAAGAATGTAAAAACTGAAAGTGAATCAAAGTTGAACCAATCCGTTGATTATTTCGATACACATAAACATCATTATCTAACATAATATCATTGCATAACTTAGTTTTTAATTTTTAACATGAAATCATACAGACATAGAAAAGTATAATTGCACGATGTCGCTATCTGTTTATATTTATGTGTACGTTTATATTAGGTTATGTGACAGTCGGCAGTCTTTGGATGTCATCTCGATAGCTAATTAAATGGCGTCAAGATAAACAACACGTGAAATGCTGAAATATATCATCGACAGCATGCATTGTTAACTATTTTATTTAGTTAACTGTTTATTTCAGACGTATTGTAATTTGAATACACGTTTTAGTATGTTATTTATTAAAATGAGAATTTGAACCAAACCGGTGAACATGAGTTGCAAGATTATGCCTCTAAAAACTATCATTTTAACTATCCGATCAAAATGCTAAAATCGGCGATGGGATACCACCATATACATATAATAAAGTCTTATAATTGTAAGCTTACTTGCGTTAACTTACGTAAGTTAAGTTAAAAGCTTGAAAATATTGAAACGTTATTAATCTGTTAAACCTCTTTCATGAATTATTGATACATTATAGCAGTCATTTCAAAACAGGAAGCCAATGAATACGTTTGTTAATCTAGATTTTTCTAAAACTAAAAGGTATATATAATTTCTCAAAATATAAAGATACTTCTACAATTTTGTGATTTTGTTTTAGAATAAAACTGCAGTTTTTACCACAATTTAGACACTGATAATAAATTTGTAAAATATTTATATACACTTAATCTAATTTCAATAGGTCAGAAAGCAGAGTTACATTAAGATTGAATTTGAAGTATGCATAAATGTTTTTAATTTAAGATTCTACTCTGGAAAACAATCTGGTATTATAAGATCATAAATAAGGATGATTTGTATTAAAATTTGAAATAAATCAAATGCATCTATATATATTTTTTCCAAATTTGCACATTATGAATATATACTAAATGCAAGCAAAATTATATTAATATCAAAATTGACTAAAAAAAATTCAAATTATGATTTTGAAATAGCTTACAAATAAGCTAATATTTGCAATATACCTGTCATATTCTGTTCTTGTGTTTGTATATCAGGGTCTTCATCTAGTACAATCTCTTTGTTATCACAACCTTCCGCAAGTGCTGGTTTTCTATCATCGTTAGGTTTATGTTCACCGGAAACTTTATCCAATTTAAGTAAGTTAACTATATTGTTGTTACCACCTTTCGAGGCCAATGTAAGTGCAGTTTCTCCATGCTTGTCAGTAATGTTAATGTCAGCACCTCTCTCAATAAGACGGGCTACTATCTGTAAATGTCCGTGAAGACAAGCATACATTAAAGGTGTCGTTCCACCATTGTTAGGTTTATCTATATCACAACCTTTATCTATCAGTAAGTTTGCTGTATCAATGTGACCATATTTGCAGGACAATGACAATGGCGTGTCTCCATCCTTGTCAGCAGTGTTAATGTCAGCACCTCTCTCAATAAGACGAGCTACTATCGGTAGATGTTCGTGAAGACAAGCATTCATTAGAGGTGTCATTCCATCGTTGTTAGGTTTATCTATATCACAACCTTTATCAATCAGTAAGTTTACTATATCAATGTTACCATTATCATAGGACAATGACAATGGCGTGTCTCCATCCTTGTTGGCAGTGTTAATGTCAGCACCTCTCTCAATAAGACGAGCTACTATCGGTAGATGTTCGTGAAGACAAGCATTCATTAGAGGTGTCATTCCATCGTTGTTAGGTTTATCTATATCACAACCTTTATCAATCAGTAAGTTTACTATATCAATGTTACCATTATCACAGGACAATGACAATGGCGTTTCTCCATCCTTGTCGGCAGTTTTAATGTCAGCACCTCTCTCAATAAGACGAGCTACTATCGGTAGATGTTCGTTAAGACAAGCATACATTAGAGGTGTCATTCCACCATTGTCAGGTTTATTTATATCACAACCTTTATCTATGAGTAAGTTTACTATATCAGTGTTACCAATGTCACAGGCCCAGCTAATCGGTGTTAATCCGTACTCGTCGGTTGTGTGAATGTCAGCCCCTCTCTCAATAAGACTGTTAACTTTTGATAAATGTCCGTTCTGACAAGCACTAATTAAACTGATTTCTTTAATATTATTAGGTTTACGAATAACGTTATGTGCATGACTATTGTCTGAAACATTTTGTTTGCCGTTATTATGTTTCAAATCTCTCTGGTCTACACCTATTCCTGCAGATAGAAAAAAACAAACTTAAGAAGTGTTGTTAAGGATAAAACGATATGCATTCAGTATTTTTAAACTACCAAATAAATCTTTCATAATAATCATTTAGAATGGTGCATTTTAAGCTAACCTTTTTTATGTTACAAAATTTACTATTCTGATAAATTCTGTACCTAAGGTGGTATCATACGTTTAATCACAATTATCGAGTTTGAACGGCACATTACCTCCATTAAATGACTATTTATGCAGCAGTTGGTCGTAAACATATAAAACTATTGTTTGTTAATGTTTGTTAAAGAAAATATTTGCTAGTAAAGTAATTGCATGAAAATGTATGATTATTAGAAAACAGTACACAATTCTGCTGAATCACACCTTAAAGGAACGCACTATGATGGATGTCTGTGTTCCGTGTGAATTGAAAATTAAGACTTTTTGTTCAGTCCCCGCCAGTCAAATTACCAAATATCCTTATCGTCTATAGAACCGTCACGCTAATAAAAAAAATGGGGTAGGGTATAATTTTCCTTTTTATGTGTATTGCCAGCAGAAAAAAAGGAAAAAAGAAAACATTTCTTTTTTAATATTTCGGTAAAAACATTATCAAACAATCACGAGAAAAATAGTCAATTTTAAGAGCAAAAACTTAGCATCCCCTTTTCAGAATGTTAATATAATAACCTGTTAAGTGATTACTGAATTTAAAGTTTTTATCTAGATAAGAGAGTTAATAAGTGACTTCTATTTCTAATTGGGTTTTTATAAAAATAAATCTTAATGGCACTTTGTATGCTGTTATCTCTAATTAATTGACACACAACAGTGGGTTTAATATAAAAAAATAAAAAAGATGTGAATGTGCCAATGAGACAAAAATGACTCAGAAATTAACAATCATAGGCCGTCACGGTACAGCCTTCTACAATGAATAAAGCCAATACCGCATAGTCCACTAAAAAGGGCCATTTAAATGACAATGTAAATCAATTCAAAATAGAAAACTAATGGACCTTATTTGTGTATAAAAAATTAACGAAAAACAAATATGTAACACATTAACAATCGACAACCACTAGATCAAATGCTTCTTACTTTAGACAGGCTCATACACACAGAATGTGACGGGGTTAAACATGTTAGCGGGATTCCCACCCTCCCCCTAATAAAATTAACGGTACCAATTTTCCTGCACCAGATGCACATTTCGACAATACATGTCTCTTCTTGGACAGGGAAATAACAGAACAAACTAAGATCGAACTATATAAAAATCAGTTGAAAAAAAGGCTTAACTCAGAAGAACAAAAATCCTGTGGATGTGGTTAAGTACATCATGTAATTAAACTGTTGAGCGTTATACTAAACTTTTCAGTATATAGAATACAACTTTAATGTGAACGGCGAAACGTGATACAATTTCATTTATTTTTTTGCAAATATGATATTATTATACGAATATAAATAAAAACGATAATCCATAGTACACAGAACCTACGTTCAGTCTTTCTTTTAATCAATCCAGACAATCCTCGGTGTGCTTTACGACAGGAAAACCCTTAAAACATGCACAAGACAAAGATTTGCTTTGTAATTCATATTTGTTTTTTGTTCTTATAAGCTTCGTTGGTCATTAAAAAGTATAGGTATAGATATTCTCTTATCCGCACAAGACCTTAAACAAACAACACAAGTCGAAACGAACAGAAAATTAAAACTTGGAATATATGTTATCATACTTACTATCGTATATCACGTACATCACCAATATGACTAAAATTAAAAAAAACAATACCTTGCGTCAATGCGAACTGTAATATTTTAATATTTGGCTTCCGTATTAGTAGTTTAAAATGGCTGAAATTAGTGCATTTCCACGGTGGGTAAGGTTGTCCAGCGAAAGAACGTTCTGTGCTGGTGATGCGGTCTTGACTGGTGCTTTGAGGTCCTGACTCTGCGCTGATGGGGTTTGTTTATATTGTACCAGAACGGCAGAAAACCAACCGCTCTGTTGCTTCATTTTTCTCTAATACGTCATAAGTACCATGCAAGGAATATTTTGTATTGCAAAGGTCGTGCACATTCGCCACACGAATTTGTCCTGACGATGTGCTAGTGGTTTAATTTAGGTAAAACGGGCCTGGTTCTGTGCATATACGTTCTGGTTCTGTGTCTTAATATTTTAGTTTCAAGTGGCAAATATTCAAGATCATTGATGCAAAAATGTGTGTGATTAATAGAAAATATACCAAGATGTAGCATATATTTGATGGATATTTAATATAAGCAAAGACGAGTCTGATTTGTTTTTATTTGATATTTGAGAGGGAGTGCAAGATTTTTTGGTTGAGGTGTTTGAAGCATTTTAAACTTTTGTTAACTGTTATTTTGAAGGTATGTGCTGTTCACTGTTTTTGACTAATAAATTGCTTTCTGTTTTTTTAAACTTGACATTGTTGTGAACTGTTATAATAAAGAAATAATTAACCCCTGTTAACTGTTGTTTCTCTAATTTTTCAATTCACTTTTAATGAAACACCTCTTGGCCCCTTTTGATATAAGACAATATGCGTATGATTTGCGGGATCACGATCCTTTTGCATGACTTCAATTTACTGTATAAAATATCCAATACCTATATTTAAAAGGTTATGTGGTAAATTTGCCAATGAAAAAATTTCTATCAAAAACAAAATGAAGTCGGTGTAAACAACTTAACGTAACCGTACGACCTTCAACAATGACCCGGAAAATCAAATTGTAAAAGGTTTTGCATAAATTTGAGAGCATAATTATAGAGTAAATGACTCTTTTTCTGTTGAAATTGAGAATGGAAATAAGGAATGTGTCAAAGAGACACCAACTCGATCAAAGAGCAGAAAACAGCAGACGGTCACCAATGGGTCTTCAACACTGCGAGAAATGTGTACTGGACTAAACTCCATAACATATAAACTAAAATTTAAAAAAAAACAAGACAAGACTAACAAAGGCCAGAGGCTCCTAGCTAGCTTTGGAAAGGCGCAAACTTCGGGTTTAAACATGTCTTGTTGAAATCTCAACCCTCCCCTATACCTCTAGCCAATGTAGAATAAACAAACAAACAGGAAAACACACAGTACAACTCTGCTTAAAACAAATCCAATTCCGTGGCAGAACATGTTGATGATAAAGAAACTAAGCAAAATGAAAATGATACATAAAATAACAAGGAAGTACATTTGTACTACTAGTTACTTCCATGTCATCTCCAGATTTCAATTAAATGAAGATTATGTCTTCATCATATAAAAATCAAGCACAACATACGTTGATCACGGCAAACTATCATGCGAGTTCATATAATAACTTCAGTGAAGGTTTAGCATCATGGATATTGTTTCTCTGACAAATTTGTCCAATACTGCAGATACTTTTCTTTTTATTCAACTAAATGAATCTCGGTCTTGTTTCTACTTGTAAAAATCATGTGTCTTCAGCAGCTGAACTCAAACTTAGTTTCTTTGTTGTAATAATTTAGCTTTTAAATTCTAAAATTGTTGGTAACAAAACAAATGATGAGATTTAAAAGATGTTCTTTAAAAGAATAATGTATCTATTAGCTATTAGGCATCAGTAGCCTTTTATCAACACACAATCATTGTCCGATAGGTTGTCAGGGGGAGCGATGCTTTCGAAAGTTCACTAAAACACTTTGAAATTATTTAATATTTCATGGAAGGACAAAAAATTGAGACTAGATAACCTAGATAACGCACAGAAAAATACGATTGTTTAAGTTATGCATTTTAAAGATCCAATAGGTAAGTATATTTTTAAGGATTTTTGATAAAAAATTGAGGGGACGAAAGCGAACGATTTGTCTTACTTTTCTATTTTTACATAATTCAATTTTGGATGTAACGCGTCTTCTGATTGGCTGACGTTGTTTTGTTTATCAGTTCATAGACATAATATTGTCATGTAACCGTGACGTCATCAACGTTTTTTTATGGTTTCCTATGTTTCAAAATGGAATTAAGTACCAGTCCACCTAAGAATCATGCAATATTTGAAAAATCTGCTATATTGATTTTTTTCATAGAAGCTGTTGGGGGGTTTGCATTTGTAGATTAATGTTAAATAATGATTTCTGTAAAAATTTTAGGTGAATATATAGTATCCTTTCTAAGATATTATCAGATTTAAAAAGGTACTGAATGCAGTGCATTCTATGTAAAAATATGATAATATTATTTTTTATTCCCAGTCCTTTTAATTGATATTTTTTATTTGCCTGTTTAAATATATCTGAAAAAAAGAATAAATCATATTCAGAAAACTTGGACTTGTCAAAATAAAGTAATTAAAACTATGTTTTTGTTATCATTTTTTTACTGCAAATTATCTCCCCTTGAAGAACTCTCTAGGTCTCTATGGAATGTAAACAACAATGGCAGACGACACTGATGAATATTACAGATGCAGTTTTTCAGTTTTTACTGATACTAAATGTGGTCTAGCTTCACATTTTCCTACAGACAATACTAGGGATTACATTAAGGATTGCCATAAAAACATTTTGAGTCATCTGAGGTCATTGAATTTAAGCCAATATTCTGAAAGCCTGACAGAAGGTCAACTTATTTGCCACAGAGTTGGAATTTTTAATTCGAGTCCCTTTCTATCGGTTTGTCCATCCCACCGATTTTCCCTTGGCTTGTGCTGGAGAAAGAGAACACTTTGTGCATTACCTTCACATACTGGAAAATGCAAAGCAGACAGAACAGTCACACCAACTGTCAGCCGTGGAATTCTGTCACAGAAGGGACTACTGATTCCAGTAGGGTCAGGTGAGTGCAACAAAGTAAATCTCCTGATATATCCATGATTTTCAAAAGATAACAAACAAAACAAAAAGACCCCCCTTTCCCCCAGGTGTGACCCTGAGTCTTAGGTCATTCAAACTTACTAGCGTTTACTTTTCTACATTGGTTAGAGGTATAGGGGGAGGGTTGAGATCTCACAAACATGTTTAACCCCGCTGCATTTTTGCGCCTGTCCCAAGTCAGGAGCTTCTGGCCTTTGTTAGTCTTGTATTATTTTAATTTTAGTTTCTTGTGTACAATTTGGAAATTAGTATGGCGTTCATTATCACTGAACTAGTATATATTTGTTTAGGGGCCAGCTGAAGGACGCCTCTGGGTGCGGGAATTTCTCGCTACATTGAAGACCTGTTGGTGACCTTCTGCTGTTGTTTTTTATTTGTTCGGGTTGTTGTCTCTTTGACACATTCCCCATTTCCATTCTCAATTTTATTTTACTATAATGTCAATTTCAATGAACATATTTTTTTTCGATTCACCATTCATGTAAAGTGATTATTAGAGAGTTCCGAATGAATATGAAGTCAATAACTTGACAAAATTAGTGTTGAAATTTTGTGGAATTATTTCTAATTTGGTGAGTTTTTTGTATTGAAATTATTGTATAAACCTTCCGTAACTTGTCTGAGTTGTATTGCATAAGTTTAAGAAATTTTTTCCGTGAATATAATTGTCAAAGTCCTCTCTGCATGTTATATTTCTATGAATAGCTATTTCACAGGTTGTAACATGCGAATCAATAATTACATTTTTGATTTTTGTTTACAGTCTTGTTGCTCTGTACTACTACTAGCACATGACTAGGCATAGTTTAATAAGGGTGGTAATGCCCTTTACCATCAGCTGTCAAATTGGTTAAAATTTTACTGTGATTCGTCAAAATATCCTTATCCCGTTATGCACAACAGACTACAAAAAGCATCCTGCTTTCTATGTCATGTATGTCAGTCTAAGAATGAACTAAATTTATAATTTAAAAAAATTGTTAAACAGGGAAAAAACCCACTTTTCCCCATAAATGAATGAATGAATGAATCTTTATTTCCTCCATGTATATGAAGATTTTGCATACAAAAAGAAAACAAGCAATTATTTACACAATCAACAAAATATCATACATTATGAGATAAATACATATGAAAAAAAAAGAACAAAAAAACACACACAAAAAACAACATATAAGTTAAACACACAATGCACAGATTCTAGTATAAACAGCAGAAACACAATGTTTTTCAATCAATGTCTATTCAAAATTCAAAATTAAACCTATTTTCAAATAAAACATGTTTGAATTTTTTAAACATGGGATAAATATGTTTTGCTACGTAATACATCATTCTAGACCAAACTATAGGATCGAGATCGTATACAGTATTATCAACAGCTCCCAATAGTACTTCAAGAAGGTCATCATCGTCTAAATTGAAAATATCCACGGACTTTTGAATGGGAAGTTCATCCACAATTTTATAGAACATGACATTTCTTTCGGTTAGTAGAACATGACACTCCATTATTAGATGTTTAACGATATCAAAAGATTGTTTGTTACATAGAGTACATGTAGCTTTTTTAATGGCTGCCGATCCTAAAGCTACAAGTACTAACAGTTCGACTTTTGTATCGGGATATAAAACTGTCAACCGAATTAGTCTATGTTCACAGAGGGTAGGATGAATTTTGGAATACCGTTTGAGTTCATTTCTATTTTCTAAATTACTTTTCCATTTGTTCTCTTCATAAATTTCAATAGACTGACGGACAATTTTCGACCAAAGCACTTTTTCTGGTATGTAATCCTCATTTACATAAGTTTCAAGGAAGGAAAATAGATCGTATTTAACAAGAGTTGTTATAAGATTATATGTTATAGAGTGTTCGGCATTTTCATCCAGTATAATTTGACTGATGCACATGTTGAACAGTTTTTTATGAGTTGTGCCAGATTTACTCCTACATAATCGCCCAAAGAATAAAAGTTTGAATTTGTCGATTACAGCTTCTAATGACCATAGACCAAGGTTACTTGTAGTTGAGTCCGTTGGTGAATATTTGTCCATGCATTGTATATACCGCGCAGCATATCGTTGTGTTCTTTCTAAAAGTTCTGTTTCAGAATTTGAGAGTTGTCCCCATACTTCGCAAGAGTACAATGCTGTAGGAAGAACAAATCGTTTCCATATCAACGTGTTTGTAATCGGTGTAAGGCCTTTTGGGTTTACTCCAGCACTATACAATGAGTGTAGATTTTTCTTTAATTTCTTCGCCGCCTTTTTTGTCCTTTCAAACGTTTTATTATTGTTAGTTATCAATGTACCAGCATAAATTGTATCAGTTTTACACGCTATTGTTGTATTTCCAAGCTTAATGTCAACATCTGTATTATTATTATTAAAAGTCAAGACACAACTTTTTGTTCCGTTATATTTAAGTCTCCATTTACACGCATAAGTTTGAACACAGTCGAGAAGACCTTGTAGACCTTTTGGCGAAGCACTTAGAAGGGTTGTGTCGTCCGCAAGAAGAATGGTAGGAATGTTCAAATAACCAATTCGTATTCCACAATTTGTCGTAATCAGCTGCAATATTAAGTCATTAATGTACAAAGAAAATAGCCAAGATGAGAGTACTCTCCCTTGCCCTACACCCTGCGAAATGGAGAAATTGTCACTAGTGAGTCCATTATATTGCACATGTGCACTAGCAGATTTGTAAGACATAAAAAGAATGTTCCATAGTTTACCAGTTACACCGATTTCTTTCAATTTCAGAAAAAGTCCGTCGTGCCAGATCTTATCAAATGCTTTCTCATTATCTAGAAAACCAACATAAAGTTTAGATTTACTTTTCAAAAACACGTTAATACATTCTTTGAGTGTGTATAAAGCGGGGATAGAACCATGTTCAGGAACAAATCCAAACTGTAAAGGATCAGGAAAAGTTTTGTCTAGTGCTGTAAGCATTTTATTTATTCGATGAAGGACTGTTTTGTCATGTAATTTTCCAAATACGGATGTTAGGACAATAGCTCTGTAACTGTTCGGATTACTCTTGTCTTTGTTATTTCCTTTATATAACGGAATAATTATGCCATGTCGATATAATAATGGTACATATTCGCATTTAAGTATAATATTAAAAATATAACAAATCCATTTCAACAAGGTATTACCACCGTATATTATATGTTCATTGCATACATAGTCCGGGCCTGGCGCCTTACCACATTTTAAAGTTTTAATTTGCTCATATATTTCATCATCAGTGTAGGCCACATCGAAAAAAGCATTAAACGGTTTTCTACTTTGACTGCTATATTCACGAATTTTTTCTGTGACATCCATATAAAAAGATTGATCAAAATTGTCATTTTCATTTTCATTAGGAGTATACAAGTCACTAAAATAGGTACTCCACAACTTGCAAATATCACCGTTGTTAGTAGCTGAATTTCCATCATAATTCAAACAAGTTGCAGGCGATTTTTGTTGTCTATGCTTTCGCACAACACGATAAAAGTGTCCTATGTCCATTTCGGCTGCTTTTTGCACATCAGCAAATTTTTCAGATTCCCATAATCTCTCTGCATTACGTTTGTGTTTTCGAAATTCTCTTTTCTTATCTTTATACTGATTATAAAAAATATTGTCATTGTTACGTACTTTTCCCGTTGACAGCCACGTTTTTCGAGCTTGTCGTTGCTCATTATGATAATAGTCTAAGCTGTTACTCTTCCAGTACGGTTTTAGATAGTGTCTAAATTTTCCAGTAGGAATACACGAATTTGCGGCGATATGTACAACATTTATAATATTTGAGTTTATATGTTCTATGTAATTTTCGTTTATTTCACATGAGTTCAATGGTAAAACTTCAAAGTTTAGTAATTTGTCTAATTCTGTTTGATAATATTTCTTCTCCCATTCATCACATTTCGACCACATTAGAACTTTACGATAAAGATGAAATTTATTTGATGTATTACATAGCAAATTCATATCTAAGATAATCAAAACAGGATAATGATCTGAAACATTAAATGGACAATCATTTCTAACTTCTAAATTTTTAAAGCCATTACAAAAGAATTCTGGAATGAAAATATAATCAATCATAGTTTTACGTGTCATGTCTTTAGACCTAAATGTAAAATCAGGGCCTTTACGACCGGACATTAATGGAACAGGAGATAAATTATTTTTTGTAATGAAGTCTATGACATTTTTTGATTTACTACTTAAACTTGTTACTGTAATATCAGTATTAAAGTCACCACCAATTACTGTTACACAATCAACTGACATTCTATCATAAATACTACATACAGTTTGAAAATATTGTAAATACTCTTCAGTTGAATGATTTGTTGATGGTAGTAAAGTACCTATGATACATAAACTTTCATAACCATGCTTGGATAATTTGACAGCACAAATTCTGTCATTATCAACAAATAAATTATGTGTCTTAAAACCAAGTTTTTTCCTTACAAGAATGGCTACTCCACCAGAGCCTCTGTTTGAATTTACTGAACAAGAGCTAAAACATGAAAATACTCGAAAATCATTTGCTAACTCATATAAAAATGTAATATTATGTCTATTTAACCAGTGTTCAGTTACAATACATATATCAGAATCATTGAGCAAGTTTTCAAAATATGAGGTGCCATACATAGCGCCTCTCATATTCCATGTTGTTATTCGTAACAACATGAGTAACATAACAAATATAATATATAACAGTTTGAACATGAATGTTATTGATGTTTGTTTTGTGGGATATAGTCTCGCCAGTACACGCCTTCTGGCCAGAAGAAGTCATCGTTTTCTACTGCAGCAAAGTCCCTCTCATTGATGTTAACACGAAGAGTATATGTCGCAATGTCTTTGTATTGTCGCTTTGTTAGTAGTTTTACAAAAGTTATATTAACCCCTTTACTTGACGCAAAATGTCTAATTGCAGTATCAACTAGTTCGAAAGGTTTATCAGCAGTTACATTGTAAAGTACGATTCTTCTGGAACGTTTCCTTACAACACCACGAAATACACTTGTATCTCCGTTTGTCACTTGTGTTTGTATTTGTTGAATCTGTTCTGTAGGAACCGGTCTGTCCATCGTATTTGGTCGTGCGTATGAATGCACATAAGTGTTTTTTGTCATTGTGTTTTCCTGATCATATACATGATCCCTCTTTGCGCTATCTATACTTTTGTTTTCGTAATGTAAACTCTGATAATTATCAAGTTCAGAGTTGGCGGTTTTCGACTGTAATTGTATATTTTCATTAGCACTTCGATTTAAAGCCTCACTATAAGACATTGTAGTTTTTCCAAGTGTTTTACATTTCCCATCTATTGATTCTAGTCGGTTAATTATTTTATTTAAAACATTTTGTCTTTGTTCGTCACTTGTGCGTATCTTATCTTCTTGATCTTTCAAATCTTGAGATTGCAGTTTAATTTCTGACCTTAGGCGGGTTACTTTTTCTTTTTCATCATACAATTCTGTTTTTAATGAATAAATTTGTCGATCTTTGTCATGAACAACATTAACAAAGTCCTCTCTGCATGTTATATTTCTATGAATAGCTATTTCACAGGTTGTAACATGCGAATCAATAATTACATTTTTGATTTTTGTTTACAGTCTTGTTGCTCTGTACTACTACTAGCACATGACTAGGCATAGTTTAATAAGGGTGGTAATGCCCTTTACCATCAGCTGTCAAATTGGTTAAAATTTTACTGTGATTCGTCAAAATATCCTTATCCCGTTATGCACAACAGACTACAAAAAGCATCCTGCTTTCTATGTCATGTATGTCAGTCTAAGAATGAACTAAATTTATAATTTAAAAAAATTGTTAAACAGGGAAAAAACCCACTTTTCCCCATATATATGTTTTACATTTCAAGATACCCTCCGAATGCAGGATTTGAAGTTTTATATTAAAAAATATTCAAGGGGGATATGCATTTAGATCACATTGTGATCTTCACTAGTGACCCTGACTTTGCATAATAATAATAAATTCTATATTTTATATTTATATACTGACTTCTATCATTTTTTTTGCATCTTGATAATAAAAAATAAGAAAAAATTTTAGAAAAATAATTTAATGAAAAGTTTGAAACATGAATGTTGAAATAACAAACAAACAAAAAATGGCTGGCCCTGGGGTCATTTATTATAGGACTCGTTTCATCTGTACCAGAACATTTTGCTATCTACCCTCTGCAGTGTTCTGATTGTGTCCTTATTTGAAAATATTGCCTTGGTGATTATTTTTTTTTTGGGGGGAGGGGTTTAATAATTTGAATTGCAGAATGTTGAGTTTGAAAATTTCTAAAAATTCAGGATCACAAGAATTCATGTTTTTAAACCCTGGTTTTCAGGACCCTAAAATTAACCAGTACTCATCGTAACCCCACCCTCTTATATTATAAAGGGTTATTGCAAATATAAATATAGGTATGAATCACACGATGGGTGTCGAATACATGCAATACAGTTATCTCCTAATTAACACATTTGATAATTTTATACATTGAATAATTCATTGCTATTCATTTAAAAAACAGTATTTATTTTTTCAACACATATAGTAAAAATCATATAATTATTTTTACAGTACTGTGCAAGAATTGTAAAGGAGAACTGACAGATTCCCTTACAGCATTTTCAGAAATGGTAAGTTAGAATTTAGAAATGCATAACAATTTTTTTAAAGGAGTTTTCATTCAATTAAATAGAGTGCAGCTTCTATAAAGTTCTATATATTTTCTACTGTTTTCACTCAGTAAACTTACTTTGCAACATCATTATGCTTTGAAATTTAGTATTTATCTGACATGTGTATAAATCCTTAGTAAATTGTAACTATTAATAATAGTACACTTTCATGCAGGTTGAAAACGGTTGCAATCTTGATGATGGATACTCTACCAGATGCAAGGGAGAATGTGAAACAGAAAGTACAGAATTAGATAATTTGGTAAACAATTTTTGTTATACTATTTGACACATTTCAGAAATATGATGCCCAGTAATATATTTCATGAAGCCTAACAATATGCATACAATGTGTTGTAATATAACAGATATTGTGAAACTTTATGATTTTGACGCAAAAATCAAAACATGATATTTAAAAAAAGTTGAAACCAATTGCACACATACATGCATGAACTATCTACTTGGACAAACTGAAACTTTTATAAACATAATTACTTCTAAAAATTTTGTGACATTAATTTTTATAAAAATAGAATATATATCTATACATGTATATGATTGAGAATTGCAACATGAAATACACGTAAAGGAAAGTTTAAATCAATTGAAATATTTATCAGTTATTGCATTACCAATTAAGTCTTTCACTCTAAAGGGGGTTAATTGTAACAAATATTATCACTTTTCAATTTTTTTTAAATCTATTTTTCAGGGTGAGACAAATAGCACATATCTACAGGCTGATAATATAACGCCAACTTTAGGCAATAAAAATACTTGTGTGGTAAGCATAGTTTTATTCTTGATATGATATTATTGAAGGCAGTCAGTGTACATGTATGTTTGACAGTATGACATGTCAACTGTCGTGTATTTGTCAAGTAATACAATAAAACTTCATTTGGCATCTTAAGTTTCCGAATTTGGGCACTATGTTTCTGCATTAAATTTCCAATGTTTTCCACATCTCTTTAGTACTCTTTTCTACATTCATTTGTTTTTACATTGATTTTGTTAAAGGTTATTTACGTTTCCACATTTTTATTTTTAATGTATGCCTCTTCCTTTAGTCAAATTGTTTCCCTCCTATTTGACACAAGTGTAAATTGATTGATTGTTTGTTGCTAAATAACAAATATTTTATGCATGTTCAGTCAAACACAAGTTTAAAAGTCAGATTTATAATATAAAAACGAAGGGTTGTGATCCACTGGAGTTCAAATCAGTGTGAAGTAGATGTAAGCAATTATAGGCAACCTGAAGACCTTCAACAATGACAAAACCCGATATTGGAAAGTTGTCTAGAAATGGCCTGACATGAAAAGTGTGAAACAATTGAAACAAAAAAACAAATGGTAAAGTTATACACAGTTAAGAATATGACAGGGTTGATATAGAAATAACAAAAATTTGGTATGATGTCAATGAGCCAACTATCCACAAGAGACCAAATTGCACAAATATACTATAATAAAATAAAATCTTACTGTATATATCATTATTACAATTTTTGACATGTGGAAAGGTGGTTTCTATTTATTTCGGAAAAGTAAGGTACCAAAATGCGGAAATGTGAAACTGGATTTTTGCTAAAAATGTGGAAACGTAATACGCCTACTTAATTGTAGACATAAAACCTGAATGTCTGTTGCTATTGTCTTGGCTCACACGATTGTTGATATGTCTGTTCACAAATTAACATTCTCATTTATTCATCTGAAACCCATGCTCCATTATATAACTGATATTTGGTATGAATTTTAAAACGCATAATTAGGTAACAATACCTCCAAGTGCAAAATATATTTATGTACTTACGTATGTATATATATTTTAGGTAACTGATGACAGTCTATATCTGCCAGTGCTAATTGAAAACAGTGAAGTGTTTGATGTGATTACTGTAAGTAAGTGCAATAACCCTACCATATAAGATATCTTATAAAACCAAAGTATATCATAAGGTTCCTGGTTCAATTCCCGTTTGGGATGAAAATTTCAGGAACTCAATTTTTGGCTCTCCCTTGACACCATTTGCAAGTATGGGCTTTAGGAACGATGATAGTCCGTAGAACAGGGACGATAAATGGCTGACCCGTGTTAAGAGAGAGAGCCATATCTCCTGCACGTTAAAGACACCCTTGTAGATTTTGAAAAAGAGTAGGCTAATGTCGCTACAAGGCAGCACTCGCACCCGCAAAGTGGAAAGGGATTAATATAAATCTCAAAACTTGTTTCCCAATCCACTATAAATAAATATGTTTAAACTAAACTAAACTAGCTAAGCTAAGAATTTATGCCATTACTATGCATCTGTTGTGGAAGTATGTTTTAGAAGGTGGAGACATCACATCATCTACAGAAATGAAAGAGGCTTTGGATGTGTGTGGAGGTGTGTCAGGCTGCCAAATTTCAAATGTTACCATTAATACTGAAAGTCAGACTAAAGACCAAAGTCAACTTAAAGGAATAACAAAATATTCCAATGTGAAGATAGACCATGATGGTAGACTAACATGCTGGAAAGCCTTTGGTATTGGAGAAGGACAACGTATTACCATGTCATCATTTAACCAAGAAGGTACGAATTTGAATGTTCTTGAGGACTTTTCCTTACCAAAGCACATAGAGGGATCCATCAAAACCTCTAACAGTATTGTGAATGAACAACTTCCTAGAGAAGGAGATTTATACTGTCCAGAGATGACTTGCTCTAGGAAGTTTAAATCTTACTCAGAGCTGGAAGATCATTGTTTTGTTGGTGATCATGCTTTATGTCCAACTCATGACCTCATCAAATTGCAATGGAAAGGTGTGTGTTTAGACATTTCTTCATGTTCTATTAAAACTAGAGAAGGATCATTGCAGAATGGTGACTCTACCTTACAGACTGGATGGGGATTGAAGAAGGATAGGAAATCTGTTCGTTTTTCATTGAAAATAAAAAACTACCTGAAAGAAATATTTGACTGTGGTGAAAAAAGTGGACAAAAGGCAAATGCAGGCAATGTTGCAAAAAATATGCGTATTTCACGTGACAATACTGGAAAGAAAATATTTTCTCCAAATGAGTATCTCCAGCCCTCACAAATTATTTCATATTTTTCTCGTCTTGCTTTGCTGTTGAAATGTCCATCAAAGAAAGACTGTGAAGTTTCAGATGAAGATTTAGAAAGTGCAATTGCATTGATTAACAGATCTGAGGCTTTAGAGGAATTGTTATAAATGAGATATAATGATGATGTTAAATTTAATCTGTTATTTTTGTAGGACTTCTATGAGGGTACACAGTAATCACATAATCATTAAGTTTTGGCCTAAATGTTATAATATCATATAATTATTATTTTCTTAATGGTCATAAATCTATTCCAAAAACTGATTTAATATGAATAATAATAAATATTACCCTAGATAATCATTTTATCAAAATAAATGACTGAATGAAAAAGATTATAAACAATCCAAAAGGCAGCATTTATCATTTGGTCCGAGGCCACAATTGTCATCCCTTGATTTTTGTTGTTAACAAATATAGTCCCTAGTGTTGACAGTGGGTAACTTGCCATTAATTTTTATACCCCTTCCAAATTTATTTCTCCATGTTTAATGCCTTTAATTTCAAGTAGGGGGGTGAAATTACACTAAAAAAAATTATGTCCAGAATATTTAAGAAAAGTAGTGATTTGGTCCAGCTGAAAAAGGTTTAAAATTAGCACTTCGGCAGCTGTCAAAAGATTTCAAGACGCCCTAAACATAAAATTGTACACATTTTGAGTTAGAGCTGATGAAGTTTTCTATAATTTTAATATAATTTGTCCCAAAAGTAGTACAACACACTGTCAAAGTTTCATTGAGAAAGCGCGGGTGGGATTTTTTTTATTTTCATTTATGCTCTAAAAGAAATGCACTATGAAATAATTTTGGTCTCAGACCATTTATACTTATTTTGATCATCTTCTGCAAATCTAGAACTTATTATTGTGATATTAAATGGAAAACAGTATAAACTCAGGCTAGATGTTGACTGTTCTCACTGTGAATTCATTTTGTCATATGATATAAGAAAATATCAGCCATTATTATGGAACCAAGTTATTTAGACTTATGTTCATCAATCAGATATTTGACCTTTAATAGATACATCTTATCAAATGTTGTTTTTCAATGTGAATTTTGGCTAAATTTATTGGATAATTTTCATAGTTGAATTTATTTAATGCAAACTTTTCTTCCAAGGACTTTTGTTTTAGAATTTTAAGTAAAACCCATATCATCATACTGTAAAAAATATTTACAGGTATTTTTCTAATTCTGCAGAATTAGGGATTTTGATTTGTTTACATGACAACCATTTTCAATGGTTCCATTAAAAACTATGATATTGCTGCAATTAATTTTACATATTTTATTTGAATTATTTAAACAATACATTGAGAATTTGTATGTTTAATGCTGTTGGTCAAACTCCATTTTTTGTCACCATGGTAACCATGTATTTTTCATATTTTTCTAAAAATCACAGAATTTTTCAAGTAAAATATTAATTTGGAGAGCAATTTGAAACAGATAATAGATATAGGAAGATGTGGTGTGAGTGCCAATGAGACAACTCTCCATACAAATAACAATTTAAAAAGTAAACCATTATAGGTTAAAGTACGGCCTTCAACACGGAGCCTTAGCTCACACCGAACAACAAGCTATAAAGGGCCCCAAAATTACTAGTGTAAAACCATTCAAACGGGAAAACCAACGGCCTAATCTATACAAACAAAACGAGAAACGAGAAACACGTATATATTACATAAACAAACGACAACTACTGTACATCAGATTCCTGACTTTGGACAGGTGCAAACATTTGCAGCGGGATTAAACGTTTTAATGGATCCAAACCTTCTCCCTTTTTCTGAAACAATAGCATAACATCACAACAAAGAAAAACATACGATAAAATATCAATTGGCAGACTTAACTCAATCAAAAAACGTATGATTAAACAATGAACGAATAAATTTGATCTGCGATATATGAATACAAATGCAAACATAGTTTTATATAGTTTTTTAAATTGTTGATTGATACATTCTACATATAAATCTTATTAACATTGTAAAAAGCATCTTTGAAATTTAGCAAAATTATGATTTAAAGCACTGACGCACATCATTTGAGAAAATTTGTTAAACTCCAATGATATTGTTTTTGTTTTAATTTTGTTTTTAAACTTTATTAATAAATGGTACATTTTGTGTAAAAGTGTATTGTTTTTTCAAGCAAATTTTGACACTCTATGATTAAATAAATTGGAAAAGATGCAAATTCAAGGAAATTCATAGGTGAAATCATCGTAATTTTTCTTTTGATATCAATTTAAATTAGTTTATGTATATATTTAACAATAAAATGTATTAACAAAAGGATTGCTTCAATTATGCTGAATATACCTGCAAAATTTTATTCATTTTTCAACAATACACGTAATAAATTGCACCTTTTCTACCTAAAAAATAAGAAATTTTGGTTGCTTAGCAACCAGAAATAAATTGGAGTCCGAGTGTTTTAAGATAAGTTTAGTTACATATAAACCTTATATTTTCTTATGAATAAGGTCAATAGTAAATAACTTGCTGGTAATTGTTGCTATGTAGATTTAAAAATTGGTCAAAACTTGAAAAAATGGGAAATAGCTAAATATGAAAAATGGCTCATTTTAGACCTCTTATAGCTTGGTGATGAAAAAAAAAAATTGATGTAAATGATTTTTTTTATTCATCTTGTATAATTGTTTTAGTATATAAATACAATCTGAGTTCTAATAATTACATATATACTAAATTGATGAATAAAATATGTCAATTTTAGCCTTGGATTGTTGATTTTTTTACTTATTTGGTAGGAAATGTTAGATTTCAGTTTCCATAGCAACCATTTATTTATGTCCCAAAATATTTTTTTCTGATGACTTATATCATCAATACCTTTCATCAAGTAAGTTTTCAACAGATTCTGAAAACCTCAGTATATCACCCTTTGCATGATTCTTAGGTGGACTGGTACTTAAGAATTAAATTATAAGAGATGACTGTATTATTTGTTCCGTCTATTCGAAATAACATAAAAAATGTGGTGTACACTTTGAAATAACCCGCTACTCGGCCGTTATTCATTGTGCACAACATTTTTTATGTTATTTCGAATAGAAAGAAAAAATATTACAGTCATTCCTTAAATATATTTCATGAATGAAAATAAAATATGCCAAAATTTTTAGGAAAATGAGTGAAAAATGAGTGAAGGAAAAAAAACCTATAACAATCAGAAATAATCTTTTAGTTAAGTACAAATGTACTTGTAATATTAGCATGTAACTTTTATTTTTGTGTTTCAAACAAACCTTCTCTGTAGTAATGACTCGTGAAAAAGTTATATAACTGCACCCATTTATTTCAATTTTTAATCATTTTTATTTTTTTTATTTTTATACGTTTTCAGGACAGCACAATCAACTCAAACACAACTGTCTCTTAACGATAAGATATTTGCCGATTTTCAGCCCCCCTCACCCCCCCCCCCCACCCCAAAAAAATGTCACCTGAAAGAAAAACTCTGCATAGATCTACACATCGACAGATGATAATTTTATTCAAAAAATTACTCTCTGGTATTCGAAATTTTGCAGTTTTGTTTTGTCTATATTGACACACAAAATTAATATAGTATTGTGGATTTTTTTTAACTTAAAATGTTTAATTTATTGGTAGCAAAAAAAAGAAGAAAAACTACTTGCTTTCTTTCACAAATCATTTATAATGTCTGATGTATACAAAATTTTGACAATAAATGTTGTGAGCACAAATGATTCTTTGCACAGTTTTAAAGTTCTACTAATTAAAACCAAAAATTAAAATGTGAACTTTAAGTTTTGCGAAATTTGTTTGATTGAGTACCGATTAAGAATCAAATCTTTTAGAACATTAGCTTCCAGTAGCTGCGACTACTCGTGATTTAATAATTTGTGTCTTTATATTTCTATTCTATGTCCTAAGTGATCTGCTCTTTGGTCGGGTCGTTATCTTATTGACATATTCACCGGTTCCCGTTTCAATTTTAAGCGTTTTGTTGTTACACAACTGTACCAATAAGGATGGAAAGGAGGAGGTGTTTGTTAAGTTGAGGTGGGCGGGAAGGTGAAGCACACACAAACATGTTAAGCTCTGTCACGAATGCCTAAAACTAGTGGTTGTTGATGGTTGCTATCTGTCATATTTCAAATGAGGCCGAACGCTTTCATTTTTTGGTATCGTTTATATTTTTAAAGCTAGTATTCGGTATGGTTTTTGCTCGTTGTTGAAGGTTATTTTGTTTTCATCTTGTTCCAATTAAGTCTGTTTTTGTATAGTAGTTGTCGTCTGTTTATGTAGTTCATACGTGTTTCTCGTTTCTCGTTTTTATATAGATCAAACCGTTGGTTTTCCCGTTTGAATGGTTAAACACTAGTAATTTTGGGGCTCTCTATAGATTGCTGTTTGGTGTGAGCCAAGGCTCCGTGTTGAAGACCGTACCTTGACCTATAATGGTTTACTTTTATAAATTGTTACTTGGATGGAGAGTTGTTTTATTAGCACTCATACCACATCTTCCTATATCTATATATGATAAGCAAGTCTGGATCGTTTTGTTTATCCAGTCAAAATTTAGTGGAGACGGTATATAAAAAGGAAGAGATTAGAGACACCAGAAGATCATCTAACCTGGTATATTTAAATCAAAGAAACCAGGCAAATGCCTATTGTCGTTATAAATGTCGCTTAACCTTAAGTTACGATTATTTGAAAACGCTTATAAAATACCAATACAATGTTTATTAGTTGTTAAGGTAACAAACAAGAAGAATCTTGTTGTATATATGCATATTTCATGTGAAAGGAAGCGTTGTAAAGATTTAGACGATTGGCGAGAGAGGCAGTGGTTGTGTACATTGGTATGAGGGTGTTTGTGAGGTACTCTTGTATTCGGTATCGGGAACATTTAGAGAACACCCCTATCCAGTAAATAGTGAATTCGCCTTAGAGTATATGGGTGGGTGAGGAATACAAATCGGGGTATGTCGATGTTCTTACAGAAGAAGACTGGCTTATAATAGTGAGTACGCTACATAGCTGTAAGTTTGATAGGAGGACAACTTGTACTAGGTACAAGTTGGTCTAACATTGATAGTTGGTAGCGCAGACTGTCCCAGTCGGAGGACAGACTGCAACAGTCCGCAATAGTTGTTAGTGACAGACTGTTCCACTCGGAGGACAAGTTGTAACAGCCCAAACTGTCTGGTATTGACATACTGTTCTACTAGGAGAACAAGTTGTATCAGTCCACACTGTCTGGTAGTAACATTCTGTATTAGGAGGACAGGCTGTGTTATAATTATATTTGTGTATATATAATTGTTTTATTGTTCATTGTTACTTTTTATCGGCAAGGAGCTAGTGTATATATTTTGGTTCATTGTGCATAGCATAGATAGTTATGGTTTTCGGTCCTGACGTATTGTTTGTGTTTAACCCCGCCACATTATTTATGTATGTGCCTGTCCCAAGTCAGCAGCCTGTAATTCAGTGGTTGTCGTTTGTTTATGTGTTACATATTTATTTTTCATTCATTTTTTTACATAAATAAGGCCGTTAGTTTTCTCGTTTGAATTGTTTTACATTGTCTTATCGGGGCATTTTATAGCTGACTATGCGGTATGGGCTTTGCTCATTGTTGAAACCCGTACGGTGACCTATAGCTGTTAATGTTTGTGTCATTTTGATCTTTTGTGAATAGTTGTCTCATTGGCAATCATACCACATCTTCTTTTTTATAATTAAAAATATGAGTCACAAATCCGATTGCATACAATTATCTGCCCAATTTTAATGATTTGTAACGTTTGTGTTAAATATGACCAGTTTTTAACCAATAATCACCAGCACCGTATCAGGACCCACCAGTACAGAATGAGGACATGTCTAAACTGAAAAAAAATGTACAGTTGTCATAAATTGTGCGGACTACATTGGCATTTTTGTTTTAGTTTTTCAGCTCTATATTTTCGAAAAAATGAACACGTATGCGTACCTCTTACTGTAACAGTTTAGAGGGTCACATTTTACATTGTTTGCATACACAGGCAAATTTGCTCACGTGAATTTTACATGAAATTCTCGTGAAAAATGTACCTCAAACGAGCTTATACATGAAACTCACGTGAACATTTGCATGTGAATCTTACGTAAATTGAGATCACATGATTCTCAATTTAAAATTTCACATGAATATAAAAATGTATGTGAAGTTCACGTGAACAACATTGATGTGAATTTCACGTGAATTTCACATGATTATCTCATGAGATTCACGTGAAACTCACATACACTGATTTCACGCGAGTTTCACGTATAAGCTCGTTTGAGGTGAAATTCATGTAAATTTCACGTAAAATTCACATGAATTTATATTCACGTGAGATCGATGTGAATTGAATTTGCCTGTATATGAACTCATAAAAAACAAATTATAACATCTCAACGGTTTCCTGTCATTTTTTATGAGAGAAAACGTCAAAATTCATTATTTTTGTATTTGTTTAGATATTTTCAATTATCAACCGCACCAGTCAGGACCAAATCAAGTGCACTGAACGTTTTATGAGGTCCAGGGAACCATATGAATCGCCTATCATTTTTGCCTAGTGGAGACATAAGAGTTACCGTAGGGATTTTCTATGAATTAAAAAAGGGAGGTGGTTGAGTCCAGATTTAACAAAATTGGTCGTTTAGATTCACAAAAATTATGATTTTAATTCCTCTCTCGTTATTTTTGTATATCTCTCTTACACTCATAATTCTTGCTATCGAAATACAACAAATAATCTATCAGTGTGACGACATGATTTTGATTAAATAAAAAAAGTTTCCTTACAAAAAAGAAAATTGCGTGTAATATAGTTGACAGCTTTTATTTCTACTTTAAATCTAACAACAAAAAATTCTTGTGGTTCTCAAACAAGTCGGGGTTTTTGTTTCTTTTCTTTTCAAATGCATATACATGCTAGAAGATTACATTGTATCGTTATACTAGTTTAGTGTGAACCATAATATTCATTTAGTCTTTTTACTAGAAATTATTGTCAGTAAGTTTCAATGAACGCTAAGTGTTATTGCAAATCATCGGAGTTTAGGCGTAATCAGTTTGGCGCGTTTTCTTATTGTTCGCTGGATTGCGTCTGGTTATAATATGTGCAATTTTAAAAAGTTCAAGATACTTTTCACTGGTTTTGACAGATAGTAAATACAAATCAACAGGAAACGTTTTTATACAGGAATCCTGGTTCCTTCGCCAAATTTCACGTATGATGCTATTGACGATCGCACCCTGTGCCAGTTCGTATCATTTTTAAAATTGTTTTAAAAAATAGTTTATTTATACAGAAGTCAGCGTATTGGTGTATAAGAAATATTTTTATTGTTAAAGAATAAAGTAAATTTTTTAAAAACTTTGACCGGTTTTGATGTTGTGGTTTTTTTTGACAAAATAAATAATGAATATTGTCATGATGATCAACATGATGAAAGACCTATACTGCTTTACCATAAATTTCATCTATTATGTTTTGTATTTTTTGCTCACACATTAAACCAGGTTTATATAGGAATCTGATGTTCAGTAGACCGTTCGTTTTCCCGTTTAAATGCTTTAACACTAGTAATTTTTGTGGCCCTTTGTGGCCTGCTGTTTGGTGTTAGCCAAGGCCCGGTGTTGGCGACCGTACCTTGATCTATAATGGTTTACTTTTAAGAATTGTGACTTGAATGGAGAGTAGTCTCATTGGTACTCACACCTTCCTGTATCTTATTAATCCACTAATTCGGTACGTATGCCATTTTATTTTTTCCGGACCTAAATCTTTTCTTCAGACCATGATGTACTATTTGTAAAGTTTTACTCTTTAAAAAAATGTCCGTGCGGTGCAATTGGGGTAAATGGCCACAGGTTGTTCTTAATAAAACGTAGTTGTCATGGCATTACTATGTGTCCAGAGTGACTAGTTTAAAAACATGTCTAATCTCCATCTTAATGTACATTTCTTTCAGTACCTTTCTTTCCGTATAATTTGCACAATTTAAAACGAAAGGTAAGGTTCATTCTTTACTTGTTTCTCCATCAATCTAGAAAGGTTATAGAAAATATAACATTTCACAAATGAAAAGAGTAATATTTATATGTTTACTCTTCAAAATCACAAAAAAAAAAACCAAACAAGAGTGCACACGCTGAAATGCCTTGCCTTCTTCACTAATCATTGACATTATGTTGATAGACCTAAATTTAAATCTTTATTACAACTGTCACATAAACTTAACATTAGCCAAGAAAACGAAACATTGATCAATAAACCATGAAAATAAGGTCAAGGTCAGATGAACCATGCCAGGCAGACATGTGCAGCTAACTATTCTTCAATACAACAAATATAGTTGACTTATTGCTTATAAATTAAGAAAAACAGATCAAAACACAAACACTTAACACTTAGTAATGGACCGTGAAAATGAGATCAAGGTCAAATAAAACCTGCGTAACAGACATATAGATGATATAATATTTCCATACACCAAATATAGTTGACCTGATGCATAAAGTATTAGAAAAATAGACCAAAACACAAAAACTTAACTTTGACCACTAAACCATGAAAATGAGGTTAAGGTCAGATGACACCTGTCAGCTAGACATGTACACCTTACAATCATTCCATACACCAAATATAGTACACCTATTGCATATAGTATAAGAAAAACAGACCAAAACACAAAAACTTAACTATAACCACTGAACCATGAAAATTAGGTAAAGGTCAGATGACACCTGCCAGTTGGACATGTACACCTTACAGTCCTTCCATACACCGAATATACTAGACCTATTGCTTATAGTATCTGAGATATGGCATTGACCACCAAAAGTTAACCTTGTTCACTGATCCATGAAATGAGGTCGAGTCAAGTGAAAACTGTCTGACGGGCATGAGGACCTTGCAAGGTACGCACATACCAAATATAGTTATCCAATTACTTATAAAAAGAGAGAATCCAACATTACAAAAAATCTTTTTTTTTTCAAGTAGTCACTAAACCATGAAAATGAGGTCAAGGACATTGGACATGTGACTGACGGAAAGTTCGTAACATGAGGCATCTATATACAAAGTATGAAGTATCCAGGTCTTCTACCTTCTAAAATAAAAAGCTTTTAAGAAGTTAGCTAACGCCGCCGCCGGATTACTGTCCCTATGTCGAGCTTTCTGCAACAAAAGTTGCAGGCTCGACAAAAACGATAGCCTATTTTTTCTATGTCTGTTGATTAATAGGTAAGTTTAGAAAAAGTGAACAAGCTGCGTGTTGAGGACTGTACTTTGACCTTCAATTGCTTTAACAAATTATGACTTGGGTGCGGAGTTGTCTCGGCGCTCATATCACCTTTTCTTATATTTATTAATTTGTATATTATATGGGGAATGTATAGAAAAAATAAAATCACAAAAATGCTAATACAGATGAATGTATATTTTAATTTTTCGCTTGAATATAAGGATATGTTTTAGTTTGGATCCTTCTAGATCGTTCTGTTTTAATGCTTATTTTCTGCAGGAAAACATTATATATTTGTTCTTTTCTTTTCTTTTTCTTGTAATCGTTCACTTATAAATATTGTCCCGAGACCACGTGTTTTTGACTTTGCCATTGACATATTCACACATTTTCCATTATCATTGTTAATTTCTGTGTCATTTGGTCTCTTGTTGAGAGTTGTCTACCACATCTTCTTTTTTTTATAAATAGTACACAAATAAGACACAACATAGAAAAAAAACCAAGAAAACTAAAGACTCATCAACACAAACCCCAACAAAACCTTGGAGAGATTTCATGTGCTCCAGAAGGGTACACAGATCCTGCTTCTCATGTGGCACCTAATGTATTGCTCATGTTATTACGAACCCGGTAAATAGTATAATTGTTAAAAGGGAACATAATTGTAGTTAGGACATAAGGAACGTATCCAATATCATCTGTAAAACGGACATTTCGTAACTGTAAACCAACCCGTAATGGCGTCCGTAAATTTTACAAAGTGACGATTTCAACTTCGTTATTTGGAACTCTTGTTCCATACCAACATGCAAAGTTATAGGATATTGATATTTTATATCATTTCTTCCTAAAAGGTTCAGGTATGAAGTCAGCCTCATACAAGTAAAGGAGCAATTCGGCAAGAAAAGGGGCAAAATTGGTTCCCATTTGAATGACGATTATTTGTTAAAAAACGTAACAAATATGTTCTCAATCAAGAAATCAAGCATCTTGATTATGAATGAATTTTTACAAAGTAGGATTTATTCCTCCCCAAGACAAGATACCTGTGTATTTACGTTGGTCATTATCTTTTATGAAACAAAGCAATACAAATTTGTCTTTTTGTTTGGAATGCGGAATACGTGTAAAGAGTAGAAAAGTTAATATTATTGTAAGATTAGACAGTCTTTGATTGTATGTACTATAAGATCTTTTGATTAACTATCCACATATCATTCACAGTACCCTTAACTTAAAATAGGCAGTTTCACAATAACACTGAAACCCAGCTTTGATTACTGATAACATTGATGTTAGTAATTTAGAAAGAGTTTTCGTGGAGCGCTTTGAGGACCCATTAATACACCGTTGTTTGTAAGTGCACCTATGAAGTTTAGGTATCCAATTCAGTGATGGAAAATCCAGTTCTTCATTTTTGGTTGAAATTCCAAAGGAACATAGAACAGACCTATGATTATTCAGGATTTCCTCTTTGGTAAGTGTCGTTGAGGTATATGTTGAGTTTCCAAGTGAATTGTCAATTCCTAATTCGTTTATCAAGCAGTTAATGTAATACGTTTTACACACAAAAACGATGTTGTTTGGGGCTTTATCTGCGGGGACAGCAACGTTATAATATTAGTCATGAAGGATGGACAAGTGATTTGCAATATTTTGGTATTAAAAATTGATGTAAACGATGTGGCAAGCTGGATTATATATGAATGGGGAACTAGGACATGTGCAATCATGAGGTTTAGACTTGAGGTCGTCAATATTTAGAACCTGCAAAAATTGTTTCTGATTGAAATGTAAGTTGCCATTGTTTTTTAATGTATGGATAAGTAATGATTGGCTCACACTGATCTTCAAAAAAAGAAAGTATTTTCAATTGAACTTATTTGTAATAGAGGATATTGACCAAGTTGACGGCATCGAGATCTTTACCAAAAATACCGAACTCCGAGAACAGTTCTAATCGGAAAGTCATCCTACTCGCGAATCACTGCTTGCAGTGATCCTCATGGACTTCAATGTTAGTGCCGCCAACCTAACTCAACAATGTACTTAGAAATGAAATAACAACGTACATTTCAAACAAAATATATAACTATAACCATATATCTTAATTATTGGACTCCAAAACTGGTTGTCTTTTGATTATAACTGATATTTTACCAAATCACTTATTTACATCGTTCATACATAACTTTCTCAGTACACCACCCAAGTTGCTTCAAACTTCTCTTATTAGATGACCGATGACAAACCACAGTTAACAATCTATACCGTAAATTTTTACAAATGAAATTAAAATTGCATTTAAACTGTCAAACTACAGAACTGGTACTTCTGTGATATCCTAATCATTGAATGACGTGTCTCATATGCAACCTTTTAACCTGAAAATTTCGAAGTTTGCTCACATTACTTCTTGAAATTATGTGGCGCTACAATAACAAACTCTCTCTCAACAAAACTAATTCAACTACGTACAATAGACCGCTACTAAAACATGAACAGGAATATAACTTAACAACGACAGAATACGACGGTAACATTTATTTGTGTGAAAAACCTCAATCAGACAAAGAAACAGCAGTAGTAGTTCAAATTTGAAAAAAACTAAACATGGACCAATCTGACATGAACTTTACATTAGAAAATCTAACCCAGAGGGACATGTCTTTGTCAGAATCCCACAGTATGAATACCACTAAGAATGACAACCCAGTAAATTGTTTCGACATCGACTTGACATCTTCAAATCAACAGGCAACACCTACAGTCGGAGCAACCATCAAAGCGATTAACACCATCCTTGAGAATAGACACCATATTCTCACACTAGAATGTACCATGAGAAAAGTATCAACTAGAACACCCATATTTGTTAATACAAACATTGACTTTAGACCATTTTATGGATCAAATGAAGCCAAGGACTTCTTTGTTGAAAAACTAAAGACTATACGTCAAGAAACTGACCAGGGTATCCTTGAAAAACTAACCGCATCCTGCAAGGAGTTTACTACCAAATGTACAGTCAATGCTGATAAACTTAAATTGGATCTATACAACTAAACTAAACTCGGGTTCCGAAAGTGGTAACAAAGCTATAAGTGAGTTCAATGATGAACTGCTTAAACTTAAAAAGAAGTGGACGGAAGAATATAGAACAAGTGTGAACAGAATGAACTCAACATCGTGAAACACCACCAAGTTTAATAGGGATCGAAATCGCCCTTATTACAACAGGCACGATTCTACCGGCTAATTAAATAGAAGAATATAAACTGTGCATCTGAATATATTACGCTAGTTGTTCCTACTTAATTTTTGGACTATTATATTACTATACAAATGTAAGTCTACCTCAGATTAAAACATTAAGGTGGTACCTAAAATCAGCTAAACGTTTTAATCACATTGTATTGTTAAGGAAATATTAAGCTTCTCAATGATCAAAATTAGTGTTTGTCAAACTGCTATATATCCAACCAATTTTTTCCGAAAAAGTGATTGGTTGAAGTTTATTGAAATTTTTATATTTTTATCATAGGGTCAAAGTACATATCTTGTCAAAGTTTTATGAAATTTAAACGAGCCAAATTCATTTTAGTCAAGGTGTTGGGTACCACCTTAAACTTGTATTTTATGATAGATGTGGGTATTTATTTCTATTTTAAAATTTCTACGACTGGCTAGTAAACTTATGAAGAAAATTATATTAATATTGGCCATATTAACTACCACTGTACATATTATAATTAAACCTTATTTATTACCCCTAAAACGAAACGACAACGAGATACTATCTCTCAACCCGGCACCCTTAAATAAAATGCAGAGTATACCAGTTAAGACAGATATACAGTATCGATTAAAACAATCAAATATCTATACACTATACAATGTAACAAAATCAACGATATCAATTGTATTATAATCTAATATTCAGAGATGTGCAGAAAAATGTAAAATTTATAAAAATTAAAAACCAATTGTTCAGAGAACAATTGAAGGTCTTTCCACCAAAACAATGTATTTTAATATGAAAGGTGTAAAAATAGGTTTAAAATGTCATTTCAATCGTCAAATGATTCGAAAAGTATATGGTTTCTAAAATTCAGAGAACAATTGAAGGTCTTTCCATCCTTTTTGATATGAAAAGTTGTGAAACTAAGTTTAAATTTTTTTTTTAAATAAGGGAGATAATTTGTTACTTCCGGTTTGAAAAATGTTACTTCCGATTATATTTAAATATTTACTTGAAACCGATTCCAAAAATATCTGGTTCTATATACTTTTATATTAATAAAGTACAAAAAATAGCTACTTCCGGTTTACAAAAGGTCACTTCCGGTTGTATTTTTTTCAAGGTTAAATGGCTTGATACCTTTTTCTAAAAGTTGTATATCTTTATCATGTATACATATAGAATAAAAGCAAAGGTCAAAATATAGAACGTCAAATTAAGCTATGACCTTGAGATCAATTTCAAGGTCATAAACCAAGGACCTCAAATCAAAAGACCATAGGTCTTAATTATATTTAGTTAATGAGTTATATCACCAAACGCGTATTTTTTAATACAAGAGGGGAGAAAACTCCCTTTCACATTCAACGTACGCTTGCAATCAAAATTTACATCTTACGACATGTCGCAACTAACAATTTAGTAAAAATAATTTGTTGATATCTTATACAGTCTTTGGATATAAGTGAAAATAAGCCAAATTCAAATATTAAAATATGACCTTGACCTTTGACCTTGACCTAATTTTCATTTTTTGGGACCAAGGACCTCAAATCAAAAGATCCTAGGTCTCTATCACTTATGGTTTATAAGATAGAAATTCATATCAATTATATCAGATGCATAAGGGGAAATAACTCTCATATGGAGCGGTCATATCGCTTCGGTCAAAGTAGGACAAATCATGCGAAGGATATAACGAGCAATTTTGTAAAATAAATTTGTCATAATCTTTTACGGTTGCGAAGGAGATCCGCTAACAAGGAAAACAGTGTTTTACATATACAAAATATCTAAGCGACATATTGCGAAACAAATGTTTATCGCAAGAACAAAATTAGGCGGAAGAAAAAAAAAATTAAAAACCAATTGTTCAAAGAACAATTGAGGGTCTTTCCACCAATAAGTATCTTTTTTGATATGAAAATATTAAAATTCAGTTGAAAATGTCAGTTCCTATGGCTTAATGATGTATAAATATGAATTTCAAGCAAAGGTCAAAATCTAGAACGTCCAATTAACCTATGACCTTGACCTCAATTTTAAGGTCATAAACCAAGGATTCCATATCAAAAGACCAGAGGTCTGTATTATGTATGGTTCATGAGTAATATCCCTTTACGCATAATTCTAAATATAAAAGGGGCAAAAACTCCCATTTATTGTCTACGCACCCTTCCAATCAAAATTTTTAAGTTACGACATGTCGCAACTAACAATTTAGTAAAAATAATTTGTCGAAATCTTATAAAAATAATGAAAAAGAGTGAAAATAAGCCAAAATCAAAATTTAGAATTTGACCTTGACCTTTGACCTTGACCTAATTTTCATTTTTTTGGACCAAGGACCTTAAATCTAAAGATTCTAGGTCTCTAGCACTTATGGTTTACAAGATAGAAATGCATATCACTTATAACAAATGCATAAGGGGAAATAACTCTCATATGGAGCGTTCATATCGCTTCGGTCAAAATAGGACAAATCAAGCGAAGGATATAACGAGCAATTTTGTAAAATAAATTTGTCATAATATTTTACGGTTGCGAAGGAGATGAGCTAACAAGGAAAACAGTGTTTGGGGAGATAACTCCTACAAAGAAAAGTATTCGTTTACGCAGGGTAAATTTCAAAAGCGCATAAACTGTTCGATATCATATACCAAATATCTAAGCGACATATTGCGAAACAAATGTTTATCGCAAGAACAAAATTAGGCGGAAGAAAAAAAAATTAAAATTAAAAACCAATTGTTCAGAGAACAATTGAAGGTCTTTCCATCAAAACAATGTATTTTGATATGAAAAGTTGTGAAACTAAGTTTAAAATGACATTTCAATCGTCAAATGATAGCTCCTAGTAAGCTGATTCCAAAAATATATTGTTTTATACATTTTTTTTTAAATAAGGGAGATAATTTGTTACTTCCGGTTTGAAAAATGTTACTTACGATTATATTTGAATATTTACTTGACACTGATTCCAAAAATATCTGGTTCTATATACTTTTATATTAATAAAGTACAAGAAATAGCTACTTCCGGTTTACAAAAGGTCACTTCCGGTTGTTTTTTTCAAGGTTTAATGGTTTGATACCTTTTTCTAAAAGTTTTTAAGCTTTATCATGTATACATATAGAATAAAATCAAAGGTCAAAATCTAGAACGTCAAATTAAGCTATGACCTTGAGATCAATTTTAAGGTCATAAACCAAGGACCTCAAATCAAAAGACCATAGGTCTTAATTATATTTAGTTAATGAGTTATATCACAAAACGCGTATTTTTAAATACAAGAGGGGATAAAACTCCCTTTTACGTTCAACGTACCCTTGCAATCAAAATTTACGTGTAACGACATGTCGCAACAAACAATTTAGGTAAAATAATTTGTCGTTATCATATACAGTTTCTGGAAATAAGAGAGAATAAGCCAAATTCAAAAATTAGAATATGACCTTGACCTTTGACCTTGACCTAATTTTCATTTTTTTGGACCAAGGACCTCAAATCAAAAGATCCTAGGTCTCTAGCACTTATGGTTTACAAGATAGAAATGCGTATCACTTATAACAAATGCATAAGGGGAAATAACTCTCATATGGAGCGTTCATATCGCTTCGTTCAAAATAGGACAAATCATGCTGAGGATATAACGAGCAATTTTGTAAAATAAATTTGTCATAATATTTTACGGTTGCGAAGGAGTTGCGATAACAAGGAAAACAGTGTTTGGGGAGATAACTCCTACAAAGAAAAGTATTCGTTTACGCAGGGTAAATTTCAAAAGCGCATAAACTGTTCGATATCATATACCAAATATCTAAGCGACATATTGCGAAACAAATGTTTATCGCAAGAACAAAATTAGGCGGAAGAAAAAAAAAAAAATAATCAGAAGAAAAACAATAGGTCTTTCCACAGAAAAGTGGAAAGACCTAATAATCAGAAGAAAAACAATAGGTCTTTCCACAGAAAAGTGGAAAGACCTAATAATCAGAAGAAAAACAATAGGTCTTTCCACAGAAAAGTGGAAAGACCTAAAAAATAACATTAAACAAAACCACAAACTACAATTATTTACGCTATGTGAAGATCTTAGGAGGTAAGATATTCCATTCATTGACAATATAACATTCAAATATTTTAAAGAAAACATCAATACAACTTAAGTAGGAAATTTCTATTTGTTGCCTAAAATACATAAACTATCCCAAAATATACTATCAGAAATGGAGAGAAATGAAACAGCTAGACGAGACAATTTAATTTCAGGCAGACCAATTGTATCACTGTGTGGTACGCTCCTACACAATATTGGGCACTATATCGATTATTTTCTTGTTCCACTTGTTAAAGAACAATATACATATATAAAAGATACGTCAAGTTTTATTAATTCGATTGAAAATATAAAACCCCAAAGAGACTGCTAGCTAGTAACATTCGATGCAAAAAACATGTACACTTGCTTTACATTTAATGAAATACTAGAAGCCACTAACGCGGCACTTACCAATATTGATCCAAGTGAGTATGAAATCAAAGTTCCAACGAAGAATAGTATACTTCGCCTATCAAGGCTTATTTTAGAAAACAATGAATTTATTTTTAACAATAAATTTTACCGTGAAACCTTGGGCGTGCCTATGGGCGGATCGGCGTCTGCTGAATTGTCAGACCTTACAATGTTTGTCATTCTTGAAAACGTTTAACAACGCTTTCAGCACAGACACAAAATGATAATGACTTCCAGATTTAGGGATGATGGCTGTATAATATATATTCCGGACCTATAGAAGAAATACACGAACTATTTACAATAGCTAATACTGCACACCCGCACTTGAAATTCACCTACGAATATTCCCGTAATGAAACAATATTCTTGGACACTGTAATATACAAAGGAGAAAGATTCTTTAACGAAGGCGTACTAGACATTAAAACCTATATCAAACCAACTGAAACATTTCAATATCTACACAGATACAGCTCACACCCGAAAAGTGTTTTCAAAGGATTTATCAAGGGTGAAATATCGAGATACATCAGAAACACCAGTAGCAGAACTGAACTTAAAAACAGTTAGAAGCTTTTAAAACATGTCTCCTCAAACGAGGATATGAAATATCTGAAATCAACGAAATTTTTAATCAAACACAAAATATAGAAAAGAAAAACCTGCTTTTACAACGCCAGACGAAACGGGAACAACCACTAGTTATGATAACAAAGTTCAACCCATCTATACAGAAACTAAAAAATATAATTACAAAACACTGGAACCTTATTTCATTAAACCCTAATTGTTTGAACATATTTAATCACCAGCCTATTATAGCTGTTAAAAGACATACAAATTTACAAGAACTATTATCAAAGCATTAGGGCATAGTCTGCTCAACCTTTCACAACACAATATGATACTGATCTCCCAAAAATAAATCATAATTAACTTATATGTTATTCAAAGACAACCGGTGTATTGTCCAATATAATATACGAAATAAAACAAAAAACATAAATAATACGCCAATATACAACTTATTGAGTCGACCACTGGTGACGCCGGACTCATGGATCTTTTCCCCAAACACGGCAGAAACACCGGGCCTTACATTCATGCTCTGGGTGAGCTCGGATGGGCTATTTAAATACAAGGCAAAATCAAAGACATTAAAATAATGAACAATTACTATGACATTTCCTGAAAGTTCAACCTTATAAAAGTTTCGGAAAGTACTTACTCTGTATTTTGACAGTTCTACCATAACACGTATCCTGACAGACTTCAGAATATATTTGAATAATTTTATTCAGACCAGTTCTAGAACATTTCAAACCAGTTAATAAGCCACTGATAAGTCACATTTCGACCAAACCTGATGTCTTATACTTGATTTTACGTATTCTCTATCAGTCGTATTATTTGCATTACTGTAACGTGTTATATATTGTTAACTTTATCAAATAAACATCAATACTAAATGATAAACATGGTAGAAACTAGTTTACCTGCAATAAGACCGATACACACTATCTTTACTGCTAAAGTTGTTCTTAAAGACTTTATCTGAGGTTGGAACTGTTCAGTACCTATAACAAACATTATATGTATATTAACTGTGGACGTAAAACGTACGGTGGTTCGGATCCGTCATACAGACAGATTCACACGAAACTCGTCCGTTTTATCTATGGCTATATTTCTTTTATTTAATGAACTTAGATAAGAAGTGAGACAGCTAAGTATAACAAATATTTAAGAAAAACTTACAACATATATAATTTCTACTAATTATTTGCTTTCTTTTTTTTTTCATTTAAAAAAAGATAGAGAGACATGACTATTTTAGTTGTGTTTCCTCTTCCTCAGTTTAATTCTTTCCATACGGCATTTAACGGTTGAATGTTTATCTTTTGATGTGAAAGTGTATAACCACTAAACGGCCTTGAGCATATCATCCTGATTTTCATATTATCATGGCCTGTGATATATTTTTAAATTGTTTTCGCATTTTCTGTTCATAACAACTGTTTAACCTTTGATATAGGCTTTTCATAAACGGCACATCACCTGAAATCTCAACACCTAAATCATAACTTATCATAAAAGATGACTTTTGAAAATGGTCTTTGTTAAACACAAAGTATTTATTCAGTACACTTTATACAATGTTATATGCTCATTTTTCCAGACTTCCACAAACTTATATTTAAATTTGAACGCATCGTAAATGGCGATGTCTCAATTTCATTGAAACTGTGGTAGTGTGTTAAAAACATAAATTCAATAAGATTTTAAAAATTCTTGAAATGCAGAAAAAGTTTAAAAGTTACAATATCTTACCTTTTGGCAAAGTGTCTATATCAGATCTATTAGTTCGCCTGAAATTAAATACGGATTTATAGCAGCTTCCTAAATAGTTTACTTGTATATCAACAAAGGTGGTGTTAAGATTCTACCATCAACAAGGTATTAAATAAAACCTGAAAACTTGAGAACCTAGCTTATTCCATGCATGCATAAACGAATGCTAATAATCTTAACTAAGTCCATGCTTGCACGTACTTAGTCTGTATAAAACATTGAATAATTTCAAATGACTATTCAAAATTAGTTAAGCTCATGCATGCATGTTCTAAGTTAACGTTAGTTCCATTCGTCCATGCATGCATGAACTAAGCTTAGCTCTCAAGTTTTCATTATCACATAATATGAAAGGTTTAGTCATACTTTTAAGTGTTTGCAATTTATTTCTTAAAGTAAGTGTTTTTAAATTATAATAAATAGGTTGAATATGATAAAATCAACTAAAAAGGGGGATAAAAATATAGTAATATAGCCGGGTGAAATGTCGTTCCGGTTAAATGGAAAACAAAAAGGAATATTTCGCTCCTTAAACTTTTGTTTCAGCAGTCGGAAAGACCGAATAACAAACTACAAACTAAATGTAGTGTAACATACAAAAAATAACAATATATATCAGCACAAGCAATTAAAAGATTAAGCATGTTAACAGTGGACAAATTAGAAATAACAATAGATTAAAAGAGTAATTAGTGTCCGACACGTATTTGTGAATTATAGTCTAAACTGTCACAGAGAATGAATACTGAAATAAATAGAGTAAATTTAAGACTGTTGTCCAAGATTATGACACATAATCCGTGTAAAACACTTATGCCTAAATTTACGACAAAATAAATGTAAAACCTAAATATACATTAACACAATTGAATTACTAAAATGTTGTTAGAAATCATCTTATTTCAATGCAATGTCCAAATTGTCCGGTCACAGTAACATCAACTTTAAAAAAATATATAACTAATATCATGAAATTAAGTAGTAAGAATTTATGTAGGTTTTCTAAACTTGATGTTGATTTCCAGTTATATCTAATACCTTGTTCACATTGATGTTATAGTATCATAGTATTTTCGCATTCAGTTTTCATCGAAATAAAGTGAGGCTTTTAAGTTGGCAAATATCACTTTACAAATTATCGATTTGTATAATGTTACGTACGTATGAAAAACAGGATTGCAGTTAGAACTTTTCTTTGTTGAATTCAAATACATGCATTCGTAATCTGCAAAAATATTTTACAGAATTAATCTAATCAGTTTTTCAAGTACTTGTGTGATGCAGTCCGTCTCCTCGCCCACAAGTTTTAACAAATTTACTATTCTGAAAATACGCAAAACACGCATAAAGGGAAATCTGATTGATGTATTTGTCAATAAAATCCAACCTCTATTAAACAGGTTACAACAAAGTACACTTCACGGCAACATGCAGTCCTCAGAAAGATCTAAACAGAAATACGAGTCCTTACAATGTTAACGATGTTGAGACAATATGTTGCTAACATTGTTAATACCGTGATGTCAACAATATTGGTTATAGAGGTAATACCACGATATCATATAACGTCTAATTCACTTACATACCAACATAATTCGGAAAAGTTTTCTCTTGAATTCGACAGTTGTTGGTAATTAATTCTACATTTCATTTCAGTAAAACATTACTGGGTCATAAGCATATATCTAATTTCAAAGCACCAGTATTTTTTAATGGGATTTTTACACAATAATTGTCCAAAAAATTGACATGAATATGATGATATTGAAATGCTCTTTTAAAAAATGCTGTGACGATGTCATTTTTCTTTAGGTTAACAGAATACTTTCATTTCTACCTGCAGTCCACTAATGGCTACACTTGTTTATGCAACTGTATAAATTTGAAGTCCTTCACTTCGCATCCGGTCAAGAATTGTCGTAATAGAATGCGATGCCCAGACTTATTATTTTTATCAAAGAAAAATCCCCAAGCTACATATGGTGTAAATGAACATACTTTCCTAATGAATTTAAAAATTATTTTGATAACTTAATCGTCAATAACATCAATAAAAGACAAAAACATAAATACTGACCTACCAGGTGATAACGTTGTATTGTTTGGACACTGATTAATGTAACATGAGCAATCCTCCACGGACGGCTTGCAGAAACACAAATACTGACTTACCAGGTGATAAAGTGGTATAATCTGGACACTGTTTAATGTAACATGAGCAATCCTCCACGGACGGCTTGCAGAAACATAGATTTCGTGGTGGTGATACAAATGCATAATGTCTTGTGTAATCACATCGACAGGTAGAATCGCCGATAGATGACGTATTGTCGAACACTAGTTGTCCAGTGTCACTGCATGGTGACTTTAAATATAAGCAATTAATGCTTCGATTTGTCCAAAATGTGAATGGTTGATATCTCTCTTCAGAACACTTTACATTTCTATACGTCCCAGAGATAACATATTTCAAGCCTGCAAGGAATAGAAAACAAAACATACATTGTCAGTGAGTTATAAGAAGCCATGTACTGGTAAGCAGGTGTAGAGTTCGTAATGCATAATCTTTAGTTTTCTATGTTGTGTTGTATGTACTATTATTTGTCTGTGTGTCTTTGTTTTTAATGGCGTTGTCAGTTTATTTTTTATGAGTTTGACTGTCTCTCTGGTATCATTCGACCACTTTTAACAAGAGTAAATGCGTAATGGTTACTCATAGGGCTTGTTATCTTGCTTTATTTTCTCTTTGTTAACGGAAATGTTTTAAACAAATATGGTATGAGTGCATATACGTTATGATGCTCGTTTATTCATGTTTGGAAAAGGTGACACCATAGGATTTTGATATAATAAACATCATGTGCCAGTTGGAAAACCAGAATCCACAAAAAAAAACCAAGGCAATGAAGATAGTTATTGCTGTAGATGAATAATTTGTTATTACATTTTTCGTTGTAAACGTAATTCGAGCAAGATCTTGTTTAAAAAGAAATTCAGTATGAGAAAGAGGTACACGACAACCAACAAAAAATGTGTTATTTTAATACTTCATCTAAATCTATTGAAAAAAATTCTGGAACATCAATAATTAGTCGATGTCAATTGTGGAACATTCTTCACACATTGTAATACAAAATCTCACTGCTGAAGTGTACATGACAAAAGCCAGAAGACGACTTCATAGTCTAATGGGAACAGGCCTACATTTGGACCTTGATTTGGACCCTTAAACTGACATCACAATTCTAAATACTTAAGTCATGCCTATCTTAATCTATGGAATTGAAGTTTTATTTCAACTGGGCGTATTTCGTTTTCTATACATCAATTCTTTTAGACAATGATAGAGCAAATATTATCATTCTGCAAGACTACAGATGAGTCTGCGGAACATATACTAAGTTGAGTCTACCTATAGATCCTGAATAGCATATGCAACCTTGATCTTTATTTGAGAATACAAGTATTATAAAAACAGATAAATCTGCAATTTAATGGATATTGGCAGAAATACAACTACAATTAAAAAACACACAAAAGAAATAAATAGTTTATTGTAATAGCGGGTTCATAAATATATGAAGAAAATATGTCTGAAATATGTTAAATGAATACAAAGAGTTTTTAAATATTCCTTTAAGAAAATGGCATTAACACAAACCTAATTACAAAACAAAATAGATAAAAACTTTGAGCGATACACCAGGCACAATACATTTTGGTAAAAACAAAATTAGGAGAATACATTCAATGCTATCAACAAATACCTCAAACTATAGAGACTTCATCAAATTACCAAACGAAACCATAATTGCAACTGGTAATTACATCTTGCTGACAAAAAGAGATAACTTTAATGAAAATCAGATACCTGCCACCTGCAAAATCTACTACAAAAGGGATCCGACTGTTTCACATTTTCTGATCTCATGTTAGGTATTAAAACCTGCATGAGTGTCTCTGTTGAAGTCTTTATGATAACTGTATTATCAAATTGCTGGAAAGTACCATTAATATAGATATAGTTTTTTCCATGTAATTATAAACCCATACCACGTTGTGAACTACTAACCCTTTATCCAGGGGAATATTCTACTGGTGAACAGATATCATAAACTTCATACTGAATATGTGCCTATATTGGCAGACAATATAAAGATCATAGATAGTGACGTCAAAATCATGGAAGGTTAAAAACCTTTGAATATAGTTTTACTGAATAAATACACACCTGCTCTGGCTTCTTCATTCTTCTCACAGAATTCAGTGTAAGTTTTGTTTTTGGTGTTGTATAAACAATTGTACACTGTTGAATTACCACTGCATTCACTATGAACACGGAAACCTCTTTGTGATGAATGAGGACATCGTCGATCATACCCACAAATTCTAACAGCGACTAGAACAACAATTACCTAAAATAATGCATTTAATTAAAACATGACATTATGACATAAGAAGGTAATAGATATGCGTTAAGGTTAACTGAAATAAAAAAGGGTTTTTATGTTGTCTGACAACGATATATGGAATAAAAAAAGTTTAAAGTTTAAAGAAAGATTTTGCACACTTTGTAAACACTTAAGTGTCTATTTCAATTGATTCAATTAGTTTATGTGAGAATTTTTAACTGATTTAGTCATTAAAAATGCCCCGATTCAAGCTTTAATATGAACAATCTATCAAACATGCCTAAAAACGTGACTTTTCAGATGGTTTTTGTCAAAAATGAAAGTGGCCGCATCCGTGTTCATCCTCAACCTTTATATATGTTATGTATTACTATCAAACACAACCTACATTTCAATATTATAAATGAACACGAATGCGGCCATTTTCATTTCAGACGGCAACCGTCTAAAATTTAACTAAAATGCTAAAATTGTGACGATTTCAGTAATTTAGCATGACTTAATGATGCTAGTACCCGATATATGTGCATTATATTGTCAAAAACAGCCCATATGTATGTAGCAGAAGCATTGTACCCTCCAGTAAATAGCTAAAATATTACATTTTCACAATTTTGTAAAACTGCTATATTTTGGGTCCCAAAAAGGGTATTACTGAATCTAATCCTTTGGTGCAGGTTTCTTTTAATATTTAAAATAAAATTTCAAAAGTGTTCTACAATGCTCACTAGTCCTTTAGCTTTCATTTGATACCAAAAATACCTAAATATTCTACATATTTTGAAAGTTACTTTCGTGCGTAGGAACTATTTTGTGTTAAATATGTACTACTTTCTGGTATGTGTTTTCTGGCCACACCCAATTAGTGATGTTACACAAATAACAGAACCAAACTTGCTATTTTGACTTGAGCATTTACTTTATTTCATTCTATGATCTATCGCAAGCAATTAAAGAAAACATATAAAGCTTTAGTCCAAAAACTATTTTACTAATTTTAAGCTCAAATTGGACTGGTAGTAGCATATGGGTTATTTATAAAAAAACTGCATATGGATATTACCAATGGCCAATATATTTTTCTTTATTCTCAGTATCATTGTTTTATTTATTAATTTCTATTAGAAAAGCTATGTGCTTACCAATAGTCATATTTTATCAGAGGTTCTTCATTAAATAAGAATATATTAGTCCAAACTAAAGATATAAATGAGAAAGTTGTCCCCCTTTTTTTCTTTAAATTGGAAAAGGGCATTTTTTTGTATAAACCATAATTCTGTGGTAAAGCATAGATTATTCAGAGCAACTTATATACCCCTCAGCTAGATAACATTCAAACTGGTTTAAAATTGCATGTACAGTGAAATTTTATATGAGTATACACCATTTGCCTAGATTGTAAAAGGCTACCATAAGAAAAACTTAAAAAATTGAAAAATCATAGGATGTTTTTTACCTATTGAATTCTATCTGTATTACTATTACTTATTGTGGTATCGATTAATTATAACATGTATGGGTACTTTTCTTTCTCGGGTATGAACACTTTTTTTGTTCAAGCGTCTTTTGTAGAGGACAAGTAAATAGGGAATGTGGCAAAGAGAAAACAGCCCGAGCAAAGAGAAGAAAACATCCTTTCACTTAATCCGTTCAACTGAAAACAAAATATCGAGAAGAACTCAATCCTTAAAAAAGTAAAAGTATGACCTTGCAACAAGTTTGTTATATTTAGTATAAAGGTTTTCTTACCATAAAAATTTCTAACGTCAATAGTATCAACTTCATGTCTGCAAAAGAATTTTAGAAGTATAAATTATATTCATTATTAGCTTTCAGTAACTGCCAGTCCTCTCATATCGTACTTTCGTGTTAATTTAACCTATTGATACAATTGATATTGCTTTATTATAATTATATGTTTACTTATTTTGGTGTTATTTCGTCTCTATTCTTAGTATGTACCAGTTTTAAATAGTGTACATTAAATTAATTCGTTCAGTGTATGTTCACTTTTGTGTGTTAATATGTCTTTTGGTTGAGTAAGGCATTTCAATCGAAAATTTATAGAGTGTCTTGCATTTTAGTGATGTTACCCTATTGATTTTATAAATAATCGTGTCCATAAATCAATCTTACCGAAACCTTCTTATATCATTGCCTAAATGATATTGTACTTTTGTATTAAATTGACCTGTTTATACGATTTTTTTAGTTATAATATTTAGTAATTTAGTATTATATTTCGTCTTTAGGTATAATATGTACCATCAATGTTACTTTCTTGTTTCGGAAAAGGATAAATAAAAACAACAGTAAACGTTAGTACATATTGAATTGTTAAAACTTGCTGCACTTGTTTGCATCTGTCATTGCTCTGTTAGAATGTATTTTGTTTCATCATAGCTTGCTGTTCGATGTGTGCCAAAGCGTCATGTTTTAAAAGACTATGTGTCTTATTGGCACCCGTACTACAGAAGTAGACTATACTAGTTTGACTAACTCATTCATTTTGCATATTAAACTAAAAACAATGTGTTTCAACTCATACAACATCTTTTTATATCTATATATAGTATTCATAACACCTCTTATTTAACAATTCAAATCTTCCTCTTTAAAATAACAAACCTTTTATTTGAAATTCCCTAGTTCGTTCTGTATATGCTTAAATGGTACTGAACGTCACTTAATCATCTATCAATCAATCAATCAACACAGTGACATTATCATGTCAATGTTTTAAGATTGCAGGAAATACAATATTTCACTGTCAAACTAGTTATTGTTTTTTTTTCTAGTTATTAACTCCTGAAATATTTTGAAGCTATGAAGACAGTTTGCAAAAACAAAATGAAAATTATCAATCTGTATGTACAACACTTCGAACAGAAGCTAACTTATAGCAAGATCACCGCTATTATAAATTTTGGGAAACCGTTTAAACAGGAAATAAAACTGCCATTTCATTCATGCGGAGAATCCAAAACAACTTACTCGCATATGAATGAATTTAAAAATAAAGTTGTCGTGTGTCTAAAAAATGTTATTGGTCGTTATTTTTATTAGGATTTAAAGGTCAAAAACATTGTTAACAATTTAAACATTTAAACATTGGTCGATTTAAATGGCGTATGAACTGTTTTTTACCTACGGTTCAATGATCTATTGCAAATTGATAGGAAGTAAATTCATTACAGATACAATGAACAAAAAAATATCATTGTTCAAAAGTATCCATATTTACAATTCTAAACTATCCATTACAAGGTTCTTTATTGATAAATATTAAAAATTTGAACAACATATAAACTAGTACTTTCGTTTTGAAAAGTAAACAAGGTAATACTACAATGGCAGAAAACGATCGGATCAAATAGAGCAAAACATGAAAAGTAATATTTACCGAAAGAAAATGTTTCTACACAAAATTTCATAAATGACCCTTAATGTTTCAAATCATATTGAAACAACTGAACATAATTTGCTATCACAAACTTCCTCCATAAAATAATCTTATATTCAGTTGTTGTTTTTATAATTCGTTTTTGCTTTTTTTTTTAACTTTCGACTTCATGTATCGACTGGGTAAGAGTCAGACCCTCTTCTGTTTGGTAAATATAACAGGTAAAACAAGTAGAAATGGATGCCTATTGCTGAAACTTACCTGGTTCCAGTCGAAACTTTTGGAAATCTACATCTTGATTTCGTAAAACGTGCTTCGGTTATCGTTCTTTGTAAACATGAATCCTTTGACACTTAGAATTAAATGTTTTGGGCATGATAAACAATTGCATATACTTATATATTGATAATTTAGTTTTTTTATTCAAATAAAATCCTTCGATAAATAAAGGCAACAGTAGTATACCGCTGTTCAAAACTCATAAATCCATGGACAAAAAACAAAATCGGGGTAACAAACTAAAACCGAGGGAAACGCATTAAATATAAGAGGAGAACAACGGCATAACACCGAAACGTAACACACACAGAAACGGACCAAGCTTCAGACAAAACACCACGAGAATAACAAATATAACATGAAAAACCAAATACATGAATTTGGGATAGACAAGTACCGTGCCACGTCTTATCTCAATATCTCAAAAATAAGAGAAAACACAAACGACTCAACGTTAAAATGCAACACACACAGAAACGAACAATAATATAACAATGGCCATCTTCCTGACTTGGTACAGGACACTATATACTTGAATTTAATACTTTTGGGGGTTTATTGTCGTTTTTCTTCGTCTTCATGGCTAGTAATTCCGCAAAATGATTTGCATACGTTTTTGATCGAAACAAGGCTTGATTTGACCTTGTCTTACAACGGGTGACCGGATGTACATATTTAGGTCAAAACAAATGCTTTTGCCCAAAATATGAAAGTTCAACTTCGGGTTAATTACCTTCTTATACAATTAAATTCAAAATAATAATAATAATAATAATAATAATAATAATAATAATAATAATAATAATAATAATAATAATAATAATAATAATAATTATAATGATAATAATAATAATAATAATAATAATAATAATAATAATAATAATAATAATAATTAAAATATTTACAGCGCCTAATATAAGAGATAAGAATTACTCTAAGGCGCTATACATTCACGTGGTAAATAAAACAAATCAAAATCAATGACAAAAACATAAAACATACATTTTGGCAGATTGAAATAATGAAATAAAAGATACAACAAAAATGCCTACCATAAAATAAAAGGTCAATACGAATATATATATATATATATATGTTAAAACAAAGAATTAAAAATTAACAATATAGTCTAAAAGCGTACAAAACAAACACAAACTCGAAAAAAGAAATACAAAAAGTTATATTAAAAAGTTGATACAAAACAAGTAAAAAGAAAAGAAAAAAGAAAAAAAATATTCTTAGAAGCAATGCGATAAAAATGAGCTTTGAGCTGAGATTTAAATCACTCTAGGGACTTGAATTGTCTTAAACTGTTCGGGAGATTGTTCCGTAGAGATGACCTGTCCAATCAAATTGTCTTTCACCGTACGTCTTCGTCCTCACGTTTGGAACGGTAAGTAGTTTTGTAGAGCTTGAACGCAAAGATCGGTTTGGCACGTGTAGATTGACTAGTTTCCGAATGTAAGCAGGGCCAATACCATACAAAGCGCAGTACACATAAGTCAGTAGTTTGTATTGTGGTCTGTTATTGTTAAGAAAAAGAACTGACAAAAAGTAAAATCACAAAATTACTGAACTCAGAGGAAAAGTCCCGAATCAAATGGAAAAATTAAATGATAAACCACATCAAACGAATGGACTAACACTAGTACTGTTATATTCCTGAATTTCTACAGGCTTTTTCAAATGTAGAAAAATGGTTTGAGATTATCTAATGATACTTCATATCAAAATTAGAATAGCAGATACTCTCAAACGTTTTTGTTAATCAATTTATCTAAAGAATAATCTAATTTGTATTAAAAAACGATCATCTCAAATTTGTATTTCTAAACAAAATAAAATAAATACTTTATATGTGGAGGCCAAAATTCTGAAAAAGGAATAGAACTTTGGTCACAATTGGTTTTCCTCCGACCAACAGTAAAATCCCTGACAAAGTAATATAAGGCATCCTTTTGCTGTGGGGTATGTATCATGTTCGCAGCAACATTCAATGAGAATATGGATGAAAAATCCGATATCTCGTTTAAACGGAATTTGATTAGACTGTCATTAAAGTGAGAGGGTTAGCGATATAGAACCAGGTTTCATCCACCATTTTCTACATTTGAAAATGCCTGTTCCAAGTCAGGAATATGACAGTTCTTGTCCATTCGTTTTTGATACGTTTTGTTTTTTCATTTTGCCATGTGATTATGGACTTTCCGAATTGATTTTCCTCTAAGTTCAGTATTTTTGTGATTTTACTTTTTAAAACTATGGACAAAAAGAAATTGGGGTAATAAACTAAAACTGAGGGAAACGCATAAATATAAGACGAGAACAACGACACAACATTAAAATGTAACACACACAGAAACGGACTAAGCATTAGACAAAATCCGATGAGAATAACAAATATAACATCGAAACCAAATACATGAGTTTGGGATAGAAAAGAACCGTGACACGTCCTACAGTAATGTGAATTCACACTCAAATATTAGAGAAAACAAACGACACAACGGAAACACAACGTTAAAATGGTACACACACAGAAACGAACTATGATATAACAATGGCCATTTTCCTGACTTGGTACAGGACATTTTTAAAAATACAAATGGTGGGTTGAACCTGGATTTGTGACATGTCAATCCTCGTACTTTAATGGCAATGTTAAATATAACATTGAAATGACAACATAATATTACAGGACTTCAATACAAATAAATAGGAGAACGTATTAGACAAAAAAACACATGATTAATAGATAACAAAAGTCATCAGGTTTAAAATTCAATACGCCAAAAACGCGCCTCGTCCACACAAGACTCACCATTGACGCCCAGATATAAAAGATAGAAAGTTAAAAAAAAAAAAAAAAAAAAAGTACAAAGTTGTACAGCACTGAAGATCAAAAGTTGAATACGATTGTGTCAAACACGGCTATGTTTGTATGCTTGGGATAAGAACATCCTTATTATTTCGAACAATTTATGCTATTGCAAACATTACATTTGATGAAATGAATGTAAAAGATATACATAATGAAACTGAAATATTAACTAATTACAGAAAACAAAACCCGAATACATAGTGCAAAGACCAACACAGAAAAATTGATGAACTCGACTTACATGTAATCCAGGCCTCAACGCAAACAAATCATAAAAATTACGTCACATACGAAGTGGTGAAGGGGGTCTTTGCACGTTAAGAACATAGGTGGTCTTTTACAAGATTTGATTTCTGTCATTATCTATCAGTGTCCTATAATAGTCCAAAATTCCGACGGTTTTTTTTATTTGATTTTTTTTTTTTTGAAGATGCATTGAATATTTGGCTATGGACTTTGAGAAATCAATAATTAATCAAGTCATATCTTTATTCATAGAACATGTAGAAGGGATGAAATTGCGACTTGGAAAATAACGGAATATATGTTGGTCTGTAAAGTGATTTTAGAGTGTGGGGAAATGTATTGAATTAAAATCGGAATATTTGTTGCATTTATTACTTAATATATAAAATCAGATTTGTCAAACATCAATGACTATACAGGTTTGTTTTTTTTTTTATTTTGCCAGATAGATATAATCGATTGTAAAACTGCTGAACTATATAAAATGTTTAAACAACTAATGATTTTTTTTTCTAAATTTGATTTGTAAATATTTTGCCTTCAAACTTGTAAAAAGAACAGGGATACTTTGTGTTCTCCACAAAGGAAAACATAATCCAAATTAAAAGTGCAACTTTCGATTAAAATTCTAGCCATAAACTATCCTTATGGTTGAATAAAGAGGTATAAAGTTATATAACAATGCAAAACGAAACAGAATATACGATACGGGTATCTAAAAACCAAAAGATAACTAGCATATATCTATAAGGATAAGAAAATATAGTCATGCTTGATTACTTCTTAGGCAAATTAGGTCTCGCCACTTCAATCCACCACAATTCATAAGTGACACATGTGAAAAACGTAACACGACAAGGTTCGGTGTGAGCCAAGGCTCCGTGTTGAAGGCCGTACTTTAACCTATAATGGTTTACTTTTTTAAATTGTTATTTGGATGGATGTTGTCTCATTGGCACTCACACCACATCTGCCTTTATCTATATAATCCAAAATTAACTAGTTTGTCGATAATAAATTCATCGTAGATACCAAGATTAAAAATTCATATTTACGCCAGACGCGCGCGTTTCGTCTACAAAAGGCTCATCAGTGACTCCCGAATCAAAAAATGTTTAAAAGGCCAACCAAATAAAGTGCGAAGTTGGAGAGCATTGAGCACCAAAAATTCCAAAAAAATTGCCAAATACAGCTAAGGTAATAAGATAATCTATACCTCTGAAATCATCCTTACGTTTTATTTATTTATTGAACAACTCTGTATTGAACTTAATGAATGTACAGATTAATCCATTTTCACCCGGAAAGAACAGAAAACATATATCTAATTACGTTTACTTCCTAAAACACTTTATTGCTATGATATGTTTCCTGATTAGGCTAACATTAAACCTCAAATATTATCATTTTAACATAATGTGTTAAAACATCGTTGCCATGATTATATTCGTTATTCTAATGTTGATAATTAATGAAGTGGAATCGTCACGAAAAGGAAAATGTTCCGAATATGACAGGTAAACTATGATTACATAAGAAAAATTAATAAATTACTTATGAACTTAGTTATAATACGAAATGCCTTGGGACATATTTCCCCTTTAAGTTTTACTAGTATGTTGTAATGTCTTTGTGTTTTTTTTCTCGACTGAGGTAATGGAATATTTGTGTTTTGTATAATAAAACCCAGTTCAATTAAATAGGGACATTCGTTTGTTAGTGTATAGTACCAATTGGTTCCTTTTAGAATCTTTGTTTTTTAAATTACAATCTGGTCGAGGTCAAAAGCTCAGAAGTTTTAACTTTTAAAGCTTTCGAGAGCATTACAATTAAAACAGACTAGCATATACCATATCAGGCATAATGTACAGGCACAGTTATAAGTATTAAAACAATATATTTGGAATTCCGTTTACAGCAATAACAGCATTATGTATTTTAGCTTACCACAAATGCTTGTTAAGGCTGAAAAGAGAGTTATGGGGTTCAAGTCAATGAGACAGTATCCATAGGCAAACAGACCTGTAAAAAAACAAATATCAAAGAGATGTTCGAATATATAGCATACAATATTCAATTATATACAGATAACGCCTCCTAAATAAATATTTCGAAAAACACATTACGTATCAAAATTCAATAAAAATATGACTATTTTAAATATCGAAGTACCACCAAATTTGAACTGAGCATTAACTCGTTATTAAGCCCTACATACACATCATAAATTAAAAATAAAAATTCAGTTGGTTCCAACAAAAAAATCTATAAAACTCACCAGTGATGAGTATCAAAAAATCAAAAAAAATTATAAAGGCAAACAAGTGCAAAGTTGAAGAGCATCTGGGGGTCCAAAATTCCAAAACATTGTGCCAAATACCGCTAAAGTAATATATGCCTTGGATAAGAAAATCCTTAGTTTTTCGAAAATTTCAAAGTTTTGTAACCAGGAAATTTATAAAAATTACCACGTTATTGATATTCATGTCAACCACCAATTTAAAAAAAAGAATGGACGATTTCAACTTCACAATTTGTAACTCTTAGTCTGTACGTTTCCTTTGATAACAGTAACCCTCTATCAGGAAAATCATGATAAAATATACATGCCTTGAAATATCGTCTCAGCTGGAAGATATACACCCAGTATGATGGAGATAAAATTCACGATTGAGAAGCTAACATTGTCACTTTTGTCGGAAATGTTTGTTTTCAACCAACCACCATTGTCAATTTCTAGGTGTTAGTCAAGATACGAAGAACTTAACTGTATATGTTATATATCTTAATTCATCAATTCAATGTAATAAACAATGTTCAATGATTGCAATGATTCACTTAAGGCCAATTAAAATTAATTGATAGATTTTCATCCCCGCCCGCCCCTCTGAAATCGCCCCGCCCCGAATTTTTTTATTTTATAAAATTTACGATTTCCGGATTTTGTTCATTCCCGTTTCGTTTCATTCAAAGCTTCCTGTTTTAAATTTTGGTTTTGTACCTCGAGTAAATCTAAGCAAAATGATTAAGTCGACATATTCTGCTGCTCTATGATGAAAACATCATTTTCCGAGAGTAAAGATTGATAACGAGAATGACGTGAAATATTGGTGTTACGAAAACACGCTGTTTCCAAGACTGCAAATCGCGATATGTCACAAATTTCTGTGATTAGAAATTAAACTGCGGACTTTTTTTATTTATGCAATGACTTTGTTTCAGGAAATTTAAACTGTAAATGATACCCAAAGCGCAAGATTGGTAAAAACCATTGATACAGAAAACATGACTTGATTCTAGATATTGAAACAGAAGCACGAACTAGTCATAATGATGACCGTTTATTGAAATTTTTAAAAAGTCGACTAACATACGCATTTTATTTATGCAAGCCCTTTGATTTTATCCATGGCTGTCTTTTTATGTTGACAAACAGCAGATGTCCCAATACACCCAAAAAGATTCATTAAACAACAACTTGTTTTTATTATTAATATAAAAAAGAAGATGTGGTATGATTGCCAATGAGACAACTATCCACAAAGGATCAAAATGACACAGAAATTAACAACTATAGGTCACGGTACGACCTTCATGTTTTACATGATAATCATGAATATTTTCATCTGGCATATAAAGTACCAACACTATTATTTTCAATACTGAGTTTTCATTTTATTCTGTACTCATAATAATTGTGTTGCATACCAATGCATTTGCTTCATTTTATGGGAATACAAACCATTGTTTAGAAACCCAAATACATTTGGTGTAGGTAGTCCAACTGAAGAGAGTATTTCTCGCACGCTTTTGTTGTTAAGTTTTTAAAGCCGCAATTAGATATATTTATTTAAAGGATTTGAAATATTATGTAAGATTCCTCATACTTGCATGTGTATACATGATATAAGCTTATTATTACACTTGCATATATATATGAAGAACTCGGCACAAAAGGGTTTCATATGAAATAAAATTTAAAAAATAAAATCCTCCCACCCACCCCATTTTTTTCAAAAATTTGGATGAAAATCTACTAATTAATTTTAGTTGGCCTAATGAACACTGACGGGGTTTATTTGAAATAAAACATTCAAATAGTTCAGCTGTTATTCACGATGCAGTTTTTTTTTTGTATTGGAAGCCAATATTATTTGTGTGCCAAAACTACCTTGAAAGTAATTTTGTGTATAACGTTTTCATTTCAGTTCAGGAAAAGAAACCTCGTTTTGTTGCAACAATCACGAGGATGTCAATGGCACGTGTATTGGTGAGTTAAGAATTGATAATATTATTTTTTTTTTTTAGTTTTATCCCCTTTTTCCCTTATATTGAAATAAAATAATTTTGTAATTTACCATAGAGCGTTTTTTTTTTGTCATCAAGTTATGCATATTCAACAAGCTGTATTTCGCATATGTATATACTAGGTATTACTAATCTGTATTGAGTATAGTTCGATATAACAGTAATGCACCGAAAAAAAAAAAAAATGACTTTTACTATGTTTAAGTAAAGTATAATGGAAGCGTAACGTCATATAATTGGTTAAATTATTTGTTGTGCACACATATAGCAGTCCAATACTAATAATAACACCAACTGTACAAACCGCCTGCTCGTCGAGAAAAAAATGGTCTAAATATTTAAAAACTCATCTAAGATAAACAAAAAAAATAGTACATTAGTTAGAAAAAAACTGTAAATTAGTCATATGCGTTAGGATTAGTCTAGCACATGTCATTGTTAAGGTGGTTGGTGCAAACACAGACGAAGACCCATACACTGTCGACTCATTTGGACTTACTTCTTTTGAAGTCATGCGGTATCCTCAAGTTTTATATAATGAACCTTAATTTTTGTATGCCTAATCAGGGAAAAAACAAACTAAAAATATGTCATGCGTCCGATTTTGGAACGTTTATCTTTATAAACCTTCATCAGTAACGATAAAGAGATCCGTACATCGATAAATAACTCATGTCCATATCTACCATTTGCTCCTCTGGCAATACTATTTTACATTTTGTGGGGCAAGCGAACTAGTAAAATGTTTTCTTTTCACGCCTGTCTTGGTAATTTGTATATGGTGAAACCTTTTGGAATTTGTATCTGGATATACTGTTCGGAAGGTTTAGTTCTTCATATCTATACTTTATTGCATTTATCTAAGATGTGGTATGAGTGCCAATGAGGCAACTCTCCATCCAAGTCACATTATATAAAAGTAAGCATAATATGTCAAAATACGATCTTCAACACAGAGCCGTGGCTCATACCAAACAGCAAGCCATCAAGGACGCTAAATATAACTAGTATAAAACCATTTAAATAGAAAACCAATGGCCTTATCTTAATGTAAAAACGTGAAACGAGGAACACTAATGAACCTCATCAACACAAGACATTCACTAAACACCAGGTTCCTGAATCAGGATGCGTGAAAACATATTCAACGGGTTTAAACGTTTTCATAGGCCCCAACCTTCACGCTTACTTTGCCTTTCAAATTTTCATTTGAGCTTATTGATTAGGTTTTTATAGACGCGTCTGACGTTCCTAGTTATAAGACTTGTATCATTTTGAGGTATGAATTAAATAAAATCCCATAAAATGCTAAACTCCGCGCGAGGAAAGGTAAAAAAAGAAAGAACCTAATCAATTGTCAAATTCTAAAGCTCAAACATATCAAAATAATGGATATCAACTGTTATATTCTTGATACAGGCATTTTCGTATATAGAAAATGGTGGATTGACTTGGTTTTAAAGCTAACTTAACCATATATGTCCTTCTCACTGTACATCTATTATTGGTTATTTTAATTTTAACATCAACTGCTCCTTTTTTATCATTGTTAGGCCCGATCGGAACTAGATTATTGTTATGGGACTCTAAACATATTGATAATCACGATGTAAAATCTAAATTCGTGTTTTGTGTTGTATTATATACAGTCCAAGTATATATTTTCCAGTATATTCGTATAATAGACGATATTTTCCAAATGTCGTAACGTCAATCCCGTCCTCTTGACCCAAGATCTGCTAACCCTTCCTTGAGTATCTGCGATCTAACAATGTCTTTGAGTTTCTTTATTGTGTTTTGAGTATAATTATAAAAATAAGGAGATGTTTTATTGTTGCCAATTAGACAACTATACACAAAATTTCAAATGAGGTGAATATACGATATTATATGCAACCTTATTGCCTTCAGGTGTAATACCACCAAATCATGGTACGTCACATCCGGTTGTATACGAAAGTAGGCCGAAAAAAATATTCCCTTGAATTTGACAGTTGTAGGTAATTAATCCTACATTTTATTGCAGTAAAACCATTTCTGTGTCATAAACATATGTCTTGGGTATTTCAAAACACCATTATTTTTTATTTGGGATTTCTATAGAAAATTTTGTAATCTTGAGGTTACATGGTGACTAAACCTTGTACACAGATAAAATAAGGGGAGAAATTTGATTGGTTAACTTCCAATGATGGTTTTTTTCTTATATGCAATGAAATGTTATGTGAATTTTTTTCTATAGAACTTGACAGGATAAAACTTTACTCATGCCAAGTATTTCTTTATTTGAAACAAAGATAAATTCTGCACATTTTTTTGAAAAGTGCAAATTTAACAAAGACTAATAGGGGGAAATCAATGGTGGTATTACACCTTCAACAATTAGTAAATCCTTTACCGTATGGTCGGAAATAAGGACCCGACATAAAAACTATTCAAATGATAAAACTAATGACATGATTTATAACAAAATAATTTACGTAAACAAATATTACAGACAAGAGTCAACGACTACCATTGAACTATAGGCTACATGATCCTAACTTGGGACAGGCACAGACGTTAGAATATCAATTCGTACACATCAAACATCAAATTGATTTAGTGTAAAGACGTCATTACAGTCACAGACACAGCATTGTGTAATGCCAAACTACAAGTATAAACTAAAAGTATACCTTGCAAATAAACCAACAGGCGTATTTGTTTAAAACAGACTATCGACCACAGCTATATCTTTCGACTGAATAATGCATGCATATTGCATTATAAATTCACAGGTATAATGTGTGTGTATAAAGTGTTCAAAATATTTTCCTCAACAGTTGTTGTAAATATGTAGAGTGTATATTCGCGAATTAATTCATTGCTATCAGGAAAATATATTTTTTAGCAACCTGAATAGTCTTATGAGTTACATCTCTTGTGTAATATCCATGCCTTATATTTTTCCTTTATATTGTAGCATGATTAGTCTACATTGTATCATAATCATATCTTTTTATATATACTAATGGAAAAATATGGTGTAACAAATTAATCATATTGAGTTTTAACAGAATGTGCGAATGGTTTTGAATCGCTTGATGGCAGTCCTTGCAGACCTTGCCCAAGCGGATTCTTCGGGAAAGAATGTATCAAGAATTGTGCCTGTAACATACTTAAGTATATTGATTAGTAATTAATCACTTTATCAATTATTTTTTTACTACAAAATAGACTTAATTTTTTTAATAGTATTTTCTTTTGTATTCGTGTTTTGAGGGAGTGTGAAAGGGGTGGGTGTGATTCAAGTATTTTGAAACAGGAATGAACGATTCCAGAGAGACAGTCAAACTCATAAATCGAATTTCAAAATAAACTGACAACGCCATGGCTAAAAATGAAAAAGACAAACAGACAAACAATGGTATACATGACATAAAATATAAAACTAAAGAATAAGCGTTTAGTTTATAAACAAAAAGAAGTATGGTATGATTGCCAATGAGATAGCTCTCCACAAGAGACCAAAATGACACAGGTATTAACAAATATAGGTAGCCGTACGACCTTCAACAAAGAGCAAAGTCCATACTAGATAGTCAGATATAAAAGGCCCCGAAATGACAATATAAAACAATTAAAACGAGAAAACTAACGGCCTTATTTATATGAAAAAAATGAACGAAAAACAAATATGTTACACATAAACAAACGACAACCACTGAATTACAAGCATAAAGGGGTATATCTGGGGTCAGGTTTTTACTTTACTTCTTGAATATTCTCTACGGCATAATCATTTTATTCTTTTTGTACGTCGCAAAAAAAGTTTTTAAAACATTAAGTCTACGGTTATACCAAAACTTTTGTTGACAAGAATAAAAAGTGTCAATATTTCTTCTTTCGAATGATATTGTAGTACTGGCCTCATAATTGAGTAATTTTCAATACATCCAAATGGATTGTTTGACATTTAAGGGAATGCAGACATGTTAACATCACAAAATGTGTTGTAGTTTCAAACGATAAAATTTAGAAGAGTATGCAATTGATCAGACGATTTAAGGTGGCTCGGGCCTATTCGAATTTTCTATCAGAAGTGCGGTATTTTTTGTTATTGTATTATTTACATAAAGTGAATCAAATTGGACGAAAAAAATAGGGGGTCACGGACCATTTAAGCTCAAAATTTACTTTTGAACAGGTTGGTAAAAGGGACCATTTTTCAATGAAATCATAGGGAAAATAGAGTTGTTGACATACTTATATCGGTATATCAAAAAAGCGTTCTATTGGGTCCAAATCTGTAATTTGAAAAGCTGAAATATAGCTTCAAAGAATGAGCAAATAAAAAACGTAGGTTCTGATAAAACCCAAATTTTTGCGAGAAAATGGTGAAAATGGGTAAAATGTCATTTTGACCCTTTAAAAAATACGGATAATAACGAAAATATTCTATAAGTCACATTACTACAATGATTTAACATTTCTATTTAATCAAAATATTTAAAAAAAATATATCGAATTTACGACAGACACTTTTGTAATTTATGCGTGAAATTATGCGCAGTCGAATAGTCCCGAGCCACCTTAATATGAATAAGGAACACGCCAATGTATATAATACTATGAATAAGGAAGACTCCAATGTATATATATAATACTATGAATAAGGAAGACGCCAATGTATATACATAACAAAATGTAAATAAGTATATGCTATGTACATGAATTGATCTTAAATGCGTTAGGTCTGCCTAATGCATGTCGTTCTCGCTTGAAACACTTCTCAGTACTGTAACGTTCTCTCTTACTGGAATTAAAAGTTCTAGTGTAACTCATACACTGGTATATAGTATATGCAATTTATTGCTGCCTAAGTGAAATAGTTTGCCGTGTCATTTATTAGTTATATAGAATCATAATAGACATATTACGAAAAGGTATATTCTCGACGCTGATGTTGACAAATTATACTTTAAATTTGGGGACGGTGTCAAAACATTGCTTACATATTTCAATAGGTAAAATTTAAATGATGTGCCTCTTGGTTAATTCAAATCACATTCATCTAAAGCATCATTATGTAAAATCATATATATGACAATTGCTTTTGTTATATCATTGCTGGCTATTATAATACGTGAAAGGTGTACGCGTGCAAGAGTAGGTGGGCTAGAAAAAAGGGGGGCTGGGCTGAGAGTAATACAAGTTGAATCAATTATAGATTGATAAATATACGCAGTAAGCCAATTAGAAATTAGTTTTGTTGTTGTATTACAGTTCCTGAAAAAGTTCAATCTGTTGCTCCACTAATCCCACACACAGCTCTACAATCTGGTTGAATTTTTCTCTAAGGTGTCTCCATAAGCTTTTCATGACTGATTTTTTTTAAGTGCCTTATAGCGTGTTCGACATATACCCCACATTCTTATATACGCAAATTCATATTTTTACATTTTATTCTTTCTACTCGTGCTTTAGGTCTTAGTTGATGGCGTCTGAAGGGGGTAACGAGGGGCGATCGACATAGAATAAATCTTATATGATTTCTCAATAATTGTCTACTATCACCACAATCACCTGTGTATGAATGCAATCTCTGTGTCCGGAGTAAAATTGTTCTTGAGACTCCGTCTATGGTATGATCGGTTCCATGTCACCCACTGCGTAGTTGTTGCCAATTATTACCGTATACTAGCAGTTGGCTCTAAAAGATCCCGAAAAAGTGAAATAATCTAAAACAAAACCATTTACAAAGAACAAATGTACCAGACAGTAGCTAACGACAACCAATGAACTACATGCCCCTGACTTAGGACAGGCTAATGAAAAGTATTGCGGGGTTAAACATGTGTGTAATATATATTTCTGCCTTTTTCTATCGCCCTGTTCTGTCCGGACTTTTTTATTAGTTGATCCTGCCTTGTTTTTTACATAAATTGTCATCCTGCTTTATTTTTTTTGTCAAGTTGCATATTCTGCCTTTTTATCTAAAACTCAAAACTCCTGTGCTGCCTTTTTCAAATGTAATCCTAGCCTCCATGAAAAAACAACTGGTACCTCCGTAGAGTAGTAATAGGTACACATCCAACAGATTTAATATATTTTTTAGAGAAACCCTTAGCATTGTTATCTTAAATAAAGGTAGGACCCATCGGTCATCGGTGTTAATTTACTATTGTCATTTTCTTATGAAACGGTTGGCGAATTTCCACAAAACGTTTCAGGAATTTATAAAATACAAAATATCTGCATAAAGTGGTGTTTATGTGTAAAATCAAAGTCATTATGCAATGCTTTTGAAACGCTGCAAGGATGTTCAACCGGTGAGAAAAAACTCATATTTTACACAAACCTCTTATCGTTCTGAACATGCATGAAATATTTGCCACTGGATGTTAAGCTACCAACAATCAATCAATCACAAACCCCTTATAAGGAAAATACAAATTGAACTGAAACTGTTTAAAATAAGACAAATTAAGTTGGAAGGAAATAAAGGAGGAAAATACATGCGTTCAAAGCTATATGAGCGGGAGTAAATTTATCTAAAACTATAATGCAACATGTTTCAAGTTGAAATGGTTGAAAAATCGTGTTTTAGGTGTTTTAAAACAGGCCCCGTTAGATAACAATTTTCGTGGCAAACAACTGGATCAAAATACATAAACACCTTTGTTTGCTTTTCATAACTATATAAAAATGACCGTTAACTATATATTCATGAGTAGGTATAAACCAGATTATAATAAGGGCTCGCCGAAAAATTCAAACATATGTACCCCGCGTCTCCGTTGCCCCGCACATCTAATGCATTTACATGACGGTCAACCCCCTTTTTTCAATTGCAGTAGAGTTTCTTAAAAATATTACGGAATTGCCTCCAAAAGGCTCAGTGCAGATTTTAAATAATATTTAATGTATACACAGGTAATCTCTTTTGTGTTTTGACACATTCCCCACATTTAAAGTGTAATTTGTCAACCTCAGCGTCGTAAATATATCTTTTCGTAACATGTCTAATACTATGTATGAATCCCTATAAATGTTGTAAATCTCATATATAGAAAACAAATGAAATAAACTGTAATCTATGTTGGTAGATGTAATCACATTAAAGGATGCATCAATAGGGAACAAAACTGGACAGTAGAGAAAACAGGTATATAACTGTGATGATGAATAACTTTGTCCACTTTATATTGTTAAGTTTATATTTGCTATAGTTTGCCTGTTATTAAATTTGCTGTCTTTCCTGGGTTTTTTTTTTTTAATATTATACATATTTTATTAACAATCACCTGTTACATCAACCCTCAGTTGCCCAGGGAAGCAACTAAGGGGGCCCCAATTTTTACAGACTCATGTGTCGGGGGAAAGCAAATGAGAAAAAAAACTTCCACTGTGACTATAAATTATTAACATCCACCTTTATTAATATTATCTTTCCTTGTACAAATGTACATGTACCTGCAATCATTATCGATCTATATATCTATAAACAGTCTCCAAGACAAGTTTGCAATTCCGCTGAGTGCAAAAGTTGTCACCTTAATTTTTAGAGTTAAGTCAAAATGAAGTTGATAACTTGGTTGGTATTGGTTCCCTGATATTTGTCTTAAAAAAATTTTGCTCTAGCACCACTGTCGAAAAAGTTATGCCCCTTTTTTCAACAATTTCCTCAGAGGAAAAGTAGTTTTCCTCAAGGGAAATTAAATTTCCCTTAAGGAAAAACAGTTTTCCTCAAGGGAAATTATTTTTTCCTCAAGGGAAAAAGATTTCCCTTAGGGAATTTGCTGCATGAATATTTCCTTCGAGGAAATTCTATTTCCTCTGAGGAAATTTGCTGCTTCAAATTTTCCTTTGAGGAAATTCTTTTTCCTCTGAGGAAATTCTATTTCCTCTGAGGAAATTTGCGGCTTCAAATTTTCCCTTGAGGAAATTCTATTTCCTCTGAGGAAATTTGTGGCTTCAAATTTTCCTTAATTCTATTTCCTCTGAGGAAATTTGTGGCTTCAAATTTTCCTGAAATTCTATTTCCTCTGAGGAAATTTGCGGCTTCAAATTTTCCCTTGAGAAAATTTGTGGCTTCAAATTTTCCTTTGAGGAAATACTTTTTCCTGTGAGGAAATTTTGAAAACTACAATTTCCTTTGAGGAAATTTTTTATAAACACTTTTCCTTAAGGGAAAATTCAAGACTACAAATTTCCTCTAAGGAAAAACATTGTTCTCTAAATTTCCTCTGAGGAATTTTTTGTACATCAAATTTCCCCAAAGGAAATGTTTTCCACTATTTTACCTCTATGAAAATTTCATAACAGTTCAAACAGTATGAATATAATTTGTTCTAGTATGAATAATTGATCATTGTTGATACAAATGATAATTAACATGATTAAAACTTCAATAAATTTTCATTAATGAGTAAAATACAAAAACAATAGTCATGATAGTCACAATACATTTAAAAAGCAAAACGCTATGAATATCATACCATTTGTGATGTTATTAATATTGCACTCATATATATTTGCAGATTAAATAAAATAAACACTTTTCATGTTAATTTAATTTTTCTTCTGTTTCAGCTGCTGTGTAGTTATTCAATTCCCTACATAACAGTTCAGTACATAAATAATTCCATCTACCAGACATCTTCCTTCAATTGACAGAGAAAACATTTTTGCAATCTGTTCTTCAAACATCTTCCTCTGTCATTGGCTGTATATTTGATATGACGGAGCCATGTACACAAACAAATAAAGCAGTTGTTTATTTCGACAACAATTTTTTTTTCTACATTTCTTACTAATCCTTCAGTGAATATGTAGGTTGTTGCATTTACACAATTGTGTTCTTATGCATCTATGATAGTACTCCATTTTTTTTATATAGCCATTTTGTTGAAATTTTCTATTTCTTTTTCCTGGAAAGCACACATTTCATTTCACATTAATCCAATTAGCACACAATGTTGAAAAGTATTAACTTTAAGTTTCCTCTTCAGTATTGGCCTGTTGATGAACATGAAAACCCAGATGTCTGACCTATAAATACAAAAAATGAAGAAATAACAGCAATATAAAATAAGCTTATTCTTTCATGTTTAATATGGACGTTTGAATAAACTTTTATTGGATATTCTTACTTATGAGTTTTCTTATTTCAGTGCCTTGTGTCCACAACTTAATATTAGTTGTTTTAGTGCCTTGCAGTGATATTTTTAGTTGAGCAACTTGCAACAGTTTTTATTTGTTCATATGTTGTGCTATTTGAACCACTAGCTGTCCTAGAATAAGATTATGGTAAGGTTGAGTGCTCACAGACATTTTTTTTATTAATTGTTATTAGTTTTGAATTAATTTGGATTGCTTAAATCTTTTCATGTTTGGGTCTTTAACGGCTGACTCATAAAGTTTGGCAGTGGCGGATCCAGAACTTTTCATAAGGGAAAGGGGGGCAGGCCTCTCCAGTCATGCTTCAGTGATTCCCTATATAATCAACCAAATGTTTCCCACATAAGGGGGGACAATCGGTTTTCTCATGATCTAAGCCCACCATTGGCCTTTAATCACTTGCATCAAGACCACTTCATTGAACTCTGGCGGAAAGATCACTGAATTTACCATACCGAATCTTCTTATTTTTTTTATAATAGTCATCATTCAAGGGCAATCACTTTTATTATATATAGAAGTGGCCTTACCATTTAGGCAGTGTTGTCTTCTGCTTATCTTGTTTTGTCTATCATTTCTACTGTAACTGTTTACATATTTCTTTATCTTCTATATTTCTTGCCCTAGACCTAAAAAGGGTGAAAACTATCATTTAATGACTATAGTTACATTACATTACATTATTATACATCATTATGTGTTTTTTTTTATATACAATAATATAAAATAAGGAATGAAATATTTCTGTTTTTTTCATTTCACAGACTATTTGCCAGTCAACAGTTTCAAAGACTATTACCATGATTACCTCAGTCAATAGTTTAACAAATAAACATTCCCGTACTTTTTCTTCATCGTGTTCATACTAATTTTTCATTGGACAACAATGACCTGATTAATTATTCTTTTATGATTGGTGTGCTTAACTAGGTTAAACTCTGAAATATTACTAACAGTATAATCTGCATGTGTCTGTTGTCATAAATTCAAATTAATGTATTACAGTCTGGGATATGACTCTACAGGGTTTTAATATAACTTACATATATGTTATTACAGATACTTTCATGACTTGTCTACTCTTTAATCCTATTTTTTTCTAAATCTGTAATAACAAATGTTTGTTATTTAAAAAAAAACTTTCTACAGTTTAAACATGGTTAAGTATACATAAAGACAATAGTAATATTAATAGAACTTGTATATATTTTGACAAAACTAATGATGTATATTATTGTCCCTTTGAAACATTTAACATTCTTTTTTTTTTAGTCCACAACAACAATTGTATGTTATTTTCTGTAATAATCCTATAGAGTTATATCCTTGACTGTATTACTTACAGAAGCAATTAAAACAAGGGGCTCTCAATTAATTGCCTGAATTGCTTTTAAAAACTCCATTTAAATGTTCTTTGTATCTGTCATATTTTCTTCATAAGCAAAAAAAAAGGCATTTTACTCCTATTTTTAGTCATGGTGGGTATGTTTCTTGAAAATAAAATACATAATTTATTCTATATACTCTGAAACTCATTCAGCTGTTTCAAAGGAGATTTTTTTTTACAGTATACCATGTATACAAACTAGATATACAATTTCTGGAAAAACTGTCTTTAAAGGGCAATAACTCCTTAAGGGGTCAATTGACAAATTTGGTCAAATGAAACTTATTAGTAGATTTTACCTTCAGAGGCAAATTTGAGAAAAAAAATTGGTTGATTATATAGGGAATCACTGAAGCTTGACGGAAGTGGGCCCACTCTTAGGCAGCCAGTGGGCCCCCACTTATGAAAATTTCTGCATCCGCCACTGACTTTGCCAAACATGTTTACTGTTTAAGGAGGCTCGAGGGTATACAAATTTCAAAGAAAAAATAAACCCTTTTTTTTTTGCACTACAAATTTCATTCATTCATTCATTCATTTCATTACTTAATTAGCTGTTACTTTATCATAAGGTATAAAAATTATTCAAAAAAATCAATTTGTTTTGTCACCAGAAGACTTTTAAAATTTATATATCATTGAAAAAAGCCCTTTGCAGCAAAAATGTCATTTTTTGGCATTAAAATTGAAATATTTTTTTCAACTCATAGGTGACCTATATCTTTTATCATTATTTTCAAATATGCTTTACTTAAAGTAGACTTTTGTAAAATTTTAGCTATTTCTGTAATTAAGTTTGACAAATTCAGACAACTAATATTTGACCTTTTTAAACATGTTAAACAATACCAAATCACTCGACTTACTATTTTATCCTTAATCATGTTAATATTCAAAGAAATAAATTTGGAAGGAGTATTGAAATCAGTTGTAAGATATACACTATCCACACTAGACTGCTAGAGACCTTGCAGAGAAGAAATACTAATTCTAATCAAACATGGAATGAACTGAAATTAGGAAATAATCATCATTATAAGACAGTTTACCTAGTTTCATGGCAATAGCATACATGTATACTGGTACATTTAAGACTATATGGTCATTCTTATGTTTCAACTTTGCTTTGGGGGTTAATTTCTTAATGTTTAACATGTTTAGGGCTTACAAATTCAACTATCAAGATTTGGGCCAACATAATTTAAATATATTGCAAAATATTGCTTTGTATATATGACTTTATAATTTTGTATGTCACATGCATATATATTTTAATGTTCATATCATTTGCTGTCTCAAGATTTATTTTAATTTTTCAAATATCAAATAATGAAATTTATATGAGCCTATGTCTGAAAATAGAGATTTATAATCTGGCGGATCCAGCCATTTTAAGAAGGGGGTTCCAACTATATGCTCCCTTTCAAATGCATTGATCGTCAAAAAAAAAGGGGGGTTCCAACCCCCGGATCCCCCCCCTGGATCCGCCAATGTTTAATTAAACGGGGGGGAGGCTTATGTCAAATTGATTTTTTTTTTATACAAATTTATTAATTTGTAAAGTAATTTTTTAATATCTAATTCTTCCATATATATATCATGTATATATAAATATAAAATCATGTATATATATATAATCTTCATATTTAACAGTGGCGGATCTAGAGAAGGGTTCCGGGGGTTGGAACCCCCCTTTTTTTGGCAGATCAATGCATTTGAATGGGAGCATATAGTTGGAACCCCCCCCCCCCCTTTATAATTTCTGGGTTGAGAACCCCCCTTTTTAAAATGGCTGGATCCGCGCCTGTTTAATGTATAAATATCAGAAGGTAAAGAGTTACTTATATATCATAATCATAATTATTCCACATTCATGAGTAAAACCAGGTCCCTGTTTAGGCCATGTCAGTTTCCGAATTTTATTTTTTCTGTGACGCCATAGCCGTAGGAAGGAGAAGTGAATAATAATAGTCTTTTATTCAGAAGCAATACAGCTTATAGAATTTACATATACAAATATAATAGCATCAGTGAATAATTACATACATGTTTTATAATTACAAACAGTTTGTATCAATGGCGGAGAATGACAACAAATAATATAAATAATGAAATATAAGTATAATATTATGAATAACGAATCTTATCAGCTAAATAAAGGTATTTACCTAGATTGTTAAGCTCTTTGATGTTATGAACAGACAATAATTGAACAAGTTTGTAACTAGATGGTTTTTTCCAATAAAATGGTTTTATATATGTTTTCCTTATATCAGAATATTTCTCACATTGTAAAATATAATGGTATTCATCTTCAATCATGTTTTTATCACACATATTACATAATCTGTTTTCTCTTTCAATATTACAAAATCTACCAGTTTCAATGTTAAGGCAGTGTGCAGACAATCTATATCTACTAATATATGGCTTAAACACATAGTTTACAGGTTTTTGTAGGTAAAATTGTAGAGTATCTGGATCGTGTATATATCTATAAAAATTACACTTTGATGACTCATTGAAAAAAGCATTCATTTCACTGACAAAACTACCTTTCATTCTATTAACAATTTCTAGCAAAAAATGATCAACATTAATAACATTTTGGTGTAACCATACATCTTGACAACCATAACGAAATAATATGTTTCTTATTTCACATGCCCAATTTTGTTTGTCACGAGGTTTTAATATCGATCTTTCTAACATTTCTTGGTAGCAAGATTGTAAAATACAGTTATCTGTTTTCAACAATTTAAACCAATATCTAAGCATTCTGCAATATCTCTCTATGTACAATGGATATCTACCTAATTCACTATATACCATATAATTAACAGTAGTTGTTTTGACTTTCAATATACGTTTTAAAAAACTTAAGTGAACTTTCTCAATATTTTCGGCTTTGTGATGTCCCCAGACTTCACAACTATAATTTAATATACTAGATACATATGTGTCAAAAAGAGATAACATAGTTTCATGGTTAAAACAATCATCATATATTTTACTATATAAACTAAATAATGCTTTTCTACCCTGATTAGCTAACATTTTCTGTGTATGTACAAAGTTACCATTGTATTTAAAAAGTAGACCAAGATATGTAAATTCATCACATAATTCAATATCAACATCATTTAAGTACCATTTTTCAGTCGCTTTAACGAGGCCTCTATTTCTAAACACAACAATTTTGGTTTTAGACAAGTTAATATCCAAATCATACTCTCTAGAATATATGTCTACACTGTCTATCATCTTTTGTAAACCATCAACAGTTTCACTAAAAAGAACTGTATCATCTGCATACATTAGCAAATATAAATTGAGCATCTTTAACTCATATGACTGACAACCTTGACTTAAACGTTCATTTTCAATGTCATTAATATACAAAGAATATAAAAAAGGAGATAATGATTCTCCTTGCATCAAACCAACATTACTTTGGAAGAAATTTGAAAAATTTCCTTCCAGTTTAATACAACATTTAATTTTTGCATACATAGATTTAATAACAGTTAATAAGTTTCCACTTATACCACATCTGATTAATCTTAACCACAATTTGAAATGAGACACACTATCAAATGTTTTTTTATAGTCTATGAAACAACAATAAAATCGTTTTCCACTACGCAAAGACTTAGAAATAAGAGAATGGAGTGCGAAGATGGCGTCAGTTGTTCCATAACCCGGTTTAAATCCAAACTGTGCATCGGTTATTATATTGTGTTTTTCGCTCCATTTGGTAAGCCTGGTGTTAATAATTGATGTGAACAGTTTACCCACATGTGATACGAGAGAAATACCACGATAGTTGCCAGGGTCATCTACTGGTCCTTTTTTGAAAACTGGTATTATAATGTTATTTACCCATATTTCTGGAAAATCGCCAGCACTCAATATACGGTTAAACAGCTTACACAATACTGGTTTGATAAAGTTTCTGCTCGTTAATATATATTCGTTCATGATATTGTCATATTCAGTGGATTTATCACGTTTTAAATATTTAATAGAAGTGTCAAGTTCCAAGTCTGTGAAAGGAGAGTCTAATTCTTCATATACGACCTCTGGAATTGAATCACTTTGCTGATCCTCTGTGGTGACATCTTTTGAAATCAGGTTTTTAAAATGTTTTTCAAATTCTTCTACAGTAAGCGTATGGGTAATAGTTTTTTTGCACTTTTTAAATTTCCTGTAAAATCGTTTAGGGTTATTTTTACGTAATTTAGATAACATATCCCCCTGTTGGTTTTTATATTGTCTTTTCAGTTGATTTTCCAATCGTTTGTATCTTTGTTTGGCTAAATTAAAATATAGTCTATTTTCATTCGACCGGTATCTATTAAAATCCATCATAGCTCGTAAATAGTCTCTGTATAAACTTTTACATTCGTCTGTAAACCACGGTTTATCATCTTTTTGGTCACGTGTTTTACTACTTGTAGGGCAGGAGTCACAATGTTTTTTGTATTTCACTTCTGACTTTGTGTATTGCTCGAATATATCTTTCAAAAGTTTATTCAATTCTTCCACGCAACAATCAATATCGCTAATTTCGTCTATATTTGTGAGTAAGTGTTCAAATTGTTGAGCGTTCAACAATAAACTGTCTCTGATTTGATCTTCGCACCCCTCGTTCCATTTAAAAATATCACAAACATGGTTAATACAATTACACTGGTCTTTATTAACAACATTATCAGTAAGATTAAAATCAACTTCTAGTGGTGCATGACAAGAGAAATGATTAAACGATCCCACAGAAACACTATTAATAACATTGAACATAATATTCTGTGAAATTAACATATAGTCTATTACACTACACCCATTCTTATTGTTAAATGTTATTTTCTGACTTTCTTTACCAAATCTTCCATTACAAATACGTAGCCCAGAGTTTTTACATAACTGCAAGATGCGTTGGCCAAAATTATTAGGTGGTTTGATATCTTCCGAGTGTCTGTTTAAAAATACATCATCATTTACATAATTAATGAAAGAAATGTTGTCTTGCAATTGTTTGTCTATAACATCACCTGTTATGTTGTCGGGTTCTTGACCTACACGACCGTTTAGATCACCTATAACGGCCACATTACCAATGTTACTGAACATTTCTATATGTTCTTGTAGGTTATCAAATACATCTATGTCATATTTACGATAGTACACATTTTTATGTGGAGGCATATATATAGAACAAATATATAAATCGGTATTATCACACAAAATACTTTTATCAACTTTGAACCAAATCATACAATCAACACAGCTCTTTACAAATGTAATGAAAGGGTTTAACCATTTTTTATAAAACACAATAACACCTCCCCCGTTACATTTTTTCCTGACTATGTATTCTTTTTCATAACCCAATAAGTCGAATTCATCTGGACATTTTACCCAACATTCATTTAAACACAATATATCAAATTTGTTTACAATCTGTAGGAATTCTTTATCTTTTAGTTTTCTCAATAAACCTTTTGAAATATTCCATGAACATAACTTAAGTAATGCATTATTGTGAGACTTGGGTTTTTTACTGTTTTCTTTGAAATCAAACTCCGAGTACCCCTATCCTTGCCATAGGTTGCCGTTTACATATAACTTATCTCCAACTAGATAAGCCTTGTTTTTGTTTTTGCGCTCTTCAAGCATTATCGAAATAAGTTTTTTCCTTTTTTCTAATACATCTTTTGGATAATGCGGACTGATACCATAATTTGTGTCCTTCAAGCGGCTTGAAACACTGCGAACGTACTCGCGGTCAGACATTTCACAAAATTTAACAACAATCGGCCTAGGTTTAGTAGCCTCCGCACTTGGTTTTCCTAATCGATATGCTCGTTCCAGCTTTATTTTTGTTTTAGCATCTTTTATCGCAAGTTTCTTCTCACAAAAGTCTAAAATCGTTTCCACACAAATTTCGTTGTCTATAGGCTGTACAGTTTTACCTTTTTGTCCCGTTGCAACCCCTATTTTCTTCATCGTGTACCAATACTTTTTCGAACTTTTCTTCTATTGCAAAAAACAGCAGATTTTGTTGCAGACTTTGTGTCTCTATAGATTCTATCTTATCACGAACAATTTTATTGTCTGTTTTTGTTGACTCGATACCATTACTTAGGTAATCTACTTTTGTCTTGAGAGCTATAGGCTGTACAGTTTTACCTTTTTGTCCCGTTGCACCCCCCTTTTCTTCATCGTGTACCAATACTTTTTCGAACTTTTCTTCTATTGCAAAAAACAGCAGATTTTGTTGCAGACTTTGTGTCTCTATAGATTCTATCTTATCACGAACAATTTTATTGTCTGTTTTTGTTGACTCGATACCATTACTTAGGTAATCTACTTTTGTCTTGAGAGCTGTATGTTCGTCTTTTACGTCTGATAAGAACTGAACGCTTTGCTCAAGATAACCGATTCTATCTTTGCAGTTTGAAATTTCACTATCCATCTGTTTATGTTTTGTGTCTATTGTATCTAAACGGCTTTCTATTTTATCAAGGGTGTTTAGTTTTAATTCAACTCTTCCTATACGCTCACATATCTCTTTTAACAAAGTACATGTATCAATCCCGACAGAATCAGGGTGCTGTGCGTGTTGCATTGTGAAGGGTGGTGGTGGGTACGGTAAAAAGTTTTGATAAGGTTGAATCCCAATATTTGGTGAGCTGGTCATTGGTGTTGTGTATCGCAATCCTTGAATTGAGTTATTCATTGTAAAGTTTTGATCGGTGACTGAACTGTTGTCACTTGTAGTGTTAAAACATACCTTGTTATTCTCGGTTTTGTTAGTACATTGTCTTTTGTCCATTAGCCCTGACTGATCCGGAGAAGAAGAAGAAGAAAACTCATATTTATAATTTTTTCCTCGCCTTGGATTATTATGTTTTCTTCTCGGCATCTCAACATGATGTTTTCGATCACAATTAGTTCATTTTACACATATGAATACGGATATAATCCTAATATTTACACATTTTATTTTTCAATTTTGAATTCACAGCCATTTTCACTGACGCATGCGTAGTGAAGTGACTTATACTATACATGTATATATAATCCAGAGACATGTAATACAATGTCTCTGATATATCATACAAACCCAACAGTAATAATTATACCTTTTAGATTTTCATCGTTCAGTGCAAATGGATGGCTAATAATAGGCGGCCCATAAAATTGTAGGGGAATGGAACCAATACATTGATCGGATCCGATATGAAGTTCCCATTAACGTTTGAGGTAATATTATTAGTGTCGTTGGTCTCACAAATGAATCTGAATTAATGTGAATATTGCAAGCACAATTCAACATGATACATCGTAAATATTCGGCGAAATTGTAGACCGACTTCAACACATTCAATTATATACACACAACGCAACTCTATACTTAAAAATAAAATCAGAGCGAACGGACTCAGGGCAAACAGGTATTAGGGCGAACAGAAACAAGGGCGAACCAGAATCAGGGCGGACGGACCCGGATTCACATTTTTTAGCAGAGAAGAGACAATTGTCAACTTGCGCTTTATTCATTATCTCGCAGTTATTTGCGGTTAATTATAGCAGCTGACAGGTGCTCCTGAATACAATAGAATTTTGTGTATTTTTCTGCTACAAGATATTGTTTTTGCTTATTATCATGCCGGTTGCTGGACAGGGTAATAATTAAAATATCTAAAATTGTGAACCTGAGTCCTCAGTACTAGTCTATGACTTTTCTCGTCGGGCCGGGGGTGGCTCGATCGGTTGCACCTCAATAATTAATTGAAAGGGGGTGCCGCTGTGTTATGTTACCCCACCCTTTTCATCTAATTTAAATTTCTGAACTATATACCTTTTCATATGATATATTGCGTACGGGTGAAAATGTTACTTTTTCCAATTATTTTTTTTTATTTTTTTTTTGTGTTTCGTTTGGTGGGGGATACGTGTAGCCGAGATGATAGTTTCCCCGACCTATTCATATTTTCAAGCTTGAAAAGATGACATATTCCAGCGGCACGCCCAATCACCTTGTATATATAGGAAGTGGACCCTCCGAGGACTTTTAAATAAAAATTATATTTATATTCAGTTTTGGATCGAAGGAGGATGGGATACGAAGCACAGGCACTTGTCTCGGAAATTGTTTTTCCTATATACCTTAATTTAACGTTATATTAAGTTATATAGGAAATTTTTTTTCTGAGACAAGTGCCTATGATACGAAGGTAGGACTCCCCTTTTTGTGAACAATCAATGCATTTGAATGGAGACATATAAGTTGGAACCTCCTTTATCCTGACTAGATCTGCCCCTGATATTGCATGCATGTTTATCAAGTGTTGGGTTACTTTAGCATAACGGATATCACAGAGAGGGTTTTAAAATGACGAGGAATTATAAGTATACAATTACTGAAAAGAGGAAGAGTGCAAGGACGAATGGGAATTAAATTAAAAAATTGCCACTTCACGATATTCGAAAAAGTACCTTGAACGTTGTTTTCATCATCTTGTCTGAAATACTCTGAATAATGAGCTTCAAGGCGAAGCGCGAAAACATATTAGTCATGTGAAAATAAATACCAATGACAAACGTTGTACGGACAAACCCTTTTAAAATCCCTCAATAAATATTCATGTTGTGTTTCTTCTTCCAGTAGCAGTCACCGTCAACTGGTTGACTATCCTGTCACAATTTTGGAGTGCGCTCATGAAAACAATTTTAAATTTCATAACAAAAAACATAAAATGGGTGAAATGAATTAGTATTTTGTTTAACGACAAACTTTTTTTGTTAAATTGTCGTGGCATGGTCAGTTAACTGATTAATTGCATGGCTGATTACCATGGTTTACTCCTGGTTTGCCCACTTTTAATTCTACCAATTATCTATTAGTTAAGAAAACAAAAAAGACAAAAGGTTCACATTTTCCTTGATTTAATAGAAGAATATTATATTCTTTTAAATTTTACAGGTAAAATAAAAGGTAAAAAATATGACTATAATTCAGAAACAAAATATAATTGTTAAAACAACAATTCCCCCTATGTTTACATATGCATGTAATTAAAAGTGGGCAAACCAGGATGACACCATTACCATCATACAGGTGACCCAGTAATTTTCCATATGACAGTAGCGTGTACTACCCTTGGGGTGTGTATAACTTATTTTGAATACCTTAATTTTCTGGGGAGCATCCTGTACACGTGAAATACTTAGTATATATTGCAACTGATGACATTAAACAAATTTTCATTTTAGCATCGGTGTCCATTTCATGCTCAACCACTCAAATTATAACAAAAAAAAACCAGGATAATATAATAAAATCATTAAAAAGACACTATCAAATAAACTTCGTATTGAGTAAATGGGGATCTGTGTTTTAAAGGTCTTATTTCCAGTGGACATATTTCATACTATACATAACTAGATCTGAGATAACTTTAACTATTTATATAGGACAATTAAAAAATCGATCTAATACACGTACCTCCAAAGAACAAAATTTTGAACAGCTTCACATATAAGGCCTTATTTTTGGTAATATACCATATTTGTCTCACTAATTGCTGAGAGTGTAACCAAATTAAAACGTCGAAACAGGCTCGAAACAGCATTTTTTAAAGATATTTTTTTTTATCCCAAAAAAGAGAATGGACATAAAGATTAGAGTCCAGATGAAGGTTTATATAATTTAACTTTCTTTTCTACCGAAGTAAATATATTAACAATGATTAAGAATATTAATAAATGATGAAATTCATCATTTTTTTTTAAACTGGACATGTGAACCAAATAACGGAACAATTAAAATAAAGGGGGAAATTGGCCATACATTTTTAGACAGTGGACAACTAGACTAGTTAATTATAATTAGTTTATAATTGTTCAAATATATAAGAAAAAGTTCTAAAAATAGATTTATATTTATTTTATTTTTTTTAGTTTAGGAAAGTGTTTATTATCCATGAAGCCATTTTAAGTAATTGTTTGCTTAAATTAATTAAAATGATTGACTTTTAAAGAATACATTTTTAACTAAATCACTTTATTTATAGTAGTTCAAGAAAAATATACATATTTTAGATAACTTTTTTTTTATAATCAATGGAACAAGAAGCAAAATTCGTTAGCGAACTAGGGTAACTATAGAAAAAACGTCGTTACAGGTCTTCTTCTGACCGGCAATAAAACGTTACTTAGAAGTAAAGAGGGACGTCCATTGGGCTGTGCTGAAGCCACGTCCGACTGGGGACGTTGAATAATCGGATGCCTAGCTCGTGTAGCGAGAGTGCAATACTTTTCCACATGAAGAACCCTTGCAACAACTTTACCAATAGACCGTTAGTAGCCTAATATAAGGCCAAATTTATGTCCCTCCTTTTTCAATGGTAGTCGAAAATTTTCCGACCGTGTCACGGCCGGTCTCAACAAGACGGTCTATCGTATTTATTGCTAATTTTGTTAATTTGTTTTTGTCCTGAGCATACATTAAATATTTTCCACTGGACATTAATTAACCAAAACTCAGGACATACAAAGTGCACTCAGGACATGACATATATGTTTTAGTGAGTGGTGAAGGTATGCATTCGATAGCCTGAAATATGGCTTATGGGAAATATTATACCTTTTTATAAAAACAAGGGTGACCAATCTGATCCCCAAAATTATAGACCAATTACTATACTCTGCTGCCTGGGAAAACTTTTCACATCTGTTTTAAATCTTAGATTGAGTTCTTTCTTAGAGGATTATTTATTATTAAATGAAAACCAGGCTGGCTTCAGAAAAGGTTATTCCACAGTAGACAATATATTTGCTATTCACATCTTATTTGAGTTGCTAAAGAGGAAAAAGAAGAAATTATATTGTGCTTTCGTTGACTTTGCAAAAGCTTTCGATACTGTTTGGCGGTCTGGTCTTTGGTCAAAACTTATTAAACATTCGATTAACGGGAAAATGTATAACGTTATTGTCAACATGTACAATAATATCAAATCACGTATTCATTTTGGATCAGATTTTTCTGAATTTTCCCCTTGTTCCATTGGTGTTAGACAGGGAGAGAATCTCTCTCCTTTGCTTTTTTCCATTTATCTTAACGAACTGGAATTGTTTTTACAGAATAATAATATAGAAGGTTTGTGTACTATCTCTGATGAGTTAGAAATAGAGTTAAATGTTAATTAAAATTGTTTGTCATTTTATATGCTGACGATACTGTCTTAATGGCAGAATCTCAGATAGATTTACAGAGACAACTGGACTCCTTATATGAATATTTTGAGTTATGGAAACTAAGAGTAAATGTGGAAAAAAGTAAGATTGTAATTTTTTCTTAAGGTAGACTACCGCAGAATATTGTTTTTAAGTATAATAATATATTACTAGATATTGTGAGTGAATTTACTTATCTTGGTGTATTACTGTCTAGATCAGGAAATTTTTCAAGAGCTAAAAAAAAGCAATGTGAAAAAGCAACACATGCTATGTACGATATTATTCGAAAAGGTAGAGTACATAATCTGTCAATTGAATGCCAACTTGATCTATTTGATAAAATTGTTAAACCAATACTTCTGTATGGGTGCGAAGTTTGGGGTTTTGGAAATAATTCAATAATCGAGAGGGTTCATATTAAATTTTGTAAAATATTACTTCGAGTAAAAAAGTCTACTCCTGATTTTATGATTTATGGTGAATTGGGAAGATATCCATTTGATATTTCAATTAAGTTACGAATGATAAATTATTGGTTCAAGTTGGTAACCGGAAAACCTGACAAATTGCCTTTTATTTTGTATAACTTAGCAAATGCCAAATATGGCACAAATATTTTATGGTTAAAACAAGTCAAGTCAATTTTAGACACGTGTGGCTTGTCATATGTATGGGACAATATCTTTTTTGTAAATAAAACATGGCTACATATAACCATCAAACAGAATTTAATAGATCAATTCAAACAAAAATGGCTAGCAAGCCTACAGGAATCACCAAAAGCATTAAATTATCGTTTATTTAAAGATACTTTGGAGTTTGAAAAATATTTTAATATTTTGGATGATAGGCAAATATCCTTATTTTTTAAATTTCGAACTTTGAACATGAAATTTCCAATAGAAACTGGAAGATGACAAAAAATAGAAAGAGAAAACAGAAAATGTGTATTATGTAATTCAGATGCCATTGGTGATGAATACCATTACATTTTTAATTGTTCAGCGTTTGATAACTGTAGAAAACAATGTATTGCATTTTACTATAGAAATAGCCCAAATACATTGAAGTTTTATGACTTAATGAATTCAAAAAAATGTTCAGAACTGAACGAACTATGTAAACTTATTAAGGAGATCAATAACAAATTGAATTTTTCTGGGTGAACAATTGTGAATGCCTCTATCTACATTTTACTTTCGTACATTATTTATTTATGTAATTTTGAAATATGTATAATTATCTCTATACCTTTGTAATTTTGTTTGTGAGAATAAAGATATATATAATTCATTTCATTAGCCTAATAAATGATAGATAATTTAATTCTCCATCTTATACTTTTTGTTTTGATAAAAATCATTTTAACATTAAGGAGTTATTGAAATTTTCATCGGCACACGCCGTTTTGTGAAATATGTCAGGCATGACCGAGGATTATATTGAATAACAATTATCATGTTGATTAGGTCGTTTGATCTTTAATAATTAGGAGTGATAAGTGATGGTCCTAACTTCATACAAGTAAGCTTGGCAAACAAACAAAATCAAGATGTCTTTTAAAAAATAAAGAACAATGAAGATATATTGTTTTAGAAAAAAAACCGTTATATTCATAATTTTTTAGGAAAAAAAAGTTAAATAATCATTTTTCTTTGTGTTTGTAACAATTGAAGCCAGTCGAGAAATATGAGAAATGTACATATATAGTTGGGAAATGTTCGATAAAAAAAATAAATATCGTTATTATTTTCTTTGTATGTTTTCGTATTTTATTAAACATTCGTGCAATAAAAAGTTTAGTTTTATTCTTTATAGTTCAAAAATTAAGAAGAATAATTCTTTCGTATTTTCATATCTCTAGATATATTATATACAATAGAATTAAATTGCATTGTTCCATAGTTAAAAAAAAAGAATCGGTGAAACACCATTTATAAATAATTTACTTTCAAGCTAACAGCTGTTAATCTGATCACTCACTAAAAATAGCGTTGAATTAAAAAATATTGGTATCATTGCGTTCTAATTATTATTTATAAAAAAGAAAGATGTGGTATGATCACTTGTGAAACTCTCCACAAGAGACCAAAATGACACAGAAATTAACAACTATAGGTCACCGCACGGCCTTCAACAATGAGCATAGTCAGCTATAAAAGGCCCAGAAATGACCACGTAAAACATTTCAAAGGAGAAAACTAACGGCCTTATTTATTTCAAAAACAAATATTTAACACATAAACAAACGACAACCACTGAATAACAGGCTCCTGACTTGGGACAGGCACATACATAATAATGTGGCGGGGTTAAACATGTTTTGTTCTATTTTCTTGTCTTTGAGATTCATTCAAATAATTAAAACTTTTTAACCAATGATCGAGAGGCTGTGTATGTATAACATAACGATTCAATCAAAATTTTATTTAGTTTGCTTTATTCCCCTTTTGAAACTCGTTCTTGCCCAGTAAAAAAGTCCTAGAACGAGTTTGAAAAGGGAAATTTTGTCATACTTTTTCATGAATTAAGATTTAGTTTTATTAATGGAACCCGTTCTTAACTGTAGAAGCCGTACTGACCAAAATATCATACGCTTTTCAAATAATCAAATCTCATTTAGTTATTGTCCTTCAACGAATTCTAATGTGAAAATAATTTCTGAAAAATTAATATATCATATTTTGGTATTATTTCTAAATAATTTCAAGTAAACGAAGTCCGTCCAAACCACAACTTAGTCTTCGTGCACGGAGTTTGAAGTGCAAAAACACCAGAAACTTGCTCGTAAGCCAAATCAAAGGAAAAGACCAAGGACAGCACGTACGCAGCCAAGATATTAGACTAATACCGCAGTCCCACTAGGCCACGATCGCACTACGATCTGTGAAAAAAATGCAAATTTTGATGATCGTAGTACGATCGTGTAGATCGCAGTAAGGTCGTATCAAGGTCGTGGTGAGATCTTCAAGATCGAGGTCTTCAAGATCGTGAAGAGCGTGGCCAACTTTGAACATGTTCAAAACAATTGTGGTGCGGTCGTGGCGAAATTAGGTCGTAGTAGAAGCGTAGTGAGAGCGCACTAAGATCGTAGTAAGATCGCAAAGGTCGCTGTACAATCGTAGCTAGAGCGTAGCAAAAGCGCGATTCTATTCGGAGAGATTGCGCTACGATCTCACAGCGACGTTATCACGACCTTACTACGACCATCACGTTCTCAACGCGACCCAACTACACTTCCGCTACGACTTTACCACGCTCATCACGACCATAGTACGATTCTAGTACGCCCTTGTCGTCCTCATCACGCTCTTCTCACGACCTTACTACGTTCACACTACGACCATCATTTTTATTGTCATTTTCACATTAAATATATAAAAAAAACTCCCTAGATTTTGTTTGTCTGAATGTATTTATTTTATCCATTTGCTCTAACGGCTCAACCATGCTTTTCGTTTTTATATAGATTAGACCGTTGGTTTTTCCCGTTTAAATGGTTTAACATTAGTATTTTTGTGCCCTTTATAGCGTGCTGTTCGGTGTGTTCCAAGGCTTCGTATTGATGGCCGTACCTTGGCAAATAATGGTTTACTTTTATAGATTTTTACGTTGATGGAGAGTTGTCTCATTGGCACTCATACCACATCTTCCTATATATTGACACATCTGTGTCATCTCTGCTATCGTTCACTAAAATATCGTCATTTGAGCTTTATGGACCAGCAATAGGTTGTAATTTAGGTTTGATTGGTCGTTCCGACATCTCTTGATGACAAGTATTACACTACTTATGTGTATAGTATCAGTTTAATTGAAGTCTGGAGCTGGCATGTCAGTTAACTGCTAGTAGTCTGTTGTTATTTATGTATTACTGTCATTTTGTTTATTTTCTTTAGTCACATCTTCTGACATCAGACTCGGACTTCTCTTGAACTGAATTTTAATGTGCGTATTGTTATGCGTTTACTTTTCTTCATTGGCTAGAGGTATAGGGGGAGGGTTGAGATCTCACAAACATGTTTAACCCCACTATTTTTGCGCCTGTCCCAAGTCAGGAGCCTCTGGCCTTTGTTAGTCTTGTACTATTTTTAATTTTAGTTTCTTGTGTACTATTTGGAGTTTAGTATGGCGTTCATACTTTGCTCCCTCTGCCTCTACACCAACCCCTACCACCACGCCCACGTGTTCTAGTAGATTTTGGTGGCATGACTGTATTGTTTCCGAGAAATATCCGTTTTAATCAGAAATAGAAGGAATGGAACTATATTGATATGAAACACGATATTGCTGAGAAAGTAGTAAGACCGCGGTATGAACGTAGTATAATCGTGGTAAGAACGTGCTATAATCGCAGTAAGATCGTGTTGCAATCGGATAAATCGTGGTATGATCGTAGTGAGAACGTGAAGAGCGTAGAAAGATCTTTATAAGCGTAGTGAGGTCGCAGAATAAGCGCGGTGAGAACGTGGTTTAATCGCAGCGGGATCGTTGTAGAAGCGTAATTAGGACGTAGTAGCATCGAGAAAGCAACGAAAATTAACATTTTCATGCCGCTCATACCGCGACCTCACCACGATCTGAATTTATTTTAGATTGCGGTGAGCGTGGTGCGATCGTGGTCTAGTGGGACTGGGGCTTAAGCAAATCATATAAATAGATACTGATCTGTCTTATTTAGGTTAAATTCTAAATATTGTCATTGAAAATATAGGACCAGTTCATAATTTCAATAAACTTGTTATCTTTATTAAGGCTGTGAAAATCTTGAATAAATTTTGAACATTCATGAAAAAGGTTATAACGAATATCGTCGTAAAGTGTGCATTCCATAAGTTAATGTTTTTCAGTCTCTTCACTGTAAAAGAAGAGGGACGAAAGATACCAAAGGGACAGTCAAACTCATAAATCTAAAACAAACTGACAACGTAACTTTCACAATACTTAATAACATCGTGTTATTCATTTTAAAGAAACACAGTACTAACAACACAATTCAAGACAAGACAAGACAAGACAATAAAGATAATCCAATCAATTTTGTTAATTCACGGCCCAGCAGTTGTGTAATCAGTGCCACGTGCCCTCATTGTTTCATAAGAATTAACATATCTATCTAAGTTCGATTTCAAATTCTACCAAAATTTAACTCTTAAATAAGCAGCGTGTAACGAATATATTCATCCATATTTGAAGGGTCCTGAGTGCACATTGTATGTCCTGAGTGGACTTAGGTCCTGAGCGGTGTTTAGACGTACCCATATTTTTAATGGGGTAATTATTACAGCCAGATACAGCTAACAATTTATCTAAAGAAAACGAGATGCTATATTCCAATTCTAATATATGAATCTAGTTCTTTAAAAAAAAATCAACATCAAATTCTACACTTTCATTTATCTGGGGTTTTTTTTGTCTCCGCTTCGAAGCCGCCATCCCGTACCAAACATATCTATGCACACGTACGATGTTGGGGTTTGGCAATATACAATCAAAGTTAGGGAGCTACCATTTGATTTTTATTGGGGGGCTAGGATGAAAAATTTTGTCCTGCATTTTTTTTTAGCTGTAATCTTTTTTTAGCCTTTTTATTTTTCACTCTGTTCGGTCCTGACTTTTTTTTTTTGCAAGTGTCTCATCCTGCCTTTTTTTTTTACTCAAAACCCCTGTCCTGCCTATTTTTTTCAAATTTCATCCTAGCCCCCCCCCCCCCCCCCATAAAAATCAAATGGTAGCTCCCTTAGCAATATACAACAGGCAGTATATCTGAATTTGTAAATTGGTATTTTGGATTTTACCTGATTAGGACGTGTCTCGTTGAATTTTCTAATAAACTTACACACACACAATCTAGCTGGCTTTTAAGGTTATGAGATCCATGAGAACATAGAGCTATAGACCTAGTTGCATGCAAATCTATACAAATTCTTCAAATTAAAAGAAAAGAAATTAGAATTAGCTTTTTTTTATAAATATATAATAAATTCACCGTAACAGACATAAATACGATGAAATAAGTCCGTGAAAGCTCTCAGACTGTAAGATCCCGGCACTTTTAACTGTTTTATAACGCGTGCAAAAAAGGCAGCACCGGGTTTAATGAATGTGACCCGGGGAGGGGGGGGGGGCACTTAAATATTTCATTGATAGGGGTGTGACCGTGTCGCTGGGGTTCTGTTACCCCACCCTTTTCATATAAGTTAGATCTTAAACATGTATGGCTCATTGACAATCATACCACATTTTTTTTATATGTATACCTTTTCATATAGTTCGTAAGTAAAATTGTAACCTTTTCTTATATTGGTTAAGTTTGGGGAGGGGTGTTGGAAAAGTGGAATATTTAAGGCTTAGATTCTGTGTGTAATGTTTTCATTCGGCGAGACTTTTGGCAATGAAAAAAAGACCGGACTTCAACTTGAGTATCAGTTTCATATACAAGTAACTAGATTGAAACGTTACTGATTTATCAACCTCATCATATATATTTCTTATAGTTTTCCCCACCTATTCCCACATTTTTAAGCTGGTTCAGTAAAAGTAACCTATTCCAGCGGAACGTCCTATCCCCCCTTTTCCCACGGAACTGTCACCAGGGTTTCATTTGCCAAATTATTTTCGTTCAATTAAATATGGTCGTAATTTAAGTTATGATAAGACGTGATCTAAAATGATGCATGCCTTACGAGTATTTTCACTTGAACGGTTTTTTTTTGTGAAATGAGTCTAAAGCTGGGGTCACACATTCACGATTTTTATTGCCGTCCTTGACAGGACCATTACTTACTTACTTACTTATAGTTACTTATAGTTGATTTCCAGTACAGGATCCCTCAAGGTTCCTCTTCACCAGACTCGTAATTTAATGTATTTCTTATACTATTTTGACCGTGACTTCCGGATATTTCTGCTCTATAGTCATTATAGTATAATTCTTCGTCTGACCAATATTTGTCTAGTCGATTTTTGAATGAATTTATCGATGGTGACTTTGTTATTTTATCTGGTAGTTTGTTCCAGGTTTTAGCAATTCTAACAGAGAAAGAGTGTTTACGGATATTAGATTGGAATCTTTGATGAACTACTTTATTGCTGTTGGTCCTACTACTACATCTTTGTTGAGAATCTTCTGCTTTTCTTAAAAATGAGCTAACTTCTTTGTCGTAGTATCCATTCATTGTTTTGAAGGTTTCGATCATGTCTCCTTTTATTCTCCTATAGGATAATGTAGGTAAGCCTAGTTTTTTTAGTCTCTCTGGGTAGCTCATGTCTTTTAGCCCTGGTAGTTGTTTTGTTACCCTTCTTTGAACACCTTCTATTTTGTCTATATCTTTCTTTTTGTATGGGGACCAGACTGAGCTGGCATAATCTAGGTGTGTTCTAACCATGGTTTTGTATAGTGGCATGAATGTTTCTATTCCCAGGTATTTAAATGTTCTTCTTAGAACTGCGAATATGGAGTTTGCTTTGTTCACTTTTTCACTAATGTGGTTTTCGAATGTGAGTTCTGCATCAATGAGGACTCCAATATCTTTTTCCTCTTTAACTTGTGCTATAGGATGATTTAATAGGTTATAGATTGGTGGAGGGTCAGTGCTATTAGATTTCTTACTTATTTTCATATATTTACATTTACCATTCCCGATTAAAATTTGTCAAAAGTCTGATCAAGATCCTGTGAATCGTGGATGGAAATTCGATTTGTATCTTTCGCCAGGTAAAATTCGACCGAGTCTGTCACGACTGCGTCCCGATTCTACCGAATGTAATCCGACAGAGATCAGATAGTGACAAGACAGTGAACCGACACTGACGGAAGTTATCCGTTCGAAAACTGTCGGCATAATCGGGATGATCAGGTACTGTCGGAACGTAATCCTATCACGGTCCGCTCTATCGCATTGCAAACGGCTTTGTCTGGTCTCAGTCGTATTGTATTCTGTTATTGTCGGGACTTCTCCAGATCATTCCCGTTTTACAGGACACCGTCCCGAATACACAGAACATTGTTAGGAATTCGATCCGATACAGCAGAATCTGTCACGACATAGGCACGATTGTGATCCGACTAGACAAAATCGGCTGAGTTTCCCCGAATGTTACGGGACGCACCTAACGGTCGGGGTGCTTTGCCGAACTATTCGGACCCTTCCCGACCAGTAGGAATCTGTTACGAACTAAAACGACTGCGTCCAGACAATAATAGGACATTCCAGATAATTGAGGATACTAATCCGACTTTTTCACTTTTCGTGTCGTATCGCTGTCTGATCTCGAACGGGAGCAATAATCGGCAATGTGTGAACCCCGCATTAGAGAATACATGTAAATCAGGATACCGACTGCATAGTAAAATATGCTGACGCTCATTTTGGTCTTTTAAGTAAGTTTCCTTCCCCTGCATATCTTTGTCGCCTTTGTAAAAAAAAACCCAGCACAACAGCAGCACTGAACGTCAGTATTGTACCCAAAAATGAAAAATTATTCAAAAAGAAGACTCAGAAAATTCAAATATTGGTATGCACACACACACTAACATCTCACCACAGACATGATCCTTTTGCTATATTTATAAATTATAATGCGCCAAAATCGTTTCCTCCGCAGGACAACTAAAATGTATACTTGAGCATGTTGAGTGTTGAATTTACATTTAAACAACAACGCTGTTATTATATCCAACTATATAAACTGCATATATACAAAAAGGAAAGATGGACCAAGCAGTATGCATGGAATGCCAAGCTAACTGCCTCCATCTACGACTAGATTAGTTGCTTACATCTAATTATATGCTAAGACCTTGGCAGGAGTTCACCTTTTACTCAAATTTTACGATATATGAAAGATTTTCTCTTTTTTTATTAGTTAATGATAATTTTTTATTTTTAATTGGTTACATTATCTCTTAAAAGCTATTACCATACTGTCATATATTTAATCCCATTATTATTGTTTTGTTTGATCTACCGTACTTATTTTTACCTTTTACCCTTTGATTTTATCATTTTTCTTTCACATTTAAATCCTTTTTTTTAAAAAACATTACACACAGAATCTAAGCCTTAAATATTCCACTTTTCCAACACCCCTCCCCAAACTTAACCAATATAAGAAAAGGTTACAATTTTACTTACGAACTATATGAAAAGGTATACATATAAAAAAAATGTGGTATGATTGTCAATGAGCCATACATGTTTAAGATCTAACTTATATGAAAAGGGTGGGGTAACAGAACCCCAGCGACACGGTCACACCCCTATCAATGAAATATTTAAGTGCCCCCCCCCCCTCCCCGGGTCACATTCATTAAACCCGGTGCTGCCTTTTTTGCACGCGTTATAAAACAGTTAAAAGTGCCGGGATCTTACAGTCTGAGAGCTTTCACGGACTTATTTCATCGTATTTATGTCTGTTACGGTGAATTTATTATATATTTATAAAAAAAAGCTAATTCTAATTTCTTTTCTTTTAATTTGAAGAATTTGTATAGATTTGCATGCAACTAGATCTATAGCTCTATGTTCTCATGGATCTCATAACCTTAAAAGCCAGCTAGATTGTGTGTGTGTAAGTTTATTAGAAAATTCAACGAGACACGTCCTAATCAGGTAAAATCCAAAATACCAATTTACAAATTCAGATATACTGCCTGTTGTATATTGCTAAGGGAGCTACCATTTGATTTTTATGGGGGGGGGGGGGGGGGGGGCTAGGATGAAATTTGAAAAAAATAGGCAGGACAGGAGTTTTGAGTAAAAAAAAAAGGCAGGATGAGACACTTGCAAAAAAAAAAAGTCAGGACCGAACAGAGTGAAAAATAAAAAGGCTAAAAAAAGATTACAGCTAAAAAAAAATGCAGGACAAAATTTTTCATCCTAGCCCCCCAATAAAAATCAAATGGTAGCTCCCTAACTTTGATTGTATATTGCCAAACCCCAACATCGTACGTGTGCATAGATATGTTTGGTACGGGATGGCGGCTTCGAAGCGGAGACAAAAAAAAACCCAGATAAATGAAAGTGTAGAATTTGATGTTGATTTTTTTTTAAAGAACTAGATTCATATATTAGAATTGGAATATAGCATCTCGTTTTCTTTAGATAAATTGTTAGCTGTATCTGGCTGTAATAATTACCCCATTAAAAATATGGGTACGTCTAAACACCGCTCAGGACCTAAGTCCACTCAGGACATACAATGTGCACTCAGGACCCTTCAAATATGGATGAATATATTCGTTACACGCTGCTTATTTAAGAGTTAAATTTTGGTAGAATTTGAAATCGAACTTAGATAGATATGTTAATTCTTATGAAACAATGAGGGCACGTGGCACTGATTACACAACTGCTGGGCCGTGAATTAACAAAATTGATTGGATTATCTTTATTGTCTTGTCTTGTCTTGTCTTGAATTGTGTTGTTAGTACTGTGTTTCTTTAAAATGAATAACACGATGTTATTAAGTATTGTGAAAGTTACGTTGTCAGTTTGTTTTAGATTTATGAGTTTGACTGTCCCTTTGGTATCTTTCGTCCCTCTTCTTTTACAGTGAAGAGACTGAAAAACATTAACTTATGGAATGCACACTTTACGACGATATTCGTTATAACCTTTTTCATGAATGTTCAAAATTTATTCAAGATTTTCACAGCCTTAATAAAGATAACAAGTTTATTGAAATTATGAACTGGTCCTATATTTTCAATGACAATATTTAGAATTTAACCTAAATAAGACAGATCAGTATATATTTATATGATTTGCTTAAGCCCCAGTCCCACTAGACCACGATCGCACCACGCTCACCGCAATCTAAAATAAATTCAGATCGTGGTGAGGTCGCGGTATGAGCGGCATGAAAATGTTAATTTTCGTTGCTTTCTCGATGCTACTACGTCCTAATTACGCTTCTACAACGATCCCGCTGCGATTAAACCACGTTCTCACCGCGCTTATTCTGCGACCTCACTACGCTTATAAAGATCTTTCTACGCTCTTCACGTTCTCACTACGATCATACCACGATTTATCCGATTGCAACACGATCTTACTGCGATTATAGCACGTTCTTACCACGATTATACTACGTTCATACCGCGGTCTTACTACTTTCTCAGCAATATCGTGTTTCATATCAATATAGTTCCATTCCTTCTATTTCTGATTAAAACGGATATTTCTCGGAAACAATACAGTCATGCCACCAAAATCTACTAGAACACGTGGGCGTGGTGGTAGGGGTTGGTGTAGAGGCAGAGGGAGCAAAGTATGAACGCCATACTAAACTCCAAATAGTACACAAGAAACTAAAATTAAAAATAGTACAAGACTAACAAAGGCCAGAGGCTCCTGACTTGGGACAGGCGCAAAAATAGTGGGGTTAAACATGTTTGTGAGATCTCAACCCTCCCCCTATACCTCTAGCCAATGAAGAAAAGTAAACGCATAACAATACGCACATTAAAATTCAGTTCAAGAGAAGTCCGAGTCTGATGTCAGAAGATGTGACTAAAGAAAATAAACAAAATGACAGTAATACATAAATAACAACAGACTACTAGCAGTTAACTGACATGCCAGCTCCAGACTTCAATTAAACTGATACTATACACATAAGTAGTGTAATACTTGTCATCAAGAGATGTCGGAACGACCAATCAAACCTAAATTACAACCTATTGCTGGTCCATAAAGCTCAAATGACGATATTTTAGTGAACGATAGCAGAGATGACACAGATGTGTCAATATATAGGAAGATGTGGTATGAGTGCCAATGAGACAACTCTCCATCAACGTAAAAATCTATAAAAGTAAACCATTATTTGCCAAGGTACGGCCATCAATACGAAGCCTTGGAACACACCGAACAGCACGCTATAAAGGGCACAAAAATACTAATGTTAAACCATTTAAACGGGAAAAACCAACGGTCTAATCTATATAATCAAAGCCTTAAAGGCTGTAAAAGCAATTGCTGTCATGTTAATGTTTGGGGACTTTTATTTTTCATCCACATATATATAATAATTAAACCTGACATGAGTGTTGTCTAGTTAGAAGTAAGAAGGTTTTAACTTTATATAAATAAGACTTTAGCAGAAAGTCATTTTTAATATGTTTTATATTTCACAAGGAGACAACACGTTTACCAGGCTAAAGTTGGGGTCAAATATACATGTGCTGAAACATATAACTCAAAAAGAAATCATCATGGATTATCCCCTGGTAGTGTTTGTAACTGGGCAATAATTTCCTTTATTGATTTAATTTTAACAATTTTCATTATTAATTTATATTTAACCATTAACACAAATGATTAAGTTAAAACATTTCAACTTTCCAGACGCAAATGTTAAAAAACGGCAAAGAAATAAAATATCTTACAAGACATAAACATGTAAAGAATAAATATATATTTCAGCTTAATAAAAATATTTTCATAATGGTACTTTGTCATCATTTTTTAAACTAAGTTCCAAACATTATTGCTCAGTTGATATACATGTATGTCCTTCTGATGCGGTACGAGCACAGGCACTTGTTTCTATCCAAAATAGTTTTATATGGATAGCCGACCTTCCTATGGATAGAAACAAGTGCATGTGGGTACGAGATAACTATAATTCTCATGCAATCCCGAAAAGGGGGGGGGTCATCACAGACAAACATGACATTAAATCGTTATCACTGATGTATTGTTTAGGGCCAGTTGAAGGACGCCTCCGGGTGCGGGAATTTTTCGCTGCATTGAAGACCTGTTGGTGACCTTCTGCTGTTGTATGTTTTTCTATCGTCGGGTTGTTGTCTCTTTGACACATTCCCCATTTCCATTCTCAATTTTAGTATACGAACAAGAACAAACAGCTCTACGTTGCTTTGACATTTATCAATTTTCAGGAAACATTGCGAAAAATGATCTTCAATATTTCGAAAACATGTGAAATAAAATTGCTAACACGGTGGACCGTCGAGTGTCAACAAACGTAGTAGACTTGTTCACTGACAAGGATAATGGTTTCATCTGACATTTGTTATGCATTCCCAGTTTTGATCATGATATTTAAAAAGACGTACTTTTTTTCAATCTATGTAACTAGAAAATTCCAAATTGAAATATCTCTTCATCTGGACCGACTTGGCATCTACTACGTTTGGACGGGTCCATTTCATTAGTAAGGTGATCGATAAATATTACGGAGTTTGACAGAAAAGGAAAACGAACTTATTGTTTGTTATGTGTTTTCAACAAGGGTTTCGTTCCGCTAAATTATTTGCGCAAACAAAGTTTGTCTATTTTTAGATTACAGGTAATCATTTGACACTACGCATTAACCTGTGTAGTGATTTTGATTTTACGATAAATGTATGAATGAACGATAATTTTATGAATGAACAAGAGCACCTGACCTCTTAAAGAAACACAAATTAAACATATAAAACCGTATTTAATAGGAGATAATTCAGTTAAATTTTCAATACTAAATCAACAACTGAAATGAATCCATATTTTGTTGAAACATCGTACGAACGGCGGAAAACGGAATCGCAGTTATAAAAATGTACTTTTTTTCACTCGGACTTCTATGTTATTTGATAGTCAAACGGTTGACCCTTTAAATACAAAAATACATCTACAAGAACATATTCTGAAACTTCTTAAATCCACTAACGTTTTTTTTAAAGTTTCAAGCTATGTATTGCATTAGAAAACATACATAGGTGGTAAAGAATGACAGACCAGGAGCCTGTTTAACAAAATACTATGGCTTGATATGGGCGGAGTCTCTGATCTGGGTCACAAAGATGGCCATACGCGATAGCATAAAAGCAATTGCTTTAAAAACGAAAAGCATGGTTGAGCCGTTAGAGCAAATGGATAAAATAAATACATTCAGACAAACAAAATCTAGGGAGTTTTTTTTATATATTTAATGTGAAAATGACAATAAAAATGATGGTCGTAGTGTGAACGTAGTAAGGTCGTGAGAAGAGCGTGATGAGGACGACAAGGGCGTACTAGAATCGTACTATGGTCGTGATGAGCGTGGTAAAGTCGTAGCGGAAGTGTAGTTGGGTCGCGTTGAGAACGTGATGGTCGTAGTAAGGTCGTGATAACGTCGCTGTGAGATCGTAGCGCAATCTCTCCGAATAGAATATCGCTTTTGCTACGCTCTAGCTACGATTGTACAGCGACCTTTGCGATCTTACTACGATCTTAGTGCGCTCTCACTACGCTTCTACTACGACCTAATTTCGCCACGACCGCACCACAATTGTTTTGAACATGTTCAAAGTTGGCCACGCTCTTCACGATCTTGAAGACCTCGATCACGACGACCGTGGTACGACCTTACTGCGACCTACACGATCGTACCACGATCATCAAAATTTGCATTATTTTCACAGATCGTAGTGCAATCGTGGCCTAGTGGGACTGGGGTATTAAGCCCCAGTCCCACTAGACCACGATCGCACCACGCTCACCGCGATCTAAAATAAATTCAGATCGTGGTGAGATCGCGGTATGAGCGGCATGCAAATGTAAATTTTCGTTGCTTTCACGATGCTACTACGTCCTCATTACGCTTCTATAACGATCCCGCTACGATTATACCACGTTCTCATCGGACATATTCTGCGACCTTACTACGCTTATCAAGATCTTTCTACGCTCATCACGTTCTCACTACGACCATACCACGAGTTACCCGATTGCAACACGATCTTACCACGCTTCTATTGCGATTATAGCACGTTCTTACTACGATTATACTACGTTCATATCGCGATCTTACTATACGCTCTCAGCAATACCGTCAACATCGTGTTCCATATCAATACAGTTCCATTCCTTCTATTTCTGATTAATACGTAGATTTCTCGGAAACAATACAGTCATGCCACCAAAATCTACTAGACCACGTGGGCGTGGTGGTAGGAGTTGACGTAGAGGCAGAGGGCGCAAAGTAACGAATCCTGATCAAGCAGAGATGTCGGACCGACCAATCCAACCGAAATTACAACCTATTACTGGTCCATAAAGCTCAAATGACGATATTTTAGTGAACGATAGCAGAGATGACACAGATGTGTCAACAGATATAGGAAGATGTGGTATGAGTGCCAATGAGACAACTCTCCATCCAAGTAACAATTTATAAAAGTAAACCATTGTAGGCCAAGGTACGGCCTTCAACACGGAGCCTTGGCTCACACCGAACAGCAAGCTATAAGGGCCCCAAAAAATACTAGTGTAAAACCATTCAAACGGGAAAACCAACGGTCTAATCTATATAAAACGAGAATCATGGTTGAGTCGTTAGAGTAAATGGATAAGAAGTCCTAATTGCATACAGACAAAAAAAACCTGGCGAGATTTAATATAGTTTTCTGACATTGACAATGAGAATGATGGTCGTAGTATGAACGTAGTCAGGTCGTAAGAGGAGCGAGATGAGGACGGCAAGGTGTGCTAGGATCGTACTATGGTCGTGAACAGCGTGGTATAGTTCCCGTAGGGACTCTGTGGGATTTTTATAGAGAGATTTCATTATAAACATACATGTATTATTTGAATGTACCCTATGGCAGAAGAAATTTAAGGTACATAGTTTTAGACAATTATTTGATCTTTGACCCCTAGCTCGTGGCAGAAATTGAGGACAATTGCATTTTTTCTGCCAAATTTCTGTACTCAGTGCTTAACTATATTTGTATGTACAAAATGTGTAAAATGTGGATCACTTCAATATATATACCAAAAAACAGTGTTTATTATTTACCAACACCTTAAATTGTGATCATCAGCTTCTTTAACATATGACCAATGATTAAAATATGACACATAGAGAGACTATGAAAATGAAACGGAAAAAAATTATTTTAACAATCTTGACAAAGTTTAGCAGGACAGTGGTTGATTCACTACTTGAAAATTTAAAGTATGGTAAAAGACTGTAACTGTTCTGGTGCTTAAAAACACAATTCCGATCATTATTAAACTCAAGATCAAACAGGGGAAGGTATTACAGCAGTGAAAAGGGGAAGTAATTCAATGAAACACAGTTGACCATGAATGCCATATTTGCCATGAAAAGATAACATCATACACAAATCTCTCACTGAAATGATTTTATTTTGGTTTTTTGTTGTCTTCACGCCACATGTACAAATAAATGTCTTTAAAAATCTTCAACATTTCTTCTTAATAAAAAAAGTTCCACCACCAATAGCTATGTCCATATTATTGCTCAGCGGCACCACCTGAAAGTATAAAATAGACAAGTAATTACTATTTGTTCTGTACTTATAAATTTTAACAAACACATATCATTTATCATATTCTATACATCATATCTTTAATAACAGAAAAGTTATCTTGCCAGAAATATAGATTGGTTGCTTTATGTCCATTGGCAAATATTTCATGTGTATTTTGGCTGATGAAAGGATCTATCAAATGTTCTTGTTTATTGCTGATAAATACAAAATTTTAATGAAATTTGTTAATTTTTGTAATGCTAATTTGTCAATATTACCATGTTATTTTAAATTCAAATTTGTAATTCTTGAAACTGTATTTTATAAAAACTACATAACAAACTAGCTGAGTTCCATTTAGGACATAAACATCAACAAGGAAACACTCAAAACAAATACTGAAAGATTTTACTGAAATGTTTAAAATAAAATATTTAAAGCCATTTTTTTTTACAGTAATTTTCTGAAAAATGCAATTTATTTTATCAAAGTTGTGTAAGCTTTTGGTAATAAATTATTCTAAACTTTTCGAAAAACTTTATTTTTATGAACAGAAATGATTTACCAAAATCATGTAAATCCTCAGCGGTAGTATGTTCCAAGATCTGAGTAGGAACTGCTGCATTACCTAGTTTTTTAATCAAGGTTTTCAGGTTTTTTGTCAACTGAGAAATTGTGACTTGCTTTTTGTTCACCTGAGAAACTTGGAACAAAGTTTTTTCACCAGGTTGTTCTAAAACAAGTTGCCTAAATTTTATTTGAGTTTTTAAAACCTCTCTTTTGTTCTTTATAAATTTAATTTTTGTCAATTCCTGGTCGACCTTTCGTGCATTGTCCCAAAGTCCTAATTTTAGAATGTGTTCTACAAGTTTCTTTTTTTCATTACACTTCTTTATCAGTATCCTTTTTGCTTTCTCTTCTTTCTCTCGACTTATTCTTTCAAGTTCTTTTTTCAAATCCAGCAGTCTTTGTTTTTCAGTAATTTTAATATCTTTAATTTTTAATTTTGATTTGTTAATAAGTTCCTGTACATTTTGTTCTGTCTGCTGATTTAGCCATGCACCAGTTTTATTTACATTGTAAACTATGTGGGCCTCATTTGCTAGGCGAGATGCGTTTGGTCTGTGTTTAATTATCCAATCTAAATGTCCAAAAATAAATTCAGGTAGTTTATTGTGGGGCAAAACAGAATTGAAAGTTTTGCTGTGATCGATACTATATTGTGTATGTTGGCCATTTTCTAAATGATCTTTTACTTTTTGTGATAAAGCCTTGCTAGTAGCAGAACACATCTGTATCAAAAAGGCAGCGCATTGCTCATCATTGTGATTGCTAACAAGAGATGCCCAAATGTCATCCTTTTTTACATCAACAGATGGAAATGGTATGAGTTCTCCTGTCATGAACAATTTAATTTTCTCAACATCAGTTGAAATATCTTCCAGAAATTGAACTAAATGTTGGTATTTCTGGTTCATGTGCAATATATGTATATCGCCTTCAAGTATTTTCCACAATGGGGAGGTAATAAATTTATTGAATAGACCAAGAGCCCGACATCCTACAATTATCGTGTCATTCTGTAAACAAGAGAGTACGGCTTTTAGTAGCTGATTTAGCTTGCCTGGTGTTCCTTCACCTTTAACATTTTTGAAGAAATGTATGATATGACTTCTTAAGTGATAAATTGCTCCAGCATTGTGGAATACAACATTAAAGCGGTTTCCAAGGAAAGGTTTGATTTCATATTTATTGATTTGTTGACGTTGTAAGTATGTTTTGAATTCCAGATATACACCGTTTTTCTCATCTGCCCCGGATGCTAATGCTTTACTTGCAATTCTAACAGCGTTTAATATGGAGGACTCACCCTTCAGACTTATTTCAGGATGTTCAGTACCTTCGGGGGGATCTTTGTGGAAATTATTGAACACACTGTTCATTAATTCAGCAATATTAACCAGGAGGTGTAAACCGCAGAAGAAATTGTACATTTTGCTTAGTAACATTTGGTCAGGTTCTTGCAAAAGGTTGTAATTTTCAAGATGTTCTTGTAACATTGATGATCTGTACGATTCTAAGAGTTGATTAAATGATACCTGGGTAGCAGCTCTATCTGACATGGTACATTTTATATTTTGTTAAATTTTGATGGATAATTTATTATTTATGCCATTAGTTGTCACCTGATTATATCGCAACTCGATATCACCTAAAATTTGCTTAAATACATCTAGTTGTGTTTGAGCAGCCTTGTTTGACATTTGACGTAACCCTAAAAGAAATGGCTTCTTGTCCTCATTTGTTGTAACGAAAACCCCATATGGTTGTCCATTCTTCTTTGTTTCATCGGTATATAATGTCTGGTTTTCCTGTTCAGAGCATACAATTGCTGCATGAGCCTGACTTACAAACAGTCGTGTTGAACTGATGGTTGAGACATAGTCTTTCTTTGGAAAAATGTTATTTCTACTGTCAACATTACATAGTTTCATGACACTTGACATGACAGAAGATACCTTCTCAAAAGCGACATTTGCATTCAACAATTCCATGATGCATAAATTAGTATCTGTTGAAAACGTATATTTCCCATTAGGTGCCGGTACAGTCAAGTCTACCAGTTTTTTTTCATTTAAATTATCCAACAAGAAATGCAACTCATCTTTAGTTTTATTTATTTCATGTTTGTTTGCCTTTTGTTCTTGTCTCATATTAAGTACCTGCTCTTTCAATAGTCTTACTTCAGTTTCATGTTTTGCTTGTAAATGATCATTTAGGTATCTTGTTTTTTGTGCAATGTTTTCCCAATATTTACATTTCTCTATTGTTCTTTTCTTTTCCATCCGTGTTATATTAGTAATATATCTGATCCGTATTTTTTCATTTTGTAAACATTTTTCCATTGCTTTCATACCTGTTTCTGCATTTTTAGCTGAATTCTTCAGTATTTTGTTTGACTTCAGTAATTTGACTTCTGCTTTTGATCTGTTCGCTAAACTATACTTTAAGTCAACCAATGTTCTTTTCATTCTAAATATGTTTTGAATACTGTTTCTGTAAGATTTCTGTAGTAGAGTGTTTTGTTTCATTAAGCTGTTACATCTATTGACCTGTTTTGTCAATTCTGATTTTAAAGGTTTAGTTGCAGAGACTTTGTGCTGTTGCTCATTCGGGTATTGCAGGAACTTGTCATGCAGAAATTTGCCAAGTTTATCTTTCCCCAAACTACTTGCTGATTTTTGCAATTTTTTTTCTTTATTTCTAATATATTTTATACATTTGTTCATTTTTGTTATACTGTTTTTAGACATGTCCAGATCTCTACCCAGAAGTTGACAACACCAAACATAAACAAACTTGTTTGTAACACTCAGTGACTCCTTAAGTTTACTCAATTCAAGAACCATGCCATTAGTTAGGCATTGTCCTTGAGACAAAGAGCTAAAAATTATCAAATGTGCAGCTATTCCTAAACAGAACTTGTACCCAAGGGCTTGTAGTTGTGGATACATATTTCTAAAATCAAGAATAAGAGTATTTTCCACTACATGTACAGTACATATTTTTTTTAATAGTACTTCATTCATTGAATAAAGGACATCAAACTGCTCTAAACATTTACTTCAAAGATATGACAATAGGTTCATTCTTTCCTTTTAGATTCAACTCATTGAATGAATTTGTTAAAACTTTTCTAAAGAATTATTTCACTCCTAAAAATGTTGTTGAATTTTGGCCTTTCACTTTCAAAGATAGATTTCTGGGTTGTAGCAGTTGTCAATCTTTTATAAGACTGCATTCTTCAAATGTTAAAATACCACAAATAATTCAGACATTTAAAAATAATATTTACCTTGTAGAATACTGCTCTTTTGGTTTACTTCTTCAACTTTGTTATCTGAAAGTAAAATAACAGCTCACTTCATATTGCAATCATGGTAAAATATATGCCTAGCTTTTACAAACACTAGGTGTGTGTGTGCTTGCTTATGTTGATTTTAGTTGTTTGGCCTAATGAATTGGTCCAACAAAAAACGGATTTACATTTTATAAACTACAATGTAACTGTTATGATAAATAAAAGATTGATTGATTGAATAAATGAATGGTGTATGTAGTCTAGTGTCAGTTATTTCATTTGTGTGCAGGATAGCAAACTTGTTGAAATGTTAAAATTATACTCCTGCCATAATAATTTGGTAAACGGACAGTTTATGAGACCTGAAAAAAAAACATCACACAGAATTGCATCCTCATATGTAGTCTCATAACAGATTTCAGAAAGCATTGATTTTATTTTTATACATAGGGTATGGGGATACTTAGTAATTGTGGAAGAGAAGTAAGCAATTGTTCTTAAAACGTTGGATACATGACGCAACATTTCCTTATTAGAGACAAACAATATAAATCTGATGACTTATTGCAAGGATTCTTAAATAATCAATAAGCAAATCAACTTAATTTCAAAATATCATGATTAAAATCTCCATTGCAACTGTACGTGGCTGTGTATTCATACATCCAACACAGTTTAAAAGACACATCACTATTAAAGAGGATTTCCTTATGAAACGGTAGTAGTCTAGGGATAAAAAATATTTTAATGCTGCAGTCGACCCTTAGGGTTTAAACAAAAATCAAAGTCTTACCTCACTGCATTAATTGAGTCTTTCATTAATAAAAGTTCTGATTACTTTATAGCTGATTTCAACTTGTGACCTGCAAACATAAAAGTATATGTATAATAAAGTATTTAACACTTATTCAAAGGAAAATTATAGTTTGTGTCTTGCATATTTTTTTCCTCAATTTAACTGCTTTCCTCATTTACAGAAATTATTTCAACTTGTTGTATTTATTGTAAGTGTTATTGCTTTTAGTTAACTAGTTTTAAATTTCAGTGGATGTGCTTTAAAAAAAAGATATACAACAGAAGTATCAATTCTTTTCATCAAAATGCAGAATTGGCCACATTTATCAGTATCACGTTTAAATATATTAAAACATATGAAGAGTATCTATATTTATTATCCCGCATAGTGCCTCCCTTAGTTTTTACCTGGAAAGGGAATTAACTCATATTGACATAATAAAATATAAAAATTCTATCGATATTATCAAATTCATCCAATGTGAAGTCATACTATGGTGTTCTCCGTGTAAGATGACAAAAATGAAACACAATAATTGATAAAAAATGATTATAAAACATAGTTATTAATCTAATGAACAAGGAAAACACTTCTACGAGGCGCCGATTGCATTGTTTATGCTAAACTTGAATCTACGGAGAAAAACATTTCATGAACTGTTGTGTAACGTCGTAAACGTTCACGGCTATCTTTATTCTCATTTTCTTTGACGAAACATACCATCTTTGCCAGTATCGCGCCTTGCATATGTAGAACAGATCAACACATATCCGACATGATTTTACGCAGAAAGTATTCTAGATTTCGGAAAAGTATGGATCCCCGGGTTATTTTTATAAATAACAATTAATTTTTACAAAAAACATAAAAAAATATGGTTCTTATAAAAAAATCCCTACCTTCTTCTACACTTTTACACGAGATACTTACAAATTTGTATTCCTGGTGCATTCCTGCACTTGTGGGTGATTTTTCGTCGTCTGTTTATCTTTCTATAAATAGCGCGAGGAACGGAAAGGGTATGTATTTGTCTGTCACGATAGCTGAAATTTGACGTTGACGGCAATTCTTATCATAGTTTAACGTTTTCGTGCAAGCTTATATAACATGTTAAATATAAGATTATTACTGAAATTAAAAGCGCAGATACTGTAGTTTATCAAGCTATTTTTATTTATTTTTTACAGTGCTGGAAAAGTTGTTTTATTAGCAGTTACAAAAACGTTGCAAATGTTAAAAATACATTGCGGCAGATATAGGTTTTTTAACGTGACGTTCCTACAGAGTCCCTACTAGCACACCTTGCCGTCCTCATCTCGCTCCTCTTACGACCTGACTACGTTCATACTACGACCATCATTCTCATTGTCAATGTCAGAAAACTATATTAAATCTCGCCAGGTTTTTTTTTGTCTGTATGCAATTAGGACTTCTTATCCATTTACTCTAACGACTCAACCATGATTCTCGTTTTATATAGATTAGACCGTTGGTTTTCCCGTTTGAATGGTTTTACACTAGTATTTTTTGGGGCCCTTATAGCTTGCTGTTCGGTGTGAGCCAAGGCTCCGTGTTGAAGGCCGTACCTTGGCCTACAATGGTTTACTTTTATAAATTGTTACTTGGATGGAGAGTTGTCTCATTGGCACTCATACCACATCTTCCTATATCTGTTGACACATCTGTGTCATCTCTGCTATCGTTCACTAAAATATCGTCATTTGAGCTTTATGGACCAGTAATAGGTTGTAATTTCGGTTGGATTGGTCGGTCCGACATCTCTGCTTGATCAGGATTCGTTACTTTGCGCCCTCTGCCTCTACGTCAACTCCTACCACCACGCCCACGTGGTCTAGTAGATTTTGGTGGCATGACTGTATTGTTTCCGAGAAATCTACGTATTAATCAGAAATAGAAGGAATGGAACTGTATTGATATGGAACACGATGTTGACGGTATTGCTGAGAGCGTATAGTAAGATCGCGATATGAACGTAGTATAATCGTAGTAAGAACGTGCTATAATCGCAATAGAAGCGTGGTAAGATCGTGTTGCAATCGGGTAACTCGTGGTATGGTCGTAGTGAGAACGTGATGAGCGTAGAAAGATCTTGATAAGCGTAGTAAGGTCGCAGAATATGTCCGATGAGAACGTGGTATAATCGTAGCGGGATCGTTATAGAAGCGTAATGAGGACGTAGTAGCATCGTGAAAGCAACGAAAATTTACATTTTCATGCCGCTCATACCGCGATCTCACCACGATCTGAATTTATTTTAGATCGCGGTGAGCGTGGTGCGATCGTGGTCTAGTGGGACTGGGGCTTAATACCCCAGTCCCACTAGGCCACGATTGCACTACGATCTGTGAAAATAATGCAAATTTTGATGATCGTGGTACGATCGTGTAGGTCGCAGTAAGGTCGTACCACGGTCGTCGTGATCGAGGTCTTCAAGATCGTGAAGAGCGTGGCCAACTTTGAACATGTTCAAAACAATTGTGGTGCGGTCGTGGCGAAATTAGGTCGTAGTAGAAGCGTAGTGAGAGCGCACTAAGATCGTAGTAAGATCGCAAAGGTCGCTGTACAATCGTAGCTAGAGCGTAGCAAAAGCGCGATTCTATTCGGAGAGATTGCGCTACGATCTCACAGCGACGTTATCACGACCTTACTACGACCATCACGTTCTCAACGCGACCCAACTACACTTCCGCTACGACTTTACCACGCTCATCACGACCATAGTACGATTCTAGTACGCCCTTGTCGTCCTCATCACGCTCTTCTCACGACCTTACTACGTTCACACTACGACCATCATTTTTATTGTCATTTTCACATTAAATATATAAAAAAAACTCCCTAGATTTTGTTTGTCTGAATGTATTTATTTTATCCATTTGCTCTAACGGCTCAACCATGCTTTTCGTTTTTATATAGATTAGACCGTTGGTTTTTCCCGTTTAAATGGTTTAACATTAGTATTTTTGTGCCCTTTATAGCGTGCTGTTCGGTGTGTTCCAAGGCTTCGTATTGATGGCCGTACCTTGGCAAATAATGGTTTACTTTTATAGATTTTTACGTTGATGGAGAGTTGTCTCATTGGCACTCATACCACATCTTCCTATATATTGACACATCTGTGTCATCTCTGCTATCGTTCACTAAAATATCGTCATTTGAGCTTTATGGACCAGCAATAGGTTGTAATTTAGGTTTGATTGGTCGTTCCGACATCTCTTGATGACAAGTATTACACTACTTATGTGTATAGTATCAGTTTAATTGAAGTCTGGAGCTGGCATGTCAGTTAACTGCTAGTAGTCTGTTGTTATTTATGTATTACTGTCATTTTGTTTATTTTCTTTAGTCACATCTTCTGACATCAGACTCGGACTTCTCTTGAACTGAATTTTAATGTGCGTATTGTTATGCGTTTACTTTTCTTCATTGGCTAGAGGTATAGGGGGAGGGTTGAGATCTCACAAACATGTTTAACCCCACTATTTTTGCGCCTGTCCCAAGTCAGGAGCCTCTGGCCTTTGTTAGTCTTGTACTATTTTTAATTTTAGTTTCTTGTGTACTATTTGGAGTTTAGTATGGCGTTCATACTTTGCTCCCTCTGCCTCTACACCAACCCCTACCACCACGCCCACGTGTTCTAGTAGATTTTGGTGGCATGACTGTATTGTTTCCGAGAAATTTCCGTTTTAATCAGAAATAGAAGGAATGGAACTATATTGATATGAAACACGATATTGCTGAGAAAGTAGTAAGATCGCGGTATGAACGTAGTATAATCGTGGTAAGAACGTGCTATAATCGCAGTAAGATCGTGTTGCAATCGGATAAATCGTGGTATGATCGTAGTGAGAACGTGAAGAGCGTAGAAAGATCTTTATAAGCGTAGTGAGGTCGCAGAATAAGCGCGGTGAGAACGTGGTTTAATCGCAGCGGGATCGTTGTAGAGGCGTAATTAGGACGTAGTAGCATCGAGAAAGCAACGAAAATTAACATTTTCATGCCGCTCATACCGCGACCTCACCACGATCTGAATTTATTTTAGATTGCGGTGAGCGTGGTGCGATCGTGGTCTAGTGGGACTGGGGCTTAAGCAAATCATATAAATAGATACTGATCTGTCTTATTTAGGTTAAATTCTAAATATTGTCATTGAAAATATAGGACCAGTTCATAATTTCAATAAACTTGTTATCTTTATTAAGGCTGTGAAAATCTTGAATAAATTTTGAACATTCATGAAAAAGGTTATAACGAATATCGTCGTAAAGTGTGCATTCCATAAGTTAATGTTTTTCAGTCTCTTCACTGTAGAAGAAGAGGGACGAAAGATACCAAAGGGACAGTCAAACTCATAAATCTAAAACAAACTGACAACGTAACTTTCACAATACTTAATAACATCGTGTTATTCATTTTAAAGAAACACAGTACTAACAACACAATTCAAGACAAGACAAGACAAGACAATAAAGATAATCCAATCAATTTTGTTAATTCACGGCCCAGCAGTTGTGTAATCAGTGCCACGTGCCCTCATTGTTTCATAAGAATTAACATATCTATCTAAGTTCGATTTCAAATTCTACCAAAATTTAACTCTTAAATAAGCAGCGTGTAACGAATATATTCATCCATATTTGAAGGGTCCTGAGTGCACATTGTATGCCTGAGTGGACTTAGGTCCTGAGCGGTGTTTAGACGTACCCATATTTTTAATGGGGTAATTATTACAGCCAGATACAGCTAACAATTTATCTAAAGAAAACGAGATGCTATATTCCAATTCTAATACATGAATCTAGTTCTTTAAAAAAAAAATCAACATCAAATTCTACACTTTCATTTATCTGGGTTTTTTTTTTGTCTCCGCTTCGAAGCCGCCATCCCGTACCAAACATATCTATGCACACGTACGATGTTGGGGTTTGGCAATATACAATCAAAGTTAGGGAGCTACCATTTGATTTTTATTGGGGGGCTAGGATGAAAAATTTTGTCCTGCATTTTTTTTTAGCTGTAATCTTTTTTTAGCCTTTTTATTTTTCACTCTGTTCGGTCCTGACTTTTTTTTTTTGCAAGTGTCTCATCCTGCCTTTTTTTTTTACTCAAAACTCCTGTCCTGCCTATTTTTTTCAAATTTCATCCTAGCCCCCCCCCCCCCCCCCCATAAAAATCAAATGGTAGCTCCCTTAGCAATATACAACAGGCAGTATATCTGAATTTGTAAATTGGTATTTTGGATTTTACCTGATTAGGACGTGTCTCGTTGAATTTTCTAATAAACTTACACACACACAATCTAGCTGGCTTTTAAGGTTATGAGATCCATGAGAACATAGAGCTATAGACCTAGTTGCATGCAAATCTATACAAATTCTTCAAATTAAAAGAAAATAAATTAGAATTAGCTTTTTTTTATAAATATATAATAAATTCACCGTAACAGACATAAATACGATGAAATAAGTCCGTGAAAGCTCTCAGACTGTAAGATCCCGGCACTTTTAACTGTTTTATAACGCGTGCAAAAAAGGCAGCACCGGGTTTAATGAATGTGACCCGGGGAGGGGGGGGCACTTAAATATTTCATTGATAGGGGTGTGACCGTGTCGCTGGGGTTCTGTTACCCCACCCTTTTCATATAAGTTAGATCTTAAACATGTATGGCTCATTGACAATCATACCACATTTTTTTTTATATGTATACCTTTTCATATAGTTCGTAAGTAAAATTGTAACCTTTTCTTATATTGGTTAAGTTTGGGGAGGGGTGTTGGAAAAGTGGAATATTTAAGGCTTAGATTCTGTGTGTAATGTTTTCATTCGGCGAGACTTTTGGCAATGAAAAAAAGACCGGACTTCAACTTGAGTATCAGTTTCATATACAAGTAACTAGATTGAAACGTTACTGATTTATCAACCTCATCATATATATTTCTTATAGTTTTCCCCACCTATTCCCATATTTTTAAGCTGGTTCAGTAAAAGTAACCTATTCCAGCGGAACGTCCTATCCCCCCTTTTCCCATGGAACTGTCACCAGGGTTTCATTTGCCAAATTATTTTCGTTCAATTAAATATGGTCGTAATTTAAGTTATGATAAGACGTGATCTAAAATGATGCATGCCTTACGAGTATTTTCACTTGAACGGTTTTTTTTTGTGAAATGAGTCTAAAGCTGGGGTCACACATTCACGATTTTTATTGCCGTCCTTGACAGGACCATTACTTACTTACTTACTTATAGTTACTTATAGTTGATTTCCAGTACAGGATCCCTCAAGGTTCCTCTTCACCAGACTCGTAATTTAATGTATTTCTTATACTATTTTGACCGTGACTTCCGGATATTTCTGCTCTATAGTCATTATAGTATAATTCTTCGTCTGACCAATATTTGTCTAGTCGATTTTTGAATGAATTTATCGATGGTGACTTTGTTATTTTATCTGGTAGTTTGTTCCAGGTTTTAGCAATTCTAACAGAGAAAGAGTGTTTACGGATATTAGATTGGAATCTTTGATGAACTACTTTATTGCTGTTGGTCCTACTACTACATCTTTGTTGAGAATCTTCTGCTTTTCTTAAAAATGAGCTAACTTCTTTGTCGTAGTATCCATTCATTGTTTTGAAGGTTTCGATCATGTCTCCTTTTATTCTCCTATAGGATAATGTAGGTAAGCCTAGTTTTTTTTAGTCTCTCTGGGTAGCTCATGTCTTTTAGCCCTGGTAGTTGTTTTGTTACCCTTCTTTGAACACCTTCTATTTTGTCTATATCTTTCTTTTTGTATGGGGACCAGACTGAGCTGGCATAATCTAGGTGTGTTCTAACCATGGTTTTGTATAGTGGCATGAATGTTTCTATTCCCAGGTATTTAAATGTTCTTCTTAGAACTGCGAATATGGAGTTTGCTTTGTTCACTTTTTCACTAATGTGGTTTTCGAATGTGAGTTCTGCATCAATGAGGACTCCAATATCTTTTTCCTCTTTAACTTGTGCTATAGGATGATTTAATAGGTTATAGATTGGTGGAGGGTCAGTGCTATTAGATTTCTTACTTATTTTCATATATTTACATTTACCATTCCCGATTAAAATTTGTCAAAAGTCTGATCAAGATCCTGTGAATCGTGGATGGAAATTCGATTTGTATCTTTCGCCAGGTAAAATTCGACCGAGTCTGTCACGACTGCGTCCCGATTCTACCGAATGTAATCCGACAGAGATCAGATAGTGACAAGACAGTGAACCGACACTGACGGAAGTTATCCGTTCGAAAACTGTCGGCATAATCGGGATGATCAGGTACTGTCGGAACGTAATCCTATCACGGTCCGCTCTATCGCATTGCAAACGGCTTTGTCTGGTCTCAGTCGTATTGTATTCTGTTATTGTCGGGACTTCTCCAGATCATTCCCGTTTTACAGGACACCGTCCCGAATACACAGAACATTGTTAGGAATTCGATCCGATACAGCAGAATCTGTCACGACATAGGCACGATTGTGATCCGACTAGACAAAATCGGCTGAGTTTCCCCGAATGTTACGGGACGCACCTAACGGTCGGGGTGCTTTGCCGAACTATTCGGACCCTTCCCGACCAGTAGGAATCTGTTACGAACTAAAACGACTGCGTCCAGACAATAATAGGACATTCCAGATAATTGAGGATACTAATCCGACTTTTTCACTTTTCGTGTCGTATCGCTGTCTGATCTCGAACGGGAGCAATAATCGGCAATGTGTGAACCCCGCATTAGAGAATACATGTAAATCAGGATACCGACTGCATAGTAAAATATGCTGACGCTCATTTTGGTCTTTTAAGTAAGTTTCCTTCCCCTGCATATCTTTGTCGCCTTTGTAAAAAAAAAACCAGCACAACAGCAGCACTGAACGTCAGTATTGTACCCAAAAATGAAAAATTATTCAAAAAGAAGACTCAGAAAATTCAAATATTGGTATGCACACACACACTAACATCTCACCACAGACATGATCCTTTTGCTATATTTATAAATTATAATGCGCCAAAATTGTTTCCTCCGCAGGACAACTAAAATGTATACTTGAGCATGTTGAGTGTTGAATTTACATTTAAACAACAACGCTGTTATTATATCCAACTATATAAACTGCATATATACAAAAAGGAAAGATGGACCAAGCAGTATGCATGGAATGCCAAGCTAACTGCCTCCATCTACGACTAGATTAGTTGCTTACATCTAATTATATGCTAAGACCTTGGCAGGAGTTCACCTTTTACTCAAATTTTACGATATATGAAAGATTTTCTCTTTTTTTATTAGTTAATGATAATTTTTTATTTTTAATTGGTTACATTATCTCTTAAAAGCTATTACCATACTGTCATATATTTAATCCCATTATTATTGTTTTGTTTGATCTACCGTACTTATTTTTACCTTTTACCCTTTGATTTTATCATTTTTCTTTCACATTTAAATCCTTTTTTTTTTAAATCTATAAACATATGATAGTAACGTCTCATAAAAAGGGATCAAAACTGTTTTTAAAATCATAAACTCCAACCTAGGTAGAATCAATTCATAAATGATGTAAATAGCACATAATTTTAAACAATTGTTCTTAAAATTCACAGTTTTACCTGTATATAAGGTGTTTTTAAACTTGAGCACCACACCACACTGTAAATATCTGTAAATATTTTAAAACCATATATCCCCAAGTGGGAGTGCTCCGATATATAACGGAGGAATCTACCTGAACAGAACAGAACAGAACAGTTGGGTCAAAGGGGTGACATTGGCGGATCCAGGGGGGGGGGTCCGGTGGTTTGAACCCCCCTTTTTTTTAACGATCAATGCATTTGATTGAGAGTATATAGTTGGAACCCCCCCCCCTTTTTAAAATGGCTGGATCCACCCTAGTCCAAATAATTATGACGTCTGGCAAGGCTATTTTAATTTTTTTCTGGGACGCCTTCGTTGTAGGAAGGCTTCCCAGAAAAAAAATAAAATAGCCTTGCCAGACGTCATAATTATTTGGACTAGATCCACCCCTGCACCCTTTTCGAGTCATAGGTTGACGTAGATGTAGATGTAGACAATGATGTCGATGGTGGAGAAAACCCACCATATCAATATTTCTCAGAATGAGAAACTATCCTGTAAAGGTTTTTTAATACATATTTCATATTGGAATGGCACATGTATATTAATGAAAAATCATTATATGATTTGAAGTCAGAGAGATAAATAGTCCATGGTCTCCACAAACAGTTGTGATGTTGCTTCGCAAAATTCGCACCATATAGGAAGCTGTAAATATAAAAGAAGGCCTCGAAATGACAAATTTATGTAAAACAAATCAACATGAAGCCTAACATTTTAACAGTAGCGGATCCAGAACTTGTCCTAAGGGGGGGGGGGGGGCCGCTCCAGTCATGCTTCAATGATTCCCTATATAATCAACCAAATTGTTCCCATAAAAGGGGGGGGGCCTGGGCCCCCCCCCCCCGGATCCGCCTATGATTCATAATAGAATTTAAAATATAATTGAGATTCGAGAAGGGGAATGTGTCAAAGAGACAATCACTCGATCAAAGAGCAGATAACAGGTGAAGTTCACCAATGGGTCTTCACTGTGGCGAAAAAAATTCCTGCACATGGAGTCATGCTTCAGCTGGCCCTAAACAAAAATGTATACTAGTTCAGTGATAATAGACGTCATACTACATGTACTAAACTCTGAAATATATGAAAGAAACTAATATTAAAAATCATATATTACAAGACTAACAAGTCAAAGGCTCATAAGTCATGACTTGGGACAGGCGCAAAAATGAGGTGCAAAAAAAGACTATATACTGAAAATATCAGACTGTCTGTCTGTCTGTCCCAAAGTTGTTTTTTTGTCTCGCTTGACAGAGTCAAAAAGAACCACTAGTGGTAACATGGGTAAGTCAACGATATTTGGTATGCAGTTGTATAAGTATTGGCACATCTCATTACCATGGAGATTATTTGGCCCCACCCCCTCATTTATGGTCTGTTGAATTTGAAACTTTGCTTAGTTATCATCTATTAGTTTGTGATAAGGTTAGTTTATAGACAAACCACTAGTGGTTTGTTAATGATAATTGGTATGCAGTTGTATAAGCATTGGCATATTTCATTTCCATGGAGATTATTTGGCCCTGCCCCTTCAGTCATGGTCAAGTGACTTTGAAATTTTTGTTTGCTTAGTTTTCATGTATTATAGTTTGTGATTAGTAGATATAGGAAGATGTGGTGTGAGTGCCAATGAGACAACTCTCCATCCAAATAACAATTAATAAAAGTAAACCATTATAGGTCAATGTACGGCCATTATAGGTCAATGTATGGCCTTCAACACGGAGCCTTGGCTCACATCGAACAACAAGCTATAAAGGGCCCCAAAATTACTAGTGTAAAACCATTCAAACGGGAAAACCAACGGTTTAATCTTATAAAAAGGTCAGTTTATCATGTTTATGGGAAACCACTAGTGGTAAGTTAATAATAATTGATATGCAGTTGTATAAGCATTGGCATATCTAATTTCAATGGAGAATATTTGGCACTGCCCCCTCAGTCATGGTCTATTGACTTTGAAATTTTGCTTAGTTTACATATGTATTAGTTTGTGTTTAGGTTTGTTTAAAGGGAAGTACTTAAGATAAGTCAATGGTATTTGGTATGCAGTTGTATTACAATGGACACATCTCATTTCCATGGAGATTGTTTAGCCATGTACTTTCAGTCATGATTCATTGACTTTAAATATTTGAAAACTTACATGTCAAAGTATTGCTATTTTAATTTCAACATTTGCATTATCAAAATTACAACAAAGGGAGACATATATCTGTGATAACAATTAATGTACTTTGCCTCAACCAAATGTTTTGAAACTAAGCTTATAACTACAAAACTCGGATCAAGTGTGAGTTTTTGGTAGTGTCAGTGTAACTTTTTGTAGAGTTATGCCCCTTTACAATTGGAAAAAATTGCTGAATTTTTGATTTCTCGTTCTTACTTAAGTTTGCCTCAACCAAATGTAATTGTAAGACATAATAGTGTCCTATGAAAAAGTGTCCACATGGACACTTTTTCATTGAAATTTGGTATTTAATAATGTCCATTGCCATGGAATGGTGTCCCTCAAAAGGACACATTTTTACTGCTAACAATATGAAATAGTGTCCACCCACAGGACAAATTTTCATAGTAGTTGCTATTAAATTGTGTCCTCTAAGGGAAGTAATACAAAGGTCATTACAAAGTTTTATTATACTTAAATTTTAATTAAAATATGAAGGATTGGTGAGAAATTGATCAATATACAAATGTAATTTGTATATTGATCAATATACAATTTAACTATTGTCAGTTTATTGTCTTAATTTTGTATGCCATAACCATTTAATGTAAATGTGTTTGTGCGAATAAAATATTGTCTATTGTCTTTTGTCTATTGTCTATTGTCTATTGTAAACAAATAAATAATGGATGGAAGTCAATATAGAGAAATTTAAGTTCTAAGAAATTCCCAACAAATGGTTATGACAATGAAAGAATAACAATAAGAAGGAAGTGTAAAATCAAATATGAAGAACTTTGTAATATTTATTATGTCAGATAAGAAGGCAATAGAAAATAAATAATGTCCATTGCCATGAAATATTGTCTCCTAAGTGGACAGCATTTTACAGCAACAGTTATGAAATATGGTCCATCTGCTGAACAAATTTTCGTAGTGATTAATTGTGTCTTCAAAGGAAAATAAAATAGAACAGCATCTAACATGTATATAATTATATTAAAAAATATAGATATGAAGATAAGGAGGGTATGAGTGCCAATGAGACAATTTTTATGTCAAAGTGACAATTAATTCAAGTTCGTAATTAAAGTTACAATGCGACCAGTAATAACAAGGCAATGGAATCATTTAATACTTTAATCATATCAAAAAGGGGCCCTGGCGGACACAATGTCCTGTTAAAAAATGTCCACCTGGACAATATTATGGTAGTGAATAATGTCCATGTGCATGGACACTTTTTCATACCTAAGGACATGTTTTCATAGGAAATTGTGTCCAGGACACATTTAAATAAGTAAATATTGTCAAAATGTGTCCGGTGGACATTTTTTCATGGAGGACATTATTAAATCCTACATAATGACACTTGCACACAATGCTTTTAACCACAAAGTACAAATTAAGTTTGAATTTTGATGGTGTCACTTTACTGTTCTGTCACTTTACTGTTCTGTCACTTTACTGTTCTGTCACTTTACTGTTCTGTCACTTTACTGTTCTAGAGTTAATAATATGTCCTTTACAAATGGAAAATTGGTGAATTTTTAGTTTCCGTCCTCTACCTGTCACTTTTACCGTTCTACAGTTATGTAAATAGATATAGGAAGATGTGGTATGAGTGCCAATGAGACAACTCTCCATCCAATATTTGCGCAGTGCTCACAGTTTTTCAAGTTGACCATTAAAATTCATTTAAAGCTAACGACCAGCTAAAAGGGCAACAAGCTTATAAGGCACTCTGGTACAACTTTTTATTAAACCTGCATTAATATACATAAAACAGTAAAATAATTACTGATACAAGATGTCATTGAATAATATTTTTAACTCTTTTTATGTATAGGACAAGAATTAAAGAAGATACAGAGAAATTATAAACAGCAAAAATGATAGTCAACTAAACTTAAATGGTAAGGCCAGTTTTATAAAAGTTATTGCACTTGAAAGATGATTATTATAAAAATAAAAAGATGTGATATATTAAATATGAAAACTTTTGATCATGGCTCTAAGACAGCCTTCGATAATGAGAAAAATATCGAATAACAACAACCACTAAATTTTAGTGTCATACTAAACTACAGGCTCAGAAATTGGGACAGGCGCAATGAGAATATGGCAAGGTTATAAAAAAATAAGAAGATGTGGCAATTAGACAACTCTTCACCAGACAACAAATGTCATAAATTTCCTACAAAAAAAACCCGCCGACCGGTGTCATATGATATTTTGAACCCCATGGTAAATTGACCCCAGGGTCAAAATACCGCTATGGTAAATTGACCCCCCCCCTGTATGGAAAATTGACCCCCCATGGTAAATTGAACCCCCTGTTTCTTTTTTCATCCTAGATGATTATAAGAACATTATACATTATTCTAAAGCTTATCATAGATTAAAAAAATCATACATACAAGAAGGGGAGGTACATTTTCCATGCTTGCTTAAAAGAAATATCTTTGCTTGGTATAAGTGCTCTGAAGTCTTTACCAACAAAATGTCACTCAAAATACTTATTGACACATTATAACTAGACCATATGTTGCTTGAATGCTTTAATGATTTGTAATTATAACATGTGTGTATATATATATATATATATATATATATATATATATATATATATAAGGGTGGTTTTGATTTCCCATGGTAAAAAAGGGGAAGGGGGTCAAAATACCATGGCAAAGTAAAATTTTCAAAATATCTTTTCCAGCAAGTTAGATACATACAAACTACTTATTGGTGTATTCTAACTACATAAACGAGTTAGAATCGCCAGAATTTCTGAAATTAAAGGCCTATAGTAGGGGGTTCAATATACCGCAGGAGGGTCAAAATACCATGGCAAAGTAAAATTTTCAAAATATCTTTTCCAGCAAGTTGAATATGCATACAAACTACATATTGGTGTATTCTAACTACATAAAAGAGTTAAAATTGCAAGAATTTTTTTAATTAAAGGTCTAGAGTAGGGGGTTCAATATACCGCAGGGGGGTTCAAAATACCATATGTGAAAAATGACCCCGGGTTCACTTTTTAGGGGGTTCAAAATACCATATGACACCGGGCTAAGAAGGAAATTTATATATTTTCCTTAATCGAAAAGACACGAAGATCTGTTAGTACATTTACTCACAATTACTGACAGGTAATTTTAAATCAAGAACAACTAATACATATGTTTTAAAAAAAAACAAGTTTGTGAGCAGTCAACCCTACCCTTACTTTGGACTGGTTTAACAGCTCAACATATAAAGAACAAACTAAGATAACCTTTTCAATTTCCTCAACTGAAAGACTGATAAAATGCACAAAATCAACTGTTTTAAAAACCTGGATAGACAAAATAGCCCTGAATTAAGAGAACTCACAAATAAGAAAGGAAATATTCTGTAAATGTTCATAAACATGACAAATAAGCTTTTTTATTGCTGTTTCTCTTTCCATCATGTCCATAAATTTATAACATTTTATTTATTTATTTTTTTGTATTTATAGGTCAGACATCTTGGTTTTCAGGATCAATAGGTCAATACTGAAGATGAAACTAAAAGTTGATATTTATCTACATGGTGCGCCAATTGGATTAACAGATTAATGTGAAATGGAATGTAAGCTTTCCTGCAAAAGAGAAATAGGAAATTCAATCATAATCAAATGATAATGGCTATAAACAGAATGGAGTTCTATCATAGATGCACAAAAAACACGATTGTATAAATGCAACAACAAATGTTCGTGTAAAGAAGGAGAAATGTAGAAAAATTAGTATTTTGTTGTTGAAAGGAACACAAGCTTTATCCACTCATTCACATCGCTCCCTCATATCAACTATACCCGTTACCAAAGAAGATCTTTGAAGAACAAATTGCAAAAATGTTTTCTCTAAGAATTGAAGGAAAATGTTTAATGAATGGAATAATTTATGCAATGAACTCTTATGTAGTGGATTGAATAACTGTACACAGCAGCTGAAACAGAAGAAAATTTAAATTAACAAGAAAAGTGTTTATTTTATTATTTAATCTGCAAATGTGAAAGCATTCTTAAGAACACCACAAATGGTTTGTCATTCAAATTGGTTGCTTACTAATGTATTGCATTGAAACAATAACAAAGAAAACAGAATGTTTTGCTAAAATAAATAATTTATAAATCAAAGTTAAAGTCACATATATATAAAGTATAACAATACCTTAACCTATTGTTTGAATATGTCATGATAATTTTGGGTACAAAATTTATTAAAGTTTTAAATATTATTTGTATCAATTTTATTTAGTCTTGTAAAACTTATTTTCAAACTGTCTGTATAGCGATAAAAAAAATATAGGGGAAAACATTTCCTTTTGGGAAATTTAATGTACAGAAATTTCCTTCGAGGAAATTTGGAAAACAATGTTTTCCTTAGAGGAAATGTGTAGTCTTGAATTTTCCCTTAAGGAAAAGTGTTTGTTAAACATTTCCTCAAAGGAAATTGTAGTTGACAAAATTTCCTCACAGGAAAAAGTATTTCCTTTAAGGAAAATTTGAGGCCGCAAATTTCCTCAAGGGAAAATTTGAAGCTGCAAATTTCCTCAGAGGAAATAGAATTTCCTCAAAGGAAAATTTGCAGCCATAAATTTCCTCAGAGGAAATAGAATTTCCTCAAAGGAAATAGTATTTCCTCAAAGGAAATAGTATTTCCTCAAAGGAAATATTTAAGCAGAAAATTCCCTAAGGGAAATCTTTTTCCCTGGAGGAAAAAATAATTTCCCTTGAGGAAAACTACTTTTCCTCTGAGGAAATTGTTGAAAAAAGGGGCATAACTTTTTCAACAGTGGTGCTAGAGCCAAATTTTTTTAGAACAAATATCAGGGAACCAATACCAACCAAGTTATCAACTTCATTTTGACTTAACTTCAAAAATTAAGGTGACAACTTTTGCACTCAGCGGAATTGCAAACTTGTCCCGGAGACTGTTTATACCTCTCACCATATATAATTATTTGAATAAAGTATGTTTTTTATCTTTATTTATTTCTCACAAAGGCTACCTGTATTTATTAAACAGTTTCAATTTTATCGTACATCAAGTCTTTTGTTATGTTAATTTCAATTACATTAAACTTCTGGTCGAATGATCGTTTACCACGTGCGATTTGTTAAAGGGATGTGTAGTTCATTACTGTTTTCATTGCAAATTGAATAGCTTGTTTAGAATGTTTAAGAATTTAGTATTTGATTGGAAGAAAGGCTCTACTTGAATAAAAGCAATTGAAATAAAAGAATCAAAATCTGAATTAGAATGCCCGTATTAAGAATATATGGTATATAAAATGTATTATTTTTACCTTCACTATGGAAGGCATACAATATATACGATAAGTAAATAAGAAAAAAATCATTTATTGCTGTTGTTTGGTTTGAATGTTTTAAGTTGTAACTGACAATTAAATGGATTAATGTCATTGCAGAATCTACCACAACTCTGACAAATATGGCTTCTACTAGAGAATACAATTACAACTGGCTAACTACACAATTGTCTACTAAAATAACATTATATACCATCAGCGAAAAAAAATCAACGGCTATCACCAGTACAAGAAGATTGCAAAGCACTACCTCAAAGCCTAAAGCGAACGATTTGGGTAAGAACAATATGCAAAAAACAGCAGTTTTGTTTCTTAGAATTAACACAAACCTCTTGAACCAAATGTTTTATGTACCTGCTCCTCGTTTACGTGCGCATATCTGTAGAACTAATTATCTCATTAATCGATTAATCTCCAAGTTCTCCTACACCAGAATTTTATTTAGGGGATAGTTATACATTGTATCATCAAAGATATAATATAAGTGCGTCTGGTGCGTTTTTCTTGGTTTACCTGCATTCAATTATAGTTATTTATCAATTAGACAGCTAATGATTTTTTTTTATTATTGAATATTGTAGATCATATATCACGTATGGGGACATTACCATATCTCCTATACATTTCTGGAATTTTGGTTTAAAACAACCGCGTGGAAACCGTGTATATTGCATAGATGGTTAGTAGGCGTCGTTTGTTTTTATACGGTTAGTAATGGTTCTACGTCTTTATTAAAATATACAGCGTTAAAGAACACTCGTTTCAACGTCTTGTCCGGACAACAGATGACGAAAGTGATCAAGAATGATTGAGATAAATGCAGATAGCATATTAAAAGTTGTTATTGTTGGCATTTGTTTTTGTATAGAACTATGGAAGTATGTTCACTATACGGAAGACTTGATCAATTGAATAGACTACTACATTTTGTACTAGTCTAAAGGTGTAATACCACAATTGATTTTCCCCTATTAGTCTTTGTTAAATTTGCACTTTTCAAAAAAATGTGCAGAATTTATCTTTGTTTCAAATAAAGAAATACTTGGCATAAGTAAAGTTTTATCCTGTCCAGTACTATAGAAAAAAATTCACATAACATTTCATTGCATATAAGAAAATAATTATCATTAGAAGTTAACCAATCAAATGTCTCTCCTTATTTTATCTGTGTACAAGGTTTAGTCACCATGTAACCTCAAGATTACAAAATTTTCTATAGAAATCCCAAATAAAAAATAATGGTGTTTTGAAATACCCAAGACATATGTTTATGACACAGAAATGTTTTTACTGCAATAACATGTAGGATTAATTACCTACAACTGTCAAATTCAAGGGAATATTTTTTTAGACCTAATTTCGTATAAAACCGGATGTGACGTATCATGATTTATGGTATTACACCTAAATGCCACTTATTAAGATAGTATGTTACATTAATGTGTTACACAGTGTGTTAGTGACCTAATACGACACATATGGAATCAGTAAATTGAATATGGTGTTTGAGCTTCGCTCTCACTCCATATAAGTTACTGATCACTAATATATCGTGCTTCAACTCCAAGAAAACCAAAACGGGAAAGGACCTTATCAAATGGCAAAACAAAAGCTGAAACATGTCAAACCAATATAAAACAACTACCACATTCCAGATTTTGGAAAGGCAATTCAAGGAAGTCATATCTTCATTTTAGTAACTTTCTAGATTTCAAAAATTCATTATGGAAATTATATCAGTACCAGACTTCTTTTACCAAAAGTTATATTTAGTCCCCTGTTTTTTATATTTACAATACTCTGACATTCACAAATGTGCGATATAAACTAAAATAAACATTTGCATATTTGGCATGGATATTTTTTTTTTTAAAAAGAGGTTCTACCTTTAATCTGATAGTTTCATGAACGTTTTCTGATTGAGATTAGTATATATCCAACTTTTCAAAGTTTTTTTTCTGAATTGAATGTTTCCACATTTGCACCTTAAATCAAACATTATGAATTTAACGATTTTATTCGTTAACTGCTTTATATTTGCAGGTTTGAATAACAGAGAAATAATTATTTATTCAATCGGTGGCGGTGCATTTGTATTTTTTATACTAATGTGCAGTGTATGCAAACATCGATATAAACGAATTTATGGAAGTGTTAAGAGGTACCACACGGATAGTAGACGAAGGATTGATATAACAGACAATCCACAACGAGAAGTTCCTCTTGAGGACATTGATGGAATATATGAAGAGATAAATGAATCAAATATGATAGATAACAAGGTAAACCTGAAGGAAAACTATGTGTCAGTTACCGATTCTAATGGCAGTTATGTTCAGCCTGATAGCAACAACTATCTGACGCCGTATCAACCTGCTGATGAAGATGCAAATACTAATACTTCTAATGACAGTAAATCAGAATCATCAGCGTCAAATAATCCACCAATAAGTGATCACGAATCTACTTCATCAAAGTCAGACGTGATAGGGGAAAGATCTAGCTATCTTAATCCGTATCAACCAATTATTCATTCAGCAGATATTCATGAATATTCATCTACTCATAAAATTGATGATTCCGGCTCCTCGGAATCAGATACACAGACGATCGGATCCGGTTATTTGAATCCATATCAACCAATTGTTCCCGACAATGATTTACATGAATATAAATCTGTCCTCAAGTGTTCAGACGGATTAGATTCCACGATGTCAAATGCGTGTACCAACAACATGGGAGATGAGTTTCTTGCTCCTAATCAAGGTATGAGATTGGAAACTGATACAGATGAGTACAAATCGATCAGTAACAGTAAAGCAGCAGATACAGTTTCAAACATTTTGGATCATATAACTGATGATACAGTTGAAAAGTTCCAAATCGAAAACGACGAGAGCTCGAGTTATGTGCAGATGGAGTAATTTCTAAATAGCCATAAAGATTCACGAATCAATTCAAAGCAAAAATTAAAAAACCGAATAGTGTAATCAAAAGGATTTTGTTGGAATTAGAAAAAACGTTGATATAACAAAATTACATTTGTCCAAGTTTAAGCAACATTCAATCATCTTCAGTTAATTTATTATATTTTTTAGGAATAGGGCAGGCAAATGAGCCACAAATCAGAACTGAATGAAATCACGAATATTACAGTTTTTCACTCGTTTTGTATGTTTATAACGTTTGGGTTTGTCGGTATTTATGGACGTTCGGTTTTGTAATTTATATTGTAGTTTTGTATTTTCATTAAATATTTTTGAAGGAAGATAATTTATTGGCATAAGAAATCATTGTTAAACTTTCGACTTATGCATATGACTATCCTTTTGTATCTTTCACCTCTCTTGCAGTAGGTGGATTGAAATAAGACATAGATATGAAAAACAAAAAAATACAATTTTCATTTTTTTTTTTGTATTTCATCTTTTCTTATATTTGATTTGTGGAATGAAAAAGTTACTTCTATGTATATAATATCAAACAAAAAATATTATACAATTGTAAATTTATATACTGATATGAACAAGCAAAATCATTTTACCGCCTTAACGGAGCTAAGTCGTGGAAAACATGCATTTTCATAGATTGAGCAATTCTACATTTGTGCTCTAGTAAGTAATATAGTAAAATGGATCATGAGGATCACTAGACTTTAATCAGTTTTTGAATACTTGATCGTTATACTTTTGTTAAAAGAGAATTTTTGAAACAATAACCTGCTTATTCACATTTGCTTTTCATTTTTTTTTTTACATATTTAGAAAAACAAACTAGAGCAATATAAAAATATAACAGCTACTTTTTTATTATACCATTTTTTAAGAAATTTTACGTTTTAAATTTTTCCTGAAATTAGGTATTTTAGTTATTTTTGCCAGTCATTCATTTTCACTCGTTCAAACAAATGGATACTAAATTTGACTCTAGGATCACAACGTGTTTGTTTTAAACATCTTATATTTATAAAATAGTTTGATTGTCGTAACTATATGTATATTCTTATAGCCTACACAAAGTTAGACTATAGATCAGGGGTCAGGACATAATATAAAAGAGATAAAATCAACTTGAAGACTTATTCTTAACACAAATGTATAAAATATTCCTGTTTTTTTCCTATTGTGATAGTTGGTAAGTATTACTTTCTAATAATAGAATGACATAAGGAATGTTATTATAAAAAGTAAGTTTCACTCAATTCGAGAGAAGAATATTTTAAGGGGACGATTTTTTATTCTCTCCAAACATTCTTAAATTGGTGAGTTCCTTTCTTTTTATGCCCCACCTACGATAGTAGAGGGGCATTATGTTTTCTGGTCTGTGCCTCCGTTCGTTCGTCCGTCCGTCTGTGCGTCCGTTCGCTTCAGGTTAAAGTTTTTGGTCAAGGTAGTTTTTGAAGAAGTTGAAGTCCAATCAACTTGAAACTTAGTACACATGTTCCCCATGATATGATCTTTCTAATTTTAATGCCAAATTATAGTTTTGACCCCAATTTCACGGTCCACTGAACATAGAAAATGATAGTGCAAAGTTCAGGTTAACGTTTTTGGTCAAGGAAGTTTTTGAAGAAGTTGAAGTCCAATCAACTTGAAAATTAGTACACATGTTCCCTATGATATGATCTTTCTAATTTTAATGCCAAATTATAGTTTTGACCCCAATTTCATGGTCCACTGAACATAGAAAATGATAGTGCAAAGTTCAGGTTAAAGTTTTTGGTCAAGGTAGTTTTTGAAGAAGTTGAAGTCCAATCAACTTGAAACTTAGTACACATGTTTTCCATGATATGATCTTTCTAATTTTAATGCCAAATTATAGTTTTGACCCCAATTTCATGGTCCACTGAACATAGAAAATGATAGTGCAAAGTTCAGGTTAAAGTTTTTGGTCAAGGTAGTTTTTGAAGAAGTTGAAGTCCAATCAACTTGAAACTTAGTACACATGTTCCCCATGATATGATCTTTCTCATTTTAATGCCAAATTATAGTTTTGACCCCAATTTCATGGTCCACTGAACATAGAAAATGATAGTGCAAAGTTCAGGTTAAAGTTTTTGGTCAAGGTAGTTTTTGAAGAAGTTGAAGTCCAATCAACTTGAAACTTAGTACACATGTTCCCCATGATATGATCTTTCTAATTTTAATGCCAAATTATAGTTTTGACCCCAATTTCATGGTCCACTGAACATAGAAAATGATAGTGCAAAGTTCAGGTTAAAGTTTTTGGCAAGGTAGTTTTTGAAGAAGTTGAAGTCCAATCAACTTGAAACTTAGTACACATGTTCCCCATGATATGATCTTTCTAATGTTAATGCCAAATTATAGTTTTGACCCTAATTTCATGGTCCACTGAACATAGAAAATGATAGTGCAAAGTTCAGGTTAAAGTTTTTGGTCAAGGTAGTTTTTGAAGAAGTTGAAGTCCAATCAACTTGAAACGTAGTACACATGTTTTCCATGATATGATCTTTCTAATTTTAATGCCAAATTATAGTTTTGACCCCAATTTCATGGTCCACTGAACATAGAAAATGATAGTGCAAAGTTCAGGTTAAAGTTTTTGGTCAAGGTAGTTTTTGAAGAAGTTGAAGTCCAATCAACTTGAAACTTAGTACACATGTTCCCCATGATATGATCTTTCTCATTTTAATGCCAAATTATAGTTTTGACCCCAATTTCATGGTCCACTGAACATAGAAAATGATAGTGCAAAGTTCAGGTTAAAGTTTTTGGTCAAGGTAGTTTTTGAAGAAGTTGAAGTCCAATCAACTTGAAACTTAGTACACATGTTCCCCATGATATGATCTTTCTAATTTTAATGCCAAATTATAGTTTTGACCCCAATTTCATGGTCCACTGAACATAGAAAATGATAGTGCAAAGTTCAGGTTAAAGTTTTTGGCAAGGTAGTTTTTGAAGAAGTTGAAGTCCAATCAACTTGAAACTTAGTACACATGTTCCCCATGATATGATCTTTCTAATGTTAATGCCAAATTATAGTTTTGACCCTAATTTCATGGTCCACTGAACATAGAAAATGATAGTGCAAAGTTCAGGTTAAAGTTTTTGGTCAAGGTAGTTTTTGAAGAAGTTGAAGTCCAATCAACTTGAAACTTAGTACACATGTTTTCCATGATATGATCTTTCTAATTTTAATGCCAAATTATAGTTTTGACCCCAATTTCATGGTCCACTGAACTTAGAAAATGATAGTGCAAAGTTCAGGTTAAAGTTTTTGGTCAAGGTAGTTTTTGAAGAAGTTGAAGTCCAATCAACTTGAAACTTAGTACACATGTTCCCTATGATATGATCTTTCTAATTTTAATGCCAAATTATAGTTTTGACCCCAATTTCACGGTCCACTGAACATAGAAAATGATAGTGCAAAGTTCAGGTTAAAGTTTTTGGTCAAGGTAGTTTTTGAAGAAGTTGAAGTCCAATCAACTTGAAACTTAGTACACATGTTCCTCATGATATGATCTTTCTAATTTTAATGCCAAATTATAGTTTTGACCCCAAATTCATGGTCCACTGAACATAGAAAATGATAGTGCAAAGTTCAGGTTAAAGCTTTTGGTCAAGGTGTTTTTTGATAAAGTTAAAGTTACATCAACTTGAAACTTAGTACACATATGTTCCCTATGATATGATCTTTGTAATTATAATTCCAAATTATAAGTTTGACCCCAATTTCACGGTCCACTGAACATAGAAAATGATAGTGCAAGTGGGGCATCCGTGTACTAAGAACACATTTATATATGGATCTTTCTGCTAATCGGTATACTAGAACGGATGTTCAACAGCAAAAACTTTTAAACAGACTGGACGTTGAAATGTCGGTTAAAACCTGTCATTGGTTTTGGTTCTATTAATTGGGAAAAAAGCATAATCAAATTCTTTAAACGCAAATTGACTTCCAAAATTTAAAAAGGTACCCAGACGGAAGCAAGAAGAAAGGGATATTAAGAACGTTTTTTAATTGAACTCTTACAATAAACAAAAAAACAAAAAAAAGTGTTGAGCATAGACCTTTCAAACATCGACTTCGTTGGGGTACATTAAATGTATAAATTAAGGTATTAACCAAAGTATCAAATTTGCATTTAAGGTAGCACAATACAAAGATTTTTCATCCCCAATCAGACATCTTTAAACTGATGTAATTCCACTCATCTTTCTTTAAATTTTATAAATGAGGTACCAAAAGAAAGAAGAAGAATTAATCTTTCAAATTGTGATAATTTCATTTTGACATAATTATTTCATAATTAATTGTTATGTAATTAGTTGCCATATTGTGATTTCCATACTAGAATGAAGTTAGCTTCTTTGTTATTCATAGCATCACAAAATATTTTATAGATTCTTGCAAAACACAGTTTGACCTCCAAAACTGTTATATTACTTTTCACCAAAGTTTCCAAATAAACGATCTAAAACTTATTTTCATCATTATCATTCATGACAGCGATGTTCATTTTGATCAACCGCTAGCTTTATATAGAAAATCGCCGACAAATAATGCGTAAATTCGAGTAAAATCGTATCTGATTGACAAAAACGACATTGTAAACATTAAAAGGCTGCCGTAAAGACAACATTTTACAATATCGGATCCGATTCCGGAAGCGGATAAGGGTAATTCCGGGTTTTGGCGATCAACTACAAAAAAATCCAGACAGGTGACAAAATACACCTATGCATGGTTAATGAATACAAATTTTACAATTAAAAAACCAAAAGATATATGTTAAAGGAAGAAGCAGCAGAAAATATTTTATACAGACACTCAAAATTACTTTTTGACAAATTTTAATGTCAAAATCCAATACAATGTGACAGCTAGGAACAGTATATCTAACAATATATATGTTCATGGTCACAGTATAAATTTTCTTTATCAGTGATAAATGATGATGATAATACATGTCAGATGCTTTTTCAGTGTAAACAAATTACTGCAATTTTAAAGGGGTATTTTTTCTCAATTTTGAAGGTTCAATTAAAGTAGCTCGAATATCTTACTTTATTTTCACAAATTAATGCAACTATATTATATAATACCTGAATGTAAGCAATTCATATGATATATAAGTGGTGTCTTTTAGGCCACTCTACCCACTCCTGTTTGATAACTTGGAAACGGTCGAGATTTTCACCCTAAACCATATATTAAATTAAAGGACAATATAATAAATAAAATAAAATATAGGGGGAGTCCCTGGAGTCACCCACCCCCTCCTGTTTGAGAACTAGGAAACGGCCGAGATCCCCACCCCTTAATCATATATATTCATGCTTGTGACAATATGAAAAATCAAATGAAATATAGGGAGAGTCGCTGGGGGTCGCCCCGTTCCTCCTGTTTTAGAATTTAAAAACGGCCCAAATCTCCAACCCTAAAATCATATATATTCATGTATGGGACAATATAAAAATCAGATAAAATCAAGTGAGAGTCACTTGGGTCACCCAAAACCCCTCCTGTTTGAGAATTTGAAAACAGTTGAGATTCCCATCCCTTAACCATATATATTCATGTATGGGACAATACAACAATTCAAATGAAATATAGGGGGAGTCCTTGGGGTCACCATACACCCTCCTGTTTGGGAACTTGGAAATGGTCAAGATCATCAACCCTAAACCATATATACTCATGTATGGGACAATATAACAAATCAAATGAAATAATGGGGAAGTCCCTGTGGGGACCCCACCTCTCTTGTTTGAGAACTTGGAAACGGTTGCGATCCGAACACCGAAACACTATGTATTAATGTATGGGCCAATATAACTAATAAAATGAAATACAATGTATAGGGGGAGTTGGAAACTTGGAAACTGATGAGATCCCCACCCCTAAACCATATATATTCATGTATAGGACAACATTACAAATACAATGAAATTTAGGGGAAGTCCCTAGGGTCACCCTACCCCTTCCTGTTTGAGAACTTGAAAACCATTGAGATCCCCACCCCTAAACCATATATAATCATGTAGGGGACAAAATAACAAATCATTTACATTTACTATGAGCAGGTCAGTCAGACCTCACCTTTGATCCCTATAGTAGTGAACATTTGTCTGATTCGTTTCTCATAACTTTTGTACTATAGAACACAAACTCCGTTTTCTGTTCAGGGAAACCTGTCCATTCATACTATAACAGGTTTGTAATAAGTCAACTTGTACTACTAGCAGTCAATTAAAACCAACTTTAACTACCAAGTAGAACAACTGCAATCATTGCGAACTTATATCACTGCAGACTCACCATAAAAAATATACATTGATATATGCATTGCTTTTGAAACCTTGATAACATGTTTATTATTTGCCTTAATAATTAATTCATTAGATAAACATAAATGTACTATATATGAAAGAGGGACAAAAGATACCAAAGGGACAGCCAAACTCATTAATCGAAAATAAACTGACAACGCCATGGCTAAAAATGAAAAAGAAAAACAGACAAACAATAGTACACATGACACAACATAGAAAACTAAAGAATAAACAACACGAACCCCACCAAAAACTAGGGGTGATCTCAGGTGCTCCGGAAGGGTAAGCAGATCCTGCTCCACATGTGGCACCCGTCGTGTGGCTTATGTGATAACAAATCCGGTAAATATTCTAATTCGGTAGGTCACATTCATGAAATGGAAAGAAATTGTAGTTACGACGTGAGGAACATATCCGATATCATTTGTGAAACATTTATTCCATAACGGTCAACCAACTCGTGATGGCGTACGTAAAATTTGCGAAGGGATGATTTCAACTTCACCATTTGGAACTCTTGGTTCAATAGTTTCCTTGTGAGCAGCAACCCTCTATCAAGAAAATCATGATAGGAAATGCAAGCACGGGAATATCGTATCAATTGGGAGATATAAACCCCTTATGCAGGTGCTGCTGGAATGGTGCTACTTAGAAATGGAAATTTCACAATTGGAAATCTGAAATCATCTCTTTTGTCATAAAGTTTGTTTTCAACCGACCCTCATTATCAATTTCTAGATGTAAGTCAAGATATTAGGCTGACTTAACTATATCTGTAGTATCCTTTATTTCGATGGGATAGATGCGTTCCACATAGTCAAACAATTTTGAATTATTTAGTGAAAGAACGTCATTTATATAGCGGAAAGTAGAGTTAAAGGATATCGCTTACTTCTTATCTTTCTTCCTAAGAAATTCCTGCATGAAGCCAGCCTCATAATAATGACGAAACAAGTAGAGGTGCACAATTTGTTCCCATTGGAATGCCGAAAGTCTGTAGAAAAACACGTCCTCCGAACGTAACAAATATGATGCCAATCAAGAAATCAAGCATCTTGATAATATCAGTTTCAGAGAATTTTTGTTTGAGTCAAGAGTGATCCTTTACAAAGTAGGATTTATCCCCTCCCTCCCTATGAATGTTTAATGTTGAAGCAACATTGCCACAGTTTTCATAATTACATTTGCCTTGGTTTTTGGTTAACTGCCTTCAACGCTTATAGCTCTTTGATTTCAATTGAAATAATCAGAATTCAAGTCGCGACAAATATTTTATACTGAAATATTTGCCATTTTTGCTGCGTAATTCCCTAAATGTATCACTTGGGTATTTCTGTAAACATAATCTATTAAAATGGGAAATTGTCTGGTTGAGTTTGTACTGTTTATGGAATTAGGCAATATTTGGTCACACTCGAATCTTTTTCAGTGTTAGAATTGTTCATCTAAGAAAAATAGAGGCCCACTTGAGGCTAAATTTACATAGAATTTATACTCTCCTGTGTAAAGAATTGTTCACATTCATGATAATTCATGCAGCAGATATTTCAAATGTGCTTCATTTTTGTAGTTTCTTTCTTTTTTTATATCAGACATAAATAATTTTTCATTTCCTACTGTTTGAAAGGACTTTTGTTGGAAATTATACTCCCAAGGGACATAATTCAGTTTTTCATTGATTAATACAGGCAACAAAGGCAACTTCACAGCTGAGTATTTTGAATATTTAATATTTAAAGTGTCTAATTTCTTTGTTTTCATCATCTCAAGACAGAATAATGGATTTTATAACAAGCTCTGAAATTTTAAACCACAATATGGCATATACTAAAGCATGGAATGGAGATTAGTATGAAATATCTTGAATTTGTGCATTGGTTGTAAATTTTTGATAAAATGAATATAAATTGAATGGAACTGTCCATTTTATCTGTGTAAACAGAACTATTTATCATTCTTTTTAAATAAGATAAGATATCATTGGATACATATTGTTTATTAAAGGCTTTTCTGAGAGAAGTAGAGAATGAGGTAAACCAGCATGTGGGGTGGGGACATAAAATTATCTATGCTTCTTTAAGTAATGGGGACATGCAAGTATTTATTATAGCCAAGGTTTTCACAATAGCCCAGTATTGCATTAATAATGTCATAAGAATTCTTTATATCTTTATGTCACAGTATACTGAAGATAGCAAGGGAAATCAAAGTCAATCAGACTTCAATTCTTTTAAACTGTTATGAAGCTTTTGTTTAGTACGTTTGATTTTTATCACAAAGAACAGATTTTTTTTTACTGAGAACAATACTGGGTTGAGAAAAGTGCTGAGTCATCATGATAAGTCAAATGGATTGGTAATGATATTAAACTTTATTCTAGGATGTCAATATTAACTATATTGTATAAAATACGCCATATTATGGTTCTTTTGTATTTGATTGCACCTATTTAATTTCACCTTTTGCAATGATTTTTTCAATTTAGAACATCAAAATTCAAGTCGCGACAAATATTTTCTACTGAAATGTTTGACCTTTTTTGCTGCGTAATTCCCTAAATGTATCACTTGGGTATTTCTGTAAACATAATTCATTAAAATGGGAAATTGTCTGGTTTAGTTTGTACTGTTTATGGAATTAGGCAATATTTGGTCACACTTGAATAATTTTCAGTGTTAAAATTGTTCATCTAAGAAAAAAAGAGGCCCACTTAATGCTAAATTTACATAGACTTTATACTCTCCTGTGTAAAGAATTGTTCACATTCATGATAATTCATGCAACAGATATTTCAAAAGTGCTTCATTTTGTTTTTTATTTCTTTTATCATATCAGACATAAATAATTTTTCATTACCTACTGTTAAAAAGGACTTGTGTTGGAAATTAATATTCCCAAGGGACATAATTCCGCTTTTTCATTGATTAATACAGGCAACTTCACAGCTAAGTATTTTGAATATCTAATATATAAAGTGTCTAATATCTTTGTTTTCATCTTCTCAAGACAAAATAATGGATTTTATTACAAGCTCTGAAATTTTTAACCACAATATGGCATATACTAAAGCATAGAATGGAGATTAGTATGAAAAATCTTGAATTTGTGCATTGGTTGTAAATTTTTGATAAAATGAATACAAATTGAATGGAACTGTCCATTTTATCTGTTTAAACGGAACTATTTATAATTCTTTTTAAATAAGATAAGATATGATTGGATACATATTGTTTATTAAAGGCTTTTCTGAGAGAAGTAGAGAATGAGGTTAACCAACATTTAGGGGTGGGGACATAAAATGATCTATGTTTCTTTAAGTAATGGGGACATGCAAGTATTTATTATAGCCAAGGTTTTCACAATAGCCCAGTATTGCATTAATAATGTCATAAGAATTCTTTATATCTTTATGTCACAGTATAGGGAAAACGGTAGTATTAAATATTCCCAGCATTCGGTTGGCCTTTTGTGTACCCAAGGCAGGTGAAGGAAGTCAAATTAGGAGCGCTGAGATTGGATGTAAGGGTAAAGTTTATTTTCTATTTATCTATGAATAACTGCAGTGTGTATATTTACAATATAAATTTTGAAACCTATTGAAATATTTTCTAGAGAATTATTCGAAAAGACTTCCAAAATTTCATAAATTTGGTGCAAAATGACGGTGGGCATGGATAACATAAACAAGCTCCGTTGGAAGTTGGTCATGATACTATTTGAATAACTGTTTTATCCAGGTTTTTATCTTAAAAAGTGGTAAATTTGTAAAATGTTAATATTGTCGCCAATGGCAGAATAAATAGTACCGTTTTCCCTATATGCTATCACTTTCTATCAGTTGGATGTTGATGTCTACAATTTGTAACAATGTTGATTTTCTATGGGCTTCACATTTGTAATTGATGTGGCATCCAAACGGTGTTGATTCAAGAAAAACTGAGGAGTCTATATTCAATGGCTACCTTGTACAAAAAAAAAACTCTCAATAATTGAAACCCAGAAAAATATCCCCTGGGGTATTATAAACACTGAGTTTTAGAAAATCTGTGTTGGTTACATTTCTGTAAATATTGACAAGGCAATTTCCCATAGGAACTCCTTTTATGGTTAAAACTATACCCACTTTTACTATGAAGTTTTGAAAAAAATCTTATCCTAGAATCGAAAGTGCAATACATTTTTTTTCAAAGGTCAAAATATAGGGCTGTGCGGCATTTTTTTAACGTGTATATGCCCTTTACTTTCCAAAGTTTAAACTTACACTAATGTTCTTAACTACCCCTACTTCGAATGAAGGGTTACCACAGATCTCAATGTAAACATTATGCATATGTATATTTACTGGTAACATTCCCAAGTTATGTCTCTATGAGATGGAACACAGAGAGCATAACTGGGAACCATTCTATAAACAAAATTAATTTCCTATGAACATTCTAGATCTCCCGGAAAGAGGCGTGGTTTTAGAAACAGCTGTATTTACAAAGTGCAACCTATACAAACATTTATTCAAATAGAAAACACTCTAAAATCATTTTTTCTTACATTAATATTCATTTATCAGAATTATAGCCTTAAAGAAATCACTGTGTATACTCTAAGTTTTTTTTTTACTGTACATTTCATATCCCCTCCCCTGTTTCAATTTTTAAAAGAATTTGAAAACAAGACTTTAATTATAGCCAGCTTACCCTATTTGAATTTTTTCTTAAATAAAATGCATAGAACCTGTTTAAACCTGTTTTGATAGCATATTGAAAGCATATCAGAATACTATTAATGTATTGTTTAGCAGTCAATCATTACATCATTCAAGATTATATAAAGTATCCAATCCTACCTCTGCCTCCAGTCCACATCTTACTGTATGCCTTTTTGTGTATCAAAGTTCACATTTTCTGCCTCAAATGGTCAAATTAGATTCTTGTCACAACAGTTGCATTTGTAACCATATATCTTACACAATTTAGTTAATAAATATACTAGAAGTGTTCAGACAAAGCCATTTTTGCGATAATTGTATGTATGCAGATACCAGTCTGAGATATACATTCACTTAAAATGTTATAGAGATGACTTCTAACATCTGATTGTTGCATTTAACTTCCAAGCACATTTATTGTTTTCTTTATCAAGAATTTTAAAATCATAAAATCATAGCATTTACAAGTTAAACTATTTGTTTTATGACCCAGGGGGTAGGCAATTTTCTAAAAAAAAAATTGGCCCCTGGGACCTCAAATTTCTAAATTATACTGCTGTTTCTTCCAACTTGGAATATTTAGTAAACACTTTTGTTAGTTTTGTTGAGATATTTTTGCATTTATAGCTTGTATTTTTTGTGCCGTACTGACAAAAAAGCAGATTTACTTTTGGTTTATCGACAGGACACAAACACCCCATATATAATATTCAGGAAGGATCGATGAGCTTCAATGACTGCGAAGAGTAAATATAAGCACTTCTTAGCAATTTAACTTACCAGTCTTGCAACTAAGCCCGAGAAATCACATCAAAATGATGTTGGGCTTATCATCTACACCACATAAAAAAACACCATAATTTCAAATTAAACTGCCTCTCCAATTAAAATTTGTTAAATGACAGGAACCACATGTCATTTTAACTTGATCCACAAGTGGTAATTGTTGCGTTAACGGATTAATAGTAAATACACAGCACTGCCTCCCCCTTTTTGAGAGGTTTTATATAAAATTGACCCTCCTTTTTATAACATACTATATAAAAATGCATTCATGTTTGATAACTATATATTGATTTGGGGTATGTATGATCTTCATTTCATATATGAATATGCTATTCAGAATCTTAAATTATCAATAGTCAATGTTATTATACTAAATTAAACTAATATATGAATTAATATGAAAGTTCACCTTCAAAATAAGTTCCAAATGCCTCCCCCCCCCTTTTTCATGGGAAAAATTTGGTTGATTATTTAGGGAATCACTGATGACTAGAGCGGCCCCCTATTAGGTCAGTCAGCCCCCCTCCCCCCTTTTACAAAAAGTTCTGGATCTGGTCCTGACTATAGGTGCTGAACGTTATGTTACATGTATATTAAAATTGGTACATTTTTTAGGCCAGAATGGCACACCCCTACCATAAAAATATTGAGGTATCATTTAGTATCAATGGGATATATCCCCTAGATGAGAAAAGACCTAATTGTTCTTCTTATATTCTTTTCTTTTATTTTCTTCTTAACATCTTTTGAAAATCTATCAATACATGCATATAAGAGGTTGTGGTTGAGCTCTCATAGTATTTTAGTAACAACAAATTAATGTATATGTAATGAGCATTTTTAAGCTGTTGAAATTTACCGAAATTTACCATATTTAAGATTCAAAGCTTAAATATAACATATAAAACTATAAAAAATAATACATTATTCAAAAATCTTGCTTCTTCTTTTTAATATCTGATGAGGTTATGTGTAGATGTAAAACTAAATCAGAATATTTCCTTTTTCCTTTTGTAATTTCTCAACTTGAGGGTTTATCAAAAATTTACACACTCAGTTTTTGTTTTAAACATCTGTTTTATGTAATATCATCTGTCCCCTAATCAGTAGTGGATGACATATTTATATCTCTACTTAACCATTTTACAATTGAGAGAAGATATGAAATTTTTACTCTGAAGGGCTTAGTTGGAAGACTGTTACATATATGCAAATATTATGAATTATTTTTTTATTCAGGACTTTAAGTAAACGATGCATACTGTAAACTGTGAATTTATGCTGAGTCACCATTTCTAAGACCCAGGATTCTACCAATCTTCATGAAATATTTATAAAACTTCATTTTTGAGTTCTTTAAAATGTGTGAGATAAAGCAAATTTGGTTAAATTCTGAATATTCTATTTTTTCACCCTATGTAGGTTGCATTTCTGGGAACCAGTATTCAAATACAATATGCTTTATTTTAAAAACACCCCGTCACATTGACAAGTGAAACAAGAGACACCTAAACAAAATGAATTTTCTATGATTATTCTAGATCTCCCCAAAAGAGGCGTGGTTTGAGAAACAGCTGTATTTACAAAGTATAACCTGTAACCGCACTATTAGAATTGTGTTAACACGGGAAGTGATATCAAGTTACATACGTCATACATTGCTGCGTCCAAAGCTCTTGCTTGAAGAATAATAATATGGATATATATATAGTCATAGGAATGCGGATTTGTCTACTAAAAACGTATCAACCACAAATTACAAAACAAATACAAAATAATGTTAAACAAACTTGTTGTTATAATAAGGCTATCATAAAGACAGAAACGAAATGTTGGCGCACCTAATACAAATAATCAAAATATAGACGTCGGTAGCACGAGAAATTTATCAGACTTAATTCATATCAACTTACGTAACAAACTTAGCCAACTCATGCTTACTACGTACCATCTGTCATAGGTATCACGCATGTGGTGTCAGCAAACCCTTAAATATTCAAATGCACATACATCCATCATTCAAATAGAAAAAGTGTTCAACAATCTCACTACATAATGCTTGTTGTCAGTACATGGTCATGCAGGATATTTCGATTTGAAGATTTTAGCATCGTCTTTTGTCAGCATTGTATATCAGCCAGGTTTGTTTGTTACATTGTTTAACTTAATCTAATACAAATGTTCAGGAGCTCATTTACTGGAGGATGTTTAACTATTGTAGTGAGTGGTGAATAGTGTGGCCATTTCAAGTCAGAATGTAAACATACAAGATGCCATCATTATGACATACTACAATGCAATGACCACGATAATGTTTGTCAGTGTTGGTTACCAGGAAAAAGTACGTTTATCTATATTCTATCATTTCAAGTTTTCCTAACATAGTAACATATCATTATAGAATTGAAATACACGTACTAGCTTGTGATTGCGACAGGCCGTTTTACGTATACAATTTGAGATCAAAGTATTAACATAATTTTCTGTGATAAATTCAGACTAAGAAAACATCTTAAGTATCCCAAAAGAATACACCTTATTCACAATAAAAAAATGCATCTTGTTTATCCCAAAAGTGATGGTATAAATGGTGTCTTGAATATATCTACAAAGTTAAGAAAGTTGACAATTTGAAGGCCGAACTTACCTCTTGTGTCGTGACGATTTGGTGTCAACCGAACCTCAAACCGTACATTTCTACATGAACACATCAATTATAGAGGAAAACAAAGGAAGAACAGAACCACCGAACTCCTACTAAGCAAAGGTCAACATACATAGAAATGGACTGTAGTTAAGCCTACAATAGAATTTGTGTACAGGATACACAAACCCATGCTAAATCAAAGTGTGTCGGCATTAATCGCCCGTTGCATTCCTCGTATGAACATGAAATGATTTATGTATACTCAATAAAATGGCTTCATACAATAACAGAGTATAATTTGCTTTGCTTTCAAGTTAAACATGCTAAACAACGAAGCTACGATCATACGATAACCAATTGAATTATGTTAAATTATATACATGTATCTTACTTGATATAAAACAAATTAAATCAAAGCCTATTAATTAATGATTAATGAAAATTAAAGAACCTATAAATCCTGTTTTCATTTAATTTCCATTCTTTATACAGTTACATAAAGCAATGTGTTGAATATTCCAACTCGGATGCAGATGGATGGATGATTAGCGGTGTATAAGACAAATAGTGCACAAGAAGATGGTTTGTACGGTTCTAATGGTGAATCCAAACTTCAATATTTGTTTATAACATAAAAAACCCTCACATTTGGTAATCTATAAAGTAAACCACGGTTATGGGTTGTATACGATTGAACGACAGTTGTCCATTTAAAAACTTTCCTACACAATAGATGATTTCACCTTCCTAATTGTGAACTTTCCATTTCTGTGTAGCAAGATTCCAGCAGCACTTTAATGCGTAGTATATATTTCCAAATTGATACGATATTCCCGGACCTTTATTCCTTATCATGATTTCCTTGATAGAGGGGTTGCTGCTCACAATGACCGTGACTCAGTTGACCGTGACTCAGTTGATCGTTATAAAATATATTCGTGTCACAGATTATAGCAGATATGTGCATAATATCGTAATGTCGTAACTATAATCCCAGTTTTTTCACGAATGTGACATACCGAATAAGACTTGTTACCGAGATTGTACTAACATGCGCAACCCAACGGATGAAACATGTGGAGAAGCGGTGGGGTTCTTGTTGCTTATTATTTAGATTTCTATGTTGTGTATTGTTTACTATTGTTTGTCTATTTGTATTTTGTTAGCTATCGCGTTTTCAGTTTGAATGAGTTTGAATAGTCCCCTTTGTTTTGTACAATATCAGAAGGTAATATATGCAATTTTATTTTATTTAATTGTAACAACTTCATGGTCTGTTTGACTGTTTAAAATATAGAAATACAAGTTCTATAAAATTCAAGAAAACACGAATTTTCAACTATACGAACTATTTAAAAAGGATGTACTTTTTACACAAAAACTGCTAAACCATCTGTATGAGGACAAACTAGTATAACAGACACTACACGAGGTTAACATCATCGCAAATTGATTTCCTGTTTTGTCTATTCTTTTAGTCACTCATAAGTTTAATTATTTAAGTACAAATTCCGTTTGTCATTATGGGTTCCCTCATCGTCAATAATTCACTTGTGTAATTTTAGAAATAGTTATCAAAGGTACCAGGATAATTATGTAATACTCAGTTTCGTCTACATAAGACTTATTAGTGACGCTCAGATAAAAAAAAGTTACAGAGCCAAACAAGTAAAAGTTTAAGAGCATTAAGGACCCAAAATTCTAAAAAAGTTTTGCCAAATACGGCTACGGTAATCTACTCCTGGAATAAGAAAATCCTTAGCTTTTTCGAAAATTCAAAGTTTTGTAGCAGCAAATTTATCAAAATGAACACATAATTGATATTCATGTCAACACCGAAGTGCTGACTACTGGGCTGGTGATACCCTCGGAACGTCCACCAGCAGTGGCATCGACCTAGTGGTGTAAACAGTTATCAAAGGTATCAGCATTATAATTTAATACGCCAGATGCGCGTTTTGTCTACATAAGACTCATCAGAGAAAATGTAAGGAGTATGACAGTTGTTATTCATTAGTCTGATACGTTTTAGCTTTTCAGTTTGCAACCTGCTTAGCGACATTCCGTTTAGACTTAACAGTTCTTTACTGATGTATAAGCTTTATGAATTCTTCGGTACTTAAACATCTTTTCTAATTCCTGGCATTTTGTTATATTACACTACTGGATTATTTCCGATAACAGAACACATAATGATCAACGGAATTTGTACACTAATAATTTTTGCTAACTATACTATCATTAATTATAGGGCCAGTTGAACTTCAAGGTTTTAATTTGTTCACCACACATATATCGGATTTCTAAAAAATGACACACTTGTCACATATCGGTACACGTGTTTATTTTTTTTGTATCGATTGTGTTTTGTTCCGTAAATAAATATATATCTGAGTGCCATATAATAGTATAAAAGATATGTGTATTGTTCAGGTTACTCGATATAATAAATAACTTTTATATGTATCAATCAGATACATCGTTTTGAATATTGAACTCGACATTCTTGATATTGACAAAATCATACAATAAAAATGACATCATGTTCCAACAGCTGTTAATATAATGATTTCAGGGACACATTCGGTTTACTGTGCATACTTTGTATAAGCATTGTGTAAGGTATGTTATATTTCTATCTATTGGTGTCGGTGTATATATATATATTTTCGGTAATAACATACGTGCACCTGTTGGTTTGGTAAAGTTATTGCATTATGAAATCCCCGCTCGAGGAAAAATGAGGAGATCACAAAAAAAACAAACATAAATATTAAACATGTTAAATAGCACGATCCACATTCAAAACAAAAGGTGAACACCGTGCTGCTGATAGTAATTCCACTTCCCTAGTGACTCTTGTTGTAATTCTCAAGGCAAAATCTTCGATTGCAAGTCGTATTTGGCTATGTTACAATTGTTTTTTCTACAATATCATCACAATACGGTGTAATTTCATCTTTATAAGGTTTAATACCACCATTGATGTTTCCCTATTATTCTTTGTTAAATTGTCCCTTTTAAAAAAAATGTACACCTAAAAATGTTCTAGACACGTATTGGTAAAAGTAATGTAGTGCATTAAACGTACAAGTGAGAGGTTTAGCGCTATAAAAAACCCAGGTTCAATCCACCTTTTTCTACATTTGAAAATGCCTGTACCAATTCAGGAATACAACAGTTGTTGTCCATTCGTTTTTATGTGTTTTGTCATTTGATTTGAGTTCAGTATTTTTGTGATTTTACTTTTCAAATAAGTTAACATGGGAAACAGTTCTTGCTTGCTTAGATTGTTTTGAATTCAATAAGTATACACATAGTAGTAGTAAGATCTTTTTTATACGTATTTCAAATGTGCGCATATTGTTTGGAAATACGACCAATCAAGAAATTTCAATAAATTCCATAAGTTTTTTGTCATAATATCGTGAAAAAATGAACCTTTTTACTGAAAACAAGGAAAACTGCAGAGTTTATGCAGTTTTCCAACACAGTTTTCTAAAAGGAAACAACAAAATATTGTAGGAGATGTTTTATTACATATTCACACCAACATGAAATGGTTGTTTTTCGTTGGTGCGCACATACATTGTACTTGTCCAATCAATTGTGTGCTTACAATTTGATGTAAAAAAGGTAAGCTGCGAAATTACATAATATATTTCATGATAGTATTTTTATGACTCTTATCGTTCTGTTGTAGAAGACAATCGAAATGAAAGACTGGAAAAGAGAAATTCTGGACGGTGTTGAAATGGTATCATTCACTGGCTGTGTCCCTGGAGTCATGTTTGTGTACGGAGAGAATTCACAAGCAATCCTTGCAAACAAGAAAGGACACGTTTTGTGTGCGGCAGGTTTGTATTCTTTATTGTTATATTGCGCTGACTCTTCTACATGTTCTATATTGAATACAAAAAAGTCTACACATTAGTTTTTCTCTTGCTGGTTACGTTTCTTTCGATATTATACGAATTTAAATTTAAAAGGGTATTACAATTGTATTTTTGCTATGTTATTGCTAGAGGTATAGGGGGAGGGTTGAGATCTCACAAACATGTTTAACCCCGCCGCATTTTTGCGCCTGTCCCAAGTCAGGAGCCTCTGGCCTTTGTTAGTCTTGTATTATTTTAATTTTAGTTTCTTGTGTACAATTTGGAAATTAGTATGGCGTTCATTATTACTGAACTAGTATATATTTGTTTAAGGGCCAGTTGAAGGACGCCTCCGGGTGCGGGAATTTCTCGCTACATTAAAGACCTGTTGGTGACCTTCTGCTGTTGTTTTTTTCTATGGTCGGGTTGTTGTCTCTTTGGCACATTCCCCATTTCCATTCTCAATTTTATTGTTACATTTGATTCGATTCATTGTTATTTTGTGTTTGAACAACATACAGTCGATGTTTGTAACAAATTTTGAAACAGATATCGGAAAAATACTTTTAATGTCGACGCTGACATAGGGATAGCAAAAGACAACACAAAATCATTACATCTACTAAAAGCGAGGAGGAATATAATAAAAGCAACACTGATAATCTATAACATATGTTCCTACTTTCTGTCATAATCATTTATTTTTCTAAAAATACTGATAAAAACGACATCGATATTTTTGTTGATATTCAGTTGTACTTTTATTTAAGTTTGATAAGAACATCAATACATTCATATTTTATAGTGTATCTTTCTATGTCACATGTATGTTTTGATGTTTCGCTAATGTGCCTGTCCTAAGTCAGAAACCTGATGTTCAGTGGTTGTCTTTGTTTGTGTGGTAATAAGTGTTTTGTTTTTAAATAAAATATATTAGATCGTTGGTTTTCCTTTTTGAATGGTTTATGTAAATGTAATAATTAACCATTTATCATATAATACTGTGTATATTTTCAGCTGAATATGGTAAAGGAAGAATAATTGTATTTTCGCACAATGTATTTGTTAACAGTTTTGGAAGGAAAGATACGAAACGTAAAAATAAACGATTCAACGAAATTATCAGAAATTGGATAACGAAAAACACAGACAAGGGAAATGAGATACCTTGTTTTTCTGATTATTTTAATGTCTTCGATGAGCTTCCTCCTGAATAGTGTATTGAAATTACTTGATTGGGTAGCGAGAGAAGGTGGGTTGATATGTGGAGTGTGCCCATGGGGATTTGCGGAGGTTTATAAAATAGACGTTGAAAGTATACCACTTACTATCATCTTCAGGGCAATAGGTATCGCTTATGCTGGTAAATTAATGTACAAGAATGATGGCGATTTAGCGGAACTTTTAGTAAAAGACAATATGGCTGATAATGCAAAGCCCAGTGATCTAGTTTCAGCAATTAACAAGCACCCAGAAAAGATTAACAGATTAGGAGGATTAATACACAATGTAGTACACTTACCAGAGGAACTTTATATCAAACACAAACCACATGTTATGGAAATGATTCAGAAATTATCACCAGATAACGACCATATACCAACAAGGAGTAAACCCGTTGAGTCACATGGCGCCAAAAAAGCTGCGATGCTTATGTGCGATATCATGATACGAGATAGCTTAGAAGGGAATGTAGTATTAGCAGAAGGAATTCATGAATTTCCTGGAACATTTGAGAATACACCGGAAGTTCAGTCTATCGAATTAGAATTTTCCTCACAGAAACATAAATTTCATTCAACGGGATGTTACCTTTCCGCTGGTACTATCATGGAATTGTCGTGGAGCAAAACGAAAAAAACATAGAATATCATAATTGATCTGCATGGTGACGAGCTTTACAATACTGATTCTAAGCTAAGAAGATGGCCTAAGATCAGAATAAAGAAAGAGCTTAAAACAAACGAATTGGGAAATTTTTCTTCAACACTACTAAACGTGTGCAGTCCATTTGGAGGAGTGATTTATTTAAAGTCGCCTAAAAGTACAAAGGATAAATTGCAGTTGAAACTACACAATGTCGTACCTGGTCCAATATGTACCTACAAAACAGCAGATACATGAGAAACTGTAGAACGTTACAAGCCAGGGTTATGGTGTGATATCATTGGTGACAAAATAGCCTTGACCTTACCATCCGCGTCAGTAAGACAGCTCTCAGATCCAACAATGACGATGAAAGTTTGGGACTCTGTAGTATCTGCCCACATTGACCTACTTGGGAAGGATCCATCTAATGGTAGAGGACAATGGGTGGTTACAGATGAACAGCCGTCCATTGGTTACATGCATTCTGGTTATCCAATCGTCACCCATCTGGACATGACAGATCCTAATAAGGTTCGTTTCAAATATAATAGGTTCGTTTTAAAACTTGACAAGGAAAATGTGGTAGAACCTTTTTTTATACACTGTACTTTTTTAACTTTTTTTTTTGAATTCAGTGTGATTCAAAAATAGGAAGTTATATTGAAGAGTGTCACTTGTGGATTTTTATCTGCTCACACGTCTGGCTACATGTAATCATTCTCAGGTTTGAAGGGGTTTCTGTTGCTCGGTTTTCATTTTTCTATGTTGTTCATGTTTTGGTAGGGCACTTATGTTTGTCTGTTTGTCTGTTGATCCTTTCTTTTTACACATGAAGTTTTAGGTATATTTTATCTCTTATAGTTGTATTTCCATACAAACCAAGCATCATAATTTCAAACTACATTCCTAACACATATGACAAAATGATGTCTCTTTGACACATTCCCCATATTTTCATTCTCAATCTTATTATCATTCTCAATCTTATTATCATTCTCAATCTTATTATCATTCTCATTTTAAGGAAAATCCTGATTTGCAAATGGTATGAAGATATTTTGCCTATGCCTCAAAGGTCTTAGAATTTTATCAAATACCAATATGTTTACAGTGTAGGATTCATTCAAAGAAAAAGTTTTATTATTACATGAACCATTTAACATTTGTAGTTAGATCTACAAGGACTGCTTCCTATGTTCAAGAGACCATATTCTAAACGTAAACAACAGGAAAGGAAGTTGGGGAATGTTCCATGAACTGGGACATACTTTTCAGGATTCTATGCGGACATGGGCTGGAACGAAGGAGGTGACTTGTAATATATTTACTTTGCATGCTATGGACGTAGTTTGCAATGTGAAACCATGGGATCATCTCTGGGTTAGGGAAAAGTTCGAAAATGCCAGCAACTATCTCCGGGTGAGATATATCATAAGTTATATCTATGAGTGTTTTTCTCAAATTTATACACAATCCTATTTCTTGTTTCATCACTTTTTAATGCCAAGAAAAATAACCGGTGTTCAACATGTTCAAAACGTGTTTTTGTAACTTGAAATATACGGCTTCGTATAGTACATACCTCTGCTGATTATTTTTTTGTATAAACAAAACTTGATTGATTTGTGTCAACAAACAAAAGAATACACTTGAACTTTATGTCCTGGTCATAACCAGATGTTGTTTAAATATGGCAGCGATGAGCAATATTACTCTGTCAAAATTTATTAATTTAAACTTTTCGAAAATCCGTAATTTCAAAGGTTTTAATTTGTATAGACATACACACACTTTTGTTTACAGGAAGGGGCAAATTATGACAAATGGTGTACTAATCCTGGTATAGCGTTGTTAGTGTACGCACAGTTGGCGAGGGACTTTGGTTGGGGTACTTACAAATCTGTATTCAGGACTTATTCACAGGATAAACTTCCAAAAGACAAACTACCATCAAACCAGCAAGAAAAAGTGAACATGTGGATACAGACGTTTTCCAATGTAGTCAAAAGAAATTTAAGTCTCGTTTTCGAATTTTGGGGATGGCCGATTCGGGGCTTGGACGATTTGAAAAGGTTTCCTCCATACCTCCCTGATGACGTGACAACACGTGAATTTGCAAAAGACAGAGCGACAACAATACTTAAAAGGTACGAAAATAATTCTTCTTGTGCCTGTCCTTCTCAGAAACCAGCACACACGGACAATAATTATTGTCCCGGTTAAGGTGGTTCTAATAAGATTGATCAATGTGACATAAAAGGTCACAGTGTAAAGGAGGATGACAATGACAACAGGTCAAGTTCATGTTCTGTTTTATGAGTACTTAAAAAAAAAGTAAGTAAATGTTGAAATAAAAAAGAAGTTCTACATAGGCACTTTTTATTCATCACTTCCCATATAACATAAGATTCAATTTAATGTCTGGAATAACTTTTATTTAAAGGAATGTGGAACAGAGTGTTTCGATGCCCTTTATTTACAGCTCTAAGTAGATACCTCTGTTGGTTGACTATAAGTACTGAGAGGGTGTCATCAGCTCAGAGGTTAGTAATTCGGTACTGACATGATTTGTAGCAAACCTTTCTAAAACTGTATGTTTATAAATTTCAATAAAAACTAAAGAGCTGAATAGCTTGAGGGAAAAGACGGCCCTTTTTCTATTTCATTAGGGGGGGGGGGGGTTATCCTTTGATAGTCTTCATATAAAGAATGAAAAAGAACAGCTAGAACATGTGGAAAGGTTGACAATATTGAAATCAATTGTTGTTTAATGTAATTTCGTCTTTTTAGTCAAGGATTCAATTTAAAGAATTCAGTTTAGACCAATGAAACAGATCTGCATCTTCTAATCTAAACATTCAATTAAAGTTTATAGTTAATTATCTTAAATTCAACTAGTTGAATTTTGTCATTTAACAACTACAATATTTTTTTGAAATCTTAATAGTGTACGACTTAACTGATTGACTAGGGCCATTTTCCATTTTTTGTAACAGTTTTTTTGTTTTTTTTTCTTAAGAAAGTTAGGACTGAAAAATCTATTCAGTTTTAAATTTCCATTGATTAAGTTGCCAATTACAACTTTCATCACAGGGATACAGGTACTAATAAAAAAACACTATCTGATTCATGTAAACTGTGTGATACTTGTTTACTAATCCTACATTTTGAAATATTTGTAAAATTTCATTAATAAATAGGTTTACATGGTAAATGTTTATAAAATCATTGAGAATATCTTAGATGGATGAAAATTCAATTATTGATGAAATTTCACAAATCAAAATTCAAATGAAGGGAATTATTTAGACTGATATTTGGAAGCTCTGAAATATAGCATAAATTTTGAGATATTGTCATGATTGTTACTTTGCATAAAATAGTGTTAGGTTTTACTACTACATTGCAGTCATATAAAACGGCCTTACGGATTAAGAAAGTCAAATATAAGTAGTAGTTAAACAAATAAAAAGCTTTTTTCTGCCTGTTAAATTGACAATTAAATAAATTTTGCAGTCAATCATGACTATATCTGTACAAGTGATAAACATTAATTTGAATAATATTTATAAAACTGTTACTAGCAGGACAATTTAGGTTACAATAAAAGAGGGATTAAGCAGTGACAGTTGATTAATTTTAACGAAATTTTGGCGACAATTTGGCGAAACAGCTAATAAAAACTTAATTTTTACTTCTCCTATAAATCAAACCGACATTATTTTAAATATAGCAGGTCAATGGACAAAATTATTTGAGGATGATCATAGATAACTATGGATGAAAGTATGTCTTTGAAAAACAGGTAATGAAGATCCATATGAACTGATTTCATCACTAAGTTAACTACCTACCTAATCTCCCTGTCATGTAGAGAGTCAGGAAAGGACCAGTTGAATTATATGCCATGATTGTTTGAGCATCAGGATACTAAAAAATATATCTTGTTATTTGGCAAGATGTAAATTGATACACACAAAACTTTCTACACTATCACATCTACTTATTGAGGGTTCTTTTTCTTTAATGAAAAGTGAAAAGTTCGTACTCTAAATTCACTTTCTTCAATGGATATTTTATAATAACTGCTGTATCTTTTATACAAAATATTCTCTATTGAGAGAAATGAGAGGTTTAGCTACCTATAAAACCAGGTTTAATCCATCATTTTCTACATCTGAAAATGCTTTTACCAAGTCAGGAATATGACAATTGTTATCAATTCGTTTGATGTGTTTAAGCTTTTGATTTTGCCATTTGATAAGGGACTTTCTGTTTTAAATTTTCCTCATAGTTTATAATTTCTGTTGTTTTATTTTCTTGTATGTGAAATATTTCATACTAAAATCTTTTCACTAACAGACACTACTGTAATTACTTCAATTTACTTGTATATGCTAATAAGATTTGAGAAGAAAAATATGAAAAACATATTACTGTAAATTCAGAAGTTATTGCAATGTGTTTATTTTTGTGTAAACAATCTCAAGGGGTTTTCATAGCAATAACTGAAACTTGTATTTGGATTTCTTTTTTTATGAATCAAACAAGATCTTTCTGAATATTGCAAAAATTCAAATTTTAGTCTAAAAAGATATAATCGCAATAATAAATGTATGCAATAATTCCTGAATTTACAGCATTTCATTTTGATTCTCATTTCCAGTAAGCTGTCAACACTATCATTTGAAAACCAAATACAAAGTGCCTCCATTAACTAACACAATCTTAAAGAATTTGAATATGTTTTAATGTGTTCAAATTTCTTGTATAAAAATCAAAGTAAAAAGTAAATGTATTATGTACCAACCTCATCTCTGTCTGTCAGTAATCGTATCTCCTTTACTGGACACTGACTTTTTACAACAACTTCACAAAATCTTAGCAAATTACATATTGTCTTTATTGATAATGTAACTGTTGGCAATGAACTTATGAATTCATGTAATGTCTTGAAGATCCTGTGAGAATTAGATGTTCATTTTCATTGTACTTAACCCAATCGTAAGGATAGTTTTAAACATCCTGAATGAAATATCTAAACAAAAACTGAATTTATTTATCAAACATGGATAGCCAATGTCTTGCGGCAAATATTACATCCATATTCAAATGAAAACACGTTAACTTGATATGAGTATGAGAATAAATATTAAAGATATTGATAAAAATAAGTTTCAAAATATGCCAGACTTCTACAAGCAACTAATTAAAGATTGGATGGATGGAACACAAAAGATCCCAAAAGATTTTTTGAAATCAGAAAACAAGTTTTGTGGGGTAATGATAATATTTTTATCAGAAAATGTCTAATTTTTGACGGTTGGATAAAAAGCGATATAATTAATATAAATGATATCATTGATGAACAGGGTAAAATCTCTGAAACTACAATCTTATCTCAGCTTGAAAATAAACAAAATTGGATAAACCAAATGTATATGTTAAAAAAAGCTAAGAAGTGGAAATTAATTCTTGGTACTGAGGAATCCATCAAAACTAAAGTTAAAGTTGTCAACGACTTAAAAATTAAGTATACAGCAATAACTCCCTTAAAGAGCACTAGAGAACTCTATAAAATATTAAAACTAAAAGAAAATCATGAAAACCCATACGGTTTTCTTTTATGGGAAAAACTATTTGACAAAAATTTAAATTACAAGTTCAAAAGTATCTTTATTTTTATTTTTCAATATCTCACTGACAACAGATTGAAAATATTTAGATGGAAACTTATTCACTATATTCTGCCATGTAATGAACTATTAAAAAAAGTGGAAAATTACTGAAGACAACTTATGTAAGCATTGTAAAGAAAAAGATAACTATGAAAACTTTTTGTCAATGGCTCATTTAATACAGACTTCCTAAAATAGCAATGAAATTAATGAACTCCTTAGGTATAGACAAAAACATTTTAAGTCTTGAAAATCTAGTAATAGGGTACAAATTTGAAGACTCAGCATACTTTGATATTAACTACATACTAACAATAATATCCTTTTCATTATATAAAGCATAGTATGGCTCAGAAAAGAAAACAAAAAAAATAAACATTTTGAAAATTTTCCATAAAGAAATTTCAGATATTATTGAAATGAACAATTTTAATAACAAAACTAATAATAAGACAATTCTAAAAACAAATAAATTCATTGAAGATTATACAAAAAAAAAATTAGAATTAAATCAGTTTTAAATGTCTGAAACATTATATTATAAAAAAAACAAACAACGTAAACACAATTGTTAATTGTTTACATGCCACATATGGTCATGTGTATTCGCATGTTCATTCATGCATGTCGGCATGTTTTACAAATATGTTTGAAATAATATTCAACCATGCATAAGTAACGCCATGTTACATATTGTTGTTTTATTCATAAACATCATAAGAAAAAAAAGATAACATGTGAAATGAGGATGATTTAATATTTTTTTCATAGTGTAGACAAATTGTGAATTGTGCACGCTAAAATGAATGATTTATAACTTGTGTAATACATATACACGACGACATACAATAGATCAGTAGAAACTTAAACAAAAATTGTATACTTACCAAACTTAATAAAAATAAGTTAAATCCTGTTTATATAAGAATTTTAGACACACTCGATAATACGATTACGCACATGCTTGCCGAACCAAAACTAAGCCTATTTTCTTTCAATGGAACACGGATCATTTGATAAATCGATAACGGAAAAAATGTCCGGAAAATTTAAGGTATAAAAAAAATAGACAAGAAATGTTTAACGAAGATATGTATGTGTATTAACAATATTTATTTTATATAATTGTGAAATCAATTACAAGTATACTATAGCTACTAATATTATGAAAAAGTTATATCTTACCAAATAGTGTTTCCCTAAACTATTAGGTAAACTAACATGAGTGATACTAAGTTACAAGCTGTAAACTTAGTAAATTGTTACAGCAAATATGAAATAAAGATATTATTACGTTTAAAAAAAAAATGAAAATAAGAGTAGGACCCTGCTTTGTACAAGACCAACATATTGACCAAGATTTTAAACATGCTTGTAATTTAAATAATTTGTTAATTTCTGTGTCATTTGGTAACCTGTGAAGAGTTGTCCCTTGTCAATCATAACACATCGGAGGTACAAGATAGATCTAGCTATCTAAATCAAAATCAACCAATCATTCATTCAGCAGACATTCATGAATATTCGTCTACCCATAACATGAATGAATCTAGTTCTTCAGGTTTAGAATCAATAACGCGGGAATCTGATTATTTAAATCCATATCAACCAATCGTTCATTCATCGGATATTCATGACTATTCGTCTATCCATTATATGAATGAATCTAGTTCATCAGGTTCAGAATCAATAACGCGGGAATCTTGTTATTTGAATCCATATCAACCAATCGTTCATTCATCGGATGTTCATGAATATTCGTCTACCCATTACATGAATGAATCTAGTTCATCAGTCTCATAATCAATAACGCGGGAATCTGATTATTTGAATCCATATCAACCAATCGTTCATTCATCGGATATTCATGAATATTCGTCTACCCATTATATGAATGAATCTAGTTCTTCAGGTTTATAATCAATAACGCGGGATTTTGGGGTTTTGAATCAATATCAACCAATCTGTCATTCGTCGGATATTCATGAATATTCGTCTACCCATTATATGAATGAATCTAGTTCTTCAGGTTTAGAATCAATAACGCGGGAATCTGATTATTTGAATCCATATCAACTAATCATTCATTCATCGGATATTCATGAATATTCGTCTACCCATAACATGAATGAATCTAGTTCATCAGTCTCATAATCAATAACGCGGGAATCTGGTTTTTTGAATCCATATCAATCAATCGTTCATTCATCAGATGTTCATGATTATTCGTCTACCCATAACATGAATGAATCTAGTTCATCAGCTTCAGAATCAATAAAGCGGGAATATGGTTATTTGAATCCATATCAACCTATCGTTCATTCATCGGATATTCATGAATATTCGTCTACCCATAACATGATTGAATCTAGTTCATCAGGTTCAGAATCAATAACGCGGAAATCTGGAGTTTTGAATCCATCATTCATCGGATATTCATGAATATTTTTGATGTTTTTATTAAGAACTTTGAGGTATTTTTCTTTTGTTTAAAAATATAAATAATAAAATAACAAAGCCGGCTGACGCCCGACCATGCTGAAATAACTTTTTTTTATATTAATTTGTTATTTTGTAATTTTTGTGCTTCCGTTAAATTAAAAGAAAGTCAGTTTTTTTCTAAATAAGGAAGTAACCTTTCGATGTTAAAAGGGTGGGATGCTGTGATAAATTTAGATTGAGCTTTTTTTCTTTCTCGGTTGCCTACATGAAGTTTTTATGGGGGGAAATGGGGGGGGGGGTAACAAATCATTTATCTTAAGGCCATTTCTTATTCTGTCAAATGATTTTCAAAATGTTCAATGATTTTTGCGGGCCCTAATTTGTATCTATATTAAATTGTTTTGAAAATTATCAAATTGGAAACTCGTGTTTTTTTTAAGGTCCAGTTCAACTGTGCAATTAATTTCATTTTAGTAGAGCCAAATATGTTTTCATCTTAAGACCTCAAGCAACCACCCCTCTACTTTCCAAATATATTATCGTTGATGCCTGGTTTATATACGCTATTCTGATATTAAATCTATGACATTTGAAAAAATATAAGATGATTTGCTTCAGTTATTTATAACGGTGAAATTGAAAATAATAATTCGGCGTTATCTGACGATGTGTTTATTATTTGTCAAAATAAGGCAAAAAAACATCGCTGATGAATTATTTATTTTCAAGTGATTGAAGTGACCTGATTGAATCATAACTCATGTGAAATTCATTTCAATCCATTGGATCGATATTGGTAACACAAGCATTAGTCTTGATAATGTATTTGAAGGAAGAGAAGGTGAAACAAAAAGTAAAATCACAAAAATACTGAACTTAGAGGAAAATCAATTCGGAAAGTCCATAATGACATGGCAAAATCAAATAACAAAACGCATCAAAAACGAAAGGACAAGAACTGTCATATTCCTGACTTGGTACAGGCATTTTCAAATGTATAAAATGGTGAATTAAACCTAGTTTTCTAGCGCTAACCCTCTCACTTTGATGACAGTCTCATCAAATTTCCGTTATATTCACAATGATGCGTTAACTGAACTGACACAATAAAAAAATAGTCAAAATATGGGTACAGCAGTCATCATCGTGTAACAATTTTAAAAGGAACCATTTAACAGAACACAAAAAAAAATATATCTACAAATATATTCATTGATTTGCGTGTCCGACGTCTGAAAATTGTAAAATTCACATATATTTGTCGTTCAATGTACATACAAACAATTTTAAAATTTCACATAGGCAATGTTAGCATACAGGATTAAAAATCAAAAGTATGTAAGAATAAACTTCAGAAATGACTGAGATTTAAAATACTTATATAGAATTTATAAGAGTTCACAAGAAGTCAATTCCACTACACGATTGTATAATTTTGACGTTTGTGGTTCAATGTATTTTGTAATTCATTATAGAAATATATCATAATGACATCAAATAGAACAATATCATACTGACGGGATCTTTCAAAGTACAGAATCACGTTATAAGAACCAAAGAAATACAAAAAGTCGCATATACAAAGCACTCCCAAAAAAATGAAAGACAATATAAACACATTTACGGGATGCATAAGTACCGAGCCACGTTAGACAAATATCACATTAAACAATCCAACAGTAAAAGTAATATAAACTAGAATTGCCATGCAAGCAATAGCGGATGTCACCCTTCCCCTATTGCCACTAAACGGCAGCCATTTCAAACTTGTTTAACGGTAAATGCACAAATATGCATGGCTATTCATCTTTTTGTAAATTTTCAGTATACTCAGAGCATTTTAAAGTATTTCACATTTACTGTTTCCATTGCAACGGCAGCCATTTTGAAAATTTCAAAGTCAAAAGTCTCATCTTTACTTGTCAGTTACCAATAATATCAAATTTCATTAAGTTAAAAACATTTTGAGAATTTTTGACATTTTTGCAGTTTCCATGGCAACCGTGGCCATTTTGGAAATTCCAACTTCAAAAGTCATAAGCAGACTTGACAGTCAACAATCATATCAAGTTTCATCAATTTTGAAGCATTCTGAAATTTTTGCTCCTGTATCCATGGTAACATAGTAGTTCCAATGATTGCCAAAATCATCCAAAACCAGTGAATGGCTGGCACCTTCATTGTACTAAAATTGAGAATGGAAATGGGGAATGTGTCAAAGAGACAACAACCCGACCAAATAAAAAACAACAGCAGAAGGTCACCAACAGGTCTTCAATGTAGCGAGAAATTCCCGCACCCGGAGGCGTCCTTCAGCTGGCCCCTAAACAAATATATACTAGTTCAGTGATAATGAACGCCATACGAATTTCCAAATTGTACACAAGAAACTAATATAAAAATAATACAAGACTAACAAAGGCCAGAGGCTCCTGACTTGGGACAGGCGCAAAAATGATTCTGATGTTAAGCATCTCCAAATTATTCACCAAAATCATAAACTGGAAGTTTTCGCAATTGTTCCGTTTCCATGGAAACGACAGCCATTTGTTATGGTCTAAGACCCTACTGCAACCCGAAATTTTGTGTTCCTCATTATATTTAACTATCATTAAGATTGGTTCCATTGGCTCCAAACAAAATGGCGGACAAAATAGTTGGAAGAATAATAATAACTAGATTTTCCATTGCAAGCATTAGCGGATGGCACCCTTCCCCTATTGCAATGATAACGGCAGCCATTTTGATCATTTCAAAGTCGAAAATCGTATCAAGACATACCATTTATCATTACACTAAAGTTTTACACAATTTGGAGCATTTTGAAAATTTTAGGATTTTTGGGCGTTTCCATTGTAACGGCAGCCATTTTAAAAATTCGAAAATAACCTTTCAACTCTGTACATGCCAGTTTCCTTAAGTTTGGTGCATTTTATTTTTGTGGTAGTTTCCATGGTAAAGGTGGCCATTTTGAAAATTAAAGTTGTCTTATTTGCTATCATAACACATAGTTCTTACTTCTGTATTAAAGTGTTCAAATGTTCAATTTTAAGATAAAATTGAGAATGGAAATGGGGAATGTATCATAGAGACAACAACCCAACCGTAGAAAGAAAAAAAACTTCTTCAATTGGCCTGCACTATACAACTAATGTTAACGAATAATGTTCAATATCGACAACCTTGGTATCAACAATATTGCACAGAACTTTAATACTTTTGAATAATCAAACAGTGCCCAAGTCGTAAATCCACAATGAAACGTGTATTGAAATAAGCCCCGCCAACCTACTAACCTAATTATACTGAATATACACGGTCTCCACGAGGTCTCTTTTAACCAATCATATTTCTAGAAATGTATAGGAGGTAAGATTACAACTAATATGTTGTTATTGTCAAGGAGATAATGATGATATCTATAAAATTCAAACAAAATAGGAGGTAAGATAACAACTAATATGTTGTTATTGTCAAGGAGACAATATGATATCTTTAAAATTCAATCTAAATCAAAAGACGATTTTGATACAAATATGCATTATGGTATGAAATTAATAATATAACAAATATAGCCTTTGTATGAGGTCAATACAGGATATATCGACCCAAAGACGTATATTGACAAATGCTATATTTGAATAATATCATCAAAAACATGCATTGTTTTCGAGATCACAAACTAGTCAAAACATTTACTAAATTCCATCATCAATATAAGGAAATAACGAAAATTATTTAAAAATGTGTTAAAAATGGTTCAATTAACATACTACGACGGAAAACTTAAGTAATTTTCGTCATTTTCGCGCCAAGGCACGGCGGACTTACAGGCATCAATACTGAATGAATATATAGATGTCAGTGAGGTTCTATTACTCCCATTCTTTTCATATAATTTAGATTTATAAAATGTATGCCGGCTTTTCATACATTGCATAGCCAAAAATAATAATGTTAATGAAGTTTTTTCCCAAATTTTAATTATAATCAAACTGAGACTACATTTTGTACAATAACACTGTTATCAAGTGGTTCCAAGACAAGAATCACATTCTAGCATAATTGAGAAAATCATGATTATTAAAATTTGATTGAAGCTCAAATTATTATGAGTGCATGAAACTGATATATCTACTTTTACATTGATTAACATGAACTTAAATGTACATGAAAATATATTAAAAAAAAGGATGTGTTTGACATGGTTGTCAACAATCATATTTGATTTTTGGTGTATAAACGCCACTTTTAAACAACCCATTTAGCCTATTTTAAGGCGGCCAGTTTTTATTGGTGGAGGAAGCTGGAGAAAAACTACCAACTTTCAATTGGGAGACTGACAATCGGAATCCTAGTCAATTAAGATTGAAGTCAAGTGCACCTGTACTAGCAGGGTTCGAACTCACAACCTCAGTGTTGACTGGCTAGTGATTTAATACAGTAGTAAATACATAGACCACTCAGCTACCGAGGCCTGTCAACAATTATAAGTTGAAATACAAGACTTAGTACAAATGTAGTCCAAATAATTATGAAATCTTGAAAGCTATTATACTTAATTTTATTTACATCTATGTCACAGAATGGCGTCAATGCAAACATTAACTAGAGGCTCTAAAAAGCCTGTGTCGCTCACCTTAGTCTATGTGAATATTAATATAAAAAGGACGCATTTGAATTCATGACAAAATTGTGTTTTGGTGAATTGTTAAAAATTGATTATAAAGGACAATACCTCCTTAGGGGGTCAATGGACCATTTTGGTACTGTTGATTTATTTTTAGGTCTTACTTTGTTGTACATTGTTGCTGTTTACAGTTTATCTCTATCTATAATACTATTCAAGATAATAACAAAAAATGGCAAAATTTCCTTAAAATGACCAATTCAGGGGCAGCAACCTAACAGCGGGTTGTCCGATCCATCTGAAAATTTAATGGCAGATAGATCTTGACCTGATAAGTTTTTTTAATCCGTGTCAGATTTGTTCTAAATGCTTTGGTTTTTGAGTTATAAGCCAAAAACTGCATTTTACCCCTATGTTTTATTTTTAGCTGTGGAGGCCATCTTGGTTGGTTGGCCGGGTCAGGCCACACATTATTTTAACTAGATACCCTAATGATAGTTGTGGCCAAGTTTAGTTTAATTTGGCCCAGTTGTTTCAGAGGAGAAGATTTTTGTAAAAGATTACTAATATTTACGAAAAATGGTTAAAAATTGACTATAAAGGGCAATAACTCCTAAAGGGGTCAACTGACGATTTCGGTCATGTAAATCTTACTTTGCTGAACATTATTGCTTTTACAAGTAATCTCTATCTATAATAATATTCAAGATAAACTAAAAACAGCAAAATTTCCTTACAATTACCAATTCAGGGGCAGCAACCGATTTTGCTCTAAATGCTTTGGTTTTTTAGTTATAAGCCAAAAACTGCATTTTACTCCTATGTTCTAATTTTAGCCATGGTGGCCATCTTGGTTGGTTGGGCGGATCACCGGATACAATTTCTAAACTAGATACCATAATAATGATTTTCGCAATGTTTGGTTAAATTTGGCCCAGCAGTTTCAGAGGAGAAGATTTTTGTAAAAGTTAACGACGGCGGACGACGCCGGACGACAAGCGATGAGAAAAGCTCACTTGGCAGTTCGGGCCAGGTGATCTAAAAATAGCCTTTCTAGACGTCAAATTAATTTGAACTACATGTTCATTTGTATCTTAAAGGTTGACTTCAACAATAAGCAAAGACCCAAGTGCATATGCAAAGTCAGCTTAACAAGACGCAAAATGTAATGTTGTAAACAATGGTAAATGACAAATGTGAAATAATTCAAATGAAGGAACTTACAGACTGATAATGATTAATAAACAAAACAAGGAACAAATAAACAAATATGATATACCAGTGAAGCAACAAACTACAACATGAACTCTAAATAACAGGCTTCTGACTTGGGACAGAAACATACAGCATGTACAGGATGTGATGAAGTCAAACCAGTTAGTTCGTGACAAACTAACCCCCCTCCTAACCTTAAATAGTGGGCTTAACACATTTGCTATCAGATATATGTACAAAGACATCTACATGTAAAAAAAACATAGACCAGACAGGGTATTTATACTGTGGATTCATTATTATTCATGGGATACCAGTTTTCGTGGCTTTTGTTGGTACTGGTGAACCACGAAATTAAATGTTCAACAAATAACAAATTGTATATAGGCTTGTATGTAGACTTCGGCAAAACCACGAAATTAAATATCCACGAACTTGCAAGTTTTCCATAATCCACGAAAGTTGGTACCCACGAAAATAAATGAATCCACAGTACATCACCACAACAAAAATAACCTCTTGAAGTCTAGATTTGAGAGTTACCTCTTAGTTACTGATAGCTAGTTCAAAGCTTATAACAAGGTATTTACCACCAAATCTTGCCTGGTTAAGGTTTATTCCAGTTACTAGTAGTAACTACAGTATACAAAATAGGTCAGGTTTTGGTGTACAATGTATGCAATAATTATTGTAACTGAAGTATGTTATTACAGCTTCTCTAAATAACGTCAAAGCTTTTGCTTCGACATATACATGTACATCAGTATATCATGCTTTTAAAATCACAATGTATTTTAAGTTATTGTAAGACATATTGATCATGATGATCAGAGCATGCTTTCCAGTAATTACCCAACTGTCTCATATAAAACATGTAATACATTTGTAATACATTAATACATTTCTGTATAACCATGATAACTAGCTATCTATATAGGTCTTACATATTATAATAGCTAAGTTTAATACCTTGAAATCCGTTGTCTTTTTGGCTATAGAAGTTACCATGGTTGATTAAATATGTATTCATCTAATTTGAAAATTAGTTATAGAGGAAGTGTATTTAGTTACTGCACATACAAAGTTTAAAAAATTCCCTAATGCCTACCAAAAACAACAAAAACAACACATATATGTTACTCCTAAAGAAAATTTTAGTCAACTCATGAAATTATCTGGCATAACAACATGCATGTTATTTTCACTAATAACTTATTTAATATAAAAAAGATGTGGTATGATTGCCAATGAGACAACTGTCCATAAGAGACCAAAATGACACAGAAATTAACAACTATACTACTATAGGGTGCCGTGCAGCCTTCAACAATGAGAAAATCCCATACTGCATAGTCAGCTATAAAAAGTCCTTAAATGACAATGTAAAACAATTCAAACGAGAAAACTTAGGGTCTTATTTACATTTGTATGTACAAAAAATGAACAAAAAACAAATATGCAACACATACAAAACGACAACCACTGAATTACAGGCTCCTGAATTAAGTTATCCCCTTGACCGCATGTACATTTGTACTGTTAACTGATGAAAAAGATTGGCATTAGTTTATTTAGTCAGAGATCAAATTTAACCACTTTGATACACTATTGAATTCATACAACAGGCATATGGATTTAATAAGATGGATTAGAACATTCAAATGATTTAATACTTTTATATTTATATATATAGTATATAACTAGTATTATTTTTTTTTCAGGGCAAGTTTAGATCTTTTGGTCTTCTTTTTAAATATCAAAATAAGCCAATTTTGCCATACAACATGTATAAAAATATTTAAGGCAATTTGTCAGATATTTTAATTTCATTTCATTTCACATTATTTCTTTTAGCATTTTCTATGGAAGTACATGTACTCCAAGAAGAAGAAGCTAAGCAACAGAATGAAATTCTTTGAGGCATTTCTACTGGACCATTTTATCAAAAATAGCATTGGAAGCTCTATATACACTATATGCACACGCATGAGAAATGAGAAGCTCTAATAGTTATAGCAATTGCATCACAGACCGTATATTATGAATTGTATATTTTACATGATCAAAAGTTGTTCTCGTCTTCAATATACATTAAATAATTGCCACTGTACATTAAAATAAAAAAGAAAAAATAATTAAATAATATTCTTTTAACCGTAGAATGTTTTTAAAAAACTAGAATATTGATATAAGGAGATGGGATATGATCCTCAATGTGACAACTATCAATTAAAAAGCTAAAGAACAAAGATAAAACATTTACTGGTCACTCGACTCACTGTTGGGCAATGAACAATAATCAAAATCCATACCATAAAGTAACCTTCAACTTGTTTAAGGATGCAAAATGTGAACCATTTAAAAATTAAAACTACATATTGTATGGCAGACATTGGTTAATATGTTTATGGAATGATTGTAAGGTGTTTATATTTGTCTTGCATGTACAATTCTTGCCAGAATTTTATAAAACTTATACTATACTTTAATATCAGCAATATCATGGTCAAGTTCACTACTTTTGACAGATTGACTATTTTCAAAAGAGTTACGCCCCTTGAAAATATTGAATAAAGGAAAATGGCCTTGTAAGCGCTGTCATCGGTTCAATTTTTATAAAACACATAGTATACTGTAAGTAATGCCCTTGAAGGTCTGTTTGAAATATTTCATATACAAGAAAAAGAACCTTTATTTAAAGCACACTTTTTTAATTATTGCCCCTTGATAGATGCAATATGTGCAACTCAGTGGACATTGAAACTCTATTCTGTTATTTTTACTTTCAGGAACTGAAAAGTAAAAGAACCGAACCAAAGAACATTCATTTTAAATTAATACAATATTGAACTCAAAAGTCAATCTAGTTGTCTTTCTTAATTATAGATATAAGAAGATGTGGTATTTGTGCCAATGAAACAACTCTCCATCCAGGTTATAATTTGTAAAAGTAAACCATTACAGGTCAAAGTACGGTTTTCAAAACAGAGCTCACACGAAACAGCAAGCCCTAAAGGGCCACAAAAGTGGCTGCATACACTAGCACCTGTAATAGCTAGCAGTGTAGACAATTACATATCAATGTGTATGGTGATATATATAGCAATAGAAATATCACATCCATCAGAAGGAAATAGAATATAGACAAAAGAAATACCACATACATCAGATTAGAATAGATTATCAACAATAGAAATTGTGTATGTCACAGAGACAAACATATGAAAATAGAATGTAGACAATTACAATTTGGTATGTCATAGAGATGAAAATAGAATATAGACAATATAATTAGGGTATGTCAAAGAGGCAAAACTATGAAAATAAAATATAGACAATAGAAATGGGATATGTCAAAGAGACAAACATATGAAAATAGAACATAGACAATAGAAATGGGGTATGCCTAAAAGACAAAAATATGAAAATAGAACAAAGACAATAGAAATTATGGGGTATGCCTAAAAGACAAAAATATGAAAATAGAACAAAGACAATAGAAATTATGGGGAATGCTTAAGAGACAAAAATATGAAAATAGAACATAGACAATAGAAATGGGGTATGCCTACCCCTGTAAGAGACAAAAAAATGAAAAAGAAGAGACAACAACTTAATAAACAAAAAGTTATACTAGATATACAATACAGATTATGGAGCACTGACTGTGATAATTATCTTTCTGCTTAAAGGAATACAAATGTATACAGTTTTTTTTATTTGTTAGAGCTTTTGCATTTGCCATGTATTTTCTGTGGAATCAATTATTTCGGGTTATTCAATTCGTCATATTGAAGTATTTACACTCAAAATGAGTTCCTGACAGACAAAAAAAAAGATGATGAAGAAGAAAAACATCAACAACATGCATACCATTAAAAACAAACCAAACAAAAATACATATACAATACATGAAAAAATAAATGCATTTGAAAAATAAAAAGAAACATAAAAAAAATATATATTTAGGACCAATATAAAAACATATGTAAACATATGTTTGGGCCGAACATATGAAAACATATGTTTAGGCCAAACATATGAAAACATATGTTTAGGTCTAAAAAACATATGAAAAACATATGTTTATAAAAAACATATGAAAAAACATATGTTTTTCATATGATTTTATAAACATATGTTTTTCATATGTTTAACATATGTTTTTCATATGATCAAAAACATATGTTTTCATGTCGGGCCTAAACATATGTTTACATATGTTTTCAAACATATGAAAAAACATATGTGAAACATATGAAAACATATGTCGCAATTTTTCACATGTAATATATGTATTACTGGTAGATTATCAAGTCAGGGATTTCGTAACCGCACAATTCTTAAAACCTTAACGCAATTTTTCCAAAAATGTAATGCTTCGGTTTTGAAGTTTGGTTTTACCTCAATTCGATTGGGATACAACATCCTCATTTTTACGGAAATGTTGTTTACCGCGGCAGGAAATTTGGAGACGATACTGGTTAACTTATCAATCCTTTAAAAAAAATCTAAAAGGTAATCAATTCAACAATGTAACTAGATAATTGAATAATGATTAATTGAATAATGGTTTCATTGGTATTGATATTGATTGCAGGGTGAATAAATTGAAGGGAGGACGAAAACAATGATACTTGTATATGTATGCAGATTATTCCTGGACTAATTATTAGCAAAACCTTTATCTCTAAGTACATTTACTATATCGAGGTTGCCACCAATACAGCTCCAATTAAATGGTGTTCGTCCATTGGTATCACTGATGTTAACGTCAACACCCTTTTCAATAAGACTGTTGACTATTGATAAATGTCCTTTACCACAAGCATCCATTAGACCTGTTTTTCCGTGATTGTTTGGTTTATTCATATCACAACCCTTGTCTATAAGTAAGTTAACTATTTCAATGTTACCCCCAAAACAAGACCAGGTAAATGCCGTTTCTCCATTCTTGTCAGTTATGTTAACGTCAACGCCCTTTTCAATTAGACTGTTGACTATTGATAAATGTCCTTTACCACAAGCATCCATTAGACCTGTTTTTCCGTGATTGTTTGGTTTATGTATATCACAACCCTTTTCTATAAGTGAGTTAACTACTTCAATGTTACCACCTAAACAAGACCAGGTCAATGCCGTTTCTCCATTCTTGTCAGTTATGTTAACGTCAACGCCCTTTTCAATTAGACTGTTGACTATTGATAAATGTCCTTTACCACAAGCATCCATTAGACCTGTTTTTCCGTGATTGTTTGGTTTATGTATATCACAACCCTTTTCTATAAGTGAGTTAACTACTTCAATGTTACCCCCTAAACAAGACCAGGTAAATGCCGTTTCTCCATTCTTGTCAGTTATGTTAACGTCAACGCCCTTTTCAATTAGACTGTTGACTATTGATAAATGTCCTTTACCACAAGCATCCATTAGACCTGTTTTTCCGTGATTGTTTGGTTTATTCATATCACAACCCTTGTCTATAAGTAAGTTAACTATTTCAATGTTACCACCTAAACAAGACCAGGTAAATGCCGTTTCTCCGTTCTTGTCAGTTATGTTAACGTCAACGCCCTTTTCAATTAGACGGTTAACTATCGGTAGTTGTCCTTCACCACATGCATTCATTAGAGGTGTCTTTCCATCATTATTAGTGGTACGTAAATCATAACCTGTTTGTAAAAGTAAGTTAACTATATCAATGTTACCACTTACACATGCCCAATAAAATGACGTGTCTCCGTCATTATCAGTAATGTTAACGTCAACACCCTTTTCAATTAGACTGTTGACTATTGATAAATGTCCTCTACCACACGCATCCATTAGACCTGTTTTTCCGTCATTGTTTGGTTTATTTATATCACAACCCTTTTCTATAAGTGAGTTAACTATATCAATGTTTCCACCTAAACAAGACCAGGTAAATGCCGTTTCTCCGTTCTTGTCAGTTATGTTAACGTCAACGCCCTTTTCAATTAGACTCTTGACTATTGATAAATGTCCTTTACCACAAGCATCCATTAGACCTGTTTTTCCGTGATTGTTTGGTTTATTCATATCACAACCCTTGTCTATAAGTAAGTTAACTATTTCAATGTTACCACCTAAACAAGACCAGGTAAATGCCGTTTCTCCGTTCTTGTCAGTTATGTTAACGTCAACGCCCTTTTCAATTAGACGGTTAACTATCGGTAGTTGTCCTTCACCACATGCATTCATTAGAGGTGTCTTTCCATCATTATTAGTGGTACGTAAATCATAACCTGTTTGTAAAAGTAAGTTAACTATATCAATGTTACCACTTACACATGCCCAATAAAATGACGTGTCTCCGTCATTATCAGTAATGTTAACGTCAACACCCTTTTCAATTAGACTGTTGACTATTGATAAATGTCCTTTACCACAAGCATCCATTAGACCTGTTTTTCCGTCATTGTTTGGTTTATGTATATCACAACCCTCTTCTATAAGTGAGTTAACTATTTCAATGTTTCCACCTAAACAAGACCAGGTAAATGCCGTTTCTCCGTCATTATCAGTAATGTTAACGTCAACACCCTTTTCAATTAGACTGTTGACTATTGATAAATGTCCTCTACCACACGCATCCATTAGACCTGTTTTGCCGTGATTGTTTGGTTTATGTATATCACAACCCTTTTCTATCAGTAAGCAAACTATGTCGATGTTACCGTTATTACATGAATATAAAAACGGCGTGTTTCCGGCATTGTTGGTATCGTTTACGTCAGCACCGTTCTCTATAAGATCGGTTACTGTTAGCATATGACCTGCAACACAAGCGTCCATTAGAGGTGTTGTTTCTCTCAACTGAGCTGATCTAATATTGGATAAGTTCAACTCCGGCACTTTCGATATTAGGTTTTCGGTTTTAAAAACTTTAATTTGTTGACGATCAGATTGATTTCTTGTTGTATTACCAGTTATATCATGTTGTTCTAAATTGCGCACTTTTTCATCGATGGATTCCTTACTCTGGTTATTGATCTTTTCATTCAATCTATTATTGGTTCCTCTCCCAACAGCACCTTCAAAAATAAAACTATGTTTAAAATCATTCATTCTGCAAATCATTTAGAAAAGCACAAATTTGACAGTGACATCGTTGTGTAATATATTGTTTTGAAGCAGACACTTATATATTCGGCATGAGCGTACCTCCTGGAGGTAAATAAAGAAACGTGCTGATGAATACAACAATACAATTTAGTTTGCTTTTAATTTACTGCTAACAAATCAATATTATAACAAATAAAAAACAATATGCAAAGATCTAATGACAGTGTTGATTTTGAACCCTTTTTGAATAAGTGTATTTTTTATTTTTTTTTTATTTTTTAAGAATAAGAATTTTATTAGTTTGAAATCCAAACAATAGGATTGTTACTAAAATACACAACAAAAACAAACAAACAGGCATATTAAAATTACAAAACGATAGTCATTAAACAGTTACACTACAAACATGTAGCATTGAAAGAAAAACAAAAACATATATTAATAGTATTAATTATAATACTATTTTTGACAGCATGCCTCCTCTTTAAAGTTATGTATTAAAATATTATGCTTATGTATGAAAAAATATGTTATAATATACATTACAAAGTTCATATATTGACATTATAATTGTTTCTCTCATTATACATTTCACTTATGAAGTTAACAATGATAAGTAAAATATCACATTCTTCGCAGGAAAATATAAAATCAAATTTATTTTCTTCGCTCATGGAATTAAAACAGGGGACAATATTATAAATTTAATTAAACATTTTGATCCTAGTTTTATTAATTTCTGAACATGGAATGATGAAATGAAATTCATCTTCCAACTCTTTATGGCATAAAGGACATATTCTATTTTCTAGAGCTGTTTTGTTGTATCTTCCACGTTCAACAGCCAACATACTATTACTTATTCGTATTTTAGCATAATTTTTTGTAACATTTTTATCTAAATTCAATAAAAGGTACTTTTCTAGTTCATACTTAACTTTAAATTTTCTGTAGGTTCTTAGTTTATTTCCATTTATTGAATTATCATCATTAAAGAGACAATTTTTCCAAAATATAATGTAATTTTCATTGAGCTTCTTCACGACGGCTAATAGTAATCGTTTTTTAGAGAAGGTACATTGATTTTCCCAAACATGAGTGAAATTTAATTTTGAAAGTAGCATTTTAACTTTTGAAGCAAATCCATCATTTAACTTCTTGTTAGCTTTATAAACATTATATAATAAAGACTCATTTTCATTTGACTTTAAAATATGTAACCAAAATCCTATAGAAGACTTAAGGGCCTGTATACCAATAGATTATAAAACCATTCGAACGCACCTCGATAGCAGCCACCATATTTTGAGTACGCATATTTTTTCTCCAAACTAACTGATATATGAACTAAAGTGACACAAACTTGTCAACCAATGAAAGCTTGAGTATTTAAAACATCATGTCCAAGGAGGGAAATTTACCTAAATTAACTAAATGTTTGAGTTTAAAAGGGACACATATCTGAATACCATTATATTGCGGTAACCAAAACAAAACAACAATGGCCGCCAAAATAACCCGATCTCAAATAAACACAGACGTAGAGAGCCTTGTTAAGTTTTACAATGTAACAGAAACATATAAAAATAGCCAGAAATCTTCAAACGGAAAGATAATCCCTTTCGAATATATTGATAAATCATTCTACAAACAAAAAGGAAACTGTGCCAGCTTTATAACCTCAAATACAAGAATTCATGCTTGGATATCTGCTTTCGGAGATATTATTTACAACAAGGAAGGCAATGGTTATGATGTCACATGGATTGATAAGAAATCTGAAAATGAGAAAATTATTCAAACCGAATTTGTTGTATCTAATAAAGGAAGCTCAATAGACTCTGATGATGACTTTCTTTACAAAATCATCATATATCTTACAACTGGGAAAATTTTAATCCAAGGTAAAGATTGGGAATCATTTTGTGATAACAAATTTCAAACCTGTAAACAACTGGTCGATAATCTTATTAGCAAACTAGACAAAAAAGAAAATGACAACTGTGTAAGTGTCACCTCAAATGACACCAATATTGACATGACTGAAGAAACTAATCCAAAAATACTTCTTTCCAGTCCAATGACAAATTCAGAGAAAGATGATGAAAATCATGAGACCGAAAATAAGGATAAAACACTGAATAAAAGTGAGAAACATGGTCCCGTTACAAATGCTACAAATAAAGATGAAAATAATATAAATTTACCAGAACCGGTTGATTCAAATGCAGTCCTAATGATTAACAACAGGTTAGACATTTTTGAAGAATCTTTAGTCAAAATCACTTCAACTCTGGCCAACACAATAGACATTTTAGGAATAAATCATACAGATACTCTGCAGGAACTTCGAAAAATCAAAAAATCAAAAGGTTCATCTGAGACACTCCAACCTGAAATAAAACTATTTGAAAATCAAATAAAAGATAAAGATGATATGATTAGATCATTAAGAAAAGAAGTTCAACAACTTAATGAATTACAAGATAGAAACCAAAAGAAGTATGCAAAAGAACTTGAAAACACAAAAACTGAACACCAAAATCAGATCAGTGTAATCAGAGAAGAAAAAATTCAATCAAACATTGAAACTGAGAAACTTTCCCTAAAACTTGAACAGATACAAAATGATAAAGACAACTTGAAAATGGCCTTTAAAGAGCGGATAGACGACAAAAACAAATTAATTCACAACCTTCAAGAAAGAATTCAGTCATTTCTGTATGATCGTGACGGAGAGCCATGGAAAAAACAAACACAAAGGGTATCTCAAGATAACAACTCTTCCTTCAACAATGATCAACAAGAAGAAAACTTGGCATCTAATCTTGATCTAACAGCTGAACCCCAAAACAGATACAGAATGTATCACACAACTGTTGAGAACCAGAACTCAATCCAACAACATTTATATTTAAACAAAAGTAATTCACAAAATAACAAGAATGATGGGGACATACCCTATACAACAACAAAATATGCAGTCAATGGTGCATATTTGAATAATGCAAAACTCGATACTATTTTTTATCACAATTCTATTGGCCACAAGGTAGACATAAAAAGATTGTTAGCAGGCTCTGGACAATCAGGTCTCAAACAAACAACATACAGAATAGAAAACGTTATTGAAGCATTAGAGGATATTTCTTCCGCAAGATCAATTATTATTCATGTCGGAATTAATGACATCAAAGTGAGAGATGATTCGGCTGAAGATATATTCCCTAGATATGAAGAAATGGTAAACAAAGCTTTAGGTAAAGCAAATAGTGTTGTGCTTTCTTTAGTTATCCCAACTAAATACACCTTGTTAAACAAAAAGAGTCAAGCATTGAATGCAATGATAAAGTTTAAATTTGCATCAACACCTACATTACTGATATGTGAAAATAATAATTTCACAGCTGACAATGGAGATATTATGGAAAATTTGTACACTGACTCCATTCGTTTGTCTATATATCAAGGCCCTGGGGTTCTTGCTGGAAATATAAGAAAAACCATGTTTCCACAAAGGCAATCGGAGACCAAGAGAGTGAGTCAGTCTGATCACAGTACAAACTATAGAGGACGTACCAAGTACAATTACAACCACAGATTCAGCAATACAGGCTACAATAAAAGTCACCAATACAAGGGTGATAACACTAGGAGACCATTGTATAACAATAATTGGTATACTCAAGATGATAAGACAGAACTTGACCATTACAGAAATGATAGTACAAGAAAATCATTTGATTACAACAATTCATACAATACTGATGGAGAAGTTAACTACTACAGAAATTATGACAACAGTACATCTCAATACAACCAATCATACAGACATGAAATGGATAGAGACCTTAGCCAAAGTCAGATTTCTGACTTAGCGACCAGTATTGCATCTGCATTTGCAAATGTATTTAAATGTCATTAAATTCTTAATCATTGCACAAAAAGTGTGAAAACAATCATAATAGTTATTGTTAAAAAGAATGTTTTTTCCTTTTAACTTTAAGAAACTTGTGAATATATACATAGATATATGTTGATTTAGGCAAACTTGTGAATATATACATGTTGATTTAGGCCAGAGGGTCTTGTGTACTTTAAGTAAGGGAAACAATACTTTAAAGTCCCATTTTCTTTTTACATTGATGGAAGAATTAAAAAGATGTAAATTCTAGATTTCTTAGTAAATTTATTTCATATTTTTGTTTTTCTCTCTTAGTCATTGATCTATTTGCTAGGTAAAGAGGGATAACTCTAGCTGTTTATTTTACAAGCTTTAATTTAAAATTATATTATGAATAAAACAGTTCTAATTAATAACTATTACAAAATATATCTCATTGTGGTACAACAATGAACAATTGATACAATTTTAAAAGAATTATACATTTGCTAATTGCATTAGATAATTAGGTTAATGAGAACCCTATCCTTGTTCATGATGTTTGTTTATTTGTTTTGTAACTCAAAAATATGTGTATTAAAGTGTCAAGGAATGTATCAATTACTTCATGTAATGTTAATGGTTTATTTAGAAAATTAAGTGGAGACAGGATATGTAAACTAGATGATGAAAATTTTAGTGATATAATGACATCTGATATTGTATGCTTATCAGAGACACATGCCTCCTCAAAGGATATTTTATTTTATAATGGATACAAATGTTTTACTGACTGCAGACAGTCTAAAACTTATAGAGTATGGGGTGGTTTAGCCACTTTTTTTAAAAAGGAAATTTTGCAAGGTGTTAAATTAATTGATAAAACAATGAGTGACATGATGTGGTTTAAACTTGACAAAAATTATTTTGGCTTTGAGAAAAATCTATTCATCTCCTCCATGAATATACCGCCCAGTAACTCATCATACACTATGCGAACTAATTGTGATAAACAAATATTTGAAAAACTAGAGCAAGATATTACCAAATTTTCTTTAGAGGGTAATATTGCTTTAATTGGTGATTTGAATGCCCATATCAATGTTAGTGAGTCTGATTATATTACAAATGAAATTGATGACAGTCTAGATGATTTTTTACCTATTAATTACATAGCAGATGTTGTGGTTAAATCAAGAAGTACTGAGATAACACAAAACACCAACAGTTATGGTAAACAATTAATAGAGTTATGCATTTCTGCTCAATTAAGAATTTTAAATGGAAGAACTTTAGGAGATTCCAAGGGAAAAATTACATTTTTTAATCATAATGGAACTTCTATTGATGACTACTGTATTTGCAGCTCCGGGTTCTTGCCAAGTATCATAAATTTTTCAATAAATAAATTTGACCCAACAGTATCAGATCATTGTCCAATAACAGTAAATATCATGTCTCAAATAAATAGGCAACCCCCAGAAAACTTAAAAACTCCTTTAAAGTGCATAAAATGGAGTAATGAATATGAAAATACATTTAAATTAAACTTATTAAAAACTGACTTCCAACCAATTATTTCTGAAATAGAAAACTTAGCAGAAATTCCTGTTTAAAATAACTTGTCCAGTGTAGAAGAAAAAATTAATGAAAATGTTTCTAATATATCATCTTTATTGTATAATGCTGCTTTTCTTGGCCCAAAACAATCCACGCTCAGGAATAACAAAAGTAAATTCCGAAAAGTTAAAAAACCCTACTTTAATAATGAATGTGAAGCACAATTTAGAGCTTTAAAACACCATACTAGGAAATTGTGTAAAGAACCATGGAATAAGCAACTAAGATTAGAAGTTATGTAAAAAAAAAGGTACTTAACAAATTAATAAGGAAAAACTATAGACAATTTAGAAATAAAATGCTGACAAAAATTTTGGAATCAAATAATTCTTCAGATGAGTTTTGGAAAACTGTTAAAACTTTAAAGAAAAAAGAATTGAATGATCCTAGTTCAAACATTCAAGCTAAAGAATGGTTTGAATACTTCAAAAATCTAATGAATACTACTCATGACAAAAAATCTGGTTTTAAATCATGTGCTGATGATCAATTTTTGAATAATTGCAACAAAAAACTAAATGTAAGAATAACTGCAGAGGAAGTGCTTCTTGCTATGAAAGCCTTGAAAAATAAGAAAGCATGTGGTTCTGATGGAGTAACAAATGAAATGTTAAAAATATCTTGTACTATGAACGTCAACATGTATGTTAAATTATTTAACTTAATTCTTTTTACTGGCATATATCCTTCTAAATGGAGAGAAAATTATATTAAACCAGTATTCAAAGGAGGGTGTTTTAATAACCCCTCAAACTACAGAGGTATAGCACTTTCTAGCTGCTTAGGAAAAATGTTCACAAGAGTTTTGTATAACCGTTTAGAAAAGTATTCAGAAACTAATAATATTATTTGTCGTGAACAGATTGGATTCAAAAAAGGATGCAGAACTAGTGATCACATCCTTACTTTAAAAACTATTATTGATAAGGCTTTTAAATCAAACAAAAGAATATATGCATGTTTTATTGATTTTAAAAAAGCTTTTGACACTATAAATAGAGAAGCTCTGTTGCACAAACTTGCTGAATATAACATAAATGGACCATTCTTTAATATCCTTAAAGATATGTACAAAGAAGTTTTATTTGCAGTTAAAGTCACTGAAGGCGTTACTAATATGTTCCCTTCTTCAGTTGGAGTAAAACAAGGCTGTATTCTAAGTCCTACCTTATTTTCTTTTTATATAAATGATTTAACCTCAATGTTTGATAACACATGTGATCCTGTAACATTACATGACATAAAATTGTCTAGTCTTTTATATGCTGATGACTTAGTATTAATATCAGAATCCTCAGAAGGTTTACAAAATTGTCTTAACAAGTTAAATACTTATTGTGAAAAATGGAACTTGACTGTCAATCTTGACAAGACAAAAACAATGATATTTAATAAAAGTGGTAAAAAACTTACAAAAGACCAGTTTGTATTGAATAATGAATTAATTGAATGTTGCACAGAATATAAATATTTAGGTATACTATTCAAGCCATCAGGAATTTTCACTAATGCTGTAAATCTCCTATGTAAAAAAGCTTCTAAGGCATTGTTTTGTATTAAAAAAATACTCTACTCAGATAAGATGGATGTTTCTTCCCATATGAAACTATTTAATTCTTGTGTTAGTCCAATATTACTGTATTGTAGTGAGATATGGTCGCTAAATATTGTGAAGAACAACAAAACTCTTGAATCTCAATATTTATCTATGGAATCAGTAAAATTCCAAATCAAATTTGCGAAAGGTCTTCTAAATGTTAATTCAAAGGCAGTAAATACAGCTGTATTAGCTGAATTGGGAACTAATAAGTCGCTCAGTCTTCAGTGTTCCATGTTGTTTCGTGTGTACTATTATTTATCTGTTTGTCTTTTATATTTTTAGCCAATGCGTTGTTAGTTTATTTCCGATTGCTGAGTTTGACTGTTCTTCTGGTATCTTGCGCTCCTCTTTTAAGTATATATGAACTCTTTTGTTTGATTAGATTGTCTGTTACTGTAGTTTTAGATTTAAAAAAAAAAATTACATATATTTCTAAATTACTATATATCATGATATTACTTGCAAAATTTATTAAGAATTATCGCTGTAATAAAAGAGTTTCCGAATGACAGAGATATCCCTCATGTCGTTTTTTGTGTTATTAAAATTTGCTGTTACAAAATGATAGAAATTATTATAAATTAAGGAATGTATCTTCCTCATGCAAAGCTCTGATTCCTTTCACGGATTTGGATATACATTTTGGACCTTTTGGATTAGAGTTCTTCATCTTTTATATAAGCTTTGGATTTCAAATATTTTGGCCACGAGCAGGTACAATCCCTTTTCCTGGGAAGTTTATGTAACAGTACAAGATAAGAACGAACAATAAAACAAAACTGTGAATTTATGTTCATTCAGTTTATATAAATCTCATAATTTCCTCGATTGTCATGAAAAACTTTCAAAACTTTATATTTCAATGAATTTCATAAAACTATCTAAAATTAAGTTAGATTAGGTGAAAATTTACATGTCTTTTTCACCCAATAAAAGTTGTACTTTTGAATTATAGACAATTCAATGTTCCATAGGAACATCTTTAACAGATAAAATTTGCCACTTTTACTAGAACGTTTCTTAAAAAAATATATCTAAGAATGAAAGGTTCATTGCTTTTTTGTTTTTTAATCTAAAGATATAGGGCTGTGGGGCATATTTTTAACATATTTATGTCTCGAATTTCTAAGAGTTTAAACTTCTACTAATTTTTTTTGCTACCCCTCCAATCAATTTGGGTCTGCTACAGAATTCAATCTAGCCGTTATCCAACATAATAGAGAAAGGAAATGGGGAATGTGTCAAAGCGACAACAACCCAACCATAGAGCAGACAACAGCCGACAGCCACCAATGGATCTTCAATGTAGCGAGAATTCCCGCACCCGTAGGCGTCATTCAGCTGCCCCCCCAAAACATATGTATACTAGTACAGTGACAATGGACGTCATACTAAACTCCGAATTATACACAAGAAACCAAAATTACAAATTATACAAGACTAACAAAGGCCAAAGGCTCCTGACTTGGGACAGGCCGAACATTACGGCGGAGTTAAACATGTTTATGAGATCTCAACCCTCCTCCTACACCTCTAGCCAATGTAGAAAAGTAAACGCAATACAATACGCACATTAAAATTCAGTTCAAGTGAAGTCCGAGTCCGATGTCAAAAGATGTAACAAAAGAAAATAAATAAAATGACAATAAAACATAAATAACAACATACTACTAGCAGTTAACTGACATGCCAGCTTCAGACCTCAATTAAACTGATTATCAGATACGGAAACCATTATGCTAACAGCACAAAATATCTATGACAGTTTTATAAATCTTCCTAAAAAAGGCTTGGTGTGTGATGCATTTACCAAGTGCAACAAAGACATGATAAAGGAACATATCTTTTATGTCATTGGGCTTTCATTCAACATAACAATTGCTGTGAATTCACTAATGGAATTATGTGCAGACATGAATTATCATTGATATGGTCATATTTATAAATTAATTGTTTACAAAACTTTTGATTTCTGCATATACTTATTTGTTCTACCTCAGGAATAGCTTACTTAAGCTGTATTTGGCAAAACTTTTAGTAAATTGGTACTCAATGCTCTTCAACTTCGTACTTCATTGGGCCTTTTTTTGAGGAGGGATGCAAGCGTCACTGGTGAGTCTTTTGAAGACGAAACGCGCGTCTGGTGTTCATAAACAATTTAATCCTGGTATTTTTAATGAGTTTATTTATATGAGAAACAATCAAGATTAGTCCCAGCTGAAAATTCAAGATTAAAACTGATTGGCCAAGAAATCCCATAACTTCATTGAATTGTAGCATAACTCCGCAGTTCTTTAAAGTCATATGAAACGAGTGAGTGGTGAAAAATAATGTTTGTCCAATTCTTGAACCAAAGCATGTATACATCATAAACTTAGTCCTCTGTGCACGATTTTATCATTATTTTCGCAAATATATCATATAATCGTCAATTTGTTTTCTCTCTGTTTGTTATGATTTAACAAATATGACTGCTCATTAAATGCCGTGTTTTGAAGCCGAGTTTTACCGATTGTCACCTTATAGTAAAACAAATCACAAAAAGCATGGGTATCGAGCACGTGTTTAACATGTATAATCAGATATTTGTTTATTTCAATGACAGATCCATGCGTATTGTGGTCACCGGATTTTTACGAAGAGGGTTACGCTCGGTTCACTAAGCATACGGAAAAAATGTCGGCGAATTGCTTCCTGGAAGCAAGCAATTACAAATAAGTAAACTTCCTCAGAAAAAAGTATATGTACATAAGTTGTATAATGAAAACTATCCATTTAGTTATAAAAAACATATGCATATTTTTTTTTTAATTTGAGGTTTCTTATGACTTTAAAAAGACTAGTTGCAACAACAAGATAACAAAAACATGATTCTGGTTCCTTGGAACATGTCATCTAAGTGCAATACTCTTTGAACTTGAAACATCATTTAAGTATAACGGTAACCTCGGTCTGTGGTCTTAAGGCAAGCGTTGGGGTCGTTGTAGGCACACAGCAGGCAACAGACGAGTTTTATACCGAAGACGATACTGAGAGGTTTATAACCGACGATATACAGATGGGTGCACTCCTAACCTGTACAGCAAGTTAACTTGATAACCAGTCATTTGGACTGGTCAAAGTTAACCTGTGACCGAATATAGGACTGCTTTGACCAGTCCTAGGACCAAAATCTAGTTAACTTGAAAAGCGGACTTGGTCCTAGAACTGTTTTTATGTCTGCCAAAAAGTTAGCTTGGAAACAGTAAGTCCGCTATTGATATAAGTTAACTTCGAACCAGTCCTGTCATAAGTTAACATAAGTTAACTTCGGAACCAGTCCTGTCATAAAGTTAACATAAGTTAACTTGGAAACCGGTCCTGCCACAAAGTTAACTTCTGCTTGGACAAATCCGATCAAAATTCAGACCTGTTCCCAAGTTAACTTTTGACTGGTCTGCTCAACACTAAGTTAACTTGTAACCAGGACCGCTCTTCGTTGATTTAAAAAAAAAATCTTTGTTTCGTAGTATAAACATCGAAAATAAAGTAATTTGAAAATTAATACTTCCGTTTTATGCACAGGATTGAATACAAATATTTGAAAATAAGTACGCACAGAACGTAACACAAATTTATCTGTGATCTGACAATCTATCTATTATAAAAACGATCTCGGTTACAATGATAACAGGCACTGAATATATATATATTCCGAGATCAAATTCAATCATATTATGTATATTTTTGAAAAGAAGTATATTTGATGTTAGGTGTATACGTCCTTGTTAGTTATACATCCTTGAACTATGCAGCCACAATCAGCAATAGTTTAATTCATTTAAATAATGATTACAAATTTTTGTTTGCCTAAATTAAGGGTGCCAGCATCTCCTCTTTTTACTCAAAATACTGAGATGTAACAAAATTTCAGTAGTTTTGATGCCTCCAGTTGACTTGTACAACAGAATTATTTGACCGCATCCACCAAAACTGACCATATATGCACTTTAATTTGTAAATCTATAACCCCGCATAGTAAATCAGCCATATTTTTTATGTCAGGATTCAATGTACAATACAATCATGACAATGGACAGCAAAATTGCAATATAATAACAACAAATTTTGGTTCGCATTAATTTAGGATACCAGCATGTCCTCATTTTATTCAAAATATTGATACGTAACAAAATTTCAGTAGTTTTGATACCTCCAGCTGACTTGTACAACAAAATTATTTGACCGCATTACCAAAACTGACCATATGTGAACTTTAAATTGTAAATCTATATACCAGCATAGTAAATCAGCCTTATTTTTAATGTCAGGCTTCAATATATAATACAATCATGACAATGGACAGCAATATTGCAATATAAAAACAACAAATTTTTGTTCGCCTAAATTAAGGGTGCCAGCATGTCCTCTTTTTACTCAAAATACTGATACGTAACAAAATTTCAGTAGTTTTGATGCCTCCAGTTGACTTGAACAACAGAATTATTTGACCGCATCCACCAAAACTGACCATATATGCACTTTAATTTGTAAATCTATATACCCGCATAGTAAATCAGCCATATTTTTTATGTCAGGATTCAATGTACAATACAATCATGACAATGGACAGCAACATTGCAATATAATAACAACAAATTTTGGTTCGCATTAATTTAGGATACCAGCATGTCCTCATTTTATTCAAAATATTGATATGTAACAAAATTTCAGTAGTTTTGATACCTCCAGCTGACTTGTACAACAAAATTATTTGACCGCATTACCAAAACTGACCATATGTGAACTTTAAATTGTAAATCTATATACCAGCAAAGTAAATCAGCCTTATTTTTAATGTCAGGCTTCAATGTATAATACAATCATGACAATGGACAGCAATATTGCACTATAATAACAACAAATTTTTGTTCGCCTAAATTAAGGGTGCCAGCTAGCATGTCCTCTTTTTACTTAAAATACTGATACGTAACAAAATTTCAGTAGTTTTGATGCCTCCAGTTGACTTGAACAACAAAATTAATTGACCGCATCCACCAAAACTGACCATATATGCACTTTAATTTGTAAATCTATATACCGCATAGTAAATCAGCCTTATTTTTTATGTCAGGATTCAATGTATAATACAATCATGACAATGGACAGCAATATTGCAATATAATAACAACAAATTTTTGTTCGCATAAATTTAGGATACCAGCATGTCCTCATTTTATTCAAATTATTGATACGTAACAAAATTTCAGTAGTTTTGATACCTCCAGTTGACTTGTACAACAAAATTATTTGACCGCATCCACCAAACCTGACCATATGTTCACTTTAATTTGAAAATCTATAAACCCACATAGTTAATCAGCCATTTTTTTATGTCAGGATTTAATGTATAATACAATCATGACAATGGACAGCAATATTGCAATATAATAACAACAAATTTTGGTTCGCATAAATTTAGGATACCAGCATGTCCTCATTTTATTCAAAATACTGATACGTAACAAAATTTCAGTAGTTTTGATACCTCCAGCTGATTTGTACAACAAAATTATTTGACCGCATTACCAAAACTGACCATATGTGAACTTTAAATTGTAAATCTATATACCGCATAGTAAATCAGCCTTATTTTTTATGTCAGGATTCAATGTATAATACAATCATGACAATGGACAGCAATATTGCAATATAATAACAACAAATGTTTGTTCGCATAAATTTAGGATACCAGCATGTCCTCATTTTATTCAAAATGTTGATACGTAACAAAATTTCAGTAGTTTTGATACCTCCAGCTGATTTGTACAACAAATTATTTGACCGCATTACCAAAACTGACCATATGTGAACTTTAATTTGTAAATCTATATACCCGCATAGTAAATCAGCCATATTTTTTATGTCAGGATTCAATGTACAATACAATCATGACAATGGACAGCAAAATTGCAATATAATAACAACAAATTTTGGTTCGCATTAATTTAGGATACCAGCATGTCCTCATTTTATTCAAAATATTGATACGTAACAACATTTCAGTAGCTTTGATACCTCCAGCTGACTTGTACAACAAAATTATTTGACCGCATTACCAAAACTGACCATATGTGAACTTTAAATTGTAAATCTATATACCAGCATAGTAAATCAGCCTTATTAATAATGTCAGGCTTCAATGTATAATACAATCATGACAATGGACAGCAATATTGCAATATAAAAACAACAAATTTTTGTTCGCCTAAATTAAGGGTGCCAGTATGTCCTCTTTTTACTCATAATACTGATACGTAACAAAATTTCAGTAGTTTTGATGCCTCCAGTTGACTTGAACAACAAAATTATTTGACCGCATCCACCAAAACTGACCATATATGCACTTTAATTTGTAAATCTATATACCCGCATAGTAAATCAGCCATATTTTTTATGTCAGGATTCAATGTATAATACAATCATGACAATGGACAGCAATATTGCAATATAATAACAACAAATTTTTGTTCGCATAAATTTAGGATACCAGCATGTCCTCATTTTATTCAAATTATTGATACGTAACAAAATTTCAGTAGTTTTGATACCTCCAGTTGACTTGTACAACAAAATTATTTGACCGCATCCACCAAAACTGACCATATGTGAACTTTAAATTGTAAATCTATATACTGCATAGTAAATCAGCCTTATTTTTTATGTCAGGATTCAATGTATAATACAATCATGACAATGGACAGCAATATTGCAATATAATAACAACAAATTTTTGTTCGCATAAATATAGGATACCAGCATGTCCTCATTTTATTCAAAATACTGATACGTAACAAAATTTCAGTAGTTTTGATACCTCCAGCTGATTTGTACAACAAAATTATTTGACCGCATTACCAAAACTGACCATATGTGAACTTTAAATTGTAAATCTATATACCGCATAGTAAATCAGCCTTATTTTTTATGTCAGGATTCAATGTATAATACAATCATGACAATGGACAGCAATATTGCAATATAATAACAACAAATGTTTGTTCGCATAAATTTAGGATACCAGCATGTCCTCATTTTATTCAAAATGTTGATACGTAACAAAATTTCAGTAGTTTTGATACCTCCAGTTGATTTGTACAACAAAATTATTTGACCGCATTACCAAAACTGACCATATGTGAACTTTAATTTGTAAATCTATATACCCGCATAGTAAATCAGCCATATTTTTTATGTCAGGATTCAATGTACAATACAATCATGACAATGGACAGCAAAATTGCAATATAATAACAACAAATTTTGGTTCGCATTAATTTAGGATACCAGCATGTCCTCATTTTATTCAAAATATTGATACGTAACAACATTTCAGTAGTTTTGATACCTCCAGCTGACTTGTACAACAAAATTATTTGACCGCATTACCAAAACTGACCATATGTGAACTTTAAATTGTAAATCTATATACCAGCATAGTAAATCAGCCTTATTATTAATGTCAGGCTTCAATGTATAATACAATCATGACAATGGACAGCAATATTGCAATATAAAAACAACAAATTTTTGTTCGCCTAAATTAAGGGTGCCAATATGTCCTCTTTTTACTCATAATACTGATACGTAACAAAATTTCAGTAGTTTTGATGCCTCCAGTTGACTTGAACAACAAAATTATTTGACCGCATCCACCAAAACTGACCATATATGCACTTTAATTTGTAAATCTATATACCCGCATAGTAAATCAGCCATATTTTTTATGTCAGGATTCAATGTACAATACAATCATGACAATGGACAGCAAAATTGCAATATAATAACAACAAATTTTGGTTCGCATTAATTTAGGATACCAGCATGTCCTCATTTTATTCAAAATATTGATACGTAACAAAATTTCAGTAGTTTTGATACCTCCAGCTGACTTGTACAACAAAATTATTTGACCGCATTACCAAAACTGACCATATGTGAACTTTAAATTGTAAATCTATATACCAGCAAAGTAAATCAGCCTTATTTTTAATGTCAGGCTTCAATGTAGAATATAATCATGACAATTGACAGCAATATTGCACTATAATAACAACAAATTTTTGTTCGCCTAAATTAAGCGTGCCAGCATGTCCTCTTTTTACTTTAAATACTGATACGTAACAAAATTTCAGTAGTTTTGATGCCTCCAGTTGATTTGTACAACAAAATTATTTGACCGCATTACCAAAACTGACCATATGTGAACTTTAATTTGTAAATCTATATACCCGCATAGTAAATCAGCCATATTTTTTATGTCAGGATTCAATGTACAATACAATCATGACAATGGACAGCAAAATTGCAATATAATAACAACAAATTTTGGTTCGCATTAATTTAGGATACCAGCATGTCCTCATTTTATTCAAAATATTGATACGTAACAACATTTCAGTAGTTTTGATACCTCCAGCTGACTTGTACAACAAAATTATTTGACCGCATTACCAAAACTGACCATATGTGAACTTTAAATTGTAAATCTATATACCAGCATAGTAAATCAGCCTTATTATTAATGTCAGGCTTCAATGTATAATACAATCATGACAATGGACAGCAATATTGCAATATAAAAACAACAAATTTTTGTTCGCCTAAATTAAGGGTGCCAGTATGTCCTCTTTTTACTCAAAATACTGATACGTAACAAAATTTCAGTAGTTTTGATGCCTCCAGTTGACTTGAACAACAAAATTATTTGACCGCATCCACCAAAACTGACCATATATGCACTTTAATTTGTAAATCTATATACCCGCATAGTAAATCAGCCATATTTTTTATGTCAGGATTCAATGTACAATACAATCATGACAATGGACAGCAAAATTGCAATATAATAACAACAAATTTTGGTTCGCATTAATTTAGGATACCAGCATGTCCTCATTTTATTCAAAATATTGATACGTAACAAAATTTCAGTAGATTTGATACCTCCAGCTGACTTGTACAACAAAATTATTTGACCGCATTACCAAAACTGACCATATGTGAACTTTAAATTGTAAATCTATATACCAGCAAAGTAAATCAGCCTTATTTTTAATGTCAGGCTTCAATGTATAATATAATCATGACAATTGACAGCAATATTGCACTATAATAACAACAAATTTTTGTTCGCCTAAATTAAGCGTGCCAGCATGTCCTCTTTTTACTTTAAATACTGATACGTAACAAAATTTCAGTAGTTTTGATGCCTCCAGTTGATTTGTACAACAAAATTATTTGACCGCATTACCAAAACTGACCATATGTGAACTTTAATTTGTAAATCTATATACCCGCATAGTAAATCAGCCATATTTTTTATGTCAGGATTCAATGTACAATACAATCATGACAATGGACAGCAAAATTGCAATATAATAACAACAAATTTTGGTTCGCATTAATTTAGGATACCAGCATGTCCTCATTTTATTCCAAATATTGATACGTAACAACATTTCAGTAGTTTTGATACCTCCAGCTGACTTGTACAACAAAATTATTTGACCGCATTACCAAAACTGACCATATGTGAACTTTAAATTGTAAATCTATATACCAGCATAGTAAATCAGCCTTATTATTAATGTCAGGCTTCAATGTATAATACAATCATGACAATGGACAGCAATATTGCAATATAAAAACAACAAATTTTTGTTCGCCTAAATTAAGGGTGCCAGTATGTCCTCTTTTTACTCAAAATACTGATACGTAACAAAATTTCAGTAGTTTTGATGCCTCCAGTTGACTTGAACAACAAAATTATTTGACCGCATCCACCAAAACTGACCATATATGCACTTTAATTTGTAAATCTATATACCCGCATAGTAAATCAGCCATATTTTTTATGTCAGGATTCAATGTACAATACAATCATGACAATGGACAGCAAAATTGCAATATAATAACAACAAATTTTGGTTCGCATTAATTTAGGATACCAGCATGTCCTCATTTTATTCAAAATATTGATACGTAACAAAATTTCAGTAGTTTTGATACCTCCAGCTGACTTGTACAACAAAATTATTTGACCGCATTACCAAAACTGACCATATGTGAACTTTAAATTGTAAATCTATATACCAGCAAAGTAAATCAGCCTTATTTTTAATGTCAGGCTTCAATGTATAATATAATCATGACAATGGACAGCAATATTGCACTATAATAACAACAAATTTTTGTTCGCCTAAATTAAGCGTGCCAGCATGTCCTCTTTTTACTTTAAATACTGATACGTAACAAAATTTCAGTAGTTTTGATGCCTCCAGTTGACTTGAACAACAAAATTAATTGACCGCATCCACCAAAACTGACCATATATGCACTTTAATTTGTAAATCTATATACCGCATAGTAAATCAGCCTTATTTTTTATGTCAGGATTCAATGTATAATACAATCATGACAATGGACAGCAATATTGCAATAATAACAACAAATTTTTGTTCGCATAAATTTAGGATACCAGCATGTCCTCATTTTATTCAAAATATTGATACGTAACAAAATTTCAGTAGTTTTGATACCTCCAGTTGACTTGTACAACAAAATTATTTGACCGCATCCACCAAAACTGACCATATGTGAACTTTAAATTGTAAATCTATATACCGCATAGTAAATCAGCCTTATTTTTTATGTCAGGATTCAATGTATAATACAATCATGACAATGGACAGCAATATTGCAATATAATAACAACAAATTTTTGTTCGCATAAATATAGGATACCAGCATGTCCTCATTTTATTCAAAATGTTGATACGTAACAAAATTTCAGTAGTTTTGATACCTCCAGCTGATTTGTACAACAAAATTATTTGACCGCATTACCAAAACTGACCATATGTGAACTTTAAATTGTAAATCTATATACCCGCATAGTAAATCAGCCTTATTTTTTATGTCAGGATTCAATGTATAATACAATCATGACAATGGACAGCAATATTGCAATATAATAACAACAAATTTTTGTTCGCATAAATTTAGGATACCAGCATGTCCTCATTTTATTCAAAATATTGATACGTAACAAAATTTCAGTAGTTCTGATACCTCCAGCTGATTTGTACAACAAAATTATTTGACCGCATCCACCAAAACTGACCATATGTTCACTTTAATTTGTAAATTGATATATGTCAGGCTTCAATGTATAATACAATCATGACAATGGACAGCAATATTGCACTATAATAACAACAAATTTTTGTTCGCCTAAATTAAGGGTGCCAGCTAGCATGTCCTCTTTTTACTTAAAATACTGATACGTAACAAAATTTCAGTAGTTTTGATGCCTCCAGTTGACTTGAACAACAAAATTAATTGACCGCATCCACCAAAACTGACCATATATGCACTTTAATTTGTAAATCTATATACCGCATAGTAAATCAGCCTTATTTTTTATGTCAGGATTCAATGTATAATACAATCATGACAATGGACAGCAATATTGCAATATAATAACAACAAATTTTTGTTCGCATAAATTTAGGATACCAGCATGTCCTCATTTTATTCAAATTATTGATACGTAACAAAATTTCAGTAGTTTTGATACCTCCAGTTGACTTGTACAACAAAATTATTTGACCGCATCCACCAAAACTGACCATATGTTCACTTTAATTTGAAAATCTATAAACCCACATAGTTAATCAGCCATTTTTTTTATGTCAGGATTTAATGTATAATACAATCATGACAATGGACAGCAATATTGCAATATAATAACAACAAATTTTGGTTCGCATAAATTTAGGATACCAGCATGTCCTCATTTTATTCAAAATACTGATACGTAACAAAATTTCAGTAGTTTTGATACCTCCAGCTGATTTGTACAACAAAATTATTTGACCGCATTACCAAAACTGACCATATGTGAACTTTAAATTGTAAATCTATATACCGCATAGTAAATCAGCCTTATTTTTTATGTCAGGATTCAATGTATAATACAATCATGACAATGGACAGCAATATTGCAATATAATAACAACAAATGTTTGTTCGCATAAATTTAGGATACCAGCATGTCCTCATTTTATTCAAAATGTTGATACGTAACAAAATTTCAGTAGTTTTGATACCTCCAGCTGATTTGTACAACAAATTATTTGACCGCATTACCAAAACTGACCATATGTGAACTTTAATTTGTAAATCTATATACCCGCATAGTAAATCAGCCATATTTTTTATGTCAGGATTCAATGTACAATACAATCATGACAATGGACAGCAAAATTGCAATATAATAACAACAAATTTTGGTTCGCATTAATTTAGGATACCAGCATGTCCTCATTTTATTCAAAATATTGATACGTAACAACATTTCAGTAGTTTTGATACCTCCAGCTGACTTGTACAACAAAATTATTTGACCGCATTACCAAAACTGACCATATGTGAACTTTAAATTGTAAATCTATATACCAGCATAGTAAATCAGCCTTATTATTAATGTCAGGCTTCAATGTATAATACAATCATGACAATGGACAGCAATATTGCAATATAAAAACAACAAATTTTTGTTCGCCTAAATTAAGGGTGCCAGTATGTCCTCTTTTTACTCATAATACTGATACGTAACAAAATTTCAGTAGTTTTGATGCCTCCAGTTGACTTGAACAACAAAATTATTTGACCGCATCCACCAAAACTGACCATATATGCACTTTAATTTGTAAATCTATATACCCGCATAGTAAATCAGCCATATTTTTTATGTCAGGATTCAATGTACAATACAATCATGACAATGGACAGCAAAATTGCAATATAATAACAACAAATTTTGGTTCGCATTAATTTAGGATACCAGCATGTCCTCATTTTATTCAAAATATTGATACGTAACAAAATTTCAGTAGTTTTGATACCTCCAGCTGACTTGTACAACAAAATTATTTGACCGCATTACCAAAACTGACCATATGTGAACTTTAAATTGTAAATCTATATACCAGCAAAGTAAATCAGCCTTATTTTTAATGTCAGGCTTCAATGTATAATATAATCATGACAATTGACAGCAATATTGCACTATAATAACAACAAATTTTTGTTCGCCTAAATTAAGCGTGCCAGCATGTCCTCTTTTTACTTTAAATACTGATACGTAACAAAATTTCAGTAGTTTTGATGCCTCCAGTTGATTTGTACAACAAAATTATTTGACCGCATTACCAAAACTGACCATATGTGAACTTTAATTTGTAAATCTATATACCCGCATAGTAAATCAGCCATATTTTTTATGTCAGGATTCAATGTACAATACAATCATGACAATGGACAGCAAAATTGCAATATAATAACAACAAATTTTGGTTCGCATTAATTTAGGATACCAGCATGTCCTCATTTTATTCAAAATATTGATACGTAACAACATTTCAGTAGTTTTGATACCTCCAGCTGACTTGTACAACAAAATTATTTGACCGCATTACCAAAACTGACCATATGTGAACTTTAAATTGTAAATCTATATACCAGCATAGTAAATCAGCCTTATTATTAATGTCAGGCTTCAATGTATAATACAATCATGACAATGGACAGCAATATTGCAATATAAAAACAACAAATTTTTGTTCGCCTAAATTAAGGGTGCCAGTATGTCCTCTTTTTACTCAAAATACTGATACGTAACAAAATTTCAGTAGTTTTGATGCCTCCAGTTGACTTGAACAACAAAATTATTTGACCGCATCCACCAAAACTGACCATATATGCACTTTAATTTGTAAATCTATATACCCGCATAGTAAATCAGCCATATTTTTTATGTCAGGATTCAATGTACAATACAATCATGACAATGGACAGCAAAATTGCAATATAATAACAACAAATTTTGGTTCGCATTAATTTAGGATACCAGCATGTCCTCATTTTATTCAAAATATTGATACGTAACAAAATTTCAGTAGTTTTGATACCTCCAGCTGACTTGTACAACAAAATTATTTGACCGCATTACCAAAACTGACCATATGTGAACTTTAAATTGTAAATCTATATACCAGCAAAGTAAATCAGCCTTATTTTTAATGTCAGGCTTCAATGTATAATATAATCATGACAATGGACAGCAATATTGCACTATAATAACAACAAATTTTTGTTCGCCTAAATTAAGCGTGCCAGCATGTCCTCTTTTTACTTTAAATACTGATACGTAACAAAATTTCAGTAGTTTTGATGCCTCCAGTTGACTTGAACAACAAAATTAATTGACCGCATCCACCAAAACTGACCATATATGCACTTTAATTTGTAAATCTATATACCGCATAGTAAATCAGCCTTATTTTTTATGTCAGGATTCAATGTATAATACAATCATGACAATGGACAGCAATATTGCAATATAATAACAACAAATTTTTGTTCGCATAAATTTAGGATACCAGCATGTCCTCATTTTATTCAAAATATTGATACGTAACAAAATTTCAGTAGTTTTGATACCTCCAGTTGACTTGTACAACAAAATTATTTGACCGCATCCACCAAAACTGACCATATGTGAACTTTAAATTGTAAATCTATATACTGCATAGTAAATCAGCCTTATTTTTTATGTCAGGATTCCATGTATAATACAATCATGACAATGGACAGCAATATTGCAATATAATAACAACAAATTTTTGTTCGCATAAATATAGGATACCAGCATGTCCTCATTTTATTCAAAATGTTGATACGTAACAAAATTTCAGTAGTTTTGATACCTCCAGCTGATTTGTACAACAAAATTATTTGACCGCATTACCAAAACTGACCATATGTGAACTTTAAATTGTAAATCTATATACCCGCATAGTAAATCAGCCTTATTTTTTATGTCAGGATTCAATGTATAATACAATCATGACAATGGACAGCAATATTGCAATATAATAACAACAAATTTTTGTTCGCATAAATTTAGGATACCAGCATGTCCTCATTTTATTCAAAATATTGATACGTAACAAAATTTCAGTAGTTCTAATACCTCCAGCTGATTTGTACAACAAAATTATTTGACCGCATTACCAAAACTGACCATATGTGCATTTTAATTTGTAAATTGATATACACCATGACGTACCAGCATAGTATTAATCAGCCATATTTTTTATGTCAGGAATTAATGTATAATATAATCATGACAATGGACAGCAATATATTGCAATTTAATGACAACAAATTTTTGTTCGCATAAATTTAGGATACCAGCGTGTCCTCCTTTTATTCAAAATATTGATACGTAACAAAATTTCAGTAGTTTTAATACCTCATGCTGACTTGAAAAACAAAACTATTTGACCAAAACTGATCATATGTGCACTTTTATTTTCAAATCTATATACCCGCATATACCATTGTACCTAGCGCCTTTATGTCTTCTCCTGGTGCTCCTGTTCACATTTTAGTAGGACCGTAAATGTACACGTAATCAATAATATTGGAAAAATATTAATGCAAAAAATATTCTGAATAAATTGAGAATGTCAGAACTTCATCTCTTTATTCATAATAACAGTCACATCATATATAGGAGTTTATGATGGTGTACGTGTAAAACAAAACTATTATGCCACATCATCAAAGTACCAACACTGACATGTCTGAATTCATTTGTACTATTTACAATGATTTAATAAAAAAAAGTATACGAGGTTCTCTTTTTGGAATCTATTATGTCGGTTGATTGATTTTGTTTATAGTTAAACGTCAAGTGAATCTTCAAAGGGACGCCAATAGCAAAACAACACTAAAATTTCTCTGCATCCCTAATTTAGACATAGGAAAACCTCATTCTATCTGGAACAGTCTACCACCAAACATTGGCGAACTCAGGAAAGCAACAATAAAAGCAAGGTTATGCACAGGGACATATATATTTTAATCGCAGAAAGCTCGTTTCTCAAATATGAATCTTGATGCAACTTGCCCAATCTGTCAACTGGAAGAAGAAGATATCATCCATTTTCTCACTCGCTGTCCCGTTCTGGAAGGTATACGCAGAGAATCTCTTGGTGTTATCAAAAGAATTACCATCAATAAAATTGGGCTAGGCAACTGGAATTCTAACTTTCACGAGAGAACTTGTATTGCCCAACTAATCTTGGATTGTCAGCAACTGGCTCTAAACAATATTCTCCCTCTGGATGACCTTTTTCTTAATTCAATAGAAGAACTAAGCAGGAACCTATGATATAGACTCCATCTAAAGAGAGTATCCTTTCTTAATATCTAGTTCCCATAAGGTCAGTGTGGTTGCACCGCGCTATACCTTAATCAGCTATCTTCAATTTCACAAAATGAAATATGGCTTATTCTCTGGACAATCTAAGGAATAATCATTAATGATTTTTCGACAGTACAACTGGGTCAGTGTTAAACCTTAATTACATCAATCTTATACACCGAATTTTAAATCTTCATTAGGTTAATATGGCTGTCCCGTGCTATGCCTTCATTTGCTGTCTTAAACTCCGTAGTATGAAACATTGCTTATCTTTAATGTAAAGTCATCGCCAAGCCTTCTGTACAGAACAACTAGGTCAGTGTGGGTGTTCCGCGCTAAACCTATCAATCCTGTATGTAAAATTAAATGCTGAGAAAATCCATGAAATAGTAGAATAACGGGTCAGTGTGGTTGTGCCGCGCTATACCTATAAAGGGAATAAATATGCATGTTTAGCTTTAATACCCAGTAGCTACACACACACATATATATATAAATATATATATTACAGATAGTTATACATGTTATAATGGCTATGCATAATTAGATCGCTTAGGACATATAAGCTTATATGCATGATTTTATTGATTTTATATCGCCTAGTAGTACACATAGACAGATGTAGTAGCTGTAGCAGGCAGAAATCTGAAAACTAGTTATTTTTATATTTTCTTTTTACCTTTTAGTAACACCGTTTTAGTGAATGTAAAGATTTTTTACTATAATGTATGTCCTGTAAATAAGATTCAAAACTTTCTTAAAACTCTATTAATAACCTTTTAATTGTGACACATTTTTAATGTACATAGAAGTTATTATTATTATTTTTTCAGGGATTTAACTGTATATATTTTGTTTAATGTTATTTTTAGATAGTTATGTTTTCACTGTATAATTAATTATTATAATATATCGCCTAGTAGTACACATAGACAGATGTAGTAGCTGTAGCATTAATTACAGTGCGCATTGAGTATAATTTTAGGACGTCCCATATAAATATCGGCAATGACAAATCTCTCGATAAATCTGACGAATTTGACGAGATTGTTGATAGTTTTACCACATCGTATGCTTACGGACACTACAATTTCTGTTAGAATATTCTGCGGGAAATTGAATAGTAAATCCAATGCAAACAAGTTGAATATCAATGAAATATCCATGCACGTATAAATTTATGCATAAAGTAAAATTTAGGAAGGGACAGGTAAACAACGGGGAATGAAGTAACGTAGACAATGTTGCCGATATCCCGTGATATAAGAATATTGTTCCGATGCGTTGGATAACCTTTCTATCCGCCTTCTAATAAAAAAACTCTGTTTTAAGAAAGTTTTGAATCTTATTTACAGGACATACATTATAGTAAAAAATCTTTACATTCACTAAAACGGTGTTACTAAAAGGTAAAAAGAAAATATAAAAATAACTAGTTTTCAGATTTCTGCCTGCTACAGCTACTACATCTGTCTATGTGTACTACTAGGCGATATAACCAACCTTAATTTAGTAAGGTTGGTGTACTCCAACTATTGGAGGAAGTTATAGAGGAAAGAAGACAAGTGGCAACTATTTCATTAATTACAGTGCGCATTGAGTATAATTTTAGGACGTCCCATATAAATATCGGCAATGACAAATCTCTCGATAAATCTGACGAATTTGACGAGATTGTTGATAGTTTTACCACATCGTATGCTTACGGACACTACAATTTCTGTTAGAATATTCTGCGGGAAATTGAATAGTAAATCCAATGCAAACAAGTTGAATATCAATGAAATATCCATGCACGTATAAATTTATGCATAAAGTAAAATTTAGGAAGGGACAGGTAAACAACGGGGAATGAAGTAACGTAGACAATGTTGCCGATATCCCGTGATATAAGAATATTGTTCCGATGCGTTGGATAACCTTTCTATCCGCCTTCTAATAAAAAAACTCTGTGTGATCGTATAGCCATTTTTTATTTATATAAGAATACATGTATATCAAATAAAAGAGAGCATTTGTATAATATCTAGCAGAGTCTAGCCAGTAAATAATAAAGGATATCTGTGGAAAAACAATGCGAATGTTGTTTACATATTTTAATGAAAGCTCAAGTCTGATATGAAAACTCTTATAACGATAATCTGTCATAAGCAGACCTGTCCTCAGGTCTGGTCAATAGCAGACTTGTCCACGGGTCTGGTCAAAAGCAGACCTGTCCTCAGGTCTGGTCAGGAGCAGACCTGTCCACAGGTCTGGTCTGAGGCAGACCTGTCCTCAGAACTGGTCAAAAGCAGACTTGTCCACAGGTCTGGTCTGGGGCAGATCTGTCCTCAGGACTGGTCAAAAGCAGACTTGTCCACAGGTCTGGTCTGGAGCAGACTTGCCGATAGGTCTGCAGCAGTCCTAAAAAAGCAGACCGTAGGTCTGGTCCACCAACGACGAAGTTTACTTGCTTGACTGCTTAAAAATTCTCAAGTTAACTTAGAAAGCAGTCAACAAGTTAACTGTAAGTTAAGTTTTGTCAAGGTTAGGACCGCACCCATCTGTACAGACACACAGGGTCTTACAGTTGGGTACAGACCAAGAATGACATAAAGTAAAGGCAATTCATTTTTAGCCATGGCGTTGTCAGTTTATTTTCGATTCACGAGTCTGGTATGTATCGTTCCTCTTTTTATACGCCGCGTACACGTATGTTGCTAGGTAAATTCAATTTTCGCATTTACTGATAGATGCGCGTTAACTATAATTACGTTTACGGCGTGAAAAACGAAATCTTCTAATTTCTACCTTAGTAAACAAGCGTTTACTCTGTGTCCGCTTAATCAGTAGTAAATGAGCGTTTTCTTCAGATTTCACAACTTTTGGTTTGTATGCCCTTACAAGTAAACGGGCGTTTACTATAGATGTCACAAGTGTATTTTTACCCGCACACACACGTGTATTTACTAATTGTGTAAATTGTAAAATAATCTTTATATTTGACGTATATGTGTTTTAACAGTAACAGTTCAAAAACGTTTTTTCAATTGCAAAACCTCAGTTCAAACATGTCAAATAACTGTTTATATCAGATTTGTTTTATATTTTGTCTTCAAACGCACATTTTGGTGCAGACCAAGCATTGCATTAAATAAACACAAGTTAACGCCGCGTGCACATATTCCGTTAATTAACTTCAAATTTCGCGTTTACTAGTAAACATGCGTTTACTTTGATTACATCAACGCAGTCAAAATGGAAAGTTCTAACGTTTACCCTTGTAAACGGGTGTTTACTCTGTGTCCGTTAAGTCAGTGGTTTACTACAGATTTCACAATACAAGTGTATTTGTACGTGCACTTGTAAGTAGACTTTTCGATGCGGAAAAAAAACTTCTGTTAAACGAGGTATCAAAACTATAAAATTTGTACACGATTCAATATTTTAAATAAAAAGAGGACATGCTGGTAATCTAAATTGATACATTTTGTTTTTAATCATTGTGTCATTGTGTTGCAATATTGCTGTCATCTTTATAAGGGAATATTTACCAGATGGATGGGCCGGTGCTTTTTTAATATTGTTTCATTAAAAAAGAAATGCCCATCCTTTTAAATTCTGTTAAAAATAGTCCTTGCCCATATAAAATATCCATAAAAAAGTACTTCCTCCTTCAGAATTTATAGACAATCAAAAGTGGTTTATAGATATAGGAAGATGTGGTGTGAGTGCCAATGAGACAACTCTCCATCCAAATAACAATTAAAAAGTAAACCATTATAGGTTAAAGTACGGCCTTCAACACGGAGCCTTGGCTCACACCGAACAACAAGCTATAAAGGGCCCCAAAATTACTAGTGTAAAACCATTCAAACGAGAAAACCAACGGTCTAATGTTCTTTTTATATTTTAATGTGTGCATGTGTATGTCTAGAAATCAAAGAGTAGACTTTGGTGCATAAATACAAAATTCAAAATGTGCTACTTAATTCCATATATATATGTTTTGTTTGTGGATCAGAAACATACATGATCATACATTTTAATGTTTTTAAAACAAGTATGAACAAATTATGAATTTACATTTATAGATTAGATTTAGCATCTGCAGTCTCAGATACAATATCATAAATAAATCTCAAGACATAAGTAATAGCATACTATATTAGCCAGTCTCTCCTAGAGTCGTAAGAAGTGCGAACAATATTCATGCAAGTCATAAAACATATGAAGAAATATTAACCATACCATTAAATGAACTTAAAGTTATATTTTTCTGAAATCTGAGGTCATTTTGAATTTGAAACCATTTAATGTATCTCTTTTGTAGTCTTTGTTCTATCTTTTAGATTAATTGAGGCTCCCCTTTTTCTCCCCTTTTGTGACAACAGGAAACATGAAAATGTATTCAAAATGTTGTTAACAATAAAAAAAAAATCTATTAACTAAATGTCCAATTTGTATACACTTTTCAAAATACCCTATTAATTCCAAATTAAGGGAATAATCTAAATAATGGGACAATAACTCTTAAATTAGTATTATTGTCTTAATAACAGTGCATATAAACAAAGAAGATGTGGTATGATTGCCAATGAGACAACTATCAACAAAAGACCAAAATGACACAAACATTAACAACTATAGGTCACCGTTCGACATGTTTATATTTAAAAAAAGACATTGTCCCTTTATCTATTCTACTTTTCAAGAAAGAAAGTATGATCTTTTTAAAGCAATTTAGGAAGCCATGTTTTTGATCCTCAATGCTCTTCAACTTTGTACTTGTTTGATATGAGCGTCACTGATGAGCCTTATGTAGACGAAACACCCGTCTGGCGTACACAATTATAATCCTGGTACCTTTGATACTATTTACACCACTGGGTCGATACAAGTGCTGATGGACGTTTCTTCCCGGAGGGTATCACAAGCCCTTTGGTGTTGACCTGAATATCAATTATGTGTTCATTTTTATAAAGTTCCTGTTTGCAAAACTTTGGATTTTTTTCGAAAAACTAAGGATTTTCTTATCCAAGACAAAGATAACCTTAGCAGTATTTGGCACAACTTTTTTGAATTTTAAATCCTCAATGCTCTTCAATATAAGCGTTAATGATGAGTCTTAGGTAGACGAAACACCCGTCTGGCGTACTAAATTATAATCCTGTTACCTTTGATAACTATTGCACTTTGAAGCAGCTCTTATTTTGACATATTATTTAATCCCAAAACTTACAGCAGTACACCAAACAACCTGGCATTATGAAAGATCAATATATAAATGAAACTGCTGCAAAATTTTATGAAAATCTAATTTGATTATACACCTATTTTTAAAGATGACTATCTGAGTTTAGCCTAAATTGAAAATTTTAGCTTTGTTGAACAATTAATCAAATCCATGAATTTGAGAGCAATACATCAAACTGAAAAATAATCTTGTATTCTTTAAGATCAATCTATATATGATATAGCTGTAGATTTATATGAAAATCTATGTTGATTTGGAAACTTTATAAAACAAATTTAAAGGTGACTACCAAAATTTAAACTAAACTGAAAATTGTATCTTTTTTTTTACCAATTAACTAAATCCACAAAAATGACAGCAATATACCAAAGTACCAAACAACCTGGTACTTTGTACGATTAATATAAAAATAAAATAGCTGTAGAGTTATATGAAAATCCAAAATGATTTGAAAAAATTATGTGCTTTGTACGATTTATATAAAAATGAAATAGCTGTAGAGTTATATGAAAATCCAAAATGATTTGAAAAAAGTTTTAAAACAAATAATAGTTGACTACCAAGATTCAGCCTAAACTGATTTTTAGGATTTTTTACCCATTTATTTAATCCATTAAATTGACAGCAAGGAACTGAACTACCAAACAACCTTGCTTTTTATATGATCAATTTATAAATGAAATAGTTTTATGAAAATCCAACTTGATTTGAAAAAGTTATAAAAAAATTTAAAGGTGACAATCTGAATTTAGCCTAAACTGAAAATTGGAACTTTTTTTTCTCATCTTTTAATTAAATCCACAAATTTAACAGCAGTACACCAAGCTATCAAACAACCTGGTATTACATAAGGTCAAAATAGAATTAAGATTTCTATAGAATTATCAATACGAAAATCCAAGTTGTTTTGAAATTTACATAAATTTATAAAAGTGATTTTCTAAAATTAGTCCGGTCAGAAAATTCTAGCTTTTCTAATCCTTAAAATTGACCGAAATGAACAAAGCTACCAGTTTGTCCAGACATGTTTTGTGTGCCCGCAAAAAAAAATTTCCTACACACCGATAAAGTTGATAGCAAAATTTGTCCTATAAAATAAGTTCTGGCCCATCCACTATACATCTTAAAAAAGTACTCGCTCATCCAAATAATTCCTCAAAAAAGTGCTTGTCCTGCTCCTTTTTGCACCGACCCATCCATTTGATAAATATTGAACGGTCCCTTATACAATCTGTCCTGGCATTAAAATATTACTGATTCACCATGCGACTATACGACTTACATAATAAAGTGCATATATGATACGTTTTGGTTGATCCGTACAAACAATATTGTTATACGAGTCAGTCGGAGGTATGAAAACTACTAATTTTTTTATTATGATTCAATATTTTGAACAAAGGACATGCTGCAACTCTAAATTGATGTGAACAAAAAAGTTGAAGTCATTGTGTTATAATATTGCCGTCATTTATGTTATACAATCAATCCTGATAAAAAAAACATAACTAATTTACTATGCGGCTGATGCGGTCAAATAATTTCTTATACAAGTCATCCTACCGCATCAAATCTACTGAAATTTGTGTACGATTTAATATTTTGAATAAAATAAATTGCAGTTATTGTGTTCCAATATTTCTGTCATTTGTTAGATACAGTTTATCCATCATCAACATATATCTCATTAACGCGCATGTGGCATAAATTCAAAGGTTTATCCTGGTATCTTTTATATGTTTATTTACTATGCGGCTATATAGATTTGCATGATTAAATGCAAATATTGGCAGTTTCGATCGATGCAGTTAAATATGGTAAGTTTTGGTTGATGCAGTCAACTATGGTCAGTTTTGGTTGATGCGGTCGGGTTCGATCAGGTATTGTTGATGCGGTAAACTAATTTTGTTATACGAGTCAGTCAGAGAAATCAAACCTACTGAAATTTGTTTACAAATCAATTTTTTTAGACCCATTCAGTACTTTTTATGACTTTCTAATGCTGTTATATACTCCTTTATCATGTTTATATTATGGCTAAACTAAAGAATCAAGGATTAATTTTGTGTAATAAGATACCCTTTGGGTGCAACTAAGTTGGAATACCCTTAAAAACCCACATGTTATTTAATTTTTAATAGTATTTATTAAACGTGTAATTAATTGTTTTCACTTGTAATTGTAATACTTAATATGTATTCCAACAGATGACATCAAACACATTATCTTCTGTTAAATCAAGGATTTGTATAGTACCAGGAAGAACTAGTATACCATCATGCTTTGCTATTTTTTTAATACAATAATGATTTACCATTTTTACATTGAATATAATGAATGCAGAAGGAAATATATCTACAGTATCATTGGTTTGAATCATTAAGTAATTCTGTATAAGATTTATGATTTTTTTAATGATTTGCAGTAGTTTAAAGATACTTAAGATGTCTCGATTACGAATTAGAAAGCATAGGCTGCAACAGCGTTCTTACATACGAAGAAAAAGGATTGGGTGTTAAGGATCACTACATTTTCATTTTTTTTTTTTTTTTCAAATCGAGGGCATTTCTAATCTAAAAAGTATTAAGCAAAAGTTTGGGGCAATGCTTTTTTCTCTAAGTGGATTTTAAACATATCTGAAATACTAGACAAACAGTACAATTTACCTCACATTTATTTTAATGATGAATTTATGAGTCAATCGTTGTTTGAGTAAAAGACCAGTGGCAAATATTTCTATGTAAGTCTAGTCTATTCGGGAAGACCTTTTCAAATGAATTCTTTGTTCGGCATTAATGATCGTTTGAGTCTTGATAAGGGGTAAATAAAGCTACGTAAAGTTGTTTTCTTTATAACAAACAAATATGTCAAGTTTAGACATATATTTCTTTCAAAAAAATTGAATAGTAATTGTTATAAAGATCAATTTTATTCAATATGCATGGTAACATTGGTGTTTTGAATGCTTAAGTTTGTGTAACTCAGCCTACACAAGGCCTACATTGACTATCGACCGCATGTTGTCAAAGCATGATTTAAACTACATGTAAACAGTAAGTTGTATCAATGGGAACGTTATTGTGTTTAGTTTACGTATGTGTTACACTAACACAACACCGAGTTGAGGTAAATGTAAACACGGTCTCAAATTCACATAATATAGTGCAAATATGGTCTGTCTTGGTTTATGCGGACAAATATTTTTGTAAATAAGTCAGATTTAGAAATCAAAACCACCGAAAGGAGTAGGTCCGATAAGGACCGATTTTGGCCTCAAATTTCAGGTTCATCTGACAAAAGATTTTGACCACTTTTCAAACACTTAAGTGTCTATTTCATTTGAATCAATTAGTTTATGTGAAAGATTTGAACTGATTTAGTCATTAAAAACGATCCGATTCAAGCTCAAATATGAAAAATCAACCAAATATGCCGAAAAATGTCACTTTTCGGATGATTTTTGTCAAAAATGAAAGTGGCCGCATCCGTGTTCATCCTCAACCTTTATATATGTTATGTATTATAATTAAATACAACTTCCATTTCAATATTAAGGATGAACACGAATGCGGCCACTTTCGTTTTACACGAAAACCGTCTAAAATTCAACTAAACTGCTAGAATTTTGAAGAATTCAGTAATTTAGCATGACTTTAAGATGCCAGTACACGATATATGTTCATTGCATAGTCAAAAATAGCCCATATTTATGTCGCAGAAGCACTCTACTGTTCAATAAATAACTAAAAGTTTACATTTTATCAATTTTGTAAAACTGCTATATTTTGAGGCAAAAAAGGGCTCTTACCGGACCTACTCCTTTGATTACGACTTAATGTTTTGAATACAAATAGGACATGCTGGTACTTTAAATTGATACAGAAATCTATTTGTAGTCATTGTGTTCCAATATTGCTGTAATTTGTATAATATAATCCTTCCTAACATGAAAAATATTACTGTTTTTGATAAATCTACCGATTGTAAAATATTAAATTATCTTTGGACAGAAGAAAATGACAGTCTCTAAATTGTTGTCGTTGACAAATACAAAAATTATGCAACTAGTAGAGAACGATTACACACACCTGCTGTTATCAAGGTGTGTAGCGATTAACATCGTTTATGGTTTGAAATAGATGACATAACCGGCAAAGACCATAGTTAATGTAAGTTATATTTTGAAAACGACGTGCAGTCATTATTCAATAATACGGACGTAGAATTTCTGAAAAAAACGTAGGCGCATTGGAAAGGCCAGAGATCTTAATACTTCTGAACGCAGCTGCTTATATGACTAGCTTTTCACTCGCGAGCAAAAGGTGTAACTGTAAAGGATCGTGCACAACCAAGACGTACAAATGCCAAAACGCTATGGTACTGTGTAGAAGAAAATTTCACCCTGATCATGCATCGAAACATACAATTTGTGATGAAAACAACCCTTTTTTACGTTTAGTTATAAAATAATATACAAATCGCACTAAAAGAACGTCACGAATCTCTCCAAAATCTTTACCATTTAAAATTAGGCCTTAATATTATTTGTTTAGTCTGTTGGGCAAACCTTTGTTCAATTAATATAGCCAAATAAAGCTGATATATATATTTTTTTTTTTAACTATTTTGATATGAGCGTCACTGATGAGTCTTATGTAGACGAAACGCGCGTCTGGCGTATAAAATTATAATCCTGGTACTTTTGATAACTATTTACACCACTGGGTCGATGCCACTGCTGGTGGACGTTTCGTCCCCGAGGGTATCACCAGCCCAGTAGTCAGCACTTCGGTGTTGACATGAATATCAATTATATGTTAATTTTTATAAATTTTCTGTTTAAAAATTTTAAATTTTTTGAAAAACTAAGGATTTTCTTACCCCAGGAGTAGATTATCTTAGCCGTATTTGGCACAACTTTTTGGAATTTTGGGTCCTCAATGCTCTTCAACTTTGAATTTATTTGGCTTTTTTAACTATTTTGATATGAGCGTCACTGATGAGTCTTATGTAGACGAAACGCTCGTCTGGCGTATAAAATTATAATCCTGGTACTTTTGATAACTATATAGGGTATTTCAACGGATAAAATAGATCTATACATGAAGAAGTCAGACATCAACTCGTAGTGTCTGTAACACATGTACCTACTGTAATTCAGATAATTCACAACGACATGGTCTACCGAGGTAATCATCGTTTATTATTCCTAATACTAGTTAGAGCCTCATGGTCAGGAATCCTTATACGTATCGCAAAATGGATTGCAGACTTTTTGAAACTGGACATATTCAAAGAAGATAACCACTATAGGTTGCTGCTTTCAGAAAAAGAAAACACCTATGGCGGAACGAACGATGAGAGTACGACCTTTACTGTCCATTAATGTCAAATGCACAAATGTATTAAGAGTGAGAATGGATCATGATGAAATTAAGACCCTTCACAATATTTTAGAAATTTATTTTCCTACCATGATTTCCTTTTCCTTTCATTGCTGCTTTAATAGATGATATTTAACAAAGAGTTGTAAGATACATTGAAATAATCCCTTTAACAAGTTTTGATTGTCATTACCACAATTTCATCCTATTTTCCTCCAATGTGACCTACAAAATTTGACTGATCACCAGATGTGTACTAACATGAGCAAAGCGACGTTAGACACATGAATAGCATGTTATGCTTGGCTTTGCGAAGCACCTTTGATCACCCCTTTTTATTTAAGAATGAAGACAGCTGCCTGTCTTTTAGTCATTTGTTTTTGTAAATATCGTGTTGGCCTATGTTTTACAGTAGCCCCATCCTATAAATAAATAAAACCCATATAATAAATGACAAGCCAATATCTATCTTTCGAAAAATCCTGAATACACCACCTGCATATGCATGAAATGGGATACACATTTCCCAACTTATTCTGTATTCATGAGTTTGCAACTGCTACTAAGACTTTATAAAATGTCACTAATGTCTGCATAGAGAGTCGATGAATCAGAATGATTTCGAGGAACGTCTCGCCCTTTTTCTAAAAAGGTTCATCGGAAGATAACACGACCTTCTTGATTGATATATAAACTTTAAAAAAAACATGATCGTCTTGTAAACTAAAATCCGTTACTGTTTATTCTATTTTTGGTAATTGTCTTTTGGTGTTGCTGGGTACTTATGCATCCCACTAATGTGTTGTGCTGTGGTCTTTTTGTAGTCTCGTCTTTCATGTTTGCTAATGTGCTTTGTCTATATGTCATTATGTTTTTCTTTGTTGACATATTTGTTTGTGTTTTACACAATGTTGACTGTTGGACCCCTATTTTTGACAAGTGTATCTATTAAATCTGTTGAAAATGTAGGCGACTGTCATACAACTGGGAGGTTTTGCTAGCTTTTCAACTAGGCTTAATACATCATCGTTCTGTATTACCAAACACGTATGTTAATTCTATTCGGACATGAACAAGGGTAATGTCCCCATACATGCCATAGTCTGTGATTTGGTGTATATCGTAATCTAGTATCAAATATCGTGCAACCTTGGAAGATAGTTTATCAAACAAATTTAATTTTACCTTTTATATTCTTAGCAATTTGTAATGTTTTTTTTACTTCTTCTTCGTTTTTCGGGCCCTCTCTTGCTTTTGTCTTTTGACGTTGAATCTGTCAAAACAGAAAAAATAAGTTCCGCTGAATTGAGTAGCAGTTGATAAATACATTGTTCATTAACGTAATTTTGCTACAATATGTATAAATCCATTATAGGTAAATTTTGTTATCCGATACACTAAACAAGAATATTAAGAGCTAAGTAAATATAGGAAGATACATGGTTGTGACGTCATTTATCGTGCCCGTTCTCTTTTTCAGTGATTGGAGTATCATCTACCTGTAAGAAACCATTATGTTACCTTTACCTGTCTATTTTGTTAAGAATAAAAGAGGGACGAAAGATACCAGAGGGACAGTCAAACTCATACATCGAAAATAAACGCAATGGCTAAAAAAGAAAAAGACATACAGACAAAAATTAGTACACATGACACAACATAGAAATCGAAAGAATAAACAACACGAACACCACCAAACACTAGGTCCGAGACCATCATTGTCGTCCCTTGATTTTCGTTGTTCACAAATATAGTCCCTAGTGTTGACAGTGGGTTACTTGCCATTAATTTTTATACCCCTTCCAAATTTATTTCTCCATGTTTAATGCCTCAAATTGCAAGTAGGGGGATGAAATTACACTGTAAAAAAATTTGGGTCCAGAATTTTAAAGGAAAGTAGTGATTAGGTCTAGGTGAAAAAGGTTGAAAATGAGCACTTCGGAAGCTGTCAAAAGATTTCAAGACGCCCTAAACATAAAATTGTCCATACTTTGAGTTAGAGCCGATGAAGTTTTCTATAATTTTTATATAATTTGTCCCAAAAGTAGTACAACACACTGTAAAAGTTTCTTTGAGAAAGCGCAGGTGGGATTTTTTTTTATTTTCATTTATGTTCTCAAAGAAATGCACTACGAATTAATTGTGTTCTCGGACCACTAGGGGTATCTCAGATGCTCCAGGAGGGTGATAATAGTAGACATAACACAATATGGAAAACGAAGGAATAAACAACACGAACCCTACAAAAAACTAGGGGTAATCTCAGATGCTCCGGAAGGGTAATAACCCTCCTTTTTTTCTTACAATATTGGACAACTAAAAGTAGCATAACTGATTCTTACACAGGTCGAGAACTCTAGATTTCCTGACGTCAGAATATATATGCATTGTAATTTCCCAAACATAAGGTCAATACGGCCTTGAAAACTGACCAATCGACTAAATGAACTACAATGCATTGTGGACTACAAAAAGTTCATAGTACTTGAAAACACCTGGAATTAGTGAGAAAACTGTCAACTAATATAGTGTCTGGGACTCTCAAAATAAATGTTTTTGTTCTGCGAATATGTTTATTGTAAAATTTATAACATAATCTTCAATTTGCATGCTCAGATTAAAAAATATTGTTTACGGGCTTCATGAAAAAAATTTTGCTGTTTCACGCCGTGAAATAATTGCAAAGGTTAATGCATAACAATGGAAAAAACCTGTTTAACTACTTATTTCACGGCGTGAAACAGCGAATTTCTTTTATGAATTGACCACTGTCTAGTATGAAAAAAAAAAAAAAAAAAAAAAAAAAAATGAACAATTGTTTATCTTTTTTTTTTTTTTTTTTTTTTTATAAAGTTATAATATTTTATTTGAATTTTACATTTGTTAGAGATACATGAAGTACCGGTACCTTATCCCGGCCTCGTTAACGTTAGTATATAGCATTTTATTGATAAGTTAGTACTTGTTAGTGCACAATATGTATATATAGTAATAATGACATGTATGTAACTGAATAGAAATATGATAACATGATGTTTAATAAATTCTAATTTATGAAATTAATTTAATTTTTGCTGCAACCAGATTATGGAATTTTTCATATTTGCCTTCTTTATTTATCAATATTTCATGATATTGAAGAAATTCTTTTTTGAAAATTTCAAACATATTAATTTGTTTTGTTTTTTATTCGGATTTATCATATGTTTAGTAGTAAATACAGTAGTTTTGCATATGTGATAAATAGCCTGCTGTTTAATCCATATCGCGCAACTTTGATGCGCACCCTTTATAGCATACCCTTTATCACACCCCTACCCTTTATCGCATACCCTTTATCGCACCCCTACCCTTTATCACACCCCTACTTTTTTTTTTTTTTTTTTTTCATAAAGTCAGTTTTGGTTTTTTTTTGCTTATGAAAAAATTTCCACAATTTTTTTTTATGACGTCATTGTTTGGTATGTGACGTCACGAACGTCGTTTTCATATTTTATGTGACGTCAAGAACGTCAATTTTTTTTAAATTTTTTGGCACACTAAATGCAACTATAAAAAATACAAAAATAAACAAAATATTTTTAAAACAACAGCACGTAAATTGTAAGGTAACCAAGGTGCTTCGGATTAGTAATTGAGCAGTTCTTTTTTAAGGCCATTGATACAAGACAAAAGTAGATCTGAAGGTAACCCAGTGTTATGAATCAGAAAACAGTTCATATAATACTCTTCTGTTGAAACATATGATAAAGCGTATAATACATGGCAAAATCCGTATCACATGCCGTATCACCCTCGACCAATATCATCCCTCGGGCCTAAAGGCCCTTGGGCTGATATTGATGTCTCGGGATGATACGACATATGATACGGATTTTGCCATGTATTATTCTCTATATATAGTATCCTTTGTATACAGTAAAAAGAATAATTGTAATTAAATCATTAATACTGTAGTAACTTGTATCGTTTATTTTGTATCCGTATACAAGTGATTTAATTGATATGATGTGATGTCCTATTTTAAGTTTATCAAGTAAAAGTTTTATTTTATCCCAAAATGATTTCAGAAGTTTGCATGTTAAAAAGTAGTGCTCATAATCTTCGATGACATCACAAATATTACATAGCGGAGTTTTAGTTATTTTCCAAGAGAAAAGTAATTGTTTGGTTGGTAAAATGTAGTGAAGAAATTTCCATCTTAACATTTTGAATTTATTATCTTGTATATAATAAAAGATATAATTTAGCATTTGTTGTCTTTTGTTTGTGTTGTTTTCCAAGATAAATATGTTGTCCCATTTTTGAAATCCTATTGGTTTTTCATAATATCTATTTAAGAGGGAGATGTAAATGTCTTTGGAGGAAATGTTTTTAAGTGATACCATTTTTCCTTTTTTATCTTTAAATTTATATTCGGAGTCAATGGCAACTTTTGTTTTTAATGATTCTTCTTTAATTAGCTCTTGTAACCACTGTTTTTGGTATTGCTTTCATTAATTTAGAAAATTCTGAAAACCAGTTAGCATGACAGGAAAGTTTATCTAAGATCATGTTTTGATTAAATTTTCCTTTATTATCAATAATGTCATTTAAAAAAAAGAATTTTGCTGTTTATCCAGTTTTTGAAGATGAGACATTTACCGTTTAATTTGATATTTTTATTGCCCCATATAAGCTGCTGTCTTATTTGTTTATATGATAGATGATCCAATTCCTTTTCAGATTTTGTATTTATCCATGATTTGATTATTCTTAAGTAAAATTGTGGAATTAGTTCTTTCAGTTTATAGACCAAATTAATATTGTTGAAATTCATTTTAAATATAAGGAATTCTTGTCCAAATTTATCAAAATAAAATCTTGGTAATACTTTCCAATTGGGTGATAGATCTTCGTTGTCGATGAGTTTTTTTACCCAACTAATATTTATCGCTTCTAGATATTTATCTATGTTTATCATTTTAAGCCCGCCAGCATGGTAATTTTTACTTATTATATCCCTTTTAACCTTTTCAGATTTATTATTCCATATAAAACTGTATATTATTTTTTTTAATTTTGCTAGGTATTCGTTATCAATTTCGGTTACAGATGCAACATAAGTAATATTCGGTAAGATTAATGATTTAACAAGAGTTATCTTACCTAACATAGTTAAATTTCTTTTATTCCAATCTTTAATTATTTTTTCACATTTTTCGTATTATCGTTGCAAGTTTAATTTTTTACACTCATTTTTATTAAGTCCAAAGTATATTCCCAAATCTTTTATAGGTTTTTGTGTAAAATTAATGTTTTCAACTTTATCTTTGCAGGACTTTAAATTGCCGAGCCATATTCCTTCTGTTTTATTTCGGTTAAGCTTTAGACCTGAAAGTGATCCAAAAAATTCTATAATATTCAGAGTTAATGACACTTCTTGTTTTGAATTTAAAAATAAAGTGGTGTCGTCTGCAAGCTGGCTTAATTTTAATGTATGGGTTTTATTATCTAGTTTAATTTGAAAACCTTTAAAATTTTTATTTTGTCTTAATCTACTAGCTAAAATTTCAACAGCAATTACGAAAATTATAGAACTCGCGGGACACCCTTGACGGATTCCGCGCTCAATGTTGAAGGGTCTTGAAATCCAGCCATTATTTAATATGCAATAAAATTGAGAATGGAAATGGGGAATGTGTCAAAGAGACAACAACCCGACCAAAAAATAAAAAAACAACAGCAGAAGGTCACCAACAGGTCTTCAATGTAGCGAGAAATTCCCGCACCCGGAGGCGTCCTTCAGCTGGCCCCTAAACAAATATATACTAGTTCAGTGATAATGAACGCCATACTAATTTCCAAATTGTACACAAGAAACTAATATAAAAATAATACAAGACTAACAAAGGCCAGAAGCTCCTGACTTGGGACAGGCGCAAAAATGGGTTAGGGTTATATCCGTGTATAAAAACCCTTTATATCCGTGTATAAAGTTTTTATCAATCTCAAAAGAGGTTTCCTGGAAGCCAAATTTCTTTAAAAAACAATACATAAATTCCCATTCTAGCGAGTCAAATGCCTTTGTGAAGTCTAAAAATAGGATAGCTCCATCTACATTGAATTTTTCCGAATAATCTATAATATCTTGGATTTGTCTAATATTAAATCCTATATATCTGTTTTTTACATAACCGTTTTGATCACTATGAATAATTTTATGCAATATTGGTTTCAGTCTTTGTGCAAGAGATTATGCTATAATTTTGGTATCTACATTTAGTAAGGTAATTGGTCTATAATTATCTAAATTTAATGGGTCGTTTTTCTTGTATATAAGGGTAATCAATCCAAGTTTCTGAGAATTTGTCAATTCTTTTTTTTTCATAGCAATTATTAAAAACATCTACAGCAAAATTTTGTAAGTTTGACCAGAAAGCTCTATAAAATTCAATTGAGAGACCATCGATACCTGGTGTTTTATTAAGTTTCATTTTAAAAACAGATTGTGTACATTCCTCTATTGTCAGGTTGCTGTCAATTTCATTACCTTCTTTTGTACTTAATTTGTAATTTATTTTAGTTTTTTCAATATAATTTTCAATTTCTGTTAGACCAGGGTTAGTTGACTTATATAAATTGACATAATAATTTCTCCCCGTTTTCTAATATTTTGCCTTGATCTTCTGTTATTTCTCCTTTACTGTCCCTTATAGCAGTAATGTTTTTCCTTGTTTGTCTTGATTTTTCTAATCCCAAGAAATATTTTGTATTTTTTTCGCCCTCTTCTATCCATTTAACTCGTGATCTTATTTGTGCCCCTTTTATTTTATCTGAATATAGATTTTGCAGCGTTTCTTCTGTTTTATTTATTGAATCTATTATATTTGGCAAATTATTATTTTTTCCATTCAGGTTGTTATCATGAATTTCATTCAAAAGTTTAAGTTCTTGTTCTAGTTTTGTAATTTCATCTCGTTTATGTTTAGCTTTTAATTTACAATGTTCTATAGTTTTCTCTCTTACTTCTATTTTAAAAAGATCCCACACGATTGCTAGACTTTTTTTATTTCTTAATTTTTCATATTTATCTATCAAAGTATTTATTTTTATTTTGTATGATTCGTCGTTAAGAATATTGTTGTTTAATTTGAAGTATCCCTTTCCTTTGTTTCCTTGACAATGATTAATTTTAAGTGAAATAGCTAAGTGATCTGTATATTGAATTGTTGCAGGTCGTATATCAGTGCTGAGTACTCTTGGTCTCACATCTTCACTTACTAGAAAATAATCAATTCTACTAGCTACTTCATTAATTTTCCTTTTCCAGGTATGTTGCGTTTTATTTGGATTTATAGCTCTCCATATATCTATAACTTTTATTTTTTTTATCAGAGTTTTTAGCCCATTTGTCTTATTTTTTATTTTTTGTTGATCTTTTCTATTACTTTTCCTATCTTTTATATTAAGCGTTTCATTCATATCACCGCCTATGATAATTATACCAAGACTATATTTTTCAATGACACTTAAAGTTTGTTTAAAGAATATATTTCTATCTTTACATGTGTTTGGGGCGTAAAGGTTTACAAGGGTAAATATATTCTTATCGATTTCTATGTTGATTAAAACAATTCTTCCGTCTTGATCTACATATTTATCTATGATTTCATACTTAATTTTTTGGTTGATGTAAATCGAAACACCTCTTGATTGTGTGCTTCCAAAACTATGATATAAATCGCCCGTAAATTCTTTATCTGTTGAATTATTCGAAAAATGTGTTTCTTGTAAAAATATTATGTTGCATTTTTGTTGTCTTATCCATTCTTTTAGTCTAATCCTTTTTTATCATATTTTCCTAACCCCTGACAATTTAAAGAACATATATGCAATGGATTAAGTGACATCTTGATTTTGTTTTACAAAAGTATTTGATACATGTATTTCAAATATAAAAAGCATAATATACATACAAATATATACAGAATTTAGATATAAAAATACAATCATATGTGCATCTCTAATGACAGTTTTAGCTTTGACTGTGTGAGTTGCTAGACTAAATATAATTACATGTACACACATACATTTAATTTCATATTGACCGACTTTAATAGGTTTCCGCCTATTTCTATATTTAGAATTGTTAGCTGGTAAAATATATTGACCTTCACATGTCAAACGATTAATTCGCACGAGGATTAACTTTAATAGACTAATATACCGTACATAGAAATATATAAATGTGATGGATGTAATATATATCTTTCTGAATTGGTGAGTATAGAATTTATTTTTGGTTAATTGTATATTTTTAAAACACTTTTCAGAAATAAAGACATTAATAAACAAGAAGCGAAAATAACGGGAGATTATTATCAAATACTTTCGTATGCTTATGATAACAGTACAGATATTACAACTATTTTGCTTACGGAGCTTGACTTTAATTATACAGATATTTAGCAGGACACGGAGATTTTGATGCAAATAATTAAAAAAATGAAGACATAATGCATGAATGGAAACTTTTGAGGCTACAACTAAAAAAGGATAATTATCTGCATATAAAAACCGGTATAAATAGGTCAAACTGATTTTTTTACATTTTGTATACAGGTGTGTGGAAATGGCAATGGAATTCATTTGCATATCTATATAAATATAGTAGAGTGCTATTGTTTTTCTGTTTACATGATTATATGACATAGCGCACATATTGATATTGTGGTACATTGAAACACAAATTATTACATATGTATATATATAACTATACTAGTTATTTCATATGGAAAAAAAGGAGTAGTTTCATTGATCTATACATAGTATATTGACAACAATCTATATATAGAGTTTATTGTTCTATTTTGTTTTGTGCAGAGTACATGTATATACAATCTAATTTTATTGTATCATACACTGCCACATATTTTTTTAATTGTTTTTTATAAATATATATAAAATAGGAGTATATACAGATATTTGTACAAGTACAAATTATTATGTCCATTGAATTAGGCATTGCTGTATGGATAATACATTTTGAAAGGAAATGATATATGGTAACTGTTCTTGTACCTATGTCTTTGATGATTTACTGGAATCAGTTTGTCTGTTGTGATATTCATCTGTAGGGGTTGTTGCTGGTCTTTTCCCTTGTTTTTGTACTGGTGTTGTTGATTCAGGGTTTACAATGAATTTGTCTATTGGTCCTTTTGATTCAACTTTTGGCTTGTTTTTTGTTTTGTCTTTGTTTATCTTTTTTCTTGTTTTTTGTCCTGTAAATCAGGATCAATTTCTGTAATGACTTTACTGATAGCTGTTGTTGTTGCTGTTATTGCTTCTGTAGGTAGCAATATGGACTGTGAAGGTGGGGTTTCATTGTGATCAACATGATCACCAATGTCAGTCTCTTCCCCACTTTCACTTTCACTAGAATCAGACTGGTCATCTGTTTTATTAGCTTCATTGTCTGATGCTGTTTTACTAGGAGTTTCATTGTCTGGTGCTGGTTTACTAGGAGTTTGGCATTCTTTTGCTTTATGCCCTTCTTTTCCACATTAATTACAAACCCAATCGTTTTGGCATTTGTCTTGTTTGTGTTCCCTTTTCAGGCATCTTTGACAAGTAATATGTGCATTTATGTAGATTTGGCCTTTGTAATATATTTTGGCATTGTACTTGCTTAGGATAAAAGGGGCATCGAACGACATCCACGGAACTCGTCGTGCTCCTTAAATATTGTTAAATAACCAAAGAAATATTTGTCTAAGATTACCAATTTGTATAGTGTTACAGAAAACAACAATCAGGAAAGTTAGAAAAGTATATTTAACATTTTAACAAACGCTTAAAACCGTAAATTTAATATATCCAACCAGTCAAGTAAACCAAAACAAACAACATGGCTGACATCAACTCATATTCCGATGTGGTTTCACAACCAGCATATCATAAACATACCAACTTTTACCCGATACATGAAGGTCTTGAGGAACTGAGGTCAGTTAAACCGGTATTCATTTTAGAAACAGATTTATTTGGCAATACAGAACTCCAACAAAAAGACTTCTTACGACATGAAGAAGTTTACAAAAGTATCGGTTCAGAGGTACCCAGATTCCAAATGAAAGGGCTACAAAGAGTCAAGGGAATGTGGCGTATTTATCTTGCACAAGAACTAGTAAGAGATCACCTCCTTACAAGAGGTGTATCTATACGTAACAAACTTTTGACAGTATACGATAAAAACCCAAGAATCCCTGTAGCTGAACAACACCTAGAATACCTCCGAATACGTGTGTCCAACATTCCATTATCAGCTGAGGACGGTATGATCTTCTCGTTCTTTCAATCTAATGGCGTAGTCGTTACAAGCTATTTCAGAGAGAGAGTAAGAATAGATGGCGAAATGACCGACTGCCAATCTGGAGACAGAATCTTTTTTGTCGAACCATTGGAGGGCACACTACCCAGATTCACAATTGTTTATCTCTTTTAAACCTTTATTATGTCATTCCAAAAACATTTCTGCCTCGAAAACATGAAAACTGACACACTTCTATCTGTACTGGATGTGTAAACTTTTTCATCAGGACCTGAATTAAAAGTAAGATGCTCCACAATATTCAGTATGCTAAAAATAAGTGTTATTAAAGCGGGACATAAATAGCTTAACATATTTTGTATTATAAGTCTTATCCATCGATAATGTCCGTCTGTTGCTAAGTTCATCCAAAAATATACCTCAGAGATATTCTTTTCGTTCGGCTACTGTTCTATTGACGTATGTGCAATATCTCAAATTATTTAAATTCTCTGGATCATAGTGAGTTTCATATAACCTATTACGGTTTTTTTTCTAAAACGTGCCTTGTTTATCATAGAAAAAAGAAGACGAGGTATGAGTGCCAAGTTCGACATCTTTCCATCAAAGACACAATCTTGTAAAGTAAGCAATTTTAGGTTCAATGCTGAAAAATAAGCTATAAAAAGACATATGTGTAAAACAATAAAAAAAAAAACGCACACACAAAAAAAAAAACCAAACGGCTTTATGTAATTATATACAAAAGAAGAAGAAATGTATCCAATATTTAAAACAAATATATTAGCTTCATTCTAACGCTGCGATTTTCACAAATTATATCAATGCTACAACCTTGTCGCACATAAAATGGATAACTTCATTAATGGTTTTAATAAGGGTGGTAAATGTACGAGTGCGTAAAAAAATACAATGTCTCAATCGAACTTTGCAAAGACGAAAAACAAAATGAAACACCAGCTGCAGTTGCTGATTCACTACCTGTAGAACAAAATGACAAGTTTGAAAGTCCCAAATTCAGAAATATGTCAAAAATCAATTATACCTTTACATTTTTTAACACTGTCAGACAAGAATTAAAATACGGTCGTGTAGTTTCGATGAAATATGATGGATGAGAAAGGTTTTGTGAATGTTCTGTACCTTTTAAATTCTCAAAATGAAAATATATCTTAGTGTTCTACAGACGTTAGTAAATATATTTCATAATGGAAAATCGATCTTTCTGAAAGATATTTGTATTATAACAGATTTTTAACATAAACATGAGATAAAATAGTTTTAAAAACACCCAAGTCCCTGTATATATGCCATGAACAAACTTTCTTTCTTTTATATGCATGTGCTGCACAAATTTTTAATGTGTTTACAAATTTTAATAACACATTAAGGGTATATACTCCATTCGGAGGTGTTCCTACTTAAAGGAGGCTAATACACAGAAGAAGAAGTATACAAAAATAAGGAGATGCGGTATGATTGCCAATTTGAGTTCAACTGAATTGAGTGTAAGTTAAGTGATAGGAATATGTAATGCCTTCAGCAATGAAAAATACTCATACCGTATAATCGGCTATAATTGGCCTCAATTGATAAATATTCCTTGTTGTTTCAAACAAAGAAATAAACACAATGTTCCCTCGATATGAATTACTTTTAATCATAAAAGAAGGTACAATATCACCAAATAAATGTTGTGTAATCGTAGAAAGTTTAGTAATCTAATCAGATCTTTAACAAACTTTAAGTCTTCGCCTTTTTACGAACACAAAATTCATAGGTTCCTAATATTTCTTTAACTATCTATAGCTACCAGCTACACAAAAGTTGCTGAACCCCATGAATATAAGCACTGGCTATTATCAACGGCTAACTTTACATATGTAAGTTTGTCTGATTGGTAATTTTATTTTTCACTGTTGTTTGCTGCTGTCTGGTGGACGAATACCTGCAATCACTGTGTCATCATCAAACTTATTAATGGCTGTACATCGGGTAATTCAAACACAAGTTTCTTTGCATAGAAACAACTTTTCGTTGATCTAAGCATGGAACGAAAACTTTGTATCACGAACTATAAATGTGAGTACAAAAAAGAAAAACTAAGCGATATTGCTTATCCCGCATTGCATGAAAAAAATGTGTTGTATTTCATTAAATAACATGCTTGTTTGGTTGATTGTAAACACGTAGTAGTCCATCATGCATTGTTACTCATTTATTGGATTGATCAAAAACCCAGGTAAAAATAAATTGCGTCACACGTATATAAACAGTTACATGTGCGAGGACATAAATATGCTAATTCATGCATTTCCATATAAGGTACTGGTCCCGACCTGTTACAGGTACATGATAATTGAACATGTTCAAGAACTGTAAAAAAAAAACAGATCTATTCCCATATTTGTTTCTTTATGTGGGAAAAAAGTATACAACGAAAGAACAAATGAAAATGGTATTTTTTGAAGTCACCTTTCAATACAATAATGCACTCATCAAGATAGCTTCTAGAGCATTTAATTCAACACAGCCAATACTTATTTGTTCGCATGTTTTAGGGTGACAATGTTCGTTCTAAGTTTTTTTTTTTGCTATAAGGTATTCCCCTTTGTCAAAGATTCATCCTCAACCGTCTTTGAATATAAAACATTGAATTATAGAGATGCTCTCATTCTTCCTATCATCATTTTCAGCTATATTTCAAATGCCAAAAAATAATAATGCTTTTTAACGTTTGATAGATCATGCTGCAATACAAGAACCCCTAGTATAGTTAGTGTATTACGACAATCAAATTAAATCTTTCATTTTAAGATAAGTTTTAAAAGTGTCGCTGTGCAAGACATATCTTGTTCTTTAGATGAATTGAATGAAAAAGGGGTGAGGTGGGTAACAAAATTATATTTACTATGTATGACATTAGAAAACCAATTACATTTGTTTCTTTCCAATAAAATTTCTAATCAGTTCCAGATACTTCACTTGAGTTTATATCTCAGAGGTAAAATTGATTGAATTCAATAATTATACATTAAGCACAGAAACAAAGATAAATATGTACACGTACAACATATACAATGATTTTCTGTGAAAAAAATAAGATTTTTGCAATGGGGAAATCGCGGGACAAAAGTATGTTTCGATAGCATGAATAAAACACGAACAGAAAGATATGACCTTGCAGACAAAAAAGGAAAATGGTAGATATGCAGATGGTACCGTTTGGGTACAATAACCATCTCTTACAAGACATCCATCGATTCGAAATTATGTTTGGTAAACGAGGAAGAAAGGAGGGAACCTTCGACATACATGTACTATCATACAAGAAACTTACTCTATATTTGTTTTTAATGAAAAGTGAAGTGAAGTTACTGAATGTCCAGGGAATACAAATGTAGCAGATAATACACAAAATTAATTTTAACCATGTCTAAACAGCATTTCATAAAAATTGTAAAAAAAATTATACATTTTTGAAATGCGTTGAAGGGTCTGAATTATTCTACTGATATTTGTTTTCTAATATCGATTCTTAATTATTTCCCTTTCGACCAAACAAAACATGTTGAGCAGCTGCGTGAAACCGTCATGGTTTGTATCAACTTTCATTTCAGTAGAAAATTTGGGATTTACGTTACTTTGTTTTTCATTTTAGTCATGATGAATATTGTGATGTATGATTTTAAAAATAACGAACACCATGATCAATCAATCAAACTAAATAAAGGTTTACATTTGAATGCTTGCATTTTACCTTTAGTTTGTATGCCACGATCTTTTATACATAATTCATATCAAAGTAATTTATTTCCCCTATAAATACCGCCATCTTAGAAACGATAAGGGGACAAGACAACACGACCAAATACTGAAGTAGGACAATTACCCACATTTTTAATGGTTGTAACACCTATGTGATATATTAATTTTACAAAACTGTGCGACATAGTACATTTCGATGGCGCTAGCAAATATCAAAAACACAAACGGAGTTTTGTTAATAACATAATTTCACATTTATTCTCATAATCACGTAGTCACTGTGTCTATTCAATGTATAATTTCTCATGTGTTTGTTCACCCAAATCATACTACGTCACACCTGTTTGCATACAAAAAAACGGTCGACAACAATATTCGCATGATTTTGACAGATGTAGGTAATAAATCCTAGAAGTCATTGCATTAAAAATATCTATAGGCCGTTAACATATATAATAAAACACCATTATTTTTTTTTAATTTGGTGTTACTATGGATTATTTTAGAAACTTGAGGTAAAATGGTTACTAAAACTTGTACACAGGTAACAAAAAGGTGAAAATTTTACCAGTAAATGTATAGTCAATAAAATGTGACGTGTGTGTACAGTACTGGACAGGATAAAACTTAACTCATGTCAAATATTTTTTTGTAAACCAGATGAATTCTGCACAATTTTTGAAAAGAGTAAATTCAAAAAGTACTAAAAGAGGAAAATACACCTTATTTTTTTAATAGTTAGGCTATTAAAGCTGATTGATTGTTTAGCGTAACGTATACATGGTATATCATCCTTATATTGATATTAGTAATCATATATACTACCTACTGCACTAAAAATAACTCTTTCCTTCACATAAAATACTCACACCCCGCCGCAAATTAATACCTTTTATCTTAGAGTCCTAATGAATATGCAAATATCTATTTTTTCAACATATTATATCTGTAAACCACAAGCATGCGCATGTAATCCAATGAACGAGTTGTTTCGTATCTAATTATCAGTTAACCTATCGTTATCAAACGTTGCACAAGGTATTACATTTATTGAATTTAGTTATGTGGTTGTTTATGTATTAGGCGAGTGACAGTTTTCAAACTGACGCTTTATTAACGACTTTAATGAAATCACCTAACAGATGTAGATATGTTCACTTTGTTTGAAAAAGGTAAAATATTACATTTTTTTTATATCAATATATAGATTATGCAATTTGTTGCAATGCGCTTAAACAGAATGAACGAACACTGGGCTAAGTAAGTCCGCTTTTATGAGACATTTTAGGAAAGTGTAAAACAGAGGATCTTTAAATCAGAAATATTTACTAATTAAGACAAATTCGGTTGACGACAGCTGTAAGGTTATCACACGTTGTTTATACCAAAATTTTGTTGAAAGAGCTCATTACCCAAACTAGCATAGTTTGAGCTTGGAAAATATTATACAAGTGAATTTACAATATAAAGTAAAAAATAATAGAAAATAAGAAAATTTCACTCACAGCATGTTGAAACCAGATCTTTTCGAAGTCTACGTCAGTTTTGCTGTGGGTAGTCTTATGGTCATTACACATAAATCTGTCCTCATTGGTAAGGTCTGCTGGGCTGATTCTGCCGACTTTACTCGCGTGATCTCCAATATTACATTTGCATTTAACATTGTAAGATATATTTTTGCCAAATTTGTCCGTTATTTTGTCAGAGCAATCGCAAAGCTCGTTGAAAATACGTTTATATAAACTTTCCTGTGCCTTATCCCATGTCCATATCTGTATCGATATAGCATTACGGGAAAAGCACAAAATGAGCTTATTGAATTCATCCACTTCGAACACCGCTTTTCCACTATAAATAGCTGGATGATGGTCTGATTCGTCTATACAGACTGAATAATTTCGAATGTAATTAAACAACACGTGGTTAAAATAGGCAAGAGGAAGGAACGTGAATTCAAGAACCAACCACGGTGTAATTATAACATCCGAAGTGTTATTGATAAAGAGTTTCTTAATGTCTTCAACTGTGGCTTTGTTTGAAATCATGCATGGTACATAATAAACATCTGTCTCCTGATCTTGTTTGTTGACATATTTAGGTTTTATTATAATGTCAAATTTTTCCATTACTTTTAATAAATGTTCGCATGTTCCTATTTCTAAGCCAAGCCTCTTTTTAAATAGCTTTTTTATCAAATCCGTAGACAATTCTCCAGTATAAGAAAGTGTTTTCCAGACAAGTTCATTTCCCAACTCATAATCTCTCTGATCCGAAACACATACAAGACATTTAAAACATTCAACTAACCAAAACGGCTTAAGAATGATGTATTCGCGTAGATCGTCAAAATAAATAATGTTCCCAATTCTATGCTGGTAGGTCAGGAATTCATGCAGTTTTTCAGTATTTTTAATCGAGGCTGATTTAGCTAATTCTTCCATATTCATCCAAGACATAACATGGGAATCATCTTTTGATTCTTTATACGCATCTAGTACAGTTTCCAGTTGTATCCACTCTGTTGGAAGTTGAATAGAAAAATATCCCATGTCATTTGCGAATTTCGAAATTTCCCTTTTCAATCTATCAATTTCATTAGAATCATCCGTGTTAAAACGCGTGTTAGATATGTAGTAGATACCCCATAGATGATTATGTTTCTTGTCCCCAAAAGAAAGAAGTTTTCTTTCATAAGTTTTTTTCTTTTCTTCAGACTGAAAAAAAATGCAAAATTTGTAGATCTTTGAAGTTCCTCACTAAAAAAGTCTAAAAGTTTGAAAAGACCAAGTTTTGTCTTAGTTTACGTGAACTTTTACTTGACATTCTCTAAATGTATGACTTGTGTCTTAATTTTTCTTGACAAATACTCATTTATATTAAATGTGTATGAAATTTACTCAACACATTCTCGACATTCTGAAAATGGTCTTAAAATTTCTTGACAAATTCCTGACATTAAAATACTGTCTTGAAATTTCTCGACATACTCTCGACATTTTTATTTTTTCTAAGTTTGGCTTAACATATTCTGTACATTTTGAATTGTGTCTGAAATTTTTTTGACCGTTCTGAGCTCTACAAATCATGACCAGTATTCATGGTATAACTTTAATCTGTATTTCTCTTCATATAATATACTGTTGTTTCTAGTTACACTTCTTGCAACAAAAAATAAAAGTTGGGCATGTAAAATAATTGGAAATTTGGATATATATATATTTTTTTACAAATGCAAAATATATGGCTATGAAATCTAAAGTATAAAATAATTTTAATGTGGGTTTTTAAATAATTACAAATTTTGATTCCAAAATCTTATCAATTAAATGATTAAACCCCATCATACTGTAGACATATTTTATTCAACATTTAAGGTAGCACAATACAAAGATTTTATAACTCCAACTTCCAAGTTTAAAATGCTGTAACTTTCTTGATAATTCTTGAAAATTTATAAAAGTGGTAGTTTTGGATAGCTAACAGATGACTCTTTTAAATTAATGCAATGCTAGTATTATGCAACACTTATGTAACCAATTATAATGTTAACTGTGTTAAAAATATTTTTCACCAAATTTCCACTTTCGAATGAAAATAGCTTCTGCATAGGTATTCCTAGAGGATTGATTTTATTATATGGTGTTCCTATGGCCATTATCTACAAAAAAGTGTCTCAGATTTCAGATAGAATCTATAGAACAAATTTGACACCTAAATACACATTCTCTTCTTTTATGTGGTAAGGATGTTTACACTAATTAGAGATTTATGAGAGAATGGAACACCATAGAGACACCCCTTTGAAGCCCATGATGTGTTGATTAAGATTTCGTAAACATATTCTGTATGGTTAAAGAGATAATAGAGCTAAATTCATTCAAGTGAACTTACCCAGAAGTTGCCGCTAATTACATAATAATTGATTACATAATGATTGCATAATAAAAAAATTGCATTCATTTAAAAGATTAATCGTTTATCTATCTATACATAAAATTGAGAATGGATATGGGGAATATGTCAAAGAGACAATAACCCGACCATAAAAAAAAACACAACAGCAGAAGGTCACCAACAGGTCTTCAATGTAGCGAGAAATTTCAGCACCAGGCGGCGTCCTTCAGCTGACCCCTTAACGAATATATACTAGTTCAGTGATAATGAACGCCATACTTATTTCCAAATTGTACACAAGAAACTCAAATTAAAAAGATACAAGACTAACAAAGGCCAGAGGCTCCTGACTTGGGACAGGCGCAAAAATGCGGCGGGGTTAAACATGTTGATGAAATCTCAACCCTCCCCCTATACCTCTAGCCAATGTTGAAAAGTAAATGCATAACAATACGAACGTTTAAAATTAAATTCAAGAGAAGTTCGAGTCTGATGTCAGAAGATGTAACCAAAGAAAATAAACAAAATGACAAAAATACAAAAATACATAAATAACAGCAGACTACTAGCAGTTAACTGACATGCCAGCTCCAGACTTCAATTAAACTGATTGAAAGATGATGATTTCATCATATGAATATCAGGCACAATCCTTCCCATTAGGGGTTTAGTATCATACCATCATAACATATATGAGAGGAACATAACTCGTGTCAAGCCAACAACTGGTTTTTTTTAATAATTGTGTTTAATTCTGATGCAAAGACCCAATAAGTGAATCAATATTAACGCCAAAATAAGCAATCTTTAATGACCTGACAACAGTTCCATAACTATATCCCTTCTTAATAAGTCTATTTAAAGGTTTTGTTAGTTTCTGAGGTCAATACTGACATGTTTGTGCTTTGTAAAGAATATTTCCATAAAAAATTGGATGTGAAATACCTGAACGTATAAGAAGTCTGCATGTTGAGCTATATTTACGAATGATGTCCTTATACCGATGATAAAATTTAGTAAATGTTTTGACTTGTTTGTGATATCGAAAACCCTGGTGTAATACTTTTTCAGTAATACATAAATTTCTCTCGTTAAAATCTAAAACATTGTTACATACACGAGCGAATCATACAAGTTGAGATATATAAACACCGTAAGATGGTGACAAGGGAACGTCACCATCTAAAAATGGATAATTAACGATAGGAAATGAAAAATCATCTCTTTTATCATAAATTTTAGTATTTATCTTTCCGGTAGTGATATAGATATCAAGATCGTGGAAAGGGCAGTGGTCATTGTTAGTATTAGCTTTATTTAAAGTAATTTCAACAGGATAAATTTCTTTAGTATACATACTGAAGTCGTCATTATTGAGAGCCAAAATATTATCCAAATATTTAAAAGTATTATTAAATTTGTTTATCAGATGTTGTTTCGATGGGTCTTTGCTGATTTTTGTCATAAGTTGTAACTCATAGCAATACAAAAACAGGTCCGCAATAAGTGGTGCACAGTTAGTCCCTATTGGAATTCCGATAATTTGACGATATACGGAATCTCCAAAGCGAACAAAAATGTTATCTAGTAAAAAATTCAAGGGCATATATAGTATCAAAGCATGTCCAATTGACATTTTTGTTTTGTTTATTGCAACTAAAAAATGATGTAAAAGAGTTTGACCCCAAATTCATGTATTTGGTTAAGATGTTATTTTTTATTCTCGTGGGATTTTGTCTGATGCTTGGTCCGTTTCTGTGTGTGTTGCGTTTCGATGTTGTTTTCGTTGTTCTCCTCTTATATTTAATGCGTTTCCCTCGGTTTTAGTTTGTTACCCCAATTTGGTTTTTGTCCATGGGTTTATGAGTTTTGAACAGCGGTATACTACTGTTGCCTTTATTGAACATATATATTCACATTCTGACTTTTTAAATGCCCATTTAATTAGGTGGGTGATTTTTTTCTTAATGAGAATGTGAGGCAATGTGGTATACAGGGTAGAAAAATACCTCTTTTATTATTTTTTATACATTCATAAGAAAGTTACAGCATTTCAAAGGTTAGTGATTGGAAGTAAACAAATCTTTGTATTGTGCTACCTTAACAGAAGAAACATTTGTGTAATGTCATCTGTTAAAATATACATCGACAGGATAATCCCCATAATATTAGGGTATTCAACATCCCAGAATACACGCAACTATAAAAAAAAATACTGCTTTACCTATAATAAGCCATAAACTAATCAGTTGACTGACCATGCAACTACAATTTAAAAAGTTTGTTGATAGATGAAATTGAAAATCATTATCTTGGTGATCAATGAAAAATTGTATCAAAATGGATTTTCTTCATCAAAGAATGAAGTTAATTATTTAAACATAAAAACAAATTGAACAATTCCCATAGATTAAAAACAAATTAGTATCTACTCTTGGAATAATAAGTCTGTTCACATATTAGATGAAATTTATACTGTTGAGATAGTGTCAAGACGTATTGAAGACTGTCAAAAATGTGTCAAGACATATTCAGACATTATTAAGAATGTTAAGAATATGTCAAGACAAATCGAGGCAAATTTAAGGCAGTCTAGCATTGGTCGAGACTAATCCAAACTCTTATCAGATGATACAGGAATTGTCGAGAAATGTAAAGACATTTTCATACTGTCAAGACACTTGTCAACACAATCATGAACCTTATTAAACAAATTCATACTATGTGAAAATAAAAAAATATATTCAGGCAAATTAAGAATGTCAAGTAAAAATAATTCAGGCAAATTTAGACAACAAATGTTCTTTTCAAACTTTTTTACTTTTGTAGTGCTTACAGCAAAGATTTCATTAGTGCTTCATTGTGTTGTTTCTATATTTTATTATATGATATATATATATCTTTACATTTTTTCGTTTGTGCTTGTATCATATTTTGATCTGTTAGTCAAATGCGTTTTGTTAAAATATACTTTTTAACTTTTTGGGGTCTTTTTGAAAATCGCAGCTACATTAAGGCCATTTTCACACTACTTTCGACAAGGGCAGATAACTCCGTTCAATCTCATTAAATATTCATGCGTCGTTGTACACGCCGCCATGATGGAGAAGAAAAAATGTCCAGTTTACCATCTTTTGATGAAGCAGCGTTGCAGCAATCGTTGCCTTAGGATGCGGAATGGTCCAAGTCAGGGTAATTATAGAAAAATTGTAAAAAGTCATGGATAAATTATATGATTTAGGCGATTTTCTGTCGAGTATTAAGCCCCGCCCTCTACGAATATTTAGCCAATCAAAAAATACCTGCTTCATTTAGAAGCTTGCATCAATATTTTTCTCGAGCACCTGTAAGGTGACGAAAAATAGGAAATATGGACAGAAATGTGGAATTTGTGTTAATCTAGATAGATATTAAGTAAGAATTAACCCAACAACATCACAAAAAATGGAAACGGTACGTTTAAACGGAGTAGTCTGCAAATCTCAGGCCTCCGACTTGTGATGTTGTGCCTCCGACAGTGTCGGGGGTATAACTAGCCTAATTTATGCATTCTCTCGGTTAAAAGAAGTTATTTGCACTGATCCAATCTATTGTTTTCACATTTTTGTTGATTTTAATGAATGTTTGATGCATTTCCTTTACAAATGAAGATATACACAAAAAGGGGGGGGGCACATTTGTTTCAAGATGGTGAAATTATACCCCCTTATCATGTTCATATAGTCTTCAAGCCAGGAAAGTGATATATTTATACCAGAATTGGTGCAGTTATGCAGACCATCTTGCTGAATTTGTGGTCAAGCCCTTTCAGTCATTCATTTTGTGATAGCTATATGCAGCAATTAACTTAAAGCTCCTCTAAAAATTCTAAAAGTTATCGTTTAATAGGCGTAGCTCAATATTATCCTCGTCTCTTGGTTGTTCTTGCCATTAAGAATTGTGATGTCACGCTTGCAATGCTTGTTATTTTTACTTTGGCACTTTCCCATGACCGATTGGAATAGACTTAATGATTAGTTTAGTTAGCATATGTTTAAAATAGTTATCAAAGGTACCAGGATTATAATTTAGTACGCCAGACGCGCGTTTCGTCTACGCAGTACCGTATATTGAGTCAGTAGTTCCTAACGATAATGATAATTTGAGATACATGTACATAAGTTTTCATCTCTAACTGTACTTTTGCTTGTATGTTTAGGATGGCATTTACTTCCACACGTTTATATCTTAGCTTTTTTGCATTTGCACGTCTTGGTTGTGCACGAATCTTTTCATTAACATCTTGTGCATGTTTTGCTTGTAATTGACAATTAAACTAGCATTCTTTGCAGCTGCGTGCAGTGATATCAAGGTCTCGGGCCATACCGATGTGTCTGCAGTGTCTTTAAGAGGCTCTAGATCTTCAATATCGTAACATGACTGCAGTACACTTCTAGTATATTCACAGAAAAAATATTTATAAATTAACTTTAAACTATGGTCCTTGGCGGTGATGTCATCTACTTTACACAATAAACGTGGTAAATCACCAGACGCCCTGTTAACCACCGATATGCGCAACATAACAAAACTTCATTTTACAATAAGTGCAATTGATTTTTGAGATCTTCTTATTGTTCTTACAAGTAGTCAGTAAACTTCAATGTGTGAAACTGCTTTTTTTTATTTAGTTAAAAAACATTCTTATAAAAATATAATAAAATTACCATTTTAATGACATGACAACTAGAAGGGTCTGACATACCTTACGAAGAGTTTAGAAAACGTGTTAATTACCCAGATCATATGCGTACAGTTGGACCATATGAGTATTTATCTTACCTCCTATACATTTCTAGGAATATGATCGGTTAAAAGCGTCCTCGTGGAGACTGTGTATATTTGATATCAGGTTAGTAGGGAGACGTGGCTTATTTCATACATGGTTAGTAGTGGTGTTTTGTCCCTTAATACTCTATATTAGGCAAAAGGGAGGTGGGGCTTATTTCATACATGGTTAGTAGTGGTGTTGCTTCGCTTTATAAAAAACAAAAGGTACTGAGAAAAAATCTTAACGGTTCAACAGCTACTAAATTGATGATTAAGATGGAAATAAATTCATGAAATGCATTTAAACCTAACAAGTTGTTATTATATATATTGGCATCTGTTTTTGTAGGATCGCCAGAAAAAGCTTCTTAATGCTAACAGTATTGAAGACTTGCTCATGTTGATAGTAGTCTAAATTTCACACGTTAAGATAGTCGCTAAGATAAATTCGTTACATAGTGTGCTAGTGACGTGATACGGTATATATGGGGTCAGTAAATTCAATATGGGGAGTCGAGCCTCGCTCTCACCCCATATGGAATTTACTGACCCCATATATTTCGTATTAGGTCACTACATGTAGCACACTATGTAACTAATAATACCCATATAGTCATGACCATACTCGTATGGTCCGGAACACATATATATATATATATATATATATATATATATACAACTCGTCTAAACATCAACCCAACAATGTTAGATCTGTAAATTTGCTTTCGCAAATTTATGGTTCTTCCCTCGCCGGGATTCGAACCCATGCTACTGTGATATCGTGACACCAAATCGCCTGCACTGCAGCCGTCCCGCTAGACCACACGACCACCTGGGCTCTCAAAAAAAGAGCTTTCGGTGGCCATATGTTACCTTTCCACGTCAGTTTTAATCTAGCGGCGTACTACAGTACATGATATTTAAGGCATGAAGATGTTATTGTTACAGATCAGCTAAATTATCTATAGTAAAGGATCCTACAAATTAATGTAAGATACAGTCAGAGAAAATAATTATATTCATAAGTACGTCTGAGTCAGTGACAACCCTACAACAGATGTATCCATCGGATCGCCATCAATGATGGTGATACATGGCTGTGTACATAATGTATATACAACTCGTCTAAACATCAACCCAACAATGTTAGATCTGTAAATTTGCTTTCGCAAATTTTTGGTTCTTCCCTCGCCGGGATTCGAACCCATGCTACTGTGATATCGTGACACCAAATCGCCTGCACTGCAGCCGTCCCGCTAGACCACACGACCGCCTGGGCTCTCAAAAAAAGAGCTTTCGGTGGCCATATGTTACCTTTCCACGTCAGTTTTAATCTGGCGGCGTACTACAGTACATGATATATAAGGCATGAAGATGTTATTGTTACAGATCAGCTAAATTATCTATAGTAAAGGATCCTACAAATTAATGTAAGATACAGTCACAGAAAATAATTATATTCATAAGTACGTCTGAGTCAGTGACAACCCTACAACAGATGTATCCATCGGATCGCCATCAATGATGGTGATACATGGCTGTGTACATAATGTATATACAACTCGTCTAAACATCAACCCAACAATGTTAGATCTGTAAATTTGCTATATATAGTCAGTTTGAGTAATAATTATCACATAATACCCTATGGACATAATGCTTTTCATATCATCATTTTTGAATGCGTTTTATTTCATACTGGATACAAAAATTCAATATACTGTACATACATGACATAGACACATATATGCCAGAAAAGAAGTCATGTGCCAGATACACTGTATATACATAAACATTAATTAACATTTCCCGTCATCTATGTTAAAATAACTTTTAATATGGACATATCTCTTATTGTCATGTCATGATGTCACTATTAGAATGACTCGGTGAGAGCTTCAGTCCTTTCACTAAAACTGGGTACAATTTTACTATATCCAGAAATCGCATGCCAGAAAGGTAGGCAAGTGAGAAATAAATATTAAAATTCAAATGTATGCTAAGTTAGCCAGCTATGTTGACATGTCAGCTTTGAGTTAAATACATTCATCGTACATGTACGTACATTTGTACCAACATACATTTGTTTATGTACATCTTGAATATAATATATTTGAAGCCGGTTCTGGATGACTACCAACTTACTAAAATGATATAGTTATTTAAGCAAGATATTATATACAAAAAAGAAGATGTGATATGATTGTCATTGAGACAACACTCCACAAGAGACCAAATGTAACAGCTATAGGTCACTTTACTGCCTTCAACAATGAACAAAGCCTATACCTCATAGTCAGCTATAAAACCATATAGGTGTTCCAGACCACATGAGTATTTGGACCTGACCATACATGTATTTAAATCATTGATTGATTGATTGTTGGTTGCTTTACGCCGCATTTGGGTTAAATTGAAATAAAGATTTATCAAAATCTTTATTTTTAGTTTTAAAAGTTGAAATTATTACCATAAGATGGATAAAGTGAACAAGCGAACAATTGAAATTAGACATTTGATTAATTGTAAATCTGAATGCTATTTTTGTTCTCTCGCCCAAGGTGACACTTGCTACCACAAGTAACGTAATATTTTTTTTTATATTAACATGTTGCAGTTCATGCATGATCCTAAGCATTTGCACTTTTTGTAAAGTTGCTAAATATTATAAAACAATTGCCCTCCCACATTATATTTACTTCCCATAACTTCAATTTCAGTGGCCATAATTCAAGTGATGAATTACTGATCGACATGCTAAATATAAGAGATTAACAGATTTAATAAGCGTGACTTTTTTTAAATAGTTTGAATATAAACTTCTTATTTCAATTACAATTGAACTTTTATATTAATTTGAGAGTAAAGTTATGTTGATCTGTTATATGCATTTGTATCCAATAAACTTGACTAACTTCTTAATACTAGTCAGACTGTTCGCGTACGGTCGACCATATGAGTATTTAAAAAAAGTATGCATACAGTCCAAACGGTACGCGTACAGTCCAATAACTCATACGGTCTGGTACATAGGCATTATATAGTTTTTCCACTTTTGTTTATATTCATTATGTTATTTAGTTTTGTAATTTAATGGCGTTTGCTGATGTCAACTTTTTTATTCAACAGGCACATGATATTTTTACTTTATATATAGCTTCCTAGAAGATCAGGCAGGGTATATATAGCTTCCTAGAAGATCAGGCAGGGTAACTCTTGGCATTATGCCATATTACCTGGCTGGTAACTGTTTATGTGCTATTTACATTAAAATTGTAGCACTTTACAGTTGCTGGGTAGGTTAAAATATCTCATCATTAAGAACATGGCAGCAATAAAGAAGATGAGGCATGAAAAAATGAAAATGAAATGATGAGTTCCTTGGGTCATTGCCTATTTCAATTGTTGATGTAAAAGAAGTCCATACTGACCATGAACTTGTAAGTTTTACTATCTGGAATATGATGTTTTACTTATATTATCAGCACTAACTTATTTAAGACTGTATGAAGTCATATAATTGCTTATCGCCACTTCATTTTGTGTCTGATCATGTGTGGCAATCATACCACATCTCATTTTTGTTGAGTCACCGACTTTTGTCATAGAAGGGAGACATCACGATTCTACATTGCATTGGCAACGGCTTCCACAAATATTCACTCTGCGGTTAAAGTTTTGTAAAAAAGAAACTTGATTATCCCTATTTTACTTATAAATGGAGTTTTTATTCTAGTAAACATTACAAATACTCTGTGGTTAAAGTTTAAAATTTTAATAACTTTCTTAAACTATCCTGGATTTGTACGAAACTTGGACAGAAGGTTGTTTATGATCAAAAGCTAAAAAAAAATCTTATGGAGGAATTTAAATAGAGAAAAATAGTCAACAAATGACCGAACAACGCATTAATTTTATATCACTTGGAAACCACGGTAATTCATTGTAAGCACTGTAATAAATGTATTCAATCGTAGAAAGCATCATACATTCAAAATTAAAATTAAACTGAAGAAGATATGTGTGAGGAATGAAAATTATTTGTTCTTATTGCTAGCAATAAAAAATTATGGACCGTTATTTAATATGACAAAACACTATAATCCCTAGGTCACTCACGCTTTTTGCATTTTAAAAGTAAGTGTAACAGATGTTGAATTTAATATATTTGTACATTATTTTTTTATTTAACAGTTAACTGTTACAATTGAGATACTTGTAAGTTCATATCATTTTAATTTAAACCAAATTATAGGACCATGATAGTTTTTTTATATCCAAACTTAAAAAACATATTGCTTTGATTCCCTTTACCAATATATCAAAGATATATTATGATTTAAAAGATGGTTAAATTCGTGCTTATAGCATAAATTTGTAACAATATTATTTCATAAATTAATTGTAAATTCTTGCAATACAATCTTACCATGAGATTTTAAAATAATAAAATATACAATTAATGGGTGCAAAATTCATTCTATAACATTAAAGAGATGTTAAAGATATATTTATCTCTATATTTTGTTTAGTATTTTTATGTTGCAAATATGTCAATGGTTGATTTTGCGGTCACAATTTAACAAATAGAATTTCTGTAAATTTATTCTTGCATATCTGACACTGATTACTGGTATAAATGGGGTTGCAAAAAAGGGTTATATTACTACTGAAATTTGGAGATTTTGTTATTGCATTGTTAGATTTGTAAGATCACAGACTGAAAACTCATAAGTTTGTAAAAGTAAAATCTATTCTTTGTCTAACATTTGTCTAAGTTCATTACAAAATGTAGAGTAATTTTTCTTCCTTAATTTCTGTTGGAATATTATACTTGCAATTTTTTTTCAGATATATCAGAGTATACATGGTATACACTTAAATGTATCTTGTTAAGTTTAAAGATTATAGGTTCTTTTAAAATGAAAAGTCACATGTTGACAAAATTGTATTTAACATGATCATTGCAGATACATGTAGAATGAAAGCTTTGCCGTTTTTAGTAAATCAATATAAGGTCCCATCAATAAAAACGGACACATCTTATATATCTTGAGTACTTTTACTCACTCACACAAAGTGTAAATATTCTTATAAATTTTAAAAACACCGGCTTTTATATTTAAAAAACGTATTATATCATCTCTCATTAAGCGCGGAAACAACCCTCGCTTTCCCCGGTACCGATTCAAAATCGTTATCTTTGTTGCGCTTTAAAATATTGCCGACAATAGAACTTTTGTTTAATTTTCAATATTTTGACCTAGCACAACCTTTTAATCTCAAACAAATGCCACCAACTGAGGAAAATTATTTTAAGAATTTAAATACGATTATGAATCTTGTTGGGGGTTTCTCCAATTTTTTTTCTGAGAGTCATACGAGGTAAGCAAAGTTGACAAAATCACGGAATTTGACCTTCAAAGACGTAACATCATTCTAAATAAACATTTTTAACAAACTGTTCTAACCCCCAGCACTTTTAAGTGACACTGGTAGTTGCTTAACCTATTGTTAAAATTTGGATGAGAATGGTGAAGGTTAAAAGGTTGTGCTCGAGCCAAATACAGACGACAGTTTTAACATATGAAAATGGCATGTCACGTGACAGTGTTAGGGTCACGGGGTCATATTTTTATGTTCAGTGATGAGAAATCAGACGGCCTTTCGTTATTGTCCATGTACGACTATGAAATATTTGACATTAAGCCGATTCTGACAATTCCGTTTTCACCCCCCTTTTTTCGTCAAAATTACAAAATTGCGTCCTTAATGTAGCTGCGATGTTGTTTGTGCTGTATTTAGACCCTACAACGAAAATTGTGTTACATGCACACGTATCAATATTGCAGGTTTTATCCAACGCAATCAAAGGTTTGAACGTAGTTTTCAATTAAGACTGGTTAATATTTTTTCGTTTGGGTTTGTATCAAATTTCCCTCCGATTTAAATGATCCGTTCATCCTATATTGACTCTTAAAATTCAAGAATCTATCTGAAATTGAGATAATAAGCGTTGAAATGGTTCCAGAGAAACAACTATCAATTCCTTTGTGGTTTTACTAGCTCTTTAGATTTTGTATAAGGCCTAAAACAACCATGAATAATTAGTCATCATCAAATATCGCAAATGGTGCAGTTGAATACTAAGTACTTATAATTACCGTGCTAATTCATTTATAACTACATCGCCAATCATTCCATTTCGACTGATCACCCAAAAGCCTATATGTCGCGATTTGCTTATTAATAACGATAACGAATATGGTTGTTATATAAGATTTAAGAAAATCATCAGAATTAATGAAAGTGTTCTCCCTCGCAAATAGATTGAATATCTTGTCCAAAAATGCAAAAATCTAAAATGCAAATCAACTGTAAAATTGGTACCGTTAATGTAAAGAGTCTTTTTACTTCTTTTATAGCATTGCTTAAACCCTGAAACATAATCGTCATTTAGGAATACAGCAAACGATGTAACTTTCGAGAAAATTTTGTGATTCAAGACTGTAATAGGTGATAGAAAACAAACAAGCGGCTACAGAAACATATGCATGAAGAAAGTACATTTAGCATCAGAAATTAATTGAAAATAAATAACAAAACAAGAATGTGTTCATAGTACACAGATGCCCAACTCGACCTTTCATTTTCTATGTTCAGTGAACCGTGAAATCGCGGTCTTTTTTGGCATTAAAATTAGACAGTTTATATCATAGGAAACATGTGTGCTACTGGTATGATTCAAGTTGTTTAGACTTCAACTTCATCAAAAACTACGTTGACCAAAAGTTTTAACGTAAAGCGGGACAAATGGACGGACCAAACAGACAGACGCACGGACGAACGAAGGCCAAACAAAAGGACCACCAAACGAGCGGACGTACCGAACGAAAAACATAATTCCATGAATTGGGCATTATAACATTGTTCAACTACAATCGTTCAAGTGCTAATACTGAAATTATTAAGAGCTCAATATCATATTACTTTAGTTTATACAATGTTGATATACAAGTAGATGAAGTAAATAGAGTGATTTCCTCGATTTATCTATTCACCTTGATAAGAGAATAAAGATGTACGACTCTGAAGTTTGGACGTATGCATATGTTTCAAGAGTGGAGTTCGAATCAAAAAGTTAAAATTCTGAGCCCAGTTCATAGTTTAACAGCATACATACAAATATTGTATACCGCACCACATTCGGTAATTGATTACATGTACAGTTATCAACATGTAAAAGGTTACTAACAGTTTAGTCTGATAACATACCTCAACAACCTTGTCAAGGCCAGTGAAAACCATGAAGACAGGTGGAAATAATTTCTTTGTTGACGACTTTTCGTCACTTATGTTGTCACAAAAACAGTGAATACTCTCAAACCAGAAGTCGATGTATCCTAAAGAGAAATTGATAAAAACTATTAACGAATTGTTTTTCAAGTCTGCCTTTAAACATGATGATTATCTTGAATAAACATCATGATATTAGTTACAACAATATGAGATTATAAATACCTATTATGCGTCCTCGACCTATTATGCACCATATTACAAGAATAACCTTAAAATATTGAATCATGAACACATATCAGTAGTTGTCATAACTCACACTGACTCGCATAACATTTTTTTTGTCCACATCAGCCAAAACTGACCATATCTATAATTTTATATATTATGTAAATCTTATAATTGCAAAGTAAATCAGTGATATTCTTATGACAGGACTGATTGTATAATGTTTGGCATGCCACAAAACCAGGTTAAACCCATCATATTTTCCTTTAAAAATGTCCTGTACCAAGTCAGGAAGATGGCCATTGTTATATTATTGTTCGTTTCTGTGTGTGTTACATTTAAACGTTTATTTTCTCTTATTTTTTAGTGTAAATTCACATTGCGATAAGACGTGTCACGGTACTTGTCTATCCCAAATTCATTTATTTGGTTTTGATGTAATGTTTGTTATTCTCGTGTAATTTTGTCTGATGCTTGGTCTGTTTCTGTGTGTGTTATATTTCAGTGTTGTGTCGTTGTTCTCCTCTTATATTTAATGCGTTTCCCTCGGTTTTAGTTTGTTACCCCGATTTTGTTTTTTGTCCATGGATTTATGAGTTTTGAACAGCGGTATACTGCTGTTGCCCTTATGTATAACAAAGATGGCAGCAATATTGGAGCACATTGACTACTAAATTTTGTCCGCATCAATTGAGTGTTCCAGTATGTATTCTTTGAATTCAAAATATTGAACCGTGGTCAAATTTAGTAATATTTTATGCAAGGAAGCACTTCCGAATACAAGTGACAGCAAAATTGTAACACAATAACCTCACAATTTTTTTCCGCATGAAATTAGGCGTACCAGCTAGCAGCATATCATCTTTTCGATAAAAATATTGAATCGTAAACAAATATCAGTAGTTTCCATACCTCAAACTGACTTGCATAACAAAATGTTTTGACTGCATCAACCAAAACTGACCATATTTGCTCTAGAATATGCCAATCTATATAGTAAATCAGTAATATGGAACACAATGACTACACAAATTTAGAGAATCCGCATGTCCTCTTTTTATTCAAAATATTGAACAGTAAACAAGTTTCAGTAGTTGTAATTTACAGACTGACTCGTATAACAAAATGGTTTGACCGCATCAACCACAATTAACCATATTTTACCGGATCAACTATAACTGCCCGTATTTGCACTTAATCGTGCACATCTATAAAGCTACATAGTAAATGAGTTATAGTTTGATGTCAATATGAACCGTGTAATACAAATGACAGCAATATTGAAACATAATGACTACAAAAATTTGTTCGGATCAATTTAGAGTTCCAGCATGTCTTCTTTTCTTTATAAATCCTGAGTCTTAAACAAATATCAGTAGTTTCAATATCTAACTAACTCGCAAAACAAAAAGATTTGTCCACATCAACCAAAACTGACCATATTTGCTCTTTATTATGTAAATCTATATAGCCGCATAGAAAATCTTATATATTCTATATCAGGAGGGAGTATGCAATGCAATGACAACAATATATGAACTCAATGACTACACATCTTAAGAGTACCACCGTGTCCTCTTTAATTCAATATATTGAATCTTAAACAAATTGCAGTACAGATGGGTGCAGTCCTAACCTGTACAGCAAGTTAACTTGATGACCAGTCATTTGGACTGGTCAAAGTTAACCTGTGACAGGATTAAGGACTGCTCTGACCAGTCCTAGGACCAAAATCTAGTTAACTTAAAAAGCGGACTTGGTCCTAGGACTGTTGTTATTGTCTGCCAAAAAGTTAACTTGGAAACAGGTCCGCTATTGATATAAATTAACTTCTAACCAGTCCTGTCATAAAGTTAACATAGGTTAACTTCGAAACCAGTCCTGCCCCATAGTTAACATAAGTTAACTTTTGCTTTGACAGATCCAATCAAAACCAGACCTGTTCCCAAGTTAACTTTTGACTGGTCTGCTCAACACTAAGTTAACTTGTAACCAGGACCGCTCTACATCGATTTTTTAGAAATATTTTTCATATCTTTGTTTCGTTGTATAAACATCGAAAAGAAAATAAAATTAATACTTCCGATTTATAAACAGGATTAAATAAAAATATTTGAAAATTAAGACCGCATAAAACATTGCTTTTAACACAAATTTATCTGTGATCTGACAATCTATCTATTATAAAAACGATCTTGGTTACAATGTCAACGTATACTTGTTCCACCTATCAGAATTTCCAATGGAAACTTTATTATAAACAATGTCATAATACCTGTACCTGTCGGAACAAATATTCTATAATATTTATTCCGTTAGGAACATCTACTGTAATATTTATTCTAGTGGAAATAATATTCCAGAATAGTTTTTCCATTTGGAACTTATATAATGAAGGAACTTCTATTCCGTAACAACAACGATAACGGGCACTGAATATATATTCCAATACCTATCAAATTCAATCATATATATGCACTTTATTATGTATATCTTTGAAAAGAAGTATATTTGATGTTAGTTGTATACGTCCTTGTTAGTTATAATCCCTGAACTATGCAGCCACAATCAGCAATAGTTTAGATCATTTAAACACATGCCTACAAATTTTTGTTCACATAAATTTAGGATGCCAGCATATCCTTCTAAGATTCAAAATATTGATACGTAACAAAATTTCCGTTGTTTTGATACCTCATGCTGACTTGTAAAACAAAATTTTTTGAACGCATTGTCCAAAACTGACCATATGTGCAACTAAATTTGTTTAATCTATATATCCACATAGTAAATTTATAGCCATATTTTTATGTCAGGATTCAATGTATGATACAATGGACAGCAATATTGCAGTATAATAACAACAAATTTTTGTTCGCATAAATTTAGGGTGCCAGCATGTCCTCTTTTTTCTCAAAATACTGATACGTAACAAAATTTCAGTAGTTTTGATATCTCATGCTGATTTGTACAACAAAATTGTTTGACTGCATCAACCAAAACTGATCATATGTGAACTTTAAATTGTAAACCGTTGTGCCCGCATAGTAAAGCAGCCATATTTTTTTATGTCAGGATTCAATGTATAATACAATGGACAGCTATATTGCAATACACATGATACAATAACAACACATTTTTGTTCGCATAAATTTAGGGTGCCAGCATGTCCTCTTTTTACTCAAAATACTGATACATAACAAAATGTCAGTAGTTTTGATACCTCATGCTGATTTGTACCACAAAATTATTTGACCGCATCCACCAAAACTGACCATATGTGCACTTTAAATTGTAAATCTATATACCCGCAGAGTAAATCAGCCATTTTTTTCATGTCAGGATTCAATGTATAATACAATAGACAGCAATATTGCAATATAATAATAACAACAAATTTTTTTTTGCATAAGTTTAGGGTGCCAGCATGTCCTTTTTTACTCAAAATACTGATACGTAACAAAATTTCAGTAGTTTTGATACATCATGCTAATATGTACAACAAATTTATTTGACCGCATCCACCAAAACTTACCATATGTGAACTTTTATTTGTTAATCTACAGACCCGCATAGTATATCACTACCAGCCATATTTTTTATATCAGGATTCAATGTATAATTACAATGGACTGTAACAATATTGCAATACAATGACAACAAATTTTTGTTCGCTAAAATTTAGGGTGCCAGCATGTCCTCTTTTTACTCAAAATACTGATACGTAACAAAATTTCAGTAGTTTTGATACCCCATGCTGATTTGTACAACAAAATTATTTGACCGCATCCACCAAAACTGACCATATGTGCACTTTCATTTGTTAATCTATAGACCCGCATAGTATATCAGCCATATTTTTTATGTCAGGATTCAATGTATAATTACAATGGACAACAATATTGCAATACAATGACAACACATTTTTGTTCGCTTAAATTTAGGGTGCCAGCATGTCCTCTTTTTACTCAAAATACTGATACGTAACAAAATTTCAGTAGTTTTGATACCTCATGCTGATTTGTACAACAAAATTATTTGACCGCATCCACCAAAACTGACCATATGTGCACTTTAATTTGTACATATATATACCAGCATAGTATATCAGACATATGTTTATGTCAGGATTTAATGTATAATACAATCTACAGCAATTTTGCAATATATTAACAACAAATTTTTGTTCGCTTAAATTTAGGGTGCCAGTATGTCCTCATTGTACTCAAAATACTGATACGTTACGTTTTGATACCTTATGCTGATTTGTACAACAAAATTATTTGACAGCATCCACCAGAACTGACCATATGTGCACTTGTATTTGTTTATCTATAGACCCGCATAGTATATAAGCCATATTTTTTATGTCAGGATTCAACATGTTCAATGTATAAAACAATGGACAGCAATATTGTAATATGAAAATAACAACAATTTTTTTTTTTGCATAAGTTTAGGGTGCCAGCATGTCCTCTTTTTACTCAAAATACTGATACGTAACCAAATTTCAGTAGTTGATACCTCATGCTGATTTGTACAACAAAATTATTTGAATGCATCCACCAAAACTGACCATATGTGCACATGTATTTGTTAATCTATAGACCCGCATAGTAAATCAGCCATATTTTTCATGTCAGGATTCAATGTATACTACAATGGACAGCAATATTGCAATATAATAACAACAATATTTTTTTTGCATAAGTTTAGGGTGCCAGCATGTCCTCTTTTTTACTCAAAATACTGATACGTAACAATTTCGGTAGTTTTGATACCCCATGCTGATTTTTACAACAAAATTTGTTGACCGCATCCACCAAAACTGACCATATGTGCACTTTCATTTGTTAATCTATAGACCCGCATAGTATATCAGCCATATTTTTTATGTCAGGATTCAATGTATAATTACAATGGACAACAATATTGCAATACAATGACAACAAATTTGTGTTCGCTTAAATTTAGGGTGCCAGCATGTCCTCATTTTACTCAAAATACTGAAACATTACAAAATTTCAGTAGTTTTGATACCTTGTGCTAACTTGTACAACAAAATTGTTTGACCGCATCCACCAAAACTGACCATATGTGCACATTTATTTGTTAATCTATAGACCCGCATAGTAAATCAGCCATATTTTTCATGTCAGGATTCAATGTATACTACAATGAACAGCAATATTGCAATATAATAACAACAAAATGTTTTTGGCATAAGTTTAGGGTGCCAGCATGTCCTCTTTTTTACTCAAAATACTGATACGTAACGAAATTTCGGTAGTTTTGATACCTCATGCTGATTTTTACAACAAAATTATTTGACCGCATCCACAAAAACTGACCATATGTGCACTTTAAATTGTAAATCTATATACCCGCAGAGTAAATCAGCCATTTTTTTCATGTCAGGATTCAATGTATAATACAATAGACAGCAATATTGCAATATAATAATAACAACAAATTTTTTTTTGCATAAGTTTAGGGTGCCAGCATGTCCTTTTTTACTCAAAATACTGATACGTAACAAAATTTCAGTAGTTTTGATACATCATGCTAATATGTACAACAAATTTATTTGACCGCATCCACCAAAACTTACCATATGTGAACTTTTATTTGTTAATCTACAGACCCGCATAGTATATCACTACCAGCCATATTTTTTATATCAGGATTCAATGTATAATTACAATGGACTGTAACAATATTGCAATACAATGACAACAAATTTTTGTTCGCTTAAATTTAGGGTGCCAGCATGTCCTCTTTTTACTCAAAATACTGATACGTAACAAAATTTCAGTAGTTTTGATACCCCATGCTGATTTGTACAACAAAATTTTTGACCGCATCCACCAAAACTGACCATATGTGCACTTTCATTTGATAATCTATAGACCCGCATAGTATATCAGCCATATTTTTTATGTCAGGATTCAATGTATAATTACAATGGACAACAATATTGCAATACAATGACAACACATTTTTGTTCGCTTAAATTTAGGGTGCCAGCATGTCCTCTTTTTACTCAAAATACTGATACGTAACAAAATTTCAGTAGTTTTGATACCTCATGCTGATTTGTACAACAAAATTATTTGACCGCATCCACCAAAACTGACCATATGTGCACTTTAATTTGTACATATATATACCAGCATAGTATATCAGACATATGTTTATGTCAGGATTTAATGTATAATACAATCTACAGCAATTTTGCAATATATTAACAACAAATTTTTGTTCGCTTAAATTTAGGGTGCCAGTATGTCCTCATTGTACTCAAAATACTGATACGTTACGTTTTGATACCTCATGCTGATTTGTACAACAAAATTATTTGACAGCATCCACCAAAACTGACCATATGTGCACTTGTATTTGTTTATCTATAGACCCGCATAGTATATAAGCCATATTTTTTATGTCAGGATTCAACATGTTCAATGTATAAAACAATGGACAGCAATATTGTAATATGAAAATAACAACAATTTTTTTTTTTGCATAAGTTTAGGGTGCCAGCATGTCCTCTTTTTACTCAAAATACTGATACGTAACAAAATTTCAGTAGTTGATACCTCATGCTGATTTGTACAACAAAATTATTTGAATGCATCCACCAAAACTGACCATATGTGCACATGTATTTGTTAATCTATAGACCCGCATAGTAAATCAGCCATATTTTTCATGTCAGGATTCAATGTATACTACAATGGACAGCAATATTGCAATATAATAACAACAATATTTTTTTTGCATAAGTTTAGGGTGCCAGCATGTCCTCTTTTTTACTCAAAATACTGATACGTAACAAAATTTCGGTAGTTTTGATACCTCATGCTGATTTTTACAACAAAATTTGTTGACCGCATCCACTAAAACTGACCATATGTGCACTTTCATTTGTTAATCTATAGACCCGCATAGTATATCAGCCATATTTTTTATGTCAGGATTCAATGTATAATTACAATGGACAACAATATTGCAATACAATGACAACAAATTTGTGTTCGCTTAAATTTAGGGTGCCAGCATGTCCTCATTTTACTCAAAATACTGAAACATTACAAAATTTCAGTAGTTTTGATACCTTGTGCTAACTTGTACAACAAAATTGTTTGACCGCATCCACCAAAACTGACCATATGTGCACATTTATTTGTTAATCTATAGACCCGCATAGTAAATCAGCCATATTTTTCATGTCAGGATTCAACGTATACTACAATGAACAGCAATATTGCAATATAATAACAACAATATGTTTTTGGCATAAGTTTAGGGTGCCAGCATGTCCTCTTTTTTACTCAAAATACTGATACGTAACGAAATTTCGGTAGTTTTGATACCTCATGCTGATTTTTACAACAAAATTATTTGACCGCATCCACCAAAACTGACCATATGTGCACTTTCATTTGTTAATCTATAGACCCGCATAGTATATCAGCCATATGTTTTATGTCAGGATTCAATGTATAATTACAATGGACAACAATATTGCAATACAATGACAACAAATTTGTGTTTGCTTAAATTTAGGGTGCCAGCATGTCCTCATTTTACTCAAAATACTGAAACATTACAAAATTTCAGTAGTTTTGATACCTTGTGCTGACTTGTACAACAACATTGTTTGACCGCATCCACCAAAACTGACCATATGTGCACATTTATTTGTTAATCTATAGACCCGCATAGTAAATCAGCCATATTTTTCATGTCAGGATTCAATGTATACTACAATGAACAGCAATATTGCAATATAATAACAACAAAATGTTTTTGGCATAAGTTTAGGGTGCCAGCATGTCCTCTTTTTTACTCAAAGTTCTGATAGGTAACCAAATTTCAGTAGTTGATACCTTATGCTGATTTGTACAACAAAATTATTTGAATGCATCCACCAAAACTGACCATAAGTGCACTTTTATTTGTTAATCTATAGACCCGCATAGTAAATCAGCCATATTTTTTCTGTCAGGATTCAATGTATAATTACAATGGACAACAATATTGCAATACATTGACAACAAATTTTTGTTCGCTTAAATTTAGGGTGCCAGCATGTCCTTATTTTACTCAAAATACTGAAACATTACCAAATTTCAGTAGTGTGTGGTACCTTGTGCTGACTTGTACAACAAAATATTTTGACCGTCATTGACCAAAACTGACCATATGTCCACTTCAATTTGTACATCTATATACCAACATAGTATATCAGACATATTTTTTATGTCAGGATTCAATGTATAATACAATGATTGTATTTCCCTTGGCTATTCAAGCATATCGGTACCGCTACGCATCAATTTTGACCGCCATGCTTTCATCATTGCCGCTATGCCTCCTGCTACGTGTGAAAATCGTAGCTGTGTAAAATATTTATTAGCGATATTTTAAAAGTGAAGTGACAAGTAACAAATATTCACAGGTGATTTAAACTCATCCGACTGATAATTGGATGCATCACGTAGCGCGTGCCGTGATTTTACAACCTTCTTAATTAGTTCGTTATACTTCTAGACTTCAGTTACATGATAGAAGTTGCCAGATAGCTAATAAGTTATAGTCAAATTAATCTCCAATGCTCACGTACTTTCTGTAAAGAAAAAAAATAAAATAGGTTTAACCTTTTCTGTAAATTGACTTTTACCTGTGCCGTGGCTAAATTTTAAAACGGTGTTTTGACATCGTTGTTTAACAGAGATTTTTAAAATGTATAATGTTGGTCAGTGTTAGTTTTGAAACTAACGTTATTTCACCGTGAATGAACAACATATATTTTTTTTTTAATTTTCGCAGTTACTTAAACAGTTTATAGAAGGTCATAGAACGTCGATGAACTAATTTTTGATTGGAAATAACACAAATATATTTTTAGATTAGTCGCGATTGATTGATTTTATCAAAGAATACACTTAACCGGGCCAAGTAAAAGACGGTCTTTATATGAAAAATTTATAAGATTTGATAATTTACGGAATAATTGTTTTTTTAATAAACTTGTGTTGTTCTATTTCTATTTGAATGAGTCACAAGCTAAATACGCGTAGCGGCCTCCTTTGCCGTTTTTAAACAAGTTATTACAAATAGGGCTAAATTTCTTTCACTTCGGCAAGATCGGAATTTTACAAATATAAATCGTTATAAATAAATCAAAGTGGGATGTATTGAAATCGATAGTTAATTTTCATGAAATAAAATGTCAGCTTAGCTTCCAAATAGGTAATTTCCAAAAATGTCATCCGTCGTATGTCAGATATAAGTCAGGGACGACTTCTTTTATTAACGCAAATATACTTAATTTTATTATTTCCTGTATGAAAAATGTCTGAAGTAATGATGACACTCAAAGTTGTATTTAATAACTTGCTGTTGATGATGAAACCATTCGTCTTTTCAACAACCATGTCAAAGCAACCACCAAAGAAACGTCGTATTACTGGCCCGACTTTTCTGACAAGTTGGTTAGAAAAGTCTACTCCTTCGTCAAATTGTAGTCAGACAGATCATGGAAATCATCAACTTCAACTTGTTCTTCTTCTTCTTCTTCTTCTTCTTCTTCTTCTTCTTCTTCTTCTTCTTCTTCTTCTTCTTCTTCTTCTTCTTCTTCTTCTTCTTCTTCTTCTTCTTCTTCTTCTTCTTCTTCTTCTTCTTCTTCTTCTTCTTCTTCTTCTTCTTCTTCTTCTTCTTCTTCTTCTTCCTCGGAAGTCCACCCTATTTGCAGGGTCACCGCATTAAAAATATCCTAGTTTTAGGTAAACTTTTTAAAATGCGTAGTTATTTATAAAATATTAAAATTTTTCGGTTTAAATATGTAACTTAGTTTTAGTAAAACAAAAATAATAAGGATAAAAGGTAACAAACCTTGAGCAAAGCCCTGAAGTTGAAATTCAACCTTCTCCAGAATGCACTGACAGTCAAGATGGACAAACAGAAACAAGTAACCCTACCAGTACACTTACCAGTGTATCCCTGAACTCGAAAAATACGTTAATCACAAAAGATCAAAAGATCAAAAGAAAAGAAAAACAGGAATTGACAAGAAATAGCTGATCAAGTTTCCTTGGTTAAAAACTGTCAATAACGGATTTGGTGAGATTTTCTTAATTAGTTTTATCTATCCGAAAAGTTTGAAGTAATTAACGACATCGGACCAAGATACTTATATACGAATTACTTAATTTATTCTACTAAGGTTTCATTGCAAGCAGCTACGTATACTATGATTATATTGAACACCACTTTTAAAGATTTTTACCGTTTGGATATATTATTTTCTATAAATATAATATAAATTGCTCTATTTAAATGAAATTTTAATGTTTGATTTTCAGGTCTGTTGTGCAATCTCTGTATCACCGTCAATAAGAAACCAATGAATGGTAGCCTCATATGGACAAGTAAGCCTTGTATTACTGTCACCCTTAAAAATATTAGTAAGCATGCCAAATTTGACGCTCACAAGGAAGCAGAACAGTTGGAGGCACAACGTATACTGTCTGGGAATGGTTAAGGACTAGTGCAAGCTGTAGCAGCTCAGGCATCTATGGAGAAAACTGCCTTGATTGGAGCATGTAGAAGTCTGTCTTGGTTGGCCTTAGAGGAGATACCGCACACAACAAAATATTCATCTTTACTTGGATATGCCAAGAGAATGGGATGTTCTTACTTGAATCATCTGCAGAAGGGAGGAAAGGCCAATTATGAGAGTCAAAGGACTTTACAAGAGATGCTACATATCATTGCAGAACAGATTGCAGCACCAATACGGCAGGACATATGCAACTCACGTTACTATAGTATACTAATTGACGAAACCACTGATATAGCAGTCATCAAGCAAATTACCATCTTAGCCAGATACATAATTGAAAATAACCAGGTCAGTAATTTTCTTATAATAAACTTATAATTTATACTCCTCTATGTAATATTAATCAAACTTATTCAGACAAAAAGATGTTGTATTGATCAATAAACATTCTGAAATAATGCAAAGTTAATAATATTTGTGATAGTTGATGTAAAGTTTTTTTAAAATTTTTTGCAGGTAAAGACTTCATTACTTGATATGGTAGAGTTGCCAGATGGGAAAGCAGAGACAATAATGAACGCGTTGGACAAATTTCTGATTGAACTTCAGCTGACAACAGAGCATTTGAAAGGTCTTGGATCTGATGGTGCCTCTGTTATGGTTGGAAGAAAATCTGGGGTAGGTAGATATCAAACATTTTTTTTATCAGAAATCGAGTAATACTTATTATAAGAAAGCATACTTGACTCTTATAAATAAAGAAAGAACTAAGACTATGTTGAAATACTTTGATCAGTATACCTGTAAGTTTAAAAAATATTTTAGTAAATAAGTAAAATGGTGTCTCCTCTGTAAACTTGTATCACACATAGTTGACTTGCATATCAAATCTTGTCTTTGTTTCTACAGGTTGCTGCAAGCCTAACACAACGTAGTTCTGAGCTTGTGAAAGTTCATTGCATTGCACATAGATTGGCACTGGCTACAGCTCAGGCTACAGACAATATTCTGTATTTGAAGAAGTTCAAGGACTTATTGCAACAGATATTTAAATTCTACCAAAACTCAGCAGTTAGAATGTCTGGACTTATAGAAATTGAGGTAATATATTTTAACTATATGATCAACACGTATACATCTTTATTGTAATCTTTTGTTGCTTAATATACTTATATACATATATACGAATACTAAAAGTAAACAGGAATTCATTACATATTACAGTATTTGAGTAACTACAGTTATTTGAGTAGCTTAGTTTGGCCATACAATCAAACATTATTGCTATTTTCTATATTCAGACAATACTAGGTGGACCACAATTAAAAATGAAAGAAGTCCTTGACACAAGATGGTTGTCACATGATAGAGCAGTGACTGCTATAAGAGAATGTCTCCATGCACTTATTGCTAGTCTAGGGAGAGAAGCCAGTGAGAGGTCAGATGCAACAGCTGCTGGTCTTGCAATGTTTGTAAAGACAACCAAATTTGTTGCCTCAATCCATATGATGTCAGACATTCTGCCACACCTTGCAAGATTGTCAAAGACCTTCCAAGTGAGTTAAATATTATTTCTTTATAATTCAACATCTAAATTAAAGTTATTTATCAAATTAAAAATAACAATTCTGTGTCTACTTACTCTTCGTTATTTTTACAATTAAAACTATCCACCATTTATGGTTCAAGAAAAACAACTCTTTCTAAAATGTGAAAGGGAGAAAACTTGTGGAGTATAACAATTGCATATGCTTATATTAATATATATATTTAGTTCATTTCAATGGTTGTTGTGGAATTCCATATTTTAATATTTATCTTTGCAGAAAACAGATATTGACTTCACCTTAAGGTGGCTCGGCCCTTTAACAATGCGCATATTTTAACGCATGTTTCTTACGACGATTGCCTTGGAAACGGTCGCTTTCAGGGGCCTTCTCAAAAATAGCGTTGACGACCTTGGAACGCGGGCGTGTATTAAAGCACCCTTGACGATGTAAACAAGTGAGGCAAAACGTTCTATCTTCAAAACAGGAAATACGAACGGTCAGAAATTCAGAGTGCTTTCTTCATTTTTCGCATAAATTTTAAAGTCTTAAAGGAGAGAAATATACGTGATTTAAGCATATTAACATAAAAAAAAAGAATATATAAATACTGACAAAGTCACATGTATGACTGCGCCGACGGTGCCGCTTCGCTCCAAAAACGCATTATCATCTTACACGGTCCGTTCGTACCATATTTTGAATTAAATATCGGTTGAATATTAAATAATGTCTTGGAGATTTATTTTTGAAAAATGTTTTGCCCATGACGCAATGATAAACTGTAAACAAATGATAGAGATGTAAACAATTGCATGTCGTCGTACAGCTTTCAAAAACAGGTAAAACCCGTATAGTATGCTTTAAAGGCATCGGGACGGGTACTTATCCAGCTATCCGTTTGGCGTTTTATAACAGTTTGTTTCTGTCATAAATCTCTGTAATATCTTTATTTCCAGTTATTTGTATGGGTTTAATTATTCCCGATTATGCGATATATTTTTACACTGCAAAATTTTGTTAATTATGGTTAAATGTTTTTTTTTTATTTTCCCCAAAACAAATTTGAACATTTTCATTTAAAGATTTGTTTACCTTATCAATAAATGAGCACGAACATCATCTGATAAACTTTCTCGTATCACAATTCCATAATTTCCTGTTCACTAGACTAAGTCCTATTATGTAAGACCTCGGGGCCAATGTTTTCTATTTTATGATTTTTGTCTATTACTTATTTTGCTTATTGTTATTTTGATGATTTGCAATTTTCTGTTGTATCTATCAATATGTCAATCGAGTTCAAATTAAAAAAAAAAGAAACATCATTAATTGAATCAGAGCAAGTGTTATTATTATAATAGACTAATGGATCCAGCAACTTATTTCACAAAAATGATTATTGGTTTTCCTGCAAAAATAAAAGGACACTTCAACAATTGGCTGTTTTCCGCGTTTTCATGAAGATAAAAATTGATAAATCGGGGTGGATCCAGCCATTTTAAAAGGGGGTTCCCAATCCAGGACAAAAAGGGGGGTGTTCCAACTATATTTTCCCATTCAAAAGCATTGATCGTCCAAAAATGGGGGGTCCACCCCCGGAACCCTTCCCTGGATCCACCACTGTCAAAAGTAACCGGGACAGGCCTAGTATTTCGACCTATGATATAATTCCTCAATACTGCATAAAATTTTTGGTTACTATGTCGGGATTTTTCTAGGAACAACCACAGCGTGTCGGGCAGTCACAAACACTACTAAAGACTTTATATATACCATGTATACAGAGACATATATAAATATGTCTCTGATATATATATAAATCTATACTACTACTAGGTTCAGGAAAAGTTTGAATGGTAATTTTTTTAACTCCGCCCAGTACACAGGAACGCTTTATTAGCCGGGCAAATTTTAACTTCTATCTTAATTTTTGACATGCTGTTTTAAAAGGTAAGATAATAAGGAAAGTTCTTGATGGTGAAAATAATTATAGTGCGGTGATGGCATTGCGGCAAAAAAAATGTGAATGACAATTTTGTTTGTGAACACGGATTTAATGGTCTTTGATCTTACCGTGGCAAAGAAATGTATAAATAATCTATGCGTGATGATAAAAGGAGATGCTGTTTTTTTATTTACAATATTGAATTTCAAATTTAAACTTTGGTGGATAGTTGTTTCATTGGCAATCATACTACATCTGCTTATTTTCAAATCTTATGTTTAACATAGAAATATGACTAATCTGACAGATGATCCCTTGATTGAACAGGGTGCCCAAACAGCTGGATGTATACATACGAAGCCTCGTCGAAAGGGGGAATTTTGTCTATACATGCACCAATCATAATTGTTCATTCATTTTCTTACCAGCACAACAAGAACAATATGGCAGTCCATATATCTAGCTCATCTTCCTTTGCATAACTTACATAATTGATACTTTTCTATATGTTCTCATCCGTATTATGTTTGAATTATTTGCCAGTGACCATTTAGTATGTACAAATTAAATATTCATTATGTGCAATAAATACAAAAAAAAGTAATTTCTGGGACTTTTATTTGTTTGACTATGTGGTATATGGTTTTATTGGTAATTGTACAGGGACATAATTTTTATCTTCAATGTAAATTGGTCTCCGGTTTAGAGTTGCCTTAAAAAACAATGATACCCCATCTTCATACACAACAAAACGAAGTTGCAAAGGGTATAATGTTTTTGACCCGTCTGTCCGTCCGTCCGTCAGTCTTGTTTCTTGTCATCACAACCCCTCTCAAACAGAATTTCATGAAACATTTTTAGATAATAAGGACGTACTATGTAGATGTGCATGTCAACAGGAAATTACGATTCATTTATTTTTTCTAGGAGTTATGCCCCTTTGAACTTATTTACTGCAATATAGCACTGTAACAGTTTCTCATCATCTCTCAAAACGCACATTAGAATTTTTGAAACCTTTTTAGGTAATAAAGGCATACTATGTAGATGTGCATATCGACAGGAAATTATGAATCATTTTTTTTTTCTTATACCATTTGTTTTCTTATTTTATTTCTCCAGTGACAATGTGGGGACTGACTGCCAAAGCGGGACCGGCTACAGTTATTCGCAATATTATCAACCAATGAGCCCGCACCCTATGTCAGAATATCTAACAATCATCCCATCAACCAAATCTTTTGAAACATATTTAGAATTAAGAAATAGACAAATCCATGAAAATGAGGTTAAGTTTAGATAAACCCTGCAAGACAGACATTTTTGTTTTTTATTCATTATTTTGTACATAAATCACCCATTAGTTTTCTCGTTTGAATGTTTTTAAACTGTTCATTTGTCATTTCGAGGCCTTTAAAACCAACTATGCAGAATAGGTTTTACTCATTGTTGAAGTCTGTATGGTGACCTACATGTATAGTTAATTCTGTGTTGTTTGGTCTCTTGTGTCTCATTTACAATCATATCACATCCTCTTATTTGATATTTTAATTTGTTATAATACATTTAATACACCAAACATACATGATTGATTGATTGTTGGTTGCTTAACGTCCATCATATATACATGAAGATGACCTATTGATTACACAATATAGCATATGAAAAAAGAGGACTTACTGTTGATCAATGAACCATACAAATGATTATGTGGTCAATGATACATTGTAATTGACAGAATTGTAAACTATTGCACACAAATAGTTTATCTACTACATGTACCTTTTAGTATTTATTAAATGAGTATATGTAGACCATGTTGACGACTGACAGTCAATGGTTTACCATATTACCTCCTGAAAACAGGCGTAAAAAAAGGCTCAACTAAATCAAATTTTTGAAACCTTATTGATTTTATTCCTCAAATGTCTGTGAGATCAAATTTATAAAACATGTATTAATATTGTTAATTTAAATGTTTTAGTATACATGTACATGTAAGTATTGTTGCCATTTATACGTCATGTACATGTACAATCATTAGCTGATCAGCTCTATATTTTCATAATTTTTATTCTCCTTCACTGTTTTTTTTTATAAGACTCAATATATATATATTTACAATGTATGATCTTTATTCATCTGACATTGGGACAGGTAGGTGAAGCAGGTCCTTTTGATTGCATTTTTTAAGGATTTTGACAGCACTAAGGCATATACATGTAGTTCCAATTTATAGTTGATCTCTGCTCCTCAAATGGATTGTGGCAACACATATTGCATATACATGTAGAATGTTGTTCTTAAATTCAGCACTTTACACATAGTTTCCGGTTGCAAGTTTAGATGATACTGGCTTCTCATAAAATTCTGTCAGTACTGTGCCAATAGTTTCCACGTAAAGTTGAACACTCTAAGATCACTCCTTCCATTTGCATGTACATGTACAAATGTACTTGCAGCCTGAAATTAAATATCAGAGTAATTCTGTCAGAAAATCAACAATTATTGACATTCAAAAGCATATAGATGTAGACTTGTTCAAAGTGGGGAATGTGTCCATAGGACACAGATAAGCAGCCGCTTGCATATAAAGAATGAAAAGAGTGACACCACCCAAATTTTTACTTAATCTGAGTTGTGTTGTAGTAAGCATTGCATATAAGTATCACAATATTTGGATAAAGCAAACTTGTGCTAAAGAAAGGAACAAAAATTAAGCTATTTTAAAATTTTAAAGGGGCATAACTCTAGAAAAGTAAAAGCAACCCTTCCAAAAATTCAAACTTCATGTGTGTTTGTTGGTAACAAGAATAATATATATGCATTAATTGTGAATTGTATTTAGTTTAATAACATTGGTAGAGGCAAACTGAAGTTAGAGAACACAAAACAAATTTCGGACGTACATGCATGGTTGATAAGACTGACAATGCAAGGGTAATTTAACTTAATGCCCCTGCCACCATGGTGTAAAAATAATGAAGAATTTGTTGTAATCAATAACGAGCAAACAAAATATAATTACATGCACAACAAGTGTAAATAGTGATTTTGTTTCTATAGGTTGAATAAAGACTTCTTGCTGTTCGGCTGCCTTCAATTTTGAAAATGTAGCTCAGTCTTCATGAATAAATTATGCTGAGGCTTTTTGTACCCTATTTGGAATATAGGATAAACAAATTTTGTATTTATTAAAAATTACTATTCACAAAGCAACAATTATTTTCAACTCAAAATACAGTACCTGGCCAAAAGTATTTGTCACCTGCATTTTTTGCTACATGCATGTGTATATCATGTAAATATTTCATATAAAAACACATTACTTTAAAAAAATATTTTGAGGGCATTTAAAAATGTATGGTTGGATTTAATTTATATCTACAAGACCTTAAAAGAGGTAGAATGGTTTATATTAATATATGTTTATTTGATAACAGGTTCGTTTTAGTGTTTTTGTTTTCCTTGACAACGCATAAAATATTTTTTAATAATTTAATTTGATTGATTATATATAGCGAATTTCTTAACAGAAAATAATGAAAATGAGACTAAAAAAGAATAAAACCACAATGTACAAACCTGTGACAATACTGCTTCTATTGGTACCAGGTTGCTTAAAATCAATCCAAAATGACCCCAAAATATATTTTTTTTAATGTAGTTTTAAATACAATATATATATATATACAGCTAAAAATCTTCAGCGACAAATACTTATAGCCACACTCTGTATATGTTTAAAAGATGTATTGCCTCCTACTGTAAGGGTTATTTATCATTTACAAATTAGGCCAATTATGTCATATTCTCAACAAACAAAAAAAAACAAGTCAATCAAGCCCCTTGAGAACCTTGATGGATTATTTAAGGGGGATGGACAGGGGTAAGGAGACAGGGGAATGAGGGATCAGAGAAAAGGGTTATCTTGGAAATACATGTTGTCATTTTTATTTTGTCTTGGAACAAGGAGATGGAAGTATTGAAGTAAGAGGAGAACATTATGGGTAAAAAGGAAGGGAAATATAGTTGCTAAGTTGGGGCAAGGGAGTAGAAACTGCCCTAGGGAAGTTATGGGGTACCCCACATACATATGACCCTAACTCTATGTAACTTGGCTACGAAATGAGATTTACCAAATGACGATTAAAAAAGATTTATTCATTGACACTAACAGTAGCGTAAAAATGACAGTTGTGGTGCTTCATAGTAGCTAGATGTCATCCCCTCGTCTTCGTCTGTTTGCACACGGATATCTTTCAAAACGGGCCAGACATGTTTACAACTTGCCAGTAAAAGGTGAAAATACTCAGATAAACACATAAATAAGATACCAGCTATAACGATTAAACATGGAACAGAAATTGAGCTCGTACAAGGTCTCAGTCGCAGTGCTTTTCAACAGTAGCGAGTATTTTGAGACAGCCCCCAAGTTTGTATTTTTCGTGATACTGGTAACATTTGGCTGCCTAAAATATCGAAATATATGTTTTCTTATGTAATAACTCTACCTTCATCGTTGTATATTCGCCACAATGTCTGTTATGCATGTAAATGGTCGTATTCATCAATGTAGTATGCTGCTCGGCAATGGCGACCTTGAAATTCCTCAGGTCCGATAATGGCGCCAAATTAGAGGGAAGCAACTCGCGCCAGACAAAATTACCGTATTTCACCTAAATAATCAAAATTTCGCTTCTGGAAAACAAACAGTCATACGATAACCACATTTATATTCAGCCATCGTTTGTTGATATAATTTCAAAAATTATTTTACTAAAGCCACCAAGAAAGAATTCACAATTAAGTAATTAATGGACTGCATTGAAATCAGACCTTATGGGGTAGAGGGGTTAAACAAAAGCTCGTAACTTTTTTAAAAGCCTGGTGACCCCCATTTTATTTTACCTTAAAATGCTCGAAATGTTCATAGCTTTGACATATCTGTTTTTAAAAAAAATCTACCGGGAAAATTTTACGAAAAATCGATTCAATCAATATTTTTTGCCTTAAACTGAAATTAGAAAATGCAAAATTTAGACATAAATCTGAAAATAAAAGGTTTTTTAAGTCAAAAACAACAACGGGAAAGGTTTACATTTCAAATTCTAATGTTTTTTCACATAAAAATTATACTGACTTGGTTTTAAAACTCTTTGAATTTGATGTAACCGTTATTGTTGTAAGGGTGGACATGTTTGGAAAAAGGGTCAAAATCGCACATTTCGCTTCAATTTGAGGGGAAAACGAGCCTGGTGACCCCCTTTTTTCTTTGCATTTTTGGATTCAGCATAAAAAAATCTACAGAATAAGTGAAAATAAAAAAAATCTACCGGGGGTCACTATTGGGGTGAGCCACCTTAATTGAAACGCTTGTTCATCAACACAAATAACAATCACAAAACTGATTGAGCAACCTGAACACTATATGCAGTCATTGCCAACTTGCCTGGATAGCCTGTCAGAGTATAGTGTAAGACTGAGGCAGTCTGACATTAATAACTTCAAAAGGATATATACCAGCCCTACCTAGAAAATATGATCCAGAACCTCCATGACAGATTTCCAGACAACCCAGTACTGAATGCACTATCTGTCATAGATCCAGACCTCTTAAATGTAGATGACCCTTCATTGAATGAATGGGTTCAACACATAAATTTGAAGGTTTGTACTTTGAAGTTTTCAATATATAACTAGTTATGAAAAGTATATTTAAAATACAAACAAATCTTACTACTTGTCTGAGGATAAGGAAAAACTTATAAACAAATAGTAAAACATTTTTATTTATTAAGCTGGACCATACACATACAGTATGATTATTCAACTGTAGTTTTAGACATATACCGGTAATCCCTGAACATCAATATTTTTTTCAGACTCTAGCCAAACATTTCAAGTCAGTTGGAAGTAAACTAGAAGTTTTGGAAGAATGGGAAACACTGAGAACACTGTTAGTGAAAGAATGTAAAGACATGACATTTATGAAGACAATGAACAAAGTTGCTAGTCTTGGAACTCTGTATCCTTGTCTGTCAAAGTATGCAGCAATTGGTCTTGTTTTGCCAGTTTCAACAGCTGATTGTGAAAGATGTTTTTCATGTTTGAACAGAGTGAAAACACTCTTGAGGAACAGACTATTCCAAAAAGTGCTGAACTGTTTAATGCATATATCAATTGAAGGACCAATGGAGGAAGCTTTTGAATTGGACAATTGTGTGGTGACCTTTGGAAAGTTAAAACAGAGGAAAATATCAACAAAATAATGTGTACCTGGCATTAATTTGTAAATAACTATTGCAGACTGGATTATTTTTATTATTGTTTGTAACTTAAGGGCTTTCATTTATTCCTCTCATCTGTGATAAATGCTTTTAATAGAGTTGTATGAATTGCTATAACTATAATAAAACAATAAGATTGGTATATTGCTTTTAATATATACATTATGTAGTGTAAATAGTTCTGCAAAAAAGAAGCGTTGCGCGCCGCGTTGCAAATTAACCATGGACCCGCCATGCATGACAAATTTTCTAGGGAAGACATAGAATTTGAATTTACAGCAATTTTGCAATATATTAACAACAAATGTTTGTTCGCTTAAATTTAGGGTGCCAGCATGTCCTCATTTTACTCAAAATACTGATACGTTACAAAACTTCAGTAGTTTTAATACCTTGTGCTGACTTGTGCAACAAAATTATTTGACCACATTGACCAAACCTGACCATATATGCACTTTCATTTGTAAATCAATATACCCACATAGTATATCAGCCATATTTTTCATGTCAGGTTTCAACATGTTCAATGTATAAAACAATGGACAGCAATATTGCAATATAATAACAACAATTTTTTTTTCACATAAATTAAGGGGGCCAGCATGTCCTCTTTTTACTCAAAATACTGATACGTAACAAAATTTCAGTAGTTTTGATACCTCATGCTGATTTGTACAACAAAATTATTTGACCGCATCCACCAAAACTGACCATATGTGCACTTTTATTTGTTAATCTATATATCCGCATCGTATATCAGCCATATTTTTTATGTCAGGATTCAATGCATTATTTCAATGGACAACAATATTGCAATACAATGACAACAAATTTTTGTTCGTTTAAATTTAGGGTGCCAGCATGTCCTTATTTTACTCAAAATACTGAAACATTACCAAATTTCAGTAGTCTGTGATACCTTGTGCTGATTTGTACAACAAAATTATTCTACCGCATTGACCAAAACTGACTATATGTGCACTTCAATTTGTAAATCTATATACCAGCATAATATATCAGACATATTTTTTTATGTCAGGATTCAATGTATAATACAATCTACAGCAATTTTGCAATATATTAACAACAAATTTTTGTTTGCATAAATTTAGGGTGCCAGCATGTCCTCTTTTTATTTAAAATATTGATACGTAACAAAATTTCGGTTGTTTGAATACCTAATGCTCATGATGCTGACTTGTACAACAAAATTAGTTAATCAAAACTGACCATATGTGCACTTTTATTTGTAATCTATATACCCGTATAGTATTGTACCAAGTGCCTTAATGTCTTCTCCTGGCGCACCTGTGCACATTTTAGTAGGACCCAAAATGTACATGTAATTTATAATATTGGAAAACTATCAATGCAAAAAAAACAATTCTTAATAAATTGAGAGTGTCAGCATTTCATCTCTTTATTCATAATAACAGTAAAATTGAGAATGGAAATGGGGAATGTATCAAAGACACAACAACCTGACCATAAACAAAACAACAGCGGAAGGGCACCAACCGGTCTTCAATATAACGAGAACTTCCCGCACCTTGAGGTGTCCTTCAGCTGGCCCCTAAACAAATATATACTATTACTATTGTTGAAGGCCGTACTTTAACCTATAATGGTTTAATTTTTAAATTGTTATTTGGATGGATAGTTGTCTCATTGGCACTCACACCACATCTTCCTATATCTAGTTCAGTGATAATGAAAGTCACTACATATTTATTAGTTCATGATGGTGTGTAAATCAAAACTATTATGCTGCATCATCAAAGTACCAACACTGACATGTCTGAATTCATTTGTACTATTTACAATGATTTAATAAAAAAAAAAGTATATGAGGGTCTCTTCTGGGAATAGTATACGGTTTATCTATTGTGTCGGTTGATTGATTTTATTTATAGTTAAACGTCAAGTGGCAACTATTTCATTAAAGTGCGCATTGAGTATAATTTTGGGACTTATATATCAATATTATAATCGGCAAAGACAAATCTCTCGATAAATCTGACGAATTTAGCGAGATTGTTGATAGTTTTACCACACCGTATGCTTACGGACACTGTACAATTTATGTTAGAATATTCTGCGGAAAATAGAATTATAATAAATCCAATGCAAACAAGTTGAATAACAATGAAATATCCATGCATGTATAAATGTATGCATAAAAAAATAAGAAAGGAACAGGTAAAAAACGGGGAACGAAGCGACGTCGACAATGTTGTTGATATCCCGTGATGTAAGAATATTGTTCCGAAGCGTTGGATAACCTTTCTCTCCGCCTTCTGATAAAAAACTCTCTGTATGATTGTATAGCCATTTTCTATTTATAATATAAGAATACATGTATATCAAATAAAAAAAGAGAATTTGTATAATAGACTAGTAGAGTCTAGCGAGTACTAAATAAATAATGATATCTGTGGAAAAACAATGCGTATGTTGTTTACATATTTTAAATAAGGCTCGAGTCTGATATGAAAACTCTTAAACACGATAATATGTCATAAGCAGACCTGTCCTTAGGTCTGGTCAATATCAAACTTGTCCACAGGTCTGGTCAGGAGCAGACTTGTCCACAGGTCTGGTCTGAGGCAGACCTGTCCCCAGGACTGGTCAAAAGCAGACTTGTCCACAGGTCTGGTCTTGGGCAGAACTGTCCTCAGGACTGATTAAAAGCAGACTTGTCCACAGGTCTGGTCTGGATCAGACCTGACGATAGGTCTGCAGCAGTTCTAAAAAAGCAGACAGTAGGTCTGGTCCACAAACGACGAAGTTAACTTGCTTGAATGCTTAAAAATTCTCAAGTTAACTTAGAAAGCAGTCAATAAGTTAACTCCAAGTTAACTTTTGTCAAGGTTAGGACTGCACCCATCTGTAGTTTTAATATCACCGACTTACTCGTATAACACACTTTTTTTGGACCACAACCACCAAAATTGACCATATTTGACCGAATCCACTAAAACTGCCCATATTTGCACTTTGTCATGCAAATCTTTATAGCTGCATAGTAAATAAAACATATTGCGATGTCAGGATAAATTATATTATACATATGAAAGCAATATCAGAACACAATGACTGCAAATTTTGTTCGCATCAATTTAGAGTTCCAGCATGTCCGCTTTTCTTTCAAAATATTTAATCATAAACCAATATCAGTAGTTTTCATACTTCAGACATAGTCGGATAACAAAATTATTTGTCCACATAAACCAAAACTGACCATATCTGGACTTAAATCAGATGTATTCTTATGTCAGGCCCGATTGCATAATAAAGATGGCAGTAATGTTGGAACACGTTGACTACTAAATTGTGTTCGCATCAATTTGGAGTACCATTATGTATTCTTTTGTTCACAATATTGAACCATGAACAAATGTCAGTAGTTTGTTACCTCAAGATGACTCGTATAACAAATTATATGTCCGAATGTAAATTAATATAGCTGCATAGTGAATCAGTATAATTCATATCAGGAGGGACCATAATCTACAAATGACAACAATATTTCAACACAATGACTACAAAAGAAATTTCAGCATCTACCAAGAATATCGGTTTGTACTCTTTTTCATCAAAATATTGCATCGTTAACAAATTTCGGCAGTATTGATAATTCAGGATGACTCTTTTGAGTATGAAATTGTTCAAATTATTATGGAATATTGTTATTCTAAACTATTTCCCAAAATTGATCGCCCTGAAGATCATAAAAAACATTTTATCTAAATAAAGTATGTCAATTAAGGTTTTGATTTGTAAATATTATCGGTATATTTAACGACCATTTTGTTAAAGAACAAATTCCTGGATATTTTGACAATACTGAGCTTCCTCTTATTTGTTATATTTACAAGAAATCTACCTGGAAATTTGTGTTAAATTATAGATGTTAATATCAGTGAAAATACACCTACTTTATGTACTTGTAGTAATTCCGAATATAATTATGGACCCATATCCCATGCTATAACAGGAGATCTTAAGAGGCAATGTCAGAGAGCACCAGGCAGGACTGTTCAACTAAAAAAAATGATTTGGTCAAAAAAAAATGCCGAAATAGAGAAAATTGTAAAATTGAGAAAATTATGCTTTGGCAAACCAAAATGGTATTACATCGATTAAGTTGCAAAATACCATTAACTTTGCATCTTTATTGTATGTATCATGTTTAAGTGATAGTTTTTGATGAATAAAATTAGAGAAAAAAAGTTGCAGTCTTGTCACCACTTTGTTCATTTGGTAGCAACCACAAAATTTAGACTTTACATTTCTTGTCCTTTTTTGTACAATTTTGCACCATGAAAGTACTTAGTTGGAAAATGCAAGAAAATAATTTTCATTGAATTGGCATGTAGATCATTAGTCAATTCCACAGATACCTACACTACAATTTTTGGCTGTACTTTGACCTTTGACTTCAAAGTGAAGAGATGATTTTTGTTTACAATTTTGTGTAGGGAGCATGATTTGTTTGCCCTGTGACAAAATCTTTTGATATTTGGCACATTTGTGCAGCACCTCAAGATAACGTGTATTGTTCCATGGACCATCATCCCCAAATGTATCCCAACCTTCCTTTTAGGGGTATTGAACCTTCTTACTAATTTCATAGAAATCCATTCATTAAAACTAAAGTTAATGTCCGGAAACCAATGTGTCTTCAGACGACAACGATGACGACATAAAACCATTATGCGATCCCAAAAATTGTTTGTCGTCGTATAAAAAATGAATAGATCCTCATTTGTTAACCTAATATACTCTGAACTCCCAACCGGCATGACCATCATGACTATAGATCTTGTCCATTTAATATTTTTTTTGGGGGGAGGGAGGATTTAAAATCATTTTTCCAAGGTCAGCTTTAGTTAGAGGACGGACACCACATGAATTCATTAGTATATGCACATATATACTTGATAGTGACAAAATAAGCATGCTCTTGGTTTTTGCAAAATTAAATATGATATGCAGAGTGGTTATTTCTTATTGAAGGCTGTACCTATTACTATAAACTTTCACATTGTATGGTCTCTTAATGGAGAGTTGTATCATTACAATTATACTACATCTTCTGATTTTTAGTGTGTTCCATAGCAGTTTCCTGACAACCTTTGAAATAGAAGCATTGTTTATCTTCATCACTTGGCTTGTATAAAAGTCAGAATAAGACAACATATATGCATTCCCATATGTCACAAGGATTATGTCTAAAGATAACTATGATAAGTACATGTAGCTGTGAAATTGGCTATCATATCAAATCCCCCTTGTTTATAAGATGAAGAGCTTGGCCTGATTAAATGTGACATATACTTAGGACAAAACAAAACAAAAACAAGGGCATACCACAATTATTCTTATATAATTTTTAAAATTTTTGTGTGCACAAATTTCTAAATAGCACAGAAATATTAACACAATTAACACAATTATTTTGAAAAATACAACTTTTGACTTTTTTTCCTTTTAACTGATTTGTTTTAATATACATTGATCTCATGTTCTGTTACTCTGTAATAATTTGGAATCTTCTAATCAAGTTCAATACATACACATCTTTTTTTTTAATTCTTATACATGATTTAAACCCTTGATTAACATAAATGACATATATAAATATCTGCCTATAAACACATGAAGCATACTAAATATCTAAATAGTTTCAGAAAAAAATTGAACTATTCCTTCAGACATCCAGTGATATTTTAAAAGATTAAGATCCATAAACAATAAAGTTGGTAGTCTTATAATTGTCCTCTATCAAAATTGTCATTTTCAACATTAATGTCTCTCATTTACTGAAGAAACTGCCAAAATATTACCAAAAGTCAAACATATACATAAAAAACTTAAAAGGTATTCAAATGTTATGTTGGTCACTTTGATGGTGCCAAACTGGTTACAGTTTCATGTTTGTTTCTCTTTTAGCTCAGTTACCTGAAAAAATTAAAGGAACAGTTAAGCTATACATTTATACATCAGTTTTTTGCTTGACAATGTTTTAAATTAATTATATTAAATATGATGAATTTGAATATTATATATCAGGTATTCAAGTGCACCTATTTGAAGTTTAAAGAATTTTTTAGAGGATTTCACATTCAGGACTTCATATACATTTGTAGTGGGAGATTAAAACCCTTCTTGCATATCTGGAGTACATGGTCTCATCAATTTTTGTCTGGGTGTTATCTGTGTTTTAATTTTTTCTTAAATTAAGGTGACACGGGTCATCTAATAATTATTTAACAGTTCAATTGTTATGCCTTCTTATTATGATTTGCATTAATATGTATGTACTGATGTATAATGTCTAGTATATATACTGGATTTAAGATTCCAAATACTTTATCTTATATGGTACTCCATCTAAATAAAGATAAACATGTCAAAAATGTAATTTAAGAGATACTGGTACTCAATTTAGAATTTTCATATAAATGCAGTAGGTTTACTTCAAAATCAAGTTGATCCATTTCTCTAATTAAAGGCTCCTCTACATGTAAGTCTGTCAGCTGATATATCTTTTATCTGTTTAAAGAAATAACAGCTTATCAGGTGATGAATTATTCTCTGAATTGAATTTGGAAAATTGTATTTAATACCAAATTAGTTATTCTATTATCCTAAGAACCGGTGGAAAATATATAATGATCCATTAGCATCTTACCATATTAAAACATAGAAAACTTATTCAACCTTTCAAAGTTACAAGACTTTTTTGTATGATTAATTCTATTTTCAAATGGACAGGTTGATGTACAAAATGATCTAAATGAACAATTTAGATCTACAGAAAGGTAAATTGTGATTTACTTATTACTTTACAAGTTCACTTGATATATTTGAGTCAAACTAACCTTATATGCTCACCATGATCATACATGTACATGTACAAATGTACAATGATGTATCTAAATACTAATGACAAGATCTCAAAAATAGTTTTTTTTTTTCAGTTTTGTACTAAATGTTAAAAGTTTGAAATCCTTATATCATGTATCAGAGGCAGATTTAGGGGAGGGGGGCTTTTTTGCTTATATAGGGAATCATTGAAGCATGACTGGAGTGGGCCCCCTCTTAGGTCAGTCAGTCGGCCCCCACTTATGAAAATTTCTGGATCCGCCACTGTGTATATTATGTCTAGATTTTGTTTCTATGGACATGAACATGATGAAGGACAACAAACAACAAATTTATGAAACAAAGGTATTGCTGTCCCAAAAGATCCCATCTAAATAGTGGATTAACAATACAATTATCTAAGATTTGATATACAAGTTTTATTTTTTTAAATAAATATATGCAATAACCACTTTACAATATATGTGTCTTTCATATGTCATAAGGTAATGCAAAATATAGGTACATTGTATATGTAGCAATCAAAATTACAAAAAAAATTAATTTGACTCTCATAATTTAAAAAGCAACAATTTGCTCCTGCTTTTAAACAAATTAAGCTAACTGTTTACAGGTATATCTGACATAAACATATATGACTATCCTGATAACTGTAGGATTGTCTTTACTTTTATAAATTGTGATTTGGATAGAGATTTGTACATTTCACATTGTAACTAAAAATATGGGGGAAAGTAGGTATTTATTGAGATTATTAAAGAGGCCTCATGATTGTCCGTTGGGAAAACATTGTAATTGGTAAATGACTTCTAGTTTTCAAAATAAAGCAGCATCAAACAACAATGTGTCTAGAAAATTTACACAATAATTTGATTTTAATTCAATTTAATAAAGACATTTTGAAAAGTCTTCTGAATGCTTTGATCCGGGACTTTTTTATACTAGTATAATAGTCCCAGCTTTGATTGATGCCTTTTTGTATCAATTTATCCCAGAAGTAATTTCAAACTTCCATAATTTAAACTATTACCTGTTCCAACTGGTATAACTGTCGCAAAGAATTCTTTTATACATTATAACTATCATTTGCTTCAAAGAGATCCGCCTTTCCAGTTTTCAAGATGCCAAAAATTATGGCATTTAGATCTTTCTTTTTCCTTGGTGTCCTGACTCCTGTCCATGATATACCATGTACTGTTTTAAGGTGGGAGCAAACTGTATCATTTCCAGCTGAATTTTAAAACTAATCACGGATGGCTTTAAATTCCTCATATTCCACATTTCCAGCAAATAATACAATAATTTCAGTCTGATAAATAATCCTCATTCCCGTACAGAATTTGTAACTGTCTTTATTAAACCAATATGTCTAGGAATAGATCATCCGTACATGTATGCAACAATCTCTTGATGAGGGAAATAAGTTTCCCAACACCACAAAGTTATATACTTTTGTTAAATCGTATCAAAATGGTCAATTATGTATAAAAATATGCAGCAGAAGTTCATTTAACCAAACAGCTGATTACAACCTTTATCGGTTTTTAAATTGAAGAGCATCACTTTTGGTATGTCTAAACACCAAAAAGTCGAAAACAAACTGTTGTTTCCCGACAGTTTACTGCATTAGAACATTTACATATCAACAGATACCAGAGATGTTATTACCATTTCCTGTTGTATTCATGGTCATCATTAAGAATTTTTATCAATTGTTATATTGTAGGCTGTTTTTGTTGAGAAATTTATACCCCTATATCCCTATATAAGCAGTCAAATTTACTGTAAAATCAAATTCATTTTTCTATACATAATAACCCAATATGACTTTTAAAAATGTCATTTCCCACAAAACCACGTGCATACAATTCAAAAACACATTTATCTTAAAAAGGTTGTTGAACAAAATTTCTAAATTCTGCCTGGTTTTCTCTGGCATTGCCTCTTAACATCGTTCAAGACCGAGAGTTAAAATCATTCCTCAGTAAAGGACCTAAATATCGTCCCCTGTCAATCATTAATTGGGATGAGTGTCGTAATATCATCCACGACTCACTCCATACTTACTGTATGAAATTGATAACACGGGAAAAAGCTGACAAAAAATCTTTGCACTCTTTTTTTAATTCAGTAATGAAGATAGTTGATATACGTATTCAACATTTTAAAGAACATTTTACTATTAACAATAACCACAATAAACATATTTCTCGTATCAAACATAAATTTAAAAGAACTAGCCAAGGCATTTGTTTTTGTCCCGGCCGATAAAGCTGCTAATAATATTATTATTGTTTGACGTATATTTTACATTGAGGTTCTGAAAAAAGAAATTACCAATTCACCTACATTCCAATTGACTCCCTTTTCAGAAAACGACATCTGTTACAAACATAAACTTTTAGCTACCTCTTTACAAGCAGAACCAAATACAATGAAAGTTCCAACTATGTATTGGCTTCCGAAGCAACACAAAACACCTTATAAATATATATTTATTTCGTCTTTAAGTCGTTGTTCCACTACTAAATTGTCTATTCTTCTTACCAGCACACCCGGTACAATAAAAAACCTGATAATACATGGTTCAAATAAGGCCTTCGAAAATAAAAGAATTAATTACTTTTCGAGTGTCAAGAACTCGTTGGAAGTATTTGATAAATTGCATGCTTATATTGGTGATTTTGAATCTGTTCAAAAGTTTGATTTTTCTACCATGTATACCACATTGCCTCACATTCTCAGAAAAAATTCACACACCTAATTAAATGAGCATTTAAAAAGTCAGAATGTTAATATATATGTTCAAACTCTTTTAGGTCATTTTTTAGTAGCAATAAACAAAACAACTAGGTCAATTGGACATGCTTTGATACTATATATGTTCTTGAATTTTTACTAGATTACATTTTTGTTCGCTTTTTCTGTATTTCGTCAGGTTATCGGAATTCCAATGGGTACTAACTTTGCACCACTTATTGCGGTTCTGTTTTTGTATTGCTATGAGTTACAATTTATGACAAAAATAAGCAAAGACCCATCGAAACAACATCTGATAAACAAATTTAATAATACTTTTAGATATTTGGATGATATTTTGGCCATCAATAATGACGACTTCAGTTTGTTTACTAAAGAAATTTATCCTGTTGAACTTACTTTAAATAAAGCTAATACTAACAATAACCACTGTCCTTCCTCGATCTTGATATCTATATCACTAACGCAAAGCTGAATACTAAAATTTATGATAAAAGAGATGATTTTTCATTTACTATCGTTAATTATCCGTTGTAGGTGGTAACGTTCCCTTGTCACCATCGTACGGTGTTTATATATCTCAACGTGTACGATTTGCTTGTGTGTGTAACAATGTTTTAGATTTTACGAGACAAATTTATGTTTTACTGAAAAATTATTATACCAGGGTTTTCGATATCACAAACTAGTCAGACATTTACTAAGTTTTATCATCGGTATAAGGAAATCATTCGTAAATATAGCTCAACATGCAGACTTCAGGTATTTCACATCCAATTTTTTATTGAAATATTCTTTATAAAGAAATAAAGGTGTCAGTATTCACCTCAGAAACTAACAAAACCTTTGCATAGACTTATTAAGAAGGGATATAGTTACGATACTGATGTCAGGTCATTAAAGATTGCATATTTTGGCGTTAATATTGATTCACTTATAGGGTCTTTGCATCGGAACATTTATTCAAAAAACAGGTGATGGCATGCTACGGATTATGGTCTTCTCATAAATGTTATCATGGTATGATACTAAACCCCTAACGGGAAGGTTTTAGCCTGATGTTCATATGATGAAATCATAATCTTTCAGTCAGTTTAATTGAAGTCTGGAGCTGGCATGTCAGTTAACTGCTTGTAGTCTGTTGTTATTTATGTATTATTGTCATTTTGTTTATTTTCTTTGGTTACATCAGACTCGGACTCCTCTTGAACTGAATTTTAATGTGCCTTTTGTTATGCGTTTACTTTTCTACATTGGCTAGAGATATAGGGGGAGGGTTGAGATCTCACAAACATGTTTAACCTCGCCGCATTTTTGCGCCTGTCCAAAGTCAGGAGCCTCTGGCCTTTGTTAGTCTTGTATTATTTAATTTTAGTTTCTTGTGTACAATTTGGAAATTAGTATGGTGCTCTTTTTCACTGAACTAGTATATATTTGTTTAGGTACCAGCTGAAGGACACCCCCGGGTGCGGGAATTTCTCGCTACATTGAAGACCTGTTGGTGCCCTTCTGCTGTTGTTTTTTCTATGGTCGACTTTTTGTCTTTTTGACACATTCCCCATTTCCATTCTCAATTTTATCGTATAACAAAAAATGCATCTTTAGTATGTTAATCTTTATAGCTGTATAGATAATCAGATATATTTTATGTCAAGAGTGACTAGAATAAATTGACAGCAATAATGGAACACGATGATTACAAAAAAAATATAGATCAATTTAGAGTTCCAGCATGTGCTCTTTTTATTAAAAAATATTGAATCGTAAACAAAAACTGTAGAGACATTGCAAGATGCAGCTGTTATTTTTCTGATGATTATACCCTTGCACATATAATAAGTGTTAAAAGTCAATATTTTAATAATTAGAGTGGACATCAAAAGAATTAAAGTGCTGGGCATACTGAAAGTGAGAACAGAAAATTGACTTGTGTTTATTGTAAAAAGAAAGGTCATACGATGAATGATTGTGTAAGACTCCAGAAGAAGAATGAAAGAGATAGTAAGCCTAAGACCATTGCTTATACGATACCCCTTGTTAACAATACGTTAGCATGTAATGCGAGTCATGCTTTTCATTCCAGTTTTTTGATCAAATTGAGGATTATAAATCAGTTACGCAGCTGTTTTTGTGTCTATTGCTGATAATATTACTCCTCAGCCTATTAATAATTTACTTGACACCGGCACTTTTCAGACTTTATTACCAGAATGTATGTTGTCTTTGTCCGAGGAGACTTCCGTTGGTGCCTCTGTTTTGTTAAAAGGTGTAAGGTTAGGTTGTATTGATGTTCCCTTCGATCGTATTTATTTGAAGTCAGGACTTGGCCTGTTTAGAGTGTTTAATTATTGCTTAGAGAGCATAGAGCTAGGAAACAATTGTTACAATTGTACCGGAAGTTAATGTTAAATCATCCGAGAATTGGGTGTTGTTTAAGTGTTTCCAAATCGTGTTGTTACTAGGACGATGGCTAGAAAACAACTAATTGAGGATTGCAAGAAGAACAGTTTGGTTTAATGGACCTTTTTGATACTTTCCTTACCGACATTAAAGGTCCCGGTTCAAATTCAAAACTTGCTGACTTTTGATCGTAGAGGACAATTGAAAAACTTTGGTATTTGTTTTTGAAAATCTCTTTTTCAGATGTACCAAACAAAACCACCGCTGCTTATAATGATGTCGCTGTGGGTGATGGTTCTCCAATTAAGTTTCATCCTTACCAGCTCAATTAAAAAAAATGATGGATTGAACCTGGTATGGTGGCTAGCCAAACCTACCGCTTAATAAAAATACAACAGGTAAACAAATAAGACTGTTGTTTTGCTTATATTGAAGTTCTAATTGTATGAAGTAATAGCTGGGAATATCATTTAACACATTTATATAATACGTTTTTTACTGCTGTTCCACCATTGAATCAATTGTTACGGATATAATCTTAATTCATCTGAAGTTTATAATTCTCAAAGCGCTATTTTTATACTAAGTATAATCCTCCCTTCTTTATACATAAAATTAGAAACAATAACAAAAGAATATTAATGCCTATTGATTTCTATGTATGATGTGTACGTTTGTTATTTGTATATATAGTCGTCACGGAAACACTGTAGAAAGGAAACATATTGAAAACTGTTTGAAATCCCAGAAAGAATTCAAGATTATGTAAAGATAAAAGATCGGACATATATTTTGACAGTTAAGTAAACATTTTTATTTGTCGAATTCGACTTGTAAGCTTGTGTTTTTGATAAAACTTGCCAAATTTTATCATTGAGTTATCTCTTAGGTTGACACTTTAAAGGTAATATCTGGCCTGACAAACAGGTTAATACTATTTTACTGACATGTGCGCTCTATTAAGGTTATATATCAAGTCTTTAGTTATATCTAGTATTGATGACAAGAATTATAAAACTTACTATCAATTGAATCAAAACTGTCGTCTTGTTCTGTATCTTGCAAAGCACTCTTGATATCTGCGACAAGAATATAGATGGCGTGTTCTGTAAAAAATGTCTGATGTGTAACATAATACTCTTTTTGTCCAGCAAAATCCCATATGCCACATTCAACCAAATCTAATTCTTCTGTCGTCTTTTTCCGTCCCTTCGCCTCTACAAGTATTTCATCAATCATCCTAAATAAATTTTGAGTATCGTTTTCTGTTTCTTTGTTATGTAGAAAACCTGTTTCATTTTGATAAGATAGGACACCAGAAGCAGGAGTTTGTACAGGATTTGTTGTAACCACATTTACAATCGTGTCCATACTTATTTTTTTGTTTGTCTCATTATATATTTTGTTTGTATGCTTTGTCTGAGATACCGAATCTAAATTACATTCTTCTGGGTTTTTTTGCACTTCCAGTAGTATGTTTTCTTTTTCTTTTCCTTCTGTTCCTGGTAAATTATTATCATAGGTATTTTGTGTCAATGAATTACGCTGTCGTACTGTTTCTTTGTCTTCATCCTTCATGTTCTCATTCCTCATTATCCTTTGTATTCTTTTAATCATTTCCTGCTTTTGTGTTACTATAATAAATGAACTAAATATGTTGACACAGTATAATATAATGCAAACTTTACAATAAATTATTATAATTACATTAAGGTAAGTCAGTTGAATACCATTTCGCATAAAACTTGCGGAACTACGATCCGAAGACTGTCAGGATTAATCTATGAAATTGTGTTTTTCACTATTCAAGAGGTAATTTATTAATAAATAAATGATCAAAAACTTAATCATTCTTTTATAAAGATCCTTTTCCAACGCATTTCATATTTACGACTTTGTACCTGAAACTCGAAATTCTTCAGCGTCATTCAGCCGTTAAGATATAAATATCAACACTGCAACGATTTAAAATGGTATTTTTGAAATGTAAAAAGGGTAAATTCTCTACAAACAAATTAGTCAACAAATCTTTGACATTTAAAAAAATCAGGCATAAAAAAAATCAGTGTAATTCAAATTTGGCATCTAGAATAAGAGAGGAACACGATTATAGTGTAACTGTCAGTGACTATTTAAACTTTATAAAACCTGTGGCAAGTATCGCCAGAGGCAGAAGTAATAAAGAAGTTGAACTTATTTATGACAGAACTGATATTCTACCCAGTTGAACGGCAAACGATTTAATGGCTTCTAAGTTCAAGACATTGGTCACGTGATAAAAGGTCAGAGTTTACGATTTTTTTGTAAACGTGCATGCCTCGTGGTTTTTGTACTCGTATCGTCTTATTTGTACTCGTACATTAATAAAAACCAAAGTGTTCAATTCTAGATTGAATAAGCTTTCTTATTTTATATAATTATAATAAAAAAGTATTGTTAAAATGTTATAAATTCACGAGCGAAGTGAAATTTTTTTTCTGAAAATTTGCGTAGGTCCACGGAAAATCCTTAATAAATCCTTAAATAGGTTTGGTAACGTGTTGAGAGGTATAAAATATGAAGTAAAACCATTTTTTGCTCCTTAGATTACAATATCAGATCACAAAAACCCCGGATACGCAATTCTGTCAGATTATTCGTGGCGAAGCGGAGATCAAAGGGAGATAACTCTGTACGCGCATCGTAGGAAATTGCAAGTTCACAACAGTAAATATGAGTAAAATTAATGATTGCAGATCTATTTCGACGAGTTCTTGAATACCTTTCAATATTCCATGTTCCTCTACTGTTGTAACATTAAAATAGTCATGGAAAGGTTGAATATGACATTTTTTTCAAGTTCTTACATGTTTTTGAACACTTCCAAAAAAGACAATTACCTACATTTGATATCAGACTGCATGACTCTCTGAAACTTGAATATATTGTATATATATATATTCTCAAACACCCTTTTAGTAGATAGAAGGATACAAGATGGGCTTATCAGTCACTTGTCAGAAGAACCTGTGTAACAATAGAAGCAGAAGCAGAAGATTACATTTAAACAAAAATATGGAAAAAAAAAGGAAATATAGTCTTTAAAATTGTGACCATTACCATAGATTGAAAATAAAATCAATCTGCAGTAGCCAGAAGTACATATACATTTTTGTTTTATTATAGCTGCTTTAAGATACAGTTGCAGATCTCAGGGAGTCTGATGATTGGAACCTCCTCTTTTTATGGAAGATTATTTAATGCATTTGAATGGGATCATGCATATAGTTGGAACCCTCCTTTTTATCCTTGGTTGAGAATAACACCACTTATGTTTAAAACTTTCTGGATTCACCCTGAGATAAGAAACTACATAAGTTGTACAAGTTCTGTTGCTTGCCTTAATCAAGAGAAAAAAATCTGAACATTCAAAGAACCAGAAAGGGATTTAAAACATAATAATCAACACAAAGATCACTGAACAAAAGCTGTATTGTGATCTGATATATCCTGCAGTTATCATAAATCCTGTTATATGTAATATTTGAAGTTTAACTTTATATTTTTTCTTCTTTCTTATATTTGAATTCAAAAGTCCTGCAACCAACTGTTAAGTCCTTGATAATCAATTATTGATTGGATAATAACATCAGCTGACCAGTAAATAAAATTTGTTGAAATAAAATAGTGGTATTATGTCATTAGATATACTGAATCAACTTCAAATTTAATCCAAATTCACATTTACCTGCTCTTAAATGCATAGTCAATTGGACTACAAAAACCTGAGACTACTGGTACTTCAATGTATAACATAGAGATTGTGGTCACCTCCCATGTTATAGTAGTCTTAAACAAAAACAAAACTGACTTCACTTAAATACAGTATGTTCAGAATTTTTTTGAAAAAGGACAAAGTTCAAAAAGAAATTTATTATTCTGATATCAGAAATAATCTCATAGTATCAAAGCAGAATGTCAGTTCTTTTAATTGAGATAACCAGTTTAATCACATTATTTACTTTTATAAAAAAAAAAAAACTCATGATATTATCTGGATTTACAATCATTGACTAAGCTTGTCATCAACTCACTTACTTTACAAATGCTTTTAAAAGTTAACCTGTCAGTACTAAAATAAAGAAATGTGGTATAAGGCAAGATATTTTATTCAAATTAAAGGGCATATGAAGAGCAAAGTAATGATTTATATATATGTATATATAATGGACCAATGATGTTTATATAAATCAGATAAATATGGAGATAACCATCTCCATTCTTAGATTTTAAACCACAGCCAGGTCAGAGCCATACATATATTTGAAAAGGCATATAATAATTATATCTTCAATTAACAGGCAAATATTCCCAAAGTCCCAATTAAAACATTATCTGTACTCTCTATATATATTGATAACTTTCTGAGTTCAAAACATTTATTTTAAATTGCAACACTTTTCAATGCCTCTAGGTTTTCTTGAATAAAAAGCCAATAAGATTTGTCACTTGTGCTTAACTTTTCAATTTTTTTACAACTTATTATTATATTATCATTAAATTCTTTTCTTAAAAACTTATAAAGGGGAAACTGACATTTATGGTATAGTTGCCAATGACATAACAGCCTGGAAACTTATCACCAGAGTCCAAGTCTCTGTTAGCAGTGACAGTTAAATTACAAGTCACTTGACATACATCAACAATCAATACATGTACATTCCATTGTTTTAAGGCAAATGAGGAAAATAAGAGTAACAATAGCTTTTGCCTTACTACATGCACAAGCGAATATTAGAAATTATAATATAAATTAGTTAATATCAGAGGCAAAAAAGACAGGACTTAGCCACTGGACTTTTAGTAAAGTACCCTTAATAATCCTTAAAGGAGCTGCTGTATACTAGAAAAAATTATGTTGATGATTTGACCCCATCAATCAGCATTTTAGCATTACATTATTGTCAATTGCTATCTGCTCTATTGGTTCCAACCTGTCATGAGAGTCCAAATGTATACCTAGGGTGGGAATTAAACCCATTTATGTTCATTTACTTTATTGTTCTTTGTGTACACAAAATGTACATGTCCATGAAATATATCAAATGCAAAAAATGCTGTAATGTATCATTACACCCTCATTAGTTAAGGACCAAGTAAAAGAAGTCCCTGCACCTACCTAGACGTATTTCTTGGGTAAGATTTATTATATAACTATTGAAAGTATAACACGATAAAGGTTATTGGTAAGTATATAGTAACATCAACGTGCAATTCAAGTAAACAAACTGTCAAACATAAACAATCTACCACGTGTTTGTCTGCTGTGCTTGAATTCAAAACGACCCATCAGGCTTATTTACACGAATTTTTGCTCAAGCAGACAGTTAAATATGTCCGTTTACCTTATGGGGTCTGTTAAGAATGTATTTGCTGTTATAAATTGTGTATGCATGGAAATATAAGGAAGATAACATTGATTTTTACCGTAACTTTTGAATACACAACATTCCCAAGGTATCCCCACAAAACACATGGCTACTTTGTAACGACGGCTGGTAACGTGTAGCCACTTTCTTACGGCAAATGCGATTGGATGATCTTCAAAGATCAATAATAAAATTGCTAATAAATGATTGGATACGAATTTCTGTCAGATTATAAATAGGTGAAAAAATGTAAACATTGAAATCCGCCATCTTGACGTAGGAAACAAACTAATTTTCAGTCTGGGATTAAAGGACATTGCGCACATTGCCAGCGTATCATGCATAAACAGTCATCTGCAAATATATCTTTCAATTTGTGTTTTACACTTACTTTTCTATGTTTTATTTAATTTAATGTTTTAATTTACTACAGAATGTGACATCGTTCTCAAAGATGCCGTAGAAAAAATTATAGGTGGCGCTGTTTGTGGGCGTAAACATTTTACATACTGGTTCTTTTTTTGTCGACAAATTGACCTCTATCTGTCAGATTCAGGCGTTTGCCTTCCAACTGTACCAGACAACCTGGTTCCTTTAAATTTTTGCAGATTTATGATTGAAATTGATCTGATAATTCAATGCCTTGAGTCCTGTTCAAATTGTTTTAAACCCATGCATCTGAAGGATTCATTAGGGGTTTTACCTAGAGGGTTGTGAGGATGGCTGTACATAGAGTGTAAACAATGTATTAGAGTTAAAAAAAATACCACTGCCCAAGCGTCATTTCACAACACCGAGCAAAAGGGGTCCAGGAGTTTTTGATGTAAACACCAAAATTGCAACATGTACATGAATGGCACTCTGAAAAAATATATTTTGTATTTTTGTGTTGCTTTTTCATTTTTGTTATATATGTCAATAAACGATTTTTTTCTTCAGGTTTAATTCAGTCATGATTTGAAGACAGAACAAAATATTAACATGCATAGTAGCCCGTTTCTTGGTGGTTCATGGAGAAATTTGGCTTAAACAGTTACCCCATTGTAAATTGTGTTTGACATAAATCTGTTTTAAAGGCCTAAAAATGCAGTACTGTTATATACATGCATGACATTGACAGCCAAAAAGGAAAAGGATATTAGAAATTGATTTTGGTGAACTGATTAAAATGATGCATCCACATGTACAATGAAAACACCATGGTGGATGTCATCAAATATAAGCAACCATAATACCTTCAACAATGAGAAAAAATTATGTCATGGCATAGTCAGCTGTTTAATACCTGACGTGAAAAATATGAGACATTTCAATTATGTGGACTATAGACAGGCTTATTTATAACCAAGAAATTGATGGAAAAACTATATGACAGACATGAACCAAAATCAACCGCTGAACTTGATTGATCAGTCTCCTGACTTGGGACAGGCACATTAAGAATGATGATGGGTTAATAAGTGTGTGAGTGCTCAATTCCTCTAACAGATAGGACTGTGCATTAATGTGAAAGAAGTTGAGTTTCTTTCCTTGCCATGCTGGTTTCCATGTCCAATGGTGGAATCTAAAGAAAATAGTTTTTTTACCCTTTGTTTATTCTGTAATTTTAAATTGAACTGATGGAAACCTGAAGAGAATGATGTACACTTTGTTTTGCATGGAAATATCAGGGAAGACTGTTGATTGTTTTATTTTCATTGGTAAGCAATATTTGAGATCAGTACATGATATCTTTAAACTAGTGTCAAAGATTACAATAATATTTTAAAGATACAGAAGTGCCGTCTACTTGATTAAGGACTGCTTACTAAATTGTTAATTTCAATCATCTTGTTTGTTATGTATGTCAACTGTTTGTAATTCTTTGTTATTAAGCAGCTCATATAAACACTTCATAAAATTGGAATGGTTCCATGTGTGGCAAATGTTTGATAAATTTGGTAAAGTATAAATAGTATAATAAACAACTATCATGCATAATTACAGCTATTTCATGTACTGATGTCAGAGGTCTTCCAGATTTGTTTCATTATACTTTTTCTTTTTACTTTAAATCCGGTAAACTAGTTCAGTGATAATGAACGTCATGTACAAAACTCCAAATTATGCACAAGAAACTAAAATTTAAAATAATACAAGACTAACTAATGCCAGAGGCTCTTTACTTGGGACGGGCGCAAAAATGCAGCGGGTTAAACATGTTGATGAGATATATATATTAATAATTTGTAGGATCCTTTACTATAGATAATTTAGCTGATCTGTAACAATAAAATCTTCATGCCTTATATATCATGTACTGTAGTACGCCACTAGACTAAAACTGACGTGGAAAGGTAACACATGCCCACCGAAAGCTCTTTTTTTGAGAGCCCAGGTGGTCGTGTGGTCTAGCGGGACGGTTGCAGTGCAGGCGATTAGGTGTCACGATATCACAGTAGCATGGGTTCGAATCCCGGCGAGGGAAGAACCAAACATTTGCGAAAGCAAATTTACAGATCTAACATTGTTGGGTTGATGTTTAGACAAGTTGTATATACATTATGTACACAGCCATGTATCACCATCATTGATGGCGATCCGATGGATACATCTGTTGTAGGGTTGTCACTGACTCAGACGTACTTATGAGGTATAACCTTAGTTTCCCTCTTAAACCTAAAGAATTAGATTCTCCCTCTGAGACTGATTCCTCTATCATTGTATTGAAATAAGTGACCAATTTAAACAAAATATCCCTGAGCAATTTTTATACACAATGATGTCAAATAAGAGATTGCATAGTATTGTTTAAAACTTCTAAATTTCACCAGATGCACATATGCCCTATCTAAAAATAAACTGGTCAAATGTTGTTATGAATTCAAAATTGGACCAAGGGAACTTACTCCAACTTATCAAAACAAACAAAATTATTTCAAGGTTGAATTATTTAAAAATTAATTTTAAGGTCAAATTAACTTCAATTTAAATAACAATATTTTTTAGAGTAGAAATATGATTAACATTAAATTCCTATAAATAATTAATTTTTATAAAAGATTGTTTGTTGTCTGCGGGACTACAATACTTTCACTTTTGCCTTGAAAAATCAGGCTCTGAAAATGACAGACGACACACTCAGATGTGGAATTTCAGCTTTTCGAACTGATGAGTGTGGATGTTATTATTCATTTCCATATGAACATGATGCTACCAAGATTAAGTGTTGTGTTAAGAACGTGACTAGTCACCTAAAGAGTGTTGGGGTTGCAACAGGAGGCTCTTACCTGCATTTTAGTTTGGGAGAATATATGACAGAAGGTCAACTTATTTTATTTATATTATACAGGTTTCAGCAAATAACTTTTAAATTTTCATTCGCCGATTTACAATAAATATGCCAGCTTTAGCTGGCACTTATGGTAGAAGCATTGTTTTGAAATAAAGATCGATAACTCTCTCTACACGAACCATCTGAAAAGTTTTGTCACTCTCGTTAAATCTTGATTATTTTTTTTAATGGCTGCCGAATTTAACGTTTAAACGCGAACTTGAAAAAAGGGACAGGACGAAACAATTTTGATGTTAAATACGACATTGATTTGTATTTGTTTACAAAAGAAAGCATAAGAATATTCGGGTAACTTGTGTAGTTTATTTAACATTTAAGAATTTCATTGTACCACGGAAATAACCGAAGTTATGACAACAACATCTTACGCTATCATGTTTCGTCTGCATGATCTTCACTCAGTGGCAGCGAGAGCAAATTTCCTGAATATCACAGGTACTTTATTAAAAAGTCTAAATATAATAATTAATGATCATATTTTAGTGTAAAAGTTCCGTCTAGCCATGGGAACATAGAAAACCCCTCCACAAGCAATAAATTTCGAGAGTAGCCGGAGGTAAAATTACTAAAATCCGGTGCCCTCGTTGACCATGACTACTTGTATTCACTTGCAACATTATTCCCCAGATCAAGTAACAGTGCTAATGTCGGTGGTTATATACTGTTCAATGCATAGGCGGATCCAAGGGTGCCCCCCCCCCCTTTTCGTGGAAAAAATTTGGTTGATTATAGTGCCTTTTTTCCCTTTTGATGTCAGTCAGACAAATGCAGGTGAAACTCCCATTTCTATTTAGTATAGCAGTCTCCAACTTCACAGATATGTCAAAAGCTTTCAAAACTTAACATTTAAAAAAAAAAAAAAAATATTTAAATTTACATTCTTCATTCAGTCTATAATAAGAAAGAAGACTGGGTTGTGCATACATATATAAAATTAGGTCACAGACATTGGACATTATATATGATAGTCTTATATTAGTTCTTAACATATCATAACATATGTTTTTTGTTTTTTGTTTGTTTTCACAACTGTAATCAACAAAATCAATGCTAATCATATAGTATGTATGTATTTCATTTTTAATTGTAATTTGTATTAAATATAATGCTGTTTATGTGCCACTTGATTGACAAATAAAACTATTCTATTCTATTCTGATAATTGGCAAACTCCTCAACAAATCTTGTCATTATGTATGACACTGTCACATATATCTACCTTAACATAGTCACTGGGGATGGAAACTGTTGTATTTTCACTCTCTAAGTTAAATCATAAATTTTTAAGTAAAATGTAGGCTTGAGTCTTAGTGATACATTAGTAAATTGATTAGGTATATTATGTATGCACTCATATTGTCCAAAACTGGATTTTGTGGAAAGAGAGTTATGGTTACCCATGGATGATAAGACTTTAGATATGTATATTCAGGGCATGTAACTTGGAAGTATGTGGGCTACACCCGTAGAAATTCAAGCTGCTGACACATTTTTTTGATGCGATATAATAATATTTGCCTCTTGCAGTCAAAGGATAGTTTAAGTCTGTTCAAAACATTTTCACTCTACTAAATACTTTTATCAGGTGCATGTTTCAACATATGAAAAAAAAACATTTATGGCTATAGTTTATAGCAATTTAATACCTACAAATTAATTTTCATTATCAAAAGAAAAAAAAAGGATCAACCAAAATTAAAAGCAATAAAATGGTTTGCTGAGTGCAGCCTGATACGACCGTGATTTGAATAAACATGATACAAAAGCACAAAATTAATTGTCAAACTTTTGTTAAGTAATACTAATACATAGATATCAGCAGCAGTCTCCAACTACATATTTCCTTGATCTTATATGATAGTCAGTGAGTCCCACAAAAATAATGTTGAAAATATGTTTAAATTTTTTTTCCAGGTTCTCTTTTGTGAAAGCGGTACCTTTTTGGTCACTATCTATGTGTTGCTTCTAAATATGAATTTTAACATTTTATAGTGACTAAACAGGTTACACAAATACTTCTCTAGAAACAGAAAACGAATTTGGAACAGCACTATCCATGCCAGACTACTGTATTTATAAATAAAACTCAGATCGGAATAACATGGACAATAGGTTAGTTGTATGTCCTTCTGAGTAGTAAGGAAAGCTACCAATAATTCTGCAGATAACACCATTTTATCAGGTTTTAGTATACTCCTGTTCAAATTTTCACACTATAAGTGAATCATCAAATAAGCCTGCTGCCTTAACTATATAAAAAAAAAATATAACTGAAAGTTTCAAATGTTATGACAAGTGTTTCATTCACCAAAATAACTGTGTTTCTGTGAGAAAAAAAATCATTTGCAATTTTGTGAATTAAAGGGAAAGTAGATCCTTTTGCAGAGCACACACACATGTCAATTGTGAACTGACCCAATATATATATTTTTATCATGACCAATCCTCTGATACTGACATTATCAAGAAGTACCAGGTACATGTATATCAAAGGAAAAATGCACAAGTTACTGATAAAAAATATACACTCCATCTTTCGTGTGAATCTCCTGCCATCTGTATTTGAAAATTTTAAAATTCTTCAAGAAGAACAGAATGAACCCCTACATTTTTTTTAAATCATAAATTTCATTGAGATCCATTCACTTATACTAAAGTTAATATCAGGAAACCAAATGTGTTTTCAAACGACAAAAACATATTTTTTTAGATAGCATCATACGTAAACAAATTTTGACATGATATTTCATTTCCGTTTCCACTCTCTTCATTTTACTTTGCTGTCATATAAAAGCTTGAACAGTAATGTAAACAAATACAAAAAATGACATAAAACTGACTTTGAACTAGTACATGAAATTGATGTAGAAACCCACAAAAAGAAGATAAGGAATGCAATAATACTGCTGAGTAGTTTTCTCACCTCAATTTTTTATTATCATTCTAGAGAAAAGCAAAATCTTAAGACTATCAACTTAACAAACCTATTTATGGTTCCTTAGGCTTCAGTTAGATGAAAATAAAAAACCTGTTCAAAACAGTATTCTAAACAGGATCACTGTAAATTCAAACTCTTCTTTTTTTAAACAATATGAATTATTCTCTTGCAGGTAACTGGGAATACAATATGAACATCTAGCCAATTGAGAAAGTAAAAATAATATATCAAACAAAAAGTGTTATTTGCATTACAAAAAAAACTACAACTCTTAAATTTTATGAATATTGAGGTCAGAAAAAGATATTCCAAAACCTCCACCTCTTCATGAAAATCAACAACAAAAAATCAATAAAGTTATGAATTGTATATCAGTATTCATGGTTTGGGAATTAAACGTTTAAATTTTGTAAAATTTGAAAGGAGTAAAGATGAATATGAAAGTGGCACAGAATAATGAATTAAGCATTGTAAATAATAGAAATTACCATTAAATATAATTTACAGCAGAAAACAATATTGGACCATCCGGGAGCAACCATTTACTTTAAAAAGGGGGGTGCGGTATCAGTCAGATTTTTTTCATGCAAAACGCTTCAAGGCTATTAATTAAAATTATTTGGTCAAAATTTAACACTAGAAGATACGGGGAAAATATGGTGCTAAGATCTGGTGTCACAATATTTTTTTTCTTCTGCTTGAACTGATTTTTTTCATTGATTTGGGAATCAGAATATCTTTTTCAGAAAAAAAAACCACACCCCTAGCAACTTTTTGAAGTTCTGAGCAAAGATTGTTTCTTGTGTAGGATATTCGTCCTGAACATGCATGAAATATTTGCCACTGGACATAAAAGCAATCAACAATCAACAAATGTATAGGAGTATATGACACACAGTCTTGTCATAAAGCTGGCATTAAAGGTAGCGCCATCCTCATATTAAATAAATAGATTACCTAGCATTAATCAGAACAATAAAACAACGACATTTATAGACGAATAATGTTTTAATTTCTCAACAAAACAACAACAGAAATAAATAACCAACAGATAGTTTTCTTTGTTTATTTATTTACTAGAACATCGCAGGCATATACAGCTTGTAAACTGTTGTAGGATGAATTTTTGTAAAAGATATTATGACTGGAGAATTTCATATAAGGTATCAAAAGCCGTCTCCCTTTTTTTCCAAGGTCCGTTATGCGTTTCCTTTCTGTTAAATTAAATTATTTTCGTGTTTACAGGTTTCAGCAAATAATCTCAATTTTTTATTCGCCGATATACAATTAAAAAAAAAATTAACAAACATTAATTAGAAAAATAAAACAACGACATTTATAAACGAATAATGTTTTAATTCCTCAACGAAACAACAGAAATAAATAATCAACAGACAATTTTCTTTGTTTATTTATTGAAAAGTTACGGTTTTAATTTTAGCAAATGTGTTATTAATTTGATATATATCATCGATCAGAAAGGGCGTAACTCGTTGTATCATACTAGCATACCAAAAGAATATCATCACGGTCAGACTAGTTTGAAAGTATTTTTTTATGTTTAGCCTGATACCGTTTAACAGATCTTATTCGGACGAAAGAAAAATCTGTTTTGTTTATCTTGACATGACTGAACGGAATTAACACTGTATATCGTGACAGCGTCTGAACATCTGAAAACGGCTTGATGTTTTTATCTGTACCGGTAAATCCAGTAGATTTACACTTTATCAAATCAACACGACCGTTTCAGATTGAACTCCTGCTATTAGTGTGAGGTATGAGTAGCAATGCTACAACTCTCTATTTGAGTCACAAATTGTAAAAGAAAAACACAGTATAGGTCACAGTACGATATTCAACCAACACGGGGCCTTGGCTCAAACAGAATAGCAAGCATTAATGTGTCATACAGTAGTCGTCGTATTTGTTTAACAGTTGTGCCATAATTCGCACATTTCATTGCTTGAAGATTAATATACGAGAGCTAAAAATTGGAAAGTCTTTCTCTTTAATAAAAATGTCCTGCCAAAGTAATTGAACTACATATGTGTTCATCATTATTGATAGCAAAATGTAATATTTGTTTTTCGTTTCATTCCTCAATCCTTGGTTTTCTAATATATGCTATGAATATATAACATTCATAAAGGTCTGTTCAGTACTGGGTCCATTCCTCTTCTGGTTATTGAAAGAGACGCGAAGGATATACGAGGAATATTAAAACTTAAAGGTCAAAAATAAACTTACAACACATTTGCCTATTAGCAACAGACATATAAAAGGAGGATAAAAAACGCACAACATAAAAAAACAATGGTTTAGCAACATGAATATCATCAACAATTATTTAAGGATTACTTAGTTAGTAGTTATCAATTTGATACGTCAGACGCGCGTTTCGCCTACATAGGACTCATCAGTGACGATCAGATCAAAAAAGTTGAAGAGCATCAAAGACCTTAAATGTGAAAAAGTTGTGCAAAATACGGTAAGCAGATCCTGTTCCATATACTGACAAACAATAGGCAAACAAGCTTTCTTAATTTTCCATTTACATGTTTGAGAGTATATACTCCATTAGGTTACATATCCCTCATGCAACATTTACTATATATGGTTGGTCTATTGTCTAGGTCTATTTTAGTCACATAGCTCTTCATTAAATTACAAGTTTACCTCATAATTTAACAGACGTATTGGACGATAATTATTTAAATGAAGTGGATCTTCTTTTTTATATATTAATGATATATTGCTTTAATTTTTTTTTTTAAGTTGACAAATCGCCTTTTTTATGACAAAAATTGAACACGCATACAATTAAATCTTTTATTTTGTCCAAAAATGTTCTGTAAAATTCAACATTAAGTCCGTCTAGACCCGGAGCTTCATTCAGTTTCATTTTGAATATTGCATCTGTGCATTCCTGCACTGTGATGTTTTCTTCACATAATTTTTTTCTTGATAAATTATTAGGTCTTTCCAACATTCTGTGGAAAGACCTATTGTATTTCTTCTGATTATTAGGTCTTTCCATTTTTTTGTGGAAGACCTATTGAATTTCATTATTATAATTATCATTCTTCCGCCACTTTTATTTGTCGCGTATACATTTTGTGTCGCAATATGTCGCTCAGATATTTGGTATATGATATCGAACAGTTCATGCGACGTAAAAATTGACCCTACGTAATCGAATTCTTTACCTTGTAGGAGTTATCATCCCAAATACTGTTTTCTTTTTGATTGCATCTCATTCGTAACCATATAAGAAAGCAACATATTGCTCGTTATATCCTCAGGATGTTTCGTGAAGTTTTTACTGAAGCGATACGCAAACTCCATGTGAGAGTTATTTCCCTATCTGTTTTGTACATAAGGGAAATATAAATGTATAGCATGAATGATAAGTGGAAAGACCTATTGTTATGTTCTGATTATTAGGTCTTTACACTTTTCTGTGGAAAGACTTATTGTACTTGTTCTGATTATTATTAGTTTTTTTCACCTTCCCGTGAAAAGACCTGTTGATTTTATTCTGGTTATTATTAGGTCTCCAACTTTTTGGTTTAGTTCTGTTTTTTTTTGGTCTTTCCACCTTTCCGTGGAAAGACCTTTTGATTTTGTTCTGATCATTATTATTATTAGGTCTTTCCACCTTTGCGTGTAAAGACCTATTGATTTTTTTCTGATTATTATTTTTTTTCTTCCGCCATTTTTTTTTTCTTGCGTAGTGGTTGTTTCATAAGTTGTCGCTTAGATTCTTGGAAGATGATATTGTATAGTTTATACGCTTAACATACTGACAACCGCGTAACCGAATATTTTATGTTGAAAGAGTTATCTCCCCAAAGACTGTTTTTCTTACGACAAATTTATTTTACCAAATTGCTGGTTTTCAGTCATTTGGACCAAAGCTATACGGAGACTCAATATGAGAGTTATTCCCCTTTTTCATTTGATTCAAGTGATATGCATTTTTAACTGGTAAACCATAAGCGATAGAGACCTAGGGTCTTTGGATTTGAGGTCCTTAGTCGAAAAAAAAAAAATAGGTCAAGGTCAAAAGTCAAGGTCATGTTTAGAATTATGGCTAATTCTAACTGCTGTTCATAAACCGTAAAAGATAATGACAACATATTTCATGAAAATGACATTTGCCACATGTCGTTACTCGTAAATTTAGGTTGAAAGGGTGCGTAGACAATAAATGCTCAACAGACTATTAAAAAAGTTGAAACTTCATACTTACACCATAGAGAGATAAGTGCACAGGAAGCAGTGTTGAGAGTAACTGGATTGAGATTAAGAGAGTGTTCTAAGAAAGTAGAATTTATACCTGTTGATGAAAATCCATGTACAATGAGGATTCCTTTGTAAGACCTAGAGAAACAACAAAATTGTAAGTCTTCAAAAAGAAAAAGGCATGATTGAGAGAGTGAAGATGAAGTTGAAGATGAAAATAGTACTTGGATGAACAACATTGTTGATAGATATAAAGGTAGACCAAGCATTGCTGTCTTTTTTAAAATGAGTCTTGCAAGATTCTGTTCTGAATACAATGTCATACAAGAATCACAATTCTCACAGAAAATTAATAAAGAAACAAAGTTGATGACTCACTTGGATACACGAGACAGCGCACAAGGACGTCACCTGCAGTTATAAAATATTCACGTTTCTCTCAGGAAAATTCCCCAGAAAAATACTATCAAAGCATTTTGCAACTTTATTTACCATACAGATATGATGAACAGTTAAAACCACCACTATTTCAAACATATGAGAATTTCTTCACCTGAGGTAGTGTTAAGTTTAAAGGGGATAACACATTAGGTTCTGTGTAAGAAATTGTCATCAAAAACATGTCAGATTATGTGGAAAATTATCATGATTTAGAGGAAGCATAAAAGCAATTTCCCGAAAAAGATCCTCAAGAAGATGCTTGGTGTGAGTTATGCCCAGAATCAGAAGTAAATAGAAGAGAATATATAGCTGAAAGTAAAGAAACAAGTGTGATTGAGTAAGATTTATCGATTCCAGATTTGAATAATGAAAAGAGCTCATTATCTGTTGGAACTAATTTGCTGGCTGTTTCCCTCACCAAAAATGAAATTATTCCGAGAAGTTTGAATGTGAAACAGAGAAGAATTTTTTATAAAGTGAGAAAATGGTGCATTCGGAAATCAAATGGGGAAATACAAGAGCCGTTACATTTATACATCACTGGAGGAGCAGAAACAGGTAAACGTCACGTGATCAAATGTATTCAATAAGAAGCTATTCGTCTACTAGCACAAACTATAAATAATCCAGATAATCTCACAGTTCTGTTAACAGCTCCAACTGGAACGGCCGCATTTAATATACATGGATTGACAATTCATAGTGCTTTTGGAATTTTTTAATCACTTCCACCTGATCATGCAACTCTAAGTGAAGACAAAATAAATTCACTCATAGCAAAGTTTGAAAATTTGCAAATCTTGATTATTGATGACATTTCAATGGTGAATAAGAAATTATTGTTTTTCGTTGTCATGAGTGACGTAGACAAGTTAAAAAAAGAGCAGACAATTGTTTATTTGGAGGTGTTTCAGTAATTGCTGTTCGCGATTGTTATCAGATACCACCTGTAAGAACAAAAAGGGTAGACAAATAATATGTAGACGATCCTGCCAATCCTTCAAATCAGCTATGGAACGACTTGTTTGAAATTGCTGAGTCGGATAAAATAATGCGCCAACGTGATGATGGAATGTTTGCAGAACTACTGAATAGAATGCGTGTGAAGCAGAAAAATGAAAAATTGTCATTTTCTGATGAGGAAACATTAATGCATTGTTTTGGTGATGGCCCCAATGAAGCCTTGCACATATATTCTACAAATGCAGAGGTTGATAACTTTAACAAGGAGATGATAATGAAGCTATATACAGATTCCAAACTAATTGAAGCACAAGACTTTCAAAAAGACAAAGCTTCAGGGAAATTGACTCTGAAAAAAAATCATTGTTCTACGTCTGATGCTAGTCTTCAAATATCTATTCTTCTAGCTGATGGAGCAAGAGTAATGCTTATCTAGAATGAGGACACATCAGATGGTTAAGTAAATGGTGTAATGGGAACAGTAATATCTATGCACAATTCACAAAGTTAAAGGATGAACAGTTGAAGAATATCTTGTTGATTTGAATAAATGTTTCACATATGGTCAAGCATATGTAGCCCGTTGCAGATTTTCTTGTCAATCTTTCAAGATAATGTATCACAATATTGAAGGTTTACAGACTCATGCAGAAGATAGCAAAAAACAAAATTATTTTTTTTAGATTATTACCAGAATACAGCTTTAAAAAAGAACAATTTCATAAATACTTGGAGGAAGATTCTATATCTGTGATTCTATAGTAACTTGTATCGTCACACTGATAAATTTAATGATGATGAGGTAAGTTCGAAAAGACATATTGCCCACCTATGACTGTCTTGCACGGTCGGGATGTATAAATGTAGCAAAACAATATTTGTAAGATAATAAAATAATTCTTTATGTTGATATACATATTAATTTTAAACATTACGAAACAAATAAATTAAATTATAGATATACATAAATGTCTTAAATCTACCAATAAAAATACTACGAACTAGTACATTTATAATTGTGTAACGATTTAAAACTGTATACAGTAACTAGAGGAAAAGATGAAATAATGAACTTGTTCAAGGTAGACTATCGACATATTGACTTTTTGGAATTGAACATAGTACAAGGAATGTAACACTTGCATACAAATGACACGTCAAAAGAATAAATTAAGAAGAATTCGTGTTCCACCCTCAATGACGATTCGACATTATCATTATAACCAACAGTTGTAAATCTATAGAATGAGTGCTATAACCAACCGTTAAATATATTAATTTGAAATTTGTTTAAACCTACTCGGAAAAATGCACGAACTGCTTGATTTGCATAGCTCATAAAAGATGTGTTTACACATTGATATAATATGGTTGTTAAACATAATAAACCGAGAACAGTAAAAGAACCAATATGACCTAGTATGCTTTCATCAACTTACCCAAATATAATATTTATTAAACGCCTTAACATTCTGTTTTTGTTGACATAAAAATTTCATATTTGAAATTATAAAATTATCACAAATTCCTGTAAAGATTTGAATAAATACCAATATCCAAATATTGTCAGGTAAATATGCTACTTGTACAAAGGAAATATTTAATATGGGCAACAATGGCTTCAGTCGTGTACTCGGGTTTTTTTTTGCTATGTTTCTCGTCATCATGCCGTACGTGGCATTTACCTTCAAATTGTTCTTTGGTGTATGTTATTTTTATTGTGCCAAACTTTACATCGATTTTAAACAGGGAAAATATTTAAATAACCGTAGTGGTGTTCTAGTGATTAATGCAGGAAGATCTGTGAGGACAAAAGAGGTCCCTTTTGAAAGTGGTTATCATTCTGCATCAATTATATTAATTATAAAATTGAGAATGGAAATGGGGAATGTGTCAAAGAGACAACAACCCGACCAAATAAAAAGACAACAGCAGAAGGTCACCAACAGGTCTTCAATGTAGCGAGAAATTCCCGCACCCGGAGGCGTCCTTCAGCTGGCCCCTAAACAAATATATACTAGTTCAGTGATAATGAACGCCATACTAATTTCCAAATTGTACACAAAAAACTAATATAAAAATAATACAAGACTAACAAAGGCCAGAGGCTCCTGACTTGGGACAGGCGCAAAAATGCGGCGGGGTTAAACATGTTTGTGAGATCTCAACCCTCCCCCTATACCTCTAACCAATGTAGAAAAATAAACGCATAACAATACGCACATTAAAATTCAGTTCAAGAGAAGTCCGAGTCTGATGTCAGAAGATGTAACCAAAGAAAATAAACAAAATGACAATAATACATAAATAACAACAGACTACTAGCAGTTAACTGACATGCCAGCTCCAGACTTCAATTAAACAATTATAACATGTATTGGATTGTATTTTAAAAAAAATCATATTTAAAGGCAATGAATCAGATCCTTACTGTACGTCAACTACCTTTACTTTCTCTTCTTCGCCTTTCAATTGCAAACCAGCATCACGACAAATTTTAACATGTGAATATTGTGACAAATAAACGTCAAGTACATGTATGTTCAAAATTGATTATAAACTGTTAAATATATATTCGTTTAAGGTGGTACCTAACACTACAGAGAGATAACTCTGTAAAATCAGTAGAACGTTTGAATGACGTTGTGTTCTTAAGAAAATATTAAGCTTCTCAATGATCAAAACAAGTGTTTTTCAAACTGCTGTATAACCAGTGTCATTTTTCTAATTAAACGGTTGGTTCAATTTTTTGGATTTTTTTTTATACTTTTGTCAAAGGGTCGAAGTAAATACTTTGTCAAAATTTTTAAAAAATTAAACGAGCCAAATTAATTTTAGTTAGGTACCACCTTAACTATGTTTACATAAATTACTCGTTTGTTTTCAACAAATACGAACTGAAATTGTTTGTTACATTGAATCGAACTGCAAATTCTACTGTCGATAACTAATATTGCATTTAACATTCATATATTTTATTCGTGCATATTGTAAATATTGTATAGTTATTTATTTCAGTTTACCTAACAATACACACTCTGTGATAACTGCTGTATCTATTCTTGTGTAATTATAATCTACAATCTTCAAACACAAGTTGATATTTTTATAATTAACCGAGATTGCGATTAGCCCTTGGTTAAATTAAATGCGTCAGGCTCAGTGCCGTTATTCTTAATTCATTGTTAATCTAGTTTAGAACCTGTGAAGGTTATAATTATATTAAGAAAATATTACGTTTTACAGTCACAAAATCGAGCCAAATAAAAGAAATAAAATACGTAAAATGTCAACTAATCGGAGAATGCTGTTTTGAGCACAGTAGCAAATGATTATTTAATTTTCTCTCTCATCTACATGATCTTAGATGTTACTGACCTGTTTCAACTTTCCATTCACCATTGCTTGTTTTAATCTGACAGTTTCTAACAATATCAATTCCATTAGTTGTTTCGATGTTTTTGAGTTTTCTGCCAAGTAAGTTACATACAAGACTTGTCTTTCCAACACCTTCTTTCCCAATAACGTGAATTCTAACATATTTTCTGATTTCTTTTCCAGATTGTACCTTCTCTAGTATTTCAGTGTTGTCCGTTGAAATATCTAAAACAAAACAAAGGTTGTATTATTACAGAACAGCTAAGAAAATGATTGTATGTCATTTTAAAACCCAAATAGTTTGTCTTACACACTGTTACACACTATTTCGTAGTGTGAACGTATTTTAACTTTCATTTTCTCTCTCACATATTCAAATTCAATGGCAGATGTGCAGATATACCTGCACACAATATAAGTGCAAAGTATATGTTCTTTAACACACGTGGTTACTTTAAATCACATGTTATTCAAACATTATATGCCATTTATGTTACTGTGAAAGGACTTTAATTCGTGGGTATCAATTTTCATGATGATTTCTTTGCAAATTGTTAAATATTAAAAAGAAGATGTGGTATGATTGCCAATAAGACAACTATCCACAAAAGACCAAAATGACACAAATATTAACAAATATAGGTCACCGTACGGCCTTCAACAATGAGCAAAGCCCATACCGCATAGTCACCTATAAAAGGCTCCGATAAGACGATGTAAAACAATTCAAACGTGAAAACTAACGGCCTTATTTATGTAAAACAAATGAACGAAAAACAAATATGTAACACATAAACAAACAACAACCACTGAATTACTGGCTCTTTGGACAGGAACATACATAAATAATGTGACGGGGTTAAACATGTTAGCGGGATCCCAACCCTCCCCCTAACCTGGGACAGTGGTATAACAGTACAACATATGAAACGAATTATAAAAATCAGTTGAAAAAGGCTTAACTCATCAGATGGACAAAAAAACAAGTGGACGTGGCCGGCTACGTATACATCCCGACACAAAAAGACACAATGACCAGATCTGAGAGCACTCGCAGTTATCTGACAGCTAGTTCAAAGCCACTAACAACAAATAAAAAAAAATCATGCATCTTAGACTAAACAATCAATCCGTTCACATCCAACATCCGATGGATTTAGTGTAAAGACGTCACAAACAGCCAGAGAAAAACATGACCTTGTGCAATGCCAAGTTACAGGTATCGACATATTGTAGATCCATGAATATGTATATGTATATAACATACTAGTAATATTAAGTCAGCTTTTAATTAACTGATACCAAAATCAATATTTATACCAATAAAAACAATATTCAATGATCTTATTACAGTGTTGAATAGGTAACCTTTTAGAATAAGTTTATTTAAAGCGACAATTTTACATGGATCATTTCTTAATTTCCGGGCACGGTTAACAACGTTTCTGTAAAAATAAGGATGTACTATCCCGTTTGAAATAAGTTTTCTACAGGTACAATCAAACTTCAAAACCAAATCTTTATATCTATGGAAAAATTTAGTAAAGGTTTAAAGTAATTTATGGAAACGATATCCCTGGTTTAATAATTTACCAGTAATACATAGGTTACACTTCGCTTAAGATAAATTAACAAAATATAAGATCACGTGGCCTTGTGCCAAGAGTAATATGTCTCGCATATTTATTTTAAAAATATCGAGTTGTTCCAATGATAAACTTATCGGTTAGCCTAATCATACAAATATACTGCCATTCATAGACAAAACAACCCAGCTTTAAAATATTCTTGTGGCAAAACTGCATTTTGGAACACGTACAAAATTACATCCTCATAAACTATATTATTCAGGTTTGATAAATACTGTAAAGATTGGCAGTTTTTAAGATACCCTATGTTGAGCATAACATTGTTATAACAATTAACAGCATATTGGCAACGAAAAAAATATTTACTAATAAATCATTTATAGTGCTTGTATAAAAGTAATTTCATGGTTGTGTGTTTTTAGAGGTATGTATCCCCATGCATATCGACTTCTATGTGTTTAATTGTCTATTGTTATAGTGTCACTAGAATTCCCTCTGTATTCATTTTATCATTTCAAACTAATTGTTCTGTACTATACTGCGGGATTTTTTTTCACAAAAAGTTTTAAGAGTATAAATACTCGTAAATTTTACACATTTTAGTATACCATCCGATCGATTTAATCGTGAGATGGTTTGTTAAAAGAGTTGCTGTACCGTAACGTATTGAGCCGTTAACGTCTGCATTGTAACATTTCAATGCATAATTTAAGTCTTAACGCAATATGTCGTACCACACTGAACCGTAATATGCCGTTCCAAACTGAACAGTACCATGGTTAGTGTTCAAACCGTACCACAATATATTACTTCATACTGTATCTCACTGTTTCGTACCTTACCGTAATCAACCCATAGTATTTCGTTCCATACCGTTTATTACAAATGCATCGTACCTCATCAAACCGTAGTACACTAAGTATTTGATTTTTTTTATCAAAACAATGCATGTTTCACCATTATTTATTTCTTAAGTACAATGTACACGGCCCTTTACGTATATTGATTCTCAAAACAAGAACACTATAAACATTACTCATCTCATAGTGATAAACTTACTATTCTTGGAAAAATAAACATTTAGGGATCCAACAATAAGTAATAATAGATATAATGAAATTTGAGCACATTGACAGCAAGCAAATAGTAGGGTCACAGGTTCCAAATTTACATATTGACTTGAAAATAATTTTTGCGAACTAAATTGAAGTCTCTGTAAAAAAAAAAAAAGAAATAAGCACCTATCAAAACAAGAAATATAAGAAAATATATTTGTTAACTAGTGCTGACAATGATATATTTTAAGTCTACAATATAGAGCATGTACTGTTCTTTTAAAAAAAAAATTGGTTAATCTTTATTTTTCGGGCTTCGAGACACCATAACAATGTGTTCAGGGTCTTGAGCACCAATTTGTTTTTTTAAAGGGCTAAGTGACACCATAACAGTATATTAAGGGTCTCATGCACCAATTTGTACTTTTAAAGGGCTTCGTGACACCATAACAATATGTTAAGGGTCTTGAGCACCAAATAAAGTCACCGAAAAACTTCTGTATAAAACAACATAGTTCACACAATAAATTAACAACTGTCCATAAAGTCACTTGGTTTATTCACTAGCTTATTTAGTCGTTTCATTGTGGGTTGTTTTCTTTCGATTAGGCCTTCCATGCCGGATGACCGATACCTGGCCTCTGGTGTCGATCTCATTTGCAAAAATCTGTCTCTCGAGAAGCTCTACGGTCCCCTTCTCGGTTCCGGAAATTCTGGTGGACGATTTTTAAACTGCATCGGGGATCTGTCTCTTCCACTCCAACTATCATGATTATAGAATCTATACCGTTATTCCGTGGGTAATTATCAGGATCTATAGTTCTGCCGACAATTTCTCTTCGTGTTCCGTCTGCTTCTGCAGTTACATCTGCGTCAATATCCCAGTCTTCAACTTCAAATATCGGCCGCTAAACTGCTTTAAAATGCTTGGCGAGGTCCTTCTCTCCAATCCGTAAGCATTCTTCCTGCATTGAAGTAATAATAGCCATTTGCATGGTATTAGGGCTGGTTCGTTTGACAACAAGGCGAAAATCTTTTGATTGTCCGCACTTGTCAAGGAACGCTTTAATAGTGTTTTCTCCTCTACGAACTTAGGATTGCCCGGATATGCCCCACGGTACAAATCCTCTATGGCTTGAGCAAAATATCTCAAAGATTCTTATGCTTTGCTTTTTCTCAGTTTTGTCTCTGTCTCATACATTTCTTTCATCGCCGTATGTCCAAATCTCTCTTCGATCGTTTGTTTAAGACAATTTTTATCTCTCTGTTAATAACTTGCATCCCGTATGCATACGTCTCTGCTTGTTCCATAAGACAGATTAGAAGGACCCTGTGTGACTTTTCGTTGTTACATACAATTAACTCGGATATAGTCTCGAAGTATTGAATAAACTCCTTTCAAACATCATTCCTTGCTCCTGAAAAGGATCTCCGAACAGGATATTCATAAGATGGAGGAACGTTCTTTCCCCAGATACACTAAGTATTCGGGTATTCCCTGGTTGTTCCGTATATGTCAGTACCTTCATTTTACCGATTATCAGACTCTGGCAAATTGACATGTCCTAGTGATAAGCCCATGTGTTCCGATATTTGCCCGGGATACTCAAGCTCCATACGCCTTTGCCTGTTTATAACAGGGTGATTAAGCCTAGGGCTCATATACGAGGGCTTTCCATTTGAGTCATAGGGCGTACCAGTTACAATCATACCATTATCTGGAATACGACGTAGCCTATTATACATATGATTAGGGCTTCGTCTGTTCCTGGACCATGCATATACAGTGTTTTCTGCCTTATAACCAGAAATGACGGAATTCAATACAAACAAAACTATCGTTGAAATTATCAGGTATATTATCGCTTATAATCCAATCATTACATATTCTTATAACTTCTGTACTACTCCGTTGTTAGGAAAATAAATTCATGCTGATTCAACCAAACCGCTACTGGTAGAAAGCAAACTTATCCATATGAGCTTAAATTTCCTCCAATCATTTCCTCCGTCTTTTTCCGAATTGCTCATCTCCTGGACAGCTCTCGGTTCTCGATTCTCTGGCGATACCGGATATCTGGCATAATTACACCTTATATAAGAATGCCAGCTTTTGATTGGCTGATAGCCAGTGTATTTTTTGCATATTCTTACATTTCTTCCTCATTTCAAACGAATCTGACTGTTTTTCACCACTGCCGGTGAATATGCCTCAAATACCATGGTATTTGCCATTTTGGATATTCCTTATTTACCCTCGCGAGCATTTTCCCGCCAATTTTTTCCGATATGACGTTATAGAAAGAAAGCGCGAACGCGTATAAGTACATGCAAAGTTCCCACGGTATATTTTATGATAGTACTTGTCCTCAAAAGTACAAGTCTTTGGACAAAATTTCCCTTGCCTAGCGGCTCGGGAAATTTAAGTCCCTCGACTTGTATTTTTCGCAAATACCCCTCCATAACATGATATATCTGTTCATAGTCTCCGTGTGAACATCATGGAGAGTACCAGCGGCAGGCGAACTACTGGGGAAAATATATGATTCTTAAGCAATATTAATTCTGCCTTAAAGCGGTATACTACTGTTGCCTTTATTTACCCGAGAGAGCGTTGGAGCCTGAGTTGATGTCCTGGTTGTTCTTCTCGGTGTTTCCATTGTTTTATTAAACAAATACAATAATCACTTACAAGTTCGTTGAAGCCAAACACAGTAAATCCCACCGCTGTCACCAATGTAACGAAAAGGTGTAAGTATTGTATTTGAACTAAAGTGTGTATGCTTGTGGTTGTGTTGTGTTCTTGGGTGTCTAAGTTTAACTCGTACAGGGAACGACAAATGCTAAGTATACTCTTTAACAGGGTTATCCTTGAAATCTACTGGTATCGTTATTAAGGGAATGCTGCTCAAATAAAAAAAAATGAATCCTGGTGTAGTCTGAACGAAGTCTTGTAAGTAAACACATAAACACGAAGTCGACTAAAAGTTCAATACTGTATTATTAAAACCAACGACCATAACAAAGTTACAAGTATAACACAATGTACATCTAACTTTAGGCTCTACAATACGGTTCTCATCTCTACTACATTAACGTTACTGTCCTCGTATTATAAATTCTCTCTCTTTATATATATATATCTCACACTCTTTCTCTCTTTTATATGATTTCTACATGCCCGTATACAAATATAGACTTCTATGGCAACCAGGCTCCGTGTAGTCCGTGCGCCGGAATTTCGGGTACTCCGGTGATTAGGGCTCCTCACATAAATTTACTTGGGCACCATATGCAAATCATTAGGGCTCACTGGTCAAACAAAGAAATCTAAATATAACTCTTGATCAATATAATCCCTTATGATCTCTAGCTGTATTAAATGGATATGTGTGAAAAGCAAATGAGGTAAACATGATACAATCATAACACACTGGACCTAACATTGTTACAGTACTTATCGGAGCTTATCGTAGCATATTATACCAACCTACTTCATATACTAGTTTTAGATACCATTCCATACCAAACCTTAACACGGCCTTCTATACCATTGCGTACCGTATTGTAAATCACTTGTTCGTTTCGTATAAACAAATAATAGTCAATTCGTTCCCTAACCATTTCGTATCCCCCATTTCGTACCCTGACCATTTCGTACCTTGACCATTTCGTACCTCATGGAATATTAACTTGTATACCATTTCGTACCTTACGGAATATTAAAATGTATACCATTTCGTACCTCATGGAAGATTTTTATGTGTTGAATGGCTTAATGAAAACTGTTCCAAAGACGTATACTAATACTTAGTTATTTATCACAATACAATATGAAATATGTGTATTGTTTACTCTTTGCTGAAGGCCGTACTGTGACCTATTGTTGTTTATTTTGGTCTCTTGTGTTGAGTTGTGACAAATTAAAAAGCCATAGCAAGTTTTTTGATTGGTTACATAAGAGGCGTATACTTATGCAAACACTTTGACTCATGGCTTCCTTATTTGAGTACAAATCAGCTTGTATCCCTCGTCGGTCTTTATAAATTGTTATGTCTAGATGCTTAATGTATTCAATATGTTATATTTCAAAAACACTAAAATTATAAAAAACTTTACAAAACTATGATAAGAAATAGTTAACATGTATAAAGTCAATGATTGAGGTACGAAATGGTAGATGTACTTTGCACATAAGGTACGAAATGGATATTTTGGTGGGTACAAAATGGTAAATGTTAGGTACGAAATGGTAAATTAGGTACAAAATTGTAGAGGTACGAAATGACTTGCTTCCGTTAACAAACTGTACGTTACAGCAGTGGAAAAAAAAACGTTACCCACTGTATTGTATTACGCTGTGACGAACAGTAAACCACTATACATATCCATTTTCGAATTCATGGTACTGTTACATGTACAAATCAAACCATTCCTTGCATATACATATATATTTCATTGTACTGTATTAAACTGTACTGAAATAAACAACACATTTCCAGACAGTACCTACTATTCAGTACTGTATCAAATCATATAATACAAAACTATATTATGATTTTAAATCTGTATGAAGCAATTGCAGTCAATCAAATGGTAGATAATGTATTTCGAACTGCACTAGTCTTGAAAATGAAAATAGGTATTTAAAACTGCTAATATCATCACCAACTGTGAAGAACGAAAGACATGAATATTATCATACTCACTATTATCTTTAAGGACAACTAACAGCAATACCAATATACCTTTAAATGAGAAATAAATAATGTTTTGTTAGGCACAACATCAGCTGATTGTAGAAGCAGTATTTTCGTTAATATATGTATTTTGATATGTTTCGAACTTATCATTTTTTTCTCAGAAAAACAAGAATAGTATGTTTAACGAAACCAAATCGTTTTGTTTTGAATAGGAAAATTGTTGTTTAAATCAATATCAAATCCGACTACATTTAAATGATTGTGTGTACCTATTTTGGAGGAAGTACATTTAATAAACCTTTATTGTATAGGGCTTGGTTTGATGGCATATGTTGGTATTAATATTGATTCACTCATAAGGTTTTGCAATCAAAATAAAACACAAATATTTTAAAATAAAAAAGGCAACAGTAGTGTACAGATGTTCTAAAATCATAAATCGATTGAGAGAAAACAAATCCGGGTTGAAAACTAAAATCGAGTGAAACACAACAACTATAAAATGGAAACAGGAAACAACGAAACAACAGAAACAACAGAAACACTAAAGTGCATCAAAAACAAAATACAATGCAACACACAGAGAAACGAACAACAACTGCCGTTTTCCTGACTTGGTACAGGACATTTTAAGAAATAATGGTTTGTTGAACCTGGGGTTGTGGCTATGTTAAAATATAGCATTGCAATGAAAACATTACATGACAGGATAACAGTAAGAGTAAATGCATACAAATTTAGGACAGAAAAATGTACAAATAAACAAACCAATAGTACATTTCGACATGCTTACCAGAGAAAAACAACGAACACGTAAAAAAAAACTAGGACAACACACAAAAACAGCACAACAGATCCACGAACTGTCCGCCAATGACGATCAACCCCACAAAAGTTACGTCATATGAAATTTTCTGAAAATTGGATATAAATCAAGATTAAGTTTGAACTTGTTTGGTGTATTTTATAACAATTTCAAGAATAATACTATAGCTCTGTGTTATTAATTATATAGATTTGTCGGTATTACCTCTAAATCAAACTGTTAAACATATACATCGTGTGCATATAGTTGCTTTAAACTAAACAGGTAAATATGAACTGGGTGATCAATTATCCTTACTTTTACATACGAATAAAAAAGAAAAACAGTTGCTTGCACGATATGGGTTATGTTCTTCTCATATAGTTTATGATTGTATGATAGTAAATCCTTTACGGGAGCTCGAGGAATTGTGCTTGATTTCCATATAATGAAGACATTATCTTTCAATCAGTTTAATTGGGGTAAGATAACTAGCATTTCAGTATATATTAAATAACTGCTAATAGTCCTTTGTTATTATGTATCATTGTCATTGTCATTTTTTTTTTAGTTTTTAGTTTCTTTTGTCCTAACACCGGACTCGGACGTCTTTAAAACCGATTTTTTCTGTGTGTCTTTGTTTTTTAAGGAGATGAGGTGAGAGGGGAAGTTTGAGAACACACAAGTATAAAAATAAAAGAAGATGTGGTATAAATCCCAATGAGAAAACTCTTCACAAGAGACCAAAATAACACAGAAATTAACAACTATAGGTCACCGTACGGCCTTCAACAATGAAATAAGCCCATACCGCATAGTCAGCTATGAAAAGGCCTGAAATGACAATGTAAACAATTCAAACGAGAAATTTAACGGCCTATTTTATTTATAAAAAATAAGCAAAAAAAAATATGTCACACATAAACAAACGACAACCACTGAGTTACAAGCTTTTGACTTGGGACAGACACATTCATACAGAATGTGGCGGGGTTAAACATATAAGCGGGATCCAAACCCTTCCATAACATGGGACAGTGGTATAACAGTACAACATAAGAACGAAGTATAACAATAAAGTTTGGTTCTGCCGTATTTTTGCGCCTTCCAGGGTCGAAAGCCTCTTGTCTTTGTTGGTTATATGCGTGTTGTTAATTTCGGTTCAGTTATATGCTTTTGAGTTTGGTATGATGTTCCGTTTTTACTGAGCTAGTGCATATTTTCATTCAGGGGCCAGCTGAGGCCAACTTCTGATTGCAGAATGTTTACGCTGCGTTGAAAACTATTGTGGCCTTCCTAAACAACAAAATATGTGTTTGATCACTATATTTGGTTAGTTTAAGGAGGTAGACCTAGGTTAAGGGAAATAACTCTTAAAATCATCAGTACGTTTGTGTCACCCATTTTCATAAATATATTCTAAGCTTCTATGTTACATAGATTATTTTCAATCTGTTTCAGGTAAATGCTTAAAATACGTTGATGAAACTTGACTTTTACAAACACATAACTGATTTAAAGAGTTATCTCCCTGAACCAAGGTCTAACACCTTAAATAAGACCACATAAGTTTATACATGTACAATCAAAAACCTGAAAATAGCCTTCGAAAATAGTAAAATTAATTACTTTTGGAGTGTCAAAAACTCATTGGAAGTACATGATAAATTCTTATATTGGTGAATTTGAATCTGTTCAAAGTTTTGACTTTGCTACCCTATATCCCACATTGCCTCATATTCTCATTAAGAAAAAAAACACACATAATTAAATGGGCATTTAAATAGTCAGAATGTGAATATATATGTTCAAACTCTTTTAGGTCATATTTTAGTAGCAATAAACAAGAAAAACTATGTCAATTGGGCAAGCTTTGATACTATACCTGCCCTTGAATTTTTACTAGATAACATTTTTGTTCGCTTTGGAGATTCCGTATATCGTCAGGTTATCGGAATTCCAATGGGGACTAACTGTGCGCCACTTATTGCGGACTTGTTTTTGTAATGCTATGAGTTACAATTTATGACATAAATCAGCAAAGACCCATCGAAACAACATCTAATACACAACTTTAATAATACTTTTAGATATTATATGATATTTTGGCTCTCAATAATGACGACTTCAGTATGTACACTAAAGAAAATTATCCTGTTGAACTTACTTAAAGTAAAGCTCATACTAACAATGACCATTGCCCTTTCCTCCATCATGATATCTATATCATTAACGGAAAGCTTAATATTTATGATAAAAGAGATGATTATTCTCATATATGTTATGATGGTATGACACTAAACCCCTCACGGGAAGGATTGTGCCAGATATTCATATGATGAAGACATGATCTTTCAATCAGTTTAATTGAAGTCTGGAGCTGGTATGTCAGTTAACTGTTAGTAGTCTGATGTTATTTATGTATTATTGTCATTTTGTTTATTTTCTTTGGTTACATCTTCTGACATCAGACTCGGACTTCTCTTGAACTGAATTTTAATGTGCGTATTGTTATGCGTTTACTTTATTGCATTGGCTAGAGGTATAGGGGGAGGGTTGAGATATCATAAACATGTTTTAACCCCGCCTCTTTTTTGTGCCTGTCCCAAGTCAGGAGCCTCTGGCTTTTTGTTAGTCTTGTATTATTTTTAATTTTAGTTTAGTTTAGTTTGGCGTTCATTATCACTGAACTAGTATATATATTTGTTTAGGGGCCCGCTGAAGAACGAAACCGGGTGTGAGAATTCCTCGCTACATTGAAGACCTGTTTGTGACCTTCTGCTGTTGTCTGCTCTATGGTCGGGTTGTTTTCTCTTTGACACATCCCCCATTTCCATTCTCAATTATAGCAGGTATCATAAATCAATGAAGAAAAATTAAACAAAAACATGAACAGGTCTTTGGACAGGATTAGCCTGTGTAGAAAATGACTCAAACTATCAGAAGTTAAAGACATGCATGTTTGGACAAAAAGCTATATGCCGTACTCGGAAAACTAACTATTTCAAAAACTGATTTATGGGCATTAACGGAATACGAAAATAACGAAAACTCAAATGCACACATTATATTATTGAATCATGTCCATAAAAGCGTGGACATCACCATTTATTGGCGCGCTGAGGTTATCAATTGGCCATGTCAGATAAGGTAAACGCCGATTATTCAAATCGTTTTTGTTAAAGACATTTAAACTATCGGGTCGCTAAAGGTTCTAAACGGCTTAATCAAATATTAAAAATAACTAGCAGAGGACTAAACCTTGTTTGCCGATTTAAATATGGAAAACGTAAACTTTCTTTTTTTCCTCTCGGTAAACTGCCTGTACTTTTTTATTCTATTTTAATCCCCATTTGGAGGCCTATGACAGACTGAGTGCGCGTAAAATCACTGTTATCGACAGCCGAAGACAAAAAAAATTGAAGGTAGATTATTTAGTATTATAACCAACATAAGTATTGCGGTTGTTCACCCTGTTATGAACATTATACTATATCCTACTAATTATTCATCTCCCAGGGAAAGGTCTTTTAAAAAGAATACCACAAAGACGAGAATTAGTCAAATCATGTTTGCTGCTTACAGTTTCAATTAAAGTCTTTAAGAAAATATGCAAAAATAATAAAGTTATGTTCAAGTAATCATTTAAGGAAAATAGCGCCTTCCCATCCAAGTCATTTAATGTCTTTGGACAGTAGGTGTTGTACAAATGTAGATGTTGTATTGATAATTTTTCCCGACTTGGGACAGACACAAAAATGCGACGGGGTTAAACATGTAAATGAGATCTCAACCCTTCCCCTATACCTCTAACTATATGTGGCAGTAACTGATATACCAGACCTCAATCAAACTGATTGAAAGGTTATGTCCTCGTCAAAATAATATTAAGCACAATCCGTTTCGTTAAGGGTTAAGTAACATACTATCATGAAATATATGAAAGAAGATAAATCGTACCATGCCAAAAACTAAATAAAGGTCTGTATTTCCGATGCAAAGACCTTATAAATGAATCAATAATAAAGCCAATAAAGATTTGGTTAGCTGTTGAAGTAAATTCCTTCATTTTTATGCTTTGTAAAGATTATTACCATAACAGAATGGATGAGAAATTTCTGAACCTATAAAATGTCTACATTCTGATTAATATTTACGAATGAATTCCTTGTACCGATGACATCATTTAATAAATGGTTTGACTAGTTTGTGATATCGAAAACCCTAGTGTAATAATTTCACAGTAATGGATTGATTTCTCCCACTAAAATCTAAAGTTGTAACATACACGAGCGAATCGTACAAGGTTGTCAGTTTGTTTTAGATTTATTAGTTTGACTGTCCCTTTAGTATCTTTCGTCCCTCTTTTGAGATATATAAAAACCATGAGATGGTTACAAGAAGACGTAACCATCTTAAATGGATAATTAACAATTGGAAATGACAAATCATCTCTTTTATTATTAATTTTGGTATTAAGCTCTCAGTTAAAGATATAGATATAAAAACCAAGGAACAGGCAGTGTTTGTTGTTTGTATGAACCTTATTTAAAGGAAGTTCCAAAAGAATAATCTTTTTAGCGTTGATATTGCAGTCGTCATTATTTAGACCAATTGATATATCATTCAATTATCTAAAGTGGTTACATACACGAGCGAATCTCGACTTTTGGAATTTTGGGTACCCAATGCTCTTCAACTTTGTACCTGTTAGGCTTTATAACTATTTTGATCTGATCGTCACTGATGAGTCCTATGTAGACGAAACCTTTGATAACTATCTAAAAGTATCATTACTTGTTTTGTATCAGATGTTGTGTCGACGTGTCTTGCTGATTTTAGTCATGAATTGTAACTCATAACAATACAAAAACATGTCCACAATAAGTGGTGCACAATAAGTCCTCTTTTAAATTCCGATAACTTGACTATATAAACAATTCTCCAAAGCGAACAAAATGTTATCTATTAAAAATGCAAGGGCAGTTATAATGTCAACGCATATCCAATTGGCATAGTTCTTTTGTTGATGGTTATTTAAAAATGACGTAAAATAGTTTGAACAAATATATTAGCATCCTAACTTTTAAAAGGCCAATATAAATAGCTCTGTGAAATATTTAGTGGTGAAAATATGACGCAAAAGGTGGTATATAGGGTAAAAAATCTTAACTTTGAACAGATTCAAAATCACCAATATAAGCATGCAATTTAAGCATGCAATTTATCAAATATATTATCAATAAATTCAAAGGTCTTATTTGAACAATTTATTATTAGGTTTTTGATTGTACTAAGTATATTTTTGAGTAGAACAGATAGTTAAGTAGTGTAGGAATGGCATGAAGACGACAAAAATCTACATTCAAAAGGTATTGTGTGCAGCTTTGGAAGCCAGTTCATAATTTTCATTGTATTTTATTCTGCTTGTACAGAAGTAGCTAAATGAATACATTTGATACAGATAACATTTTCCGAACATTGAGTCAGTTGGGATGTTGAAGATTTTTTGTAATTTTCTTTTGCAGAACCACAACATAAAATCTAAGTCAAACAATAATGATATAATTGACAGCTTTATTAGCCGGGACAACAAAATTCAATGGCGAGTTATTTAAGTTTATGTTTGATACGCGACATAGGGTTGTAATTGTTATTGGTAGGAGTAAAATGTTCTTTAAAATGTTGTTTACGTATATCAACAATGCTCATTACTGAATTAAAAAAAAGTGTCCAATATCTATATTATATCTCTAAAGATATTAAACACATTAAAAATGTTTCTTTTTTTCATTTCATATTCTTATATACGGGTGGGTGTAGACCAAGCATAACATGAAGTTATAAACCCACGTCAACGCCGCATGCACATATTTCGCTAGTTAACTTCAATTTCTGCTTTTTCTTGTAAGCACGCGTTTAACAAAATAACGTTGCACGCGTTTACCAAAATAACGTTAATTCAAATTTCTAATATTTGCTCAAGAAAACGCGCGTTTACTCTGTGTCCGTTTAGTCAGTAGTAAACGGTCGTTTATATATGATTTCACAAGTTTATTTTTACGTGCACGTAAAAGTAAACGGGCGTTTACTGCATAGTTCTCAAGTGTGTTTTACGTGCACTTTAAAGTAAACGCACGTTTACTTTTATCGACTTTATCTTATTATTTCACGTATATGTGTTTAAAAACACAACAATTCAAACACACATTTAATTCGAAATATTCACTTTTTTTTTAATTGCAAATAAATTAGTTGCAATTTTCTTTAATAGCAGAATTTTATACTTTTATTCAAAAGTTACATGCACACAATCGACTTACAAAACTATTAAGACTTGGACGGAAACGGCGTAGAAATGCATTTACGCTACAGGGAAATAACTCTGTAGAATCATATAAACTTTTTTATGACGTTGTTTTGTTCAGGAAATATCAATGTTTTCAATAATCAAAATAGGTGTTAGTCACACTGCTATGTATCCAACCAATTTTGCTGATAATGTGACAGGTTCATTTTCTTTTTTTTATATTTTAGTCAAAGGTTCAAAGTAGATATTTTGTCAAACTAAGTTGAGTCAAGGTGTTAGGTATCAACTTAAACTCTTTCTAGAAACTTGAACATTATCTGATTGTATCAATTCATCTCTTTGTTTTTGCCAGATCTTCTTAAACTTACTTTCTCTTGAATTTAAACTGAAAGCCTTGTAGGATTTACAGTCTCATGATAAATTTCAATTTTGTACATTATACTATGATTAATTTATAATTAACTAAAGAGGTGTAATATCATTAATTCTAATCGTCAATATGTCAATTGGAAATAAACAGTTTGTCATTTTGATGCATTGTACCTTATCATGTGATATGTTAGGTCAGCGTATCCAGGTAACAATGACATTTTTTGTTCACGCGCTTTTATTTAAAAAAAAGACGCGCTTTTGTTCACGTTTACGCAGAAGTAAAAACGAAAGTAAACGCCTGTTTAATCTTTACTAATAAGCAGACGCGGCATTCTCTTGTTAACGCGTATGTAAAGTCAAAAGTAAACGCCTGTTTACTTTTTTTTCAACTAAAATTTCGGAGTTAACGCAGAGTTAACGCGGTATGTATATGGAGGGCACGTCAGTTAACGCCACCTCAACCTTTCCCGCCCGTCTACATGTAATGCTTTGTCTGCACCCATTTGTACATTAAACAATGGCTATGAAATAACACATTTGTGGCCATATGCAGTTATCATAAAAGAGAAGAACAGTTTTGTTTTTATCATATTAAGAAGTCGAATAAACAGGTTATACAACGCAGCGGAACAATATTTTTATCAATATTTTTATCAAATGATATGAAAATATTGATCCGCTGAAATATCAACATCATCTACAGTATACAGTCGAAATGAAATCAGACAGTTCAGTGTTGGATGATGCAGTCAACTAATTTTTCTATTCAAACCATTCTGAACTATTGTCCTAAGTGACAGTTCAATATCGTTAATTCAAAGACGAATTTTGGCACTCTAGTTTCATGCTGACATTATTTTACACTCATTGTTTTCCAATTTGGCATTCGTTTATATATATTAAAGAAATCCATCTTGACAATAAAAAAAATTCTGATTTTTATGGTAGCCCAATAGATTCACATACTGAAGTGTAAATATCGCCATTTCGTTTTGGTAGATACGGTCAAAACAATTTGCTGTACTAGTCAGCATGAGGTATATAAACTACTTAAATTTTGCTACGTATCAATATATCGAACAAAATGAGGACATGCTGGAACTCTAAATTTATGAGGACAGAACTTTGTAGTCATTGTATTCCAATATTGATATCATTTGTATCATACATTAATTCCTGACAAAACAATATTGCTGATTTACTATGTGGATATATAGATTAACATAACAAAGTGTATATATGGTCAATTTTGGTTGATGCGGTCGAATAAATATGTCATAAGAGTCAGCCTGAGGAATCAAAACATCTAACATGGTGTTGCGAGGCAACATTTTTTATAAAATTAAGTTTTACTTAACTGCGTTCTTTTGCATTATACAATCCATCTTGACATTAAAATAAAACTCTGATTTATAATGCAGTCCTATAGTTTTACCTACGGAAGTGCTTTATGCTTGGTTAGAATAGCTCTTTTTCTTTTTGTTTGATATGTATGAGCTTAAACATTTGTTCAGGAACTTTGCGTTTCGAATTTTCCTTTGAGGTCGGTATTTTTATAAGTTTACTTTTTTTCAAGTTACTGATATACTAGTATTCAATCCAACATTTTAAACAAAACTCTATGGCAATCGTGAATTATGTGACACCGAAAAATGTGCATAGCATTATTTGAAACAGTCGTCGTTATTTAACAATTGATAAACCTGTGTGGTCATTATGTTTAATAATTAATAAAAAACGTAATGCATTCTGACTGAAGCAGTTTTAAAAACTATTATTCTTATTATGTTAAAACACAAGGTATTACAGTTGGTATTTAGCAGGTCATGGATAATAAGTTTGAAAATATTATTGAAATAAGTATTAAGTATGTTTTTATATTTTTTCAAAAATAAATTTTGTTTCGCATACATTTTTAGAACTCTTAAACAATCTTGTTTTGTTAAAACTGATAAGGATATTTTTTTTTTCATCAACTCATTAACACTTAACACAATAGTATATTGTATCCTTCAATTACCTGCAACGATACTGGAAACCAATACAGCCAAAACAGTTCTATCATAGAGCTTTGGAGTTTTCTTTTGTTCATTATCTACAACAAAAAATATAAAAAAGTCAGAAAACCACACCCTTTATTGAAAAAGAATGTTTGGTGATCACTTGTTGAATATACAAACGAAACGATACAAGACTTTTTTTAAATTAAAGATAAAGTTTTCCATTTATAGGACCAATATTTAAGGTAGTAATACTTAATCCCATGGAAATAAAAATCCGTTTAATTTTATTTTTTTTGGCTTTCATGACGTCATTTGACGAAATCTTATTTTTAACAAAAATTACATTAGATGACAATTTTTAAAACAGGAGTTCCAATTAATGATGCAAACCTCTCATTTAAAGGTAAAAACAATGTTTGCCATCAGTTCCTTTTTTTCTAAATCATGCATTTTCTACGTTTATTTGTAAATCAAATTTTGGTCTTACAAGAAATCGTTAAAATGTTTTACCACAGCCAGTATGTGAAAAGTGAAAATCCAAAAACGGTAACAATCTTAAAACTAATCCGAAAGGTTCCAAATTTATTGTGTGTTGTTTTCATATCTAAAGCATTGATTTGCGACGAAACAATTTTTTATTTTTTTTGCATTTTTTTATATTTCAAAAAGCACTTTACCAAAAATTTAGAAAAACAATATTTCAACCCATTAGTTACAACATGAACATAAATTGATTAGCATATTGAATATTTTTAGACAAATGACAAGGTATGATAAGCCATTGCAACTGGCCCCCTATTTTTCACAAAATTAAAATGCGTAAAACATGTTCAACAGCACATTATTTTAAAAGCGCATTATCAAATCTTTCAAAAAATCAAAGGAACTGTCATGATTATGTGTGTTAAAATAATTCAATGACTCGCTCCTTTCCTTTTTTCCCTTTTTTTGATTTTTGTGACCCTTCCAGAACTATGAGCGGACGCGAGTACCACGACGATATGTGTGTGTGTTGTTTTGTTGACACATATGATTAACTGTTTTCAATATAATCGTGGTACTCGCGTCCTCTCATAGTTAGAAAATATCATTTCCTCCCCCAAAATATGCCTGTTTTGACGGATTATAAAAGTATATAAACCATGGACCAGATCGGACTATCATTTCCGAATCTACATTCTTAGAGCTGAACCTACGATGCTGGAACAAAAAAAAAAATTCCTACTAAATGAGATAAAAATAGCTTGTGTTTTTAGTGGTAAGTATTCCTTCACGGTTTAATTTAAGAAATGGTTAAATATTATGAACGGAGGATATATAAATCACTTTTTTCAAAGGTTTCAAGGAAAACGAGCATCCGGTATTTTTTCTTGTGCATTCTTCTATCACTAAATGTCAAAGTTTGTGGGACAAGGAATATTTGTTATTCCTGTTAATAAACGTTCAAGCTATGTTTTATTAGAAATGAGGTTTCGAAACATGTGCCCTGCCGACCGCGCCCCCTCCAAAGACAATTGAAAAACCCACCACATATCGAATTAAGATCATCTTCAGAGAGAGAGACGGTATAAATTTATCTGAAGTTGTTTGAGATTTATAGATTTAATCGAAGTTCATGTACAGTCCTTCAGATATCAAAGGGTGGAAACAGAAAAAGACGGCCGAGTTTAATGTAGCAGACGATTTACAACGATTTTAATTTGCCAATACACGGTAAAAAGGATAGTACAGCAAAAACAAAATAAGTTTTCCTTCAAGAAAATTTGCAAATAAACACTAGTAACCCGAATTTAACTTGATCGGACAAAAACGCATTAACGCTGTTTAAATGAGATTAATAGTCATTTGATAAAGATTGACAAAAATTAAAAATCATTTTTAATTTACTTCAATGCATATCAAATCATTTTAATGCCCATCAAATAGATTCGCTTGCAGTCGTTCAATTTAAATCAAGTTGGCGGTAAGTTACGTCAAACAAATAGGCCACGCCCCCGTTAAACTATTTCAAACTGGTATTAATTCGTTTTAAACCGTGTTGCGACCCGAGGTAAATCACTCAAGCAAAACAACATCGATGTATCTTTCGTTTATTTGTTTCAAACTTTATCGACTTATAAATATAAATGCGTGTATTTTTATTAAAGAATATACTTCACAATTTAAACAAATGAATGATCAATACACGTAACATATAAGGAATTCAAATAAAAACAATAAAATATTGATGCACGGTTTAAAAAAATCAAAACTTGTTAATCTGTTAAAAATATAATAGTTAGATGTTTAACATATTTTTGATTTGCCCAAATGCAGTAGATCTTTATCTCACATATTCGTTTCAAAACTTGCTGAGTGCTATGAAAACTTGTGACATGTAAGTAACGTATGGTCCTTTGCAATGACTTACGAAACTTTAGGTATTCCTGTATATTTCCGTTTCTCTTTTTCTGTCTAACTATAGTGTACTCGTTAATTAAATATAGACACGGAAATTAAAGTATCTTACAAAAATTATTTATTTTTCACATAGTTTAAATAGATGTATCTTATATTTTCGGCCAATAACAAATATTCCCTATATCTGTATATTGATATATGAAATAGCTTGTAATAAAAACAATGTTGTGTTAAATAATAAAATGAATGAAGATAATGTTTACATTTGTTGAATTTAATAAACAGTTAAGTCTTGCACAACATTGTAAATAAAGGAACAGCTCAATAAACATTTAAAACTGTGTCAAATTGTAATATCGGTCACTGACGCGAAACGGGCGTTAATTGCGGACAAGCAGCACATTACGAAAATTGTGATTGTGGTTCCGATTCTGTAAAGGGATTATTGTGCTGTCATGCACCGTGACGTACAAACAGTCTTGCTATAAATGAACATATATTCTGTGTATATGAGATACATTTTAGTCTGCGATAACGATGGGTTGGTTGATTTAAGTTTTACGACCTTGACTTGCTCTAAGTCCACATTCTCCTACGTCTAAAGCATTTTAAAAAAAACCGTATATTTACGTTAGGGCATATTATATTTGTCTACCTACCAAATTGAAATCAACATAAACATTATTAAAATAAACAAGAATGGAAAAGAAACACTTATACACTGTTGCTCTGATATAATTTTTATTAACTATATCTTAGCGGTAATGTCCAAATTAAAAACTAATTGTCGTACAAATAAAATAATTTATCGAGGTGCTTTCGTTGAAGTTCGCGTTACATATCAAAATGAATGTCATTGGTCGGAACGTTTACAAACTTTCAATCCAGGTGTTCTCATCGAGGTCCGCGTTCATTTTTCAATTCAATACACAATATTTCATCTAGGTTTTTTCGTTGAAGTTCGCGTTACATAGTAAAATGAATTTCATTGGTCGGAACATTTGCAAACTTTCAATCCAGGTGTTCCCATCGAGGTACGCGTTCGTGTTTCAATTTAATACACAATAAGAAGTCCAATAGGGTAAAAAAAAATATTTTAAACTCTACGATGTCCGAGTAAATAAATAGAATTTAGAAAATAAAACACTTGAACAATTCTTACAACACAATAAACTTCCAACACAATAAAGATACTATCCTTTTTGCCGATGAATAATTATTACTATAGTATAAGAACTAGGATTTGTATACTATACCACCTGTGAACAGTATACCTAGCAATATATATATGTTCCTGATTTGATTTATTCCTCGAGAAAATACATTTGTTTTATTCACAAATCAATAATTGATCAACTTGAACTTTGAAAAAGTTACATTCATATATCTTTTCGCATCCTTTAATTTAAGGTAATTAAATCAAAAAACTAAATAAAATTGATTGTATTATTTAATTTAGATTCTTTATTTCTTATAAAACCAAGTTAACGATTAAAAGAAAGATATTTTTACACACAATATTAACATACAGATTTTGCGTGTAAGTTTGCACAAAACGAGCAACAAGAATGAGCGATTGGTGATCAGCCTAGAGAACATACTTTTATATATATTTTTCAAATTAATTTACACACATTTTTCAAAACACAATATTTTTTTGAATAAATAAAGTGCCCAATTTCGAAACATTTACTCTGCTTACATAGTTAGGTTTAAGAAAAGGTCTTCTACTTTCTGTTAGAGCTGTGCAGTTTAGAATATAGTGAAATACATCAACCTATCTATTGAGAGTTAGAAAGTACAGAGTACCTTTCCTGTCTAATAATTCTACGCCATCTACCGGTTTCTATAGGTAACCGATGATTTCCAGTTCTAAACCTACATAACGTTATCTTATCTTTATAACGTAATAAGTCTAAATATTCTTCAAATTCAAAGTTTTCTTTAAACAGTTTTTAACATAATACTTTTGGAGAATATTCCATTTCTGATTTCCAAGTCTGCTAAAATTGGTAAAAAAAATCTCTGTTTAATGCTCATTTTTAACCCTTTTGGATTAAAACTATAGTTACTCTGATTTAACCAAATATTTTAAAATCCATATTTTTTCAAGATATTTTTTATACAAATCAACCAATTGAAAGTAAATCCACCATCTACGTTGAGTTTATAAATATATCTACATGTATATAATTTACTATCAGAACTGTTTACAATGACAGACCAAAAAGATACCATACGATGTTCCACATAAACTGACATAGGATAAGCGCCTAGCTCTCCATAAACCATAAAGCTTGGGTTTGATTTTTTCAAGTTTAACTTTCTAGATAGTATCTGTAGTTCCTAGCGTTGCTATTAAAAGATTCGAAGCTATACCCATGAATGAAAATTCGCACAATAATTCTTATGAGAAAAAGTACTCCTTAGTCGTGAACATTTCAGTAAAACGTGCAATCATTTTTTGTTGTTGCATCGACTCATTTATTAGAGAAATACTCGTATGCCATAAAATTTCAGTATAGCTAACGATAATTTTTATTAATCTACTGTGAGTACATCTACCTAGCAATGTGTATGAAAAATAGGGTTATTACATTTAGAAGTAGTGTGACAGAATGAACAATGAAGTTTATTTTCTCGAATCTCCAACAGAATTGCCTGGTAAATAGGCATGTATATGAAAATTAAAACTTTTGTTTTGCCATAATTTGAGAAAGAACAAAAGAGAGAGAGAGATAGAGAGTAGTTGTCCGACATATATGATGGATGACACACAAACATGTAGCAGCTAGCTCTAAGGTATTAATTTACAGACACTTCAAACTCATTCGAGAAAGAAAAAAAAACAAATCAATCTTTTATGTGCAAATGTTTTTTTGTTGTGTAAAGTAGATCTTTTTTATCTTCACAATTCGCTACAAAACATAGCTTGAATATTGATTCTTAAATCGCGATGACCGTGAGGGGATTAATTCCGATGTGTTGTTGTCATAGAGATTTGACTTTCGTTTTTGACTGGTAACCGATCGCATAAATACGCGGATATCATCGAGTAAAAAAATTACATTTCTTATCGCTTGTTATAAATTCATTTCTGCAATAAATACTCATAAGCACGGCAATAAATAATACAAACATATTGTGTTGTTTGAAATATGTATATGCATTAAAATATATGCACACGTACAAAAGAAATGTGTTAATGCATGCGGAGGAATATCACAAGAAAGTTCTGTGGGAAATTATGAATGTCTACTCAAATCCAATCTATTGGAAAAATCGAATTGTTATTGAAGAGTGTCTACCATGCACGTGTACTGCACTTTTATTAGAATCGTAGAATAGAATGATATACAATTGGATGAAAATCAAAAATACATGTAACTGCTATATACATGTACACATATTAATATAATATATAACAACACATCAGATTATACTGATTTGTATCACCACAATATAATAGATATTAAAGCAGTGAGGTTGAATTCCCTGTCATGTATTCATCATCCACGCACGAACTTAAAAATACATAAATTTCAGTTTCAGGTATAGAAACGTGATTTTTTTCTGAGACAAGTGCTTGTGACAATCCACAAGAACTTGCGGTCATCCGATGTTCAGAACTTCAGTACTTTGATTATACTTGTAAAACAATGCAAACTCGAAAAAAAAGATTGAAACCGAAAACATAAAAATAATCAGTTTGGAAACGGTTTTTTTTTAAAGTCTAAGAAGATTTGGTGTAAACCGATATACTCTGTTATATGTTGAAAATGGAAGCGCTGAACCAAATATAACCAATAGTATATAAAAAGTACATGGGATGCATTCCTGGTCCATAGTTGTTACTCTCAACCTCCTAAACTGAAGTGGATGTAAGCAATTATAGGCAACAATCCGGCCTTCAATAACGAGAAAACCCCTTACATATAGTCGACCGATCATTAAAAGGCCCTGACATGAAAATGTGATTTTGTATTTAAACCCTAGCCAGAGTGAATGTATATCAGCTTACAGAACTTGAAAACCAAAAAAATCAGTTATAAATAAAATACGGATAAAAAAAAATTTAAGCTACCTTAATTATAAACAAGCTTCTGTCCTAGTTTATTAAAAATCCAGGATAGTTAAGAAAGTTATTAAAGTTTCAAATACTTTACCCACAGAGTGAATTTTTGTGGTTTGTAGATAGCTATTGCAACAAAAGTTTGAAGGCTCAACAAAAATGTAATAAACTATTATACTTTGCGAAACATGTTTTATATTAGTATGTGATGGTAAAAAAAACTCTATACATTTTTTACTATTTCAAAATATCTTTATAAAACATTACTACAGAACTTAAAAAAGTGAACTTACGGAACAAGCAAACGAAATTAAAAGAAACAAAAATAAGAGGAAAATACACTCTTACATAGAAGTAAAAACTATAACAGTCAAAAAAGCAAAATATATATATGGCAGTAATAACTATACCATAAAAAACCCAAGAACAACATGAAATAACATAATATATACATTTTTAATAAGTATACTAGTGTATTCAAAACAGGTCAAGGTTGAACGAACATGGATTTCTATAGATAACCGTCAACTGAGTGTGGCGCGTGTCGATAAGATAAACAAACTTTCTAAATATGATTATAAAATTTGACATTATTTATTTTTAAAACGTTGACTTATATATGCCATGTCCTTTGTATTAATTGTATCATTCCATCAGGTCCTTTAGTGCAATTTTCTGTTCTTAGTGCACTCAGGGGGACTTTTGTGGTATTTTTACGGACCCTTAAAAAAGAGTAAAGGGACAAAACGTTATTATATGGATTTTTCTTTTGGAAAATGTTTCTTTTGGCAAATATTTGAGAACAAATCTAATCTTTTTCATATTCAATACATTTTAAGTAAACAACGTCGTCAATAGTGTTAGAAAGAAGCTGTAAAAACATTTTAGAACCGAATACTACATATACGGAGGTACATATATCATACCATTACGGGTGAACGTATGCTACAACTGTGAAATAGCCATTGTAATTGCCACGGGTTTTTTTATTACCTTTAGATTATTAGATTATTAACAAGTGCCATCGAAATATGTATAGACCGTATATTAACGCATACATACGTTACTTTTACAGTTTAGAGGTAGAAGAAGAAGAAGAATTATTTATAATAGTGCAATCTGAACAAACATATAAATACATATTTATATTGATTTTTTTTTTTTTATTCAAATGAAAGATAAGATAAGTGCATTTACAAACAAATGTACTAAGAGACTAAGGCCGTGTTCACACCAAACGCCGTGTAGAGTAAACATGTTTACAATTAGTTTAGTGTAGTGTACACTGATTTCACATTACATTTGTTCACATCTATACACCTTGTTTAGCTACCTGTACATAAGATTTGTTCCCACTTTGTAAACTATATGTCATTTAAATGTTCATTACGTAGAACTGAATTCAAAATTCAAAAATTTTCGACAATTTATCTAGCGGTAAGGGAACAACCATTTGACTTTAAAAATATTCTGAATCAATAGTTTCCCCATACATTATAGTGTTAAATATTGAAAAAAAATGTATTTGATCACCAGCATAGAAAATAATGGAATAAAAACGTACGCGCAAAAATAAAATCTGACTCAGATAAAAATAAAAAAAAACTCCCCCTTTTTTAAGTTAAGTGGTTGCTACTTTAAGAAAGCCATTTTTATAATTTGCAGTAGTTTGAATATACTAGAGATGTCTCGATTACGCATTAGAAAACGTTAGCTGCAGCAGCTTGCTTACAGCCGAAAAAAAGGATTGAGATATTTGGGATCACTACATTTTTATCTTTTCTGTTTGTTTTAAATGATATTTCTTCTCCAAGGAGTATTGGTAAAAGAATAGGGTAACGTTTTTTTTAATTTATTTTACGTGTTATTTTACGGATCTGAGATACTAGACAAACATATCATTTACCCCACACTTTTTTTAGTCACTTCATTTTTTGGGAAGGGGAGGGAGGGCCGGGGGGGGGTAGAGGGGCGTGGGCTATTTACAGATTTATTACAGGACAAATTTTGGTGACAAGTTGAAATCAATTTTAACATTATATATAGTGGCAGCTGCGGGTGAAACAAACAAATATTTTTTCAGGGCCAAAAACTGGAAACATTTTTTGTTTCCAAAACAAAATCCATAGCTCATCACCCCCACCCCATTGCCTTTATGTTTTATACTCAACTATAATAGCCCCCCCCCCCCCCCACCCACCAACCCCCGGAAATCAATTGGTTGCTGCCTTATGGGTTCGGCAATGATACTGCTTTGAGTCTTGATCAGGGGTTTTGTTTTATTAGGCAAGCTCTAAATTGTTTTGTATGATATTTATGCAATTGAAATTACAGTCGGTATGTTAAAAGATTTGTATTGAACATCACAAAGACCAAGATAAAATAATTAGTTGTATTAGTTTATCTTTTTCTCAGTAGAATTGTACTAGTAATTATTTTTACAATTGTATTTGTACAAGTACTTACTTGTATGATGGCTTCTATGACATGTTCCCACAAGTAATTACCTGTACAAATGATAACATGTACACGACATATATAACCAGAAGAAAGGTGACGTTAAGAATTTTACTATAATTCGCAAACTGCTTTATATGAACTCTCGTTTAAGATTGAATATCAAATTTAATACTCTTTTTTTTATTCCTTCAGTTTCAGTTTTTTTTTGTAAAAATTGTATTTGATACGAAATTAACAATATTCGAAGTCTTGCATTTATCAGTACATTTTTTTTAAATCCGTTTTTTCGGCTTACTATGTAGCAACGGATATAGACCTAATGAGACCTATTAAGTTTAAGACTGCATGAAGAAAATATTTTTTCGCTAGTATAAATTGCAATGATTTACATTCGAACTGAAGAAATATTAGCAGAAATAAAACGAAAGATCGAATTCCAATCACTGAGGGAAATAAATGATATAATGTTTTAAAAAGAAGAAAACAATTATCAAATGTTTTATGTAATATTTAATTTTGATCATCAAAAAGTTAAATTTCAAAAATACTGAACTCCAAGGAAAATTTAAATCGGAAAGTCCCTAATCAAATGGCAAAATCAAAGCACTAACACATCAAACCCATGGGCAAAAACTGTCATACATGTTTTCCGGACTTTGTAAAGTTATTTTCTTTAAAGAAATAAACTCATTATATATACTAGGACTAAATTTAGTTGATACGCCAGACGCGCGTTTCGTCTAAAACCAGACTCATCAGTGACGCTCGAATCCAAAAAAATTAACCTAGTTTTATGGCGCTAAACCTCTCACTTGTATGACAGTCACATCATATTCCATTGTATTGACACGATGCGTGAAAAAAAACTACCATATGACAGGTTAAAATGTCGAAATAGGGACACAGCACTCAACACCGTGTAACAATCTTAATCACAACAAAATCAAACAAATTTTGAGCACTGGGACCAAATCGTAATGTTAACCTTTACTCTGGCGTAGAATCGCGTGTTTGAAGTCATAATGTTATCGTCACACAGGTAGAGATATAAAATAATTTTGTCTCAAAGTATGCCAAAATTTCAATAGAACGAAAACATAAAGGCGGGATGCTTAAAGTACAGAGAAATGTCATACATGTCAAAGAAACATTAAAAGTCACACGGACAAAACACACAAGTATATCAACTTTCAGCTCAGATCTTTTACAACGTCTGAGTAGGAGCTGAAAGCTCTTGCATACCGAATAAGTTTGGACATGTATATCACATATGCAGGTGAAGTTGTAATATTGCTACTAAGGGGACATTGATTGTTGTAAAATTCAAATCGTCTCATTTGTCAAAGATTATGGTACTGAGATGGGACAAGATCCCTAATGTGCCTTGAAATGAGGAACTCAAAAGTCACGTGGAAACAAATTCTCTGTGTAGTGATATTTTACACTTTTCTATGATAAACAAGTGACTGAGCTTAACCATTTGAGTTAATTTAGAAAGAAGGGGAACACAGAATAAATGTGTAAAATCTATGGAGCTATTAAATGTGTTCAAAGTATTAAATTTTCAAAGAACTTATTGTGTTAAAAATGGGATTGTTTACCATGAGGAGCCGCATCACAAAAGGATACTCGCGGTTTGCTAATTTACGGAAAAAGTAATCTCACTTCGTACCCCGAAAATTTAACCACATATGTCAAAATGTCTCAGCTTCGAAACGAGCCATCTCACATATCCAAGGTAACGATATGGACTGAGCAACAGAAGAAAACGTTACTATTACGGCCTATGGAAACACTAATGCGCATCTGTACCCAGATGACTGTGTATGTCCAGTTCGAGGAATAAGTCTAAAAATAAGGCAGAGGAAGCCATATCTGTTGTTTCTTTTATTTCTAGTTCTGGGGATATATTCATGGAACCCAATCTAAAATTTCTGATTGTTAATGGATAGAACATCATCAATATTTCTGAAAGTGAAATTAAATAATCTTCTTGATGTTGACAAATGTCTGAAGGACCTCCAGTTAATATAAAAATAAGAAGGATCACGCACAGTTTATTCCAATAGGAAAGCCGACAATTGGTTGAAAAACGTCTACCTCCAAATTCAACAAAAATGTTGTCGATAAGATACTCCAGCATACTGATGGCGATTTATAGGCAACTTTTCAATTTCACATTAGGAATGATGGTATACAGGGTTGAAAAATCACATTAAAATATTGGTACAAAAATAATACCAACAATGATCACAGTATTCCATGTTTAAACATCATAAATTTATGAGATATGAAAAAGACAAACTTTCAAAATGCTGAAAATGTGCAAACAAAAACCTGTATTACTTAAATTTCAAGTACAAATCAAGTACTGTAAAATACAGGTACTTAAGTATTACAATAATTTTAAAGTAACAAAATAGAACTGAATATTTTAAGTAGATTTCAATTACTACAGATTTTTAGTACAAAAATAGAACCTATGCAAAAATAGCTGTGTATAACTTAAAGGTGAAATGCAAAGGTTTTTAAAAACTTTTTTTGTTTCATATTTTAATAAATTTGTCAAAATATATAATAAAAAAAACATTGTGTGTCCTTGTAACATACAACAGGTAATACCAGGTTCATCGGGGAAAGTGCAACATGATTATCTCCCTTTGTTCCGGAATTCTGGTGACGTCATTCGTGTCCTCCTATTATGTAAACAAACAAGCATGGTAGCGAATATGTCAACGACAATACAACGAATACAACGAATACAACTATATATGGACTATCGATTTACAGACAATGAACGTGAACAGATAGACATTCCCAAATTTAAACTAACGATGTCAGTACAATCATACATGTATGAACCTGTAAGTCAGAGGATTACCGGTGCCGAATCGGTAACTAGATAAAGAGGCAAGCATTTTCTTCATCCGATGGTGAAGATCGAAGTGAAATAAATCTTTAACAGCCTGCCGGCTTCAAAATCCCTCATGGTGCGTAAATTAAATAGTAAAATAATGTATTTAGGCATACTTGTTTTAACTCTGAAATCCAACGGCTGTTTCGTCAGACCCCAGTTTGTCTGGCAAAACAGCCGTTGAACATCAGAGTCATCTCGGACTAGATTTTTGTAATCATTATATAATGATATAAGTAGGTTGGTCTACACAGTACATGTACATTGCGACCTTTAGCTGTTGAGGGAGGGGTTGCCAGGGGAACATGAGAAATTGAGGGTGGGGGTGGAATTAGATGGGTTAGGGAAGGGGAAAATTATCAAGGACTCCTGCCCACCCCTCTTTACTTTAAGTTAAGATTAAAAGGGGAAAGGGAGTGAGATTTTGTTTGACTTGATTGAAACTATAAGTAAAAGAAGGCCTAATATGGAACAATTTCAACAATGTTCAAATGATACTAACAATTCTTCCCTCTCTGTATGATATATGTATTATAATATAGTGGGTAATATAAACAAAACAAAATTGTGTGTGGTAATGTACAGTGAATCTACATGTGTGCACTATATATTATATATATGAAGACAATTTTTGTCATGAATTATTGGACATCTCTTAAAAAAAATTATTTATATTCACTAGTCAGTCCTTATGTTGAAAACAATTTACAAATTTACAGTACTTATATGAGTTGGTGAAATATCTTCATACATTCGTACATTTGTTTATGTCTCTGGTGTGATGTACATGTATATATCAAAACCTTGGGAAGGTAGGTGCATGTTTTATTCGTTGTGAATAAATTAAGAAAACATATTTCTCTATTTTTTAAAATTCAATACCTGATGTTTGATCAACTTGGCAAACTTGCTACAGTAAGAGATTTTTGCATTTATGGTTATTAATTTGCTTGAACAGAGGGATTCACTCTATAAACTCCTTCTCATAAATATCAAAGTATTTAGAAAAATGTTAAGTAAAGTAATGTCTTTGTTTGTAATTGTACATGTATTTTCCATAAAGCCCAAGTTAATTGTGTTTAGTTTTTGCAGAGTTGATATAAATATATCCCATTTGATTGATTTCATCCAACCCAACCCATACCTTATTGTGCATGTTGTATTATGCAGTGGCGGATTCAGTGGGATCAATGCATTTGAATGGGGACATGTAGTTGGAACCCACATATGTTCGGAGTTAGAAACCCCCTTTTTTAAAATTGCTGGATCCATCCCTGTTATGAATTCATGGAAGAAAATAATCCATTTGATACAAAACATATGATTCATGAGTAAGTATACTGTCACATTGTTAAATTATGCAAGTAGCAAGTAACCCCTCATTATACACTTACTTGTACTATTTCTACTGAAATGACTATGTTCTTTTATTTTGCCAACACACACCTGTCAATTACTCTGTATGAAACCTAGTTTTCTGGAAAGTTCACATTTCTTGATCTCCTTATGACAACTGTTGTATTGTTAATATTTAAGGACAAGAAGTCAATTAATTTTCTGTGATTAAGTTTTTAACATACAAATTCAATTACAAACAATGAATATCACTTGCACATGCATTTATTTTTGACTGGCACAAAGACTGATGCATACAAAGCAATTCATGTTCCGTTTTCATTGATTTTTATACCAGCAGCTATTTCAGAAGCACCAGTAAATTGTTAATTTTGTATATAATTTCTGTGCCATTTGGCCACTGTGTATTGTTGTCTCATTGACACCCATTCCACTACTTTTCTACTCGAGCTATAATGATTCCAGTTGATAATTAAAGTAAGATTTTGTACTTGATTTTAAATTTTTTTGAAATTTCCTGTTTTACAAATCTTTGATTATTTCGAAAAACTAAGGATTTTCTCATCCCAGGCATAGGTTACCTTAGCCGTATTTGGCACAACTTTTTGAAATTTTGGATCCTCGATGCTCTTCAACTTCTACTTGTTTGGCTCTATAAACATTTTGATATGAGCGTCACTGATGAGTCTTGTGTAGACGAAACGCGCGTCTGGCGTACAAAATTATAATCCTGGTACCTTTAATAACTATTTACGTTCTAATACATGTAATAAGATGCCATTGTACCAAAGGACACTAATGACGTCACAGCGAAAAGAAAATAAAGGGAGATGAAGAAGGTTTGTATTTCCCGTATTTTTAGACACCAATATTTACCTGTTATTTTTAGTACCAACGAGGTTTGGAATTTATGTATAAAAATAAATTTCAACATTTTAAACATACATTTTTGCGATTTACACCTTACCTCAATTTATTTTTCTACCTTTGCATTTCACCTTTTACAACTTGTGGTTAAACTTATAATTAAGAATCTTCCTTGGAGGTGGAGCACCAATGCGCAGTTAAATAATTCGATTGATGTGTCATTTGTATGCAAGAGTTATATTCCTTTGAACTATGTTCAATTTCAAAAAGTCAATGATTTGATTCTCTACCTTGAACAGGGTTATAATTTAATCTTGTACATACGGTTTTTTTTTTATTGAATTTAAAATCGTTACAAAATCTGTAGACATACTAGATATTGGTATGTTTCATTGGTTTATTAAAGACATTTATGTAAATCTATAGTTTCATTTTATATTTTTTTAATGTTTATATACCTACATAAAGAATTATTTTATTATCTTATGAATATATTTTTGTTACATTTAAAAAATTCCAACCGTGCAAGAAAGTCAGAGTAGTGCAAGGTCAAATCTACCCTCATCATCAATAAGTTTCTTAGTGCGATGAGACAAATTACTCTGAAATCACAGGCACTTGTCTCAAAATAAAAATTTCCTATATACCTTAATATAACATTACGATATATGGAAAACATTTTCTGAGACAAGTGCATATGTCATAGATAGAGCATCTTCTTCCAAGATATCATGCAATGGCCGTATTCTTGAAATTAAACCGTAAAGTACACAAACTATTGTAGATGTAATTGTACAATAGTCATGTAATTCCCAATCTTCTTTCATGCGTTATGGATCATTGGGTTATTTCCTATTTACCTGGGTGTTGACCCAATTAATAACTAGCACGTGCCATTGATCAGAACATAATCCATTATGCCAATGATTTATCAAGTAAGAAGGATAGGAATCTCGTGGGTTATCTTTTATCTTACTATATGAATCATTGATTGATTGTCATTATTGGTACTGAAAAGTAAATACAAATACTTTTCCAAGTTTTAGAAAGCAACCCGCACGAAAGTAACACGTTTATTAAAAGCTCTAACATTCTCTCTTTGGCAATCATACCACATCTCCTTAAATTTATATTGTTAAGTTAAAATTTTCAGTGCAGTTACTTTTTTCAAAGACAAAAGTCAATATCCGTACACATATTATTAACGATAAACGATATAACGTTTTCAAACGAAATTTCAGTCTATTTCAAGTCTGTTCAAATGCAGTAACTGTTGAGGGTAACTTTTACAATCCTTAGTAAAAATACAGGTTTAAATTTTATATCTTAAAATACAGGTTTCAGCAAATAATGGTAAGCTTTTATTCGCCGATATACATTTGATAAATAATTAAGATAAGCTAACATTAATTAAAAACAAACTATCGACATTTATAGACAGATCTTTTTATGTAAACAAAACAACAACAGAATAGATAATCAACAGATGATTTTCTTTATTTATTTATTCGAACGTTACGCTTTAAATTCAAGCAAATATTTGTCAATTGAAAATGTATAATCAATCAGAAGGGGCGTAATTCGTAGTATCATACTGAATGGATCTAAACACGGTCTGGCGAATTCGAAAAGATTTTTTTTTAGGTTTGGTCTAATTTCGTCTGAAACCGTCTTAACTGACTTACACGGACGCAAGTACAATCTGTATTGTTTATCTTAATATGACTGAACGTACTTATATGTTTTGCTCTAGCTGTGAATTAAGTCGATTAAGACTTGATCAAACCAAAATGACCGTTTCAGACTGAAATATTGCTACCAGTGATTGATTCAATCTAGTCCAAATCTAGTGTAAAGAAGTGTTTAGTGATACGAACAATGCATTCAAAGTCAACATGTGAATCCTTAATCCTCTGATGGGTTATACTGTTTTGGAAAGTTACAGGTACTCAGTTTAAATATTTAAACATATTCGAATGAATAACAACAGTTTGCAAAATGAAATACTTCTACAATTTCAAAAGTTTATGATATTCTTTTAATATGCGGATTTTTCTATACATGCCCTTTTTATGACAATGTATTTCGACCTTCCAAAAAAATTATGTAGATATGAAACACTATTTGGAGGATCCTTACCTTGAAATGAAACAGCAAAGTCAGTTTCGTTTCCATGGCCTTGCCTGAAATATAGCAATACGTTATCATACTATTGTGTAGGGGCAATGCCGGCTCGTGGGGAAAAGTTCTTAAGTTACTACATTGTAGTTACATTTTTGTAGTGCATGTCTTGTTGTCGTTTTATCCTCATCTTTGGTTATTTATTTATTATAGAACATTTCTACTCAGAGATGATTACTTCTTATAGAACTAGTGAATGTTGTAAATGATTTCTAAAAACCAAGGTGAGACAAAGACGTCCAAAGAACGGCGGGTACCCAAAACAAAACTTATAGTGTCATGGCAAAATATGCAAAACGCTAGAAAGACAAAGTAGCAGTATACACAATTATATAAAGAAAAATATATAAGTAACCCAAACCTCACTAAAAACCAAGTGTGTTATCTTTTGAAATGGAAGGGTAAGTTTTTTTAAGTGGTTAACGAGGATTCAAATCATCAAACAAGATTATACGTTAATTACCTTTTAAAAACAGATTGACAGTAGACCTTTTCATTCGTCAAACCAACATATTTGCATTCATAATCTGAAAATAAAATGGATTGATTTAGAATTTACTTGTATTTAATCTTTTCTATGTTAATAAGTTGAATACACAATGCGATAGTTAGTTACTAGATACTATGTACATATGAAAGAAATCTGTGCTTTTGAGTACAGTCTGGTACTAAATTCGTACACGTAAAGAATAAAGAATGTGTAATACAAAACTGAATTATATGGCATTTTTGTTTGTAAGACGAACACTTTGATTGGTGAGTAAATGTGTCAATTTTCGCTACTCTAATCTTGGTTAATCTGAATAGAGAAATGATAAATAAACTAATCACTCTTTCAATTTGACCTTAAAATTATAACATTTCTACAACTTATAAAAATAAATGTAGTATATATCATTGACAAGCTACTTAGCAGCCATGGACAATCACTGATAACTATAAACAACATACTGGACATGGATCAATTGTGCGAGAAAATGAAATGTGATACATATATCAGATATGTGTACGACATAAATGAAAACTCATCAATTAAACATTTGATAGGTTGCAAAATAGTATGTTTTAAAGTAGACAACTTTTATTACTTCAGTCTTTTGACACCGACAATATACGAACATGAGAATCAGCACACATTTTACTAACCAGGGGATAGTGTAGTATTCGTTGGACATTGTTTAGCATAACAGGAACAATCTTCTTCGGATGGAATACAGAAACACTTATTTCGTGGTTCAGAGACAAATGCATATCCTCTGGTGTAATCACATCTACAAGTGGCATCATAAATTGATGATATGTTATTGTATACAATTCCTCCAAAATAATGACACTCTGACTTTACATTCATACAAACACTGCTTTGGTTTGACCAGAATCTGACAGGTTGATATCGTCCTTCAGAACATCTAACATTTCTAAATGTCCCAGAGATAACATATTTAAGCCCTGAAACATAAAGATAAATAAACCTTAAAAAGTAAGTTTATTTACTTTTATTATTGGAAAATATTAATTGCATTTGTACTCGACGAAGACTGTATAACAAGTGAGTGCAACTATTTATTTAACCACCGGCTTTTAAATGTAAATACCTCAGCCTTAGTATATGAAAAACATTGCGTCAGACGCTCACAAAAATTCGCAAAAAGGGGGCACCAAATCGATACAACAAATATCATCTAATTACAGCAGATTTTATCCAATAATATGCTCAATTGCATAAAGTAACTTACGTGCTTTACACAGCGTCATTGCATGTTTAACGTTTCGTAGACACAAATATTACAGTGAGCACTTAGTCTATATGGTAATAAAACAATCGTATACATTTCTTCAAAATCGTAGTACTTCAATTTTCACGATTTAATTCTACAATAATACTTAACTAATAAATTATTGTGCATTAGCAAACAGATCGCTCGAAATATTACAATTTCAGACTTTTTTAGACTTTTTAGTTGCCATGTTCCGTGTTCTATTCAAAATAGAGAAAAGGATAATGACTAAACTACTGAAATCCAAATATTCAAAACGAAAAGTCCATAATTGACGTGAAGAATGATTCTCAAATCTGCCTTTTTGTCTAAAAAATACATGATACAGTTTAGAGAACAAATAAATGTTATTGTTTAAGTACGTATGTTTAATCGAATGGAGTTCATTGTATAATGTTATTAAATATAAAAAAATAATTCCGGATACTATGTGACCATTGTATTTGAAAATTAGATATCTAAGCTAGATAAAACAACACAAAAATCAGTACCTGCTCTGACATAGTTGTCTTTTCTATCAGCACAAAATTCTACATAACCTTTCTTTTTTGTGTCGTATAAACAGGTGTATGCACTAGAATTACCATTACATACAATCTGAATACGAGCCGTTCGTTGTGATGGATGTGGACATTGCAGATCAAACGCATTGATTGTAGATAGGAATCCAAATAAAACAATCTGAAATATTTATTCGATAAAAATAAACTGATCATAGATACCTTAATTCGAAACTTATACTGAAGCTACATTTTACACAAGATGCATTCAGAGTTTCCAATTTGAATTTTCCGTGGAGTCAGGTATTTTTGTTAATCTATTTTTTTGTTAAATTTTGATAATATTTAATTCCGACATCTGAAATTGGTAAAACTAATTTGAGAAAAGCAAAAAGTCATATTTCCTATCTAGCCATTGTATTTGCTATGTATTATTCAGATATTAGTAATTGAATTCTATTTGAAATTGTTACTAACAAAAAGGGCAATATTGAATCTACTATTTTGAGATAATTTCACATTTGTCTGTTTTGATGGATATTTAGAAAGTGGCAATATATATCGGTTGTATTTTATTGAGCTGCACAACTATTTTACTGTTAATTATCTACTTAAATAAGGGGATAAAGATACCAGAAGGACAGTCAAACTCATAGATCGAAAATAAACTGACAACGTCTTGGCTGAAAAATAAGAAGACAAACAGACACATAATAGTACACACCATAGAAAGCTAATGAATAACCAACACGAGCCCTTCCAAAAAAGGGGGTGATATCAGGTGCTCCGGAATATCAGTATCATATAAAAAGTAAGTTCTATCTTGATAAAAAATATCCGAAGTTTTTAAATTTGAATCTCTTTTAGTTCAGAAATATTACTTGTACCCATAAATAAGCATATATTGATTCTTAATAATGTCTATCAATTTTAAGCGCACTTACACGAACAATAAATCGTATGTATGTGGAGTTTTAATTTCTTTTAAAGAGTACCAGTTGGAGATATTTGTATTGCATTCGAACTAATAAAGCTTGAATTGCTGATTAACTGAAACTGATACACTAAGTAACTGAAAGTTTACGGGTTCAAACGAAATAAAAAGAAGCATATTGTAATTAAATTAAACCGCATGATAATAGTGACTTGAATAAGGTGAGGATAATCACAGTTCCTTAAATATGTTTATTTGAATGTTTTTGAATAAAAAATGTCGGATTTTCCGTCCATATATATATATATATATCATGTAAGATATAGTCATAGAAAATAATTATATTCATAAGTATGTCTGAGTCAGTGACAACTCTTCAACAGATGTATCCATCGGATCGCCATCAATGATATCACAGTAGAATGGGTTCGAATCCCGGCGAGGGAAGAACCAAAAATTTGCGAAAGCAAATTTACCGATCTTACATTGTTGGGTTGATGTTTAGACGAGTTGTATATACATTATGTACACAGTCATGTATCACCATCATTGATGGCGATCCGATGGATAAATCTGTTGTAGAGTTGTCACTGACTCAGACATACTTATGAATATAATTATTTTCTGTAACTGTATCTTACATGAATTTGTAGCAATCTTTACTATAGATAATTTAGCTGATCTGTAACAATAACACCTCCATGCCATATATATCATGTACTGTAGTACGCCGCTAGATTAAAACTGACGTGGAAAGGTAACACATGCCAACCGAACGATTTACTTTGTGAAGCCCAGGTGGTCGTATGGTCTAGCGGGACGGCTGCAGTGCAGGCGATTTGGTGTCACGATATCACAGTAGCATGGGTTCGAATCCCGGAGAGGGAAGAACCCAAAATAAGCAAACTCAAATTTACAGATCTAACATTGGTTGGTTGATGTTTCGACGAGTTGTATATATATATATATAATAAAAACGAGTTGTATATATATATATATATATATATATAATAAAAACTATAAAACAAAACTCTACTTTCCGCTATATATATATATAGCACGATGTCAAATGAATCATGTCAATTCAAATTGAGACTCTATCAAAATCTTGATTTATACAATTTAAACGAACGCTGGAACAATTTTAGAATTTCCAAACACACCGCAAAGACTACAGAAATATGCCAAAAATAAAAATAGTTATTTACAATGTGAAATGGCACAACTCTAGATTTCCAAAGGATGTGACATTTGAATTGACATGATTCATTTGACATCGTGCTATTATTGAAGAAGGATATCTGTTATCCGAAATATCTAATATTTGTGTATTTTATAGTTATTTTATGGTGATGTTGTACCCTTTTTGACTTGTTATATATTATATTTTGTAGTGTACAAAATCATATTACATGATCCATCGCCCTGTAAGATTGATCGTTGACTATTTATTCAGTCATTTAATATATATATATCCGGATATGGTGTACTAAAGAAATATTGACACCGAATGTTTGTGGCACAACATCCTGTCCACAAGTTAACAATTTTTTTTTCTGTGACGTATTAAATTTATAATAAGATCCATTTTGTTACAACCTGTGATCAATTTTATTTGGCAATCGCCAATGGCAGTCAGCAGGGTTAAAGAACATCAGTTGTTCGACCTGTTAGTCAAATGCGTTTTGTTTAAATATACTTTTTCACTCTTTTGGTCTTTTGGAAAATGTTGTTTGTGCTGTTTTTAGACCCTTCTACAACGAAATTTGTTTGACATGCACACGTATAAAAATTGCGGTTTTTATCCAACGCAGTCATAGGTTTGAACGTAGTTTTCAATTTAGACTCGTTTATATATATATATATATATATATATATATATATATATATCAGTCTAAAGATTTGCACAACGGTACTGATATAAGGTGTTATTAAACGAAAATGTTGTTATAAAATCGTGTTGACAAATATTTCGGCTCAACAAATGGCCTTCTTCTTGTGTCACAAGTTTTAACAATACTGATACATAATGTATAAGGTGTGAAAATAGATCAGGTGATAATACAGGTAAGTTTTGGTCGATTGATTTTAATCCTGAATATCATAATTTAAACAAAACACTATAAATCAATATACGTGACTGTGTATATTAACAATAAAAATAAGTGAAAACAAAACTGTTAGTATTTCTTATTGATGCCGTTTGGGTGATGTACATTAAGTTCCTTTATCCAAAAGCTTTCCCGAACCTGTCGCTGTGCATCACTCCAGTGAATGTTCTGTTCAATCACTAGAATTTTCATGCGGTTAAAGTCATCAAGTTTGTGATCTGACTGTCTGAAGTGCTGAGAGACTGGAAGAAGTGGCTTCTTAGATATATCACTCCTATGGCCATTGAGGCGTTTGTGGAAAGGCTGCTTTGATTCACCAACATATTGGAGGCCACAAACCGAACATTCTAGTATGTAAATAACATTCATACTTTTGCAGGTAACATTGCAAAATATCTTATAGTTATTTTCGGTTGCCTTACTGTGAAATGTTGACGAATGCTGCATCTGTAAACAGCATTTGCAGCGTTTTTCTCCACACGAACGACATTCTCCAGAAGTACTTCTATTATCAGACACTTCAGCCCGCACTAGTAGGTTCCGTAGACTACTAGGTTGCCTAAAAGCTATCATTGGAGGCTCAGGGAAAATCTTGGACAGTTTGGAATTCTTTTCAACTGATTTCCAATGCTCACGAATGACACCAAAGCTGTTTTTGAGAGATGGATGATAAGTTAGAACACATGGAGTCCTTTTGCTTTTCTTTTTAACTTTGTATTCCAATAGTTCACTCCTCGGAATTGACTCCGCTTTCTGAAAGCTTTTTTTGATATTTCTGTGTTTGTAGCCCCTTTTCTTCAAGCGAGTTTCAAGTTTACGCAGTTGTCTTTTAGTTGTTTCTGTGTTGGAGCATATTCGCTTGACTCTAAGTGCCTGACTGTATGGAATGCTCTTGGTAAGATGAGCAGGATGGCAACTTTTAGGGGACAAATATTGATGAGTGTCAGTAGGCTTAGAATATAAATCTGTAGATATGATGCCCTCTGTCTACAGATTTATATTCTAAGCCTACTGACACTCATCAATATTTGTCCCCTAAAAGTTGCCATCCTGCTCATCTTACCAAGAGCATTCCATACAGTCAGGCACTTAGAGTCAAGCGAATATGCTCCAACACAGAAACAACTAAAAGACAACTGCGTAAACTTGAAACTCGCTTGAAGAAAAGGGGCTACAAACACAGAAATATCAAAAAAAGCTTTCAGAAAGCGGAGTCAATTCCGAGGAGTGAACTATTGGAATACAAAGTTAAAAAGAAAAGCAAAAGGACTCCATGTGTTCTAACTTATCACCCATCTCTCAAAAACAGCTTTGGTGTCATTCGTGAGCATTGGAAATCAGTTGAAAAGAATTCCAAACTGTCCAAGATTTTCCCTGAGCCTCCAATGATAGCTTTTAGGCAACCTAGTAGTCTACGGAACCTACTAGTGCGGGCTGAAGTGTCTGATAATAGAAGTACTTCTGGAGAATGTCGTTCGTGTGGAGAAAAACGCTGCAAATGCTGTTTACAGATGCAGCATTCGTCAACATTTCACAGTAAGGCAACCGAAAATAACTATAAGATATTTTGCAATGTTACCTGCAAAAGTATGAATGTTATTTACATACTAGAATGTTCGGTTTGTGGCCTCCAATATGTTGGTGAATCAAAGCAGCCTTTCCACAAACGCCTCAATGGCCATAGGAGTGATATATCTAAGAAGCCACTTCTTCCAGTCTCTCAGCACTTCAGACAGTCAGATCACAAACTTGATGACTTTAACCGCATGAAAATTCTAGTGATTGAACAGAACATTCACTGGAGTGATGCACAGCGACAGGTTCGGGAAAGCTTTTGGATAAAGGAACTTAATGTACATCACCCAAACGGCATCAATAAGAAATACTAACAGTTTTGTTTTCACTTATTTTTATTGTTAATATACACAGTCACGTATATTGATTTATAGTGTTTTGTTTAAATTATGATATTCAGGATTAAAATCAATCGACCAAAACTTACCTGTATTATCACCTGATCTATTTTCACACCTTATACATTATGTATCAGTATTGTTAAAACTTGTGACACAAGAAGAAGGCCATTTGTTGAGCCGAAATATTTGTCAACACGATTTTATAACAACATTTTCGTTTAATAACACCTTATATCAGTACCGTTGTGCAAATCTTTAGACTGATATAATTTTTTCCTTATCTGCATAGTATCGCCTATTCTAGACGATCCGGTACATAGTAAATTTGCTGGTTGGTCCTTTTTATAGACTTTTATATATATATATATATATATATATATTAACTGACGTGGAAAGGTAACACATGCCCACCGAAAGCTCTTTTTTTGAGAGCCCAGGTGGTCATGTGGTCTAGCGGGACGGCTGCAGTGCAGGCGATTTGGTGTCAGGATATCACAGTAGCATGGGTTCGAATCCCGGCGAGGGAAGAACCAAAAATTTGCGAAAGCAAATTTACAGATCTAACATTGTTGGGTTGATGTTTAGACGAGTTGTATATATATATATATATATATATATCTGTTTTGATGGATTATGTGTTTATCTTTTGTGATCTGTGTGCCAACTTAAAACCAAGTTACATCACACATTGTTGTATTCGGAAATGTTTTACTATTAAGTACCTGAGGTCATCCCCAGTTTCGGTGGGGTTCGTCTTGCTTAGTTTTTAGTTTTCTATGTTGTGTCTTCTGTCATACAATGAAAGAGGTTTAGTGGTATAAAACTAGGTTCAATCCACCATTTTTCTACATTAATTTTGAAAATTCCTGTACCAAGTAAGCAATATTAGAGTTGTTGTAAATTTCGTTTAATGTGTTTTGTTATTTGAATTTGTCATGTGATTATAGATTTTCCTATTGAATTTCCTCGAAGTTAATTTTTTTTGTGATTTAACCCTGTTCTATGGTTTGTCCTCTTATTTTTAGCCCTGACGTTGTCAGTTTATTTTTAATCTATGAGTTTGACTAGCCCTCTTGTATCTTTTTACCCTCTTTTAGCAACAACAAACATATAATCGGGGGTATATGATTCGAAGGGGTTAAAATCATAAAGCCTGGGATCTTCGATGGATTGTTGTTTATTTTAAGCCAGGAATTTTTCAAAATGCATAAAAATCTCATATTAATTATACCTGAATGTTAATTATCTGTAACATTATTTCTTATTTCTCTCTGGATTTCTTTTATCTAGAAATATACATTTGAAAATATTATTCAAAGAGATAATAACGATGCAAAAACAACAAAAGGAACAGTATGTTTTATGTCACACACTTAACAGGCATGCTCAGAAAACTAGAGGCTCTCAAGAGCCTCTATCGCTGACCTGATTCTACTTAGGTTTCTGAAATCATATAAAAAAAATATAAAATTTGGCTAAAAGTAACAACACAACCTCATAAGGAAAGGAACATTCAGGCTATGTTTGATTTCATTCAAAAGTCCCCCACTGGCGGCCATCTTGGAGTATGGATTGCCTACAAAGTAACAACACTTGGTCAGCACCTCATAAGGAACATTTATGCCATGTTTGGTTTTATTCCATTCAGTGGTTCTCTAAAAGAAGACATTTGTATATATTTCCCATAGGGTCCTATGATAAACTAAGTCCCCATGCTGGCGGACATCATGGATGATGGATGGGCTACAAAGTAACAACACTTGGTCAGCACATCATAAGGAACATTCATGCTATGTTTGGTTTCATTCCATTCAGTGGTTCTCTAAAATAGGACATTTGTAACATCCATTTTATCAGCAATCAAAGACGGGCTTCAAAGTTATTGTGAAACTGCCTATTCTAGAGGTGGCGTGAATCAGATGTGGATACTTAAAAATTCCAAAGATCTTTTAGAGTACATACAATCTAACTCTCTTTCATCTTGGTCAGCACCTCATAAGGAACATTTATGCCATGTTTGGTTTTATTCCATTCAGTGGTTCTCTAAAAGAAGACATTTGTATATATTTCCCATAGGGTCCTATGATAAACTAAGTCCCCATGCTGGCGGACATCATGGATGATGGATGGGCTACAAAGTAACAACACTTGGTCAGCACCTCATAAGGAACATTCATGCCATGTTTGGTTTCATTCCATTCAGTGGTTCTCTAAAATAGGACATTTGTAACATCCATTTTATCAGCAATCAAAGACGGGCTTCAAAGTTATTGTGAAACTGCCTATTCTAGAGGTGGCGTGAATCAGATGTGGATACTTAAAAATTCCAAAGATCTTTTAGAGTACATACAATCTAACTCTCATTCATCTTGTAACAGTATTAAAACATTTGACTTCTCTACTCTTTACACAAGTATTCCACATTCCAAACTTAAAGACAAATTAAAAGAGTTGGTATTACTTTGCTTCATAAAAAAGAATGGCCAACGTAGATACAAGTATCTTGTCTTAGGGAGGGATACATCCTACTTTGTAAAGAATCACTCTGATTCAAACAAAAAATTCTCTGAAACCGATATTATCAAGATGATTGATTTCTTGATTGACAACATATTTGTTACGTTCGGAGGACGTGTTTTTCAACAGACTGTCGGCATCCCAATGGGAACAAACTGTGCCCCTCTACTTGCTGACTTGTTTCTTTATTATTATGAGGCTGACTTCATGCAGGAACTTCTTAGGAAGAAAGATAAGAAGTTAGCAATATCCTTTAACTCTACTTTCCGCTATATAGATGACGTTCTTTCACTAAACAATTCAAAATTTGGTGACTATGTGGAACGCATCTATCCCATCGAATTGGAGATAAAGGATACTACAGATACAGTTAAGTCAGCTTCATATCTTGACTTACATCTAGAAATTGACAATGAGGGTCGGTTGAAGACAAAACTTTACGACAAAAGAGATGATTTCAGCTTTCCAATTGTGAACTTTCCATTTCTAAGTAGCAACATTCCAGCAGCACCTGCATACGGGGTATATATCTCCCAATTGATACGATATTCCCGTGCTTGCATTTCCTATCATGATTTTCTTGATAGAGGGTTACTGCTCACAAGGAAGCTATTAAACCAAGAGTTCCAAATGGTGAAGTTGAAGTCATCCCTTCGTAAATTTTAAGGACGCCATCACGAGTTGGTTGACCGTTATGGAATCACCGTTTCACAAATGATATCGGATATGTTCCTTACGTCGTAACTACAATCCCCTTCCCTTTCATGAATTTGACCTACCGAATTAGACTATTTACCGGATTTGTAATCACATAAGCAACACGACGGGTGCCGCATGTGGAGCAGGATCTGCTTACCCTTCCGGAGCACCTGAGATCACCCCTAGTTTTTGGTGGGGTTCGTGTTGTTTATTCTTTAGTTTTCTATGTTGTGTCATGTGTACTATTGTTTTTCTGTTTGTCTTTTTCATTTTTAGCCATGGCGTTGTCAGTTTGTTTTAGATGTATGAGTTTGACTGTCCTTTTGGTATCTTTCGTCCCTCTTGTATATATTTCCCATAGGGTCCTTTGTTAAACTGAGCCCCCCCCCCTGGCGGCCATCATGGGTGATGGATTGGCTACAAAGTTTGTTACCCTGATTTTGTTTTTTGTCCATGGATTTATGAGTTTTGAACAGCGGTATACTACTGTTGCCTTTATAAATATAATAAAAAAAGACGTCAACACATTTGACAAAATCCGATGAGAATTACAAATATAACATTAAACATTTAAACTAAATACATGAATTTGGGATAGACAAGTACCGTACCACGTCTTATAGTAATGCAAATTCGTCACAAACAGTCACAATCGGGAATAAGTCACGTTTGGTAATTAAAAGATTAGACGACATAATGACAAACCACAATCTACCATGTGGTAAAAATGTCCTTAACTAGTTTGGTCAAAGACACATTGTATGGATCCATCAATTTGTGATGGTGTCCATAAAATTAACAGAGTGTCAATTTCAATCTGTCCTTCTCATAATTTTGTTGGAGCAGTTTCTGTGTAAGGATCACACTCTTGTATATGAAGTTCGTAGAATGTGAACAAGCACGAGAATAACGTATCAATTGTGATATGTAAACACCACACGAAGGAGCAGAGGGTATGTTACTGATGAGAAATGGGAAATTGATAATTGGGAAGTTGAAATCGTCCAGTTTATTATAGTTTTTCCTGTGAAGTCGTCCATCTACGTCAATATTGAGTAAAAGATCAAGGAATGAAGCAATCCTTCTAGTATCAGTAGTATTATTAATTTCAAGTTCACTGGGATATATGAGATGTAAGTATTGGCTGAAATATGGGTTATTCAATGATAACGATTTTATCATTTTAATCTTTGACGATTCCAAGGATTCAGTTTTATTTAAGCGATAGAGGGACAGTGGCAAATGGTTTTAGACAGAAAGATTTTGCCAGTTAAGCTGAGGCGGTTGAAAAGTTGAACATTCCATATGATCCAAATTTTCTAGCAGTCGACGTAGACCTCACATACAAGATTGCCTGAGAAGAACCGCTTGTAGTTTTCTGACCCGTTTACCATAGGAGGGTAATTTAGAAAAATAAATCATTTATTTCTATGAATTTTACGCCCCTCTGCATATTTTTTTAAACCTGCTTTTTCACCTGTTTTTACTAGGGGGTCCCAACGAGGGACTTTTCTCATAGAATATATGTTTTTACTAAACTTACTCAAAATTGACAAAAATTCACCTGACTAAGATTTTTTTATTTTATCCTTTGTCGTTTGAATGCGTTATACTGTAAAAATAAGTCAGAAAGTCATATTTTTGGCTATCTTTTAGTCGAAGAGCTTAAAACCCTTACTCTAACATTACCAAACCATAAATATTACATGTAAGTCCATTCACATTAAAACCCTAACCATAATTAAACCATATATACATTTGTAACCCTGAAGTACTGGGATTCCTAAAGTAAAAGAAGGGTCATTCTTTCTTGTCTATGTGTCTGAAGCCAATTACTTTTTTAAAAATATATATTTTTCTACCAGTATTGACATTATTTTTAAAACTCGTATTATTGCACCTTTTCAAAAACATGAATATTCCTATCAGTCTGAAACAATAATATTGAGTGAGACCCAATTTGGCAAGACAATGGTAAAATTTGCAAACAAAAAGGCATGACAGTATGAGTAAAAAAAAGGGGAGGGGTGAAACACTTTGCCAAAAAAAAAGGATATGACAACTCATGTAACAAATATGTACGGATAGGCGAATAGAACAGGCAGGACCAAATATAGTGTAAATACAAAAAGCTGGACAGTGATAACAACTTAATAAAATACGACATCTTCAATTATTTGTTGTTGCAACGTTCGGATTATGGTAAAAGGAAGTTGAAAGCTTAGAAGAGTGCAGAGGACTACCACTTGTTTTATGATGGAAATGTCCAGAAACTGAGAGTCAAATACTTAAAAAATGACAGCTCAGTTGGTGTTTTTATTGGAAGTATAAGACCAACACAGAGGGCAGATACATTGACTGGGAAGATGACCTACCAGTGCTGGTTTGTTGTAGAAAACACTGTAGGTGATGTTAAAGCAACTTACTGTGAATGTCCAGGAGGGTAAATATAAAAATATTATATTTGTCAAATTCTTGACCCACTGCATTTCTATTGTTATATGAAAATGAGAATCACCACAAGTGACAAAATGACAGCGAAATTAACATCTTACCATAGATACAATCTTCAACATTGGAAAAAAACCGAAGGGAAGTCAATTAATTGTTTTTTTAAAATGACAAATGTTAAACAATCCATAGAAGACAGCTTATGGTCTGTTTTATGTAAATAATAATGAAGGAAAAACAAGTATGAAATATTTCAACAAACAATGACCCTTATACAAAATCCCTGACTTTGGACATAAACATAGTGGTGGGGTTAAACTATTTTGTAAGAACATTGGTATCACAGCCTTAAGTGTAGGTCGATGAGGTAATATTTCATTATTATAAAATTCAAAACTCAAGGTTGGTTTTCAAGCTTCTGTGTCTAGTATTAGGCAGTTAGAAGTTACAAATTCGGCTGATGTAGTTTGAGGTCTTTCAATCAAAACTGCCCATGTTTAGTTAACTGTAAAAATCTATAATGATTATATTATATGTATGCATGTGATAACTTTCTCTAATACAATTTGATTGCAGTGCTGATGGAGCTTGTCGTCATGTTGCAGCATGCTTACATGAGTTGGAGGCATTTGAGAAGAAGTCTGTTACTGATGGTCCTTGCCAATGGAAAAAAACGAAAGTAGGAACACAATGAGCCAGTAGAGGTTAAAAGAATGAAAATTATCAAGCCAAGGTTTTAACTTAATCATTTTTATTTTCAGCACTGGTAAAATTCAAAAATTAATAAACACATATTTAAGATTTCACTCATATATTACAGTATTAGGTATATGTGTATACAGCTATTTATAGAATGACTAATAAAAAAATCAAAATAGAGTGCCCGAACAACACATTAATTCACGAATGCGTTTATCGCATGAGGTAATTATCAGTGTTGTTCGGGCACGAGTTGAAGATTTTTATATATTTGAATTCTTTAATTAGTAATTCTTTTTATTACATTGGAAATGGCTATTTTTACAGAAATTAATGTAATACATGTAAGGAACTTTATTCTTTTTCTACGCATTCACAATTTGTTTTGATCCGCCGTTACCAACGTCTTGAAAACGCCTATTGTTGTTTGACATAAGAGAACCAGATGCTTAGATAGTTACGCATGGCTGGTCGAATGTATATGTATTTAATTTTGTATGTTTAAACTTTCGGTTTATAAAGTCATATTCTAAATATAAAATGGGAATCTACAAAAACTGCTTAAAAAATGTTTCTATTACTGATAAAAGCAATAATGTATTTGTCGTGTCACCAACAAAATAAAACGAAGGTAGATAATAACTTACCTTGAAAGCAATTTCTTATACATCTTCACGGCATAGAGCACACCGTGCAACTGCAATAAAGAAACAATAATATTTTTATAATGGAAATGACTCAAACATGCTTCGATATATAATTATTTATCTCACTCTGTGTGCTACTTAAGAGAGCAAAACCAGCATTAGGTATACAACGTGTACCTCAGAATTCCACCACCAAAGCTGCCTACTCAGTATTATTTTATATTAAAAAAATACATTAGAAATTAAGTGTGCTCGAAAAAAGTAAAATCACATTAATACTGAACTCCGAGGAAAAATCAAATCAAATGGCGAAATTTAAAGCTCACGCGAATGGACATCGAACCGCCTCCTTCTAATTGTGTTCATCACACCAATAAATTAGAAAGCATTAAATGATAGGTACAGTGATATTATGTTCTTTTACGGGATATTTTGATATATAAAGGCAACAGTAGTCCACCACTGTTCAGAAGTAATAAATCTGTTGAGAGTAAACCAATCTTGATTACAAACTAAAACCATGGAAAACACATCAACTATAAGGGGAAAACAACGAGACAAAAAATATACATATACATATAAATGCAATAATAGTAATTTAAAGTGCTTATAGATATTCACATTATTTGTACTGTATTATCATGTTAATCTTTATTAATAAGATTGTTAGTTTGAGGTTCATATATTCGTATTAATTAAATCAGGGACTGTCGTTTTTTTTCTTTTCTATCAAGAAGAGACAAATACAAAAGTTATATGGGAACGTTACATACAATATTTGGAAGTTAACTGTATTGCTTGGATACAACAAACCCCTGCAACTCTGTTGACGAGGGATTTTATTTGGCCGGAACTATACACATGGAACAAAAGTATTGCAACAACAAATTGAAATTCAAATTAAAAAAAAACACTCTTTATTTTTTTTAGATATAATTTGTTGAAATAGAACTAGTTAAACATTATTTAAATATCACCTGCGTTTAATCAATAAATATTGACTCGTCGAGTTCTTATCTGCACATGCAGCTACTGTACTCGTAAACAGTAAACCAGATGTTTTTATCCTCATTGTTTTCAACACCATAAATAACCAAGTTTATAAAGTTATGTGATTGGCACCTTGCAATTGGTCATCCACAACTCATAACTGCAGCAAGACATTTTTTGTTCCTTGTAATGCCAATAGTATCATTTACTACTTTTCAATATTATTTTACAAATATTTTATAAAATTCCAACCAAAATAAGAGGCTGACTTTACAAGTTTTAAAAATCTAGGTGGCGCAATTCTTTTCCCATGTGTATATAAATTATTGGTAAATACTTATATTCTAAACAGTTATTTACATTTCTCTTGGTATGTCATCCCATATTATAAAAAAAATATTCAGTAGCTAGCATTTTCCAACCGAGTTAAATTAGATCTTTTTCAATTTAGCGTCTGAATATTCTCATCTTGACTGAATATATGATTCCAATATAAAAATTGTCGTGTATCACATTGGTAATATGAAAATACCTCAAATTTTATGATAAGTCTACAATTGACATTTTATAAAACTTTCTGTGGATTTTACTTAAAACCCCCATTTCCATCATATCCGCGATAATCAGTGTTTTAATGCATGAATCAGACATTTGAATGTCTGCTTGATGGGAAGGGGAAGATGTGGTATTATTGTCAATGAAACAACTTTCCAAAAGAGTCCAATTGACACAAATATTAACCGTAGGTTACCGTACGACATCAAACGATGTTAAACACCCATACCATATAGGCAGATACAGAAGCCCCGAAATGACAAATATAAAACAATTCAAATAAAAGAAAAAACGGTCTGAATTATGTATAAAAATACTGAGCTAACCGGGTGTGTTGTCAATGTTACTACGTTTCTTTATTATACACTAGCGATTGTTATCAAAACGAAAGTAGGTAATGGACACCTTGTAAATTTCATGAGTAGTTCTCTAGAATTGTGAGAAATAAATATACATGGAAATATTGGATAAATGCCAGTATGATGGAATCTTAACCAATGGATAAAGGACAAATATGCATAACACAAGTACGTACACAACAAAGGTCAAAATCAAAGAAATAGTGTAAATACAAATTCAACTGAAAAAATCAATATCCAGAGGCGTCACACCCACTGAAAAATAGCTTGTGAATGGAGCACATTATCATTCATATATACTAATATTCACAAATAATAAATCTTACCGAAAGTTAAGATAATGCTTCGTAACTTCTTTGATTGAAAAAATCATTCTTAACGTGTATCTACCGGTTTTACCTGTAAATGCAATGGTGTAAATATATTGTTATCTGTAAAATGATACGTACGAGTTTTTTAAATGACTTGAGACTTTAAAAACACAATAAATGAACTATACATTTCCTGATCGCATTAATCATGTGATTTAAATTCTCCCGCATAAATTTGTCCGGATTTAGTTCATTTCTAAACGATTTTTATGACAAAAAAATTACACAGCAAAATAACAAAACTTCTGAACTACAAGGACAATTAAAAACGTAAACTTCCTCAACAAATTTCAAAATCAAAAGTTCAAACACAACAAATGAAAGGAAATAGCTGCCATAATCCTGAATGGGTACAGGCATTCTCTTATGTAGAAATGGTGGATGGAACCTGCATGGTTTTATAGATATAAACCTGCTCCTTGTAATATATGAAAGTCGTATAACACTCCTTGATATATACAACAATGTGTGAAAACATAAGGGAAGAATAAATAAGAGGATGGCAAAAAAGAAAGTTGGTTCTTGCATAACTTATTTTGTGTGTGCGATGCAAATTCTGCTTATTTAAAAAGATAACAAAAGATTACAAAAGTCTGCAAAAAAACTCACATTTATGTTTTTTTATACTAAATTTATAAAAAGAGGTCGGTCATTTAAAAACTGTCAACCGTTTCGTATACGTTGACGTATCCGCATCTGCAGATTTATCAAAAAATGTTATGTGATCCCGAGCTTAAGAACACGTCATGTTTAAAACAACCAAACATTCACTTTCAATATTCGCAATAGTGGTGTTTTGTAAAATAATAATTAGGGGTCTATCAACTACTTTTACATGACCTTAAAAAGGAGCCAATGTATGGTGGGTACACGAATATCTTTAATAATCTAATTTAAAAAAAAATCATGATCTTACATGAATAAACACACACACAAAATCAAATTATATACATGTAAGGAACTTAGAATATTGTTCATTTGCGATTTTAGCATAAGAGGTAATAGAAAAACGAGTTGTCTTCAGATGTCATATAAATACATGTACATTTAATAAACCAGTACTGAGTATCACTCTATTTGTCAAAGAACAATTTGGTTTTACGTGAGCACAAGTTAGCAGACAAATAAACGAATTTAACGTATTCACTCCTATCATGCCTGTAAACTGTTCCAACTATCCGGAATATCTTTAAAAGTCGGATTACATATTCCACAAAAACTCGATTTTCCCGAATTGTAATGTTAATTTTTGCATTAGAAATTTACCAGTTGCTCATTTGCATTCTTGAAAGTACATAAAATTAAAGCTCGAGATCATATACTGTTCTTTGATAAATCTACAGATAAGGATACCTCAACGTAAACGATACGGTTGGTACGTCTTTAAATGACCGACCTCCAATATAAATAATAGGAACTATGGAGGACGTATTGTACTTAGAAGTTACTGTGATACATATTATGCATATATTGGACGTATTTATGACGAAAATAACAATCACATCTTTTGACTATTTTACCTGTTGTGAGATTGTAATCACTTTATTAATTGTGTTGGCTTAATTTGTCTTGTGTGGCCGTATGATATGTTTACATACATTTGTAATTTGGATGTGACCAATTTATTGTTGTTTATAGAATAGTTTTATTTTGCAGATTTAAAAACCACTTGACATAATCTATAGGAAATGATAAAATGATTAAAACAGTCTATTAGATTTACATAAGTATTATATAATGTTCATTATCTACGATGCGTAATTAAAACTTCATCCTTATTTTAGAAGTTTACGTGACATCTATTTATACACTCATCACAGATACCAAGTCTTAATTTTTAATTCACGCCAGAAGCGCGTTTTACAAAAGTCATCAGATCTCGATTCAAAAAAGTAAAAAGGCCAAATAAGGTACGAAGTTGAAGAGCATTGGGGACAAAAATTCTAAACGGTTTTACAAATACAACTAAGGTAATCTATTCCTGATGCACCGTAGGCCGTGTTCACATTGACCTACACTCAGTGCTGGGTTAATGAAACTCGCACGAACACTAAACACAATTACGTTCCCATTGATAACACTTCAATGTTTACATGAAGTTTAAATCATGTTTTGTCTGCATGCAGTCGATAGTGACTATCAATGTTGGATTTGTGTAGGTTAAGTGTACTCAAAGCTAGACATTTAAAACATTAATGTAACAATGTGTATTTAAGAATAGAACGATTTCTGAATGAAATTGATATTTATAACAATTATTATTTAAGTTCTTTACAGAAATATTTGTCTAAACTTCATATCTTGAATTTTTATAACAAACACACTCAAAAAAAGATTCATTCACAATACATTACTAAAAGAAAATGTGAGGTAAATTATATTGTTTGTTTAGTATCTCAGATCCTTAATAGTTATCCCACGAGATCGAGGTGTGTCAGTGTAAGAAAACGAAACGAAAAAACTATTTACAATTCAAAAAATCTAATTTAGAACGCTACACAACCGTTATAATATACTTTATATACATGTATATTATTATATGATGTATACCCTTTATGACCCCAAACATGATTAGTAGATATCAAACAATGTCATTTCGCCCAAATGGCGAATCAGCCAACACTATATCGCCACTTTATAAAAAAAATCGGCCCTATCTTGTTTACCGACTAGACCAACTTTTGAAACAGTGTAAAATCAAATTCAACAATCAGTCTGACAACTCACTTATTAACGAAAAGGGTTTAAATCCCACTGAATAAATATCTGCCAACTCGCCCCACTTATAAAAATATCCTGCTATTGACTATTCAGAAAATCTCAAATAATGGAGCTGTCTCATTTTTAGATTATAGCAAAGCTTTTGACTCTCTAGAGTGGATCTTTATGTTTGAAACACTAAAAAAATTTGGTTTTAAAGAAACTTTTTTTAAAAACGGATTCAACTAATGTATTCAGATATTAAAGGATGTATAATTAATTATGGCTGGGTTTCAAGTCGCTTTAAAGCATTTCGTGGAATTAAACAAGGCTCTCCGTTATTTTCGTTTCTTTTTGTTCTTGCCGTAGAAATAATGGCTACGAAAATTAGAGAAATGGAAATATTAAAGGATTAGAAATTAAGCTAGAAAGCAGCACTAATACCCTAAAAATATGTCAACTAGCAGACGATACTACTCTGGTCCTACATTCTAAACAAGACATTACAGTTGCATTCAATTTAATTGAAACATTTGGTAACTTTTCTGGCCTTTAACCTAATGGAATTAAAACTGAAGGAAGATGACTTGCCAATTAAAAGCACCTCAAAGAAAAATATGAAAATATTAATTGGAGTAATAAACTTATCAAAAGTTTTGGGAAATTATTTTGGACACAACAAATCAGAATGTCAAAATCTTAATATTGAAAAACAAATATTGAAATATGAAAAAATAATAGCAAACAGGAATAAAAGTAAACTAAGTATATTAGGGAGAATAGTAGTAACTTAATCTTTAATTCAACCAACCTTTACATATATAGTATCAAATACTGTAAAACCAAATGATTCGCTACAAATATTAAAACCCTCATATACAATTATATATGGCATGGTAAAAGGATAAAATTAAAAGAACAACTCTCACAACAGAGTACAAAAAAGGGGGACTTAAAATGATAGACATTCTTATTTTTATAAATTCCGTACACATAGGCTGGATAACAAAATTATTTAATACCGAAACGGACAATTGGACAGTTATACCAAGATATTATCTATATAAATTTGGTAATAACTTGATCATATTTCTAATGAATCTAAAAATATAAATGATCTAGATAAAACAATTTTCAAAAGTGTACCAGAATTTTATCATGAATTAATTAACACTACACATGTATGGTTAGTGTTAAAGGAGGTGGGTCATCATACCCACATGACTTTCTACAAATAAGAAAACAATTTATATGGGGAATCAATTTTATCAGACTAAATGAAAAAAATAATTATATTTTGAAGCAATTTGTTTTTTTATAAAAGATATCATAGATGATAGAGGTCAAATTTCAGAAACTAAAGAATAAACAAGATTGGATCAGGCAGATATCATTAAAAAAGCAATACTGAATCAATGGCTCACCACAATAATTCTAAAATGAGTACAAAACAAATTTATAACATTATTATAAATGAAAACAAACCAGACAAACCAATAAGAGTTATAATGTGGGAAAAATTGTTTGCCAAAAACCTTTACTCTAAACTAGAAAATTGTTTCAACTTCCACCTTCACTACTTACCTGACAATACACTGAACATGTTTAGATTGACATTAATCCACTATATACTTCCATGCAATGATCTATTAGTAAAATGGAAAATACTTACAGATAATAAATGTTATCATTGCAGTATAAAAGAAGATTAAGAACACTTTATTTTTCTTGCAGTTACAACAGTGATTTTATATCAAAAATCTTAAACCTTCTTAAATTTATAGGGTTCCAAGAAAGCATTTTTAATATGGAAAATCTTATAGTAGGATATAAAATAAAGGATGAAGTTTACTATGCAATTAACTTCCTTTTGACTGTAATATTTTGTTCTATCTACAAATCATATTACATCTCTGACTCAAAGAGAACAAATATAGATATCTTTAAAATTTTCAATGTAGAAATAAAATATAGAGTTGAAGTCAATAATGTAATTAAAAGAAAAAACCAGTAAATTGATTATAAAACTAGGGTGATCTGGTAGGGGTGGTCAAGCTCAGATCCCCCTTGTTAAAACAAAGGAGCTGGAATGTAAGTTAATATACACTTAGAAATATAAACAAAAAAAAACAAAACAAAAAAACATTACCTCTTCCTTTTGTCAAATACTCCGTGGAAATGTGGAGAAGAAATACCATTTGAAGATAACAGAAAAGATAGCAATGTAGTGATCCTTAACATAGTATATCTTTTTCTTCCTCTGAGAGAACGCTGCTGCAAGCTACGTTTTCTAATGTGTACACGAGGCATCTTTAGTATCTTTCAACTACTGCAAATCATCAAAATGGCTTTCATAAAGAAGCAACCACTTAACTTAATCTTATGTACAGGTAATTAAACAAGGTTTAGATGTGAACACATTCAATTTTAAACCAGTGTACATTAATGGATGTGAAGTTATTCGATATTCGATATTCAATATCCAACCAGCTGCTAGCAGTCGGTTGGAAATTCAAATTTATTTGAAAATCATAAAAAAATATAATATTTGATAACATTAAAAGCATGATTTTCATAATTAAAAGGAGCAAAAAGATACGTAGGAAATCGTTTATAACCCCTTCAAGTTGTCTTAAACTCTCGTTGTCCTCGAATATAAACCCTCATCAATGCTTATGTAAGTGACAAAATATTAGAAATTATTATAAATTAAGGAATGTATCTACCACATGCAAAGCTCTAATTCCTTTCAAGGATTTGGCTATACTTTTGGACCTTTTGGATTATAGCTCTTCATCTTTTATATAAGCTTTGGATTTCAAATTCTTTGGCCACGAGCATCACTGAAGAGACATGTATTGTCGAAATGCGCATCGGTGCAAGAAAATTGGTACCGTTAATACCTACCGAATTAAGACTATTTACCGGATTTGTAATCACATAAGCAACACGACGGGTGCCACATGTGGAGCAGGATCTGCTTACCCTTCCGGAGCACCTGTGATCACCCCTAGTTTTTGGTGGGGTTCGTGTTGTTTATTCTTTAGTTTTCTATGTTGTGTCATATGTACTATTGTTTTTCTGTTTGTCTTTTTCATTTTTAGCCATGGCGTTGTCAGTTTGTTTTAGATTTATGAATTTGACTGTCCCTTTGGTATCTTTCGTCCCTCCTTAATTGCATATTTGTCTGTATGATATATAGGTTTTTATCCTTCTAACGACATCAAAACTGTTATTTCATATCTAATATTTAAAAAACAGAACTAGAAATAAATATGGAAAGCCCAAAAAACATAAATATATAGTGTAAAACTACCTGAGACCGCTTAAATGACGATAAGTCCTCCCTGTTCTTTCAATGTACATAAAATTGGACAAATTCATAGACTCTGTATATATTAAGATTGTATCAAACGGATTTCCAAGAATAATGTCATCTTCTATCGGAGATTATCACTTTTCAACTAAAAACTGTCAAAATTTAGGACAAAGGGCACAAGGCAATGGTGAGAGCACCCTTATCTCTCAATATTTCCAATATCAAGTAGACAGTTAGTTAATATGTAGATACAAACGAGACTAAAAGGAATTTGGGTACACTTCCTGTCTTCTATGTTTACGGAGAGCCCAAAGTGCCAGTTGGATATTCAAAATATATCCACCATGTAATATCAGAAAATAAATAAATGAAGGCATTTGTAGTGACCTGCAATACAAGTACCGTTCATCTGAGTTTAGTTATGTATGAAATTGAGAATAGAAATGGGGTATGTGTGAAAGAGACAACAAACCGACCATAGAGCAAACAACAGCAAAAGTTCACCAACAGGTCTTCAATGCAGCGAGAAATTCCTGCACCCGGAAGCGTCCTTCAGCTGGCATCTAAACAAATATATATACTAGTATGTCTTCTGTTTCTGTCCCTGACCCATGTTTTCTGTATTTGGCATGTGTAGTGCATCATGACATAAGACATTTTTACGTGTACCATGATGAACATTCGTGCGGAACTGAATTGAGTATTTTTGCATTCCTATTCGTTGTATTTACATTTGATAGGTTATCAATTAATCGCCTTGCAAAATTTATATCACCTCCCCCTTTACCATCTGACAAGCCCAATTAAGTTTGCCACACAAAGATTGTTGTTCTTTTACACTGACTCGTTTGCGATTTTGAAAAGATTAAATGAAATCATGGAATTCTCGTCTTTTCTTATCAGACATAGCGAGAGCCAGATAACATATGGTTTTGACAATCCCTAAAAATGTTAAACTTTGAGATGGACTCTCAATTTTATTCCAGCTGATGTTGAAACCTTATCAACGTAAAGTATCGATTAGAAAACGAATTCGAGTTTGACCCTTACCAAACGTATCTTCAATCACTAAAATATCATCTAAATACGTAATGCATGTACTATTATATGTACATTGCATTGTATCACAGACAGGGGCACTTAATTACTGAAAAATGTTCGGGCTTCGCGCGTGACCAAACGGAAGTTTAGCATCATACATATATGTTGGAGAATCGTCAGAATTTAACGTCCACTGGAGGCCTGTCAAAGGATAATCAGAATCATGACACTCTTTAAATCTATTTTCCAGAGATAATAATTACGTTTAATTATCTTCAATGCATGTCGTAAATCCAAGTAAAAACAACTAGTATCCGTAGTGTATGAATTAAGATAAATGCCTGTCGGTAGGCTAGCATCATGAATGATACGCACATCGCCATTTGATATTTCTATTGCACCTATTGAGCTGATTATAATCAGTAGTAACTACATACTTCCCTAGTTCAACTTCTAGTTTAATTTGTTTTTCAACAGCACGATTAAAACGGAAAACGAACGAGTATTTTTGTCTATCTACAAGCAGATGCGGACCATTAAACAACACTCAGCTTAAAACCGTCTTTTACACCGTTTAAAGTAAAATCTCTGTCTTCAACAGAAGCAGTCAGCAATCGGTTCCACGCCTCAAAACGCAAACAATTTAAGTTTTTTGCTGCATGGGTAAATCCTAATTCTGTGGCGCATATGTTTTTTTGGCGACTTTATCAATATGAGTTGCACTGCTAGCTGTGTCCGTGACCTCAGATAGCAGAATGACTGCTTGACATACAAATAGCACAATGATGCATCATTCGACAATCTTGGCGGTAACGAGAGTTATTATTAAAATTCCTGCAGATTTCGCGCCTGTCGGGTAAAAAGGGGCCTCGCTGACGATCGTTTTAACCAGATTATATTTCCTGCGGTTTTGTAGCATCGTTCATGGCTCTCGTTGTTGGATTTTCACGTTTGGACACACAAGTTGGAAATCTCTTAAATTCTGATGATATGTCCCCCATGTAAATGTTTCCTCCGCCTGCTTGTCTCTGGATTCTACAGTCATAGAGCAGAACAGAGTACCAAACATATTTTGAGGCGAGACGGAATATGTCAGCTGTAAAGTTAATATATGTATTAACATTACACGCGGTATTCCTTTTTAGCAATTCCTGTAAAATTCTGATGTTAGCGTAACCCCACTGTCCCATAAAAAGTGTGTCTAGTGGTTGTTTTTTCCTCTCCGAAATTCCATATCCTCGGCAAGTGTTATGGTTTTTGTACTGAAAGAAAGGCTCTGGCCAAAGAAAATCAACACTCTGCTTTGCTTTGCCTGATTTTTTTGTGCTACATGCAATAATGTAAGAAAATTCATGATTTTGCTCATCTTTTGTAGAATTTTGAACCAACGCGGCGGACGGCTGAACTGTTGGCAGTAGTTGAAGGTTTTTAAGATTGTCCGTTTCCTCTTCAATTTTTCGTTGTACTCCACTTTTCTTTTCTCTGTTTTTAAACGTTTAAGTTCGTTTTCTAAGGCATTAATTTACTCATTGTCATTATCCTCAGGCTTTTCAAAGGATTCCGCAAATTCCCTATCACTTTCACTGTCGCTATCTTCGTTGTTGTCGTGTGTAGCACTTTCACTTTCCTTGTGTTCTGTTGCTTTCGGCTTCAAACTGTCAATTATGTCTTTGAGTTTATCACCAGCGTTATGTCTTTTTTCTCTTGTACTAGCCATAATGGATTAGGAGCTTAAGAACAAATGTGCTTGTATGCTTACGAAAACTGATCACAATACAATGTCACATTGGTCACTATCTCTGCGAGGCTGCGCATAAGTGAGGGTTCGTCTCAAGCTAGCTAACCGTGGGATATTAATACACGTGGCTAAAATTACATTTATTCTTAATTACACAACAACGAGAATTTACGACAGCTGGAAGAGGTTATAGTACGATTTCCGACTTATTTTATCAGTCCCCTTAACTATGAAAATCATGCCTTTAATGTCATAAAGTATTTGTTTTTCTTGTGATTTTAAACTTAATTTTGAATATCCAACCGCCTGTTAACAGCCGGTTGGATATCGAATATCGAATAACAAACCGGCTGCTGACTCCACATACATTGTACATTATATACAACTAATTGTAAACATGTTTACTGTACCATGTGTACATGGCGTTTGGTGTGATCACGGCCTTAATATTTCAAAAAATCTGACGTTTTGTAAACTGTTAATGTAAAGAAAAAACACATATAAACAAGATAAGACTTAATCATGTAATATAGAAATATTCTCAGAAGATCACGAATGGTAAATTCTACAACATCATGCTAGTTTGTGTAATTTTTTGACATAATACTATTCAGTTTGGACTCTAAAACAGTTCAGATGAAATTATGAAAAAAAAGACAAGAGTAGGATCAGACATTCAGGTATTTTACAGTTCGTTAAAATTTCTGTTTGTATAATATTTCTTGTAAAATTGTATAATAACACTGGTTAACTTTATCATTATTTTTTGTCTTTTGTTTGTAAAAATGTAAAAGTAATTTCTGACTCTAACAAACCTTAGCAGAGAAAGGTATTGCTACTTATTCTGATCTCCGTCTTTGTTTTTTATTTGCACAATTTACCTAAAGACTTGTGATTTTGACATGAAATTTAGAGCATCATTCTTGATGATGATAAATCGATTATATATGGTTAATTATATTCGAACTGACACCTTTTATTCAAATGGAGAAGAATTGTCTCATTTTCACAGTCAAAGTTCACTGACATTGTCATGTTATGAATCTGACAGTTACAATGTAATTTAGGGTTGGCCTACCCCGTACTTCAAAGTTACCATACATAAAATCTTGTACGTTATATATAGGTTTTTTGTACAAAAGACTTATCAGTGACACTCGAAAAAAATATGTAAAGGCCAAACAAATAAGGAAGTAGACGGACCCTAGATTGGCGAAGAATGATTTCACAATTGTTTTGTATCCTCAAATGACAGCAATACTGGTATAGAGTAACAACATAATTTTGTTAATCTTTATAATATAAAAAAGAAGATGTGGTATTATTGCCAATGTGACAACTATCCACAAACAACCAAAATGACACAAACATAAACAACTATACGTAACCGAACGCCCTTCAAGAATGACTTAAGCCCATATCGCAAAGTCAGCTATAAAAGGCCCCGATAAGACAATGTAAAACAAGTAAGCATGTTCAGAGTGCCAACATTTCTTCTTTTTTTTAATTACTATACCATCAATGAAATCTTGCCATATTTGTGTGTTAAAAATCAACGAAGTTTATTGCCCCCCTCCCTCCAAGGTAAAGTTTGCCATAGATGAAGTCCGCTGTCGTTTTAGTTCATATGGCTCTTCACCTAATTAAATAAATCCTTGACTTTCAAATGTTTCCGTTCGAGTGTTCTAAATCATATATGTATATCAACATCCAATACAGCCGCATGAAATTATCAAAACTTATGTTCAATACTGGTTCAATACCATTGCTGATGGACTGTTAGTTCCCCAGAGTATATTCAACATAGTTGTCACTTCTTCAGCACTGATACTAATTTTAACAAGCTTTTCCAAACATTCTTCGTTGATGAATTAAAAGTTTATTAGAAATCTAAGTTTTAAACTTCCTTAGGCAAAATGACATCTATAAAATTGCTACTTCCAAATCCCTTTTGGTTATATAGTTCTTTAAGTAGTTTACAAATTATATTTATCTGTTTGTAATTGCAACGACGCAAACCAAAAGTAGCTTGTAAGGTATTTCTACAAAGAAGCCAAAGACCACATACATTTATATAAGAATATTTTATTGACACCAGTCATAAACCAGTGATTTTTATTTGAGTTACAAGTTTACGAATATGGTGTAGGAAATAATTATATTTAAATAAATAACTTTCAATAAAATTTGATGTGGGGGACTACATTTGATCATCAAATGATTGTTATATTCATAACGCAGGAAATATTACATGCATAATTATTCTAACTTCCTATAACACTTTATTGCTATGAAACTGTTTCCTGAGTAAACCAATAAATATTATTATCTTTACATAATTAGTATCAACTAAAATCTGATGCTATGATTATATGTTTACGCCTATTAGTATTACTTATTGGTGTGGAATCCTCTCAGAAAGGAAACTGTTCAGACGTCAGCAGGTAATACAATTTATTTCAAACTTTAATTATGAAATAATTTTGGACAATATAGTAAATAAATCAAGTTGCAATGAAAATGCTGAACTTTATATATCATTGGCAACGTTAATAGTATAGTGTATTCAACTGTTTTCATAGCCTACATTTAAACACCGAAAGTAAGAAAACAATAAATCATAAATCTAAACATTGTACGGAGAATTTTATAGATTCTGTCTTTCACTGTGAAACGCAATCGGGATATTGACCCGTGTGACTGTTTTGTGGTTTTCTGTGTGTTGTTATGTTCACACGTATGTTCAGTTCTACCAAACTCTTCATAAACCTGTTCGGGATAGGACGATAGAGGTATCGTAGTTGTCGTTAGCTATCGTTGATGAGTCTTTTGTGTGTGTCCCTTAGAGTTTGCCCTACTTCGGATTAATTTATTTTCTCGGGTATCACTTTTCGTGATCTGCTGATTTTGTGGTTTTGACAATCTCTGTATACAAAGCCTATTAAAAATATGTTATTCGTTGACCACGTGTACCCACGAAACTCACAAAAATTGATATGAAACGAATAATAATGAATCCACATGATTTGCAATTCTATTGAAATTTACTTTACATTTTAGGTTTCGCTTTGTAGTTATTCGCTACATCCTCGTTTGTTATTCTACGGCAATCATACATTATCTCATTTCTACATATGTATCGAAAGATACGACATCTATCAATGGAATGTTAAAACAACAAAAAAGAAAACAATAACTAACATTTAACAAATTACTACACCGAAAACTTAGGATAAGGCATGATGAATTGAGATAATACATTGTCATTTAGCTTAAATTTTTACTTCACCGACGACTACGTAAATATTATTCATAACTTTGTTAAGCTGGCCATAAAACATATGCAAATAGAATAAATATTCATATATGTTGTTTTAGATCTGGAACAGAGAGATGGTTTTGCTGCGATAACCATGAAGAGTTTAATGATACCTGCATTGGTAAGTTGAAAAGGTTCAGGATGAAAGTACTGAACACAAAACACAATATCACTGAAATTTGAAGTCTTGTTTCTGCAGTCCATTAACAATTAAGCACCACTTAATTAATTGCATCTTATTTTATCTCTTTTGCTTTTAAAAAAATCAGAAATTCCTCGAAAAAGAGAAAACATCGGAGTTAAAGATTCACTGTGATTATATTATTTTACAACAGTTATGCACCCAATATCCAAATAGACCTTGGTATGTTCTGAAAATTTAATGTCAATATGATGTGTAGCCACCTCTCTTCCGGTACTGTTCTATACCATGAGGTCTCATACTCTGTACAAGCCTTCAGAACTTAAGTTGGGGATATATATTCCATTCATCAACAGTTGCCATTCTTTAATCGACAAGATTTTGAAAAAGAGGATCTCTGCGATTAAGATGTCTGCCAATGTCATCTCAAACATGTGCGTTGATATAGTATCAATGTATTCCTGCTCTTCATACCCGGTAACAATCCTTGCCCTCTGTGGTCTATCATTGTCGTCCATGGACAGGGGTCTTGAAGCAAGTAGACGATTATCAGAATAAGGGACTACAATATTTCTAAGCACCAAATCCCTGTATGTATGTCCGTTTATAATACCCTGCAGTATATGCGTACCAAGCTTACAACGGTATGCGGTAACACCAATCGCACCAATTGCACTCGTTTGAAAATATTTTTTTTTGTCAGATGCAGTTTTATTTTCCCAACAAACTCGTATTCAAAAGATCGTGACAGACAATCGAGCCTCATCTGACCAATGAATGTTTTGCAAGCTGCTCACGTTCAAGCATCGATATTCATTATCCCATTTCAACCTGATTTGAGTGTGATGATAACATAACGTTGGCTGAAAAGTCCCAATTGCCAAAAACCACATAACATCCTAAAAAAAGTAACAATAATTGTGTACGATTAAAAGATAACTGGTTCTATAAAAAATAAAATCACAAAAATACTGAACTTAGAGGAAAATCAATTCGGAAAGTCCATAATCACCTGTCAAAATCAAATAACAAAACGAATGGATAAGAACTGTCATATTCCTGACTTTGTACAGGCATTTTCAAATGTAGAAAATGGTGGATTAAACCTGGTTGTATAGCGATAACCCTCTCACTTTGATGACAGTCTCATCAAATTCCGTTATATTTACATTGATGCGTAAACGGAAGATTAACTGATGATAAAAAAAAACGCATCGAGTTCCTTCGAAAAGGCAATTGTGTAGATTTATATTACATTACCAAGAAATCGCAAAAAACTGTGTACAATAAGTGGGCTTCTTAGATTTTTGTGACAGTTTTAAGATCTTTATTAAGACTGATTGCAGATTGGGGATTGATTACTAAGTAGAGGTTTCTTTTGAGATTTTTCATCTGAAATCTTGGAATAAATGGACACATTTTTAAGTACAAATATTATGTGCAGATAACAATGATCAGCGCGTCCCAGTAACAAAACGTTAGCGATAAACATTAACTGCACTGGATGCGCATTTCGATAATCTATTTCTGGAAAGGACGTGAGACTAAAATATATGAGAATCCACAACTTTATGCTAACGTTGAGGAGCTGAAAAAATCGAACAGACCACCAAACACACCAAACCAAAACAAGGATGCAGAGCAATTCACGAGAGAGAAACATGCTTTACTTTTAATTGAATTCCAATTTTATAACACAGTAAACAATAATAAAAGAATATCCGTATTTACAATGTGTACATATATATAAGGTGTTTCAGATATAGTGCAAGGCTATTTGGTGTCACTGGTTCAGACATTCTTGTATTTTATTGCATAAATGTTAATACAATTGAGAATGGAAATGGGGAATGTGTCAAAGAGACAATAACCCGACCAAATAAAAAAACAACAGCAGAAGGTCACCAACAGGTCTTCAAATGCCTAGCTTGATTTATGCTCCAATGTCATATTTGAAAGTACTTTCGTTCGTTAAGCTAGAAAGCATAGATCTTAATTAAAAAATTTCAAGATAAGAAAAGGCTTGAGCTTCTGTTTAAAAAAAAACTTTTTAAATCCAATGATAATAATCTGTCTTTCAAGGCATATACATAACAAGTGTCAAACATCAAATTGCATAAAATATGGTCAAGTCTTAAAATCACCGGGCATGCATTGACTGTTTTGAATAACATCGATTTAAGAATCAAACGATTACATGGATATATACGCTGATTTGTAAGACTTTCGATAAAAATGGGAAAGCTGAATCTTCCAAATTTGTCTGACCAACTGCACAGGGCATGACTAGTTAATATAAAGTGTGATGCCTTGTATTTTCAACATTCTAAGTGCATACTGTTTGACATCATCAATTGTTTACTAGAATGTACTAGAACATTATTTATTTCCTTCTAATGCATTGACTTTAGTTTGCTGAGTGAGAAATCAAAGGGATTTTTAACTGATTGAGAGACCCGAATCGTAATTCAAAATAGTCTAAATAATTGTTCGAAATTAACATGTTTTGTTGAATATATTTGTCCAGCTTCTTTGAAACCAGTAATTTGTGAACTCGTTATACACTTTACTTGCAATTATATACATATGTTTTAGTTAATGATACTATTATATAAAATTGTTCGTTTAATTTGTTTTACGTTTTTCCATTTCTAAGCTTTTAGCCGCTGACTATTCCGCACAGTTTTTGCACAATGTAGTATTCCGTTCGGTCACCTAGACCCAAACAAGCCTTTATTATTTAGACTGTGACAGGGCTGACAATCATACCACCATTTAATATTGTGTATACAAAAAAAAAGGTTTAAAATACATAAACTAGATAATTAATAAAAGGAGCGATGTGAGAAAATCATTCAGAACGCAGAATAATGACATAAAATATAAACATATTAAGAGATATTACTAAAAATCTCATTATGACTCCGGCCCAAGTCTAAAAACGGATGGTACGTACATCATAAACTTTGTGACGCTGGAATCATTACCAATCTAAAGCACCTGTTTCAGGGCTAAAGGAGTAGGTTCAGTAAGACCCCTTTTTGGCCCTAAACATATAGCAGTTTTACACAATTGTTAAAATGTAGTCTCTTAGTTATTTATTGGAAAGTAAAATGCTTCTGCTCCATAGTATGGGCTGTTTTTACAATAGAATGCACATAGAGTTGGTACTAGCATCAATAATTAATGCTTATTTACTGAAATCTTCACAATTTAAACGTTTTAGTACAATTTTGTACGGTTTCCGTCATAAATGAATGTGGCCGCATTCGTGTTCATTCGTTATATAGAAATTTAAGTTGAATTTAATAATACTACATAACATTTATAAAGGTTGAGGGTGAACACGGATGCGGCCACTTTCATTTTTGACAAAAACTATCTGAAAATTACGTTTTTGGTATACTTGATAGATTTTCATATTTACGCTTGAATCTGAGCGTTTTTCATGACTATATCAGTCAAAATCTTTCACCTAAACTACTTGAATCAGCTGAAATAGACACTAAAGAGTTTAAAAAGTGTCCTAAATCTTTCGTCAGGTAGACCTGAAATTTGAGGTTAAGATCGGCCCTGACTGGTCCTTCTCCTTTCATTTTTGAAAATGGTGTGGCGTAATCTTGACAGTTTTTGTCCTGTTGTGTGTCGTTTACACTTTTAATTAAAACTTTACAATCAAGAACCTTCACACTATATCAATTGATTTTTGTTACGAACACCAGCACGCATTGGTTGATTGATATACTATGCCAATGTGACTACTTACTTGGGAAATTTTGTCGCAGTTAAAGATCTTTAGATATCAGAAAAAAATTATGACTCTCTCCGATTGGAACGGTGACATATTGTAATGGTTTGGCTTCGTATGTATAGTGATGCATCCAGTATCCCTATTTTTGTGGTTCGTGATTCTTTCTGGTTTTGTATTTAATCTGATTTGAGGGGATATTTACCGAGATGCCCGAATGATAGTGCTGTTGAAAAAAAACATGGTTATTCTGCTAGATATAGTTTCAAAGATGATGATCAGGATTTCCCAGAACAAAAACTATCCATCAACTGACAAATCACGAGTAAAGACGCAATAAACAGTTGTCCTTTTGCAATAGCAGTAGATAATAGTCTGACCAAATTCAAAACCGTACAACTTCATAACAAATGTTATTATTATACTTTCTTAATAAAGCATTCTTTTCTTTAGTAGCGATATACCAGTAATGTATGCATATAGTAACTGAAGTATCATATTCAGTATCAAATAAATGTGTTTGTTGTTAACAGAATGTGTGGACGGCTTTGAATCAGTAGATGGCAGTCCTTGTAAACCTTGTCCAAATGAATTTTATGGCAAGGACTGTGCCTTCCAATGCAAATGCAAAGACACCCAATTGTAAGTATACCTTCCTTTTTTTTGCCGTTTCTGTACGATTTTGGTGGCACGATCCTTCTTAGTACATGCATTCAATTGACAAAAATAGTCAGAAGATACAAAAGGGACATTCAAAGCTAAAAAAAAATGACAACACCATGCCAAAAACAATTTGACAAAAAGAACAACAAGCCCATAAAACATATCATTGAAAGAAACAGGGGTTTAGCAACACGAACCTCATTTGAATACATTTGATTAATCAGTTCCTGATTCACACGCGGCACCCATTGAGTTGCTCTTAGCAAGTTTAATTTTGCGACAATTCTCATTCTCCGTTGTCACAATCAAAGAGTAGAGGGCTGGATTGGTATTTCGACGTAAACAATTTGGACATATCCGTGGTTATCTGTTTAAGATATGCTTAAACCACCAACCCATGATTTCGTTCTTACTTGTATAATATATATATCGTTTAATTCTGGCAACACCTAAGTGGAAATAAGATATACAGAAAAAACCTACATGTATTAAATTACCTACTATTGCGTTGTACATTTGTTGCGGATGCATAAATATGAGTTATATTACAACGATATCAGGAGCAGAAGTATTTACTCACGAGAGGCATGTTCTTAAAACTTAATGCTTCGTTATTATAAGGAGCTGCAATGGCATCAGGAGCTGGGTGGTCATCATGAAATAAGTGTTGCAAACTGCTACTGATATGTTTCAATTATCACCTACCAGACCTCTATTACTGCTATGATGATATTATTTTCTTTCGAAAAACATATATATACAAATAATAAACTTATTAGTTCATTATGATATCATACGGAATGATTTTGTTATCATGTTTACCACGGTTGTTCTAGATGTGATAACATAATGGGATGCATCATGAAACAACAAAATAGGACAGAAGAAGTTGCAGGTAAAATTTTAGCGATCATATTTATTCTTAAGTCTCCTTTTATATTCACACGTTAGAGACATTGAAATTATCAATGTTCTTATTCAGTTAGAATATTTAAATGCAGGGAAAAACAAAACCTGAGGAACTTTAATTGAGCAAACACATTATGCAAATTGTTAAATAGAGGAATGACACAATCGCAAACTATACATAGCAGACGTCCAATATAGTGTCTAAAGATGTTATTCCACTTATTTTGCCTCTCGTGAATAAACAGAAACAAATATTCCATCGATAAACCCTTGATAATGACCGTGAAACTCGTGTGTTGATTATTTCATTTTGGTTTTTTTCAATAATCCTCCAGAAACAGATTTTTCGTCAACATCACATTTTATTTTGAAGTAATATGTAAACAAATTTATAGACAAGAACAAGAAAAATATACATTTATTTCTATATTTTTTCAATGCACTGAGAACTAAAAGAAATAAAGTTAATGAACCATGTTTACTTTTTGTTAATGTTTAAGTTTTTAGAGAAAACATAATAAAAAGTATCATGAGTATGAGTGTGTGATAATATTTACGGCATCATTATTTCTGTTCAAATTGTCCATGATTATAATGATATCGATTCTGTGATGCTCGAGGCACAAGTACACGTATTTAAAGATTTATAACCTTATTCAAACGTGTTTTGTCTAATAGACCAGAGATATCCCAAGTATGGTCAAAGTCGAACATGAATTCTTGTTAAGGTAAAAAAATAGTTTCAATCTACCATTTTCTAAAGGTTTTCTTGATAGAGGTTTCCTGCTCACAAGGAAGCTATTGAACCAAGAGTTCAAAATGGTGAAGTTGAAATCATCCCTTCGTAAATTTTACGGACGCCATTACGAGTTGGTGGACCGTTATGGAATAACCGTTTCACAAATGATATCAGAAATGTTCCTTACGTCGTAACTATAATCCCCTTCCCTTTCATGAATGTGACCTACCGAATTATACTATTTACCGGATTTTGTGGAGCAGGATCTGCTTACTCTTCCGGAGCAACTGAGATCACCCCTAGTTTTTGGTAGGGTTCGTGTTGTTTATTCTTTGGTTTTCTATGTTGTGTCATGTGTATTATTGTTTTTCTGTTTGTCTTTTTCATTTTTAGCCATGGCGTTGTCAGTTTGTTTTAAATTTATGAGTTTGACTGTCCTTTGGTATCTTTCGTCCCTCTTTCTAAGTACTGAAATTACAATTCCAAGTCACTAATATAGCTGCTATATATCATTCGTTTGATGTGTTGAAACTTTTGATGATGCTATTTAATAAGGGATTAATTTTTCTTGGAGTTCGGTATTTATTTTTTTGAAATAAAAATATATACTGAATGTTATAACAACGAGTTTTGATAATCAATATCTTACTGTCCGTGTTTATTCTTTGTCATAGTTGATTCATTAAATTGATACACGAATATCTGTCATTATAACGAAAATGTGTAATGCGTGATTTCAGATAAATGTTTATATCGAAAAAACTTATTTTGTTAACAGTTCTTGTCTACACATCGGCAAACCAATTTGGTCTTTACATATAAAGCATATATATTGATGCGTAGTTTTCTATTTATTCATGACAGTTTTTATTTCAGAATCTACAGTAACAGTGCAATATACATCAACTATGACAGAGATAGACATCGACATTACCTCGCTCATTACAGTGTTACCGCCTACATTCAAAGATTCCATGAGGACTTTTACAGAAAAATACACTACAGTAGGGATCACTACAAGACAAATAATAACCACAACTACAAAGCCTACAGAAAACAACTCAGGTAAAGACTAGATGCATATACTTAATTATGTGAGGTTCATATTCAGTTGTACATCATGGACCGTACATCTTACAATACCATGATTTACATGTGAGCCTTTCTTTTTCTAATGAACGCATTCATTAATAGCTAAAACAATGTGTGTAATGATTTCCGAGAATGACATAATTTACAGGTATTTTAACGATTGATGGCATGGAAGTTTAAAGTAGGATTATAATCAAATATGCCAACAAAAAGTAAAATCACAAAAATCTAACTCCGGGGAAAATTCAAAACGCGCGTTTCATCTATATATATAAGGTTACGATTCGAATCAAAAATCGTTGTATGGAAAAATTAACTACAAAGTTCAAAGAAAGGGAATCATTGTTCAAATACTTGTTTAGTCTATTTATGTATATAGAAGAAAAACTTATGCCGTTCGAATAATTTAAAAGGTTTTATAAATAATATATATCATATTCATATATCATGTAAGTACCAGATAGTTGCGGACAGTATGTGTTTTTTACCTGCTAGTTGTAGAAGATGTCAAGATTATCATGTGGTACGCAGAGGGATGTTTATGTTATTATGTGACCAGTAATAGTTTGTAACTCATTTTTGGAGTGATTTGAGTAATTTTTACCTATTATTTGAGGTAACATCTGCGTTGAAATTTGGTTTCTTGTAAACGTCATAATGTTTGAACCGACGTTGAAAAGTTTGAGCCGAACTTATCAAGTCATCTTCCGGTTTAAAATGGAAACACTTCCAAAAGACCCAAATACAGCCCGATAATTGATTATCAGATTTTTGGCATATTTAAATTGAAAATTGAGCAGCTCGACAAAATTGAAACAGTACATCTATAAATGTTTATTTTCTAAATTCCCTTACTCCATAATCACTGACAAAACCGATTGCTCGACTATTTTAAACAGCGACTAAGCTGAAAACCACTAACATTTTCCTGTGCAATTTTTCGAATTGAAGGGTTGGTCAAACCTTGATTAATAGCTTGTAAAACCTCTCACTTGTATGACAGTTGAAGTTTGGTTATATTCATATACTTATATGAGCAACCAACCAAAATTAATTTTTTACCAACAATAGTATAAAATAATATAGTAAAACACAATGACATACACATTAAGTTAGATAAAAATACGAGGGTACACAATTAAATTATAACTATTACATGGACGTTCTTAGATAATACCCATTGCTAATTCTGTGCATATACAACGATAATGTTTTACAAAGTATGAGTACCAGCTGTAAGCTCTAGAATATCATATGAATTGAGAAATGTATGTCCCATACATGGATAAAGTTGGTTTATTGTGCTAAAGCGAGGGCAATTTATAATTCGATAGTATTATTATCGCCTGGTTAATCATAGTTTCTGGGGATGAGACGAATGCTGGATTCTTATTCGAGATATATGTTCAAACAATTGAGTCAGAGGACGCTCTGTTTGTGTTTACTTAGTGTTTAGTTCTCAATTTGAGTATTAATTCCTCAATGCTCTTAAAGAAAATTAAAATCACAAAAATAATGAACTCCGAGAAAAAATTCAAAACGGAAAGTTTCTAATCAAATGGTAAAATCAAATGATAAAACACATCAAACGAATTGAGAACAACTGTCATATTCCTCACTTAGTATAGGTTGCAAATTGTGGATATAACCTGGTTTTATAGCGCTAAAACTGAGACTTGTATGACAGTCGCATCGAATTCCATTATATTTAAAACGATGTGTGAACAAAACAGACATATAGGACAAAAAGTCATAGTATGAGTACAGCAGTCATCATTGTGTCTTAATCTGAAAACAAACAAATATTTAACAAAAAAGGACTAACACATCTATCAAATTTAAAAATCACATTCATTGCTTCGCGTGTATGAAGTCAGAAAATATAAACGTCACACAGGAAGAAATATAAAATAATTTTGTCGTTCAAAGTTTTTTCCAAAAAAAGATAATTTCACATGAAGAATAGTGATGTATATTCAACATTAGTAAGTACTTCATTGGTCCTTTTGGAGCGTCACTGATCAGTCGTTCACTTTTTCATAAATTTATATTCTAAAATTTCAGCAAAACAATTAATGTTTTTTATGGCTATCTCGAATGAACTGACAAGCTAATCGTTAACTGAAGCGAACATGTAGGTCTGAGGAAAACTTAAAAGACAATATTTTTTTCTATTATGTCCATCTTTTAGGGTTGTTTTTTTTCAATTTCACGCACTGCGGTACATTCACTACTGTTCAGACAATATGCTTGCGTTGAAGCTAGATATGTTCAGTCATTTGAATAATTTGTCAGTCACAGCTGGCAAAATCCAACAAAAAAATCGAACTATCTGAAACCTATTTAACAAAAAAAAGGAAAATGTGGTATGAGTGCCATAAGACAACTCTTCATCCAAATAACAATTAATAAAAGTAAACCATTAGATGTCAAGGTATGGCTTCAACACGGAGCCGTTGACTGAATTGAATGCCCAAAAATGTATAACCAGTACTGGATCTATAAAAAAAATATATGAAAAATACATAAAACTATTAACACGACCTTATGATTTTGGTTTAGACTTTTCAGATGAATTAAAGACCATAATGATTACATACGATTAATATTCGTTTGCTTAGCTACATCACCAAACTAATGTTTCCTTGATTAATTTTTCTGACACAATAATTATTGTTTTTGCAATTTACACATATACCTCTTTCTATTGTTTTTTTTTTATTAATAACTAATTTTGGATATACTAGTACCTTAATTTCGTGCATGTCTCAAAATATTGACAAATAATACAGTCAACTTTTATGGGGTCATTGCATGTTTTCATTATGATTAGTTTCAGGATTCAGCAACAGAGAAATAATTGTTTATTCAATTTGTGCCGGTGGGTTTGCTTGTGTCATACTTCTATGCACTGTGTGTCAGCGCCGGTACAAACAGATGTACGGCAACTTTAGACGGTACAAGACTGGGAAGAAAAGACGTAGAAATATCCCAGAGGTGTCATTACCAGCTATTCCTCTAGAAGCAAGTGAGGGGATATATGAAATTATAGATGAATCAAATATGATAGATAACTTTGAACTAATCAGAAAAAGAAGAAGTTTAGTTTCTAACAACGATGAAAGTTATGTTGAGCCTAACAGTAACGGTTATCTTACTCCTTACCAACCTGTCGATGACGATTTGAATACAACTGCTTTGAAGGACACTAAGTCAGAATCCTCAGAGTTAATGGGTTCAAATGATCAAATCACTGGTGATAGCGAATCAACTTCGTCAAGCTCGGAGGCACATAAAAGAAGATCCAGCTATCTAAATCCATACCAGCCAATCGTTCATTCAGCAGATATCCATGAATATTCATCTACACACAACATGAATGAATCAGATTCATTGGGATCAGAAACAATTACGCGGGAATCTGGTTATCTGAATCCATATCAATCAATGGTTCCAGACTTGGATTTACATGATTACAAATCTGTCCACGAGTGTTCAGACGAATCAGGTTCAGAGATTTCAGTCAAGTGTACAAAAGAAATCGTTGCACATTCTTATCAAGATCTCCAATCAGAAATTGATACTCATGAGTACAAATCGGTCAACACTGTATCATCTGATACAGTTTTGATGAATTTAAAAATGAACGAAGATGATACTAGTGAAAAGTTCAAAACCAAAATAGAAGGGGAATGTATACACATGGAATAAGTTCTTATCTCAGAACAATTGAAATAATTATTTCTGCACGAACAATTCATGTTCAGTCAAAACAAAATATGAGACTATACCTTTACAGTGAATTATAATTATTTTGCTATTAGAAATGTTCCCTTTAAATCCGAAAGCATCGAATAAGAGACAAAAATATTTCATTAAAGTTAACTCAACATCGAATTGTCGTAGAATCTCGTGTTTCAATAGTTCATCAATGAATAATGCTGGCAGCATAAATTTGAATTAAACAAAATCACTGTACAAGTTACTGTTTTCACATGATAGAATGTGGGATCCACCTAAGCTTTCGGATTGTTGAAAAAATGCTTGCTTTAATTTCATTTCAATTCCGTCCATCATCAAGATGTCTTCTACTCCATAGATTTTTCATAAAAAAAAAAATCTTTTTGATTTGTAAATTTCTGTTTTAATGATACAAAATAACATTATGGTCACCGAATTCTTTATATTAACCCATACGTTTCATTATATGTAGTTAACATCGAAAACCGACGATTTAGGGTCTCCAACGCTTTGATATTACGATTATTTTAACGTTTTTTGTGTATTGTTTCACGAAGTACACCACTATCTTTGGGGTATACCGTAAAAACAAAATCGGTGTTCCGATATTTATTTTATATCATTTAAACGGAAATGTGTATATCAGCAAATAGTAGTTTTTTGAAGAGAAAATATTTGGTGTGAAAATTGGAAATTTATAGATTGATTTAAAGACAAAGTTAAGAACGACTTTCTCTTTTTCTTTCTGGGAGATAACAATTTTCAATACAATACATTTTGTCTCATGGTTAATAATGTAATCTTTTCGTTGAGACTTGGATTTTCCCCTGTGGTTAAGTTTTATTATAGTTAAGCTATTTATACATGTTATAAATTCAAAACAGATAAGCGAGAGTAGTTGTATAACGAGTTCTTGTTTTGGTTATAAATATAAATAGGTAAAATATGCCCGTGGTATACTTTTACGGTTTAAAAGGTGGGATCCCGTTATATTAGATAAAGAAAATTTGTGGCTGTCATTTTATCGAAAGTGCTTACAGTAACTACGGTCGTTTGCAGTTTATTGTGTCATAAGAATGTATATGATTATAATACCTAGTTTTATTTCAGTCCATTTAACAGGTCGAGAAATCTAGATTTTCTGACGTCAGAATATATTTGCATAGTAATTTCCAAAACACAAGCCTTGAATAACTGACCAATCGACTCAATGAACTACAATGCATTGTGGGCTACTACGAGTAAACTACTACATAAAACACGTGGAATTAGTGGGAAAACAGTCAACTAATACATTGCCTGGGATTCTCATTACCAAAGTTTTTATTCTGCAAATATATTTAATGTAAAATATATAACGTAATCTTCAATTGGCATCCTCAGATTAAAACAATATTGTTTATTGACTTCGTCCTCAGTCAATATACTTCTTTCAGGTCAATATATCCTTGTATTGACCTCATACAAAGGCTATATTTGTATAATATCGAAATGTCGTAAATATAATCCTGATTTTTTTCACGAATGTGACATACCGAATGCGACTTGTTACCGAGTTTGTACTAGCATACGCAACACAACGGGTGAAACATGTGGAGAAGTGGTGGGGTTCCTGTTGCTTATTATTTAGTTTTCTATGTTTTGTATTGTGTTCTTTTGTTTTTCTATTTGTATTTTGTAATACCAATCGCACTGTCAGTTTATATGAGTTTGAATAACCCCCTTTGTTTAGTACAATATCAGAAGGTCATATGTGCAATTTGAATTTTTTTAATTGTAACAACTTCGTGGTCTGTTTGACTGTTTAAAATATAAAAACTCAGGTTTTATAAAATTCAAGAAAAGACGAACTTTGAACTACATTTGTATACGGACTTCTTAACAAGTATGTACTTTTTATACAATATCTGCTAAACCATTTGTATGAGGACAAACGAGTATAAATTAATGGACACTACATAAGGTTTACGGTCATCATCACGAATTGTTATCCTGGTGTGTCTATTCTTTTAGCCACTCATTAGCTTAAATATTTAAGTAAACATTCCGTTTGTCATTTTGGGTCCTCTTATCGTCAAAAATCGAGCTGTGTAACTTTAGAAAATGTTAGGAGCATGACAATTGTTATGCATTCGTATATTATGTTTGAGCTTTTCATTTAGCAACCTGCTTAGGGACATTCCGTTTAGACTTAAATTTCTTTATTGATGTATAAGCGTTATAAATGCTTCGGTACATCTTGTAATATTCCTGCCAATTGCACAACTGGATTTTTTGACGATAAGAGAACAAATAATGATAAACGGAAGTTGTACATACCTAATTTTTGATAACTTTACTGTCATTAATAATAGGACGAGTTGAACTTCAAGGTTTTAATTTGTTCACCACACATATATCGGATTGCTAAAAAGTGACACACTTGTCACAAATCAGTACACGTTTTTATTTTTTAGAATCGATTGTGCATTGTTCCGTAAGTAAATATATATATCTGAGTGCCATATAATAGTATGAAAGATATGTGTATAGTTCAGGTTACTCGATATAATAAATAACTTTGTCAGATACATCGTTTTCAATATTGAACTCGACGTTCTTGATATTGACAAAATCACACAATAAAATTGACATCATAATCCAACAGCTGTTGATATCATCATTTCATGTAAACATTCAGTTTACTGTGTATTATCTGTATAAGACTTTTGTAAGGTATGTTATAGTTTTATCTACTGGTGTCGGTGATTATATATATATTTGTTAAAGCAAATTTACAGATCTAACATTGTATGGTTGATGTTTAGGTGAGTTACATATATATATTTATACATGTATATATAAATAGAATTACATTTCAAAATAATCTTAAAGTCCTTAAATTCTCTACATTTTTCTGCAACCGGTTTCACATCTTTGTGATAATCATGGATGAATATAATTACTGGTAACGTACATCACGATAAAATGTGTTCCTAACAGAAAGTTATTTATAATTAAAATGGTAAAAATGAGAAGTTCGCAAAGACCAAGCATAAATTATTGAATATTAAATAGCACAAGCCACAAACTAAGGGTGACAGTACTGCTGATACATGTAGGTAGCGATTCCATTACTATAGTTGCTTTTGTTGTAATACTCAAGGGGGAACTCAATATATTACCGCAATGGGCGAAGTTACAATAGGGGTAAAAATTCATGAAAAGGTTTTCTGCATTACTGTTCATGGGATTTAACCTTTATAAATGTTACGGAAATTGCTAAGTAAAAGTATTGTTTAGTGCATAAGATAAGTTAACGTGGTGAACTGTTCTCAATTGCAAGACAAATATGATACAAGGGTTGTTAATAGAATGTTTTTAATTTAATTATAAAGTCTACACACAGTAGTATCAAGACCTGTTTTTTTTTAATTTATATAAAAAAAAATACTTCATATGTGCTCATATTGTTATGAAATTAATCAAGAAAGTTAGATTAATTTCTATAACATTTGTGTCACAATATCGTGAAATACGTACCATTTTACTGAAAACGACGAAAACTGCAGAGATTTCAACCGTATCATTTCTTACAAAAACAAATTATTATGTATTTGGTCTTCAGGCTTTTTCACATTTTGTTTTTATGTTGACCACCAAAATAGAAGAATTAATTACATATGTATGAATATATTCGTATAAATTGAAACTTCATCTGTATTTCGAAAACTTGGGAATAATGATTATAAGGAATAATAGTATTTGTAAACCTAAAAGAATGTTTAAAAGTAAAACATGTTAGCCAATAACCTCTCGATTATAAATATCCTGATTTCATAATAGTATTTTTATAATATTTATTATTTTTGGTAAAAGGACAATTGAAATGAAGGACTGGAAAAGAGAGATTCTGGACGGTGTTGACATGGTATCATTTCCAGGCTGTGTCCCGGGAGTCATTTTTGTTTACGGAGAGAATTCACAAGCAATCCTTGCAAATAAGAGAGGACACGTTTTATGTGCGGCAGGTTTGTAATCTTAAAATGTACATTGCGCTGATTCTTCTACATGTTCTCTATTGAACAATGAACCCGATAAGTATATAACTGAGTGTTTCTGTATCTGGTTTTATTTCTATCAGTATTATACAAAATTCATTTTAAAAGGGTTTTACAATTATATTTTCCCTATGTAATTGTCACATTTGTTTTGATTTTTTTTTAGATTATTTTTAGTTTGTTCAACGTTAAGTCGATGTGTGATGCTGGCATAGGGAACAATACAGATAACAATAAATCATTAAACCAATCAAAAGCGAGGAGGAATATGATAAAATCAACACTGATTATCAATAACATATGTTCCTCTGTTATCATCAATGATTTTTCTGAAAATACTGATACAAAACGACATCGCTATTTTTGTTGATATTTAATAATTATTGTACTAAATTTTTTTTTATTTGAGTTTGATAAGAACAATAATACATTCATATTTTATAGTGTATCTTTCTATGGCACATGCATGTTGTGATGTTTCACTAATGCACATGTCCTAAGTCAGGGACCTGATGTTCAGTGGTTGTCGTTTGTTTGTGTGGTTTATGGCTTTACAAATATTTGATATGAGCGTCACTTATGGGTCTTATGTAGACGAAACGCGCGTCTGGCGTACAAAATTATAATCCTGGTACCATTGATAACTATTTAAACCACTGGGTCGATGCCACTGGTGGTGGACGTTTCGTCCCCGAGGGTATCGCCAGCCCAGTAGTCAACACTTCTGTGTTGACATGAATATCAATGATGTGGTCTTTTTTATAAATTTCCTGTTTACAAAACGTTGAATTTTTCGAAAAACTAAGGAATTTCTGATCCCAGGCATAGATTACCTTAGCCGTATTTGGCACTACTTTTTGGAATTTTGGATCCTCAATGCTCTTCAACTTTGTACTCGTTTGGCTTTACAAATATTTGCTGAGTTTTATGTAGACGAAACGCGCGTCTAGCGTACAAAATTATAATTGATAACTATTATAAGTGATTCTTCTTTATTTAAATAGATTAGACCGTTGTATTTCCTATTTGAATGGTTTTTGTAAATGTAAACATTAACCAATTATCATAAAAGACTGTGCATTTTTTTCAGCTGAATATGGCAAAGGAAGAATAATTGTATTTTCGCACAATGTATTTGTTAACAGTTTTGGAATGAAAGAGACGAAACGTAAAAATAAGCGATTCAACGAAAATATCAGAAATTGGATAACGAAAAACACAGACAAGGGAAATGAGATACTTTTTTTTTCTGATTACTTGAATAACTTCGATGAGCTTCCTCCCGAATGTAGGATAATAACATGGAATGGACTTCCGGTTCGGACAGACGATAACAGTCTACTGAAATTACTTGATTGGGTAGAGAGAGGAGGTGGGTTGATATGTGGAGTGTGCCCATGGGGATTTGCAGAGGTTTATAAAATAGACGTGGAGAGTATACCACTTAACATCATCTTCAGGGCAATAGGTATCGCTTATGCTGGGAAATTGATATACAAGAATGATAGCGATTTAGCGGAACTTTTAGTAAAAGACAATATGGCGGATTATGCAAAGCCCAGTGATCTAGTTTCAGCAATTAACAAGCACCCAGAAAAGATTAACAGATTAGGAGGATTAATACACAATGTAGTACACTTACCAGAGGAACTTTATATCAAACACAAACCACATGTTGTGGAAATGATTCAGAAATTATCACCAGATAACGACCATATACCAACACGGAGTAAACCCGTTGAGTCACATGGCGCCAAAAAAGCTGCGATGCTGATGTGCGATATCATGATACGAGATGGCTTAGAAGGGAATGTAGTATTAGCAGAAGGAATTCATGAATTTCCTGGAACATTTGTGAATACACCGGAAGTTCAATCTATCGAATTAGAATTTTCCTCACTGACACACAAATTTCATTCAACGGGATGTTATCTTCCCGCTGGTACTGTTATGGAATTGTCGTGGAGCAAAATGAAAAAACCATGGAATATCATAATTGGTCTGCATGGTGACGAGCTTTCCAATACTGATTCTAGGCTAAGACGATGGCCTAAGATCAGAATAAAGAAAGAGCTTAAAACAAACGAATTGGGAAATTTTTCTTCAACACTACTTAACATTTGCAGTCCATTTGGAGGACTGATTTATTTACAGTCGCCTAAAAGTACAAAGGATAAATTGCAGTTAAAACTACACAATGTCGTACCTGCTCCAATATTTACCTACAAAACAGCAGATACATGGGAAACTGTAGAACGTTACAAGCCAGGGTTATGGTGTGATATCATTGGTGACAAGATAGCCTTGACCTTACCATCTGCGTCAGTAAGACAGCTCTCAGATCCAACAATGACGATGAAAGTTTGGGATTCTGTAGTATCTGCCCACATTGACCTACTTGGGAAGGATCCATCCAATGGTAGAGGACAATGGGTGGTAACAGATGAACAGCCGTCCATTGGTTACATGCATTCTGGTTATCCAATCGTCACCCATCTAGACATGGCAGATCCTAATAAGGTTCGTTTCAGACATAATAGGTTCGTTTTAAAAATTGACAAGGAAAATGTGTTAGAACCTTTTTTTATACTCTGTACTTTTTTATCCTTTTTTTAATTCAGTGTGATTCAAAAATAGGAAGTTATATTGAAGAGTGTCACTTTTTTATCTGCTCAAACGTCTGGCTACATGTAATCATTCTCAGGTTTGAAGGGGTTTGTGTTGCTCAGTTTTTATTTTTCTATGTTGTCCATGTTTTGGTTGGGCACTTATGTTTGTCTGTTTGTCTGTTGATCCTTTCTTTTTACACACATGAAGTTTTAGGTATATTTTATCAGTTTCTTTGTGTATATCTCTTTCATATTCATTTGATAAAATTTACTGTTTGCAATAGCATGAATTGTTCTATATTATAAGAATGTTCTTATTCCGGGCATAAAAACAATGCATTATTTGGCGAAACCTTTTCAACTTTTGATCTTCAGTGCTGTACAACTTTGTACTTTTTTCACTTTCGATCTTTTATATCTTGGCGTCACTGGTGAGTCTTGTGTGGACAAGGCGCGTTTTTTGGCGTATTGAATTTTAAACCTGATGCTTTTTGTTATCTATTAATCATGTTTTTCTTTGTCTAATATGTTCTCCTATTTAATTGTATTGTAGTCCTGTAATATTATGTTGTCATTTCAATGTTATATTTAACTTTGCCATTAAAGTGCGAGGTTTGGCATGCAATAAAACCAGGTTCAAGCCACCACTTTTATTCCCCTTTAAAAGTGTCCTGTACCAAGTCAGGAAGATTGCCATTGTTATATTATTGTTCGTTTCTGTGTGTCTTGCATTTTAACGTTGAGTCGTTTGTGTTTTCTCTTATTTTTGAGATATTGAGATAAGACGTGGCACGGTACTTGTCTATCTCAAATTCATGTATTTGGTTTTCATGTTATATTTGTTATTCTCGTGGTGTTTTGTCTGATTCTTGGTCCGTTTCTGTGTGTGTTGCGTTTCGGTGTTGTGTCGTTGTTCCCCTCTTATATTTAATGCGTTTCCCCCGGTTTTGGTTTGTTACCCCGACTTTGTTTTTTGTCCATGGATTTATGAGTTTTGAACAGCGGTATACTACTGTTGCCTTTATTTATCTCTTATAGTTGTATTTCCATACAAACCAGGCATCATAATTTCAAACTACATTCCTAACACATATGACAAAATGTTGTCTCTTTGACACATTCCCCATTTTCATTCATTTTCAATCTTATTATCATTCTCATTAACGAAAATCCTGATTTGCAAATGGTATGAAGATATTTTGCCTATGCCTCAAACGTCTTAGAATTTTTATCAAATACCAATATGTATATACGGTGTAGGATTTATTCAAAGAAAAGGTTTTATCATTACATGAACCATTTTACATTTGTAATTAGATCAACGAGGACTGCTTCCTATTGTCCAGGGACCATATTCTAAACGTAAACAACAGGAAAGGAAGTTGGGGAATGTTCCATGAACTGGGACATAATTTCCAGGATTCTATGTGGACGTGGGCTGGAACGAAGGAGGTGACTTGTAATATATTTACTTTGCATGCTATGGACGTAGTTTGCAATGTGAAACCATGGGATCATCTCTGGGTTAGAGAAAAGTTCGAAAATGCCAGCAACTATCTCCGGGTAAGATATATCATAAGTTATATCTATGAGTGTTTTCTCAAATTTATACACAATCCTTCTTCTTCTTTCATCACTTTTTAATGCAAAACAAATAATCAGTGTTTAAAACGTGTTTATATGGCTACGTATACATACCAGCAGCTAATTAATTTATCGTATAAAAAAAAACTTGATTGATTTTTGTCAACTAACAAAAAAATACACTTAACTTCATGTCAAAATCATTACTATATATTGTTTAAATATGGCGACGATGAGCAAAATTATTCTGTTATTACCACCATTATTACCATATTCGAAAATCCATAATTTCAAAGGTTTTAATTTGTATAGACATATACACACTTGTGTTTACAGGAAGGAACAAAGTATGACAAATTGTGTTCTAATCCTGGTATAGCGTTGTTAGTGTACGCACAGTTGGCGAGGGATTTTGGCTGGGCTGCTTACAAATCTGTATTCAGAACTTATGATAAACTTCCAAAAGACAAACGACCATCAAACCAGCAGGAAAAAGAAAACATGTGGATACAGACGTTTTCCAATGTAGTCAAGAGGAATCTAAGCCTCGTTTTCGAATTTTGGGGATGGCCGATTCGGGGCTTGGACGATTTGAAAAAGTTTCCTCCATACCTCCCTGGTGACGTGACAACACGTGAATTTGCAAAAGACAGAGCGACAACAATACTTAAAAAGTACGAAAATAATTCTTCTGGTGCCTGTCCTACTCAGAAACCAGCACACACGGACAATGCTTATTGTCCCGGTAAAGGGGGTTATTATAAGATTGATCAATGTGATGTAAAAGGTAACAGTGTAAAGGAGGATGACAATGACAACAGTTCAAGTTCATGTTCTGTTTTATGAGTATTTTAAACACACGGACTTAGATATTTAGTATTTATAACGCAAGTAAATGCTGAAATAAAAGTGAAGTTCTACTTTTTATTCATCATTTCTCATATAACATAAGATTCAATTTAATGTCTGGAATAACTTTTATTTTAAGCAATGTGGAACAGAGTGCTTTGGTGCCCTTTTTCTTGATAGCACTGGGTCGATACCTCTGTTGATTTTACTATGAGTACCAAGAGAGTGTCATCAGCTTAGTGGTTAGTAATTAGGTAATGACATGATTTGTATTAAACCTTTCTAGAAGTGTATGTTTATAAATATCAATAAAAGAGCCTGTGTCGCTCACCTCGGTCTATGTGCATATTAAACTAAGGACACAGATGGATTCATGACAAAATTGTGTTTTGGTGATGGGGATGATTTGTAGATCTTTACTTTACTGAACATTCTTGCTTCTAACATTTATCTCATTATCTCAATTTATAATGAACTTGACCAATTAGTTACAGAGGAAAACATTTACAAAAATTTACAAAATTTACAAAATTATTAAAAATTTACTATAAAGGGCAATAACTCCTTAGGGGTCAACTGACCTTTTTGGTCATGTTGACTTATTTGTGGATCTTACTTTGCTGAACATAATTGCTGTTTACAGTTTATCTCTATCTATAATAATATTCAAGATAATAACCAAAAACAGCAAAATTTCCTTAAAAATTTCCAATTCAGGGGCAGCAACCCAACAACCAGTTGTCGGATTCATCTGAAAATTTCAGGGCAGATAGATCTTGACTTGCAAAACAATTTAACCCCCATGTCTGAATTACTCTTAATGCTTTGGTTTCAGAGTTATAAGCCAAAATCTACATGTTACCCCTACGTTCTATTTTTATTCATTGCGGCCATCTTGGTTGGTTGGCAGGGTCACCGCACACATTTTTTAAACTAGAACCTCAATGATGATTATGGCCAAGTTTAGTTTATTTAGGCTCAGTAGTTTCAGAGAAGATATTTGTAAAAGCTAACGACGGACGATTTGTCCATTTTGTAGTCCAAATAATTTTAAAATACCATTATTATCGTGAAAATCGTTTGGACTGGTGTTATGAAAATGATTGTGTGAAGTTCAAGATTACATATTTGTTACATAAGAGCGTCACTGCTTATGTTCCTGTGGCGTCTGTCGTTGATGTAGGTGTTCCTTGTTGATCTGCGGTTTGCATGCTGTGTTGACTTTTATATTATGTGTTTGTGCGTTCTCTGTGACGAGTGTTATTGCATTTGTTTGTGCTGTCAAGTATTGTTGTCATTTAGCGTAATATTTTAACATTGCCGTAAAAGCAAGAGGTTGGCTAGCCATAAAAACAGGTTCAATCCACCATTTTTTTCTTAAAATGTTCTGTACCGAGTGAGGAATATGGCAGTTGTTATCAAACAGTTCGTTTCTATGTATGTTGACGTTTGCTTTTGTTTCTGTTTTCTCTTATATTTGCTGTGTTTCCCTTTTGAAGTTTGTTACCAGCATTTGCTTTCTCAACTTATGACTTTTGAACAGCGGTCTACCACTGTTGCCTTTATTTTAGGCCCGTTTTAGTCATATACTTTTTAACTGTTTTGTTTCTTAGACGTCCATGGCTTTGCAATATTTGACTTGAAGAATGTTAATGATGGTTAACTCCAGAAAATTGCTTAAGAGGCATGATATTTAATCAAAGTGCTTTTAAGCACTGAACGGTTAAATATTTCTTCAATTTTCCAGTGATAGGTAATTATGGCAATCCTAGTTAACAAAGATTGGAGACAACCTCACAGACCTCAGTTTTCACACGTTAATTATCAAATAAACCATCAACTTGGACCACTTGACCAATAAAGCTTAGATAAAAGCTGAAATGCAGACGGCAAAAAAAAAAGCAACCCACTCTCATAATTTCTGACATGTTACAGCATCATGACAGTTAAATAACATTTTATATAAGTCTTAGTAATTATTTAAGATTTTTATTAATAATATATATACAATGTAATTTTATGAATGGACAACCAGGTGCCCGCAGGGCGCAGCTTTATACAACCGCAGAGGTCGAACCCTGAACAGTTGGGGCAAGTATGGACACAGCATTGAAACTTGATACAGCTCTAAATTGGGATTGTGATCATATTATTGACACAATATGAGTTTCTGACACAAAACAAATGTCAAGATCACTAATCTATTATGCAATATTTTCAAAAATTTGGAATTTGAGAAATTTGGGGAAAACAATTGAAAACTACTACTACCCCCCTTTTTTTGGCAATAAGTCCAAAACCAGACATTTGTTTACACATAATTTACCATTAGTGTAAGGGAGGTATATCAGAACATACCCAACATTGTATATTAACTGTTTTTGAATTACCTCCCCCAGCACACTGCTTTTAAATTGTCTTAATTGTCCATTGACCAGAAAAACCTTGTTTTACCCTTTTTTGCCCCTAATTTCAAATATTTTGAGCCATAAACCCCCAAAGTCATTAATAACCATCCCTTCATGGAATGGAAACTTGTGGTATAATTTCAGAGATATTCATACATTTAAACACAAGTTATTGTTTGAAAACTACAAAAATGCTTAATTTGGGCTCCCTTTTTGGCCCCTAATTCCTAAACTATTGAGACCATAACCCCCAAAATCAATCCCAACCTTCCTTTAGAGGTATTGAACCTTCTGGTAAAAAATTATAGAGATCCATTCACTTAATCAAAAATTATTGTCCAGAAAATCTATTTCCCCCCTTTTTTGTCCCTTGTTCCCCTTTTTTAGTCCCCAATTCCAAAACATTTTGAGTCATAACAACCCAAAGCCATAACTAACCATCCCTTCATGGTATGAAAATTTGTGGTATAATTTCAGAGAGATTCATACACTTCAAACACAAGTTACTGTTTGAAAACTACAAAAATGCTTATTTTGGTCCCCTTTTTGGCCCCTAATTTCTAAATCAATCCTAACCTTCCTTTGGTGGTGTTGAACCTCCTGGTAAAAATTTATAGAGACTCTTCACTTAATCCTTAGTTATTTTCCGGAAACTAAATGTGTCTTCGGATGATGCAGACGACGTAGACAACGACATGATACCATTATATGATGCAAAAAAAAATAATGGTCGTATAAAAACAATAAAAATAATTCATCATAAACTATTATATAAACAATCTTGTAAAGATAAGGTGGAAGTACAATCCCATGTAGTACATGAGGTAAATGCTACAAAATGTAACTGGTGGAAGATTAATACATGTACATGTAAAAAGTAGCTGCATTAAATACCTGATATATATCATTTTAAAAATTGATTACTTATATTATAAAAGTAAATGATCTGAAAAAATTTCTGAAGATTTTCACCCCACTACATGTAGATCTTCATGAAATAATGGCAATGAAACAGGCAAAATGTAAAAATAACTGAATATTAAAGTCTTGTTAAGTTTCAATGTTTTTTTATTCTTTATGCTAGGAAATGTCCAAACTAAGACCTTCTTGTTAACATTAAAGTATTATGAATTTGTCCATGCCTTTTTCAATTAAATGCACAGTGAAATAAACAGCAATTATTTGCTCATGCTGTGAAAGTTTTCAGTGTGATATTTGGTATGGAAAAATTTCCCCCTCCCCCTCTACCATTGTGCTTTTTTCAGTCTTTTTAATGTGTTAAATGATATAAATGAACAAAATTATATTTCATCTTAAAAAATTCACGTATAAAAGGTTAAAAATTTAACTTTTAAGTTTCAGTTAATTAGGATTTGCATTTCACAGGATAAAACTTCTAAAGAATTTAAAAAGAGAAACATGTTCACTAAATTAAATTGTATTCCATATCAGTCTTAACCATCTACTTCTAAATAGTATTTAAACATAAAATACCTGAATTAAGATATTTCAAATGTAGGAGAATATTAATGTTACTAATATATTTATATTATATATTCTAACATGACGTCCTTTAAACGCTTTGAGTACACACCCGTGGTAAAATATGAATATATTGCATTGGCTGTTCTGATCGTACTCCCACGTCATATGTTTTTTAATGAATGAAGTACCCGACGTCATAGAATGATGACGTTATAATTTAAGCATTTTACGGGAAAATACACGGTTTTGATACCGAAAATCATCACAACAAGGAAGCGTAAACAAACGATGCTAAAATGTGGTATAAGCCCATTTTTTTTAGAAGACATATAAGTAAGTTATCATTAAAATTCATCCAAATCTATCTTAATAAGTTTTGTGAATAGTTTGAGCATGTCACTTATTCTGTTTGCTCCGTTCTTTTACGCCAATCTAAAAGTGCGTTAATTTATGGGAACGGCAAATAATGGACTCCACCTAGAGCGCTTCGATCCAAAAAAGTTGCTGTATTTGTCCTATTAGAATCGAAATAATTTATGGGGGCTTGAATATATCTAGATTTTACCACGGGTTGTCCCTTTATGCCGATATTTTACCCCTCGCTATCGCTCAGGGTAAAATATTTGTCATAAAGGGCCAACCCGTGGTAAAATAACGATATATTCAAGCCCCCATGAATTATTTCTTAATTAACCTTCAGTAAGAAATACCTTAATTATGATCTAACATTTGTCATGATGTATCATCTTTAGTTTTATTTATGGATTTAGTATGAAATATATCTACAGTAGTTTTATGACAAGGTCGTAGGTCAAGGTCAATGGATCCTATAGAGAATTTATTGTCTGAAGCTTTATATATATCTAATCCTCTTCCTATCTTTACGATCCATCCAGTGTTAAACCTAAAATAGAAGACTACATGTTAAACATATAAATCAATTTTTGCTGAAATATTTTTTTCTTTGATTATAATAAAAAGATAAAAGTTCATAAAATCATGGAGAATAACTAAGATGAATGAAAATTCAATCATGGATGAACTTTCACCAGAACTAAACCAAAAATGATGAAAATTATTTCATTTCCTAATTTTGTTGTAAGAAATAGTGGACAGTGTCAGACTGATATTTGGAAGCTCTGGAATATAGCATAAACTTTGAGATAGACTCCATATGCAGGATTGTTACTTTGGATAAAATAGTGGTAAGTTTTTCTACTACGAGTCCAACATTGCAGTCATTTAAAACTGCTTTACGTATTAAGCAAGTCTAATATGAGCACCCATTTAACTTGATAAAACTTTGTTCTTCCTTTTAAATTGAAAATTAAGTTAATTTATTTTTTAAATAGCATAAGCATTTGCTGAAAAGTAATTTTGCAGTCAATCATCCAATAAGTGTAATCTCCCATTAGTCAATGTTAAGTGTCTCCAACTATCTGTACAAGTGATAAATACTCATTAGAATAATATTGCATTAAAACTGTAACAAGGAGGACAATTTAGGTTACAATAAAAGAGGGATTAAGCAGTTACAGTTGATTAATTTTAACGGAAAACAAGAATGGGCGAAACAGAACATCAAAACTACATTTTGACTTCTCCTATGAATTAAACCGATATTATTTTAAAGATGACAGGTCAATTGGCTAAGATTATTTGACGATGATCATAGCTATATATATAGATAACCAGTGATAGCAGTATTCCTGTAAAAAACAGGTAATGAAGATCCTTTATTCATCCATATGAACTGTATCCCTCACTCAGTTTACTACCTACCTTATCTCCCTGTCATGTAGAGAATCGTGAAAGGACCAGTTGAATTCTATTTCATGATTGTGTAAACTTTTCTTTAGTTGGTTCAGTTTCTGCTGTTGTTGCATTTGAGCATCAGGATACTAAAAAATATATTTTGTTAGTTTGGCAAGATGTACATTGATACACACAAAACTTCCTGAAATATCACATCTACTTATTGAGAGTTCATTATCTTTTGTATCTATTGAGAGAAAATGAGAGGTTTAGCTACCTATAAAACCAGGTTTAATCCACCATTTTCTACATCCGAAAATGCATTTTCCAAGTCATGAATATGACTGTTGTAATCCATTCGTTTGATCTATTGATTTTGCCATTTGATAAGGGACTTTCTGTTTTAAATTTTCCTCAGAGTTTATAATTTTTGTTGTTTTATTTTCTTGTATGTCAAATATTTTATACTAACATCTTTTCACTAACGGACACTACAGTAATTACTTCATTTGTACTTCAATTTACTTTTATACGCTAAGTGAAATTTGAGAAGAAAATAAGAATCAAAGCGCGAAAGCGCTGTAAAGGCAGTTAATTACAGATTGTGTGTATTTCTAGTCCAGTTATATCATTATCTTCCATAGAACAGAGGTGGTTTGTAGTAATTAAGATTTAGAGTTCTCTTGTACCTAGTTCACCTATATCTATAGTCTACTGTTTACAGTATATTTTCTGTACCTCGCCATGAAATGCATTTTTAAGACATAAGAACTTTCCCTTTTTAATGTAAATAAAACTATTTTTAATTATTGATTATATACACATATTCAATTACTCCTATCCTATGAAAAATAATTTTCAAAGATTGACTAGTCTCCGTACTGTGTGTATTACTAGAACATCAAGTAACATAATGGTAAATGTACATAGTAACATATTATATCAACTCTTTTGAAGACAGAACTTTTTTTAAATTCTCCCTCCAAGCAAAATTATTTTTCAGTATAAACATGATAAAGTAATCTACCGGTATTAATGACCTAGAGACTCACAAGAGCCTGTGTCGCTCACCTTGGACGGTCTATGTGCATACTAAACAATGGACACATATAAAATGACAAAATTGTGTTTTTGGTGATGGGGATGTGTTTGTAGATCTTTCTTTACTGAACATTCTTGGTGCTACAATTATCTCTATCTATAATAAACATGGCCCAGTATTTACAATTGAAAATATTTTTTAAAAATTAGCAAAAAATACAAAAATTTATGAAAATTGTTAAAAATTGACTATAAAGGACAATAACTCTTAAAGGGGTCAACTTACAATTTTGGTCATGTTGACTTATTTGTAGATCTTACTTTGCAGAACATTAGTGCTGTTTACAGTTTATCTCTATCTATAATAATATTTAAGATAATAACCAAACTCTGCAAAATTTCCTTCAAATTACTAATTTGGGGGCAGCAATCCATCAACGGGTTGTCAGATTTGTCTGAAAATTCCTGGGCAGATATAGATCTTCACTCAAGAGACAATTTCACCCTATGTCAGATTTGCTCTAAAGGCTTTGGTTTCAGAGTTATAAGCCAAAATCTACATTTTACCCGTATGTTCTATTTTAGCCATGGTGGTCATCTTGGTTGGTTGACCGGTTCAAACCACACATTTTTTAAATTAGATACCGCAATGATGATTTTGGCTAAGTTTGGTTAAATTTGGCACAGTAGTTTCAGAGAAGATTTTTGGTAAAAGTTTAAGGACAACGAAATCAAGTGATGAGTCAGGTCAGGTGAGCTAAAAAGGAGTTTTTAATCAAGGTAGCAATGACATCTGGCCTCACGGTCATAAAACTTTCGAGCATGATTTTTGTACTCAGACTCAAAAATCAACCAATTAAATTGCTGGATTTCATGTTTTGAGCATGATTTTTGTGCTCCGAGCACTGAGCAAAGTTTTATGCCTTCAAGGCCTGGTGGCCATAATAGCTGTCTCATTAGCATTTTAACCACTTCCCATATTTGCTTTTAAGACAATAGAAGAAAATTATTCAATGCAAAAACAAAACTTACTTGTAAATAATTACATTAGATGTATATTTCATTATAATACTTTATTTTGATTGGCTAACGGCACATCACTTGTTATTCCGTAAGCAATTGCATCACTCAATAAAACTTTTTATTCATGATAGCACGTGGTCCCACAATAAAGTGCACAGGTGAATAATATACAAAATTTATAAAATTCGTTTTTTCATGATCATAGCTAAAGAATGTAATTATAAGTATTGAATGCTTCTTTTTGTAACTTTATAGGGTTGTAAAAGCGTTGACCGTGCGCACATTTTTAGTATGAAGCGCGGAAAAATGTACTTCGGTCAACGCTTTTACACCCCCAATAAAGGAGTAGGTCCGGTAAGGGCCGATTTCGGCCTCAAATTTCAAGTTCATCTAACGAAAGATTTTGGACATTTTTTAAACACTTAAGTGTCTATTTCAATTGATTCAATCATTTTTTGGGAAAGATTTTAACTGATTTAGTCATTAAAAACGCTCCAATTCAAGCTTAAATATGAAAAATCCATCAAATATGCCAATCAAAGAGCAGAATGCTCTGAGGGATACGATTGCCATATAGTTTTCATTGACACATGTATAGCAGTTCTGCCAACTTTTCATTAAGCAAATTCGTGAGATTTGGCCAAAATAGAAAAGATCAAAGAGGAAAAAATTGATCCAAGGATACTGCTGCTAAAAAGCATGAACATGCGTGAGTCTCAGGCATTTTTGGCAGCCCTGGCCTTGATAGTCCAAATAATTATGACGTCTTGAAAGGCTATTATATTTTTTTTTCTTCAAAGTAAGGTACAGCTGAATAGTGTTATTTTCAAAACTAATTCAACTGCACATGTAAAGGTAATATAAATTTGAATAGTCACTCAACTTTAAAAATATAGCTAATCCCGGATACAAGTGTACGAGCAATGTACTTATTGTGTTTTATTTGTGTGCTATCAATCCCAAGTTTACTTTCCACAGCAGTCACTGAGAGAGAGAGAGAAGGTATTTCACTTCATAGTTCGAGATTACTCTGATGTCCGACGGCTGATTTGCCAGACAAGCTAGGACCGTGGGGGACTTTTATGCTAGTATACTTAAATTTCAAACTTAAATAGTCCCAGTCCCATATATTATATCAAGTATTATTGGATGCCGAATTGAATTTTAAATAAATGCCGATTTGACTAGATGCCGATTTAACCAGGTGCCGATTTGACTTTTTCTATGGGTGCCGATTTGACTTGTACCCAGTAATCTCGGACTATTCACTTCGTATCTTATCACCGTTAATTCTAGGAGGAACCCCATTTCCCAGTCCCATATATTATATCAAATATTATTGGATGCCGAATTGACTTTTAAATAGGTGCCGATTTGACTAGATGCCGATTTAACCAAGTGCCGATTTGACTTTTTCTATGGGTGCTGATTTGACTTGTACCAGAGACATATATACACATGTGTATATATGTCTCTGCTTGTACCCAGTAATCTCGGACTATTCACTTCGTATCTTATCACCGTTAATTCTAGGAGGAATCCCATTTCTAACTCTTTAATTATTAATTTCCTTTGGGTCAGTGGGCATGAATCCTTCTGTACACACTCCTCTGTTTAAATTGAGATCGTTCTTAATATAATACGACGTTTAACGACATCTAACGAGTTAGTTTTTTCTTGACCCGATTTTGACGGGAAATACTTCTGAAAGGGAGACAACTCGAAACGATAATATGGAAGACTCCATTTCGGCTAAAGGGGTGTTATAGGTAAAACTTCATTGATTTTAATTTAAATGATGCATATGATTTTAAATTATGCAACAACAATATTAAACCCTCAATAGCAGGCAGACATAGAAAGAATCCAATCAGTTTCAAATTAATTAATAAGCGGGGAATCCAGAACAACCACTCAATCTGATACCCCTTGATATCAAGAAAACTATATGCATGCGCATTAATACATAAACAAACCCGCGACTTGCGATTTGGAACAAGAACGTTTATTTAATTTATGATATGATAAATGAGTCTCAATTTCTTTATGAGAGTACAGTATCAGTTTCATAACGATAAAATATAGAAAACTTCACTTCAGTTCTTATGACAGAAATAGAATTATCGGAATTCAAAGAACTCTCGCATTTATCAAAACTGGGGAATTCCCTCTGACGTGTTTCTAAATTTATAAAAACACTAAATATAAATACTGCTTAATTCTGATTTTCCGTGTTGTTAAAAACACGCATATAAGTCAAGGGAAAAATCAAACATGAAGATTATGAGAAGAACATTACAGGAAAGTTGAGTTATGTTCAATCCTTTTGCTTGTTTTTACCTTTTAAAGCAAGACAATCATAAGAATCTGAGATGTTGCTGAATGTTTAGAATAAAACAGTTGACGTGAGGGAATGAGCCCTGAGTCAACGGTAAAAGTCTACAGATTGCTTAAAAGCAATCGTATCCCAAAAAAACGTCACTTTTCAGATGGTTTTTGTCAAAAATGAAAGTGGCCGCATCCGTGTTCATCCTCAACCTTTATATATGTTATGTATTATCACCAAATACAACTTACATTTCAATATTATGAATGAACACGAATGCGGCCACTTTCAGTTAAGACGGAAACCGTCTAAAATTTAACTAAAATGCTAAAATTGTGAAGATTTCAGTAATTTAGCATGATTTAATGATGCTAGTACCCGATATATGTACATTGTATTGTAAAAAACCGCCCATATCTATGTAGCAGAAGCATTCTTCTTTCCAGTAATTATCTAATATATTTCATTTTCACAATTTTGTAAAACTGCTATATTTTGGGGCCAAAAAGGGGTCTTACTGAACCTACTCCTTTACAAAAAGAAGCATTCAATTCTTAAATATGAAATTCTCTTTACAGTATGAGTTTTTCTCATTGTTGGAGATTGTACAGTAGTACCTGTAACTGCTTACACCCATTTCTTATTCCCTTTAGTTTGATAAACTCACAGAATATCATATATTTACATTGTGCCACATCTCCTTATTTTTATATGCATTACAATAACATGAACAATTGTAATCTATATATCAAAGCAAAATGAATTTCAAAACTTTCATTCATGCTTCCTTTGGCAAAATACAAGTTAGTTCTCAAATGACACAATATATGTTTATTTATATAAAAATGAAATTTAGTTTTCGACTTTTAACAGGTATAAAAAATGCACAGCTGTGTCATGATTTGTGAAATCTGTGCTGAAAACATATGCATTGATGGTGTTTGAGTAATTCCATCTGTGAAGCTCAACATTAGCTCGTCAGTTGGTGGTAGACAGTTATAAATCTTTCCTGCAGGATGAATGTCTGTTCAGGAAAACCAATTTCACAAATCAAAACTTTTCCTAGATTTCTCCTACAATATTCATCCAGTTTAGTTCTTTTGGTTTAGCGGGACACTGTCCTGATTTTTAATTTTGCAAACCATTCAGTCTCTTGCTTACAAATGGTCACGCGGCATGAAAATAGAATGGGAATGGCAGTAGACAAGTCTCTTTAAAGTGGGTTTGTGCCCTGAAAAAAGTTTTATAACATTAGCTTTTTTGAAACTTGTGAAAGACTTGTGCAACACACATACCTAAATAACTATAACATAGGTGGAGAGCATCATTCATGTCAATGTTTTGTTCCTGTTTACATTGTCATTGATATTTTTCAAGAAAGCCAGAGGCATAGCTCATGAATTCTTGTCATTACAACCTAAATTAACATAATTACTGCCAAAATAATTTTCAGTATAATATATCTCTTGTAGGAAAACCATACAATTGTAGTAATAAACAAAAAATGTCAAACCGATGATATTGAATCGTAATCCCAAAAATTATGACGTCTTGAATTCACCCCCTTTTTATTCTAAAACGATAATTGCGGTTGCAAACATACTTTGGTTTACTTGCATGGCGATTATATAAATAACAGTATATATTTCTTAAAGAAAATAAAGTTTTACCATGAATAGTTTCCTGAACGTAGTCGTTTTCAGTAAAATGTGCCTTGCAAACAACAGCTGATTGATATGGGCTCTACGAATGCATCGCACGTGACAATCTACGTTTGAGCCATGGCGTTGATCCAACTTTTCCTTCTTATTAAGTCATTTAGAAATGCATGTCCTCCTCTTAAATGACACTCAGTTACACACAAACAAGGACTAGGCATCGTTAATAGTGTGTGGTTGTTTTGCAGTGCAAAACCGGAAGTAAAGGACGGAACTGAATGGTCTCACTAATAAGAGACAAGAAGAATTTTAGAGACAAACAGCGACAAGAAGATTAATTTAGTGACGAAGCGACAATAACTAACAAGGGACAAGCGAATCGTAATTCTCTCACGAGGCTATTCTCATTTGTTGTGATAGGGTGAAGCTACACCTATCAAATATGTCCCTATGAAAAAGAAGAATTTCACTGTTAGAAAGGAAATGATATTGGATGGTTTTGATTCAATAAATTCTTTAAAAGGAAATTGTTTTTTTTGTGTTTTGATGGCCAATTTTTAGCGTGTGCATAAAACATATTTTTTTTTTTATATCTAATAAAACTAGACAATCCCTTTCTTCTTAATAAAAACATGTTTTTATCTATCAATGTACGTACAGTAATACAATTTTTTTTTTATAATAGCCCTATAATAAAAAATAATGCATGTTTTTTTTTAATGTCTATTGGGAATAAGTTGTTGTAATGAAGTTTTTTTTTATTTAAGTATAGTCCCTATATAGTCTTTTTGACGCTTCTTCTCGCTAAATTAATTGTATAGTCGCTTCTTATCCCTATATTAATTTTTATTGTCGCGACTTATCACTTTTTGACGCTTCTTGTCTTTAATTAGTGGAACCCTATTCAGGAACGATAATTTCATACTTTACATAAATGAGACCGAAATAACTATAACGTCATAGGGCTTCACGTACAGAAATACTTTAAATTGTATATAATGCAATATAATTCACGGTCAGTCGACTTTTAATTGTAATATCATGTTATATCAACGAGTGAAATGATTTTAATATATCTTTACATCGCAAATAGTTCTCGAAATTGAACGGACCTCTTTCCACACGGAATTCTAATAATGATAGTTTGTAATCAGATTGACTGCTTATAATGCAAAAGACACATTAATAAACAGATTTTTAAAACGAACAATACACACTGATCGTTTCTTTATTTCCCAATGTAAATGAAGGGAACAAAAACCATTTCATACCACTAAAAGTAGAGGAGAAATTTAAACATTTCCGGATCTATTTCTTGCAAAATGACCCCCAGCAAAGATTTGAGTAAGAAAAGATGAACCTCATGACTTGAAAGTCAGGCCTTAAAGCACTGCCTTTAAAAACATATTACTGTAAATTCAGAAATTATTGCAATGTGTTTATTTTTGCGAAAAATGTAAAAGATTTCTCATATAAAAAATTAAAACTTGTATTTTGAATTTTCTTAAATGAATCAAACAGGATTTTTCTGAATATCAATGAATATTGCAAAAATTAAAATTTTAGTCTCAAATGATAAAATCGCAATAATAAATGCACGCAATAATTTCTGAATTACAGCATTTCATTTTGATTCTCATATCCAGTAACTGTCAACATTATCATATGAAAACCAAATACAAAGTGCCTCCATTTACTAACACAATCTTAAATAATTTAAATATGATTTAATGTGTTCAAATTTCTTGTATAAACAGTAAAGTAAAAAGTAAATGTATTATGAACCTACCTCGTCTCTGCCGGTCAGTAATCTTATCTCCTTTACTGGACACTGACTTTTTACAACAACTTCACAAAATCTCAGCAAATTACATATCTGAAAAAAAACCAACATTTCATTGCCCTTTATTGATAATGTAACTGTTGGCAATAAACTTATGAATTCATATAATGTCTTGAAGATCCTGTGAGAATTAGATGTTCATGTTTATTGTACTAAACCCAATCTGAAGGATAGTTTTAAACATCCTGAATGAAATATCTAAACAAAAACTGAATTTATTTTTGAAACATGGCTAGCCAATGTCTAGCTGCAAGTTTTACATATATATTCAAATGAAAGCACATTAACTTGATATGAGTATGAAAATATCATATGAGTAAGAAACCTGCTTTGTACAAGACCCACATAGTGACCAAGATTTTAAACATGCTTTTAATTTAGCTAATAAATTGTTAATTTCTGTGTCTTTTGGTCATTTGTGAAGAGTTGTCTCTTGTCAATCATACCACATTATCTTTTTTTAAGGTTTCCAGGGTTAAACTGGTCAAACTACCATGACACACTATTTTTACTTGACCTTGTGAGACCGTCATGAATAGTCAATGTCGTTAAACACCCCCTAGAGCTAGAAGTACTTTAAAATTACCAGTCTTTGTGCTCTTACTCTTGACCTTGTGAGACCGTCATGAGTAGTCAATGTCGTTAAACACCCCCTAGAGCTAGAAGTACTTTAAAATTACCAGTCTTTGTGCTCTTACTCTTAAATGCTATTTGTCAAGCAGCAAGCAGAAAATTAAGTTTGAAGAACTCAACAAAAAAACTACTGCGAGACAACTTGAGAAGAATTAAAGTAAGACCGACCTATAATATTTATAATCAATCTATAATCTTATTTTAATTTATTTAATTTAAAGGCCTTCTTTTACTTTAGGGGTTTCAACCAATAAAGGGATATACTACACTATTCTTAACCCCAAACCTTACCCTAACCCATACATAAACCTAACACTAGCCCTAACCATAAAACCTAAACCTTAACTAAAACATCGCCTAACCTAACCATAACCATGAATGAACATTAAATCTCAAGTATAGGGACCCTTAAAGTAAAAGAAGGCCATTTATATGGCACAAATTAAGAAACATTGGAAAATCTGTGATAGAAAATTGTCAGATTATGAAAGATTATAATACTAGTAACAAGGAGTTTGATATGCACCCAACAACCTTTAACAATGAGTAAAACCCCTATCAGGTTTAATTACATTGACATTTATAACTTTACTTGATGATGTGCTCTAATGTAGGGATCTTCTATTTCTATTAATGACTTACTTGATGATGTGCTGTGATCTAAGGATCTTCTATTTCTATTAATAACTTACTTGATGATGTGCTCTAATGTAGGGATCTTCTATTTTTATTAATAACTTACTTGATGATGTGCTGTGATCTAAGGATCTTCTATTTCTATTAATAACTTACTTGATGATGTGCTGTGATCTAAGGATCTTCTATTTCTATTAATAACTTACTTGATGATGAAGTGCTCTGATGTAAGGATCTTCTATTTCTATTAATAACTTACTTGATGATGGTGTGCTGTGATGTAAGGATCTTCTATTTCTATTAATAACTTACTTGATGATGGTGTGCTGTGATCTAAGGATCTTCTATTTCTATTAATAACTTACTTGATGATGTGCTGTGATCTAAGGATCTTCTATTTCTATTAATAACTTACTTGATGATGAAGTGCTCTGATGTAAGGATCTTCTATTTCTATTAATAACTTACTTGATGATGGTGTGCTGTGATGTAAGGATCTTCTATTTCTATTAATAACTTACTTGATGATGGTGTGCTGTGATCTAAGGATCTTCTATTTCTATTAATAACTTACTTGATGATGAAGTGCTCTGATGTAAGGATCTTCTATTTCTATTAATAACTTACTTGATGATGGTGTGCTGTGATCTAAGGATCTTCTATTTCTATTAATAACTTACTTGATGATGAAGTGCTCTGATGTAAGGATCTTCTATTTTCTATTAACAACTTACTTGATGGTGTGCTCTGATGTAAAGATCTTCTATTTCTATTAATAACTTACTTGATGATAAAGTGCTCTGATGTAAGGATATTCTATTTCTATTAATAACTTACTTGATGATGTGCTCTAATGTAAGGATATTCTATTTCTATTAATAACTTACTTGATGATGTGCTCTAATGTAGGGATCTTCTATTTCTATTAATAACTTACTTGATGGTGTGCTCTGATGTAAAGATCTTCTATTTCTATTAATAACTTACTTGATGGTGAGCTCTGATGTTAGGATCTTTTATTTATATTAATAACTTACTTGATGGTGTGCTGTGATGTAACGATCTTCTATATCTATTAATAACTTACTTGATGATAAAGTGCTCTGATGTAAGGATCCTCTATTTCTATTAATAACTTACTTGATGGTGAGCTCTAATGTAGGGATCTTCTATTTCTATTTCTGTCAAAAATTCTGTCATGAAACGTGAAAATAATTTCTCCATTCCAAACCCTGTAGCATTGTCATCTATCTGGATCTGTTCATGGGATCCTCCAGCTATATAAAAATTGGAAAACTAATATTTATTAATACAGTATTGGTTTTGCTCATTGCTAAAAACCATTCCTTCATTTACAAATGAACAAGGAAAATGAGGTTAAAGTCAGATGAACCCTGACAGACAACATCACATGTACAACACTAGATAGTAATTCATACGTCTCACATTCATTTTTTAGCATATCAGCATATATAATAATCTTTTCAGCAAATCTAAATGAATATGTTTTTTTACATAGTACCATGAGTTCTGGCAAACATAAATGGCAAATCACAATCAAATGGCATATTGGTTGCATAATTAATTCCAGTATATAATTATAGATTTTATCAATTTTTACTTCAATTTACCATTTTTTGTTTCTATAACGAATGATTTGAGTTGCTCTGCCCTGTCCATATATTCTGATATTTTCTTCCTGTATCTTTCCTTCTTACTTTGGTCACTTGTAGCTGTAATATAATGCAAAGTCTGTATTAATTCTTATGTTTTATGTGACGAAGTCATTAATAGGATAAATATATTTTATTACGTAATTACAAAGTCAAGAATGTTTCTAAAGTTCAAATGTTCACAACTGTCTTTAAAGTTAAATTGTTCGAATGTTCAGTATCTCACACGGGCACGTGATCGTATAGTATAACTGTTCGTTCATGTTAGAGTACTTCGGATAGTAAGCACATTAGTTCCATGCAGCCTACCCACAAGGGGGAGACCTTGGCGGAATCTCCGGTACCAATCTCTTGTACCAAGCTGTCCTCCTTCAAGTCCAAAGCTGGATCTTATATAGTCCAGTTGTCCATAAACATTGGCCCATAGCTAATGGCCGGTTACGTATTCGTCTGGATGTTAAATAATTCTAGTCTATGGTTAATTGTCAAACCCTGAAGGATACATGTTATTTCATAGTAACCTTGGTCATTTATTGGCTTCAGGCTATATATGTCTATAATATGCACACGGATTGTTATTAATGTCTAAAGGTTATATATTCGTTTCGGATTTGTCGTATTAATAACTTCCTGATGATTAATGAATGGTACATAAAACAGATCGTTATTAAATGTCCAAAGCGTACATGATTGTCATTGAATTGTTTATTTCCTTTTTAATAAATTTCCTAATTAATACTCCTTGATAATTAATTAATGTTACCAATTGTGTAACATTATTCCTTCCCTCGCAATAAGAACGAAAGTTCGGAAAATACGATAATCCTTCTTCATTTATGCTATTGTAAATCCAGTAGTTCCATTGTTAAGTTTTTTGGTAACCATCACCACATATATAGTTCATAAAATTCGGCAAGTCCAACATTTGAATATATTTACACATAGTTCATTTGAAAATAGTTCGATATACATAGTTCATGTTTTATTTCCGTCACCATCAAAGTATAAAGTTCATCAACTGCTGGAAAGGGCGCACATCTTTGTACAAGTGTCGTCATCATCATCTCCATTACGTAGTATTTGACGCATCTAGCTATTTGGTTCGTCCTTCTTAAGAGGCTGTTAACATCGGCATTCGGTTAAGTTTTGTCCTTGACCAATGGCGCGGAGGAAGACATCTCTCTGTTATCAGTAGCATCTATTCCAACCAATTGCGAAGACACCATTTGTTTTTACCCAATTGTTCGTGGCATTAGAACCAGAACTCACAACATTCTTTTTGGCTAACCAAGATATATTCTGAATTAATTAACAGTACAAAAATATGGCTATTCCAATGAAGATCGCACCTAAACCCCACTGATAAACTTATCTCAATTGGAAAAAACTAAAAATTGTTTACTTCCCCTTATTTCTTTTTTTATTTCATTTTTTTTTTAATTCATCTATCAGATTATTGATAGTTCGTTCATTCGCCTTGAGTTCGCAGGATTATCTGAGCCTAGCAATATTTTGTAAAACAATTTCTATATATAAATCAATACCTTTTTTTTTTTTTTTTTTATCGAATTATCCGTTAAAACAAAAAAAAAATAATAAAAGAGGGAATCTGTCGTATACAACTTCTACAAGTTTAAAAATCCTACATAATAAAAACAAAAATATGTGTATTTACACAAGACGTAAAAAAATTCATTAATTTACAATAAAAAAAATTCAATTCGATCATGTTATATAACCCCTACACCTACATGTACATGATACCTATAACAAACAAAATATAATATACTAAAAATTATATGTGTTTCTTTTTTCCCAATTGTAATACTTTTACAGTTTGAAATTGTGTTTCATTAATTAATCTTAACGTTAAATATAGACCACAAATTTATCTCCTTACTCTAAAAAAAAAACGTTTAAGATTCCATTAATAGAATTTTAACTACCTCTTGCGCAATTTGTTACTGACTCTACATTTCATATTTGACAACAAAAACACCTTATTGCGAAAAAAAAATGTCGTTCTCTGTAATGTATTACATTTTTCTTAAATTAGTATATAATTTCCTTATACTATTTCCTTTCTTTTTTATATATCTATTTTTCATTTGTTTTAAAATTTCAAACCTACTGCCTATCCCTTTTATACATTTCAATAAAACAATTAAAAAAAAATCTATGCCTACTTATGAACTAAACACATCGTTAAGATTCTTTTCTTTTTTTCTTTTTTTTTTTTTACACCTTAATTAATTATTTCTTTATTCTTATTTTAATTTCTGATAATAATCCTCATAATTGTTTACTTTTACTTTTCAATTTTAATTTTATTTGAATGCTAGTTTTCCTTTAATATCAAATATCTATTTCACTTAAGATTTGTCATTAAGTTCTGAAGTTCATATGTCTCTTTTTTCTTTACAAATATCAGTCTTCTACAACATTACTAGTAAATCCCTAAGGGCAAACATATCCATGTTTTTCTTTAATGTGCTACTTTATGAAGATACTTCTCTTAATCTATTAACAATATGTAAATATGGCGTAATCTAACACCATAAAAAAAAACTTGCACCATTTAATAACTTAACATCACTTATGTTAATCATCCGAAGAAGGGTTTGGAATCTAAAATTATAGACTATTTGTTTTCTCTAAACAAATGTGTGTAAACACTACCCAACTGCGAAACCATCACCCAATGGCTCTAACACGCAAACAATGTATCCTCAAAGTACCCTTAACTTCATCTACCAAAGGTTCTAAATCAACCTTAATTTACACCGGTGCACTACTAAATTTACGTAAAACATATGTTTTCCAGAATAATTGAATGTATCTTCAAAAAAATAACCCATAATATGATCAAAACAAAAAAAAAAAAAAAATACCTCCAAAAAATGATATTGTATCAAGACATATTTACTTGTTTTTTTTTTACATATTACTCTAAACGAAAAACTAGCTTCTTCAAACTTAAAAAAAAATATATTTTTTAAGAATCATATTATATAATTTATCCTATCTATTAAATAACAGCCGATAAAAATTACACTTAAAAAATAACCTTGTTCTCTAATAAAAAAAAAATGTGTATAATATTCATAGTTTTTTAATCGACCTATAATACCTTAAAATATACCTAATAAAAACAATTTGTTCCTACCACAACTCGTGACATATACCTAATAAAAACAATTTGTTCCTACCACAACTCGTGACAAAACTTCTGATTTTAAGCATTTTAAAAATACGGCCTGACTTCCTTTAACATTAAAAACTTTACTGAATATGTGTGCCATCCCTTGAAAAGCCATTTCTATTTGTTGTACTGACATAGAAATATCTTGATTGTCCATTAAGAAAAATGAAAGTAACTGAGTTCTTACCTTTTATATTCCTTCGCGTTATTTTAGACAATCCAAGTCGATCGTGGTCAAACGGCATCAAATCGTGACTTATGTGACGAAGTCATTAATAGGATAAATATATTTTATTACGTAATTACAAAGTCAAGAATGTTTCTAAAGTTCAAATGTTCACAACTGTCTTTAAAGTTAAATTGTTCGAATGTTCAGTATCTCACACGGGCACGTGATCGTATAGTATAACTGTTCGTTCATGTTAGAGTACTTCGGATAGTAAGCACATTAGTTCCATGCAGCCTACCCACAAGGGGGAGACCTTGGCGGAATCTCCGGTACCAATCTCTTGTACCAAGCTGTCCTCCTTCAAGTCCAAAGCTGGATCTTATATAGTCCAGTTGTCCATAAACATTGGCCCATAGCTAATGGCCGGTTACGTATTCGTCTGGATGTTAAATAATTCTAGTCTATGGTTAATTGTCAAACCCTGAAGGATACATGTTATTTCATAGTAACCTTGGTCATTTATTGGCTTCAGGCTATATATGTCTATAATATGCACACGGATTGTTATTAATGTCTAAAGGTTATATATTCGTTTCGGATTTGTCGTATTAATAACTTCCTGATGATTAATGAATGGTACATAAAACAGATCGTTATTAAATGTCCAAAGCGTACATGATTGTCATTGAATTGTTTATTTCCTTTTTAATAAATTTCCTAATTAATACTCCTTGATAATTAATTAATGTTACCAATTGTGTAACATTATAACCTTCAGTCAATCTGTAAAACAACAAGCTTTATTTTCTGTTTAATCTCTCTAGATCCTAGTGCATAAGAAAGAAAGTCATAACAAACTGACAGAAATACAGAAACACATTTACTAGTGTAGAGCTTACCAATCTAAAATAAATGATTTTACCCTAGATATGTTTTTAGTGGAGTTCCAGATCCTCAATCTTTTAGTTGTCTGTAGGTTAGTCATGATAACTAGTTTTAAAATAAAAGAAGTGTGAGTCTGAGTCAGATAGGAATGCCATGGTTCAAGCTTTGCAATTTTCCAAGTAATAAAGGGGTAAAACTCTAGAACAATAAATGACCCACTAGTGTTGATTCTTACCTTGTGTATAACTTTCATAAACTGTTTAAGAGAACAAATAACAATGAATAAAGTTAAGTGTGTTGAAACAAAAATGTGACAGCAAAAGGACAGTCAAGAATAAAACTTTACAGCCCCTTCACCTAGTCATTGTTAGTGCTACAGGCATACAATTCTAAATGTTTAAGGGATATCAATCTAGTTCCAAAATAATCTTAACTGTGCCAGTAAATGAAGCACATTTGTATTACTGCTGTTCGTCTTTGTAACAGTTATTCTATGAACTTTTCTCTTTTCAGTCCTTTATTATTTGACCTATGCCTGTTTTTCTTTCACTTAAATGTATTTTGTTTGTATGTTTTGTGTTATCTCCCTTGTTTCTTATTTATCTGGTGAAATGATTACTTTAAACACACAATGAAACCAACTGCCAATTGCAAGCCTATTACCATATACATGACATATATATCCTATTAACATTTAGATCTACAGAGCTAATAAATGCCTTACTGAAAACCCACCTAATTAGAAACCCTATAGACATGTTAGACTTACATATGGCTGCTGTCTTCAGTACTATAACATCCGTTCTAATATCACATCTTCTTATATGTAACACTATACATATATATATCCTTACCTAAATGACATCTAGCTGTGTCCATTTTTACACCTGAACACTATATATCCTTACCTTTTAACACCTGTAACAGTAAATTAATGCCCTCTTGGTAGCACACTAGTGATTCGTCAAACCGTCGAGCTGTATCCATTTCCACAGCTCTCTTTAGGACACTGATAGCTGAGGCTTCTACCCCTGTTACCACATCAGCCATTTGATATTTACTGTGACATCTTCATTTTATATAATACTCAGGTTGATACATTTTTCTGAAAACTACCTAAAATGAGAAAACTAAAGTTTATTAACATACTTAATAGAATCATGATAATAGTGCTGATGAGATAATGAGATCTCCTGTTTAAAATAATTGATAATAGCTATAGCTGAAGCTATATACAATGTACCTATAAATGTTTCTGGAAATTCAAAAAGTTTGGAAAGATCTCCTTTGTTGTTATGCATTGACACTAGCCAAAGCAAGTTTTCTATCATATCTAATAAAGTGAAACAGATTTTATGTGAAAAATTAGATGTTATTGGGGTAAGATCTATATCTTGTTTTAAGTCCTATTTGACAAGCAGAAAACAGAATGTGGGTATAAATAGGGTAACTTCTTTATATCACATGTGGTGTCCCTTAAAGGGGCTTATTTGATCCACGATTGTTTAATATCCATGTCAATGTTGCTCCAACTAGCATGACTAGCAATGACTTGGATTGTTAAGTTTTGATATATATATACATGTATGTATATGCAGATGATCAAGGTGATACAATGTACCTGTAATTTTATTTTCTCCGTCGCAATAGTCTGCGTCTTTAGATGGACTTTGCGGAAATCATCTTGTCGGGAGTGTATATATATCCGTCTTTGGTTTATCTCTCTGACTTATATCCAGAAAATTAGAGTCATACCATCAGTATTTAACTGACAATAAGTTGTGCTATCATTTGGGAAAGACAGAGATTATAACTTGAAACTGGTCCTGGTCTAAAACTTTGGTCCCCAATCATATTTGGGAATTGTAATTGATACCCTTACGTGGGAAAAATTTTGTTGATTATATAGGGAACTACTTGAGCATGACTGGAGCCCCCAATCCCCTAAGATCAGTCAGTGAGAATTAAAGTTATCTCATACCATTGCAAACTCATACCACTGCTAACTCGTACCACGGTAAACTTGTACCATTGCAAACTCCTACCAACTTATTTCATGTATTTAAATGATTTCAAATGGTGTTCAACATGTTTAATGAAGAATAAATATTTAAATTTCACTCATACATGTCATCATGGTCATATAAATGGTAATAAGGATATATTCATATTTTTTTTATAATGATTTGTGAAAACATTTTTATAAAACAGTTGTATTTTTGTCTGTTGTCAAGGTTTTCATTAAAATCTGGTATTAAATTTAAGAAATTATTTTCTTTATTAAAGTAAAAATTTAATGAAAACAAAATTGTATATTGTTTAAATTTTCGTTAAATTTTTGTATAAATTTAAAAAAATTCAACTTTTTTTAAAAGATTTAAACAAAAATGTTTAAAACATTTGTAAACAGGCGTGTAGCAACATGTACGCAAAAACTCAGTTGCGTACACATGATCAACGTATTTTACTTTTTTATTTTATTTAAATGGGTGCCTCGTTCAATGTGTTCCTCTTATTAAATTATAGATGTCGAGATTAAAAGTGCTTATTCTCGATGTTCAAAATAAATCGGCTTGTTCACCTTGCTTGGTAAAAATAATTTAAAAGACTCGTTTTGGAAGTTGATAAAAAGAACTGGGAAATAATTTGATTCTTTTACTTGTAGTTTACGGGACTTCAGAAGTATTTATATATATAGTTCAAGATTTCCAAACTATGATGTTATAAACAAAGATTTGTATCCAGGAATCTTTAATATACTTAACATATGTATGCATGTCTAGACAGCAACGAAAATTAGAACAATCTTTCAGTACCATGAGACAACAAGAGAAATACAATGAAAACCTTTTGTTTATCTGGGCTTGGTCTTGACATTCAGAACTAACTTTGAGAATAAAAAGCTAAAAGAAAGCTTAAGACTGCTTGTTCTCTTATAAAATAAAACATAGAGAAACGTGATTCAAACTATTTATTCATATATATTCTCAATAAAAAATTACCCTTTAACATGTTCATGATGTTTAAGGTGAACGGTTTTGGCTTAGAAATTTGGATTTTCTAATGTATAGAGGGTTGAGACTAATTAGGTAGCAATTAACATAAATGGTGGCGGCACTATAATATATATATATTGTTTTATTGCACCTAATATATAAATAAGCTCTACCCACTACACATTCATTCTCTAAAAAGAAAATCAACCATGGTTAATCCATGAGACAAGGCCTTTAAGGGAAAACTAAGCTGTAATAACAAGGCTTAGTTATTACAGGCATGTAACTTATTATATGAGAGTTAATGAGACACTTGGGAATTACTTGGAATCTTGCGCAGTGCCTCATTACAAGCTCTGTCCATCATTTCTGTCAACTATTTGAATGAATGCTTGTTGGTGAGAAACTCATTATTAAAAGGTAGTACTTGATTTCTGTAATAATGTATATATGCTTCTCTTTTATTTTTACAAATTTCTCTCATAATTATCCACTGTCACTCCTTTATTAAATATGTGTTATTGTAAATGTCTTTAATTTGTTGCCATAACCATTTATTGTCAATGCGTTAGTGCTACATGTGCTAATAAAGTTATCTTATCTTATCTTTCTTACAATAAATTGAAATGTACATTGTGATATAATACATGTATGTCTCAATGTCTGAGCAAAGGCTTTAAAGAGATGTATAAAAGCTGTATTAACACCCTTTAGTTATTGCAGTAATATATTTTCTCTCATAACATAGGTGTACTATGAACTGTTATATATCTTTGCAAAGTTTAGTAAACATAAGTTATAATATCAATAGAACTTGTGAAAAATTTAACAAAATAAAGATTCTTTATTGTCCCTGTGAAACGTCATGTAACATACATCATGATCATGTACATGTACATATGTTATCTCTGGGTTTTTTTTATTTTAGCCCACAATACAACATGTATGTTATTTTTCTCTAATAACTTATTTAACATGTTTAAGTTAAACCATGTAGACCCTTGACTGATGATAAGAGACACATATTTTATATCTACATGTACATTGTGTGGAGGTGTTATTCATATTATATTAATTCAAGCTATTACAATAAGCTTTAATACTACATGTATTACAGTTCTTAACAACATTATAATAAAATTGAGAAAGGAAATGGGGAATGTCAAAGCGACAACAACCTGACAATAGAGTAGACAACAGCCGAAGGCCACCAATGGGTCTTCAAAGTAGCAAGAACTCCCACACCCGTAAGCGCCCTTCAGCTGGCCCCTTTAAAAGTATGTATACTAGTACAGTGATAATATAATGAAGGTCATACAATTATGTTTGCTTTAAATGAATGTTAGAATCATACATATATCGCTTAATCCAGCTACACATACAGTACTTAGTAAATGTCTGTATCATTACTTTTCAAAATGAAACTAAACTTATCTTGTTCATGCAGACATCTTATCAAACGATGGTATCTATGATGAGTTTATTTAATGGTAGGAGTTTGCAGTGGTACAAGTTCTGAATGTTGCAACTTACAATGGTATTGTTACGAATTTACAGTTTAAGAAGGTTATAATATTTCTACAGTTGTGTATTTATCAAAACCTCTTTGAATTTTCCATTTGATCTCTTTATCGTTGAAAACAGCATTAAAAATCATCCCTTTATCCTTGGTTGCTATCAGACGCTTTACCTGTATAATTGTTGCTAGGGTGCTCTCTTCGAGGTCCGTGTTCGAAGTATAAATAGTGGGTAGCTAATCAGTTCAAATCGTCATTTGTACCGAAGACAGCAGACAGTAAACATCGGAAAGGAAGTAGTATATAGCAGGCAGAAGGTTTAGTTTAAGTAAAGTGAAGTGCTTGGAACCTGCGGACAGAATAGAGAATGGGCTGAGACTGTTGGTTCGGTACAGATTGTCCAAACAGGGCTGGTGCTAAGGTTTTGCGTTCCACATCTCTCACTATTGCAGTGAGTGTTTGCTGACATACCATGCCTTAGTGCTACCCTGTTGTTCCGACAGTTATAGACATGTTTATTAAATAAAGTTTTATACCTTTTAGGTTCAGTCCCGTTTTATACATTTAGGTTTCAGCCCGTTTGATAAATTTCGGTTTCAGACCAGTTCCAAATATTTAGGTTTCAGACCAGTTCCAAACATTTAGGTTTCAGACAATAGTTCCAAACCGTCAGACCAGTTTCATACATTTAGGTTTCAGACCCGTTCCATACATTTATGTTTCGGACCAGTTTCATACATTTATGTTTCAGACCAGTTTCATACATTTGTGTTTCAAACCAGTTCCATACATTTAGGTTTCAGACCCGTTCCATACATTTATGTTTCGGACCAGTTTCATACATTTATGTTTCAGACCAGTTTCATACATTTGTGGTTTAAACCAGTTCCATACATTTAGGTTTCAGACTATAGTTTCAAACAGTTGGTTTTAAACAGTATTGGACTGAAAGGGTTTTAAACAGTTTTCAATTCAACAAGTTCGGGTTAAGTTGATAGGTGTTGAAATTCGTTTTATGTAGTATAGTATTTGTTTCATATTTGATAGTGATAGTGTAAACTTTTTATTGACTCTTATACTTTTGAATTGCTTTTCAAATCCCAGGAAACTGGTACGAACCCGAGGATAAAAATATCTAAACGTCCCCGCCCGGTTACACGTTACAGTATGATTTTATGTTGGTCGATCCGAGTTGACTTTTAGCTAGTCATGCTAGTAGTATAAGTTGACGAAGTTTGTGTTTGCAATGTTACAAGTTAACTTGCTTCCTTCTGTTGGCCCCCTTTTATGAAAAGTTCTAGAATTAAGTTCCAGGTCAACCACTGAATGTTTCTATCCGCACCTTTGTGTGTTTATCAATAAACCTATATTTTTAGCAGTCAAAGATCAATTGACATCTAGATTGTTACCTTTTATTTATTCATTGTATATTTCATGTGTTTCGACTATTTATTCCAAATAATTATGACGTCTTGGAAAGCTATTTTAAATTTTTGCTTTCCTGCGATGTAAGGCGTCAAAGAAAAAAAATCTAATAGCCTTTCAAGATGTCATAATTATTTGGACTAATAAGTGGGTCTCATTGGGGTCTAAGCGTGATGCGGGATTGTCAATTTTTTGTAAGCGTGACACGTGAAAGTCATTGTGGCGTGAAAACGGGAAATGAGGTCTTGCGGGACCCGGGAAATGACAAAAAAATGAGAATTGCTTACGTACATAGTGTAAGCGGGATACGGGAATCTGACAAAACAGTAAGCGGGATCCGGGATCGGAACCCCCCAATGAGACCCCCTAATAATATTAACTTTCTTTGTTGTTGTTTTCCTCAAGTGTTATGCTTGTGAGCTTGTGTAATTTTGAAAAAAAGTATATATTCTATTGTGTGTTTCTATTACCATATTCCTTTTTCATGTATATTTTGTAAGATCTATGTTATTGAGAAAACATGATGTTTTACCTGAACTTATCTCAGCAGGCATATTTTCCAGATTGCTTCTAAAATTATAAAAAAATCCTTTAATCTGGTTACCGACTTAAAGATTTCTTTTTCTGCTCGACTCTCTACGTATTATCTATCTCAGATAACAGTCTAAAAATCGATTTCCGGTCAAAGTCAAAATGTTGCCTCAAATTACGATGGATGACGTGCTGAAATCTGTTGGTTTTTGTGCAATTTATGTCCTTTTGATGAGCCTTAGTTGTGTCCTGTGTGACAGTTCAGATCTAGAAGAAACAGAATCCATAGACAGATTTAAGTTAGAAGGAAAAATTGATCTGTTTTCAGCTGGCAAAAACAAAGATTGGGTTGTACATGCACGCGTGTTTGTTGATGGCGGGGACTACGTGGGATTATTGAAGTAATTAATGTTATTTCTTTAAAACAGGTGGTAACTGATGAAACCTTGATTTAAACAATAAATATATATATAAAGCAAATTTACAGATCTAACATTGTTGGGTTGATGTTTAGACGAGTTGTATATATATATATATATATATATATATATAAATAGTTTTTCTTGTAGTTTGAAAAGGGGGAGGGTTCTGTTTACTCAGATTCCCTTTGTCATGTTCGTTAAAAGATATTTTGAGTGCTTTACTCTGTCAGTCGTATGGTAGATTTTTCTACCTCAGAACACCCCAAAAACATTTTTTTTTTATCTCTTATCGTTATGATTGTGTCCTAAATGTAAGTAATTAATTCAACAAATAGTAAAATTAAGACACCATATGTATGTACTTGAGATTCCGCCAATGTAGACGCACCCCTTGATTGACTGCAAGGGTACAGCGGATCCATGTACACTCCCTAAGGATTAATGGAGATGTGTCCTTTACAATATTATCCCACCACCAGAACAATCCCCACCCAACACCGCCCAAGGGAGCGTGTAGGACACCGGGAAGTCTGTTATTATGGTGGAGGAAGCCGAAGTACTCGGAGAGACCAAATACATGTATCTATATCCTACTGTAGTCTAAAATCGGTCATCTTGTTAGTTCGTTCGATATTTGTGTTTGGACTTATCACACAGAGAAACTTTGCATTGACCTCACTACGCTACTTACAGCGTACACAATTAGGGTAAAATACGTTTTTTTTTCTACTCTTTTGAATAAAAAAACATCTTTTAAAGGTAAGTTTTCATTGTTATTCTATAGTACATGTATTGCTCATTTTTCTAATGGCCGTTTCAAACCAGACTTCCTGTGAAATAAGTCCATCCAAAATTAAAGGAAAACTACATGAAAAAACGATGTTCATGCCATAATTTTGTTCAGGAATATAGAGTAGGTTAATAAAAAACAATTTACATTAATTTTTCATAGAAAAAAAAAGTGATTCATTTTTAAATAGATTAATTTTCTGACCATCATCATGATCATGACTAGGTTAATATTCATACAAAATTCCATTGATGTTGAAAGGGACGGCAAATGAGGTTTCCTGTTGAAACAAACTATTTTAAGGCAATATCCCACAAACAAATATCAAAATTGTCTTAACTGAAAAAAATAACCTGATTGACAATAGAGCATTTTGATTAGATGGATCGATTTGTTACATCATGTAATTTTGACGCCATTGGAATTTAAATGTAAACAAACAAGGTCAGTAGGTTCAGAATGGGACATCATCGTACATTGAGTGACTGAGAAATAATTATGAGTAACCAAGCTTGATAATACATGGTAATAAAAAATTAAGGCTAAGTCTACAGAAAAAATAAGAAAAAAATGTCCATAGGTGAACGACTTATCAACATAGCTGAATACATTGAACAAGCCAGGGATCTCCATGATCTGTTTAACGATGGAGCCCAGCCATCGTACAAATGTTTTGCCCCATCGTCAAATGACTTGCACCACCGTTCAAATGTCTTGCGCCATCGTTCAAAACTGTGATCGTTTTTATAGCCTGATGCCATTTTTTTAGCAATTATAATCAAATGCATGTAATTGCAAAACCTTCAGGCTTTCTTTATAGTATAATCCAGTTCTAACGCCTGAGGGATATCCAGATTAAGTTCGCTAATCACTTGTACCTGAGCTTGTACAAGTAGATCAACAAAGCAGACAGGAGAATATTATCTGAAGATAGACGATTCATTTGTCGAATTATTTAATTAAGTTTCCGCAAATGCTTATGATAATTCAGATTAGATAAATAAATTAATAGTGCAGTTACAAAGTTTAACAAGTATAACACGTGCTTTTATTTTGACTTACGCAATCAGCATCCCCCTTTTTAAGAAGAACAAAATAAGACGTAAAACAGTAATTATTATTTCATCGCAAATAACTCGAGTACTGCTGTATTGTAACGATAATATAGAATTACTTTAAAAGTTAAAAAGTAAAAACTTTTAATATTTCCTGTAAATAAATATCGTATCGTAATTCCGAATTCATTGCGTAGTTTACAATCAAATTGATACATCCGCGTTTCCTGTTTTTATTCAGACTCGAAAGATGCATGTTGCTATAGCATCGATTTGCTACTTAAAGTAATTAAAAACCTTTTCATTTGACAACGTTCGCTTTACAAATCTTTTTAACCTTTTACATAACCCGTACAACTCGTTTTGACGTTGCTGCAAACCAGCCATACCGGTAATGGGTTCATGAATTCTGAATTTGACAATTTGACGATGTCCATGAAAAATAACCTCCACATGAATTTTAACCCCCATTACAATTACCAAATATAGCAAGAAAACTACATTGGGACCTTCGTGATAGCTATTGGTCATTCTCGACTAAGGGAAAGGGAGGGGGCATGAGGGCTTGGCCTTTGAAGGGTTACAAACAGCAATTATTGAAAATAAATATACTTTTATATAGTATTTATAATGAAAATTCAAATAAATATAATTTAAAGAAGCAATGAATTAGCATGTTCACCTATCCTTATGTGGAGGGATGAAATACTTTCAATCGCCCTACACTGTACGGCGTAGATACGGTTTATGATGGTGAAAGTTCCTCCATCATTCAATTTTCATCCATGGAGATCCCTGCAAGCAGAGAAGTTCATAAAGATCATTTTGAACATGTTGAATTTAGTTTGTACATCGAACATGGCGGTCATTGTGATTTCCGTGGTCAATATATTGGATGTACACACTAAATTTTAAAAGTTTTAATGAATATATCTGTTTTCAGCTGTAAATCATTTTTTTTTTCTTCATTTTTTTCTTCTTATATAAAATATTTGTCATGTTTGTACCAATAACAAGAAAAGAGACAAATATCAAAATCTAATCAATAAACAGATTGAGGATACTTGAAATCTAATGAGTAATCAACAGATTGAGGATATTTAAACTGATTACTAATTATGAATATATTTCAATTTTAAGCTAGGTGGTCGAGTGGTTTAGTGCATTGGTCACATTGCAATGGGTTTGGTGCCACGATATATCAGTACTTAGCAAGTTTCAATTCTAACAAAAACTAAAGCAGATTTAACATACATAACATTGTTGGGCTGATGTTTAGATGAAATAAATATACATATATATATATTCACACACATGTAATCCGGAAAAATAGTGATGAATCTGGAGACGTCTTTCTTTATGAATAATAGATAAGCTTTATTTAGAGTCAGCAAATATACAACAGAGACAACATACGCTCTAATGAGCTTTTAACCGACATATTTATATTGATTATATTGATTATCGACTTAAACTTAAAAAGGATGCACATAGATATCTAGAAATGATGCACATAGAAATTTATATCATGTGTATATGGATGTTTAGATTTTAACTTCAGCATAGTACAAGTTTTTAATAACTTCAGTGTTTAAAGACATGAAAGAGAGAACCCAATAAGCTTATAAATTCTTTTTTTGTTTTTTTGTGTTTGCACAAAATTATTTTGGATTTATTGCACTCATAAATTGTTATGTTTTACATGTTTTATTAAGTGTCTGTTTGCAATGCACTGACGTATAGTCAAGGTTCTAACTAAGGATTTTTGAAGGCGAGTCCATGGACTCATCATTTATGTCCATGGTGAGTCCCAACAGTAAGAAGATTTTTTATTGCAATATGATATATCATTTTAAGGCTCCATGACCTAAAAGAGGAATGAAATGACATGAAATTCAGATTTCTTTTGTTCTATTGCTATAAATGATATGTGTGTTCATTTTATACAAAATATTTCAATTTTGATGCATCTTTGGACTCACCAAATTTGAAAATAGTGAGCCAAGACAGATTTTTATGAGTCCTGGACTCATGAACTCGCCCTAGTGAGAACCCTGATAGTCATCAATTTGCTGATGGATCGTCGTATGATGTAGATGTAGAAATAATTTCTTGACCTCCTTCATTCAATGTCCTTCATACATAATTTGCTTAATCCTGTAATCTGTTCTTTTCTTAAATTTGATATATATTTGTTTTACAGAAGCGATGGATCTTTTGTTATAAGTGGTTTACCGTCAGGATCTTACGTGGTAGAAGTGTCTCATCCAGCCTTTATATTTGATGCAGCCAGAGTAGATATAACATCGAAAGGGAAGATACGAGCAAGAAAAGTCAATTATTTACAGCCAAGTCAAGTAAAATCACAGACATATCCATTGTTTATACAGGAAAGACAGAAAACTAAATATTTCCAAGATAGAGAACAATGGAAAGTAACAGACTTCTTATTTAATCCAATGGTAAGACTTAATGTTGTAGAAAGTAACAGACTTCTTATTTAATCCAATGGTAAGACTAAATGTTGTAGAAAGTAACAGACTTCTTATTTAATCCAATGGTAAGACTTAATGTTGTAGAAAGTAACAGACTTCTTATTTAATCCAATGGTAAGACTTAATGTTGTAGAAAGTAACAGACTTCTTATTTAATCTTATTTAATCCAATGGTAAGACTTAATGTTGTAGAAAGTAACAGACTTCTTATTTAATCCAATGGTAAGACTAAATGTTGTAGAAAGTAACAGACTTCTTATTTAATCCAATGGTAAGACTTAATGTTGTAGAAAGTAGCAGACTTCTTATTTAATCCAATGGTAAGACTTAATGTTGTAGAAAGTAGCAGACTTCTTATTTAATCCAATGGTAAGACTAAATGTTGTAGAAAGTAACAGACTTCTTATTTAATCCAATGGTAAGACTTAATGTTGTAGAAAGTAACAGACTTCTTATTTAATCCAATGGTAAGACTTAATGTTGTAGAAAGTAGCAGACTTCTTATTTAATCCAATGGTAAGACTTAATGTTGTAGAAAGTAACAGACTTCTTATTTAATCCAATGGTAAGACTTAATGTTGTAGAAAGTAGCAGACTTCTTATTTAATCCAATGGTAAGACTTAATGTTGTAGAAAGTAGCAGACTTCTTATTTAATCCAATGGTAAGACTTAATGTTGTAGAAAGTAACAGACTTCTTATTTAATCCAATGGTAAGACTTAATGTTGTAGAAGGTTAAAAACAAAAAAAGTTAAACTTCCAAACAGAAATTACGTTATCATGATTATCAAATGGCAAAATTAAAAGCGCAAACACATTTAAAAAAAATATTCCTGACTTGGTACAGGCATTTCCTTGTGTCAAAATGTATGTAGAAAATTGTGTATTAAACATGGTTTAATAGCTATCTAATTTAAACTAAACCTAACACTTGTATGACAGTTGCATGGATTCCATTATATTGACATCAATGTTTGAACAAAACAAACAGACATAAAACATTTTGTATGTAAAAATCTAAAAATTAGGAGTACAGCAGTCAAACAATATTTTATAATCTTAATCACTATAAAACAAGTATGTCAACAAAGAAATACAAAATGGCAAATAAACAAAGCACATAAGCAAAAATGAAAGACAAGAATACAAACATGACAAAAACTGACTAGCGCAATAACACAATATTGGGATGTGTACATGTATAAGTGTCAAGCAATGATAAACAATGTCAGTACCTAGAATCTATGCTTCAAGATGATAAACAATGTCAGTACCTAGAATCTATACTTCAAGATGATAAACAATGTCAGTACCTAGAATCTATACTTCAAGATGATAAACAATGTCAGTACCTAGAATCTATACTTCAAGATGATAAACAATGTCAGTACCTAGAATCTATGCTTCAAGATGATAAACAATGTCAGTACCTAGAATCTATACTTCAAGATGATAAACAATGTCAGTACCTAGAATCTATACTTCAAGATGATAAACAATGTCAGTACCTAGAATCTATACTTCAAGATGATAAACAATGTCAGTACCTAGAATCTATACTTCAAGATGATAAACAATGTCAGTACCTAGAATCTATAATTCAAGACCATCATGTGTTATTTGTGTGAAGTTAAAACGTCTTCTGAGGATCTTGTTAAGAGAAAGGATAAGAGGTTCTTTGACATAAACCTGGTTTCTAAACTTTTGTTCAGATGTTTTATAAAGGAGAGAATACTGACTTTTGTAGACATACTTCAGTGAATTGACAGTAAAAAACTTCTTACTTTCCCACGATTCAGTTATACACCAGTGACTATGAAGAGATGTCTTTTTAACCTTAGAACACAAATAAAAGAATTGAGAATGGAAATGGGGAATGTGTCAAAGAGACAACAACCCGACAATAGAAAAAACAACTGCAGAAGGTCACCAACAGGTCTTCAATGTAGCGAGAAATTCCTGCACCAAGAGTCGTCCTTCAGCTGGCCCCTAAACAAATATATACTACTAGTTCAGTGATAATGAACGCCATACTAATTTCCAAATTGTACACAAGAAACTAAAATTGAAATAATACAAGACTAACAAAGTATACATCATCAATGATCAGAGAATCATTTTTATGATAATATTATTATTGTAACTATTTTTAGGTACCTTTGTAAGTTTGGACTATTATTAGATTTGTTCTATTTTTAGGTATTAACAATGGTATTACCTCTATTACTGATTATGGTATTACCCAAGTTAATGAATGCAGCAGATCCTGAGGCTCAACAGGTATGTTTAAAACAAAAGACAAGGGATGAAGACAAATAAAAAGTAAAATAATGAACAGATGAAAATTCCAAATGTAAAATCCCTTATAAAATAGCAAAATCAAAAGTCAAAAACACCAAATGAATAGAAAAGTACTCAACTCCTGACTTGGTACAAGTACAAAATGTCTATGTAAAAAATGGTGGATTAAATCTTGTTTTATAGCTAGAATTGGTACCTTCGACGTAACGATAGTTTGTTTTATAAAGTCAGAAGTAAGGCACAAATTGATGCACATTCATTAATATTGGTCCATTTACAGTCTCAAAAAATATCCAATAATTAGACTGGTTAAGATAAGTAAGATATGAATCAATTAAGTAGAAATAATCAATTAGCTTACATCAGAACCAACATTTGAATATTGTTGATGATTAATGTTATTTGTAATTTTAGGAAATGCAGAACCAGATGAAAGCATTAAATGATAAATCCAATTTACCTGACTTATCAGAAATGTTTGCTGGACTTTTTGGCGGAGGTTCAAAGAAACAAGCAAAGGCTAAGGCAGTAAAGAGGAGATAAGTCCACATAAACACACTATGGACCTGTTAAAGGGTCAGTCATTATCTTGCCACAACTGTGAGTGGTATTGACAATCTTTTAAAAGTTTTATCTGGACTGTTAATGGCAGTTATTCATGATCTGTTAACCTACGGGTCTGCTTTTTAAAAACAAAACGGTTAAGAACTGCAATTTTGTGTATTGATTTACACAACACAGTTCTTAACAGCCCTCAAAATGTTCACTGTATGTAAATCACACTAACTGACAGAAATTGACAGTCAAGGTATAAGTTGTAAAAGACAGTCGCTATCATTCGTATGAACAGTCACACTTAGTCAGGAAATGACTGTACAACTCAAGCTTTTAGTTATTGTTTGGTCCATAGTGAAAGTATTTGACATTCCTCAAGGTTCAGCAATGATAGTCATTTTTTAATTGTTATAAATATTGCTCATGTAAATAAAGGTACAGTGTAAATATGATGTTTTAAATTCCCTCAGAATGGACTAAAGTAGATTATAAAGTATTGACTTTATTTGTTTAAATACCTTAATAACTTTGTGCAAACAATTGGACAATGTAATGAATGTACATTGAAGATTTTTTTATTCATAATGATGTATATACCTACAGATGTTTTTTTACTAATTTATCTTCATTTTGTATTGGACAATATGCATATATTACACATTTTCTTTCTTTTTACAAAAAAATGTCCTAATTTTATGTACCTGGTACAAAAATACAATTTTCAGTTCAAATAATGTAAAATTATAATGCTATGTTTTAATTTTTGTTTTGATAAACATGATAAATTTAATATATCGATGATTTAAAACACAAACAAATTCCAAATTATTTTGTTGTTCTTAGGCAATGGATTCGCTGTAAGCATGATAAGATTGTTTTTATCCAGATGCATAAATGTTGATAATACATCATAGATTTTAAATTGTGTAATGAATTATACCCACCAAATCAGATAAGCCTACTTGACATGCTTGATGGTACCTAAAGGAACATGATATTTACAGTTAATGATATAATAAGTATAGATTATTACATGGCATTTTTCATATCAAACCCTTTATCGGCCCAAGGTTGTGATATCAGCCCAAGAGCCACAGGCTCGAGGGCTGATATCATGAACGAGGGCCGATAAAGGGTCTGATATGAAAAATGACATGTAATTATCTTTTTATCATATACTTCAGCAGAAGATATACAGACAAGAACTATTAAAATTTAATTTTGTTTGTCTTTGCACTTTCAGAAAATATTTACAGACAACCAAAACAAATTCTTTACTTTTTTTTTAATTGTTTTATTAATATAGTAAGCATTTAATATGTTTTGACACAACACCTATCATGTTCTTCAATAATATTGCCACCTCAATTATGTCTTTCAAAACATGTTAAACTTAATTAATTTTTGCTCCTCAACTATTTTGGGAAAAGTCTTATCACTTGCTGTTTTCCGCGTTCTGTTGTCGTTTTCAATCAAATTTCCGGAAATGCACGAAGTTGCATGTGATAAACGTCACGGAAATTAACGGAAAGGCATGTGATAACATTCCGGAAGCCGTCAATAAAGGTACCTTTATCAGCCCGCTATGGAAATTCTTAAGAATCTGGTCAATAAAGCTAGTAATCCTTTCATAGCCTTGTGATATTTTCAAATGTTATTGAACTGTAAAATTTTAGTAATATTTTATACAAGTATATGATAAAGCATTCTTATCATTTAAGCCCAGTTTGATATTTCGACATGAATCAAAACAAGACTGAAATTCTATATTGTAGTTTTCACTTTATCCCAACACCAATATGTTTTTCCTTTACAACTGTTAGTGACATGCTGTCTTCAAATTTAAAGATTGAATAACAAAAACAGCTATTCTAATTTTTTGTATCATGTTTCAAGTTTCTTTCTGTTTAATTGTAATTGTTTCAATTGTTTGAATTTGTTGTCCTTATTTTATCCTGATGTCAATTAATTCAAAGTACACATGGGAACAGTATAGTTTAAGATTTTCCATCCAGTCAGACTGTTAATGTTAAACTAGAAATATTTCTGTACTTTCTGTCAGCATGTTGGAATGGATTGAAAAAAATGAAATGTGCAATACATATACATCTATTAACAGTTAACAGGCTATTATTTGAACTTGGATTTATTTTTATGTATGGAATTTGCATAATTTCTTGTGCTTGAAATTTTTAATAAAATCCATGTTTATTCTGTACTTTAATGTTCTGTTATGTCTGGGCTGCACACAACACTTTCTATTACAAATATATAGTATATTTTTCAATAGAATGTACGATCAACACTATCTATACAAAATACATTGTACAGAAATATAGAAAGTGTAATGAACTGCTCAAAACAATATAATTCAAATTAAAACCTGGAATACCTGCAATTAAATACTAAGTACAAGAAATTATGCAAATTCCATAATTCTGAATAATTTCAAATAATTTATTAAAAGTTCAAATAATAGCCTGTTAGTTATATATTGTCTTTCCTACTTTTTATTTAGCACCACATCCTCTCTATCTCTGATTCTTATTGACCTTTTAATATGTTTGATATATTTCAATGTCATTTATGTGCATAATCTGTATGTAAAAAACACTTTCAGGGGAGATAACTGCACACAATTACAGCATATTTATGTGTTGTACATGTAAATATGTTGGGTGTTGGTTTTTTTTAATAAAATAAATAGATAAATGTATTTGGTTAATTTTCTATTTATTCATTGGAGACATTAAGAATAATATATTTTAAAAATAGATTCAGTTGCTTATACATAATAGTATGTTCACCATACATATGGAATATCAAGATATAATTTGTAACATTAATGAAGGAAGGATTGGATATTTTTTTTCTTTCAAATGATGTATTTAACTGTGATATATAAATTAATTTAACTATCTGTCTTCATTAATTTCACTTCAGATTTAAGTTAATGAGTTCTTGTTTATTCCAAATAGTTTTATTTATTAGCTAATGTATATCATGTGCATTGTTAATTTTTATTTCTTAAAAACAAATGCTAAAAATGGGAAAATTTGTTATTACAGAAAATCTCAAAATCCGTGCAGATTTGTACAATAAAGAAAAATGTTATAATTAGTTTATTAAATGCTGTTTGCAAAACTTTCATGCATGTAGGTTAAAAATATACTCAGGTCGTATGTTTTCTTTAATTATAGTTCTTTACTAATATAACATTAGACATGTGATTACAGTTATATTGAACTGCAGACAATATGTGGATGTTTGTTAATTTTTAAGACGTGTAAATTTTCTTGTCTGTTATGTATATAAAGAATTTATCATGCATTTATGTATTTTGGCAAATTAGGTTAATTTAAACAGCTTTATACATAGTAGTATAAAGATTTGACAATGACAAGTAGGAAATATTAAAATCAAGTTCTTTTCTGAACTTCAAATACAAAACACATTGCAGAAGGAAAATCAAAGTAAAATGTATATAAAAACACATCAGTCATAATATTGCCTATAGTTTTAAAAGAGAGTTTACAAATTTGATGTACAGATTTTTCCACCTGCTCATTATATCAAGGATTGTGATTTTATCTCCCAGAGTTACTGTTTTATACTTGTATCCTGTACCTATTGTTATTATTTAATTAGAACAACTTATTTGTACACCACTGTACAATTACTATGTGTAAATTATGTCCTGTTTGTAAACTAAACTTTTGTAATAAAATTTAAACAGAGAAAGCATTAAGTTTTTGGTCAATTTCTCCAATACTAAAAGCATTATGGCAATTAGTATATTTGTGTATGATTGCAAGGTGCACACATCTTTCTTGCAGGTGTCATCTGACCTTGACCTCTTAAATGATTCATTGTTAAATGTTAAATTTCCCTAATTAGGTAGTTTTGTCAGTTTCCATACACAATAAGTCAATCATATATTGAGTATGGAATGATTTTTGTCGAGCCTGCAACTTTTGTCACAGAAAGCTCAACATAAGGATAGTGATCCGGCAGTGGCAGTGGCAGTGGTGTTAGCTTACTTCTTAAAAGCTTTATATTTTAGAAGATGGAAGACCTGGATGCTTTATACTTTGTTTATAGATGCCTCATGTTACTAAGTGTCTGTAGGTCGCATGTCTATTGTCCTTGACCTCATTTTCATGGTTCAGTGACTACTTGAAAAAAGTTATGATTTTTTGTAATGTTAATTTTGACTATTTTATTTATTATGTCTGTTTAGTTCACGTATCATTGTAAGTATAATAGAATTTGATGAGACTGTCATCAAAGGGAGAGGTTTTGCGCTATAAAACCAGGTTTAATCCACTATTTTTCTACATTTGAAAATGCCTGTACCAAGTCAGGAATATGACAGTTTTTGTCCATTCGTTTTTTAGCTCACCTGTCCCGAAGGGACAAGTGAGCTTATGCCATCACTTGGCGTCCGTCGTCGTCTGTCGTCTGTCGTCGTTAACTATTTCAAGAATCTTCTCCTCTGAAACTACTGGGCCAAATACTTTCAAACTTTAACTGAATGTTCCTTAGGGTATCTAATTTATAAATTGTATCCGAAGTTTTGATCTATCAACAAACATGGTCGCCATTGCTAAAAATAGAACATAGGGGTCAAATGCAGTTTTTGGCTTATAACTCAAAAACCAAAGAATTTAGAGCAAATCTGACTTGGGTAATATTGTTTATCAGGTCAAGATCTATCTGCCCTGAAATTTTCAGATGAATCAGACAACCTGTTGTTGGGTTGCTGCCCCTGAATTGATAATTTTAAGGAAATTTTGCTGTTTTTGGTTATTATCTTGAATATTATTATAGATAGAGATAAACTGTAAACAGCAATAATGTTCAGCAAAGTAAGATTTACAAATAAGTCAACATGACGGAAATGGTCAGTTGACCCCTTTAGGAGTTATTGCCCTTTATAGTCAATTTTTAACCATTTTTTGTAAATCTTAGTAATCTTTTACAAAAATCTTCTCCTCTGAAACTACTGGGCCAAATACTTCCAAACTTTAATTGAATGTTCCTTAGGGTATCTAGTTTGTAAATTGTATCCGAAGTTATGATCTATCAACAAACATGGTCGCCATTGCTAAAAATAGAACATAGGGGTCAAATGCAGTTTTTGGCTTATAACTCAAAAACCAAAGCATTTAGAGCAAATCTGACTTGGGTAATATTGTTTATCAGGTCAAGATCTATCTGCCCTGAAATTTTCAGATGAATCAGACAACATGTTGTTGGGTTGCTGCCCATGAATTGATAATTTTAAGGAAATTTTGCTGTTTTTGGTTATTATCTTGAATATTATTATAGATAGAGATAAACTGTAAACAGCAATAATGTTCAGCAAAGTAAGATTTACAAATAAGTCCACATGACGGAAATGGTCAGTTGACCCCTTTAGGAGTTATTGCCCTTTATAGTCAATTTTTAACCATTTTTCGTAAATCTTAGTAATCTTTTACAAAAATCTTCTCCTCTGAAACTACTGGGCCAAATACTTCCAAACTTTAATTGAATGTTCCTTAGGGTATCTAGTTTGTAAATTGTATCCGAAGTTATGATCTATCAACAAACATGGTCGCCATTGCTAAAAATAGAACATAGGGGTCAAATGCAGTTTTTGGCTTATAACTCAAAAACCAAAGCATTTAGAGCAAATCTGACATGTGTAATATTGTTTATCAGGTCAAGATCTATCTGCCCTGAGATTTTCAGATGAATCAGACAACCTGTTGTTGGGTTTCTGCCCCTGAATTGGTAATTTTAAGGAAATTTTGCTGTTTTTGGTTATTATCTTGAATATTATTATAGATAGAGATAAACTGTAAACAGGAATAATGTTCAGCAAAGTAAGATTTACAAATAAGTCAACATGACGGAAATGGTCAGTTGACCCCTTTAGGAGTTATTGCCCTTTATAGTCAATTTTTAACCATTTTTCGTAAATCTTAGTAATCTTTTACAAAAACCTTCTTCTCTGAAACTACTGGGCCAAATACTTCCAAATTTTAACTGAATGTTCCTTAAGGTATCTAGTTTGTAAATTGTATCCGAAGTTGTGATCTATCAACAAACATGGTTGCCATTGCTAAAAATAGAACATAGGGGTCAACTACAGTTTTTGGCTTATAACTCAAAAACCAAAGCATTTAGAGCAAATCTGACGCCGGGTAATATTGTTTATCAGGTCAAGATCTATCTGCCCTGAAATTTTCAGATGAATCAGACAACCTGTTGTTGGGTTGCTGCCCCTGAATTGATAATTTTAAGGAAATTTTGCTGTTTTTGTTTATTATCTTGAATATAATTATAGATAGAAATAAACTGTAAACAGCAATAATGTGCAGCAAAGTAAGATCTTCAAGTAAGTCAATTTGACCAAAATTGTCAATTGACCCCTTAAGGAGTTATTGCCCTTTAAAGACTTTTTTCACAATTTGTTCATCATGTTGACTTACTTTTAAAAATCTTCTCCTTTGAAACTGCTGTATCAGTTTCAGCCAAACTTAGGCTAAATGAGTTTCAGAGTATCTCTAGAGTATAAATTTTATATTTTATTTCCTTGTATGTCAAGAAACATAGCTCCTATGGCTAAAATAGAACATAGGAGAAAATGATTATTTTTTTTGGCTTTTGAAGAAAATAGGACGATCCAAAAAACATTTAAATAAATTGAAAAGCCAAAATAATCATTGATGAGAGATTTAACCAAAAGAATTAAGGTGAGCGATTCAGGCTCTTGAGAGCCTCTTGTTTTATGTGTTTTGACATTTGATTTTGCCATGTGATTATGGTCTTTCCGATTAGATTTTCCTCTGAGTTCAGTATTTTTGTGATTATACTTTTTTCTCTCTTATGAGTAATGTATATTTGGTTGGTGCGTACCTTGCAAGGTCCTCATGCCTGTCGGACAGTTTTCATTTTTATGCGACCTTGACCTCATTTCATGGATCAGGGAACAAGGTTAAGTTTTGGTGGTCAAGACCATATCTCAGATACTATAAGCAATAGGTCTAGTATATTCGGTATTTGGAAGGACTGTAATGTGTACATGTCCAACTGGCAGGTGTCCTCTGATCTTGACCTTATTTCATGGTTCAGTGATTTTAGTTAAGTTTTTGTGTATTGTCTGCTTTTCATATATCCGAATGCAATAGGTCCACTATGTATGGTGAATGGAATGATTGTAAGGTGTACATGTCTAGCTGGTTTTCATGGTTCAGTGGTCAAAGTAAAGTTGAGTTTTGGTATTTTTATCTAATACTATATGCAATACATCAACTATATTTGGTGTATGGAAATATTTTATGATTTATATATCAGATGCTCAGATTAAATTTGACCTTGACCTCATTTTCATCGGTCATTGCTCAGTGTTAAGTTTTTGTGTTTTGGTCTGTTTTTCTTAAACTATAAACAAAAGGTCAACTATATTTGTTACATGAAAGAATTGTTAGCTGTAAACACACATCTGCCTGATATGGTTCATCTAACCTTGACCTCATTGTTTATTGGTAAATTTTTAGTTTTCTTGGTTAATATTAAGTGTATATAAACTCACCATAGATACCAGGACTAAATTTTGTATATACGCCAGACGCCCGTTTCGTCTACAAAAGACTCATCAGTGACGCTCGAATCCAAAAAAGTTAAAAAGAACAAATAAAGTACGAAGTTGAAGAGCAGTGAGGACCAAATTTCCCAAAAGTTTTGCCAAATTCAGCTAAGGTAATCTTATGTAACAGTTGTAATAAAGCTTTATATTTAGGACTATCAACATAATATCAATGATTAGTAAAGAAGGCTAGACATTTAAGTGTGTTATATGTACATGTGTGTCTGGCAAGGTTTTTTTTTCTTACTTTGACTTCGTTGTCATAGATTATTGATAATGAAAAGTTTAATAAGATACTTGTACCTTTAAGACTTACAACATAAAAGTAATCAGTTGGTAAAGAAGGCGAAACATTTCAGAGAATACACTCTTGTTTTTTTATGATTTAGAAATAGTTTAGAACAGAGAATAAAAATAGGAAATGTGTTAAAGAGACAACCAGATCAAAAAGATAGCCGGCTGGATTGAATATGAGGAAAAATACATACAACAGGGAATAAAACGTGATCTTGGATCCTTTTTGTTTAGCCTTGGACGCATGTCTAAGAAAGCTTGACATATGGATAGTGATGCGGCAGCTGCATCGTTAACAAACTTCTTAAAAGCTCAAAAGGTAAGAAGACTTGGATCATTCATACTTTGTTTAAAAATGATTTATTTTGTTGAAATTTCCATCTGTCATATGTCCATTGTCCTTGACCATATTTTCAGGATTCAGTGCTTACTTGAAAAAAATAAAAGATTTTTAGTATTCCTAATTTCTCTCTTATTATGAATAATAGGATAACTAGCTTTTGTATGTGCGTACTTTGCAGTGTCCTCATTCATGGATCAGTGAACAAGGTAAAGATTTTCTTGGTGAAGTCTATATCTCGGATAATGTAAGAAATAGTTTATATTTGATGTATGGGATAATGGTAAGGTGTACATATCCAACTGGCAGATGTCATCTGACCTAGACCTTATTTTCATTGTTCAGAGGTTAAAGTTTTGGTGTTTTGGGGTCTGTTTTCTAATACTGTATACAAAAGGTCAACTATATTTGGTGTATGAAAATATTTTAAGATGTACACATCAGTCTGGTATGTTTTATTTGACCATGACCTCATGTTAACGGTATATTGGTATTTTTTTCTGGTCTGTGTTTTCCAATACTTTTAGCAATAGGTTAACTATAATTGTCGTATGGAACGATTTTAAGGTAAACATGTTTGTCTGACAGGGTTGCCCTAATCCTGACCACATTTTCATGGTTTATTATTCAAAGTTTTGCTGGTTAAGTTTGTTTCTTAGATAATATAACCAATAGGCCAACTATATTTAAAGCATATTTGGTGTATGGAATGATTATAAGTTGTTTATATATTTCCAGTTAGGTTTATCTGACCTTTACCTCATTTTCTTGGATCATGTCAAGTTTATGTGATATTTGTAGGACGTGTTTTTCAACACACTATCGGCATTCCTATAGGAACCAATTGTCCTATTCTTCTTGCAGACTGGTTCGCTTATTATAATGAGGGTCAGAGGGTGATTTCATACAGATCCTTCTGAAGAAGGAAAAAAGAAAAGAAGTTATCAATATTCTTAAACTTTACTTTACGTTATATAGATGATGTTATCTCATTAAATTATTAAAAATTTTGTGACTATGGTGAACGCATCTATCCCATCGAACTAAAGATGAAGGATACATACGATACAGTAAAGTTTGTCCCATATCTTGACTAACATCGAGAAATTGACAATGAGGGTCTGTTGAAAACAAAACTTTACGACAGCTTCCCAATTGTGAACTCTCCATTATTATGTAGCACCATTTCTGGGGGGGGGGGGGGGGGGGCTGTATACGGAGTATATATCTCCCAATCGATACGACATTCCCTTGCTTGTATCATTCTATGTTAATTTTACGCTTTCACGAGTTGGTTGTCCGTTATGGAATATCTGATAATGATGATATTGGATATGTTCCTTATGTCGTAACTGCAATCCCATTTCCTTTTCACGAATGTGACCTACCGAATTAGACTTTGCCGAGATTGTAATAACATTTGCTTACCCTTGCGGAGCACCTAAGACCACCCCCATTTTTTGGTTGGGTTCGTGTTGCTTAATCTTTAGTTTTGTATGTTGTGTCTTGTGTAGTTTTATTAGTCTGTTTGTTTTATTCTTTTTATAGCCAGTTGATTTCCGATCTATCAGTTTGAATGTTCCTCTGGTATCTTTCGCCCCTCTTTTGGAGTAAAGCTTTATATTTAGGACTATCAATACGAAATCAATTGTTAGTAAAGAAGGCGAGACATTTGTGCACTCTTGTTTTAAATTCAGTACAGATTGGCTTCATATTATACTAGGTTCTAAGTCAATTGTGAATTTTTACAATTTTCTTATTATCTACGTCAAGTTGAAAGTATGATAGCCAGTTAAACCCCATGGTTACATTACACATTAAGAAGTTCTGTCTTTAAAACAGATATCAGACGCCTTTAGATGGGAGAGCAATTATTGTTAAAAACTAATGTTTTCTTTTTTTCAATATACTAGCTGTCAAAATTGTACTTAAATTTGACATCAAATCTGAATATTCTGAAAATCAGTTTTGAATCAATCAAGCCACTTTAAAGGATGGTGTAGAAAACACCAAAGGGTTTATCTTTATAGATAAACGGACAACCATCGCATGTTGTATTCACAAGCAAAGATAACATCGGAATAGAACAAGATCAATACTATAGGTATGGACTAGTGTGGATCTAGCCGGCGTTAATATTCATGAGGCTAGCCGTCAATAATATTCATGAGATCAAAACCGCGTTCGATGAAATGTTTTGGGTAGTTATTAGATTGTGACAATAAAATAACTTTTGCTGTTAATATCCATTATGGTTATGCTATTTATAGCAATATAAAGTAATTAGGAAATAGTAAGCCAATAGGTGTCTTCTGCAAGGTCCGCGTCATTTAAAATGAAAGTAAATGAAAAGTTTAATTGCATTGCCTCACACAACACAAAAAAAATTATGAACATTAAAATGTTGTTATTATTGAATCAATGTAAACTATAGTAATTAAAACAAGATGATTAAATATAGGGTAATTAAATGGAATTAATTGTCATATGGGCATTCCATAATATGTTCGTTGTCTACAAATATAGTCCAATTCTAAAACTAAAATATACAATACATACGATAGTATCACACAATTAAAAAGATCAGAAAAACAAGAAACATAGTTTATTGAAGGAATATAATAAACAGAAAAATAGAAACTGTCAATTACTATTTCAATGACATAATTCTTCAAAATTACGGAGATCAATAAGAGTCTTTAATCTCAACATTACCAGTCCATTTAATTGCCTCTAAAATGGCCCATAGCACTTATGCCCTAGACCCGTACGAGTTAGTCAGAAAAGGATAAGGGGGGGAACCCTGGTATATCACAAATTCGAAAATGAACTATTGCCGGCTGGCCAAACGAAGAGATTCTCCACGTGGGCAATGATACCAGAGGAAGAGATACTTATTGCCTTTAAAATGGCCCATAGCACTTATACCCTAGACCCGTACGAGTTTGTCAGTAGAGGGTTCAAAGGGGGGATATGGTATCCCGGATACAACGAATTCGAACTGAACTATTGCCGGCTGGCCAAACTAAGAGATTCTCCACATCGACCATTATACCAGAGGTAGAGGTTGGTATTGCCTCTAAAATGGCCCATAGCACTTATGCCCTAGACCCGTACGAGTTAGTCAGAAAAGGATAAGGGGGGGAACCCTGGTATATCACAAATTCGAAAATGAACTATTGCCGGCTGGCCAAACGAAGAGATTCTCCACGTGGGCAATGATACCAGAGGAAGAGATACTTATTGCCTTTAAAATGGCCCATAGCACTTATACCCTAGACCCGTACGAGTTTGTCAGTAGAGGGTTCAAAGGGGGGATATGGTATCCCGGATACAACGAATTCGAACTGAACTATTGCCGGCTGGCCAAACTAAGAGATTCTCCACATCGACCATTATACCAGAGGTAGAGGTTGGTATTGCCTCTAAAATGGCCCATAGCACTTATGCCCTAGACCCGTACGAGTTAGTCAGAAAAGGATAAGGGGGGGAACCCTGGTATATCACAAATTCGAAAATGAACTATTGCCGGCTGGCCAAACGAAGAGATTCTCCACGTGGGCAATGATACCAGAGGAAGAGATACTTATTGCCTTTAAAATGGCCCATAGCACTTATACCCTAGACCCGTACGAGTTTGTCAGTAGAGGGTTCAAAGGGGGGATATGGTATCCCGGATACAACGAATTCGAACTGAACTATTGCCGGCTGGCCAAACTAAGAGATTCTCCACATCGACCATTATACCAGAGGTAGAGGTTGGTATTGCCTCTAAAATGGCCCATAGCACTTATGCCCTAGACCCGTACGAGTTAGTCAGAAAAGGATAAGGGGGGGAACCCTGGTATATCACAAATTCGAAAATGAACTATTGCCGGCTGGCCAAACGAAGAGATTCTCCACGTGGGCAATGATACCAGAGGAAGAGATACTTATTGCCTTTAAAATGGCCCATAGCACTTATACCCTAGACCCGTACGAGTTTGTCAGTAGAGGGTTCAAAGGGGGGATATGGTATCCCGGATACAACGAATTCGAACTGAACTATTGCCGGCTGGCCAAACTAAGAGATTCTCCACATCGACCATTATACCAGAGGTAGAGGTTGGTATTGCCTCTAAAATGGCCCATAGCACTTATGCCCTAGACCCGTACGAGTTAGTCAGAAAAGGATAAGGGGGGGAACCCTGGTATATCACAAATTCGAAAATGAACTATTGCCGGCTGGCCAAACGAAGAGATTCTCCACGTGGGCAATGATACCAGAGGAAGAGATACTTATTGCCTTTAAAATGGCCCATAGCACTTATACCCTAGACCCGTACGAGTTTGTCAGTAGAGGGTTCAAAGGGGGGATATGGTATCCCGGATACAACGAATTCGAACTGAACTATTGCCGGCTGGCCAAACTAAGAGATTCTCCACATCGACCATTATACCAGAGGTAGAGGTTGGTATTGCCTCTAAAATGGCCCATAGCACTTATGCCCTAGACCCGTACGAGTTAGTCAGAAAAGGATAAGGGGGGGAACCCTGGTATATCACAAATTCGAAAATGAACTATTGCCGGCTGGCCAAACGAAGAGATTCTCCACGTGGGCAATGATACCAGAGGAAGAGATACTTATTGCCTTTAAAATGGCCCATAGCACTTATACCCTAGACCCGTACGAGTTTGTCAGTAGAGGGTTCAAAGGGGGGATATGGTATCCCGGATACAACGAATTCGAACTGAACTATTGCCGGCTGGCCAAACTAAGAGATTCTCCACATCGACCATTATACCAGAGGTAGAGGTTGGTATTGCCTCTAAAATGGCCCATAGCACTTATGCCCTAGACCCGTACGAGTTAGTCAGAAAAGGATAAGGGGGGGAACCCTGGTATATCACAAATTCGAAAATGAACTATTGCCGGCTGGCCAAACGAAGAGATTCTCCACGTGGGCAATGATACCAGAGGAAGAGATACTTATTGCCTTTAAAATGGCCCATAGCACTTATACCCTAGACCCGTACGAGTTTGTCAGTAGAGGGTTCAAAGGGGGGATATGGTATCCCGGATACAACGAATTCGAACTGAACTATTGCCGGCTGGCCAAACTAAGAGATTCTCCACATCGACCATTATACCAGAGGTAGAGGTTGGTATTGCCTCTAAAATGGCCCATAGCACTTATGCCCTAGACCCGTACGAGTTAGTCAGAAAAGGATAAGGGGGGGAACCCTGGTATATCACAAATTCGAAAATGAACTATTGCCGGCTGGCCAAACGAAGAGATTCTCCACGTGGGCAATGATACCAGAGGAAGAGATACTTATTGCCTTTAAAATGGCCCATAGCACTTATACCCTAGACCCGTACGAGTTTGTCAGTAGAGGGTTCAAAGGGGGGATATGGTATCCCGGATACAACGAATTCGAACTGAACTATTGCCGGCTGGCCAAACTAAGAGATTCTCCACATCGACCATTATACCAGAGGTAGAGGTTGGTATTGCCTCTAAAATGGCCCATAGCACTTATGCCCTAGACCCGTACGAGTTAGTCAGAAAAGGATAAGGGGGGGAACCCTGGTATATCACAAATTCGAAAATGAACTATTGCCGGCTGGCCAAACGAAGAGATTCTCCACGTGGGCAATGATACCAGAGGAAGAGATACTTATTGCCTTTAAAATGGCCCATAGCACTTATACCCTAGACCCGTACGAGTTTGTCAGTAGAGGGTTCAAAGGGGGGATATGGTATCCCGGATACAACGAATTCGAACTGAACTATTGCCGGCTGGCCAAACTAAGAGATTCTCCACATCGACCATTATACCAGAGGTAGAGGTTGGTATTGCCTCTAAAATGGCCCATAGCACTTATGCCCTAGACCCGTACGAGTTAGTCAGAAAAGGATAAGGGGGGGAACCCTGGTATATCACAAATTCGAAAATGAACTATTGCCGGCTGGCCAAACGAAGAGATTCTCCACGTGGGCAATGATACCAGAGGAAGAGATACTTATTGCCTTTAAAATGGCCCATAGCACTTATACCCTAGACCCGTACGAGTTTGTCAGTAGAGGGTTCAAAGGGGGGATATGGTATCCCGGATACAACGAATTCGAACTGAACTATTGCCGGCTGGCCAAACTAAGAGATTCTCCACATCGACCATTATACCAGAGGTAGAGGTTGGTATTGCCTCTAAAATGGCCCATAGCACTTATGCCCTAGACCCGTACGAGTTAGTCAGAAAAGGATAAGGGGGGGAACCCTGGTATATCACAAATTCGAAAATGAACTATTGCCGGCTGGCCAAACGAAGAGATTCTCCACGTGGGCAATGATACCAGAGGAAGAGATACTTATTGCCTTTAAAATGGCCCATAGCACTTATACCCTAGACCCGTACGAGTTTGTCAGTAGAGGGTTCAAAGGGGGGATATGGTATCCCGGATACAACGAATTCGAACTGAACTATTGCCGGCTGGCCAAACTAAGAGATTCTCCACATCGACCATTATACCAGAGGTAGAGGTTGGTATTGCCTCTAAAATGGCCCATAGCACTTATGCCCTAGACCCGTACGAGTTAGTCAGAAAAGGATAAGGGGGGGAACCCTGGTATATCACAAATTCGAAAATGAACTATTGCCGGCTGGCCAAACGAAGAGATTCTCCACGTGGGCAATGATACCAGAGGAAGAGATACTTATTGCCTTTAAAATGGCCCATAGCACTTATACCCTAGACCCGTACGAGTTTGTCAGTAGAGGGTTCAAAGGGGGGATATGGTATCCCGGATACAACGAATTCGAACTGAACTATTGCCGGCTGGCCAAACTAAGAGATTCTCCACATCGACCATTATACCAGAGGTAGAGGTTGGTATTGCCTCTAAAATGGCCCATAGCACTTATGCCCTAGACCCGTACAAGTTAGTCAGAAAAGGATAAGGAGGGGGTACCCAAGTATATCACAAATTCGAAATGAACTATTGCCGGCTGGCCAAACGAAGAGACTGTCCCCGTAGGCAATGATACCAGAGGAAGAGGTACTTATTGACTTTAAAATGACCCATAGCACTTATGCCCTAGACCCGTACGAGTCAGTCAGCAAAGGGAATGGGGTTTATTGAACTGTTGCCGACTCGCAAAACTAAAAGATTCTCCACTAGGGCCACGATAACAGGGACAAAGGTAGTTATTACCTTTAAAAATGGATAAAAGCACTGATGCCTTAGACCCGTAAGATTTTTCAAAAGAGGGTTAAAAATGGAAATTAACTATTGTTGACTGGCCATACTAAGAGATTCTCCACGTTAGCCATTATTGGTTAACCTATCGCGGGAACATAACGTCCGATTTATTGTACTTGTCCATTGTCGACGTCGTACTGTCAGTGACTTCGCCTTGGAATACGAATATGTATATTTAATGTACTGGCTGAACAGTTGTTGTAGAACATATTGCCTTAACTATCATCTTTATTTATGATACCGTGACCCGGATCTCGAAAAAATGAAATCAGTCAGATCGTAGAACAGAAGACAGAAGCGCTGTTACCAGACTATTCCGAAATAGAATTACCGGAGAAATAATATCTCGGAAATACGTTGTGTGTCGCTTTCTCAAAGTCGCTTGCTACAGTAATCCTTAGAGTTTTCCGAAACGTGTTTATCCCAATTCAATCCACTTTTCCATAGATCCTGTATGAGCTTCTTTGTTCGTATTGTGACCGGGCTAAGTATTCTAAGTGGATCGTATTTTTTCGAAGAATTTTCAAAATCTCACTTTTTGTTACAATGTCTAGTATTGGAATATCACATTTAGTCCGGCGGCCACAAGTATATTTCAGACGAGTTGTGCACATCCTGATATAAGCATGAACATTGGCATAGACCTTCCTGAAATATTACTCTTTTATTTCAGATAAGAAGGCATTTGAAAAAAATGTCTCAGTGCCGGTTAAATAAAAAATAGCGGACATCATACTTTAATCGGCTCAATATAGAAGGCTAGTACTGTGGATTCATTTATTTTCGTGGGTACCAATTTTCGTGGATTCAGGGAAACTTACATATTCGTGGATATTTAACTTCGTGGTTTTACCGAAGCCTGCATACTAGTACAAGCCTTTGTAAAATTTGTCATTCGTTGAACATCAAATTTCGTGGTTTGCCTGTACCAACGAAATCCACGAAAAATTGGTATCCCACGAATAATAATGAATCCACAGTGTGTGAAAAGGATCTATTAGCATGCTGCTATAATAATATTTGATACAAACCTTTGTTATGTAATACTTTTGGATATATTATATAGATAAAATGTCTCTAAAAACCCTACTTTCGGTAGAATCCAATATGGCGGACATTGACTAAAATAAGCTTATTTTTTAGGGAGGGGGATTGAAATGTGTTTTAACGTATTGTTACTATCATTAAATTGTACAGGAACATTTCTTTGATGCTTCCAAGGGAAACAATGTATAAGATATATGTCTTAAAAATCCTTTCTTCCGGTAATATTCAATATGGAGGACATAAATATGTAATTTTTTTATTTTGATATTTATCTTTTTTTTCAAAATGTGAAGAAAGTGGTTTTTTTTTGTGGTGGTCATCAACTTTAGGCTTTAATTTATCCTCTAAACCACTTATAATATTCTGTAGTTAATATTTAAATACAAAGTTAACACTTCCGGTAAAAAAAAAACAATATGGCGTAAATGTCAAAGATGAGTCCTCACTCCATATGTTCGATGTAGAGCTTTGGATAGATTGATTTAATCAAAATAAAATCACTTAAGTACTAAACCTTTTAAAAATTACCACTATTTGGCAAAAAAAACTTGTAAATTCCCAGTCACCACCACATGCACACGACGCAGGGCACGGGAGACTTGATTTACCTCATAAAAACAACCGCGACAACCTTTCTTACATCCACAATGTGCAAGCTTCTGACAACATGATGAGCCCTCAGAAAGAGTTTTTTAAAAGTGATCCTCTTTGTCCCGTCGTCATCCATTAGCGCCTGGACTTGGTAGCATACGAGCCAATTTCAGGCTCGTCCCCTAAACACGTGTCTTAGTATATTGTACAGTTTGCATGCTGGAAAAGACTAGACTAAGTTGATAACCTCAATTAACCTACCCTTTTGCGTAAATAGATATTTCTTGCTTTGTTAACCATGCTAACCCCATATGATTATTTTTTGTACATTATTGATATAAAAAAACCAATACCGCCGCTGTCTTAGTAAATGAGGAAAATCAGCTTTCCCATTGTGAATATTTGCGGCCATAAATGATCTGTACTTTTAAAGATGTTTTAGTACTACAGTGATTTTATCTTATTTTCATCAATCTATCCAAATAAAACCTCTATTTCGAAGATATGGACTGAGGACTCATCTTTGAAATTTACTCCAAATTGGTTTTATATACCGGAAGTGTTAGCTTTGTATTTAATCATTATCTATAGAATACAATAGGTGGTTTAGAAGATAACTTAAAGCCAAAACCAAATGGTAACTGACCAGCACAAAAAAAAAACCAGTTTCTTTACATTTTGAAATAAAGTTGAATATTAAAGTAAAATAATGATGTTTCATGTCCGCCAGTTTGACTATAACCGGAAGTAATGCTTTTAAAGACATATGTCTTATGTATTGTATCCATCAGCAGCATCAAAGAAAGGTTCCTGAACAATTTAATGATAGTAGCAATACCCCCCTTTAAAAATAATCTTATTTTAGTACAATGTCCGCCATGTCGGATTTTACCGAAAGTAGGGTTTTAAAAGACATCTAATCTATATAAAATATCCAAAAGTAGTACATAACAAAGGTTTGTTCCAAATATTATTATATCAGCATGATAAAAACCGCTTTTCACACACTTACACTAGCCTCTGATATTTGGATGATTTAAGTATGATGTCGGCCATTTAAGATTTTTACCGGATGTGAGACATTTTTTCAAATGCCTCCTTATCTTGAATAAAAGAGTAACAGCTGAGCTGAGTCTATGCCAAATTTTATTCCTGTAGCATGATTTGCACAATTTTTCACAAAGCGGCCGTATTAATTTCTGGTACATCAGATCATCGAATCAGCTATTCCATAACATACCAAGTACTTTTGTATTTTGTCCGCATATAGTAGTACTTTTTCCGTTTTAGCTAGCTTACGTATATCCACACGGTTTGACGTCCAGGATCGTAGATAGAATCCAGTTTCCTCCATCATTGATCTCCCTTCTTTATAGTCAGCCCACCCTCGTTCTGTAAACTTAACAAAATGTTGTCCACATACAAATCAGTCATTCAAACTTTGCGAATTATGCGATGTCGACAAATGCAGTCGTAAACAATTTTGATAGGCATAGTGCTTGATTCCTTTTGTACAGGATGATAAGGAATGTAGTGATACTTTTCTTAAGTTCATCTGTTTCATCTACCTTCTCTATGAATCCTCTTCGTTCCTGTTCTTGTATAATGTTCCCGTACTTCTTTAACATATCTGAGTTTTGAGTAAGTCTTTGAAGGACGTTTTCTGTCCTTCTGTTCGTGACTGCTTAATTTATAGGCAATTCATCACGTTTTCAAGGTAACATAGCGGAATATTTGTTTTCTCAGAACTCAATTGATCTGTCCTGATAGACTTTAATATATGCATTGTCGTCTTCGTCTACCTCCCTACTATTTATTCCTATTGAATCTAAATTCCAAAATCTCTCCAGATTGAATTCTGTAACTTTGTGTGATACTAGAACATTACACATACTAGTCTTCGACGTGTTTGTTTTCTTACCGTATGTAAGTACCGAAAGCATTTATCCGATATTGGATTTCACGGCGGTCTGATCGTTTACACGGACTATATAATCTTTAACAACGTCCCCGTAGTGATATGCGCCTACCAGCAACGATATCTCAAATGAATCGTGCTTTGTCACCGTGTGCGCTATCTTTAAACCACGCAAATAACCGTTCTGTGTATCAATATTACGTATGTGATTCTGTATAGGCATGCCGATCATCTGTACTATCAGTACTTTGATTGACAATACGTGTCCTACATCGGTTTTTAGATAGATTGTTGACTTTTCTATGTGTCTCACGTTTTTCTCTGCACCTCCAAATGCCGATTAATATATTATTTATGTTCCCGCTATCTGTAAATTTAGTTAAGTTTTGCGTTTCAAAAGATGTTTGCCCTCCTTCGTCAAAAAGAATATCCGTATCGATAAAGAACTGATTTGAGCCTACTTGTGCCACGGCAGTTTTCAAAAGTACATTCGATTGCAATTCTGTCCGTTGAGAATACAAAATAGTAGTATTATGTTCCGTATCATCAATGTCATTCACGAGTTGAACGTTGGGCGAATTCGAAGATAGTTGGTTTAACGTGCATTACATTAGTTTGTGTGGTTTTTCTCATTACAATGTGCGTTTAGATTTACATTCGTTTAGTCTGTGTATACCAAGGTAGTTAAAGATAACAAATTTGTTCATACGGCATTATGTGTCGGCTGTTTTTTAACTTTGCCGTATTTGGCACAATTTTTTGGAATTTTGGATCCTCAATGCTCTTAAACTTTGTACTTGTTTGGCTTTATAAATATTTTGATATGAGCGTCACTGATGAGTCTTATGTAGAAGAAACGCGCGTCTGGCGTACAAAATTATAATCCTGGTACCTTTGATAACTATTTACTGCAATGAGTTGGTGGATGTATTTCGTGACATTAAACGCTAGGTCTAGTCTCAATATTCTTGTAAGATTTAGATTTCACCAATTTCGGATGTCGACTCTTTTGTCCTGTGTCCGGTATAACGATATCGTCTAATATGCTTTCAGGGAGGTCCGTTATACCAACGTTTTTGTTCTATGTCCTCGCGCGAGATATTTTCTGACTCCAACGGGTAATTTGTTGACAATAATGGGAAGAAGTAGTGTGCCGTATGTTTCATGTGTTTTACCCAAAGTTTCTAGACCTTGACGCTACCTCCAATTTGATCGTAAAAAACTTCGTAAGCTTGTTTACTGATTTATAGGCGAAGGAATTTCTAAATCTAGTGCTTCGTGTTCTACTTCATGAGCTTTCAAGCAGTTACACTTTTGTATATTTGTAAGTAACTAGTTAAGATGTACGGACGACTCACATGAGTCCCAGAAGGTTTGCCATTCTGAAATCGTGCCTTCGAAAGTTGGAAGCGTAAGTTTTGGTACGTTACTCTGATTAAAAGTTGCAGGAAATGTACTTTATTGCGTGTTGATTGTGCGAATGGCTTGGGCAAACTGGTTTTCAAACGACAGTGCGTTGTGTAGGTTTGCAATGTTTTGCGTTGAAACAAACGGTATAGTTTTTGGATTTAAAGTGTGCGTTCTAGTACTTTAGTATTTGATTCAATGTGACGGGACTGCAGGATTTTTGACATTTGTATGAACTTACGTACGTGTCAAATCAAGGTTATCATATTAACCGAAAATTCATCTGAATGAAATAATCTAATTTACCACATCTTCCGGTTCCGTTAACTTTAGAATTTGTTCATTCAAGTCCTAAAACAATGTTTGTGTTTGCACAAGTTTTCCTAGTGTTGTAATGACTTCTACTTGATCGAATTTTGTATTCTCCTTTGTTTCATCTAATCTTCGGTATACCTTGAACTACACGTATTTTGCGACTGACTATCTGAACAACGGAACCGAAATTACGTTAGTGATTGCGAAAAGCAGATTAGCGCAAGTGAAAACCCTTACATAACCGCAACTAGAACTTATGGCCGCAGTTATTGGAACTAGACTAGCTTTTCATGTAAAATCGACCTTCTAATGTAAAAACGTGACTTTCTGGTCGGATAGCTGTATAGTATTGCACTGGTTAAATCATCGAAACTGTTTAAACGATTTATTGTGAATCGAGCGCGAGGAATAACAAAATCTACAAAATCAACATTAATGGAGATATTGCCCAAAAGAATGCAACCCAACCAATCTCTTAACACGAGGAATTGACGTCGATCAATACCTCGATAGTGTCCTTTAAAAAAAGACAGAATTAGTTAACGGTATTGACAATTACAGAAAAAAACGAAAACGAGGAATTTCTAAACAATGAAGTTCATACTGATCACTATGATATCAGTAACGTTATAGACAATTGGAAATATTGAAATTTTCAGGAAAGTGATTTGAGTAACTGCTTACGTTCAGCGGTTCATATTTAACTACCAATATACCGATATACCAAACATCTGAGATAAAAACACAAAGCAATATCCTAGCACTAGACAATTGTGACTCTTCATAGATGACGGTAGCTTTTTGAGATGCAATGGAAGGATTCACAGCGGAATCATTTTAGAGAATACCAAATTTCCGTATTTATTACCTGCGAATCATTTACTTACCAAACTGATAGTGACAGACGCACACGAGCGTTCACTTAATTCGGACTCAATGCTACGCTTACTTACGTATTACAATCGTATTGAGTACCGATACTTAGACAATATGTTAAGGAGTAATTGATCAAGTTTTCGCTGTTGTTAATCATTGTAATGTTACGTAAGTGTCACGTGTTGACATTAGAGTCAAAATAGATATACATACATTCTATTCGCTTTTGTTATTGTTAGCTATATAGTTGTCCGATGTAACCTCTTAACGATATTGGTGTCAAGTGAACCTCTTAACGATATTGGTGTCAAGTGACCAGGATGAATTTACAGCTGAAATCGATACTAGCAGGACATAGAAGTGCCGTCTCCGGAATATTCCAGAAATTCGACGAAAAATGGGGAGAGCGGCACAAAACTTGTTGATTCCAATAACCTTCGAAACAGAAATCGTTAACTCTGATGATTATTTATTTTAGAAAAAAAATATAGCCAATAGCAAAATTTATCTAAGTACAAACATCAACGCTAAACACAAATGCCACAAGTTCGCAACATCACGCAAACGTACATGAATGCATAATTTTACATACCTTCATACAAGAGCTTACGTTATTTTTTACGACAAAATTGAAACATATGTACGTGGTTTAGAATCCCTTGGTCAGACAGAGAATACATATGACCCATTATTGGTCCCTATCATATTGAAAAAGTTACCGGGGACGTACGCATAAATCTTACAAGACACCATGAATCAAATAGTTGGCAATTAAATGAACTACTACATATACTATCTCAAGAACTGAACATTATGGAGAGAGGCAATTCCTCTGATCATACGGAAACTTAAACCACTACAGCAGCATTTCACACCAATGCAAAGGTACGTACAAAATAAATCAACACAAATAAACGTAAAATCATGCGTACTTTTGTAACGAATCACATGTTCCCGTTAATTGCACTAAGATAATTGATCAAACAGCAAATATTTCTGTTGTTAAACAGCATCGTTTATGTTTTAACTGTCTTTGACCCCCAATATAGCTGATTGCAAATCACACAAAAGTTGCAGGAAATGTTAAAATAAAGCAGCATACTAGTTTATGCAAAGACGAGGTTAAAAAGATGAAAAACAGAGTAACACTAATGAATATATTAGTAACACAATTCAGTAAACACAACACAACGCGAAGAAAACTTGTACAGTTCTTCACTCACAGACACAGACTAAAAACTGTCGTAGCGCAAGTAAGTTCGGGCATTCAATGTACTTACACAAACACATTATTTGACAAGGACGCACAGATGCCCTCATCACAGAAAAATAAGCTACAGAGCTTGATTTGACAATTACCAGACAGAAGACCATAAACTTGTCAGGATTTTGTGACACAAGTGATTGCACAAACAACGGCAAATTACCTATCAACGTTTTGATTGTACCAGAAATAGCTGTACCAATGAAGACTTATGTACGTAATATAACAAATTTAAAGTATTTGTTTGGCTTGAAATTAGACCATCCGGTCTCACATGACCCAATGGTTGAAGATTCTCTATTGAATTATATCTAATTCGATTATTACTGGTCAATTGTCGATGATAGAATAGTATGAGGAACAGGACCTACTACCGTAAAGTCGGAAATCCGTAACCTTCTGTCCGGCACCATCAATTGAATACCTGCAAATCCAGATCACACACTTACGTCAATGATGAACATATTAGTAGGTCACAAAGTTGAAGAGTAGAACTTTTATAATGGAGAAATTTATGGAAGTTGAAGCTGCTAGTATAAATAATAGTGACAACAAATCTGAAAACAGAAAATTCCAAGATGTATATAAATCAAATGGTAGAGGCTACCATATGGAAACATAAAGATATGTTGATAAGTTACCTTGTAAGGAGGAACACCACACCTTACTAGACAACAGAAGTATTGAATAACGGAGAACAGAAAATGTCATTAAGCGTCTTAATCGTGAACTTACACTTTTACAGAAAAACAGAAAAATTATTAATGAACAAGAAAAACGTAGATTTATCGAGAGAGTTGATGAACGATCAGCCAAAACAATTGTTCATTCCATACCGCACCATCATTTCCGTAAAGAGGCGTCAACCACGCCAATCAGAATTGTATTTGACTGTAGCTGCAAACCTTCACCTATTAATCCAAGCTTAAATGATTGTTTGATGGATCTTTGGCCAAAATTAATGATTTAACCGGAATTTTTCTCCGATTTAGAATGCACAAATACGCCGTATCGACAGGTATAGAAAAAAGCCTTACTTATTATGGGCTGGATGAAGAGGATCGTGATGTTACCAGATTCTCTTATGCGTAGTAACCCGGATGACCCAAATAGTCAACTAACCACAAACAGATTCAAGTCAGTATAATTTGGAGCAACTTTCTCTCCGTTTATCCTAAATGCTGTTATACGTAAACATTTGACTGCAATTCAACAGACTGGACAGCAATGTTAAAGAAATACTTTTATGTTGACAATATTATATCGAGCTTTAATTAACAAAGAGCTTTGTTAGAATTCTTCCATGCATCACGTTTAGTATTTGTAAATGATTTGTATGATGCGAGAGCATAAGAAATTGAACATTTATCAAAATCATCATGTAACCGAGAAGCTTAATCCTTATGGAACAATTTTGTTCGGTGGATGGTGGGAGAGATTGAGAGGAATAACGAAAAACTGCATTAAACGAGCACATATGGACAATAAAACACTCAACACGATAATGACTGAAGTAGAACGTTTACTCAGTGATCGCCCACTAACATACGTTTCATCGGATCAAACGCGGACTACGAACCCCTTACTCCGTCAAATTTATTATATTGAAAACGGACTAAGACGCTACCGTATAACGGCCTTAAAGACTGTAGTTTACAACCAGGAACCAAAGACACTACGCATGAACCAGTAACTGGCTAGACAATCAAAGTTTCTTTCATTAATTCTTAAAAACTACATAAAAAGATGGAAGCAGGAATACATAAATTCGCTTAGGAAATATTACCGATACACAGATCGAAACACATAGAACATTAACGTCGGAAATATGTAGTTCAGATTCAGGACTATGTATCTAGAGTAAATTGGACTTTGGCGATCATTGACAAATTATTTTACGGCAAAGATGGACTTACACGATCAGCCATAATTCGAACAAAAACTGGTTTTATATCTAGACCAATCATCAAACTTGAATTCTTTGGAACTTGAAAATATAGCAGCTCAGAGTGAGGAAAAGACGAAAATAAAAACATAGACTAACATGTGTTAAATATAAATCGTGAAAAGTAAAATGATAACGTGTGATTAGCATATGGACATTAAAATGAATTTAAACCGTGGGCTGTTAAATATTTTACATATAAACTTTGAAATTTTACTAGTAATTTATTTTATTAGAACTTTAATAATTAATGTTGTGATCACTTTCATTTATTTTAAAGTAATTCATGTGCGGCCCAAGTATGTTAAGAGCAAAATCACAAACGCAACGTTCTCGCTGCCCATATTCATTGTAACATGTGTGACATGTTGACATTAGAGCTTGAATAGAAAGAATTATTCACACGAGTCATTATATCAGAGGGAGAGGTATCCATTGCCTCAAAAATGACAAAAATCTGTAATGCCCTAGACTCGTACGACTTAGCCAGGAAAGGATAAGGTTGGTACCTTTATATATCACAAAGTCGAAATGAACTATTGCCAGCTGGCCAAACCAAGACATTTTCCACATGGGTCATGACACAAGAGGTATATGTAGTAGTTGTATAATGGCCCATAGTACTTATGTCCTAGACCCGTACGAGTTTGTCAGGAGGGGATAACAAGGGTTGTGGTACTCCGATTCATCACGAAGTAGAAAAAAACTATTGCCGGATGGTCAAATTAAAAAATTCTCCACGTGGGTCATTATATCAGAGGAAGAAATAGGAATTGCCTCTAAAATGACCCATACTACTATACCCTAGACCGTACGACCTAGTCAGCAAAGAGAAAGATGGGCACCTTTATATATCTCAAAGTCGAATTGAACTTTTGACGACTTGTCAAACTAAAAGATTCTCCTCGTGGACCATGATACAGAGGTTAAGGTACTAATTACCTTTAAAATGACCAGCAAGTAAAAGTATGCTTGAATATTTTGATATACAAGAGTACTTCCCTTACCCTTTTCCTACCAATACGTACGGATCTATGATATACGATACATGGGCCTTTTTAGAGAAAACACCTACGCTTATCTTTTTGTTAGCCCACAAGGAGAAACTCTTAGTTTGGTCTTTGTGATATACAAGAGTACTTCCCTTTGCTGTTCAACAGGTACGGGTCTAGGACATAAGAACCATGGGTAATTTTCGAGGCAACATTATTCCATACATCTGATATGTTTGACAACGCAATCAGGGTTAGTGATATGGCCCATCTTAAAGTCAATGGCTACCTCTACCTCTGCTAATATGGTCCACGTTTAGATTATCTTAGTCGGTCAGCCGGCAATATTTCATTTTGACTTCGTTGTACACCGGGATACTATATCCCCCTTTAAACCGTCTGCTGAAAAATTTGCACAGGTCTAGGGCATGATTGTTATGGGCAATTTTAGAGGAAATGCCTATCTCTACCACTGGTATAATGGCCCACGTGGAGAATCTCATAGTTTGGCCAGCCGGCAATAATTCAGATCGAATTCGTTGTATACCGTGACACCATATCCCCCCTATTAACCCTTAACTGACAAAATCGTACGGGTCTATGGTATAAATGCTATGGGCCATTTTAAAGGCAATAAGTACCTCTTCCTCTGGTATCATTGCCCACGTGGAGAATGTCTTCGTTTGGCCAGCCGGCAATAGTGCATTTTCGAATTTGTGATATACCAGGGTACCCACCTTATACTTTTCTGACTAACTCGTACGGGTCTAGGGCATAAGTGCTATGGGCCATTTTAGAGGCAATACCAACCTCTACCTCTGGTATAATGGTCGGTGTGGAGAATCTCTTAGTTTGGCCAGCCGGCAATAGTTTAGTTCGAATTCGTTGTATCTTGGATTCCATATCCCCCCTTTGAACCCTCTACTGACAAACTCGTAGGGGTCTAGGGTATAAGTGCTATAGGCCATTTTAAAGGCAATAAGTACCTCTTCTTCTGGTATCATTGCCCATGTGGAGAATCTCTTCGTTTGGCCAGCCGGCAATAGTTCATTTTCGAATTTGTGATATACCAGGGTACCCCTCCTTATCCTTTTCTGACTAACTCGTACGGGTCTAGTGCATAAGTGCTATGGACCATTTTAGAGGCAATACCAACCTCTACCTCTGGTATAATGGTCGGTGTGGAGAATCTCTTAGTTTGGCCAGCCGGCAATAGTTCAGTTCGAATTCGTTGTATCCGGGATACCATATCCCCCCTTTGAACCCTCTACTGACAAACTCGTACGGGTCTAGGGTATAAGTGTTATGGGCCATGTTAAAGGCAATAAGTATCTCTTCCTCTGGTATCATTGCCCACGTGGAGAATCTCTTCGTTTGGCCAGCCGGCAATAGTTCATTTTCGAATTTGTGATATACCAGGGTACCCCCCCCCCCCCCCTTATCCATTTCTGACTAACTCGTACGGGTCTAGGGCATAAGTGCTATAGGCCATTTTAGAGGCAATACCAACCTCTACCTCTGGTATAATGGTCGATGTGGAGAATCTCTTAGTTTGGCCAGCCGGCAATAGTTCAGTTCGAATTCGTTGTATCCGGGATACCATATCCCCCCTTTGAATCCTCTACTGACAAACTCGTACGGGTCTAGGGTATAAGTGCTATGGGCCATTTTAAAGGCAATAAGTATCTCTTACTCTGGTATCATTGCCCACGTGGAGAATCTCTTCGTTTGGCCAGCCGGCAATAGTTCATTTTCGAAGTTGTGATATACCAGGGTACCACCACCCCCCCCCCCCCTTATCCTTTTCTGACTAACTCATACGGGTCTAGGTCATAAGTGCTATGGGCCATTTTAGAGGCAATACCAACCTCTACCTCTGGTATAATGGTCGATGTGGAGAATCTCTTAGTTTGGCCAACCGGCAATAGTTCAGTTCGAATTCGTTGTATCCGGGATACCATATCCCCCTTTGAACCCTCTACTGACAAACTCGTACGGGTCTAGGGTATAAGTGCTATGGGACATTTTAAAGGCAATAAGTACCTCTTCCTCTGGTATCATTGCCCACGTGGAGAATCTCTTCGTTTGGCCAGCCGGCAATAGTTCATTTTCGAATTTGTGATATACCAGGGTACCCCCCCCCTTTATCCTTTTCTGACTAACTCGTACGGATCTAGGGCATAAATGCTATGGGCCATTTTAGAGGCAATACCAACCTCTACCTCTGGTATAATGGTCGGTGTGGAGAATCTCTTAGTTTGGCCAGCCGGCAATAGTTCAGTTGAATTCGTTGTATCCGGGATACCATATCCCCCTTTGAACCCTCTTCTGACAAACTCGTACGGGTCTAGGATATAAGTGCTATGGGCCATTTTAAAGGCAATAAGTATCTCTTCCTCTGGTATCATTGCCCACGTGGAGAATCTCTTCGTTTGGACAGCCGGCAATAGTTCATTTTCGAATTTGTGATATACCAGGGTACCCCCCCTTATCCTTTTCTGACTAACTCGTACGGGTCTAGGGCATAAGTGCTATGGGCCATTTTAGAGGCAATACCAACCTCTACCTCTGGTATAATGGTCGATGTGGAGAATCTCTTAGTTTGGCCAACCGGCAATAGTTCAGTTCGAATTCGTTGTATCCGGGATACCATATCCCCCCTTTGAACCCTCTACTGACAAACTCGTACGGGTCTAGGGTATAAATGCTATGGGCCATTTTAAAGGCAATAAGTATCTCTTCCTCTGGTATCATTGCCCACGTGGAGAATCTCTTCGTTTGGCCAGCCGGCAATAGTTCATTTTCGAATTTGTGATATACCAGGGTACCCCCCCCCCCTTATCCTTTTCTGACTAACTCGTACGGGTCTAGGGCATAAGTGCTATGGGCCATTTTAGAGGCAATACCAACCTCTACCTCTGGTATTATGGTCGGTGTGGAGAATCTCTTAGTTTGGCCAGCCGGCAATAGTTCAGTTCGAATTCGTTGTATCTTGGATTCCATATACCCCCTTTGAACCCTCTACTGACAAACTCGTACGGGTCTAGGGTATAAGTGCTATAGGCCATTTTAAAGGCATTAAGTACCTCTTCCTCTGGTATCATTGCCCACGTGGAGAATCTCTTTGTTTGGCCAGCCGGCAATAGTTCATTTTCGAATTTGTGATATACCAGGGTACCCCCCTTATCCTTTTCTGACTAACTCGTACGGGTCTAGGGCATAAGTGCTATGGGCAATTTTAGAGGCAATACCAACTTCTACCTCTGGTATAATGGTCGATGTGGAGAATCTCTTAGTTTGGCCAGCCGGCAATAGTTCAGTTCGAATTCGTTGTATCCGGGATACCATATCCCCCCTTTGAACCCTCTACTGACAAACTCGTACGGGTCTAGGGTATAAGTGCTATGGGACATTTTAAAGGCAATAAGTATCTCTTCCTCTGGTATCATTGCCCACGTGGAGAATGTCTTCCTTTGGCCAGCCGGCAATAGTTCATTTTCGAATTTGTGATATACCAGGGTACCCCCCTTATCCTTTTCTGACTAACTCGTACGGGTCTAAGGCATAAGTGCTATGGGCCATTTTAGAGGCAATACCAACCTCTACCTCTGGTATAATGGTCGATGTGGAGAATCTCTTAGTTTGGCCAGCCGGCAATAGTTCAGTTCGAATTCGTTGTATCCGGGATACCATATCCCCCTTTGAACCCTCTTCTGACAAACTCGTACGGGTCTAGGGTATAAGTGCTATGGGCCATTTTAAAGGCAATAAGTATCTCTTCCTCTGGTATCATTGCCCACGTGGAGAATCTCTTCGTTTGGCCAGCCGGCAATAGTTCATTTTCGAATTTGTGATATACCAGGGTACCCCCCCTTATCCTTTTCTGACTAACTCGTACGGGTCTAGGGCATAAGTGCTATGGGTAATTTTAGAGGCAATACCAACCTCTACCTCTGGTATAATGGTCGATAAGGAGAATCTCTTAGTTTGGCCAGCCGGCAATAGTTCAGTTCGAATTCGTTGTATCAGGGATACCATATCCCCCCTATGAACCCTCTACTGACAAACTCGTACGGGTCTAGGGTATAAGTGCTATGGGCCATTTTAAAGGCAATAAGTATCTCTTCCTCTGGTATCATTGCCCACGTGGAGAATCTTTTCGTTTGGCCAGCCGGCAATAGTTCATTTTCGAATTTGTGATATACCAGGGTACCCCCCTTATCCTTTTCTGACTAACTCGTACGGGTCTAGGGCATAAGTGCTATGGGCCATTTTAGAGGCAATACCAACTTCTACCTCTGGTATAATGGTCGATGTGGAGAATCTCTTAGTTTGGTCAGCCGGCAATAGTTCAGTTCGAATTCGTTGTATCCGGGATACCATATCCCCCCTTTGAACCCTCTACTGACAAACTCGTACGGGTCTAGGGTATATGTGCTATAGGCCATTTTAAAGACAATAAGTACCTCTTCTTCTGGTATCATTGCCCACGTGGAGAATCTCTTCGTTTGGCCAGCCGGCAATAGTTCATTTTCGAATTTGTGATATACCAGGGTACCCCTCCTTATCCTTTTCTGACTAACTCGTACGGGTCTAGGGCATAAGTGCTATGGGCCATTTTAGAGGCAATACCAACCTCTACCTCTGGTATAATGGTCGGTGTGGAGAATCTCTTAGTTTGGCCAGCCGGCAATAGTTCATTTTCGAATTTGTGATATACCAGGGTACCCCCACCCCCCTTATCCTTTTCTGACTAACTCGTACGGGTCTAGGGCATAAGTGCTATGGGCCATTTTAGAGGCAATACCAACCTCTACCTCTGGTATAATGGTCGGTGTGGAGAATCTCTTAGTTTGGCCAGCCGGCAATAGTTTAGTTCGAATTCGTTGTATCTTGGATTCCATATACCCCCTTTGAACCCTCTACTGACAAACTCGTACGGGTCTAGGGTATAAGTGCTATGGGCCATTTTAAAGGCAATAAGTACCTCTTTCTCTGGTATCATTGCCCACGTGGAGAATCTCTTCGTTTGGCCAGCCGGCAATAGTTCATTTTCGAATTTGTGATATACCAGGGTACCCCCTTATCCTTTTCTGACTAACTCGTACGGGTCTAGGGCATAAGTGCTATGGGCCATTTTAGAGGCAATACCAACCTCTACCTCTGGTATAATGGTCGGTGTGGAGAATCTCTTAGTTTGGCCAGCCGGCAATAGTTCAGTTCGAATTCGTTGTATCTTGGATTCCATATCCCCCCTTTGAACCCTCTACTGACAAACTCGTACGGGTCTAGGGTATAAGTGCTATGGGCCATTTTAAAGGCAATAAGTACCTCTTCCGCTGGTATCATTGCCCACGTGGAGAATCTCTTCGTTTGGCCAGCCGGCAATAGTTCATTTTCGAATTTGTGATATACCAGGGTACCCCCCCCCCTTATCCTTTTCTAACTAACTCGTACGGGTCTAGGGCATAAGTGCTATGGGCCATTTTAGAGGCAATACCAACCTCTACCTCTGGTATAATGGTCGGTGTAAAGAATCTCTTAGTTTGGCCAGCCGGTAATAGTTCAGTTCGAATTCGTTGTATCTTGGATTCCATATACCCCCTTTGAACCATCTACTGACAAACTCGTACGGGTCTAGGGTATAAGTGCTATAGGCCATTTTAAAGGCAATAAGTACCTCTTCCTCTGGTATCATTGCCCACGTGGAGAATCTCTTCGTTTGGCCAGCCGGCAATAGTTCATTTTCGAATTTGTGATATACCAGGGTATCCCCTTATCCTTTTCTGACTAGCTCGTACGGGTCTAGGGCATAAGTGATATGGGTTATTTTAGAGGCAATACCAACCTCTACCTCTGGTATAATGGTCGGTGTGGAGAATCTCTTAGTTTGGCCAGCCGGCAATAGTTAAGTTCGAATTCGTTGTATCTTGGATTCCATATCCCCCCTTTGAACCCTCTATTGACAAACTCGTACGGGTCTAGGGTATAAGTGCTATGGGCCATTTTAAAGTCAATAAGTACCTCTTCCGCTGGTATCATTGCCCACGTGGAAAATCTCTTCGTTTGGCCAGCTGGCAATAGTTCATTTTCGAATTTGTGATATACCAGGGTACCCCCCCCCCCCTTATCCTTTTCTAACTAAATCGTACGAGTCTAGGGCATAAGTGATATGGGCCATTTTAGAGGCAATACCAACCTCTACCTCTGGTATAATGGTCGGTGTGGAGAATCTCTTAGTTTGGCCAGCCGGCAATAGTTCAGTTCGAATTCGTTGTATCTTGGATTCCATATCCCCCCTTTGAACCCTCTACTGACAAACTCGTACGGGTCTAGGGTATAAGTGCTATGGGCCATTTTAAAGGCAATAAGTACCTTTTCCTCTGGTATCATTGCCCACGTGGAGAATCTCTTCGTTTGGCCAGCCGGCAATAGTTCATTTTCGAATTTGTGATATACCAGGGTACCCCCTCCCCTTATCCTTTTCTGACTAACTCGTACGGGTCTAGGGCATAAGTGCTATGGGCCATTTTAGAGGCAATACCAACCTCTACCTCTGGTATAATGGTCGGTGTGGAGAATCTCTTAGTTTGGCCAGCCGGCAATAGTTCAGTTCGAATTCGTTGTATCTTGGATTCCATATACCCCCTTTGAACCCTCTACTGACAAACTCGTACGGGTCTAGGGTATAAGTGCTATGGGCCATTTTAAAGGCAATAAGTACCTCTTCCTCTGGTATCATTGCCCACGTGGAGAATCTCTTCGTTTGGCCAGCCGGCAATAGTTCATTTTCGAATTTGTGATATACCAGGGTACCCCCTTATCCTTTTCTGACTAACTCGTACGGGTCTAGGGCATAAGTGCTATGGGCCATTTTAGAGGCAATACCAACCTCTACCTCTGGTATAATGGTCGGTGTGGAGAATCTCTTAGTTTGGCCAGCCGGCAATAGTTCAGTTCGAATTCGTTGTATCTTGGATTCCATATCCCCCCTTTGAACCCTCTACTGACAAACTCGTACGGGTCTAGGGTATAAGTGCTATGGGCCATTTTAAAGGCAATAAGTACCTCTTCCGCTGGTATCATTGCCCACGTGGAGAATCTCTTCGTTTGGCCAGCCGGCAATAGTTCATTTTCGAATTTGTGATATACCAGGGTACCCCCTTATCCTTTTCTGACTAGCTCGTACGGGTCTAGGGCATAAGTGATATGGGTTATTTTAGAGGCAATACCAACCTCTACCTCTGGTATAATGGTCGGTGTGGAGAATCTCTTAGTTTGGCCAGCCGGCAATAGTTAAGTTCGAATTCGTTGTATCTTGGATTCCATATCCCCCCTTTGAACCCTCTATTGACAAACTCGTACGGGTCTAGGGTATAAGTGCTATGGGCCATTTTAAAGTCAATAAGTACCTCTTCCGCTGGTATCATTGCCCACGTGGAGAATCTCTTCGTTTGGCCAGCCGGCAATAGTTCATTTTCGAATTTGTGATATACCAGGGTACCCCCCCCTTATCCTTTTCTAACTAAATCGTACGAGTCTAGGGCATAAGTGATATGGGCCATTTTAGAGGCAATACCAACCTCTACCTCTGGTATAATGGTCGGTGTGGAGAATCTCTTAGTTTGGCCAGCCGGCAATAGTTCAGTTCGAATTCGTTGTATCTTGGATTCCATATCCCCCCTTTGAACCCTCTACTGACAAACTCGTACGGGTCTAGGGTATAAGTGCTATGGGCCATTTTAAAGGCAATAAGTACCTTTTCCTCTGGTATCATTGCCCACGTGGAGAATCTCTTCGTTTGGCCAGCCGGCAATAGTTCATTTTCGAATTTGTGATATACCAGGGTACCCCCTCCCCTTATCCTTTTCTGACTAACTCGTACGGGTCTAGGGCATAAGTGCTATAGGCCATTTTAGAGGCAATACCAACTTCTACCTCTGGTATAATGGTCGGTGTGGAGAATCTCTTAGTTTGGCCAGCCGGCAATAGTTCAGTTCGAATTCGTTGTATCTTGGATTCCATATCCCCCCTTTGAACCCTCTACTGACAAACTCGTACGGGTCTAGGGTATAAGTGCTATGGGCCATTTTAAAGGCAATAAGTACCTCTTCCTCTGGTATCATTGCCCACGTGGAGAATCTCTTCGTTTGGCCAGCCGGCAATAGTTCATTTTCGAATTTGTGATTTACCAGGGTACCCCCTTATCCTTTTCATACTATCTCGTACGGGTCTAGGGCAAAAGTGCTATGGGCCATTTTAGAGGCAATTCTAACCTCTACCTCTGGTATAATGGTCGGTGTGGAGAATCTCTTAGTTTGGCAAGCCGGCAATAGTTCAGTTCGAATTCGTTGTATCTTGGATTCCATATCCCCCCTTTGAACCCTCTACTGACAAACTCGTACGGGTCTAGGATATAAGTGCTATGGACCATTTTAAAGGCAATAAGTACCTCTTCCTCTGGTATCATTGCCCACGTGGAGAATCTCTTCGTTTGGCCAGCCGGCAATAGTTCATTTTCGAATTTGTGATATACCAGGGTACCCCCCCCCCCTTATCCTTTTCTGACTAACTCGTACGGGTCTAGGGCATAAGTGCTATGGGCCATTTTAGAGGCAATACCAACCTCTACCTCTGGTATAATGGTCGGTGTGGAGAATCTCTTAGTTTGGCCAGCCGGCAATAGTTCAGTTCGAATTCGTTGTATCTTGGATTCCATATACCCCCTTTGAACCCTCCACTGACAAACTCGTACGGGTCTAGGGTATAAGTGCTATGGGCCATTTTAAAGGCAATAAATACCTCTTCCTCTGGTATCATTGCCCACGTGGAGAATCTCTTCGTTTGGCCAGCCGGCAATAGTTCATTTTCGAATTTGTGATATACCAGGGTACCCCCCTTATCCTTTTCTGACTAACTCGTACGGGTCTAGGGCATAAGTGCTATGGGCCATTTTAGAGGCAATACCAACCTCTACCTCTGGTATAATGGTCGGTGTGGAGAATCTCTTAGTTTGGCCAGCCGGCAATAATTCAGTTCGAATTCGTTGTATCTTGGATTCCATATCCCCCCTTTGAACCCTCTACTGACAAACTCGTACGGGTCTAGGGTATAAGTGCTATGGGCCATTTTAAAGGCAATAAGTACCTCTTCCGCTGGTATCATTGCCAACGTGGAGAATCTCTTCGTTTGGCCAGCCGGCAATAGTTCATTTTCGAATTTGTGATATACCAGGGTACCCCCCCCCCCCCCTTATCCTTTTTTAACTAACTCGTACGGATCTAGGGCATAAGTGCTATGGGCCATTTTAGAGGCAATACCAACCTCTACCTCTGGTATAATGGTCGGTGTGGAGAATCTCTTAGTTTGGCCAGCCGGCAATAGTTCAGTTCGAATTCGTTGTATCTTGGATTCCATATCCCCCCTTTGAACCCTCTACTGACAAACTCGTACGGGTCTAGGGTATAAGTGCTATGGGCCATTTTAAAGGCAATAAGTACCTCTTCCGCTGGTATCATTGCCCACGTGGAGAATCTCTTCGTTTGGCCAGCCGGCAATAGTTCATTTTCGAATTTGTGATATACCAGGGTACCCCCTTATCCTTTTCTGACTAGCTCGTACGGGTCTAGGGCATAAGTGATATGGGTTATTTTAGAGGCAATACCAACCTCTACCTCTGGTATAATGGTCGGTGTGGAGAATCTCTTAGTTTGGCCAGCCGGCAATAGTTAAGTTCGAATTCGTTGTATCTTGGATTCCATATCCCCCCTTTGAACCCTCTATTGACAAACTCGTACGGGTCTAGGGTATAAGTGCTATGGGCCATTTTAAAGTCAATAAGTACCTCTTCCGCTGGTATCATTGCCCACGTGGAGAATCTCTTCGTTTGGCCAGCCGGCAATAGTTCATTTTCGAATTTGTGATATACCAGGGTACCCCCCCCCCCTTATCCTTTTCTAACTAAATCGTACGAGTCTAGGGCATAAGTGATATGGGCCATTTTAGAGGCAATACCAACCTCTACCTCTGGTATAATGGTCGGTGTGGAGAATCTCTTAGTTTGGCCAGCCGGCAATAGTTCAGTTCGAATTCGTTGTATCTTGGATTCCATATCCCCCCTTTGAACCCTCTACTGACAAACTCGTACGGGTCTAGGGTATAAGTGCTATGGGCCATTTTAAAGGCAATAAGTACCTTTTCGTCTGGTATCATTACCCACGTGGAGAATCTCTTCGTTTGGCCAGCCGGCAATAGTTCATTTTCGAATTTGTGATATACCAGGGTACCCCCTCCCCTTATCCTTTTCTGACTAACTCGTACGGGTCTAGGGCATAAGTGCTATAGTCCATTTTAGAGGCAATACCAACCTCTACCTCTGGTATAATGGTCGGTGTGGAGAATCTCTTAGTTTGGCCAGCCGGCAATAGTTCAGTTCGAAGTCGTTGTATCTTGGATTCCATATCCCCCCTTTGAACCCTCTACTGACAAACTCGTACGGGTCTAGGGTATAAGTGCTATGGGCCATTTTAAAGGCAATAAGTACCTCTTCCTCTGGTATCATTGCCCACGTGGAGAATCTCTTCGTTTGGCCAGCCGGCAATAGTTCATTTTCGAATTTGTGATTTACCAGGGTACCCCCTTATCCTTTTCATACTATCTCGTACGGGTCTAGGGCAAAAGTGCTATGGGCCATTCTAGAGGCAATACCAACCTCTACCTCTGGTATAATGGTCGGTGTGGAGAATCTCTTAGTTTGGCAAGCCGGCAATAGTTCAGTTCGAATTCGTTGTATCTTGGATTCCATATCCCCCCTTTGAACCCTCTACTGACAAACTCGTACGGGTCTAGGATATAAGTGCTATGGACCATTTTAAAGGCAATAAGTACCTCTTCCTCTGGTATCATTGCCCACGTGGAGAATCTCTTCGTTTGGCCAGCCGGCAATAGTTCATTTTCGAATTTGTGATATACCAGGGTACCCCCCCCCCCCTTATCCTTTTCTGACTAACTCGTACGGGTCTAGGGCATAAGTGCTATGGGCCATTTTAGAGGCAATACCAACCTCTACCTCTGGTATAATGGTCGGTGTGGAGAATCTCTTAGTTTGGCCAGCCGGCAATAGTTCAGTTCGAATTCGTTGTATCTTGGATTCCATATACCCCTTTGAACCCTCCACTGACAAACTCGTACGGGTCTAGGGTATAAGTGCTATGGGCCATTTTAAAGGCAATAAATACCTCTTCCTCTGGTATCATTGCCCACGTGGAGAATCTCTTCGTTTGGCCAGCCGGCAATAGTTCATTTTCGAATTTGTGATATACCAGGGTACCCCCCTTATCCTTTTCTGACTAACTCGTACGGGTCTAGGGCATAAGTGCTATGGGCCATTTTAGAGGCAATACCAACCTCTACCTCTGGTATAATGGTCGGTGTGGAGAATCTCTTAGTTTGGCCAGCCGGCAATAGTTCAGTTCGAATTCGTTGTATCTTGGATTCCATATCCCCCCTTTGAACCCTCTACTGACAAACTCGTACGGGTCTAGGGTATAAGTGCTATGGGCCATTTTAAAGGCAATAAGTACCTCTTCCGCTGGTATCATTGCCAACGTGGAGAATCTCTTCGTTTGGCCAGCCGGCAATAGTTCATTTTCGAATTTGTGATATACCAGGGTACCCCCCCCCCCTTATCCTTTTTTAACTAACTCGTACGGATCTAGGGCATAAGTGCTATGGGCCATTTTAGAGGCAATACCAACCTCTACCTCTGGTATAATGGTCGGTGTGGAGAATCTCTTAGTTTGGCCAGCCGGCAATAGTTCAGTTCGAATTCGTTGTATCTTGGATTCCATATCCCCCCTTTGAACCCTCTACTGACAAACTCGTACGGGTCTAGGGTATAAGTGCTATAGGTAATTTTAAAGGCAATAAGTACCTCTTCCTCTGGTATCATTGCCCACGTGGAGAATCTCTTCGTTTGGCCAGCCGGCAATAGTTCATTTTCGAATTTGTGATATACCAGGGTACCCCCCTTATCCTTTTCTGACTAACTCGTACGGGTCTAGGGCATAAGTGCTATAGGCCATTTTAGAGGCAATACCAACCTCTACCTCTGGTATAATGGTCGGTGTGTAGAATCTCTTAGTTTGGCCAGCCGGCAATAGTTCAGTTCGAATTCGTTGTATCTTGGATTCCATATCCCCCCCTTTGAACCCTCTACTGACAAACTCGTACGGGTCTAGGGTATAAGTGCTATGGGCCATTTTGAAGGCAATAAGTACCTTTTCCTCTGGTATCATTGCCCACGTGGAAAATCTCTTCGTTTGGCCAGCCGGCAATAGTTCATTTTCGAATTTGTGATATACCAGGGTACCCCCCTTATCCTTTTCTGACTAACTCGTACGGGTCTAGGGCATAAGTGCTATAGGCCATTTTAGAGGCAATACCAACCTCTACCTCTGGTATAATGGTCGGTGTGGAGAATCTCTTAGTTTGGCCAGCCGGCAATAGTTCAGTTCGAATTCGTTGTATCTTGGATTCCATATCCCCCCTTTGAACCCTCTACTGACAAACTCGTACGGGTCTAGGGTATAAGTGCTATGGGCCATTTTAAAGGCAATAAATACGTCTTCCTCTGGTATCATTTCCTACGTGGAGAATTTCTTCGTTTGGCCAGCCAACAATAGTTCATTTTCGAATTTGTGATTTACCAGGGTACCCCCTTATCCTTTTCATACTATCTCGTACGGGTCTAGGGCATAAGTGCTATGGGCCATTTTAGAGGCAATACCAACCTCTACCTCTGGTATGATGGTCGATGTGGAGAATCTCTTAGTTTGGCCAGCCGGCAATAGTTCAGTAAGAATTCGTTGTAAACCGGATACCATATCCCCCCTTTTAACCCTCTACTGACAAACTCGTAGGGGTCTAGGGTACAAGTGCTATAGGCCATTTTAAAGGCAATAAGTACCTCTTCGTCTGATACCATTGCCCACGTGGAGAATCTCTTCGTTTGGCCAGCCGGCAATAGTTCATTTTCGAATTTGTGATATACCAGGGTACCCCCTTATTCTCTCCTGACTAACTCGTACGGGTCTAGGGCATAAGTGCTATGGGCCATTTTAGAGGCAATAATATGAATTGTTAATAATGACTCAGATTGGTCTCCATAATTTTGAAGAATCATATGTCATTGAAATAGTTATTGACAGTTGTTATTTTTCTGTTATTTTTATTTCTGCAATTAACTATGTTTCTATTTTTCTGATATGTTTAAATAGAAAATACTATCGTAATATTGTATGTTTTAGTTTCATGATTGGACTATATTTGTAGACAACGAACAAATGACCATCAATTCTCTGTCATTCCTAAATTTCTATATTTAATCAATTTTTTAAATTTATTGTAGCTTACATTGATTTAATTATCACAAAATTTTAATAAGAACTGTTCTTTACTTTATTTGTTTGTTGTAATGTCCCATTTAATTTTTATATTTAATTATATTTTTTTTAAACTTGTTATTGCTTTAGTTTACATTATTTCTCTAATCACAGAATGTTAAAAGACCATTTCTTTGTTTTATATTTATGGAGGCATTTACATTGTTTTTATTACATTTACAATGTTGTTTAAAGACGCAGACCTTGAAGAAGACCCAAAGTTGATTCAATAAACGCGGACCTCGAAGAAGACACCCATTGACATGCCTATTTGAAGTAATATCAAATATAAATAGGAACGTTATTTAATTATAATTATCGTTCATAGTTTCTAACAACACTTCTTCGAACGCAAGTCATCTCATGAATATTATTGACGGCTCATGAATATTATTGAAGGCTGGCCTCATGAATATTAACGCCGGCTGCTATCGACGGCTAGATCCACACTAGTTAGGTATGGACCTGTGTCACTGCATGTAATTGATTGAGGTATAGCATGTGTACTGGCGCCTAACTGATGACGACTCTTTGTTTATGATGTTTACTTGCAATCTGTACATTTGTACTTCTTTCTAGGTTTGCTCGATCTCCAAATTAAAAGTATAACAATTATTTTTTTCTTATTCATCTGTAGTAGCTTATGTTTGAGTTGAAACTTCATCACAGAAAATCCGCCAGATTGCCTATTGACATGCTTTAGTTACTTGCTACTATGATTTGATAAATGGTGTGAATTTTTGCTCATTTCTAATGTCCAGTTCATCCGGGATTTAATTACTTAAATAAAGGAAATAAGGCTTGCACATATGAAGTATCTTAAAGGTAACCTCATGCAAATTTTGTTTGGATGATAATTTTAATGACATCTAATTTAACTATAAAAAGCCTGTACAATGTAAAAAACAAAATAACTATCAACCTCCAATTAAGTCAGTAATGATCATTGATTATATAATGGAATAGACTGACTATATACGCCATGTATGTATTCATGATTACAATGACTGTCAGCATCCAGTGGCAAATATTACATGAATACCAGGCCGATAACATGATAAAGTGATATCAAATGTGAACCCTGCTTTGTATTAGCGACACACTGAGTAGGAGTTTTAACAACACTGATTAACCACCTCAAGGCAAACATATGTTTCAGTAAGTCGTTCCTCTTGCAATTGGTTACTGTCTTTCTGTAATTTTTGTTTTCTTTTTATTGTTAGTTTTTTTACATAAATCAGGCCGTTGGGTTTCTTGTATGGGATTTTCCACATTTTGTCAAGTCATGGGATTTGCTCATTAATAAACAAAAATGAAAACAACTAGTTAAATAATTTTATGCGTCCGAGGCTCTTTTCTGGATTGACCTTCATGAGGAAACTGGTACACTGAATTATAAATGCGTACATCTAAGTCATTATTGACGATCATACCACATCTCCCTAGTTTTATATTTTATCACATTTCAAATTAAATGAAACATAAATAATAATGATAACTCATTTTATTATGATTATTGTTTATGTCTCTGATTGCATCAACATAATACATCTACATTTTGTATTTCTATATGGTAAACAATATATAATACATGTATTTCTCTATTATGATGTAAACAATATAAATTTCAAACTAGTATTACAAAATTACAAAATGGTAATAAAATATCAGTATGTATTTTTACTTAATTACAAATCTATATAAATCCATCAAACCTTCAGAGTCCTTTTATCACAATATTTGAAGATTGATTTTGTGGTTATTTACGAAGACTTTCACTATAGACTTCAGCATTCATTGGTCGTATGACACCTCTTGACTATCAGTATAAATACTAAGATAAGAGGGTACCAGAATCTGACAGGTTTAGCCAAATGATTAATTTATGGATTAAAGTCTTGGAAAATATTGGAATTGAAGGCTTTGCTATATTACAGATCCTTAAAAATATATGCAATTGTTAAAAAAAATTAATTCTAAATTAGTTACAATTTTTGTTGACAGTAAACACTCAAGCATTGTATATCCTTTTTGTAAATGAAGTTAAAGAAACATTAAATCAGTGAATATTAATTTTGTTGAGGTAAGGAATACCCTCAAACAGTAAAAGCTGTTATTTGAAAGCTAAATTCCTACAAGATATTTCTTCCAAACAGGAGAAGCTGTTATTTGAAAGCTAACTTCCTACAGCGGATTTGTCAAAAAAAAGTGGAAGCTGTTATTTGAAAGCTAACTTCGTACAGGGATTTTCTCCAAAGGAGTAGAAGCTGTTATTTAAAAGCTATCTCCCTAAAAGGGGATTTCACAAAAAGAGTGGAAGCTGTTATTTGAAAGCTAACAGGGGATTTCTTTAAAACAGTGGAAGCTGTTATTTGAAAGCTAACTTTCTACAGAGAATTTCCCCCAAACAGTGGAAGCTGTTATTTGAAAGCTAACATCCTACAGGGGATTTCTCCAAAACATTGGAAGCTGTTATTTGAAAGCTAACATCCTACAGGGGATTTCTCCAAAGCTGTGGAAGCTGTTATTTGAAAGCTAACATCCTACAGGGGATTTCTCCAAAGCTGTGGAAGCTGTTATTTGAAAGCTAACATCCTACAGGGGATTTCTCCAAAACAGCGGAAGCTGTTATTTGAAAGCTAACTTCCTACAGGGAATTTTTCCAAAACAGAGGACGCTATTTTTTTAAGGCTAACTTTCCACGGGGGATTTCTCCAAAACAGTAGACGCTGTCATGTAAAAATGTATTTCCTACAGATACCTAGAGGCATGACAAAGAAATGTTAAAAGTTTCCAATTTGAAAATTGTTCTCACATGGATGTTTATATCAAATAGTTGAAGCTGCCAAGTTAAAACTGGTATTATGAAATAGATGCCATTTTAAAAAAAAAATTTCTTCAAATAAAAAATAAAAAATAACAAACTCTTCAGTAAAATAACACCAGCATGGTAAAACTGTTCTTTGATAAAAAAAAAAAATAACAAATTGTCTTCAGTAAAATAACACCAGCTTGGTAAAACAGTTCCATAATACAAATAACAAACTGTCTTCAGTATAATAACACCCACTTGATAAAACTGCTCAATGATAAAACAAAAACATAATAAAGCTATAAACAATTATGTGATAATACATATGGAGAAGTATTGCGAATAACAGTCTGTAAAAGTATAAAAAAAAAAAAATTAAAAAAAGTTACTTTGGTTATTAAACCAATTAAGTATTTCAAGACTGATTACAGATTTAAACGATATACAAACATAAAGAAATCATGTACAATGTAATTACAGATGTAACAGTAAAATCGTTTTATGAGAATTTTACAGAATAGGCGTTATTTTAAATGACCTCCCATCGAGACCCTCACAAAACAAATAAAACTGTCATATTTTACCTGTATCTTAAGACTTGATTAAAATATTGGAGTTTCCATAGAATGTATGCTTATTTCATATCAATGTAATAAGTGTTTTAAATACTACTCCTATTCTGTGAGTGTAAGACATAAGCGATACAAGAAATATAAAATTTACAAAATATTTAAACACAGGGAATACAGATCAAAGTAGACATAAAGATAAGTAATGTTTGTCTTTATTTAGTTATCATAAATATAAGTCTTTGATCCTTCGATTTAAGAAATTCAACGAATCTTTACATAAGATTCTGTCATATCAGTTTTATCTATCAACATCTTCTTAGAACTCTGGTGCTTTGAAGCTTAGTTGCAAGTCTCAACTTATTTTTGGTCGCTATTTAAAACTGAGCCATACTTCATATCTGTTTGTATTTAGGGTTTAACTTTTCTAACAGAATTGATACTTTCTTTATGACAGGCTATCTGCATTATAGTCTGTATACTGAATCTACATGAGTATGACGAGATAAATCAATAACATGTAAATGGTACTCCATACTTATAAACAGTGTACCTATGTCATACAATGGTAATCCATACTTATAAACAGTGTAACAATGTCATACAATGGTAGTTCATACTTATAAACAGTTTACCTATGTCATACAATGGTAGTCCATACTTATAAACAGTGTAACAATGTCATACAATGGTAGTTCATAATTATATACTGGTACAGTATAACTATGTCATACAATGGTAGTTCATACTTGTATATACAGTGTAACTATGTCATACAATGGTAGTTCATACTTATATAATAGTACAGTATAACTATGTCGTACAATGATAGTCTATACTTATATACAGTGTAACTATGTCATACAATGATAGTTCATAGTTATACACTAGAGCAGTATAACTATGGCATACAATGGTAGTTCATACTTGTATATAGTGTAACTATGTCATGCAATGGTAGTTCATACTGATATACTAGTACAGTATAACTATGTCATACAATGGTAGTTCATACTTGTAAACAGTGTAACTATGTCATGCAATGGTAGTCCATACTTATATACAGTGTAACTTTGTCATGCAATAGAAGTTCATACTTATATACAGTTTAACTATGTCATACAATGGTAGTCCATACTTATATACAAGTCAGTATAACTATGTCATACAATGGTAGTCCATACTTATATACAAGTACAGTATAACTATGTCATACAATGGTAGTCCATACTTGTAAACAGTGTAACTATGTCATACAATGGTAGTCCATACTTGTAAACAGTGTAACTATGTCATGCAATAGAAGTTCATACTTATATACAGTTTAACTATGTCATACAATGGTAGTCCATACTTATATACAAGTACAGTATAACTATGTCATACAATGGTAGTTCATACTTGTAAACAGTGTAACTATGTCATGCAATAGAAGTTCATACTTATATACAGTTTAACTATGTCATACAATGGTAGTCCATACTTATATACAAGTACAGTATAACTATGTCATACAATGGTAGTCCATACTTGTAAACAGTGTAACTATGTCATACAATGGTAGTCCATACTTGTAAACAGTGTAACTATGTCATGCAATAAAAGTTCATACTTATATACAGTTTAACTATGTCATACAATGGTAGTCCATACTTATATACAAGTACAGTATAACTATGTCATACAATGGTAGTCCATACTTATATACAGTTTAACTATGTCATACAATGGTAGTCTATGGTAGACTATCATGACTATAGAACAAGAGTTTCCTCCTTCTTCATATGTTCTGTTACAGTCACTACTATAGATGTATGTCCATTATCTGTTGCAATGTCTAAAGGGGATTTTCCATCAAGTCTACATACTTCTGTAACTGCTCCTTTATCTAACAATAAACGTACAATATCCTCATGTCCTACTTCGCATGCATAAAATAGTGGTGTGGTGCCATCTTCTTTCTGCATGTTGATGTTGGCATTGTGGTCCAGAAGACAACATACTACATCTGTCCTACCCATAAAACAGGCTATGTGTAATGGCGAAGAACCAGCTACTACATCAAAGGCATAATCCACTGACTTCTTACTGACATAATCTGTTACATGTGATGATGTATTCTCTACCAGGCTATCAAGTACAATTTGTTTTCCTTTGTCTAATGTTTTCTGTTCATGGTTAGTAAATGTATCTGTTATATATTGTTTACTATAGATACACATATTACAGTCCGCATAGTTCTCTAACAGTATCTTTGTTATCTCTATGTGTCCATTCAGTGCACTGAAATATAAGGAATTACTACCATCAATTGTCTGGGCATTAATGTTTGCTTTATGATTTATCAATAGCTGGAGTACACTGGTGTTGTTACTGATACATGACAATATCAGTGGTGTCAAGCCATAACCCTGTTCACATATATCAACATTTGGATTTTTCTCTAACAGTAACTTTACTATATCAGTGTGTCGTTGCTGACTTGCCACGAACAAAGGACTCCAGCCATCCTTGTTACATAGATCAACATCAGGACTCTTCTGTAACAGTAACTTTACTATATCAGTGTGTCGTTGCTGACTTGCCACGAACAAAGGACTCCAGCCATCTTTGTCACATAGATCAACATTAGGACACTTCTCTAACAGTAACTTTACTATATCAGTATGTCCTTTTTGACTAGCTATGTACAGTGGACTACATCCATCATTGTTACATAGATCGATATTTGGGCTCTTCTCTAACAGTAACTTAACTATATCAGTATGTCCTTTCTGACTAGCTATGTACAGGGGACTACATCCATCATTGTTACATAGATCAACATTAGGACACTTCTCTAACAGTAACTTTACTATATCAGTGTGTCGTTGCTGACTTGCCACGAACAAAGGACTCCAGCCATCCTTGTTACATAGATCAACATTAGGACTCTTCTGTAACAGTAACTTTACTATATCAGTGTGTTGTTGCTGACTTGCCACGAACAAAGGACTCCAGCCATCTTTGTCACATAGATCAACATAAGGACACTTCTCTAACAGTAACTTTACTATATCAGTATGTCCTTTTTGACTAGCTATGTACAGTGGACTACATCCATCATTGTTACATAGATCGATATTTGGGCTCTTCTCTAACAGTAACTTAACTATATCAGTATGTCCTTTCTGACTAGCTATGTACAGGGGACTACATCCATCATTGTTACATAGATCAACATTAGGACACTTCTCTAACAGTAACTTAACTATATCAGTATGTCCTTTTTGACTTACTATGTACAGGGCACTACATCCATCATTGTTACATAGATCGATATTTGGGCTCTTCTCTAACAGTAACTTTACTATATCAGTATGTCCTTTTTGACTAGCTATGTACAGTGGACTACATCCATCACTGTTACATAGATCGATATTTGGGCTCTTCTCTAACAGTAACTTTACTATATCAGTATATCCTTCCTCACTTGCCATGTACAGAGTAGTCAAGCCGTTATTGGTATATAGATCAACATTTGGGTTCTTTTCTAACAGTAACTTTACTATATTAGTATGTTTTGGCTGCTGACAGGCTCTGTGCAGAGTACTGTAGCCATATCTGTCACATAGATCAACATTAGGACTCTTCTCTAACAGTAACTTTACTATATTGGTATAATCCTTCAGAATTGCCCAATGCAGAGCACTAAAACCATCCTTGTCACATAGATCAACATTTGGGTTCTTCTCTAACAGTAACTTTACTATATTAGTATGTCCTCTCTTACTTGCCATGTACAGAGGACTCAAGCCATATGCATTTTCACATAAATCAACATTAGGATTCATTTCTAACAGTAACTTTACTATATCAGTATGTCCAGTCAAACTTGCTATGAACAGAGGACTGCAACCAATTTTATTACATAGATCAACATTTGGGTTCTTCTCTAAAAGTAACTTTACTATATCAGTATATCCGCTCTGACTTGCCATGTACAGAGGACTCAAGCCATATGCATTTTCACATAAATCAACATTAGGGCTCTTCTCTAACAGTAACTTTACTATATCAGTATATCCGCTCTTACTTGCCATGTACAGAGGACTGAAGCCAAATTTCTTGTCACATAAATCAACATTAGGGCTCTTCTCTAACAGTAACTTTACTATATCAGTATGTCCTTTCTGACTTGCCATGTACAGTCCATTAACCCCATCACCTCTACACTGATCCACATCCACATCATTATGTAACATCCACTGAACCATACCAGTATAACCATTTTGACAAGTCATTATCAGTGAAGTAGTACCTGATTCAATGTGCTCTGTTGGTAACACTGTATCCTTGGTATTGACCAATGTTACTTGCTGTGATTTGTCCAGTTGTTTTAAGTGCCGTAATAACTGTTGTCTAAATAATAATACTGTCATATTGGTGTTAATGAATATAATTCTTACATTTCCTGCTGACCATTCCTTTATAAACCTTTTAAAATATGATTCCAAATAATCATCTGGTATTTCAATAACGAAGTATGTGTAACTGTTCTTGTCAGCTTGTGATTTCTGCCAAATAAAACGTTCATGTACTAAACCGTAATCACCATGATCTATCAAACATTCTATCATTTTCTGACCAAAATAATGAGCAAGGAAGTCAAACAATTTATCATGTACAGTTCTATACATACCATTCTGTTCACATATAAAAGTACCATCTAGGGTATCAAGGGCTTTCTTTAATTTTGTCTTTGATGTACTTCTGTTGATTTCAAAAGCATCACATATGTCTTTTATGATATGTTGTTGTTCATCTGTCACTTTACCCTGGAACCATTTTTCTTTTAGGTGATTATTAGATAGAACACATAAAGCTAGACTGCATATTTCATAGTTTCCTCCATCACCGTGCCTACTTAAGTTGTCTAGTTTATTTTGAAAGACATTAAACGGATTTTTGAAAAATTCTTTAACATCTCCATTTTTTCCTCCGTGATATAAAGAGCATAAAAGTGGAAAGAATTCACTATTTTGTGATAAATCATCCATATCGTCCACGCTTGTACCAATATAGGTTTTTGCTATAATATTCTTTTCTACGGATGTAAGACATAACTTATCTGATACTAAATTACATTCACAGAATTTTAAAGGGAATTCTATATCAAACTTATCATCTTTATAGACTTGTAACCTACAAGATACAATAATCTTACATTTGTCTGCAATAATTGTGTAAATCACAGGTAACAATTGTTTCCAGTTCTCAACCTGTAGTTGGTTAACAGTGAAATTTCCACAAATATTATCTACAATGAAGACTGTCTGTTTACCAGGCTGATAATAAGTTTTAATGTCTGATGGTAATTCCACCGGTATTATATTGTACCCTTCCTTCTGTAAAATAAGAGCTGTATGTCTACTGATAAAAGATTTCCCAACTCCTGATGGGGCAGTTAAAATCACACAACCTTTGTCCTGTAAACATTCCATGACATAATCACTGGCTCGTGTAGGCACAAACATCTTATCTTTCTTTTCCCAGTCTTCTATTTGTTTTTTTATCTTATCTGAAAAATATAAAAGTGTAGCTAATTTAAAATTAAAATCTGACTATTTATATGAAGTATGCATTATTATTTAAAACAGACATAAAATAGTGGATTAAATCCTTGTTGTAAGTTATTTTACATTTTTTCATCGTGCCTTTTATACGTTACTAAACAGTATCGGTTTTATTCATGGTTTAAGGCTGAATGGTGACCTGTAATAATTTACATGTTTGTTCTTTGATAGATAGTTGTCTTATAGCCCATTATACCACATCTACTTGTTTTTATTAAATCTTATTTGAAAATACCCCCCTAAAATATATACTTAATTGCAAAACAATAACAAATAAGCGATAGCAAAATCAATCAAGATTACATGAAAATACATTGTTTTAGTGTTCTTTAAATGATTGTTTGACCTTTGATAGAACCAGTCAAGGACAGAGGTCATTCTCCATGGAATGCATTTTGAGGTGGTGAACCAATATATACTAAATATGAAAAGTCAAACGAAGAAAATGTCCCAACACAATAGATACAGAACCTTAGGTCAAAGGTCAAGGTCACATAAAGGTTTTGACAATTCATGACACACTTTCATATAGTAATACACTTTCAAAGCAAGTATCATAAGCCAGTGTCAAAAGAAAACACTTTTGGCATTGGCAAGGTTGTATTATAAGCATTCAGAGATCTTACTGAGCGATCAAATTTGCATGCATATGCCGTGGGTACATGTACCTTAAAGGCCAGGGAAAGAATAAAAATAGCAGCCAATGAATGAAATAGTGGTAACTTCAAATTTCAGGACATATTTTTTAGAATTACCTTGTTCAAAGAGTGATTTTTAGATCAAAAATTGTCACAGAACCTAGAAATGAACTATATAATCTGTTGCAGCTTAAATAAAAATTATTAACTAATTTTATTTTGTTATATTCCTAAAACAAATCATGAAGCATTGTTCTTGTTTACACTGGAAGTAAATGTTGCCATGCAGCCATGCTTCTATGCAAAGTATCAACAAACACCTTACCTGTTGTGTTAAAATTATTCCATTCCAATGTAATCCTTATATCCATTTTATATTTCTTTCATAATTCAAAGAACCAAATAAATATGCAACTACAGTCATAATATTCAATGTTATGCGGTTACAATAATTTTCCCTCCAAAATTGTGGTATATACAGAACAAAGGACTTACATTTAAATTAATAAAAATCTTGCAGGAAAATAAAGAAAATTATTCCCACATGTGTCTCATATACGGAAACCCACCAGGATTAGGAAACCAACAACGCACAAGTGTCACAACACATTTTGGCCCAATGTCTCTCTTGTGCCACTCAAATCTTTTGGTTCTGTGGTCCCTGGTAATGGCATCTGCTTTCATAACCATATATATTTCATCATTCCACGCACCACAATGGAGAAGCATAGTCCAAAATCTTTTGTAGTGTTCCTTTCTCAAACTTGAGTTTCTTTATTGGGGTCACCAGATATGTCTTTTTTATTCATCCATTACGTAATGCATGGCTTACAAAAGAAATATCTGCATTTTTCTTGGAATAGGTCTTGCTGTATCACAAATCCAGGCTGATCATCGTCTAATTCTTTTTCATCATTGTCTGTTTGAGTACTCTGTTCTGTGGTCATCTGTTGATTTTGTGCATTCCAGGCTTTTTCATTATTAACAGCAGAGTCATGAAGAATTTTAATTTCCCAATCAGTATGCCCAAAATAAATGTTTATAGTTTCTAATTGAAGATCGCTTAATTCCATAGTAACTTTCTTATCACTCATTTTTAGGATTATGTAGAATGCACACAAACAAAATATGTATATGACTTCGAAGATAATGTAGTCACTTTTCAGATGATTTTTGGCAAAAATGAAAGTGGCCGCATCCGTGTTCATTCTCAACCTTTATATATGTTATGTATTATCACCAAATACAACTTTCATTTCAGTATTATGAATGAACACGAATGCGGCCACTTTCATTTCAGACGGAAACCGTCTAAAATTTAACTAAAATGCTAAAATTGTGAAGATTTCAGTAATTTAGCTATTACCCGATATATGTACATTTTATTGTCAAAAACAGCCCATATTTATGTAGCAGAAGCATTTTACTTTCCAGTAAATATCTAAAAGATTACATTTTCACAATTTTTTAAAACTGCTATATTCTGGGGCCAAAAAGGTGTCTTACTGAACCTACTCCTTTCTTCATATGAGGACCTAGATGGCATCAACATCATGACAGATGCTAGACACGGTTGGAGGAGAAATGCGAAAGATACTCCCAATGTTGTATCATTGGGAGAAAAAAAAACCTCACAAAGTGATGGACTGTGAACATGTTAGAAAGTCACAGGATAAAGTTGCCCAACGACATGAAAGACTGGGAAAAAAGGACGTAAGGTACCGAAGGTATTCCACGGATTGATTTTTTTTGGCTCCTACAAATCCAAGTCAAATCGGAGTATCAAAGACGTGATATAGAGTATAAGAATTATACTGAATAGTTGCCTACTAGGTAGATAGTTGAATTAAAGCTAGCTAGTTTTAATTTTTTTTGCAAATTTACAGACAAAAAACATATTGATGATGGTAAGTTCGAAAATCAACAGTGCTAATGTCAGCCCTATTAAAAACTTACCTGAGTCATACAAAAACGCAGTGACAAATGGTCTGATGGCCGATAATCTGGTTGAAAACCCTATGAATCCAGATGAGATTCTAGGTGTTGTTAACCCCTTTTCCTGCTAGAGAAAGATCTGTTTGGTGACGTTAAACCAAACAAAGATCAGTTTCTAAACCATGTTGAACTTTACAAAGCTATCAATCATGTTGTTAATTCTAGTCACCTAAAAGGTTTGAAAAGGATAAAAGGGATGTGGCGCATTTATCCCGACTCTGAACCTGACAGAGACACTTTAATAACAGAGGTACTGGTAGTAAGGAAACGGATTTTGAAAATTTATACACGCAATCCTAATTCAAAGGTATACGATCACGACAAACCTTACGACTGGCGTGTTAGGATGGTCAGATTTTGAGGGCAGTAGAAAACCTAGGAGGAATAGTCCACACATTAGACAGAGAGCGACTCGGAGTTGACGGTTTACTCACCAATTGCCAAACAGGTGACAGGATATCATACTGTGAACCTATGGAAAAAGTCTTGCCTAGAACCCTAAAAATCGGTACATATATGGCTGTTTTGTTACACAAAGAGCAAAGAACTGATTCCTCTAAGCTCACATGTAACAAATGTCTGCAAACTGGGCACATGCTCAGAGAATGTCCAAATTAATGGGTTTGTACATTATGTAATAATCCCGGACATAAGAAAGCTGAGTGTCTCAATTTTGAAACCACAAGTGACAACGTCCAAGACCAGCCAGTCAATGTCAACAATGATGGCACACATGAACCAGAATCAGAAGATTCAGCAAGTGAAGATGATAATATAACTGAACATAAACAAACAAACACTACAAATATGGGAACCACTAATCAGTCTCCGTCTTTTTTACAAAATATCAATGTCACAAGCGCAAGTTTCAGCTATAATGCTTCAAATAAAAGTGATGCGGCTCATGATATGAACGATCCTGAACACCACGGCAATTCAGCAGCTAAACATAACAATGAAATTAGAAAAGCAAAAGCAAAAGCTAAAGCTAGAAAAAAGTCTGGCAAAAAAAAAAACAGTCAACAACTGAATAAAGACAACGAGGAGAATCCCACTCAACCTACATTATTCTTTCATTTTCAAGGAAACGACAATGTTAGCAACAACACCAAACGACCAAATTCATGAACGCACATCAAATATTCAGAAACCAAAGGGACCCTAACTATCAGCAATCTCAACTAATGTACATACACTGTATATACATTAAATAGTATGATTATCTAGCTATTTTCATGAACATTTGTATGTATTTTCTTTTTTTCTGTGTTTTTATTTATAGTGTAAAAAACAAACAAACAAAAAAGAGCATTTTGCAATTAAAGATTGTATGTGTCCAGTTAATATTATGGTAAACATAAATAGTGTTTTCATTTTATGTTTTTTCATTGCTTTTACTCATTATGTACAAAAACAAAAAGAATGCGATATTATATTAGATTATATGTGTTTGAATGATGATATTGCAAATGAAAATGACTTATCTTCCATATTTTGTATGTGTGTTGATAAGAGTAGTATATTAAGCAATCAAAGAGAGATATTATGATACAACACTAAATCATATGTTCTCAGTTGACAATATAGAAATAGAAGACAGTGTAAAGTTTAATTTAACTTATATGTATGAGAGATTTTATTCACAAAACATCAACAAAAACATATGTCTGAAAGAACCAGCTAATTATAAACAAGCAATAAACCTTTGAAAAGAGAAAACTTTTATTCACTAGTAAACAAACTATCATTAGTTCTACTGTTCAATGTTCATTATGCTGCGTCAGTTTCATTCAGCTCATCATCAAAACGTATTTATGCAATGATTGTATAAACAAATCTTCTTTTTTCTGCAATTCAAACAAGGATACTTGGAAAGTATATCAACCACTAAATATTCCTACGAAATTGCACATATGGTACGCAACTAGTACACCACCATATACCACATCACACACGGGAAGTACGAAACTAAATACATTTATAAATTTTTGAACCATATTACCCATACACAAATACTCCACAACTAGCTGTGTTAATCCTTTTGACGCAGTATATTCACTTCAAGTACAGATCCGTATTGTTATAAAACACATGAAAGACTGGGAACACAAATAATTTATGAAAATTTGAAGAATAAAAATGTGTCCATTAAAATTCATGCACATTATAGAAATTTGTAAATAAAGTTGTGAGGACACTCAATTTACTGTCAATCAGAATGACTTATGGCATGCTTTCAAGGCTGTAAAAAAAGCTGTCACCAAGATTTCAAAAGGTACTATAAAACGTTCAGAGGGTACAAGTTGGAGTGTACATCTGGGAGATAAAGTTGAACCCATAGCAACACACATTAACTGGGCCGTCCGTAACTGTGAGCAAAATTCTCTAAAACTTAAGAAAATTTTGAATAAAATTGTCGAACATTATTGTGATAACAATGTAAATTGTCATCATTCATCAAGGTGCAAGGTTGATTCAAACTATGAGCAATCTAGATTTTAATTACAAATGGAAAAGTTCAGAAAAATGTAACAGTCTGCTATAAAAAGTTCAACTACTTATAAATATCCTCAAGATTACATTCTTGCAAAAGGCACATTTTATGTTGAAAGTTTTAACAATGTTGTGAACATATTTCAAAACAAATATTTGGGTTGAGATCTCAAAAAAACATGTTTAACCCCGCCTCATTTTTGCGACTGTCCCAAGTAAGGAATATCTGGCCTTTGTTAGTCTTGTATGATTTTTAATGTTAGTGTCTTGTGTATAATTCGGAGTTTAGTATGACGTCCATTATCACTTAACTAGTATACATATTTGTTTAGGGGCCAGCTGAAGGACTCCTCCGGGTATGGGAGTTTCTAGCTGCATTGAAGACCCATTGGTGGCCTTCGGCTGTTGTCTGCTATATGGTCGGATTGTTGTCTCTTTGACACATTCCACATTTCCATTCTCAATTTTACATATATGAAAATAGCATTTGCAGTTCTTGTTGGTAGAGCTCAACAGGTACTGTTTGCTTTTATTAGTAACACGTGCACACAAAAGTGCTTTGTGAAAGGGAGATTTATAGGAGAGAACACTAGACGTCTATATGATTTAATGCACTATCTAGAAAAAAAATGATATAGAAGGATCGTTATTATTAGTAAATTTTGATTCTATAAAATGAGTTTTTTTTAAAGCAGGCTTTGACTAGTTTTAATTTTGGTCCATCAATTTGTAAATGATTTGAAGTGCTTTATGCAGATGCTTTTAAAAGAGCTATGTCATTAATGATGGTAATATGTCCCAATTTTTCAACCCGAAAGATGCTGTTGCCAAGATGAACCACTGTCTCCCTATTTGTTTATCATTGGGTTGGAATTATTTGCTTTACAGCTATAAGAGAATACAAAAATAAAAGGGTGTATATAAATGGGAATGAGCCACTCATTAGTCAGTATGCAGATGACACGTTTCTTACCCTTGATAGAAGTGAAGATTCTTTAAAGGAGAACAATTTTTATTTCGAAAAATTTCAGTCTCAGGACTAAAGATAGATACAATTAAAAACCAATTGTTCAGAGAACAATTAAGGTCTTTCCACCAATAAGATCAATTTTGATATTGAACTATGAAAATTTAGTTTGAAATATCATATCCAGCGTCAAATGATAGCTTATTGTACACTGATTCCAAAAATATATGGTTTCTATACATTTTTTCTAAATAAGGGAGATAAATTGTTACTTCCGGTTTGAAATATGTCACTTCCGGTTTTATTTGATAGTTTACTTGATACTGATTCCAAAAATATATTGTTCAATATACTTTTACATTGAATAAGTACAAAAAATAGGTACTTCCGCTTTACAGAAGGTCACTTCCGGTTGGCTTTTCCATGGTAAGTGTCTTGAAACGTAATGCAAAAAGTCCCATCGCTTTATCACCTATACATATGAGGTAAAAGCAAAGGTCAAAATCTAGAACGTCAATTTTACCTATGACCTTGAGTTCAATTTCAAGGTCATAAACCAAGGGCTTCAAATCAAAAGACTATAGGTCTTAATTATATGTGGTTAATGAGTTATATGCCTAATTTTTAATATAAGAGCGGAGAAAACTCCAATTTAATGTTAGCGTACACTTTCAACCAAAATTCATGTGTTACGACATGTCGCAACTTACAATTTAGTAAAAATATGTTGTCAATATCTTAAACGGTTTTTGAAAAGAACTGAAAACAAGCCAAAATAAAATTTAAAATATGACCTTGACCTCTGACCTTGACCTATTTTTCTTATTTTTGGAACTAGAACATCAAATCAAAAGATCCAAGGTCTCTATCACTTATAGTTTACAAGATAGAAATGCATATAACTATCACTTGCATAAGAGGAAATAACTCTCATATGGAGTGTTAATATCGCTTCGGTAAAAATAGGACAAATCATGCGAAGGATATAACAAATAAATTTGTCGCTTTCTTTTGGGGTTACGGAGGAGATGCAGTCACAAGGTAAACAGTGTTCGGGGAGATAACTCTTACAAAGAAAATTGTTCGGTTTAGAATGGGTGAAAATAAAAAGCGCATAAACTGTATGATACTATATAAGAAATATCTTAGCGACATATTGCCAAACAAACATTTTACGCGAGAACAAAATTTAGTGGAAGAAAATGATAATAATTATAATAATTAAAAATCAATTGTTCAGAGAACAATTGAAGGTCTTTCCACATCAAAGTTATTGAAAAGAATCTAGTTCCGGTTTACTCAATGTTGAAATTGGCATCCAAACATAAGTATCCTTATACTGATAGGATAAATAAATGGTTTCTATATATACACATGGAAAAAAGTATTGCAACACCAAATTGAAATTGAAATTAAAAAAACACTCTTTATTTTTTTGTGGTATAATTTGATAAAATAGAACTAGTTTAACATTATTTAAGTATCACCTGAGTTTAATCAATAAATATCTACTCGATAAGTTTTTATCTGCACATGCAGCTACTGCACCCGTAAACAGCAAAACAGATGTTTTTATCCTCATTGTTTTCAACACTTTAAATAACAAAGTTTTTAAAGTTATTTGATTAACACCTTGTAATGGGTCTTTGACAACTCTTAACTGCAGCAAGATGGTAGATTATCAGCATAAGAGAAGCAGGGATGTCGCTGTAACAACTGCACGTATTGTTGGTCATCACCATTCCGTTATAAGTCGTTTTGAGAATAAAAATCAGGAAATAAACGCTGTTAAAGACCTTCCGAGATAATAAAGACCCCCTATACCATTTGCTAGAGAAAATGAAGCATAATGAAGGTTGGTCAGAAGGAAACCCATTGCATACAAGACAATCCTTAAAAGAGAGTGGTGGCCATACAGGAGCCTTTTAACAAGAACTGTTCGAGATCAACTCATCGCTACTGGTTGTTGTGCGATAAGACCATTTCGGAGACCTTTGCTGACGAACAGACACACAGTTTTCCGTTTCCAATGTAGTGCATAGCTCGCCAAAGTTGGAAATTAGCATCGTGGAGGTAGATCCAATGTTCAAATGGAATTTGGTTCAACTTCCTTGGCCCGATCATAGCCTGGCTTTGAACCATATCGAGCATATATGGCACACTATTGGGCGGAAAGTGCGCGAAAGGACACCCCAGTTCAAACACATCATGAAATAAACATCCGAAATGGTTGCTGCTACATTAGCAACAAATTAGTCGATTTATGGCAGGAAGCAGAAGACGTTAAGATGCGGTTATCCGTTTGAATGGAGCCTGCACACAAAGTACTAAGTCTTTGGCGTATAACGATCAACCATAATGTGAACAGTAATATGAAGATTAATTTTGAAATGTCTGACATTGTAAAGTTCGACTACAGTAAAAGTTGTAAAATGCATTTTTTTGTACAAAAAACACTTCATTTTGTTATTAAAATTGTGGTTCTAAAATCATTTTTTTTTTAAACATTTTTTGTTCGTTTCAATGCCAATGTTATCATAAACTATGTTTCAATATTATTATACACACATTCTATTATATTTTATCCATAAAAAGAGGCTGATTTTTTCAAGTTTTTAAAAATCAAGGTGTTGCAATACTTTTTTCCATGTGTATATTTTTGAGTGAAATAAGGGAGATACTTAGCTACTTACGGTGAAGTAAATGTCACTTCCGTCGAAGTAAATGTCGCTTCAAGTCTCATATGATAGCTTCTTTCACAATGATTCCAAATATATATAGTTTCTGTATACTTTTGTGTGTAGAGCGGGAGATAATTGGTCACTTCCGGTTTATCGAAAGTCATTTCTAGTCTTTCGTCATATGGCGTTATAATGAATCAAGTTGAAGTTATAATCAAATAACCTTATTATTAGATATTTCAGGGCCACTAACTCCTATAAGATGCCATTAGATAGTATAAGACCAATGTAACATATCTTCATTACAATAAAGCAAACATTTTCCACTTGTTATTTTATATGTATCTTTCAAAGTGTCGGAGGAAATGCAAAAACAAGCAAAGTCAAATGAGAACTAGACCTTGACCTTTGACCTTGACCTCATTTGTTAAGCTAGGACCTAGAAGCCTCAAATAAAAATATTCCAGGGTTATACGGTTAATGGTTAATGAGTTGAAAACAAATACTGACAAATTTATTTTGTAAAGGAAGATAACTCCTATAAAATTTCATCGAATTGCTTCGATTCGATTGAGCCAAAAATTTCTGAAGATGTAACGAACAATTTGTAAAAGAATTTTGTGAATATCGTTTTTTGTTACGAAGAAGATGCACACATTTGATAAACAGTAAATAGGGAGATAACTCTTACAAAGAAAAGTGTTTGTCTTAGCAGGGTGAAATTTAAATGCGCATAAACTATAAGATTCAATATAAGAAATATCTAAGCGACATATTGCGAAACAAATATTTATTGCAAGAAAAAAATTAGGCGGAAAAAAATAAAAAAAAATAATAATTAAGAACCAATTGTTCAGAGAACAATTGCAGGTCTTTCCACAACAATTTGAAAAAACTGTTGAAAAGAAGCTATTTCCTGTTTACTCAAAGTTAAAAATGGCATCCAATCATTAGTTTCTTCGTACTGATGGGATAATAAATAAACTCATCATAGATACCAGGACCCAATTTTGTATATACGCCAGACGCGCGTTTCGTCTACAAAAGACTCATCAGTGACGCTCGAATGCAAAAAAGTTAAAAAAAGGTCAAATAAAGTACGAAGTTGAAGAGCATAAATGATTGTTTTCCATAAACTTTTCAGTGAACTAAGGAAGACAATTTGCCACTTCCGGTGAAATTAATGTTATTCCGGTTTCATATTATAGCTTTTTCACACTGATTCCGAAAATACATAGTTTTTTATACTTTTGTTTGTAAACCAGGAGATAATTGGCCACTTCCGGTTGATCAAAAGTCAGTTCTTGTCTTAAGGTAGTTAGGGTGTCTTCCCCAATCTTGGATTTGTAAATACCAGAAAGCAAGGTCTAGATCTTTAATAGAATGTGCAAAATTTTAGAGTATAGGTAATCCATTTGTAAGAACTTTCACTTCAATATAGAAAATGACATGTTTTATAATATTTATGGTTGTTTTTTACAATAAACAGAAAACTTTTGTTTGATTAAATTTTTCCAACTTTGCCACATAAGGGGATGCAACTTAAGGGCAAGATAATTCAGATTTAGGTACTTTTACAATAGAATGTGTTAGGAATTTACCTATTTTATAATGTAGCAAGAAAACGGGTACAGTGACCCCATTTTTTTCTTTTTCTTAACTGAAAGCATACTATTAAAGCTATCTTCTCGTATGTTATCTCAAAATTCAATGGTGTAGTTTACGTTTTATTGCAGAAAATTGGTTTTCCATGCTTAATTTATACAAATTCTGTCAATTTTGAACACAGTGTAGCGTGAAAATAAGCCCTGTGACCCATTCTTTATATTAATTTTTTTTTAAAAGCATGATATAAACTACATTTTGGCAAATTATTAAAAAAAATATATGGATTATGATTTAGACACCCGATCTACCTTAAGTGATAAGAAAATGTATCAAAATTTCAAAATATATGGATATTGAGTACTTATATCAGATAAAAAGTGCAAACAAGGCTACTTCCGATTTTCTTAAGGTCACTTCCAGTTCTCATTTTTCAAGGCCATATGTCACCCAACCTTTTGTTATAGGTCAATTGGCTTTATAATGAACCAATTTCAAGTTATTGTCAATTAACCTTATAATTAGACATTTCAGGGGCACTAACACCTATAAGATGCCAAAACATTGTATCAGATCAAATGTAACATATCTTCATTATTATAAAGCAAACATTTTGCACTCGTACTTTTATATATATCTTTAAAAGTGTTTGAGAAGATGCAAAAATGAGCAAAAGTCAAAATTGAGAACTTGACCTAGACCTTGACCTCATTTTCTAAGTTCAGACCTAATAGCCTCAAATAAAAATATCCTTATGAGTTAAAAAAAAGTCAGACAAATTTATATCGTAAAGGTAGATAACTCCTATAAAATATCATAGAATCGCTTCGATCCAAATAGGCCAAAAATTCCTGAGGATGTAACGAACAATTTAAAAAAAGGATTTTGTCGCTTTCTTTTTTTGTTACGAAGGAGATGCTATCACATGATAAACAGTGAATAGGGAGATAACTCTTACAAAGAAAATTGTTCGTTTTAGTATGTGTGAAAATAAAAAGCGCATAAACTGAATGATACTATATAAGAAACATCTTAGCGACATATTGCGAAATAAAACTTTTATGCGATAACATAATTTGAAGGAAGAAAAAAAAATAATAATAATAATTAAAAACTAATTGTTCAGAGAACAATTGAAGGTTTTTCCACCAAAAACCATGAATTTTAATATGAAAGTAGTAAAAGTAGGTTTAAAATGTCATTTCAATGGTCAACAGTGTTCGTGGAGATAACTCCGACAGAGAAAATTGTTTGGCTTAGAATGGGTAAAAAATCAAAAAAAGCGCATAAACTGTATGAAACTATATAAGAAATATCTTAGCGACATCTTGCGAAAACAAAAAGTTTATGCGAGAACAAAATTAGGCGGAAGAAAATAATAATAATAATGATAATTAAAAAACAATTCTTCACAGAACAATTGAAGGTCTTTCCACCTCGATAATAAGTATGAAATTTAAAAAAAAAAAAAAAATGTCACTCCTTGTTGATGTAATTTGGTACCTCAAAGTGATATAAAAAAATAAGATTAAAAGGTGTATACAGAAGACTTAACTGTTTTATAATGAGCAAGAAAGAATTTTTAGCAAAGGTAAAAATCTTGAACGTCAAGTTGACCTTTGACCTTGACCTCAATGTCAAGGTCATAGGTCAGTGATCTCAAATCAAAAGATCCCAGGTCAATCACTTGTATGGTTGTGGAAAAATACTGATTTCAAATACAAAAGGGGAGAAAACTCCTATAAGAGTTAACCAAAACTCTTCGACTCAAATAGGTTGAAGTTGCGCCTTTTTATAAACAGTTATTTGACTAAGACATCATATCATTTACTGTCACATTGTCTTTGGAATAACGATAACAAGCAAAATTCAAAATTTATTACATGACCTTGATCTTTGACCTTGACCTCAATTTCCTTCAAATGGACCAAGGACTTCATATCAAAAGACTGTAGGCCTCTGCGACTTATAATGTATGAATTTATGCAACAAATCGCCTATCGTAAATTTTCAAAGGGAAATAACTCCCATAATATGTCTTCTGATCACTCAAGTCAAAACTAACCAAATCAGTCTTAAGAGTAGACAAACAATTTGGTGAAAACAGTTTGCTAAAATCTTTTACGATTTTAGAGATATAGCAATAACAAGAAAAAGGGGATGCGGGGAGATAACTCCTATAAGAATAAGTGTTCGGTCACACAGGGTGAGTTTTGAAACCCTCATTACTGTACAACATCATTGGCCAAAAATCTATTCGATATGTTGTAAGACAAAAAAGCATCTCAGAGGGAAAAAAAATAATCAAAAGAAAAAAACAAAAGGTCTTTCTACGAAAAGTTGAAAGACCTAATAATTAAAAACCAATTGTTTAGAGAACAATTGAAGGTCTTTTCACATCAAAGACATTTTAAAAAGAAGCTTGTTTCTTCGTACTGATGAGATGAATAAATGGTTTCGATATACTTTTGAGTGAAATAAGGAAGATAATAAGCTACTTCCAGTGAAGTAAATGTCACTTCCGGTCTCATTTGATAGGTTTTTTAACACTGATTTCTGAAATATATAGTTTCTATATACTTTAGCCTGTAAACCAGGAGATAATTGTTACGAAGGAGATGCACACATATGATAAACAGTGAATAGGGAGATAACTATTACAAAGGACATGGTTCGGCTTAGTATGTGTGAAAATAAAAAGCGCATAAACTGAATGATACTATATAAGAAATATCTTAGCGACATATTGCGAAACAAAACTTTTATGCGATAACATAATTTGAAGGAAGAAAAAAAAATAATAATAATAATTAAAAACTAATTGTTCAGAGAACAATTGAAGGTCTTTCCACCAAAAACCATGAATTTTAATATGAAAGTAGTAAAATTAGGTTTAAAATGTCATTTCAATGGTCAGATGATAGCTAATTGTATGCTGATTCCAAAAATATATGGTTTCTATACAATATATTTTAAATAAGGGAGATAATTTGTTACTTCCGGTTTGAAAAATGTAACTTCCGATACTATCTGAATATCAACTTGACACTGATTCCAAAAATATCTGGTTCTAAATACTTTTATACTAATAAAGTACCAAAAAGAGATACTTCCGGTTTACAAAAGGTCACTTCCGGTTATTCTATTTACAAGGTTAAATGGTTTGAAACCTATTGCAAAAGGTCTTATGGCTTTATCATGTATACATATGAGGTAAAAGCAAAGGTCAATATCTAGAACGTTAAATAAAGCTATGACTTAGGGATAAATTTCAAGGTCATAAACCAAGTACCTCAAATTAAAAGACTATAGGTTTTGATTATATTTGGTTAATGAGTTATATCACCATACGCGTATTTTCAAATACAAGAGGGGAGAAAACTCCCTTTTACGTTTAACGTACCCTTGCAATAAAAATTAACGTGTTATGACATGTCGCAACTAACAATTTATTAAAAATAATTTGCTGATATCTTGTTTTTTGGAAATGAGTAAAAATAAGCCAAATTCAAAATTTATAATATGACCTTGACCTTTGACCTTGACCTATTTTTCATTTTTTTTGGACCAAGGACCTCAAATCAAAAGATTCTAGGTCTCCATCACTTATGGTTTACAAGATAGAAATGCATGTCCCTTATATCAAATGCATAAGGGGAAATAACATATGGAGCGTTCATTTTGCTTCGGTCAAAATTGGACAAATCATGCAAAGGATATAACGAACAATTTTATAAAATAAATGTCGCTTTCTTTTACGGTTACTGAGTAGATGCAGTCACAAGGAAAACAGTGTTCGTGGAGATAACTCCGACAGAGAAAATTGTTTGGCTTAGAATGGGTAAAAATCAAAAAAAGCGCATAAACTGTATGATACTATATAAAAATATCTTAGTGACATCTTGGGATAACAAAAAGTTTATGCGAGAACAAAATTAGGCGGAAGAAAATAATAATAATAATGATAATTAAAAAACAATTCTTCAAAGAACAATTGAAGGTCTTTCCACCTCGATAATAAGTATGAAATTTAAAAAACTATGATAGAAAATGTCACTCCTTGTTGATGTAATTTGGTACCTCAAAGTGATATAAAAAAATAAGATTAAAAGGTGTATACAGAAGACTTAACTGTTTTATAATGAGCAAGAAAGAATTTTTAGCAACGGTAAAAATCTTGAACGTCAAATTGACCTTTGACCTTGACCTCAATGTCAAGGTCATAGGTCAGTGATCTCAAATCAAAAGATCCCAGGTCAATCACTTGTATGGTTGTGGAAAAATACTGATTTCAAATACAAAAGGGGAGAAAACTCCTATAAGAGTTAACCAAAACTCTTCGACTCAAATAGGTTGAAGTTGCGCCTTTTTATAAACAGTTATTTGGCTAAGACATCATATCATTTACTGTCACATTGTCTTTGGAATAACGATAACAAGCAAAATTCAAAATTTATTACATGACCTTGACCTTTGACCTTGACCTCAATTTCCTTCAAATGGACCAAGGACTTCATATCAAAAGACTGTAGGCCTCTGCGACTTATAATGTATGAATTTATGCAACAAATCGCCTATCGTAAATTTTCAAAGGGAAATAACTCCCATAATATGTCTTCTGATCACTCAAGTCAAAACTAACCAAATCAGTCTTAAGAGTAGACAAACAATTTGGTGAAAACAGTTTGCTAAAATCTTTTACGATTTTAGAGATATAGCAATAACAAGAAAAAGGGGATTCGGGGAGATAACTCCTATAAGAATAAGTGTTCGGTCACACAGGGTGAGTTTAAAAACCCTCATTACTGTACAACATCATTGGCCAAAAATCTATTCGATATGTTGTAAGACAAAAAAGCATCTCAGAGGGAAAAAAAATAATAAAAAGAAAAACAAAAGGTCTTTCTACGAAAAGTTGAAAGACCTAATAATTAAAAACCAATTGTTTAGAGAACAATTGAAGGTCTTTTCACATCAAAGACATTTTAAAAAGAAGCTAGTTTCTTCGTACTAATGAGATGAATAAATGGTTTCGATATACTTTTGAGTGAAATAAGGAAGATAATAAGCTACTTCCAGTGAAGTAAATGTCACTTCCGGTCTCATTTGATAGGTTTTTTAACACTGATTTCTGAAATATATAGTTTCTATATACTTTAGCCTGTAAACCAGGAGATAATTGTTACGATGGAGATGCACACATATGATAAACAGTGAATAGGGAGATAACTATTACAAAGGACATGGTTCGTCTAAGCAGGGTGGAACGGTTACGGAGGAGATTCGGGCACAACAGTGTTCGGGGAGATAACTCCTACAAAGAAAATTTGGTTGCGCAGGGTAAATTTATAAAGAGTTTCTATATACTTTTTTGTGAAAAAAGGGATACAATATGCTTCTTCTATTGAAGTAAATGTTACTTCCGCTCTCATATGATAGCTTCTTTCACACTCATTCAAAAACTATAGTTTTTTATACTTTTGCTTGTAAACCAGGAGATAATTGGCCACTTCCAGTTGATGGAAAGTATCTTCTAGTCTTTTTTGACAAGTTAATGTATTTCAATTACAAAATACATGGATTCCGAGTACTATTTCCATGTAAAAAGTGCAAAAATAGCTACTTCCGGTTTTCTGAAGGTCACTTCCGGTTTTCTGAAGGTCACTTCCGGTTGTCATTTTTCAAGGTCATATGTCACATTACCTTTTGTTAAAGGTCAAATGCTATATAATATAATATACATTTGAAACCAATTATAATCTATTGTACAATTCAACTATCGATATTATAACTAAGCTTTTTACTACGTCACCTATTTGTCATTACTATAAATAAGCAATTTGAGATTTTCATTTTCTATATTAGTCATTTCAGTGTAGATGGAAAAAACTAAAACGTTTGGATTAAACTAGTTTCTTTTCATGATACAATACTACTGTATCAGTTTGGACCGTTTCAGACAGTAGTTTGTCAATCTGAACATTTACATTTACATGGGGACTGTACTTCTGAGGATTGGTCCTCAAATTTTACTTTTGAGTGGAGTGATGTTATCCCATAGACCACACCTTGTATTTGTTAACCAATATGTTGGAATGTTTTTGATTGTATTAAATGTGTGTTAGATTCGTTTGGCTTCTAAGATACCAGATAAATAGTGTGATATTATTGTTTCGTTAATATAATAAGAAGAAAAAGAAGATCATATATCACGTCAACATCAATTATGCGACGTTATTTAATTTTATTACGAAACTATAAAATCTTTGTCGGATTATTTGGGTGTTGGACTAATTGGATGTTGGACCAATAGGGTGTCAGAATATTTGTATTTATATACCTCCACCACCAAAGAAAAACAAGAGAAAGAAAAGTGAAGCACAATTCCAACCTGACACAGGTCAAATTCAACAAGAAATAAGATATGGATTGTATACCCTCTACCATGATAACACATTTTAATGTTGATTAACTTGTGTATTTAGCTGTCCCTGTAATGTCATACGACGTGTGTCTTATAATTGCTTTAAGCAGGACAATTATCACCTTATTTCCACGACTGAAAAATTATCATAAAGGTGAAAGCCTTTGGACTGACCAAAATTTAAACATACAAAGCTGCAAAGCATGTCCAGAGATTGTAAGGGTGCAGTTTATATTTTTGTTATAAAAGTAAAAATACATGAACTTATAATATACCTCTAATATTCCTTGGAATAACCTCTTCCTGCTCAGTTTCCATTTTCACTATTCTCTCTTTTTCTGAAGTTAGAAAATACTTTTGATTATATGGTCTATTTCATAAAGAAAATTTCATTAAATTTATAAGAAATTATCATGCCAGACATTTGTTTAGTCTACTACAGACTCATCTAGATCTGTAACGTTCAGTTAGAAGGTCATATCAATGACTATGACGTAGAGCATAAAAAATTTCAAAATGTTGTTCAAACTCTGACTAAGGCTATTTATGCCTGAGGTTAGAAAAACCTTTGTTTCTGGAATAATCTTATTATTTTATTAACAGTTTATTTTCAGAAAATGAGTTAATTAGAAGTTAAAAGTAGGATATTCAATATGGGACAAAAAATGAGGTGTCAATACAGTTAGGAAATAACATTAGAATTGAACCTCATAATCTTCAATCATTTTATTTTCCTGGATTTCATGTAAATTAAGCTAAGCTGAAAATGAAAATAACATTTTGTAATTCAGTGGTTGTCGTTTGTTTATGTGTTACATATTTGTTTTTCGTTCATTTTTTTACATAAATAAGGCCGTTAGTTTTCTCGTCTGAATTGTTTTACATTGTCTTATCGGGCCTTTTATAGCTGACTATGCGGTATGGGCTTTGCTCATTGTTGAAGGCCGTACTGTGACCTATAGTTGTTAATGTTTGTGTCATTTTGGTCTTTTGTGGATAGTTGTCTCATTGGCAATCATACCACATCTTCTTTTTATATTATAAATTTTGAGCATCTGAAGTGCTTTCCTGGATTACCTTCATTAGGAAAGCTCACACTCAATCATTTGAAAGCCTGGAATGTTTAAAAAGAGCTATTTGATCAAAATTGACCAAACTATCGTTAAAGAGAGGCAAAAGATATCAAAGGGACATTCAAACTCACTGACAACGCCATAGAAAAACACGAAAAAGTAAAAACGTTGCTTCCACTCGCTCCGAAAACTCTTGTTCCAAAACTACCTAACACTCGTGAGTTGTTGAAAAAAAAGATGAATGTAAATTTAAACAAAAACAATACTATGACTGTTGACACCGAGCGCGACCATATTCTAAGGTAGAAACAAACGATCGCGTTTGGGTAAAAGGTCAAAAGAAACAGGGAATTATCAAAGCGGAATCTAATGAACCGCGATCTTATATAATTGAAACTGACAGTGGCGAAATTCGTAGAAATCGGCGACACTTTTCAAATTTGCCTGAAAATCCTGATACTAAAATTTCTCAAAATACTTTTGAAACAATCCCCGATGAAATACCAATTTATAATAATGAAATGAAAGAGAACAAAACAGATCAATCTGATAAATCTGATTTCTATGTAACAAGGTCAGGGAGAATATCCAAACCTCCAGATAAATTAGATTTGTAAACAAAGATCAGCTGTTCCATTCATGATAAGATTTATTAGTACTATACTTTCTCACCAGCTGAAAAGAGGAGATGTCATATTAAGTCAATGACCTATATGTAATACTATAGTCTGGGAAACACCAGGGTCACAGCATCTGTTTACTATCGAAAGTTCTTATCAGATCCTTACTGTTACCACTTTTATATATGAGAACTGTTTCTAGAACAGCATCACTTGCGTGTTTTATACTTGACAAAACATGTATATAGTTTAGATTAGAATAAAACATATGTATATATTAAAAGAGTATATATTTGCCTCGCCAATATAACAGATCCCATAATTACTTGGTTGACCATTACTGGAAATATATTTCCATTACTGGAAAATGAATTTGATGAAGACGAGGGATATGCCTAATATGATGAATTCTTTTTTATCAAAAATAAATCACAAATAGCTACTTATTAGATTTTAGACATCAGTGAAAAGAAGAGTGCCACTAAAAAAATAGGAAAGGCTTTCCTTTGAATGTTTTGGGATTGGTGCTTGATCAGTCTTAAGTTTTCTGTCGAACATATTTTGCTGCTCCCTTCATAGTACCCTTTTACTCTGCCTTTCGTAGGATGGATAATTCATTTTCTTCAGCTATATGTATTTCATGTCACTTAAGGTTACCTTTTAAACCATGAAGAATCTTCTGAACTTGTTTTTGCACCACATTGTTCAATGTCGTTTCTATAACAACAGGATCATTCTTTCCACCAATTCTTACCAATACCTGTTTACAAATCAAACAAAACATTGAATTGATGATATAATTTTCTATTTTAAACACGAAAACACATCTTGTCCCGTAAGCTCTTGTCTAAATAAATTATAACAAAATGTCCTCCATTAAATTTTAACTGTATAAAATAAACATTTTCCTTTGGTTCTCTCAGGACAACCAGGCTTCCTCCACCAATAAAAACTGGCCGCCATAAAATGGCTAATGGAGCTGAAAGTGGCGTTGAACATCGAAAATCTTACGACCAAGCATCGAAACTACAAATATCACATCATTATCTTTAGTAGTTTCAGAGCTTCAAGGGGAGGGGAAGTGGGCAGGAAGGGGGCGGAGGTTTTTTTTTTAACCATGAAACTTTTTCTGGATATGGCTGTTGAAGTCTCACAACAGACATTTACTAATTTGTTGTACTTTTTTTTTTTCCTTTTTCATACATTTTTTATACAGTTACACTTTTATCAAAGTAAAGTCAATAATAAGAATTAGAAACTATTAAGAGCCTGTGTTGCTTACCTTATCTGCTCCTCAACAATGGACTTTGTGGACAAGAATAGAATTTATGACATAATCTCTTTTTGTTGATCTTGTATTGCTGATCTTTTTTTTTTCGGTCAGCAGTTTCTCTATGTTTTGTCATGTGTACTATTGTTTGTCTGTTTGTCTTTTTCATTTTTGGCCATGGCGTTGTCAGTTTGTTTTAGATTTATGATTTTGACTGTCCCTTTGGTATCTTTCGTCCCTCTTTTTCTCTCTATCAACTTTAAAGTGTCTATCTATCTATATAATGTTACAAGATAATCGGCAAAAACCCACAAAATTGGTAAAAATTGTTATTAGAGATCAATAACTCCAATAAGGAGTCGACTGATGATTTTGGCCATGTTGACTTATTTGTAAATCTTATTGATCATTTTTGTTATTTAACGTGTCTGTCTATCTATTTATAATAGTTTTCATGATGATAAGCAAAACACTAAAATGAGTAAAATGGCCATTAGAGAGTAAAAATCTTATGTCAGCATACAGTGACAAATTATTCTATTTACGCCTCCACCATTTTATATTTATGTAGCCACATAAAACATTGGTAAAATAACATTTCGATCTCCACATTTATCCTCGTTAAAAATGTTTAGTTTGAGGGTTTACGGTGGACCTAAATACAACAATATGCGTGAAAAATTATAAAAAATAGCATATCTTGAATTTTTGAAGGGACTGTTGCGACCCTTCATCCCCTAGTTAAAGAGATGAATTAATCTACATTCTGAAGGCTTATTGATAGAGAAACAAAATGTGTGTAATCAATACTATATAGTAATAATGCATTAAGAAGTATTTGGTAGGAATAAAACATGTTAGAAAAGATTTTCAAATATTTTTACTCAGCAATGGTATTTTGTATCCCCTACCTTGGAATATTGACCCTCCCTCCTATAGAACTCAGATTTTCAAATTCTCATAGCTATTTAACATGTTTAAACTACTTTATATAATAATAATGCTTTAATAAGTATTTGGTACAAATAAAACATGTTAGAAAAGATGTTTAAACATTTTTACTTAGCCATGATATTTTGAACTCCCTACCATGGAAAAATTGAACCCCTCACATAGACCAGTAAAAGTTTGAAATGGCCTCGACTGTACTGATTTTTACTCGACCAGTCTGAATTGGTCTGATATGTACTTGATAATACTCGACTGTAGTCTGAACTATACTTAACAGTCTGAACTTGTACTCGACCTTTACTCATCCAGTACTTAACCATTTTTTACGCGTCTGAACCATGCTCGACCTAGTCTGAACCATGCTCGACCTAGTCTGAACCATACTCGACCTAGTCTGAACCATACTAGACATAGTCTGAACCATACTCGACCAAGTCTCAACCAACCTTGAACTATTTGTTGTATATACTATTGTATATCATCAATTTAGGAACTGTTTTTAACAACAGCTATTCCCCCTGGCTAGAAATTTGAACAGCAATTTGAAATTAAAAATGTATTCACTATTGCATTGAAACTAAAATTTCACAATAAACATAATATAACTTCAACACTATATTCATCAATACTTACTCATATATATATATATTTATCACCTTTAAAATAAAAATAAGACAAGCTGATCAAATAATATCAAAACTGAATTGCGACTAATTTTTTCAATGTTATTCAAATTGTTTTTGAATGTTTCAGAAATATTTTATGGTTACCTTACTATTTTCACCATTAACTGAAGCCTAGTTTAGATTTATGGTATCAGTTGAGTTTAGTTATTAATGCAGTGAACATTTATTTTTATTAAAATACATGTAAAAATAGTATATAAAGCAACTAAGTAAATTTAAAAAATGACACCTTTGTTTTGTTAAACCAAGAATTTAATATAATCATGATAATAGAACTTCCATAGCAATTCTTGCTAACCTTTTAAAAAAGGAAATGTGTTCCAAAGTTACAGTAAAAATATATTTCAAATAAATTTAAATAATATTTGTTAAAATTAAAGACATGGCATACAAGAGGCACTTTAATCAGGTTTGATTACCTCAGTACATGTGTATTTTACAGGTAAAAAGAAAGCTATCTTATTTAAACTCGTGTATTACTTATCTACTGAATTCAAAAGTCCTTGCGATTTAAGTTAAACAGGATGTTGCAATTTTGAATGAATGTTATTTAGAATTAAATAATCTTTAAACATGAGTGATCTTTTTAATGAGTTTGCTCCAAGCAGGAGGTATGACTTGATACTTCACCACTAATCCGAAGAAATTTTGTTTATCCCTTTTTGATATCCCAAATTATAATAATACTTATATTTCTAATATAAGGTTAAACATTTTTAGTGATTTTGTTGGTTGTTATTACCTCATTAAAAAGATAATTATATAACTATTTTATGTAACCATGAAACCTATGTAGTTTTTATTTAGGAATTTAGGAAAATTAAGTTTAAAACAGAAACGAAAAAAACACATGCCAAACAAGAAGCACCTTAATAAGGTTTATACCCTCAGTATAAGTGTGGTTTTTAGGCAAAAGAAAACTCTAAAACTTTATAATTAATATGATTAAATTATTAAATAAGATAAATTAAATCTAAGATAATTTGATTTAACTTTTTCTTTTTGAGAAATCTGAGAATCATGTAAGGATGTAAAAATCTGTTTTTATAAACATGTACTGTGGATTCATTTATTTTCGTGGGTACCAATTTTCGTGGATTATAGAAATCTAATTGTTCGTGGATGTTTAATTTCGTGGTTTTGGCGAAGTCTGCATACAATCCTATAAAAAATTGTTATTCGCTGAACATTTAATTTCGTGGTTCACCTGTACCCACGAAATCCACGAATTTGGTATCCAACGAATAATAATGATCCACAGTATATCTTTATTTTATTGTGGCTGTTGTCGTGTCAGTTAAAAAGAAATTTATTTTAACAGTTAAAAATAAAAACAAGTAGAGGTTATTTGGTCAAGTATGGTTCAGACTGGTCGAGTATTGTTCAGAATTTTGGTCGAGTATGGCTTAGACTGAAAAAATAGGTCGAGTACAGGTCGAGAATGGGTGAAGACTGTTTCAGACTGTTTCTTGTCTGCCACGACGTCTACTCGCTATTTAGTATTAACTCAGTTGTCTTACCTGCCACGACGTCTACTCGCTATATAGTACTAACTCAGTTGTCTTACCTGTCACGACCTCTCCTCGCTTTTTAGTATTTAGTCACGACGTCTTTATTTATACACACCGATGGAAGTTGTTTACTGTACAGTATTTTAATAGATTGTAAAACATTATCTAATGAAATACATTTTCCATAAATGTTCCTTTTAAACAACGATTATACAAAAAACATTTAATGGTTTAAACCACAAATAGGATGCAAGGTGTAATGACAAATATCCTGTTTACGTCCGTGGTAGTTGTGAAAACCTTCCTTAGAAAATCAACCGCATCTTATAATGTACTTTTGGTCATTTCTAATAATAAAGAGCCGATTCAAAAGCTATTAATCTAGAATGTTATATCTGTAGAGACGGGCGGTCGAGCTGAAAAAAAGAATTTTCGGATATTCACATAAATCATAAATAAAACATAAACAAATTCAAAAGGTAAAAAAGGGTTAAAATGTCTCAGAACAACATTTTTGATAAACAGACGATATTTGATCATTTTCGTATTCTTATTTTCTTTTGTTTATTCTTGTTTTCCTTTGTTGTGATGTTCCGTTGGCTCCTTATGATGGAGCTAACATTAAAATTTTAGATATGGCATATATGGTGGTATGTAGATGGAATGCCTTGCAGATTGGCTTTATCTGTCCTTTTGATGGAGCTTACATTAAATTTTATACATGGTGGCATTTAGATGGAATACCATGTAGATCGGCCATTTCTGTCCCTCTGATGGAGCTCCCGTTAAAATTTTACAGATGGTGGCATGTAGATGGCAAACCATGCAGATCGGCTATATCTGTCAATCGTAAAAATAAAACAGTTTATAAATTTCATGCGTTCGAATCGCTTTTCTGGACTTGCCATGCCAAGATGATTTGAATGATATACATCATTTGTACATGGTAATTATTTCCCTAGGAGTCACTCCCACTCCAACCCTCTGCCATTTGAGAGTGTTCTAATATCTTGTAATTTTTTATCATTTGTTGTTGTTGGGCGTGTGGATGGCGAACTTTTTTTCGAATTCCACGGTCTTAATGGTGCATAGTGGCTGTTACATTGGATTCTTTGGTGGTGAGTTATACATATGTGGTTAGTGCCACTTCTGTGCTAGAGCATAGTCTTAACAATGAGACTGTTCGGTATGAGAGATATTGTGAATATGCATGTGTTCGTCTCGTCACGCGAGTCGAATTCTGGATCAAAAAATGCATTTGTACATGTGTCATTTGTGGAGTTATCAAATATGTGCTGGTCTGCTGATTGTTTACTATTCTCTTTTTTTTTTTTTTTGTTCTTTTTGGTTTTCGTTTGTTTGCGACCATTTTCTATTTTGAAATCAATAAATGCATCAGCCAAATTTATAATTTCATTGCCCTGTTTAAGTAGTTCGATTCCAGTAATCGGACATGTTGTTCCATGGCATATGATCTAGAGTTTACATCCCAATTGAAAGAAGATGATTCATGATTATGATGTTAAACTTCTGCTGCTGAATTAATAAAGAATGTTTAAGTTCCTTTTATATTGTTCTCATTTAAAAGTGCGTGCTCTGTTCGTGGCCAGTTCCTTTTTCATTAATTTGATTTCGGCATCTTGTTTACAAATGAATGTTTCTTTGGTTTTTAACTGTTTATCTTTTTTACCTAGTTGTCACTTTTTGTGTTTAATTTCCTCTTAAAGAATATTATTACAGACAGGAGTTGGTGTGACATTGTTGGTTACTGTCTTCGAACGCACATTAGAGTTTTCATCTTTTATTTGAAAGCATAAAATAAGACAGCAACAAATCTAAAATCTAAAGGAAAAACAAATTTTGCAATTTGTAAGAATGGTGTTAAAAAGAGATAGCTGTAAAGTTTTATGAAAATGCCATATGATTTGAAACTGTTAAAGAAATATATGAATATAATCCCAAAAGTGAAAAGTCAAATTTGTTCACATATTATTTAAGTTAATAACATTTCACAACAACAAATCTTTTTAATGAAAATAGACTTGGCTATTTGTAAGGACAGTATATAATGCAAATAGCTTTAAGTGTTATGAAATTCCTATTTGATTTGAAAAAGTAATGGTCATTTATTTTTTAAGTTTTAAATTGATATAATAAATGTACGCAATAGGTTTGTTTTCACTAGTTTGTGCCGTTTTATAAATTATTTTTCAAGTTTATCTGCATAAAACTTATGCAGAGCCTATGTTTCACTCCACTGTACCTATTCATCCCCCTGTAGAAAAACAAAAATATGTAGGATGTGCACAGTGGTGCTATATTTTGATTTTGTTGTGAGTTAATAACTAGCATACATCTTTATATCTAAATGGTAATAACAAGTCATTTATCATCACCACTGATTTTAAGGGCTGAGTTGTATTTTATTTATTTTTTTGGGGGAGGGGTGTGTGGATGTACTTGTATGCTGTTAAATAGTGATGATTTTGTGTAAAACAGGGTTATGAAATCAGATATAATTTTTAATCTGAACAATTTTTCTTTTGTTGGATTTTAATTTAAATGTAAAATTTCAGAGGAAGTTTGTAAAATTATGCCTCCACTTTTTTTTAGGTGTTTCTATAAGTACAAAGACATCACTTTCAATATTGTTCATGCCAATAATATCTTTGTAGCACACACAAGCTTTTATAGCCTGTTTTCTGGTCAGTGGACAGAACATAGAATTTAAATGTAATTCTATTTAGTATTAATTGCTGACAAAGAAAAAAGAATGTAAAATATTCCCCATCAGAAAATAAATTCAATCTTTTAAAATATGTTGTTCAACCAAGGAGTTTAAATGAGATGGAGAGAGCACGAAAAACGATAATTACACATAATATGTTACCGTGGTGTTCATTTGTTGACAACAATTCGGTCGCAGAGGGAGAATTTGTCCTAATTACACATAAATATAAGATGCTGGCAGCGATAAAGTCGAGAAAGTGATGGGCTACTCCAATACATTTATAAAAATCAACATATTTTCATTTTAATTTTCGAATTTATTAATCTTTTTTTTTTATATATATTTTATTTCATAAATCTACCATTCGAAATAGACCCCTATATCGAGAAATGTTACCCGGTGCAAACGGTCACATAACAACAGTGTATTTATAAATATAATTCTGTGTAATATATTGCTGTAAATATTCTATCTGGTGATTGAGTTTTAACTTTAAATTGGTGCATTTTTCCTATTTTCCCTCTTCCACCATTTTATTTTTATCTATTTTAATTTGTTATATATTTTTTTCCCCTTTTAAACAGAGACGATGGGATGTATCACATTTTTGTCAATCCTTGTGTCCTATGCATCCTATTCTGTAGTTGTATAAGGTTGAAATACTATAGATTTCTGACCGGTCCTTTACAAAATTCTCACCAGAAACACTGATGAATGGTCAACGTCTATGTTTAACTGTTAATACTTTAGAGTTACATGTACAGTATTGTGTGATATTATTTGGGTTTTGGTTTAAATGAGGATCTCCTCCATCTCCTATACTGGAGGTGAAGATTTATTACAGATACGGATACAGATACACTCGAGTAAGAACGGAAACACCCACAGTGTTATAAACCGAGATATTACAAAATAAGGTAACTTACGCAAAGTAGAGGTTTGGCCAGGATCCTAGGATATTACAAAATACACACCGGATGTTTTCTGTTGACGTATTTCAGTCATCATTTGACCATGGTCGACTATCTATTTATTCGTGATGACGAAGCACTGGAGCATGAAAAAATTTCATATCCTGCTTTGCTGCGTAGTTGATGATTATAAATATGGAATTGTGATTTCCCACAAAAAACATTTGTAAAAATGTAATGGAAATTACCATTTATAAAAAGAAATGGACACGCTTTTTCTGTCGTGGTATCTATTTTAACAAATTGACGTATTCTAAGTTTTTAATGAATATCTCAACCGTTGCTTGAAAATACAATTGATTATGAAGACATCTGGTTATTACAAAATAGATGAATCTACACATAAACCATGTGTGTAATCGAAAAAAAATGAATGTGTAAATTTTCTGACACTCATGTTAATAGGCAAATGAAGTACTGGCTTTTAACAAAATTTAAATTAAACCCTGATTATAACGAGGTAATGATTTGGTGTGGCCACAGGGAGGACTTGAAAATGTGTTTAAACTTCTTCATTTTTATTTTTTTTAATTCCTTAGCATTCAGTAAGGGCACCTCAATTTAAAGGAAACCAAAATGTAAAAATTAAAATATTGGAAATCAAAATGAAATGATAAAGACATCTTCTAATTTTGCCCACACTGAACGATATAATAAAATGGGGACTCAGAAAATATGGCGTCTATGGTCAGTCGAGGGTAGTGACGCTCCGATGTTTTTGTGCTAGTTTGAAGTCTTATAGTTCTGAAAATGATTTTTCTTGGATTTTGGAAACTTTAGCAATAATATGTGAGTCTTTCTAAATAACAATTTTGGTGAATTTTTCAAAGAAAGATACTTTAAAGGCCTTCTGAAGTTGGAACAATAGAAAACACATTCTAAATATAGACATTGGTAGTGACTTAATTGAGTAAACAAAACTCACTATATTATAGCAGTTCAAAAATAGATCGTTAACTTTGTAAACAAAAACAAAACAAAGCCATATATCTATATTGTATATTATAGTATTTATACATTAACATTTTCCGTCCTCCGATAATGGCACTACAACAGCAAATTACAAGCTTTGTATCGACAGCTAATGTTGGCAAACTATCTGCCACACAGGAAAATGACGATTCTGTATTTAGTGACTCAACACCCGCAAAACCAAAATCTGCAAAACGCCCGCATGCATGTCTATCTAGCGATGGCGATCACAGTCTATGCATTGAAACAGAATTAAATGAAATAAGAAATTCCATGAAAAACATATTGAAAAAAGAAGATGTTAAATTGATAGTCACAGAAACTGTAACAAGCTTACTTACCCAAATGAAAAAAGAGATGAAAAAAGACTTAAAAAAAGAAATGATGGTAGAAATTCAAACTAACCAAGAGAAAATAGAACAACACTTTAAATCAGAGGTATCTAGGCTAAGTGCAAGAATTGATAGCGTAGAATTTGACAATGCAAACATTTTAGAAAAAAACGCAAGTCTTCATAAAGAAAACAGACTACTGAAAGAAGAAATTGAAAATGCGGGTAGGCGAGCAACTGATGCAATGCAATTATCTAATTGGAATGAACAATATTCAAGGAAGAAAAACGTTAAAATATTTGACTTTCCAGAAAAAAGGGGGGAAAAATTGCCTCATAATTTTCTTAATGAGATACGTAAACTGGACGTTAAAATTGACCCATCAGAAATTGTAGCAGCACACAGGATTCCTGGAAAACCGGGCAAACCTAGGCCAATTCTAGTAAAATTTCTCCGCATGGAATCTAAAATTGCTTTACTCCGAAATAGAAAACTAATCAACGAGAAGCTGGAAGTTCGGATTTCTGATGATGTCACAAGATTAAACCAAGGACTTCTTAATCGGTTATACCTACATGAGGATGTTACCAGCGCGTGGTATTTCAACGGACACATATATGGCACTGACAATAATGGAGAACGACATCGTTTTGACATTTATGACAACATAAGGCAGAAACTCAAATCATAGAATAGATTCGTCATGTCCATTCAATATTTGATGTTCATTCACTTCAAGCTATTTAAAGTTGTTACTAGTTTTTTGTTGTTATTCCTATAGTATTTTTGTTTTTTACTATTGAATATTGATTTAACATAAGAGTTGAAAGTATGAATATTTGTATTGTAGCCAGAATTATCTGAATTTAATTTATTTTTTACGGAATATAAAAAGTCATTTCCGTGTTTGTCTATACTTTTACTATCCGTTTCAAAACTTCCGGTGTACAATTTTTTATCAAAACACACATTGAAAATACACTTTTTAAAGATTATTGGTAGGAATTAATCGTTTTTTACTGTGATTATTAACTCAAAAACTTAAATGGCACTACACTGATATGCAAAAGTGCACCCAATATTGCGTATTCTATGAAATATAAGTAAAATCTTAATTACTCTACACGGCAACATCTAAACGTAAAAACGAACACTATTACTTGTGTTTTCTTGGTCCGTTTAGATACTTTGATAAAACTAGTCTGATAACATGGAATTATGAACCAGTTAGAGATAAACCTTATATGTATGCATAAACATACTAGCATGCATTTTATTTGAAACAGGCTTTCTCCAAACAGAATTCTTTTTCCCTTTCCAAATAGTGAGCAAAATAACCAGTACACAAGCAGGATTACATTGTAATTAATAACAAATAGAGGTAAATCAGTTCTGACTATAAGTATATGACTGTGTAAATGCAGTTCAAAGTTTTTTTAACCTTATAATTCCCCTTTGAACTAGTACATGTAGCTACAACTTCAACATGGTGAAAGGTGACAGGTCATGGGTTCACGTGTACTTTTAGATAGTTCATTATTAAAATTACGGATCATCTTTGATGTGTATGCAAAAATAACTTCTATATACAGATTCGTGAAATCTGGGTATGCTCATACTTACAAATTGGCACTCTTCTTACAATATTTATGCAAAATAAAGAGAATATACATGTTCATGTTCATGGAAAGGTAGTATCTCTGTGCCGCTTTAAGATTCAGGCAGGAAACCTATGATTCCCGCTATCCATTTCAAACTTGAAAGTATTCTATTATAAAACAATCAATGTTATAATACATGAACCTGTTTTTGATTCTCGATAACTCTTAAAATTGGAGACTTGCATATATACAGTTAAGATGGAGTCAGCAATATTTTTATATATATATATACATGTACATGTATAGATGTATGTTCTGGTTTCAGCAAATGTATGTGGGGGCGCATGTGTGTATATGTTTATATGTGTTTTGTTTACATTGTGTGAAAACAAGTTTATCATGTTTATGTGTTGTTAAATATTCTGTGTTGTTTCTTTTTCGTTACTTACTTTTTTCTTCAGTTTTTCCATTATGATGTTTATTATTATTAATTCATCTTAGTTTGCAAATCTGCTCCTTTATACAAACAATACACAAATTTAAAATTTAAAACGAGCAAATTGAAGAACAAAAAATTGGAGATTTACAGAACTTTTATGATATATTTTTTATCTCTATTTTAGCACAAAATTAATTGCTCATTCTATTTAAAGCATGGTGCTTTCGACAAAAAATCTTTGGGGGGTGGGGGTAACTTTAAGTAAAAAATTGAAACATTGTGAAACAACTTTTACGTATTATAGATGCATATGTATATATTTTGTTGATGCTGCTTTGATATATTGTGCTTGTAGATATTTATATTATTTATGCTACTCATTTTTAAACACTTTATTATATTATGTCGACTATAACTATTGGTAGCGTAAACTGCAGGGGTTTATCAGAAACAGTCAAAAGAATTGATATATTTACAAAATATAAGGACTTATATGATATAACTATATTAATAGACACCCATAGCACATCTGAAAAAGAAAAACAATGGCTTCATGAATGGAGATATGTGGGGAAATTTAGTTCTTATTCTAGTAAAAGTAGAGGGGTAGCTATTCTTTTCAAAAATACTTTTGAATTCAAGATCCATGAGGAAACTATAGACCTGATGGGTAATTTTATTATACTAGATATCACCATTCAGGACTACCGTATAACTTTGGCAGCTATATATGGACCGAATAGTGATGACCCAGTCTTTTTTGAGAACATAAAACACAAAATATCCCACTATGGCAATTCGTCAATTGTAGTAGCGGGAGATTGGAATGTTGTTCAAGATTATGACATGGACACATTACATTATAGAAGTGAAAATAACCCCCAGTCAAAAGCCAAGATTCATGAGATTATGCATGAACTAGATTTATTAGATATATGGCGCCAGCAGCACCCTTTTGATAATAGGTACTCATGGCGGGGTCCAAATCACAAACAAAGTCGTTTGGACTATTTCATGATTACCTCGGATATAGAAGCATTTGTAGTTTCATCAGATATAGGGATAAGTTATAGATCAGATCATTCTCCTGTATTGATTAATTTAAGGTTTTCTAGTCAGATAAGAGGGAAGGGTACATGGAAATTTAATAACAGTCTTTTGAGGGAAACTGAATTTATTGATAAAGTAAAAGGGGACATCAAAACTGTCATTGAAGAATACGAGTCTGATCCATCTATGGATATTGAGACAGAGGATAAACAGTTTAATATAAGCTATCAGCTTTTATGGGATATGATTAAGATGAAAGTCCGTGGATCTGCAATCTCATTTTCGTCTTTCCAGAAAAAAGAAGGAAATAAAAAAGAAAAAGAATTACTATATAAGATATCATTATTAGATGAAAAACTTTTGGAGAATAACTTGCCATCAGTATACCAAGAAAGGGAAGGGATCGAACTAGAATTAAAAATATTGAGGGAAAAAAATGTAAAAGGGATAATAACAAGAGCTAAGGCAAGATGGCAAGTAGAGGGGGAGAAGGGAAGTAACTATTTTTGTAATTTGGAAAAAAAACATTACACAGAAAAAATTATTCCTAAACTTATTTTGGAGGACGAGACTGAGATAACAGATCCCAGTACTATTAGAAATGAACAAAAACAGTTTTATAAAAAGTTATATACTAGTTGTAAACCATTGTTACTGAAAACTCACAGGGACACATTTCTTCAACATGATAATCCTTTTATTACAAAACCGAATGAGGAAGAGGTGGGTTCCTGTGGGGGACCTTTAACAATGCAGGAATGTTTGTCGTCTCTTAAACTTATGAAAAACTCCAAATCACCTGGTATAGATGGATTTACTGTTGAGTTTTATAAATTCTTTTGGAATGATATTAAAATACCACTTGTAAGATGTTTAAATGAGGCTTTAGAATATGGAAAGTTCTCAATCACACAAAGGCAGGGACTCATTACTTGTATACCAAAGGAGGGTAAGTCAAAATTTTATTTAAAGAACTGGCGACCTATCACACTTTTGTGTGTAGACTATAAGATTGCTACAGCAAGTTTAGCAAATAGACTAAAAAAGGTGCTGGTAAATATAATTAGTCAAACACAAAAAGGATTTCTTAAAGGTAGGTATATAGGCGAATGTACTAGATTTATTTATGATCTGATGGAAAAGATGGAGGAAGACGACATTCCTGGACTTTTACTTTTAGTCGATTTTGAAAAAGCTTTCGACACGGTCGAATGGTCTTTTATACTAGAGGCTTTGCAGTTTTATGGCTTTGACCATACATTTATAAGTTGGATTAAGGCATGCTACTGTGATGCCTCTAGTGCAGTGTTAAACAACGGATATATTTCAGAATTCTTTTCATTGAAAAGAGGGGTTCGTCGAGGGGATCCTCTGTCTCCTTATCTATTTATATTAGTTTTGGAACTACTTAGTGCAGCTATTAAAAATGACCCTGATGTTGCTGGGGTATCAATTAATGACTCGGAATTTTTATTGAGTCAATATGCTGATGATTCTTCCTTAGTCCTGGATGGTGACCAAAAGTCTCTAAATGAATGTCTCAATTTGTTTGATAAATTTTCAGAATGTGCTGGACTTAGGTGTAATGTTGACAAAACTGAGGCCATATGGATTGGGTCAAAAAAGGGTAGTATGGAAAAACTTTTGCCAGAAAAAAATCTTGTGTGGAACCTTTCTGGGAGGTTCAAACTATTAGGTATATGGTTTGAGCTTGCTAAAAGGGATAAGACTCTATGTAATTTTACAGCCAAGATAAACAGTATCAAGTCACTTCTTAATACTTGGGCTTATAGAGAACTAACATATATTGGGAGGGTGGTTGTTATTAAAACTTTAGCACTTCCCATTTTGGTTCAAGTTCTGACTGTCCTTCCTAACCCCCCAGATGGGGTTTTGAAGGAGATTCAAAATATATTTTTCAATTTTTTATGGAAAGGAAAACCAGATAAAGTGAAAAGAACAGTGGTTATGTTCGAACACTGTGATGGCGGTCTTAAGATGCCTAATATTTACTATTTTTGTTATAGTGTAAAAATGTCTTGGCTGTATAAATTACTAGACCCCCAAAATTATTCTCCATGGAAAGTTTTGCTGCTTAGTTATATACAAAAATTGGGGGGGGGGACAAAATTTTACATTTAAGTAAGGAAGGATTGCTTTATTTAGCAAAAAAAAGTCAATCCCTTTTGGACATGATATCCTGGTAAATTTTTCAAAATTGAAAAATAAGTTGAAAGTTGAAAACAATACCGATATTCTGGCCCAGTCCATATAGCTAAATCCAAACATCAAAATGGATGGAAAGATGATTTTGAAGGGTAAATATATTGAAAATTGTATATTTTTTATCAATGATCTGGTGTCAGATAATAATACATTATTCTCATATGAAGAATTTGAGAAAAAGTATAATATCAAGACTAATTTTGTAGAGTTTTATGGTATTTTAAGTGCTATTCCAAATAGATGGAAAAGTAGGATAGAAGGTAGTTCTAAACTTGATAATATTGAAAATAAATTAGTAGATAAAGTTAAAAAAGAACCAAAATCTTGTAAATTTTTCTATAATTTATTTCTGGAGGAGAATAAAGTATTATCACTATCTTCCCGTAACAAATGGGAAATAGACTTAAATATACAGATTGAAGATTGGAATGCTATTTATTCCATGCCCTTCATTATAACAAGAAATTCGTTTTTACAAAATTTTCAATTTAAGATTGTTCATAGAATTTTACCATGTAATTCCTTTTTATATAAATGTAAATTAAAAGAAACTGAACTTTGTACATTTTGTTCAGAAGTTAGAGAAAATATTTTTCACATTTTTTGGGAATGTAATGTAACAAAAAACTTCTGGTTTTCCATTATAGATTGGATTAGAAATTATGACATCTTCTTGCCTTTTAGTGCAATAGAGGTCATTTTAGGTGTGTCTGAGGATTTTGTCAACAGTAAAACAGTTAATCATATTTTGTTGTTACTTAAATACTATATATACAAATGTAGATGTAAGAGCGTATTGCCCACAAAATATGGTGGGATAGAATATCTAAAGTATTGGATCAAAATAGAAAAATACTCTGTTTGTTTCTTAACTCCTACACAAAAAATAAAATTGGATCAGAAGTGGCAATTGTTAGAAGCAGCATTAAATTAACAAAATCAATTGTAATATTTATATCTTATTATACCTTTATGATTTAATTGACCTTACAAGTGTTATTTAACTTTTCATACTTGTGTCTAATACTGTATTATGTAACTTCACATGTTTCATCTTCAAAAATAACATAATTACAAAAAAACGATATAATAAAATGCGCCTATGTCCTGATGTCTACAGCATTACACATAGACAGACAATCGATAGGGGTCTTATCACTTCAAGGCAAATTATCCACTAAAGATTTGTAGAGAACTCACTTATGGTATATGACTCAACAGATATCATTTTGAACGAAACTTTTCCAAACATGTCATTTAATATTTATAAGTGACATTGACCCTTGACTTATTGACCCATTAATTCATGAGAGTCTTCTCATATGAAAGGGACTTCTTAAGTTAATCTTATGAAAGTTTGAGTTTGACATTGTTATTTAACAAACATCATCTAAAAACAAAAAAGGTGCCACAATTTCAGTCTATCAATGCCACCGTTATCTTGGCCTTTGACTTTATAAACCTAAAATCTTGCAATAAGTGTCTTCTTCATCATATGGATCATTACCAAACCAAGTCAGTTAAAAATTGAAAGTATGGTTCAAAGATATATCAGCCGGAAACGCAAAATTTTGCCCAAATTTCGGTCTATATGAAGCTGTTTTGACCTTTGACCAAAAGACCTCAAAACTAATAAGGGTTTCTTTTCTCCGTGGGTAATTATCAAACCAAGTTAGGCAAAATAAAATTAATAATGGATCGAAATATTTAGTCTTTAACCCTGATGCTGACCGCAGACAGCTTTCATCATACAATAATCGGAGTTCGATTTTTCTGCAAATCGGCTGAATATCGGATGCACGTCATGTTAATTGCAGAATTTATCAGATTATGACTTTTTTTTTATGTTTGCAAAGCCTGTTAACACGTGAAGTTCAAATAAATAATGAATGATTTCTCCCAATTTATCATTTACTTCCGAAGACTATAGTTCAAACGTAATTTAACTAAAGATAACACTATCTGAAATAGTCCTTTCAACTAATTAACAGACCAACCGAAGATAACAATAACTGAAATGATCCGTTAAATACATCCAAAAAAAATAAAGATTTCCCTATCTGAAAATTGTTCTTTTAACAAATAAACAGATAAACGAACGACATATTAATTTTAACAAATTATCAGATCATCCTTATATACAATATTATCTTAAATCGGTTTGTTTTAATTAACAGATCAACCACAGACTAATTAAATATACATTTTAACTAAGAAATCTATTACTTTTTTTCAAAAATTAGGAAGTTAAAACATGCCTCAATCAACAAATTAGGCCGTTGGTTTTCTTGTTAAGGATGTACTTGGGTAAGGTTTTGGAATTCGTGTTAAATGTTCGTTTTTCCTTACAATACAATGTAAAATATTTTGCCCTATAGGTTGCATTTCTGTAAATATTGACAATGCAATTTCCCATAGGAACTCCTTTTACGGCTAAAACTGTACCACTTTTACTATGAAGTTTTGAAAAAAATCTTATCCTAGAATTGAAAGTTCATATGCACCACAATTTTTTTCAAAGGTCAAAATATAGGGCTGTGCGGCATATTTTCAACGTTTATATGCCCTGAACTTCTCAGAGTTTAAACTTACACTAATTTTCTTAACTACCCCTACCTCGAGTGAAAGGTTACCACAGATTTCAATGTAAACAATATGCACGTGTTTATTTACTGGTAACATTCCCAAGTTCTGTCTCTGCTATATGGAACACAGAGAGCATAACTGGGAACCAGTATGTAAACAAAATGAATTTTCTATGAATATTCAATTACTCCCCAAAAGAGGCGTGTTTTGAGAAACAGCTGTATTTACAAAGTGCAACCTATACAGACATTTATTCAAATAGAAAACTCTCTAAAATCAGTTTTTCTCACATTAATACTCATTTATCAGAATTAAAGTCTTAAAGAAATCACTATGTATACTCAAGTTTTTCTTTACTATACATTTTATACCCCCTCCCCTGTTTCAATTTTTTAAAGAATTTGAAAACAAGACTTTAATTATTGCCAGCTTACCCTATTTGCATATTTTCTGATAAAAAATGCCTAGAACCTGTTAAAAACTGTTTTGATAACATATTGAAAGCATATCAGAATATCATAAATGTAATGTTTAGCAGTCAATCATTACAACATTCAAGATTATATAAAGTATCCAATCCAGCCTCTATCTCCAGTCCACATCTTACTGTATGCCTATTTGTCAATTAAAGAACACATTTTCTGCCTCAAATGGTCAATTTAGAATTCTTGTCACAACAGTTTCATCTTTAACCATATATCTGACACAATTTAGCTACTATATATACTAGAAGTGTTCAAACAAAGCCATATTTGTAATAGTTGTATATATGCAGATACCAGTCTGAGATATAAATTAACTTAAAATGTTGTAGAGATGACTGCTAACATTTGATTTTTGCATAACTTCCAAGCATAGTTATTGTTTTCTATATCAAGAACTTTAAAATCATAAAATCATAGCATTTACAAGTTAAATTATTTGTTTTATGACCCAGGGGGTAGGCAATTTTCTGTGTTTCTTGCCCCTGGGGCCTCAAATTTCCTAAATAATTCTGCTGTTTCTAGCAATTTGGAATATTTAGTACATATTCAGGATAGAACACACTATTGTAAGTTTTCTTGAGATATTTTTGTTTTTCTAGCTTGTATTTATTATGCTGTGGTGACAAAAAAGCAGATTTAGGTGTTGCGGCTTACTTTTGGGTTATCGAAAGGACACAAATACCCCATAAATAATATTCAGGAAGGATCTATGAGTTTCAATGACTGCGAAGAGTAAATATAAGCACTTCTTAACAATTTAACTTACAAATATGCAAATATTATGATTTAATTTTGTATCCAGGACTTTAAGTAAACTATGCATACTGTAAACTGTGAATTTATGCTGAGTCATCATATTTAAGGCCCAGGATTCTATCAATCTTCATTAAATATTTATAAAACTTCTTATTTGAGTTAATTTCTTTAAAATCTGTGAAATAAAGCAAATTTGGTTAAATTCTGAATGTTCCCCTTTTTCACCCTATATAGGTTGCATTTCTGTAAATATTGACAATGCAATTTCCCATAGGAACTCCTTTTACGGCTAAAACTGTACCACTTTTACTATGAAGTTTTGAAAAAAATCTTATCCTAGAATTGAAAGTTCATATGCACCACAATTTTTTTCAAAGGTCAAAATATAGGGCTGTGCGGCATATTTTCAACGTTTATATGCCCTGAACTTCTCAGAGTTTAAACTTACACTAATTTTCTTAACTACCCCTACCTCGAGTGAAAGGTTACCACAGATTTCAATGTAAACAATATGCACGTGTTTATTTACTGGTAACATTCCCAAGTTCTGTCTCTGCTATATGGAACACAGAGAGCATAACTGGGAACCAGTATGTAAACAAAATGAATTTTCTATGAATATTCAATTACTCCCCAAAAGAGGCGTGTTTTGAGAAACAGCTGTATTTACAAAGTGCAACCTATAACACCCATTTATTTTTTCATATAAGACTTAATAGCTCATGAAAGATCATTTTCTAAAATTTAAAAAGATTTTCGTTTTTATTTCTTTTGTTTTGAGACCCAAATAATACCAATGCAAATAAGGTAAAAGTCCGAGTCAGCCTTTGTCCGCCATATTTTAAGTCTCAAATATCTCGAAAAAGGATATCCATGACCTATCAATATTTTTAGCTTATTTTTATCCTGAACAAATCCTCTACCAGCTTATAGTATCAAACTTTATAAAAATCAGTTTGTATTTCTAATGGGATTTACATTTCATTCAAATCTGTTTCTAGAGTAGCGAATTTATGTTTTTAACTGTTTCCCAATGAATTGAAATCTTTAAGATTAAAAGAAATCACATTTTGCTATTTTAATTTACAGAAGAATTTATAAGTATAATGAATATCAATTTTAGTACAATTGAAGAACTTCAAAAAATATCTTTAGAAAATATTTATTTATTGATACCATGGAACCTTTATTTGATATCTATGGCATTTTGGGCAGAAAGAAAATTTGTTTTATCGGATTCTTGTTTAGTCCTCGACTTTTTAGGGAGAACGAATTTTAACAGATATTTCAATTTCTGTAATATTTAATTGCCCAAACTATAGACAAGTAAATAATTTACCTATAAGTTGGCTGAGTAAATCCCATTCCTTAGATCTGAATTTGGCCATCAGTTGATCTTTATAATCACGGATAGCTTGGAGAAAACCACCTTAGTCTGTATTCTCTGTCTATGTAGTTTTCAATAGCCCTAGGTACAGTATACAGAATAGTATAGGCTGCGTGTAACAGGTTGTCTTCATCTTCTGGTAATCTGTATAATATATAATATTCACAATAGCATGTATGTAAAGGGAAAGTAGGACTTAAGTGAAATAAAACAAGTTTGATGAAGTTCTCAATATAATGTGGAATCATTTATTTTTGTGTATTTAGGTAAAAAGTGTGGATATTTGTTTTTGTGGAGTATGCACAAGCTTTTTGATCATTTGAACTTTGTTGAATATGTAATATCGTGGTTCACACATAACCACAAATCAAAGGGCTTGAAAGCACTGAACGGTAAACATGGTAAAGATGGCTTCAATTTGTCAGTGGGAAGTAAAATTAAATTTTACATTGGTTGTTGTTTATTTAACAGCTATTCTAGATAAAGGAAGATAGCAATAATTTTTAAGATGAGGTAAACAATGACATAATTCATATTTTTAGAACAGATCACCTTGCAAAAGTTGTGTAATTTTTGTGCCTTGAATATCTCAGCATATATTACATCGGAAAATTTCTGAAATGTTCTTTGATACTATGGATAGAATGTTATGGTCAATGCAATATATTTTGTGTATGGAACATTAAGATATCAAGTCAGTCCAATAAGGTTTTAAATGCATTTCATGCAATCTTTACCTAAAACATAATTATATCGGAGAATTACCCCACGAACAATAGTAAAATTTAGTACATAATATATGTAATAACTAGTAGGATAAAATATATCATGTCCATTTCAATTGTATTGATAGCTAGCAGTGATGTTCAATGTCTGTCTCAAATGCAATATATTCACCATGTTTTATATAGTTAAATGATGCAATAAATATTATAATTTCTGTAAAAATTTACCAAAAGGGAGTAAAAAGAGAACACATGTATTGGTTACGGTGGAGGGATTTGTATGAATTGCTATCAATTTATATGGTTGACATAATAAACTGTAGACATGTAATATGTCTCGAGTGTATGTAATTTTGATAGTATAATGTAAATAATGAAAGTAACATGGCAACACTATAACATGACGATTACTAGTATACAAAACTTTAAAGTGAATGATTGATTGAGTGATAGATATTTGATTGATGTATGCCCAATTCTTCAAATTCAATGAACAAGGACTAAATTTTCAGCCCTCTCTACAAACCATTTGCGAGTATGGTCTTGAGAAACGATGATAGTCCATCGGTAGGGGACGATAAATGGCTGGCCTTGTTAAGAGAGAGCCATATCTCTTGCACGTAAAAGACACCCTAGGCTTGTAGATTTCGAAAAAGAGCAGGCTAATGCCGCTACATGGCAGCACGAGCACTCGCAAAGTGGAAAGGGATTAATATCAGTTGCAATAACTTTCTTCCCAGTCTATCATATATAAACATGTTTAAACTAATGAACCATGACTGAAGGTGCAGAACCAATGTTTACCTCTTTGGCAATAAAATATGCATTTGCTTAAACAGTTTAATACTAAATGTCATTGACTTACTTTATTTGGTTCTTCTTTAGTTGTTACAACACATTAACCATAACATGTAAATTTGTCAAACATTTAAACAAGGACCAAAACATCTTTTTGGAATAAAAATGTGCTAGTAGTTATACATATCTTTGACTTCCCCTTAAACTGACATTAACCACAAGCTTTAAAACACAAAGTATACAATAGTTTTAAAGTCAATAGACCATGACTGAGGCCAAATAATCCCTTTTGACATGATATGCTAATACAACTGGATATTAAATATCATTGGCTAATCATGAGTGGTTTCCCTAAAATTTATGTTATTACAAGTGTTGACAAATTGTTGACACCACCATTGTCCAATAAAGAGGCTGGCTTAGTTTCGCACACCCCTCCCCACTAATACCTCATCAGGGCGGATGACAATTTGTATATTTTGACTAGAACATATTTATGAATCCAAACATCCAACTGTAAATAAATTTAGGAGCGTTTTTCTACCATTTATTGGTGCATAGTTATTCGTTAAGAGTCTCCGAACAGACATCCTTCTATATATTGATATAAGCTCCCTTTTTGGCCCCAAAATATAGCAGATTTACCAAATTGTAAAAATGTAAACTTTTATCTATTTATTGGAAAGTGGAATACTTCTGTTTCGTAGATATGGGCTGTTTTTACAATACAATGCACATATATCGGGTATTAGCATCATCAAGTCATACTAAATTGCTGAAATCTTCACAATTTTAGCATTTGAGTTAAATTTTAGACGGTTTCCGTCTTAAATGGAAGTTGCCGCAATTGTGTTCATTCTTTATATTTAAATGTAACTTGTATTTGGTGATAAAACATACCATATATAAAGGTTGAGACTGAACACGAATGCGACCACTTGCATTTTTGACAGAGATCATCTGAAAAGTGACATATTTTTGCATATTTGATAGATTTTTTCATATTTAAGCTTGAATATGAGCGTCTATAATTACCAAATCAGTTCAAATCGTTCACACAAACTAATTGAATCGACTCTTATGTGTTTAAAACGAGTTCAAAATCTTTCATCAGATGAACCTGAAAATTGAGGCCAAAATCGGCCTTTATCGAGCATACTCCTTTGTCATCTATTAAATTGCACATTGAATAAAAAAATATATCAAGACGTGACGTCACTAAAGAAGGTTTTCACTACCTATGTAACTTGTGTTAACTATTCACATCTAGTTACCGATGTATTATATAAATTGTATAATAAAACAACTTACAATGGAACCAAGTTGTGTTCCTGTTCCTTGAATTTCTGCTTAAAAATAATTAAACATCCATATCATGACTATTAAAAATCTTTAGATATACAGAGTTGCCTAGCTTTAACTTTTGTTACGAATTAAGTAATATATTATTGGTCAAAATAGAAACAAACATAGGAGAAATTTGTAAACATTTTATTCCTTTGACTATTTACTGTTTTTTTTGTCTTTTCGTCGTTTTTCTCTTTTTTTACTATGACATTGACAGTTCATTTTCTTCTTCAGAGTTTGACAACCCCTTTGATAACTTCAGTTTCCTTTCTTTGCAAGATACACGACTAGTACTCCTCTATATTTTTGTTTTGCCTTGACAGTCAGGTTTGTTAGTTATTGCGCAACTCAGATAACAATATTGCACACATTGTTATGCTTAGCATATCCAACTTACAATTTAAAGTAGTTGAAATCTGGAATAAGGTATCTGAGAGATATGGTAGGCCCCCAAAAATTAAAACTCAAGAAGTTGCAAACCAAATATGAAGTAGTATAGTATCAGCGAAATGTGTGATGAAAGTTTTTAAAGATTAAGTTTAGTTATAACAACTTGAAAAACTAAGATTGTGCAAAAAACGATAAGTAGGGGTCTACAATGAAGTCGTTCTGTTAAGTAAATAGATGAGAAAATTGTATCAGAACTATGTGTTGGATGAACGGATGAATACATTAGAAAGGTGTGTCATTATACATCAATTTATAATTTGAACTCTTAAAATATGTTCTATTATATTGTATTGTATTTCATAGTATTGTATTGTATTGTATTTAAAATGTATAATTGTTTGGTTGTATTGCTTGACCCTTATGGGTGTAGTTTTGCAATACAGATTTATTATTATTTGAGGATGCATGGATGAATGGAAAGGGGGATGAAGAGGAACAAAGGTTATAAAACCCTCAACTCCAAGTTAACTTCAGTTACACACTGACAAATGATGGTTTTAACAAAAAGACCCATTTTGTGAAATTTTTTAGATAGCCACAGACTGATATTTGAAAGTTTTTCATTGATTTAAGTTAATAATTGTATAATGGTGTTTTATTTGCAGAAAAAAAATGAAAAAATTATATACTTGTCTTAGGACTGGGTAAATCTAGTTGAATATTTTGAGAAGTACCCTTATCTGCCTCTTCTTCATACTCTGTGATGCTTGACTGATCTCGGTCTATGTTGTCTGGCTTGTATACTGATTGGAGAAGCAGCACATGTGGCTCAGTGAGTTGTGACATATCCATGTTTTCTGTATTCAAACAATAAATTAATAATTAAAAGTAAATTGTTCGACTTTATTGAATCCGTATTCATGTGACCTTGATAACCCCTTAGCAATGGGATAAATTACACATGAATTACGTGTGTTCAGTTATAAATAGAAAAAGAATGTCAAAATTTAAAGTGAAACAAAGGAAAACCATTTGATTGACTGATTCGATCCACAAAACCTCATTCTTATACAGGTGAAAACGATTATTAAAATATACTAAATAGTATTTTAAATTCATAAGAAACGAGTGACCGGTGAAAAATAATGTTCTTCCAATTCTTGAAGCAATGCATACAAACATCATAAATCGGTCAGTGTTGTTGTGAAAATATGGCAGGTTAATAAAGTTCGTGTTTTGAAGCCGAAGATTAACGATTGTCATCTGTGTTTGTCAACAATCGACAAAAAATCAACAAAAAAGCATGGAAATTGAGCACGTGTTTGTAAATTCCGATAATAGTTTATTTTAAGGACATTCATGCGTTTTGCGATCACCGGATTTTTACGAGATGGGTCACACTGAGGTCACTTTGCATACAGAAAATATGTCGGGGGAATTGCTTCCTGGAAAGCAATTAAAATAAAGTAAACGTCTTGAATAAATTGTAATCACCCCTGACACTAATAACACAGCTACAGTTATCAATAGAAATAAGGTTTTGATATATTTATGTTAATGAATCCAAAAGGGAGTTTCTTTGTTACAATCTCATCTAATGGTGATGGCAGAAGCAATCAGAGTGCACACGCTGAGATGTCTCGCCTGCTTTACTGACCATTGATTTTATGTTTGAAAGTCCTAAATACAACGTTTCACTACAAGTATAATTTCTTAACATGATCCAGGAAAATGAGGTCGATGTCAGATAAACTAAACCGGAAATACATTGTACATATTCATCTTACAATCAATCCATACACAAAATATAGTTGACCTATTGCATATAGTTTCTAAGAATCAAACTTAACCAGGAAAACTTTAGATTTACCAATGAACCATGAAATGAGGTCAAGGTCAGATTATATATGCCAGATAGATACCTACATCTTACATTCAATCTATGCATTAAAAAAAGTAGACATTTTGCTATTAGTATAGAAGAAACGAATTAAACCATTAATACTTAAGCTTGGCGATTGATTGAAATTAAGTAGATTATAAATAATTTCAAGGAACATATCAAGACAGTAAACAAGTGTTCCAATCTCTGGAATCACTCATGTTTACCGATTTGGAATTTGAATAGCCATTAAAACGTGTCTCGATATTTTGCACATCCAACATTCATGATTTATTTTTGATGTTTCTGTTATGGTTTCGGTTGGAAAATCTGCTCTGTTTTATCGTTTGTAATTCAAATAATTATAAAATTGCCTTTTCATTACCCTGAAAATTCTTAGGACGAGTATTGTGAAAATATCTGTATAAAGCCGAGATTACATGTTAGTTCAGTAAATGTTTTTTTTCTGTTTTTATAACCTATGGTGTATGTCGTTGATGGAATATGCGCGTTGTTTTTAAAGTTTGCATGTTGTGTCGACTTTAATATTATTTGTTTTTGCGTTTCAATGTAATGAATGTTCTTGTGTGTGTTTGTGGTGAATTTCTGTCAAGTAGTTTTGTCATTTTAACGATATTTTTTAACATTGCCATAAAGCGGGAGGTTTGGCTAGCCATTAAACCAGGTTCAATTTTCCAAGAGTTTTTGAATGTCCTGTTTAAAGTCAGAAATATGGCAATTGTTATCAAATAGTTCATTTTCATGTGTGTTGGTGTATGTTTTTGTTGCATATCTGTGTTCCTGTTGTTCTTTTGTCTTCCTCTTACAGTTGATGTGTTTCCATCGGTTTTTGGTTTGAATCCCGGATTTTTTTTCCCTCAATGGATAAAAGACCTTAAAACACCGGTAAACTACTGTTGCCTTTAATTATTATTCATGATAAATTAACATTGACCAATGAACCATAAATATGAGGTCAAGGTCAGATGATACCTGCCAGACATACCTTCACGAATTACAATCACATTCCTGTACTAAGTCAGGAATACAAATGTTGTTATCCATTCGTTTGATGTGTTTGAGCTTTTTATTTTTTCATTTGATGACGTACTTTCCGTTTTGAATTTTAATCGAAGTTCGGTATTTTTGCTTTTTTACTCTTTTCTAGATTTGATACCAACTGATAATTTGTTACCCTTTCAATGATACAAAAACGCTAAACATACAACGCATGTTCAAAGAATAACCGTAATCAGACACGCATATAACCAGTGGATAAACATGTTGTGTCTCCTCTACTGATCACGATTGAATTATAATTTGATTGATTGATTGATTAATAGTTGAAGCTTATATATGTTTCTACTACACAATACATGTTTATATAATAACCTTAATTAGACACGCGTATTGTGTCTCCTCTACTGATCACGATTGAAATATAATTTGGTTGATTGATTGTTGAAGCTCAACTTAACTATCGTCATATATAACCATATGTTTGCGGCCAGTTTTGTTTCTTGTTTGATGAAAGTGAAAATCAGTCTTATTCAACTTTATTTGTGTTTGGTAGTCATAAACATTGTGTATAATTTTTGTAACTTTTCCTTTTGTCAATGTAAAGTTAGAGTGAGGCAACAGCCAAAATGATTTCTAACTTACATTTCATGTTGAAATGATGTACCGTAACCAGTAGTATCATCAGGTTGAGTAGCATTTATATCTGAAACCAAATAACATGTTTTAATATTCAGAAGGTGTTTGCCTCCTTATTCAAAGGTTCAACAGATATATTCCTGAAAGTTTCACAATATTTTGGATACAACACAATTCAAAAAGTTTGTGTATGTTGTGCAACAGTTTTGTTTGATTTTTACAACAACAAAAAAAAAAGACTTTGATTTATACCTAATTTACACGTAACAACTTTAATAAAGTTTGCTCAAACCATGCAAATATTTCTCAATTTAATTTTATACTTTTTAACTTTAATAACTTTATTTCTATTGATTAGAGTACAACCTTATAAGATACTTAGATAATAAGTTAAATTAATAGTTGTATATTGCTTATATATTGCTTGAAACATGTTAACTGGTTCACATTATGAAAAATCCCAGCCGTGTTCTTATCACTCGCACACACTTGCGTAATAGCAGACTATTCAAAAAGCTGCAAGTGCTTATATGTTTCCACTGATTTACTTACCATGTTTGATTAAATATCAAAAGTGTTTAGTTTGAAGGTTTAACTACATTAATTATAAAATAGACTTAATTTAATAAAAAAAAATCATCCAAATTAGGTCGAGTTTATATGAATTTTGCCAGACAGGCATGTACACCTAACAACATCTGAGAAACAGACATAATCACGAAAGCTTGATAATGAATAATGAAACAAACAAATGCGGTCAAAGTCAAATGAACACTACCAGAAAGACATGTACACCTTACAGTTATTCCATCCACCAACTTGAAGTATAGTTGACCGATTGCTTACAGTATCTGGCAAATGGACAAATATGTACGGTCAAGATCAGATGAAACCTGCCAAGTCTAACTTGTAGATATTTCAATCATAACATACGCCAAATATAGTTGACCCCCCCCCCTCCCCCCCGAAAACTTAACCTTGCTCACTGATCAATGAGGTTGAGGTCAGGTGAGCCCATTCTGAGATACATGTTGACCTTGCAAAGATCCTATATGCCAAACATAGTAAAACTATTACTCTAAATATCTGATGACTTCACATGACAAAACATAGTACATTATTTAAGCAGTCGCTGAATCATAAATAATGAACTCAAGGATAATGGGCATATGACAGATAGAAACTTCTTAACATAAGGTAATTGGAATTCCATACAATGAATGACACCTTGTGACAGAGAAGGGATTAAAAATCTTCAGAGGGTTTACAAATTTATTTTAAGTTTTAATACTTCGCCTTACTAAGACATATACAATCATTGTCATGTACAATTATCATTTACTTACACATACACAATCATTGTCATGTACAATTATCTTTTACTTAAATATACACAATCATTGTCTTGTACAATTATCATGTACTTAGACATACACAATCATTGTCATGTACAATTATCATTTACTTAGACATACACAATCATTGTCATGAACAATTATCATTTACTTAGACATACACAATCATTGTCATGTACAATTATTATTTACTTAGACAAACACAATCATTGTCATGTACAATTGTCATTTACTTTGACAAACACAATCATTGTCATGCATAATTATCATCTACCTTGCATTTGATGACTGCCATTTACAATCAGGAATGGTAGATGATAATTCATCTCAAACAAATATCTGAAAAATATATAAATATATATCAAGTAATTCCCTATCAGCATCAAATTTCATTTGGATGGCTACGCATCCCTTATTTAGTTATCAAGGTATTTCCCCTACGTGAGGAAAGTCCTAATTATTGTTTTTCTAATGTTTTTTTTTTTCTTTTTTTTTTACTTCCAGCATTTTTTTGGCACGCCCTCCTATCGCTTCTATTGGAGTTATCGAAACCAAATTTTACCATCGATAGACCTCACCATGAACTTTTACCTGATGATTGTTTGTAGGATTTCATCATTCCCTTTAAACGTAATCTCCCTTTTATTGATTTTTTTCAACATGGTCCCCCTCGTTGTTTTTATAGATATCATGACCTTATTTGGACGTTACCATATGAGGCTAAATATGATTTCATTGTCCCCTATGAGAGTTATATCCCCTTGAAACAAATTTCTTTCATTTGCATTTTTCTCAAAAAGTATAAGAGATAGAATCATTTTGAAAACGGCAACATGTACAGGAACAGATGGCCATGCTAATGAACATATACAATCATTTTGTTATTAACCCTTATAAGAAGTAACTCCCCTGGAAAAAGTATACACAATATAAAAAAAATGTATTTCGAGAACCGGAAGTCGTAGAGACTTGTGACCTTCACCAATAATCTTTAATTCATGTGGTCTTTGGTCACAGAGTGCAAAATAAAATTACGCTGCAATTTCAAGCTTGCATATTAGGAAAACGATAAGACTTTGCTGCATACATACAGCGTATAAAATTTTCCCCTCGACGAGCTCTACATTATATATAATAAGTCCAAAAATGACCGACCGTTTGTTCAAAAGTTACAATCGGATGATTCTTAAAAGTATAGTATTTTGTGTATATCTTTTTAATGGTAACAGATATCAACCAACTATAAGCTGCAAAGATGATCAGTAATTCAAGACCTTCAATTTGAGGTCAATGTCAGGTCATGATGAAATTTCACCTTTAAATTCACAGTATACTATGACCTTGACCTTGTGATATTTGAAAAGTCAAGTGGTCCTGAGTTCAATAGTGATAATCCCATGTCTCTACGACTTCCGGTTTTTTAGTTTGTTATTGCATCATATATTTGATGATTAATTGTGACCTTGATGAACTTTGAAATTGCCCCAATTCTTTTTCTATAATGTGTCCTTCAGCTGTAAATCATTTATCATTTAACAGATTTGAGATATCTATTGTCGTATTAGATACAATGCAGTTTAAAATTTTGTTAGCGGCGGCATGTATTTCTGAATCAACAACAGCTTACAGCTTAAAAATGTTTAAGAAATTGAAGAGGTTAACATGGAAAAAAATAAAAAAATCAACTTGAAATTTTCATGTTTTGCATTGACTTTGTAAGTTTCATAAGATCTATTTATATAGTTGATATTGCATCATTTGTTGCACTTTGTCAAATGGAGTCATCTGATATATCAAATTGAAGTTGGAAAATTAGTTGGATAGAGTTATTAAGTGCAAAAATCAATCTTTCTAGAACATGGCGTTGTCGCATATCAAATGAAAGCTCATCCACTCTATTTTACATATATACTTCCGATCTCAAAAATGTAGGCGGATGAGGTCATTAAGAGTAAAAAGCGAAAAGTTTCAGAAGGTATGCTTGTCATATATTAAAAGGTCGTACACAGTACATAACGAAAACATCACTTTTTCAGGAAAGACCTTTCAAATGTTTTACAAACAATTGGGATACTAGTTTTATATTGTTTCTATCATTTTATGTATTTTAGTTATCAAGATATTAGGTAAAATATTGGAAATCGTATTAGGGTAATAACTTCTAAAAGGATCCTTCAGACAAGTTTTGCTATGTAGAATTATTTGCATCTATCGTGTCCTGCTGATTATTTTTGCTATCAAAAGTTTCTCTCTTACTACATTGTATGGTTGTTTTCAAAACAAAAGACAAAAAAAGAAGTAAAATTTCTTATTTCTTATTTGCGTGAATAAGTTCCTTATTAACAATTTTGATGTGAATGAACAATAGTTCGATCTCACCATTCTGATAATTTGTAAAAGTTCAAAGAGCCGATAACCTTGCCTCAAATTTGGCACGATAGAGAAAAAATTGCCTATCGCTTTTTACCCAGATCATGTTTATCTCTATATTCTTAAAGGATTAGTTTCCGTTGACTCATAAACGATAAGACAAAATCAATATACTATATTGTTTACATGCAGTTGACAGTTGTGTTAAGACTAAAATCATACCTATTGAACAAAGGCATTTCCTAATATAATTATATTGTTTGTTAGTATCAAATATTCAACAAGTAGCATATTACTGATTTTCTTAAGTCGTATCAAATTATGTTTGTGAATCATTGCATCTATCCTAAACTATATAAGGATAATAATTGAAAGTTTAACATTTTTGTTGTCTATTTCCTGAAAAAAACTATTTCCTGGTAAAATTATGTACAGAAAATAATCGAACGGAAATGTCTTGTGTTGTTTGTTTCTTTAAAATATTATGTTCTTGTATGTAATTTTCTTTTACTGATATCCATATAAATATAGGAATGATGCAATGAATTATCAATATGAGTTGTAACTATAAATGCAACTCAACTATAATGTACGGTTTAATCCGCCATTTTCTACATAAGAAACAATGAGAAAATGCCAGTACCAAGTCAGGATTAAGACAGTTTGTTTCCCAATCGTGTGGTGTGTTTGAGCTTTTGATTTCGCCATTTGAAAAGGGACTTTCCTTTAAAAAAAATCTTTGTTATTGTTCTTTTAAATTTGATGCGTCATTTGTTACAAACAAATATCATATTAAGAGTTTATTTACGGAAGCCGATAAGGGCCAATAAAAAAAAATTATGTCGTAATTTCGACATAACATGTAGTAATAACGACATACGACATAGCTATGTCGTAATAACGACATCGCTATATATATAAAATAATATGTATTATGATTGCCAAGAGACTAAATGACACAGAAATGAACAACTATAGGTCATCACAATGCCCCTAATAATTAGAAAAGACCCCGCATAGTCAGCTATAAAAGAGGGACAAAAGATACCAGAGGGAGAGTCCCCGAAATGCTGTGTGGCAGACAGTGTTATTAATTAATTATTACGCGGACGATCCAGGAGTAGATTACTATATTTTAAAATGTATATCAGAAGTTAAACACTATAGATGACTTGGGAAATAATTCTCAAGCCAAGGTTCAAGTAATTGAAGGGGTGTATTTCGACAACTTATGTACCAGGGACAATACAATTCTATTCAAATCTAACCAAGGGTAAAAATGTTCGATTAACTTGCAGAGTGTCAGATATATTTGAATTGGGGTTGAATTAAGATATAGAAATTTTACAATGACAGATGATATGCACCTTGAAAGTTAAACATCCTATGATAAAAGTTTTGTACATCTAAAAAAAATATGTTTTTATGGAAAACCGTATACATGTACTTCCGTCCCATCTTTCCTTCCTACATTACTTGCGACAGTACTGCATTTTCAGTTGAAATAACTCCAAGGGTAAACATTATTAAATCGATTTCCACAACTTGAGGTATTTTATGATAAAATGACATCACAAAACGAACAGAACCAGAACCAACCAACTGATAAAAAAACGAATAAAACTTGCATAAATTAATCGAAGTCAAAAACCCTTTTCAACGCCGCATTTAAAGTGTAATGTCGTGTTGTAGGAACATCGTGCCCAAAGTTTGAAAATAGAAATAGAGCAATCAATACTTCAATTCACCCTTATTACAAGAAGCCATATTAAAGGGAAGTGGAAAGCTTGGCTTGCCTTCGTATGACTAATTGTCAGTCCTCATTTAATTCCACATATTATTCTTCCAACTATATTAAGTTTATATCGACCTTGACTGGCTATACAGCCCTTCCACTAATGGTAACTGAATAAACTTAAATGGGATCTATAAAATATATAAGTTTTTTTTTTCACAGAAGGGAACCAAGGATTTTGCGACGATGCAAATATAAACTTTGCAATATAAATAAATATCTTTCTCCCTTGAATTCAAATAGCAAAAGCTATGCAATTAACAAATATATACTTATTAAGTTTCGTGTAAATTATTTAACAATGATATATATTAAATATGAAATTTGGAGTTTTACCAAGGGAGCTAAAAATTAATTAATAACCCTGTCTGCCACACAGCATTTCGGAGACTCTCCCTCTGGTATCTTTCGTCCCTCTATAGCTGACTATGCGGGGGCTTTTCTTATTATTGAGGGCATTAATATGACCTATAGTTGTTAATTTCTGTGTCATTTAGTCTCTTGGCAATCATAATACATATTTTTTTAAATATATACAGCGATGTCGTTATCACGACATAGCTATGTCGTTATAACGACATGCTATGTCGTAATTACGATATGTTATGTCGAAATTACGACATAGCGATTTCGTTATAACGACATGCTATGTTGAAATTACGACATTATTAATTTTTTTTAATGACCCGTATCGGCTTCCGTACTTATTTGAGGAGACGATATTTCCGATGATCTTTTCATTTGTAAAAAAATGTTGTTTAATTGTAAAATGAGGAGTTTCCTTGGAAACAATAGAAACTCGCCTTTCAATGTATCGATAATGCATAATTTTCAAGCAATAATTGTATAATATAACTTTTAAAAATCATCTGTGTTTATTTCCAATGCATTATAATATGTTAATGTGGTAAAAGAAAACTTATTTCTTAAAACATTAGCATTATTTATTAATAATTTTTACTGTTACGTCCTGTCATGCAATGTTGTGACTTTTATTTTGTATTTAATATTGCCATAAAAGCGCGGTGTTTGGCTGGCCACAAAACTAAAATAAACCCACCATTTCTCTTAAAATGTCCTGTACCAAGTCAGTAAAATGGCAGTCGTTATCATATAGTTCGTCTGTGTGTGTGTGTGCGTTGCATTATCATTTTTTTGTTGTTGCACATCAGTGTTTCTGTTGTTTCATTGTTTTCCTTTCATAAATGATCTGTTTCCTTCAGTTTTAGTTTGCAACCCGGATTTGCTTTCCCTCAATCTATTTTTTACTTTCGAACAGCGGTATACTACTGTTGCCTTTATCAAACAACTTATTGGAGATTACACACAATAGCAGGCAACAGCGTTCGCAGACTGGTATGTTATGCTTTGAGAACCCAAGAACTTGTGGAGCAGGACCATTTATATACGCCAAATACATTAAGCCTATGTTACGACTATATAAGACTGTTGCACAGAGAGAACCCATTCTACTGACAGAAAAAATGGCAATTTGTATATTCCTTGAACACTGCATTACTGACATACAAAACAGATTATTAGTGTTTCCCTGACAGTCCAAGTGATGAGCGACTTCTCACACTTACTACATTGACGTAGTAGGAAAAATAAAACAAGAATATGTCCTTAGTACACGGATGCTGCATTGTCATTTTCTATGTTCAGTGAACCGTGAAATTGGAGTTAAAACTCTTATTAGGCATTTAACTTAGAAAGATCATATTATGAAGAACGTGGCTTTTTTGTAATAAGTTTCAAGTTGATTGAACTTAAACTTCATGAATAACTACCTTGACCAAATAATTTACCATGAAGAGGGATAGACGCACGAAAAACGAACGGACGCATTGACCAAAAACCATAATACCATAGGTTGTGCATCAAACAAAAACTAGTAAAAAGGTCTTAACGTATCAAATTCATGTAATACACCAGGACATGTCATTATATAACCGGCATTGATATACATGCAAAAACAGCAGCAAATAAAGAAAAAGGAGAAATTTTACCGGAGCATATCATATATGACGTCAACAAGCAGATTATAATAAGAACAAGAAAATGCCACAGAGTATAAGAAAGAGGCAGGTGTATATGTATACGAAAATATTTCAACTACACCCAATGTTGTATGCTTTTCGAACTAATGGTTATTTCAGAATATCCGCCCCACAGTCTAACATGAGAAGCAATCAATTAGACACAATCATTAACCAAAGCGTGACACTTCAAAAGTGAATTTTTATCCAGAATGTTGTAAGTATGAAAACACTTATACGATAATTGCCTTCATTGACAGAATAACATTGCAGATTTCAGATTAAACCCAAAAGTTAGTTCTGTATGGAAGTGAAAACTGGGGATGTAAATGTCAAGTTTGCACACATTGAGTTATCTCTCTTTGTACTGATTGAATATAAGTGTAAGTTCCTTTGTTAAATTTTAAATTAAACTATATACAATGGTTAACAACACCACAACACTGTAACTGCACCGCCCCTCCAAACCCAAAACAGGAACCCCAATCAAAATCAGAGTGAGAAAGATCTGTCAGAAAGCAATCGATACGCTTTTCATTGAACATATTGTAGTCATGTGTATATATCATCAGTATCAATACTGGTCGACCCTTGCCAAAGACATCCAGCGTCTACCCATCAAGCATTGACTCCTTACTGGTATATATATTCTCCAATAATATCGGGCAGCCTTCAACCAGGTGGACGACAATCAAACATGTCTCTTATGTAAAGAGGACTCCCGTGACGTACCATTTCAAAGAGGAACCATAAGATTGTTTTTACTGCTCAGAATTTATTAATCTGAGCAAATAAAAAATAGTTAATATCGTAGAACATTATTAAGAATTTTGAATTTTAGATGCTAATTATGTTGCTCTGTAACTCTCAATGCAAATTTAAATGCACAATTTTACACTTAAAATTGTCAGATCAGGTTATCCGGCCTTTCTATTTATTCACCGATAATGATTATCAATAATATCAAATTCCGTCGTTTGTGGATATCAGAATACAATATATTATGAATATAGTTTTCTACTTATAAATGTATTTGGGTTTTGAAAGTTAATATGAAACGTAAAATATGGCAGAATTTGATCTTTTCTGCACTGTCACTAAATTTAAGAATATTGATATGTTAACATTGAACCAAACTTATTTTTTTAAATAATAAAAAAAAGTACTGACATTGGCAAGCACACTGATATTCTGATTAAAACAGAATCAAACAAAATTAGCATCTTCAATCTTCCACACTCTCATACTGTTACTGCTGTTCTCAGAAATAGTAGGAATGTCATAAGGAGACAGATGTGACAAACAAATAAGAAATATTCTCTGTCTTACCTTGTTCCTTTTAAATTTTTCAAAATAAAAGTTTCCTTTATCGGGTATAATTGTGTACATAATTTCAAGGAAATTTTACAGTCGACGAGGAAATAAAAACCGATGACGCGAGAACAATAGAAAAGGAACTCTGTACCACTTATGAAAAGTTGACAAAATCGATAGTTAAACAATATCTGTGACGATAATAATTAAAAGTTATTTCTATAAAACACTCGAACATTAGACAGAAAGTATGTGTAACTGTTTTTTTATATACATACATACATTTTTTTATTTTTATTATTTAATTGTCGAAATACAATGTAACTGCATTAGAAGCTTTTCTGTTTCATCAAATTAATAATTTGTTATATCAAATTGGAAAAGTAAATTAGCTTGTGAAGCAAAAAACAAAGTTTAATAGTTTTTCTGCACCAATTTTCGGAGTGTTCTACAAAGCAATTAGTTTCTAGAATAATATACAAATATTTCAGGTATGCTGGTTTGCTCTTGTCGCGCTAAATTTTAATATAGAAATATTGTTTGCTTGTGAATATAATGGATTAATAGTTGTATCTGCAGAGAAGAAATAAAAGAAAGATGTACATTTTTATAAATAAATTATCCGACCGTTAAAAGATTTTACAATTGTAAGATTATATTGTCCAGATTGTTGTACATGTACTTAAAAGAGGGACGAAAGATAACAAAGGGACAGTCAAACTCATAAATCTAAGACAAACTGACAACGCCATGGCTAAAAATGAAAAAGACAAACAGAAAAACATTAGTACACATGACACAACATAGAAAACTAAAGAATAAACAACACGAACCCCACCAAAAACTAGGGGTGATCTCAGGTGCTCCGGAAGGGTAAGCAGATCCTGCTCCACATGCGGCACCCGTCGTGTTGCTTATGTGATAAAAAATCCGGTAAATAGTCTAATTCGGTAGGTCACATTCAGGAAAGGGAAGGGGATTGTAGTTACGACGTAAGGAACATATCCGATATCATTTGTGATACGGTTATTCCATAACGGTCAACCAACTCGTGATGGCGTCCGTAAAATTTACGAAGGGATGATTTCGACTTCACCATTTGGAACTCTTGGTTTAATAGCTTCCTTGTGAGCAGCAACCCTCTATCAAGAAAATCATGATAGGAAATGCAAGCACGGGAATATCGTATCAATTGGGAGATATATACCCCGTATCCAGGTGCTGCTGGAATGTTGCTACTTAGAAATGGAAAGTTCACAATTGGAAAGCTGAAATCATCTCTTTTGTCGTAAAGTTTTGTTTTCAACCGACCCTCATTGTCAATTTCTAGATGTAAGTCAAGATATGAGGCCGACTTAACTGTATCTGTAGTATCCTTTATCTCTAGCTCGATTGGATAGATGCGTTCCACATAGTCACCAAATTTTGAATTATTTAGTGAAAGGACATCATCTATATAGAGAAAAAAGTAGAGTTAAAGGATAGTGCTAACTTCTTATCTTTCTTCCTAAGAAGTTCCTGCATAAAGTCAGCCTCATAATAATAAAGAAACAAGTCGGCAAGTAGAGGGGCACAGTTTGTTCCCATTGGAATGCCGACAGTCTGTTGAAAAACACGTCCTCCGAACGTAACAAATATGTTGTCAATCAAGAAATCAAGCATCTTGATAATATCAGTTTCAGAGAATTTTTTGTTCGAATCAGAGTGATCCTTTACAAAGTAGGATTTATCCCTCCCTAAGACAAGATACTTGTATCTACGTTGGCCATTCTTTTTTACGAAGCAAAGCAATACCAACTCTTTCAATTTGTCTTTTAGTTTGGAATGTGGAATACTAGTGTACAGAGTAGAAAAGTCAAATGTTTTAATACTGTTACAAGATGACAGAGAGTTAGATTGTATGTACTCTAAAAGATCTTTGGAATTTTTAAGTATCCACATCTGATTCACGCCCCCTCTAGAATAGGCAGTTTCACAATAACTTTGAAGCCCGTCTTTGATTGCTGATAAAATAGATGTTAATAATTTAGAAAGAGGTTTCGTGGAGCACTTGGAAGACCCAGCAATATACCGTTGTTTGTAAGGACACTTATGTAGTTTAGGTATCCAATACAGTGATGGCAGATCCAGTTCTTCATCTTTGGTTAAAAGTCTCAATGTATTCTAATTTAACGTTTACATTTGGAAGAGGTCCATTTGAATTTGTCTAATAACTTAAAGATTTGATAGTGTACTTGTTAAAACAGAACAGATGAGTAAAGATAAAGTTTACATCTAGAAAAATTGACGCTGAGGGTCGATTGAAGGGAAAACTACAAGTATGCCCCAAGAGGTGATTTTAGCTTCACAACTGTTAAATTTCTATGTAGCAACATTCCAGCAGCGTCTGCATATGGAGTATATATCTCTCAGTTTATATTCCAGAAATTGCATTTCCTATCATGATTTCCTTGATAAATGGTTTCTGCATACACGGTAGTTCTTAGACCAATAGTTCCATGTTGTGAGGTTGCACTCATCTCTTAGAAAACTTAATGGACGCCATCACGAAATGGTTGACCGTTATGGAATAACTGATTGGCAGACCTTGTTGTCGTAAACACAGTTCCATTCCCTTTTCCTTTACCGAGTCATGTCATCGTATTTGTACTTACATGAGCAACACTTCTCATGTAAAGCTGGATCTGCTGACCCTTCCGGAGCACTCATGTAAAGCTGGATCTGCTTACCCTTCCGGAGCACTCTCACATGTAAAGCTGGATCTGCTGACCCTTCCGGAGCACTCATGTAAAGCTGGATCTGCTTACCCTTCCGGAGCACTCTCACATGTAAAGCTGGATCTGCTTACCCTTCCGGAGCACTCATGTAAAGCTGGATCTGCCTACCCTTCCGGAGCACTCTCACATGTAAAGCTGGATCTGCTGACCCTTCCGGAGCACTCATGTAAAGCTGGATCTGCTTACCCTTCCGGAGCACTCTCACATGTAAAGCTGGATCTGCTGACCCTTCCGGAGCACTCATGTAAAGCTGGATCTGCTTACCCTTCCGGAGCACTCTCACATGTAAAGCTGGATCTGCTTACCCTTCCGGAGCACTCATGTAAAGCTGGATCTGCCTACCCTTCCGGAGCACTCTCACATGTAAAGCTGGATCTGCTGACCCTTCCGGAGCACTCATGTAAAGCTGGATCTGCTGACCCTTCCGGAGCACTCATGTAAAGCTGGATCTGCTTACCCTTCCGGAGCACTCTCACATGTAAAGCTGGATCTGCTGACCCTTCCGGAGCACTCATGTAAAGCTGGATCTGCTTACCCTTCCGGAGCACTCTCACATGTAAAGCTGGATCTGCTGACCCTTTCGGAGCACTCATGTAAAGCTGGATCTGCTTACCCTTCCGGAGCACTCTCACATGTAAAGCTGGATCTGCTGACCCTTCCGGAGCACTCATGTAAAGCTGGATCTGCTGACCCTTCCGGAGCACTCATGTAAAGCTGGATCTGCTGACCCTTCCGGAGCACACATGTTAAGCTGGATCTGCTGACCCTTCCGGAGCACTCATGTAAAGCTGGATCTGCTGACCCTTCCGGAGCACTCATGTAAAGCTGGATCTGCCTACCCTTCCGGAGCACTCATGTAAAGCTGGATCTGCCTACCCTTCCGGAGCACTCATGTAAAGCTGGATCTGCCTACCCTTCCGGAGCACTCATGTAAAGCTGGATCTGCCTACCCTTCCGGAGCACTCATGGGTTTTGCTGTGGTTCGTTTTGCATACATTCTTTGTCGTCAAAGTTGTGTTTTCTGTACTGCTGTTTTGGTCGTTTTTCATTTTCTATCGCGGCATTGTCAGTTTTTCGACTTATAAGTTTGAATACTATTTTGATATCTTTCGTTTCTCTTCTATACATGGAATATTATATTTTGCCACTAGATTTCCAAATGTCGCGTCACTAGGCGGCTTAACTCATTTAATTGAAACATGTTCTTTCCGTACAAAAATTTAAAAATTTAAGAAAATATATTCCCTTGAAAATGTTCTGCCGTAGGGGATGACCGTTGCGTTTTTCTTGATTTACTTTATGTACACTTGTGAACAGTTGTATGAACAAAAGGACCTAAATAATGATAAATATTATATCTTTTTGCAGGAGTGCCAGCGATGGATTCTGTTTCACAAATGATTTTGACAGTAAATAGACAAATTTTGGACTTCTTTTTTTTTTTGGAATGACTGCACAAATATGTGTACTTTTTACATTACATGGTCGCCTTTTCAATGACGTAATCTTGAAACATGACGTTGGAATAGGAATAGGAATCTATAGGAGATGAAGAAAAATTGACGCAATGTGGCACCGTTAAAGTCCACAATTCCTCTTACAATAAAATAGAACTACAATAGAACTTTAATTACCGAAGAACGTTGGTAATAAAAACTGATTATCTCTTTTTACTTCAAATGAATTTAGTTACATACTATAACTAAGGAGACTGTATATTTGATAAAATATTCAGATATTTCATGTTGAGACAATGGGCGTTTCTGACTTTTAATCATTTATACAATCGTTAGTTTCGGTAAAAACGACAGCGTTTGTCAGCTGTGTAAATTGATAAATGGGTACACAATAAAACATGTCAAAAGCAGACAAAACCTTCGGGGTTCAACAGTCCACCAAATGGTGTGATTACTTTGTAAATGTTCACGATGGACCATCAAACGGTTCTGCCTCCTAATTCTGATTATTTCAATTGACCATCAAACGGTTCTGCCTCCTAATTCTGATTATTTCAATTGACCATATTCCCCGTTTTTCGATTGTCTCTAGATCCATGTTAAGACCTGGGTGTGCGCTTTGTTTGCTAAAGTGAACAATATTCATCTCAACGATTCATACGCATTTTATGGATTCAATCAACGGCGTGGTAAATAAAGGGTGATATATAAGAGTAAAGAGTGTAAAAATGTATTAATGCCAAGCACGACATTTATATGAAAAAAAACGAAAACGCCTTCCTCTTGATATGTTGTTAACTTCTAATAAATGAACTTGGGACATTTTTTTTTTAATTATCTGAATCCACTTCACGGTAAATTCTTTCCTTTTCACGCCTTTCAATAGCTGCTGTTTTTTTTATTGCGAGCATGTTAGTTGTGTCTGATATACCGGTATGTCTAGATTTTAATGGGGTGATCTACAATCTTTTGGATATCTTGTTCATTCATTTCATAAACGAGCAGGCGGTTTAAAAAAAACGCAGCTCAGTGCATATGGAAAATCTGATTTAAAGACCAAAAAAGACATAACATAAATTTTGGGAAAACTGCACATGCGTAGTTAGTAAGCAAATATTTTAAGCCAGTTTTCGATCTCTGTAATGTGTTAATGTACGTCGAACAAATTTTACACAATTAAAAACATGTTGTTAAATTTAACAGGATTTATAAATATGTTTAAGTCTTGTAATAAATATAATGTAGATTGAGCGTGGGTGAAAATGAACGTTTCATGCATTACTGTAGCGGGGGGGGGGGGGGGATCGTTTAAAATGGAAAAAAATCAAGAAAGAGCTCTCAGATTCATCTATAAAGATTATGATAGCTCATACAAAAAACTGCTAGAAAAATTACCTTCTTTAAAAATAAGAAAAATTAAAAACAATTGCAAGAGAAACATTTAAAATAACCCACGAGGCAATTCTACGCTACCTTCATAATTTAATTGATATCGAAATTAATGAGTATGATTTAAGATCACAAGCAACATTAGTACTCCCGAGAGTCAGAACTACCAGGTATGATGGAATATCGTTCCGCTAGCTATAATGCTGCACAAATCTGGAACGAGCTGCCGAACCATTGTCGAATGGAAACATCTTTTGACCAATTAAAAAAATTGGTACATGGGATCCAAATAACAGCTCATGTCAGTGTAGTGCATGCATATAGCGTTTATGCCTGTGCTTTTTTGTTTTTGTTTTTTGTATGACTATTCGATTTGTGCTTATCATATTATAACAGTAACTTTATTTTGCATACTACATGCATTACGTTTACATGTCATTTATGGTATCTTACTATGGTCGGGTTGTTGTCCGCTCTTTGACACATTCCCCATTTCCATTTTCAATTTTATACTGTACATGTATGCTTTAAGTTGTGTTATGTTCATGACTTTGGTATGCGTGTATATAATTTGTTATTTGGTCGATTTGAAAAGCTCACTTGACTATCGACTTTAAATCAATATAAACAAGAAGATGTGGTATGATTGTCAATGAGACAACTGTCCACAAGAGACCAAAATGACACAGAAACTAACAACTATAGATCACCGTACGGCCTTCAACAATGAGCAAAGTCCATACCGCATAGTCAGCTATAAAAGGCATCGAAATAACAATGTAAAACAATTCAAACAAGAAAACTAATGGCCTTATCTATGTAAACTCTGAATTGAATTAAATTGAATAAATAAAAATTTTAAATAACTGCTTGAATGCGCGGGCGAAATTGGACGCCCAACTAGACCCGAAACCGAAATAATAATACCGGGACAGAAGTATATATATATAGACGTCTACAATAGTTCTGTCTGGTTCTCTATATACTGGTTTGAAAGTGTATGTCATTGATGCTAAAATTGTTAACATATTTTTAATGATTTTATATTTAATTTCATCAAGCAATAAAAATAAAATCTGATAACAAATACAATATATATATTATACATATTATAGTCACGAGGATTTCAATGCCGTATATAACATATAAACAAACAACAATCCATCCTAAGACCCATGTACAATTTGGCAAGTATGGTGGCGTTCCATATTAAAATATATTCGTGCTACTCTACACCAACATGGCATTTTACATTTTCATTTTAACAGTTTGAAACTTCCAACAATTCAATTGTCCTGCTAAATAAATCCTTTAGACTAATACAAATGTGTCTCTTCTACAAATGCATGCATGTAGGGAATTTTTTGAAAAATGCGGCTAAAAATTCTTCAAACTTAATTTTCTATCAAAAAGATTCTTTATTATTTCCGAAAATTTGATTATTTAATAAATAACCTATATCATGTACATATATACAAATAAATATTCAAAAATAATCAATAGCGTATATGCATCTCCTTATTCTTTATATTAAATATTGATACATGAATTAACAATATACACGTTTGTTTGTGTTTTATATACATAGCACCATAAACATAGCTGAAATATACATCTTTGTCTAATATCACATACATCAAAAATATACATATACAATGGTTTATAGATCACTTTTAAAGCACTATCCAAAAAACATGCGATTTAAACAGAAAACATTTCGTAAAATAGTCTGTATGAGTATTGAAACTTAGGACGAAATAGCGAAACAAAGTCATCAAAAATACATATAGATGTTCGCACAGGAGGCTCTTGTTCCGTATTGCTTTGACATCAATATAAGAAAGGGTTTTCCGGAAGTAAAGTTTTGTTCCGTTTTGTTTTAACTGTGATGTCCTCCTTATCACCTTCCCCACCCGTAGCTTCCATAAGTTCATTAAACAAATCAAGTGTATCCTGACTGGATAACGTGACCTCCATTGGCTTACGTTTTGTGTAATGGCTATATCTTTTATTGTTTGCATACCCTTCGTCATCAACTCGGTCCATCACGCGATCATACAGCACGCGCCTTTGTTCGTCTGCGTAGAAATAAATTTCGACAACCCGCGTGACAATTGCTTGATTTTTTCGCCAAACGTGGAACTCATAATCGATTGGTGTAAGTCTCTCTGCTGTCACTATAACTGTGATGATAGCTTTCCCATCTCTCATTTCCAAGTCTACGTTTTCAGTAACTGTGTCGTAATTGGAAGTCGTGATAAATTTCGAGCTTGTGCCATCTGCTTGCTGAAGTGGTGGATCTCCATAAATATCCTCGTGGTGGTGCTTGACGTCCAAGGATTGTCGAATGTCTTTGGCGTCCATTGTGGAGAGTCTGGCGAGCAGTAGATTGGTCAAGTTTTGTTTTGAACGCGGTGCCCTTCGTCTTTCACCATCACCAGCCTTTCGAGTAACTACAAAACATAAATTAAACTTTGCATCAGTTTGGTTAGTTTGGCATTTAAGAAACATTGGAAAGACAGCCAGAGGCGGATTTAGGGGGGGGGGCCCAGGGGGCCCGGGCCCCCCCTTTTTGGGAAAAAATTTGGTTGCTTATATAGGGAATCACTGAAGCGTGACTGGAGCGGGCCCCCTCTTAGGTCAGTCAGCGGGCCCCCACTTATGAAAATTTCTGGATCCGCCACTGACAGCAGCCGATGTAAAAGTTTTTTTAGAATGAAAAGATACCTACGTGACTAATAATTCCATTAAAATTATATTCATTCATTCATTAATGTTTAAAAAATGTTTTTTGGGTTTCTTTTTTGCATTTCAATCCAGTTTTTAACTCAATGAACAATAAACTGTACTATAATGGAGAAAATTATAAGAAATATTAATTAATTCAGTACCCTCTTCCCCCCTTCAATATAAAATTCTTCAAATGTCATGTATATTTATTTACTAGTATGTCGATTTGTCAAGATAATAATGAACCCTCTATGTGGTTTCGTGGTAGAGTGCTCAAATATTGGTTCGAACCAAAGCAGGGTCGTCCCCAAAACTTTAAAATTGGTATCTGTTGCTTCTACACTCAGTACGCGGTTTTAATGAGTGAGAGCAAAGATCGGTCGTCCTGGAGTCAGAATAATGTTTCTTAGTAAGATGTCCTCCTGTGGACTTTCGCATAAACTAGCACATAGGCTCAGCATGTCAATCCAGTACAAACCTTGACTCCTTTCTGAATGCCCAGCGACGTATGTATTATTGTAACAATTATAAAAAATCATTGTAAAAAATTACTTTGCTCTTCATGGGCACTTTAACCTGGAATAAAAATATTTTATCTTATCTTATCTTATCTTATGTGACGAATGTTTATGGGTGTTTTTTTCAACGAGTCAAACGGGTCGTTTCTTCTCATTGTCGAATATCTGGACATTAATAATGAACATCAGGATATAAGCAAATTTCATAAGAGATATAGTAACGAATAATATATTTTAAATGTATTTCTAGACAGTATCAATAAGTTATCGGTGAGCAAGGTTTTTTTAACTTTCGATTGTACCTAATAATGAGGTATTATTTAAAGCAGAAAAACGGACAATGTGTGTGGAATTAATTTGGTATCTTTTGTTTCAATATTGTCTGTTAAAGCTATAAGAGATACAAAAGTAAAACCAATAGTCAAACGAAAACAAATTACCTACAGACTTAATTTAATCTGTTCAGATGTGAATGCGTGCCCTATATACCTTTTTCGTTTCATGATCTTTCATCAATATAAACTTCCGCAACATAAATGACCTTATGGAATTTAAAAGTTTGAGATTTACGATTTTCAATTCAGTACATGAATGTAGTCTTAAATCGTGGCTGTTTAAGTATTTAAAATTTTAACCTTTATTGTCACTCAAACAAATAAATAAATTTTATTTTATGGACACACTGACCTATTTGTGTCTTGTCACTTGAATTTACTACGTACTTATGTCAACAATTTTTTGTCTGTCTGAATGCATAGAGTTACGAAAACTTTAATAATAATTTTATAACATTTAACAATTATGTTTTGTTGCATGTCATGCATGATTAACGTTATTCAAGTTTTAATAATTACTCAGCATCAAAACACCATATTATATATGTTATATATATAACGACACATAATAATTATAATGATTTTCGACAAAGTAAGTGGAGCTTGACTTCCGTTATGTAAGACTTGATTTGAACCCCTGGTCACTTCTTTGTGTTTGTCTAGATATTTGTAAGCCCTCAACCCAAATGTAGGTCTATTTGATTGAACCCCGTGTTCCCTGTTTATGTCTTAATGCTTGAAGACCTCTTATCCTATTAATGTATGTTTATATACTTCAACCCTTTTTTCCCTGTTTATGTCTTAATGCTTGAAGACCTCTTATCCTATTAATGTATGTTTATATACTTCAACCCTTTTTTCCCTGTTTATGTCTTAATGCTTGAAGACCTCTTATCCTATTAATGTATGTTTATATACTTCAACCCTTTTTTCCCTGTTTATGTCTTAATGCTTGAAGACCTCTTATCCTATTAATGTATGTTTATATACTTCAACCCTTTTTTCCCTTTTTATGTCTTAATGCTTGAAGACCTCTTATCCTATTAATGTATGTTTATATACTTCAACCCTTTTTTCCCTGTTTATGTCTTAATGCTTGAAGACCTCGTATCCTATTAATGTATGTTTATATACTTCAACCCTTTTTTCCCTTTTTATGTCTTAATGCTTGAAGACCTCGTATCCTATTAATGTATGTTTATATACTTCAACCCTTTTTTCCCTGTTTATGTCTTAATGCTTGAAGACCTCTTATCCTATTAATGTATGTTTATATACTTCAACCCTTTTTTCCCTGTTTATGTCTTAATGCTTGAAGACCTCTTATCCTATTAATGTATGTTTATATACTTCAACCCTTTTTTCCCTGTTTATGTCTTAATGCTTGAAGACCTCGTATCCTATTAATGTATGTTTATATACTTCAACCCTTTTTTCCCTGTTTATGTCTTAATGCTTGAAGACCTCTTATCCTATTAATGTATGTTTATATACTTCAACCCTTTTTTCCCTGTTTATGTCTTAATGCTTGAAGACCTCGTATCCTATTAATGTATGTTTATATACTTCAACCCTTTTTTCCCTGTTTATGTCTTAATGCTTGAAGACCTCTTATCCTATTAATGTATGTTTATATACTTCAACCCTTTTTTCCCTGTTTATGTCTTAATGCTTGAAGACCTCGTATCCTATTAATGTATGTTTATATACTTCAACCCCGTGTTCCCTTTTATGTCTTAATGCTTGAAGACCTCGTATCCTATTAATGTATGTTTATATACTTCAACCCTTTTTTTTCCCTTTTTATGTCTTAATGCTTGAAGACCTCTTATCCTATTAATGTATGTTTATATACTTGAAATCTTCACGTATGCCTTTATGTTTGAACCCTTTGTTTCACTTTTCAGGTACATGCCTTTATGCTTGTACCCTTGGTTCCCCTATTCATGTATGCCTTTATGTTTGAACCCTTTGTTTTCTTTTTCATGTATGCCTTTATGCTTGAACCCTTGGTCTCCTATTCATGTATGCCTTTATGCTTGAACCCTTGGTCTCTTATTCATGTATGCCTTTTTGTTTGAACCCTTTGTTCCCCTATTCATGTATGCCTTTATGCTTGAACCCTTTGTTCCCTTTTTCATATATGCCTTTATGCTTGAACCCTTGGTCCCCTATTCATGTATGCCGTTATGCTTGAACCCTTGGTCTCTTATTCATGTATGCCTTTATGTTTGAACCCTTTGTTCCCTTTTTCATATATGCCTTTATGCTTGAACCCTTGGTCCCCTATTCATGTATGCCTTTATGCTTGAACCCTTGGTCCCCTATTCGTGTGTCTCTCTATGCATGTACATTTATGTTTGGATCCCTCGCTCGTTTTAAACAAGATTGAAATATTTGACAATGGACGTGCCAGAGGACGGGAAAATAATCGTGTTCTAGACATTTTTCGGTCTCTAACGATTAGTACAGACCTTTATAGGATAAGACGCAAAAGATCCATAAAACAATTCAACAGAGACAACTTATCCAATACATGCTTCCATATGCTTAGAGGATGTGCATCAAGTATTGGACAGGGATTTATTGTTTTATGTGCTAATACATCTTACTATCATGGGACAGTGATATAACAGAAGCATTTTACTTTACAAAGTAAAATCTAACTTTAGATATAATTTTATAATATTAAATACTTGTTATATATAACATGTATAATCTGCATAAACCGTTGGAGGCGTAGAGGAATTATATTTTAAGATATGCTGCATTAAAATATTCAGGAATTTTGATATGAATATAAAAAAGATGTGGAACAAACGTAAATGATACAGACACCCAACAACGAAGCGTTACCAAGCATAGATAATATTTTAAATTGATAAAGAATGATCCTGCAGATTTAAAATGGTATGTGTGCATTAAATGCATTATATGCACTGTTTACATACGGATTTTATATAAAAAGTAAATTAAGGAAACAAGTAGGAGTAAAAATACTTCGTTTGACTACCCGAGTGTAAATAGTAATATGTTGAATGTTCCACTCTATCAAATTATATCAAGGTAATCTTTTATCAATAGTGTGCACTTACACGCCCCCTCTCAAAACATGTATTCAAAGCATATACTAATGTGAAATGATGTTTACAATTTTGTGCATTTTTAATTCATTATTTATAACTTGTGATTCATTTATTCATTTAGAAAACGGTAAACATGAACCTGTAGTAAAACACAAAATTATAATATTAACCGTTAAAGATATAACTGTTAATTTTTCCATAGTTTTCATGCCGATGGTGGGTGGTTCTCTCAGTGTTCTTCCATTAACAAAAACTGTCCGCCATAAAATATACTATTAGTGCAGAAAGTGGAATTAAAACAACCCAAAATCAATCAATTAATCAATTGTTCTATTTTTAAATTATACGGTATTATTAAGGATTAGATATTAAATAAGTCTTGGGCGCGATGTTCAAATAAATTTTAAGATGAAGAACATCAATAATAGCTTTATTGTAAAAGTTCAATTTCTCATATTTTGGGACTGTTGTCCGATGTTGAACCAATCTACAATTTCCTTTGAACATGGGTATTTTTTTTCTCAGAAATTTTCAAATGTAGGGCAATTTGAAGCTATTTTCAGTATTTTTAAAACCTAACGGCAGCCTAGTTTTTATAAGATATTGCAATATTAAAAACTTTTTTTTGTATTTAAAGGGAAGTTATGGAAACGAAATTCAGACCGAAGCAGAAACAACGTTACGAGACAAAAGCTCATAAGTCTTCACTTAACATGGGAAGGGAGGGGGGTAAATGTTCATGAGTTACTTTTTTAAGCTTTTAAATTGATTTATTTATAATATTAATTAACACGAATGTTCAGCATTCTTTGGATCAGTCAGCAGATTATTTATCTGTACATGTATACATGCGTATGTTTTAAGGTCACAAAATGCATTAATAACTGTCTATTAAAGACATTAGATCCCTAGGGGCTAAGGAGGGGAGATCAGATATTAATCCTTCTGTATCAAATACAATATGACTTTAAGATGATACACAACTGGCCAAGAGGCATACAACTACATACATCAAATACCTCAACGTTTTCAAGTACATAAGTAGAAATGTGGATGCAGTTGGAAGATTTTTCAACATAAGTCAATTTATATCAGCTAATATGTATATAAAAGAAGAAAATGTGGTATGATTGCCAATGAGACAACTATTCACAATAGACCAAATGACACAGAAATTAACAACTATAGGTCATCGTCGGATTTCACCAATGAGCAAAATACCGCATAGTCAGCTATAGAAGGTTCCGAAATAACAAATGTAAAACAATTCAAAAAAGAAAACTAACGGCCTAATTATTGTAAAAAATAATATGAACGAAACACAAATAAGTACCACAGCAACAAACGACATCATCATGATTTATTTCCTCCTTTATCTCTCTTCTTTCCTTAATATTGCAAATCGTATGTTTTGAATAAAGACAACAATTCAGAGAGAAACATAAACAGAGGAAGTTTTAAAAGTTTTTGGCAGTATACTACATTAGAGAGGCTTAAGTTAAACTGCCAGCACTATTTTAAAACTTTAAGGGGATATAAATATAAGGAAGATAAGGTATGATCTCCCATGAGACCATTCTTCCCCGGAGACCAACTTACGTAGAAGTTAAGAACTTATGTCACTGTACGGCCTTCAACAATGAGCAAAAAACATACTGCATAGTAATCTATACGAATTTACGTATACCACTAAGAAGTGCGTGGAATCCTCGCTTGGCTCTTTCATTTGATCTTTGGTAAGCAGGTTTATAAAAAAAATGTGTATAAACATGGGGATGTATACAGTTAAAAAATGAATTTAATGAATATTATCTAAACAATTTTTTTTCAAATACTAGTGTGTTAATGACCCATAGTTGATTTTCGTATTGTTAAATGCTTGTTTCAAAACGTTTAAAACCGATTTTTTTTTTTTTGAGAAATGCATGTCGGATTAACCCTTCTGTGGACTATTCCAATCAGTACACGTGAACTTCCTTTGATGCTGTGGTATTTGAACATATTAAGAACCACGTACCTTTATCTTTTGTTAATTGTTTATTTGTTTATTGAGAGAAGACAAAGATATTGCGACATTTTTTCAAATTGAAATCTCACGTCAGAAATCAAATCTGTTCAATGGACAATTTATATCATAGCTAATTTGTAAAGTTAAATATTTAATAGTTATAACATTATTTCCCAGTTCATTCTAACGCCTAACCCTTGTAAACTAGACAGTACACTCATATAAAAACAATTTATCATCGTAACTCCAATAAAAAATGTTATATCTTCAGGGTGGGGTGTCACTTTATAAAATACATGTAGGATTTAATGTGTATTAAGGTGTTAACAATACATGTGTTTTATCTTATCAATCTATACTACAGAACGAGTCAAATCGATCATTTATTATAACTTTGTATAGGTAATTGTTCATTTACTAACCATGAAAAGAATTACATATTAAAAGGTTTACGCAAAAAGGTTTACGCAAGCATAAAATTTGTAAAAGTAACCCTTTGACCTGTTTCTACAAAGTTGTTGTATAAGTTACAAATTGTTTTAATTTACAGGTGTTCCTATTTAATTTAAACAATTAATAAGCAGCAAAATTGAAATTGAAAAATAAAACATTAATTCATCGAAATTTCAACTGATCACGATAAACAATGAATTCCCCCTTTTTTCGTTGAATGATCTACCAACGTAATGTGCTTTCTATCTTTTGATATGGAGCAGAATGCTGGAGAATAACCCAGAAAGACAGCCAGAGTCTTTCTTGATTTAACACCAAATGTATGAGGAATAGTTGTAAAATATATGGACTAGAAAAGATATCAAATAAAGAACTGACTACCAAAGAACAGAACAAAAAGATCAGATGACCACCATAACACAACTGAGATTAAGATGGACACACCTAAGAAGATCAGAATAACATCACCAAAAAAGCTCTGAAGTGGTCATCATCGGAAGGTGAAAGGAACAGAGGAACACCAAAAGAAACACGGAGAAGGACAATTGACAGTAATTTGAAAGCAAAGGAAAGACCTGGATAAAATAGAAAAGATTGCAAAGGACAGACAACAGTAGGGAGATCTAGAGTGGTATCAGCCTTATATGCCAGTCAGCATGAGGATTAATATGTATTCCACTGAATGACTAAAAAAAATAGATTAAAAAATGGAGTATTATTTTTTCCAATTTTCATTCGGATTAAGATTACATTGTTTTCTCCTACATTTGGCCCTACACAATTTTTAAGAGAGACGTTATTCGTTTTACCAGGTTTAGTTGATAGAACCTTTTATTGACTCAAAGTAATTTGTAATTTACAGGACTGGACACAAGTAAATGTTGGGTTTTTTTTAATCAGTAATTGATATTTTGAGTTGAACATCACGAAAACCAATTTAAATGTAAATATATATTCGATCTTATAGAGAGTCACATGCAGCCATTTGAATTAGATCACTTAAAAAGATATAGGAAGATGTGGTATGAGTGCCATTGAGACAACTCTCCATCCAAATAACAATTTTTAAAAGTAAACCATTATAGGTCAATGTACGGCCTTCAACAATTATTCCTTCTCACTTTCTAATGGATTCATTATTGATTGCCTAACGTCCAGTTGCAAATATTTAATGCATTTTCAGGACTAGGACGATAAAGATATTTAAACAATCGAATCGATCATAATTGCATTTTGTTAAAATAGTGACCCACATGTTCATTAAAGTCTCGACCAAACAAAAGGTTTACTTTATAAACGCAAATCACTATTAACTAGATTGTTTAGTATCATCCAAAAGGTTTCCAAAAACAAACAAAACAAAATAATGTTTCATAAATATTTCACATATTTTAGGAGCATATTCATGTAAAATACGTTTAAACATACTAATTCGTGTGTACAACGTTTGTATTATATAAAGATTTGGATACAGTGAGTTTGGTTACGTAACTTATAGGGTGTTTACATTTAAAACTGCACTTTAAATTACAGTGATTATTACATTAGAAAGGTAAATTTTAATGTTACAGACGAAGACATCCGTTTGTTTAACCACAACTGACATTTTATTTAATTCAAAACATTTCTATATATATATCATTTTATTCTGGTATCACCTAAGTTGGACAAAGGTATACAGAAAAACACATTAGTTTACATTACATTGCATATATGTACATTTGTTGAGGAAGCATTAAATATGAGCCAAAACAGTCAGAGGTTGAGAACAAAACATTTCAGTAATAAGACTAGCTATCAACACTACATGTGATTGTTATCCTAACCAAGCGATCGTGAATTCATCTAAGTTCCAATTGTCTTGCCAGTACGTATATTTTTGCCGTCCGTTCGATACCAAGTAATGTTAGAATAAAGTTCCTGTCGTTTAATAATTTTCAATTTTGAATTGTTTTACACTACATGACATATATGTAAATGCTATTGACCTTCATATTTACTTTAACATATACAAAACATAGTTAAATAATGCGTATTTATTTGTTTTTGTGAGTGTCATTAAATGATATCAATCAATCAAGTAATTATTTCCTTCAGTACTGTTCTTTTGCGTTTGTTAAATATGTGTAATGGTATTATCTTATTTTGCCCCTTCAATTTAATTTGGAATAAAGTATATTCTATTCTATTCTATTCTATGCATTATTTCTTATACGTAGTTGCTAGCATTTCATGTTCAGATCGTTTAAATCGACATTAGTGATCGTGTGAACTGAACAACGGGGATATTAAAAGCTTACAGAAGGAATAGAAGTTTGCATCAGTTCTTTTCCAAGTGGCCAGCCATTGTAAGTCGTATCAATAATCTCATCTTAGCTTACATAACCGCCAATTGACGAAGACGTATGGCCCCCAGGGTACTTCATGGTAATCCTTCAGTGTTATAAAATATAGATTTTATCATTTCTATACACATCTACTGAAGTTTAGTAACTTACTAGAATTTGAAATATTCACTAAATTAATGTTTATTTGTGTGTAGAAATATCTCGAGAAATAATAAACACGCATGCCAGTTTACTTAGTGATTCCTTTTTATCTGTCCAACTTTTTTAGTTTGAAATTGATGCAACTTTTAAAGAAAAATTTGACCTATGACGTTACAATTATAAAGTTAAAAAACCATGGTTCAACTAATAAAGTAATTGGAATTTTCTCTGAAGCGACCGATAGTGCAAATATAGACATCATCAATATAATTCCATTGTTACGAAGTCACGAGCAGCCCCATTATTATACATGTAATTCATTGATACTGTACCGACATTCATCACAAACTTTTAGTAATTTTACGCTCAAATAAAATAAATATACATGTTATTACAATGTACATATTTTATGACAGTTATACACTTTAAAGTAAGGAAGATTAATAGAGCACATTAATTTACATAAAATAAGATGACAATCTTAGTATTCAATTTCTTTTCTGAATGGAATTAGGTTGATGTTCGAGTTAGTCTCAAAAGGAAGATTAAGTGTACTAATATGAACTTATATTGTCAATATCTACAGTAATCTTTAATATTCCAGCATTCTCAGGAATTGCTACAATAATAACATTTAAACATTAAGATAAGATTTCAAGGTATGGCAATAGTTTTGCAATTTTCGCTTAGGCAAGTTACACTTAAGATCACTTTTGGAGTGCGCAAACTAACTACATAGCATTATAAAAAAACTGTATTTCACCCACTCCTCACCCCACCCCACAAAAAAATTGAAATAGAAACCCATGATATCTACAAAGTAGCATTACCCCACCTGCAAAACCCTAGTCCTCGTCCGATATTGGTACCCGTTTATTTTTATTTGACGGTATTAATCTATCTTGCGACAGATTTTAAAAGAATATTAAACACTCCAAAAACCTGATATAAAAAACTAACATAATTGTAGACATAACAAATCAGATATTTAACACTTACCATTTTTGGATTTAGAAAATCTGTCAACAGTTTCAAACGCCATATTCTCCATTTCTCTGATATCTTTCTCCTGTTGTACCCTCTTTTCCTCCTCGTACCTCTTATATATATCCTCATCACTATGGTACAGAGGATTAGTCTTACTCATGTTAAACTTGTTGTCAAACATATTAATGTTATCATTGTACTCATCCAGATTCTCATCGAAATTGTTCTTAATCAGTATATTACCCCTCACGACGCGCATGTCTCGGTCAACATCAGTGTATGTTTTCCTTTCTGGTTCCGGCGTTCCTTGGTAATTTTGCTGGTGGTTAAGTATACTAGATAACTTCGACTGGTACCCATCCATTTGGTCGTACGATTTCTGTCTACCACTACTACCACTATTGACCTCGACTGATGATCGGAATTGACGACCTTGACCCTCGGCAGCAGGTCGTCCTACATTTAAAGTTCTTTCGGTGGAATATCTCGGTGACATAAACTCAGCATTTCCATTAAAAGCAATCGGTCGATTATGTCCCACATCTATAGAGCTTACATTTCGATTCTGGTCTACAAATTGTCCACCAGTAACGTTGTTGACGTTTTCTGTTTTCATTGTAGTTATAGTTTTTGTTGTCTCTTCATATTCCATTGTTTCCTCCTTGACGTCATCAGAGGCACTCGATTTGACAACTTTATATTTTCGTCCGCTGTCAACTTCGTCTGTCGGTGGTTCATATGGCCGATGTTTCTTTGCTGTATGCCATTTTGGTGACTCGTAAGGGCCTTTGACTAGAGCTACAGATTTATACACGGGTCGTTCTTGAAACTGTTTCGAGTCAGTTTCGTCAATCCTAGCCACGATTGTGTGTTCCTCCTTCGGTTTAGCGATTTGACGATTCTCCTCTTTGTGTGTAACGATTTGATATTCCTCTTTCGGTTGTGTCATCACCTGAACACCAGTAGTTACCTTTTGTGGAATAGGTTCTATCTGGAGAAGGTTGTATTGAGGAACCTGAATTTGTGGAACCGGAAGTTGTGGTAACATAAATGGCTGTTGAACATAATAAGGATTAATCTGAGGTATCGGAGGGACGGAGGAGTTAGCCTCTACCATGTAAGCTGCTGACATGGCGTTAAGTCCACTTTTGTCGTACGAAGATGATTGATTAGTCACTTCCTTCTTCATGTTCACATCTTGGTTGCCAACGTAACTAGATTTACCATCTGTTACCCATGGACCGTCAGAAGACATTTCGTAAGACTGTTTAACAGTTTTAAGGGATGATGAACCATACGGATTCTGTTGTGGAGCAGAACCATCTTCGTACTCGTACGATGTGGTCCGTTTATTGGAGGAGCTGTCACTGTATCCATAAGGCTGCAACTGATGACCTTGCCTTAATCTTTCGTCCGTGTATTGTCCCGACTGATAGCGGTTGTCAGTTTCAGTATATTCCATTGAATTCGGATTATACAAACTAAGTATGACTTCCTCAGCGGTATTATAATCAACGCCCGAATTTCCATGAGCTCTGAGATTATGAATTCTCTGATATGACGGACTGCCACTTTTAGGACTTGCACTATCATATTCCGAGCTATATCTATGATCAGAAGTGCTGTACTCGTAGCTTTCATCAGTAATATCCTCTATCATATATGTATCCCCTTTATGATCTTGGACTATATATTGATTCCTATTACCATGATTACTCGGCTCCGAAACTACCGGAAGTGACGCAGTATCTGACTTGTCTCCATCCTCCTCCTCTTCCTCTACAACCCGGTGTGTGAGAGTTGTAATCACTAGGTTCCCACCATTTAACTTTGTGATCGTCTGGTTAATTTCAGGTATAATATCGTCATTATTTTCTCCATTAAGTTTAGATATGGCATCAGTCAGGAGTGCAAGATTCCGTTTTTGTGCTGTCTGCTCTTCATCATTAAAACCATCACTATTAACAGAGCTTGATGTTTTTGTCGTTATCTTTTTACCCCCTTTATATTCCGACATTTGGGAGGTTTTAGTATTTCCCGACGATTTCTCTGGCATTGTAGAACCAGTCCTTAGTTCCTGTATTATCGCTATTTTGGAATCGTTAGATGCACCACCGATTGTTTTATTATCCAAATCTGTTGTATGTACGTCCACAGTTGTCGAGAATCTATGGTCCTTATAATCTAGATGAGGATTTAAAGGTGTAAAAGTTTTACCTGTAAAATTATCAGTCACATGATCACAGCCTGCGGTATGACACGCGTGAATGACTTCACTTTCTTCTGTTGTATTTACATCAAATGTAACTGATCGTCTACTTTTGTGCTCCGTATTATTATAATCTTGTGTATGTTTATTTACTTTATTGTTCGTTAGAGGTAATTTTTCCACTTTATTTGTAGCTTCAAGCAAAGATGTTTGACAGTCTACATCTATTTCTTCTTCATCTTCCGCCTCTTGTAAAAAGTCAAGATTAAGTTTCAGGGCAGATCGTAAATCCTCTGTATTATCAGTGTTTGTATTTTCGTGTGTTCCTGGATCATCCGATGAAGTTTCGTACTGATGTTCATCGCTTCTTATTTGAGGCATTTCCACCTCATTTGTATCATAATTACTTTCTCTTTCATTAATTTCATCTATTTCACTAGGAATAACTTCGCCGTTTTCATCGTATTGAGTAAAATCACCTCTAGAGTTTATTTCAAAAGTCTGGTCTCCCCGACCAGTCGTTAAAACTTCATTTTCTTTAGCAATCGCTGTTTCTACTATATATTCCCCTTCCACAGAACTATCGTCTTGCTCAGAACTATCTGACGATTCTGATTGGTCAGAACGTTTAAGTGAAATGTCATGGTTTATTTCAGATTTTGCATTGTATGTATCAATATTGTTATCGGTCTTTCGGTTCTTTGTCCGTTTTGCTAACCAGGTATCCATTAAGTCTAGATACGTCTGACACAATTCTTGTTCGGTATTTCTTAAAACCTCATCCATTGGAGGTGTATCGGTAGATCTAGCAATATCAGGATTTATTGGTGAAGTATTGCTAGAAAAACGAACAACATCAGAATTGCTTAAAACTTTTTGCGTGTTTGTCAGATCAACATTTCTATTTTCATTTTTATTATTAGTACAAGAAGTTTGGTAAGAATTTGTAAACTGTAAAACATCGCCTTCCGTACGAGAATCATGTTTAATGCCACTTTCTATATTATTTTCCAGTTTAGTACTGTGATTGTTATACTGTCTAATTTCATACCCACAATTTCCTTGTTCAATGTCTGTCATTGCGTTATTTTGTAGTTTGGTGGTATTAACTTCAGGTGTCTCCCCATTTACAGAAGATACGTTATCGATATCTATTAAGGTTGCTTCATTCACATCTGCATTGCTAGCTTTTCTTCGATCCAACCCACCTAGACAAGGAGATGGTGGTGCTCCTGTTTTAGATGTCTCAATTTCTATTTGACCTTTCAACTTCACATTATTATTATTTGAGTTCGCCGAAATATGACTATAACTTTTAGTTTTATTATCAGATTGGAATTGTATTGAATTGTCATTATAATGTTTTGCAAGACATTTAGTTTTTACTTCGTTATCATTGGTAGAAACAGATTTAACACTTTTGTCGGGTGAATCAATACTGAAGTGAGGCTCTGTTAAATCGACGCTGATTGGTGACGGATCGACATATGTTTCTACAATTGATTCTTTAAATTCCTGAGGTAGCGTTTCAAGGTTCGGGTTAGATTTCTTCTTTCTTGGTGGTTTTTTTGGAGGGGTCTTTTTCGGATATATATTTATAACATCGGCACATGTGTCCGTTCTATTTATAACATCGCTACTTATGTCCGTTCTATTGTGGTCCATACGTAAGACACCCACAGCTTCATCTTTAGTTGTATTTAGATTGTCATTTACAAAAGTATACTTTAACGGAATATCCGGTTCAACTATTCTATAATGTTCAGCGGACTCCTCGCTTTTCTCGGTAATTTCTTCAACAGTTTCTATAGTCAATTGTAAATTATCTATAACTCGTTGATCTTGTACATGATACAAGACGTGAGATGAATCACGTTCTTCAGTTTGTAGGATATTTTCCTCAACAGCGAAATACTTTGTCTGATTACTTGGTGATTCTCTAGAGTTATTTGTAAGCTGTGATCCGTTTGTTTCGCACTTTTCAATAGGTCTTAAAGGTAAAACCGACATTTCAGCTGGCATATCGGCAATTTGTTGTTCTCTGTTTTCTTCTAAATTAAAATTTTCAATATTTGTATTATTATCATAGCCATTTATTATTTCTATAGTATTATTTTCAGACAGGGATGCAACCTGTTCTGTATACTTTGGAGAGCTTAATTCAACTTTTAAATATGACGTTTTTGTTTCACAACTGTTTGCATGTTCCTGTGTAGTAGAATAATGTAATAAATCCGGCGTATATGTTCCGGATATATCATCTAAGTCGTGAGTGTCGTTATTGGTTTCACTGTTAATGCACACATCCGAGGTCAAAATTTCCTCGCTTGATACATACTGAGTAGAAGCTGCAGAGACACTAGAAGCACTGTTTTTCATTGAACATGTTTCATTGTAATGAATACTATTACATTGTTCAGGCCCATCTAGTGCATATGTATTTTGATTGTGTGGATAATTATCATTTACGATTGGTGGTTTAAGTGTAACATTCAAATAACTACTGACATTTTCGGTTTCATGTCGTTCTGGTAGAGACGTCGGTTTTTCACCACTGATAGGTTTTTGTTTCGATTTTGGTAATCGTTTTTCCAGCTCTGACTTTTGTTGATAATAGGAAACAGGCTGTTCAGAAATGTCTTTTCCAAGTAAAGTTGTCGTTCGTGAAGTGACATTTTCTTGTCGAAAAGATATCGGTGGAGATGACAATTCTGGTAAAGCGTTGTCAGAAAAATAACACGAATCAACTGTATCCGCTAAATCTCTTTCCGCTAGTTCTCTTTCTGCATCTTTTTGTTGATCACTTGCATTTTCATGCGATTTATCCAATAGTTGAAATGGTAAATCTATGTTTTGTTCTTGAAAGTTTTCATGTTTATAAAGAGTACTATCAGACTGGGTTTCTAGTAAAGGCGTTGGTATATCTATTCCTCGTTCTTGAAAGGTTTTATTATTTTCATATACTGGTTGAGTTTCTATGATTGGAGTAGGACATTGGATCAGCCTCGGTTCCATTTGACGTGAGGAAGGCGACGATTGCGAAAATTTACCTCTATGTTCTTCAATTTTAGAATTCGTTATTTTATCCCAGTCTTGTTCTGACTTATTTCCTATTCCAAATTTAAAGATAAGACGATCTATTTCAGTTTCCTCTTTATTATCTTCCGACTTATCAGAGGATTGGTCAATGTTTGGATGATTTGATTCGTCCTCTCGTGAAGGATATCGTTTACGTAAGAAACTTTTCAACGCATCAGCAGAAGTTACCGATCTGTTAGGATCTGTTCTGTTGAAAGGTGGACTTGATGTTTCCTTTTGCTTTGACGAAATTCTTACTCTGTCGCTGCCAAGTTTTTGGTAGTTTGAATTTTTATCATTGACTGATTGTGTGATTTTTTTCGGACTATTAGCTTTTCGGTTGCTACCAGCTCTATGAAATATGGGTCCATTATTGAAACTCTTAGTGTTCGACCGATCCACGTCATCCTCTGTAATGTTACTTCTATTTTTAATTTCAACTGGTTTTTGTTCAATGTTATCTTTACCTACAGCTATTGTGTTTGCGATTCTTTCACTAACGCTTCGTTGTAATATTGACTTCCTATGTGCAGGAGCTTTATCATATGGCTTTGATTCTATTTTTGTCAGATTGTCATTGCTTCTGTTATATTCTGTGTTTACTTCTGTATGATGAACACTTTTAAAAAGTAAATCGCTGTTTTCAGTTTGTCTGCTTTTGTCTACTAATCTAGGGCTATATGTCGACTTTTCATTTTGATTTGATCGAGGTGAATACAGTTTGTCAGATGATTCGTTCTTGTGATTGTCAATTTTATTTTGAGTTCTTTTCTCCCAGTCGTCTTTCACTTTATAATCAGGTTGCAAAACAAAGTTATTGACCTCTGTATTATTTCTATCTTTACAACTTTCACCTGTTACGGATTGATGCAATTCTTTATCAATGTCTTCTTCGTCAGGATATTGTTTCTGAAGGAAATTTCTTAATGCACTCGTTGAGCGCATACTACCTGTTCGATTAATTGATTCGTTCGTCCTTGTGTCAAGTTGATGTTTGTTTTGTATGTGCATGCTCACCGAACGCTGTAAACTATTAGTATTTTCAGCAGATCCAACAGTCCACAAACTGCCAGAGCTTGCCATACTTTGATTGTTTGTATTATTGACCATGTGTGATTTTCCCGGCAATTCTCCTTTTGGGCGAACTCTTTTCCTATGTTCTGGTATTTGGTGAGGTTTATTTCTACTGTTACTGATGTTCACTTTATCTTTGTGTGTCTGATGATATTGCCCTTCTCTTATGATATCGTCAGAGTTCACCTTAAAATCTGAGACGTATGTGTCTGTTGGGTTAAATCTGGCCTGTTCGTGTTGTGGTTTAAAAGCTAGATTCTCTGTTGATTTAGAACGTAGGATGTACGGCTCGCCACGTTCGTCATAAGATTGGCGTAACGAAGAAACACTTGCTTTGTTGTTAATGTTAGATAATGAATTAGTCCTCTGTGAAGGTGTTATAGTCATTTTAGCGACAGACAAATATCTGTTGGAAACGTCATTGGCACTATTATGTCTTTTGAGCGAACTTGTCCTTGAACTTATATCCATGTCCTTAGTAAGTGAATCATCCTGTGACGAAAACATCTTTTTTAAATGAGACACGTATCCTGGTTTAATTTTTTGCCGAACGGATTGTTTATTGTCTTTTAGTTTTTGCACTATGGGTTGCCAATCGGAACCTTCAGTGGTTTCTTTTACCTTTCGCTTACGTTTAACTTTTTCTTTCGGATCTTGAGTATTTATCGTATAAAATCCAATGTTGCTGTCCGAATCAGAATCAGCAAATGAACTGTCATGTGACTCTTGTGGAAGACTTAGTTTGAAACGTACTGAATCTTTTCTGTCCAGAGACTGTTTTTGTGACGAACTCCAAGAAGTCATACGCTGACTTGATGTCCTTAAAATCGACGCTCGCGTAAGTACCGGCGTAGAAGTTTCTGGAACTACTTGATTCACTTGGGTGTGAGCATGCGTGATGCTTTCCTCCATTCCATTTGTATTGAAATATTCTTGCACATTCGGAGGTGTTGAACATCCGCCATGTATAAACCCGGAGTCAAGAGACGAGAACGAGGTAGAAGGTGACAGTGTCGGAGTATCATTCAGTGAGGAGTAGATTATTTTGGGTGTTCTTCCTCTCTCGTGATATGTCGGTTTATCTCCCCTGACTAATGGTGCAGTGAGAGTTTCTATCTTTTCCATTTTGTTTTAAGTTTACCTGAAATAAATGTAAAATAGTACATATAATATCTTCTAATTATAATAAACAGTTTTACAATGCATTTGAACAAAAATCATTAGCACACAAAAATATACAATTTGTGCATGTTTGCCTAATGAATTGGCGTACACCTCTATATGTATATGATGTTTTGTGTAAGAACGATCCCTTTCTGATAATGTTGGTTTTTTAAAATTATTAATTGTTTCTTGTTGGGCCACATTATGAACCCTTAATGAATATGTATGGCAAATTTGCAGATATATCTAGGATTTTGTATTTGTCACTCCTATATTTCTCTTGCAAAACACTTTTTACAGAGGATGACCTTGAGGTCACTCCGATGTATTGTTATCGCTGAAATTTCCGTCATTCATAAATTCTAGTCAAATTAGTTTTGGGTTTTCAACACCACTGTAAAAAGTGCATTTTCATACCTGCGATTTCTGTTCTCCGGGTTTACGATGTTTCAACAAAATATGGAATCATTTCAGTTGTTGATTTAGTGGTGAAAATTTGACTGAATTATATCTTAATTAATACGATTTTATATGTTTAATTGGTGTTTCAGAAAGAGGTCAGGTGCTCTTGTTCATTCATAAAATTATCGTTCATTCATAAATTTATCGTAAAATAAAAATCACTACACAGGTTATACGTGTAGTGTAATGACCACCTGTAATCTAAAAATAGCGGTCTCACTAATAACGACAAGAAGCGTCAAGAACGGACAAGAAGAATAAATTAAGCGACAAGAAGACTATTTAGCGACATGAAAACTTCTCGTACCGCATGAGGATGACACATATCAAATGAACAATTATGTGTGGACTTAGTTTTAAGAAATGATGTCAAAGTAACACTATGAAAATATTTTTAGTAAGCTGAAATATATATTTATTTTTTACATGTTTATGTCTTGTAAGTTATTTTATTTCTGTCCCATTTTTCAACATTAGCGTCTCGAAAGGTGAAATGTTTTAAGGTGGTACCCAACACCTTGACTAAAATTTATTTGGCTCGTTTAATTTTCATAAAATTTTGATAAAAATATTTACTTTGACCCTTTGACAAAAATATAAAAATTTCAAAAAATTTGAACCAACCAATTTATCAGAAAAATTACACTGGTTATATAGCAGTTTCACAAACACTCATTTTGATCATTGAGAAGCTTAATATTCCCTTAACAACACAACGTTATTAAAACGTTAGCTGATTATACAGAGTTATCTCCCTGTAGTGTTAGGTACCACCTTAACTGAATGGTTAATTTAAATTAATTATGAAAATTGTTAAAATTAAATAAATAAAAGTAATTATTGCCCAGTTACAAACACTACCAGGGGATAATCCATAATTACCCCAACTTTAGCCTGGTAATTAAACTTGTTGTCTCCTTATGAAATATAAAACATATTATAAATGATTTCCTGCTTAAGTCTTTTATTGATATAAAGTCAAAACCTTCTTGCTTTTCACTAGACAACCATGTCCTGTCAGGTTTAATTCTTATATATGTAGATGAAAAATAAAAGTGTCCTAAAACATTAACATGGCAGCAATTGCTTTTACAGCCTTTAAGGCTTTGATTTTTTTACAGAAGAGTGTCCACCATGCACTCGCCCTGCACTATAATAATAGTAGAATAGAATTATCATATATACAAATAGATGAAAATGATATTTATCGGTCGTCCAACTGTCTATATCAATCTGCTCAGCTCTTAATAAAACTCCATATCACGGCTTTGTGACGTCAAATACGTTGACTTGGCCTTAATAACTTTGACCCGGACATATCAGCGACGTCATAATGTTTTAACCGACGTTGATAAGTTTGACCCGAACTTATCAAGTCAACTTCCGGTTGCTGGTGAAACTAAGACAATACTTCCAAAAGACGAAAATACAGCCCGATGAATCGATTATCAGGTTATCGGCATATTAATATTGTAAAATATCAGCTGCTCGACATTATATGAAGGCTTTTTGATCTCGTTCGCTGCGCTTACTCGACAAAAAGCTTAATATTATGTCTCGCAGCTGATATTTTACGATATCAACATGCAGACAACCTGATAATCGGTACATACATGCAATCGTAATATTAATAATATATATAACAACAAACCAGTGTATTCTCTATGACTATTATTATACAAGTATAATAGTCCAAGGTATACTGATTTCTTGCACTACAATATAATAGTTATTACGGTGAGGTTGAATTTCCTGTCATTTATTCATCATCCAAGCACGAACTTGTATCAGAAAAAAATATCTCTGTAAATTAACCCAAGTTTCAGGTATAGAGATGTGATCTGTTTCTGTGATATGTGCTTTTGACCATCCACAAGAACCTGCGGTCATCCGATGTTCAGTACTTCAGTACTTTGATTTATTTTGATATGATTAGCTACCTCTGAACATATTTAATCTTGACATTACGATTTTTGTCCTGTTCGCAGAAATGTTACTATTGTGAAATAAATCTTAAAACTAGAGATACTGCAAATTAAGTGATGCGTTTTTGCGTTATTTTTATTTTCAAATGATTACGTGGGTGTTTTTTGTTGTTGATCTTTGTAACATGAAGCAAATTCACAAAATTAAGAAGTGAAAGAAAGTCAATGTTTTAAATGTATGTTATTTTGGATACAGCATTCGCAGTTGAAATTATATACACTTTGTATTGTTTTGGAAACTAAAGTCTCGATTAAATTCTTGAATAAACTAAATGTTCTAAACAGGACCACGAAAACCCCAGTGAAATTAAATGTAATGTTTAATGAAACGCGCACATTGTAAATAGATAAAAGTTTGAGCTTTCTGGGGTTTTTTTTAATGATTTAAATATTTTGATATCACAATCGGGTAGGACTAATCAGATTTGCCTTTTTATCAGTCGGATTGTGTTTATAGCTCCTAAGTTCTTAAATCTAAATAGTATGGCACATCATATCGTATACTGAATGATATAGAGTAAATCATAAATTATATATACGGCTTACACTTGCAACGTTGAAATAATTATGTTGACGTAAAGATGCATTCTACGAAGGACATTTCAGACTAAGGCAAAACACTGAAAGTAGTGACGCTTGGTCCAAGCGAAAATAAGTTCAAAATTCGATATTTGCAATTATAGATGTATTCTATCAAAATATTCCTCAACTATTTCGTGTACATTGAATAGAAGTGGATTACATTCTGATTTGAAAATTATTCAGGAAAAAAATATTCTCAAGTGTGTGCATATTTTGATGAGATATGCATTATGTATGGTTATTGTATCAAATGGACCGTTGTTTTAAGAAGGTTTATTATGGTATCATATATAATAAATCAAACTATATTATTGTAACAAGTGGTGCCATCTAAATCAATGTTCTTTGTTTACATATTTTATCATAAATAGCAAAATCAATGTTGATTTAATAGATAAATGTGAGTTTTACCAATAAAAGTCCTGATAAATATAAGTAACATATAAATCAAAGTGGACCATTACAACATTCTTCTATCTAGTCCCATTTATGCTTTCTCGAGTCAATTACCGTAAACTCCAGAAAAATTCTCGTTTGAATTGTTTTACATTTGTCACTTCGGGGCCTTATAGCTGACTATGTTTTATCGGCTTTGTTCATTGATGAAGGCCGTACGGTGACCTATAATTGTTAATTTCTGTGTCATTTGGTCTCTTGTGGAGATAATAGTTTTATTTATTATAGAGAATACCATAATACACGTAATAAAAACAAAAGACTATGAGTTGTCTCATCAATCATACCATATCTTCTTTTTTTATATATGTGATATTACTTACTCCTTTGGAATGTGTGCTTCTTTTATAATTATGTCAAAAGCTGGCCATTCAATCTGTAACGTAGGACTGCTTTACTGTTTCATTCTTGGTGTACTACATAAATAAAGATAGATAAGTTATATTATTTAAATCAAAATCATTAAAACATTAAATGGTGAAAAAAAATAAGCAAAACCGAAAAAGTTATGTAAAAAATATCGAATTTACAAATACATGTGACAGTTGCGCTACAAAATGAGTTTGTATTTTAGTTCTATAACGAAATAAAATTTGACAAGGTTAGAATGTGGCGGACCTAAGATTAGTAGTACTTAATGAAAGAAACAAAAGATACACAAAACAAGTCAATATTATTCATAATGATTATTCCTTTCCATTCTCAATTTAATCATTCAATGTTCCACGGTTCACTTTTGTATAAGCATGAATATAAAGTTAAGTTACGCTGATTTTGTGTAACTGTGATGTGAATTAAAATAAGTTACGATTACCGTACATGTAACAAGTCCATGTCTTCAAAAATCCAATAGATGATGCTAATAAGAATAAAAAGAGATATAGTCCTTGGTGCGGGAGCACAACAACACATTTAAACAAAAATAGCTCACCATTGGTAACTTATGGACAACATTACTTATGTAGGACGTGTACTGAAGTATGATATTATTTTCCAATACTGCACATCTTATCCCAATTTATTTTGAACTGACGTGAGGTGGGTGTACATTCCACTGTTATCCTAACTTACAATGATATCTCATATATAGGTAAATATACACTCTAAAATGCATGCTCATGGTGCAATTTTTACTCCCGCAGTGTAAAAAAAATCATTTGAATACGCCTTAAAACTATTGGCAAATATTTAGCATGTTTCTTTTGAATAGTGCGATCGAATCCAGTTATAACATTTTTTAGGACATATTTAGGCAGGAGTTTGCGAATGATCATCGAACGTGAGTGTTCAGACTTTGACCTTCAGTAATGATGCAGTCGGTGTTTTTGTTAGTATAAAAACAAAAGGAACATTTTAATCTTATTTCAATTTTATTTAAAAGTCAAGGATATTTCATCTATATAGACTAATGTCACTAATAGACTATATCTCTTCAACATTGGTGACTTTATTTTCGAGACTTTTAAAAGAATTACTTTATCTTTCAAAAAGATAAATTAAAACAATGTCTCTTATCACGGACTAAAGCGATAACCGTAACAACACAGAGAACTGTCGCTGACCTGGACGTAGGTTGCTGAATGGTTTTCGTTTAAAATTATATTTCCTTAAGTAACAAAAAATAAAGCTCATACCACATATCACGTTATATAGGGAGACGACAAGACAAAATATAAATTAATTTAAGAGAAAAACAACGGCCTGATTAATTTCGAAACGAATAAAAAATGACATGTAGAAACAAACGATATCTACTAAATAACAGGTTCGTGGCATTGGACAGCCATAGCTGTCGGTTTCCGAGCGCCTAGGAAAAAGGCGTTGAAATCAATGTTTTCAGAATGCAGTACTTGAATAGTAGAGAAATTAGGTAACTCCATCCCCCAGTTTGTAGTACTTTCTATCAAAATGTGAAGAAGGTCTTGCTCACAACACTAATGCGATGACATTGTATTTATGAATAATTACATTAGTTGCATGTTTCATTATAATACGTTATTCGGATTGACTATCTGCACATCACGTGTTATTCCCTAGGCAATTGCATCACACAATAAAACTTACCATTCATGATAACACGAGGTTCCACAATAAAGTGCACAGGTGAATTAAATTAAAAAAAATGATAAAATTCGTGTTTTCATGAGCCTAGCTAAAAAATGTAATTATAAGTATTGAATGCTTCTTTTTGTAACTTCATAGGGTTGTAAAAGCGTTGACCGTGCGCACATTTTTAGCGCTTCATACAAAATGTACTTCGGTCAACGCTTTTACACCCCAATGAAGTTTCAAAAAGAAGCATTCAATTCTTAATTAAGTCACTAGTGTGTCAAAGAAGTGCATTTACTATTCGTTCCTGTCTATATATAGCTTTAATTGTACAGGTTTTCAAATAAATTGTCGAATAGATGTAACATTCTGTTAGAAATTGAAATTTATCATTTTAAATAACTTGCATGGTTGAAAAATATTGAAATATTTCATTTTTTTTTCATTTCACAAGTAAAACGACTGACTCGTACGTAATGCTCGTTCAAGATATTAACTATCTGTCGACATAATCCTAAAACAATCACCAAAGTCATAAGAATTGGCTATGTATACTTACATTTATAAATGCTAAATTCCAAAACTAAATGCAATAAATACATGGATGTCGACGCACTCAATGAAAACATTCACTACATACTATCAAGTTTATCCATCCGATAAGTTAGTATTATAATTTATGTAAATTTTACATTATATTTGATTCTTTTATTAAATTTCAAGACTGTTCACATTAGACTTATTAATAACATCAATGCTCAGACGTATCTTACACATAAACAATTTGTTGATCACAAATCCTCACAAAAAACAATGTTGATTTTGTAATAGTAATCTGAAGATTTAGACCCGACAACAAAGTTTTAATTCGTTTAATTCCCAAAACATTAAATCTGTTTAGTCTTTAACATTTGACTTTTACTGCGGTGTAATGTTAATACCCTGTATTTAATCCATCAACTTCTAGTTAACTGTTTTAAATGGCTATTTAGAGTATTAAATACTTGACCAGTTTATCATTATTTTGTGTAAAATACAACAGTGATTCGATAATGCCTTCTTATTAAACAAAAGAACGTGAAGGTACCAGTTCTTTTATTGGCTATTAAACGCCCAATTTAAGAAAGCAGTCACCCGAATACGAAAGAAATAACTTTTCCTTATCTAAAATAAATTATCGTCATATAAGGCCAAATTAAGAAAAAGAAGTTTCATGTCCCTCGTGTCGCTTGTCTCGTAATCTGATAGCTACATAGAGGTGGTGAAAATAATTGCCCTCCAAGACACATCTTAGCTGGCCAAGGGTTATGATCCAGTCCCTTTCTGTTCTAACCCTTGGTTAACGAAGATGTCCAAGACGGTGACTTAAGAATTATCAGATTTAGCGCGCGCAATACAGGAGCGACAACGCTCTTACTGCCACTCAGTCAGATTATTGTTAAATCTGGTTGTTTATTTTGGTCATGTTTATATATAATAATTAAAACTTGTCATAAAAAATCCACAAAAAATGAGGACGTTAGTGTTTTAATCGACTTAAATGAGTATCATTAATTTAATATAGTGATGCTAGTATTTCCGAGTAGAATGCAAAAGTTTGATTTATAGAAAGAAAATTCATCGAAGATACCGGGCTTAAAACTATAGACGTTTAAAACTATTAGTCAAGGGGATGGGCTTCTTATTAATGGAGATATGGTGGTCAAGTCAGAACATATGTTTCCGTATGTGGAAACGGATTAATATAAGTTGCAAAACTTGATTTCCTATCCATTATAAATACATATATGATTAAAATGGAGAATGGAAATGGGGAATGTTTCAAAGAGACAACAACCTGACCATTGAAAAAACAACAGTATATGTTTCCAAAATTTCCCCCATCCTCCCCAAAAAATCAAAGGACAACTCCCCTAATGCAGATCGATTATACCATTTACCATCCGCCTAGCTGAAGCTACTCCCTACACATGTTATTGTTCGCCATCATTTATTCGTCACTGATACTTTATCACGACGTTTTAGTTCAATACGATTCCGTTGGCTCAGGATTTTGTCTCTTAAGCTTGGTTGGTGTATTCAAAATACATTTTACAAGTTAAGAAAACCGGGGAAATATTGTCACCTTTTTTTTTTACTGATAATTTAAAAAACCCAGATATACCAAACAAAAGATATTATGGCATCAAAATTCATTGTCTGAAAATTATATCATTCGAGGTAAGAAATTTGTATAAAAACTCATCGTAGGTACCAGGATTGAAATTTTGTATTTGCGGCAGACGCGCATTTCGTCTACAAAAGACTCATCAGTGACGCTCGAATAAAAAAAAAGTTAAAACGGCCAAATATTAAAAGTATGAAGTTGAAAAGCATTGAGGACCAAAACATCCTAAAGGTTTTGCCAAATACAGCTATGGTAATCATTTGAACAAAATAATAAGAATCAATAATACTAATATTCACTTTTCTGGCCTGTCTGAAATTTAAACCTTGAAATCTTAAGCTCATATTTTAAAACAAAACATGTTAAAAATTCTGAGGTGAAATAAAACAATAGATCTAAATACCACAACGATAGATAGACATCTAAAGAAAGAGAATGTCACTTCTGCTCTGTCATTATTCTAATACAACAATTACAAACACTTTAATAACCATTACTCTGACACAAATCTTTTCACTTCATTTGACATATTGATTTATTTTAATTCAAACAATAAAATAATGCGGGTTAATCTAAGTAGATCACCGTATATTTTGATATTTACCAGTTATAATATTGTTAAAATTTTAAAATAAATCAAGAAATCGAGTTAATAAATAAATGCATCTCTACATGCATCGAGTTTCGCGAATCCCGCATTGCCTGTTGCCTGACAGTCGTTTAGGTGGGAAGATAGTCAATCACCTAGAATGTAGATCTCTGGAACAAGCTAAATAGTTTGTAAGCACTGAATGGTAAAGATTGCTTTAATTTATCAGTGGGAAGAAATTTTGAATATTTCATGGTTATAGTTGACTTAACAAAGAAAGATAACTCAAATTTTCAAGAAGATTTTAAACAAGAGCGCACACCTTCATTACTTCTCATTGTTATGATGTTGATAGTCTAAAATACAAAGCTTTACTACAACTTTCACATAATCTTAACCACATTCAAGAAAATGAGGTCAAGGTCATATAAATCTTACAAGTAATACATGTACACCTTACAATCATTTAATACCATTTAGTTGACCTATTGCTTTGTTTCTAAGAAACAGACTTAATCAAGAAATCTAAACATTGAACCATGAAAATGAGGTCAAGGTTAGATGACACTATGCCAGGCAGACATGTACACCTTACAGCCATTACATAAAACAAATATAGTAAACCTATTGCTTATAGTTTAAGAAAAAAAACCAGACCAAAACACAAACAGATGCTCTGCAGGGTGCAGCTTAATACGACCGCAGAGGTCAAACCCTGAACATTTGGGGCAAGTATGGACACAACATTCAAGCTTGATACAGCTCTGAATTGGGATTGTGATAAAATAGTTGACACAGCATAGGTTTCTGAAAAGTATGAAAGTGGTCTAATGAACTTATAATTTAAATTTACCTATTACAGTCTAATATCCAAAATCCAATGTTTGATGAATTCAAATGAAGTTTAATTTTGGACCCTTTTGACCTCAATGTGGACCAATTTGTTAACAGGGCCTAAAAAAATCTAAATACATGGTTAGATTTAGCATATTAAAGGACCCCATATATTCAATTTTTGTTGAAATCAGTTTGATTTTAGACCCCAATTTGGACCAACTTGAAAACTGGGCCCCTAATATAAATTCATATACATGTTAAGAGTCAGCATATCAATGAACCCGAAGAATTCAATTTTTGTAAAAATCAAACTAAATTCATTTTGGACCCTTTGGACCTATATGTAGACCAATTTGAAAACGGGACCCAAAATTAACAGTTAAATCCATGGTAAGATTCGACATATCAATGTACCTCAATAATTCAATTTTTGATGAAATCAATCAAAAGATTAATTTTAGACCCTTTGAACCTCATGTGGACGAATTTAAAAATGGAGATCAAATTCCAACCAGATGCTCCGCAGGGTGCAGCTTTATACGACCGCAGAGGTTGAACCCTGAACGGTTGGGACAAGTATGGACACAACATTCAAGCTGGATTCAGCTCTAAAATTGGATTGTGATTAAATAGTTGACACAGCATAGGTTTCTGACACAGAATGAACGTGGTCTAATGAACTCAAAATATTGTTTTTGCCCTTGAGCAATTCACTATGCTGTTGAATATTAATACTCTCAAAAAAATGTTTGAAGAAATTTTCTTTTTATTTATGAAATCTGAAATGAAAAGAATTGAACCCCCCCCCCCCCAATTTTTTTTCCACATCCCCCTTTCCTTTCAAATTTCTATTGGAGTTTGCAACAATAACTGCTCATTTTAATACATCATAAAATTTTAAAATGTAACAAAAGGTGCTTGTTATCACCGAATGGTAAAGATTGTTTTAATTTATCAGTTGGTAGTAAAAGTGAATATACATTGTATATTGTATAAAACAATGATTTAAGTTGATTCAACTACTATTCTGGACAAAGAAAGATAACTCCAATCAATTGAAAATTTCTTGCTATTGCACAATATTGTGCAATTAGATTTTTCTTGCTATTGCGCAATACTGTGCAATTGAAAATATTTGCTATTGCACAATACTGTGCAATTGAAAATTTCTTGCTATTGCACAATACTGTACAATTGAAGATTTCTTGCTATTGCTGAATACTGTGCAATTGACAACTTCTTGCTATTGCACAATACATAATATAATAGTTTTGGATCCCGATTTGAACCTACTTGAAAACTGGGCCCATAATAAAAAATCTAAATACATGTTTAGATTCAGCATATCAAAAAAGCCCAAGAATTCAATTTTTGTTAAAATCAAACTTAGTTTAATTTTGGACCCTTTGGACTTTAATGTAGACCAATTTGAAAACGGGACTAAAAATTAAGAATCTACATACACAGTTAGATTTGGCATATCAAAGCACCCCAATTATTCAATTTTTGATGAAATCAAACAAAGTTCAATTTTGGACCCTTTGGGCCCCTTATTCCTAAACTGTTGGGACAAAAACTCCCAAAATCAAACCCAACCTTTTAAGGTCATAAACCTTGTGTTTAAATTTCATAGATTTCTATTTACTTATACTAAAGTTATGGTGCGAACACCAAGAATAATGCTTACTTGGGCCCCTTTTTTGGCCCTTAATTCCTAAACTGTTCAGACCCCAACTCCCAAAATCAATCCCAACCTTCCTTATGTGGTCATAAACCTTGTGTCAAAATTTCATAGATTTCTATTTACTTAAACTAAAGTTATAGTGCGAAAACCAAGAAAATGCTTATTTGGGCCCTTTTTGGCCCCTAATTCCTAAAATGTTGGGACCATAACTCCCAAAATCAATACCAACCTTCCTTTTGTGGTCATAAACCTTGTGTTAAAATTTCATAGATTTCTATTCACTTTTACTAAAGTAAGAGTGCGAAAACTAAAAGTTTTCGGACGACGACGACGCCAACGTGATACCAATATACGACCAAAAATTTTTCAATTTTTGCGGTCGTATAAAAACTTAATACACGGTTAGATTCAGAATAATTAAGAACCCCAAGAACAAAACCCCATTGAAATTGGTCATGAAATAAGCAATTTATATAAATATTTGTTAGACTCAGATCTACGTCCGGCCTCTAATCGACGTCCGTTCCTCAAATCGACGTCCGTTCCTCAAATCGACGTCCGTTTCACAAATCGACGTCCAAATCTGACGTCACATTCTCAAATCGACGTCCAATATTTTGATACTCTAATCGACGTCCAATATTTTGATACTCTAATCTGGCACTACTTGCCAAAACTACACCCGATTGATTGTTGTCGTCTTAAATCAATGTCCAATATCAATATATAATAAATTATTGGTCACAGATAAGGCTTTTATTTTATTCGTTTGAATTGTTTTACACGGTCATTTCGGGGCCTTTTATAGCTGACTATGCGGTATGGGCTTTGCGCATTGTTGAAGGCCGTATGGTGACCTATAGTTGTAGAGAGTTGTCTCATTGGCAGTCATACCACATCTTCTTTTTTTATATCAATTGTTTACACTTATACATGTACATAATTTATTTTTCAATCCGAAATAGGTATCATGCATATTAAAGTTTTTCTTGATATTAATTAAAGTTAATCCATTTGATCCACACCAAGGAGCGTGTGTCATTCCTATTCATAATAATTAGGCAATTAGTAATGCAACCCAACGACTAAGAAAACCAAACGACATGTAGGAGCTTTATTCAGTCTTCATCAATAAACAAAATAAAGAAGCACAGCCAAGCATATTCAAGTCTAAATTGAAAACTACGTTCAAACCTATGACTGCGTTGGATAAAAACCGCGATTTTTATGCGTGTGCATGTAAAACAAATTTCGTTGTAGAAGAGTCTAAATACAGCACAAAACATTTTCCAAAAATATATACAAAGTCTTAGAAAAGTATTGTTTTTTGGTCCCCAATTCCTAAAACAGTTTAGGCCATAACCCCCAAATCATTCCTTACCTTCCTTTTTTTTTGGAATGGAACCTTGTGGTATAATTTCAGAAAGATCCATACACTTACACACAAGTTATTGTCTGGAAATTATAAAAATACATATTTTGACCCCTTGTTCCTAAACTGTTGAAACGCGATACCAATATACCATATAATATAGTATCAAAACTCAACACTGAGCAATGAACCATGAAAATGAGATCAAGGTCAAATAAAACCTACAAGAATAACATGAACATCATCAAAATTTCCATACACCGAATATAGTTGACCTATTGCATATAGTGTTAGAAAAAGACCAAAACAAACTAGAGGCTCTAAAGAGCCTGTGTCGCTCACCTTGGTCTATGTGAATATTAAACAATGGACAGATGGATTCATGACAAAATTGTGTTTTGGTGATGTGTTTGTAGATCTTACTTTACTAAACATTCTTGCTGCTTACAATTATCTCTATCTATAACAGTACTTTCTGTGGAAAATGTTATTGAAAATCTTCAAATTTTAAGAAAATTGTTAAAAATTGACTACGAAGGGCAATAACTCCTTAGGGGGTCAATTGACTATTTTGGTCATACTGACTTATTTTTAGTTCTTACTTTGCTGTACATTATTGCTGTTTACAGTTTATCTCTATCTATAATAATATTCAAGATAATAACAAAAAAAAACAGCAAAATTTCCTCAACATTACCAATTCAGGGGCAGCAACCAAACAACCGATTATCCGATTCATCTGAAAATTGCAGGGCAGATAGATCGTTACCTGATCAACAAATTTACTTCCTGTCAGATTTGCTTGTAATGCTTTGGTTTTTGAGTTATAAGCCAAAAACTGCATTTTACCCCTATGTTCTATTTTTAGCCATGACGGCCATCTTGGTTGGTTGGGCGGGTCACCGGACACAGTTTTTTAACTAGATACCCCAATGATGATTATGGCTAAGTTTGGTTAAATTTGGCCCAGTAGTTTCAGAGAAGATTTTTCTAAAAGATTACTAAGATTTACGAAAAATAGTTAAAAATTGACTATAAAGGGCAATAACTCCTAAAGTGGTCAACTGACCATTTTGGTCATGTTGACTTATTTGTAGATCTTACTTTGCTGAACATTATTGCTGTTTACAGTTTATCTCTATCTAAAATAATATTCAAGATAATAACCAAAAGCAGCAAAATTTCCTTAAAATTACCATTTCAGGGGCAGCAATTACCAACAACAAATGTCCGATTCATCTGAAAATTTCAGGGCAGATAGATCTTGACCTGATGAACAATTTTACCCCCATGTCAGATTTGCTCTTAATGCTTTGGTTTTTGAGTTATAAGCCAAAAACTGCATTTTACCCCTATGTTCTATTTTTAGCCATGGCGGCCATCTTGGTTGGTTGGGTCACTGGACACATTTTTAAAACTAGATACCCCAATAATGATTGTGGCCAAGTTTGTTTATATTTGGCCCAGTACTTTCAGAGGAGAAGATTTTTGTAAAAATTAATGCAGGACGACGACGGACGCCAAGTGATGAGAAAAGCTCACTTGGCCCTTTGGGCCAGCTGGTGAGCTAAAAACTTAACTAGAACCACTGAACCATGAAAATGAGGTCATGGTCAGATGACACCTGCCAGTTGGACATATACCCCCAACAATCATTCTATACACCAACTAAAGTAGACATATTGCTTGTAGTATCTGAGATATAGACATTTTCACATGAAAGTGAGACGGGACACTGGAAGCTTGCTAACATAAGGCATCTCTAACATGCTGGGCAAGAGTTAGACAATAGCATTTTGTAAATATGTGCATTCTAACAACATTCATTTTTATTTATACATTTATAGCACCTATAATCAGAATCAGAAATGCTGATTGAAATTGATATTAATGTACTATTTTTATTTCGGGGCCAGCTGAAACATGCCTTTGGGTCTGGGATTTCTTTAGCTGTGTTGAAGACCAATCAGTGGCTTTTGCTCTTTGGTCGGTTTGTCTCATTGACACATTCCCCATTTCCATTCTCAATTTTATCTGGTTCAAATAGAGGCTGTTAGTAGGAAGACATGTCACCAAACCAGAACACATTCATTATGAGAAGACCAGTATTTGCTCTTAACAGAAGCATCAAATTTTAAATCTGGTTTGACCGAGAGGAGCTCAAACTCGGGAAAATCCCTCGCTTGAGGCAAACATGATACCACAGCTTAAGGCCAATGCGGTAGTAATTTAAGGCTGAAGAACTGACAACACAAGCATGATGTTTTATATAGTTTTACTGACATTAAAGATGTTAAATTAGCACTATGATTGGAGCTGGGTAGAATGTATATCACAGTCCTGCATGTATACAATCAAACAAAGGACATAAACATAAATTGCTGTAAAACAGGAGGGATTATTGTCTTTAGAATTTGGAAAGTCATTCGTATACCATGGGTGCCTCAATAAGAGAATAAGTGATGACCTCCTCAGGTTTGAACCACAGATCTATTTCTCTCTTGGCACTTTCTACTGCATCACTACCGTGGCATATATTTCTGAAAGAAAGAAATTAATATGAAATACAATATTTAGTAGATGTTTAGCAAGTAGGGCTTTTTTTCTCCTCATTGTCTAATAAAGGGTATTACTGAAATGAATGTTGATAAGCATTCCTTTTTTCTTGCATTCTGTTACTTTTGTCACGAACAAAACACAAGAGGCTGTCACAACGACAGCAAACCGGATTTATTAACATTTATTTGTGTCCTGGCAATATCACAAGAACCATTACTGATGAATGGTGAAAGTGAAAATCGTCAATATCAAATTTGACCTCCATTTTGTCATCAGTATCAACATATTAAAATTTGAAAAGCTTAGATTGAATGGTTCATGAGTAAATGCAACAACGTGAATGGAAACGCCATTTTACAATCTTTCAAGAACCATAACTCCTGAACGGTAAAAGTCAAAATCGTCATTATTGAACTTGACCTCTATTTTGTCATCAGTAACAACATATAAAAATTTTAAAAGCTTTGGTTTAATAGTTCATGAGAAAATGCACAGACATGACTGGAAACACCATTTTACAATCTTTCAAGAACCATAACTCCTGAACGGTAAAAGTCAAAATCGTCATTATTGAACTTGACCTCTATTTTGTCATCAGTAACAACATATTAAAATTAGTGAAGCTTTGGCAGAACAGTTCATGCGTAAATGCACGGACACGACTGGAAACTCCATTTTTCAATCTTTCAAGAACCATAACTCCTGAACGGTAAAAGTCAAAATCACCATTATTGAACTTGACCTTCATTTAGTTGTCAGTAACAACATATCAAAATTTTAAAAGCTTTGGTTGAACGGTTCATGAGTTAATGCACGGACAACATTTGATCGCTGCCTGCCCGCCGTACATCCCCAATTCAATAACCCACATTTTTGTCACAAAAATCCGGTTAAAAATGTTGGTAAAAGAAGGAAAGTTTCAACAATGGCGATTAAAAACCAAAATTCCTCTATAACTTCTTCAGTCAATAATTATACACAATGATATTCTAATGCTGAAAAAGGTCATATTTTTTAAGGGGTCATCCATAATTGTCAACCATTTTCCAAAGTGTACAAAACGTACACTTTTTCAGACCCCCCACCCTCCCTCAAAAAGTGTACATCAACCATTTTCAGATTTCAAGAGAAGAATCAGTCATTCTTAATAAAAAAAAAGAAGATCCTGTCTATTATATTTTAGTTTAATATAGAAATTTGCATTGAAAAAAAACTAAAACATATCTGACTGTTTTATTTGATGACATCTATCTGTGATCATGGTGATGCTTGTGTTTTGTCAGAATAAAAAGTACAAAAATTAGTGTTTCCCCTATCACACAGTGGGAAGGGTAACTCCAATAAAAAAAAGGGTACCTAGAGCATGCAAAAGATTAACAAAAGGGCACATAAATGATGCTAAGAATCAAAGAAAGGGAAATGCATGGTTATATTGCATTGGTAAAGTATGGACTGACAGTTGTTGATGGAATCAGAGCTCAAGACAGCAGTCAATAAAAGTGTAATATTTTAAAACATTTTGAGTTTTTAAATTTCCCGCCTGTATTTCTATTTAAAAGATCCCTGTAAATATGCCATTCATGGCACTACTATCGTTTATGTATATATACTGTAACGTGTACATATATTGGATATTTTTTAAGTTAAGGTTAAACTTCATATGGAGGTGCTCCTAATAAAAGGAGGCTTATACTAAGAAAAAATAAGTTTACTTCCGGTTTACTGGTTTACTATTTTGGAATGCATTACAAGGAAATTAATCGAAGGACCAGTTTAAAATCTTTTCACAAAATCGCGTCTTGTCAAAATCAAAACATTCAAAGAATTTAGCATGTTAGTGTTTCCATCAATTTAATTTTGTTTATTAAACAGAGTAAAACGATATCGATCAATAATAAAGTAGGTGAAATTGACAATCGGGAGTACTGAGAAATGCTTGCAAACTTTTTGTTTAAATAATTTTACTAGTTCATAATTTTGAAAGATTTAGTTTTCATATGATTTGATCTTTTAATCGTTCAATCCCGATTGAGTAGAATTATGATATCGAAATCAATATCATCAAGTGGAAATAATAAAGAAGAAATAAGAAGAGAAACACACCCAAGCCAATTCTCGATTTTATAAATTCCGGAAATAAAAAAAAAGCGTACGGTAAAAATGTTGATTTTTTAACCCCCTCCCCCCAAGTGTACGTTTTGTACACTTTGGAAAATGGTTGACAATTATGGATGACCCCTAAAGGTGTATGTGAAACTTTTAATATAATACAGGAGTACCAGCAAATTAATCATTTTCTGAGCTTTTCTTTTTCAAACATCTTTGACAAGCTTCTTACATGTCTTTTGACTTCATGGTTCCAATCTTTTTATAAATTTTGTATGGACATTGTATGCTGTCCAACTTTTCCCCCTCTACAAGTTCCAACACTGATGATATTAAATTATTATCAAACTTTTAACATTTGGAAGCAGAATGTGATCTTAACAAGTTTCCGTAGTGACCTACCTTCCAAGATCAACACAATAATCTCCACGAATTGTTCCTGGAGCAGAGGCTAATGGATTTGTTTCACCCAACATTTTACGTCCAGTTTTCACAACATCTTTGCCTTCAAATACCTGTAGAAATACAGTAAAGCTGATTATTATGAAGAAACAAAATTTGTACAGGACATAAAGTAAATGATTACATACATTGTACTTGCAATATAAAGGAACTCCTGAAATCAGAGTAATAATTCATGTTAATCTCACATTTTTGTCCATTTTTCAAACATCACAATACTAAATACATGCAATTGTTTTTGAATTTACAGAAATCTTCAAGTCCATTCAGGTCTTTACTTTAATCCATTTAGCCTTATGTCGGAGATTTGGCTTCCAAACCATTTTTTTTTCTAATTTCCAAATTCAAAACCTAAGACCATGCCATTGTTAATTACTTCCACTGGTTCAAAAAAAAGGATTCCAACCAACAATGATTAAAGGCTGAAACATTTACACTGTGGATTTATTATTATTTGTTGCATACCAATTTTCGTGGGTACAGGTCCACCACACAATTAAATGTTTAACGAGAGACAATTTTTCTATAGGCTTGTATGCAGATCGCTGCAAAACAACACAATTAATTATCCACAAACATACAAGTTTTCCTTTATCCACAAAAACAAATGAATCCACAGTATATCAGACCAGTGTTACATTATTTGACCAAATACCCTGAGCTGGCAAGGTTTTTTTGTGTGTATCTAACGTATTCCCATGTACTATATATAGTCTTCATGATTAAAACACAAGCATTACAACCAAATAAAAATCTCTTAAGAGTTTAAAACCAACATAATACATTGTAATATTTTCAAATTCTACCGCACAATAATCTTATATTTGAAATTCAAACTTTTTGGTAAACAACTTCTATACATTGTACATACCATAAAGAATCAGTATGGGACATTGCAATAATAAAGTAATTCTCCAAACCAATGAAAGAAGACTTACACAAGCACACACTGGTCCAGAAGAGGACATGTATTCTACCAACCCATTGAAGAAAGGTTTGCTAGATAAATCAGCATAGTGCTTCTGCATAAATTCCTTGGATGGCTGAAACATAAAATATTACAAATTATTTGAATGCATAATTTTAATAACAATTATTGCAATTGCCTTCCTCTAAATCATTAACTTATTCTTCAAATAACTTTTTGCATTTATGTTGAATTTGAATCATCATATTTTACTGCTATTTCTTTTTGTTTTCATTAAACAAGTCCTTTTGACTGTAGCCGGCAGCGTAGGGTATTGCAGCCACTATGTCGCCTGTACCATGTTTACCAACCGAGGGATCATGATGGGAGATTGGCCAGGTAAGCATGAGAGGTCCCTTATTAGCAAGGCAGGCAACATTTATGCCTTTTATCTAAATATGAGGATGTACATGTAACTCCTGTGTCCTGTTCCCTCGGTAAGGACAATGATTCCATCCCATTACTTGCTTTGTAGCTGCAGCCTAGGAGTGATTTACTCTTTGTACATATGGCATTTACAGCTGTTAACGAAAGAAAACTTGCAGGTTTATAATTCAAACATCAATACATGTTTGTTGTTGGTGAAAGAAAAGACACCCCTCCCCAATTCAATAAATAGGAATTGTGTCCATACCAAACTTTATAATGGGACATAACTCTGTCACAAATGGTAAAAGTGACGCTACCCAAATTCCTAATACCGTATAGAAGGTTATTTTTTCGCGAGTGTAAAATTTCAGTTTTCATTCAATGAGGTTTTTGCTATAAAAAAAAATAAGTGTAAAATGCATTTTAGTTAAGTGTAGGGGTGGACATTTTTGGTGCTGTATTCTCTTCATTAATTGTCTATTATAGAATGGATCCAAAGCAGCTATGTACTATTTAATATATTTGATGTGGGATTTGTCAGTAAACAAGAGGCTCTCAAGAGCCTGAATCGCTCACCTTAATTCTTTTGGTTAAATCTCTCATCAATGATTATTTTGGCTTTTCAATTTATTTAAATGTTTTTTGGATCGTCCTATTTTCTTCAAAAGCCAAAAAAAATAATCATTTTCTCCTATGTTCTATTTTAGCCATAGGAGCTATGTTTCTTGACATACAAGGAAATAAAATATAAAATTTATACTAGATACTCTGAAACTCATTTAGCCTAAGTTTGGCTGAAATTGATACAGCAGTTTCAAAGGAGAAGATTTTTTAAAGTAAGTCAACATGATGAACAAATTGTGAAAAAAGTCTTTAAAGGGCAATAACTCCTTAAGTGCTCAATTGACAATTTTGGTCAATTTGACTTAATTGAAGATCTTACTTTGCTGAACATTATTGCTGTTTACAGTTTATTTCTATCTATAATTATATTCAAGATAATAAACAAAAACAGCAAAATTTCCTTAAAATTATCAATTCAGGGGCAGCAACCCAACAACAGGTTGTCTGATTCATCTGAAAATTTCAGGGCAGATAGATCTTGCTTGACATGATAAACAATATTACCCAACGTCAGATTTGCTCTAAATGCTTTGGTTTTTGAGTTATAAGCCAAAAACTGCATTTGACCCCTATGTTCCATTTTTAGCAATGGCGACCATGTTTGTTGATAGATCATAACTTCGGATACAATTTACAAACTAGATACCCTAAGGAACATTCAGTTAAAGTTTGGAAGTATTTGGCCCAGTAGTTTCAGAGGAGAAGGTTTTTGTAAAAGATTACTAAGATTTACGAAAAATGGTTAAAAATTGACTATAAAGGGTAATAACTCCTAAAGGGGTCAACTGACCATTTCCATCATGTTGACTTATTTGTAAATCTTACTTTGCTGAACATTATTGCTGTTTACAGTTTATCTCTATCTATAATAATATTCAATTTATCTCTATCTATAATAATATGCAAGATAATAACCAAAAACAGCAAAATTTCTTTAAAATTACCAATTCAGGGGCAGTAACCCAACAACAGGTTGTCCGATTCATCTGAAAATTTCAGGGCAGATAGATCTTGACCTGATAAACAATTTAACCCCATGTCAGATTTGCCCTAAATGCTTTGGTTTTTGAGTTATAAGCCAAAAACTGCATTTGACCCCTATGTTCTATTTTTAGCAATGGCGACCATGTTTGTTGATAGATCAAAACTTTGGATACAATTTATAAATTAGATACCCTAAGGAACATTCAGTTAAAGTTTGAAAGTATTTGGCCCAGTAGTTTCAGGAGAAGATTCTTGAAATAGTTTACGACGACAGACGACGACGGACGCCAAGTGATGGCATAAGCTCACTTGTTCCTTCGGGACAGGTGAGCTAAAAAAAAAGGTGGGCTAGCTGCACAACCGTAGCTCTTTTTTTTATTATTTTACTGATTTTTCCTATTTCAAAACGTTAGGAATTGTGACCCAGGTTCAGGCCACACTTATTTCCCAATGCAAAGCTTGTCAATTTATATAGTTCGTTTCGTTAATTATTTTTCTTGGATATAACGTACCGAATTATGATTGAATATTCATTTCCTAAACACTATTATATAATTATTCCCATTTGTATACATTCTCCGCCTATTTTGTTCAGCCATATTGAATCTCGTGTGACGTCACGGAAAACAATTTCTAAAGAAACGAACTATATAAATTGACAAGCTTTGCATTGACGGTAAACAATATTTTTAGGGTATTCAATAAGTGCGACCTGAACCATTTTAAAAAATGGAAAATCCGTAGGTCTATGGTCTGCAAATAGTAAGATAGCATAAGCACCTAAGAGCTATGGTTCCCCAGCTAAGGGCCAGCTTGTGCCCTCTACGCCACCGTCCGCCCTGATTCTGGTTCGCCCTAGTTTCTGTTCGCCCTAATACCTGTTTGCCCCGAGTCCGTTCGCCCTGATTTTATTTTTTAGTATAGTGTTGCGTTGTGTTTATATAATTGAATGTGCTGAAGACCGCTAGTCTACAATTTCGCCGAATATTTGCGATGTTTCATGTTAACTTGTCCAAAGCTAGCTGCTATATATATATATATATGAGGATAAGTTTCTGTAAATTCAAAGACTACAAAGTATTTGACATAAAACAACTAAAGACTAACATGACTAAGTTATTTATATATTTAACTTTATTGATACATTTTAACAATTTTAAACTATTCAGTAACAGTTATAACAAGATCAATTCAGAACTGTACTTCACACACATTTATTTACTAAACGAATATTTAAAAGCACTAAATAGAATGAAGTGAAAAGCATTGATCACTTGTCATCAGTTTGTTTATTCATCCTTTTTTTTTTATATAATTCAAACTGAATTTTACCCATCCAAGCTGACGATTTTATTTCAAATGACACCTAATCAGCAATCAAAACCCAATCAACAGTAATTATAAAATAAAAGTGTAACAATGCAGACAAGAATTTTATTTAATTAATATACATTTGGCAAATATTCTGTATATAACTTTTAATAGATATACATAAATTTTATATATTTCGTTCATTGATGTAACATATATATACATATCATAAATGAATATAGGGCGAAAGAACCCAGAGCGAACGGACTATCAGGGCGAACAAACTCAGTGCGAACGAACCTAGGGCGAACATGTTATCAGGGCGAACGATCCCGATACCCCTCTGGATCAGCCACTGGTACGGACACTGACAAGGGGAATAAAAATCTAAACAACCTTTCAAGAAGGTAATAATTATTTGGACTAGGTAACTGAACTTATTCTGAATACATATGTCTTGAATTTCAAGAGTTGAAAGGCTATATTTATATTTTTTGGCTTTGAACCCTGCGCAGAAAGGCTTCAAGTTGTCTTGAATAGAAATATTTATACATGTATTTGTCATCCCACGGATTAAACAGTTAAACTGTAATATGTTAGTGTGTTCATGTAGTCTGAGAGCTGACATTGAACTCACCTCTACACAATATATTTTTTTTATAATTTATAATGCATTTGACATTTTGGGAAAATATATCACCTGAACTAATTTACATGCAACCAGTTTATAGCCTCTATTGTTAAATCTTTTGATGATTTCGCCTGTTAACCCTCTTTGAACACCATCAGGTTTAACCATGATGAAAGATCTTTCGTTGTTGGCAGCCATTTCTGATGAAAATTGTGAGAAAATGGCTAAGAGGGTAGCAACCATGTGGCAGAAAAGTGAAAAAGGAAGTTGAACAAATTTCGCCGGTATCACGTGTATACAGTTTCATTGACAACAGATGGCGTTCTAAGCAAGTATAGTCTGTTCTACATTTTTTAATAATGTATAGTCTATTGCAAATTAGTTGGGAGATTTCGTGGAGGTCCGCGTTTTGAAGGGTGTTTTCGGTGAGGTCCGCGTCCAGTGACCGTCTTGCAATCTTCCTCCTCTTCTTTTTCTTCTACATGTGTCTATGTATATACTTCCAATTATGGAACACCTCCGCAACGGATATTATGCAGACGGGAGTTAATTAAAACTTATCATCAATTCTCTGTAATAATAGACCAAATATGAAAAATTTTGGCCAGATTATTATTTTTCGATTACTTTTTTTTAAGGTGAAATGGTCCAAACTTACAGTCAAATTAAAAAAAAATCAATAAAAAAAATCTGTATAGTCTGGTTGCCATGGAAACAACATGACATCATATGTATATATTAGTATAGCAAGGAGAAATGGCTAACATCGTATTTTATGGTAAAAATGAGATAAAGCATAACATTTTTTGTTATTTTCATGGGTATAAGAGAGGAATTCAATCATTTAAACTGCTAACTGACAAATTTTTTGAATAAAAACAGTTTTTTGGTTCAACGGGGGATCCACCTAACACACAAAATCGGCATGATTTTTCCCTATTTTTGTAATTTTGTACATCTGATTTTAGCGAAAACGCAGAAATCCTCACATAAAGGACTATATAATATAAAATAATGGATGTTTTGTCAACAAATTGCTGCAAAAAAATGGATGCTTTTTCAACAAATTGCTGCAAAAAAATTCTTGGGTAAATGTTGCAGAAAGTTGTCAAAAGAGGAATACTAGTCATTGTAATTTACCCTGAAATTCCCCTTTTTTAGGTTCTGTTTGTAAATAAATATTTTTCATATGAATATTTTCATGATAAAATAGTCCTTTCTTATGAAAAAAAACTATTTTTAGATGTATTGAGGGTAAATATATCATATAACATATTCCAGCAATTGAAAATTTCATGATCAAACAAATTTGGATGTAATTTCGAAAAACGAGTTATTTCCCCTTTTTGAAAATCTTCGTCCGTCGTCGTTAACTTTACAAAAATCTTCTCCTCTGAAACTATTTGGTTAAACTAAACCAAACTTGGCAACAATCATTATTGGGGTATCTAGTTTTAAAAATGTATCCGGTAACCCGGCCAACCAACCAAGAACATAGGGGTAAAATGCAGTTTTTGGCTCATAACACAAAAATCAAAGCATTTAGAGCAACTCTGACATGGGTAAAATTGTTTATCAGGTCAAGATCTATCTGCCCTGAAATTTTCAGATGAATCGGACAACCCGTTGTTGGGTTGATGCCCCTGAATTAGTCATTTTAAGGAAATTTTGCTGTTTTTGGTTATTATCTTGCATATTATTATAGATAGAGATAAATTGAAAACAGCAATAATGTACAGCAAAGTAAGACCTAAAAGAAGTCAAAACGACCAAAATGGTCAATTGACTCCCTAGGGAGTTATTGTCCTGTATAGTCAATTTTTAACAATTTTCATAAAATTTGTAAATTTTTACTAACATTTTCCACTGAAACTACTGGGCCAAGTTCATTATAGATAGAGATAATTGTAAGCAGTAAGAATGTTTAGTAAAGTAAGATGTACCAACACATCACCATCGATTTAAATGTATACTTTATTATGTTTTGACCTCTTGTACACGTTTGTGTCTAAGAAAATAAAATATTTTGTCTTGTCTTGCCATCACCAAAACACAATTTTGTCATGAATCAATCTGTTTCCTTTGTTTATTACTCACATAGACCAAGGTGAGCTACACGGGCTCTTTAGAAACTCTAGTTCTGAAACAATAGCATAACATTACAACATAGAAAAAGTGATACTTATTAGAATTAGCATCTGCCTAAAGTACACTTCATTCCAAAATTACGGTTTTTTAACAAAGATGTAGTATTTTGTCCTCTAACCTTTACTTTAATTTGAATTGAAGAAAACAATTACCAAGTTATATGTTCAGTTTTGATTCAAAAGAGTTTTTACTTAATTACTCAAAATAAACCCTGTAAAATGTGATTTTCAAAATCCCCAATTTTTAACATAAAACCCAAATTTTCCATAAATATAATGAACTTAGTGATGAACCCATTTTGCTTATCTCTGTATTTAAAGAAAATCATTTGTAGTATCCATCCCAAAATTCTTTGATTTTAGTGCCTCTCTATTTTTAAATTTTTTGTGCAAAAAAGAAAAAAAAGAAAAAATGTCCCTACCCCCCCCCCCCTCTATTTTTAAGGTTTACATTAAGTTTTTTTTATTGTCAACCATGGGTCAGTCATTTGAACAAACATATTCAACACAAACACCAACATAAATATAACATGTTAGTTGGTTTATATGGTGGAAATTGTCTGGTATGATAGCAAACATAAAAAATTGACCTACATGAACAGTTTACACCCCGAATATGAACCAATTTGAACTATCCGCCATTGATTTAAAATATGTTTACCCAGAGATCTTTTTTCATTAATGATTAGCTAAATACCTAATCTTTAAGTGTAGTGAGTCATGTGTTGGCTATATTTCTGCAAAAAAAATATTTTAGGGACCAAATTTGGTCGAATTTGACTCTTTTTGCTTAAGATCCACAGTACCTAAAATAGCTATTAGCTCTGACATTCTTTACTGTATTTCACCGTATATGATTTACTTTAATAAATATATCTTTATAAAGCATATTCTGTTGTTCATTAAATGGTAAACTATTAAAAGCTATCTGACATAATAAATGAGCTGTTCATAGTTGAAATTTGGTCATTTTGAGGTAAAATTTTCCTTGGTTGCTAAGGGAAATTATGTTCCTTAGCAACCGACAATAAGGACTGGGATGATTAAGATTTTAATGTGATTTTTATGAATAATGCAACTAACTTTGATGTTAGAGGTAGTTTTTCTCTCACATTATTTTTTTTTTATGTGGCCAGCTGCATATAGAATTGATGTTATATTGTGTGCACTAAAAGTTTTCAACAAATAACATAAAAAATTTAGATTCGCTGTACACGGATAAAATCTAAACTATTTTTCAAACACAACCAAATCACCTACCATGGCAGCATTTTGTCCAATCACAGAAATGATTTTCGAGCATGCGTATTCTGTTGCCATAGTTAAGCGTCCTTAAGTTCAAAGGGCACAAACCGAAACTATAGCGACTACGTCGGAAAAATATAGGGTGCTTTATACAATGGAAAGCTCAAAAATCCAAAGTTTACGGATTGGAATATAAATGTAAATAAAAAACAAATAAAAACTGGACAGGATCACTTAAGCTAGCTTTATATAGTAAAAATAAAGGGGACACCCCTGCCTCTATCTTACAACATATGTAATATGCAATATTATTGCAATATTTACCGGTGAAGTTTTGTTTTCTTATACAAATTATCATACTACTGATCACTCTAATGACCGATTGCTTTAAAATGTGCCGGTATTTTCGTCGTGAATTAATGAATACTCTGAACTATTGTTTATAATATATTTGACGGACATATTTTAGGTTAGAATATATCTCATACCTTGCGAACGATGGTGATAGTTCCGTTGAGAATGGAAACACACTTCTTAATCTCAGTCATCAATTGTTATTTATTTTTTTATGTTCTGTGGTCAGAATGAGCCTGATTGAAAATTGTCAATTAAGCAAAATCATCCAAGATACCAGGCTTATAAATTCTTCGAGATATAACTTTTGTTCCGACTTTCCGTATTTTTTACAAAGTCCAACGGTAAAGTTGAAAATAATTGATGTAGAATCTACAGCTACTTTTTAGTTTATCCACAATTAGAACATCCGACCATAGTTTTACACTTAAAAAACTTAGTGATAATTCTAAAGAATGTAACCAATGATTTGTATAATAAGAATCTTACTATAAAAATCCTTGTTAAAACAGAAAAGTTATGCAGCATTTTTCCATTCTATAGCAAAATTACTCCTTAAGCAATAATTCCTTCATGTCATGCTCTATGCTCATTTTAACATGGGTAGGCATTATATTTGTCGATATTTTACACTGAGCGTTAGCGAGTTGTAAAATGTGGTCAAATGTAATGCCTACCCATGTTTAAATGAGCATAGAGCATGACATGCATGAAGGAATTATTTCGATTCTAATAGGACCAATACTGTATTTTTATAGGTCGAAGCGTACGAAAATACCGTAAAAATCTTTGGCTATTCCCGTTTCCTCCCCGAGGAGTCTGTACATTACATTTACAATTTGATAAGTTTTTAAAAACTACGTGCAGGGAAAATATATGTTGTTTAATGAAAATATACAATAAAAGTTTATGTTAGCTGCTTAAATGTATATATTTTAATGGATAACGATTGAAATAACGTTAATATAAACAGTAAATTCGTGCGCATGTGTCAAACATATTTTGTGCTCATTAGAACACGGCTTAATTTACAAAGTGTAATAAGGACGCGATATTAGAATTCTAAATTGTATCCATGTAATTTTTTCTATGTACCCTATAAACACATCTTGGGAAATCAATACATAATTAAATACGAAAAGGTGACTTAATTAACTAGTTCTGGGGTGAAACAGGAAGACTTCTTCTTCTTTGTTTTTTTTATATATTCATTAATGATTTGATTAAAGATTTTCACATTCGAAAATTCTTTTCCAATAAAATTTAGTAATGTTGAATTTTTTATTTTGATGTATGCAGACGAGGCTCATATAATATTGATTCAAAATTGTAAAGGACAAAAAAAATACCTCACAACTCGGCGACAAAAAAAAAATTTAAAAAAGGAAAGAAAAACAACAATCTACAAAACACAACATAGAAACTAATGACCAAGCAATTCGAACACAAAAACATGGGGTGATCACATACGTTCTAAAAGGGTAAAACGATCCCGATCCAGATAGTGACAAATTGAATGTGCTTCGTAAATTTGAAGTAAATGGAGATAAATCAGAAGTGGTAGTTTTCAACTATTATAATAGAGAATCATTATATTGAAAATGTCGATAGATTGATGTACAAGATAGATAAGAGAGAGGCTAAATATACCAAAGGGACATTCAAAGTTTCAGTGGTTGTCGTATGTTAGTGTATAACATTGTTGTTTTTGTTTTATTATATTGTACATTGATAAGACCGTTAATTTTGTCACATTTGTCTTTTTAAGGCCTGTTATATATGACTATGCAGGCTTTGCTCATTGATGAAGGTCGTACGGCGACCTATATACATGCAGTTGTTAATTTATGTGTTACTTGGTCTTGTGGAGAGTTGTCTCAATGGCGATCATATACCACATCTCTATTTATATCATGAAAAAAAGACCGATGAACAAACTGATTTTGGTTCAGATTTTAGCAGTAATAACCGTCGTGTTGCAAAGGTCAAGTGAAGAATCGGTCTATTAGGAAACCGAACAATTCCGTGTTCCGGCATCGTTCGTGACGAACATACCCATTCAGATGTGTTTTTGATATGGCTATAACTATACAGCTGCAGCGTATGCAATTGTTATATATGTACGCTATTATTATTCAGATGTGTTTGTCACAAATGACCAATGATATACTCCAGAAAAAAAATTCTGAGGCACGTGCATTTGGTCCAACACGGCGTTTAGTATCCTTCTGAAGACTGTCATGGTATTTTCTGTTTTTCTTCGAGTTATATGTATTGTAACATCCCATTGATGACTTTTTATCACCCCATTGCTGTCGTCTGTCTTTTTCAATGATTATAATTTTACACTCGCATTCGGTTCATCGTTGTGAATTTAATACTTACATGTATAACATTCCTCTATGCATATTAATTTTTTTAAATGAGTTAACAAAGTACATTACAATTCAATTCAATTCAATGTTTTATTACATTACATCATATTTTGAACTTATTACAGAAACCTTTTCATAATTGCATAAATAAAAAATGAAGTAAAACCTCCATTAATGAAAGAAGAAGCGGGGGGGGGGGGGGGGGGGGGAGGGGGAAATTCCGAACAAACATCTTCATTTTAAAAAGTAAAATCACAAAAATACCTAACTCCGAAGAAAATTCAATCGGAAAGTCCCTATAAATCACATAGCAAAATCAAATAACAAAACACATCAAACGAATGGGCAACAAATGTCATACTCCTGACTTGGTACAGGCATTTTTAAATGTAGAAAATGGTGGATTGAACCTGGTTTTATAGCGCTAAACCACTCACTTGTACGACAGTCTCATCAAATTCCGTTATTTTACTACTCGCCGACTTGTTTCTTTATTATTATGAGGCTGACTTCATGCAAGAACTTCTTAGGAAGAAAGATAAGAAGTTAGCAATATCCTTTAACTCTACTTTCCGCTATATAGATGATGTTCTTTCACTAAACAATTCAAAATTTGGTGACTATGTGGAACGCATCTATCCAATCGAACTAGAAATAAAGGATACTACAGATACAGTTAAGTCGGCTTCATATCTTGACTTACATCTAGAAATTGACAATGAGGGTCGGTTGAAAACAAAACTTTACGACAAAAGAGATGATTTCAGCTTTACAATTGTGAACTTTCCATTTCTAAGTAGCAACATTCCAGCAGCACCTGCATACGGGGTATATATCTCCCAATTGATACGATATTCCCGTGCTTGCATTTCCTATCATGATTTTCTTGATAGAGGTTTGCTGCTCACAAGGAAGCTATTAAACCAAGAGTTTCAAATGGTGAAGTTGAAATCATCCCTTCGTAAATTTTACGGACGCCATCACGAGTTGGTTGACCGTTATGGAATAACCGTTTCACAAATGATATCGGATATGTTCCTTACGTCGTAACTACAATCCCCTTCCCTTTCATGAATATGACCTACCGAATTAGACTATTTACCGGATTTGTAATCACATAAGCAACACGACGGGTGCCACATGTGGAGCAGGATCTGCTTACCCTTCCGGAGCACCTGAGATCACCCCTAGTTTTTGATGGGGTTCGTGTTGTTTATTCTTTAGTTTTCTATGTTGTGTCGTGTGTACTATTGTTTTTCTGTTTGTCTTTTTCATTTTTAGCCATGGCGTTGTCAGTTTGTTTTAGATTTATGAGTTTGACTGTCCCTTTGGTATCTTTCGTCCCTCTTTTCTATTACAACGATGCGTGAACAAAACAGACATAATTATATTTAGACCATTATATATAGATATTCAATTTTCAGTAACTTGATATGGTAAAAAATGTTAGAGTGGGCAATGTTATACCTAGGGTTGCCCTTTTTGTTTTTGAAACTCTCAAATAAGTCACGCAATGGCAATACAGAGGCAATGAAAATATAATAGGTTAATATTAAGTTTATTCTAAGCATATAAAAACAAAGCGTTGAAGTCAATATGGCTCATCACCTTCTATACTTAAATCAGGGACAGTCTTTATTATAACATGTCTATAGACGACGTACTGTCCTTAAACTGACTGTTCTATAATTTCTGATTAATATTTTGGTAATTCCTTAAACCATTGTAGATAGAAATATGCGGCTTCCGCCATTTTTCTTTTCCCTAGAATTTTCTTCACTTTCTAACCAATAATTAAGCCCACATATCCAGGACAGTGCGCAAGCTGTAAGTAAAACAAAGATATCTTTATATATTTTTTTGTTTAGTATGTGTGTTATTTTTTAATAATTAATAAACTTGATATAGATTGCAAGTAAATATGTTCCATAAGTGTTACGCACAAGCTGCGTTTTTGACGCAGGTACACAGGCAAATTTCACTCACATCAATTTCACGTGAATTTAAATTCATGTGAATCTCACGTGAAATTCACGTTAATTTCACCTCAAACGAGCTTATACGTGAAACTCACGTGAAATAAGTTTTTGTGAGTTTCATGTGAATTTAATGTGAAACTCATGTGAATTTCACATATTAAAAGTCACGTAAAAAATTTAATGTGAAATTCACAAATTTAGTTAAAATCATGAAAAACATCAAATTTTATTGTTGTAAATTTCAGGTGAAATTTATGTGAAAAATTTCACATCAGATTCATGTGAATCTCAATTCATATTCACATGAAAATTTTCACGTGAGTTTCATGTATCAGCTCGATTGAGGTGAATTTCACGTGAAATTTTTCATGTGAGATTCATGTGAAATTCATGTGAACAAATTTTGCCTGTGTAATTGATACTCACATCTAAAAAAAGTAATACTATTTTCAATTCTGAATTATTTTATGTACATAGATGTACATACATCGGCATTGAACAAAATCGTGTGTTTCTGCAAAGTATTTTTTGACAGTTACTGAATTATTTAGTGTTGTCATAATAAATTGTTTTCGTTTTTGTAATAACTATATGTAAACTCGGTAACCGTGAGGAACACAGGTGAAGTAATATTTCGCCGGACAATAAGTAACCGATTAGGGGTGCTCAAAGCCAAAAATATAAAATACCAAAATATCTCTATATAATTATATACAAATGATCCAAACAGACTTTCGTGAAGTGTTATTTTGTGTTGTATAATACAACACTCGGGTGACTTATACTATAAGGAAGTAACCGTATCACAGAAGATCACGACCCTAATTTGATTTCCCAGTACGATGCTCTCTGTTCTATAACATATATGTAACTGTAGTCACCTTTTCCCAGAACGTAGAAGATCGAATCCTTCATTGATTTTATCCAAACCCATCTTATGAGTTACAAACTCGTCTACCATTAGTTTTTTATTCATGTACTCCGTCACTAAATTACTGATAGTTTTAACCTTGTAATCTGAAAAATAAATTATACCAATAAATAAGTTAAATGTCGACCTGCTAGCCAAAAAATAAATAAATAAAATATCGGCATAAAAGCTGGAAAAGAACTATGAATAAAAGGAGATGTGGGTATATGAGAACAATCCTTTGACATATTAAAACAAAGTCATTTTTGCCCGGCATTTGGTAGACGCCTTTAGTACACGTAGTTCTCTGTCGAATCGTTTCTCTACATCTTGTGCCTTTGAAAAACGTGACCAATATAACGTTCTAGAGCAAAACTTAACAGTACATCTTCATTACAGCTTCTGTCAAACATATATAAGCTAAATAGAAAAAAACTGAACAGCTTTTGTCAATGTAATACTCTTGACTCAATCATTCCTATAGTATCTACTTCATTGAAGGTCATTACACATACTGTTACATAATTTATAATGGGTACTAGTATTATATATCATTCTAAAGGTAAATGCAATATTGTATCTCTCTCCCACCAGCATAGAGTATAATCCAATCATCTGTCTCTTAAAATCATTGAAAATCATTGACATGGTTTGTGAAAAAAAGTACCGTTCCTCTATGACTTACCTCCATACAGAGATCCTATAACTTGTTTTCCCATGGTAATAGCGTAAGGGTTAGTGACTTACCTCCATACAGTGATCCTATAACTTGTTTCCCCATGGTAATAGCGTAAGGGTTAGTGACAAATTCGTCTGTAATGGGAGCAACCCCAATAATCAGCACTTTACCCCAACATCTGTGAACGGAGTCAAAAGCCACTTTCTAAATTAAAATAATTTAAGCATAATGCAATAAGTATTGATAGATTACCTTTCAGATACAGACTTTAAAAAGATACATTTAATTTATTTGCGAATCACATCCCCCTCAACAAGCAGATTATTTACAATTGATGTAACATAAAGAAAAAATTATAACAAATAAAGTAAGAAAAACTTATACAATGATACACACATTTAATGCTACAAAGTGTAGTCCAGTTCTACAAGCGGAAGGGTTTATAGCTGACTATGCGGTATTGACTTTGCTAATTGGTAAAGGCGGTATTTTCTCATTTGCAATCATACCACATCTTCTTTTTTTAGATTATATACGTAGCGTGAATCAAATACCACCACTGCTAAAGATCGAACGTATATATGTTACAGTGAATTTGTATAATCAGTGATTATGTAGAATCCCTGAAATTTTCAGGGATTATGTAGAATCACTGGCTAGTTTAGGGATTATATATAATCACTAAAATTTTCAGGGATTATGTAGAATCACTAGAAAAAATGTTAGGGATTATACATAATAACTGAAATGAAGAAATAGTTTTATTTATAAAGAAAATGAATAAAAGCCAAATAATTTATTCTATAAAATCATATATCAAACATCAATATAAACATTAATTGTAACATGTTAAGAAAAATACATCAAAATGATAACCCCATTTAAAAAAATGTTAGGCACAGTATATTAAAATGTTAAACGCAATATATTAAAATAATATGCGTCACATCTGTTTCTATCCCAATATCCACATTAAAAAAAAAACCTTTTCCTTCACATATCGAATCAAATTTTTCGACAATCCTATGAAAAATAAAGCGTTCAGTAAAACCATCTCAAGGTATCCCGAAAAGAAGGGAATGAGCAATCTTGAACCTGTTCAAGCAAAATACCATGTTAATTGACCAGGCAATATTCTTTTTCAGACTTTTTGTGAACAATTGCCAATGATTATGTTTTTTGGGTTTCCCTTTTCTTTTCCCCTGTAAAATTGCTATGAGAATATTACACCAAATACCAGCTTCCTCTAAATTTTGTTCTATTTATCAATCCTTAGTTCTGCCTGTTTTATCATCATGACCTTTAGATGCGTAAGTTCTCTCAGTTGAATTTTCTTGTTCATTTGAAAAAAAAATATAATAAAAAAACAAAAAAAATATAATAAAAAAAAAAAAAAAAAAAACATCACAAAACAGATGTTCCATAATCTTCTGTACCACAAATAACAAGCTCTGTGGATTTACAAATAGCAACAAACAATACATGTAAAGTAATCGCTATAAAGGGAATGTTGATTATTATTAATTTTGAAGTCTTTAACTTTATCTCGAAACCCTATGTTGGTTATATATTTAGATTATCCACTGTGTTTAAAAGCAAAATTATTTCATCTGGCAAGGAATATGAAAGAAAAAGATGATAATTTGTCTATATTATTTATTTTTTAACAAACAAAGGATCCTTACATTATTGATAATCCCTGAAATCATATTAGGGCATATGTAGAATAATTATTGAAATGTTCAGTGATTATGTAAAATCACTGGTCATATTCAGGGATTATATATAATTACTAATGATTTCAGTGATTCTACATATTCCCTGGAAAATCAGGGATTCTACATAATCCCTGATTATACAAATTCACTGTAACATATATATGTATACAACCCAATGCATGTCCCGCTAATCAAGGATGCATTTTTTTGTTTTACTTGGCACACCGGCCGAAATACCAGGTTCTGTTAATTGTTTATGTCAAGCTTATACATGTATAGTGTATAGACAGATGCTTGTCTTTAATTTATTAATCTATCGTACTATTGTTGTGTTTACATCTCATCAAGGATTTATATAGCAGTAAGGACGCGAATCTCTTGAACAGTTTACATAGCAGACTGTAGTGAAATAAGTGGCGTTCACAAATCGTACAAAACTCCTTACGTATAATGTTTTTCTTCTCGTTCCGTTGGTTGACATCGTTCGGTTTTATCAGTTTTTATGGACTTCCCCCTTTTTGATTTACCTAGGAGTTCTGTTTTATTGTTATACTTTCTTCATACATTTATTGAAAGATTTCTTTTGTGTTAGGTTTATCGTTTGTAATAACATGAAGATCGTCTAAATTTGTCTGTGGTTCTTTCTATCGCTAATTCAGTAAATCAAGAGAATTTAAGAAAAGTAACAGTGAATATTGTCAGTGTACACAGTCGGGATTCTACTTTGTCGAGATTATCTCCCCATTACGCCAGTTCATTTTCACAATCGTAAAAATGGAAGTATAATCCTGACTGTCCGACTGTACATGGAAGTAGAATCCTGACTGTCCGACTGTACATGGAAGTAGAATCCTGACTGTCCGACTGTACACGGAAGTAGAATCCTGACTGTCCGACTGTACACGGAAGTAGAATCCTGACTGTCCGACTGTACACGGAAGTAGAATCCTGACTGTCCGACTGTACATGGAAGTAGAATCCTGACTGTCCGACTGTACACGATTTGGTTTGATTATTTACATTAAGTTTTATCAACAGACGATTTGGCTTACCATGCATTTAAATGGATAGCTAATCATAGTCTTACCATCATCAAAACATTTAAAAAAATGCATACTCCTACCATAGTCTTGACATTACAAATACATGCAAAGTGCATATTCTTACCATAGTTTTAACATTGCCAATACATTCGAATGCATAGTCGAGTCCACCGTTTGTCATCTTTAACAGTACATCTTGAAGAGGATCCTTAAAATCTTTAGGATTCACTCCCTCCGTCATTCCAAACTTTTTCGCTATATGTTAAAGAAAGTTCCATTAAAATTTTCAAGAATTATTTTATACTTAATAATACAGTACATTTGTGCCGTATATTTATCAGCATTGTGCAAAGTACAAAGAATGAAAGAATTGAGGTTTCAGACTCACAGCAGAGAAGAATTCTTTCTAAGTAGAATCCATTTTACATTATTTGAAAATAATTAAGCTACCTGTTTTTTTCTCTCGGTATAGCTGACTTAAGTGGTTTTCTGAACTGGATTTCTAGATTTGTACACGGACTTTGAAGTTTAACAAGCATAGTAATCTCCGGAGAGATATTCCATTATATTTTTTTTTACTTTTAGAGATATCATTGTATCTTTCGAAATAACAGAGAAATAATTCGCATGCAAAAAAGAAATATGAAAAAGTCCTCACCTATTTCAAATTTGGCTGGATTGGTGTCTATTCCTATGATCCGAGACGCTCCTGCATTTCTACAGCCCATGACAACAGCTAAACCAATGGTACCTAATCCCCATACAGCACATACTGAACCGGGCTCTACCTAACAATAACGGTAAATCTTTCATAATTTATATTCAAACTTTTACAGTTGACCATGTTGACTTCATTCATTTAGTCTTATTCATCACATACTAAAATATCAAGCCATGATAGAAAAACGCTACCAATATTTTTTTTCTTTTCTGAGGTTTTTTATGGTACTGAAATCAAATGCAAGTTGTAGGACTGCAGAGTCTCTCCATGACAACTTTACTGGCAGCAATGTATAGAAAAAACAAACAAAAACTTCAGGCCTTGCAACAAGTAAAAGTTTCACTACTTATTTCATCGTTCTAGTATACAATTTTATCGAAATAATTAAATGTTTCCTTTTTGTTTTTAAAAGCGTACTTATGCACATTTATAGTATGCATCACATTAAATATGCCTAGGTAAATGCTATTTCATCCCAATAAATTTAAAAAATGATTCATTCGGTTCATAATTCTATTTTATCCGAAAGCACAAAATGAAACGACAAAATGTAAACAAATTCTTACCTTGGCAGTATTGATAGCAGAACCATATCCCGTTGCAATGCCACATCCTAGTAAACAAGCCTTGTCTAGTGGTGCGGCTGGGTCTATCTGCAATACAAATGGCAATCAGGTCTGACATTAGACGGTAGAAGCTAATATCGAACATCTCTAAGCCTCAGAAAAACATGCAAGACTAAGGACATGCAGAGGCTCCTGACTTGACACACTGATCAAAGTTAGAACAAAGAAACAAAACGCAAAAACATTAAAAAGATAAGAACAATTTGATTATTTACTGGAGTTCAGATAATAGACAGGAATACTGTACCTTGACACAAGACCACTCCGATGCCACTGTGTATTGGCTGAAAGTACTGGTGTTCAGATAATGATAGACTTGAATACTGTACCTTGACACAAGACCACTCCGATGCCACTGTATATTGGCTGAAAGTACTGGTGTTCAGATAATGATAGATTGGTTTACTGTACCTTGACACAAGACCACTCCGATGCCACTGTGTATTGTCTGAAAGTACTGGTGTTCAGATAATGATAGATTGGTTTACTGTACCTTGACACAAGACCACTCCAATGCCACTGTATACTGACTGAAAGTACTGGTATTCAGATAATGATAGATTGGTTATCTGTACCTTGACACAAGACCACTCCGATGCCACTGTATATTGACTGAAAGTACTGGTGTTCAAATAATGATAGATTGGTTTACTGTACCTTGACACAAGACCACTCCGATGCCACTGTATACTGACTGAAAGTACTGGTATCCAGATAATGATAGATTGGTTTACTGTAAAATTGAGAAAGGAAATGGTGAATATGTCAAAGCGACAACCACCCGACCATAGAGCAAACAACAGCCGAAGGCAACCAATGGGTCTTCAATGTAGCGAGAATTCCCGCACCCGTAGGTGTCCTTCAGCTGGCCCCTAAAATATGCATAATAGTACAGTGATAATGGACGTCATACTAAACTCCGAATTATACACAAGAAACTAAAATTTAAAATCATACAAGACTAACAAAGGCCAGAGGCTCCTGACTTGGGACAGGCGCAAAATTGCGGCGGGGTTAAACATGTTTATGAGATCTCAACCCTCCCCCTATACCTCTAGCCAATGTAGAAAAGTAAAAGAATAACAATACGCACATTAAAATTCAGTTCAAGAGAAGTCCGAGTCTGATGTCAAAAGATGTAACAAAAGAAAATAAATAAAATGACAATAATACATAAATAACAACAGACTACTAGCAGTTAACTGACATGCCAGCTCCAGACCTCAATTAAACTGATTGAAAGATTATGTCTTCATCATATGAATATCAGGTACAATCCCTCCCGTTAGGGGTTTAGTATCATACTATCATAAAATATATGAGAAGAACATAACCCGTGTCATGCCAACAACTGTTTTTTTAGAAGTAAATGTGTTTAGTTCCGATGCAAAGACCCTATCAGTGAATCAATGTTAAAGCCAAAATATGCAATCTTTAATGACCTGACAACAGTATCGTAACTATATCCCCTTTTAATAAGTCTATTTAAAGGTTTTGTTAGTTTCTGAGGAGAATACTGACATTTTTGTGCTTTATAAAGAATATTTCCATAAAATTTTGGATGTGAAATACCTGAACGTATAAGATGTCTGCATGTTGGGTTATATTTACGAATTATTTCCTTATACCGGTGATAAAATTTAGTAAATGTTTTGACCAGTTTGTGATATCGAAAACCCTGGTGTAATAATTTTTCAGTAATACATAAATTTCTCTCGCTAAAATCTAATACATTGTTACATACACGAGCGAATCGTACAAGTTGAGATATATAAACACCATAAGATGGTGACAAGGGAACGTCACCATCTAAAAATGGATAATTAACAATAGGAAATGAAAAATCATCTCTTTTATCATAAATTTTTGTATTAAGCTTCCCGTTTATGATATAGATATCAAGATCGAGGAAAGGGCAGTGGTCATTGTTATCATTAGCTTTATTTAAAGTAAGTTCTACAGGATAAATTTCTTTAGTATACATACTGAAGTCGTCATTATTTAGAGCCAATATATCATCCAAATATCTAAAAGTATTGTTAAATTTTTGTATCAAATGTTGTTTTGATGGGTCTTTGCTAATTTTAGTCATAAATTGTAACTCATAACAATACAAAAACAGGTCCGCAATAAGTGGTGCACAGTTAGTCCCCATTGGAATTCCAATAACTTGACGATATACGGAATCTCCAAAGCGAACAAAAATGTTATCAAGTAAAAATTCAAGTGCATAAATAGTATCAAAGCATGTCCAATTGACATAGTTCTTTTGTTTATTGCTACTAAAAAATGATCTAAAAGAGTTTGAACATATGTACTCGCATTCCGACTTTTTAAATGCCCAGTTAATTAGGGATGTGAATTTTTTCTTAATAAGAATATGAGGCAAAGTGGTATATAGGGTAGAAAAATCAAAACTTTGAACAGATTCAAAATCACCAATATATGCATGCAATTTATCTAGTACTTCCAACGAGTTTTTGACACTCCAAAAGTAATTAATTCCACTATTTTCAAAGGCCTTATTTGAACAATTTATTATCAGGTTTTTTATTGTACCAAGTGTACTAGTAAGTAAAACAGACAATTTAGTAGTAGAACAATGGCTGGAAGATGAAATAAATCTATATTTGTAAGGTTTTTTGTGCAGCTTCGGAAGCCAGTACATAGTTGGGACTTTCATTGTGTTTGGTTCTGCTTGTAAAGAAGTAGCTAAAAGTTTATGTTTGTTACAGATGTCGTTTTCTGAAAATGAAGTCAGTTGGAATGTTGGTGAATTCGTGATTTCCTTTTGCAGAACCTCTATATAAAATTTACGTCAAACAATAATGATATTATTAGCAGCTTTATCAGCCGGGACAAAAACAAATTCCTTGGCTAGTTCTGTTAGTTTATTTTTGATACGCGAAATAGGGTTTTTATAGTTTTTGTTGAGGGTAAAATGTTCTTTAAAATGTTGTATTCGAATATCAACTATCTTCATTACTGAATTAATAAAAGAGTCCAAAGATTTTTTGTCAGCTTTTTCCCGTTTTACCCATTTCAAACAGTAGGCGCGGAGTGAGTCGTTGATGATATTACGACACTCATTCCAGTTAATAGTTGACGGGGGACGATATTTAGGTCCTTTACTGAGGAATGATTTTAACTCTCGGTCGCGAACGATGTTAAGGTCTCCTGTTATAACATGGGAAATTGGTCCATAGGTGTATTCTGAATTACTGCAATTACACGACATAGGTGTATTTTCAGTGATATTTACATCTTTACACAATTGGCTATAATTAAACACATATTTTCGGGTAGATTTCTTGTAAATATAACAAATGAGAGGGAGTTCAGTATTATCAAAATATCCAGGAATTTGGTCTTTAACAGAATGGTCGTTAAAAATACCGGCAATATTTACAAAATCAAAACCTTTATTGACATACTTTATTTTAATAAAATGTTTTTTATGATCTTCAGGTCGATCAATTTTTGGAAACAGTTTAGAATAACAATATGCCATTATAATTTGGACAATTTCATACTTAGGACTGTAATATGAAATTGTGTTGCAATCCTCTAAAATTTTATTTAATTTATTTATAGATAAAGAACAAAGCTTGGTTAACAGATAATGTCTGCCGTTGTTTTTTGAAATGGAAATTAGGTCCGAAATATTTGTATGGTTGGTCCGAAATTTTCTTTGATTGCGATTTTTTCTGCGTCCATGAGAACGATTTTTACGAACAGTTTTAGAAACTATATCCAAAATGTTAACAGAATCGGTTCTTGATATATTGCCAATTCCCATGATATTATCATTAAGACCGAGAGGGTAGACTGTCTGTAATTTTTTAATCCAATTTAATTCATTTATTTTTCGTGATCGTACAAACTTGGAATGAGATTCACCAGGCTGCTTATTTACTACTTCTAAAGGTTGAACTGTTAAATATTTAATAGGATGACTGTGCTTCTTAAGATGTTGATAAATGATACTTTTGAATTTATTGGGTCTTTTAAAACGATACAGGTGTTCTTGCGTGCGTTTAGATAAATATCGCCCAGTTTCACCTACGTACTGAATACCGCATCCCGGTTTGTTTCATGTGAGTAAATAAATAATACTGTTTGTTTTTCAAGTAATATCAGTTTCAAAATTTAGAGAAAATGTGCGACCATTAAATGTGGACCTTACTGTATTGTTGGTGGAAAGACGGGGACACGTAAGTCATTTTTTGGCATGACACTTATCGATAGAAGGGTAACCACGATTTTTATTGTTAAAAACGTTAGCTATAGTAGTATTTTTAGATAAGCGATTCTGAAGATTGAGACGTGTAGATACCCTTTGAACGAGTTTAGTATTTAATATTTTTGACACAAGACCACTCCGATGCCACTGTATATTGACTGAAAGTACTGGTGTTCAGATAATGATAGACTTGAATATTGTACCTTGACACAAGACCACTCCGATGCCACTGTACACTGACTGAAGGTACTGGTATTCAGATAATGATAGATTGGTTTACTGTACCTTGACACAAGACCATTCCGATGCCACTGTGTATTGGCTGAATGTACTGGTGTTCAGATAACGATAGATTGGTTTACTGTACCTTGACACAAGACCACTTCGATGCCACTGTATACTGACTGAAAGTACTGGTGTTCAGATAATGATAGACTTGAATATTGTACCTTGACACAAGACCACTCCGATGCCACTGTATACTGACTGAAAGTACTGGTGTTCAGATAATGATAGATTGGTTTACTGTACCTTGACACAAGTCTGAAGACCATCAAGATTCCACTGTATACTGGCTGAAACTACTGGTATTCAGATAATGATAGATTGGTTTACTGTACCTTGACACAAGACCATTCCGATGCCACTGTATACTGACTGAAAGTACTGGTGTTCAGATAATGATAGATTGGTTTACCATTACAACTAAACCGAACAGTTCCATCCAACATTCCTCCCTTCAAATAATGTTCTCTGAAAGTTAAAGATACAAGTACAGCCATTTGGTTTAGTTTTGCAAATCCTTATAGTATATTAACTCAACTGCCAAAAAAAAACTCCCCTACGAATAATTATCATCGTTTTATAACAAATTTATTGCTCAGAAATACAAAAACGCACAAATATTTAAGCAAGGCTGATATAAATGTCAAGATGTATTTCGTTGGTCTATAACGTCGAGTCAAAGGTTCATAAGTTTGGATGCTTCCAAATGCATACATTATTCGTTAGAAGCCATACTGTGACCTTACGGCATGTCTTGGTTCGTATGTGTTGTAAGGTTTACGCCTTATTCCATTGTTCCTTTCAAATGAATGAAATATGCATTCGAATTATACAAGATACAAAATTGAGAATGGAAACGGGGAATGTATACATTCAGTTTTCCATATCAGAATGGTGTTAATCATATATTTTGTAGTATTTTCCCTTATACGTAAAATTACAAAAAAACGAAAAAGTGGTATATCGCAGCTTTTGTTACATATATGTAGAAATATAATCAAAAGTATTATGATTCAACTTGATGACAACAATTATAATGTTCGTGAAAAAGTAAGTAATTGTATAAATTATAAGATTTGTTTAGTTATACCCTTTCAACACTTCACAGACATTGGTTTTTCCACTCTTACATGTTCTACACTGGTTACACTGCCCCATAAACGATGGAATCACGTGGTCACCTATTAAAACAGCGTCATTACTTAGTACTAATTATGTGTTATATATAATTTATAGAATGTACTGTTGTACTCAATACAGTATTTAACTTGCTACAGCCCCCATAGGTAAATATGCAAAATTACGAAACTAAAAGTTATCATTAATTGCAAATTTGTAAATCACTTTTTTAAACCAGGACTGTACACATTCATACTCTAAGACGTCACACGAGTTAACCATGACATTGAAAATTAAAAGATTTATAGATTTAAAGCTATTGTTAAAATTTAACAGATAAACTGTTCAAGTGTTACAGATATATGATATAAATTTTATTGAAGGCTAAAATGTAAACTTTCAGCAAGGCTGATATAAAAGTTTTATCATTATAGCATTAGCATTCTTAAAAGTCCCGAATAATTGTTCTAAATTTCCATAAAAAGTTATGTTTAAAGGTAAGAAACAGAAGGATATACATTGTATATCGTAACATACAGTTTTATAAATGGATAGAAAGTATTCTATAAGATTCAAGCATGATGTTATTTTCTAGTATACTGTTCAAGTGTTATAGATTTATGATATAAATTTTATTGAAGGCTAAAATGTAAACTTTCAGTTTTATCATTATAGCATTTGCATTCTTAAAAGTCCCGAATAATTGTTCTAAATTTCCATAAAAAGTTATGTTTAAAGGTAAGAAACAGAAGGATATACATTGTATATCGTAACATACAGTTTTATAAATGGATAGAAAGTATTCTATAAGATTCAAGCATGATGTTATTTTCTAGTATACTGTTCAAGTGTTATAGATTTATGATATAAATTTTATTGAAGGCTAAAATGTAAACTTTCAGTTTTATCATTATAGCATTTGCATTCTTAAAAGTCCCGAATAATTGTTCTAAATTTCCATAAAAAGTTATGTTTAAAGGTAAGAAACAGAAGGATATACATTGTATATCGTAACATACAGTTTTATAAATGGATAGAAAGTATTCTATAAGATTCAAGCATGATGTTATTTTCTAGTATACTGTTCAAGTGTTATAGATTTATGATATAAATTTTATTGAAGGCTAAAATGTAAACTTTCAGTTTTATCATTATAGCATTTGCATTCTTAAAAGTCCCGAATAATTGTTCTAAATTTCCATAAAAAGTTATGTTTAAAGGTAAGAAACAGAAGGATATACATTGTATATCGTAACATACAGTTTTATAAATGGATAGAAAGTATTCTATAAGATTCAAGCATGATGTTATTTTCTAGTATATCAAACTTCGTAGTGTATAAATGTATATTGATTTTTCATTTCAGAGTAAAGGCGAAAAATCACATATACATGTACGTTTCATATTTAACACAGTAATTCAAATTTCTATATTTTTTTATCATACAATATCTCCGATATGTCATGGTAATTCTCAGAAGATAACAATAACGAAACTAACAAACTAAAGTGAGAATGCTTTTACCAAGAAAGTTGAATAGAACAACAAAGGTGTGAGTTAGCTGTTAGACTTTTTTTTTAACATGACTTCACTTTGGTTTTTTACCGCTAGGAGAGATGAGTTTGCCCCATGTACTTATATATAGCCAATTTTATTATATAAGTATATGACACTATCTCGTTTGACCCATGTGCTTTATCGATATCCCTCTGATTCTGTCCCTAAAATAGTTCTAGTACCAGCTTTAAACTCCGTCACGCCCTCTCCAACACTCTCTACGATACCAGCCCCCTCGTGTCCCAGAATAGAATCCACAATCCAAGGTCTCGATCCACCCAAGTAGTTTTCATCACTGTGACATATACTAGAGTACATTATCTACAAATATAAACAAAAATGTGTTAAACAGATGTCTTTTCTACAAGTTGAGAGAGATAATGAAAGAAAAAAACAAAAACCAGGCGCCGATCCTACTACATGTGAGTTGAATACTATGATCCGGTCCCTTCGACTACTGTATTTTGAAAAGGGGGTTCCAACATCAGGAACACCATGAAAAGTTTACATAGTTAAAAAAAAAAGAAAAAGAAAAAGGGGGTCTAACCCCCGGAACTCCCCCTTGATCCGCAAATGAAAAAAAACCACACTAGCTTACTAGAAGGAGCACATTGACTAGTTTGTTAATGTCTTAACCCTCTGCCTTTTCATTTCGATAGGTGGATTATCAAACGATATCGTAAAGTACATCCAATATAAATCAACAAACAAACAGCACTTTACAAGGAGGCATTTCAAAAATACACCAAGAAACAAGAAAAAACGAAAACTGGCACAAACCATCCTACAAAAAGGCAAAGGTTGAGAAACACATATGGACTTAACTTACGGACGGACGGATGTACACACAGACACATATTTCAATAATTACTTGATACATTCCGAATAACATCCCATGAATGTTCAAATTTAATTTAGTTACCTTAATTCTGAGTTCACCAGCTTTCGGTGGCGCAACCTCAATATTTTCTATTATCAGTGGTTTCTTGTGTTCCCGCATGACAGCAGCCTTGCATTTTATAATCTGAAATAGATTGGTATGGCAAGCCGTTCTCGTCAAAACTATGTTTAAACCCTTTTTTCGAAAAAAATACACACTGAGATTTAAAAACTTAAAATAACACACTGAGAAATCGAAATTACACACTGAGATTTAAAAAAATTAAAAACACACACTGAGAATTCAAAATTACACACTGAGATTTTAAAAAGACACACTGAGATGAAATAAATTGAAAAACACACACTGAGAATTGTTAATTACACACTGAGATTTAAAAAATATACACTGAGATTAATATGCAAATTACTAATGAATATTCATGAGATGAATAATTCAACAGATTAATATCTTGATCTCAAGAACTCTTGTCATTATAATGAAATGCGATTCCTTCAACCAACATTCGTAATAAATTTCAAGACTTAAAAATCGCTCATATTCATAAGTTTGTTGCCTATCCTGATTTTGCAAGGTAATATTTTATATTTGTGTTTCGTTTATATGCTATAATAGACACTTGAGTAAAAATTTCACTGCATTCTTTGGGTTTTTTTTTGCAGATTGTTCCAATGTTTTCTTATAATTTTAATAAAGTTTTTTACCATTTTGTTATATTTTGTAATAAGAGTAAGTGGGTATTTTTCTTGTTCTTGTATTTATAAAGGTTTTTTTTATAAATAATTTGGAACCAAATCGAAGGACTAACGAGTTCTGTCCCCTAGTTGTTTTAAGCTTGTAATAGATTCAGATTAAGTATGCTAATTAGATATGTGCGCATAAAAAGTGCGCACAAATCTCAGTGTGTAATTTTAAATTCTCAGTGTGTAATTTCAAATTCTCAGTGTGTGTTTTCAGTTTATTTATTCTCAGTGTGTGTTTTTGAAATCTCAGTGTGTAATTTTCAATTCTCAGTGTGTGATTTTCAATTTTCAGTGTGTCTTTTTCATTTTTGTAATCTCAGTGCGTCTTTATGAAATCTCAGTGTGTAATTTTTAATTCTCAGTGTGTAATTTTTAATTCTCAGTGTGTGTTTTGGAGTTTTTAAATCTCAGTGTGCTTTGTTGCAATTCTCAGTGTGTAAATTTTTCGAAATATGGTTTAAACATAGTTTTGACGAGAACGGCTTGCCATAGATTGGGGAACATGTTAAATTCTGAAATAGATCGAAAAACATGTCAAAGTCTGAATTATACTTTCATGTGTTCCCGAATGACAGTAGCCTTGTATTTTATTATCTGAAATAAAATGAGTGACATGCCAAAGAATACGACATAGATTAAGGATATATTATAATTGACGAGTAGTCTAAAATAAATTAAGGATATATTTTACTCAACAATTGATCACACAGTAATGTTATAATGTGGAACAGACTAAAAGATGATTTTAAAGTCTAAAATAAACTAAAAACATCTTCAATTCTGAAACAGACTAAAGACATCGTTTTGGCTGAAACGATTAGTATGAAATAAATTACGCAGAAAAATATTAAAAGTATCTAATAATCTGAAATATGTTTAAGGTATCTTATAGTCTGGCATTCATTATATATAGACGAAGTAGGAAATAGATTAAAGACATCTTATAGTCTGTAATAGATAAGGGACACCTTATAGTCTGAAATGTTTAATGTCATCTATTTCTGAAATAAACCAAAAGCGTCTTATAGTCTGACATGTATAACAGATAAACTTACTTTCCATAATCAAATGAAGTAATGAACTCTCTTCGTAAAAAGAAACTGGTTGGAATTTTGGAGATACGACTGATACTTTTTAAACTTTGATAACAATGATTTATCTCGAATGACACCGTAAGCTTTCCCCACGACAATACTGTTTTTCTATAATTTTGAATTAACCAAGTGTATACTATTCAGATAACAAAGTACCGACGAGGCAAACTTGGACGGATATTTAATGTTGTACTCAGTCTCTCAATAACCTGTCATATAAAGATTGTTTGTCTGAAGATAGTGACGATGGCCGGTCACATCTCAAAAAGTTGTCTGCGTATTGTGACGACGGCTGGTCATATATACAAAAAAATCGTTTGAAGATAGTGACGACGGCCGGTCACATCTCAAAAAGTTGTCTGCGTATTGTTACGACGCTGGTCATATATATATATATAAATCGTTTGAAGATAGTGACGACGGCCGGTCACATCTAAAAAATTTAGTCTGCGTATTGTGACGACGGCTGGTCATATATATAAAAAATCGTTTGAAGATAGTGACAACGACCGGTCACATCTCAAAATGTTGTCTGCGTATTGTGACGACGGCTGGTCATATATATAAAAAATTCGTTTGAAGATAGTGACGACGGCCGGTCACATCTCAAAAAGTTGTCTGCGTATTGTTACGACGGCTGGTCATATATATATATATATATAAATCGTTTGAAGAAAGTGACGACGGCCGGTCACATCTAAAAAATTTAGTCTGCGTATCGTGACAACGGCCGGTCACATCTTCAAACATGTGTGTCTGCATATCGCGACGACGACCAGTCACATCTAAAAACGTTTGTATGGACATCATGACGACGGCCGGTTATATCTATAATTATGTTTATCTGGACATCATACGACGGTGGTCACATCATAAAAATGTTTGTCTGAAGAACGTGACGATGACCGGTCACATCTAAAAATTGTTTGTCTGAAGAACGTGACGCACCGGTTACATCTAAAACTGTTTGTCTGAAGAACGTGACGACGGCCGGTCACATCTAAAAATGTTTGTCTGAAGAAAGTGACGACGGCCGGTCACATCTAAAAAATGTTTGTCTGAAGAACGTGACGCACCGGTCACATCTAAAAATATTTGTCTGAAGAACGTGACGACGGCCGGTCACATTTAAAAATGTTTGTCTGAAGAAAGTGACGACGGCCGGTCATATCTAAAAATGTTTGTCTGAAGAACGTGACGATGACCGGTCACATCTAAAAATTGTTTGTCTGAAGAACGTGACGACGGCCGGTCACATCTAAAAATGTTTGTCTGAAGAACGTGAAGATGACCGGTCTCATCTAAAACTGTTTGTCTGAAGAACGTGACGACGGCCGGTCACATCTAAAAGTGTTTGTCTGAAGAACGTGACGATGACCGGTCTCATCTAAAACTGTTTGTCTGAAGAACGTGACGACGGCCGGTCACATCTAAAAATGTTTGTCTGAAGAAAGTGACGACGGCCGGTCACATCTAAAAAATGTTTGTCTGAAGAACGTGACACACCGGTCACATCTAAAACTGTTTGTCTGAAGAACGTGACGACGGCCGGTCACATTTAAAAATGTTTGTCTGAAGAAAGTAACGACGGCCGGTCATATCTAAAAACGTTTGTCTGAAGAACGTGACGATGACCGGTCACATCTAAAACTGTTTGTCTGAAGAACGTGACGACGGCCGGTCACATCTAAAAATGTTTGTCTGAAGAAAGTGACGACGGCCGGTCACATCTAAAAAATGTTTGTCTGAAGAACGTGACGCACCGGTCACATCTAAAAATGTTTGTCTGAAGAACGTGACGACGGCCGGTCACATTTAAAAATGTTTGTCTGAAGAAAGTGACGACGGCCGGTCATATCTAAAAATGTTTGTCTGAAGAACGTGACGATGACCGGTCACATCTAAAAAAATTGTCTGAAGAACGTGACGACGGCCGGACACATCTAAAAACGTTTGTATGGACATCATGACGACGGCCTGTCATATCTATAATAATGTTAATCTGGACATCATACGATAGTGGTCACATCATAAAAATGTTTGTCTGAAGAACGTGACGACGGCCGGTCACATCTGAAAATGTTTGTCTGAAGAACGTGACGATGGCCGGTCTCATCTAAAATATGTAGGCATCGTAATAATGTATTAGTTTTTAACTTGCATCAAGAAGACAATTGCAATAATAACTTAATACATGTACTTGAAAAAAAATAGTTCTACCTTTCCAGTGGTGTCAGCCATCTTGTCAACTCTGCGGAAATTAGACGAAACCTTGAATGTGCTCTTGTTTTAATAAGATAAAATAGATTTGACACTTAGGTCACCAGTATAGAGATATAGGCATGCCATTGAAGAGCTGATTATGCAAATGCAGTGATGGACTAGAATTTTTATCTATCCATGTAAATAGTTCGGTCGAGTTAAGTGATTTAGTATTTAAACATTGAGGGGAACTCTACGATAATGATCTATTAACTTACACATGTTATATTGATAGGTCTAGTACTTATGAGTTCCATTCTCAGCACATACAATACAAAGTTCATGGTACTGCCTTAAAACTATATACTGGTACAGATGGGTCATATGTTGGTGCATACAGATGATATATGTTTATCATAGCCAACCATGCTAGACCCCCATGTTTACCCAAGGTCCATACATCTCTGTAGTATAACATGTAGTAAATCATACAATAACTGTATAAGTCGGTAAATTAAATTTATTATGTAATTACTAGCTAAGAATGTGTAAGAAGGTTGTAAAGTTCAAATTTCGAAAGCTCACAACTGTCACATGAACACGTAAATCGTAAAGTGTAATATTTTTATCCTGACTAAAATAAATTCTGGTGGTGGATATACTGAATTCATACCCCCCCCCCCCCTCGATGGGAGAGACCTGGTGGAATCTGTTCTGTCTCTCTCTTTCCTAGTATTTATAGCGTCTCTGTAATCCTGATATTGTACAAGGTTATTTAACGTCCACCGAATACATGTACTAGTTTGTATTTTAGGTTTCGTATTTTGAATAAAGTTATTATTTGTCTACAGGATACATCCTTTTATCAACAATGGAATATAATTCACCCAAGTATATCAATAGACACTTTTGTAACTGTGTTATTCACTTCACGATAAATTGTCCAAATATAAAAAAGACGATGTGGTATGATGGCTAATGAGACAACTCTCCACAAGAAACTAAATGACACAGATTTTTTTTTATGATTCTTAAAATAATTGTAACACCACTTGTGTTTTTAACTGCATTACACATTTGTTGCTCTGTGATTAGATTATGTTATAACCCCATTATTTTACTACATATATCATCAATATTAAACATAGTGGGTCATACTCATTATTTGGTAAGAATTAATAGACATGCAAAAAAGACGAAAAAATGGTCTCCAACTGATGTCCCTTTTCGAGAGTCAAGATCGAATGAAACAAGGGTTTTAAAGATTCTTATTTGGAAATATACTGAGCAGTATACAAGAAAGAATAGGGCCATATTCAAATTTAACTAAATCAACTTTAAACTTGGTCTGTTTTAACACGTATTTATGGCAAGCCGTTTTACTATTTATTCTAACTTCAAGATATCTCATATAATATATAAGATATCTCATATAATATATAAGATATCTTATATCTTATATAAGATATCTTATATAATCCAATTTTTATAAGATATCTTATAAACTTTATAAGATATCTTATAAAGAAAATTATATGAGATATCTTATAAATTTGCAACACTAGGCATACATATTGAAAGCTAACATTTATAGAATATTGTGAATACACTGGTATAATAGCAATTACCAAAAATACTGTAGAACACCCAACAGCCAACCAGACTCTCATGAAGACACATACACACAAACAAAGACCAATAACCATAAACAATAAATGGTTGTCCAGATAACTACAACACATGGTTCATATAGCTACAACACATGGTCTAGATAGCTACAACACATGGTCTAGATGGCTACAACACATGGTCTAGATAGCTACAAAACAAGGTCCAGATAGCTACAAAACATGGTCTAGATAGCTACAACACATGGTCTAGATAGTTACAACACATGGTCTAGTAGCTACAGCACATGGTCTATATAGCTACAAAACATGGTCCAGATAGCTACAACACATGGTCTAGATAGTTACAACACATGATCTAGATAGCTACAACACATGGTCTAGATAGCTACAACACATGGTCTAGATAGCTACAACACGTGGTCTAGATAGCTACAACACATGGTCTACATAGCTACAACACACGGTCCAGATAGCTACAACACATGGTTTACATAGCTAAAACACATGATTCAGATAGCTACAAGACATTGTCCAGATAGCTACAACACATGGTCTAGATAGCAAAAACACATGACCTAGATAGCTGCAACACATGGTTCATATAGCTACAACACATGGTCCATATAGTACAACACATGGTCTACATAGATACAACACATGGTCTACATAGCTACAACACATGGTCTACATAGCTACAACACATGGTCTAGATAGCTACAACACATGGTCCAGATAGCTACAACACATGGTCTACATAGCTACAACACATGGTCAAGATAGCTACAACACATGGTATACATAGCTACAACACATGGTCCAGATAGCTACAACACATGGTCTACATAGCTAAAACACATTGTTGACATAGCTATAACACATGGTCTAGATAGCTTCAACACATGGTCTAGATAGCTAAAACAAATGACCTAGATAGATACAACACATGGTGCAGATAGCCACAACACATGATCCAGATAGCTAAAACACATGATTCAGATAGCTACAACACATGGTCTAGATAGGTAAAACACATGATTCAGATAGCTACAACACATGGTTCATATAGCTACAACACATGGTTCATATAGCTACAACACATGGTCTAGATAGCTACAACACATGGTCCAGATAGCACAACACATGGTCTACATAGCTAAAACACATGATTCAGATAGCTACAACACATGGTCTACATAGCTAAAACACATGATTCAGATAGCTACAACACATGTAGACCATGTGTTGTAGCTATGTAGACCATGTGTTGTACAATATGGACCATGTGTTGTAGCTATATGGTCTAGATAGCTACAACACATGGTCTAGATAGCTATAACACATGGTCCAGATAGTTAAATCACATGGTCTAGATAGCTGCAACACATGGTCCAGATAACTACAACACATGGTCTAGATAGCTAAAACACATTACCTAGATAGCTACAATACATGGTGCAGATAGCCACAACACATGGTCTACATAGCTAAAACACATGATTCAGATAGCTACAACACATGGTTCATATAGCTACAACACATGGTCTAGATAGTTAAAACACATGGTCTAGATAGCTACAACACATGATTCAGATAGCTACAACACTAGGTTCATATAGCTACAACACTAGGTTCATATAGCCACAACACATGGTCTAGAAAGCTACAAGACATGACCTAGATAGCTACAACACATGGTGCAGATAGCCACAACACATGGTCTACATAGCTTAAACACATGATTCAGATAGCTACAACACATGGTTCATATAGCTACAACACATGGTCTAGATAGTTAAAACACATGATCCAGATAGCTACAACACATGGTCTTGTACAACACATGGTCTACATAGCTACAACACATGGTCTAGATAGCTACAACCCATGGTCTAGATAGTTACAATACATGGTCCAGATAGCCACAACACATGGGCCAGATAGTAACAACACATAGTCTAGATAGCTAAAACGCATGGTCCACATGGCTATAACACATGGTCCAGGTAGCTACAACACATGACTAGATAACAAAAACATGGTCTAGATAGCTTCAATGCAAAGTCCAGAGAGCCAAAACACATGACCAAGATAGCTACAACACATGACCTAGATAACAAAAACACATGGTCTAGATTGCTACAACACATGACCTAGATATCAAAAACACATGGTCTAGATTGCTACAACACATGGTGCAGGTAGCTTTAATACAATGTCCAGATAGCCTTAACACATGACCTAGATAGCTACAACACATGACCTAGATAACAAAAACACATGGTCTAGATTGCTACAACACATGACCTAGATAACAAAAACACATGACCCAGATAGCTACAAGACATGGTGCAGGTAGCTTTAACGCAATGTCCAGATAGCCAAAACACATGACCTAGATAGCTACAACACTTGACCTAGATAACAAAAACACATGGTTCAGGTAGCTACAACACATGGTGCAAGTAGCTTTAACGCAATGTCCAGATAGCCAAAACACATGACCTAGATAGCTACAACACATGACCTAGATAACAAAAACACATGGTCTAGATTGCTACAACACATGACCTAGATAACAAAAACACATAGTCCGGATAGCTACAACACATGGTGCAGGTACCATTAACGCAATGTCCAGATAGCCTAAACACATGACCTAGATAGCTACAACACATGACCTAGATAAAAAAAAACACATGGTCTAGATTGCTACAACACATGACCTAGATAACAAAAACACATGACCCAGATAGCTACAACACATGGTGCAGGTAGCTTTAACGCAATGTCCAGATAGCCAAAACACATGACCTAGATAGCTACAACACATGACCTAGATATCAAAAACACATGGTCTAGATTGCTACATCACATGACCTAGATAACAAAAACACATGACCCAGATAGCTACAACACATGGTGCAGGTAGCTTTAACGCAATGTCCAGATATCCTTAACACATGACCTAGATAACAAAAACACATGATCTAGATTGCTACAACACATGACCTAGATAACAAAAACACATGACCCAGATAGCTACAACACATGGTGCAGGTAGCTTTAACGCAATGTCCAGATAGCCAAAACACATGACCTAGATAGCTAGAACACATGACCTAGATAACAAAAACACATGGTCTAGATTGCTACAACACATGACCTAGATAACAAAAACACATGACCCAGATAGCTACAACACATGGTGCAGGTAGCTTTAACGCAATGTCCAGATATCCTTAACACATGAACTAGATAACAAACACATGATCTAGATTGCTACAACACATGACCTAGATAACAAAAACACATGACCCAGATAGCTACAACACATGGTGCAGGTAGCTTTAACGCAATGTCCAGGTAGCCAAAAACACATGACCTAGATAGCTACAACACATGACCTAGATAACAAAAACACATGGTCTAGATTGCTACAACACATGACCTAGATAACAGAAACACATGACCCAGATAATTACAACACATGGTGCAGGTAGATTTAACGCAATGTCCTGATAGCCTAAACACATGAACTAGATAGCTACAACACATGACCTAGATAACAAAAACACATGGTCTAGATTGCTACAACACATGACCTAGATAACAAAAACACATGGTCTAGATTGCTACAACACATGACCTAGATAACAAAAACACATGACCCAGATAGCTACAACTCATGGTGCAGGTAGCTTTAACGCAATATCCAGATAGCCTAAACACATGACCTAGATAGCTACAATACATGATCCAGGTAGCTACAACACATGATCCAGGTAGCTACAACACATGATCCAGGGATCTACAATACATGATCCAGGTAGCTACAACACATGATCCAGGTAGCTACAACACATGATCCAGGTAGCTACAATACATGTTCCAGGTAGCTACAATACATGATCCAGGTAGCTACAACACATGGTCCAGGTAGCTACAATACATGGTCCAGGTAGCTACAACACATGACCGTGATAGCTATTACACATGTTCTACATAGCAACAACACATGGTTTAGAAAGCTACAATACATGGTTCATAGTTCATAGAGACACAAAATGTTTTGATGAATTGATTGAGTGAGAAGAGAAGGTGTCTAAATGCCTTTAGGTCAAAAACAAAGCATATCAATCCTAATGTGTTTTCTTAGCCACATTTAGTCTGTGTATTATAAGTACTAGAATATCAAGTAGGGCACTTTACCTTCTTATCTGGTTTTGACCCTGGCATACTTTCAAAATAAAACACCAACATGAATTAAATAATTTATTGCACACCTCCCATCAAAATATACAAAAATAATTGTACAATGAATGACTTTATAATTACATTCTATGCACTTAACCACAGATGAATTATCTAATTAAAAATATATACATGTTGTTCACAAAGTGCAATCAAATATCAAAAATCAACTGTTATATTGAGAAAAAAATATCCCTCCAATATATTAAAAACATCATTACATTTCCCTTTTATTTTTAGGGCAAGTCACATTTGTTTATTTATAAAACAAGAGTGCACACACTGAAATGTCTCGCCTTCTTTACTAATCATTGATATTATGTTAATACTCCTAAATATAAAGCTTTATTACGACTGTCACATAAACTTAATATTAACCAAGAAAACTAAACATTGATCAATGAACCATGAAAATGAGGTCAAGGTCAGATGAACCATGCCAGGCAGACATGTATAGCTAACAATGCTTCCATACAACAAATATAGTTGACCTATTGCTTATAGTTTAAGAAAAATAGACCAAAACAAAAACTTAACACTGAGCAATGAACCGTGAAAACCAGGTCAAGGTCAAATAAAACCTGCACGACTGACATATAGATCACAAAATATTTCCATACACCAAATATAGTTGACCTATGACATATAGTATTAGATAAAAAGACCAAAACTCAAAAACTTAACTTTGACCACTGAATCATGAAAATGAGGTCAAGGTCAGATGATATCTGCTCCCTAGACATGTACACCTTACAATCATTCAATACAACAAATATAGTAAACCTATTGCATAAAGTATGAGAAAAACAGACCAAAACATCAAAACTTAACTATAACCACTGAACCATGAAAATGAGGTCAAGGTCAGATGACACCTGCCAGTTGGACATGTACACCTTACAGTCCTTCCATACACCGAATATACTAGACCTATTGCTTATAGTATCTGAGATATGGACTTGACCACCAAAACTTAACCTTGTTCACTGATCCATGAAATGAGGTCGAGGTCAAGTGAAAACTGTCTGACGGGCATGAGGACCTTGCAAGGTACGCACATACCTAATATAGTTATCCTATTACTTATAGTAAGAGAGAATTTAACATTACAAAAAATCTGAACTTTTTTTTCAATTGGTCACTGAACCATGAAAATGAGGTCAAGGACAATGGACATGTGACTGACGGAAACTTCGTAACATGAGGCATCTATATACAAAATATGAAGCATCAAGGTATTCCACCTTCTAAAATATATAGCTTTTAAGAAATAAGCTAACACCGCCTCCGCCGCCGCCTCTGTAGCTGGATCACTATCCCTATGTCGAGCTTTCTGCAACAAAAGTTGCAGGCTCGACAATAATAAAATTGTTTAAATATTTTATAGACACTAAATCTCATTGTCTTTGATGTCCAGCAGCAAGTATTTCATGCACAGGTCAGTTAGAACAAGGTTATGTTGATTTTACAATTTTACCCTTTAAGGGGGCTCATGGGTATAAATTGTTTTTTGAGAATTATAGGATTTCACTTTTTTGTTCTACAAATAAACTTTATTTTATACTTTATAGAAAAAAAAAATAAAATAAAAATATGGGGTCACCATTCATATCAGCTCACAATCTGCCTTTGAAAGAAGCATGCATTTTTGTTAAGGTACAAAATGTACTTATTTTCAGTTGAACTAATAGGAGAAACAAAGGTAATATTGAATTTAAAAAAGATCTAAATTACAGAAATTGCTGAAATTTTACAATAATTTAGTTTAAGTACAGTTTATTTGAAAAAAATAATAAAAAATATAGGTCACCTATGTGTTAAAAAAGTTATTTCAATTTTAATGCAAAAAGATGGCATTTTTTCAACAAAGGGAGATAACTTGGAGCTTTTTCAATGATATAAACATTTTAAAAGTCATGTTGGGCCAAAACGGATTGATATTTTTGGTTGATTTTTGTCCAATATCACAGAGTAACAACTAATAGTGTAATAAATACAATTTGTAATGGAAAAAAAAGTTTCAATTCTTACAACAACATACAAATTGAATATACTGTCATTTCTATACCATTTATAAAAGACATTGCAAATCAATATCAACTTAAACCTGCTTCATATATTTGCAAAATATTAATTTAAAAGATGATTTTAGATTTAAATTATGATTAACATTTCTGTATGCTCAAATAGATATGTACTTGATTATCTGACACTTCATTGTCTTTTACACCCATAATCATTATACTTCATAAGTAGTCTGTTCGTAACAGAGTACAAATATATTTTCTTTGAAACAATGAATGATAAAGACAAAAGAACATAAAAATGATGAGTAACTAATATTTAACCAATCCTTATTTAAGTTCTGTATTTTGGATGTTATGATATAAATAATGTGTCAAGAAGAAAGTTGACAGTCAAATTAAATAAAATAGTAGGGATGGTACTCGAGAACGGCTTGGTAGTAACAAGTATCGATTACCAAAATGATACTTGACTAACCAGTGTCCTGATCGAAAGTTGTTGCTTTCTTAAGCTTCAACAAAAAATATTTTTATTGAGAGTGCCTCCCTGGAAATTATATATTAATCAAAATTAATAAATGTTACGTTTGGTTAGTTATGAAATTGACCGGTCCTTTGATGTACTAATTAGAATATAAAATTTTCATGAGTGACTTGCAACTCTTATATAATTTTACACTAATCAATAAGGATAAAATACCTGACAAAGTACCTTACACTGTTATATCATTAACTATTATTTTATTATGTAACCAATTAAGTAATTAACACCTGACAGCCAGGTCTTTTAACATATAAAACAATTATTGACCAGCGGAACAGGGAAAAATAGATAGTTTACACAAAACTCTTTACTTATCAGAAAGTGCATAAATTTTCGCAGAATTTAATTTCACCATTTCCCCTTACCTGCCAAAATAAGTGCAAATAAACACCCCACGAAAATAACCCGCAATACGGTAGTACTTGTAATAAATGAGCTATTAATAAACGCATAAAATTCCTTGGACTATTATTTATTCCAAGGTAATAATGTTGAGGGTTTTATGATCATAAGACAACTACCCACAATACATTACATAGGTATAATTTTGTGTTGTCATTTTGTTAATGTTTTACCAAGCAAGTACTCGAGTATCGCTCAGTAAAGCTAACAAGTAATGCATTAGAAAATCTTCACCGAGTTAACATCTCTATAAAATAATAATTATAAATACTGAAGTTTGTAAGGACATTTTGAGTAGATTTAATCTTACAGATGCCAGACACATAAAATATCACTTATATAAACAGTACCAATACAGTACCAATACAGTACACAATATCAATTATATTTTCTGTAAGATTTCTTGTTCGACACAAGTAGTTGTTTGACATTGACCACATTGATTCAGTTCAAAGGTCAATTCTCAAACTTAGTTTCATTTTGTTGTATCTGGTTTCTTTTCCTTTATTTCTGGACAGAGTTCAAGGGTCAGTAGATTTACAAGATCCTGTAATATTGACAAATATATATAATTAACATTACAAAATAATACAAGATTACAGAGTTAGTTTCAATGATTGATTTTCTTCCACAATTTAACTATTATGTGTTGGGTCAATATTTTCTTGATTTTCTTTTGAAATTTGAATATCATATTTCGGTTTAGTACAGTCAAAATTTTAATACATGTTTTTATGCTCCCTACAGGTGCGGGAGTTTCTCGTTACATTGAAGACCCAATGGTGGCCTTCGGCAGTTGTCTGCTCTATTGTCGGGTTGTTGTCATTTTGACACATTCCCCATTTTCTTTCTCAATTTTATTTGATGGTATTACCCATCTTCTAAGTGTTTGCTTTTGTGCTTTTTTTTTCTTCAATATTTATTCAAAATCTGTTTCATTAATTTCTTTATAATTTAATTTCTTGTGTCAAAGACAGAAAAAGGGAGGTGCAGAAGAAACTGCAGATTACCTTAAAAATTTAACCGAAAACCAGTTTCCAGATTAAAGAAAAATAATAGACATCAGATAGAGAGAAGGATACAGCAAATAAACATCCCAGGATATTTATAATCATGATTTTATTATTTATAAAGCTATAAATACTTACATAAAATAATTGTTTATTGAGTCTAGTATCCTGTAGCACTTCAAATATCTTAATTGTACCCCTCCGTCCATTATCCTCTCCTAGTAAGGTCTTTATAGCATCTGTAATGAGGAATAAAATAAAGGTTAGTTTACAATAAGGAAGTAAGGGGAAATCTTTAGTATAATTCTCTCTTTATATATCTGAAAAAAAGTTGAAATCTTATATTCAAAGTATTTTAAAGAAGACACTCTCAGGAAGTATCAATAGTGAGGGCTCAAGAGAAGTGACCTGTACAACCAGGTTCAAAAGTCAGATTCCAATATTGTCAATGGCTGGGATTAGGGCAGATTGTTTTAGTGCTTTCAATTGGTAGAGTTATTGTCCTTGTGATCAGTGAACAAATGTCAATTATAAGGTTTTTAATGGAAACAGACAGGTTGGAACACAGGGAAATCATAAATTTTCCATCTATTGTGTGATCTTGGCTACAAACAGCTTTCCATTTTAAAATTAGGTGACTGCTGAACACGTTAGACAGGTGACCGCTGAAACGAGTTTAACAACAAGTAATTGTAACAGGATGCTGTTATGAAGTCTCCTAAACATAATTCACCATTTCCATGGTCCCATATTTAATTTGATTTGTTTTATTGTCCCATACAAGAATATATATGGTTTAGGGGTGGGGATCTCAACCGTTTCCAAGTTTTCACAACAGGAGGAGGTGGGGTGACCCCCAGGGACTTCCCCTATATTTCATTTGATGTGTTTTATTGTCTCATACAAGAATATATATGGTTAAGGGTTGGGGATTTTGACTCTTTACAAGTTTTCAAACAGGAGGGGGTGGGAGTAACCCCCAGGGACTTCCCTTTTATTCTATTTGATTTGTTTTATTGTCCCATACAAGAATACATATGGTTTAGGGGTGGGGATCTCGACTGTTTTCAAGATAATAGCACATAAAGGTGTCCATAATACCATATACCCCACTAGCACTATCATTTACTATGTTCAGTGGACCGTAAAATCTGGGTACATAGGAACATTACTATCACAATAAATTTATTCTGAATATTTGTTCAGAGAGAGTTATTCAACAAGGTCTATGAAATAATTCAACATATTTGGGTAGATGGATTTTCCATAAAAACCTTACATGGGATTAAATTTAAGGTGCCTTCCCTGGTTCCCCTGGATGATTTAATGGAACAGTCCTGATGACACATGCGAGTTCTACCAGAGTTTTTGATTGTTCATACCTGGCATATTCTGTAAGAATTTTTCCTTAGCTTCCATTCTTGTTTTTAGTTTTTCTTCGTCACTTCTGGATGATTCATTTTCAGCCAGTTTTCCATCAGGCCACAGAGAAAGTGTGAATTGTTGTATGTAATAAATTATCATTGACTCAGAAAATATCCAGTCTACTGTCTCACACAGCTGTCTGGAACAAAAAATACACAGAAGTTTATTATTCATAGTTTGAAACAAGAATTCAATGTTTCTTTTCACAACTTTTCAATATTTAGTCATATCTGGCTTCAGTCTGATACTTTTCTAAACTTCCATGAAAACTACCATGCATTTTGATTTGGTGTGTCTGTAACAATGAGGAAACTATTACACTTGATAGATTTATAATTTTTTGGCACTGCTTTGTTAATGTTTTGATATTTTTTTAGTTATAAAAATCAAAATTTGCAAATTTTAGCCGTTAATAACTATGAAGTACACAAAATACGATTTTTCTACCCAAAAATCATAATTTTATAACCCAAAACTGCAAAAGTTTGAAATTTGTTAGGAGTTTGTACAAATTCCAAACACTAAACAATGCCCATTTCAAGTATTTCAGTACATAAACAGCATTTTCTGTCAAAAAATTATAGTCTGGCTTCAATTCTTCCAAATTTTTTCTAAAAGAGAAAAAGATCCCTTATTTCAAATTCAATTAAAATCCTTAAAATTTCACCTGACTTTGACCATTTTCAACAAAGGGACTCACCATGTTTACAATTTCATCTTGGTATTTAACAAAGAAAGACAACTTGTGTTCACAATATGTTTTTAACGGGAAATTAAAAAGAGTTTTTCCGACTTCTGTCCTGAGACCAATTGTCATCTGTCTGAACAATGCTGTTGCTTGAATCCCGATAAACTGGGATTTGTTGGCAAAAGTGTTGAACAGTTCAAACTAACCTGTTAATAGTTCTACCAAAAGTCACCTCTACAAACATAATAAAACTTTTCCTCAGCCATTTAAACATTCCTCTTGATTCAAAAATCTCATTCACCAGTTTATAGAAAGGTTCGGCAATAGAATCTACGTTTCTATCCAGTTTGGTCCTACAAAGTAGAAAGATATCATTAGGTATATGAGTGACCATGAAGTATGATGGACATAGGCAGTGGTGGATCCAGAACATTTTGTAAGGGGCCTGCTCCAGTCACGCTTCATTGATTCCATGTTTTTCTGACAAAAAAGGGGGGGGGGGGGGCACAGGGCCCCCTGGTTCTGCCTATGATAGGGTAGTCAATTTATTTCTCAAATGTCTGGGTTCGCCAAGGAAGATATGTGATTGCTCACCATACATTTAAACATGAAATGGTGATGGATAAGTTCTGGAATAGGACACGCCAAAAAGCATTTCAATGAAAATAAAATAGAAGAGTTACAACTTCATGTCCTGAAGTAGAATGGGTGCAAGTTTGAATAAATTCTGTATCAATAAAAATTTTGTTTTGGAGAGGCTGTGGGTTAAATGCTCTTCAACTTCGTACTTCATTTGGCCTTTTTAACTTTTTTTGGATTTGAGCGTCACTGATGAGTCTTTTGTAGGCGAAACCCGCGTCTGTTGTATATACAAAATTTTGTCCTGGTATCTATGATGAGTTTATTTAAAGCAATTGTAATAACATTAAATTGACATGAAATCACTTGAAAGACCATTTATAATCTATTTTCTATGCACCATGAATGACAAAGGTTTATATGAAGTCATGAATACTCTTTCTTCTAGAAAAATCCATATCATCACTCAAGTAGTAAGAGAAAGAGAATATATTTATATGAAAAGATGGAAGGAAAATTTAAGAATTAAACTAAATATCTCTTACTCTTCCTCCCTGCAAAAAAGAAGTTCATCATCACTGTCATGGGGGTCTGGTTGTCTGGACGGAAATCTGTAAATAAATCAAGTAAAATATTTATTGTGTTAATGATAATGAATGGTCTTTGTGTCAGTTATAAGTCAATTGTTCAATGCCCTTTTGTAAGAATTTTGTTTTCGTTTCTTAGTCTAGAGTTGGAAGCCAAACAAAAACTGGAATTGTTGATTTAAAAATAATTCTGAATACATGTATCCTTCATCTTTACCTCTGACAGTGGTACTGTAATCATGTCACTTTTATGCAGTGTGATATACTTTCAATGGCATTATGGCACAATATAGTTATTCTAAACGCATTATGAACATGTGTTTTCTTCAAATTTTGGTTTTAATTATTTGTTTGTTTCTGAGTTTAGTGTGGCATCCATTTCACTCAACTAGTTTACATAATTGATTATGAGCCAGCTAATGCTTCCTGGTGATTGATTTCTTGCTGTGTTGAAAACCAATTGAGGCTTTGGAAAGTTATCTGCTCTTTGGTCGGGTTGTTATCTCTTTGACACAATCTCTGCTTCCATTATCTATTCTTTTCATATTTTTTCTATAATTTGTACTGTAAATATGAATATATTTCTGCTTGATTTGATCTTATACAAGATATTAGTTACTCATAATTGCAGTATTTACTTTTTGAGTATATTAGTAATTTATGATTGTAATATTTACTTCTTGCGTATATTAGTTACTTATGATTGTAATATTTACTTTTTCAGAATGGTTCTGAGGAAGAAGTTACTTTTCTCTAACTTGTTCTGTTTGAAGTATTCTGGTGAAGGAGACAGGAAGGCATACAGAGCCTCACTATGAGCCATTCTCTCATCTTTTAAAATAACCTGTAAATATTTATGAAAAAAGACAGAATATTAAAATTGTCTCCCTTGTATAACATGTTATTCTATTACTCAGATAATCAATATTTATATCTTAATTAAAATTGTACACATAATGTATATAAATCATTCTTGTATATTCCTTTGTTTTGAAAGCAGAATTTTCTCAACAAATAATGCTTTTGAATGGAAATATTTTTTCATATATGGTCAGCTTTTCAAAGGATAAGAATTTAGGGATGTTCTAGGGAAAATGTTTGAGAGATCTAGAGTTGGACCCAAATGATATTTTTTCTGTGGGTAATTGGGTGTTCAGCAAACACAATTTTATTACAAATGAGAACAAAATTATATGTGGTAAGTTACAAAAAAAAAGTGTTTTCCAACATCCCATATACATTTTTCCCTAGAAGAGCCCTATTTTTTTCCAGTGAAAAGCTGACCATATATGAAAAACAAATTTTCCTTTAAATTTCACTTTTCTAAACCTGATTAGACATACTTTTTGTTATTAATCTCAAATGTTCAAACACTTGAAAATTCCATATAGCAGTCTACATATTTTTTTTATATTTATACTATAAAGTATTTGATTAGATTTGATTTAAAGTATTTACTTCTAGGTAACTACTGAGTGTCTTCTTACTCTCCTCTATAAACTTGTCATCAATGGTGGTGAATCGGCCTGCTGATGGAATGTCTTTCTTCTTCAACCAGGGACCAATCTATAACACAAATAAATGTAAATTTGGGAATACTTAAATACTTCATGATATTATCATCTACACTACTTCTGGAAATTATCTGAATCAATATCATAAACTATCAAACACTATATGCTTATCATTTCTGTTATACTGTGATGATTGATCCTAGCTATAAATCTTGAAGTGTTTCACATAATTTAATAATATTTGATACATTAGAGTTCTAACACATTACAGACTTTCATCATGGGATATTAAAAGAACAATTTTCTAATATCTCCAATAGCAACACATAATTTATTTGTTCAAGGGCAATAACTCTACTATTAAAATATTTTGTTTTTGAGTGCAACAATCATATACGGTTTATGATTGATATATTTTTCACAAAAATTCAACAAGAAATAAGCTGTTCAATTTTATACATCATTTTCATTTTTTAAGTGTCATTTTTAAACTTACTTTAAATTGTTGATATAAATCTTTAGATAAATTTCTGTATTAAAATAATTAATGAGAATTTCAATGTGAGAGCATTTATAGTGCAATTTTCCATATTATTTTCCTTTTGAAACTGCAAAATACCTTTCAATAAGTTGATCAACACTGATTTTCAAACTTGTTTGAACAATTGCTGATATAAACCTATTGATATTAATATCAGAAAATTTGACAAAAAATGTAAGCATAAGAGCTTTTACAAGACTGGTTTTGACACTTGTTATTTTTTTGTCCACCGCTCCATGTTCTTTCAAACTGAATCTGGACATATGTAAATAGAACAGTTTTTTTGCTGGTAGCTATGCACCCAACATCCCGTTAATATATACCCAATAATGGGTTGCTATACATTTAAAAGACGGAGGAAAGATACCAGAGGAAAGTTAATACATACCTGACACAATTGTTCATTCAGAGTCTGGAATTCTGCTAGGTTCCTGGATACAGTCCATCCATTAGAACTGTTTTGTAGATTTTGACTGCCCTCATCTCCTCCAATGGTATAAACAACCAAGACATAAACCAGTATCTTCTTATCTTGTTCTTCTACTAACTGAAGAACATAAGGTACTTTTAGCTTTTATAAAAAAACATCAATTTAACTGTATCGGTTTTAAAAGCTCCTATGTATAATGCTCCCTTTGATATTGAGTTGAAAATGCAGAAATCAACTATTCAGATTTATTAACTAAAATTACAAATAAATTCAGCTATATTACAAAATTCTCTTTTTTAAACTATTAGGTATTACAATTGACAACTTTTTTGTATTCATCTATATAATTTACTTATAAAATAGTACCCTTTCAGACTTGAAACAGGTCATTCAAAGACTAACCTCAGCACCATATACATGGACCCTCCATTGCCCCTGGTTCTCTATCCAGGTCCTGGTCCTCAGTATGTGGGCCTCTCTCATTCTTTTCTCCATTTCTAGATTCTCAAGTTCCTTTTCTATGTCTTTTTCTACTTTTTCTATCTGAAAGAATAATTCTCATCTGTTTTAATTAAAAATTTTGAGCATATGGTTTCCTATTTCATGAGGCTTATTTTTAGCTGTTCTGGTTTTAGTCTACTTGTAAATTCAGGAATTATTGTGTGCATGTATTATTGCTACAATTGAAGAATGGACATGCATGCAAGAATAATATTTGCAAATTCAGGAAAAAATGGATAAAGATATATCCATCAGGTATCAGAATGCAAGTTCTTATTATTGTGATACTCAGTCGCATTATTTGCATTAATTAAAACCTCAGAATAATTTCTAATTTTAAGTATTTAAGAGTTTGTGTTTATGGAAGATCGTAAAATTTTGTTGATTTTTTTAACAAAACCTTCTAAACACTGCATGATTAATTGTTTGATATATGATGTAACCAAATATCTATAATTGATGATTGTTTTAACCTTAAACTATGCCAATAGTTTTCTCATTTAAATTGTTTTACATTTGTCATTTCATAGACTTTTAAAGCCAATTATGCAGTATGGGCTTTGCTCATTGTTGATGGCTGTTCAATGATCTAAAGTTATTAATTTCAGTGTCATTTAGTCTTTTGTGGAGAGTTGTTGTCTCATTGCCATTGACAATCATACCAATTATTCTTTTTTATCTTATAATTAAATTGTATTATGTTTCCTGACTGAATAAATCTTGTCTAATACGCCAGATTTCACTACAACATCATTTTATTCAGTCAAATGAGTCTATAGATATGTTAAGTTTTTGCTAGGTACATTTCATAACTTCAAGTCGTCAGCTGCATTGGTCTTTGTGGCCCTCATTGCATGTAAAGCCTGGGTTTTATTCAAGCAGTTGAGTCTATTATATGGCTAGTTTTTGTTTTGTACATTTCTTACCTTCGAGTCGTCAGCTGCATTGGTCTTTGTGGCCCTCATTGCATGTAAAGCCTGGGTTTTATTCAAGCAGTTGAGTCTATTATATGGCTAGTTTTTGTTTTGTACATTTCTTACCTTCGAGTCGTCAGCTGCATTGGTTTTTGTGGCCCTCATTGCATGTAAAGCCTGGGTTTTATTCTCTATTTTCTCGTCCAGCTGTTGGATTCTGGCCTGAGCCTCGTAGGCCTGACTGGCAAACATTTCTTCATCTTCATCTTCAGGGTCGACAAAATGGTCTTTGGGCTCAAACAGCAAGTAATCTGTAGAATAACCATAATATCATGTCAAACAAGAGGCTCTAGAGCTTGTGTTGCTCACCTAGGTATATGTGTATAATCAACAATGAACACTCTTTAACATTGTAGACAAGAATAGAATTCATGACAAATTTATTTTTTTGATGATCTTGTAATTCTGACCATTTAGTCTGTTTAGATTCTCTTAATCTTCTTCAGTCTTTCTTCAAAACACAAAAGCGCATAAAGAATTTTACTTATTTGTAGATCTTGCCTTGCTGATCATTTTTGTTATTCAAATTATTGATTTTGATTTTGATTTTTTTATCATACAAAGTAAAACGCAAAAAAAAAATGGTTTATATATCATCATCAAAGTGCAATAACTCTGTTAAAGAGTCATCAGAAAATATCCTCCTATTAACTTAAATGTAAATCTTGTCTTGCTTACATACATGTCAACCTATGACAATGGGAAATCATGTCATGACATGACATGATATGTCAAAAAGCGTGTGAAAACGCGTGACGTAGATGCGGACTTGTTAATATGAATGTGGTAATGTTGTGAATATAAAAAACAATATATATTCTAGTGTGAACTTTTATTGTATTAAACACTGGTCTGTTATGTTGCTTTTAAAGCACCACCACTAGGTACATATTCAAAACAACTGCCAGTTTCAAGTTTAGTTGCATTTATTTAATAACAGCACACAATACAAATGTAACATAGTCAAGTTCTGATCAGAATTCAGTGTCAATTTCTTTATAATTGAAAAGGCTCTCCCACAGTAGGAATTGATATTTGACTGAATTAGCTTCATCAAGATTTGAAAGAATGTCATAGTGTTGGGTTTTTTTTGGCAATGTAAAATGTCATCTATTATCTCTGCCATTGCCTGGTTAAAACTGAGTAGTTTATCAGAAGAAAGCTGGTACTATGAGAGCTGATCCAACAGCTCTGTGATATTTTTATCCCCATGGCCTGTAGAAATCTGTTGCCGTTTTGGCTAGATTTGAAACTGAAATTGAAAAAGAAAATGTTTTATAAATTTGATTTCCATTAGATAAACATGTTAAATGCTTATTCAAATAGCTACATTTTATATCTCCTATCACATGTATTGTTTTTTTATCATTGCAACATAGAATGCACAAATTATGCGTTACTTGTCACTTGATCATTTAAACTCGAACTCAAAAATATAATTTATAAATCTTGAATCTTGCCGTACACATCGTTTTGGCTTAACAATCTGCACTTTAGACGACGGTACAGGCCCTGAAAGTGACCTCTTTCTCTGCCCATTTCCCCTATAAAGTGAATTTGAAAGAGAGTCACAAAATCGTTAAAACTAATCACAAACTACTTACCTTTTTAGCCTTTTACTGTTTGTCATATAGAAAATAAACAAATGTGGCAGCCAAACAATTACTTCGAATTTTTCGGTATTTATCGCTGAATAAGGAAAAAACCCGAGAATAGCGATATCACTAACGACCAAAAAATAAAAAGAACGAAAAAGCGTGTAATTGCGTGTAAAGTGGCGAAAAGCGTGTACACGCCATGTGACAAAATCCTCGCGTGTAAACCGTGGAAAAAGCGTGTATTACACGCGAATATCATGTCACTTGACATGTATGCTTGCTTATCATATCTGCTTATTAAAGATGAACCAGGTCAACAGACACCATGACATGAGAAAAGCATACATGGCCCACTAAACATCAATGCAAGTATCCTCATGAAAATCTGCAGTTGTTAGCCATGGTCATCTATTTGGACAAAAGAATCAATCGTTTTGACATATATGCTGATTCCAAAATACCTCTTAACTTTGTCTGCAGGGTTTGAATAATAAATATAAATTTGTGTATAACAAACCTTTAGATGAGTCAGATTTCACATCGAGTGTACCATCCTCTAGACTTCTGATATATCTATTATATATATCACTCACAAGGAAGGATGGATAATGCTGGGTTTGTAAGATATGTTCAATGGTCAACTGGCCTTCATAAAACTTATCTGGTCCCTGAAATATAATGGAATTTGTTCGACTGCATACAAAAATTCATTGATTTACCAGTAGTGGTTCCCCCAAAATTAGCATAATTACAACTTTAACAAATTGTTGAAGCCACTGATGCCCCCCACTGAAACATCCAAAGTTAGTATTGCTTTTTTGTCAATATACAGATGAATTTTAAGTGTTTTCATTTCTCTGTTTCTTATATGCAAACCAACTTATCTGGTCCCTGAAATATAATGGAATTTGTTCGACTGCATACAAAGATTCATTGATTTACCAGTAGTGGTTCCCCAAAAATTAGCAGAATTACAACTTTAACAAATTGTTGAAGCCACTGATGCCCCCCACTGAAAACATCCAAAGTTAGTATTGCTTTTTTGTCAATATACAGATGAATTTTAAGTGTTTTCATTTCTCTCTTATATGCAAACCAATCCGGTCCACTTTCCCCTGAATGTGATCTACCGAACTAGTCACTGGATTTGAACTTACTTAAATCACTTCCTAACAAGAATGTGTCCCTATGTACATAGATGCCTCAGCTGCACTATCATTTTCTATGTTCAGTGGACCGTGAAAATGGAGTAAAAACTCTAATTTGGCATTAAAATTAGAAAGATCATATCATAGGGAACATGTGTACTAAGTTTCAAGTTGATTGGACTTCAACTTCATCAAAAACTATCTTGACCAAAAACTTTAACCTGAAAGGGGACAGACGGACAAATGAATGGACCCATGGATGAATAGACACACAGACCAGAAAACATAATGCCCATAAATGGGGCATAAAAAAGACACGATCCCTATACATACCTGGTTTCCCAACATAAATGCTTCCATTCCTTTGATGGTAGTTTTATCTAGTTTGACAATACTATTGCTGCTTGCTATGAACTGCTGATATATTTCACTGGCTTGATGGTGCTGTAGTTTCTGGAAGTAGAAGATATATTTCAACCTTAATCTAGATGTAATTTCAACAATGTTGTTCATGAACACTATAAATGATTGACATATTTGCCAATCTTTCTATGTTATTGTGGTAAATATTAATTTTGCTATTTTTGACAGATTTATGAAGCATTCTTCTATTTTTTTTTTTTTTAATATTTAAAGAATTATAAGTAAAATTAAAATGAATGGGTGGTTGGGGTCTAATAAAAGTGACTCCCATCTTCCTTAATACACCTAAATCTGGTCTGGGACAGCACTAAATATCCTTCAAGGAGTGTATGAATGAGATGGCTAACAATACAATTTTATACAACATTTTTTTATTCCAAGGGCCATTTCTCCTCTCAAATAGTAGATGGAACCTGATTATCAAACTCTCCAAAGATAAAAGGATTACAATGCAATATTTATAGATTAAAATTTCAAAGAAAATAATCATGTAAACAAAAATTGACCTGCTCCAATATTTTTAATCATCTGAAATGCTTGAAGATGACCATTGATATACATTTCATAAATTCTATAACAAATGTGCTATCAATGCAATTATAGATTTAAAAAATAATTGCAAGGGGCATACATCCATTGAAATTAGTATATCAGCACTGATTTTTTACTTTTTCCGAGACATTGCTTCATCAAAATTTCTCATAAGCTGTATAATCTGACAACCAGTATTTCCATGTTCCCTGCACCACTTGTAGCTAAGGGAGATAATCTGACAACCAGTATTGCCATGTTCCCTGCACCACTTGTAGCTAAGGGAGATAATCTGACAACCAGTATTGCCATGTTCCCTGCACCACTTGTAGCTAAGGGAGATAATCTGACAACCAGTATTTCCATGTTCCCTGCACCACTTGTAGCTAAGGGAGATAATCTGACAACCAGTATTTCCATGTTCCCTGCACCACTTGTAGCTAAGGGAGATAATCTGACAACCAGTATTTCCATGTTCCCTGCACCACTTGTAGCTAAGGGAGATAATCTGACAACCAGTATTTCCATGTTCCCTGCACCACTTGTAGCTAAGAGAACACTAGGGTCAAAATTAAATAATGTAAATATCTCTTCAATATCAAAAATGTGTGAAAATATTTCTTTAACAAACCTTGTCCATATTCTTCAGTTTTTCAACAGAATTCCAAAACCTGCAAGTAATAAATTTGATTATAAATTTCCATATCAATTTAAAAGAATAAAACATACTTCATTAATTATGATGCCCTCATGCGAATGATAAAATGTGAGTTTTCTGAGGAGATTTGTCACCTATATTCTTCACATTTTGGTATGGAGAACTTCAAAAAGCACCAAATACCCATGTTCATATCATTAGGCAAGATTGTTTTAATTTCATCAAACCTTTTTCAAGAAATTGCAGATTTATAACAAATTCAACAAAAGAACAGAGTTCCAATGTCCAAGGTACAAGGGCAATAACTATAATTATAAATGTTGTTTGTTCTTTAAAACTTTTTAATAATATCTTGGGATGAAGGCTTCAGAGCAAATGCAATGAAATTTCCATTATAAGACAATTCCCAAGGGGCAAAACTTGTTACAAATATTTGATCAGTTAAAAACATTTGATCAGAACTTATCTTTGAAAGTTTCAAAGACATTGCTGATATAACAACAATGTGTCTCTAGTATACAGATGCCCTATCCGCATTTTCTATGTTCAGTGGACCGTCTCTAATTTGGCATTAAAAATTAAAAAGATCATATCATAGGGAACATGTGTACTAAGTTTCAAGTTGATTGGACTTCAACTTCATTAAAAACTACTTCAACCAAAATCTTAAATTCTTTAACCTGAAGCGGGACAGACGAACGAACGTAGGACGAACAGACGAATGAACGAACGGAGGCACAGACTAGATAACATAACGCCATACATGGGGCATAAAACCTATGACATAATTTTCATATCAAAATTCTCTCCAATAACATTGTAATTTTCCATAAAATAAGTATTTTCAAGTGGCATAACTCTTTTAACTCTTTTTGAAAAAGTTCATCAGTCACCAATCTACAATTTATCTGAAATATTTCTGATATTAACCTATAGTATAAGTTTTATAAATAACTGGCAAGAATAACACCTGTCAGAATGCTAGTAAGGCCAGACGGATAGATGGATGCTATTTCTATTTCTATATCCCCTGCAAAAGCATGTGCAGGGGAAAAAAGTGAAATGGATGAGGCAGGCTATACAAGAAAAAATATAAATGATATCTTTGTATATTTGTACAGCTTTGTTGTTCAGCAACACAATAATTGCACATATCTCAAAATGAAGACAATTATATCACTCATAATATTTAGTCAGATAAAATAAACAACTGTACCCCATCAATGAATCTTGATCAGTTTTCTTTAGATATCTGGAGAATTCTTCCCTACCATTGGCACTCTCCATTATCTCTTGAAATGTCAACACCTGAAAAATAATTATAATAAATGTGTAATAATAGAAAAAAAAGGTTACTTTAAATTGAGAAAGGAAATGGGGAATGTGTTAAAGCGACAACAACCCAACCATAGAGCAGACAACAAATCTTAGATTTGTGTTAAGATAACATTTTTTCTCTCAGTTCAGGTATATTTTGTTCATTTATTTTAAAATAAAACAACAAACATATTCACAGGGACTTTAAGATGCAATTTAATCTTTACTTGATAGATAGTGTTTTTTTCATAATAGCTAAGTCATCTCTTTAAAGGAAATTTAATGATTTTTAAAATCTGAATTATAATAAATGGTCACTGCCATTTTTGATAGTTGTTTATGGTTTTCAAGCAAAAGTCTAACAGATAACTAATTATTTTTTACCAAAAGATTGAAATTGACCAATTTTTCAGTATTTTCTATGTACAAAGCGATAGTGACAGCGAGGTTTAAGTCCATAAAATTGAAAAAAATACCTTTAACTTGCTGTAAATAATTCACCTAATAATTTTGTCAATGTTGGTTTTTATTTCCTTTGCTACAATTTTTCAATTTAAAGAAAGTCTAATCTCTCGTACTTGTTAGTCACAAATTTTACAAACTGAAAGTTCTAAATTAATAGAATGCACTACTGTCATGACTGAGAAGATAAGGAATACTGTATAATCAGGCTATAAAAAGAAAAGAATAAGTTACTCATTTACTTTAAGGTGTTCATAAAATTCCTCTGCAAGTTTAATTTTCATCTGAATATTTTGTTTACATAAGTCATCTTCTCAAAACTTGTATCATTGTGTCATTGGGTAATCAAAAGTTGTTTATTGTGTATTCTGTATAAAACCTTATCACAGTGACCTACTTTCTGACTTGTTTCCATGGTATCATCCTGAAGATCATAAGCTTTATATTCTGGTCCACCAAGGTAGTGTAATCTCTTCTCTGATTTGGTTTTTGCAACTGACAACTAAAAATAAAATCAATTTTAATTAAATAATGTTATTAATATGTCACTTATAATACAGCCTTTAACAATAAGATACACTCATAATGTATATTTTAAATAGAAAAGGTTCTGACATGACAAAATGTAAAGGAATTCAAACAAGAAAACTAAAGTAATGATATTAACAACAAGAATGTGTCCAAAGTACACGGATGCCCCACTCGCACTATCCTTTTCCATGTTCCATGAACTGTGAAATTGGGTAATAACCTAATTTGGTATTAAAATTAGAAAGATTATACTATAGGGAACATATGTACTAAGTTTCATGTTGATTGGACTTCAATTTTATCAAAAAATACCTTGACCAAAAACTTTAACCTGAAACTCCCACTTTCATTTTCTATGTTTAGTGGACCGTGAAATTGGGGTCAAAAGTCTAATTTGGCTTCAAAATTAAAAAGATTATATCATAAGCAACAAGTTTACTAAGTTTCAAGTTGATTGGACTTCAGCTTCACCAAAAACTACCGTGACCAAAAACTTTAACCTGAACGGACACACAGAAGGATGAATGGAGGCACATACCTACGCACAGAGGACGCACAGACGGACGAACGGAGCCACAGACCAGAAAACATAATGCCCCTCTACTATCGTAGGTGGGGCATAAAAACAAATATGACAGACAGCAATCAAAGATAGCAGTTAATTGTATGCCTTTGACTTTGGACTGGCAAGTACAGAATATAGATAAAGTCAAAGTTGTATGAAAGAATTCCTAAATTGGTTAATTGTCATGTTTCACAGATGACTACGGATGAATTCCTATTTTATCCTGAAAGTGGCTCAATTTCTCTCACTAAGACATCGCTGACCGTTTGACTTATCTAGAGCATCTGAAACCAATCCTCTTTTGGGTTCATTTTGCTTTCTTAGGGTTCATATTGCTGAAAATTAAGTTTTCTATAAAGAACTTGACAGACAGTCATTCGTCTTTTCATTGTGTTTCATTGCCTTGGTGTTTTTTTTACTTATGATATTTCATTGACCACTGGGTACCTTATGCCTCTATTTTTTGTTTTTCATGACAATCATTTTGTTTGTTGTCAATTCAAAACACATAATTTAATTCTACATGTTATAACAAACCTGGTTGGTATATCTCTTCAGGTTTCTGGCTTTCAGTAATTCTCCTTTCCCTATCCCTGGGGTGGGACTTGTCCTATCTATAAAAATATCTCATTTTAACATGTTTTATAGTAATTTTTTTCTAAAGTGTACTGGGAAGTTTTTTGTAATTCTTGATCTTTAAAGATATGGGTCAGCATGGGAAATATAAACTTCTGTTTAGGCACTATCACTTCACAGATTTCAACATTTTCCAGAATCACAGTTTATCTATAAAAAAACAAAGTTGAGAGTATGAGTATGAATTTCAGACTTGCTTCACAAGAAAATTATCAAAAGCAGAACTTCATTCTTGAAAAATGACTACTGCAGATTCATTTTTATAGGATAGCAATTTGGGGGATTTCTTGGGTACAGGGGAATAAAAAATTCCCGAGGCACATTAGTATAACGGGAATTGATTGTCTTCTTGTGCATGTGTAACACATGTATGTGTAGGCGTAGGAATTTTTGGCGCCAAAAAATTAGGTTGTAAAGTGACTGTTTTATATAGTTAATTCTAGCCTGTACTTTGAACTGTGAACATCATATTTTTGAGAGGTTTTTAAGGAAAAGAGATTTGCATAATTTTGTATTTTGATAAATATATTGATTTTTATGTAGGTTGATTGGCTATACAAACGTAATCGTATTTCGACTTTTGTACCAAAAAATTTTCATAGCCCTTGATTCCTAATGACTCGATTTCTATTCTATTTCAATATTTACAAACAAAATTATGTTTTTCTTTTTCTTATTTGATAAGTGAGGTCCAACACTTATAGTTTCGTTGGCATGGACAAAAGGACACAGGTTTCCTAAAAGGGTTTTTCCTGGACGGCCACGAAACATTCATTTATTCAGTTATTCAAATACAAAAGGTTAACATTTATAAGAATACATTTTTGTTGAACAATGGTGTTATTGATTCACATTGTATAGTATATAATATGTTTATATTGATCATTTGTCTTATTAAATCGGCAGCTCACAATTTGAAGTACTCGAGCTAGTCAACAACATAAGTGTGTGTTGTGTTTTTCTTTAAATAGTTGAGTTTTGACAATGTTAGATGTATTAAGTGAAAAGAAGACCCACAAATTAACCATTTTCTTAACAGACAATTTTATACAGGAATATGTATACTTTGGCAAAACCACAAAATCAAATATCCAAAAAACAGAGAATAGTTTATATCAATCCATAAAAAATTGGCACTCAAGAAAATAGATGTATCCATAGTAACCTATCTACATGATCTATCTGACTCATTTCTAATATTTTTTCCATTTTCCAAGATTTCTTTTTCTCATGTTTTTATATTCAACATATCATTTTTTTTTCATAAAGACAAGCACAACATTGATTAATCTATTATGTATGTTGTTAATGTTTTTTTAACACAACACTAGATATATGTAGAAAATAAACTCCCTACCAGATATAGGACCCTGTTCTTTCTTCAGGTTATCTATAGTAGTAGCATGGATTATTTCTGTGAGGATGTTGTATCTATAAAATAAAAGTAGAGTGTGACACAGATGTAAATATGCAAGAGTATATGTACTAATACATACCTAATGAAATTTTGATTTCTTTAAAGCTTATTAAGGGACAAAACACAAGAATGGTGAAGATGACATCTCCCAAATTCTAACTTGAATTGTGTTGTGTTTGGTGGTATTAAATATTGCGTATAAGATTCATAGTATTTGGTTGAGGCAAACTTAAGTTAGAGAATAGAAACCAATATAGGGAATTATGGATGGAAGTACAGAAGGACACACAGATTCTGTATTACAGACACAAAGGTAATTCTAGAGTGAGCATGGTAAAAAATAAATTACATTTTTGGGTTACTGTGATTTTTTTATAGACAGTGAGGGATTTAAAATATGGTTATTTGGTGGGAAGCCAGAACCACAAGTATTTTATATTTGGCCTTACCTAATTTGTTTAAGGTGTTCTATATCATTACACTTATCGATTAGCTTTATAAAATCTTCATAGGTGGCAGCATAGGTATACGTCTTCTTAGTATCTTCGGACAGTCTTTGACGATAATCAATGTAACTTATTAACTTCCTGTTGATGTAATCTGGGTCACAGAGCATGTCTACTGCTGGCTTCATAACTGAAAGTTAAACAATAATTCTTAAAATGTGTAACCTGTTTTGTGTGAAAATAGTTTGTAAATAGAAATTAGTTAAATTAATTACATTTAACAGAATTTCCCTGTTTGTACTAAACTCCTAATGCAACTGAATTGCATGATGTTAACCATTGTTGACCTCCAAATGTTTGTATGAAGGTCATTGGCATAGACAATAATGGCTGAGTCATGTTGGTTATGCTCTCAATGTAAAAAAGAGACAGAAAACTAGTGCCACATGTCTTTTTTTTAGGATAAATACAAATTTGATAAGTCTTGATGATGTCATAATCAACAAAAAGAGGGCTGGATTGAAGTTACAACAATTGGAACATATTTGTGACATAAACATTCCATTAGGGTCAACTAACTCAAAATGGTGGTCTCTATCTTGGGTAACTTTTAACTTCATCACTTCAGTTGATTCAACAGCTTCTTTATGAGCAGCAACCCTTTAAATAGTTATTTGCTCCATACTGGATGAGCTGTGAAATGATGGCAACATAAATCACCAAGCATTAATATTTCATTCAGCCAATGTTGAACAAGCACAAAATAGATAATGTTTTGTAAAGTACAATGGTCGGAAGACTTACCGGCACCTGTTAATATTTCCCTCAGTAAATGTCTTAGACTGATACAACTTCTATAATGGCTTGGTAGAAGTACAATCAGAAAAGCATCACATAATTTTCTTAGGAATTCTAGTTCAGTGTCTTCATTAGCTAACCATGCATGGAGAATAAACTTCCTTTGATCTGGTCCCTTGCTTGAGAAATAAAATAACAAACATTAATTAGTCATATTTGTAATCTAATTTAAATCATTTAATTAATGTATTTTCGTGTATACACTTTTTCTCAACATGCTATTTTTGTTAATACATGCTTTTATGTTCTATATTTTGTTTAGTAAGTTTTATCTTATTTCTCATGTGATGTTCAACAAGAACTCAATCAGAAATTATTGCATGACAATTCATCATTATCAAGCTGAAGACTTTAATATAAAATCCTTCTCTTCTATAGAAGCAAATAAAACTTTGATGGATGTTTATACCTAAGATCTTTAGGATGGACAGACAGAATAGAGCTTTTTTGAGTACTTTCACACGCTTGTAGGAAATACAGGACTGTAGGACTGTAGGACTGCTTACATTTTCTTTCTAAATTCTTGGTTAAGTGTCTGTTGTAAATTACCTGGCAGAACATAAGCGAATTTTATTGAAATGTTGATACATAAGTTCCATCACGTCCTGGGTCATCACTTTCACTTTATCTATCTTTGACAGTCGTGAGCTTAAATTCTCCAAGACAATCCACATGTCATTTCTACAAAAAAAAAAGAGAGAGAGATTGAGACATTGCTTTCACTTTATCTATCTTTGACAGTCGTGAGCTTAAATTCTCTAAGACAATCCACATGTCATTTCTTCAAAGAAAGAGAGAGACATTGTTTGAACCAACCAAAAATGAAAAAAGAGAAACATATTGATAATCTTTTTATTTATCGCTATTTTACAAATGATCCTTTCGTCTTGCTGACTGATAATTTTCTTTCTCAGGGGAGTCGAATGATATGAAAATTATCGCTAGAAATTAAGGACGCACGTGCCCGTCGTCATAGGTAAAACAGCGTTAAACAGTTTATCATTGGTCATCTCAACTGGATTGCTTTTCTTGCTTTCGCCATACTCGTTGAAATGATCAATGATAATCTAAATCTTTTAATTTCAAATTATTAAATCAGTCATTAACAATTCAATTTAACTTCTTTTATAAATCTTGTATATCATGTATATATAATGCAAGCAATTAAATCTTTGTTTAAAGTTGTTTTTTGTTTGTGCTAAATTATTTTCTCAGTAAAACTAATAAGACATTTCATGTGCAGAAGGTTGGTTGTTACCTCATGTAGCTAAAGGGCATCACCAAAAATACCAACTCTTAGGAAAGTTTAAAAGGAGGGAGTCATTAAAACCTGACAATATCAAACGTAAGACTTTTTAACCAAAGCAAAAAATAGAAAACAACTGACTGGTTCCTGATTTAGTACCTGTAGAAGATGGTGTGTTAAACCTGATTTTGTAATTAACTAATGGAACTTCCCATTTGTATGGCAATTGTTTATAGTTCTGATATATACAAACACACAACATTTCTGTAGGAGCCTATTCTGAGTCTATTGAACTAAAATGTTAAGAGTCCATGTAATGACTTACTTGATTGCATTTGTTGCTGTTGTTTGGTCAATAGACAGCTCTGTATACCATGATAACATAGAATCTCTGATCATGTAATGACTTACTTGATGGCATTTGTTGCTGTTGTTTGGTCAATAGACAGCTCTGTATACCATGATAAAACAAAATCTCTGATCACAAAATCCATAACTTCTCTTACAGCATTGTCAATATTACGAGACACAACTACTTTCTTCTGTTCTTCTAATGTTTCTGATTTCTTTTCCTATTATAATATATTTAATTGATAGTTACTTGGAAGACATACATATATATCATAATTGACATATATACACTGAACATTCTCATGATTTAAAGATAATATTTGATAAAACCTGTTAAAAATGGTCATAATGGACAATACAGTCAAACCTGAGAGAAAGAGCAAGGTTGTCTTTTCAGGTCACCATTTCATTATCCCACTGGAGTAATTACAATGTATTTTGAACCTCAATTCAAGTCACCCCTTGTAAGGTAAGTTTTCTCTGGTCCCAGTGGTGACCTTTATTTACAGGTTTTACCGTACTTCAAATTAGCAATATGACTGATCAGTTTTTTCTGTTTGGTTTTTTTCTATCTAGTCATGTCTAGTATCTTCTATAGTTACAAATGTACAAAAATCTCAATTATCTTTTGTGAAATGGATAGAATCAAAATCTAGGCATTTATAAAAATTTGTTTTCTTTATCTTTTATGATTTTCAAGGTACATGTATATGACAATAAAATTGAGAATGGCAATGGGGAATGTGTCAAAGAGACTACTGGACTATTTGACTCTTGTTTTCTATTTTAAGCCATGGCAGCCATAATCATAATCTGAAACTATACATCTTTCATTTTAATTATTTCTTTAGTTGATACAGCTGAGGAAAGATCTTGTATTGTCATTTGTCCAGAAAACCTACAAAGTGAATACCTTAAACTATGGAAATTCCAAAGCACTATGAAAGAAAAGACTGTTACCATCATTTTCTCCAACAATTCCTTAATGTTAACTGGTTCTGTAGGCTGACTCGAAGGTTTGTATTGTTTTCCTCTAACAAGGGACCAGGACACACTCAGGTATATCCCTAGAACTCCTACCGCTGTCATAAACATCAGGAATAAGGATATAAACAACCAATCATAATACTGCAACACTGCTGCTATGGAAATGGCAACACTTAGAAAAATTATCTCCCTTGTATTCATTATGATGTCTGATAACTTGATCTGTTATACCATTATAAACATGATGCCTTTAATATGATCATTGTGCATTTTGTTCATGCTGTTCAACTAAAAAATAAATATTCATATCTTATATTTTTTCATATCCAGTAATTTTGTCATTATGTTGTGATTATGGTGAATTACAAACAAATGATGTGAAGTTGGATAACAAAAATGTTCTTGTGTTTGTCATGTCGGATCAATAAAGAAGTTAGAGAGGGGGAGGGGGGTAATGAAAAGAACATTTTATATTATTGTGTCTGGAACGCTCAAACTTTAACAAATGTTTAAAATTTTAAAGCCAAGGATGTATTGCTGATTGGTATAAGTTTTGAGGAGCATTGTTTTACCATAAGAAGTAAAAAGAATAGCTAATGCCATTAACTTTATCTGAAGGAGTTGGAACCTTAGATTCTCTATAAACTTTTAATTCATAAACAGAAAAATTTGGAAATTTCTTATCTGTATAAATGAGCGTGTTAGCACTTTCAATCTATCTTACTACCAAAAATGAATTAGTTGCATTTGATACAATTTGTAAACTAGAAGTTGTAACAATCATTAATGTATTCATATATACTTTTATGTTATTTATAGTTAATTTAACTTAAACTGAATATTCTCCCTGGGTTACATTCATTGGTAAATTTAACAGGGATACTTGATGGAATGCTGTACGTCACCAGGTTTAACTGTTAAACAGCAATATTTGCAATATAAAAAGAATCAATTAGAGTGTCAAAGAAAACAGAAGAGACTGACTGCAACAATATTCAAGTGTCTATTACATGTTAAACTCTTAATCAGAGGTCGTACAAGGAGTTTTGAGCTCATGTCATTTACTGAAAAGGTTCACCACTTGGTACAGACACATGTATCCAGCTGACAGATCAAAAAAACATTAAATTCAAAACTACTTTTATCTTATCCCTTTCCTCCACAATGACGTCTTTTGACAATCCCCCCCCCCCCTTTTACTCCATAATGATGCCTTTTGACGCCTGTGTAGTCCCTCAGTTGAAACATCTAACCCTAAGATAAATCTGAATCAGACTTTATAAAATTTGTATCTAATGTCATGAATGTAAAGAGGATATTCAGGAGAATATCAGACTGGAATTTCATTGATGATATTAGTTTTACCATGTTTACCAATGCATTTTAATACTTTAAACCTGATGATTTTTTTTATTGAAAAAATCCTATGCAAATCAAGTATTTTAAAAAATAATTTCCATGGAGGAAAGGGTTATAATGTCAGATTGCAGTTATAAACATATAATGCATGATATTATTATCCATGTTATCCAAAGTAGGGAACGAAAAAAGAGGATTTTAATTACCAGTACGAAAAACCAGCTCTGTCTGTGACAAAAAATATCACATCTTTTCAATGTTTGAAAAAAGAAATGTCAGCCATGTAGTTTAGAGGAATAATAAATAACTGAAGAAGGCCAATGGCCGAAACGTCTGAACAATTGGTTTATTTATACAATTACAAAAAATATCAATAATGCACATGTTTGAGAACAGTTCTTTCAAATCTTTTTGGTTGGGTAAAGAAACTGATTTATAGAATGATAAATATTATAATTCTAATTGTTTTTAACTGCATTTGTTCAAGTGTTGCAACTGATATCAAAATGGATATGCTTGTTGTTTGTCAAAGTAAATTTCAATAAGCATATTACATGTACATGAATCAAAACCTTTTATTGCAATTTAGACTAGTCATTTTCATTTTTTTTTTTTTTGCTATGGTGTTGTCTAGTTGTCTTTGAGTTATGATTTATAAATTACCATTGATTACTGTGGATTCATTATTATTCATTGAATACCAACTTCCGTGGCTTTTGTGGGAACAGGTGAACCACGAATTTAAATGTTCAACAAAATCAAATTTCTATTAGTATTACTAAATACAAAATGTGTTAGCTTGTATGCAAACCTTGGCACAACCAAGAAATAATATATCTTTAGCTCAGTCGATATACACACTGCCTTATAACATTGTATAAAAGAGGGACAAAAGATACCAGAGGGACAGTCAAACTCATAGATTAACACGAATGTGTCCCAAGTACACAGATGCCCCATCCGACTTATCATTTTCTATGTTCAGTGGATCCTGAAAATGGGGTAAAATCTCTAATTTAGCATTAAAATTAGAAATATCATATCATATAGGGAACATGTTTACTAAGTTTCAAGGTGATTCGACTCTAACTTCATCAAAAACTACCTTGACCAAAATCTTTAACCTGAAGCGGGATAGATGGACAGACGGACGGACAGACGCACTGACCAGAACATAATGCCTATAAATGGGGCATAAAAAGCAACTGACAACGCCATGATTAAAAGTAAAAAGACAAACAGACATATATAAAAGTACAGAAGACACAACATAGAAAACAAAAGATTAAGCATCATGAATCCCTCCAAAACTGGGTGTGATCTCAGGTGCTCAAGAAGGGTATGCAGATCCTGCTCCACATGTGCACCCATCCAGTGAAGAGGAACCTTGAGGAATCCTGTACTGGAAATCAACTATAAGCTGGCATTTAAGGTAGCGCCTTCCAGTGATTTTCCGAATCTGGGTCCGTTCGCGCCCATTCACGTTCGCACCCGATCACGTTCGCGCCCTTTCACTTTCGCACCCTACACGTTCGCGCCCAAGTTTTATTGGTTTTGTGTTTGATAACTTTATAACCAAGTTTTGGCAAGTGTATTCATATTAGTATATTTGTTGTCATTGTCTCAAAATAAAGTGAGACAACGTGTTTTTTGTTTTGAATAAATTTTAATCATGTTTTGCCGGATAGTGTATTGTTAAAATATTTTTAATCATTTAAATGAGATTCTGACGACCGCGATTTTCTGGTGGAACAAATCTAAAATATTAATCAATTTTGGTTAGTGTATTGCTATAATTTTTTATTTAATTGTTTCAGATCAAAGGGACCAATCTGTTAAAAAAAAATTATCTTTTGTGTTTTTCATTTAAAACTTTCAATGTTTTACTCATACGAAGCTAAATAATTGCATTATTTACACCAAGGCAATTTAAAACAACAATCATGTTTTTCTAATTATTCAACTGGAACTTGATTTTAAATTGGGTGCGAATGGACCTTGGGTGCGAACGTGCGAGGTGTGAACATGTAGGATGCGAAAGTGTATTGGGCGCGAACGGACCTGATACCTGATTTTCCTAGTGTTTAAGGGAAGAGGCCCAGGGCCCATGCAATTGGGAATAGAAGTTCATGAAATGTTAGATTTGCGGAAAATATATATGTTCGCACCAGCCCTATATGCCCATGCAACTTGGTCCCCAAAATATTTTTGAGTGCGACACCTCGATGAAAATTTCACCCTCGTAAAAAAATTTTACCGAGGGTATAGTTTGCCGGCCTCGATGGTCGAGAGACCCGCGGTGATCAATTTCAAGAAATTTTTAAACAAAATACATGTACCACAGTACGACACCAACAAAACCTTACAATGATGTCTATATACATTGGGAATTTTAGAGCTGAAAATTGGGGGAAAAAAAAGCATATTTCTCATTGGGATAGGGGCCCATATTCGGAACCAAATAAGAGGGTTGGAAATCCCTGCCTTCCTCATAATAATGGTTTCCAAAAAGTAAAAAAGGTCCATCTCCATTTCCCGTCCCCATTGATGAAGAGTTAAGTTATCCTGACAACCTACTGATTTTCCTGTAACATGCATTCTCAGTTCATTATTTACACTGTGCTATAGTAATTAAATATCACTACATTTATAGCGTTATGAGCAATAACAGTACCAAAAGCTGTCTGCAAATTTCAGCTCTCGGGATGTCACGTAAGACGCGAGATTAAAATTTCGAAGTTTTTATGAATATTTAGAAAACGAAGTTTAAAAAATTAAGTTATTTTGATAGTTCATTTTATGTATTTTTTTTACAAAATTTGACTTTCGCTGTAATCTCTTATTGATTTGTATTCAAATGATTCGATCAACAAAAATTGTCGTTAATTCGTTATCTACGAAATATGAAGCGTATTCCGATAAATAAATTTAACAAGTGCCCGGATAGAGAAGTAGTAAACAGATGAGAAAGACCGGCATGTTATGAAAAGCTCAAAGAATTTCACCGTTTTATGCTAAGAATTGAATGACAGTTGTATAAGAAAGCAATGGAAGACGAACACGAATCTGGAAATTGGTCCCCTACATCAGAGGATCTGCTAGAAACTCACTATCCTTTGCACAGAGCTTGTCGCGACGGTGACCTCGACGCTATGTCTTTGTTGTTGTCAAATGGTCCAAACTTTTACCAGGAGGATGGTTTATATGGTTGGACCCCTATTCATTGGGCAGCAAATTTCGGAAAGGTTAATTAAAACTCCTTTTTCATATTTCCAATTTTATCACCAGGCTATGTTTTGTGGTTATATTAAATACTAAAGATATTATTTTGTATATTTTTTCTGATATACATTTATAACCCATTTTCGATATTCAAATTATCATGTAAATTATTAAAATGTAAACAAAATAAAGAGAAAAACCCAATCAAATGAAACTTATAGTGCAGGTTTATAAAAGTAATGTTATCAAATATTTTTAAAAATTGTTAAAGGAGGTGTGTCCATAACATCCAATTAACACCTTTAACTTGTATACACTCATCAGACTATACAATCAATTACTTTTAATCTTCAATCAGCATAATCATGATAAAAATCGTTTAATGAGGCAATACTCAAAATAGAATTATGGAAAATATTTATTTTTTAATAACATTTTCTTCTTGTTTGATTTAAATCATGTTAATGATTTAAGTTTGTAATTTTTTAAATTATGTCTATACATTTGTAGGATACTGATGCATTAGGGTTGTAATTGTGATTATTTATTTTTAGTTTACATGCCTTATGCGTTTGATAGAACAGGGTTGTAATTGTGATTATTTATTTTTAGTTTACATGCCTCATGCGTTTGATAGAACAGGGTTGTAATTGTGATTATTTATTTTTAGTTTACATGCCTTATTCGTATGATAGAACAGGGTTGTAATTGTGATTATTTATTTTTGGAAAATGACGCAGTCATTGTTCCATTACTGGCGACCTGAACTTCATTACATTTCTCTGCCTACCGCGCTTGGTTTCGTATTTACTATTTTCTATACAAACTGGAATCTGGTTGTGTTATCATTAATTATGCATGAGAGGTCATTGTGTAGTAATCAGCCAGGAACCAGTTTACAAACTAACTGGTTTCTGCTTGTATTCCACTACACTCGGACAAAGTGTTGTAGTTTGACGGGAACCAGTTTAGAATTTGTAAACTACAAAACGTAATCGGTTATTGTTCATTCCGTTTTGGTGTTTCATACCGACTTTTATGGTTTGAATAAGCTTAAGACCCTTCAAACATTAATGTGATAGGTATATTAAAGACTGTTTTACAAAAGGATGGAACTGTTTTGCTTTCAAAGTCGTACTATAGTGATATCTGTTATGTACGGATTTCCACTCTCACCGGTTAATTTCTTTTTTTACACGTGCTTTTGAAACTTCCTGTTTAAACATCGCAAGTTTTAAAATTGTTATTCGAGTGAATTTAACTTATTTTTACAATCATGAAGCGTTCCAGAATCATTTTCAAGCAGTTCTTCTTCTCTTTGATGATGGAAAATAGGTTTTTCTCAAGAAAATACCGCAAACGATCGCAGAGGAATTGAAACGTACAAGTCAAGTCGGCACCTGGTTAAATTGGCATTAGTCAAATCGGCACCTATTTGACGTCAATTCGGCATCCAATAATATTTGTTATAATATTTTCTATTCAATTAATTAATAACTGTTACCAAGTACATAGTGAATATGTTGTTGTGTATTTAGGTAAACAACGAAACCAAAGTGAAATTATGTTGTTGTGTATAAAGGTAAACAACGAAGCCCTTACCCAAGCTGTTGTTTTAACAATTAGACAATTATTAAAAAAAAATGGAAAACTATGAGTCCCTTTCAATAAATCAAACTTTCATGCCAAATAATAAGCAAATTTAAGGTGTTTTTTTTCAGTAAAGTTTAAAAAGCATTAAACAAACAATCCTGTAAAATGCTCAACTGGTTTAAATAATGCATAAAAATATCCAATATCTCATGTATTAGTCCAAATAATTATGACGTCTGGCAAGGCTATTTTATTTTTTTTCTGTGACGTCTTCCTACGAAGTTCGTAGGAAGGCTTTCTTAGGAAGGCGTCCCAGAAAAAAATTAACATAGCCTTGCGGTCATAGAAAGGTGTCCCAAAATAAAATTAAAAAAGCCTTGCCAGACGTAATAATTATTTTGGCTTCTCATATATATATCATTAAAAATACACCAAAAATGTCATTTAGTTGAGAAAAATAAATATATACAAAATGTACAATGAACACCCAAAAATGTGAAAGTTAGTACAGTCGATTCCACTTAATTGCATACCGCTTAATAGCATAATTCGGTTAATTGCATACTTTTCTCCTGCACAAAACCATTTCCCATTCATCTAATGTTAAATTGTACGGTTAAATGCATAGCCCCACAAGTGGCATTTCGGTTAATTGCATAGAAAATAATCGCCAGCTAGATATGCTTAGTTAAAACTGACGAGATGTTTTGACCGGAAACAGCGATTTGGTAAGTATATTTTTTTTGAATGCATCATTATTTTTGATATTATTTCACATTTACTTCTGTGTTATTTAAATAAAGTTTTAAAACAGTTTCTTTCGTGTTTATATGATTATAAAAAAGGCCTCGATGTGTACACAGGTAAAGTTTCCCATATTCTATTTTAAGCCTCGAGGTCATAAAAATGTCAATCAGCTGATTGTTGTAAAAACACAACCATTCTATGATCTTCTATCTCAAAAGGTGTTAATTATTGATTGCATTCAAACATTGTTCATAGATTACATTTTGGGTGTATTTTTAAAACAATAACGCCTGCTATCCAATGTGCAATCTCGTAATTTGGCTAGGGGTGATCTACATTTATGTTAAATATTACAGGGCATTTATATATGGTTGAAATTTCATACATTTCATACATCAATCTTTCATTTTTAATATTTTTTGAAAAGAACATTAACTTAAAATTATTATATTTTCTCACTTTCAACACTCGTGTCCAGCAAATAACCCGTGCAGGGCCCCATTACATGTGCTCTTTGCATATACGAAACTAACGAGGTTAAAGTAACAGTGTTACATCACTGTGCAATCGGTAAATACTGCATATTAAAGGCAGTTCATTACACATTTGTTGTATCAAACGATTATAAACTTTGTAGCATTGTTCAACAGTTTGTTTTAATCAAAGCGTAACAATATAATTTGTACATCCGGGTCATAGAAACAAATCTATTTTTAGAACAATTTTATTTTCGTATCTCAGGTAAAGGAAAAGTCGGTACATAAATAAACTAAAACTAAATGTGTTTATAAACTTTATTGAAAGAATAAACAATGAAATAAAATGCATGACACTAGACAAATAACTTTTATTAGAATAAATAATCATTCAAGATGTAAGAGGATTATGGAGGTTCATCTTTCTTCAGGATTTCCTTTTACTGATATGCACTATCGAAGTTATTTGACTCCGTATTTTGGCATTTCGGATATAAGCATACTCCGCTTTATTGCATAATTTCGTCTGACAAATAGGCTATGCAAATAACCGGAATGTACTGTACATTTGTATTTAACTCTTTTTGCTTAAATACTGAAAAAAATTCTGGCAACCCCTTACTTATTTTTACTCTTTTTGCTTAAAATACTGTTAAAATATATATTTAACATGGGTGACGAATTGACTATATCAGGTGTCGATTTAACCAGGTGCTGATTTGTCCAGGTGCCAATTTAACCAGGTGCCGGTTTGACTAGAATTCTTTGACAAATGTTTGAAATTACCTGAGTTTCATTAGACCTTTGATAACAGTAACAAAAAGATTATTTACTTAATATTTTGTGGTATCAGGTCTGTTCGCGCCCAATACATTTTCGCACCTTGCAGGTTCGCACCTCGCACGTTCGCACCCAAGGTCCGTTCGCACTCTACTCATTCACGCTCAATTTTAATTCAAATTCAAGTTGAATAATTGGAAAATCATGATTGTTGTTTTAAATTGCTTTGGTGTAAATACTGAATGTATTTATAGCTTGGTATGAGTAAAACATTGAAGATTTTAAAGGAAAAACACAAAAGATAATTGTTTTTAACAGCTTGGTCCCTTTGATCTGAAACAACGAAACAATAAAATATAGGAACCAAAATATAGCAATCCACTATTATAACCAAAACATGATAAAATCTATTCAACACACAGAAAAAAACATAGTCAGAATCTCACTTCATTTTGAAAGAAGTCAATGAAACAAAGTTATAGCAATACACTAACCAAAACATGATTAAGAGTTATTCAACACAAAATAAAACGTTGACAAAATACCACTTTAATTAGAAAGGATTATTATTATTTTTAACAATACGCTATCCAAAACATTATTAAGATTTATTCAACACAAATAAAAATGCTGTCTTACTTTATTTTGAGACAATGACACCAATTATACACTTGCTTACAGAGTTATTAAACACAAAACCAATTAAGATTGGGTGCGAACATTTAGGGTGTGAAAGTGAAAGGGGGCGAACATGAGTGGGCGCGAACGGACCCGGATTCAGACTATGTACCAGTGAGAAATATACAAGCCTTTCTACGGTATTTATTTGTACAATTCAGGTAGTCTTGACCTATTCATTTGTCTTAAAAAACAGCCAGTTGTCACCTTCACTTCACACACACACATATATACGAATATCAATTATATGCTTACGAGACATGTTGCATTGTTAAACTAATTACGGTATGTGAAAATCAAGACTTGCATAAAAACTATCCCAATATTAGAGACAGTGGCGTCATTTTTCTTCAGAGCTTTCAGCTCTTTGATTAGTTTACATGCCTTATGCGTTTGATAGAACAGGGTTGTAATTATGATTATTTATTTTTAGTTTACATGCCTTATGCGTTTGATAGAACAGGGTTGTAATTATGATTATTTATTTTTAGTTTACATGCCTTATGCATTTGATAGAACAGGGTTGTAATTGTGATTACTCAACAGAGAGGTTAAACCAGACCCCATTACATATGGCAGCTCACAGTGGGAAGGCACACTGTTTAAAATGGCTACTTCATTCTGGGGCTGCTATAAACAGACAGGTATTAATAGATGTTTATCTTTCAGATGAGGCTCATTGAAGGGGCACCTGTCCACATCCAAATACAGTATTGAGCTTGTTCATTTTTATACTCATTACAAAACAGCAGTGTACTCTCACCTTCAAAATTAATTTTTTAGTCAATGACTAATATAAATACATGTAGTTTTCAATTGTTTGATTCAAACTTTGTCTCAATACAGTACAGTCATGCATTGTACATATTGATATTATATATATATAAACTAATACTTACATTTACAAACTTTATTGCTGTATTGTAATGATATAATGCTGAACACAAAGTTCTCAACTGACCCCTCCCTCATAAGAAAAAAAAGAACCCCTTCTGTGAGTCTCAAAATATATATAATTATCTTCACAGCTGGCTTGTTTAAGAAAATTGGTGATAGAAAGAAGTGTTGGTTTGGATACAATAACCTCTAAGTTTTCCCAAACAGCTTTACACTTTGCTGCACAGTCCGGCCAGTCTCACTGTGTTCAGTGGCTTGTGCAATCTGGGGCTAACTTACTTATACAGGTACACACAATTATCTACTAAATATTCTCATCATTTCATTTACACTAGTTTTATTACATGTAGGTATTTACATTTTGTATGAGTTTGTGTGTCAGAGACAAAGTGTTTTAAGTTCTGTATTTGAGGTATGTATTTAAAACCATGACATGTATTCTCATTCTTGAAATGGAATCCTGCTATGGCTGCTGATGTCAATTACTGTAAGCTTAGTGGAAATTAGTGAATATGATTGAATTAATGTAAAATCTTGTACCAATTGCTATCAGAATTTGGTTACATAAAACATTGATGATCCTTATAAATCCAGTCAACTTAAAAAGAGGCTATTCCAACTACATCCAGGTTAAGAGACAAATGGAATAAATCCCTTACTGCTGTACAGGCAGACTCTTGTGAGCTTCTAGTTAAGAAGTTGTAATTTAATTAATTAATTGAATTAAAAGAGGGACGAAAGATACTATAGGAACTGTCAAACTCATAGATTGAATATAAACTGACAATGCCATGGCAAAGATTAAAAAGACAAATAGACAAATATTAGTATGGAAGACAAAACATAGAAAACTAAAGACTAAGCTACATGAACCCCACCAAAAACTTGGGGTTATCTCAGGTGCTCCGGAAGGGTAAGCAGATCCTGCTCCACATGTAACATAGTAGATTTAAAATGATCTTTATTCAGAAGTAAAAAAAATATATATCCAAAACTCCTTTATCAACTCATAAATGTTATTCATTAAATGCAAAATGTCTGTGTTTTTGTATCACAAAAAGAGTAATTGACTAATTGTATCTATTTATTACATTTATTGACATTATATTGCTTGAAATTTTGGATTTATTCATTATACTTACATTGAAGGACTACATGGGAGAAACAGCCTTACATAAAGCTGCCAGAACAGGCAATATGGAATGTGTCAGTCTACTTATATCACAGGGAACTAAAGTGTCGTAAGTTTATTTATATCACAGGGAACTAAAGTGTTGTAAGTTTTTGCTTATTTTATAATAAAATGATATTGGCAGTTTTCCCCAAAATAAATTTGACAGGTACTCCATTTAGAAAGATGCTTCAAATTTCTGGATACTACATGTATATCTATAAGTCAGCTATATTTTATGTATGGAATGATTGTACAATGTTGTAAGGTGCCAGGTATTATACCTTTGACAGGGTTCATCTAATGTGTACATTATAAAAGCACAGATTTCAAGTTGCATGGTTCCCTTAAAACCCGTAGATTTGTCACAATAATTGTTCAGTTCACACATTTGCTTTATTTGAGGATTGCATTCATTATGCCAAATCACTAATCAACATCCACTCTAAAAAAAAAACCAACAGAAAACAGAAAAGGATAGATGCACTAAAAACAAATTTCTTCCTTAATCGTGTATATATGTTATCTATTGTAGAATTAAAAATCACAATGGGCAGACACCAAGTCAGTTAGCTGCTGCTTGTGGGTACCAGGAGTGTGCAGCATACATAGAGAGAGCATCACAGACAGAGCATGCTCAGGGAGTGTATGGTCTCCCCACTATTAATCCGTCCAATGGTCTCACACAAAATAGTCAGGTTGTTCCCAATGGCAATGAAATGGAATTAGATGATGACATGGAAACTGACCTTTCGGTCTTACCTGAAGGTCACCGTGTCAATCCGCTGGCAGGAACAAAGAGGAGCCGTGATGATTGTGATGAGGAGGAGTGTAAAAAGTCTCGTCGTGATGGTATGATTATACATTGTATACATGGTGTATACAGCTACATTTATATATTATAAGCTAGTTATTTTTCACTCTGGTCATATGCAATGTTTATTTAATATGCCTACATTTAATATATCCTTTGATCAGTAATGACTTTGAAAACCATATCATTGGTGACTTACTTGGGATTAATTTTTCAAAATTTCAAATCTGATGATATGTAAACGGCTCCTTGTTTAAAGACACGAGGATGTATTTAGTAACACAATTATAGATTGTCAATTGTTTTTTTTTTAAGCCAGAGTGTTTCTCAGGGACAATCTCATTGAAGGGCAACAGCCCTAAAAAATGAAATGTGGGCAGCGGCTGAGAAACATCCTTTAGTTTGAAAGACCATTGACAATCTGTTTATTGCTATTTTGCCGATGACATCATTAACATTTACATTGACACTGACATGTGTGCCCTTAGATTCTAGCATTAATTTCATATCCCAAGAGAGTCGTATGATTTAAAACTCATCACAAAAAAAAAAGCAAAATACCAAAAAGCAATAAGATAAAATATCTTTCCCTATGTTGAGAACAATAGGGACTAGGAATGTGTGATGAAAATTGAATCATTACTCTCAATAGTAAGCCACAGACTAATTTGTGTGATTTAATGTTTTCTCATTACATCATAATGTCCATCTTTTATTCTTGTGTCATTTATTTGAATTTAAAGTTAAAAAATACTAAATGAGTTTTTCTTTATCTATTATCAATGATTATATTTTCAAAATACCGGTATACAACTTCAAGGTATTTGGAATTATACAAATTTTGTCAAATGATTTAGAATTCACCGGTATATATACCATGTATACATGATGATCAAACTGGTGCTTTTGTCGCAAAACAAATATCTTCACCACACAATGTGTAATGACCTGTTTCTTCCAAATACCCACAGTTCATCTTGTGCAATTGATTCATAACATCCATATCATTGAAATTGGAAATTTGTCTGTACTAACTTACAAAAATAGGCATTTCACAAAAAGTTAAAATAACCCAATGAAAAGGTGTCAAAATACACCATAAACCTTTTTAACATTGCATTTGACCATTGAAAACTAGATTAGAGCTCATCTGAATCAAACCAATTTTCAGTAAAAGTAGCTTGAGGTCTTATATAATCTTCTTCCTGTCTATAATGAAAGAATAATACCTACGATGTATTTAAAGGAGTAGGTCCAATAAGACTCATTTTTGGCCCCAAAATATAGTAGTTTTACAAAATTGTTAAAATGAAGAATTTTAGTTATTTATTGGACAGTAGAATGCTTCTGCTACATAAATATGGGCTGTTTTTGACAATACGATGCACATATATCAGGTACTGGCACCATTAAGTCATGCTAAATTACTGAAATCTTCACAATTCTAGCAATTTAGTTCAATTTTAGACAGTTTCCGTGTAAAACGAAAGTGGCAGCATTCATGTTCAACCTAAATATTGCAATGTAAGTTGTATTTGAAGATAATACATAACATTTAAAAAGTTTGAGGATGAACACGGATGCGGCCACTTTCATTTTTGACAAAAACCATCTGATAAGTGACATTTTTTGGCATATTTGGTAGATTTTTCATATTTGAGCTTGAATCGGATCATTTTTAATGACTAAATTAGTTTAAATCTTTCACTTAAATTAATTGAATCAATTGAATTAAACCCTAGAGTGATTGAAAAGTGGTCAAAATCTTTCGTCAGATGAACCTGAAATTTGAGGCCAAAATCGGTCCTTATCGTGCCTACTCCTTTTAAAATCTTTAAATATTTGATAAATTTAATTGATTTTGGAATATTAATTATCTAATGTATAAGATGCAGAATTTTTAAATGCTACCATAATTTGAAAGATTTGATTCAGGTTTGGTTATATGCTATAGTATAGTACAGTAACACCAACAAATTGCTTGTTTGTCTTAAAACAAAACAAAAAGTTACATCAGGTCCAAACATTCTTTAATTTGTACTGTGGATAGAACATTACAAGCTACATGTTATGTACTCAAAATTAACTTTAACAGCATGTCTGACAAATATTACTACACAACTTATACCTTAGACGTCTGATGCAAATCAAAGCTGAGAATGCTACCACGATACATGATATTTTCTACTGGGTACCTTTACTTTACAGCCCTGAAGACTTTGGCTGTTGAGAACATTAATATTATATCATCTTATCAAGCAATTCTTACAATATCTACTTCACCATTAAATCCTCCACAAGAAGAAGGAGCACCTCCGTCACGTCCGCTAGATGAGGGCTCGTTAGCTGACGGAAATTGTTCCTTGTTTATGTAGAGGTTAGTGAACCATGATGTGCTCACTCAAGCATGCATTTCATTTTCACATCATTTCATGATCCCATTCTTAGTTGTGTTTTGGAGATTGCATGACATGCTTTTTATCCTTTTGATTCATGGTGTCCATGGCAATGTTTTCAGGTCAACAAATTACCTATGCAAAACAATGATCAGCTGATGAGAAAAATATGTTAATTGATTATCAACCTCAGATTTCTAGCTCCTAATCCAAGAGTTTTTGTAAGAGTTGTAAATGTTTAATACACAGTATTAATAAATTCTTTTCCAATACCAGCTTCAAATTTTCTGTTAACGTGTATCATAACTTCAAGGCTTTACATTAAATTTCAATTTGATAAAATTTAAATTATTGTCTTAAATCTTACAGTTTGAAAATGTGCTCTTTAGAAAGATTGCAATTTGTCAATTTATCTGATTGAAACATGCATGTAGATCCTGTTGTAATGCTGGGCTGACAATGCTCCAATATTACTGAGATGAAAACCTTTTCCAATACCAGTCATTGCTTAATTGTCTATGCCTTCAAATATTCTGAGACTGGAATTTCCTTTGTTGACAGACACAAATTTTTTTTAAACAGAAAGCATGTACCCAGGATCAGATTGTCAATTTATTTTCCAACTGCTATCATTGTGCAGTGACCAATTTACCGGGTAACCTTATTTCAGAATTTCTTTCCAGTATGCTCAGTATTTTATCAAAGAAATAGCTGAATGGATTCTTACTTTTTATAAAATTCTTGTAAAGATATACCCATGGATTTAGAAGTCTTCTCTCTATGGAAAGTCTCCAACTTCAAAATGTTTATATGATTGGTTAGGTGTATTATTTCAACATTAATGTGAAACTAATGGAGGAGGTACTTCTCTCCCTTCTGGAACACCTGAGATCACCACTGTTATAAGGGGAGGTTGGTGATTGGTCGAGCTCAATATTCAGATAAGTGTTTAGTGGAATGTGTTTCTTTTACTTTTGGCCATAGTAATAGTGTCTGTCTTTCGTCAATGTTCTTTATTGTCTCTATGAAATCTTCTTAATGATGATTAAACTGTGAAAAAAGTGAAAAGGAAATAGCAGATTTCAGTTGTCCTTAACTAATCTAATCATGTTATTGTCGAGCCTGCAACTTTTGTTGCAGAAAGCTCGACATAGGGATAGTGATCCGGCGGCGGCGGCGGCGGCTACGGCGGCTACGGCGGCGGCGTTAGCTAACTTCTTAAAAGCTTTATATTTTAGAAGTTAGAAGACCTGTATGCTTCATACTTTGTATATGGATGCCTCATGTTACGAACTTTCCGTCAGTCACATGTCCAATGTCCTTGACCTCATTTTCATGGTTCAGTGACTACTTGAAAAAAAAGTTCAGATTTTTTGTAATGTTCATTTCTCTCTTATTATAAGTAATTGGATAACTATATTTGGTATGTGCGTACCTTGCAAGGTCTTCATGCCCGTCAGACAGTTTTCACTTGACCTCGACCTCATTTCATGGATCAGTGAACAAGGTTAAGTTTTGGTGGTCAAGTCCATATCTCAGATACTATAAGCAATAGGGCTAGTATATTCGGTGTATGGAAGGACTGTAAGGTGTACATGTCCAAATGGCAGGTGTCATTTGACCTTGACCTCATTTTCATGGTTCAGTGGTTATAGTTAAGTTTTTGTGTTTTGGTCTGTTTTTCTTATACTTTATGCAATAGGTCTTCTATATTTGGTGTATGGAATGATTGTAAGGTGTACATGTCTAACTGACAGGTGTCATCTGACCTTGACCTCATTTTCATGGTTCAGTGGTCAAAGTTAAGTTTTTGAGTTTTGGTCTATTTTTCAAATACTTTATGCATTAGGTCAACTATATTTGGTGTATGGAAATATTTTATGATCTATATGTCTGTTACGCAGGTTTTATTTGACCTTGACCTCATTTTCACGGTCCATTGCTAAGTGTTAAGTGTTTGTGTTTTGGTCTGTTTTTCTTAATTTATAAGCAATACGTCAACTATATTTGTTGTATTGAAGAATTGTTAGCTGTACATGTCTGCCTGGCATGGTTCATCTGACCTTGACCTCATTTTCATGGTTCATTGATCAATGTTTTGTTTTCTTGGTTAATGTTGAGTTTATGTGACAGTTGTAATAAAGCTTTATATTTAGGTCTATCAACATAATATCAATGATTAGTAAAGAAGGCGAGACATTTCAGCGTGTGCACTCTTGTTTTTAAAATTTAAGTAGTTTTTTCTTGAACATGTTGAAAAAGTTCTTCTTATATATTACAATTGTACTTTCTTTACTTTGAGTCAGTATCCAGAAGAAGCTTAACGTTGACCTTATTCATTGTAGGCTAGCTTTTCTGTACAAATCCTTTGCTTTCCACTGCTTAAAAGCTTTAGTAGGCTTTGAATAGGCAGTGTATATTAAGTCAGAATTGAGTCATACCTAGCTTTATAGAGAGATTTATAAGAATACAAATATACAGCAATTTTAGCAAGGCAATATTTGTGTTCAGCATGTTGAGGATCACTGAGTTTATGATGAAGTTTTTATATGATCAAAATATATATGAATGCCTTGAAATGATGACTTTTTTTAACCATTTGTTTTTTGCAGAAGTCACTTTTACCTGTTGGAAATGACACTTGGACTAATGTCACTAATTGGCGATTGAAAATATTAACAAAATTATTTTTGAAAGGAGTTTAAATCTTGTTTAAATTATGCCAATTATCATTTCATTTAGGCTACAAATTGTGTAAACATATAGTAAATTACTTTCAGAAATTATTTCATGAATTTATTCACCAAGTGAGCTTTTCCCATCACTTTGCGTCCGTCGTCTGTCGTCCGTCGTCGTTAACTTTTACAAAAATCTTCTCCTCTGAAACAACTGGGCCAAATTAAACCAAACTTGGCCACAATCATCATTGGGGTATCTAGTTAAAAAAATGTGTCTTGTGACCTGGTTAACCAACCAAGATGGCTGCAATGGCTAAAAATAGAACATAGGGGTAAAATGCAGTTTTTGGTTTATAACTCAAAAAACAAAGCATTTAGAGCCAATCTGACATGGATAAAATTGTTTATCAGGTCAAGATCTATCTGCCCTGGAATTTTCAGATGAATTGGACAACACGTTGTTGGGTTGTTGCCCCTGAATTGGTAATTTTAAGGACATTTTGCTGTTTATGGTTATTATCTTGAATATCATTATAGATAGAGATAAACTGTAAACAGCAATAATGTTCAGCAAAGTAAGATTTTAATGAGTCAACATGACCGAAATGGTCAATTGCCCCTCTAAGGAGTTATTGTCCTTTATAGTCAATTTTTAACAAGTTTCATAAAATTTGTAAATTTTTACTAACATTTTCCACTGAAACTACTGGGCCAAGTTCATTATAGATAGAGATAATTGTAAGCAGCAAGAATGTTCAATAAAGTAAGATGTACAAACACATCACCATCACCAAAACATAATTTTGTCATGAATCCATCTGCTTCCTTTGTTTAATATTCACATAGACCAAGGTGAGCGAATTGACTAAAATACGATTTAAATTTTTGCGATATTGAGAAAAAAAATGTTTTAATTCATATAAAATAATTCAAAATGAGAGTTAAAATTTTTGCCATTATAACCCTAAAATTGAGAAAGGAAATGGGGAATGTGTCTATCACATTTTTCATATTAATAATAAATACATTGCAATAATTTCGGAATTTACAGTTACAGATTTAAGGAGCTGTTGTTTTGTGTATAGCATGTCATTCTTGTACATTGTTTAAATTAATTAATACAAAGTTCAACCATTGTAATAAGTCCTAACCATACAATCTTATTTCTCAGATGTCCTTTGGGAAGAAAATAATCACCTTCAATTAAAGCAAAATGGTTTTAACCACCAGGGAAGATCTGCAATGTCATGTTTTGATGAGAATATAAATAAACATATTCCTCAACCTACTGTTTCCTTGATAGCCCAGAGAACACCAAAGTGTTCTATGTTATATTCACACTTTATATAAGTAAGTATATCAAAGGCCACTAAAACACAGAGGGGACTTCACCTTTGGAACTGGTTAGGCATGTAAGCTATGGACAATTTACTTTATTTGACATTTTTTTAACACAAAAAAGGGAACCAGTCTGAAATTAGTGATTTCAACCTATAAACAAGGGATACTTTTAGGTAACTTTTTATTTCATGGATTTAGAATGAAAATCAAAGAAAAAAACATGTGTAAATTGACTTGAAGTATTATTCATCAATTTATAGTGTTAAATTGAATCAAACAAGATATTGCAGATCTGTTATTTAAAAAAAAGTTTGCAGTTGTAGGATTATAAGATTAAAAAAGAAAGGGTTTATTTAAATTTTGACTACAATTGATAAATGATATTTTTGGTCAGGATAAAGAATATTACATTTGAAAAATTTCCAACCAATGAATTTAAAAAACTCCAGAACAGATTTTTATGTTCTAGATTTGTCTACCTGTTATTCATCAATTATCTCTTTTCTTTTTCAGAACCAGAACATTGGAATAACCAAAATGGTTTACTTCAAAACACTAATGGCTTTAGTCACCATGGCAACTATCAAAATGGCTTCATAAAAAATCAAATGAATGGATATAATAACCACATCAATGGAACGATTCCTAATGAAATCAATCAGCACTGCAATGGAAAAGTAAATAATGGTTTCTTACACTTTCCAAACTTTTTCAGTCAAAATGGCAGCCTTAAAAATCAAAATGGCCTTCCACACATGGATGCAGCAAATTTACCTGTAAACAACAATAGTATTTGTATATCAACAAGTACAGAGGAACACTACAGTAGCATAACTCATCAACAGGGTTATGACACCCTCTTGGTGCAGTCACTAGGGAACCAGTACGATGGCTCTTAAGACAGGGATACAGTGCAATGACAAATGTTAATGTTTCAAAAGGCAGTTGTATGCTCGGTGCAAATTGATCTTAACTTGTCATAATCATGCTTTGTTTTCTATATATATCAGACTGATTTTATAATGTAAGCGTAGGTATAGATTTTGATAAAACTGTTAGCATAGGTATACATGTATATAGATATTGTTAAGGTGGCTCGGGGCCTATTAAAAGTTTCTATCAGAAGTGCCGTATTTTTTGTTATTTTATTTTTTACAGAAATTAAATCAAATTGGTCGAAAAAAAATAGGGGGTCACGGACCATTTAAGCTCAAAATTTTACTTTTAAACAGGTATGTAAAAGGGACCATTTTTCAATGAAATGATAGGGAAAATAGAGGTGTTGACATAATTTTATCGGATTATCAAAAAAACGTTCTATGACACTTGATCCAAAACTGTAATATAAAAAGCTGAAATATAGCTTCAAAGAATGAGCAATTAAAAAAAGTAGGTCACGGATAAGGAAAAAAATATATTTTGCCTTAAAACCCAAATTTTGGCGTGAAAATGGTGAAAATGGGTGAAATGTCACTTTGACCATTTAACAAATACGGATTATAACGAAATTATTCTATAATCCACATAACTACAATGATTTAACATTTCTAATCTATCAAAATATTTAAAAAAATTATATCGAAGTTACGACAAATACTTTTGTAATTCATGCGTGAAATTATGCGCAGTCGAATAGTCCCGAGCCACCTTAAAAACAAAAATCACATTTAGAAGCCATTTTATTACTAGACCATGTCAACAATTACTGTTCTCAATTTATTATTCAATATACTAAAGAAAATACATTTTATTCATGGCTAACAGTCATGACAATATCTGTTCGAGAACTAGATGTTTGAACTTTCTGTTGTATAAGAAGTAATGTTATAATGACATAGAAATCTAGTTGTTAGCGTTTTATATTGTATTTATGAGTTATTGTTAAGTTTTTGTTAGATATGAATAAGAAAATACTATGATTAAGCCTTTTATAATTAGCTTTTATTTTTTAACAGTCATGGAGAACAATCTTGTAAGTTTTTAAATTTTAATATTTATCTGTAAATTTTTTGAATTATCTCCCTTTTAAAAAATCCTATACATAAAGTCTTTGAAAGAGAGGTTCTTGTCCTTTTTCTTTCAAAAAGCTAGCTATAAACAAAGAACAATTTTTGATTTTTTTTGGTTTTGAAAATATAAATGAGCTTTAAATATTTAAGAGTTGTGGAGAAAAATCTTATAAGTTTCTGAAATTAATATTGATCAGTAAAATTGTTGAATTATCTCCCTTTTGAAAAATAATGTACATAAAGTCTTTGAAAGAGAGGCTGTTCTCCTTTTTCTTTCATTAAGCTAGATAATAGAGAATAAGACCTTGTACTCAAAATGTTATACTGACTAAATAAGATCTTAAAAGAGTGTTTTTTTTCTTCTCAAAATCAGCATTAATTAGGTTGTAAATTAAGAATATGATTTTTCTGCATTATGAATTTAATTCACAAATTTTAAATTTCCAAACATTTAGAAAAAATATGTTCTCCACACAAACATTGGAAATTAATTTCATTAAAATTATAAAGATACATGTATTGATTCATTTACTCTATCGTTCTTTTGGTATTATAAAATATTTTAGAGAAAATGGTACATTTGGAAATTTAAGATAATAATCATTATAATATCCTTTGAGCAAAGATCAAAATCAGGATTACAAAAACAGAGGTTAAACTTTCAATTATTAGTATAATATCATGTGATTTCTGTAAGATAGTATAATGTCATGTGATTTCTGTAAGATAATATAATGTCATGTGATTTCTGTAATATAGTATGATGTCATGTGATTTCTGCAAGATAGTATAATGTCATGTGATTTCTGTAAGATAGATAAGACATCATTTTCTAGTTAGAAGAATCTCTTGTTTTGTTTATTTTTTCTTGCCTTAGTTGTAATATTTTTTATACTTTTTGTTTATTTTAGTACCTAGTGTTTTAGCTTATTGTTTATTTACCATGCCTACTATTTAAAGATTTGAAAATATGGCATACAGTTAATTTTAAATTACTTTGGATGAGGTTATATGAGGGAACTTGATTGTTAAGGAAGTACAGTTGATATAAATCCTTAAAGTCACAGTCTCAGGCTTTTGTGTATTCCTGTTAATTCAGAAATCAATGGTTGGTTTTATTAATGCAAAATACAAAATTAGTAGGTTTGTTAGAATAAAAACTCAAATTCCCTTTTTCAGTTGTAAATTTTTCTTCACAAATTTTTTAAAATCACATTAAATAGATCTTGCATTAGTTAGATCTGACAATTTTACCAGTTATCAGTGATTTTCAATAATTTGTAAACTTTCAGTAATAAAAATACAGTTTTAACCCGTATATATTTTTCTTTTTATGTCTGTTTTGTTTTATCAATTATATCTACTTGTAATTTAAATAAAGCTGAAATATTCAGTCAAGTAAAATTTGATAAAGAAAGCTAAATTGATGCTCCAAAATTGATAAAAGCTTCCCTTATTAGAATAAATGCATAAAAATGGGAGATAACTTTCCCTAGTCTTACTTTTTCTTTTGTTATCAATATTTTATTTGATAGATCTATATAAATATTAGAAATATTTGTTGTAAGTTTTATTTTATTTCTGTAAATTCTGAGTATTTATTGTAAATCTTTAATGAATTGTATAAATAATTATGTACTGCTATCTAAGTACTTTGAGTTGTAAATCATGGATTTTACTGATGTCAATACACCTTATCTCTATTTATTTCAAAACGATAAGTCCTTAAATTACACAGTTTTTTCATGACGTCACAGCCTGTGTTCTGCCCTATTAAAACACTATTGTGCATGAAACTCTTCAAAGAGACATGTTTAAACCATTGTTAACACTTCAAACAAAGCATTTTTATTACTTTGAGTTTAAAAAAAAATTGGACCGTAATGTCCATAAACTTTAAAAATGTTCAGTTTGTAAACTTTTGCCCCATCAGCACATTACTGATGACACCTAACCCAAACAGGAAGTTGTCTAAGTGAGTGTTTTTCCCAGGTTGGATTAAATAGCAATAAGGTGTATTAACAGATAGATTTCTTTCTTATATACAGTTATCTCTGTATAATTGTAAATGCAATGTAAGAAATAAACTCAATTTCAATTTTCAAGTGATGGATTTTGCCATTGTAAAATATTCATCCCCCAGAATTGAAGGACATCAAGTATGAATGTCTATCAACATGATCAATTCTATTTATGAAATATATATATTAAAATATTTCTGATGAATTTGTATACGTCTTGCTATATGATTCCATAATAATATAAAATAAAAAATCTCAAATTGTTGCAATTATTTCTGAGTTAACATAACTTTTTAGTCCATAAAGATCTCATAATACTTATTTTGTCATGTTGATGCAAACTTTTTGCATTTTTTGACTGCATTGTATAATTCATATTGAATTAAACTAATTATTTATTTTACAGTTTTGTAATTTGTTTTCATAACTAAAATATTACATGTCTTTTAATACTAATGGCAAAATATTAAGTTTATTTTAACACAACTTCTGTTCAATTTTCATATTTTTTTAATTCACCATATAGTTAAATTATATCATTGTTTTGTTAAGATGACCAATCAAATCATGAAAATGTTTTTTAAAATAGTATTGTTTATTTCTGGTTCTCTCTGATATTTAGTTTTATTTGTTCATACTTGTGTTGCCCATGATGATCTTATTATATTTTGTCCAGCACATATTTGCAACAAACATTAGAGCAGTAATACATTGTTATTAAATGTGTGTTTCTCAAGAGCAAGCAATCTAATGAAAACTAAATCCTGAAATCCTTGTTCTGATAGGCCTTGGTGTGCGACATCAGAACAATATACAAAGATTTCACTTTAATTAGATTGAAGATCAAGCTAGCTTACATATATATATATATATATTGTTTTCATTCTTTGATTTATTTTAATACATTATCTATTTATAAAGATCTCATGTCCTGATAAAAGCTTTTCATTTTGAATTTTACCAGCAACCATTGTTTTAGGAGGTTCATACAAAAACACTCTTTATATGCAACAATTCAAAAAAAAAATCTTAGCACCATGAATAAATATTAAAATGGATAACTCACAGATCAATTATTAAACTTTCAAGACTCATTTTGATCGAAAATAAATTTTTGAAATGTAAATCTAATTATGTCACATATTGTGTGCAATATTCCGTGTTTTTACCAATATATAATCAGCACTGCCATTTTGATATGTCATTCACTGTTAAAAGCATCATAGATATTTATAGTATCACATACACAATAGAAAAAGGTGGAAAGGAAAGTCTTCAAGATGCTTAAGTCTTTAATGACTCATTTTTTGTGGAAGAAAATACACTTTCATGTTTTTGATATTTATATGGTTTATAGTAAAAAAGAAATTTTGAAGATCTATCGATTAAATGAATCAATAAAATACGTATTTTATAGTGAAAAAGAAATTGTAAAGCTCTATCCATTAAAAGAAGCAATCACATATAGAAAATTCATAATATAGAAGTCAACGCAATAGACATGTTAAAGATCTGACTAACGTTTTAATATCTCATTTGTCCTTTGTCTAGATAAAATTACAACTAAGATATTATGAAAACTCTTAATAGGTTGTTTTACTGACAATTACTTCAAGATTGAATGTTTCCACCTATTTAAATATTAGCTATATATGACAACTAAGATTAATTTTTATAAGTAGTGCTTTATATGCTTTATTTTCATATCATTATTTGAAAAATTCTATGATGGTGACTCATTATATTATATTTGATCTCAAATTACAATGGATTTACTTGAAATGTATCAGAGTTGTAACATATCATTATATGAAAAGATTAAATATTTATAGTATAACTAATTGCCGTATTTGAATATCAAAAATAAGACAACGCGTGACCAAACGACGCATTGATTAAACGAGTGCGCAGCACGAGTTTAATCCATAGCGGGTTCAGTCACAAGTTGTCTTATTTTTGATATTCATATACGGCGATTACTTATTCTTTTTATTACATTGGCAAATGGCTTTTTTTTATGAAATTAATGTAAAAAATGTAAGGAACTATATATTTTTCCTATGCATTGACAATTTGTTTTGATCCGACGTTATCAACGTCTTGACAACGCCTATTGTTGTATGACGTCAGAGAGTGAAATAACCACGTTTATTTCACATGTGAAATTATCGGTTTTTATCTAACTGGGAAATCAATGTAATTCATTGCAACCAATGTAATAATTTGGAATATTATTTATATTTAGCCGTGAAAAGAGCAACATATGTCATATGAGTTGTAAATATACTCCATTTAATTTTTAAATTTCTAATTAATAATGTAATCAGACCCCTGTGTCTTTGCAAATTACTAAATAATAGACTTTGATATCTAGTCCAAAACTAAATATAGTAATTGTGCATTATTTCTCATCTTCTACTGCAATATAAATAATTTGGGGGCATCATTTAAAACTCCTTGAAAAATTACTAGAAAAATAGGCTGACACCATACTGCAATATTTAGTCTGAACGTCTAGTGAATTTGAAAAGATTTTACAAAATATTAAAATCTTATTAAAAAACTGGGAAGTTGTTCTTAACAACACAAAGTAGTTCCATTTTGTATGTTAAATTTTGAATAAAATTGAGAATGGAAATGGGGTATGTCACATTTGTGTCAGAGAGGATATTTTAGGATATCATGTTTTGTGAAAAAATATTTTGTCAAAACAACAACATTGTCTTTGTTTTGCTGTAAACACTGTGTACATCACTTTTATTTTTGCTTTTATATAAGCTTTATCTAATACAATGTATTTACGCTGTCTCATAAATGTGTCAGTTTTAGCAGCAAACATGATGTCATTTTATTTTGTATTGTATGGTGCTTGTCCTGATGTTTTAAATATGTAAATACGTTTCCAAATTTAATGTAATTAATTTTTTTTACTGATGTTCATTTTTTTATTGTCATGAATTTTGTGACCATGTATAAATGTTTTGACAGTAAATTAGCTTTGATATAATTATTGTCTTGATATCTTGAGTCCTTTCTCAAATTTAGAGTCAAGGGTCACGAAAAACAACAGTCGCTGTGCTGTTATTTCATATTGCTTAAAGGTCTTGTTGGAAGGTTAAGATCTCACAAAATGTTTAACCCTGCTTCAGGGAATGCACCAATTGGACAACAACCTGACAATAGAGCAGAAACAGCCAGGATATTCTTACCCTTCTGGAGCACCTGAGATCACCTCAAATTTATGATGGGGTTTTGTATAGCTCAGTTATTAGTTTTCTATGTTATGTTTTGTATATTTGTCTGTTTAGCAATGGTATTGTCAGTTTATTTTCAACTAATAAGTTTGAATGTCCTTTTGATATCTTTTGCCTCTCTTTTGGAACAAAATCAGCGCAGGAAAATGACCAGAAAATCTGAAATTCTATAAAAATAGATGAGCAGTTTTTGTAGGTGTCTTCTCCAACTTTAAGATTTTGTTAGCCGGTACAATGTAAGACTTAAGACTTCTGAAACTATTTATCCCAACTTCAATATTTAGCATGGGTTATTGGGATAAGTGAATTTATAAAAGGCTGTGTCTGAGGACAAGAATGCTCAAGCTTTGTAGTTTTAAAAAGGTTAAAAAGGGGCAGTCTAGAATGGTATCATTAGTGACTCACTTCCGAAATTAAAATTTGTCTGCTAGTTTTGGTTCTTAGAACTGTGTATATGAGTTTCAAAAAATTTCGAGTTAACAGTACAAAACTGATATGGAATTGACAGATGGAAGGACAGTCAAGGGTAGCAGACATGTACAGCTAACAATTCTTCCATACAACAAATAAAGATGACCTATTGCTCATAGTTTAAGAAAAACAGACCAAAACACAAAAACTTAACACTAAGCAATGAACCGTGAAGATGAGGTCGAGGTCATATAAAACCTGTGCAACTTGCATATAGATCATAAAATATTTCCATACACCAAATATAGTTGACCTATTGCATTTAGTACTAGAAAAAAAAGACCAAAACTCAAAAACTTAACTTTGACCACTGAACCATGAAAATGAGGTCAAGGTCAGATGACAGCAGCCATCTAAACATGTACACCATAAAATCATTCCATGCAACAAATAAAGAAGTCCTATTGCATACAGTAAAAGAAAAACAAACCAAAACACAAAAACTATAACCAATGAACCATGATATGAAAATGAGGTCAAGGTCAGATGACACCTGCCAGTTGGACAGTTGAATTTATGGGCATGAGAACTTTGCAAAATTCACACATACCAAATATAGTTATCCTATTACTTATAATAAGAGAGAATTTAACATTACAAAATATCTGAACTTTTTTTTCACGTAGTCACTGAACCATAAAAATGAGGTCAAGGACATTGTACATGTGACTGACGGAAATTGTAACATAAAGCATCTATATACAAAGTATGAAGCATCTAGGTCTTCCACCTTCTAAAATATAAAGTTTTTAAGAAGTTAGCTACCGGCGCCCGATTACTATCCCTATGTTGAGCTTTCTGCGACAAAATTCACAGGCTCAACAAAAATGAGGTATGACTGCAAATAAGAAACTCTACCAGAGATAAAATGATGTAGATAAAAGCATCTATATGTCAGCATAAAGTCTGCAACAAATATCACCCACTGAGGTTCCTTTCCATAAACAGGTCTTTCAACCTAAGAAGCTATTAAACTCAGTTTAAAAAGGCTTGACTCATCAGATAGACACAAAGAAATAAAGGATTAAAGAGACAAAGTACTGATCTAAGTGTACCCACGGTTACTGAAAGCTAATTGCAGCTTGTAAATAAGTCATGTTTCCCAGAATTGAATCAATCAGAACACATACAATGGATTTAGTATAAAGATAGTATAAACTTTCTGAAACAATATGACCTTGTGCATATGTAAGTATCTGACTTTACAACAAATACAAGGTTTGCACCTCATTTTTAGCCACATATTAACATCTTCTCAATCACAAGAAACTTGAAAAAAACTTATTTAATTTAGTAATACATCGTTTATTTATTACATTTTAATAATAATAAGTTAAAACTTTTTTCTTAAACTGAATCAATCAGATATATACGAATAAGGTAAAGCTTTCCTCCATCCTTGATGCAACCTGTCTGACAGAACATCTACTAAATCTCTATAACACGCAAGTCCAGCAACATTGTTATCTTCATCGGGATCTATGTCATGTACATATAACTCACTAGCATGTAAATCGGTCCAGTTAGTTTCTAAGGTCAATGGGTCAAAACCTACCCATTCAGTATACCGGTACTTGTCAGTTCTCATGGTATATCCCATAATTTTTATATCTATTAGTTTTGGCTGATCGCTATTTTCCTGGGGTGAATCTGATGGTCGAGGATACTGACTGAAAGCTGCAGATTTCCATTTCAGGTCTGAAGCACCATGACTGAAAACAGTATCTTTGATGACGGGGACTAAACTAGTTCCTTCAGTGCATAGTTCGATACCAGGACCATTTTCTGGACATAATTCAGGAACCATAATGCCACTTAGTTCAGATATCGTTGGAAAAACATCAACAAGTTCAACCAAGGCATTTGTTACTTTGTAATTATCTTTGCTTTTTCGATCATAGATAGACTTTCTGTGTAGCTTTTGTCCTTTATTGGTCAGACCAGGCACATACACAATCAAAGGCACTCTAGTTGCTACCTCAAAATTACTGAACTTAGACCATTCCTGGTGTTCTCCTAGAGACCAGCCTGCAAATAAAATCCAAAATCTGATGTGATGTCTAGTGTGGTAAGGAACCTATATAGTATTCAATAGCTTATAAAGCAATTTTCACAAAATTCATTTTCAATATATACATAAGGTGAGACGTAAATAAAATATTGAATTGAATATATTTCCCAAAAGACTTATACACTTGTAAAAATGTATTCCAATTGGTTGGCCAGTCAGCCCCCAATTTAACAACACCCAGTAAGAACCACACAAAGTATCTCTCTGTTTAATTTGATTTCAATTGGTTAAGCTATTCTCAAGAAAGACTTTGTCTTTATTATTTCTCAAAAAGACTGATGAAATCTATACTCTCATTGCTCAATAAAAGATCATTGAATGTTATAAGCCAGGAAAGTCTAATTTCCTGCTTCAGTAACCATGTTTGGATGTAATTTCTCTTTCCTTTGATGAAATTGTAGCTGAAAAACTCCCTTTCATTTGCATAACAATAAATAATTTATAACAATAAGGGAAATCTTGCAGCAAATAAAATGACAACATTACTATCATTTTTAGGATTAATTGGATCTTATTTCGACCTCCTTCAGCAATTACTCTGAGAACTAACCATGATCACCCATAAATACTATCACAGTAGTACTTGAAAGGTTGTGCTGATCTAATCCTTTCAGTAACTGTCCCACTTGGTCGTCCATATAAGAGGTAGCTGCATAGTAACTTTGTCTCACTAACAGCTACAAAGATATAACAAAAACAACCATTGCCAATTCTTAATATTTTCTTACCCTTAAATAATCAGTGCAAATTATTAGGCAACATTGTTTGTAAGGTTCATGTAGATTGGACTACGTCATCAATTTCCATGGCATCAGTTCAAATGTATGATTTGACATTGTTTTCTGTCAGTTTCAACAGAATGGGGATGTATTTTAAGCTCTGACCTCGTTGGTGATGGTCTTAAATTAAGCTTACAGTTATCTCCAAAGTAGTAAATTTTAATAACTGTATTTATTAAAGAATTTCGTTGAATTTGAGTGTCGTGTCAGATTTTGGTTGAATTTGAGTATCGTGTCAGATTTTAGTTGAATTTGAGTATCGTGTCAGATTTTGGTTGAATTTGAGATTGTGTCAGATTTTGGTTAAATTTGAGTATCGTGTCAGATTTTGGTTGAATTTGAGTATCGTGTCAGATTTTAGTTGAATTTGAGTATCGTGTCAGATTTTGGTTGAATTTGAGTATCGTGTCAGATTTTGGTTAAATTTGAGTATCGTGTCAGATTTTGGTTGAATTTAAGTATCTTGTCAGATTTTGGTTGAATTTCAGATATATAGTATATACATTAGAAAACAGACAGATCTAGAATGTAGGATGTACTACACAATACAGTAAAAGAACAGACAGATCTAGAATGTAGGATGTACTACACAATACAGTGAAAGAACAGACAGACCTAGAATGTAGGATGTACTACACAATACAGTGAAAGAACAGACAGATCTAGAATGTAGGATGTACTACACAATACAGTGAAAGAACAGACAGCCCTAGAATGTAGGATGTACTACACAATACAGTGAAAGAACAGACAGACCTAGAATGTAGGATGTACTACACAATACAGTGATAGAACAGACAGACCTAGAATGTAGGATGTACTACACAATACAGTGAAAGAACAGACAGATCTAGAATGTAGGATGTACTACACAATACAGTGAAAGAACAGACAGATCTAGAATGTAGGATGTACTACACAAGACAGTGAAAGAACAGACAGATCTAGAATGTAGGATGTACTACACAATACAGTGAAAGAACAGACAGATCTAGAATGTAGGATGTACTACACAATACAGTGAAAGAACAGACAGATCTAGAATGTAGGATGTACTACACAATACAATGAAAGAACAGACAGATCTAGAATGTAGGATGTACTACACAATACAGTAAAAGAACAGACAGATCTAGAATGTAGGATGTACTACACAATACAGTGAAAGAACAGACAGATCTAGAATGTAGGATGTACTACACAATACAGTAAAAGAACAGACAGATCTAGAATGTAGGATGTACTACACAATACAGTGAATGAACAGACAGATCTAGAATGTAGGATGTACTACACAATACAGTGATAGAACAGACAGACCTAGAATGTAGGATGTACTACACAATACAGTGAAAGAACAGACAGACCTAGAATGTAGGATGTACTACACAATACAGTGAAAGAACAGACAGACCTAGAATGTAGGATGTACTACACAATACAGTGATAGAACAGACAGACCTAGAATGTAGGATGGACTACACAATACAGTGAAAGAACAGACAGATCAAGAATGTAGGATGGACTACACAATACAGTGAAAGAACAGACAGATCTAGAATGTAGGATGTACTACACAATACAGTGATAGAACAGACAGACCTAGAATGTAGGATGTACTACACAATACAGTGAAAGAACAGACAGATCTAGAATGTAGGATGTACTACACAATACAGTGAAAGAACAATTCTAGGATGTACTACACAATACAGTGAAAGAACAGACAGACCTAGAATGTAGGATGTACTACACAATACAGTGATAGAACAGACAGACCTAAAATGTAGGATGTACTACACAATACAGTGAAAGAACAGACAAATCTAGAATGTAGGATGTACTACACAATACAGTGAAAGAACAGACAGATCTAGAATGTAGGATGTACTACACAATACAGTGAAAGAACAGACAGATCTAGAATGTAGGATGTACTACACAATACAGTGATAGAACAGACAGACCTAGAATGTAGGATGTACTACATAATACAGTGAAAGAACAGACAGATCTAGAATGTAGGATGTACTACACAATACAGTGAAAGCACAGACAGATCTAGAATGTAGGATGTACTACACAATACAGTGAAAGAACAGACAGATCTAGAATGTAGGATGTACTACACAATACAGTGAAAGAACAGACAGATCTACAATGTAGGATGTACTACACAATACAATGAAAGAACAGACAGATCTAGAATGTAGGATGTACTACACAATACAGTGAAAGAACAGACAGATCTAGAATGTAGGATGTACTACACAATACAGTGAAAGAACAGACAGATCTAGAATGTAGGATGTACTACACAACACAGTAAAAGAACAGACAGATCTAGAATGTAGGATGTACTACACAATACAGTGAAAGAACAGACAGATCTACAATGTAGGATGTACTACACAATACAATGAAAGAACAGACAGATCTAGAATGTAGGATGTACTACACAATACAGTGAAAGAACAGACAGATCTAGAATGTAGGATGTACTACACAATACAGTGAAAGAACAGACAGATCTAGAATGTAGGATGTACTACACAACACAGTAAAAGAACAGACAGATCTAGAATGTAGGATGTACTACACAATACAGTGAAAGAACAGACAGATATAGAATGTAGGATGTACTACACAATACAGTGAAAGAACAGACAGATCTAGAATGTAGGATGTACTACACAATACAGTAAAAGAACACATTTGTTATTGTCAGTCTCTGTATCTCTTGTATTTTAACAATTGAAGTACAACAACTGAATTTTATTTTAGTTCAAATTCAAAAGAAGCAAAAAATAAATTTCTTGTTTTGTTAACATTATAAATTTAAATGATGTTTATATTTTAAGATACACATAATTGATTATTCAAAATTATAGAAAAATTGATGTTATGCACTGTAAACCAACTTATTTTTGCACATACCGGTACTGTATTTTGCTTTAAAAAAATACAACAAGTTATGGAATCTGTCTTTGAGGCAATCAAACTTCCATGAGGCCGATGTTTTTTTTCATCCTATTGTCCAACACATATATCACAACCTGTGTTGCTGAGTGAGAATCTGCTAATCAGGCAGTGGTGAAAACATTACAAAAAACCCTACTCAACTTACCATTAATTTTATTTCAAAATGTATAAATATATATTTGTTTTCTTTTCATGATCTAGTAATTCAAGATTTACTCTGGTTGAATTGCACTAGATATAAACAATTAAGGGCAGATAACTCTGTAATTTGCTATCATTTTAACCAAAATTTATTATGATATTTTTTGAATTACCAGACACAACGAAAAAAAGACCTACCAGTGTGTTCTTAGGATGAAAGTAACTTCAAACAAGGATGGTTAGATAAGTGTTTTTTTCAGTCATGTGTTGATTTTTTTAAATTGCCTGATTCTTAGAAAGACAAGTTCCATCTTACCTGGTAATGCTTAGGTAAGGGCCCATAAGGGAAACTAACATTTAACATTTTAACATCATCCCTTTCTCTAAGATCTGCCCAAGGATTCCAGGCAACTAATGGCAGCTTTGGAGGTAGACTAGGATCAGGGGCTAAATGTATTTTATCTAATGGGTATAAATCTGAAATAATCAAATATTAAATAATTTATACAAAGCAATTTAACATGAGGGCACAAAAGTAGTAATTACATCTATGTTATTAAAGGATACTGGTAGTTGTAAAAAGGATAAATACCAGATGTTCACCTAAAAACAACATACAGTTTAATATTCACTTCAATCCAAACATTTTTCATGAAAATTCAATGATATCTTTTGTACACTAATACTTTCTAAATTTTCAAATGGTTGCATCTTAAAAAAGCATGCACACAATCCTTTCAAAACTTTTCATAATTCTGATAAATTATTCATGCAATTTCTATTTAAAAGAGGAATTCTTGTGTGAAAATATTGTTATTTTATTGAGAAATGTTTTGATTATTTTGTTGGGTGGGTTACTGTCTAGTAGATGTATACCCCATCTTTCTGTATAATCAAATTAAATACAAACTGAGATATTCTCTAGGATACTTTAGTGGAATGTGAGGCTTATGATATCCAACAGCCAAGAAAAATGGTTGCCCTGGAAACCTTGAAACATTCTGCATGATCTGCAATGCATGCTGGGTACTTTGTAGATCAGGTAGAGTTTTCTCTGGCATGGCTGTCACATCAACAGGACAAACTATATTCATATAGAGTTTACCATCAGGCCCTGGACATACCTATAACAGAAAAGGTTATTTCAATGTAGTGTTGCCATCACATTTACCAAGAACTATTACAGACCATTAACAAATGAAAAAAAACACCACATGCATGTATTTTAAAGGACTCAACTAGATGCACCACTTTCATATGAACTATCAAAGTTTGTTATAAAATCAGGTAATGATTTCTAAAAAAAAAAGACATTATTAAACATGTTAATTTAATATCTTGTGTTCTTGTATATCAATGAGATTTTGGAATACAAAAAGGGTGATAAGTTGGGACTGACCTTAGCCATCTTATATTGCTGAGTTGATGGATGGTAGGGTGGTACTGACCAACTGTATGGATAATCGTCTGTTTTCCCTGAGGCTGCACCTAAAATGAAAATTTAGCAACATGAAGGATATGGAATATCATAAGTCATTATTTCTTTCCTGCACTGCATGTGATCATGAATGTGAAGTTAAATTAACTGGTTATTTGTCAATCTTTTGCATTGATATATATCTATTCATTGATGTTTTTTAAAAAGATTCTATAAAAGTGTCTACTTCCCTTTAAACAAATTACCTGGGTGGAAGATTTTGCCAACAGAGAACGTGACAAATCCATTGTTTTTGAAGTGTTGTGGTAATGTTGTGAAGTTGCCTCCCCTTTTACGCCAATATGTATGCTGGTCATACACATGTGTTGTATTAGGGCGTCTACTTGTCAAAAAGGAAGCTCTACTAGGTCCACAAATAGCTTGCTAAAATAAAATACAAACATCAAAAGTTATTTCCCCTTCTGGGGCAATCCATAGTCTGAAGTGCTTGTTGCGATTGATTATCTATACAAAAACAAGTTATATTGCTCATTAATTAAAAATGACAAATAAATTACCAACTTCTTAACTACCAGTATCACTGATTCAGGGGACTTTTTTATACACTAATTCATACCATAACTTCTGTTTCTCAACCAACATTCACTTGGGATAGTTTTGTAAATTTAACAGGGTTAATTTCCAGTTCACATTTTCAATTCTGATAAGATAAATTACTATTACTTGTAAGGCCACACCAATTTGATCCCTTGTTCGACAGACCCTCCCGCACCTATTTTTTTCAAAACAGAATTTTTTTATTTCTTTTATATTCCCGCTTCCCGCATCCGGAATTGTAATCATGTCCATTTCCCGCACCGTTTTTTTTTGTAAATATTGTAAAAAGATATCAACATTTGTTAAATCACAGTCTAATCTGTATATAACGATTTTAAACATAAAAGCACCCCACCACAATGTGTAAATATCTGTGAGAATATTTGTTTCAGCATGAAACCTGGAGTGCTCCGATAAAAAGTTATAACAGCGGGTATTTCCATGAAGAACAAAAAATGGTTTCTTTCCCCCTTACTTATATTCCCTATCAAAAAATGTTCGTTGTTAGAATAAAGTACAAAGAACTTCTGAAGGATTTGCCTTCAACTGCAATTATATTGTATGCTGGCGAAACAAAACTATCCATAGCCGCTGCATGTTTATGCACCTGTCCTGATTGATTCAGGAGCATGTCGTTCAGCAGTTATCGTTTGTTGATGTTGTTCATTGGTATTTTCCTGTTTGGATATATAAATTAGATCAATGGTTTTCCTGTTCGAATTGTGTACGCTAATAATTTTGGGGTCCTTTATAGCTTGCTGTTTGGTCTGTATCAAAGCCCTGTGTAAAAGGCCGTACTTTGACCTGTGTTTGTTATTATCAGGTTGAGATCAACCCTCCCTCAGACAAGGGGTCATTTTACTGATGTAGAAAAGAAAATAGAAATACCAAGGATTTGTATAGTTCTTCTATACAAAACCTTTGAACACTTAGAATTTTGTAGTCAAAAAGAGGAGAGTTACATCATATTTTAAAAAAAAAATTCTAAAAGAGGGGTCCACTTATTTTGAATAATATTAAACTGTTAAAGTAAATGTGTTAACATGGTTAGAGTCCAGGAATATAACTAAATTCTTGGACATGTTTTGACCATTTAATACCAGATAGATATATAGTTCTATGAGAAGATATGAGCCCTTTTGTACAAACAAATATATTATAACTTAATTGATCCCTCATAAAACATGTAAAAGGGATATTTATAACATTAAGGGGTTGCCCCCAAACTGATTATGATTCGGATGGAGAATTGTCTCATTGTCAGTCACACATACATAGACCAGATTTAATTATTTCTTGGTGAACAGGGAAAAAATACTTCAGAAATTAAAGAAATGTCAAAGTACAAGTGATAAATCAAGTTTTAATATTGTCAAAACCTTTTATTTTATGTTTACAAAAAAAAAATTATAATCGCTCGCCTTTACTTTTCAAGCTTCGCCTCAAAAATTTGCAAATTGAATATTTTTTTATATCGCTCGCTCGCTCCAAATTTTGGAGTCCAAAAATCCGTAGAACAAGAAATTAAATTGGTGTGGCCTAAATGATGAATTTTTTTCTGTTTTGTAGCCTGTCACAAGACAGGAGCTTGTAATTCAGTGGTTGTCTGTTGTTGCTGTGTTACATATTTGTTTTTCATTCATTTTTTTTGCACATCAACTAAGGCTGTTATTTTTCTTGTTTAAATAGTTTTACATTTGTGATTTCAGGGCCTATTAAAGCTGACTATGCGGTATGGGTTCTGCTCATTTTTGAAGGTCATGAGGTGACCTATAGTTGTTAATTATTATGTCATTTGGTCTGTTGTGGAGAGTTGTCTCATTGGAAATCATGCTACATATTCTTTTTTATATTTAAGTTTTCATGAAAAATACAAATATAAGCAGCAATCTCAAGAAAATGGCTGTACCAAATGAGGAATTAGTCCAAATAATTATGACATTTTGAAAGGCTATTATATTTTTTTTCTTTGATGCCTTACATCAATGTCAAAGCAAATATTTAAAATGGCCTTCCAAGACATCATAATTGTTTGGACTAGTGAGGATTCACGAATATGATAACTGTTATCCAATACTAAAGTTAATTGATACAGTTTAGTGTTTGGTTTTGTTAGGTTTTTATTCATCATCACCTTTTTTTAATTTACCCTGGAGTTCCATATTCTGGATATTACAATTTTAAGAACTATTATTGCCAGACACAGTCACATGCAACAGACTTATACATATATATATATGTTATACTGTGGTTTCACTAATATTGTATACCAATTTGTGGATTTCGTGGGTACAGCATGTACAGTAGAACCACGAACTTAAATGTCCAACAGATAACAAATTTTCTTAAGGAATGTATGCAGACTTTGCCATAACATTAGATATCCACGAATATGCAAGTTTTACTCTACTCAGGCTCAAGCCACAGAAATTGGTACCCACAAATATAAATGAATCCACAGTTAATCAAGTGCTTATACAACTAACCTGGGCATATGTTCTGTTAAATACTACTGATTGACTTGCAAGGAGGTCAATATTTGGAGTGATCAAAGGTTCATATCCATAGCAACCAAGAGATGGCCTAAGATCATCTGCTACTATCAACAGAACATTCAGTTTCCCTGAAAGAAGTAAACAAAATATTTTTTTACTTGATCATAACTCTTTAATTTTGATAATTTAATTTGATAATTACATGTATATCCCCTTTTTTAAGCCATCTTATCTTTATTTATTTATTGTTCTTCAATACCATTTGTACAAGAAGGCCTAGTCTTATCAATCCCCAACACTATATTATTATGCCTAGTATTAATACAGGTTATGTAATGTACTGTTGGGTTGATCTTCCTCTTGTATTTAGTATCTTTACTTATACAGTCTTCTTCCTCCTATCTTCCACCTCTTCTGGTTCTCAGATCACAACTTTGCCTTCTAATTCATGCTAAATGCTTTATCAGTGATTCCATTGCATTGGTGTTTATGACAGATCTTTGGTAGTTCCTTTTTAAATTACTTATACACATCACTATTTAGAGTTTGACATACACGATGCACAAACAAGTCTTGTGTACTACGAGAAGACTTTGTTCACCATAAGCTGTGTACTTGCTACAGTTGTGTTGCTTGGTTGATTTTTCATTTACAAATATACTTATACATCTACTTTATATAATTGAGAATGAATATGTCAAAGAGACAACAACCTGACCAAAGAGCAGATAACAGCTTAAGGCCCCCAATGGGTCTTCAATGCAGAGAGAAAATCCTGCACCGGAGGTGGTTCTCAGCTGGCCCCTTAATAAAAATTGTTTTTTACTAATTCTGTACTGAAATATATATGAACTATTAATTCTAAATTAAAACTAATTACCTTCAGAAATAGTCACTAAAACCAGCAGGAACAGTAATCCATGCCATATGTTCATCATTCAATATTCAACAACTGTCATGACTGTACTTCTTCATACCTACAAATACCCACCAATAGCACAATTAGTAAAATAAACACATGAATATTAACTTGATAAATACAGATAGTCTATAAAGAGCATGAAGAGCATAAAAGTACAAAAACTCTTTTATCTCCCCCGAGTTTAACAAAATGTATAATATATATGTCTAAATTCAAGTCCAAATGTTAATGACATATAAAGTTTTGCTGTTTGGCATAAATCAATCATTTGCCAAAAGCTACTTGGGGACAGGACTCATTTTTTATTATAGAGAAATCTTTTTTTTTCTTCCTATAAACATGATACATTTTTTTCTGCATAATACAAACATAAAGATCTTGAATTGCTACTTACTATCTATAATTTAACTATCCACAGCGGTCTTAGTTCAAATAAATATGACATCTTAAAAAGCTATTATTTTTTTTTCTTTAAAAGGCATTGACGCAAATAATTAAAATAGCCTTGCAAGAAGTCATAATTATTTGGACTACAGCGGTCTGTGTAATGACACTAAAACTAAAAGATAAAAGATTTTGGAAAAAAGGGGGAGGGCTAAAAAATTGTTCTGCCCAGCGTCCCCAAGTGTCTTCTGCAAGAATTGTATAAAATTTATAAAATTCACCTTTACTCATCCGTGCCAAAACACATACTAAATTTTATATGTCTCTTAATTGTCAGTAAATTAGAAAAGATTATCTTTAAGTTTAAATAATCTAACATGTCTAAGACTTCAATTACCTCATTTACTTCATTAAACTGCAAGTGCAGTCCACATGTTGAAGCTGGGATTATTTATATACTTATATATATTATCAATATATCATTTCCAAAATAGTTTAAAGCTCATAAAATTGTCCCAAATAGAAGCACTGAACTGTAAATCAAGGGCGTGTTTTTTTGTTCTTCGGTAGTGAGCCAGAAGAGGTCCATTTCTATTTTTTTGCATTGGGAAGATCTTCTGGCTCTCTTCCACCTCTTCTTTTTAAATAGGTGGTTTAGACAGCAGAAGCACAAAACAAACATGGCGTCGTTTAGTCTAAATGACATTCATAAATTAATGAATGAAGATATACTAGAATGTGAGCTTTGTTATAAACGTTTTTATGGTATAATGACAGCCTTTGTATGACATATCTGTAGGACGATAAGCTGGATGAATATAAGAACTACACGGACAGTAACAGTTAAGGGACAACTATTTGAAATTCTAGAGACGGAATTTTGATTCTTCTTTAGGTACAGAAAACCATCAACGTTTTGAAGATTACTTTCCGGCGTATGCCTGATTGAGGTTGCTAGTTTATTTCAATTTTTCTTTTATTTATTAAACTTTACAATTTTATTGAACTTTTAATTTTTTACATTTTTTTTATTATATTTTTGTAATAGCTGACTTTGAGGCCTCAAGGAAAACTAAAGTCGCTTTGCTAGGGTTCAGGATATTTATTAATCAGTAACATAAAACACCCTGTAATAACAATGATAAAGTTATACTAATTTTACAGATCAAATAATAAATTAGTAATACACGTGATAAGTATAATATTCTTTCATTACATATAATGGTATTATACAAAATATTACACTTTAAAAATACATTTAAGTTATGAACATAATGAGATCAAATATTATGTTTAATCATCAAATCATAGTATTAATGTCTTTACATATAATATTCAGTTGTTCAGATTAACAACATTGATAAATTAAACAAATATTAAAAGCATCTAAACTCAAGGGAAATAACTCTTTATCAAAACTATGTGCTTAACATACTCCATAGTTAATTCAACCTTTTAAACGAAATACATTATAATTCTAATAACATATTACTAATCCTTACCAACTTGTGGAGCAAGGTAGTTACTGTTGTGGCACAAACCAATTCAAACGTACATACTGGTATATCACACAGTGATATTTATATGACAGCTTACAAATTCTGTAAACCAAAATTACAATGTTAAATAACGGATTTTAATGAAACCGTATTTAAACATACACCTTATTATAAAACATACAATATAAATAGTGTCCTTGTGTATAAAATAAAACATAACTCGGACAATACTTTAAATATGTGCAGAAACGTAGTTCGCTATCTAATACAACTTTGTTTATGTTTTCTATTTATAATCAATCAACAATGTTATTGTGTACGGACTAAGTCACACACATAATACACGGTGGTATTTAAAATCTACTCATAACAAAGTCTTATCGAATACACCTCAAAGTATCGATCGGAATGTGTGTACTTTCTAAAGTGATTTACATATAGCTCTAACGAATGACTACCAGTACTTTATATAATAAAATAAGTGTATAATATATGCATTTTATGTAGCGATAATACTTTTCGGGATCATAGAGAAAAATAACCAATCATACCAAAAATCATTCAATCTATAAAAATATATTAGAAATATTAATAAAGAAGTAGATAAAGAAAACTCACGTCAAAATGTCAAGTCTGTCAATACAATACAATGCTGACTATTCAATATACTTTCTAACTATTTCAATGGCTACTGAACATAAACGTCTGTCCATTTTGACTCCATTAGTCCTTCTAACTCAAAACAAAGAAACTAAGAACTGAGCGGTAAAACTTTAAACTAACCAATCAAATTCAAGTAATCATGAATAAAGTATGGAAACGTTTCAGTGTAATAAAAGTTTATATGATACAATATCCTATGAAGTTTATTTAATAATAACATAATTATACATCTTTATTTTACAATTAAAATATAAACAAAATAAAGAGGCTACCACATTTTCATTAGTGATTAACGCTAATTTCAATACTCATGATTGGGCTAGTAGTCATTTTAAATCAATAGATGAGGAATGAAAAAGGAAAGAGGACATCATTATTCATTTTAATTTGTCGCTAATCATGCCTATTTTTGTTTTGCTCTTACCAGGCAACCATGATATTCATAAACGAAAATCTCCTGTCCCCCATCCCAACAAATAAATAAGTATAAGATGTTTTTTTCTTATCTAACACAAGTTTAAATTGATGCTAATTTTTAACGGTCAGTGACAAATATTTCATGCATGTTCAGGAAAACACGAGAGAAAAAGTCGGGTATATAATTTTAAAACGAAGAGATGTGATATGATTGCTGATGACGCAACTATCATAATATGAAGTAGTTGATGGAAGCAATAATAGGAAACCGTAAGGCCTTCAACAATAAATTAAACCTGATACTGTAAAGCCGTTTATAAAACGCCATGAAAGTGTGAAACAATTCAAACGATAAAACTGATATGGTCTAATTATACAAAACAAAACAATTTGAAAAAATACCAAATATGAGTTGAGACATGAACCAACGACAAACACTAAACTACATGCTCCTGACTTGGGACAGGTTCATAAAGAATTTGGCAGAAGTTGATCATATAAAAACGAAGATGTGGTATAATTGCCAATGAGACAACTCTTCACAAGAGACCAAATGATACAAAAATTAACAGCCATAGGTCACCTGACCATATGGCTTTTAACAATAAGCAAAGCCAATACAACATAGTGAGCTATAAAAGCCCCCGAAATCACAAATGTAAAACAATTCAAAGGAGAAAACTAACGGCCTAATTAATGTATAAAATAAAGTGAACGAAAAACAAAGAAGTAACACAGCAACAAACGGCAACCACCGAGTTCCTGTCCCAAGTCAGTAACTGACTTACAGGCTACTAACTTGGGACAGACATAATCATACGTTTTTTGATTGAGTTAAGTCTGCCAATTGATATTTTATCGTATGTTTTTCTATGTTGTGATGTTATGCTATTGTTTCGGAAAAAGGGAGAATGTTTGGATCCATTAAAACGTTTAATCTCGCTGCAAATGTTTGCACCTGTCCTAAGTCAGGAATCTGATGTACAGTAGTTGTCGTTTGTTTATGCAATATATACGTGTTTCTCGTTTCTCGTTTTGTTTATATAGATTAGACCGTTGGTTTTCCCGTTTGAATGGTTTTATACTAGTAATTTTGGGGCCCTTTATAGCTTGTTGTTCGGTGTGAGCCAAGGCTCCGTGTTGAAGGCCGTACTTTAACCTATAATGGTTTACTTTTTTAAATTGTTATTTGGATGGAGAGTTGTCTCATTGGCACTCACACCACACATCTGCCTTTATCTACATACATACAGAATGTGGCGGGATTAAACATAGTAGCGGGATCCCAACCATTTCGTAACCAGGGACAGTGATTTAACAGTACAACAACTAGTTTGTGAGAGCTCGATCCTCCTCGAAGCTGAAACAGTAGTGTAGCAGTACAATATAAGAACAACCTGTGCAAATCAGTTGCAATTTGATTAACTGAAAAGGTCGGTACGAGATACTAAAAAAAAAACCGGCCAACTAACATAAGACCATAGACTCAAAACATCAAACTAAGAGTATTTGCAATTACTGGAAGTTTGTTCAAAGCTAGTTGCAACTAGTTCTAAAATAAATCTTGTTCTCCCAGACTGAAGTATCAATCAGTACACAACCAACTGATAAAATTTATTAAAAAGAAAAGTATAGGAAACATTGGTAAGCGATTGGGTCAAATTTATCACTCAAGACTTCGTATGCAATGCAGTTCTCTAAATCATCATCTGTTTGTTAAAAATATAGTGGATTCGCCACTTTGTTTATGTGGTGCTATAGAAACGACAGCGCACTACTTGTTGCACTGCCCCCGTTTTCACATTATGCGTGAACAGCATTTTTATAATATCAATATAATACATATTTTGTCGGAAGAAATCTTGCTACACGGTTCAACGGACTTCAGCTACGAACAAAACATTGAAATATTCTTGGCAGTTCAAACATTTATACTCAGTAGTAAAAGATTTGTCATATGATAGCACACATCTTGTTCAACAAGTAATACTTATATCTTAAATAATTGTGTCCGTTCAGAAACATACACTTTATTATTGAATTTCCGATGTATATTTTTTTCTTCATTCTTGTGTGTCACAACCTTATTATGTGTTTTTTTTTTGTTTCCATCTAGTGTAACATTGTTATTTTTTATAACATTTTACTCCTTGAGTATTACAATATGAAATGTTCTTATTAGGAAACGGATTAATATAAGCTATAAGAGCTTGTTTCTGGATCCTTTTAATTATTTCACATGTATTATTATGTAAATGCCTATGTATGTACCTGAATATAATTAATAAAATATGTTTACACTATACAAAAATAATCCAGTTCGGTTACTTTAAAAAAATAAATAGATAGACTAAGATGTCCTTTTTGTAAATTGATCCGAGTCATTTTCCAGACAAATATTAACGAATTCTTGTACAGGATAAGATTATTCTTAAAAATCAAATAGTGGGGGATAAAGACTGATTTGTTTAGCAACATTGAATTGAAGAAAAGCATAAAGAAAATTGTAACGAACAGAGTACAATTTTACAGTCCTTCTACTCTACATGGTCTACTGGACGTATCTTAATTTTCTAAAAAAAATCGTAAACTTAATTCAATTCATCCAACATAACAAGAACCTGCTGCATTCGACGGCAATTTAATTTTTTATTTTATTGATCTTCCGTAGAATATCTCCAGAAGAGGTCCAGATTCATTTTTTTGAACTCTTCACCAGAAGACATTCTGGTGATGTACAGAAGAGCCCAATAAAACACGCCCCAGTAGTTTAAAGTGAAAGTACATACCCGTATTTGTATCTAAAATTATATATTTGTAAACCGGAAACTTCTTGTTTCGTTTTGTATGCAGCATGTCTAAGAAAGAAAAAGATGCCACTAAAACTCCTGTTGAAGTCGGTAGTCATCGTCTCGAAGTTGTAAGCTATTTCTTAAGCACGAAACAATCCCCTTTTCTCCCTAATTTTAAACCTTGGTAAACAGAGAGCATGATTCTGAGGAGAAATTTATATGTCTTCTCCCAAACCCAGTACCTCTGTCACAGCCACAGGTACTTGTTTCTATCCATTGGAAGGTCGACTATCAATATAAATAGAAGCTTCTATTTATATTGATAATAGTCGTCTTTGCAATGGATAGAAACAAGTGCCTGTGACCTCTGTTACTTGACAGCACTCTATTCAACTCACAGGCACTTGTTTCTATCCATAGAACAGTCATTCCCAAAAAATGGGTACAATTACAAAATTTCAGTGACGCCGGCAAATAACCACAAAATGCAAGCTTAACATATATCACAGATAATCTTTTTCGTGTTCTAAGTGATTAATATGTATACTAAAATAAAATTATATTCTGTTGTGATGTATATACAGTCGACTCTCGTTATGTCGAAGTCAGCCGGACCAGAGAAATATTTCGAGATACACGTAGTTCGACTCAAACGAACACCGGAAGTTCGACAATCTAAGGGACACAACTCTTGCTTAGCTTGGTAAAGCTAAAATAAATCCGGGTGAATATGGCAAGGGGATCGATATTCTAGTATCTGATCGATGTATTTGTATGTCACAGTCTTTTATTATTATAATGACATTATTTTTCCTTATTCAATTGTTTGAATTAAAAAAAAATCCTATGGCTTTTCCAAGAGTGTAAATTCCAATCGATAGTTTCGTTATTCAGGTCGATTATAGCTGACAAAATTGTTTATTCTCGGATACAAAAGATTTAAGAAAATTTTGATTTCTATTCATTTTGTTTTATCTCACTCTTTCTTTTCAAGAAAAGATAACAAGATCAAAGACGCAGTTTGAGTAGTTTTTAGGTGATCATCAACGGAAGCCATACTCCTCACTTTATACACACCCAAGCTCATTAGAGTAAATCACAAATTAATTGTTTTATAAACATTTTAAATGCTTTTTCATGAACATTAACAATGTATCACTAATTATTTATCAAAATTCTATAAAAGATAATCTTAGGTAAACACTCATGGAAATAGCATGACATAAATCAATACAGTGGTCAATGACCGGAAATTTAATTACACGTGTATTGTCAGATTAACTCTTCAATCCATTTAAATCCCGGAGGTCATGTTTTGACATATGTGTATTAGTTCGAGATAAAAAAATGAATTTTGAATGCTTTTGTTAACCTTGGGACCGTAGATTTAGTTCGACTCAACCGAAATTTCGACTCATCCAATTTCGACTCATCAGGAGTCGAATTACATACTTTTGTATGGAATAAAGTTCGGGACCACGTGAAAACTTCGACTCATCCGAAATTTCGAGTCAACCGAGTTCGAGACAACGAGAGTTAACTGTATATATCGTAAATATATTTGTGTGATTTTCTATTCAATATACGGAAATCACACGAATTCTGAATGTCGCCAAGAAAAACTCCAAATATCGGTGTGAATTAAAATACTTTATTTCATCTAAATCATGATTAGATTTGTTTTTTTTTATTTGACACTATATTGATTTTTATCCACAAAAATATTTTAGAATCATAAGTTATAATATACACTTTGATTTACCCATTAAACCAATGTCGCCGATAAACGTATAACCTACCGTAACGTATCTTTAGGTACAGTCAAAACATATTTATATGATTGGAAATCATGCCCAAAGTGACTTTAAGCAAAGTTGATACATCAAATTTTAAAATCCTGCCTTTAACTTTTATTGCTATGAAACGAAAAATAAAAAAATCTTCTCTTTCTCTTTTTTTCGATTGTCGCATATAAGAATCCAACCTACGTAACGCGTATTTTGGAACGCACTAACCAAGAACAAATCAAAATGATGATTATTTCATTGAAGGCACCCATAAAGCTACTCAATAATCAGTTTTGAGAAAGCAACTCAACAATATTGTTACATATTTCCATGTATAATGTAAATAAAACTAACCTCCGTTTAAATAACCTCCGTGACGCAGTTATTTACAGTTTCGTTGTCAGACTTTTTTATCAGTATCAGCGGCTGCCGACACTGCCGAAAGTCATTTTTGTAGCAGACATCATTTATTATTAAGAAAACAGACAAACAAAATACAGATTTTGAGAAAAAAAAATTTGTTTTGAGAAAGGTAGGTTAACTTGTTTTTTTTCCCTATTATGTGAGCAACATTATAACGTTTAATAAACGTTATATCAGCCATTTTCTTAGATTTAAAATAGTCTACAACACAACTTGTGTAATTACGACGACAATCATAACTTTAACAGCGGTTTATGGCAAACATTTTCAAGATTATTTAGGACTCATCAATGTAAGGTTATGCAAATTAAAAAAATCTAAAGATGCATGTAAACACGATCATACCAATTGAAATTCTTGTACATTGTTATAGATACCAAATCAGTTCATCAATTATCACTAATAAAAATCAAAAGGTGATGTCAATCATAGACGACATCATTGATTTACGTTACGGAGGATAGAAATTTAAGGAAAACAAGTTTTTTTTCTCTAACAGGACTTTACTCTTTTTAGATAACGATTTACTAAGAAAAATGTTTAGTTCTGTTGTCTTGTTTGTCATTTAATTCCAATATTTACATTCATTTATATGTTTGCTGTTGGTAAGAACTGGAATTGTCCGTTATGGAGGTTTTAAATGTCGTTACGGAGGATAGAAATTTTCGAAATGAAACTATTTTGACTCCAAAACTTCATAGTTGAGTATAATACATACATTATGGTGTGAAGGAAGATGACATTATCTGTATAGAGCTAATATAATTAAGTTGAACAGTATTTGGTTTAGGTAAAACATATTTTTGAGTGAAAGTTCATGAATCGTTACAGAGATTTTGACAAGAACAAGTCCATTTGACTAAAAGAAACATAACTTGATAGAAAACAGTTTTTTAGTGGAAGAAGACGTCAAGTCTTCTGAAGACTTAAGGGGCTGACCATTGGCATTGAGTCTCCGTATGCCGCATTCATTTCGTGTATTACAATTTCAAAACAACTTAGATTCCTGACACCGATTTTTACACATGATTATGCATCTGAATCATTTAATTTGTAAATTATGATTGTAAAACAATCACTATCGTAAATATGACCCTTTTATTTATGTAAATTATTAGATTTCATCTCATCCACATGAACGTTTTTTGTTTACTTTTAACAGGATGTTTTAACTGTAGATATTTGTATTACGCATGCGTGAATTTGGTATCGGAACAACTCGCCCTGTTTACAAGTTCGCCCTTGAAGTTACGAATTTGCAATCTTGCAGACAAGAAGATTTTGTTTTTATATAAATAAAAAGGATATATAAAGTGTTGTCTTTATTCATGGTTTTCCTTTGTCATGTGAATTAGATGCCCTTCGTAACATACATGTGAACCTCCCGTTTAGGAGAAAAAACTCCCGTGTATGAAATTTTTCAGACGCCATATTTGATCATTTCTTACTACTGTACGGGTGTAATTGACACCTGTGTTAAATTTTACCTGAACATCAAATGGTACTGCAACCAGAGTTCATTTTTTAAAACTTTAATGGTCCGGAAGAACACACACCTAAATTATATATCGATGGAAAGAGGACAACGTGTGCATTAAGAAAAGTTGGGTCGTAAAAATCCAGAGTGGTCACAATTTTGTGAAATTGAGTTCAAAGGTCAGACCTAAAAATATCAATATTTCAAACACAAGAACAAAAAGGAGTAATATTCTGATATTTATTCAATAGAATTCTACAAAAACGATTCAATCATAAGCATATGCTATAAACGATGTTAAAACGACAAATTTGACTAATGAGCTGCCATTACAAAATGGCGTTGATTTGGAACCTTCTGATTGTTTTCCATTTAAGACATAGCAAAAGAAGAAGTGGCCTTGACCTTTTCACATCCATAAACTTTCATATTGTGTATAATATTTCACTATAGTATATTACAGAATTATTTTCTAAAGTATAAAACACCAGTTTATCAAATTATTTCAATATTTTTTCTATCTTTGAAAAAAACAAAATTCAAGCGCTGAAACAGTGTTTTTAATTTTGCATCTTAAAGGTTGTGTATTTTGTGAAAATTAGTATCTAGTTATAGATAAATACATATTGTGTATTTGCAAAGTCTGGACAGAGCAGTAATAACACAAAATATACAAATTCAGTCATGATCCTTATATAACTTTTAAAAGCGACACACAATTATAGCTCAAGTATTCATAAAATAGAGACCTGAATCAATCTCTTAGTCATCATATGCGGATTCAGTACGCATATTAGCATTACAAGACACTTCCCTTTTTTATAAGAACAAGTTCGGCGCAGGACAGAGTTTGTTCAAAGCAAACACATTTTTTTTAGTACAAATGCTATCTGGAGCGTAAATACCGTCATGATTTGGTCAAACTCGTCAGATATATAGTCTTCCCTTTGCATAGGAAACACAAAAGAAATGTGAGTACAAAGTTTCGATCAATGTTCGTGACCCATATTCCCATATGCATATGCATGATGTATCTGCACTGCCAGTCCCAAATGTAAAGGGGCGAATGTTGCTACAGAAACGATTGATTTTGTAATAGCCATACATTTACGAATTTTTGTTATCTTTAGGGACAATATACGGTTCAGAAGCGCCTTTGTGTTATTTTTCATCGATTAACTATCAAATGAACTTTTGAGCCTAGACTCTGTGTTGAAGACCGGACCGTGACCTATAATGGTTTACTTTTATAAATTGTGACTTGGATGGTGTGTTGTATCATTGGCACTCATACCACATCTTCCTATATCTATTAACAAGCTATGCGGGCATCATTTCCATAGAAATACCAAAACGAGGACATAGCTCATAAGACCACTGGTGGCAGGATGAAGTAATTCTTGTTTTAATGTATCCTTGATATTTTCAGACACACCTCGGTGTTATTCTGAAAATCTTAATATAGACTTCAATTTTCCTGCAGCAGATATGGCATCCCCTAAATTGAGTTCAGAGCTAAACTCTATAATTCATATCCCTTGGCCCCACTGTGTCTTAATTGTAAGGTGTCTCAATATCTAGTTAGTTCTGGAGTTTGGCAGTTTGGTAAGCATCAGAGACAATCTTGGGTAAAATTGATCGGTATATATAGAGGATGTGCTACATGAGAAAGGCTTTTTCTTATGGAAAAACAAATCACATCCCTAACAATCGTTATTAATGAACTGATAGCAAGTTCAAATTCTATTTTTTCAGTGACTGTTTTACTTAATTGCACAGGTGTTGACTTCAATAAGTACTTGGTTATGCATGGATAAATGATTACTCACATCAATAAGCACAACTTAAAAGACTGTTAACACGTTTAGAGGACTCAGTTTTGCGTAGTTTTCTGGGTTTGTTTAAAGGTTTTTCTTTTACACAAAAACCCTGTTTTCATATCCAAACTACAAGGAAGAAACTGAGCGCGAGATCGTATAAAAGTGTCAGGTTGTGAGGTTACATGTCGATCAGTTTGATCACATATATGGATTTCTGTTGTTTCTAATTTAAATTTCCCCTAGGGTGACTGGGGAAACGAAATATAGTCACTTGGTCTTCCCCAGACCGGCAGTAAAACGAAGTTGGGCGTCAGTTTGGCTGTGCGGGATGTATCAAGTTCGCAGTCACGTCCGGTCAGAATGGGGACGTTAAATCCGCTGCCTCGTGTAAAGGGAGTGTCACGTTCTTTGCACGTTGAAAACCTTTGCATCAACTCTTTAAGGGGTCCGTAGGTGGCATGTTGTAATGGAAAATTTCTGTCCCAATCCAATATCCCATCATTTTCCAGTGGCAGTATAAATTTTCCCGATCATCATCCCGAACGGCCTCTATTATGACAAAACCTACCTATTGTTTTTATTGTTAGCTTGTTCTCGTCCTGAACATGCATGAAATATTTGCCACTGGACTTTAAGCGACCAACAATCAATCAATCAATTTAACTTAAAGACGCACCAATTTTGCCTTCTGGTGCAAGTCTCATAACATCACTGATGATTCGCCCACGGAAAGCAGAATATCAAGAGAAGTTGGTTTTAGCATTACCTTGTCACACACCAAATCTCTGCGAAACTTCAATAGTACTTTTTCCCCGACCACTCGCATGCATATTAATTGCTCTGAGGTTAAGCATTGACATACAATGTATTTTCACACAATGTCAACTAGTCATTATCCGGAAAAACCTCTTATCCGAAGGATTTGGTTAACTTTTACATAAAGTCAAAATTTTATTAACAAAAATATAACTTATTTACAGAAAATACACGAAAGAACTACTATATATATTCAAATCACTCAAAAATAAATCAACTTCTCCTACAAAATCTACATAATCACATCGAAACTATCAAATTGATTGTGAATGAAAAACTAAATGATGAAGCTGATTGACGGATAGGAAATTTCCGTAATTAAAAAAGGTACAAATGATGTTTTTATTTTTGAGTTTTTGACAAAATTGTTTGGAATTTGCCCAACAAAATTTGCATGCAGTATCGCAATAATATGTTGTGTCCTTTCAAATGTCAAATACTGTTTTTGAATCATATATTTTCTCGTTTTCAAAGAAAAACGCGTTAAATTTCTATCTAAAAAACAGCCAACTTTAAGTTTGAAAGTTTTACTTGGAGATGGTATAATATGTATGCCTTCATCATTCCGATGATCCTTGATGATATGTGCATAGAAAATATTTACGAAAATAGCGGGAAATTTAACCAAAAAATATATTTTTGGATTTTAAGGTAACTACCCAAAACCGTAAATTGAGGGGTACCCCCATTAAAGGGATAAAATACAAAAATGTGACCATAGAAACTTTTTACGACCCGACGGAAATTAAAATATAGATATTATTCTAACATTTAAAACAATTTGCAGCCGTGTGTTATTCCGGACCATTAAACTCGTTAACTAAGCGTCTTTTTCGATGTCAGTTGCAGTACTAAAAGAAGATGTATAATTATATGGCTTCACTTGACAGCTTGGGTGTCAAACATACTGGTAATCAACGATGTTTACCTCCGGCTAACTGCCGTTGTGTTATCAAAACGATGTATATTGGGAATATTGAAATACTTTTTTGTTACTTCCCTTTGTTTTATCCTGTTTTCAGTTATTTTGCTTTTAAAAATGTAAATTGTAAAAAGACTATAAATGATTAATATTTTAATCAAATAATCATAAAAGGATGTTGATTAAATGAATTTAAATGATTTTGGACAAATAAAAAAATTAAAATTTATAAATTATTTTAGCAATCTAGACCTCCTTTCAAGGATTAAATTGAAGTTTATATCATAATTTTGTTTACAACCGAATAATTATTTAATTAATTTACGATGTTGCAAATATACATGTGGAGCTTATTTCTTTCTTATTTGTCTATACATTTACAAATGATAAGGAGATGAAGACATGAACAAAAATATATACAGATAAGATATATAAATATAATGATTCATTTGCTAGCAGTGAACAATCATTTGTCAAAAACAAAACAAAACAAGAAACAGATTCTTCTTATTATTTTATTTTATTCAAATAGAGAGGCAATAATGGAACTATAAACATTACAATTTGATGGAAATTTGAAGAAAAAACACAATTTCTACATCATTTGGTTACATTTATGACAAAATTTATGTCGATAAAAAAACATGATGTTTTGACCATTCAGTACTTAACCCTTTCCTCCATAATGACGCTTTTTGACGCCACCCCCTTTACTCCATAATGACGCCTTTTAACGCCTGTGTAGTACCTCAGTTGAAACACTTTGACTACAAAGTGTCTGCAGTAGACTCAATAAAAGTTGTATCCAATATGAAAAGGAATATCGTAGGAATATTCTACTTAAATTTTTTTAATGAAATATTTGTTTTTTGCAATGCATTTTAATACTTTAAAGCCTATTTTCAGCATTTAATTGAAAAATTCTATTTTGTGTTCATTTTTTACAGTGGGTTGTGATGATCTTCCAGTTAGGTTACCCTCATTTGGAGTGTTGTTCCCAACCTGTTAAAGGTCCATCTTTGTGCATAATTCAAAATTGGAAATTTCAACAAGCATCTAATATTCTTAATCTTGAAAATAAACCCTGGTCTGCTAGCTTCATGTATATTTTTTCTACCGATTTAATATATAACTAGAATCATGCAAACAGACTTAAGGAAAAGGCATGTAAGTTCATCATACAAATATGACACTTTTTCTAGACAATCCAGATCTTGCAAAATACGTCGCTAAAAATTGTAACCTTTAAAATTGTTGTGCAGTAAAAACCCATATGGGAACTTTCAAAAGTTGGCAGGTATGTAACAAGTCTTACTATTTTTATGCTCCATTTATGGGCAATATGTTTTCTAGTCTGTCCGTCCGTCCTGCTTCTGGTCATAAAGTTTATGGTCGAGGTAGTTTTTGATGAAGTTGAAATCCAATCAACTTGAAACTTAGTACACATGTGTTCCTCTTGATTAAAGATTTTACCTAATTTTCATAGTCAACTGAACATAGAAAATGATTGTACGGATGGGAAATCCATGTACTTATGACCTTTTCTTGTTTGAAGAAAAAAAATACATTTTAACGATAATGGAACAAAGCAGCCTGGGTAAGTGGGGCTGCTTTTATGGTAATTCAAGTTACCTTTTATTCACCTTCTTCCACTTCAGAGCTATCAGCTCTTTGATTAGTTTGTAATGTCAATAAATTGTTTAGAAAAGCTAGCTTTAAAGAGTTAAGTGTTACTATGTATCAGCATTCAGATACTGGTTTGATATCAACCTCCGTAACAAAGATGGGGGTGTGGATTAATACCAGCATAAAAAATACATACAAGTGATTCAAAACATAAATAATAGGTTTTTTTTCTGGAAAGCTGTATTATGAAACTAAAATATTATACATAACATTTCATTAGTTTAAATTTATTACTAAATAAGTTGTGAAAACTACTTATTTGAATTATTTTTTAAACACTATATTAATTCAGACCTTAAAATTGGTATTTGCTTTCAACATATACAGAATAATACGTATAAATCAGTTTGCTATGGTGGTAAATGTAACCCATTTCACATGAGCCTGGATTTAAATCTTGTATTTTTCTCTAATGCAATTTTTAAGATGACTTTATACAACACTAACCTCCGATACATTCATACTTACCTTGTCTTACAAAAAATGCTAAAACTAGAAAACAACTAAAATGGTGTAAGTAAAAATTAAAAAAAATGACAGACTAGATATAGACACAGAACAATGCAGAAGAAAACAACACTCTCTCTCTGCTTAGTTGAAATTCATTTTTTAACAGTGTCTACATTCCAATTGTACCCATTTTTTGGGAATGACTGTGAAGCTTTATATGGTCCTATAATGGATAGTCGACCTTCCTATGGATAGAAACAAATGCCTGTGATCCAACTACTAGAGCCTAGAGCCGTAGAGGAGCGGAGCACATACACTTGTTTGTTTCTATCCATAGATTTATATATAAAGAAAGGTTGACTTACTATCCATATAAATTATAAGCTTCTTCCTTTTCTCGTTGATATATGGATAAAAACAAGTGCCTGTGGACTTTGCACAGGCTAACTGAGTGGAAGTAATTATGACGTCTTGAAAGGCTATTTCATTTATTTTCTGTGACGACCAAAGGGCCCAATGTGAGCTTATATGCCATCACTTGCCGTCTGTCATCGTAAACTATTTAAAAAATCTTCTCCTCTGAAACTACTGGATCAAATACCTTCAAACTTTAATATGTTAACTAAATGTTTCTTAGGGTATCTAGTTTATAAATTTTATCTTAAGTTTTGATCCATCGGCAAACATGGTCACCATGGCTAACAGGCTAAAAATAGAACATAGGGGTTCAAATGCAGTTTTTTTTACTTGTATCTCAAAAACTAAAGCTTTTAGAGCAAATCTGACTGGAGTTCTATCAGCCCTGAAATTATCAGACAAATCGAACAAACCATTGTTGGTTTGCTGCCACCTACATGTAATTGTTAGATTTAACAAAATTTTACTGTTTTTTGTTATTATCTTGAATATTATTATTTATAGATAGATACATTGTATAAACTGTATAAAAGCAGCAATAATGTTCAGCAAAGTAAGATCTACTAAAAAATTAAATGACCAAAATTGTCAATTGACCCCTTTAGGACACATTAGGAGTTATTGCCCTTTTAAGACAATTTTACACAATTTGTTCATCAAGTTTGCTTACATTTAAAAATCTTCTCCTCTATCATACAGGTGAGGGATTCAGCCTCATGTTGCATCCAAGACTAAAAATGCTGAAAAATGTTTCCAGTCACGAACTCAATATAGTTATCAGTCAGGGGACTTATTGAAATAAGTGATTTTTAAATCACTTATTTGAGTAGCAAATTCGAAGTTTTGTCACAAATTGTGATTTTGTAGTTTTACCAAAATTTTAAACACATAGGTTTAAAAAATATCTTTTCATTGGTAAAATTGAAAAAAATGATATTTTATTTTCTTTTATTGCTTCTTTTAAGTATCAAGGTTTATGCCTTTGATGCTATCATTTAGCTGCAAATTCTATTTTAGTTGAAAAAATGCTATAATAATGGCTTTACATAATGAACTGATACTTTCGTAATAGATTTTTCCCAGCAGTGGGAGTATTTTTCCTGTAAAGTTCAAGGTTTCATCTTTCAGATTATGTAATAAAATTCTACTGTTCACGATAAAAATTTCACTGTTTGGGGGTGTTGAAATTAGTGGGGGTTATTAAAATAATGATACTTAAAGAAGTGATTTTTGGGAAGGAAATTGAGGTATGATACTTAAACAAGTGATTTTTATGTCATTATCCTAGATTCAGTACAAGGTCATCACCTGAAATGACCTGATCATCCTAGACAACACAGATGTTGGTTCTGATAAGTTTAGAAACATAATTAGTCCCTGGATCATTAGTATTCTATATAGTAAAATTAAATCACTTCTTCTAGTGATTATTTTGTACTACTTAAATAGGTGATTTTTAAAGAAAGTCAACTCTTAATTCCAACCTTTATGGAAATAATGTTACTTGAATCAGTGATTTAGAAAATCACTCATTTAAGTAAGTCCCCTGACTGGTTATTGTTACATTTTATTTTTTGTACAAATTTTACATTTACAAGTTATGTAATTTTTTGTGTGTAGCATCAGAATACTTTGTACTACATGTATCTTCTTCGTATTGACTTGTTCTGAATATGAAGTTTAACATATTTTATCCTCTTGCTGCCAAAGGTACATTTATGGCTTCTACACACAAACATTGTTGATTGTTTAGAATGTCAAAGGCCCATATGATAAAGTCACAATTCAAGGTGCACTGACAACCTCAAAAGACGGCTCCAAATTTTTGTGTTTCATTTAATGTTTGTACAATTTTCATGTACAGTGTGTACCAGTGTGTACTGGCTGATATGCTTTGTTAACATTCTTTTATAGACAAATGTCATTGAATGTATTCTGGGCAACTGAAAAAATTGTAAACATGAAATTTTTGGAATAAACAAGTATCGATTTAAAAAAAAATAGAAATAAAAGATTATGTATTATTATCACTCCTCCCTTTGTAGGAACTTTAACATTAGTATTACTAAGTTCATTCTTTTTTTTAATGTAGATAGAAACACCAGGAGAGGAAGATGAGACGTGTAAAACATTCGTATTCCATAATGAAGACCACACACTGGGAAATTCTCTACGTTATATTATAATGAAAAAGTGAGTACTCTGAGAAATAATGAAGATTATGATACTAACAAAATTAATAGCTGTACATTGTTTGGATAAAGCTTTTTAACTACAGATTTTTCTATGTTTTTTTTAGTTGTTGGTTTGATGTTTTATCATGTTTATTGAAAGTAAAATATGTATGTATATTAATGAAATTTATCCTGTTGAACTTACTTTAAATAAAGCTAATACTAACAATGACCACTGCCCTTTTCTCGATCTTGATATCTATATCACTAATGGAAAGCTGAATACTAAAATTTATGATAAAAGGGATGATTTTTCATTTCCTATCGTTAATTATCCGTTTTTAGATGGTGACGTTCCCTTGTCACCATCTTACGGTGTTTATATATCTCAACTTGTACGATTCGCTCGTGTATGTAACAATGTTTTAGATTTTAACGAGAGAAATTTATGTATTACTGAAAAATTATTACACCAGGGTTTTCGATATCACAAACTAGTCAAAACATTTACTAAATTTTATCATCGGTATAAAGACATTATTCGTAAATATAGCTCAACATGCAGACTTTTAATACGTTCAGGTATTTCACATCCAATTTTTTATGGTAATATTCTTTATAAAGCACAAAGGTGTCAGTATTCACCTCAGAAACTTACAAAACCTTTGAATAGACTTATTAAGAAGGGATATAATTACGATACTGTTGTCAAGTCATTAAAGATTGCATATTTTGGCGTTAATATTGAGTCATTGATAAGGTCTTTGCATCGGAACTAAACACATTTATTCTAAAAACAGTTGTTGGCATGACACAGGTTATGTTCTTCTCATATATGTTATGATGGTATGATACTAAACCCCTAACGGGAAGGATTGTGCCTGATGTTCATATGATGAAATCATAATCTTTCAGTCAGTTTAGTTGAAGTCTGGAGCTGGCATGTCAGTTAACTGCTAGTAGTCTGTTGTTATTTATGTATTATTGTCATTTTGTTTATTTTCTTTGGTTACATCTTCTGACATCAGACTCGGATTTCTCTTGAACTGAATTTTAATGTGCGTATTGTTATGCGTTTACTTTACTACATTGGTTAGAGGTATAGGGGGAGGGTTGAGATCTCACAAACATGTTTAACCCCGCCGCATTTTTGCGCCTGTCCCAAGTCAGGAGCCTCTGGCCTTTGTTAGTCTTGTATTATTTTAATTTTAGTTTCTTGTGTACAATTTGGAAATTAGTATGGCGTTCATTATCACTGGACTAGTATATATTTGTTTAGGGGCCAGCTGAAGGACGCCTCCGGGTGCGGGAATTTCTCGCTACATTGAAGACCTGTTGGTGACCCTCTGCTGTTGTTTTTTATTTGGGCGGGTTGTTGTCTCTTTGACATATTCCCCATTTCCATTCTCAATTTTATTCTCCATTTTATCATACTATAACCAAGACACATTTCATCTTGTCATGCCTGTTATTGTTGTTATTCACTTTAAACATTTTCTGAGGGTCGACAGTCATGACAGTTAGAGAGTCCGACATCAAGCATGTCAAGAAAATTTGAATATTTTTTTCTAATCAGTTTTAATATTTTATGTTTGACATGTTTGATATGGTTTATAATATGGGTTATTACATTTAGACATTTTTTTTCTAAACTGAATATGTTTAGTAATGATATGGTTTATTTTGTAGTCTTGATGTGAAGTTTTGTGGAAATCTAACTTAATATGTTACTTAATATGCATGATAAGTTTGATAATGGTATGTTTTATTTTGCAGTCCAGATGTAAAGTTTTGTGGATACAGTGTCCCTCATCCCTCAGAACTTAAAATCAACTTCCGTGTTCAGACCTATGGTAAGTATATATATACATGTAATAAAGTATGTGAAATAATATCAACTATGATTAGAAATTTGTTGCATATTTTCTCAACCCATTTCAATCATGTTAGTTAGTCATAACATACAGTTCTATCTGTGATCATGGCCTAATATAAATATCACTTTAATTGCATATATCCGTCAAACAAAATACAAAATGTAGACAATAAATCAGAATGGTGAAATGTCTGATATGTTCTTCCAAGGTACTTTCTATTCTATAGATCAAAGGAATAGATAATTCAAATTACTTTGGCATAAGTTTATTAATAAATAAATTTGGAGTATATACTGTCTTCTGATTGGTTAAAAGTATTACTTTTATTTTCAATGTTATCATTATTTTAAGACGACATGCCCACTCTGACATTGTGTATTCATACGCCAACATGTGTGTATGTTGTTATTGTTAATATAAATAATATAAAAGTTCTTTGAGCCTTATTTTTGATGGAAATTTATTCATAATGAATGGCAACAATTTATTTTGAATTTATTGAACCATAAAACTAATTTTTGACTCTCCACATTTTACATAATCTGCTTCACAGATTATTCAAGGTGAAGAGTCAAAAAATAATTTTATGGTTGAATAAATTCAAAATAAATAATAGCCATTAATTAAATGAAAAATTACAAGAATAAAATATTAATATGTTACATGAAGTTCAAATATGGGATTTAGAAACAAGTTTTAAAAAACTTATATAAATCCGTCTCCCTAAATAAAAACCCATCTATTTAACAAACAATATTATTTGCCAACATTATTTTCAGTTTATTAGGTAGCATATGATGAATTAGATAAATACACACACACACAAAAAATACAACTAACAAATAAAAATACTTTGATGCATTGATTCTTGGAAGAAAAGTCATCAACATTGACTTACTGTTGATTCATAACTTTTTGTGGGATACAAATTTATGGAATGACAGATTTCTTTGGTACAGAAGAACTAGGAATTAAAATGCTCAACATATTACTTATGTTCTATATACATGATATATGCAGAATTTGGCATACCACAAAATCAAATATCTAAGAAAATGAGAAGTTTTCATCAATCCACTAAAATTTGTGCCAATGAAATTAAATGAAGTAGATAGAGTCTAAATGTCATTTCCTGTACCTGCTTCACAGTAAGTTTCTTAGTTTGAAAAACCTGAAATATTATGAACAGGCTTTTTCTGTATTGGTCCTTGTAATATATTTGCTATGTCATGTATGTAATAATACAATCCAGTTTCTATAACTAATTTATTAACAAGTACATCGTTTGATGGTTTGATGGTCAGACTACAGAATGACAATATGTGTATAAGAACTTCAATTGATCCATTTAATTATGTTTATTTAAGAACGTGCAGACATGTGAGAGTTGCTGATCTGTCAATTATAATTACTGTAACAGATGATACGGTAATAAAGTGCGGTAAACTTTATAACAGTCCTGGACTCCGCCAACACAGAAACCATCCCTTAATAGCACTGTTATATGGTTATCTGTGGAGATCCTCAACTAAACATGATATTAGGATAAATGAAAATTTTCACCTGTTGAATTATAACAGACATGAGGATGAGATATTGCTCTTGGCCAACTTTATTTCTTTACATATTACAGGGAAACCAGCAGTGGACATTTTAAAGAAAGGTTTAAAAGATTTAAATGGTGCATGTGAACATGTGTTACGGACCTTTGAGGTAAGATATCAAATAAATATAGATCTAGTGTACAAGGATTAAGTTCTTTCACTAAACAATCCAAAATTTGGTGACTATGTGGAACGCATCTATTCCATCGAATTGGAGATAAAGGATACTACAGATACAGTTAAGTCGGCTTCATATCTTGACTTACATCTAGAAATTGACAATGAGGGTTGGTTGAAAACAAAACTTTACGACAAAAGAGATGATTTTAGCTTTCCAATTGTGAACTTTCCATTTCTAAGTAGCAACATTCCAGCAGCACCTGCATACGGGGTATATATCTCCCAATTGATACGATATTCCCGTGCTTGCATTTCCTATCATGATTTTCTTGATAGAGGGTTACTGCTCACAAGGAAGCTATTAAACCAAGAGTTCCAAATGGTGAAGTTGAAATCATCCCTTCGTAAATTTTACGGACGCCATCACGAGTTGGTTGACCGTTATGGAATAACCGTTTCACAAATGATATCGGATATGTTCCTTACGTCGTAACTACAATCCCCTTCCCTTTCATGAATGTGACCTACCGAATTAGACTATTTACCGGATTTGTAATCACATAAGCAACACGACGGGTGCCACATGTGGAGCAGGATCTGCTTACCAACCCGGAGCACCTGAGAAAAGTTATTACGGACTGTTGATAATTTTTACGGCTTTCAAAAGTTAAAGACTTGGCAATTTAGAACATGACATACAGGTACATTTACTGTACACACTCGTATATTTTATCACTGAGAAAATCCGTTTTTGTTGATACGAACACAGGCACTTGTCTCAGAAAAAAAATTTCCTATATACCTTAATACCTGTGGATACGAATTTTAAAAAAGTTAGCGTCGATTGGACAGAAATCAAATTTGACGCGCATTGCAATTTGAATTAGAATTTACGCTAGGACGTAAAACATTTCCATTGCGAATTAAACTAATTGGAATTACGTGTGTACTCAGCATTCTCCTGCAAACGGAACTTCTTTTTTTTTTGTACATAAATTGCAGCACATAAATTATGCCGTTACTTTTCTCGTTTGAGTTGTTTTACCTTGTCATTTCGGGACCTTTTATAGCTGACTATGCGGTATGGGTTTTGCTCATTGTTGAAGACCGTGCGTGACCTATAGTTGTTAATTTCTGTGTCATGTTTGTCTCTTGTTGAGAGTTGTCTAATTGGCAATTATACCACATCTTCTGTTTTATGTGGTCAGAAAACAGAAGCAAAATCTTACAAAGGAGAATCTTCAATTTGCCAATGGAACTTCAAGAAAATAACATCCTCAAAATAATTATAGCATCGCGGAAATTATTATAGCGTCGCGGGAAGAAAATATAGCGTCGCGGTACCGCGACGCTAAAATGGCCTGGGGAGAACACTGCAGAAGCTTTTGTCCAGACAGAAAAACTATAATTTTGAAATTTTTGATTTGGCTAAAAAACGATTGAATTAATAGCGAGAGGACTGGATATATTACGATTAGTTGCGATTAAAATCATTCTCTCATAGCGTAATTTTAATGGTAAATAACTATATATTTTTTTCACCACAGCGCGTACATAAAATACCGCATGTCCATTCCCCTGTCTGTCCTTCCGGACTTCTGGTTAATTAGATTTTTCAAGTGTACCATTCTTGCCAACTTTCTAAAAAACTGATATCGTATGGACACGTTCGAAAATCAGTGCATATCAACTATTCTTTAAAAGAGTTATGCCATTTGGAAATATTAATTGTATTGAAAATTGCATTGTATTTTCTGTCATTCCGTCATTTCTCTAATATATCTATAAAAAAAATAAAGAAAAAAATAAACAACTGCGCTTCGAGCGCATGATACGCCCTTCGTCTTATGAAAAAAAAACCAACATAATATATGTTTTTAAAATAACATGGGGGTTGTACGGGAAGTCATGCAAGGTATATCCTGACTCATTCATTATTCTTGCTCAATAGTAATATCACATGTTTTATATGATCCCCAAATTGAAGCTCAATAAAAATTCAAGAACTCAAAAATGAAATTAAAGAATCATCACCAAAGTATACAGATCTTAAGAATAATTTAACTAAAAAGTATGTGAAGTTTTATGCAATAATTATAGATAGTTTCTGAGATACGGCGCGACATGTGAACCCCCATCCCCTTTTTGTCATAAACTCAATAACTCTAAAATCAAATTCTGAATCATTCTCAAAAGTATATACAAATTCTTCAGAATTATATAACCAAGAAGTGTGTAAAATTTTGAGCAATAGTCATAAAACGTTTTCTAGATACAGCGCGAACTGTAGAAAAAAAACTGTACTAGTTACGAAGTCCTGTAACTCATAAAGTTCACCAAAAATGATACAGATCGTTGGACCATCATGACTGAAAAAAACAACCATGTTCAGTTTAATGATAATATGCTGTACCATATTTACGACGGACAGACGGACGCGGGCATTTTTATACCATTATGTCCCGTCAAAATTTTTACGGGTGTATAAACATGTTGTTTGCTATTGCCCTTTGTTAGATAAACTACGTGCAACGTGGAGGAAATAGAAACTTTGTTCTTTTATAAAAGTTGTATCATTGTTTGTATTAGCGGCATACCATTATTTTTTTTACATAAATAAATTGAATAAATTGTTTAGAAAGGAAATTAACTTCTTCGTGTACATACATTTTCGGTATTAGTTTTAAAATATCATTGGTTTTCTGTGCTGTAATAAAAAATCGGATCCGGACTAAATCGTGGATGATGAATGATAATAAAATTTTAATTGACATGCATGATATTAGTAACACCAAAAGGGTCAGTCGTCTTGAGATTGCTCACTATACGATATTTGTTGAAGATCTCAAAGAAACAGTAATGTGTTTTATTTCTTATTATGTTATTAGACTGTTATCCTGGTAGAATCAAATGCACTGACTAATATTAATGGCGTAGAAATTAGCATGCGGGAGAAACAGAAATTGGAGCATGGAAATTCCACATAACATTTCTTATTACGGAAAATGACATGCATTACGTCCCGCAAAAAGTGACGTTTTGCGGGAATTTATACGCTTAACGTCGCGCCAAGAGTTAACTCCCTTGAAACTGTATCGGATGCCCTTAAATAACAAAAATTCTGAACACTGATAGAAATTCTACATGGAAAGTCCCTGAGCAAAATCACAGGATCAAACACATCAAACACATCAAATGAAGAGATAACAACTGTCATACTGACTTGGTACAGGCATTTCTCATGATAAAAATGGTGGAGTAAACCTTGTTATTGCTAGCTATAAAACCTTTCAAAAGAAATAAAAAACAACCAAATATAAAAAAATAACCCACAATTTCATTCTCAATTGAATAAGATTGTTTAAACTTTTGTGCATACATAGATATAGGAAGATGTGGTGTGAGTGCCAATGAGACAACTCTCCATACAAATAACAATTTAAAAAGTAAACCATTATAGGTTAAAGTACGGCCTTCAACACGGAGCTTTGGCTCACACCGACAACAAGCTATAAAGGGCCCCAAAATTACTAGTGTAAAACCATTCAAACGGGAAAACCAACGGTCTAATCTATATAAACAAAACGAGAAACGAGAAACACGTATATATTAGTGTTTGTTTTAAGTTTCATTTATCATTTACAATTCCTTTTTTTTAATTTATTTTCAGAATAGTGTGTCAGAGTTTAAGAACAGGAATACATCATCTGAGATGGATACAAGTTGAGAAATGAATTGTTTATAAATAAATCTAGTAGATTCATGTGTGTATAAAGGTACACAATACGTTTATGTGTCTATGTGAACAATGTTGAGACGAATAATGACAGTATCATAGCAAGGGGAACATGAAATCCATGTTGAATTACTACGAAAGTCAAATAATCGGGTTATATAGTGTTATCATGGTCATGTATGTATATATTGAAAAACTATAAAATCATAGATTCACCACATGTTTATGTTTTATTTGATTTGCCTCATCAATGTATAATCCTCTGTAGTTATAATTTTTCACTGATTTGCATTGCAATCTATATTCAGTGAATTTTTTACTATTAATGAAGAAACTAGAAAATTGTCAGTCAGAGCTCAGACATAAATAAATCATTTTTTTGTTTTGATTCATATGGTCATGATAGTTCTTAACCCTTTCCTCCATTGATTTTTTTTGATCAAACAAAATTTTTTCTGAAACTAACATTAGCAAGATGCTTGATTTCTTGATTGACAACATACTTGTCACGTTCGGAAGAAATGTTTTTCAACAAACCGTCGCTATTCCAATGGGAACCAAGTGTGCTCCTGTCGACATTAATTCAAAATTTGTTGAAAGCATCTATCCCATCGAACTAGAGATAACGAATACAACATAGACTTAAGTCTGCCTCGTATATCTTGACCTACCTCTAGACATTGACAATGAGGGTCGGTCGAAAACAATTTTTTTTTCGACAAAAGAGATAATTTTAGCTCCAATTGTAAGCTTTCCATTTCTATGTAGCAACATTCCAGCAGCGCCTGCATACGGAGTATATATCTCCCAATTGATACGATATTAACGGACTTGCATGTTCTGTCATGATTTCCTAGATAGAGGGTTGCTGCTCACATGGAAACTATTAAACTAAGAGTCCAAAATGGTGAAGTTGGAATCATCTCTTCGTTAATTTTAGACGCCATCACGAGTTGGTTGACCGTTATGGAATAACCGGTTTACAGATGATATCGGATATGTCGTAACTACAATCCACTTCCCTTTACACCACGAATATGACCTATCGCATTAGACAATAATAATTTACCGGGTTTGTTATAATATGACCATCACGAAGGGTGCCTTTTCAGGAGATTGATGGGGTTCGTGTAGCTTAGTGTTTAGTTTTCTATGTTGTGTCTTGGGTACTATTATTTGTCTGTTTCTGTTTTTATTTTTTAGCCATGGCGTTGTCAGTTTATTTTGGTACCTTTCGCCCCTCTTTAAGCAATTGGCCATTCAATCAGAGCTTTTCAAATTTTGATATGTTATTACTAATGACAAAAATGGATATAAATTCAATCTTGATGATTGTCACTTTCTCCGTTCAGCATATATAGTCCTTGTAATCTTGAAAAATGCCAGGACACATCTGGCGTAGATATAAAATTTTATTCCTGGTATCTATGATTAGTTTATTTGCAACCACTGGGTCGATGCCACTGCTGGTGGAGATTTATTTTCATGAGGGTATCGCCAGCCCAGTAGTCAATACTTCTGTGTTGACTTGAGTTGTCATTGATATGTTTATAATTATAACTTGACTGTTGATAAAACTTTGAATTTCGGAAAGACTAAGGCTTTTCTACCTCAGGCATAGATTACCTTAGCTGTGTTTGGCAACACTTTTAGGAATTTTTGGTCCTCAAATCTCTTCAACTTCGTACTTTATTTGGCCTTTTATAACATTTTTGATTCGAGCGTCACTGATGAGTCTTTTGTAGACGAAACGCGCGTCTGGTGTATATATACAATTTTATACCTGGTATCTATGATGAGTTTATTTGCAGCAGGCCCCTTACAACCCCTCAAAAAAGTTGTATCGACTTGGTGATATAGTGAATGATAATAACACTTTCTTAATGACGTGTGTCACACTCTAAAGTCTGTTCTGGGTTTAACTTTATTTGAACGCTCAAACCAAACATTTGTACATCGATGTTTATTGTTCCAACTGACAAAAGAATAATTAACAGATTTTACATCTAAGTAAGGTCTTTTCCAAAATGAGTAACTAGTAATATTCAAATAACCCATTATAAAAATATAGATTTACCAAAATTAGAATGCTGACATCACTTACGGTTGCATATTGCACTAGCAGACTATGATATTTAATAGGTTATCGACAATGTATGACCCCACCGATAGCCGTCAAATGATTTAGATATTCTTAAACTCTTGGGAACTGTTAAATAATCGTTTTCTCAAATTTGTATTATATCATAAAATATAAAAATGATAATAAACGAATTATTGAATATCCAAAACACATTTAATTACATCAAGTGGTCGATATTAAAGAATTGTATAGGTATTTAAATGTACAATTTCTTCTCGATACACATGTTGAAATCTACTCCATTTTAAAAAGAAAACACAAACAATATTGTTACTGCTTGGATAAATTTTGAATAATCGCTTCCTTTTTAGTAATGATGGTTTTTCAAATTGTGGCACTCAACCCCAAAGGTTTTCTAATTGACTGGCATCGTTACCAGTTTCAATCATTGATATTAAAAACTCTATTATAATATGCTGTTTAGGCCGTCGAAGGTGTGTACCATTATGTACTAAATACTTTGAATTTACATCGCTACACTGATATTGCCTTTCTCTATTAAGTATAAAACTTAAGAAAATAAACCTTTTGAGTGTAAACAATATACATATAATATTTACAATTTTCATTATAAGATGTATCAAATTAAATTGTTTATTCAAAGTATTTGTTCTCCATAAACGATTTATGACTATAGAACATTGTTTTCGCTTAAACGATTTATGACTATAGAACATTGTCAGTATAGGAATTCAGTGCGAATCTACATTGTTTGTAAAAAGGCCATGTGAATGCCCCAAAATGCCACATGACCCTATGTTTTTATTGTTGCAAAAGATAGGGCTACATTTGAACTTTCATGAATGATATATGAAAGTTTCTAATTTCTGAAGGTAAATCAGATATACATTTGATTCCATACAGAGATTAGCATTAAAGTCAATGGAATCTACGTAACATATTATACTAGTGACAAACATTATTATTATTATGACAAACATTATTATTATTATTATTATTATTATCATTATTATTATTATTATTATTATTATTATTATTATTATTATTATTATTATTATTATTATTATTATTATTATTATTAATAATATTATTATTATTATTATTATTATTATTATTATTATTATTATTATTATTACGTTAAGAACCCTTGTAACAACTCCTTGAGGGCCTGTATGTGGCCTGTTGCAAGGCAAAATTTCTGTCCCTTTCCAATATACTCTCATTTGTAAGTGGCAATCAAAATTTCCCCGACCATCATCTCAAATGACCTCTATTATGACAATACCTACCTATTGTATTTATTGTGAACTTGTTCTCGTCCTGAATATGCACGAAATATTTGCCACTGGACGTTAAGCAACAAACACTCAATCAATATTATTAATTTTATGATTAGTGTTGTCAATTCGTACACTTCGGCCTAATCGGTTACTCGGATAATTGTTCGAACGATATATCAGTTAACCGGCCGGTAGTTTAAGATTGAAAAAAAACCTTCTTGATCTCGTTGAAATAGTGATTCTTTTATTTTCTCTTGTTGTCCCCGAAAATAATGTAGAGTGTTTCAATTTGAAATGATTAAGTCAAAACGTGTTACTCGTACTATCGAGTATACATTGATTACATTCACATTGGTTTTTCAATTGCATTTCACAATTAATTTTTGAGTTATAGAGATTGCGCATTCAGATGTAGGTCTACACAATATAAGAACAAAAATAAAATAATGAAGTAAATCGTAAAATTTAATCGCATTACTGATTTAAAGTTACTGCATGTATACTAATTATGTTTCCTTATATTTATTAAGATCTTGCCCGGAGCTGAGGGACAAGTTTTAATTAATTTTATAATTTTTTTTTATTAACAAAAGCAATCAATATACTGGACAATTGATCTGTCAAATTTAGTACCACGACGACAATTTTATTATTAAATCTATCAAAATTATTTTTATTATTATAACATAATTATGTAGACTGGTATGGGAAATGTATGCCCCAGATGAATACAGATATGTTCCACTGGTCGTAACTTCAATAAATATCTCGAATCACTTATTTTTCACATCCATAAACAAGTTACACATGTTGAGTTGGGGTGCTTCTTTCTCTGTAATTTTTGTTTGTGTCCTTTTGTCGTTTTAATTTTTGGGTATAGTATTGTCTGATCCCTCTCTCTCTCTCTCTTTGAATAAAGTATTCCTTTCAATTACCAATTTGAAGTACTTATAATATAACTTATTGTTTTATCAGTTTGTTATTAGTTTGTTAATTAAAAATGAGTATATACATATAAAAGAAGAAAATGTGTTACCACAGTGTTCATTGTGGTATATACCTGTTGATAGACACACGATTCTTAAAACTCACAGTTATTTTGTTTCATTGTGATCTATAATTGATGATATGCACACAATCGTTGTTTAAAAGTAGTAATTCTTTTGTTTCATTGTGGTCTATAGATGTTGATAGACACACAATCGTTGTTCAAAACAAACAGTTCTTTTGTTTCATTGTTGAACGACAAACTTATCGGTCGGTAAACACCATCATCTACGGTCATAACAACACCTGGTTTCTGATTATTGTTGAATAGTATATGTATGTTGTTTGATGTCTTCTCTGCTGCATATACATCCCCACGATCGTCTACGGCAATCCCTTCAATACCTTTCAGGTCAGGACTCTTGTTTAGCTCACGTTCTTTTCCATCTGACGTTATAACTCGGACCTTTTCGCCGTCGGTATAATAGACATCACCTTCTTTATTAGCACATATATCCAAAGGATCATATGTTGTCTTTATTGTAGACTGAATTGTACCATTGATATCTACTTTGATTAGAGTCTTGCGTTGATTTTTGATCCAGATATAATCCTTTGCACTAGCTATTCCACTACAAATTCCATTGCATGGGATTTTCTTTCCAGGTCTTAATGATGTGAGGTCAATGATCTGGATACCTTTACCACCAGAAACTAACGCGCGATTATTGTCATACAAGGTAATGCATTTTGGTTTATAATCCAAAGTAATGGCCTTGGAGTTTGATCCATCAAGTTTACAAACAAACAGTTTTTCATCCTTGTTGTGACTAAGGAGTATCATATCATTTGGAATGAAGCAACCCCCTGAAATTTCCAGGCCATGAATGAGTTTGTCAACATCAACTTTCTCTTGTCTCTGACAGCAAACTGGCCTGCTTGATCGCTATTCGGTTTAGTCGTTGGTACTAGTACATTTTCTTCTTTTTGTGAGTCGGATTTGCACCTAACAAGATACTGGGCTTCTTGATCAATGCTTAGTTCAGGTATTGGAACTGAAACCTCCTCTATGTTTATGGTACCTAAGTCTGGTAGCATTTTATCCATTTTTGACTCTAGCACTGAAGGCAGAAATTTTAGTGTTGGAAAAGTTTCCTTTTGCAATTTTCTGATTTCGGAATCTGTCTCATTAGTTTCTTTTTCAATAAATTTTACCGACTGGAATAAATGGATTTCAGATGTGTTTTGTTTCAGATACTTGAGATCGCGTTTCCGTGTAGTCATTGAGGAAGCACTAGTGCAAAGACTCTTTGTTTTTGTTGTCAACGTTTCGTTGCATTGTTCATACTTAGAATCAATATCTTTGTGTATATCTGCTTCTAAATTAGTCAAACGATCTACCAATTTCTGTTTCATATCCGACACTCTATTTTTAAATTTAACTTGACTTTCATTTAAGGTTTTTTGTTTTTCCAAAATTTGAATTATCATCTTTTCAGAAACTTGAATCAGGTTGTTCATTCTTGTCTCTAAGCCAGACATGGCTGTTCCACCTTTAACGCCATTTGCTGCTTTTATTGATGATTTTATAGATTTGCAATTCTGATGCGATTCAAGTTGACATGAATCGCAAATCATCTTGTCATGTTGACCACAGAAAAGTACTAGACTCTCCGAAGGATGCTGGCTGCAGTTATTTGACATTTTAAAGAAAGAAGAACTGACTTGTCGTATAGTTGCCATTGATAAAACTGTATGAGGTGGAACCATAGATTCGTGAGATTTTGAACATGTCGTGCATAAAAATTGACTACAGTCAAAGTTGCTGCACCAGGATTGTGCTTCATTCTCACAACTCGCACAAGATTCACCGTTTAGGTTCCTGGAATAAAAAAAGTATAAAGCTCAACTAGTGAAAAGAGTATGTAATAGGTAGCGACCATATGGCCTCATACAGTCAACAATATTTTACTTCAATTAAAGCAGAAAGACACCCAAAAAAACATGGAGTAAATATGTAAGCGTTTTATTTTATATATAGATGTATCACATACTTTCGTTATGCTATGCATGTACATTTTTTCCTGGGAAACCAATTACCGTAAGAATAGTCTGAAAGAGGGACGAGAGATACCAGAGGGACAGTCAAAGTCTATAAATCGAAAAAAAACTGACAACGCCATGGCTAAAAATGAAAAAGACAAACAGACAAACAATAGTACGCATGAAACAACATAGAAAACTAAAAAAAAACCAGCACGAAACCTACCAAAAATAGGGGTAATTACAGGTGCTCCGGAAAGGTAAGCAGATCCTGCTCCACATTTGGCAACGGTCGTGATGCTCATGTTATATCAAATCAGATAAATAGTCTAATTCGGTAGGTCACATTCATGAAAGGGAAGGGTATTGTAGTTGCGATGTAAGGAAAATATTCGATACCATAACGGTCAACCAACTCGTGATGGCGTCTGTAAAATTTACGAAGGGATGATTTCAACTTCACCATATGAAACTCTTAGTATAATAGCTTTCTTGTGAGCAGCAATCCTCTATCAAGAAATGCTTGATCGGAAATACAAGCACGGGAATATCGTATCAATTGGGAGATATATTCGGTATGCAGGTGCTGCTCGAATGTTGATACATAGAAATGGAAAGTTCACAATTGGAAAGCTGAAATCATCAGACCCTCATTTTCAATTTCTAGATATAAGTCAAGATATAAGGCCGACGTAATTGTATCTGTTTATCCTTTATCTCTAGTTCGATGGGATATATACGTTCAACAAAAAAAAATGTGGTAGAGAATGGTTACATCGATGCATCTATTCAGTTTGCGAACAACTTTCTGGTGTATCAAATTCAATGTGTTCAGCAAAATTGACTGTTAACAGTATGGTTAGGTCTTGCTGGTTTGAACGTCAACAGTTGTAGATATTGCAATTTAGGCCAACCGTTATCCCGCTGATAAACTGATAAACTTTCTTATATAAGATCATTACGGGCTTAATATGTTGTTTCTATTTTTGTGGCTGTCAATGTTCGGTTTCCCGGTTGAAGTACTCAGATGTAGCGATCTTGTGCAGATCTGATGCTATTTTCTCCAAAACGTGGACGGTAAGCTGAACTTTGAATGTGATTTACAGGTGTAAAGTATGCTCGACGTAAAAAATCGCCTATAAACCATAAAAGAGGGACGAAAGATACCAGGGGGACATTCAAACTCATAGATCGAAAATAAGTTGACAATGCCATGGCCAAACACGGAAAGACAAAGAGACAAATAATAGAACAAGAGACACAACATAGAAAACTAAAAACTAAGCAACACGAATCCCTGCAATAACTGGTCTTGATCGCAGGTGCTCCGGAAGGATAAGCAGATCCTGTTTAACATGTTGCAACAGTCGTGTTGCTCATGTTATTACAATCCCAGTAAATAGTATATAATTCGGTAAGTCACATTCGTGAAAAGGGAACCGGATTATAGTTAAGACATAAGGAAAAAGGTTGTCACATTGTTAAATACGATAGCACCTAACCCAGCAAGTGATTCATATTTGAGACAGAATACAAAGGCTAAACGAACATACCACAAACTCATAAAATCAGCCCTAGTGGAAAACCATGTTAACATTGTTACAAAATAAATCTACAGTGAAACCTGGGTAAACCGAACCCTGATAAAACCGAATTTCAGTTTAAACCGAACAATTTTCCAAGACCCACAAAATTTCCATATCGATTAACGTTAATCTAACCTGAAAAAAAACGAACCCTGTCAACACCAAATTCCGAACGCTTTTTGAAGGCTCGTTAGTAAATATGTATCTAAAAATTACCTGTCAAAATCGATCGATAGCAATCAAGACAAAAAAGTATTTTTAATTTTTTGCATGATTTAATTAAACAGACACATGATGACAGAGTATCCCCGAGGGTAATTGAGGTTTAATGAACTGGTGAATTGTTATTACAAACTAATTAGCATGTTTGGGTCTTTGTGTTTAGTGATCTAATGATTTGTTTGTAAAGAAACGTTAAACTGGTCAGCTGCCCTACCGCCGAAAAGGACAAGAATGGATCTTTTCCTTAGATCAATTAAATGCTCATAACTCAAATATTTACGGTCATAAATTGGTAACTGTCATTTAGTAGCTAACCTGTTTAATTAAACAATAGTTTTAAAGCGTTTCACTGGATTAAGAAGTCGTGCAAGACTTACGAATTATATTTACGGGATGCCGGATTCCCTTTAGAGGCCCTATATATATAATTCATGCTCCTCCTCCGTTATCTATTTGTCAACGATAAAGTCCGAGAATGGACCCCTGCTGTTGTTTCGCTCTTATCTTGTGGTAAAGTATCGATCACCGGGTGACCAGTTTAGTCCGAGAACTCGTGTTCAGATTATTGAAAATGACAATATCGATTTAACAACGGAATCGTCTTTTGACAGTGACTGAGAATCTGAATTGGTCACTGAATTAACGGATTAGAAAATAATTATAAAAAGCAAAATCGCTCTACGTCGTACATCATTGAACGATTTATACCTTTACACAACGAGGATTGTGATTGACTGAGTGGCGTTTGATTTATATAAAAAAGGAAAAATACGTCTATCTTCATCTATCTAGAGTTTTACATTTACATCTAAATCATCATGAAAATAGATTGTCGTCTGTTGTGTCACCTATCGTGCCTTGTCAGTAAGTGCCAAAATTATTTTGGTGTCGACTTCCGTTTACCTCTTCAATCCGAACACCTGTGAAAACCGAACAAAACTCAAAGTCCCGTGGGTGTTCGGTTTGGACAGGTTTCACTGTACAAAGGAGTGTCTTGTTTGTCTACACTTTGAATTTGCGAAGATTGTGACAAGTTGTTCACATTTTTATTAACGATCTTGATATACTGTATAAATTGTATTGAACTGTAGGTTCAGATGACTCTGCAAGATCTTTTCCTCACTAACTAATACAACCAGCTTTGGTCATGAAAATCTCTGTTAAGGTGGCTCGGGGGTACAAAAATTTCAGCAAAAATTTAAACCTTTATTTTTTCATAACAAATTTTATTAATTATACTATTAGTTATTACTTTATGATATGGTACAAAAATCAACCAACAAAATCGATTCGGTTTGGCTCCAGATGACTTTTAAAATGTTTATATCATTGAAAAAGCTCCAAATTATATCCCTTTGGTGCAAAAATGCCATTTTTTTGGCATTAAATTTGAAATATCTTTTTTAACTCATCGGTGACCTATATTTTTCATTATTATTTTCAAATAAGCTGTACATAAAATAAATAATAGTAAAATTTAAGCGATTTCTGTAATAAGATTATTTTTTTTATTTTGATATTACCTCTATTTCTCCTATTAGTTCAACAGAAAAAAAGGACATTAACAAAAATGTATCCTTCTTCCAGAGGCAGATTGTGAGCTGAAATGAACGGTGACCCCATTTTCTTATTTCATTTTTCTTTTTAAGTATATGATAAAGTTAATTTATACAAAAATTTAGTGAAATCCTATATTAGAAAAAAAAATTGATTTATACCCAGAAGCCTCCTTAAGCCTCGGTCACACCTTACCGGATAGCTCGAACGGACGCCTAACGGATAACTTTTTTCAATCCGTTAATGTCCGTTAGACTCCGTTCCTATCCGTTAGGCGTCCGTCAATATCTGTTGCATGTCCGTTAAGCGTACCTTTTATCCGTCGACGTCCGTTCTGTCCGATGGAAAATTTTGAGCATGTTCAAAACTTTGAACGGACGTCCAACGGATAAAATGTCCGTTGGACGTCCGTTAGGCGTCTATTTTTGTACGGTACTGTCCGTTTCGTTTCCGTTTTGTATCCGTTACGTGTCCGTTATACATCCGTTGGAGGTCTGGCAGATAAATTCACCAACGGACTTCTAACGTACGTCTAACGGATAAAACGGATGTTGAACGAATGCGAAACGGACTTCTACCGGACGTATTACGGATAAAACGGATGATGAACGGATCTGAAACGGATAAATGCCAATTGAAAATTTCTCGTCAGAAATGGCAATTAGATTTCTAATTCATAATCGATCTTAAAATAAGGGCACATCTTCACAACCAAACAGCTGTTATTCAGGTCAGATACTGCCCTTTAGCGGCATTTTGAAGAACAAACCAAAACCAGTTACACAGAACATTTTCAATATTAATGCGATTTACATGTATCATTATTGTCGCCTTTAATGTTTTCGTATATCTTGTCTATCCGTTTTATCCGGTACGCTTCTGTTAGGTGTCCGTTTTATGCGGTACTCTTCCGTTGGATGTACGTTCGACATCCGTTCTGTCCGGTACGTCTCCGTTTCTCGTCCGTTGCATATCCGTGGTATGTGCGTTATGCATTCGTTAGGCGTCCGTTATAATCCTGGTACCTTGATAACTATTAGTTGGTCAGTACACCAACGGACTCCCAACGGATAACAATTTTGTCCACGGACAACTTTTATTTTCATCCGTTAGGCGTCCGTTCGTCTTATCCGGTAAGGTGTGACCGAGGCTTTAAGAAATAAAGCTTCCAATTGCCTCAGCCAAAATTGTCTTTAGTTAAATCGGGATATTTTAAGAAGTTACTGTTGGTAGTATAGCTATAATGTTCCTAGGTATACTTACATCCCTGGCTTTCAAATGTATGGTTGTGAGTGTGTCTGATTAAGGCAAATTCAGAAAAGCGCTTCGGACTGAGGAAATTTAAAAAGTGAAAAGTTGTTGTTTGCAATTAATAACCAGTGCATGGTTTTACTGCAAGTTTACCTTGAACTGAAAATGCTATTCAAAAGAGTGAACGAGAAGGTGTTTTGTCTCAATTTACCTTTAAAAATATAGACAAAAGATACCAAAAAGTAAAATCACAAATAATAACTCCGAGGAAAATTTTAAAAGGAACGACCCTGTCAATTGGGAAAACGCAGGTTGAATACACACTGACAATGCAATGCATAGCTTCAATAAATGATTGTGCAAATGTACTTTTTACATTATGAATATGAAAGTCGAGCTTACACCAACTGTCATGATTTCATACTATCCTTTCCGGAAATGATGCAATTCGACGTCGTTAACGCATTAATGGTTTTGAGCGTTGTTTTAATTTATTACATATTAATTTCCGAAGAAGACGATTTTTTTCTATTAACTACCAAATCGACGATCAGTATATACAATCACAAACTGGTTTTATTTAATGTACAATGCAATATTGTATTCCTTCATCGTGATATATTATTCAAAATTTCAACGTTAAAAGCATTGCTTTAACCTCGTTTCTTACAATTTCAGTCTACCACAAAAAAAATTATGGCGATATCTGGGATTAGACGTTTAGTACCTTCCATCTTATAGCAGTTTCTACTGGTGTTATTTTGTACTAAACTCCATCGACGAAGATGTATCCTGTATAGCTCAAATAATTATATCGTTTTATCTACAGATCCCATTTCGACTGCATACCACAAAGTCATGTCTTAAATTACTCCTGCTTTGTCTGTCACGAAAAAAAAAAGAATTTAAATCAGGGATGACCCAAAAAGATTGAGATTTTCAAAGAAGCAAAAAATGTATTCAATTTTAGATTTAATCTATGGGTTGCTATTTCACCAGCTATAACACGCAAAAACTACAATTCCTTAAAATATGACCATTTAGTTATTCACGGAACGTAATTAATTGCATACATGGTATAACAATAGGTGAAATATTTGTCCACAATAACTAATTTCTTATCCTTGTAAAATTAATTTATTTCATTTCAAATCGATCTTGAAGACACCATGTAATGATATTGTGATTAACAAATAAAGGTCTTAACTTTCTACAAAATTTCAACAGTTCCTGGAACAACAGATTAATTAAGCTGCTTGAATGTAAGAAATTACAATGCCATCGGAATTTTATAGCTGTGAATATTATAAGAAATGATGAAATAGTACTGAAAGTTAGTAATAATTAATAAAAATAAAAAAAAAAGGGACACAAACGTTAAACATAATTTTCTCATAATCGCATGAATCCGATTATACTACTTTCAGTTTGAACAAAGTGAGAAGCTTTTTATTGTCGTTGATATGTTACAAATGTTAGAAACATATATAAGTTAAACTTATATATGTACACACTTTGAATAAACAATTACATAGAAAGAAACGTGTATAATTGTATAGTTGTTCCTTCCTATCATTGATAAAAGAGGGACGAAAGATACCAGAGGGTCAGTCAAATTCATATTGAAAAAAAACTGACGACGCCATGGCTAAATATGAAAAGACAAACTGACAAATAATAGTATAACAGATATTATATAGATGATTTGGATAAGTGTACAACTTCCAAAATTTAAAGTAAAACATATATAATGTTAGCTCTAACAGATATTACTTACACATTCCTTTTCGTTAACTTTTTCCACATTTTCGCCATTGTAGAAACACATCAGTTTAGTTTTCTACATAAGTTTAGGTGGGTTTTTCCATTGACCAAAGGGACATAATTGAGGTTTCTAAAGCTTATTCGAACTTCAATTATATAACATATTTAAATATTTGCCTTACCTTAACCATATTGAACAATGATTTTTGAATAAAACATACTTTACAAGGAATACACACCACAAAAATACGTAGCATAAATCACATTTGTTTTCAGGACATACTCAGATTTTGATTGATTTTCCTGTAATGATCATAAAATGAGGGTATTTGTAAAGGTGTTAAGAATACAGAAATTACCATATATTAAATTCAAATAATAGCAACAGTAGTATATCGGTGTTACAAAGTCGTAAATCGTTTTAGAAAAAAAAATACGGGTTATAAACTAAAACCGAGGGAAACACATCAACTTTAAGTCAAAAATGAAACAGTTTTAAGAAACTCTAGGTCATAATACGGCCATACACAACGGAAAGGAAACAACGTCATGTTTTTTTTTATGTTTTCTTCTAAGCAGACACATTTTTTATAGTTATTTGAAATATAAGTGTATTGTAATTTCTGTAATTTTATGAGGTAGATGCATTGTAACTGATATTAACATCTGAACACATTTCGCTGTATTAAACACATATTAGGGTAGATTTATAGCAAACATAACAAATCAGAGGTAGCTAAGTATTATTGAAAAAGCCAGGAATATATCCTTTAATTTCACCGTTAAAAATACCTAAATATATACAAAACCCAAACCTTCATTAACATATTTCGATTTTAATTGAATGTTTATAGTTTTTTTAAACTCAGGTTGAAGAATGTATGATATAACGTAAATTCGCAAAATGTAACATTATCCAAAGGAAAAAAATGATGGTTAGTGTTTAATCAAACATGTTAACAGTTATAAACATCAAGGAAGCGTTCCCCGATAAAAGAAAATGGTCACTGTTTAACAAAAATATTCTACCAGGTATAAAATCCAAAAAAGTTTTCCTCGATTAGTTTAACTAGTCCAGTCTCTCTAAATATAATAGGGAATTGATTTGATACAATTGTACAATCTAAACCGGATTGTAACTTTTTGGAAAGTACGTGAATGATTGTTCTACTCCTGGCTACGTCTGAAAACTGAGTTTTGTCTAACAGTTCTATTCTATCTTTTAAATTGAGGAAGGAATTGGTGAATGTGTCAAAGCAACAACAACCCGATCATAGAGCAGATAACAGCCGAAGGCCGCCAATGTAGCGAGAATTTTCGCACCCGTAGGTGCTCTTCAGCTGGCCCCTTAAAATGTGTATACTAGTACAGTTAAACTATTCCCAGGTTAAACTACTTCTGTTCTACAACTGTTCAGCATGGTTATTGAATATTTTGAATGTTCTAAAATGAGGTAGGAACTAATGACGAATTCGCTTCAACACTAGATAGATCATGTTGATATGGATGAATTCATCGGTAAAACATGAACAGAATCACATATGCTGGAACTCGAATTTCCTGATGATATTTCATTAGACTTCGTATTCTCATCAGCTAATGTTTCATAATCATGCACATCGACTTCTATTACAGGCTGATACGGATTTAAATAGCCTTCACTAGAATAGTTAGATATATCTCCCTCAGAATTGGAACTACTGCTTCTTTCTTGGTTAACGGTTGCAGAATGTCTCGCTTCGCCTGAATTCATACCTTCACTGGGTTCAGCTCGCGATAGCGTCTCAGCAACAATCATAGTTTCCTCATCGATTAAATCATAGGCACCTTCAATATTAGATTGAACATTTTCATGTTCTAACGGTACTTGATCATGTTGTGTTCTTCTAGATTGCAATTTGTATAAACGATCAGCTTTCCTTTTGAATTTCAAACAACATGCTGCTAGAGTAATAATTACTGTAGTACTACCTGCACTCAGCGCAACCAATACTATAATACTTCCAGCACTCATTGAGTAAATTATAAATTCTCTTTCTAAACTAGTCCTTTCTACAAAGAAGAAAGTCGTATACATTCAGGAGAAATAATGTGTGTTTTAGTTGCTTAATGCGTATTTTCATACTTTTCATAATATGACACTATTACTTATATCATTTAAGATTTATAATGCAGAATGTTTCACAGTGCTTGTTATTCAAAACTACTTTTTTTTAAAAATATATTCTGTATTCAAACTTAAAAAAAAGGTAAGACCATTTTGTTGGTTAATTGATTACTGTTTCCTGAACGGTCTACTTCCGACCGGCAGTAAAACTCTTGCAACAGTGGTGCGTCCGTTTGGCTGTGTGGGATGTATCAAAAGAGGGACGAAAGACCCCAGAGGAACAGTCAAACTCATAAATCTAAAACAAACTGACAACGCCATGGCTAAAAATGAGAAAGACAAACAGACAAACAATAGTACACATGACACAACATAGAAAACTAACGAATAAACAACACGACCCCCAAAAAACAAGGGTTGATCTCAGGTGCTCCGGAAGGGTAAGCAGATGTCCGATATCGTTTGTGAAACGGTTATTCCATAACGGTCAACCAACTCGTGATGGCGTCCGTAAAATTTACGAAGGAATGATCTCAACATCATCATTTGGAACTTTTGGTTTAATATATTCCTTGTGAGCAGCAACGCTCTATCAAGAAAATCATGATAGGAAATGAAAGCACGGGAATATCGTATCAATTGGGAGATATATACCCCGTATGCAGGTGCTTCTGGTATGCTACTTAGAAATGAAAAGTTCACAATTGGAATGCTGAAATCATCTTTTGTCGTAAAGTTTTGTTTTCAACCGACCCTCATTGTCAATTTCTAGATGTAAGTCAAGATATGAGGCCGACTTAAATGTATCTGTAGTATCCTTTACCTCTAGTTCGATGGGATAGATGCGTTCCACATAGTCATCAAATTTTGAATTATCTAGTGAAAGAACATCATCTATATAGCGGAAAGAAGAGTTAAAGGATATTGATAACTTCTTTTCTTTCTTCCTAAGAAGTTCCTGTATGAAGTCAGCCTCATAATAATAAAGAAACAAGTCGGCAAATAGAGGGGCACAGTTTGTTGCCATTGGAATGCCGACTATGTGTTGAAAAATACGTCCTCCGAACGTAACAAATATGTTGTCAATCAAGAAATCAAGCATCTTGATAATATCAGTTTCAGTGAATTTTTTGTTTGAATCAGAGTGATCCTTTACAAAGTAGAATTTATTCTCCCCTAAGACAATATATTTGTATCAAGTATGCAGCCACGTCCGCCAAGAATGGGGCCGTTAAATCGAATGATCGTGTAAAGAGATTGCCACGATCTTTGCACGTTAAGAAGTCGTGCAACAACTATTTGAGGGTCCGTAGGTGATCTGTTGTAAGGCAAAACTTCTGTCCCTATCCAATTTACCCTCATTTTCCAGTGACACTCCAAATTTCCCCGACCATATCATCCCGTATGGCCTCTTTTACAAGACCTATTGATTGTATTTATTGTAAACTGGTTGTTGTCCTGAACATGCATGACATATTTGCATCTGGATGTTAAGCAACCAACAACCAAACAATCAAACAATCAATCATTGTTGTCATGCGGAACACATCAAACTATTAGGTAGGTTATGGTTTCTAGGTCGACTGAGATGAATGGTTAGTCAATTTTGTAAACAGGTAACATTAAAACTGTATAATGTTCATCGCATAATAAATGCGAAATATGCAAAGAACATAGAACTTTCCCAAAACGAGTTATATACTTCAACATCCCCGATCTGACAGGATTTGACTACGTAGTTATAATCCCGACAATAAAATACCTTCACTGCCGAATTGAACCATATGTTGATACCCCGTTCGACGGGCTTGTTATTTCAAATTCAAAGCTAAAATGTTCATGATATTTGCAGTATAAACAACATAAACTGGCATGTACTTGATATAGGAAACATAGTATTGCCCTATTAATTTAGCGAAAAAAGAGCATTTTATTGGAAGGACATCTTAACAAGCATCGGAAGCAAGATACAATTGGAATAAAATAGGGCAAGAGATACCAGAGGGACAATCAAACTCATATGTTGGAAATAAACAGACAACGACATAACTAAAAGGGAAAAAGACCAATAGTACACACAACACAACATAGAGAACAAACTGAGCACTGGGTGTGATCTCAGGTGATCCGAAAAGGTAGGCAGGTCCTGCTACAAATGTGTCACCAGTCGTGTCGTGTTCCTCATATTATTATAAACCCGGTAATAAGTTTAATTTGGTAAGTCACATTCGGGAAAAGGGAATGGGATTGTTACGACATTAGGAACATATCTGTTATCATCTGTAAATCGGATATTCCATAACGGTCAACCAGCTTGTGATGCGTCTGTAAAACTTACGAAGGGATGATTTCAACTTCACAACGTGGAACTCTTTGTTAAACAGCTTCCATGCGACCAGCAACCCTCTATAAAAAACATCTTGATAGGAAATACAAACCCCCGAATTTATATCAACATGGAGATATATTCTTGTTGCTAAATAGAAATGAAAAGTTCACAATTGGGAACCTGAAGAAATCATCTCTTTTGTCGAAAAGTGTAGTTTTTAACTGACCTTCTTTGTCAATTTCTAGATTTTATTTAAAGATATGAGGCAGAGTTAGCTGTATCGGTAGATCTGATAAATTCGTTCAACGGTCACCAAAATATGTCATTCATGTTCCTCTTTTTTCGTCAAGAAAAGAAATGTATAATTACATTTAAGTTTGTTATTATTCAAGGCAAATAAAGTAAAAGGCATGTACAACTATACGAAAAATTAAGATACTTTTTTTTAAAGTTTTTTAATACCTACCCTCTGATGTCGCAACATGTGTTGATTCTTGTAGACTTGTTCTTTCCCACTTTTCTAAAACATTTTGACAAGTGAAGTCATAAACATAGTAGACAGTATGATAATCATTTCATATATTTTTATATGTGCTTGTTCATTTATATCTTTAATTTTTGTGTAAGGCGGGCATAGAGGGAAACATGGATATAAACTGTCGCAAAAAATGCCTTTGAATCAAAACCTGTCTCAAAACATAAATTGAAACGTATCCTTACGCAGAATAGCCATCAACTTTAAATGATTGCAATACAAAATCAAAATGATGATTATATTTGATCAAATTTGTGAGTTTAAAGTGGTTTCCTTGAGGAGATTGTACATCGTTGTACGGCTTGTAGAGAGACAATAAGTTATACGTCCAGTAACTCATTGTATATCATATTCAAAGGAGGAAAGAGACACTCAATTATCGTGTATTTACTTATCTTACAATATAATTATAGTGATCATGATAATAATTTGTTAAAATCTTTAAGAGATTATCTTAATCATTGGATTCCACGACGAACGTTACTTAAACAAATAATCATTAAGTTAAAATTTTTGAATACCTGGCATCACAGTTTTGGGTCAACACATCCATACACAATATCAAATCTGTAATAGATATGAATGAACGATACTGTAGATTATACATTAATGAGACAACTGCCCAATTAAAACAAACGAAAGATTCTCAAAGAGTTTTGATCTACATAGAAATGTTGTGTTTTCAGGCACTTATATATTCTATAAAGACAATGTTTACCAAAGCTGTAGGTAAACTACAGACCAATAAGCATGAATTATTGATTATGGACCAACTCGAGGCAAAAGTCTTTTCAAATAGTAATGTCAATCTTAATGTATCATTTTTATTTGCTTGAGTACAATGTATAAAAATGAACTCCTTTATTCATATATCATTATATACATGTAAGTAACCGAAATAATACTTCTCATTGTGCTGGCAGCTACACTTGTTTCTGCATCTTCTTCCCCACAGTCCAGATGAACACGGTTTACATGGAAGTCCGTGCTTTGAAATATAACCAATTTCACATTCTATATGATATATAAAGTTTTCGAAGTAAATGTATATGCGAAATCATCGATATACGCCCATTAAGGAAGATAATCTTTAAACATTTGGTTAAAGTAATAAAGAAATCTATATGCAAACGAGATATGTTGGATTGTCAATGTGAAAAATATTAACTAGCACCATCAGAATTTACTTCAGAGAATGGAAGGTCTCATACATTTCATAAGGCCTTTAACAAGGCGCCAAATTGATTATGTTAAGTAGGTTGATTTAAATAGAAAAAAAGAAAACGAACGGCGACTTAATACTGCATAAATTGACGACAAAATTGATATAGCAATCACAGAAACTAACTATCAATAACAGACTTTCAATTTGCATTTGGAAAACATAAAACTAATGACAAAAGGACTGACTTGGCTGTGTACATAATGTATATACAACTCGTCTAAATATCAACCCAACAATGTTAGGATATATCATGTACTGTAGTACGCCGCTAGATTAAAACTGACGTGGTCTAGCGGGACGGCTGCAGTGTAGGCGATTTGGTGTCACGATATCACAGTAGCATGGGTTCGAATCCCGGCGAGGGAAGAACAAAAAATTTGAGAAAGCAAATTTACAGATCTAACATTGTTGGGTTGATGTTTAGACGAGTTGTATATACATTATGTACACAGCCATGTATCACCATCATTGATGGCGATCCGATGGATACATCTGTTGTAGAGTTGTCACTGACTCAGACGTACTTATATATATATATATATATATACAACTCGTCTAAACATCAACCCAACAATGTTAGATCTGTAAATTCGCTTTCGCAAATTTTTGGTTCTTCCCTCGCCGGGATTCGAACCCATGCTACTGTGATATCGTGACAACAAATCGCCTGCACTGCAGCCGTCCCGCTAGACCTACATATACATTATGTACACAGCCATGTATCACCATCATTGATGACGATCCGATGGATACATCTGTTGTAGGGTTGTCACTGACTCAGACGTACTTATATATATATAGTTCTGCGTGATAACTTGTTTGTGGTTATACTGAATAAGTTGTAAAGTTAATGGCGTTGTCAGTTTATTTTCGATTTATGAGTTTGGCTGTCCCTCTAGTATCTTTCGTCCCTCTTTTACAAGGATTCAATTTTGTTTTTACGCCAGACGCGCGTTTCGTCTAAAAAAGACTCATCAGTGACGCTCGAATGCAAAAACAATTAACATAAGACTTTATAAAAAGGTTTGCACAAACACATTTTGTTGCACTTAAGACAAACAAAATCCATAAAAATAGCAAGTCCAATACAAATACATCTCTAAATTTCAACATCTAACCTATCTGATATTGTAACTGTTTATTATGGAAGTGAATCAATGCTTCATATCTTCTGTGTAAAATATAAGATGCGCCTTCCCTTGGTGTCGATGTTTATGTTATTTCAATTTATGTTTCTCTCTAATTATCAACTGATATCAGGCATACCTACGCATTCGCCATTCATCTCCTCGTGATTATTACAACAAAACCAATAACCACTTGCACCATTGCTGTATGAAAACAAAGTAAAAGCGTACCAGTAAATGAATATTACAAATGAATCAGGTCTGGGTTTTTATTTCTGTTTTGGCAATTTCTATTAAATATGTCTTCAGAACGAAAAGCTACTGTTGTGATGTATGTTAGTTTATAATCGACAAAATCAACGTTGATGCCATGGCATGTTTTCAGAACAACAAGTTATCAATCCTTGATATGTTGCCTTATGCTTTGTTGTCACAATGTCTGTCAATTATTTTGTTTTGCCGTTTCTGTCAGTAAAATTGTCATTTACTGTAAATTCAGAAATTATTGGCCAGGTTTTTATTTTTGCAAAAAATGCGAAAGATTTGTATACCCAATCATTCAAACTTGCATTTTGCAATATTTTATATGAATTAAACAGGATTTTTCTCAAAATCACAACAATTGAAATCGCATTTAAGTCTAAAATGACAAAATCGTATTAATAAATACACAAAATAATTACTGAATTTACAGTACATTTTAAAAATATTTTTTTATTTTTTATTCAACAACAATATATCACATGCTGTTAACACATTTCTTCACTGATACAGCTATTTCAGTAAAGATCCCTGTATATTAGTACCTTAAGACCAGGGTATCTTCAGCTAGTATATATTTATAATTTTGTTAGTTTATATATTAAATGTCAGTAATACATTTTTTATTCTCTATAATTTTACAAATATAACTCTGAATATGAACTTTATGTATATATATATATATATTATTACTATCTAACGGTAAATTCATTTGTTATTTTTTTTAAATATCACGAGAACAACTTTTAAACTAAAACCATTGCTTAATTTTGGAATTATCTCTTTTCAACTTTATCAACTCTAATGGTTAATTTGAATTTTGCAACATGTAACAACGGTAAAACACTTAGTTGTCCAATTGGCATCTTATATAAGAAGATTTTGAAATTACCATAAATCTTCATAACATTTATCACTCTGAACAAAGGTAAATATCCAAACAAAAACATATATCATCATTTTCAGCAGGATCACATTAAACGATAATAGGGAATAATTTCCGTGATTCTACAAGTATAAGTGATAAAACAACTAATTTCCGACCATAACAAGTACAAGCACAAATATTATCATTATATATAATTGGATTTCTGAAAAAAAATAACTAAACAAAAATCAGTACAGGATACTCGAAATAATACGGACTTCAAAGGATAAATATAAATGGAAATCCTTTGTCTTGTCAAACTAAAAGCTCAAACACATCGAGCAAATGGAAAATTAATGTCATATTCCGGACTTAGTACCGACAGTTCCTTTTTTAGAAAATGGTTTGTGTTTTATTTCTTTTTCATTTTCCGTCACGGATGCCGTCGTGTTGATTAAAAACTCAAAAAGGTATAAAACTTATACTTTAATTCGACAGAAGCGCGTTGTGTCTACATCATAAGACGCATCAGTGCAATTTTCGCAACAAAATACCAAGAAAATATATTTAGACCATAAATCTCCGGAAGTTATATAATGCATGTATTTATTTTTATTTTTTTTTTTATCAAAATCCGCTAAAAAATAACATGTAACATGTTCAGTTCATCTGTGTAAAAACTTAGCTAACTACGTGACTCGCACATGTCGAAGAACGAGCTTCGGTGTGTTGTAAAATCCGGTTCACACAGTCACGAATGTTCGTTTGGTATTATTCTTGCAGTATCAAATTATGGAGACAGAACGAGGATGAAAATAACTACTTCTCTCCGAATTGCAACAACGAAAATGTGAGGGATTTCATGGAAAATGTGTACAATATTCCTATAATAATAAAATTAACGGTACCAATTTTCTTGCACCAGATGCGCATTTCGACAATACATGTCTCTTCAGTGATGCTCGTGGCCAAAATATTTGAAATCCAAAGCTTATATAAAAGATGAAAAGCTATAATCCAAAAGGTCCAAAAAGTATAGCCAAATCCGTGAAAGGAATCAGAGCTTTGCATGAGGGAGATACATTCCTTAATTTATAATAATTTCTAATATTTTGTAACAGCAAATTTTAATAACACAAAAAATCCGTATTTTCATGCCAGTGCCGAAGTACTGCTACTGGGCTGGTGATACCCTCGGGGACTAATAGTCCACCAGCAGAGGCATCGACCCAGTGGTAGAAATAAAATTAACGGTACCAATTTTCTTGCACCAGATGCGCATTTCGACAATACATGTCTCTTTAGTGATGCTCGTGGCCAAAATATTTGAAATCCAAAGCTTATATAAAAGATGAAAAGCTATAATCCAAAAGGTCCAAAAAGTATAGCCAAATCCGTGAAAGGAATCAGAGCTTTGCATGAGGGGGATACATTCCTTAATTTATAATAATTTCTAATATTTTGTAACAGCAAATTTTAATAACACAAAAAATCCGTATTTTCATGCCAGTGCCGAAGTACTGGCTACTGGGCTGGTGATACCCTCGGGGACTAATAGTCCACCAGCAGAGGCATCGACCCAGTGGTAGAAATAATATTAACGGTACCAATTTTCTTGCACCAGATGCGCATTTCGACAATACATGTCTCTTCAGTGATGCTCGTGGCCAAAATATTTGAAATCCAAAGCTTATATAAAAGATGAAAAGCTATAATCCAAAAGGTCCAAAAGGTATAGCCAAATCCGTGAAAGGAATCAGAGCTTTGCATGAGGGAGATACATTCCTTAATTTATAATAATTTCTAATATTTTGTAACAGCAAATTTTAATAACACAAAAAATCCGTATTTTCATGCCAGTGCCGAAGTACTGGCTACTGGGCTGGTGATACCCTCGGGGACTAATAGTCCACCAGCAGAGGCATCGACCCAGTGGTAGAAATAAAATTAACGGTACCAATTTTCTTGCACCAGATGCGCATTTCGACAATACATGTCTCTTCAGTGATGCTCGTGGCCAAAATATTTGAAATCCAAAGCTTATATAAAAGATGAAAAGCTATAATCCAAAAGGTCCAAAAAGTATAGCCAAATCCGTGAAAGGAATCAGAGCTTTGCATGAGGGAGATACATTCCTTAATTTATAATAATTTCTAATATTTTGTAACAGCAAATTTTAATAACACAAAAAATCCGTATTTTCATGCCAGTGCCGAAGTACTGGCTACTGGGCTGGTGATACCCTCGGGGACTAATAGTCCACCAGCAGAGGCATCGACCCAGTGGTAGAAATAAAATTAACGGTACCAATTTTCTTGCACCAGATGCGCATTTCGACAATACATGTCTCTTCAGTGATGCTCGTGGCCAAAATATTTGAAATCCAAAGCTTATATAAAAGATGAAAAGCTATAACACGCAAAAAGCATCATACGCATACACTGTGTCTTTGTACACACCTTTTATTTGAATGTTTACCATTTTATTTAGTAAGATATAAGCACCTAACAGTTCATCAGACCTGCATTCAAAGTTGCTTTATTCTCACAACTCGCACAAGATTCAACCAAATTAGTAAAGAGAGTTAAAATGTTTGTTCTCTAACAGATCGTTCGAATTTAAATCTGATTTACTCAGAATCTAGGGTATGTTGTTTCACAATAACTTTCAAGTCCGGCTTTAATCGCCGATCAATTTAATGTTAAAGATTAAGAAAAGAGTTTCGGACGCATGCATTTTATAGACTGAAAAGTATTTACCGTTTTAACGTAAGAAATAAGCATTGCTTGTTATTTTCATCCTTGCCGCATTTTGAAGGCTGACGAGCATTGCCTTGTCTTGTCAGTCTATAAGGTTGATATGTTTGAAGTGTTTAATGTGTTTGAGCTTTTGATTTTGTCATTTTACTAGGGACTTTCCTTTTTGAATTTTTCTCGGAGTTCTGCATTTTTGTGGTTCTACTTTTCACAATGTCAATCTGCAGGGGGACATTAAGTACCAGTTTCAAACTTCTAACATTTTCTACTAATGGTATTTTGTATACAACTTCTACAACGACGATGTTTCGTGTGTAGCTCAAATAATTGATACATGATTTACAGATCTCAATTCAACTGTATGTTCTGCATTGGACAGGTATAGTGATTGAAATTATTAACTCGATCGAATTGCAAGGATGGTGCCCATGAGTTTGTTAGATGGGTTCGACAAACTCTTGGTGTGGTTTAAATTGTGGATGTGGAAACTATTTTGCTAGAATATAAAAAAAGAAGATGTCGTATGATTGCCAATATGATAACTCTCCACATGAGACAAAAATGACACAGAAATTAACAACTATAGATCACCATACAGCCTTTTATTTATTTTCTTTTGTTACATCTTTTGACATCGGACTCGGACTTCTCTTGAACTGAATTTTAATGTGCGTATTGTTATGCGTTTACTTTTCTACATTGGCTAGAGGTATAAGGGAGGGTTGAGATCTCATAAACATGTTTAACCCCGCCACAATTTTGCGTCTGTCCCAAGTCAGGAGTCTCTGGCCTTTGTTAGTCTTGTATGATTTTTAATTTTAGTTTCTTGTGTATAATTCGGAGTTTAGTATGACGTCCATTATCACTGTACTAGTATACATATTTTTTAGGGGCCAGCTGAAGGACACCTAAGGGTTCGGTTTTTTCGCACTAAATTGAAGACCCATCGGTGGCCTCCGCTGTTGTCTGCTCTATGGTCGGTTTGTTATCGCTTTGACACATTCCCCATTTCCTTTCTCAATTTTATTCATATCAATTATTTTCTTACTTATCTGAGAATAAAAAAGTATGTAAAAATATTACATTTTCTCTTTTAAATATAATTCTACTCTAAACCGTTTCAAAAATTTAATTGTAACTTTACTGTAAAAAGACAGACGAACGATACCATTTGGACTTGAAAGGTCTACAAACAAGACAACTTTATAAATGATTAAATCTTGTCAGTAACCTTGTTCGTAAAACTTCAATTTATTATCGGTCTCTTTTTTTTAAAACAACTTCTGAGAACAACTTTAAATACCACATTTTAAAAAGTGTCCGTATCAAATTACTACTTATTTGTCTAGAACGATAGTGAGGAATTTGAATCAGGGTTGACCCCAAAAGGATAAAGATAAAAAAAAAACAGATTTCAGACTAAATACGGTTTGCTATTTTACTAGCTATAAAACATAATAACTAAAATCCCTCAAAGTATATAATTGTGTCGTAATTCAAGTTACACCGTTTTGCACGTTAACTGATTTGTTTTTTTGTAGGTTGATTTGTAAAACAGAATTTTTGTTAATTTAATTTTTTATTTGAGAATGTTCCGGTCAACACCATAATTAACGAACAAAAGGCCTCAACTTTCTGAGAGATTTTCGACAGGTCAAACCATATTCCGATGGAATGTTACATTATTTTTCAGATAAACATGATAAATATGGGGAAAAGAGTAAATTTATTAAAATACCGAACTCAAATGAAACCTGGTTTAATATATATTGCTAGACCTCTCACTTATACGACAGTCGCGCAAAATTCAATAACATTGACAACAATGTTTGAACAAAACAAACAGACATAAGGTGGTGTTTTGCTCTGACTGTTTATGATATCTTTACACTAACAACATTGGATGTTAGATGAGTATTAATTGATATTTTAATCCTTAATGAATGATTTTATTTATTAGTTGATATTGGCTTTTAACTAGCTGTCAGTAACTTCGAGTATCCTTATATCTGTACTTAGTGTCTCTTTGTTGTTCGGATGTACAAGTATCCGGCCACGTCCACTCTGTTTTTTAGATGTGTTTTTGTATGTATCCATCTGCTGAGCTGAGCGTTTTCAAGTGATTTTTATAGTTTGTTCTTATGTTGTATTGGTACGTATACACCACTGTTCCAGGTTAGGGAAAGGGTTGGGATTCTGCTTACATTTTTTTCTACCCCGCCACATTCTGTATATATGTGCCTGTCCCAAGTCAGGAGCCTGTATTTCACTGCCAATGCTTATACAACTGCATACCAAATATCATATACCTACCACTAGTGGTTCCCCATAAACTGACCTAGATACATGATTTTTGTAATAGTTGTTATTGGCTTTGAACTTATTGTCAGTAGTTGCGGGTACTTTTAGATCTGTATTCTTTTTTGGATTTGTATAAGTAACCTGCCACGTCAACGCTAAGTTTTTATTAGATGTATTTCTGCTTTGTATCGATCTGATGAGTTTTGTCCTTTTCAACTTATTTTAATAATTTGATCTTATATTATACTGTTTCGCCACTGTCCCGGATAATTAAAAGAATAATCTTGATGTATCTAAAAGTTGAACGGGAGATAAATGGAGCTGATGGAATATAAAAATTACACAAGTTTTATATTTCTTAAAAGCTATGGACTGCTTCGCTCTATACTAATAAGGCTCTTCATGGTTAGTTCGGTCATATTGGGCAGGGGCAGATGTTTTAGAGAGAGATGTATTAAATTGAGAAAGGAAATGGGGAATGTGTCAAAGCGACAACAACCCGACCATAGAGCAGACAACACCCGAAGGCCACCAATGGGTCTTCAATGTAGCGAGAAACTGCCGCCCCCGAGGCGTCCTTCAGCTGGCCCCTTCAAAACTATGTAAACAGTGATAATGGACGTCATACTAAACTCCAAATTATACACAAGAAACTAAACTTAAAAATCATACACAAGACTAACAAATGCCATAGGCTCTTGACTTGGGACAGGCGCAAAATTGCGGCGGGTTTAAACATGTATAGTATGAAAGTATGGGAAATCATATGTGTGTTCCACAGCAACTGCTCTGTTTTAATGATGTTTTCCCGTATTTTTCACACCGTTTTTAGTTTTTACCGCAATTATGAAAATCAGCCCCTTTCCAATATGACCGAACTAACCGTGAAGAACCCTATTTAAGGTAATATGTGTGCATGTGGTTGTTAAATTAGTATTAGAAATGTGGTATTTTTAGATATTGATTAATATGAAATGGATGTAAGAGTGTGCGTTATACACCCATGCTTAAAAAAAAATCTTAAAGCAATTATAAATTTAGACACGACTCTTGAGATGTAACTTTCTGGAGGTGTGCCTATATTGTCAGAAGTTATAAAAACCAGATAATGCATGTTTGTAAACATTGTATAAGAACATTATTTAGCAAGCGAATCGTGCAAATTGTAGAGTAACAAAGCAATTAAACACGTATTAATAATTGATATTTCAATATTGAATTCTGTGAAATGTATGCATAATATAACGAACATGAATTAAGTACAGTTGATCGGAACTGAAATAAACATAGTTAATTTTCCGGCATTTGATGTCGTATCCTGGACAAGAAAAGTCTGTAATTGTTTATCTCATTAAAGCCAATAGCTGTTGCTATATCTCAGCCTCATTATAATGCAACCAATCAGAATCTATACGTGATAAGTAATTTATTCAAGATAGCGTGTATTTCGACTGAAAATAATGGCTCCACACCGTGATGCGAAGCAAAAATAATCAGAAACCTCAAGCTGTAAAAGATATAAGAAATAAAGAACAAACATGACAAGTGTGGGAAATTGATAAATCAGAATTTAAAGAAAAATAATGATAAAAGACGCACCAAAACTTTGAAATTCTTCTTCATAGGTCTCCGATTTTATTACTTTGAGATCGAAAAAGCTGGATGCTTCTTATCGTCGTTGACATATAAATAGAAACACGAGAAAGGTGCAAAGTTATGATATATATTTCTTCATATTATCAAGTTCGAATATAGAAAATTCTTAAATAATGACATTGTACATGTCGAGAATAAATGAACAACTCTAGATTAACAGTTCATATAATGTATAACGTATAAAGTTAGTTATAACTAAAGATACTTACACACTCCGTTTTAGAAACCCTTTCAACATTTTCAGTATTCAGATACTAGTAATCAGATTTAGTTTCCTACTTAAGTTTAGGTGGGTTTTCCAATTGATCAAAGGGAGATTATTGAGGTATTCTCAGGTAATTCGAACTTAAATTAAATTAAATATCTAAATTTTGTCTTTGACTTAGACAATGATTTTTAATAAAACCAACGAGGAATATACATCACAGACACACTTAGGACACATCGCATTTGTATTCAGGATATTCTAAGATCCTTTTTTGATTTTGCATTAAAAAATGAATGATCGTAAAATTAGGGTGCCAGCTGTAGTATACCGGTGTTCAAAAGTCATGAATCTATTGAGAGAAAACAAATCCGGGTTACAAACTAAAACTAAGAATAACATATCAACTATTAGAAGAAACCATTAGAACAACAGGAACACTGAAGTGCAACAAAAACAAAAAACAAACGCCAAATTGAATCGACATCTTTTGGTTATTTTTATCGTTGGATTACTGTATTGTTGACGTATTATTATCATCAAAATATTTTTATGGAGAAAATATTTGCTTGCAATATCTTTATTTCTTTTTATTTACAATAACCTTGGTGGTCTTGTGTTAGCGTGTTCGCCTCTAGTGTGAGCGGTCAAGGGTTTGATAACATTTAGACAAATAGTTGTAAAGAAAAGTTATATATATCTCTTTCATTCGAAATAATTATACATATAAATGTACTTACTTACTAACTGGGCCAACTATCATTCAGAGTAAAAATGAAGCAGTTTTGAGAAACTCTATGTCATAATACGGCAATAAACAACGAAAAGGCAACACACTAATGTTTTTTTTGTTTTCTTTTAAGCAGACCCATCATTCATTGTTGTTTAAAATAATTTGTCTTAACTGCAGCACATTATTTGTTTTCTCTTACATACAGTAAGCTATTACAAATAATTTACATTTTACATTTTAATTCCTTTATTCATGTTTCAAAGACAATATCATTGTCTGCCAACGAAATATATGAATTCCTATGAATATGTCTTGTTTCATATTCATGAGTATTTAAATTGTTTATTACTGCTTGATACGGATTTAAATATTCCCCACTTTTGAGTGAAGTATTACTGCCACTTTCAGAACGTCTTTCTATTTGTTCACCCATCACATAAAGTACGTTCGTAATGTCATATTCACGGACAACTGGTTGGTTTGGTTCAAGATATTCGTCTTCACGAACAACTGGTTGATGTGGTTCAAGATAGCCATCTTCCAGGATATCTACATTGTCGGATTCTGAAGAGGATTTCGAAATTCTGTTGACATTTCTCAATATCATGGGAGTATTACGCATATTTTCCTCGTCAACTCTGTCATAATAATTTTCATCTTGTTGGTGTCGATTGTCACTATGGTTACCAACATTATACACCATACAATGATCTTTAATGCTCTCTTTATAACATAGACACATGGTACAAATGGTAATCAAAATGACAAACGATCCCCCACCTACAGTATAGATGATCATTTCTCGCTGTAGTATAACTATAATATAAATAAAACCTGACAATGAGAACACTAAAAAAGCAATCACAATTAGAAAAGTATTGTTCATCAGGACCTCGCACTTCATATCGTATTGTATATAAAAAGATGCCGTCTCTACTCGGTCATATTCATAAGTATAGTTCTACAGACTTGACACAAAGCAGTAATGTTTGTTGCCTATGGACTTTACACAGTCATCTATCATCAATTATCTTTCGCCACTCGATCTCTTATAGCTACATCTCTTTATGTACTTATATGACTTACTATTTTTATGTTTTTCTAAAGTGCATCAAAAACTGTTTTAGCAAACCTTTTGATAGAGTCTTATGATATTTTTTTATTGGATCCGAGCGTCACTGATGAGTCTTTTGTCGACGAAACGCGCGTCTGGCGTAAAAACAAAATTGAATTCTGTTATCTTTGATGAGTTTATGCACTATTTATGTATAGATTAAGAGCTAATGTTTATTACTGACTTTATAAATAATCACTCTTTTTTGCTATACAGACATATGCAACTGCACGTCATTTGAATAAAACATGCAGAACAGTGCATATCCAATCAAATGTCAATTGAGGCTACTGCTTTGATCTACCTTACGTAGAATAAATACCTCCACTAAAACTATCATCGCTCTTCTTTTGTGGTGTGTTATTCTGGGTAGACACATGAACTTTTGTACTATAATTATCAACAGTGACTCCTGGAAAATAATAGTAAGTTTCAAACATGAACGTGATAATAAACATATTCTATGTCTGATACTTTAGTTAAAACCCGCTGCATTCGTTTGCACTTACCCTAAGTCAGGAACCTGTTGTTCAGTGGTTGTTGTTTGTTGATGTGGTTCTTACTAGTAAGTGTTTACCGTTTCTTGTTTTTAATAGATAATAAACCGTTGGTTTTCCTGATTGAATGGTTTTGCACCAGTCGTTTTTTATCTATGTATTTGTTTATCATAAGTTAGGAGCCCGTAATTCAGTGGTTGTCGTTTATTGATGTGTTACATATTTGTTTTTCAATCATTTTTTTTTACATAAATTAGGTCGTTAATTTTCTCGTTTGAATGGTTTTACATTTGTCATTTCGAGACCTTTGTAGCATTTGGTCTGTTGTGGAGAGTTTACTCATTGACAATCATATCTAATCTTTTTTTTTCATATTTGGAGCCCTTTATAGCTTGCTGTTCGTTGTGAGCTCTGAGTTGAAGGCCTTATACTGACATATAATGGTATTCTTTTACATATTGTTACTTAGATGGAAAGTTGTCTCATTGACACTCTAGTATATATAAAACAATTATTCAATTATTCATGATTTTAATATCCATGGATGATATTCATGTTGAGAACTATCAGTCGGCGATTTCTGAATTCATTGTGTATTTTACTAGTGAATCTGATTAAAAAAAGGTATCAACAATAGTTCATTGAAGTTCAACATATAATCGCAATGTGAATCGCACTTATACGATTTTTGAATTTTCCTGTGTTAGATCAGTCATGTGACGTTTATTTAAAACTACTTCAGTAGTTTCCAGTAACAAGACCTTTAACGATCAACAAGAAAGTAGACGAAGAACACCAAATTCATAAAAGACGTTGGTCAGATACATGTCAGCTTAAGTGCAATGTCCATTAATACTATACCTTGTGCTTTGTAGCAAAAAATAAAACAATAATGACGGGAACAACTAGCCCCTCATGGTACAGGCGATTTACAGTGCAAGTGATAAGTTGAACGAGGTAATATAGGAAGTTTTTTTTACATGTTTTATGCATAGTTTATACCTGATTAGAGCGGTTGAACGGATTATACTTGTGTGTTACCTATTGTATGGAAATATTTGTGTTGAGGAAGACTGCTTTGTTGCTCTTTAATTACAATGCAAGAATTCCGATCCGAATTCCGAGGAGGAATCAGAATGCCGAGGATCAACTACACTTTGTTTTAGTGCAATTTGTAAGTTCAATCTGCATCCGAATCCCACAGAGCATGTCCTCCATCCATGAAAATAGGATCGTGATTGTTCTTACAAATTTTCTACATTTAGTGCAATTGCTACTTTGGATTCAGATCCTTCTGAAGATTTTGGACCGGGATACCCGGTTTGCATTAGATGTCTTTGGTGATGTGTATTTGTTATTGTCTCATTGGTGGATATCACGTGATCTGTTTCATTCACACTTATGCTTTACATAAAATACCAGTTTGCCTTATTCTTTCACTTTTCGGTTGTGCTGTTGTTGCTGTAATGTTAACACATCCCTTCACACGATCACATCTAACAAAAGATACTTGATATTCACATAGTCATTATCTGAGCAAAAGAGTTTGTCATAGTCACATATAAACAACTGCATATCTTTTATATTTCTTTCACTTTCAAGTGTTCCTATGTATATGAATAGGCAGGGTTTGCTTTCACGTTTTCAAAATGAGGTTATTACAGTTAGCATTCCGTTTTGTAATTGTTGAATTTACATGGTCAGCATTATCGCAAAATCCCTTCTTTTTTCTTGCCATTACAGATGCTCTCTACATGGTTACACTAAGTTTAAATATGAAATCATGATTGAAACGTGTGTGTATTATACATACAAACCTTTCAAATGCATTTACTTGCTGAGCATTGGTTCTTTGTCAAAGTATTACTGTACTTTTTTATATGTATAAACTATTTTCAAATTTATCTCTTATATTTTGGCGACGAGTATATCTGAATCATTAATTGTCAAATTAAATATACACTGGAATAATAAATTTTAAAGGTAATGAATAGTTTAAGTATAATTATTTTTATTACATTTTTATTTCAAAGCCTTGATTTTTTAAACTCCAATCACGTCAAAATAATGTTTTTTGCCGCATTTTGAATTCAACAAACCTTTGGACAAAGGTACAGTCAATCAGACAGTTTCCTCTGCATTTTCTCCCCCATGTTCCAGTCGAGCAAGGTTTACAAGGTGAATCGTCTACTGCCTTGTATCCAACATCACATTCTAGTTACGGATAAAATTAAGTAAATAAAAAACCCGACTAAAAAGATATGGCTGATTAAAAAAGAAGTCATATTGAACACGTATGTAAATAGTAAAATCACATAAATACTGAACTCCGAGGAAAATTCAAAATGGAAAGTCCCTAATCAAATAGCAAAGTCAAAATCAAACACATCATAAACAACTGTCATATTCCTGACTTTGTACATGCATTTTCTTATGTAGAAAATTGTGGATTAAACCTGGTTTTAAATATAGCTATATCTCTCACTTGTCTGACAGTCGCTTCAAATTTCACAAATGTAACTGAATATAACATTTTCGCTAAAATTTCATGTCTGTATCGTGGATAACGCTTGATCAATTGTGTGAATTTGACAATGGAAATGGGGATGTATCGAAGAGACAACAATCCGACCAAAGAACGGACATTAAACAACCGAATCCCACCAAGGGTCTTCAAAACAGCGATAAATTCTGCACCTGAAGGTGGGCTTCACCTGGCGCCTCAATAAATTATGTACTAGTTCAGTGAAAATATGTGCTTATATAGTGAAGATAGCTTGTTTTTTGTTTGTTTTTGTGCTTTTTCCATAACCTTCCCCGACATCATCATAGTCATCAACACCACTAATTTACCTTAGTACAGCAATTAAGTTTATTCAAGTTTAATTGTCGATACTTGCATAATTGAATTTTGTGTCCTACCTGTGCAGATGCCATTCTTTTCTTCGTGGTTGTTACAACAAAACCATTCTTTTTTGCCATTTCTAATTATACACAGAGTATCGAAAATAGTTAGATATGTAGATATGTAGAAGGGTTGTATAGGAAAAATAAGACAAGTATATGAAAACGAAGTAACCAAATTGATTTTTTTCACTGAAGCCATATAACGATCAGCTTGACAGACTTTCTTAATTTCTGTTTTAATGCTGATGAAGTGACTGTTTTAGTTTGTAACCTGGCTTTGTTTTCACTCAATCGGTTTATGTACTTCGAACAGCGGTTAACTACTGTTGCCTTTATTAACTAATTGCCACACACATCTTAAGGTGAGGTTTTGCTATGATGCTCGTTCGAATAGCCATATTGACAATTTAACTATATTAGTACATTTTAATATACTGAGAAAACTTCTACTTAATTTAGTAGTTGCTGTGTGTTGCTTGTATCATATTTGTTTTTCATTCAATAAAACAAATTCAGGGGAAATCGCTCCTACCTCTTTCGGTTTGTTTTGATTGTCGCCTTTCTACTGTGTATGCTTAAATTACAGACATCAACTAGTTTTACTCATGAGCACGTCGGTGTCGACATGAATATCAATTATATGGTAATTTTAATCAATTTCCTTTTACACAACTTTGAATTTTCGAAAAAACTAAGGATTTTGTTTTCCCAGGATTATATTACCATACTCGTATTTGGCACAACTTTTGGAATTTCGGGTTCTCTATGCTCTTCACCTTTGCACTTGTTTGGCTTTATAACCATTTTGATATGAGCATCAATGATGAGTCTTATGTAGACGAAACGCGCGTTTACGGGTATTAAATTATAATCCTGGTACCATTGAGAACTATTTATACACCGATAATGCCAATCTTGTTCATATGAGGGTTAATAACTCAGAAACAGCACATCATATATGGTATATATAGGTGTATGACAAAGATGTCCAGGTATAGGCCTACAGCATGTGATAATCTGACAATACAAAGGGTAGTTGTACTGGTGTTTTCAATTCAATATCAAAATAAAAGTAAAAGATAGAATGCGGTTGACATTTCACAAAGAGGATAACAACGAATCTGTTACAGAACATTGCTTTTTTTATATACAATATACCATTCGAGAATTGTGATACATTCTGCACTAAGGGGACTGTACGAGATGCTTACTGTATTGTCATCTATTCTTAATCTCATATTGGTTTGCAGTTGTAGCTTGATATTTGACCGATAAGCCTGCATGGTGCATGTGTAACATTTTCCCAACATTATAATAAATCCGTTTATACCTTGCAATATATTTGTTTTTATATAATTTTCTACAAAGTGCTTTTTCTTTTGATTTTTCATTACCTTGTCCTGTGACATTGGTCACCGTTCACATGTAAACACATCCACCAAAATAAAATGATAGATCTCATGTTGATAGAATAGCCATTGTTATGCCAGAAGGAAATATTTATAGTATGAAAGTATCATTGAGGTTAAATTGTTAATTGTTCTCATTTTTTTTATATCGTATCCGGAGGAAAGCAAACATCCTGTCTGCAGAATTTGACGCTAAAAAAACATAATTATACAATGAAATTACTTATTGCCTGATAACCATAGTAACGCAAAATTTCTATAAAACATACCCTGCATTTTCATTAGTTTAAAAATAATATTTAATAAGAAACAAGAATGTGTCCCCAGTAGATGGATGTCCCACTCGCACTATCATTTTCTGTTATCAGTGGACCGTTAAATTAGGGTAAAAACTCTTATTTGGCATTACAATTGGAAAGATCATATCATAAAGGAACATGTGTATTAAGTTTCAAAATGATTGGAACTTCATCAAAAACTACCTTGACCCAAAAATTTAACCTGAAGCGGGTTAGACAGACAGACAGACCAACGAACGGACGCACAGACCAGAAAACATAACGCCCCTCTACTATCGTAGGTGGGACATACAAACAGTTTGCGAAATTATAGAGATCACTAATAAATATCCAAACAAATAATAAATAAGCAGGTACTATGCACAAATGTATAAATAAAGTTCATGTCAAGATAACTAATTTTTTTCTTAATTGATATTCTGACATGTGTAATTCATTCAACAAGCACTTGTTTTCCTCTGTTCCTTTAAATCTATCTATCTACCTGTAAAATGGTGCGTATAAATAGATTATTTACCTTTAATAAACATAACTCTACCCAAGATGACAGTAGTCACGGATGACGTACCGATATACGTAATAAAATGGTTATCATGAATAGACACGCAAAGAAAACCAGCCGACCTTTATGGTGTTCTGAAGAAAGTGTATGGACTAGAGTACTCATTGTATTACGTTCATAATTCTTTATGACGATGTTTATTAATTCTGCATATTTGATTTTTAATCAGGTAATTATTTTTGTACTCTTTTTCTTTGAAATGAGAAATTAGATGTAAACAAAAATCTACTTTCGTTTTATTTTAAAATACAACCATTAAACTTCGCCTTGCATATGTGTTTAGTATTCTCAAAAACAATATTCTGATCTCAAATTTGGTGAAAACAAATATTCTGCCAACACAAAGGAAGGTAGTCTAATACCACCTAAAAGAATGACACGAAACATGCACGATAAGTACCACCAGCATCCTGTGACTATCGAAAACACTAATTCTTTCCGAGAACCATCCGTAAATTAGAACGCTCTTCCTCCTGGGGTCGTATCAGCACCGTCAGTCGAGGCCTTTAAAGCCTCGATGACAAAGCTGAATTAAATTTCAAAATTTTGGAGGGAGGGGGTTGTCAAACATGCGCACTAAACCATGCAGGTATAATCATTTTGTTGATTGTGGCCATTATCTGAAAGAAGCAGCCGCACTAGTAATTTTGGGGCCCTTAATGGCTTGCTGTTCGGTGTGAGACAAAGCTCCGTGTTAAAGACCGTACATTGAACTATAATGATTTACTTTTATAAATTGTGACTTGGAGTGAGAGTTGTCTCATTGGCACTCATACCACATCTTCTTACATATATTTAGGTACGTGTGTCATACATTGGCTTTATGAAATATAAATATGAAATACTGGGACAAAGTTTGTTCATATTGGAATATCAATCAATTGTTGGTAAGAGTTTATCACTAACAACATAATTGTATAGACTTTTATTTATTATCTTTTCATCTTTTTATTTGCCTGAATTTGTGTCTCCTTTTCGATTGCTGAATTTTAAGCGTCTTTGGTATATTTTGTCAATGATTAAACTTCGTGAATGTTCTGTTGTTTGTATCCGAACTGATTTCTTTACACTCACTTTGGTTGGCTTCTTTTATATCCAACTATACGTCTCGCCAGCAGCATCAAATTGTAATATTTATTTTTTCAACAGTTTATTTAAGATTGTGTTTTAGTCAGTTAAAGGGGAACACATAGTAAAAGTTAGCACAAATTGATATACAGTTGTATATATAAGAACGTTTCAGTTCTAGACTGTTTGGTCTGGTCACCCAAGCAATTTCCCCATAACATTGAAACTCTTGAAGAGTATACATGACAGACTTTGTGATTAGGTCAGTCTGTACTTTTTCGGTAATCAGTTGTACTTTACAGTGTCATTTTAATTTATCATTTGCCGGTGATTATGATTTGACCATGTTCTTCCCCTCACATACAGCCTATACAATTGTCTGTCTCAAATGTTTATTATTTACAGATTGTAGTTATGATTGAAATTGATTGAAGATATTGTAGACAACATAAAACACAAAAAATGTAAAAATCATGTATTTTATATAATTTCAGATATTAGTATTCTGTAGTCTTGTGTTTGTATATGACATCAAATGTCCAGAAATTTCAGAGAGAAACTTAACAGCCAAAGGTTTCTGTAGCAGACATACCTCTGACCGATATGCTTGTTTGTATGATGTCAATGGTTTAAAACATGTTGAATCCTGTGATCGTATCGCAGATTATTCATCTCCAGGTAAAACAAGTTACTTAGAAGCTATAAGTGAATAGTCCGGTCAATATTCTGTAAAACAATATTATCATGAACTCATATCGGCTTTACGGGATATCAAAAACATATTTTTCAGAATCGAAATTAAACTATATAGTATGATAAAAAGTTATCTTAGCACTACGATTTTAGATAAAAAAATGTATTTTTTTTCTTGGATAACCTTTGGATATCCTGATAGGTATATTTTTAAGCCAGTTGCATAACATAAAATCACATATATAATGAACTCCGAGGAAAATTCAAAACGGAAAATCTGTCATAAAATGGCAAATCAAAAGCTTAAACGCATCAAACGAATGAATAACATCTGTCATATTCCTGAATAAGTACAAGAATTTTCTTATGTAGAAAATGGGGGTTTGAACCCGGTATTATAGCTAACTAAACCTCTCACCTGTATGACGATTATCAATATTTCTAAAAGGGGGACACATAAAACGAACGTAATTATCTGGTAAAGTGCAGAATTTTGGCTAGCGACAAAACCAGGTTCAATCCACCATCTTTTCTTTTTCTTTTTCAAATAGTTTGTTTCTATGTACATGATGTATGTTGCATTGTCGTTTGTTTTTTGTTGCATTAAATTGTTCTGTTGTTTCGTTGCTTTCCTTTTATAGTTGATTTGTTTTCCTCGTTTTTAGTTTGTCACCCTGATTTTTTTCTTCTCAATCGATTTGTGGCCGTCGAACAGCGATATGCTACATTTGCGTTTGATTGTAGGGAAAACGGTACTATTCATTCTGCCGTAGGCGACAAAATTAACATTTACTAAATATACCACTTTTTAAGATAAAAACCTGGATAAAACAGTTATATGTTGTGTTAGTACTTTATTATTGTGTTTTAAAAATTAAAGCCAAATAGTATCATGACAAACTTCTAACGGAGCTTGTTTATGTTATTCATGCCCACCGTCATTTTGCACCAAATTTATGACATTTTTCAAGTCTTTTCGAATAATTCTCTAGAAAATATTTCAATAGGTTTCAAAATTTATATTGTAAATATACACACTGCAGTTATTCATAGATAAATAAAAAATATATTGTACCCTTACATCAAATCACAGCGCTCCTAATTTGACTCCCTTTACCTGCCTTGGGTACACAAAAGGCCAACCTAATGCTGGGAAAATTAAATACTACCGTTTTCCCTGTAACAGTATAAGTTTGAACGTATATGTAGAAAAGCGTAAAATAACAAAAATACCGAACTTCAAGGGAAGTTCAAAATGGAATGTCCGTAATCAAATGACAAAATCAAAAGCTCAAACACATCAAACTGTCATATTGCTGATTAGGGAGACCCAAATACTGTATCTGAAACTATCACTTTTATTTGAGAAAGATATTCTCTGTTAAACTCAAATTAATGATTATAATAAGGATATGGCACATGCAGTATTATACAAAAGAAGATCTGGTATGATTGCCAATGAGATAACTGTCCACAAGAGACCAAAATGACACAGATATTGACAATTATAGGTCACCGTACGGCCTTCAACAATGAGCAAAGCCCATACCGCATAGTCAGCTATAAAAGGCAATATAAAACAATTCAAACGAGAAAACAAACGGCCTTATTTATATAAAAAAAATGAACGAAAAACAAATATGTAACACATAAACAAACGACAACCACTGAATTACAGGCTCCTGACTTGGGACAGGCACATACATAAATAATGTGGCGGGTTTAAACATGTTAGCGGGATCTCAATCCTCTCCTAACCTGGGATAGTGGTATAACAGTACAACATAAGAACGAACTATAAAAAATAGTTGAAAAGGGCTTAACTCATCAGATGGACAAAAATAAAAGTTGACGTGGCCGGGGAACTTGTACATCCCGACACAAAAAGACACAATGAACAGATCTGAGAGTACTCGCAGTTATTTGATAGCTAGTTCAAAGCCACTAACAACTAATAAAAACATCATTTTGACGGACATCACGTCGTACTTCAGATTAATAGTTACCGGTAGACTCGTATACACAATTTGGAGATGCTTATCAACAATGGCAATTATTTACACTAGAATTTATTTTTAGAATGTCATAGGTATAATGTATATTGGTTTTGATTTCTTATAACGTTGAACTTATTTTTATTTCTTCTGAAGTCTAAAAAGATGTAAATCAATGGTTCTAGACAGGATTTGGAAAATAACTGTATCAAATACATCGCTTGATACAAAACATTACAGCATACAATCAAGCCTATAAGAAGAAAAAGTACGACTTGAATTCAAATTTGTCGATCTTATGTACATAAATGTAATTTTATGCTGGTTAGTATAAAACATTGATTATTTTTTATAGGTGAAAAGTACGTTATATCTGGTGCGCGTACTACCAAGCCGTGTTTTGTTGATACTTATCAACCTTTTGCACTGTGGGCTAACATAAGCAGTCGTTGTTTATATCATATATCAAAATGTAATGATGAAGGTCAAATACTTTCTCCCAATGTTTCAAAAGTAGCTGATAGGTCATGCCAATGTGACCACAAGAACGGTTTCCATTTTGTTATCCAACCAAGAGATCCCTGTGGCTGCCTCCCTGTGGTAGAAGATTGTTCATGTTATCATGATGCTGACAAAGACATTCCTATATCAGGTAAATTCGAAAATATATAAAAAATGTTTCGATTGAGTGTCTTTATGTGCTCTGCTCATCTTCTAAACATAATCATACCCTGCAAAACTAAAGGATTTTTATCTAACACGGTATTAGTTCAACATGCAAATATCGATAAAAAGATATGCGTGAGATACCAAAGTGACACGTTAGCTAATAAGACAACGCCATGGCAAAAAAAATGAAAACGACCAAAAATACAAACAACAGTAATCTAAAAACTGACCCCATCAAAAGTCTAGGCTGATCTGAGACGATCAAGAAGAGTAAAATAACAACTGATTTTTCTATTAGTATAGTACATTTGATATTTTTTTCGTTTCCTGGAAAAAACATAATAAAGCATTATTACAATTAACATACATGAAGTTGAAATCCAAATAAAGAAGTTACTATTTCTCAAGAAGAATTACTATCATATTTAAGGACAAAAGTAGAAATAAAACTTTATTCCAAAAACATAAGCATCTTATATATTATATACAAAGTGAGACAAAAAAAGTGCATCTTAGCTCATAAGCAGACATATGATGACCATTGCCTTGATTGATGACATCACTATTATAGTACAACAACGCAGAGTATGACATACAAAAGTTGTCAAAAATCCCGCCTTAAACTTATACTTCAATGTATGTAATGTATTGACTGTTATTTCAGTTCGTGTATGTATCAGAGTGGAGGTACATTCATCGTCAGTATCATATAGGTAATAAACAAAATTCAAATGAACTAGAATTAAAGGTATTTTTGAAAGCTTAATATAAAAAAATACAAAATTCCTACGCTAATTCAAATCGGAGAGTCCCTTATCAAATAGCAGAATCAATAGCTTAAACACAACAACAGATTGGAAAATAACTGTAATATTCTTGACTTGGTTCGTGAATTTCCTGATTTCGAAAAGGGTGGATTAAACATAGTTTTATAGCTATCTAAACATCCCATACATTCAATTATATTGAAAACAATGTGTGAACATAACAAACCAAAATAAAACCAAAATAGGTACCAACAAAAATGAAGAATAAAAAAAATAACCACAGCACAACAATACATTTGCGGGATCAATATATTAAGGCACGCCTAAAGTAGTAGTAAAGGTTCATGATTGACAAAGACAAATACAAGAACACACGTTATTAAGATGATAAACAAGTCAATACCTATAATCTCTAATTCAAGACGAGGATTTTGCCAATATACATGCACATGAAAACATGTATCAACCTATTAATTTGTTTTAAAGTTAAATGATCTCACTAACATCACATATATATATATAAGGGTTGTGGTGATAATATCATATTTGTCATGGAGGTAGGACAAGTGTTTACAATCATTTTCTGGTTTAAAAAAGATGTAAAATTCGTTCAAGAAACACTACCAGAAAAGACAATTCTATGTCATTTGATCTCTTGTGGAGAGTTGTCTTATTAACAATTATATAACATTATCTTATTTTTATGATTAAAGTACAATGTTGTTAATGTTCATATATTAATATTTATTTACAGCGAAAGTAAAGTTAATCACACAGAACCATCAAGTTTGCATTTCAAACATGGTCCAGGTAAAGCTGTTTTTTCGAATAACTGTGCTTGAATAATTTCAAAAGATCCCTTAACTGATTGCATTTCTTTATTTTAATGAGAGATAAGGGATCGCATAACATGATAACATATACAACCACAAAAAATTAGATGCAAGGGAAATAGCACAGTCGGAAGTAAAAAAAAATAAAATAAACGAAACATATTAACTTACAGACAGAAAGAACGAAAATATACGAATGCTTATAATTCTTAGTTTTTAAGCATCTCGCAACAATGAAAACATTGCAGAACTTTTTGAAACTTGTTACATTGTATTCAATATTATGAACATTGAAGGGTCATGGATATAACAACCCATACATAAAGTTACCATTACATTTATATTATATTTAAAGTATTTTAACCTGGTATAATAACATTGAGTATTAAAAAGTTATACAAAATAATAATTGTTGTTTTTTCCCAGCATATTTTCTAGGATAATGATAACTTCAACGTTAAGGATGTACATAATTATTGAATAACATAAAAGGGGATAATATTTGTCAACATACTTCCAACTGAGTATTCATATTAAGAGACTCATAAAAAAAAAACACATAATTTTCAGTAAGCACATTTCTACCGAAATACAAATGAAATTATGCTTGTATTTAAAATACATATTTGAAACGTCAATAAATAAAAACACAATAGTTTACAATGAACCTTTATTCTTATATTGACTGTGAATTAGATATTTGTTTTTATTTTATATTCCAGTTAGAGAGCAAACAATTGTTGCTATACTTTCATGTATGGCTACCGCTGTTGTCGGGATCGTGATATTTATGTTTGGTGAGTTAACTGGTTTCATTTGAATATTTCAAATACATGATATACATTTTGCCATAAATCAAATATTGTATGAATTAAAAAGAAATAAAAGATACTCTTCACCAGTTTGATATTCTCATGGTATAACATCAGTACAAACATTGGCAAAACCGTCTTTTATTTGATTTTGTAGGTGTGCATGTTTTGTGCGTAAAAGGAACTCTAGATATGCCTTTGGTGACTGGTAACTTAAAACTTGTTGTAGCAATCGATATTGGTACAACATCATCCGTGTATGCATACAGTATTTCAACTACTCCTTCTGATATACAGTTAAATAAACCATGGGACTCTGGAACCAGAGGATTATGTTCTCCAAAGACACCAACATGTATCTTATTAAGTAAAGACTTTGAACCAATAAATATTGGATATGAGGCACAAAAAGAATACAGTGATCATATCTATGACAAGGAAGATGACAATTATTTATTTGTAGATAAGTTTAAAATGAAACTGTATGAAGCTCAGGTAGTTATATTTAAGTGTAAGACTAGTGTTACATTATGAATCCCAGCAGTTGTTTTTAAAAATGAATCCAACACGTTATAAATGTCATGCTTTTGAAGAGCTTTTCTGGATTTACTTTTATGATGAACACTGAGTTGAATATTGACAAGCCGAGGATGCATACGAGCTAAAACAGAAACTGAAAACTAAAAAGCCAAGTCCCTCTTAGGTCAACTTTCCCTCAGGAATTTAAACCTAATTTCTTAATAATGTCAAAATGTATAAAAGGAAAGGTTTGTTATAAATCATGTCAGTGCCATATGAACATGTGTTTGGTTAACATACTTAAAAGAAGGCACATGGATTAGAACAGGAACATGAATAATGCAGCAGAGATAATATATGCGTTATGGCTCAACCTACCCCTAAATCAGAGAAATTATTAAACCAGAATATATTTAATGAGATGTTTTTCAATTCTTTGGTGTATTTGTTTTTTTTTGGTATCTAGCCATTTGATAAAGGACTTTCCGAATTAAATACACATTATATAAAAAAGAAGATGTTGTATGATTGCCAACGAGACAACTATCCACAAAAGACCACAATGACACAGACATTAACAACTATAGGTCACCGTACGGCCTTCAACAATGAGCCTACAAATATTTTTTTAAACGGAAACCCTTGGGTTCTTGCTTTCAGAGTCAATATGAACCCCTTTTTGTTTTTTAGAATATTACGGAAAAAATGACAATAAAGGACATTAAAGGACACTCTGTTCCTGCCATCCAAGTTTTCTCAAGCATGATTAGACTGCTGAAGAAACGCGCAGAAAAAGAAATTAAAAACTTTTACAGTATCTCGATTAATCATACCACTCAGTGGGTTTTGACCATTCCAGCTGTATGGACTGATAGAGCTGAAACCTTCATGCGTACATGCGCAGGAAGGGTAAGTTCATTTCTGCAGAATTAAATTATAATACAATCATGGAGTAGCGTCATATTATGTCGATAAATCAGAACTGTCCCAGAAGAGAAATAATCAAAATTAGAATGTACCTTATTGAAGAATCAAAAAGACATTTTTGTACAACAGAAAAGAAATCAAGTGTTGTAGCGTAATTAATTATGATATCATGAACCAAACTGTAATCAAACAAGAGACGGATTTATATAAGTTTTTCAAAACTTGTTTCTGAATCCCATATTTGAATTTCATGTAATATTGTAATACTTTAATGTTGTAATTTTTGATTAATAAATACTGTTTAAACAAAACAAAAAAACTAAACAAGTACGAATAAAACAATAAGTTGAAATTTTACTTTACGCATTAATAAATTGAAAATGTGACCGGTTTTTTTATATGTCATGAGGCCAACTCTATGTGGTGACTCTTCGAGCGTCAGCTTTCAGTTAAGTCGTTGTAATGATGCTTCATAAGAAATCTATGTATTTCTCGGTCTTTTTTCTGCTCTTTAATTTTAATAAATCAGATGTGACTCATTCACATTTTCTTCCATTTATTTATTAAAAAGTGCACAAAATTATTATCCCAATAGATATAACATAACATAGATGTCTGTTTCCGTTCGTTTCCGTTAAATACCAATTTATCAGAGCAACTTGAACTTTGCGTGTGGAACGAAATGGAACGGAATAAAATTTTTAACAAGTTTTAAATCAGAATAAATGATTTAATCATCGTCGGAAAGGACGACGGTACAAATCACAATGAATGAAAGTAGTTTGATTTTTTACTCTGACCTGCCAATGCGTCAAATTCATGATAATTAACATGATTAATGTACATCTACTGGACATTACCCGATGTTATACATTATTACACATTTTACATGTGAAGATGAGATTAAAATCGATTGTGATATATGTATATTTAAAACCATAATCAGAGAAATTTGAAGTGTGTTTTACAGATTTTCTGAGTATGCATGATAATAGTTTTATATTTATTAATAAGATAAATACTTTTCCACACAATAATATGTGGAGTGCTATTCGTCGTTTCTTCTCTTCCGCATTTATATGGTGGAGTATTTAAGACTTCATTTTGGGATTAATGTAGAGTTTGCAACTTAAGTAAAGTTAATTAGTTCTTGTGATAAGTCTTTTTTGTTTTAAAATCAGTTGTTGCTTATTCAATGCAGGCAGGGATACCACATGCTCAACTAATGATTGTGGTCGAATCAGAATCTGCATCCGTATATATTCATCATCTTATCAAAGAACATAAACTAAAGAAATCAGTTACAGAGTTACCTAAGAAATATTTGGTAATTGATTTAGGAGGTACGTATATTTGCATGCCATTTAATCAACAAAAAAGAGACAGCCAACCCCCGAAATTCAATAAAACAAATGTATATCTAATGTTCGAAGTTTTCATGTTCGTAAGGATCTCTTTTTTGTCGAAATAAACGTCTTCAATCAATTTTTTTTTAGAATTACGAGTCGTGTTCCATAAAGTTCCTATTTTTTGTTAATAAATTACGGAAGAAAATCAATCCCAAATCTCATTTGAAATAAGTACATGGTTTTCGGGTTTATTCCAACAAACTGAGACATGTTAGAGTAGATTTTAAATCTCCAGTTTAGATTTCTAGTTGAAAGTATAAATGTTGTAAACAATTGGTGCTCATAGTATCAATGTAAGCTACTGAATTACCAGACCAACTAATTATTATGATTCGTTACGACTCAGCTTCATAAAATCAAAGATGAATGACGAACAATTGCACTGCACAAGCATATGCAATAGGTTTTAACCTTCAACCTGAGCTCTATTTTAAGTATAAGGGTGAGAGAAAAAAACCCTGTCTACCTGACAAAATCTTTAGCAATAGTTCACTAAACAAATTGAAATTGCATGGCAGTATCTTTATATGCGATGACTTCAATGCGTAAAGGCGTTCTCCGATGTATTGTACACATTCTTATACTCATTATAAAATATTTGATGTATTTATCATCGAAACAATTATCACATTACCAAAACAAATGAAGACAACACACTGTTTTAGTGATGTTTATGAAATATGTAAAACTGTAGATCGCCAGTTGTCAAAAAGTTGTGAATTTACATTTACATATTGGGTTTGTTCAATAATATGCGTATTAACTATACACCTGCTATATAAGTACTTACAATTGTAGGAGGAACAGACGACATAACTGCCCACAGAATTTCAAAACATGGAAATTTGAAAGAAATTTCCAAACCATCAGGAAGTGCTAATGGTGGGAAAAAAGTGGATAAACACATACTTTCTTGTTTGGAAGAAATAGCTGGGGAGAATGTAATAAAAACCTTTAAAACAAAAGGCAGCTTTCTGGAATTACTAGATGAATTTGAAAATATAAACAATTTACTATCAATAAGTTCGCAAAAGACAAAAATTGCATTCAAGTTTCCATTAAATCTTTTAAATGAACTTTGCAGAGAACATCGCGGAAAGGAATTTCAAGAAATATTAAAAGATTCGAAGTATTATAATAAGCTAGTTCTGGTAAATGATAGAATGAGGATTGATCGGGAATTAATTGTTACATTTATCTCACAAGTTGCTTCTGATATAGTTGAAGATATCAAATACGCTTTGCAAAAAGCTAGAACTGTGGAAATTAAAACATTCATTGTAGTGGGAGGATTTTCAAATTCTTATGTCATCAGGGACAAATTAAAGAACGAATTTCCGGACGTAGAAATAATATATCCGCCTTTTGATGTTGATTTAGCCGTTGTGAAAGGGTCTGTTTTATATGGTCATAATCCCAATTACATTAAACCTTGTTCAAAACGAGCTAACTTGAAATGATATAATTATATTCTTTATATGATTATGTTTTATAAATGTTTCAGTTATTGTTTGGTGTTGTTGTTAATCTTTTAGTCGTATATAATACATGAAATGGGTACAAGAAATCCCCCGAGTACTAAACAGTTCTATATATTTATTGAAAAACTACCCTTTTGTATCGGGGGCAAACACCAGCGTGGTATTAGTGTTTGCGTCATACAAACTAAACATACAATATCAACTGTCTACGTAAAACATCACTATAAATTATCTGAATTTTCAAGTTTATAGAATCTTAATAATTTAATTCTTTGTTTAGAAAAACATGAATGCCATCCTAAATCACCCTGTACTGCAGTATTGCTTGTCAATTTAGTCACTCCAAGGAATATTTTACTAGCCTTTTTGAACGTTATTAATAGTCTATGTTCCGTAAGTCCAAATATCGACGCACCGTTAAACAATATTGGTTGTACATTTTGTAACACTTGATGCATTTTAGTCAAACAGCTTTATTGCATGTTACATGTTCAGTGAACAATACATCTAAATATTTGTATGAACTTACATAGACTAAACTATGACTACCACAGCAAAAATTAGACGCTGAACAGAGCTAGGTCTAAAATAAATGACATTTAATTTACTGCAATTAATACTTAATCTCCATTTTTTAAATCCAAATTTTAAGTTTTTACCGCCATTCTTTCTACAGTAAAAGATTCCCTCATGGAATACTTTGATGAGGTATATTCAACCAACGGAGTCGATCAACCCACCATAGAAACTGAAGGCCGAGGAACATGGACCCTTATAAAAACCGGCGGGATCTCAGATGCTCCGAAAGGGTAAGCAGAACCTACTCCATATGTGGTACCCGTTTTAGGGAAGATGACTTGATTTTGGAAACGACAAATGAAAAATATCCGTTATCTAAGTTGAAACAGATTTTTCATAACGACCAAACGGCCAAGATATCAAATGCAAGCCCTTGAATACAATATATAATCATATTACAGGCGTTTTTTCGGGAAAATAATGGATTTAATTGTTTAAAACCTTACATACTTGTATGACAGTTGTTTATAGTTCTGTTATGTTGACAAATCCGTGTTTTTTAGATGTATTTCTGTTTTGTATCCATCTGGTGAGTTAAGCACTTTTCAACATTTTTTTTATAGTTTGTTCTTGTGTTGTACTGTTATATCACTGTCTTATGCTAATGGACGGTTAGCGCCTTTAAAATAGTTTCAGTTTGATATTAGGGCAGTACCATTTGATATTTGAGGGGAGGACAGGAAGTTGTTTTAAGAATTTACTTATGATTTTCATCTGTTGCCCCATATATGCACGAGTCATCAGATTGATATTACTTATTAACGTGTTTCGTAGGAGTAAAACGACGGGTGTCCCATGCGGAGCATGTCCATTTTCCCCCTCGAGGGGAACTGATATCAAACCTGTGTTCTTAGTTGCTCAGTGATAAGAGTTTTTAATGTTGTGTTGAATATTCTGGCTTTTTTCATTGAGTTGTCAGTTCATTTTTGACTTTGATTATTAAACTGTTACAACATAAAAAAAAACCCAGTACAGAGATATGGAAGTTGTTAATGTTATTCCTGTATTTGAAATTGCTCTGTACAAAAACTGCTTTTAAAAAGTCTATAAGTTCAAAGCTTGTTCACATTTTGTGTTTTGCATCTGAATTCGTTATTTAGCTCAGTTATTAAATCATATTTTGATTTCACCTTTTTGCATCAATAGTTTTTGTGTAGAGATTGCTTGAAACGCAATCAAGATCCTTTATAACTGACTTGATATTTAATCTTCCAATGCTTATAAAATAAATTAGGAAGTTAGTTTTCTCATTTGCATTGTTTTACATTTGTAATGTCGCGGCCTTTTCAGCTTGGTATGCAGTATGGGCTTTGCCCATTGTTGAAGGCCATACGATGACCTGTATTTGTTAATGTTTGTGTCATTTGGTATCTTATGGAGAGTTGTCTCATTGGTATTCATAATACCAAATCTTCTTTTTTATAATTATAACTACCATTTTGATACTTAAAATATAGTGCATTGATCATAACATTCTATAAACATGATAAAACCTATCCATGAACATTTCCATAAATTTATAAATGTAATATATGCTCAGATATTTAAGTCACAAAATGATGTTACACCTGTCAAGAAAAATACATAACTTTTGCAAGTTGCAGTAAACTTATTTCTGTTCTAAAAATATACATGATGTCATTGTCCAGGATTGCAATTGAAACAACTACAACCAATGCTTTATTGACAATGCAATATTAAATGTTACTTCCCACTGATAAATCAACACAAGTTTTACCCTTCTGTGATTACAAGCACTTTGATTTAATTTTGTTGTTAAATTAAGTGCGTTATTCTCATTGATGCTAAAGTATTTAAATAAAGTTTGAATACCTTTATACCAGCTCTTTTTCTGCTCACCATGTACATACTTTGGGTGGTTGCAAGCCACTTTTAATAACAAATCATCTGATTTAAAAAAAACATATATATATATAGTATTTCAACATATTCAATAAAACCTATATTTTTTTTTTAACTTACTCCAAATATAAATTTAAAAAAGCTTAAATGAACCTTCTCTACTGCCAGGTCTCTTCAAAGATTTTTGAAATAGTGATCCCCTTGAGTGTTTAATTATGAAGTATTAAATAACTGCAAACAATTATAGCATTTCAAAGGTTATGTAAAGGGAATAAAACCCATATGATGAGAAAGAATACTAAACTTGAAAGCAAAGATGCACACAGAAGGAATAAGACCCAGATAGTTATTGAAAGGTACTGAGTATGGATGAAAAGACTGGAAAGCAAAATTTAAATGAATAAAAGAAAAATACTTCCAACTGTAAAAGAGTGGCAAACATACCAGAGGGACATACATACTCATAGTTCGAAAATAAACTGACAATGCCATGGCTAAAAAAGAAAAAGACAAACGGACAAATAATAGTACACGAGACACAACATAGAAAACTAAAGACTAAGCAACACGAACACCAACCAAATGGGGGGGGGGGGGGGGGGTGATCTCAGGTGGTCCGGAAGGGTAAGTAGATCTTGCTCCACATGTCTCACCCGTGGTGTTGCCCATGTTATAACAAACCTGGTAAATAGTCCCCCCTTCCGAAAACACCAAGTTTTTGGTTGGTTCGTGTTGTTTAGCCTCTAGTTTTCCTTGTTGAGTCTTGTTTTCTATTGTTTGTCTGTTTGTCCTTGTTCTATTTTGGGCATACCGTTGTCATTTTGTTTTCGATTTATGAGTTTGAGAATGTCACTCCTAAATGATAAATGTAAAACAATGACTTGGGACCAACTTGGCGGTGGCCCAACCACCCGCTTATAAGTTTCTATATGTTTGTTGATTTTTTATTTTTTTAGGCATAACGTTATCATTTTGATATTTTTTACTTTGAATGTCCCTTTTGCCTCTTTTTGAAAAAGAAAGAGACACAAATATTATTTAAATGTGTTTTGTCCTCTAGATCTTCACATACAACCTTGTGCTGGTCATACATGTTTTATCTTTTAACACTGGCTTGAGATATTTTCAAAAACAGCAAGACGGTGCGTTACATATCACCACGACCTTCATCTGACCGTTACGTTTGACGTCATGATAAAAATACTTGATTGTTTTTCTTATTTTATGTCTGTAACTTTTTAATCCTTTTACATCGGTTTTGATAATTGCCATATGAGTCCAACACCTAAAGACGAAGTGTCTTTTACCATGTCAATTTGTACTCGTCAAGAGTAACTCTTCCCAATTCTCAATTTCCAAAGTACCCTCTTTGTGAGTGAAACTGTATGGACAATATATATAGGGTCATTTGTGAACTGAACATTTTCCGTTTAAGTCTGACTTTTACAAATTGTGATTTGGAGAGTAGTCGTATTGGCACTCATGCCACAAACACCAAATTCTTATGATGGTTAAAACGTTAAAGAGGAGTATATCTATCATTTACACTCTTTTATTCTTTCGTGTTATCTTTCTAATTTTTTACAGATTGGATAATATTTCGAGAAAAGAACATTTATTACCATAATCAATATTGTACACAGTATAACAGACAGTCTAATTTAATTATTCTTTTTCTGTAGCATATGATAGTCATTAATGTTTTGATATATCATTTAGAAATAAACAGATGTGGACACGTTTATCGTATCATTCGATGCTGGACGACTTGTCATTCAGGTAAGTTATTTGACTATCAGGATGTTGTTGCGCTACAGGGCTTTCAAATTCATCAGTGGTTATATATGAGATTATCTAAGATGATTTATCAGTAGAAACACATACTAATAAAGCAAAGTAATATACAAAATAAGGTTTATCGTTACAATTAAAAAAAATCACTGTCAAATGCTCCGGAAATTCATCTACATGTTTTGGACATGTACTTAATCGAAACGATATCAATATAACAATAATCGTTATACAAAGGTTCACTATTGACAACGTAATTATAGGCTGATGTAATCTGTATTTAGAGGATTCAATTGTACACATGGCAATATATGATTCACATCAGAATCTGTAAACTAGACTTACACTTACAGTTTTGAAATCAATGGCTATATTTGTTTTTGTTAATAATTTTGCTACAGGTTATATCTACACCTGTTATATTCTCGTTTTCTGCGCAAGTTTCATCTATACGTTTCTTGACATCAATATTCCATGTATTTACAGCTAGATGTAATACTTCGCTACCGACGGAATTCTTCATATACATGCAACCTCCATCTCCATATAACCTGTACAAATAATACAAAAATACACATAGATGGTATTAAAGTAAATTTTTTGCCCTAGTTCAGATACAGCCGTATGTTTTGTTTCTTGTTTTGATGTAGAATCTGTAAAAATCAGATGACGCTAAAAGAATATGAGCTGCTCATCTAAACCTTTTGGTTAACTGTGGCGTTTAGAATTCGCTCTTTAAAATATACATTTCAGTATTTGTCAATCTGAGTGGTGATTTATTGATAGCTGTTTATTACTTCTGTTGTTCATGCATTTGTCAGTTTGTCGTCAATTCCTTTATTTCTTTTGCCCATTACTAGCTGCACTTTCCAATTTTTGTTGGAAAACAAAATCCATAAATTAAGACTATTCATATATAAGGTCAACAAAGGCAATCCTCAGGATTAAAATGCAGGAGTGTTTTATTCAAGATAAAAAGTAATAAATAGCATATTTTCCTTTTAAATGCGTAGAGAATAAGGTGTGGTTTTCAATCATTAGATGTCACGAGGATAATTTGTCAAAAGGCCAGCTGAGGGAAATTATAGATACGTTCATTTACGTGTTTTGAATAAATTCATGTCAAGTCTATAGAAGAAGTGAATCAATAAAAACGTTTCTTATATGAAATAGCGATATTGTCTAATATGAAATTTGTATATGCAGACACTCTATGCGAAAAAAACTGTTTTCGACAATGAAAAATATGTTTTGTTGAGAAACGTATCAATTTTAAAACATTTTGTTCTAATACAAACAACTATTAAGTCTAAATAAATATTCAATAGTTAGTTAAAAGCAAAAGTTTATGTTCTTGTAAAATTTTAAGAGTCGTATTTTTCCTATGTACATAAATAAACAAATGCTATACATTCTAATATGAATGCGATACTTAAAAAATATGATAGCAGTATTTTTTATATCACTATAAGTAACATTGTATGTTAATAAGCAAGTTTAAGGTCACTGCTAGACGTCAAAATATGTGTTTGTTAGCATCTTTTCAGCAGGAAAAGTTTTGATATTCACGACGAACTGTTTTTCTTTGTCAAAAAAAAGTTTTTCAAAGTTAATAATAAATACATCTTCTGTTTGACAATATACCAGTATTCACTTCAAAGGCTAACCAAACCTTTATTCAGAAGGAATAAAGTTACAAAACTGGGATCAGGTCATTGAAAATGGCATATTTTGGTATAAATTTAGATTCACTTTTAAGATCGTTGCATCGGAAAACACATTTATTAAAAAACAGTTGTTGGCATGATACCGGTTATGTTCTTCACATTTATTTTATGATAGTTTAAAACTAAACCACTAACGGATATTGTGCTTGATTTTTATATGATGAAGACTTAACCTTTAATAGGTTTAATTGAGGTCTGGAGCTAGCTAGACAGTAACTGCTAGTAGTCCTTTGTTAATATGTGTATCATTGTCAATTTGCTTAGTTTCTTTTGTTAACGATTCTGACGTTGGACTCGGACTTCTTTTGGGCTGTATTTTACTGGGCTTATTGCTGTGTGCTTAGATATAAGAAGATGTGGTATGAGTGTCAATCACACGGTGGGTATGGTTGTCCTGCGAGAGAATGTTCTGTGCTGGTGATTCGGTCCTGACGGGTGCTGGTGATCAATGAAAAAATGTAAACAAAGACGAAAATGATGATTTTTGACGTTTTCACTCATAAAAAATTGAAAAAAACAGTTGAGATTTTTCAATTTTGTTTCTTATGGGTTCATATGTAAAGCATTAAAAAGTTGACCCTCTAAACTGTTTCAGTAAGCGTAACACAAAAATGCTCATTTTCAGAAAATCTCGAACTGAAAAAATAAAAGAAAAATGCTCATAGAGTCCGCTTTCTATACCGCAATCCACACGACAAAACTATTTTGTGAAAAAACATTGCAATTTATTAAAATTTAGCATTTTTTCAATTTATTCATGTCCTGATACTGTGCTGGTGGGTCCTGTCATTGTGCTGGTGGGTCCTGATACGGTGCTGGTGATTTTGGATAAGAAGTTGCTCATATTTGAAACAAATGTTACAAAATCAATAAAATTGGGCAGATAATTATTGTCAATGGATCTATGACTCCTATTTTAGCTCTTGTGCATCCATTTGGCTGTTTAATATGTGTTTTCAAAATATCGTTACTTATATTACACAATTACATAAAAGGGCAACCTTTTTCGTCCAATATCAGATAACATTATATACTATCTGAAATAAAAATAGTTTTATTAAGATATTAAATGCCCCTTACATTGATGCTTCAACAATGATCAAAGCCCATGCTGCATAGACATGTTTGTTAGCGCTCCGCATACCCCTCCCCACTTACTCCCCCCCCCATTTCCTCCTTCATTGTTACAGTGGTGTAGCAACACAACAATTTATCACAAAAATAATAACACAAAGACACACATTATTGAACAACAAATGCTCACAGGTACTGAAAGCTAGTTCAAAGCCGCATTTTCAACTAATAGATAAAACATGTTCTCATATGCAAAAATCCCAATCGTGTCGATTAAAAAAGTCTCAAAACTTAATTTCACATTTTAATGTTTGATTAAGCAGAACTTTATTTAAAAGTGTGCAGTGGATCTTGTGCTCACAAAAGTTATTGTCATAATTATGTTTACATAAGACTTATAAAGGAATTTAAAAGAAGGTACCAAGAAATATTTTACAGTTCAATTTAATGATCATGAATGGAAGGAAATGGTACGGAAGTTTACATAGGACAAAAAGAAATTGATAGTATTTTTTGGCGAAAGACTTAAACGCTTCTTTGCATTATATAGTAAAACTCTTCTTTAAAAGCATGCAAAAATAACTTTGATTGACTTGCTTGCTATGTTTGCTCCAAGGATATTTTCAAACAATAGGTAGGCGGAGTTTCAATACATACTGGGATTTGATTGGACAAATACAAACTGACAGGAATTGAAGTTAATGTTTATTGTCCAAACAAATTCTAGTATATAGTAAACATACTACTTACCTGTCGTTTACAACCATCCAAACAATCATAGCAAGCAATTTAAACAAGGTTTGCTTTGCATGTATTTATAGAAGAGCTGTAAATTCTAAAAAAAAAAAATCTTGTTGTCGTAGATGGTTAAATCCTCAACAAAATATCATTAACTTTGTTGGAACGAATAAAGGTTTTAAATCAAATTTTCGTGGACTTTTTAGCTTCCACCCTGACGAGGCATGTTAGCTGTTCGTATGCTGTTGCACCTGACGCACCGAAACTTTCACATTTCCATCTTCTTTTCTGAAATATTTTACCCAGCTCATACTTGACAGGATTGTTATTCTAGTAAAAGGTGTAACCAATGAATTGAACACAAGTTAAAAATTCCACAATACTATATAATTCATTTTATGTGTCAATTTGTTCGAAAAAAATCGAAAAGAAGAGAGTTTTTTAATGTCATGGTTATCTGTCGCTATCTAGATATATGCTTAGCATTTATTTCAGATGACATGGACTCCTCACCCAGGTGACCCTGCTGCCTTTCATATCTTTATCCGTATACAATTATTTTAAAATAGATAACCAAAGGCTGCAACTCGTATTTTTGTATTTAAATGATTCGTTGTAACGAGAATATTTGTGGTGAATGGAAACTGTGAGGGTCAAAATCTTAAATTGCTTATAAATGTTGCTGGACCCAGTTTCGTTATCTGATCTGAATTTTCTAAAATGTGCAAGGTAGATAGACATTTTGATTTTTTTTACTCGGTAAGTTTGCCCCTATCGCTTGAACTTTTGCAATATTACAGCCAATTTCAATGAGTGTGTAGACAAAGGGATTACTTTGGTTATCTTGCTTGCTGAACAGAAAAGTCATTGTAAGTTATGTAAACTACCCTACTTTAAGAGTAGACTAGTCCGACAAATGACACATCTTTCTGTCTGTAGGACCAGGCTACTTCGAAAGGAGGGTACTTTACCTTACCTAAAAATGACCTCATGGTTTAACTAACAAGCTATTTTGGAATTTTGAAATGAAAAAGCTAAGAAATCTTAGTTTTGTTAGTGTGTACTAGGTTTTCGAAAAAAAATACCTGATAACCCTTCAGACAAAAAAAAGATGTTGAAAATATCTTACAGATACAGCAAGTGATTCTTAATAGCTATAAGATACATTTTTCTTTTAAAATACAACTTTTAAATCTTACGGGAAACTATTCCAAGCTTAAAACTTTCACTGTAACCTCGCTTTAACTTATCCCCCATCCCCCCCCCCCCGAAAAAAACCCAAAACAAGCAAACCCGCAATACTATTGTCTTTCTTATAGTCAGCACTCAATTGTTCACAAACAAATGTGTTTAAAGCTGCTAAAGACATATGATTCAAACGCTCAGTAAGTCCTTTGTTCTATATTTTTGCTCTCCATTTTTATGCAAAACCTTTTACATTTTTATTTTATCGGTTATTGTTGAAGGTCGTACGATGACGTATGGTTGTTAACACATACTTTCTTTGGTTTCTTACGGAAATTTTTCCATTGACAACAAACATACCACATCATCTGCATTATATAAGTATTGTATAAATTACAACGTATTTTGGTAATCTTGCAAAATGATCGTAATCCCGAAAATCGTTAACATATTTTCTTATCTTAAAAGGGACAAGAAGGGTTCCATCAACAGGCCAATAAATAAAATTACAGTTAATTTAAAAAAAAAATATAAAAAAAAATAGGTGTATTTTTTCTCTCATAATAACAGTAAACAGATTCACAACAATGTCAATTTCAAGAAAGCAGACAACAGTTAATTAGTCAATAACAATGCAGCATCAATGATCTTGAATATATGCTTCTTTTAACTAAAATATAAAGGCACAGAACCAGGACATTGGAGCACAGTACCAGGACCGTTTTTCTTATCACCAGCACAGCGTCAGGACAATTCCAGGACAATTCCGTTTAACGAACTTGTACGACTTTTGCAATATAATATTGTTGTAATATACTTTGCATAGTACTTATGACGCATCAGAGAAAAATTAAGCAACAAAACAGTCGTATTATTGCCGTTCTGATACAATGTAAACAAACCCACCAGCACAGAATCAGGACCCACCAGCACCTGACAGGACCAAATCACCAGCACAGTACGTTCTCTCGCAGGACAACCATACCCACCGTGAATCAGACAACTCTGCATCCAAGTCACAAGTAATAAAGTAAACAATAACAGGATAAGGTACGGTCTTCAACACGGAGCCTTGGCTCACAACGAATAGCAAGCTATAAAGGGTCCCAAAAACGAGAAACACTTATCAACAACCTCAACAAACGACAACTACTGAACATCAGATTCCTAACTTAGGACAGGCGAAACAATTGCAGCTGTTGAAACGTTCTAATGGAACCAAACCTTCACCTTTATCTGAAACAAAAGTGTAACATCGCAACATAGAAAACACACTATAAAATATCATTTGAATTTTGCTTAACTCAATCAAAAGACATATGAACACCAGTGAACGAACACCTTTGATATATAATAGAATTTAAATACAAAATCAATACAATAAGGGATGAATAATTAAAGTAACACTATTATAATGTTAACCAATTTCAGAAAGAAAAAAAAAACCCATTTACGTTTACAATAATATTATACTTAGGTAAATGAAAATAATTTTGTTGTTATGTGGATAAAGGAATTATTATTTAATGAATGGCTATTATTTATTTTGAATTTATTGAACCATAAAATTAATTTTTGACTCTTCACATTGAATAATCCGCGAAGCGGATTATGTAAAATGTGAAGAGTCAAAAACTAATTTTATAGGCCAATAAATTCAAAATAAATTTTTGCCATTCATTATAAATAATTTTTTGCCATTCATTATAAATAAATTTTTGCCATTCATTATAAATAAATTTCTATTAAAATTAAGGCTAAAAGAACTTTTTATCTATACTATTAAACGAGAAGACTTCATTTTGTGTGTCGCTTCTATATCTTCCACAACAAATCAATCATCATGCCTCTGTGTCCTATAGATAACATTCATAGTCGCATTTGTCATCCATTCTTATGATTATTCAGATTAAGTTATTTTGGGAGAAAAACGACAAAAAAGAAGTCTGGATATGATTCCGTCATCGAACTGACTGTTAGTCGTAGATAAGACTTCCGGTTTGAAACATACACAAATACAACCAATCGTATGATAAAAAACAAATATGAAAAATAAATAAGCCAATCAGAGCGTTCTCCATATCATGGTGTTTAAATCGCAGGAACCACAACTATTATAGTTCCTTATAGAGGACAATTATTTCTCGCATTTATCTACATGTAAACTACGATTATACTACTTTAATATATAGAGACTCTCTGTATTCTGTCAACTGTTTTCTTTGAAATGTTTACTATTTAAGATTAAATATACCAATTGCATATATATTAAAATAAGTACAACCTGTAACACAAGTACAACCAATCGAATGATGGATAACAAAAATGAAAAATAAATAAGCCATTCAGAGTGTTCTCCATATCATGGTGTTTAGATCGCAAGAATCACAACTATTATACATCCTTAGAGAGGACAATTATTTTTCGCGTTTATCTACATACAAACTACGATTATACTACTTTAATATATTGAGACTCTCTGTATTCTGTCAGGGACTTTCTATGTTAGTATAGAGTATAGAAAGGTCCCTGATTTTGTCTACGGTTTTCCTTGAAATGTTAACTATTTAAGGGGTCATACTCCTTGCATACATAATAAAATAACGGTAAAACATGCTCAACTTCATCTAAAACTACCTCGACCAAAAACTTTAACCTGAAGTGGGACAGATTAGAAAACATAATGCCCATAAATGGGGTATAAACATTTATTGATGAAAGGGAAAATAGTGATTTGGCAAAAATTAAAGTAAGATAGAGATTGAGAGGGAGGCATGACCTTTTTAAGGGCGTCGGGTTCTGGTGTTTTTATAGCTCGGGATTTGGGGATTGATCCTTACGGGATCCGGGAATATATTTTTCGATTTCGGGATTTCGGGATATGAATTTCTTTAAATTCTGCATCTCAGGATTTGATGGTTATAAGCCCGGGATTTTGGGATCAGGACCCCTCCGATCTGTCAAATTAGCTTTAGTCGGTCTTAGTCATTTATACATGATTCATATCCTACCATTGGCATGTTAATAAGGCTCTAAAAAGAAAAAAAAGCACTGATGGATTGACCTAGAAGCATATTTTATTAAGACTAATAATGATCTATATAAAAGCAGTTACATTTATTTCATGTTTGAAACGGTGTAAATTTTTAATTTGATTTGACTTTTACCAAAAAAAAAAGCGTTGTAGCAAAGGAGAAGAATAATTGTGGTCTGAGGCCAGACACATGAAAATAATCGAATTTAACAGAAAGGAAACAAATATCGGACTTTGGGAAAAGGGAGAGGGCTTTTGATACCTTTTATGAAATTCTCCATACATAATATCTTTTACAAAAAATCATCCTACACCAGTTCACAAGCTGTATATGCCTGCGATTTCGCGGGTGTGTTCTAGTACTATTTACATTAACAATAACAACGTACACACATGTTGGCATATGAATACACAACGTCAGAGTGGGCGTGTCGCCATAAAAATTGACAACATTGAAAATAAAACTAATACTTTTAACCAATCAGATGACAGTAAATACACCAAATTTATTTATTACAAAATGAATAATGTTGATATTAATACGACGAAAAAGTGAAAATTTATAGTAATAACAAACACTTATCAAAGCTGGTATATAGACCAGATATAACCCTGAATAAGAAAACATCAGATAACAAAAAAGCATTACAAATAGTATCAACTGGTCAAATTAACCATAAAGTACGATTTGAGTGTACTCGATAATGTAGATGTTACCGCGGGATTCCCTAATTTGGAGCGACAGATACGATCAAATATCAAGCTTAAGTTGAGTTTCTGTAATATATAAAAAGGCGATATTTCACTGCAGAGAGTAAATAATTGTTTTAAGTCACCATTCTCCTTAATAAGGTAGTTTCTTAAATTTGTAATAACTTTTTAAATTTCAATGAACGTTATTTAAGTATTACCGGTATGTTATTCAATGATCGCCACACCACAAATTACGCAAATCCTTTACTTAAATATTTCATATTAATAAAGATTCAAAGCTATACAGATTTAGTTTGGAAGTTTTGTTGTACCTGTAGGAAACTAATTAAAAAATAAAGGTAACAGTAATTTGCCGCTGTTCGAAATTCATAAATCGATTAAGAAAAAAACAAATTCAGGTTACAAACTAAAACTGAAGGAATCACATCAAATATAAGAGGAGAACTAGAACACAACAGAAACACAACACTAAAATGTAACACACACAGAAACGAACTATAATATAACAATAGCCATTTTCGTGACTTGATACAGGACATTTTAAGAAATAAATGGTAGGTTGAACCTAGTTTTGTGGCTAGCCGATCCTAATGTTCACGATTGTTTATCGCGCCCGTGAATTTAGATACGATCCAGGTCTACTTATTGATGCTTTTTTTTTTAAACTTTATTCAAAAGGTAAGCAATTGAATGCTGTTATAGGATTAGGCTTTTTGCTTTTCGCTGCCTACTTAGAAACGTTTTCCACTAAATTCATCTAATGTCTGATGTGTTGTTTGCTATTATAAAAAAAAGAAGTGGTAAACCACATTTTTTCGTTTCATTGTTTTGTTACAAATCAGGCTGTCAATATCTTCGTTTAAATTATCTTTTACATTTGCTTTTTTGGAACGGTTTCCAGCTTGATATATGCACTATGGTGTTGACTCATTGTTCATGGAGGCCATTACAGTTACTTACTTCTACATCATCCTTGTGGAAAATAAGATCATTGTCAATGTTACTACATCTTATTTATATGACAATGAAAGAATTCATTAAATATACCAGAGTTAGAGTTTGAACGCAGAACGCGTTGTGTTGTTAGAAAACTCGCCAATGGTATTGGACCAAACAAGCTGGAATGCCAAATTAAACACGAAGTTGTATAACATTGATAACAATAAAACAAAGTAATCATTATGTCTCGAGTGTATGTCCCAATAAAGGCAACAGTAGTATACCGCTGTTCAAACTCATAAATCCATGAAACGGTGTAAATTTTTAATTTGATTTGACTTTTACCAAAAAAAAAAAAGCATTGTAGCAAAGGAGAAGAATAATTGTGGTCTGAGGCCAGACACACGAAACGTAAAGATTCTATACACTCGCTTGTGAGTTTCAACCTTGAATGAAACTGTTTTGGTATAGGATTTTTAAACATTGAAGGGGAAAACAAGGTGTTTTTATACCTTTTAAATTCATTAACGTCGTCGTTTCTTCCAGCCATAAACAAGAACAATTTGTCTATTCCATCTTTCTCTGTGTTTGCTAGATTCTGAAAATTAGACAAAATCAAAAATCTAAATTTTGTTTTCATCGTTTTAATACAAAAACCCATTTCAAATATTTTAACATTTAAGGAATGACTGTTATATTTTTTTCTGTCTGTAAAGAAATAACATAAAAAAATAGAAAAATGGGTTTGAGTAACTTAAAAAAAAGGTTGATGACGTCTCGGTGAAATAATGAAATTATGTGTATGAGATGATAGACAAACAACTTTCAGCCAGTCAGAAGACGTTTTAAATCTGAGAGATTGAAGTTATATTACACATTAGTTTAACACTTCCATATATTAATATTTTGAATTTTTGAATTTGTTATTTGATAAAGTATCTTGCGTTTTGAATTTTCCTTGTTTTGTAGTTTTAGTTTTCTCTAGAATTACATTACTTCCAATTCAAATGATTTGAAATAACATGTGCATTTTGATATCATTTCAAGATGTTTAAAATATGCCATGCTCCGAATTCACTAGTATATAGACAGTTGTTTGAAGTAATTGTCAAGAAAGGCACAATATAAGTGTTTGGTTGTCATCAAAATGAACAAACTGATAATACAAACAAAATATGATTATACTTTTTTACCACTCTGTAGGTAGTAAAAGGTTGGTAATTTCTTACCGGACAATATTCCATGAAAATGTTTACCATACTTTGACTTCCATTATCTTTGGCTGCCATATACGGTGTTTTTCCAGAACTAAAACATTAATTAGATTATATCCATCCAATTATAATGCATAGCGTCGTCTGTGCAAGCATACACATTGCTACTTAAATTTACGTGATCGATAAATGTATTGAAAAAAACAAACTTGCGAAGGAAATAATATATTCAAAAAAAGTAAAATCACAAAAAACCAAACTCGGAAGAAAATTAAAAACGAAAAGGTTCTTATCAAATGGCAAAATCAAAAGCTGGCAGTTTCTTATGCAAACAATGGTCGAATAAATCTGGTTCTATAGCTGGCCAAACCTATCACCCGCACGACAGTCGCATCAAACTCCATTATATTGACAATGATATGTTAACTATACAAACACACAATAAGTAAAAATGTCAACAATTGAGTACAACAGTCAACATTGTGTTATAATCTTAATCACAATATAAAAAAACCCAAATATATTACTAAGAAACACACAAAGGCATAAACACAAAGCACTTTAGCAAAAATGAAATACAAGAATACAAAACTCTACTATAGCACAACAATACAATGACGGGATGCATCAGTACAGAGGCACGTCATATGTTACACAAAAACACAAACATGGGGAAAAAGGGGGCATTGAAACAAAGCACATTAGCAGAAATGAAAGATAAGAAGACAGATACTTACCATGATTGCCAAAAAACACCTCAATTACAGCATGTACAAGTACAGAGCCGTCAAACGGATATCACCAAAAATAGACTTAAAAGTGAAAGTAATATTCAAAAAGGACAAATAAATGAATACTATAGCACGTTATTAAGATAATAAACAACGTCAGCACACATAATCTATATTTTAAATTTAAGACCATGGTATATAATTTGTGAAGATGATACGGAATATTTATCAACAAAAAAAGGTGTAGTAGTATTGCCAATGAGACACCATCCATCCAAAAAAAAAGTAAAATCACAAAAATACTGAACTCTGAAGAAAATATAATCGGAAAGTCCATAATCTCGTGGAAAAATGAAATGACAAAACACATCGGAAACGAATGGACAAGAACTGTCATATTCCTGACTGGTACAGGCATTTTCAAATGTAGAACATGGTGGATTAAACCTGGTTTTATAGCGCTAATCCTCTAAGTCACATTATGTAAAAGTAAACTATCACAGGTCGAAATACGGTCTTTAAAACGGAGCCTTGGCTGACATCAAACAACAAGCTACAAAGGGTCCAAAAAATTACAAGTGTAAATAGTATCAAAGGTACCAGGATTATAATTTAGCACGCCAGACGCGCGTGTCGTCTACATAAGACTCATAGTGACGCTCATATTAAAATATTTATAAAGCCAAACAAGTACGAAGTTGAAGAGCATTGAGGATCCAAAATTCCAAAAAGTTGTGCCAAATACGGCTAAGGTAATCCATTCCTGGGATAAGAAAATCCTTAGTTTTTCGAAAAATTCAAAGTTTTGTAAACAGGAAGTTTATAAAAATGACCACATAATTGATTTAAAACTATTCAAACAGGAAAATCAACGGTCTAATCTAAATAAAAAACGAGATTCGAGAAATAATTATGAACCACACAAACAAAAGACAACCACTGAACAACAGCTTCATAACTTAGTATATATGTGTACACAAATGCAGCGAGTTTAAATGTTTTGACTGTTGGAGCCTGTTATATGAAATGATATATAACAGGCTCCAACAGTCACCCTAACCTAATTTAAAAGTGTAACATCACAAGACCGAAAGACAAAAACATATATTAATTGAAATGGCTTAACTCAATCAAAAAAGGCATATTAACAAAAACAAGTAAGCATACACTGAACAAATTAATTTGATATATGACAGAATGTAAATACAAATTAATAAAAAGGGCTTAAGATGTAAAACAACATCAGAAAGACAACTATATCATTGGACAAAATGTCGCTAAACAAAATAACGTATAAAGGAAAATAAAAATAATTTTGTTACAAGAAGTACATGGCGACTGATTAAGATCGAGATGTGTAAAGAAGATTTATGGCAAGGTTGTTACCAAATAAACAAAGTTGTAGTTCATAGTTCATTAACAGACGTGAAAATGTATCGTCAAACTTATCAAGAGTGGTTTATATAAAAAATAATTTAAAAGGATGAAAGTCCTTAAGAAGTCTTTAATCTTATAGGTCACCTTTATTATCATTTTATAGATTTCTAGAATTTACCTTTACAAAGACTTCATAGTAACTTCTTTTTCTGGGTACCTAAGTACTATATGGACGTCAGCAATAATACGATAACATTGTGCTGTGTTTCATGTTTCATGACCTTATTTTTAATGATTAAGAATTCATTATCGTTTCTTTAAGACAGTTGTGAAAACCATTGATTCTAAAAGTGTGAAATTCAAAAATTATTGTTAAAACCTATTACATTAATTTTATTTGGGACACAACATGTCATTCCGAAATAGCTAGCGTTAATTTGTGTTCACATTATACCTTGACTACAATATAATGCACTCAAGATTACCTTTGTTGTCATGCATGCATAGTACACAGAAAAATATCCAATGAAAATAAGGGGAAATTCTTTGTACGATCATAAATATGCACTAAGGTATCTTAGAAAATGAATCATTTTGCGTTGAACAACAATTCAGTAAAAATTCGCATAATACAATGCATGTATCATGTCAATAAACTCAGCCTCAGATATAATACAAGCAACCTAAATTCACATTCATTTAATCATTTCTTATCTGAGAAATAAAGGCAATAGTAATATACCGCTGTTCAAAACTCAAAAATCCATGGACAAAAAACAAAATCGGGTTAACAAACTAAAACTGAGGGAAACACATTAAATATAAGAGGAGAACAACGACACAACATTAAAATGTAACACACAAAATATTTTCGAAAAATCTACAAAAATTTATGAAAAATGTTAAAAATTGACTATAAAGGGCAGTAACTCCTAAAGGGGTCAACTGACCATATCGGTCGTGTTTACTTATTTGTAAATCTTTTCTTTGCTGAACATTATTGCTTTTTACTGTTTATCTCTTTCTATAATATTATTCAAGATAATAACCAAAAACAGCAAAATTTCCTTAATATTACCAATTCAGCGCTTATGGTAATTTTTCAAATTATATAATGCGCTATATAAATATTGTATAATAATAATAATAATAATAATTCAGGGGCAGTAACCCAACAACAGTTGTTTGATTCATCTGAAATTTTCAGGAAGATAGATCTTGACCTGATAAACAATTTAATTCCATGTCAGATTTGCTCTTAATGCTTTGGTTTTTGAGTTATAAGCCAAAAACTGCATTTTACCCCTATGTTCTATTTTTAGCCATGGCGGCCATCTTGAATAGTTGACCGGGTCACCGAACACAATTTTTAAGCAAGATACCCCAATGATGATTGTGGCCAAGTTTGGTTTAATTTGGCCCAGTAGTTTCAGAGGAGAAGATTTTTGTAAAAGATTACTAAGATTTACGAAAAATGGTTAAAAATTGAATATAAAGGGCAATAACTCCTAAAGGGGTCAACTGACCATTTCGGTCGTGTCGACTTATTTGTAAATCTTACTTTGCTGAAGATTATTGCTGTTTACTGTTTATCTCTATCTATAATATTATTCAAAATAATAACCAAAAACAGCAAAATTTCCTTAAAATTACCAATTTAGGAGCAGCAACCTAACAATGGGTTGTCTGATTCATCTGAAAATTTCAGGGCAGATAGATCTTGACCTGATAAACACTTTGGTCTAAATGCTTTGGTTTTTGAGTTATATGCCAAAAACTGCATTTTACCCCTATGTTCTATTTTTAGCCGTAGTGGCCATCTTGGTTGGTATGCCGGGTCACCGGACACAATTTTTAAACTATATACCCTATTGATGATTGTGGCCAAGTTTGATTTAATTTGTCCCAGTAGTTTCGGAGGAGAAGATTTTTCTAAAAAATAAATAAGATTTACGAAAAATTGTTAAAAATTTACTATAAAGGGCAATAACTCCTTAGGGGGTCAATTGACCATTTTGGTAATTTGACTTATTTGTAGATCTCACTTTGCTGAACATTTTTGCTTTTTACAGTTTATCTCTATCTATAATAATATTCAAGATAATAACCAAAAACAGCAAAATTTCCTTAAAATTACCAATTTAGGGGCAGCAACCTAACAACGGGTTGTCTGATTCATCTGACAATTTCAGGGCAGATAGATCTTGACCTGATAAACACTTTTACCCTCATCAGATTTGCTCTAAATGCTTTGGTTTTTGAGTTATATGCCAAAAACTGCATTTTACCCCTATGTTCTATTTTTAGCCGTGGCGGCCATCTTTGTTGGTATGCCGGGTCACCGGACACAATTTCAAACTAGATGCCCCAATGATGATTGTAACCAAGTTTGGTTAAAATTGGCCCAGTAGTTTCAGAGGAGAAGATTTTTGTAAAAGTTAACGACGGACGACGACGACGGACGACAGATGACGGACGACGGACGACGGACGACGGACGACGGACGTCGGACGCCAAGTAATGAGAAAAGCTCATTTGGCCCTGTGGGCCAGGTGAGCTAATAAGAGAAAACAAACGACACAACGGAAACACAACGTTAAAATGTAACACACACAGAAACGAACTATAATATAACATGGCCATATTCCTGACTTGGTACAGGACATTTTTAAAGGAAAAAATAGTGGGTAAAACCTGGTTTTGTGGCATGACAAACCTCCCTCTTTTATGGTCATGTGAAATATATAACATTAAAATGACAACACAACATTACAGGACTACAATATAAATAAATAGGAGAACACAATTGAGAACAGTTTTTATGCAAACTGTAATCCTCCCGTTGAGTATAACCAACATTTCTTTTTTATTTGACCTACGAACAATGATTTCAGACAGATCCTACTTGATTCCATTTACTCCATTGTTGATAATGTTGACATAAATATTGAATTATTACTGTTTTGAAACAGATTATTTTCATATGATATGAATATTGCTATTGTTTAGTCTGTTCAGAAAAATATGAGTGACACTCAACGTTTTGATTGAAATTTTCTGAATTTTGTTTCATTTAGCATTAATTTTTTATCTCCCCCCCTCCACTAAGCAATTTTAGTGTATCTTCGAGGCCATTTATATATGTATTTATAACTACTTATAAAGAATATTTGCATGTTTCAAGATACTTGAATTAACGATGAGCAATTGCCTATATACTTAAATATACATTACATTTAGTAATTAACTCTGTAAACATATTTGCTCGTATGTGCTCATAAGTAGCATGCATGTTCCACTATATTATAGTATTTTAAATACAGTTGTTAATAATTGAATTATACCTTGTACATGTAATATAGAAAAGTCTACACGATTCCTTCGGGAAAGAAAATATATATTATAAAGGCAACTAATTCAAAGAACAAATTGAATAAGTTTGCAAATCATGAAATGCGTATACATATAATTCATTTATATCACCTAAATTCATGTAACTTGAATGATTGGAAGCATTGTTTGTTCGCGTTGTTTGCAAGGCTTTGTTTGATTTTAAACATTTTTTATTCATTAAGATACGTAAAGGATTGAGCAACATGCACAACCTATAAAAGCTCTCACCATATCTTAAATTAATTTACTGTTGTTGGCTAACGTCTCAAAATATAGGACCAATTGCATATGATATAATAGAAAATTCCTGAAAGGATTAACAAAATAGTTTAATTACTTCGTTGGATGCGATTGAAAGACTTTTTCGTTGTATCGTATGGCAACAAAACGATCAATCCCAGGCTTCAGCATTTATAGGTATTGCAATCCAAACAATGTTTCTTAATTTGACTCCTTAAAGAAACCGGTTATAAAAAAATATCCCAAAAGATGAAAGATAAAATATAATTCGATGATAATTAAACAAATGACATTTATAAAACACTATGTAAATATTTGAATTTAAGATGTATCAGCGTTTCAAGCCAATCCAACAGATCAGAGAGTTGATATGTGCTCCAAATCTTTCCCTTTTTAATCATAAAGTGTGTATTGGAAATACAACACAGATGTCTGAGAATAGGATGATATACTTATGAAATTAAAAATACCAGAGTTGTCTGGCAATCTCAATATTCAGTATCGCAAAGATATCCTCTTTTGCAGTATAAGCCTGATATTATCCATGGTACTTGATAAACGTTTGTTCTTAGCAAGTTCAGTTTTGAATTTTGAATTTTCAAAATATTAAATACGTCTGCTATCATGCAATGCATTGTTTTATCTTTATACATGTCGAATATAGACAGTTTGGCATTTATATATAAAGCTAGTCATGTGATATTTTAACTCAGTGTATTTCGGATATCACAAAAAGCTGCGTTAACGCGCGTGTACTACTAAAATCAAGCGTGCGTTTACTTTAAACAATCATTGGAGACTTAAGCTTGTAATAACGCAGAGGAAAGCGTTTACATGAAGTGCAGCTTTGTCAACGCCGTGTGAACGTATTCCACACGGTTACATGCAATGATTGGTTTTGCATCAAATTATAGACTAATTTAACACACTAACAAATGCACATTAACAGAAAAATTGAAACCCAAAAAAACGCAAATAAATAAGTAACTTTGTGCTGTCTTTAAGAATTATCGCATTACTGAAAGTATGCTCAATCTTTCATCCGCTGATAACAAATCAACTATCAACAGTCTTTGTTTTTTGATAATATCAAATGTATTGATACACATTTTTAAATACGTCAAGGCCAATTCATTTCTATGATGAAATTTAAAGATCCCATTTCAATAAAACCTACAGCCAATCGGTCTTCACAAATGATGATGCATTTCAGCAACCGCCAATTATAAACCTAAATTAATAATAGATAGTCAAAGAACTAGATGGCTAGTTTAATTACACACTTGTAGATCATGATCAGCATGCAGATGTATTTTTATATCAAACTGTGTTAAGAGATGATTAAATTACAAAGTCAATTGTGGTCATTTAACTTAAATCGTACGAAAGTCATTTTGGTAAATACAGGTTTACATAACAAGTTTCCCGACATGAAATAATAAGGAAATCTTATCATTATGACGCGATCATAAAATATTCATCACCAATATATTATGTTCTTTTGCCGTACCTTTTTGACCAAAAATACATCTTTTTGACATTTTTATCTATTATGTATGATTGTTTTACTTATACATTTTTGTTACTATAATGAAATTATATGCGACACATACATCGGAGGTCTAGCTAGCTATCAAACCTGGTTCAAGCCATTATTTTCAACGTGAAGAAATGTCTGTTGAAAGTCAGGAAAATGATTTCCATTCGATAGATACGTTTGAAATTTTTATTTTGCGATTTAATAAGAGACACTCCATTTTGATTTTGCGATTTTATGGTTGATGGTTGATAATCTATTCAAAAGAATGTATATATATAACAGAAATAGTACCTATCTACAGCTAGTTCTGCCTCATACGTTAGCCCACACTCGTCCAGTAGATACCTCACACAAGAGTCTTGGTTATTATACACTGCTATATGCAATGCTGTTCTTCTGTAACAATCTGAAATCGTCATATTGAAGCATTCTTTTTTGTATCTATAAAAAAAAAGAAAATCAGAAAAATTGTTTTTAAAGTCTGAATGCGTTCCGATGATAAGCAAATTTGTCCATCTGACATAAATTGTTTCCCAAAAACTGGAAAGCACGCGTTTCCTAGAACGACTCTGAAACTAAATAGTTATCAAAAGTACCAGGATTTTATATGCCAGACGCGCGTTTCGTCTACACAAGACTCATCAGTGACGCTTAGATCAAAATAGTTAAAAAGTCAAATAAATACAAAATCAAAAAATGTTAAAGACAGCAATTTCTCGTTTTTTTGAACGACGTCTATTGTTTGATTAGTAAAGGAATATTTAGATACGAAACAGTTATAAAGAAAGAAAAGTCAAAAGTTAGTTTGAAATCTGGCTTAATTTAAAATGTTTCATGATTAAGAAATGCATACCTGTTTTCACTCATGCACAGTGTCGCGTTCCTGTAGTCGTTAACGACCTGATTAAAAAAAATCATTTTGTCATACATTTCTACATGTATACCCTTGGCATACGCTTTCTAAGCCCTATCAGGAACAATTTTTCGCAAGTGTTGGTGTTATCATCAGGATTATTGTTATGAATGATTTCGTGTGAAGATTATCAATGTCCTGTTCAATCTAAATGGTTGGAATTTATGTTCTTCAGGTTTAAGATCTTTAATACTCTATTATGATTGAAAACCTTAGATTTAATAGTTGTGGTGTAAGAATACAAATTGACAGGATGATATGTATGTTTTACCTTTTAAGCCTTTCTTTATAACCATATTTACTAGCCATTAAAAGGGCTTCTTTTTTTTCTTCGTCAGTATTTGGGTTTGGTAGATTCTACAAATGAAAATCATTCAAATAATGTTTTTTTTGGGGGGTCTAATTCAGGTCTGATCTTATTAACAGCAACCAAATTTAAAAAAAAAATGTATGTAGTACTAGAAATTTCAAAGGCTAAATTTTAATAATTTAATAAAAAAAGAATGAAAATCTCTAACAAAGTCTGCCAGAAACGGAAGACGTAAATCGACACCACGTCAGGTTATCACCACCTTCATTTATTAGATTTTGGTTTGATTCAACGTAATTTATACGATGTGTTTCGTTTGCACCGACATATTTAATGCGTTTCCCTCAGTTTAAGTTTGTTACCCCGTTTTTGTTTTTTGTCCATAGATTTACGAGTTTTGAACAGCGGTATACTACTGTTGCCTTTATATAGCTATATAATATAGCTAATTGTCTAATTGCTACCTCAGTTTGTTATTTAATAAGTACATGTATTGCAATGTTCATTGTAATTAAATGTAATATCAGTATTACAAATATAATCATATAATCATAAATCAATCCTAATTCTATCTTGTTTATAGAAATAGTTTTAGTCATTCAAATGTGACGTTACTTTATGTGCTGTTTTCGAATTTCATATGTGACGTCATTTTGTTTGCCTTTTTTACAATTTCAAATGTAACGTCACTTTTAGCGTTGAGGCTTTGACTAACTCGGGTGTGTTTTATGTGCTGGATTATGTTTGCTTATATAATGTATTCGTTTTTATTCTGTAGTTAGATACTAATTCGGTTTTATCATGTATATCTATTATATAGTCATTATATTACTATAAGTATACATTATTCTAAATAATAAGAATGTTTTTATCCAAGCGGAAAACTCTAGCCGTATTGGGCACAAATTTTTTGAACTTTTGGTCCTCAGTGCTGTTCAACTTTGTACTTGATTTTGGCTTTCGAACTTTTTCATCTGAGCGTGACTGGTAAGTCTTGTGTGGACGAAACACACTTCTAGCGTATTTAATTTTTACCTGGTGCCTTTTGTTAGCTATCATTCATGTGTTTCTCTGTCCTATATTTTCATTTAGTCGTGTAATGTTATGTTGTCATTTTAATGTTATATTAAACATTGCCATTAAAGCGGGAGGTTTGGCATGCCACAAAACCAGGTTCAACCCACCATTCTTTTCTCTAAATAATGTCCTGTACGAAGTTAGGAAAATGGCCATTGTTATATAATAGTTCGTTTCTGAGTGTGTTACATATCAACGTTGTGTTTCTGTTGTGTCGTTTGTTTCCTCTTATATTTGAGTGTGAATTCACATTGCTATAAGACGTGTCACGGTACCTTTCTATCCCAAATTCATGTATTTAGTTTTCATGTTATATTTGTTATTCTCATCGGTTTTTGACTAATGCTTAGCTCGTTTCTGTGTGTGTGTCACACTTAAATGTTGTGTTTCTGTTGTGTCGTTGTTCTCGTCTTATATTTAATGCTTTACCCTCAGTTTTAGTTTGTAACCCGGATCTGTTTTTTTCTATCGATTTATGAGTTTCGAACAGCGGTATACTACTGTTGCCTTTATTTACAATGACCGTCATGAATCTCACAACACTAAGATTTGCGATTGTAATGTTCCCAATCGTGTTTTCTTTCCATTGTGATATTTTTCATATGACATTGTATGTACTGACAATGTTTGTGATGCATGCATAGCAGAAAAAGAGGAACAAAAGATACTAGAGGGACATTCAAACTCATAGATCGAAAATAAAGACAAAGCCATGGTTAAAAAAGAAAAACACAGACAAACAAACAAAAATAAAAGCAATAGTACACAAGACACAAAAACGAAATCTAAAGACTTTGCAACACGAACCCTACCAAAAACTGAGGGTGATCCCAGATGCTCCGCAAGGGTAAGCAGATTCTGCTCCATATGCGGCACACATCGTGTTACTCATGTTATTACAAACCCTGTAAATAGTATAATTCGGTAGATAACATTCATCGAAAGGGAACGGGATTGTAGTTACGACATGAAGAACATATTCGATATCATCTGTGAAATGGATATTTCGTAACGGTCAACCAACTCGTGATGGCGTCTGTAAAATTAACGAAGGGATGATTTCAACTTAAACAATTAAAACTCTTGGTTCAATAGCTTCCTTGTGAGCAGCAACCCTCTATCAAGGAAATCATGATAGGAAATACAAGCCCGGGAATATCGTATCAATTAGGAGATATATACTCCATATGCTGGCGCTGCTGGAATGTTGCTACATAGAAATGGAAAGTTTACAATTGGGAAGCTAAATCATCTCGTATGTCATAAAGTTTTGTTTTCAACCGACCTTCAATTTCTAGATGGAAGGCAAGATAGGAGGCAGACTTAACTGTATCTGTTGTATCCTTTATCTCTAGTTCGATGGGATAAATGCGTTCAACAGTCACCAAAGTTTGAATTATTTAGTGAAAGAACATCATCCATATAGTGGAAAGGAAAGTTAAAGGATATTACAAAAGCCTTTTATTTCTTCCTAGGTAGTTGTTGTATGAAGTCAGCCTCAAAAGATTAAAGGAGAAGTCGGCAAAAAGAGGGGACAGTTGGTTCCCATGGAAATGGCGATGGTTGGTTTAAAAAAAAACCCGTCCTCCAAATTTTACAAATATATTGTCAGTCAAGATATCAGAAAATATTTTGTTTTAACTAGAGTGATATTTTACAAAGTAGGATATATACCTCCATAAGACAATATACATGTATCTACGTTCGCTATTCTTTTTTTTATGAAACAAAGCAAAACCAACTCTTTCGATTTGTTTTTTATATTCGAATGAGGACACTTACGTTAAGTGCAGAAAAGTCAAATGTTTAAATACTATTGCAAGATGATAATGTCTTAGATTGTTTGTACTCTAAAATATCTTTTTAATTTTTAGTATCCATATATGGTTCACGCAGCCTCTAGAATAGGCAGTTTCACAATAGCTTTGACGCCCGGCTTTGATTGCTAATAAAATTGATGTTTTCAATTTTGAAAGAGGTTTTGTGGAGCACCTTTGGAAGACCCAGCTAGATACCGTTGTTTATGAGGGCACTAATGTAGTTTAGGTATCCAATACAGATGGAAGTTCAAGTTCTTCATCTTTGGTTGAAGTTCCAAAGGAACATAGAATGACCTATGATTATACAGGATTTCCTCTTTAATAAGTGTCGTGAGGGTATATGTAGAGTTTCCATGTGAATTTGCAATACCTAATTCATTTATCAAGCAGTTTATGTTATGTGATTTACACACAAAAACCTTGTTGTTTGGAGCTTTATCTGCGGAGACAACAACATATTTGTCATGGAGGTAGGGCAAGTGTTTTACAACATTTGGGTCTTCAAAGATTGATGTAGCATGTGTATTGATAGCCCATTCAGTTTCTTAGTTCTGATTTGGATCAACAACCTTACAGCCTTAATCCATTAGGACAGAGTATCTACCTCTTCTTTCTTGCGTTTCACCAATTGCCTGGCATAATCCTCGACTGAATCCATCAGTACTTTGCAGTTGTGTTTCCAATTGATGGATGTAGGCTCGCGATTTTTTGGACCTTTGGATAACACAGTTCGCAGTAAAGTCTTATTGTCAATGATTAGGTCACCGGTAATAACGTGACCAGCTGGAATATATTTGAATGGGGAACTAGCACAGGTGCAATCATAAGACGCTTACTTGGCCGAAACATCAAAGTTCGCTTCTTTTAGATCCCGCGGAATGTGTTTGTCACATTTTAAAATTTGTCTTGTTTTAATCGATTCACGAGATTTGAACATCGGTGTCCTACTGTCGCCATTATTTATAGTTTTGATACAAATGGGGTTACGAACTTTCTGCTTCATTAATGTTCTAAATTGGTGAGTATTTTTTAAAAAAAGCATATGAATATAACTATTCCCTACCGGACAATACTCTAGAAACATTTTGAGTATATGCTCTTTTCCTTCCTTATTGGCTGCCTTAAACGGTGTTATCTTCCACCTGAAAAATTAATCATATCAATAAATTTATCTTTAGTTTAAATTAAGGTCTTTTTAAATGTGTTCGTAGATAGTAGATGTTTTTGTGTTCTGTTAAATTGTTCCTTTTAAAATTGTTAAACGATGATGACTGATGTACCCATATTTTGACTATTATATTTATTGTGTCTGTTTATTTAACGCATCAATGTAAAAATATCGGAAATTGATGAGACTGTCATTAAAGTGAGAGGGTTAGCGCTATAGAACCAGGTTTAATCCACCATTTTCTACATTTGAAAATGCCTGTACCAAGTCAGGAATATGACAGTTTTTGTCCATTCGTTTTTGATGCGTTTTGTTATTTGATTTTGCCATGTGATTATGGACTTTCCCAATTGATCTTCCTCTAAGTTCAGTATTTTTGTGATTGTACTTTTTTTTTATATGCCTTCAATCAATATAGCTGTCATAAGTGTTGAAAATTTAATTTAGGTTAGTGAAGAACATGACTTAAGGAGATTGTGTAATACTGCAAAGTTACATCGATCAAGCAGAATCCCAAAAAATCTGCATATTAGAAGTTATAAGCAACCTTAACCAACGAACCAAACCCAAAACGTATAGGTGTCAGACCACCAATTAAAAGTCCCTATCTTTTCAAACAAATTTTGCAATTTTCACAGCTTTCTAAATATTTTACCTTAAGTTTAACTTCATAGAAGCCAGGTATATCCTGAATTGTACATGTATCAGCTTTATACATGTCAATTTTCAACCTACGTTTAAAATCATATGAGAAAGAAGATGTCTCCCGAATAGAGGTACCACTAAAATAACTCCTGGTTTTCTGGAAATTTTAAATAAGTATACTATGGAGTGCATTAATCCTCAATTTGTAATGCAAACTCATAGACAAGTAAATTTGTTTGCTCAAAATGGTCCTAATATATTTTTCTTTCACTTAAAGTTTCATTTCTGCCAATTTCTTGGTTAGTTTAAGTATTAACGATGACATCAAAGATAATATGTGTAGTATCGCGTGATAAATACCTTTTAAAACAAAACTGGATTCAACCTAAATAAACTCATCATAGATACCAGGACTACATTTTGTATATACGCCAGACGCGCGTTTCGTCTACAAAAGACTCATCAGTGACGCTCGAATCCAAAAAGTTAAAAAAGGCCAAGTAAAGTACGAAGTTGAAGAGTATTGAGGACCAAAATTCCTAAAAAAAATTGCCAAATCCAGCTAAGGTAATCTATGCCTGATGTAGAAAAGCCTTAGTATTTAAAAAATTCTTAATTTTGTAACATATAATTTATAAATATAACCATATCAATGATAATTCATGTCAGCACAAAAAGTGCTGACTACTGAGCTTGTGATACCCTCCGGGAAATAAATCTCCACCAGCAGTGGCATCGACCCAGTGGTAGTAAATAAACTCATCATAGATGAGTAGATACATTAAAATGATACCCAAAAAGTATTACAAAAATAACAACATCAAGGTAAATTCAAGAAAATCAAACATTATCAACAAACAGAACGAATGTAAAGCAACTGTCATATTCTTGTCTACTTAAAGGCATTTTTCACTTGAAAAAGATTATTAAACCTAATTTTAAAGTTAAATAAATGTCCCACTTTTATAATTACGGTTTGTTTTTGATAAAATGGGTGAGCAATTTAAATAGACGGTATAGGCCAATGTGCAGTACATAATTAGAATCCAGCAGACAAAACTGTTAATATACAAAACAGACATAGAAATCAACTGACTAAAACGTTTTGCCAATTTATCAAAATAAGTAACATAATATCGCTGTTGTATTATTGTCTTGCAAATAAATAATTCGAACTCATGTGAACTTACATTCAACCCTTAGCTGGATCGAGATATATAGTGCGGTGACAGAAGTGTAAAAAGTCGTCTAGATCGAGAGTTTAATCTCCCCAAATAACACACGGCTAAAATTAGTCTTAACTTAAAGACAAATATGTCTTCTTTAGTTTTTGCCCTGTCGTCAGAATTTCGTACGGTCACTTTTTTCTAAAAAGTCATTTTAATGACTGGTAGTATATTGGAGAGTTTCAACCCCCCTTTTTCAAAATAAAAAAATGTGTATGTTTGCTTACATTTAATTGAAATAGTTTTTCTTGAAGCTATTTTTTTTATTTCAAAATATTCTATTCAGTATTTTATTTTCTTCTAATCTATAATTTTCGCAGTTTAGACTTTTTAATATTGAGGTAATTTTAATTGCAAATTCAGACTCAAACTTTAGTTTCTTCTTCATAGTAGAAATATAAATTACCCCATAATATTTTAAGCATATAGTATTTAATAAAACTAATAAGTGATAAAAATTTCGGAACCAAAATATGAAAAAAACTTAAGAAATCAATGGAAAAAGAATGGAGTAAAAATCTTCAATTTCAACACGGAACTCAATCACTTGCCTTCCGTCACATTTTGAGTATTAGTCAATAATTTGCTCTAAAATGATATATGAAATTACTACCTTTTTCGCTATTATATACACATATTTTCAATAAAAGTGCACTGATATATGCCACATACTTTCTTTGTATTTGTTTATATTTTATGTTTTTTCGTTATAAAACATCAAATATACTATGTCAGAAAAGTCTTATTGTAAAATCAAAATAATTGACGGATAGTTTCAGTAAATATTCCGTGATATGTCAAGTACTTTGCAACTTGCTCCATTAGGTCCAAAGAAAGGACAACAGTCGTTAAATTTTATGCAGTGCATAATTTTTGAGTCAATTTACCAGTTTAGGGAAGTCGATTTTTGTATCTCCATTGCATAAAAGATTGGATGAGGTGAACATCAAGATGTTTCATGCGATAGCTGTTAATTTGAAGAACTACGTGCAGGCAGTTTATCATCGTTCATGCTACAAAACTTACACAAGTAAACATATTTGTTCCCCCTTTTAGAGCGAGGAAGCTTCTAGTCTGATATTTAATGACGACATACAATTATCTAACTGTTGTCCCTCAGTTTCGGGTATTTGTACACGTTTTAGAATGCAGTCGTTCAACTGGAGCACTTGTATATTTTGTTGCAACAAAACATTTTAGAAAGATAAAAAATTACACAAGTTTGAATCAGATGAGCGTATTAAAAATGTTTTATCCGTGTCAGATAAAGTTTAAGTTGAAATAGTTTCTCGTCCATCGTTTAAACTTCAAGCAATCTGTCATTTTGGTTGCATTACAATTTATTTGCTAAAAAACGAAAAACAAATCCAAAACGTGGAAGCAGATATTTCAGATCACGATACTGCTTTTATTAATTTTATTTGGCTATTGACAACGATTTAATGTTCATTCCTTATGACACCGTTACTTGATAAATATAGACCATTTCTTCCGGCTGATTCTAATTTAAGATATTCTACATGTAAAATGCAGTCTAAACTAATTTATTTCTATAGAAATTCAGTTGACAAACAACTTCAACAAGTTCAAGGCAAATATAACATAATATTTAGTAGCAAAATAACTATTTAAGATGCCATATAAGCTTCTAGTCAATTGAAAACTGACCTCAAAATCTCAATGTCAACTGTAATAGACACAAATAACGGACATATATTTCATTCCGCTGCAAGTTTAATTAGAAAAGACATCGAAACTCTAAAGAAGACTAACCAGCTTCGGATGAATTGTCTCTTCCTTCTTAATTCAGTCAATGCCTTTGTATTTATTGCAATTCATTATATGGTTACTCAATGAAACTGTATACAGCCAAGACTATTCTCAGGAAATGGCACCAGAGAAATTGTGGAAATGCTAAGCAATTGTTGAGGCAATCGTTTTTGTTTTACTTCTTTTCATTTAGGATTGGCTTTACAAATGTACCATAAGTTTGGTTCAAAACACCTTGTTGAAACATTGAATGCCAATAAATTTTATGCTTCTTAAAGTAAAGTGCGACGCTATCTAATGTGTTGCCAACCATGAAATTGAGCGAATTCAAGATAGTGTGTCCTTCCGTATAATGTTTCCCCAGCATCTTTGCAGACAAGCATATGGATGTCATCACACCTTCCTAAACCCCCTTTTAGATCTCTGTTAAATCTTGGATGAATTGATAGGGATGGTTTGAAGCTGGTATTTTTTAAGTAACAAATGTCTTCGGACTTCCTACAATACCTTGTCTGTACTTGTAAAGAAAAACTCAAAATAACGTGTTTGCTTTGAGCAGAACCTTTCATGTGCAGACCTGTGGCCATGAGTGAAATGTGTAAAAATATTAAAACATGTCTTGTGACGGTTGATGAAAATGGAGATGATGGAGATAACGGTTGATTTGGTATAAAGCTTGTTGCACTGGTACACACGGTTCCAGACCCGAGGTTAGGGGAGTGTTGGCGTGCCCTTAAAAAAGTTAAACCCCGCCACTATCTGTATGTGTCTCTTTCAAGTCACGAGACGGTAATGCAGTACTTGTCGTTTGTTTCTATATACTATATTTGTTTGTTTCTTATTTATTTTGTACATTAATCAGGCCGTCAGATTGTTTGTTTGTTTTACATTATTCATTTCGGGAATTGAAGACTGTGCAGTATGAATTTTACTATAGGGACCTATAATTGTTTTATGTCTCATTTGGTCTCATTTGGAGAGTTGTCTCATTTGCAATCATATCACATCTTTTTTTTTATATGGAATACTTTTGAAGTTTGTGGTACGTTGCAAGGGAAAAAAGGGGGGATATAGTTACAAAACCTATAATGTAATAGATATTAACCAGAGTTAAATACACAACAAAAGATAATACTATGGTAGCAGTAATAATTGTGAAAAAAACCCAAAAGCAACGAGTAGTCTATAAAAAAAACTGAAGTATCCACAAATTCAATTTGAGGTCATATTTGACTGTAGTGTTCTATGGCTTTGCTTTGATACCTCACCCACTATGATAGTTTAAAAAATAATTTTAAAGTATTGTCTTGCATGACACTTGATGTTTACCTGAAATTGATATTTTTCATAAGGTTAAGGTGCTCTAAACATTTTATAGGTTGAAAACTTGATTTTTGAAGTTTTGTTTATAAAACGTCGTTTTATGATTTTTTTTTTGATAAACAAATCTCATTGATTAAGGTTTATGTATAATAACAAACATTACTAAAGCCAAAACAGTATCATTTGTATTTAGGTAGAGTTTAGAAATAGAAAAAAATGTAAAAATTGAAACCCTCCCAAATTTTCACAGATTTTTACATATGACCTTTGACCTCAATTTAAAAAAAAAGTTTATATCAAGTCCTGACGACAGACATATTATTTTAGTACAGGATTTCCTCTTTCCAATGATATATAATGTAGGTGTGTGTTCGGTGGGGGGAGATTAAATTAAAAAAAATCTTCCTTCAGTCACCGCACTTATACTTTATTTGTTCGAATGTTAGAAGGAAATCAATGTCAAAATAAAAGACACATAGGTAAACTATTTCGATGACAGGTTTGATCTACAAAAAAAAACCAAACTTTTGTACATATAAAAACCATGATTAAAGTTTTTATACAAATATCATGAAATCAAAGAAACCGGAAGAAATCTAATGGCACGTGGTTGCAATCTATCTGTATATCAATTGGGGACGAAAACCTACAGTCAGTAAATTAATAAAATGCACCAAACAAAACCCAAACATATACCGATGCACTCAAATTAGGTAATTGTTTTTTTTCAAATATTTTATTTTTCCTCATTTGAACAAAATTTTCCTCTTTTCCCCGGTCTTGTTTGTCATGAGGCATCGAGTAAAATTAAGAAAGGAGCATTATATTGTTTTCTTCAAATATAACCAAAAGAATACTACAAAATAAAAGAAGAAAAAAATGTTACCTGGTAATATGTTTCTTGTTTTTATTGAAACTGACGCCACAACTAAACTCCCCAACACCTGGATCAACATGTCCGTTTTTTCAACAGATTCTGTCGTTTGAGTAAAATCGGTGAAAATGAATTCGTCATCACAAGCCCCTATCTAATACTTCCCCACTGACCCTTGTTCTATTCAAATTTGTTATTATAACGGTTCAAAATTATTTTGAATAAAGGAATGCAAACTTCTCATGAAAACATCTGATATAACTTTGCAATAACAAAATAAGGATTATATAAAATATCTTAGTAGTTGTGTTCGGGACTATTGTTTTACGTTTTCAAAAAAAAATTAAAATATGTACAGCTTGAATTTCAATATAGAGAAAATACTATGAAAATAAATTATGTACTTAAACAATTATACCTATCATAAGCTGTGTCTGCTTGTTGTTTTAACATCTCACATTCTTTTAATAAGTACTCAACAATTAGTTCTTGGTTATTATTTACTGCTATATGTAGTGCTGTTCTTTTGTCATAATCTGAAACAGTCATATCGTAGCCTGCTGCTTTATATCTACAAATAAATACCATGAATTTAAATGTAAATTTGATAATTGGAATGTGCATGTTCACAGTAATAATAAAATAAAATTGAGAATGGAAATGGGGAATGTGTCAAAGAGACAACAACCCGCCCAAATAAAAGACAACAGCAGAGGGTCACCAACAGGTCTTCAATGTAGCGAGAAATTCCCGCACCCGGAGGCGTCCTTCAGCTGGCCCCTAAACAAATATATACTAGTCCAGTGATAATGAACGCCATACTAATTTCCAAATTGTACACAAGAAACTAAAATTAAAATAATACAAGACTAACAAAGGCCAGAGGCTCCTGACTTGGGACAGGCGCAAAAATGCGGCGGGGTTCAACATGTTTGTGAGATCTCAACCCTCCCCCTATACCTCTAACCAATGTAGTAAAAGTAAACGTAAAGCAAACATGCCATTTTTGCTATTTGAACCATGAATTCTAAACAAAATTACAAGTTATTTATCGGTTATACGTTCTACCATTTGAATATAATGTAATAACAATAAATTAACAAAAAAAATATGTATACTGTTCATCTTGTAAGTAGCAAATTAAACCTCAGTTCCTTTTTGATTTTAGTTTAAACATATTTATTTAAAGGGAAACAAGTATTTGCAACTTATATTAATCCCTTTCAACTTTGCGAGTGTGAGTGCTGACTTGTAGTGTCATTAGCCTGCTCTTTTTCGAAATCTACAAGAGTGTCTTTTACCATGTTTACATGCAGGAGATAAGGCTTTCTACTAACACGGGTCAGCTATTTATCGTCGCCCTCCGACTAACTATCTTCGTTTTCTCAAGACCATACTCCCAAATGTCGTCAAGGGAGGGCCGGCAATTCAGTCCCTCAAATTTTCTCCCCGGAGCGGGTATCGAACCAGGAACCTTTGTGTAAGTAGCTAGATGCAATAACAACTAAACCACGGCTCTCTTATTTTGTCTTTGTACATCGAAGTAAATAAGCTGCGTTTCAAATCTGATCTGAGTGAAGAAAGTTTTACACCTCAGAGTCGTAATAATCCTTCTATTTATAAGTACATATTGTTGTTGATGAATCATGAATTGATTTTGGATTCATTTTTATAAATTTCCTGTTAACACAACTTTGAATATTTCGAAAATCTATGGATCTTCTTATCCCAGGAATAGATTACCTTAGACGTACTTGGAACAGCTTTTCGGAATTTTGGATCCTAAAAGCTCTTCAATTTTGTACTTGTTTGGCTTTATATATAATTTAATATGAGCGTCACGGATGAGTCTAATGTAGACGAAACGTGCGACTGGCTTACTAAATAATAATCCTGGTACCTTTGGTACCTTTGATAACTATTAAAGCGATCAAATGTTAAAGCTTATCTTTAAGTGTTTATACTCTAAGGGGTCAATATATGTTTTTTCAATACAACGTAGGTATGTCTTATATTTTGGAAATTAGCCAATGAACACATATGATCAAAAATGATGAATGATTTTAGTATTGGATTGAATACATAGCGTTAATTGCGAAAATGCAAGACTACATGTACTATTAAATTATTTCGGTATCGTTAAATTAAAAACAAAACCTTGTATTTAACGTGGCTCGTTACTTATACATGCCGTCATTTTGTGATGATAAGTTGTTGTCTTTCATGTTTGCTTATGTACTTTGTCTTTATGTTTTTTTGAGTTTCGTTGTTACATATTTATTTGTTTTTATATTGATTTATATTATAATACAGTGTTGACCTATGTACCCTCATTTGTGACATTTTTATGTCTGTTTGTTTTGTTTACACATCATCGTCAATATAATGAATGTTCTGCGAATGAAATACAAATGTTTTGCGACTGTCACACTAATGAAAGGTTAAGCAAGCTACAAAACCATGTTAAATCCACTATTTCCTACATAACAATATGCCTGTACCAAGTCAGCAATATGACAGTTGCTATCTATTTATTTGATGCGTTTAAGCATTTGGTTTTGCCATTTGCTTACGGACTATTCATTTTGAATTTTCGTTTGAGTTCGGTATAATTGTGATTTTGATTTTTAAAATCATCTGTGATTAGATTTCCTTATACATTTTATAATGATCCTGCATGCATTTAATTTTTTTCTGTTCCTTTTTAATGTCATCTATATTTTTACGTGTTCAATTATTTATACATCCTTGTATTCCAATTGTTTGAGGTTGAACAGCGGGTTAAAAAGTCCAGAGAGTCATTCAAACTGATGTAAAAAAAGTAATATGAAATAAGTGATTTAAAACGTACGCTTTTATTTGACGGATGTCTCCTCGCAATGCACTGTTAAATATTCTAACAGTCTTTAAATCATTGTCTTCATATTTTTCTTGTCTTATCTGAAAGAAAACATGCGGATAAAAAGTGTTCAATTATAAAACAAAACACCATGATTGTTTTTGTTAATTCAGAAGTTTTTGACCAAACAACCAGCATCGTTATAATTTATTAACAATTTATGTATACAGTGAAAATTAATATTATGTGAAACAAGTAAAAACCCAGTAATGCTTATAAATTCTCAACGAGTACCAACATGACAAACACAAAGACATGCATAGCCTCATTATTAGCCGTTTGGAACATTTATAGAAAAAAATGAAACTAATGTGAGGTTGCTGTAACAAATTACCACAAAAAGCCTTTTCCTTTTTGTCTGCTCCTCAAATTTATAATGGCAACCGTTCGGTAAAAAATTTCGAGCCATTACTCGTAAGTCTAGTTTACCTCAAAATATCTCAAAACGCACGTTTGTGGGTTGCAACCGTAAACACAATATAAGTTTGCAAACGTATTTCCTAAAATTTTCTACCTTGGTTGAAATATTCACCTGTCTGACTTTATGTCAAAGCACGAAATAATTTAAAACAACTATTGAATGAATCTACACGAAATGAATAGACGGAAATATTCATTTTGACGTAACTGAACTTCATCCTATAAAACAGTTTTATAGAATGATTGTTTCCAAGACATTCAGTAATATTTCTTTGTGTTGCACGTCAAAAAGTTTGTAAGATTAGTTTCACACAAATAAACAATAGGATTTATTTGTTCGAAGTTTTGACACATTACTTGTAAAAAAACCCGACTGTCGCTTATGTCCATTTTACATTCCCCGGAGCAAAACCACTAACTATCGTAAATAAAGACGCACGTTATTTTCACCCGCTTTCCGCTGATGCATGCGAAAAGTAAAGTAGCAAAAGGTAAAATCATCAAAAAATTAAAGCTCAAACACATCAAATGAATGGATGACAACTGTCATATTCCTGATTTGGTACACACATTTTCTTATGTGGAAAATGGTGGATTGAACCTGGTGTTATAGCTAGTTAAACCTCTCCCTTGTATGAGAGTCACATTATATTGACAACGATGTGTGAACAAAACAAACAGATATTATAGGTAAACGTGTAGGTAATACAGCAGTAAAACTGTGCTATGATCCTAATAACTAAAAACAAATACTAACATGTAACAAAGAAGCACAAAATGGCATACAGACCAATCATTTTAGTAAATATACATAACTTCAATGCAACTTCAAAACGCAATTACGGTAACCCTTCGTCGCATTCTCATTTCATTTATGACTTCGATAAACAACAGCCACTTTGGTAAGAATATGGTTTTAAACAAGTCAATGCAAACATTTAGATACATCATTATCACCGGTTTATACTTACACGAGAAATATTACGAACGCAACATGAAAAGCAGATTTTGTTAACCTATTAACTCATTTGAAATCACACCGTCTTTTTTTGTTCCTCAATTGTTTAATAGTTTTCTATGCCATTTTTTGTGCATCGTTTGTCGTTTAGTCGTTTTTCGGTGTTTGCTGTTGTATTGTTAGTTTTAATATCCCATTGATTGTTTTCCTATCTCATACATAAAACAGATTCATTTGGTTTCTGGCTTTTGAACATGAAGATATGTGTAATCTATGAATTCTGAAGTTGATGTTAGAAGTAAGTTCTAAACCAATGCAAAAATTATAATCACAAAATTACTGAATTCCGAGGAAATTCAAAAAGGAAAGTCCTTTATCAAATAGCAAAATCATAACCTCAATCAACCGAATAAATAACTACTGTCATATTCCTGACTTATTACAGGCATTTTTATGTAAAAATAAAAACATAGATTAAACCTGGTTTTATAGATAGCTAAACATCTGGCTCATTATATTGACAAAGATATGTGAACAAGACAACCATACCTAATAGGTAAAAAACGTCCAATATAGAGCATTCAGCATTGTGTTATAATCATGATCACTATAAAAGCACACAAAAAAAAAAAACGCAGACTAAACAGGTAATATAAAACAAACAAAATAAAAGAAAACTATAAGTCGTTATTCAAATGATAATATAAACAACGTCAATACCCAGAGTCTTGCAACTATTTTAATGTTAGCCTGTTAGTTCACGGCAGATTTAGACGTCCGCACATATTTTACGTCAATTTCTGTATGTGATTGTTCCACATTTGTCATGTGTACTGTTACCTGTCTGTTTGTCTTTTTGGTCGTTAGCCATGGTGTTGTCAGTTTATTTTCGAATGAATAGACATAACTAAATTTCAAAGACATTTTTCTGTCATCAGCCTTTTTAAAATTTTACCTGGAGAAGCCGAATCAAATTATATCCCTCTTGTAATGTATATAAACACCTAAAAAAACTTGAAAACGAAATGAAAACAAAACTTTACGACAAAAGAGATGATTTCAGCTTTCCAATTGTAAACTTTCCATTTCTAAGTAGCAACATTCCAGCAGCACCTGCATACGGGGTATATATATCCCAATTAATACGATATTCCAGTGCTTGCATTTCATATCATGATTTTCTTGATAGAGGGTTGCTGCTCACAAGGAAACTATTGAACCAAGAGTTCCAAATGGTGACGTTGAAATCATCTCTTCGTAAATTTTACGGACGCCATCACGAGTTGGTTGACCGTTATGGAATAACCGTTTCACAAATGATATCGGATATGTTCCTTACGTCGTAACTACAATCCCCTTCCCTTTCATGAATGTGACCTACCGAATTAGACTACTTACCGGATTTGTTATCATATAAGCAACACGACGGGTGCCGCATGTGGAGCAGGATCTGCTTACCCTTCCGGAGCACCCGAGATCACCCCTAGTTTTTTGGTGGGTTTCGTGTTGTTTATTCTTTAGTTTTCTATGTTGTGTCGTGTGTGCTGTTGTTTGTTTGTCTTTTTCATTTTTAGCCATGGCGTTGTCAGTTTGTTTTGACTGTCCCTTTGGTATCTTTCGTCCCTATTCTTTTACAATCTTCTAGAAATTACTATCGTAAACCTAACAAATCTACTGTCGCACACAGTTTATATATCACTGGAATGTTTTTAAAAATTGAAAACGAACCATTATACATATTCGATGTGATGATATGACAGGGGAATAGGAGAAAAAAGCTACCATGACCACCTACATCAAATTAATAGCGCATCTTGACCAGTTTGTCTTATTTTAAATAAAGTTGTAGATATATTACCTCAGGTACAACATATTCCTGCTTCATGTAATCTCTCAATTTTTGTGCAATATGTTGTTTGCAAAATTGAGGCTTTATAAGGTCTGCTGGTCGTTGGCCCCTACAAAGTAATCATTTTTTTTATTCTCTTAAACAATTGACATACTTTAAAAATGATCATATATGTAACGGTATAACGGAAATTATTATAAGCCTTGGTCTCCCGGTAAAAGAAATCAAAGACATAACTTGATAACAACAACAGCAAATATATCCGTAGGTAGTTATTTAGCATCAAACAATGACAGAATGATCCCGCTGAATAGTTAACTCTAAATTTATTAAAACACTATTAATATTTTAAAACTCGTTTATGAAACACATTTTTTGATAGTGAATCGGAACTATAAAACACTACATAAAACATTGTCCGAGTAAATTTAGAGGCACAGTCTTTTATATTTCTTATTCTTTGTATTAATTAATAATGTATAGGTGATCAATGAATTTGTGAAAAATCATATGCCATAAGTAATAAACATACAAACAAAAAGATAATACGACGCAAAGCAATCAAAACAGCGCGGTTTTTTTTACAACTGTTTCGGTGTCTTTCACAATGCAGTGTAGTGCAGGGGGTCGTAATCTTGAATGTATTCCTGTCACGTAATGCTGTCATTTTAGCGATATTTTTAACATTGAAATAAAAAGAATGAGGTTTATGTAGCCATAAAATCAGGTTCAACCAAACATTTGTTTTTAAATTGTCCCGTACGTAATCAGAAATAGGACAGTTCGTTTCAAATGGTACGTTTCTACACATGTAGGCGTTTGTTTTGTTACAGTTAAGTGTTGCATATGTTTCGTTTTCATCGAATAGTTGATGTGCTTCCCTCGGGATTGTTTATGCCCAGGATTTGTTTTAGCTAAATATTTTTTTAGTTTTGTATACTGCTATTGCCTTTATTTATTTAACGCCAAGATGAAGGACCACCATTTTATATATAGCTTTTAAAGAAAGTATACATATATTCAAGCAAAACATACTTGATATGTTTAACCACGCCACTCTTCGCATGTACCTGTTACCTCGAATTATTGTATAAGTGCGTAATCAAATGGCAAAATCTAAAGCTCAAACACATCAAACGAATGGATAACAACTGTAACTCCTGACATGGTACAGGCATTATTTTCTGAACATGGTGGATTAAACCAGGTTTTATACCAGGTAACCTCTCCATGTATGACAGTCGCATACAAATTCCAAACAGACTTAATAGGTAAAAATGTAAAAAATGGGGGTACATCAATCAACATTGTTTTTAAACTTATTCACTATAAAAACAAAAAAATAAGTAACAAAGAGACACGTAACGCATATAGACAAAGCACATTAATTTTATAAAAATGAAAGACAATAATTTCATGTGACTTTCATACGACTCAAAGCTGAATCTAGCTATAATCCAGGTTAAATCCATAATTTTCTACATGAGAAAAGGCCCGTACCAAGTCAGGAATATGACAGTTTATATCCATACGTTTAACGGATAATGAATACCACCAAAAACAGACAAAACAGTAAAATTAATATTCATATTAATAAAACAAAATCAAAGAAAAATTTAACACGTAATTTAAATGATCAACAACGCCTGTGTCTAGAATTTATACTGCGAGACCATCGTGTATTATTTATCAAGTTGATACGGAATATTAACCAACAAGAGTCTGCTCTGCTGTTAAAGATAAAACAGTTCGCCAGCAATTGTGGAAGGCATTAGAGCTGGATGTTTTCGAATCTTTGCAACAAACATGTGGCTCTTCATTAGCAGTCCCTGATTAAGGTTGCAGTGATAAATGTATGCACTAATTATTATCAAAAGTTTGCGTACTTGACATAACGTTGAGATTAATATCCATATATAAAAGAGAATAATTTGAACTTGAATAGGATATAAAAGAGGGACGAAAGATACCAAAGGGACAGTCAAACTCATAAATCCAAAACAAACTGACAACGCCATGGCTAAAAATGAAAAAAAAACAACAGAAAAACAATAGTACACATGACACAACATAGAAAACTAAAAAATAAACAACACGAACCCCACCAAAAACTAGGGGTGATCCCAGGTGCTCCGGAAGGGTACGCAGATCCTGCTCCACATGTGGCACCCGTCGTGTTGCTTATGTGATTACAAATCCGGTAAATAGTCTAATTCGGTAGGTCACATTCATGAAAGGGAAGGGGATTGTAGTTACGACGTAAGGAACATATCCGATATCATTTGTGAAACGGTTATTCCATAACGGTCAACCAACTCGTGATGGCGTCCGTAAAATTTACGAAGGGATGATTTCAACGTCACCATTTGGAACTCTTGGTTTAATAGCTTCCTTGTGAGCAGTAACCCTCTATCAAGAAAATCATGATAGGAAATGCAAGCACGGGAATATCGTAACAATTGGGAGATATATACCCCGTATGCAGGTGCTGCTGGAATGTTGCTATTTAGAAATGGAAAGTTCACAATTGGAAAGCTGAAATCATCTCTTTTGTCGTAAAGTTTTGTTTTCAACCGACCCTCATTGTCAATTTCTAGATGTAAGTCAAGATATTAAACCGACTTAACTGTATCTGTAGTATCCTTTCATATAAGTATGTTTGTAAAAAATGTTTGTACAGATAACTTTCATTGGAAGATCATACAAAATTGTACTTTTTTTATCATAAGAAAGTCACAACCAATAGTTTACAGCTTATCAAACAAAATATTATTCAAAGCATACCTCCATCTTACGAAGGGCGAAACCTTGCACTCGTCAATTAAAAAGAATGCCACATTTTCCTGATTCCGTTCAACTGCTGCATGCAATGCTGTTCGACCCTCAGGATCTGATAAGTTCATATCCATTCCCATACTGTACAAACTATAAGATATGCAAAAGACTAGATGGCAGATCCCTATGAAAATCTTATTTAAATAAAAATCGTGTTTGCGTAAAATGTATTACCTATGTAATCTATTGTAAATTGAGCATACGGAAGGCGCATATGTCCTTAGAAATATTTTAACCATTCAGTTTAGGACAACTTGGGTAAAAGAACTTGAACATTATAATTTGTGATCAACTAAATCTTTTAAATGTGAGCCTTACAATATGAATTATATTCTAGAAACGGTTGTCGTGACACTCTACCGGGGTACCAGGTCCATTACCAGTAGTAACTTACTGTCAATTCTCGAATATATCATACGTAAAGTTGGTACAGTTTATAAACAGGGTGATAGTTGATTGAGCAAAACTTATTAACTCCTATTGGACATTCACTGTGCTTAAGATGGCGGACTCTAAACTCGCTGATAAATAATTGATCTAAAATCTACTTTTGTCGACGTTTTTCATGCTTTATGTAAATATTGATAGGATTATTGAATAAAAAAAATTACTTACCATCACCATATATTATGTTAATTTTGGGTTTCACTTTATCGCAAGGCCAACTTTAAAAAATGCATAAGATATCTGTAACTCAGTCAAAACTAATCAGACTGTCTGTAACTTTACTTTCGGATGTGGATAACTTTTTTTAAGTAAGTAAGGGAAAGGTTAAGTCAACACTTTCATTCAAAAGGAACCTTAAGGATAAAAATCCAAATAGTAAATAGAAATTCATTTGAACAGTCAAAATATAAAGGTTTTAAGCAATACCATACAAATATATTCTTATATCTAGTATATGACTGTTGTTTCAAATATTTTGTATTTAAAAAATTCACCGAGTTCTCTCGCTTGCACTTTACAATGTCCATTACTATACTGAATATAGATATATTAGCGAAGGGTTTACATTCGAAAATAAATCTAACAATTCACAGTTAGGAATAATGATTGGCCGATGGTAGCAACATCTTAATGCATAATTTAATTTGTCACAAGCTCTAACTAAGACTCATTGGTTTAAGCTTATCAAACAGGAATTAATTCCGAAAAGGACACAATTGACAAAGTGATGACCCGGACTGATTGAATTCAGCTCTATTAATGTATTTTTGAAAATCGTAAATGTTTTTGTATTTATCTAAATATACATTACACCTATCAACAGGTCGAATAACCTATTTCAGCACATGAAGAGTGGACTGACATGGTACGTGTCTTCTTACATTTATCGTTAATATAAACTTATCTCAGTACCATATTTTATAAGTTGAACGTTTGCATATACCTTCGTAATACTGAAACTTCGCCATAATCAACAGCTTTCATCATTTTCAGAACAATAAGATCTTTAAAAGAACACTGTACCATGAAAAATAAATGATAAAAAAGTATTTAAACTGTTTGTTAATGAAAACATCTGTCGACGGCTATATTTGTTGTTGAAAGATTGATTCTTAAATGACAATTGTATAACAAAAGTGGGTATCAAATAACACAATAAACGAATTATCATTCTTTATTATACAAAATTATAAACTTACCAAGTGTTCAAAATTTGTCACTATGTTTATGTAAAGAGAAGTTGAATGACAACTTAAAATGTTGTCAAAAACAACCAAGGACATACACTTGGATCTCGAAATTGCAAATAAAAGTATAAGCAAAATTTTAGATAAATTGTTTCTTTAATCACTATGTTGTTACAAGTTTTTCACTATCTTGCCTAATGTACAAAATGTTTATTCAGAGATATTAGTGTCATTGTGTTCTATATTGACCTCTCGGACAAGTTCAGATTTAATCAATAAGACATCATTTGAAATAAAAGAATAGCATGAAATATATATTAAAACTTGCTTGTTAGATAAAAAACAATAAATTACTCCTTCCGATGCTTTTTCTATAAGATCATAAATATTGAAACTAAGAAGTTAAAATGTGAATACAGAGATGTTGTTAACTAAGGGACAAAGTCCGATAGCAGTCCGTTCTGTTCAATATTTAACAGCATGGACTGTGACAGGCTTATATCTTACTTTAAACATTGTTTAACACGGTGAAAAGGGTAAATCAAAAGAAAAAGCAAGCAAAGATTTATTTTCATCAAGAATGAACATTGTTTTGTAACTAAACGTTTCTTACATTAAAATATATTTTACATGTTGGCTCCTTTGAACAGTAGCTTAACGTAAAAAAAAGACAAAAAGAAAGTACAGCTGAAGATAAACAACATGTATTGATACAAAGACTACTCATATTTTCCGCTCATAGTTTCCATGACTACCTGTAAATGCGTTTTATGTTTCAAAACGGATATCGTGATGAAAGTATAGTCATAATGCAAAAACGAAGAAAGAAATGTCGTTATTAGTGATTTTGTTGTTTCAAACTTTGAATTAAAATCAAATATGTATTCAGAATATATTCAGATACATTGTTTCAGTGTGGATTACAAATAGGATATAGTCAAAGCAGCTAATAATGGCAAGTTATATATTATTTTTTTACTAAGTATATGAGAAAAAAATAGCATGTTCTTATGGAACCATATCGAGTGCACCGCAGTCGATTGCATGTCAAACATATAAGCAATATGAACAAACGAGTAGATAACAACACGCAAACAGTAATATTCTTTTGTTGGAATTTTCAAGAGAAAAATTCAATTGAGAGACCATCAATACCTGGTGTTTTATAAAGTTTCATTTTAAAAACAGATTGTGTACATTCCTCTATTGTCAGGTTGCCGTCAATTTCATTACCTTCTTAGTTTGTAATTTATTTTAGTTTTTTTCAATATAATTTTCAATTTCTCTTAATTCAGGGTTAGTTGACTTATGTAAATTGATATAATAATTTCTCCCCGTTTCTAATATTTTGCCTTGATCTTCTGTTATTTCTCCTTTACTGTCCTTAATAGAAGCAATGTTTTTCCTTGTTTGTCTGGATTTTTTTCTAATCCCAAGAAATATTTTGTATTTTTTTCGCCCTCTTCTATCCGTTTAACTCGTGATCTTATTTGTGCCTCTTTTATTTTATCTGAATATAAAGTTTGTAGTGTTTCTTCTGTTTTATTTATTGAATCTATTATGTTTGGCAAATTATTAGTTTTTCCATCAAGGTTGTTATCATGAATTTCATTCACAAGTTTAAATTCTTGTTCTAATTTTGTAATTTCATCTCTTTTATGTTTAGCTTTTAATTTACAATGTTATATAGTTTTCTCTCTTACTTCTATTTTAAAGAGATCCCACACAATTGCTAGACTTTTTTTATTTCTTAATTTTTCATATCTATCTATTAAAGTACTTATTTTTATTTTGTATAAGAATACTGTTGTTTAATTTGAAGTATCCCTTTCCTTTGTTCCCTTGACTTTAAGTGAAATCGCTAAGTGATCTGTATATTGAATTATTACAGGTCGTTTATCAGTGCTGAGTACTCTTGGTCTCACATCTTGACCAACTAGAAAACAATCAATTCTACTAGCTACTTCATTATTTTTTCTTCTCCAGGTATATTGTGTTTTATTTGGATTTATTGCTCTCCATATATCTATAACTTTTAGTTTTTTTATCAGAGTTGTTAGCCCATGTGTCTTATTCTTTATTTTCTGTTGATCTTTTCTATTACTTTTTCTATCCTTTATATTAAGCGTTTCGTTAATATCACCGCCTATGATAATTATACCAAGATTATATTTTTCAATGACACTTAAAGCTTTTTTAAAGAATATATTTCTATCTTTACATGTGTTTTGGGCATAAAGGTTTACAAAAGTGAACATATTTTTATCGATTTCTGCGTTGATTAAAACAATTCTTCCGTCTTGATCTTCATATTTATCTATAATTTCATGCTTATTTTTTTTTAAATTTTGTTCTATTTTTTTATTTTTTTTTTAGGTAAAAACCAATTTTGCTTTGAACAAGTAAAAGTTATACTATACTACAATCATTAAAACACTTTCTATTATTAAAATATGCGTAATTGAGCTGTTCAAATTGTATCTAAATATGTAATTATATATTTTGATATCGCCCTCATGGTAATAAACTATCAAATTCGTAGTTTTGTACTGTGACTACCCTGGCAACACATTTTGGAATCAGAAGTATATTTTGTCTGGTACTATGACGGACAATCAACACACAGAGAAAAGGTATAATTTCTCTGGGCCTCAGGATTGGATGAGATCACTAAAAATGTAACACCAGTCGTGTTGCACAGAAATGTATAAATTCGGTTATGAATCTAAATAAGTGATGTGATCTCGTGAGGCGCTGTTAAAATGTTACAATAACGAAATGAGAAGCTCATAATTGGAAACTGAAAGCTTCTTTTTTTGTCGTCAAATGTTGTTCTTAACCCACACGAATTGTTAGTTTCCAGTTGTAAATCTATATTTTCAATTAATGGGTTTAAATGTCCCTCTGGTATCTTTCGTCCCTGTTCCATGAAGGAATGTGCTTTCCCAGGATCAGTTGGGATATGAATTGTTTGATTATAATGTGTTAATAAAAATAGTTTTTACCTTATATTTCTGGAAACCTTTATGTTTATTTATAAGAATTACTACTTTGTTCAAATTGGATGTTGATGCATTGTTATCATTACGCTTCATATGCCATTCTGCGTCCTCTGTAGGTGTATGACCTAAGCATCTACAATATTTAAGTTTAATCAATACTTTTGTATTAACTTAGATTATAGGTTTTAGTCGAAATATATTTTTCTTAGCAAATACACTGAATCGTTATGTTTAACTTCAGATGATATTGAATACTTTAAAAGAGGGACGAAAAATACCAAAGGGAAGTCAAACACATAAATCGAAAGTAAACTGACAACGCCATGGCTAAAAACGAAAAAGAAAAACAGACAAACAATAGTACACATGACACAACATAGAAAACTAAAGAATAAACTACACAAACTCCACCAAAATCTAGGGGTGATCTCAGGTGCTCCGGAAGGTTCGAAAGTAAAACAAACAGATAGCAATTACTCAAACGTACTACTCGAAAACTAGCTGACAAAACCATGACAAAAATATGTCACAACAAAGATAATATGATTTGTATACATAAGTTAAAATCAGAGTTTGTTTTTAGAATTGACAATTTGGTTAACCAAAGTCATCCAGACTACAAGGGACCAGTTATAGCTTGTAACCTTATATATCATTGTTGTTTGATTTTGTTGCACTTCTGTGTTCTTTTATTTCGTTGTTTTCCTCTAATAGTTGATGTGTATCCCTCGGTTTTAGTTTGTAACCCGAATTTTGAACAGCGGTATACTAATGATGTCTTGTGTCTACATAAGAAAATTCCTGTACAAAGTCAGAAATATGACAGTTGTTCTCCATTTGTTTAAAATGTTTGGGCTTTTGATTTTGTTATTTGATTCAGGACTTTCCGTTTAGAATTTTCCTCGGAGTTCAGTATTATTTTTTTAATTTACTTTATAAAAATGTTGACTTTATTTATCCTCAAAATAAGATATTATGTATATTTACAGTTTTAAAAGAGTATATGTATCGTACTAAAAAGATGCGTTATTCATCAAATACAACACTTTGATAAGCTATGTGTAACCTAACAAACATGTGACTAAAAACACAACTTCCAGGTTGATCAAGATTGTTCTTAATCATTCATACAAATATTTTTGTTCACGCAGTGTTAGATCGGCAACTTTAATGTCGTTCAAATGAGGAAATCATAAAAAAAACAGTTGGTCAAATGTCAAAGAATGATTGGAGTTAATGCGTCATCAGACTCATTGAGGTATAAAATGCCCTAGATAGATATAGATACAAGAACATGTGGAATGCGTGCCAATAAGACAACTCTCCGTAAAAGTCACAATTTGTAAAAGTAAATAATTATTATAAAATTGAAAATCGAAATGAGGAATGTGTCAAAGAGACAACAACCCGACCATATAACAGACAACAGCGAGAAATTCCCGTACCCGGAGGCGTCCTTCAGCTGGCCCCTAAACAAATATATATACTAGTTCAGTGATACTGAACGCCATACTAAACTCTTAATTGTACACAAGAAACTAAAAGTTAAAATAAAACAAGACTAACAAAGGCCAGAGGCTCCTGACTTGGGACAGGCGTACAAATGCGGCGGGGTTAAACATGTTTGTGAGATCTCAACCCTCCCCTATACCTCTAGCCAATGCAGAAAAGTAAATGCATAACAGTACGTACATTAAAATTCAGTTCAAGAGAAGTCCAAGTCTGATGTTAGAAGATGTAACCAAAGAAAATAAACAAAATGACAATAATACATAAATAACATCAGACTACTAGCAGTTAACTGACATGTCAGCTCCAGACTTCAATTAAACTGATTGAAAAATTAAGTCTTCATCATATAAATATTAGGCACAATCCTCCACGTGAGGGGTTAAGTATCATACATCATAACATATATTAGAAGAACATAACCCGTGTCATGCCAACAACTGGTTTTTAAATAAATGTGTTTAGTTCCGATGCAAAGACACTACAAGTAAACACCAAAATATGCAATCTTTAATGACCTGACAACAGTATCGTAACTATATCCCTTCTTAATAAGTCTATTTAAAGGTTTTGTTAGCTTCTGAGGTGAATACTGACATTTTTGTGCTTTATAAAGAATATTTCCATATAATATTGGATGTGAAATACCTAAACGTATAAGAAGTCTGCATGTTGAGCTATATTTACGAATGATGTCCTTATACCGATGATAAAATTTAGTAAATGTTTTGACCAGTTTGTGATATCGAAAACCCTGGTGTAATAATTTTTCAGTAATACATAAATTTCTCTCGTTAAAATCTAAAACATTCTTACATACACGAGCAAATCGTACAAGTTGAAATATATAACACCTTAAGATGGTGACAAGGGACCGTCACCATCTAAAAATGGATAATTAACGATAGGAAATCAGAAATCATCTCTTTCATCATAAATTTTAGTATTTAGCTTTCCGTTAATGATATAGATATCAAGATCGAGGAAAGGGCAGTGGTCATTGTTAGTATTAGCTTTATTCAAAGTAAGTTCAACAGGATACATTTCTTTAGTATACATACTGAAGTCGTCATTATTGAGAGCCAAAATATCATCCAAATATCTAAAATAATTATTAAATGTGTGTATCAGATGTTGTTTCGATGGGTCTTTGCTGATTTTAGTCATAAATTGTGACTCATAGCAATACAAAAACAGGTCCGCAATAAGTGGTGCGCAGTTAGTCCTCATTGGAATTCCGATAACCTGACGATATACGGAATCTCCAAAGCGAACAAAAATGTTATCTAGTAAAAATTCAAGGGCAGATATAGTATCAAAGCATGTCCAATTGACATAGTTTTTTTTTTGTTTATTGCTATTAAAAAATTACCTCAAAGAGTTTGAACATATATATTCACATTCTGACTTTTTAAATGTCCATTTAATTAGGTGTGTGTAGTCTTCAATACTGAACATCGACTCACATCGAACATTAAGCTATAAAAGGTCCCAAAAAGGACCTTTCAAAAGGGGAAAACCAACGGTAATATCAATAATGCTAGAATTCAACAAAAATACCCTTTCAAAACTGACGGTCGCAACTGTCCAGCACTATCTCACATTTTACCTCAGAGAGTCTCATGTCAACTCAATTCATTCTTCGACATAACCAAGATAAGTCTCGTTAAATTTGAATAATTATAATGTATGTCTTCATCCCGATTATTTAGATAACGCATATCTTGTGACTTATTGTAACTATTACAACTTCTTATTTGAATATATATATAAAATATAACAAAAAAATCTGTTTGAGGGAAAAGAGAATAACGTTAATTAGCATCGCAAATAGAAATTTAAAATCGGAAAATACTTTATCAAATGCCAAAATGCACAAGATGGAACATCTCAAGAGAATTAAAAATAACTGTTATATATGTTAAACTCAAACCTACGTCCGGTCTCTTAATGACGTCCGTTCTTCAAATCGACGTCCAAATATGACGTCACATTCTCAAATGGAAGACCAATATTTTGATCTTTATAAATCGACGTCCAATGTGACGACATATATTGACAAAACGACGTCAATGCAAAACTCTTCAATTTAAATATCAACAAAGCAGCAAAAAATAAATGAATATATAAATTACCGGTCATTTCTTTCGAAATAGCCAGCATTGTTATTCAAAAGGAATTTGACAGCTTCAATATGTCCTCCGCATGCAGCTAAATGCAACGCACTTCTTGTGTCGTAGTCTGTATCATTTATATCAATGTATTTTTCATTTTCTATTCTACAATAGAAAAAAAAACGAATAAAAGAATGTAAAATATCAATTATGTACCCCGAACTTTCCTGTTATCATTATCATGAAGTACGATCATACATAACCAACGTTTAAAAATCAAAGTCCCCCGGATATACTAGCCTTTAATTGCTATATTCACAAGAAATTTGTCGTCTAGTTAATGTTTTAACCTTTTTGGATTTTTCTGCGAAAATAAGTCAATAAGTTTTCGTTGTTAACATTTTCAAGATTTTCCGTATTGTTTTGGATTTACAAAAATAGTTTCGTTTGTATTACAGCTGTAAGATTTGAAATATTCAAATTTGAAATATAAGTTTATTATTTATTAAATGTTTAACTAACATATTCATTTATTCTTGCAAGAATACGAAACACAGTTTTTACTATTGATTTATGAAAGCGCTAATGTAACGTTGCGCTCTTTTGAACAACACATTTTCCCGTTTCTGTTTTATGACGTTACGCCTTTGACGTGCGCTTCGTCGTCTAGACTTTATTTGATTACATACGGATGCACATTGTTTTTTATTAGACAGATTATAGTTGGTAAGAAACTTTTTATGTATACTATCTTTTTATTACATCAAAACTTATTTAAAGAGAGAAAACATTGTATACTATTTATTAGAAATATGCGTAACTTTTAATTATTATTTTAAACGTAATTTAACTTATGAGAGAACTTATGATGCATGAACGAAATGGTTTTTATTGTTTGTTTAGTTTAATGTGAACACTTAAACATGTATCTGATTATAATTTATGTATTTTTACTTATGTGAAATTATTCTTTATTTGTAGAGAATCGATTGTTAGCGACCATATGATTTTATGAATAAAAGATAGATACATGGTGCAAATTAACTCGCATACTCATCTCTTCGCCCTTTAGTTAAACTTTATGTGATTCGTACAATTCTCAACTTTGGAGACAATTATCAAGTACTGGAGGAAATTCTAAAATTGTGCCGATTTTTGACTATTTGGTTAAAAAATGGCTACCGATAGACGGAATGAAGACTGTCTGGACTTCGGTGATGTAAAACGGACTCGTAGTACGAATTAAGCGCAGCTTACTAAATTGTACAAAGAATTGGAGAAGAATTTAATTTCATATGAGAACGTGGAACATGCAAAACAATTATATTCAAAGTTATGTGAAAGGTTTGAACAATTTAAGTTAGCACACTTACTGTGTTTAGATTTGTGTACACAATCAGAAGTTATAGCAAATTTGGAAGTGAACGATGAACGTTGTCATGAGAACTTTATAGAATTCCGGGATAGATTTTCTCAGTATATCGCGAGTGAAAAATCGCATGAAGAGGAAATACCCGAAGAAAGTGATATAATTTCAATTGATAGCAGTTTGAGTTCACGATCTTCAGTTTCATCACAATCTAGATTTCGCAGTGCCAAAGCTAAGCGGCTCATCGCAGAACTTAAACTCAGGAAATTATCAGAACAGCATGAACTAGAGCGTGCACAAATAGAAATTAAATTTAGACAACAGGTATTTAATCAACTATCCGAGATGGAAGAGGCCAATATCGAAGAATCAGTGTGGCAAGAAGCAGTGGAAGAAGACACAGATAATAACAGTGGAATCATGAACATTCGGAACATTTCGCAAACAGTCTCGCAAACATTACAGAGCTCTGTTCCTGAGAGTGAAAAGGAATGTATTAATATGAACTCTCTTTCCGGACAAACTGCAGCAACTGATAAACCAAAGATGAACATTAATAACAGTACACAGGGAATCAGTGCTCAGTCTGGATTTTCAGATGTAAGTGTTTCTAGCATAGATTCGGCTTTTCAACGCCTAGCATCTACACTTCACGAAGGGTTTAATTTGCCAAAACCAGAATTATTAACTTTTAATGGAACTCCGTTAGACTATAGTAAGTTTATAAGGAACTTTGAGACAAACATTGAAGGTAGAATAAGTGATAATAGTTTGAGACTGAGTTATTTAATTCAGTACTGTAGAGGTGAAGCAAAGTGTTGTATAGAAGATTGTGTATTATTAGATTCTGATGAGGGTTACAAACGTGCTAGGGCAATATTGTACTCCCGATACGGTAGGCCACATGTAATTGCTAGATCATTTATTGAAAAATTAGTGTACGGCGCTCAGATTAAAGCGTCAGATATTGAAGGTTTATCTAAATTGGCATTAGAAATGCAAAAATGTGAAATCACATTGTCTCAGTTAGGTTTTAATTCAGATATTGATAATTCTGAAAATTTAAGGTGTATTGTTAAACGCCTTCCAATTCATATGAGAACAAGATGGGTCGATATTGCTCATTCAATAAGTGAGTCTGGTAGAGAACCCCGTTTTTCTGATTTAGCTAAATTTGTAGACGAAAAATCACGCATTGCTAGTTCTATGTATGGTTACGATCTTTGTAGAGAAAACAATCAGAACAAGACTGATAATAGGGTTTTTACAAGTAAACATCATAATAATGATACAGTTAAAAGTAAGGTTACTACGTTAAGTACTCAAAGTTTAAATAACACAGCTAAGTATGAGCACAAATGTAAATGTTGTTCAGGTACATGTGTAGATTTGACATCTTGTAGCAAATTCAAGTCAATGAGTTTAGATGATAGGTATAAATTAGTACGCATGTTAAAATTGTGTTATAATTGTTTAAAAGGAAAGCATTTTGCTAGCAATTGTAGAAAACCAAAAGCATGCACTGTATCTGACTGTAATGTTAAGCATAATATTTTATTGCATAGTTGGTTTAAGCCCGGTTTTGATCATGCAGCTACTCAGCCTTCAGTTAATTGCGCAGCTACTAAAGGTTCGATGATTAAGAACTGTTTAGGACTTATTCCTGTCCTCGTTAAGGGTCGGAACGGTAACTCTTGCAAAACATTTGCCTTGCTAGATGATAGAGCAGATAAAACTTTATGTGATGAACGATTACTTCAGAAATTAAATATAGCCAGCAAGCCGGTCACTTTCGAGATGTCTACTGTTAGCTCTTCTGGTAGAACAATTCACGGTCAAGAAGTTGACTAACAAGTAAAAGCTATTGACGGAAATGATAACGTGTCTTTAGAAAAGGTCTGGTCAGTAAAGAAGCTTCCAATTACAGCTCGATGTGCCGCAGAAAATGTAGATATAAGAAAATTGCCGTATTTAGCCGATATACAGATACCCTCTACTGATTTAACCGAGGTCATGTTGTTAATTGGTACAGATTCACCTAACGCTCACATTCCGCTAGAAGTAAGGTCCGGTAACGAAAACCAACCATATGCAATTCGCTCACGCCTCGGATGGGCTATTCGTGGTCCTATTGAAGATACGCATGCGTCAAATGTTATAAATGTACATTTTGAGGAGGCAAGGGATGTTTTGTTTCAGCGATAATTAGAACGGATGTGGACCTCTGATTTTGATGATAGAGCACGAGAAGACAAGAATGGCTTGTCTATAGAGGATAAAGAGGCTATGAAAATAATGGAATCAGTCTTGTATCACCCAGCAAGAAGGATGCCAAGCCCAACTCGTCGTTCATCCAAGTCCAGGTACAGGAGCAGGAGCAGGTCAGCATCCGCCTCCCCCGGAAAGGCAGCAAAACGTGCTCGTTCCAAGGCCACAAGAAGGGGAAAGAAAAGGGCAAGGTATCCATCCAAAAAAGCAAGAAAGGAGGAAACAAAAGGAGGTCCAGGAGAAAGAAAGACGCAGCAAAGAAGCAAATGGCAGAGAGAACAATGAGATGTTGAAATAAAAGATATTGTTTAGTTGCTGATGAACGTATACAGAGAGGACAATGGCCTTTAGGTAGTATAGTCGTGGTCACAAGGAGCCGTGATGGTCATATCCGTAGCTGTGTGGTTAAAACTAGTCAGTCACATATTTTGAGACCTATACATAAACTATGCTTACTCGAGTGTTCTAAATAGAACTATTTTTTATTGGTGACAAAATTGTATTACATTTTTCAAACTGTATTCAGAAATTATTTGGTAATTTCATTGTGGGGAGTGTAAGATTTGAAATATTCAAATTTTAAATATAAGTTTATTATTTATTAAATGTTTAACTAACATATTCATTTATTCCTGCAAGAATACGAAACACAGTTTTTACTATTTATTTATGAAAGCGCTAATGTAACGTTGCGCTCTTTTGAACAACACATTTTCCCGTTTCTGTTTTATGACGTGCGCTTCGTCGTCTAGACTTTATTTGATTACATACTGATGCACATTGTTTTTTATTAGACAGATTATAGTTGGTAAGAAACTTTCTATGTATACTATCTTTTTATTACATCAAAACTTATTTAAAGAGAGAAAACAATGTATACTATTTATTAGAAATATGCGTAACTTTTAATTATTATTTTAAACGTAATTTAACTTATGAGAGAACTTATGATGCATGAACGAAATGGTTTTTATTGTTTGTTTAGTTTAATGTGAACACTTAAACATGTATCTGATTATAATTTATGTATTTTTACTTATGTGAAATTATTCTTTATTTGTAGAGAATCGATTGTTAGCGACCATATGATTTTATGAATAAAAGATAGATACATGGTGCAAATTAACTCGCATACTCATCTCTTCGCCCTTAAGTTAAACTTAATGTGATTCGTACAACAGCTAAGAGCATAAACCAATTATTTTCCATATATTGTGACAGCATAACAACAAGTGTAAATACAACATATATTCTACGAAATTTAGCTGTAAGTTTACTTATAATTGCGGCATTGTAGAGGTAATAAGATTTGGAACTGTGCATAATTAAACACTGCATCATTTTTTTAGCACAATTACCTTTTCAACTGTTTCATGTCACCTTCAGAAGCTGCTTTGAGTAATTTATAAATCTGTAATTCGTAATGTTCATCGTACACAATTGGAGGCTGCAATGGACAAATAAGTTTCCAAATTATTACATTTATCATTAAATCAATACATGAAATAAAACATTCAATTACATGGTAACACTGTCAGAATCAAGGAAAGGGTAGAATTGACAGAATTTATTTTACGAAATAAATGTCAAAATAAGTTATAGAACAGAACTGTCAAAATCAGTCACAAATTAAACTGTCAGAAACAATTGTAGGGTATACATGACAGATTCAATTTTCGATAGAATTGTCAGATTCCGTCCAAGGGTAGAAGTGTTCTATATGACTTCAAATGGAGCAGCTCTAAATCGCTAATAATGATTTAGAGCAGTTAGCTAGATTTTCCATGTACGTCACATGTTAGAAAAAATTGAGAATGGAAATGGGGAATGTACCCGACCATAGAGCATATAACAGCCGAAGGCCACCAATGGGTCTTTAATGCACCCGGATGAGTCTTTCAGCTGGCCCCTAAACAAATATGAAACTAGATCAGTGAAAATGGACGTCATACTTATAGATTCCGAATTATACACAAGAAACTAATATTTAAAATCATACACATTATTAAAGGATACAAAAAGTAACACATAGATAAACAAAGACTATGCGGTATCAATCTATGACTTAAAACAGTACATGTTCAGCAAAAAAAAACCACAGAGAGCAAATGAACAGCGCGTTTATGTTATTGTTTGTCTGAAAGTCACAATGAGACCTTCACTGCATAGTTGAATTTTAATTTCCCCGTGTTTCTGAATAAGCAGTGAAGAAAAATATACTTCTGCTTTTGGGTAAAAAATTATGAAAAACTTGTATCCGAGTTTTTTCTTGATTTCTAATTGTAGATCTGCATTCCCAATTCTAGGGTATACGAGTAGTTGTTTAGAAATATCTTAGGGTAGATCTATCATAATCGGTCTCTAGTAACAGCTTCTGTCAGAAACTGACCCATAAGTGTAAAGTAAAAGTGTTCTAAAGACAATTCTAATGCAGTTTTACTGACAGTTGATGACAGATTTTGATAAAGGAAAAAACAGATTCTTATTATATGTCATAAACAAAATACCTAAAATTACCTTTACTAACTGGTGTGTGGAAAAAATGTACAGCACATAGACAGTACCTTAAAAAAATGTTTTACAATTAATATATATGATTTTTTGAGAGAGATCGAGAAATATAGAGCGAGGTAAATGAGAGCTGTGTCGTTGAACTTAATATCGAAATAACATGTAACTAGAAGATGAATATCATTTTAAGGTGGTATGGATGTCTTTCACTATCTTGGATTGTTAAAAACAGAGAATCTTAGGTCTATATTTTCAATCAGGGTAGAAAAATTTAATGCAAGAATGCAGATAACTAATGTAAATTTTACATTTAAAAGACCAAATTCATAAGATAATAACTTATAAGTATTAATATTTTTACAAGTGTAGATTATTTTTTGCTTGATTTTTAATGTTTTGAAATTTGCATTTTAAGGGTTACCTCTGAAATAGTGCATTTTCTGATGAAATCTACATGGAATTTTGCTATTTTGTAATTTTCTAAAGGTATCTGCTCGTATATTATCTTACAATCCTATCATTCGGCTTAGCTTCTAATCACATAATGATGTTTTTTCTGTATAATCCATACAGAATATGTCATTTTGTCACAACCTGTAGCTTAAGAAAATATGCGGTGATCTATCTTTGTTAAATATATCAATAAAAACTATGTTTTGGCAAAGTATGAACACATTTTATCATTTTTAATTTAGACACCCATACCACCTTAAACAGATAATTGTTTAAAACTGTCATTAAAGAGTCACTGAAACAATTGCAATGCACAAACTTTGAAAGATTTCTTTTTATATTTTTGTCGGTAAAACTACGAAACATATCCATAACCATTAAGCATATAGAATATTCTTTCAAAATTCTTTTTTTTTCAAATTGATAGAAATGAATATTTGAGCATTTACCCAATACTGCACAAGCCACTAATAAAGAAACTCCGACTGCTACAGTTTTCAAATTGTGTTCCACAAACTCGACGGCAATAACTGCAAAGCAGAAAAAAAGGATATTTCTAATATGAGTTTAACGGATCAATTTCATTCCTTATTTTTGGGTTATTCGTCGTAAGATTTAAAGTTGCCATTTGTATACAATTATAAAGGCATATTAACATTTTTAAGAGGTAGAAATGATTGAAGTATAAGTTTAAAAGATTTATTAAATCTATAATTTTAAACTGATAGGACAAACGAGTTTTCATTTTTTATAATCGTATTGGTAAAATTGAATATGTTTAAAATGAATACTATATTATCTGGAAATCCAAAAAAAAACAAACAACCCAAGTAAAACTTGAAGAAATAAAATACATCTGACTAAGAACAAAAATTAAGGGTATACGATACAGTTACAGTAGAGGTAATAACTTTAAAATGTAATTATATAACGACTTCAATGTTACATAATATTAGGAACATATGTTTTTTTTTATTCAAACAGATTTTACTCCAAGACGATTGCATAGACACTTGTTTTGTAAAATGGAATTGGTTTGAGGATTATTTGTACCAACTTTAATAAAAAAAAATGTCAAAAATGACTTTTTTTAAAATTTGATAAATATAAATAATAATCGCAAAATGTTGTTAAAAATTAATTATTTCCAAAAAAATGTTTTTTATATCATAAATATATTTGTTTCTAAGAAAATTTTTATAATCTTATTACAAAATCCGCTTGTTTTTGTCTGTTGAAATATTAAAAAAAAAGGATAAAAATCGAAATTTTGAGTAAATGTTTAAAATGTGGACCTTTTTTATCTCTTAAAATAAACACATAAAAGAAATATTTTTCATTACATATTTGAATTGTTTAGATGAAAAAAGCTTGTCTGTAAATATAGGAAGATGTGATATGAGTGCCAATGAGACTACTCATCATCCAATTTACAATTTTTAAAAGTAAGCTGTGACAAGTCAAGGTACGGACTTCAACACGGAGCCTAGCCTGACACCGAACAAAAAGATATAAAGGGTCTCAAAATTACTAGTGTAAAACAAGTCAAATGGGAAAACAAACGGTCCTATCTATATACAAGACGAGAAACGAGAAACACTTATAAACCACATGAACAGACGACAACCACTGAACATCAGATTCCTGACTTATGACAGGTGCAAACAATTACAGCGAGATTAAATTTTTTATTGGTACCAAAACTTCTTCTTTTTCAGAAACAATATTATTAAATCACAACATGGAAAGACACACTATAAAATATCAAACAAAAAAAGTAGTAACACAAATTAACACATGATGAACGAATTAATTTGATCTGTGTTACAACATTGTACAATGCAAACACATAGTTAATAAAAATAAGGGATGAATAATTAAAGTAAAAGAAGAAAACCACTGTGAAATGTTAAACAATTTTACAAAAACATTATCTTTTAAAAAATAACGTCATATTATAAACATGTAAATGAAAATAATTTAGTTGTTAAGTATACTTCTTTTTCTGTCTATATGATATTCCGTTTAGGAATACCAAGAAACTTCTTTTCCAATTAAACTGATGTATGTATATTTTCGTATAATTGTTATCAGGGTATCGAAACTGTATAGTATGCTCTACGTTTGGTTTTTTAAAATAGCATTTTCAAAATGTTAAAACGTATCAAGAAAATTTCAGTAATGTCAGTTCTAATTGCTAGAGATCTAAAAGCAATACATACACAGGTGCAATTGAACAAATAATGTAAACACGAGCTATAAATGCATACAAATACAAATAAAACATTTGATTACAAAGAACTCTACTATTATTGATTGAAATCAATGTGGTTAATTTTCTTCGTGATTGTACAAATGGCCACTTCACATAAAATATTGATTAATTTGTCTTCCCTTTTTTTAACCAGAAAGATATCCTACTGATATAATTTATCCAAACAATTATAAAATAAACAGACTTTTTTCAAGTTTTAAATTATATATATATATCAATGAAATTGAGAACCGAAATGGATAATAGGTCAAAGAGACAATAACCCGACATAGGGGCAATCGATACTTTGACGCTCTAGTTTTTATATGATGATTTTAGATGATTTTTATTTGTGATTTAAAACAAAATAATGTTTAAAAAGACAAATTAAGAGGTTGTAAATGACTGTTGTTATACTATCTGGTGCATGCTTAAACCAATTTGCAATGAACAAAGGAGAGATTAAAAAAACGTCAACACACTACAACGTAAATGAAACAACATTGGTTAAAAAAGAAAATGTATTAAAACGCACCACAGCGTTTGCATTTTGAAACTAGATTGATTTAAAAGTAGCGAAATGGACAAAAATAAAACTGACATTCTTTTCATTTTTCTCAAAAAATAATCATGCAATTCACATAATTAGATGAACATCTAGTTTGAAATAGTGTTTTATTCTCAACAAATTCAGGGGTGTCTTCTTGTCTTAACAATTTTGAAAAGCTACAATATTTAATACCGCTTTTATCATTACTGATCCAAGCAAAAAGATCGATATGAACTAGATGAAACTTGAGTTATATTTGTATCAGTAGACAAAACGTCAAAGATCCGTTAAGATATGTCAAATTCAGAAGAGATAATCTTAGAGTTTTTATAAATTTTAACTCTTAATTGCACTTAAACTACAGTACCAACTTTGTCCTGGCAAAATCGCCTATAAATGTTCCTTTCCACGTTTACTCTAATATGTATTTTTATTGATTTTCTGAAGTCAGCTTATAGGAGAAAAACGTGTAGTGCGTATGAAAATCAACCAATTACATTATGAAATCTTTCAACAAAGAAATAACTACTTGCCCCTTGTGCTTTATACACCAATTTGTTTTATCCTGAGAAATTAAATTATATTTTTTTTTCATTCAAAACGAGATGATGTACTTCATTTTTTTAAAACAATACAGTTGCTATAATAACAACTCATCTAAGAAATGTAAACAAAGTTATCCGCCATCAACTACTATTTTGTATCAATGCAAATTTTTTCTAGAAAAATACCACATTTTACCACTTATTGCAGTGTTTGAGAATTGATTCAAATAAAATTAAAGGATAAATTAATGTTTTCGATTCTCTTTTTGTGCAACAATTCGTTGGGTTCTTTGCTGATTATTTAGGTTAAAGTGGACCCATTTTGTATTTGTTAATTTCTTTGAATATGACATATTAACTTGCATTTAGGGTGCATGTGTACCTTTAATATATATTGTTATCCTTATTTAAGTCGTTATCATTACAATGCATTTTTGGTACTGCTCTCATACAGATGTAAATTATTGGTACAGTTTGGTCCTCTTAGTTCTTCAAGTTAATAGTTTATTTAGTCTTTTACATATTGTTTGATTCGATCGTCACTGACGAGTTTTCTGTGGATAAAATACGCATCTGACAAACAACCCATTTGACCAGAAATTTTTTCTGGAGAAGACCTTCTTGTAAGTCATAATCATTTCAGTATAGCTTATGATACATTTTAGTCGTAAGATGTGTTATGAAAAGAACCCCTGGTATTTTATGATGAGTTTATGTGCTGTATTTTCCATAATTGCAAGTGTGTTCATGTTTTTCCCCCTCGTTACATGCATACTCAATAGGTTAAAAAAACAAATAACAATGCAGTATTACCAACCACAGCAATTACTATTGAATTGTTTTCCAACTTACCAAAACAAGAAAGGAGGGCACCAAAAAGTAACAGTACAATAATCATCTTATATTTTTCAGGTTTCCAAACTTTACCCCGAATTACAATAGCTGAAATATATAATAATAGTCTACCTTTAAAAACTAATAGCAGTAGCATTGTGGTTTTCGTTTTCTACGCATTTTGATAAGGGGTTATTCTGCTGCTGGACTACAATTCTCGAGGGTATTACCAGCTCGGTACACAGTACATCTGTGCTGACATGATTTACAACAAATCTTTTTAACATTTTCTTTTTTCAACGCATAAATTCGTAAGAAACGTTTCAGCTCCCTAAGCCAAAATTGACCTTACATAGATTTAGCTATTAATTTACGGTCAGTTTTGGTCATACATGTAAAGCGTGTCAACAGAATTGATTGTTATACATCTTTTACTTTCAATTAATAGACTTTGAACTTTTCTTATGAGGATCAATACAGAAAAATGCTTTGAACGCATGACAAATTTGGTGTGTTGTATTCAATTTTTCTAACAGGATAGACAACATATTCTTTTAAGTTTACATTATATTTCAAAATGTATACAACGGTAATTACATGTTCAAAAACCAATGTAACATAACTGTTCAAGATTCACTCGGGTTTGAATGTGATTGTAGATAGATGTGTTTGTGTTCTGTTAAATTGTTCCTTTTAAAACTGTTACACGATGATGACTACTGTACCCATGTTTTGACTATTCTTTTATTTATTATGTCTGTTCAGTTCAGGCATCATTATAAATATAACGGAATTTGATGAGACTGGCATCAAAGTGAGAGGTTCAGCGCTTTAAAACCAGGTTTAAGCCACCATTTTCAACATTTGAAAATGCCTGTACCAAGTCAGGAATTCTTGTCCATTCGTTTTTGATGTGTTTTGTTATTTGATTTTGCCATGTGATTATGGAATTTCCGATTAGATTTTCCTCTAAGTTCAGTATTTTTTGTGATTTCACTTTTTGAAAAAAGATGCTTTATTTCTGCTGAACAAAATCAAAATTTAAAGAAATAATTTTTCTGTTTTTCATTAAACGGTTTAATCTACAACGTATCCACTCAGTAAAATATCTTTTTTCAAATAATGATATGCAAAAATGATATTACCTAGCAGCGAAATGGAACAAAGTACAAAACCTATCACAACGATTTTATAGAAATCAGATTTGCTGAAGCTCTTTTGAATTCTTCCATCTGAAACAAAACTGTTTAGTTAATCAAAAAATATACAATAAAGGACACTGTTGTAATTACGCAAACTTAAAGATATATTGAATACTGCACAGTTTTGTCACTGTGTCTTACACTTTCATCTTATTAAAGTTAAATGCTATTGATTAGTATTAATATAAGCGAGCATATTTGTTTCCCAATTGACTGGTAAACACTGATAAGACTTCATAGCATCGCATTCGACAATGTCAAGTGAAGAAATGGATCAGTATATGTCGTTTATTTCATGAGAGATTGTCAAAGAAAATGACCAATCAAAACGGCAACTACTATTTAGATCAATGCTTCAACTACATGTTGGCTTTTGTTTTTAAAAAACGTTAAGCTTATCAGTTTTTAGGAGAGTATAGTTTTTTTTTATGTAAGCCGGAAACTCATGTCCGACAAATTTTGGTTTGGTTAAAAAAAAATTATAAGTAAAGTGGCTTCACAAAACATCAGCTAAATGTTGTAATAAAACAGAAAATTTTCAAAGTCAAACTGCAACTACAGGCTCTAAAGAGCCTGTGTCGCTCACCTTGGTCTATGTGCATATTAAACAATGGACCCATATGGATTCATGACAAAATTGTGCTTTGGTTATGGTAATGTGTTTTTAGATCTAATTTAACTGAACGTTCTTGCTACTCACAATAATATCTATGACCTTGGCCCAGTAGTTACAGAGGAAAATATTTTGCAAAAATGTACAAACATTTATGAAATTTATGAAACCTGTAAAAAAAATGACTTGCTGTTCATTATTGCTGTTTACAGTTTATCTCTATCTATAATGATATTAAAGAATAATAACCAAAAGCTGCAAACCTTCCTTTAAATTATCAATGTATGGGTAGAAACCAAACAACGGGTGCCTGGTTAGTCTTAAAATTTTGGGCAGATATATCATGACCTGATAAACAATTTTATTTGATTTTAGATATATGAGCCAAAAACTGCATTTTCTCCCTTGTACTATGTTTAGTCATGGCGGCCATCCTGCTTCACAGGCGGGGTCATCGGAGACATTTTTTAAGATCAGATTGTTGGTTGCTTAACGTCCAGTGGCAAATATTTCATGCATATTCAGGACGACAACAATTTAACAATAAACACGATAGGTAGGTATTGTACAAAACAGGCAATCTAGGATGATGGTTGGAGAAATTTGGACTGCCACTGGAAAATAAGGGTATGTTGGATAGAGACAGAAATTGTGCCTTGCTACAGGCTACCTACGGACCCTTCAAAAAGTTGTTGCAAGGGTTCTGAACGTGCAAAGAGCGTGACACTTTCTTTACACGAAGCTTCGGATTTGTCGTCTCTATGCTGACCGGACGTGGCTGCAAACTACATACATCCCGCACAGCCAAACGGACGCCCCTCTTTGGCAAGCGTTTTACTGCCGGTTGGAAAAAGACCAAGTTACCATATTTCAATTCCCCAGTCACCCTTGGGGGCTTTAAAACTAGATACCCTGATGATGATTATGGAAAAGTTTGGATACATTTGTCGCAGGAGTTTCAGAGGAGAAGATTTGTTGTAAAAGATTACAAAAAAATTACCAAAATTGTTAAAAATTAACTATAAAGGGCAATCACTACTTAAGGGCTCAACTGATCATTTTGGTCGTGCTTAAATTATTTGTAGATCTTACTTTGCTGAACATTATTGCTGTTTACAGTTTATCTTTATCTATAATAATATTCAAGATGATAACAAAAAACGGCAAAATGTCCTCAAAATGTTAAAACTACAAATTCAGGGGCAGCAACCCAACAACGGGTTGTCTGATTTAACATGATTCGCAGACAACTATAGGGGTGCATAAAAACTATACATACATCACATATATTATTTGGAGTTTAACTCTTTAAATTATGTAAAACAAATGTTGGAAGGTTTATGGAATAAACACAAACTGGAAAAGCAATGTACAACGATAAAGGTATACTGTAATTTAGCGGGAGGTACAGTATGTCATTGGTATAAAAGTATGGCAAAAATTTATATATGATTTTAAGTCAATTTTTCATCTAAAAATTTCAGGGCAGATAATTCTTGACATATTTAACAATTTTAACCGCAGTTCGATTTGCCATCAATGCTTTGGTTTTAGAGATATAAGCCAAACTCTACATTTTACCCCTATGCTCTATTTTTAGCCATGGCGGGCATCTTGGCGTCAACGCAAAATAATATAATAGCCTTTCAAGACGTCCCTACTATATGGATTACTCTATCTGACATCTGACGTCAAATGTCTGAGCAATGTAGAAATATTATTTAACCAGGATATAGAAACAATAGTGTTAATACCTAAGTATGAAAAGAAGTGTTTAAAAGCCGTTCGAACTAACTCATGCTTAGTAGAAAAATTAACAATATTCAAAGATAACAGATAATCACTGAAATAAGCTTAAATAATATTCACCCCACCCTCGTCTTCGTATATGTATTCATATTTACCGTAATGTCTTGAAATAATTTTGGGCTGCCAACTTCCGCTAAAATAATGATAATGAATATAGTCAATAATACACTGTTCGTGTTATAACAGCAATGATTTATTATGAATAAAACAATACGTTCCATAAAATGCATACACATCTGTAGGACAGTAATATTATCAATGTAAGTAAAGAATAAGTCATGTATAATATATTGCATAAAATAAATCAAAATATAAAATGAATCATTTTAAAAACTAAATAACGCTTACTTTGCCACAGCCACGAAATTAAATATCTACGAATAATTAAGTTTTTTTCTCAAACCACGAAAACTGGAACCTACGAAATAAATGAATCCACAGTAAATGGAATGAATAGACAAAAACATATGGACATTCGTCATCTGATGATTCCTATATGAACCTAGAGTCTGTGTTCTCGGCTAACGGGAATCTGAACTGTTAAAAGTTAATTTTGTGATAGTTGTAATTCATACATCTTAATTTTCTTTGTTAAGTTGACATCGGCATTTCCAACATAACTTGAAACTAGACTCGAATTCTTTATTTGTAAAAGTTAGCTTGTATTGTTGAATCCTCTATTGTATTTTAAGTTATGTTGACACATCACTTATTCTTGGCCGTCATTCCTATCCACGTTAAATCTTTTACATGATAAATATACGTTATTTATACCTCAGACTCTACGGATTATCATTATGAGTATTAATATATGTTAAACATTATTTAACTTCATCAAATTGATCACGTAAATTTGGAGTTTGTACAGTGAAACCAATATCATTAATACATGTAATATATATTCAAGCACGTGGGATGTATAATTAAGGCAAAGGGTTAACGAATATTGTTCTGTCATCCATTAATTGATAAAAGTATTTCTTATAACGTATTGCTGTTCGACAAAAACAGCTGAACGACGATGGTGTATAACAAAAACACAGAAATGCCATTTTGGAAAACAAAAGGGAAATTGGATATCAGGTATTTAAAAAAAAACTAGTTTGTGTATTTCATCTGGAACATAAAAGTATAACACCGTTTTCTTTTGTAACCTTTCTCTTCGATTGTGCTGAGTGTAATTTGTCATTTTTAAATCTATATGTCCAAATGTATATGTAACTGTTTATTCAAATAAATTCACTTATCAATTTTTACTTTCACTTTGTCAAAATAAATAAGATTGATTGAAAATATTGTTAAAGTTATACATTCTGTGTATCTTTCCATCATAGGATATAAATTTACCTTTTCATCTCTAATGCAGGACAATTCGAGTCATTGTGATGTTCTTTGCCAACACATTCATAATCTTAAAAAACGGTGAAATATACATATTGAATTTGTATAGTGGAATTGTCGAAATGCTTTTCAGATACATTATAATTCATAGAGCATTTTGTGTTTTAAGAAATTTTTCTATCTTTATATTGCTCGAATAACATTGCTATTTCTGTGATATTTGAAACATATAAAATATATCTCGTTTCATTGTTTGCTTCTTTAAAATAGAAAATAAATGAGTTCCAGCAGTAAGGGGACCCAACCAATACCAAAAATAGTACGAGTTTCAATATAAATATGTATAAAATACATGATACATTTCAGTCAAAAGAAATTTAAAACATTTGCAAAATTCAAATGCGTTGCTGAATGCACCACAGTTTTTGGCCCATTTGGGTGAAGTGTTGTGTTCTATGCTCTCTCTGCATATTCCAGAATTTAATTATTTCAATGATTGTACTGATAGTTATCAAAGGTACCCGGATAATAATTTAGTACATCAGACGCGCGTTTCGTCTACATAAAACTCATCAGTGACGCTCATATCAAAATATTTATAAAGCCAAACAAGTACAAAGTTGAAGAGATTGAGGATCTGAAATTCCAAATACGGCTAAGGTAATCTATGTCTGGGATAAAAAAAACTAATCCTTAGTTTTTCGATAAATTTAAAGATTTGTAAACAGGAAATTTATAAAAATGACTACATTAAGGATATTCATGTCAACACCGAAGTGTTGACTACTGAGCTGGTGATACCCTCGGGGACGAAACGTCTACCAGCAGTGGCATCGACCCAGTGGTGGTGTAAATAGTTATCAAAGGTACCAATAATTTAGTACGCCAGAGGCGCGTTTCGTCTACACAGGACTCATCAGTGACGCTCATATCAAAATATTTATAAAGCCAAACAAGTACAAAGTTGAAGAGCATTGAGGATCTAAAATTCCCAAAAGTAGTGCCAAATACGGCTTAGGTAATCTATGCCTGGGATAAGAAAATCCTTAGTTTTTCGATAAATTCAAAGATTTGTAAACAGGAAAATTATAAAAACGACTACATTAATGATATTCATGTCAACACTTCGTACTGGGCTGGTGATACCCTCGGCGAGCTCGACAACTATAGGGATGCATAAGAATTATACATAAATCACATATATTATTCGGAGTTTAACTCTTTAAATTATTTAAAACAAATGTATGAAGGTTTATTGAATAAACACAAACTGGAAAAGGAATGGACAACGATAAAGGTATAATGTAAATACTACGTATTTTAGCGGGAGGTACAGTATGTCATTGGTATAAAAGTATGGAAAATTTTAATATATGATTTTAAGTCAATTTTCCAACTTATCCCCTGTAGACCTTTCCCTTGAAGTTAAATCAGTATTGTTCTGCAGCATTCCATACAATGTTTGTGTGCACAGGTTATTTACAGGTGGGTCACTGTGCTCTTAAGCTGTTAGAAAAATGGCGGAAATGGTAACATTTTAATCTGTATCACTTTTCATATCATAAACTCAGAAACTAATTATGACTTATCTTGAAGCTGAAAAACACTCCCACAATTGGTGTGTGGTTGTTTTGTTGACACGTGTTTTTGCGGAAAGTGCTGAAACATGTAACTGTTCAGATGAATTATCTTAAAAAACTGACCATCATATCCTTTGTAACGACTTGTTGAGGTAAATGTTTTATTTGAGTCATTTTAGCGGTATCTTTTACATTGCAATATAAAAAGGGGTGGGCTTGCGGTAAAACCCTGTTCAACATTTTACATGTCCTGTACCAGGTCAGTACTATGGCAGTTAAGGATGTATTCTTCTGACTTTTCAGTCTCGTTCAGTCTCGTTAAAATCTCGCTCTTGATTTATTTCCAAAACATGTGATAGAAGTGGAAAATATCAATGAATTTTAAAAATATTATAAGCAAACATAAATCTGTGAAAAAATTGTGTATTTACAATGAATGTTTTTTGCGTAATCCAGTTTTCAAATTTAACGACCAATCAAGTCAGTATATTTAGCCAAAATTTTGAGAAAATGGGTGAGGGATACAAAAAATGATCAAAAAAAAAAAAATCATGTACATCCCATATCATTTTGGTCTTTTCAAATTTCTTAGATATGTCTTTTTCCATTCATTTATAACAAAAAAGTTGAAATAATATGCATTTTGTTCTTAAAACTGAGAAAAATCAGAAAAATACAAAATTGACAGCACGGTAAATTTTACACAAAAAAGCGTCAAAATATGATAAAACTTTCTTATATTAACACCTACCTATAGTTTTTGTAAGTAAAATTTATTCAGATTGGTTTACTTCATCTTTATAGAAAGTATGAGAAAAAGTTTAATTGTGGAACTGTGATTTTTTTCATGATAATAGCCCAAAAATAGGTAAAAATCGATGAAAAATGGGAAAATCATCAAAATTGGTCATTTTCAAAGGGCCGTAGCAAAAATGGAGTGCACCACCATATGATTTTTTCTTCACCAATTATTTTGTAACAGTCTTATAAACCCAAAAATCAGGTTAAGAAAAAAAGTTTAATTCTAGAAATTTTTGGCTCCTCAGAGGTGTACATCCTTAATATCAAATGTCGTTTCTATGTATGTTATTTTTGCACTTCAATGTTTCTGCTGTTCCGTTGTTTTCCTCGTATACTTAATACGTTTACCTTGGTTTTAGTTTGAAACCCCTATTTGTTTTCTCTCAGTCGAATTATGACTATTGAGTAGCGGTATACTACTGTTGCCGAAACAGTGATTTTAACTAGAGCTTTCGAAGAAAAGAGTTGAAAAATTTTAACCTTTAGCTAACTTCAGTTCCAGTACATTTTCGTTTAACAACATTCCATATAGAGTATATATATTTTTTATATATAAATTGCCTTTAAATTTTTCTTGTCCCATTTAAAAAGATAAAAGGATCAAAGGTTAATAATTATCAATACCAGATATATGTATACTCTTATATTTGATGCGTTTCCCTTTGTTTTTATTTGTAACCCGGGTTTGTTTTTTTCTCAATCGATTTATGAATTTCGAATAGCGGTATACTATTGTTGCCTTTATACATGCATATTATATATACCTGACGATAAATTTAAGCCATCATCACATTGGCTTATATGACAAGAACAATCCTCATCTGATGGTATACAAAAACATTTTTGTTTTGGTTGTTGAATAAATTTATAGCCTTTTGAGAAATCACAGCGGCACGCTCCATCTGAAATTAGGTTACCACTATTAAAGACAACTTGACCCTCTTCTTCACATGGCGTCTTTCGAAAAAGGCAAACTCCACTTACATTAGCCCATAACGGAAAAGGCTGGTATCTTTCTGACGAACAGTCGACATTTCTTAGACGTCCAGTTATAACATATTTTTCGCCTTAAAATAGAATAACATTTCAGGTTATAACATATTAAGTTAGAGTAATTTGAAATCTGCTTTAAAGTGATATGAAAAATTAATACTTTTTGTAAATAGCTATTTGCATGAAAAATTAAGAAATGGTTGTCTTAAACAGTGATTATGTTTTAAGTGTTAAGTTTATATTCGGTTCACTTATTATCGTATTACACGATGAAGATAGTAATAAAATCATATGGGTATCAGGACAGACATTTTATGTGTTCTAGAGCAATCATAGCGCCCATTAGTTAGTACTACACCTATTAGATTATGAGTCATACTTTGCTAGTTCCCACTAGTCATCAATAAAACCTATATTGTGTTCAGAAAGGATAGATCATCGCAAAATGAAGACATTTGACATGTATGTTAACTATTATATATTCACAAACAACTTTATTTAACAAATCATCGAGTATAACATGCACATATATCAATACTTACCGCGGGTAACATAATCGGGATTCTTGTTACACTGTTCAGAAAATATTATCCTATTTGTATCATAGAGACACGTGTATTCCGATCTTAATCTGCTTGTGCAATATGCTTGTGCCCTGAATGGTCTCTGAGATATATCCGGACATTGCAAGAGGTACGAATAAGTCGTAGACGTGAAAAGAATGATCTAAAATAGAATGATTTAATTGGTGATGTTAAAATACACCAGCTATGAACATGAAATGGATTTACAGCAACAGTCTCTGTGCCTTTCACAACAATGAGCAAGTGGAACCCAACACAAACCAATTTGATATCCATAGTTTTTTTTATAAGTGCTCTTTAATTAAGGGCAGACAATTTGTGCTCTACGTGTGGCGTTCGTTGTGTTGATCGTCAACGTACAAACTACGTGGTAGGTCTAATTTGGTATGGTCACATTAATGGAGAAGTATACGCAATAATGGTTGGAACATTATTGTCGTCATCTGTGACAAATTCAATTGGAACTCGTCGTTTCATAGCACCCTGGTGAGCAGCAATCCCTTTATCAAGAAAATCTTGATAGAAAAGTGTTTTTATATTATAAAATGTAAAATAATTTGAAAAATAGTTAAAATTCCCAAACATTCCCAAACTGTATATAATATTCTATTTTGCCATGATACATTCGTTTCATTATTTGACATTTTCTTTACTAGAGAGACACTAGAGATGAAGTGGACATTTAGTGACCTACGGCTGTTAATTTCTGTGTCATTTTTTCTCTTAGTGAGTTGTCATACATCATCTTCTATTTTATATATAAGTTTTAGTGCAATAAAACAACTTTGATTGTTTCTGCTTAAATTATTCTAACAGTTACTGTTACAGAAGTTTGATTTAGATCTTGACCAATTATAATGTGTGTAAACACCTACGCCATCCATACATTAGAAGTCTGGATGAACTGAAAGGTTAACAAATGAAGTCCTTAAATTATGTCACAAGATTGAAACGTACCCAAAACTTATGGAATGCAATCATTGTGACCATAGGCAGTACTGTTACCTATAATAAAATAATTTATTTCATTAGTTGCAATGAATTAACGTGATTTCCCAGTGTATCAAAACCGAAAATTGGACATGTGAAATAAATTCGACCTATAATGGTTTACTTTTATAAATTTTTATTTGGATGGAGAGTTGTTTCATGGCTCTCATACCACATCTTGCTTTATCTATCGGTTATAAACAAAGTTTATGAGGAACTGCTAGTAGTCTGTTGTTATTTATATATTATTATCATTTTGTTTATTTTCTTTGGTTACATCTTCTGATATCAGACTCGGACTTCTCTTGAACTGCATGTTAATGTGCGTATTGTTATGCGTTTACTTTTCTACATTGGCTAGAGGTATAGGGGCCCCCGGAAGGGTTGATATCTCATAAACATGTTTAACCCCGCCGCATTGTTGCGCCTGTCCCAAGTCAGGAGACTTTGACATTTGTTAGTTTTGGATTATTTTAATTTTAGTTTCTTGTGTACAATTTGGAGTTTAGTATGGCGTTCATTATCACTGAACTAGTATATATTTGTTTAGGGGCCAGCTGAAGGACGCCTCCGGGTGCAGGAATATCTCGCTACATTGAACATGTTGAAGACCTGTTGGTGACCTTCTGTTGTTGTCTTTTCTATGGTCGGGTTGTTGTCTCTTTGACACATTCCCAATTTCCATTCTCAAGTTTATTTAAGTTATGAGGAAGACAGATTAAAATGACACTCCGTACATTTTACGGACACTATCACGAATCGGTTGATACATATGGTGTAACTTTGTCCAAACTAACTATGGACGTTGTTACCACGTGTTAGATTGTTGTTTGTCAACACGCCGTCTGATCTTTTTATTATCGAATGTGACTGTTTAGATGAGTGTGAATTTGTATTGCTTTAAGACATGGCATGGTACTTTTCCATCCCAAATTAATTTGTTCGGTTTTGATGTTGTGTTTGTTGTTGTCATCGGATTTTATCAAATGTCTTAACGTTTGTAGTTGTAAATTGTATATTTTTTGTTGTATTCGTGTGTTGATAACTACTCATTCAGTTTTTTGGTAGAATTAATTCTGAATCAACGAAATTAACACAATATATTTGGTTTTCAGTTTGATCGGATAAAACACCTACAAAGCTAGATAATACAATCAATTATCTAATTACTACTACAATTAAATATTAATAAGTATTACAATTTCCACTGTTATTAATATAAGTAAGATAAGTCCTAATTTCATCCAAATTCTTTCTTAATTTTCGGAACACGTTTTAGAAATTCAAATATGACGTCACTTTGAGCGTTGCATTGACTATGGCTAACAGGGCTGTGATTTTGTAATGTATTCGGTTTTATTCTGTAGCTAGTCACCACTTAAGTTTAATCATGTATATCTGTTATATAGTCATTTTATAAAATTTACTGTTTGCAAAACTATGTATTATTCTTGATAATAATGATGTTTTTGTACCAGGCGGATAACCCGGGCCTCTCAACTCTTTGGGACTTTTGGTCCTCGGCGATCTTCAACTGTAGTTGTTATGGTTTTCAAACGTTTTACATCTGAGCTTAGTTTTGTGTGGACGTAGCGCGCGTCTGGCGTATAAAAATATTTTTTAACATGTAACTTGTGACGGCTATTAATCATTTGTTCTTCTGTCCTATATTTTCTCCCATTATCTTTTTTTATTTATTTTAACCCTGTCGTGTATTGTTGTCATTTTAATGTTATAATTTACACTGCCATTAAAGCGTGAGGTTTGGCATGCCACAAAACCAGGTTCAACCCACCATTTTTTTCATAAAATGCCCTGTACCAAGTCAGGAAAATGGCCATTGTTGCATTATAGTTCGTTTCTGTGTGTGTTACATTTCGGTGTTGTGTCTCTGTACGTAGTGTCGTAGTTCTCTTATATTTAAAACGTTTCTCTCAGTTTTAGTTTGTTATCCGGATTTGTTTTTTCTCTTTCGATTTATAAATTTTGAACAGCGGTATACTACTGTTGCCTTTTTTATAACACTCCTCTGACTCATACAACACATGTTTCGACGTAATCTCCTTTAACTCGTTTCTACAGACAAATCCTGTATTTTTCCTTATGATAGGATAATGTACGTTTTTTGTTTTTAAAATTACCTGACATTTCATCGTAAATCGAAAACATGCAATGAAAAACAAATCAGCATTTCTATACATTGAACTTAATCGTTATGATGGAACTTTTTTTTTGTCATATATAGAAATAAGTATAACAAAATGCAAACACGAAATAAAATCATTGTTTATAGTAAGTCCATTTTGGTTTTGAGATCAATTTTGGGTAAAAGCAATTATATGTCATTTTGTTAGTTCGCTGATCACAAATAAAAGGACAACGTTGAGATATTTAAAAAAAACCGGTTTAACCCTTTGATAAATGTACTTGCTGACTACGAGATTTTTAACAAATGAAATATAATACAAAAAACAACAATATTTTAAATGCTAGATATGTTTATAAAGAATGACTCATTCATAAAATCCCAGTTGAATGTACCAACACAAATATTACGTGCACAAGGAAGTTTATTCGCAAGTAAAATAACTTGATTATAATTATAAATAGACTAGTAAAAAATGATTTCTTTTTCGTGTTTGGCGTCTTCTTGTTATGGTCCTTACGGTGTTATGTTTTTCATCGATATATATATGTTATGAGTTCTAAATATCCTTTTGATAACTTCCTCTCTAATTATTTTGCTGTTTCGATTTTGTGTGTAGTAACAATAGGTATTAATAGCTTAGTAACAATAGGTATTAATAGCTTAGTAACAATAGGTATTAATAGCTTAGTAACAATAGGTATTAATAGCTTAGTAACAATAGGTATTAATAGCTACCCATTTTGAAGATAAATTAGAACTGAAGTATTCTTATCAGATTAAATCATTTGAGTGCGTTATATTTACTACTTTTTTTCCGTTAGATGCACATTCAAAACATAAAGCCTTGTGAAATGGTATATCGATCTACAAATTACTTGACCTATATTTAATGCAATGCTTTTTTTAAACTTCTCTCGTTATATTTTAACCTATAATTTAACTTTTACGCGTTTTCAGATGCAATGCCTTGTGATTAAGTTGAATATATATTTAACAAAATTTTAGTGTTGATATAAATATATACACACCTACCTTTATACAGTTATATATTTTGTCAAAATCTTTGCGCTGATTAAATGGCATGCTTGACTTCCATAACTGAGAGTGTTATATATACTACCTGTACAAGGTGTGATATCCGGAATAAACGCAGTACATCAAACTATACTAAGAATGGCAGGTACACTTTTGTAAAAAGGGTACTGATATGTCAAGGTATTTGTATTCAGTGATCAAGCTCATTCAAAAACAATACTCGATTTGGTATTTAGATATGTTTTGTATACGGATAAAACTTTCCTTCAATTAATTCATAAAACTGGTAAATTCATTTAAGGTTTATTAAAATAGTGTTGTCTTCAAAGAGGTAGAGCTTTGTTATCAACGTAAAAAAGGGGGAACTGATGAATTAGAATTTTATGAAGAAACAGCCAAGTGGTTATCATTGATAATGTGAAAAATCCACTGTTACATGATATACAAATAATTTAATACTAAATGTTCTGATATTATTAGTAACATAGTGTGTTAGTGACCTATTATGATATATGGGGCGTTTTTCACAATAAAAACGTACTTTCTTGTCCCAGCCACTTTAAAAAAGAATGTGTTTGATATTTGCAAGTAATGTTTTGTGCAGTCAGTACATTAATTGAATTATATTTAACATTTTTAAGCAAAGAAACAGTTTATGTTTTTAGAGGGATTGATATGATATTGATTCCTGAATGGTCCAAAACAACCAAATTGGCATGTCCCTAGACCGCCTGTTCAACATTCATACTCTTAAATATCGTAAAAAAATGTAGAAATAAATGCAAGTTCTTTAATAATTCAAAAGTATGTTTAGAGCCAAAATATTTTAATAAACAGCTTTTAACAAACACGCTGAAGTACGTCCATTATTCATAGTTCATTATTCAAAATTCAATAATGAATAATGAAATAGTTCACTATTCACTATTCAATATTTAAAAAATGAATAATGAAATAGTTTATGTTTCATTATTAAACTTGAAGCGTTGAATAGTGAAAAAAAAAAGAAAATGACTGTGACACTATAGCTATATCTCGTATTTCTCAATTCGCCTTTTTGGTGTTATCTAGCAAATATTCAAATTAATATCAGAAAAAATAGATAAAAACACTCTTTCAATTCTAATTTGATATATTTATCTAGCTTCTAGTTTCGGAGGATAAACTAGTGGGTTTTCCTAACTATTTTTAACAGAAATTCTTTGGTTCAATGTATGGACAACCTGAATACCAAAACATATTTTTTCAAAATTGAAATACTCTACGTGGTCTTCTTTTTTAATTTTCACTCGACCTTTGCTATTTTTCATCCTTTAATAAATTATAGATAAAACAAATCGATTTTGCCGCAATGACCATTAGAGGGAGGACCTTAATGCCAAAATACGCGTGAAAATTGAGAATAATGAAATTGATATTTTGAATAATGAAATAGACTGCTGCGACCGTTTAACCCCTAATTATAGATAAACCTCACACCTCATTCGAAAGCTTATTACGAGAGGAATAAAAGGTATATAGTTAACATGTTCAGCAACGCATATTAGAGGAGAAACGAAGGACCTAAATATCGATATACGCTTAAACATGAATAAATAGCTTATTTTGAATAATGGACTGGACTGTTGCAACCCTTCAGTCCCTTATGAAGGCAAAGTTTCTACACCAAATTAAAGCTTATTGATAGAGCAATAAACTGAGTAAAAACGATATGTGCCGCAATGACCATAAGAGGGATTACGGAGGACCTAAATGCCAAAATACGCGTGCAAATTAAGAAATAGCCAATTTTGAATAATGAAATGGATATTTTGAATAATGGAATGGACTGCTGCGACCCTTTAGTCCCAAATTATAGATTAACCTTATACCTCATTCGAGAGCTTATTACGAGAGGAACAAAATTTATATAGTCAAAATGTTCAGGAACGCATATTAGAGAAACGAAGGACCTATATAAATATCGAAATACGCTTGAACATGAAGAAATAGCATATTTTGAATAATGGAATGGACTGTTGCAACACTTCAGTCCCTTATCAAAGCAAAGTTTCTACACCAAATTAAAGCTTATTGATAGAGGAATAAACTGAGTATACACGATAGGTGTCGCAATAACCATTAGAGGGATTACGGAGGACCTTAATGCCAAAATACGCGTGAAAATTAAGAAATAGCCAATTTTGAATAATGAAATGAATATTTTGAATAATGAAATGGACTGCTGCGACCCTTTAGCCCCTAATTATAGATAAACCTTATACCTCATTCAAAAACTTATTACGAGAGGAACAAAAGGTATATAGTCAACATGTTCCGAAACGCACATTAGAGGAGAAACGAAGGACCTAAATATCGAAATACACTTGAACATGAAGAAATAGCTTATTTTGAATAATGGAATGGACTGTTGCAACCCTTCAGTCCCTAAATAAGGCCAAGTTTATACACCAAGTTAAAGCTTATTGATGGAGGAATAAACTGAGTATAAATGATATGTGCCGCAATGACAATTAGCGGGATTACGGAGGACCTAAATGCCAAAATACGCGTGAAAATTAAGAAATAGCCAATTTTGAATAATGAAATGGATATTTTGAATAATGGAATGGACTGCAGCGACTCTTTATCCCTCATTATAGATAAACCTTACACCTCATTCGAAAGCTTATGACGAGAGGAACAAAAAGTATATAGTCAACATGTTCCGTAACGCATATTAGAGGAGAAACGAAGGATCTAAATATCGAAATACGCTTGAACATGTAGAAATAGCTTATTTTGAAAAATGGAATGGACTGTTGCAACCCTAATCAAGGCAACATTTATACACCAAATTAAAGCTTATTGATAGAGGAATAAACTGAGTACAAACGATATGTGCCGCAATGACCATTAGAGGGATTACGGAGGACCTAAATGCCAAAATACGCATGAAAATTAAGAACTAGCCCCTAATTAAAGATATACCTTATACCTCATTCGAAAGCTTATTAAGAGAGGAACAAAAAGTATGTAGTTAATATGTTCCGCAGCGAATATAGAGGAGTAAAGAAGGATTTAAATATCGAAATACGGTTAAATATCGAAATACGCTTTCAAAGAACATGAAGAAATAGCTTATTTTCAATAATGGAATGGAATGTTGCAACCCTTCAGTCCTTAATTAAGGCAAAGTTTATACACCAAGTTAAAGCTTATTGATGGAGGAATTAACTAAGTATAAACGATATGTGCCGCAATGACCATTAAAGGGATTACGGAGGACCTAAATGCCAAAATACGCGTTAAAATTAAGAAATAGCCAATTTTGAATAATGAAATGGATATTTTGAATAATGGAATGGACTGCTGCGACCCTTTAGCCCCTAATTATAGATAAACCATATACCTCAATCGAAAGCTTATTACGAGAGGAACACAAAGTATATAGTCAACATGTTCCGCAACGCATATTAGAGGAGAAACGAAGGATCTAAATATCGAAATACGCTTGAACATGCAGAAATAGCTTATTTTGAATAATGGAATGGACTGTTGCAACCCTAATCAAGGCAACATTTATACACCAAATTAAAGCTTATTGATAGAGGAATAAACTGAGTACAAACGATATGTGCCGCAATGACCATTAGAGGTATTACGGAGGACCTAAATGCCAAAATACGCATGAAAATTAAGAACTAGCCCCTAATTAAAGATATACCTTATACCTCATTCGAAAGCTTATTAAGAGAGGAACAAAAGGTATATAGTCAATATGTTCCGCAGCGAATATAGAGGAGTAAAGAAGGATTTAAATATCGAAATACGGTTAAATATCGAAATACGCTTGAACATGAAGAAATAGCTTATTTTCAATAATGGAATAGACTGTTGCAACCCTTCAGTCCCTAATGAGGGCAAAGTTTCTACACAAAATTAAAACTTATTGATAGAGCAATAAACTGAGTAAAAACGATATGCGCCGCAATGACCATTAGAGGGATAACGGAGGACCTAAATGCCAAAATACGCGTGCAAATTAAGAAATAGCCAATTTTGAATAATGAAATGGATATTTTGAATAATGGAATGGACTGCTGCGACCCTTTAGCCCCTAATTATAGATAAACCTTATACCTCATTCGAAAGCTTATGACGAGAGGAACAAAAAGTATATAGTCAACATGTTCCGTAACGCATATTAGAGGAGAAACGAAGGATCTAAATATCGAAATACGCTTGAACATGTAGAAATAGCTTATTTTGAAAAATGGAATGGACTGTTGCAACCCTAATCAAGGCAACATTTATACACCAAATTAAAGCTTATTGATAGAGGAATAAACTGAGTACAAACGATATGTGCCGCAATGACCATTAGAGGGATTACGGTGGACCTAAATGCCAAAATACGCATGAAAATTAAGAACTAGCCCCTAATTAAAGATATACCTTATACCTCATTCGAAAGCTTATTAAGAGAGGAACAAAAAGTATGTAGTTAATATGTTCCGCAGCGAATATAGAGGAGTAAAGAAGGATTTAAATATCGAAATACGGTTAAATATCGAAATACGCTTTCAAAGAACATGAAGAAATAGCTTATTTTCAATAATGGAATGGAATGTTGCAACCCTTCAGTCCTTAATTAAGGCAAAGTTTATACACCAAGTTAAAGCTTATTGATGGAGGAATTAACTAAGTATAAACGATATGTGCCGCAATGACCATTAAAGGGATTACGGAGGACCTAAATGCCAAAATACGCGTTAAAATTAAGAAATAGCCAATTTTGAATAAAGAAATGGATATTTTGAATAATGGAATGGACTGCTGCGACCCTTTAGCCCCTAATTATAGATAAACCATATACCTCAATCGAAAGCTTATCACGAGAGGAACAAAAGGTATATAGTCAACATGTTCAGTAACGCATATTAGAGGAGAAACGAAGGACCTAAATATCGAAATACGCTGGAACATGAAGGAATAGCTTATTTTGAATCATGGAATGGACTGTTGCAACCCTTCAGTCCCTAATCAAGGCAAAGTTTCGACACTTAGTTAAAGTTTATTGATAGAGGAATAAACTGAGTATAAACGATATGTGCCGCAATGACCATTAGAGGGATTACGGAGGACCTAAATTCCAAAATACGCGTGAAAATTAAGAAATAGCCTATTCTGAATAATGAAATGGATATTTTGAATAATGGAATAGACTGCTGCGACCCTTTAGACCCTAATTATAGATTAACCTTATACCTCATTCGAAAGCTTATTACGAAAGGAACAAAAGGTATATAAAATTTAAAATGGAAATGGGGAATGTGTCAAAGAGACAACAACCCGACCAAATAAAAAACAACAGCAGAGGGTCACCAACAGGTCTTCAATGTAGCGAGAAATTCCCGCACCCGGAGGTGTCCTTCAGCTGGCCCCTAAACAAATATATACTAGTCCAGTGATAATGATCGCCATACTAATTTCCAAATTGTACACAAGAAACTAAAATAAAAATAATACAAGACTAACAAAGGCCAGAGGCTCCTGACTTGGGACAGGCGCAAAAATGCGGCGGGGTTAAACATGTTTGTGAGATCTCAACCCTCCCCCTATACCTCTAACCAATGTAGAAAAGTAAACGTATAACAATACGCACATTAAAATTCAGTTCAAGAGAAGTCCGAGTCTGATGTCAGAAGATGTAACCAAAGAAAATAAACAAAATGACAATAATACATAAATAACAACAGACTACTAGCAGTTAACTGACATGCCAGCTCCAGACTTTAATTAAACTGACTGAAAGATTATGATTTCATCATATGAACATCAGGCACAATCCTTCCCGTTAGGGGTTTAGTATCATACCATCATAACATATATGAGAAGAACATAACCCGTGTCATGCCAACAACTGTTTTTAGAATAAATGTGTTTAGTTCCGATGCAAAGACCTTATCAGTGACTCAATATTAACGCCAACATATGCAATCTTTAATGACTTGACAACAGTATCGTAATTATATCCCTTCTTAATAAGTCTATTCAAAGGTTTTGTAAGTTTCTGAGGTGAATACTGACACCTTTGTGCTTTATAAAGAATATTACCATAAAAAATTGGATGTGAAATACCTGAACGTATTAGAAGTCTGCATGTTGAGCTATATTTACGAATGATGTCTTTATACCGATGATTTAGTAAATGTTTTGACTAGTTTGTGATATCGAAAACCCTGGTGTAATAATTTTTCAGTAATACATAAATTTCTCTCATTAAAATCTAAAACATTGTTACATACACGAGCGAATCGTACAAGTTGAGATATATAAACACCGTAAGATGGTGACAAGGGAACGTCACCATCTAAAAACGGATAATTAACGATAGGAAATGAAAAATCATCCCCTTTTATCATAAATTTTAGTATTCAGCTTTCCATTAGTGATATAGATATCAAGATCGAGAAAAGGGCTGTGGTCATTGTTAGTATTAGCTTTATTTAAAGTAAGTTCAACAGGATAAATTTCATTAATATACATACTGAAGTCGTCATTATTGAGAGCCAAAATATCATCCAAATATCTAAAAGTATTATTAAATTTGTTTATCAGATGTTGTTTCGATGGGTCTTTGCTTATTTTTGTCATAAATTGTAACTCATAACAATACAAAAACAGGTCCGCAATAAGTGGTGCACAGTTAGTCCCCATTGGAATTCCGATAATCTGACGATATACGGAATCCCCAAAGCGAACAAAAATGTTATCTAGTAAAAATTCAAGGGCATATATAGTATCAAAGCATGTCCAATTAACATAGTTTTTTTGTTTATTGCTACTAAAAAATGACCTAAAAGAGTTTGAACATATATATTCACATTCTGATTTTTTGAATGCCCATTTAATTAGGTGTGTGAATTTTTTCTTAATGAGAATGTGAGGCAATGTGGTATACAGGGTAGAAAAATCAAAACTTTGAACAGATTCAAAATCACCAATATAAGCATGCAATTTATCAAGTACTTCCAACGAGTTCTTGACACTCCAAAAGTAATTTCTTCCACTATTTTCACTGCATGAAATGATACGTTTACAAAGTTTATTCATAAATTAAATTTCTAGTTTTGAATTTAAGGTCTGATTTATGAAGAATTATTTTAGTAGTTTATGAAAGTTTAATAATTTTTTTAAATTTCTTATTTTCTTTAGTTTAATTCCGATTTATGGGTTATTAAACTTGTTATTTATTTGAAAAATAATAGCAGTTTAAATTTGTTATTTAAAAGGTTTAAATCTAGTTTATCACCGTTAAATTTTTCGTTTAAACATACGTTTATTTTTTATCAAAACTACTAATATCAGACGATTTAACTGAAATTTAATTTAGATTAAATAACAAGTTTATACTGATCAATTTTTGTTCGGTAAATTTGAAATTTAATGCCAGTTTTGGTATACGTTTATTTTTTATCGAAACTACTAATATCAAACGATTTAACTAAAATTTAATTTAGATTAAATAACAAGTTTATACGGATCAATTTTTGTTCGGTAAATTTGAAATTTAATGCCAGTTTTGGTAACGTGTTTTACATTGTTTTATCGGGGCCATTTATAGCTGACTATGCGGTATGGGCTTTGCTCATTGTTGAAGGCCGAACGGTGACCTATAGTTGTTAATGTCTGTATCATTTTGGTCTTTTATGGATAGTTGTCTCATTGGCAATCATACCACATCTTCTTTTTTATATTATGTTTCTTGTTTAATTTCAATGATGAAGTAATTCTTCTTCTTAAGGGTCAACAAGGCTTCACTACTGTCATATGAATACATGTTGTACCAAATAAAATGGAGCGAAAACGTTATTAAGAAAACAAGACGACTTTACGATCGGGCTTATTATAATTGTTCAAAAGGAAGAAGAAGAAAAAAGAAACTTTCGTTGAAAAAATATTTACAACTTACGTAAATCAATATTTAAATCTTGAAAATCCCCCAAACCTTTAGAGATTTTCAAGTAAGTAAAGGTCTTCGTCAGATTTCCATGGACGTTCTGGTTATCTTTTATCCCAGTAACAGAAAATACAAAACACAACAAATAACAAGAGCTTGGATAATGGCTAAATTTCATTGATTGATTTTTATCGTCTTTTATAAGGAATAATTCAGTTATGAATAGTTCAAACAACATGTATTTATCGAAGTACATATTTACATATCAACAACACAAATAGAATATATTTTTAGAAACAAGCAGTTTTGATTATCCCCCTTATTATAAACTAAATATATTTTGACATTTTGACATTTTTCTTTCATTTGATATTTATAATAATCATATATATACGAAATTTACTTCTATACAGTGCACTTTGTCAGATATTTTTTAAATATCGTATTACTTTTTTGATAATATTTATGATGGGATGTAACTCTTTTTGTCAACAATCATATCTGTTTCAGAGGAAAATATTTATTTTAAAAATAAGTTATCTCCCATTACATTGGAAAAGCGTAAAGATTTAAGATTATACATTTTAAAATTTGTCTTTCTTTTTAATATATTCAACACAGTTTTACAGATGGGTGGATAATTCTTTAAAAAAAAAATAACCAAATGTGCCGCATACTAGTATAAAAGGGCACACTAAAAAAAAGTAAAAGCTGTTTTAGCGCAAATTTCACAATATTCACGAAGTAAACGGGATTTTTTTTTCCCAGTCGTCGTATTTTGCTAACGACTCTTTCGCAAATAATGATACCCGTTTGTACAACATAAATCGCTTTTCCGTAAGTGAAAGTTATGCGGACGCATTTCATTTGCGCGCATTTTGTGATTATTAAGTCTCCCAAACAAAGTTAGGAGACTTATTGTTTTTGCTCAGTTCTTATTATTTTTATTATTCTTCTTCTTCCTCTTCTTCTCCTTCTTCCTCTTCTTCCGCCACTTTAAAAATGAACTTGTCCGCAGCGTTTCTCCAAATCGCTTGTCAGATTAACTTAGGGTTTCATAGAATGTTAGACTTATATGTCTAGATGAGCAATTTATTGTTCGTTTGTGCATTGGGGTCTATTTAGGGGTATTTTCGGGGGGGGGGGGGGGCAGAAAGAAGGGAGGGGCATAGGATTCTATTTTCTAAAATTTTCAAAAGAATATAACTTGAAAACTATAAGTGATAGACACATGCAGTCTTCAGAAATGCTCAAAGGACAATAAAACAAATTGCATAAAACATAGGGCATGTCCCATGGGGGTCATCCCCACCCCCTTCAATTTGAGAATATGCTATTATCTTGTAAACGACCCAGATACCCACCCCTAAACCATATATATTCTTGAATGGGACAATAAAACAAATCAAATGAAACTAATAGGAAGTCCCGGGGGTCACCCCCACCCCATTCAATTTGAGAATGTGCTATTATCTTGTAAACGGTCCAGATCCCCACCCCTAAACCATATATATTCTTGTAGAGGACAATAAAACAAATCAAATGTAAGAAAAGGGAAGTCCATGGGGTCACCCCCACCCCTTTCAATTTGAGAATATGCTATTATTTTGTAAACCATTCAGATCCCCACCCCTAAACCATATATATTCATGAATGGGACAATAAAACAAATGAAATAAAACTAATGGGAATGTCATGGGGGGGGGTCACCCCCACCCCATTCAATTTGAGAACGTGCTATTAACTAGTAAACGGCCCAGATCCCCATCCCTTAACCATCTATATTATTGTAGGGGACAATAAAACAAATGCAATGAAATAAAAGAGAAGTCCCTAGGGAGTCACCCCACCCCCTCTTGTTTGAGAACTTGTAAACGGTCCAGATCCCCACCCCTAAACCATATACATTCTTGAATTTGAGGATAAAACAAATCAAATGAAATTAAAGGGAAGTACCTGGGGTCATCCCCACCCTGTTCAATTTGAGAATGTGCTATTATCTTGTAAACAGTCCAGATCCCCATCCCTTAACCATCTATATTATTGTAGGGGTCAATAAAACAAATGAAATGAAATAAAAGGGAAGTCCCTAGAGAGTCACCCCACCCCCATCTTGATAGAAAACTTGTAAACGGTCAAGATTCCCACCCCTAAACCATATATATTCTTGAATGGAAGAATAAAGCACATCAAATGAAATATAGGGAGAGTCCATGGGGTCAACCCCACCCCACAACTTTTAAATGATTGAGATCCCCACCCCTAAACCATATATATTCTTGTATGGGACGATAAAACAAATCTAATGAAATGTAGGTAAAGTCCCTGGTGTTCACCACCATCCCCTCCTGTTTGAATACTTGTAAATGGATGGTACCATAGGAATGGCGAGTTATGGGAGCTTTGTTTGGGAGACTTCGTAACAGAATCCTGTTACAATTACTTCTTGGTTTTTTTTACGTTTGCGTAATTACATTGGCGCGCATTAGTTTTTCAGAAACACTATGACAAGTAAATTAAGATAATTCATTTTTAAAATGACTGTACATATTTAGTTATATTGAACTGAACATGTTCAAAAGTTGAATTTTATATTTTTCACAATTCTGTATTTTATTTGTTTCTGAAAGAAATCGAAATGATTTAAAAGCAGACCGCAATGAGGACCCCAAATTGGATGTATTTCAAATAGATATAGGAAGATGTTTTTCTACAACGGAGATCTATGAACATGCACTGATACGCCTAGACTGGGAAAAGGATATCAAGGTTGGGGTAACCCACCCTTTTTATTCTGTTTTATTAAGTAAACAGCTTTTTTTTCTTTTTGTTTCTATCGTAAACACAATCTAACGTTTGGGGCAGGTTACACGTGCTTACCTTTTTCTCTTATGTCCTCTGAGTCATTAAAAAAAAAAGTGCAAAATGACGACCTGATTTTAAAAAAAAGAAGAAGGGGAACAATAAATGCAGGACCTTCTTTTGGAATCATACAGTGGATATAACTTCTGATCTCTCGTTAGAATTGTCAGAATAATCTGTCATAGAGCTGTTGTAAACTCTCCTAGAACAGTTCTACCTAGAACAGTTCTACCCCAAAAACTGTTCTTAGTAGAACTGTCAGAACCAGTTTTAGATAGAACTGTATTAAACTGTTATAGGTAGAACTGTTAGATCTGTAAATTTACTCTCGCATTTTTTTTTTGTTCTGCCCTATATATATATATATATATATATATATATATAACAAAAACAGAACAATTGCGAAAGCAAATTTACAGATCTTACATTATTGGGTTGATGTTTAGACGAGTTGTATATACAGAATGTACACAGTCATGTATCACCACCACTGCTGGTGATCCGATAGATACATCTGTTGTAAAATTGTCACTGGTTCAGACGTACTTGTAAATATAATTATTTCTGTGACTGTATCTTACATTAATTTGTAGGATCCTTCACTATATATATAGATAATTTAGCTGATCTGTAAAAATAACATCTTCATGCCTTTTATAGCATGTACTGTAGTACGATTCTAGATTAAAACTGGCGAGGAAAGGTAACACCCGGCCAGCGAAAGCTTCATTTTTATGAAGCCCATGTGTTCGTGTGATCTAGCGCGCCGGTTACAGTGCATGCGATTTGGTGCCACGATATCTCAGTAGCATGGGTTCGCCGGGATTCGAACCCATGCTACTGACATATCGTGGCACCAAATCGCCTGCACTGTAGCCGTCCCGCTAGACCACAAGACCACCTGGGCTTCACAATAATAAAGCTTTCAGCGCCCGTGTGTTACCTTTCCTCGTCAGTTTTAATCGAATCCCGGCGAGGGAAGAACAAAAAATTTGCGAAAGCAAAGTTACAGATCTAACATTGTTAGGTTGATGTTTAGACGAGTTGTATATATTTATATATTTATATATACCACTCGACCACCTTGGCTTCACAATATGTATATATTATTATTATTAAGACTTATTTACATTTAAGATAAAGAGTTCTTAATACTGTTCTATGTATAGAACTGACTAAATCAAATCTAGCCAATTTAGAATCGATTCTATGTGACAGTTTGATATCAGAAGTTGATATAGAAAAAGAAACATATTAAAATATTTATAATTAAACCTTAATTTATTCTATGTCAACTGCAAAGGGATTATGTTGTATTGCAATTTTAATTGTTTTGCACAGTAGCAAATATTACACACTTTTAAAAAGAGAATGACATAGGTTCAGATATTGTCAAGCATTAATGGGCAGGCTGGAAAAGAAGAAATTGATAAATACATTGTACTGTTATGGGGGAGAAAGGGGGATAGTCATTTGGGGTGTAATTAATATTTTTCGTTTATCTTTTGATAAAATTGATTTTGACAAGGGCGTGTGCGACGTTGAAATGACACCAAAAGCTACACCATGTTATTTATCAAATGACATATTTACCTCAGTTTTTGTAGAAATGGAATTTGGCAATATGCCTTTATTGACTTGCATAGGAAGACATATGTAAGATATCTTTAGAAATGCCAAAAAAAAGGTGCAAGTAGTTATTACAACAAAAAGGAATGCTTATCAAAACAATCATACTAATTAACCAGATAGGTAAATACAGGTAGCTGAAACAAGTTCATGTTTTTCAAGTTTTTGAAAATCATGTGTTGCTGTTACTGCATTTGTACTTAAATAAATATGGATTTGTTATCTTAAAATGAAACAAAGTCATGTGCATATTGTCATAAAATCCAGTTTGCTCAAATTCTCTTTGGACTTCAAAGTTTATTTTTCAACATTTATATCTCGATTTATATAGTTGTGTGTGCTGTAATATTCTCCCATATTACTTGATGGAATTTCTTGAAATTTTGTATCGCATGTTAGTTAATTTACTATGTTTTATTTTCTTCAGTTTTTTCAGATATTTTTCTTGTTTTTAATATTTCTCCCTTTTTGTCGAGCCTGCAACTTTTGTCGCAAAAGCGATACATAGCCATCCTACATTCCGTCGTAGTTGGTTGCGGCCTCCACAAATATTCATTCTGTGGTAAAAGGTTTAAAAATGATAATAACCTTCTCAAACTGTCATTGATTTCTGCCAAACTTGGATAGAACCTTGTTTATGATCAAAAGCTAGTATCTAGTTCCGTATAGAACCTTTTAGAATTTTCTATAGTAGGGTTTCATAGAATAACATTGTGAAGGTGATTCGTTATGGTCACAAATCATCAGAATTCTTGTTACCCTATTTTATGGATTTTCTTTAAACTTTGTAACGTTTCCAGCTTGGAAATTATCAAATTTACTTATAGATTAATTAATTCTGATGATTTTTAAAGTTAAACAAATTGTTCAATTGAAATCTTCGTATAGTTTATATTAACTTATAAAATATTCAAAATGAAATGAAATTGAATAAACCGTTCAAACACTTGCAAAAAAATGTTACAGTAGATTGTCTTTCAAATACAGGTTTCTTGTCAGCAAGTCTTCATTTTGCACCTATTCCAGATTTTCTTGTTTAGGGTCAAGGGTGTCTATCAAAATTATAATCAGGAGAAAGTGAATGCAACTTTGGACCTAAAACCTTTGCTAAAGACATCAAGGGAGAACTTTTTTCCCAAGAAAACAAAATATTCAAGAAGATGAATTACCGTAAGCCAAAAAGAAATTGTCACGCAGAAAAGTCCCAAGGACTCCGCAGTTTAAGTAAAGTAAATGGTAGCTAAAATGTCAAAACTACTTTACTCCAAAGTATGTTTAAGTTCAATCAATATCTAAAATTTAAAATAAATAAAAAATGAATCCATAGATCAAGGACAATATTTTTGTTTAGCCCTCCCCCTTTTTCCAAGATCTGTTAGTTTTTGTTTTCTATTAATTACAGCTACGTATTACACTTGGAATTGAAAGTTTGTTTGATCATTTAAACAAACTAGACAGGCAGGGCAATGCATACCTCGTGCCTACTTAAGAGTTAATTTTTACGCACGAAAATATATATATATATATGTATCAGATCCTTTGTCGATGCTGGAATAATTGTTTATGGTACATCTTTGTTTTTTCCTGAATTCACTTCAACAATAGTTTTAAAAAATAGAAAGTCATTAAGTTAATGAGAAATTTATCTAGATTTTTTTTTCCATACATTTTATTAAATTAAATTAGATTAAGAAATACAAGGAATAGAAAAAAAATATTCGTTTTTTCATTATCAATCTTGTATTTTTTTCTTATTATAAATGTTATCTGGACTATTATACTATTAGTATAAGACCCTGTTTACACTGGCAACGAAACTGAATCGATCTTTATTTGAATCGATCTTAAAAAGACAAGGGCCGCGTTCGATAAGATCGATCTTATTTGTCAGTGTAAACGGGGTCTAATAGTCCCAGATTTTTTTTCAAAATCATCATATTTTTGACCAGAGAGAGCAGAAAATACAATGAAACCTGTGGAAGGACAGGGACATACCAATTATACAAAACAATTTCTGATAAAAACAGTTTAACATTGAGGTTTACTTAGTCAACATACATCTGGTTACAATTAGTGAACCATAGAGAAAGTGTGACCACAAAGTTTATATATGCATGGAAGTATTATATTGACAGGAACTACAACGATTTGTTAGCACTTATTTATAACCCGGGGAGCTCTGTAGAAAAGATATGGAAACTGACTAATTAGTATGTTATCGTTAATAGCCCTTTGTGACCATGTGCGATGCCGCCGTCCTAAATTGACCAGACATACTTCTTATCATCACGTGGTTTTTATTGCGAAAGGTTATCTCTAATACCTGTCGGAAAACCCCTTTGTTTATTTCAATCTCGTCTGTGGTCTTTCAGAATTATTCAATTTTTCAAAACAAATCGACTGATGTACAAAACAAGAAAATCGGACGAGAACTTTGAATACTACAACGTTTTGAAGTGGTGAGTGACAATATTTCATTAGTTTGTGGGTTAAGTTTAAATCGTAATTAAGGTGTGTTCCGGTTACCGCCGGTTAAAAATAAATATATTTGATAAAAATAATTACTGTGAAGTTTTGAGTAGTCTATATAGTTAAGGTACTGGATAATCCTGGAAAGTAGAAATTTCCAGTTTAAAATACGAAAATTAATCGAACAAGTACCAACATCAACAAAATACAAAAGAAGAAAACAGAGATCTCACTTCGTTGTGTAGCTATTTATATAATGTTGGTTAATATCTTTTTAATTGTGAATATAAAAACTTCATGTCTACCCGCAATTGAAAGACCTTTCCGATCATATAAAGCCATGGTCAGTATTTTATCATTTGAACATGTATGACTATGCCAATATATATACTAGCCAAGATTTAAAAAAAGTCTTTATGACCCGAGTATTGTTTTCTCACAAGGACAAATCTTAAAGTTATCAACTTCTACTGTAAATCTTATACTTTATATATGCACTTAAAAAACAAGGTTTAATGTCTATTTCAAAAACGTAAACTGAAACTGTTTTACAGTGCACTTAACATATACATGTCCATGAAATCAGAAATCAGTGATGTATATTTGGCAGTCAGGATATTTCATATATAATTATATACGTAAAGCCTTATTTAACATGGTGTTAAACCAGCCCTGGATTTGGAGTAAGTCTTATAATTGCTCTATAATAAAATTGTCTTTTTTTAAATCTTGATTAAATCGGCTCAATTTTCAATATGTACAGTCCCGAATATGAATGAAATACATGCCACTGGACGTAAGACAAACAACTTTCAATCACAACTTATGATGTGCTTTTTCTACCCTTCAACCCTTTAAAACAAATCCAAAATAGTCTTTTTTTGTCAACAGATATGGTAAAAAATGGACCCAGACTATAACTGTCGTTTATGTGGAACTACAGAAAAGAGAACTGCTCACCACCTATCATACGAAAAATCAAAATATGCTAGAGACATTAAACTCTCACTAAACATTGATATTCAAAATGATCCAAGTGATTTTCCAAAATTTATTTGTATTAGTTGTCAATCTAAGTTGTATTTATGGAGAAAAAAAATCAACAAAAGCAAGAAAGCTAACATAAATATACAGATAGCAGACTTCAGCCATTTGTGTCCCCATCAAATCAGAACATGGGAAGATACTGAAAAGGTAGCTAGTACCTTAGGCTGGATATCTTCCAAGGGTCCATCGCTGCCAATTTTCAATCCAACACATTGTATGTGAGAAAATTTAATTTATTTTGCACTCTTTGCTTTTACATTCGATAAGATGTGACGAATCATCCGATTTACACGAACAATATATCTCACTTTCAAAATGTGAGGAAAAAATATCATCGGGTATATTATCTGTCTCAAATTCATCCATTGTCAAAGTGTTTGTTTGGAATTAATGATTGTATGTCTCGTTCACATTCATTCATACACGTGTGTATAAACTGTTTCCTTAGGATTTATGACAACATCCGCTTTCTTCGTGTATTTCCGTACCCCGGAAACAACCGACACATGACTTTATCGCAATGTGCCACACGCTGGTGTATTAATATAGTGCCATGTTTCAAGTTAATTAACATGTCATTAAATTGGGCGCGGCATCGCAGATGAACCGTTTGAAGTCGGGTCGTAGTAGTTCCTGTCAATATAATACTTCCATGATATATGTAACAGATTACTGATAACATGCTGAGATAAAACTGTAAATTATGTGTAAAATCAGGGCTTATGACTTAGAGTGAAATATAAAGTTCAATGAAAATCTTTATTCTCCCTGCAACATTGTTTTCTCTCACCAATTTCAAACAAACCTACTAGTAAATAGTTTTCAAATAAGATGTTATCTTAAATATTCTTTTTAAAATATAGACAGTGTTAGTAGAAAACAAAGATTTTTAAACTGGTCTTTTATTCCTGACTTTTATTTTCTGATTTGCCATGCATGCAGTGCGGATTTAGAAATGTTCATAAGGGGGAGGATCACTGACTGCCGAAGAGGGGTACGCTGCAATCATGCCGCGGCAATTCCCTGTTTGACCAACCATTTTTGTTTTACCAAAAATTGGGGGGGGGGGGGGCTGCCAACTTAAAAAAAAACCTCTAAATCCGCCTCTGGGCCATGCATGTGTCTATTTTCTTAAGCACGAAGTATGAAACAACGTAATTCTGTCACATGTAAAATTAAAGTCTGTGTTCAGGGTAAAATCAAATTTTCAGGGACCTGATTTTTTGCTTTCTGTCTTATCATGTTTTATCATAACATACCGAAGGCTGTTGGTGATCTTCGTTTGAATTGTCTAACAATTTATTACATTTTATGGCTTTTGCTCATTGTTGAAGGCCGTCTATCAACTTGTTTGTTTAATTTACCGTCGTTTGGTCTTTGGCAGATATTTGTGGTATTTGAAAATAAACAATATATTTCTTATTTCTATATTTTAGCCATCCTTCAATTATGAAATATTATGGGTGCTCGATGAAATACGAAAAGTATCAAAAACACGACATGAACATTATAAAGATTGCAAAAAAGTTAGTATTCAATTTGGGCCTACCCATATATCATATATATGAACCGCGCTGAAGTACGTCCATTATTCATAGTTCACTATTCACTATTCAATATTAAAACATGAATGATGAATAATGAAATGGTTTATGTTTCATTATTCAAATCGAAGCGGTGAATAGTGAAATAAATATAAAAAAAATTTGACTGTGACACTATAGCTATATTTTGATTCACAATGACCATAAGAGGGTTTACGGAGGACCTAAATGCAACAACATGCGTAAAAATGAGGAAATATAAAAAAGAAGATATGGTATGATTGCCAATGAGAAAAATATCCACAAAAGACCAAAATGACACAGACATTAACAACTGTAGGTCACCTTACGGCCTTCAACAATGAGCAAAGCCCATACCGCATAGTCAGCTATTTAAGGCCCCGATAAGACATTGTAAAACAATTCAAACGAGAAAACTAACGGCCTTATTTATGTAAAATACTGAACGAAAAACAAATATGTAACACATAAACAAACGACAACCACTAAATTACAGGCTCCTGACTTGGGACAGACACATACATGTACATAAATAATGTGACGGGGTTAAACATGTTAGCCCATTTTGAATAATGAAATGGATATTTTGAATTATGGAATGGACTGCTATGACCCTTCAGCCCCTAATTACAGATATATATTATACCTCAATCGAAAGCTTATTAAAAGAGGAACAAAAGGTATATAGTCAATATGTTCTGCAACGGATATTACAGGAGTAACCAAGGACTTAAATATCGAATTACGCGTGAACATTGAAAAATAGCCAATTTTAAATAATGAAATGAATATTTTGAATAATGGAATGGACTGGCAGGACCCTTCAGCCCCTAATAACAGATATATATTATACCTCGATCGAAAGAGTGTTTCTCGTTTATCTTTTTTTATATATATAGATCAGACCTGGACCGTTGGTTTTTCTCGTTTGAATGGTTTTACACCAGTAATTTTTTATCGACCTTTATATCTTGTTGTTGGGTGTGAGCATAGGCCCCGTGTTGAAGACCGTACCTTGACCTATAATGGTTTACTTTTATAAATTGTGACTTGGATGCAGAGTTGTCTCATTGGCACTCATACCACATCTTCCTATCTATGTGGATATCTTTCATAGAGTCTTGTAGCGATCATTTGTACTCGTGCATGTGCATGGTTAAGTATAGGAATCAAAAGGCGATCGAGTTTGGTAGAGTCGAATATAGGTCAGGTTTGGATTTATTAATGGTGGCAGTAGTCAGCCAGTGATCAAGAAGTATTGTTCGAATAAATCTAGAAAACAGATAAAACGCAGATTAATGGCATTGAGCTCCAAGCGTCGTATATTTATAGATTATCGTTGATCATCTCAACGAGATTGATTTTCTCGCTTGAGCTGGTACAGCGAAAGTGAGAAAAGCAATCGAGTTGAGATGACCAATGATAATCTGTTTATCGCTATTTTACCTATGACGACGTTGTCAATTTCATGTCAATTTCGTTAGCAACGCCACGTGGCCTCCTTAGTTTCTAGCGATAATTGTTCCATCTCAAGCGAGAAGCATGATATTAAAATTATCACAAAAAAAGATCAAAAGAAAAATGCACAAAATAGAGATAAATTTATTTATCAAGTAAAAGTCAAGCTTATCAAGTACTGACCATTAAAATATGTAGGAAAGAAAGTCACTAGACAAAAAGTCACGGACAAAAAGTCACTTGGCAAAATAGTCACAATTTAGTTCTGAGATTAGTTTTCTTTTTCGTTTTCTTTGAAAAAGAAAACACTTAATTAAAAATCATAATAGGGAATGTGTGCATGGGCCATATGCAGATAATCCCCCCGCTTGCATAAGACGTTATAAAGGCTCATAAATCAAGAACATTAAAAGTGTGTTCCTGATGTGAGTTTTGTCGCAGTAAGCATTTTTAAACTTCATAACATTTGGTTGAGGCAAATTTGAGTTAGAGACAGGAAACGAAATATTCAGCAATTTTGCATATTTGTAAAAGGCATAACTCTGGAACGGTGAAAATTATTGAGACCAAAATTCAAACTTGATATGTGTTATGTGGTGATAAGCATTGTGTGTGAGATTCTTACATTTGGTTAAGGCAAACTAAAGTTAAAGAACGGATACATTTTTTTGAACGTACGGACGTATTTATAAAAAAGAAGATGTGGTATGATTGCCAATGAGACAACTGTCCACAAGAGACCAAAATGACACAGACATTAACAACTTTAGGTCATCATGCGACCTCCAACAATGAGCAAAGCCCATACCGCCTAGTCAGCTATAAAAGGCCCCGATAAGATTAGTACATTTTTACGTATACGTACGAACAGACAAGGTTAAAAATTAATGCCTCCTCGGCAACGGCGTGACTGATTGTAAGTGTGACTGTTAGTTTGTCCTATCAAATTTTCACTTTCTGTCTTGTGACTTTTGTCCTGTGACTTTCTGTCCGTTTACCTCAAATATTTGTATGATGACCTTTCTTGATCTCTCTCTATATATACTAACATTTCCCGACGAATATCTAGTGCATGGATTCTACTTCTTGATCCCTATTCGAATTTTATTGACTTTCAAAGGTTATCGCATAGAAATTGGAATCAGTGTCAAGCAAGATAGACACCCGAAAATTTTCGTTGAACGAGTTAAATCAATCTTCTGGTGGCTTCATCGATCAGTGTTGATTGAGTCTGATCGACAATGTGAACCTACTTCGTTAACTCGATACTTAAACATTTATCTTCTCTCTTCTTACTCGATGTTTGACTTTAATATTGATAAGAACTCGATTATGGGAATTCTTTAATATGAAACATGCCTGGACTATAATATATACATATTTAGATTTTTTTTTGGCAGTCAAGTTGGTAATTTTTAAATAAAATTTAAGCCCAAATTAGCGGCCCAAAAAAACCAAATAAGTAGTTTAATTAGCTGATAATCTTTTTGCAAACCATAATACCCAAACGGGTTAAAATGCAAACATAATTTACACAATTATGCATATACATGTAACCAAGACGATGTGGTAACCGTATGCTACGGATCGATAACGAAGCCGTACAGTAACATACATGTATATAGATACATGTTCTGCGTGCTGTCATTTGAAAGACAATTTCTCTTTATTTTCAAGGAATCCCCATTGCGAGTAAGATTTTATTGAAATATTATTGTATGATGTTTATAAATATCAAAATAAATAGGCATTTCAAAAAAGTTATTCCCAAAAGGCCGTTTAATCTTGAATTTAATTTGTTCATTTATTTGGAGGTAGATGTCAGCCATTAAGACTCCATATACCTGCAGTGGCGATCCAGAACTTTTCATTAGGGGTTTGGGGCAATGACTGACCTAAAAGGGGGGGCGCTCTAGTCATGCTTCAGTGATTTTCTATATAATCAACCCTTTTCTTCAGGAAATGGGGGGGGGGGCGACCCCGTCGCCCCCCCCCTAACCCCACCCACCCGGATCTGCTTATAACCTGTCCCTTTTCTAATGTATATTTTTGTTTAAACATGATATATATGTCCATGTATATTTCCAGATATTTATATACCAAAATGGAGACCTACACCTATATAATGATCTGATTTGCGCTACATTGCCATTCCCTCTTAAAACATTTTTAAAACAAAGCTTATATAAAAATATATAGTATGAGAATAGGGAATTTAACTAACGGATCCAGAAATGTTATACGTGGGGGCACACTGACTGCCTAAGATAGGGGGGGGGGGGGGTGGTCCGCTCTGGTCATGCTTCAGTGATTCCCTATATAATCAACCAAACTTCCCCCAGAAACCCGGGGGGGGGGGGCTCCCTGGTCCCCTCTAAATCCGCCTCTGAATTTGACACATCCTCTTTTATAATTTTGACGACTCCTCTCCCAAAAACAACAGTTAAAGATGCTTTTCGAGCATCTGTACAATATTGTAGCAGGCTATTCTTCCGACTAAACTTTTGTTTTGTCTTCCAAAGGTAATCATTCAGTTTTGGAATGTTGACCTTGCTATTGAAATTTTATAATTTAAAAACACAAGTTGTGCACATTGACAACGCTCCAGTCTGAACACTCTTAAATTATCCAGTAAAACTGACAAGGAAACTTATCAGTAACTGCATAACTTCAAATTAACATGTCATTTATATCAACCCCATGCAACTAGGTACACAGCTGCGTTCAATGAAACATGATCACAGATAAAAATAGATGTAAATTCTGATTCAGATCCTTTCTTTTCGATACAACATATAAAAAAAAGAAAAAAAGGGGGGGTGTGCAGAAGAAGAATTATCTTTAATTTTAAATAAAACTGATGTATTGAAATTATTTAAAAGGTGAATGTGTAATATAAGCTTATAATATATTTTAGACGGTTCAATAGAAAAGTATATTGATGCATTTTAAAAAGAGATCATTACTCTATATACCTTTAACTTAAGGGAAAAAAATACATCACCAAATATTAACCAAAATATTTTAACTGACAATACTACTGTGATAAAAAGTTACTAAACATCTTTACACATTAAAGACATGAATTTAGGAACACGAACTGAAAAATATATATTTATATAACTTCAGTGAAAATTGAAAAACAGTTAGTGAAATATGAATTGTACAACTCAACATGTATTGATTAGTAAATGCAAAATTATGTCCGTAACGCGTTCATCTCTATGTATACAACACTGCATGAAATGATGCATTTATTAGAAAATTATATCCATATAAAAGCTAATATATATTTTAAATTTCAAAATATATCATTAGTATAATCCATTTGAAAATATCTTATTTACACCGTATTTACTTTAAGTTTAATATAACCAATAAACTTTTAAGAATAAACCCAATTTACATATATTTTTAAAGTTGTATAAATCTAAAATTTATTTTCTTTTAAATTGCAGTAAACCTATTTAAATGAGAAATTTAAATTAGGGAAAATTTAAGTAAATTTAATAAAATTAGAAATTTAAAGCAGAACAAATGTCTTTATTTTTCTGATTTAAACCATTTACTGTGAATTAAATTTCAAGTTTACAAATGCAATAATGAAAATAAACTTATTATATACTAAATTAAATATTGTTAAATTTTCGTAAATTTGAAAATTATTCATATGTAATTGCCAGTAAATTTAATATTTAATATCAATTTATTACCCGCAATAAACTGTTTCAAATGTTCTAAGTAACTTCTTACTTCCTTTTTTGTTTGTTTGTTTGTTTGTTCGTTTGTTGGTTTTTTTACGATTGTTATAAGCGTTTAAAAGGGGAAGGGGTGTGTGCAAATATGTTGATAGTTTGATGATTTACAAATCTACAAGATTAACAATTAACAAGAGTGTTTGTATTTTTATAAAGATGGTTAAGTGAGACTTGGGCCATAACCTCTTGCACAAATTTGCTGTACTATATGGCTGTAAAAGTTTCAAGCTTCAGGTGTATCTGGACTTGCTAAACGCCTTTATGTCATTTATCGTTTTTTGTTCAGGAATGAGATAAAAAAGGAAAAAAAAGAGTTGCATTTTGCGTCACATGTTGTAAACGTTAAAAAACGTTAAAAAAAGACACCGACACTTTGACTCAGCAAAAGGTAATTCGATCAATCAGTAATCAGAAGACTCTGGACTATGAATCTTAGAAAAGACTGCACTGAGACCATTTTCACATCAAACAATTAGAATCACGAAATTGCAACGATAAACACCAAAATCGAGCAGCACATGTACACCTATATCAAAGTTCCGATACTCAAGAAGTACATTTTGCAATATAAAACTCTGAAATTATATTTTTCTTATTTACACAAGAAGCCCCGGAACAAGCTATTTACAAGTATAAATAATAAAGTAAATACATTTTATGTGGTCATATTCTTTATTATACACATTCAAATGGCTACATGTTTGAAGAAGTGTTACATATTTGGCATCCCATTCTGATCAAACCTTATTTTGATAAATATAAATCTAAACAAACTGAAAACGTGTTCATTATATTTCTATATTCATGTTTTACATTAAATTTATGATTTTGTTTTTTCAAAGGTCAGCGTATTTATAAAATCATAAAAATAAATGTAATGAATTTTGTGAATTGATTAATAGTTTTAGTGGACAAAAATGATAAGACAAAACAAATGAATAACACATCATAATCAATGACATACACATGCTACATTTCATTTAAAAATAAACATGTACATTATTGAAAGAATAGATCCAAGCGAACAAAATTTTACAAAAAATAAACAATTGTGTACACAAGTGAAAATATGTTTGTGTGCAGCGCGTGTGTGTCAATCCGCCGCTTCCCTTTCCCACCAAGCATATCAAATGGTTTTACGTTAAGGGAGAATGACCCGTGGTTCTTTTCATGTTTAGCTGAAACTGAATATAAACACAATTTAATAAAATGAAACGAGACGGCAACATAAGTTCAAATTAATTCGTCGTAATAAGTTAAACAAGACCATGTATGCATGTCAAAATGTTTATTAGTACATGTACATGTATCTGAAATGAATGATGGTCAAAACTCCATATCACCTTAGCCAAACATCCACTCCAGTCCCTTGGGCTTTTTGGGACACGGTCTATCAGAAGGCTCCCCGACTGTTCTTTTTGATTTTAATCTCTTCCCCTGAGCATTTAACATACGATCGTATTTTCTATCCAAACGCTGTATCAGCTGTTTAAACTCTGTCGACACCCACGACAGAGGACGTGTAACGAAGATAGAATCGTCCTCAGAATCGGAATCTTCTGAGGACATGGTTTCAATCTCCAATGCTTTCATGAACCTTTCCTCCTCCTTTGGATCAATTTTTCTTTCTTTTAGGGTTCTTCTTCGGTTGATAAGTTTCTGAAAAACGATACATATGTACAGTATACCTTAAATGTTAAACTCAGAAGATGGTGAAAAGTAAATACCACTTGATGTATAATTTGGATTATTTCCCTTGCATCACTATCAACAAACGAAATTGAAATCGCTATAAATAACGAATTATTAAGTATTGTTACCTTGTACAGTTGTTTTCGTATATAGCATACGAGTATCATCGGGGACACTTAACTCGGATTAAATTAAACAGTGTGATTTTAGGGTAAAATGGGTCCCCCTCTTTTACAGATTTTAAACAAGGCGCTCTCCTTTTATTCAGAAAAATCCGGACCCGTCTCTGAGTAAGCGATTTGTTAAAATGGTAATTTTCTCATTTACAAAAAAATATTTACCTATGAAAACCATGAATTAACCATAATATACGGAAATGATACATGAACCTTCAAATCTCTTAATCAAACTGCCTACAACAAATTGATTACGTTTAATTCATTTGAACTCATCAAAAGCATCAAACATCTCCTTACTGTTATATAAGTTTCAATGTGTCTTTAATCAATCTTTATTGAAATTCCTATCTTAAGAATAATTATCGCCGATGTTTATTCCTTATCCAGATGACTAAAACTGTCTCAAGTGTTTATTAAGAACATACCCTGTGTTTTCGGCCATAGAGAACCATTTTTCTATTATGTTCTTCCTTTTTCCCTGTTAACTCCATTATCTCCTTCTGTTTAACAGAATTGAAATACGTTTCAATCCCACCTGCAGAAAAAAAGAACTATGTGAAAATATCAAACCTAAAAGTAATACTTCAGTGCCAAAGCCTACATGAAATAATAAAAAAAAAAACAGAATAACGCCTCGAACACCAGTACAGTTTGAATTAAAGGTCCATACATGTTACGCATTGATAAACAAACTGAGGAGGGTTGGGATCCCGCCAATATTTCAGGAGCCAGTGATTCATTGGTTTTCGTTTGTGTATATGTTACATTTTTGTTTTTCGTTCATTTTCTGTACGTAAATTAGGCTGTTAGTTTTCTCGTTTGAATTGTTATACATTGTCATTTCGAGGCCTTTTATAGCTGATTATACGGTATGGGCTTTGCTCATTGTTTAAGTCCGTACGGTAACCTATAGTTGTTAATATCTGTGTAATTTTGGTCTCTAGTGGAAAGTTGTCTCATTTGCATTACCACATCTTCTTTTTTATATAAAAAGTTAAAAGTTGAAGGATTTTAGAGCATGTGTATTCTGTTGCCATAGTTAAGCGTCCTTAAGTTCAAAGGACACAAACCGAAACTATACCGACTACGTCGGAAAAAAAGCGATGTAGTAATGACAATTAATCACTTAGGGTAAAGAAAGAAATCGGATACTGTCGTAAATTGACGGCCATTTGATATTCATGGAGGAATTTGGGGATGATCGAATCATTCTTTTCACTTTTTACTAAGCGCGTTTATTTTATATTGTTTTTGTTGTTTTGTTTGTTTTGGTGTTTGGTTGGATTTTTTTTTTTGAGGGGGGGGGGTCGTTTGAAAAAAGTAATTCCCAATCCACCATACAATCATAACTTTAGGAAACAAGTGATAAAAGGCATTGGATAGGTAACTTTGATCTTCTATAACGACTGTTACAAAATATTATAAGTATAAGTGCTGCAGCTATAGATGTACTTACACCTGATCACACCCTCTTCAACAGTTTGATGCTGACCCTTCACATAGATCAAAATCGCCTCTGTCATTGCTTTATTTTCTTCAGAATTGCATCTATGAATATAAGAATATGTTCATCATCAATTTCCTTATTTTGAAATTAAACTCATATAGTTCGTTTATTGATACTTTAAACATACTTGTAACAGAAAGAAAAAATGTGGACTAGCCTTCCTTGTCCTTTATATTAAAAAAAAAGAATTGTCACAATACATGTAGGTGCATTTACGTTGCATACAGGGGACACTTAATTAAAAGGCGGGCTATACAGTTCATAAAAGGCAGAAACGTTTTGATTTGATAACAAAATATTTTAAAAAAATAAATAAATAAAAAAAATAACATCCATCCGTACATTGCTATACTTTTGTTTGGCAACATATAGGTACAGCGACTCCTTGGACGCAATAGAACGACCATAATCCACATCATTGAATGAGGAATCGGATGGTATATGATTGCTTTAATTTTTAATAAATATGCCGCGTTAAGTCTCAGCCAGCAATTTCTCTGTTTTCTATAAGGAGTGTGCTCTTCCGTACCACTGCCCAAGCAAGTTCTTAAAAGGTCTTCAGATGTCAAAGTCATCTCGGACTAGGTATTCGATTGCTGTTTTAAGATACATGTTATACTCACTTAAGTACTGTACCGGCTGCAGTTTTTGTGGTCCACTTTAACCCATTTGCTCTCTTATTATGTTTAAATCCGTCACGTACAGATTGCTGTAAAAAGTTTAAAGTAAACATTATTATATTTCGAATGATGAGTAATGTATAAACAAAAAATGAAAACAAGTATTTTAATTGATTACACTGTATCATCATGACTGTATGCATACATGTATATTGATAACTGAATATTTGATTGGTTAAGGCTATATATATATACTAGTTTATTCCAAGTGACATTAAATAAAACAACAGTAAGAAATGAAATACCTTTATATATGCAGGCACGTGAATCTCATTTTTACTTTTATTCAGCTGCTTTCCATTTTCTGGTCTTTTTTCCAAAGTTTTTAACATGGAACAGTCATTCCCAAAAAATGGGTACAATTACAAAATTACAGTGTCGCCGGCAAATAACCACAAAATGCAAGCTTAACATATGTCACAGATAATCTTTTTCGTGTTCTAAGTGATTAATATGTATACTAAAATAAAATTATATTCTTTTGTGATGTATATCTTAAATATATTTGTGTGATTTTCTATTTAATATACGGGTATCACACGAATTCCGAATGTCGCCAAGAAAAACTCCAAATATCGGTGTGAATTAAAATACTTTATTTCATCTAAATCATGATTAGATTTGCTTTTTTTATTTGACACTATATTGATTTTTATCCACAAAAATATTTTAGAATCAAAAGTTATAATATACACTTAGATTTACCCATTAAACCAATGTCGCCGATAAACGTATAACCTACCGTAACGTATCTTTAGGTACAGTCAAAACATATTTATATGATTGGAAATCATGCCCAAAGTGACTTTAAGCAAAGTTGATACATCAAATTTTAAAATCCTGCCTTTAACTTTTATTGCAATGAAACGAAAAATTAAAAAAAATCTTCTTTTTCTCTTTTTTTCGATTGTCGCATATAAGAATCCAACCTACGTAACGCGTATTTTGGAACGTACTAACCAAGAACAAATCAATTTGATGATTATTTCATTGAAATCACCCATAAAGCTTCTCAATAATCAGTTTTGAGAAAGCAACTCAACAATATTGTTACATATTTCCATGTATAATGTAAATAAATCTAACCTCCGTTTGAATAACCTCCGTGACGCAGTTATTTACAGTTAAGTTGTCAGACTTTTTTATCAGTATCAGCGGCTGATATTTACCTATGAAAACCATGAATTAACCATAATATACGGAAATGATACATGAACCTTCAAATCTCTTAATCAAACTGCCTACAACAAATTGATTACGTTTAATTCATTTGAACTCATCAAAAGCATCAAACATCTCCTTACTGTTATATAAGTTTCAATGTGTCTTTAATCAATCTTTATTGAAATTCCTATCTTAAGAATAATTATCGCCGATGTTTATTCCTTATCCAGATGACTAAAACTGTCTCAAGTGTTTATTAAGAACATACCCTGTGTTTTCGGCCATAGAGAACCATTTTTCTATTATGTTCTTCCTTTTTCCCTGTTAACTCCATTATCTCCTTCTGTTTAACAGAATTGAAATACGTTTCAATCCCACCTGCAGAAAAAAAGAACTATGTGAAAATATCAAACCTAAAAGTAATACTTCAGTGCCAAAGCCTACATGAAATAATAAAAAAAAAAACAGAATAACGCCTCGAACACCAGTACAGTTTGAATTAAAGGTCCATACATGTTACGCATTGATAAACAAACTGAGGAGGGTTGGGATCCCGCCAATATTTCAGGAGCCAGTGATTCATTGGTTTTCGTTTGTGTATATGTTACATTTTTGTTTTTCGTTCATTTTCTGTACGTAAATTAGGCTGTTAGTTTTCTCGTTTGAATTGTTATACATTGTCATTTCGAGGCCTTTTATAGCTGATTATACGGTATGGGCTTTGCTCATTGTTTAAGTCCGTACGGTAACCTATAGTTGTTAATATCTGTGTAATTTTGGTCTCTAGTGGAAAGTTGTCTCATTTGCATTACCACATCTTCTTTTTTATATAAAAAGTTAAAAGTTGAAGGATTTTAGAGCATGTGTATTCTGTTGCCATAGTTAAGCGTCCTTAAGTTCAAAGGACACAAACCGAAACTATACCGACTACGTCGGAAAAAAAGCGATGTAGTAATGACAATTAATCACTTAGGGTAAAGAAAGAAATCGGATACTGTCGTAAATTGACGGCCATTTGATATTCATGGAGGAATTTGGGGATGATCGAATCATTCTTTTCACTTTTTACTAAGCGCGTTTATTTTATATTGTTTTTGTTGTTTTGTTTGTTTTGGTGTTTGGTTGGATTTTTTTTTTTGAGGGGGGGGGTCGTTTGAAAAAAGTAATTCCCAATCCACCATACAATCATAACTTTAGGAAACAAGTGATAAAAGGCATTGGATAGGTAACTTTGATCTTCTATAACGACTGTTACAAAATATTATAAGTATAAGTGCTGCAGCTATAGATGTACTTACACCTGATCACACCCTCTTCAACAGTTTGATGCTGACCCTTCACATAGATCAAAATCGCCTCTGTCATTGCTTTATTTTCTTCAGAATTGCATCTATGAATATAAGAATATGTTCATCATCAATTTCCTTATTTTGAAATTAAACTCATATAGTTCGTTTATTGATACTTTAAACATACTTGTAACAGAAAGAAAAAATGTGGACTAGCCTTCCTTGTCCTTTATATTAAAAAAAAAGAATTGTCACAATACATGTAGGTGCATTTACGTTGCATACAGGGGACACTTAATTAAAAGGCGGGCTATACAGTTCATAAAAGGCAGAAACGTTTTGATTTGATAACAAAATATTTTAAAAAAATAAATAAATAAAAAAAATAACATCCATCCGTACATTGCTATACTTTTGTTTGGCAACATATAGGTACAGCGACTCCTTGGACGCAATAGAACGACCATAATCCACATCATTGAATGAGGAATCGGATGGTATATGATTGCTTTAATTTTTAATAAATATGCCGCGTTAAGTCTCAGCCAGCAATTTCTCTGTTTTCTATAAGGAGTGTGCTCTTCCGTACCACTGCCCAAGCAAGTTCTTAAAAGGTCTTCAGATGTCAAAGTCATCTCGGACTAGGTATTCGATTGCTGTTTTAAGATACATGTTATACTCACTTAAGTACTGTACCGGCTGCAGTTTTTGTGGTCCACTTTAACCCATTTGCTCTCTTATTATGTTTAAATCCGTCACGTACAGATTGCTGTAAAAAGTTTAAAGTAAACATTATTATATTTCGAATGATGAGTAATGTATAAACAAAAAATGAAAACAAGTATTTTAATTGATTACACTGTATCATCATGACTGTATGCATACATGTATATTGATAACTGAATATTTGATTGGTTAAGGCTATATATATATACTAGTTTATTCCAAGTGACATTAAATAAAACAACAGTAAGAAATGAAATACCTTTATATATGCAGGCACGTGAATCTCATTTTTACTTTTATTCAGCTGCTTTCCATTTTCTGGTCTTTTTTCCAAAGTTTTTAACATGGAACAGTCATTCCCAAAAAATGGGTACAATTACAAAATTACAGTGTCGCCGGCAAATAACCACAAAATGCAAGCTTAACATATGTCACAGATAATCTTTTTCGTGTTCTAAGTGATTAATATGTATACTAAAATAAAATTATATTCTTTTGTGATGTATATCTTAAATATATTTGTGTGATTTTCTATTTAATATACGGGTATCACACGAATTCCGAATGTCGCCAAGAAAAACTCCAAATATCGGTGTGAATTAAAATACTTTATTTCATCTAAATCATGATTAGATTTGCTTTTTTTATTTGACACTATATTGATTTTTATCCACAAAAATATTTTAGAATCAAAAGTTATAATATACACTTAGATTTACCCATTAAACCAATGTCGCCGATAAACGTATAACCTACCGTAACGTATCTTTAGGTACAGTCAAAACATATTTATATGATTGGAAATCATGCCCAAAGTGACTTTAAGCAAAGTTGATACATCAAATTTTAAAATCCTGCCTTTAACTTTTATTGCAATGAAACGAAAAATTAAAAAAAATCTTCTTTTTCTCTTTTTTTCGATTGTCGCATATAAGAATCCAACCTACGTAACGCGTATTTTGGAACGTACTAACCAAGAACAAATCAATTTGATGATTATTTCATTGAAATCACCCATAAAGCTTCTCAATAATCAGTTTTGAGAAAGCAACTCAACAATATTGTTACATATTTCCATGTATAATGTAAATAAATCTAACCTCCGTTTGAATAACCTCCGTGACGCAGTTATTTACAGTTAAGTTGTCAGACTTTTTTATCAGTATCAGCGGCTGCTGACACTGCCGAAAGTCATTTTTGTAGCAGACAGCATTTATTATAAAGGAAACAGACAAACAAAATACAGATTTTGAGAAAAAAAATGTTGTTTTGAGAAAGGTAGGTTAACTTCATTTTTCCTTTTATGTGAGCAACATTATAACGTTTAATAAACGTTATATCAGCCATTTTCTCAGATGTAAAATAGTCTACAACACAACTTGTGTAATTACGACGACAATCGTAACTTTAACAGCGGTTAATGGCAAACATTTTCAAGATCATTTAGGACTCATCAATGTAACGGAGGTTATACAAATTTAAAAAAATCTAAACATGCATGTAAACACGATCATACCAATTGAAATTCTTGTACATTGTTATAGATACCAAATTAGTCCATCAATTATCACTAATAAATATCAAAAGGTGATGTAAATCATAACCGATATCATTGATTTACGTTACGGAGGATAGAAATTTAAGGAAAAAAAAGTTTTTTTCTCTAACAGGACTTTACTCTTTTTCGATAAGGATTTACTAAGAATTTTTTTTAATTCTGTTGTCTTGTTTGTCATTTAATTCCAATATTTACATTCATTTATATGTTTGCTGTTGGTTAGAACTGGAATTGTCCGTTATGGAGGTTTTAAATGTCGTTACGGAGGATAGAAAGTTTCGAAATGAAATTATTTTGACCCCAAAACTTCATAGTTGAGTATAATATATACATTATAGTGTGAAGGAAGATGACATTATATGTATAGAGCTAATAAAATTAAGTTGAACAGTATTCGGTTTAGGTAAAACATATTTTTGAGTGAAAGTTCATGAATCGTTACGGAGATTTTGACAAGAACAAGTCCATTTGACTAAAAGAAACATATAACTTGATAGAAAACAGTTTTTTAATTTGTAATGTCAATAAATTGTTTAGAAAAGCTAGCATTAAAGAGTTAAGTGTTACTTTGTATCAGCATTTAGATACTGGTTTGATATTAACCTCCATAACAAAGATGGGGGTGTGGATTAATACAAGCATAAAAAATACATACAAGTGATTCAAAACATATATAATAGGGTTTTTCATGGAAAGCTGTATTATGAAACTAAAATATTGTACAGCATAACATTTCATTAGTTCAAATTCATTACTAAATAAGTTGTGAAAACTACTAATTTGAATTATTTTTTAAACGCTATATTGATTCAGACCTTAAAATTGGTATTTGCTTTCAATATATACAGAATAATACGTATACATCAGTTTGATATGGTGGTTAATGTAACCCATTTCACATGAGCCTGGATTTAAATCTTGTGTTTTTCTCTAATGCAATTTTTAAGATGACTTTATACAACACTAACCTCCGATACGTTCATACTTACCTTGTCTTACAAAAAATGCTAAAACTTGAAAACAACAAAAATGGTGTAAGTAAAAATTTAAAAAATGACAGACTAGATATAGACACAGAAGAAAACAGCACTCTCTCTCTGCTCAGTTGAAATTTATGTTTTAACAGTGTCTACATTCGAATTGTACCCATTTTTTGGGAATGACTGGGAAAGGCATTCTCCAACAAGAGCATTTTGTTTGACAAACTGTTCTTGGAGAAATGTCCTTTGATTGTCAAATAACTTCTCAAGTGTCTGAAAATACAAATATGTTGATATATTTAAACTTTCATTGGTATTATTAATAATTCACCAATCATGTGTCAATTTATAGTATTGCACCGTGGATTAGACTTGAACATAAATATGATGATTGAAAGTTATTGAAAAAAAGAATAGCATGAGATCTTAAAAATAACCATGTACATAACCCTATTGCCTACAAAACTTAAGTATAAATTGCGTTTTTTTAGTTTGTTTGAAATACTGTCAATTTTAATTTCGTACAAGAAGAGATAATTCATATGACAATATGCACTTCGCTTTTTTTCAGACAGGGCAAACAAACTGTGGCTGTGCAGTTAATATATAATTCTTATTTTTTTTGAAAAAAATATCAATTAAATGTGCGACATAACCTTGTTAAATATAATATATGAAGGGGTTATATTTAAAATTGAACGTGTAATGCCTTCAAATAAAAGAAATAGATTTTCTCCAGCTTAGTTTCCTTTTAGCGAAAGACCTTTATGTATATATGTATAATACAAATACAAAAAGACAACTATCACGAGAATAAAATACATTTTTGCTTTACGAAATTTCACAGCAGATTTTTGCAGTATAAATACCACATTTGTATTTGTAAAAAAGAAATATTATTATTGTATAGCAATATAATATTTTCCACAGAACGTAACCAAAAGTTAGCGTGCAATAAATTCTAATATTGCACTAGTGCAATAAATCTTTAAAATTCATGACGTCATTAACGACAAAATCTTAGTTTAAACCAATTTTTACTTTCAAATATTATATTGCTATGCAATAAAAGGGTTATTGCATGAATATTGGGGAATATTGTCCCTCGTAGAACATATATTGCACTCGCAAGCTCGTGCAATATAAAATTCTACTCGGGACAATATTCCCCAATATTCATGCAATAACCCTATATTATTACCTTATCAGTCTCTAGAAATAAGAACGTGAAATTTTTCGATCTGCGTCCGGCTTAACTTTAAAAAATCAAGCAGAATTTTAGAATATTGGATGTTGTTGTTGTTACAAACAAAGATGATGACTTTGTATTGTGTAACGATCCACAAAGCGGAATAATTTTATAAGGATGCGACGCTATTTTCTGTGTACAATGTCAGAGGAATATTTTGCTGATGGTACCTAGTCAATCATTTATTTGTTAAATAAAACTCAATAAAATTGGCGCAATTATAGGATTATTTTGTTGGCGCAAATGATACCTATAGTTTTGAAAATTAGGTGGCGCAAAAGAAGTATTGGCGCAATTAAGTTGTGGCGCAAATGAGTTACTTTTTGGCGCAAAAAGATATCGCCCATGTATATATATATATTGGCGTTTATACTAGCACTTAAGATAATACATTTTTAATCTCCAGGTTGTACGTACCCAACACCTTGACTAATATAAATATTAATTTGGCTCGTTAAATTTTCTTAAAATTTTGACAAAATGTTTACTTTGACCCTTTGACAAAAATTTTTAAAAAATCAAAAATTTGAATCAACAACTTTATAAGAAAAATTTCATTGGTTATAAAGCAGTTTGACTAAGAAGCCTAATATTTAAAAAAAAAAAGTGATTAAAACGTTTAATTGAATTTCGGAGTTATCTCCCTGTAGTATTAGGTACAACCTTAACCAAAGCATTCATTCAAGGAACCGTAAAAGCTGTCACATCAATCAAAATGAAATATCATTAAACTGATAAAAGTATCCTTATCAAATCTAAAATGGAAATGACCACGCCACAAAATGATAAAATTATAATATCGCCTCATTCATGCCTATCAATTCCCAATCGTCATTATATATCGTGGAAGTATGTCAATTTATTACTTCAATTGGTTACACACATATGTTCATAAGTTATAAAGTGAAGTACCTTAATACACGAGCTGGATATACGTGAAGTGTTTTCTTGTTGCACTCTACCCAGTAAAGGGGTACTGGTTTGTCGGGTATACGAGCGAGGAGTATCTAGTGGCCCTCCACAAGCACCTGATGAAACTGTGACTGGGCTATTTGCTATACCTGGACTCTCAAAATGTGGCCTCCATATCTGTGCTGGACTTGGGCTTCTTCCTTGCTCAGGGACTTCTGAAGTCTGTGATGACTCAAGGAACAAATGCATGCTGCTGTCCCCAATATCCGGATCCTCATCAGAAGACATCAAAGAGTTGAAAGTTGACATTTTGAGGTATGTGCAAATCTTAGAATTCGGAGTTCGTGTTTAGAGAGTAAATTTTTATATAAATGAATATGTGTATATATTCTGATCTTTATAGCCAACTTGCAGTTGTTACAACTGCATGCCACATGACCAGAAACAGATTTATCCTATGCAATTTACAGTGATCCTCGATGACATCAAAGTTCTTCAACTCTATGTGTAAGGGATCAAAGCTTCCGTATTTGACATATTAACAAAAGCACTCCTCCTTTCTAGTTAGTCATACAATAGTTAGTGAATGGGACGGAGAAAATAATTATTTGCAACAATTGTGATAATGGTTCAGAAAGGAGCTTCAAAATTAACATTGTGCTACTCATTTACAGATCAAAGTATTTGTATACATTGCATGAACAATATTGTTTAATTACCAGTTCAAGAAATCTTTCAATATTATCATGTATAGATATTTGACGGTTAAAAAAGAGACTGATTTATTATGATACATGTTTTCATCATTCATATACTACATTTGATATTTGATGATTATTTTCCTTTTTCTATCTTTCAGTAAATTAAGGTCGCATATTCAAAATTGCGTAATCATCTCCCTTTATTCATTTGATTATATTATGTACAATAATCAAGTCAATAAAAATTGTAACAGATGTTAAAAAAAATAATAAACTTTTAAGGAACCGAGTTTTTTCCTAAAAAAAATATTCTGATCAAGCAGATGTCAAAAAAAATGTTAGACAAAAAAAAACCATCTCCTCTCCCTTTGAAGTTAAATGGTTGCTCCCTAAACACAAGTGTTACAATGTTTACCATTACGAAATTAAAGGGATCGTTAACTTCATTTTGTTTTTATTGTATACACTAGAACACATCCGCGATATCACAGGTCCGTGACTGAATAAAAGTATATAACTATGTGCAAGCCTTATTTTCGCCTGAATTTTTAGTATTGGTATTGTAATCTGAAAATGTCATGCTGATTATAATATGCACAGTTTTCTCTGCTTTCAAAATTTTTCTTGTTTGAACTCTTCGAACTGGAACTTATCAATTATGGTAAAAAGATAAGATAAGAATTTTATTAATCTAACCAAGAACCTATAAAGGGCATCATTTTACAACAATATTATGACAATATGATCGGTAATATTAATTATGGGGAAAGCAAAAGGGTCTGGAATGGTTAATCAACTTAAGTGTCTTATATTAGCTATATATAAACAGTTGAAGGACGCCTCAGGTGCGCCACAGACGGATCCAGAGGAGGGGTCAGGGGGCCCGGGCCCCCCCTTTCATGGGAAAAATTTGGTGATTATATAGGAAATCACCGAAGCATGGCTGTAGCCCCCCTCTTTTAGGTCAGTCAGCGCCCCCCTCCCCCTTTATGAAAAGTTCTGGATCCGCCACTGTGTGGGAGTTTCTCGCTGCATTGAAGAACTATAGGTGACCTTCTGCTGTTGTCTGTTCCATGGTCGGGTTGTTGTCTCTTTGACAAATTCCCCATATCTATTCTCAATTTTATTTATTACAAGACCTTCCTATAGAATTTATTGTTAACTTGTTCTCGTTATGAACATGCATGAAACATTTGCAACAGGATGTTAAGCAACCAATAATCAATCTTATGCAAGTTTATACACTAACAGTAACACAAAAAATGACAAAGGTCAACTGTGTCCCACACATAAGAAATATTATATTTTTAAATTTAAAGTCCTGACCGCAAAGACACCTCCAATATATATGTATATCCACAGCCAGCAAAGTGATACTTCCTAGCATTCAAACTGTAGAATAATTTACCCGAACAGCTTATACCCAAGATGGGACAGATGGACAGAAAGATAAAAGGACAGAAGGAAAAATTGCCCCCTGATAACTATGCTTGTCTTTATGTCTTTATAATGTATACTTTTAATTTTGTTTAGCTATATACAACTATGTCGATGTGCTACAAAATAACTTTTAAACACAAATGTCTTAGCTATAGGAAACGACTATCGCCTCCGGGTGCGATAATTTCTCGCTGCATTGTCTGCTCTATGGTCGGGTTGTTGTCTCTTTGACACATTAACCATTTCCATCTAAATTTTATTCAATTATAAGCAATAATGAAAATTGATAAATTAAATTTCATTATTTTAAGGCCAAAGTTACCGGACCTAAGCCCAATTAAAATAGCACGGGGAAGTCATAAGAAGCAAATATTATAAAAGCACATTTGTCCTTTATAAAACTCGCAAATGTCTAATTGAAAAAGCTCAAATTTCTTATGAAAAAGCGCAAATATCCTGCGCCGTATTGTATAGAAGATACATGTATGTCTGTCAGTTAAATAAATTCTATGAAGGTTTAACAGAAATGCTGACGTTGAAAAAGAGAAAATAACCCCAAAAATGAATCTAACTGGTGATGACATCACTAGACATGCTAGATAAGGATGAGTTTTGTTACATAATTTTTATTTTATTATTTTAAGTTTCAATTATACAAAAGAAACATGAGAAATACAGAGGGATTTGGAATTAATAAGAATTGATATAAATCCGTTCCTCAAAGAAGGATTGTTATATCTAGATTTTGGCGACTTTAGTTGCAGTCAACACATAGCAAATTGTAAAACTGCATGTACAGTAAATATTAAAACTGTTTGTGTTGGTTAGAGACACATTTGTAATGATGATGACTTGTAAACTAAGACCGTGTTCACATCAAACGCTATGTACAGTAAACATGTTTACATTTGGTTTAATGTAATGTACACGGTGACGTCCCATTAGTCCGACAACTATTATTCCGACAGTCCATTATTCCGACAGCCTAAACCTCACGCACGCTGTTCCTACAACCCCTATAATTTAAAACAGAATCTTCGAAATTTCCTCCGCAAAACAAAATAAAATGTAACAAACACTAATCACTATAAAAACTTATTCAGTATATGTTTTCCTTTATGTTCTTATAGCTCTTGGTCATATGCTTAGTAATATCTAGTATATTTGAGGATTAAAACAACAAAGCTATGTGAAAAAACGGATGTCCAACGTTACATTTTTGAACAACTGTTTTATTTCTTATTCTCTGATCTTCCCGAAACTTGGCAGAAGCAACGAAGTGTGTCAGTTCTTGGTTAAATTAAAGCCGTTCTTTTGTCGAATTTCGTTCTCATGTTGTAGTGTCTCAAACTGTACCTGTTACAAGTGAGGAGACTAATTCAGTGGTTGTCGTTTGTTGGTTTGTTAACTTTTTTTCGTTCATTTTTTGTTCATAGATGAAGCCGGTATTTTCTTATTTCTATTGTTTTACAATAGCCAGTTCGGGGTCTTTTAAAAGTCTATGCGGTATGCACTTTGCTCATTTTTGAAGGCCGTACAGTGACCTTTAGTTGTTAATTGTTGTGTCATTTGGTCTGTTGTGGAGAGTTGTCTCATTGAAAATCATACCATATCTTCTATTTTTTTCAATTTATACAACTCAAACCTTGACTGCTTCAATCTGTGTAAACTGAACACCTAATAAATTCAAACAAATTCATCATTTACAAACGATCCTACTATTTATTTTTATCTAAAAAGCGGACAAACAAAACAAAACAAAGAGATTTTGTATTAATCAATCATACTAGAACCATTTTACATAGACAAAAAAAATTCCATACACTTCGACATTTTACGGCCTTCAACACGGAGCCTTGGCTCACACCGAACAACAAGCTATAAAGGGCCCCAAAATTACAAGTGTTACTGTAGAACCATTCAAATGGGAAAACCAACGGTCTAATCTATATATAAAAAAAAAAAACGAGAAACCAGAAACAATTTCTTTTTAAATGGGTAAGGGAGATAAATCAAACGCATATATTTGACATGTAAACAAACGAACTCAACGTATGAATACGTAACATTCAACAACAGAAAATCAATCAGAACACTTATCTTGAACCACACCAATAAAATGCAAGGTTGCAAAAAGAGTATTATTGTTGTCTTTAAACATTCTACAATATCGTTGGAAATAGTTTACTCCACACAATGACTGCTCCATAACGATACGTTCGTCGAGTTTCGTCCGTTCGTAAGATGTTGAGAAACCTCTAATATGATTTACGAAAAAGTCAGGGGCAAATACAACCGGAATACAGAAAAATCCCGTTTACTTCGTGAATATTCAAAAATTTGCGCTTAAAACAGCTCTCACTTTTTTTGTGTGTCCTTTTATACTAGTGTGTGGCAAATTTTGTTAAATTTATAAAGAATTATCCAACCATTCTTAAACTTGTATTAAATATGAAGAGGAAGACAGATTTCATATGTATTGTTTTAAGCTTTGCCAATGCAATGTTAGGGGAGATACTAAATTTAAAAAAAAAATTCCTCTGAAACAGATATTGTTTACAAAAAGATTAGAGTGTATCCCATTATAAATATTACTAAAGTAATACGACATTTACGAAATACTTGAGACAGTACACTGTTGCGGGAAAAAAATAGTATATATATGATCATTATAAATATTATCAATTGTAATCAAAATGTCATAAATGTCAAAATATATTTAGTTTATTACAAGGGGGATAATCAAAACTGCTTGTTTTAAAAAAAAAATTATATTTGTGTATTGTATTGTACATATATAATTCAATAAATTTATTTGTTGAAACTTATCAGAACTGAATAATTTCTAAAAAAAAAAACACGATAAAAACAAACGATGAAATCAAGCAAATATTTAAGCTCTTGTCATTTGCCTTGTCAGTTTTGTATTTTCTGTTATAGAGACAAATAACCAGAAATATCTATGGAAATCCGAGAACGACCTTTATCTTGGTTTAACTATACCCCTCATTGGTTGTCATTGTGAAAAGGTTTGGGATATCAAAATTTGAATATTTCCTTACGTAAATTGTTGATATATTTGCAACGAAACTTTCTATTTTTTTCTGTTTGGACAATTTTTATAAGCCGGATTGTAATGTTGTCTTTTCTTCTTCTTAATATCGCTCGGTTTTACTTTGAACACCATGTATTCGTCAGTATTGAAGCCTTGTTGGCACAAAGAAGAAGAAGGAGAAGTAGTCCTGTGTAATAAAACAAGATATAAACACGCTACGAAAACTGGCATTAAATTTCAAATTTATTGAAAAAAATACATTCGTATAATCTTGTTACTTAATCCAATTTAAATTCAATTAAATTGTCTTATATTAGTACTTTTGTTAAAATATAAACCTATCTGTAAACTAAAAGTTTAATGAGGGTAAACTAGATTTAAATCTTTTAAATAACAAATTTAAACTTGTATTATTTTTCAAATAATTAACAAATTTAAAAACCCATAAATCGGAATTAAACTCAGGAAAATCTGAAATTTAACAAAAGCATTAAATTTTCATAAACTACTTAAATAATTCTTCGTAAATCAGAAGTTAAATTTAAAACTAGAAATTTAATATGAGAATAAATTTTGTAAACGTATCATTTCATGCAGTGCAACTAAACTGGCATTTTCAGTTGGAATGATTTCGGAGAAGTAAAGGGTTTTTGTTTCTTTGATTAATAACTATCTAGGTTTTACAAAGTATTCAAAAAGTCTTGTTTTGGCCTCTATTATTATAACAATTTTAAGCAATATATCCTTAACCCCTAAATCGACCCAACCTTTCTTTTGTGGAATGAAACCTCAGTGGCGGATCCATGCATAATTTTTCATAAGGAGGGGCCCGTCGACTGACCTATAAAAGGGGGCGCTCCAGTCATGATTCAGTGATTCCCTATACAATCAACCATTTTGTTCCCACAAAAATGGGGAGGGGGCCTCTGGGTCTTATGAATCTTGTGCTTTAAATTATAGATATTATTACTAGTATACTGATATTCCGAAAATCATTAAAAATACCCATTTGTATTCTTCACCAACGCTAGCAGAGGGGCATTATGTTTTCTGCTTTGTACGTCCGTTCGTCTGTTCGTCGTCCGTCTGTCCCGCTTTAGGTTAAAGTTTTTGGTCAAGGTAGTTTTTTTATGAAGTTGAAGTCCAATCAACTTGAAACTAAGTACACATTTTCCCTATACTATGATATTTCTAATTTTAATGCCAAATTAGAGTTTTGGCCCCAATTTCACCATCTACTGAAAATAGATAATGATAGTGCGAGTTGGACATCCGTGTATTGTGTTTACATTCTTGTTTGCACTTTACTCCTGAACGGTTTGAGCTATAACCAACAAAATAAAACCCAACCCTCCCTCCGTTGTGCAAATATTTGTAGTATAATTTTATAGATATCAATACACTTTTACACAAGTTATTGTCCGGAAACCAGAAAAACGTTGTTTTGCTTATTATGGCCAGTTTTTGGTCCCTAATTCTTTTAAACCATGATATGGGCCCATAACATTCAAATTCTAATTTAACGCTATCATTGATTACTCATCATTTGCACAGGTCTGATCTGCATTTCTTTTGCGCTGATTTTTTTTTATTTCTTTTTTGCCGAATTTGTGTTTCATTTGCGTTGTTTGTGTACATGTTACTTACAGGGTCGTTTTGATCATTATAAATCTCTTCCGTTAGCCAGTACATAAGTTATAAATTGTCAATCATAACATGTATATAACTGTTGTAACATACTCAAGAGGAGGTGAAAGTAGGCTTCCGAGCAGGATTATAAAAAAGAATTTAGATGTGGTATGGTTGCCAATGAAACAACTCCCCACAAAAGACAAAAATGACACAGAAATTAACAACTATGGGTCACCATTTGGCCTTCGACAATGAGCAAAGTCGATACCTCATAATCAGCTTAAAAAAGGTCCCTATCTGACGATGTAAAAAAATTCAAACGAGAAAACGAACGGCTTAATTTTTGTACAATAAATGAACGAAAAACAAATATGAAACACATATACAAACGACAACCATTGAATAACAAGCTCCTGACTTGGGACAGGCACATTACATAATGTTTCGGGGTTAAACATGTTAGCGGGATCCCAACCATCGCCCTAACGTGGGACAATGCCAATGGTATAACTGTTTAAAAACATACCAGTAAAATTAAGATAAAAGCACTCTGTTTACATCCATGAAAAACTGCACCGTTATTCTTACAGTTTTCAATGCGTGCAGCCGACCAGCAATGAGATGGCTAACTTGAAGTTCAGCATATACAAGTACAACATCTTAGAATGCATGGATGACGGCTTCGAGCGTCAGACATAATGTCAAACGTGAAGCAATCCTCGATTTCATGGGGGAAGGAATGGTCACCGCAAAACTGCGATAGCCATTTACCAATTTCACTTGAGTTTTCTCTCTACTAGCCCAACAGACTGGACCCCCCCCCCCCATCCCCCCCCACCCCCCCCCCCCACACACACACCGGTTATTTCTGCGCCAGATGAAAACGACAGCAGCCTATTTGCAAGGAACAACAATTATTATGACAATTTATAACATGTGTATATAAATAGCGAACAGTATAGGTTTGTAATAATAATGATGATAATAGTAATAATAATCGGTGCAAAAGAGAGATCAAAAATTTTAAAAAATGTTAAAATTCAATACTGGTCCGAGCCATTTGTGACGATTCATCTCTGAAATATATAAGTTTGATTCACAATTGACAAGAATTTTACATGAGAGGTGGCTGGACAGAAACACGGACACGTTCGGACGCCCATGAAAAAGTTTTATGTCTACCGCAACGCATGTCGCCGTAGGGTGGTACATTTAAGAAATATAAAGAAGAACAGTGCTGACTGCCAGGTTGTCAAAATATATATTAGAGCGATATTTTTGACACGATTATAAAATGAATTCCAATCGTCATCCCGTTCACAAAAAAATTATAAGTTATATCAAATCGCCTATATATGATTATCACACAGTCATGTCCCATGGCGAACAAGGCGGGTGCAAATAGCAGAAAGAAGTGTGTTTTTTTTATTAATTTTAAAACTAGTGTGTGTTTATGCCATGTATCTAAAATTTGGGCGAATGAAAAAAAATAATGTATTGGCGAAAATGAAAAGATGTTCATCGAATGTTTTAGAAAGACTACATAAAAGTCGGCTATAAAAGGCCCCGATAAGACAATGTAAAACAATTCAAACGAGAAAACTATGCCGGGTAATTCAGATTTAAATGAATATAGTATAAAATTTTAGGAACTACATATGCATGCAGAAGATCCCTCCCCATCCCCCTTGTGACACCACTGCATAAAACAACATAGGTTTGCATACATTTCATTTAGCAAAAAGCAATACAAAAGTAAAACGTAAATTATGTGTGTCTATAAGACACGTTTAAATACCCCAGCCATAGTTGATTTAGTCCAATTATTAGTTATAATGTATATGAATGTATATTTGAAAAAAATATCCTATATATATATAAAAGAAGATGAGGTATGAATGCCAACGAGACAACTCTCCACTAGAGACCAAAATGACACAGAAATTAATAATTATAGGTTACCCTACGGGCTTCAACAATAAGATAGGCCAATACCGCATAGTCAGCTATACAAGGCCACGAAATGACAATGTAAAACCATTCAAAAGAGAAAACTAACGGCCCTATTTATATAAAACATTGAACGAAAAAAAAAATACTAGTATGTAACACATAAACAAACGACAACCACTGAATTACACAGGAGAAGGAAAACTCTGACTCAAAACCTCCGCTGCCTTGCGGCCATACCCGTACGCCAGGGAAAGGCTTCAGGAGACAACCTCGAGGAAAATCCAGATTTAGGAATCTGCAACATCCTTCCTGTACTTCCAGGATCAGATCACTTGTTCAGAAGTTAAGGGTGAGGTAACCCCTACAGAAAACCTAGAGTGCTGAAGACGGCGGTGTTGGGCTATATAGCGCACTCTTAACAGACCACAATACCACGCACAAACAGCCATAATGACACTTGAAATCACAACCAATCGATATGGTGCTCGCCCTGTGAGGACCCACCAGGCAGGTGCAGTGCCGGGTTCCCTGTCTCGAAGGAACCCATCAAATGCTACTGGAGGTACCTTTGTTTCGTCCTGTGGAGTCAGGGGACGAACAAGAAGAGCTACTGGCCGGAAAAACACCAAGCCAAAGTTGAAAGAACAACCAGTCATTAACATCATGCACTGGAATGCAGAAGGGGCATCCAACAAAAGAGATGAACTGCAGCATTTTCTACATGAAAATAACATTAACATCTGCTGTATTCAGGAAACACACTTGCAAGAAGGAAAACCTTTTAAAGTCAGAGGATACCAAGTTTTCAGGAGTGACAGAAAAGAAAGAAAGAAAGGAGGTGTTATGACCCTAGTAAGAAACAACATAAATGCCAGGGAGATTAAAACATATATGGAGGAAGCAGAATATCTTGAAAGCAAAGTCACCATCGGGCAAAGCTCTTACAACATTGTCAACTTCTATTGTCCAAATGATAAAAAACTCTCCCTAGATACCATACAGACATCAGACAGTAACTTTCTCATGGTAGGAGATTTTAACAGCCAATCTCATAGCTAGGGATACACCACAATAGACAAAAGAGGAGAAACCATAGAAGATTGGCAAGATGAACACCATCTTATCCTTGTCAATGATCCAACTGATACACCAACCTTCTATTCTCGCCGCTGGCACACAACAACTACACCAGACCTAGCTTTCTGTACTGACGATATACACCAGAATATCAGTAGAAAGGTATGTGATTAGCTAGGGGGCAGTGACCATCGCCCAGTCATACTATCCATCAGAGGAACAAAAACTACTATTGATGCTCAATTACCAAGATGGAATTACAAGAAGGCAAACTGGGGAAAATTTGAAACAAGAGCAAATGAACTTACAAAGGACATAGTTATTGAAGGAAAGAACATCAACAATGTTGTCAACATTTTCAATACAAGCATAGTAAGAGCGGCAAAAGAAAGTATACCAAGGGGTGTGAGAAAGGACTACAAGCCATACTGGTCCAATCAAATTCAAGAAACACATGATGCACTCACAAGAGCAAGAGAAGAGGCTGAATCAAACCCCAGCCAGGAGAATAACATCAAACTTCAACAAAGCAAGGCAAAACACCTCAAAACAAAACTTGAATGCCAGAGAAGAGGATGGAGAGAAAAAACATCATCTCTGAACATGGAGAAGGATACAACAAAACTGTGGAACTTGACAAAAGCTCTAAATGATGAGGGAAGTAAAGGCCAAAAGATAACACTAGAAGATGAAGGAAAAACAATCACAGGAAAAGCTGCTGCAAATACATTTGCAAAAGGTTATGAAGAAGTAAGCAATACTAACATCCCAACCTCACATAAAAAAGAGATAAGAACCGAAATTAGAGAAAGAAAGGAAACACCAGCACATGATATCATGCAGACTGACATCACAATGTCTGAGATGAAACAATCTATAAGAAAGCTTAAGAAGAAAAAGTCTCCAGGTCCAGATAACATCACAAATGAGATGCTACAACACCTAGGGAACTCATCACTAAATACTCTGCTGGACATATTCAATCTTAGCTGGAGACAAGGGCAAGTCCCACAATGCTGGAAGGACGCAATAATGATGCCAATACTAAAGAAAGGAAAGAACAAGTCAAAAGCCTCAAGTTACCGTCCTATAAGCCTAACAAGCAGCTGTTGTAAATTGTTGGAGCGCATAATAAACAAGCGCATGCACATGTACTTAGAATCAGAGAACATCATTGGAAATGAACAAGCTGGTTTTAGACAATACAAAAGCACAGAAGACCAGACTACACATCTATCCCAGGTGGTAGAAGATGCCTTCCAATCCAAAAAAGTAACGTTGGCTGTCTTTGTAGATCTTCAAAGAGCATTTGATAAGGTATGGAAAGATAGACTCCTTGCAAAAATGCTTAGATATGGCATCAGTGGAAGAATGTACAAATGGACCAAATCTTACTTGTATAATAGAAGAGCAAGAGTGCTGGTAGATGGGCAATGTGGACAGAAAGTACTCTTAAAACAAGGGGTCCCACAAGGAGGAGTATTACCACCAACTCTATTCATACTCTTTATGAACGACCTAGTACCAGAGCTACCAAAAGGGGTACAATCAGCACTTTATGCAGACGATCTTGTTCTCTGGTGCTCAGAAGAGTATGCATCTACAGCTAAATATAGAATACAAACAGCTTTAGATATTATAGTCACATGGGCAAAGCAGTGGTGTGTTACCATCAACAGAGAAAAAACAACAGGAACACTCTTCACACTCTCTCCAAAAACACAATCTGTCAAACTGACTTTGGATGATACCCCACTTAAAATGGAAGACCAACAAACATACCTTGGGGTAACTTTTGACAAAAGAATGACCTGGAAGCAACATATAACATCAGCTGAAGCTAAAGCTAGGAGAAAATTGAACATCATGAGGAAACTAGCAGGAACAAAATGGGGTGCAAATGAAAAAATCTTGAAATCTGTCTACCAAGGAAATGTACGACCACACCTTGAATACGGATCTAGCGCTTGGATGACTGCAGCCAAGTCTCACCATCAGACTTTAGACAAAGTTCAGAATCAGGCACTACGTATCATCACAGGTGCTATGAAATCAACACCAATAAAAAGTATGGAGGATATAACAAACATACCCCCATTAGGAAAGAGAAGGGAGTGCAAAGCCATGATACAGGCCACCAAATATCAGTGTTCACAAGACCACCCAATGAATACCAGACTAAAACAACTCTCATCAGGCAGACTGAAAAGATCCAGCTTTACATTAGAGACAAGAGCATTGCAAAGAAAACACCAGGAAGCCCTACCAAAATATATAGAACCCATAGTTTTCACAATGAATAATACCCCTTGTGAAGAAAAACTTGGAAATGTCACCATCCAGACCTCAGTTCCGCTCATTACCACCAGAGATGAACAGACTAGTAATGTAAAGAAAATACTTACAATGAGTATGCTTGAAGAACAGTATCCTTCAGAAACTTGGGTAAGAGTATATACAGATGGGTCAGCCACAAATGCCACAACAAATGGAGGGGCTGGTATATACATTAAGTACCCCAATGGAGATCAACAATCAGAGGCAATACCAACAGGCCTACATTGTTCAAACTACAAAGCTGAAGAAGAAGCCATTACTCATGCTGCACATTCCATCTTAAACAAAATCGATGATACATCTCAAGTAGTATTCCTGACTGATGCCCTCTCTGTTCTACAAGCTTTGAAGAACGACAAGCTGCCTCAACTCCAACAAGCTTTATACAACATCAAAAGTCTGACAACAGTTATTCAGTGGATCCCTTCACACTGCGGAGTTTGGGGTAATGAACAAGCCGACAGATTGGCAAAGTATGGTGCTGAACAACAACAGGAAGAAAATCCAGTCTGCTTTTCAGAGATGAAGACTATCATAAAATCTCTGTTCAACACTCCACAGCAACAAGATAGTTACCACCAGCTAACAAGATCTGAACAAACCACCATCTTTAGACTGAGGACAGGACACAACAGACTCAACCTACATCTACACAAAGTCATGAAAGTTGTTCCATCTCCTATGTGTCCTTGTGGAGAAGCAGAGCAGGATACAGCACACCTCCTACAGTCATGCAATCTCCATCAGGCATTGAGAGATAAGATATGGCACTCAGTAACATCACTCGAAGAGAAGCTATACGGACCAGTGGATTCCCTACAGAAGACCACCAGATTTGTTGAGGAGACTGGTATTCAAGTGTAAAGGCGAACGATAAGAAGAAGACTGAATTACAGGCTCCTGACTTGGGACAGGCACATTCTTATATTATGTGGCGGGGTTAAACCTGTTAGCGGGATCCCAACCCCATGCACTTAACATGGGACAATAGTATAACAGAACAACATAAGAACGAACTATTAAAATCGTTTGAAAATGGCTTAACTCATCAGATGACAAAACTACAAGTGGACGTGGCCGGGTACTTGTTCATCCCCCAACAAAAAGACACTATAGGAACATATCTCAAAGTACTCGCAGTTAACTGACAGCTAGTTCAAAGCCACCAACAACTAATAAAACAAATCATGTATCTAAGACTAAATATGGACTTGCACATCACTATTATGCGTATAAACATCCCTGTTGCGGAACTAGAAATTTTCAAAAGTGGGTCTCAGTACTGCCGAAAAGGGGGCCTGTGCCAGTCATGTTTCAGTGCTTCTCTTTATAATCAATAACAAAAAAAGGGGGGAGGCCCACCTGCTACCGCATTCCTTGATACGCCAAGATATCAAGGTCGTTGCTTAAAAAAATGTAGGAGTAGCTCTATAGATGCTGGTTATATACATAATTGTTAAGGTTCAACTTCCTGGCATTTAAGAATATTTGACAAAAATCAAGATGCATATATAGGAATACATGCATGAACATCTCAATTGTATGTTCAGGCAACCTCTGAAATATTAATTAAAACTATAAATTTATAGTTAAAAAAATGTCGGAAGAGGAAGCAGGACAAACCATGATCTCTCTCTGCATTTATAATAAAATGTATCCAACTACCTTGAATTTTGAGGATATTTGACTTAAAATGTTTCAGTTGCAACTCAAAAACTGTACGAGGTGATAGCCAGACAAACCAATCTATAGCTTGACGAACAGACGAACGGGTAGACGAACGAACCTGTAGGCGATACATTAATATACCCTTCGATGAAAGTGAGGTCATAAAATAAGCTTGAAATTGCAGTTGATACTTATAAAAAATCAAAACCTCATAGTGCTCAGTATGCTTAAACATTTCTCTTCAGCTTTATAGGCATGAATTCTAAGATTTCTAAGATCGTAATACATTTGAGTTTCTGAATTGAAAGTTATTTTTCAGGGATGCAATGGTTGCTTTCTATCAAATTTTGTTTTTTGTTTTGTTCTTGTTTTTACATACTCTATGCTATTGTTTCACATTTTGTCACATCGGGACATTTTATAAATTGTTACGTATATACATTTCGCATGTGTTGGTTTATTGTCGAAGGTCGTACGTCGAGTTTTTCGATTGAATCGATGGGTGCATGGATAGTTACAATACATGTGTCGGATCGGCAATTATAGAACATTTTCTGTTATATCCGTATTTTGCGTGGAATTCTCGCCGCGTTGAAGACCCAATTGCCTTCGTCTATCGTCTGCTTGTTTTCGAGTCGTTGTCTCTTTTACTTATTTTCAATAGCTGCAAATGTTAAATAACACCAAGATTAAAAGCACCAACAGCTAGTGTATAGTTCGGTTGGTATAGGCGGATCCAGTGGGGGGGGGGGGGGGGGGGCGTGTCCCCCTCTCGTGGGATTTTTTAGTGATTATATACCATATAGGGAATCACTGACTTGAAAGACCCCCACCCACATTAGGTCAGTCAGCACCCTGTCATGTATTTGTTAAAAGAAAAAAAATATATTGCCATTCACTCTAAAAACGAAGCTAAATACTTAAACCCTCTTTTAAGAAAAGTTATATTGTTTCATTTTTACAATTTATTTTCAATAGCTTAAGACTAAAAGCGCCGACAGCAAGTGTTTAGCTCGGTTGGTATAGGCGGATCCAGTTGGGGGGGGGGGGGGGGGGGTCCCCCTTTCGTGGGATTTTTTTTATTGATTATATACTATATAAGGATTCACTGACTTGAGAGACCCCCCACTTTAGGTCAGGCAGCACCATGTCCTGTATTTGTTAAAAAATATATAAATATATATATATATATATATATATATATATATATATATATATATATATATATATATATATATATATATATATATATATATATATATATTGCCATTCACTCTAAAAACGAAGCTGAATACGTAAATCCTCTTTTAAGAAAAGTAATATTGTTTCATTTTTACAATTTATTCTCAATAGCTGCAAATGTTAAATAACACCAAGATTAAAATCGCCAACAGCAAGTGTATAGCTCGGTTGATATAGGCGGATCCAATTTTTTTTTTGGGGGGGGGGGGGGGGGCCGGGTCCCCCGTTTGTGGGATTTTTTTTTATTGATTATATACCATAAAGGGAATAACTGACTGGAGATACCCCTCACTTTAGTTCAGGCAGCACCCTGTCATGTATTTGTTTAAAAAAAATACAAATATATTGCCATTCACTCTAAAAAAAGAAGCTGAATACGTAAATCCTCTTTTAAGAAAAGTAACATTGTTTCATTTTTACAATTTATTTTCAATACTGCAACCAAGATTAAAAGCGCCAACAGCTAGTGTATAGCTCGGTTGGTATATTTAATAGAAAGATATTTGTAAATATGGTAAATAAACTCATCATAAATACCAGGATTGAAATTTTACATTCACGACAGACGGGTATTTCGTCTACAAAAGACTCATCAGTGACGCTCGACTAAAAAATGTTAATAAGGCCAAATGAAACTGACCATTTAACTTAAAAAATGGCGAAGTGCAAACATTTTTTTAGTTTTTCAACGCTATCCTCTTGACCACATAATGTGTTTTCATTAAAATTGGAAATGACAATATTTTATAAAGAAAAATCTTTACCTACGTCGCATTATATATACTAGTATACTAACATATTGTGTTGTAAAATGATGCCCTTTATGGGTTCTTGATTAGATTAATAAAAAATTCTATACTATTAACAAATTCAAAATATACTGCTTTACAAAAAAGGTAAAACAACAGATACATTCAAGTCAAATCTATCTTAATTTCTGTCAAGTTTTTCCATTTTCAAGTAAAGAAAATCACGCATTATGGTTCCATTTATTTCCTGTAATAATTAGATCACTTGCATACTTGTAACACACACACAGACAATATGTATTGTTTATTTGTTGAAATATATTAAAATATGCGCTGCTGAACTTATATTAGTCAGTATAGTATATAGACGTGTATACCAAAGACAAATTTATACATTGTTTAATTTCCTGTAGTGTTTGATAATGACCCAGTGACCTACAACTTTTATAATAAATAAACCACATAGACAACGCTTCTGAATCAGTATAAAAAGTATGAATTATTTGTTAAACTAGTGTAAAATGTGGTGTGAAATAATTGGTAAAGGCAACGATATCCGGCTAATTAAATTGACCCGATGAGCTGACATGATGTTGAATTTATTTTGGAAATATTACACTTAATTTAACCTTACAATTTTTCATTATGTTTGTTTAGTGATGTAAGTCTATGTATTTGCAATAATCAAAATTGTTTTTTGTTTGTTTTGCAAATAAAGAATCATTATGTTGAATATTTTAATGAGAAAACCTTAAATAATCCATTATTTTCATTTTTGTTCTTAACTGAAAAAAATGGTAATACTAAATCCATTATAGCACAACCAAGTAAAAAAGTGTCCTTTAGTTTATACTTAAATCATAAATGAGATCATAGAACATTTCTAATCCGACAAAATGAAGATTAATAAAAAAAAATCGTTTATTTGAAAAAAAAAGGGGGGGCTTTGATAACTGTTACCCTAGCTTGCCTACAACATAATACCCCCCCCCCCCACCAAAGAATATAGATTTCGTATTCATATACATGTAATTATATCCTACATTGCTCATGTTATCAATTTATTATTTGTGTATTACTTATAATATTGTGTATTTCACTAATGTTTATATAATCACTGCATGATGTTTTTGTATCTTGCCTGACAAGGGTCCATGATTGGTTTAATAAAATAATGTCTAATGTAAGTCTGAAAATCAAACCCAATAGAGTTAGAATTAGATTTTTAGGCTGACAAATATTTTCTGTCAATTTACATTTGCACAAGTCTGTCTACATGTTCACCAGTTTTTCAATTATCCACTAGTCTGTTTTTACTTTCACAAGTCTTTCTTATAGCCCCCTAGTCTGTCCATATGATTTTCAACAGTCTGACTATGTCCACAAGTCACTACGTTTTAACCGCGGTCTCTATGTGTCCGTCAGTCTGTCTCCGTGTTTACAAGTCGATATACATGTTTACCCGCCAGATTACGTTTCTAACAGTTTGCCTTCATGTCCTACACGTCCACCAGTCTGCTTATATATATATATACCAGTCTGGCTACAAGTATACAAGAATATTATTTGCATCATTGACTAAGTCTGTCTGTTTATGTCGTCTGGTGGATTTGCTTGTCTCTCACATTCTGAAGATGATGATATTCCTCGTAGTGAAATCGTTAATACAATGTACCAGTACTTAAGTATATCAGTGTCCATCTCCATGCAAGACTCGGGTCTGAAGAAGGTTCTAAAACAATTAAAGATTCGTCTATACAGTCCTTCTGAAAGTCTTCTCGGTCAGATGCAAAAGAATGCCCGGTTAGCGCCTCTGGATTTGCCCGGGGCATGTGGAGGATCAGTAGATATCGACACACTAAATTCAGTTATTCGACGAAAAATTTCAACACCTATCTCATTTAACACCAACATTACACAATAATGTCAACATGAAGTCAGTAACTGAGGTAACATTAAGTTAATTTAGAAGTCAATATCTTGTATATTTCTGTATACAGTTTATAATGCATATATCACTGTCATGAATCAAGGATGTGTATAGTAATAAGGGTCTTACTATCATCGGAACTTTGTTTTTTTTGGTAACACGCCATTATCCCGACAGCCCATTAGTCCGACAGCCTATTGGTCCGACAACCAATTAGTCTGACAACCCAATAGTCCGACAACCCATTGCTCCGACAGCCCAATACTCCGACAACCTATAATTCCGACACTTATCAAGTCAAATATCAGGATATCAGGGTAAAATAAAATGTGTCTGTCTGTATTATTACGTTTATATTTGTAATAACATATTTTAAGAAATAACTCCGTATATATAATACATATATATAATAAGGTAGTTCGTATACTTTCAATTTTAATTCTCAATTCGAAATCTGTATATAGAATAAAACAGAAAATAATATTTTATTTTTCAAATTAAAGGATCTATGTAAATCAACAACAAGCATTGATGGCGCGAGCTACTGATGATACCCTGTCCAAAGATTTCGGTAGATAGTAAGTTTTTGAGTTGTGAATCTGAAAAAGCATTACACAGTATAACTGACTTATATAAACCTTGAAGTTAAATATCAGAAATCAAGGTATTGTAGTACCTGAGAAAAATGTGACAAAAGTTTTCAACTTGGCTGTCATGTAATGAGTAATGAGTTTGAAAAAGCATCACACGATATAACTGACTTCAATAAACCTTTCAGAAATCCTTGTAATGTAGTTCATGAAAAAGATGCAACGAAAATAGTTATGGGACGGGCGGCGAACTGACGGATGGACGGTTGGACGGACGGACAGACAGAGATAAAACAGTATACCCCCACTTTTTCGAAGCGGCGGTCTAATGATTGTGTCAACATTAAGACATTACAATACTAATATGATATAATTATATTTATAGCACTATAAGCCTCAGTCACAATCGGAGCTAAGACAAAATATAAAAAAAAATACGTATTAATATCAATTAACAGTCAGTATCCAGACATGTACTACATTATTCAAAAGAACTAACGATATGATCCTCATTTTTTTTCTCCATAATAGTAAAGTTTTCTTGTGTTCACTTCGAAATTAATCATAATTGTCTAACGTTTTAAAGTTCTGATATGTGCTAGAAATATGGCGAAAGAATTCCTCCCTCAAATTATAATGAAGTGAGCATTCGATTGAAAAATGACGCTCATCCTAAACTTTATCAGCTGTACAATACGATTTTTTGAGTATTTAGCATTTTCGATTCTTCATGTAATGGAAGAGCACCGATTCTGAATTAACATATAAATTACCTTTCTTAAAATCAATGATATCTAAATATGTTTCTTCTTGAAACCAATTTTTAAATGAAAAATAAGTTTCCCACAAAACACATATTACTAAGTTTTTACAATTAAACAATTTGACAAAGACACAAGGACAAGAATGTCACACATTGTCTTATTCTACTAGTTTGTTATTGTCTTTTATACTGCACTCGTTCTACTTGAGCAGTCAAAATGAGTGACTGTATATTTCTATGACATATACAGTCACTGACCCGATATCACTTTTCCTTATGCATATTTAGATAGAAATTGCCGAAATATTCATGTCCGTCATATTTGTTTTTCGTAATAAGTTTTGTTGTAAATCATCATGCAGTCCTGCATCTCCACCAATCATTAAAAAAGAGGCATATCTTTCTAGAATTTAAAATAATCTTAGGATACAAAATCAGTCTCCCAACAAAATATTGAGTGTCATCTCTCGGATTATGTCTGAACGATCGCTATTAGAAGTGCTACATGTACTGTCTCCGTATTTCGTGGATTTTCATTCCCGAACATGATACCGTATTCATGATTGATCATGATTGGAATTGCTCATCTTTTCTTAGCACATATTTCGTCCTATTTGTCTTCTAATTTTTTAGGTTCTGGGTACGTATTTGTCTCTTTGTTTTTCTTATTTTGACTGACGCTACTTTATCCCATTATTTCTGCAACAAAATAAATTTAAATAAAACTCAGATGAGTGATACAAGGAGAGAAAGTGTTGCGACCAAAGAGGGCGGGTAGTGTTTTCCAACTCCGATGTATTATTTATTTATGTAGTTCATAGTGGGGGAACCTCACTCCCCTGATACGCGAAAAGGGGGATTCGAAGATCTAGTGAAAAGTAGGTAGATCAAGACACACATGCAAGAAATAGCGAGCTAGAACAGCACAGACTGATAGTAGACACACAAACAACGAAATATAAAGATAAATAAAGTAACTAGACCGGCACGCAAAACGAAAGAGGGGCGAGGTTAAGGACTGAGCAGTTGCTATAATCATGTGTATCAACTCCAATATACTGAGACAAAATTAATGTCCGCATGCAAAAAATAATTGAAATCAAAACGGACAACCACAAATATCAGAGAGCGGAGTTGGTTTTTTTTTAGAGAAAATTTATCCATACACTAAGAAAAACGCATATTGTCGGAATAATGCGGGGCTGTCGGAGTAATGGGTTGTCGTAATAATGGGCTGTCAATAGTACATGTTGTCGGAGTATTGGGCTGTCCGAATAATGGTTGTCAGACTAATGGGATGTCACCATTTTTTTTACCCTCCCCCTTTTTTCCAATATCCGTTATTTTTTTTGTTTTCTATTTTAAAATTCACTCTCTTTAGTAATATATCCGTGACTGCTGTGGATAGTAAACTTGGAATTGGTAGTAAATAGCAAAACCAAGTAATTTGTAGTGTATTTATGTTCTAATGACACGTACAGACAGACGCGAAAAAAATAAATAATACGAAAGTGAGAAAACGAAAATATAACAGATTTTGGAAAAAAAAGGGTAGGGTAAAAAAAATGTCCTGTACCCAAGTACCTATGCTTACTATTAAAGCAATAATTTGAGAAATATATATTAAAGGTTATACTAATATGTGAATATTATGAGTCCAGGTAACTCGATCAACTTGATTTGTACGTATGAAAAATTATATTTATTATCTGGTCATGTCCCGCGTTTTTTTTGTATTGTTGTTATAATAACAGTGTAAGTTATGACCAAAAAGTAGACCAGGAAAATACTTTATTATCTTTAATAGTTAATTTCTGGAGATCATGTGTCTGTCATTTATTCTGTTATTCACATCTTTTAAACAATTATATTATATACGCATCATATCAATCTATCAATTAGGATACATTATTTTATTTGGCTTAATAACATATTATTGGTATTTAGTGCGACCGTGCACCTTTCGGTAGTCTCGAGTGTTTTCTATTATAGCAATGTTTAAGTCGTCATGTTGCGGGATTTTCAAATCCCAAAAGAAGAACACACTTCAAATTCAACATGATTTTCGATTTGGTAACCGCATTACTTTAATATAGATCATTATATATTACATAACCTTACACAATCAATTTACTTTTTATGATTAATCTGATAGATGCATGCCCAATATATTTTATTCCCAAAACCTTATTTAAAAAGGAGGGGACATGGTCAAAGCGTCGTGCAAACCAAATTATTGTTTATTGTCACGGAATAATTACAAACTGTGCTATAGTTTTTAAGATTATTGGATAATTGACTTGTTCTATAGGTACATGTACCTTACTTACCCAGGTGACATATCAGTTGTACCCTTGATATTGGTATAAATTCAAATCACAGGCACTTGTTTCTATCCATTTGAAGACCCACTATTAACGTATATATTTACCAGAAATAATGGTTTTAAGCGGAGAGGTGAAAAAATTACTTGGGTACCTTCTCGAAAATATACGTTGATAGTGGGTCTTCCAATGGATAGAAACAAGTGCCTGTGATTCAAATGCTTAATGATATATTAAAAGAAGATGTGGTATGATTGCCAATGAGACAGCTGTCCACAAGAGACCAAAATGACACAGACATTAACAACTATAGGTCACTGTACAGCCTTCAACAATGAGCATAGCCCATACCACAAAGGCCCCGATATGACAATGTAAAACAATTCAAACGAGAAAACTAAGATACATGTATATGTACATTGTACATGTTGTATATGAAGATTAATTAGATTAAAGTAAACAATGTGGTATGTTTCCAAAATAAATGCTATCCGCTAAAGACCAACTGATGTTGATCCAATTACTATATCCAAACAAATGATACATACATGTAGGTTACCATACTTCCTTCATTTATATTATGATTATTGAGTATTTTTTTGGAAACATTTCAAAACTTTACATACTGTTTATATATATGTTACAGTAAATAGGTGAAATTAGGAATTACATGTAATTACTAAAATTTAGGAATTACAGGTAATTCCTGATGCACTTAGTTAATACAAGTAATTCCTTAAACGGCCCAGTTATTACCAGTAATTACTAAATTTAAAATGAATATTTACACCTATTTACTGACTGCTAAAACAACCATAACTTTTGATCACCTGACCATAATACAACATTGTTTTAGCTGTGTAATACTAACTAGAAGATCAGTTAGTACTCTTAAAATTTTGAATGGTTGATATGTATAAAAAATATCTTAAATAAATATGGACTTTCAAATATTTGGTTAAATCAGAGTAACTTTAGTTTTAATCCAAAATAGTTTAAGTTGAGCATTATAATACAGATAATTTTTGACCAACTTCAAGTGTTTAGTAATTACATGTAATTCCTAATTTCACCTATTTACTGTAACATATACATGTTACTACAGTTCAGCGACTCAAGTTTAAAAGGCATTTATATAAAAGAATTTAAACTTAATATCATTTTGTATGAACATCATGTTGAATATTTACATTTTCTCAAAAAGTTTTTATTTTACTTAGCTAATAAAGAAGATGATGGATTCCCAAACAGAAATCTTGATGACAGTGAAAAAATTGAAGAATTGCACCAATTGTTACAGAGAATCGATTTCAAGCAGAAACAGATGCTCAAAGATAAGGGAATACAACAGCCATCCATGTTCCTTCACATATAAAGGTATATATTGTATATATATATTTTGTCTACATTTTCTGAATTTATGATTTTAAAAATCTTTCAAAAGATATAAATGTACATTGTAAGTCATGTAATTCAAATAGAGACGTGCCATTGTCTTTGATAAAAGATAGAGTTACATGTATGCCTTTTTAGTATTATCAGCTTATATACTTACTTAGCCTTGTTAAAATCTATAAATATACCTTATGTATATTACATGTATGTTGAAATGTCTGTCAGAATATATACATATATGCATGTGATCATAATGTTTCAAATAGCCAAACATTGTAATATATATATATATATATACAACTCGTCTAAACATCAACCCAACAATGTTAGATCTGTAAATTTGCTTTCGCAAATTTTTGGTTCTTCCCTCGCCGGGATTCGAACCCATGCTACTGTGATATCGTGACACCAAATCGCCTGCACTGCAGCCGTCCCGCTAGACCACACGACCACCTGGGCTATATACATGTATATATATATATATACAACTCGTCTAAACATCAACCTAACAATGTTAGATCTGTACATGTAAATTTGCTTTCACAAATTTTTGGTTCTTCCCTCGCTGGTATTCGAACCCATGCTACTGTGATATCGTGACACCAAATCGCCTGCACTGCAGCCGTCCTGCTAGACATATATATATATATATATTGAGTATTGGAAATCCTGTACACCCTTTCCTTAGACCAAGTTTAACAAATATAATATGAATGTTTAAATTTAATTATCTCCTGGCAATACACATTTATTTTAGGAACTTTTTATGTTTTATTTTGCAGTAAGCAGCTGTTTGTGATGCTTATTGGCATAAACAATCTAGTCTGGACATGTAAAACAGCAGCTGGTTCTATTTTGAAGTAAGCTATTTGGTGATTACATTAATTTGACATGACCAGACCAAGTCTTGGGATAAATTAATAGTACTCATTGTCATGATTGTACTAGCTTTTTATTGTTTTATATATTTTATGGAAAATACTGTTAGTTGAGGCCTGCAAAAATTAATTTATAAGGAGATGAAGTGTTGTTGCCAATGAGAGTAGAGATATCTAACAAATAGCATGAATAGAGTCATGGAGGATTGAATTCATACTCATTTTTATTAGAGTGTTACAAAATAATTGCAGGAAAAAAAAAACAACAACAAAAATCAAAATAATTGTGTATTTAGTAGAATTAGCCAAATCAAACAATAACTGACTTAAATCTTGTTTGAAATTTTCACATTTCTATTGATTAAAATATTATTTTATAGATCAAATAATAAATAGATAAAAGGGCAGTAATCCAGTCTCAGATTTTTGTTTTGGTTATATTGTATACAGCTGATTGTATTTTAATACTATTTACAAATACTTCTTATATGTCAAAAGAAAAAAAAAATTGCTGTACCTGATATTGTGATTTATATTGAAATTGATAAAGACAACAAACTCAATAATGAGCTATTCCAATATCAATCTCCCTAGGGAAAAAATGGGGTGCTACCTAATTTTAGACCTCCATATATAGTGCCCATAGACACATCAAACACTTGCCAAAATATAAGCCTGAACCCCTGAGGGGATCACACATTAAATTATAAAAGTTGTATATATTCTACACCATGAATAAGACCAAACAATGATAGAAGGAGTTAGTTTTAAAATATAATTGAAAAACTAAACTGATACAAATCAATAATTTTTTTGATGTTGATAAATAAATCACAATGTGTAATAGTTGTAATAAATTGTTATGCCAGCCTACAATAGTAGAAGGGGTTTATGTTTAATGATCCATGCTTTTGTTTGTTTATTCTTTCATCTGTTCTGCTTTAGGTTCAAGTTTTGGTAAAAGTTTTTGGTCAGGATAGTTGTTAATGATGTTAACGACCAATCAACTTAAAAATAAATATACATGTGCCTTATGATATGATCTTTCTAAGGATAAATTAATGGTTTGACCCCAATTTCATGGTCCATTGAAAATAGAAAATTTATCACAACTTCTAGCTATTCTTTTTATAGAGTTATTCCACGAGATATTTTTGGGTCACTCATTAGAATATCTTTTAAATATATGATTTTGATTACAACTGCATTAAGATAGAATAATTGCATGCAGAAAATTATTGCTTTTGTCACATATATATCACTTGTCAATTTAATAAAATTAAACATTTTTTTTTATTACTTTATTACAGAAGCTACAAAATAGAGCTAAGGCCCTTTAAGCCAAGAAACTGCCAGTGTCAGAAAAGGACAAACTTAGAAAGGCCATACAAATTGTTGGGACAGTGATTCTGTAGATAAACTCGCCTGATCACAACTGGGATTTGACTGTCACAAGATTTTAAATCTTACATGGATAAACTAAAGTCATTTACTAGACTGTAAATACCAGAGACAGCTGAATGCACAGGGCAAAGAGCTGAGGTCCAAGTAAATCAGAGAGGCCTTGTTACAAGAAATGTACAGAACTTGCATGGATTTTTACTTAAGGGCATATGACACAAAATTGAGAGATATCAATAAAAATTTCTTTAAATTTTAATAAGGACCAATTCAAAGGTACACTTTTGGAATTTGCAAGAACAAAAATACCTTCATGTTTACTTTTGAATTATAGTTGACAGTTTTCAGTTTAAGGGGGGAACCCTTAAAATGAAGTGGTTTGGTTTATTGAATTTGATTATTTTTTAAAGTAAAAAAATGAATTACTGCTCTTTTATTTCAACATTTGCATTTTTTATTAAAATTATTTACAAGTGCAGCATATCGGTGACATCAGATTATGTTAATGTGTTTGGTTAAGCTACATATTTCTTTTTACTTAAACTTTCTGTTGCCTTTTCTAATTAATTAAATGCTGAATAATAATTTGAGTGTTGCTCATTTCAGTGTCTTGTATTTGCTGTCAAGATTTTTCCTGTAAGATTTCACATTATTTATAATCGCTTGGTCAAAGGGAGATAACTTTTTGAATCTTCACATTAGATAATCTGCGAAGAGGATTATGTAAAATGTAAATAGTTGAAAATTAATTTTATGGTTCAAAAAAATCAAAATAAGTTATTGCCATTCATTATAAATAAATTTCTATCAAAAATAAGGCTCAAAGAATTTTTTTATTTTATTTATATAAATAATAACAAAGTACACACATCATGCACATGTTGACTTCATAAAATTTGTAAACAAAAAAAATTGAAAATAAAACTAAAAAATTTTAACTAATCAGGAGACAGTCAATACACCAAATATATTTATAAGCATATAAACTTATTATTTTCTTCAATTGTCCAAGTACATATTCAATATTGATAATTTTTTGCTTGACATTACATAATTTTGTTGATAAAAGTTTATTTGTGTGCTATTTTATTCAATTGTACATATTTGAAGTATTTCATTACACCTTATTATTTTTATTCTTGCATACAGCATTTGGAATGAAATTTTAATCAATGTTCGAGCAGCAGGATGTTTTTTTTGTCGAGCCTGCAACTTTTGTTGCAGAAAGCTCGACATAGGGATAGTGATCGGGCGGCAGCGTTAGCTAACTTTTTAAAAGCTTAATATTTTAGAAGGTGAAAGACCTGGATGCTTCATACTTTGTATATAGATGCCTCATGTTACAAAGTTTCCGTCAGTCACATGTCAAATGTCCTTGACCTCATTTTCATGGTTCAGTGACCACTTGAAAAAAAAGATCAGAGTTTTTGTAATGTTGAATTCTCTCTTATTATAAGTAATAGAATAATTATATTTGGTATGTGCGTACCTTGCAAGGTCCTCATGCCCGTCAGACGGTTTTCACTTGACCTGACCTCATTTCATAGATCAGTGAACAAGGTTAAGTTTTGGTGGTCAAATCCATATCTCAGATACTATAAGCAATAGGGCTAGTATATTTGGTGTATGGAAGGACTGAAAGGTGTACATGTCCAACTGGCAGGTGTCATCTGACCTTGACCTCATTTTCATGGTTCAGTGGTTATAGTTAAGTTTTTGTGTTTTGGTCTATTTTTCTCATACTATATGCAATAGATCTACTATATTTGTTGTATGGAATGATTGTAAGGTGTACATGTCTAGCGAGCAGATGTCATCTGACCTTCACCTCATTTTCATGGTTGAGTGGTCAAAGTTAAGTTTTTAAGTTTTGGTCTTTTTATCTAATACTATATGCCATAGGTCAACTATATTTGGTGTATGGAAATATTTTATGATCTATATGTCAGTCGCGCAGGTTTTATTTGACCTCGACCTCATTTTCACGGTTCATTGCTCAGTGTTAAGTTCTTGTGTTTTGGTCTATTTTTTTAAAACTATAAGTAATAGGTCAACTATATTTGTTGTATGGAAGCATTGTTAGCTGTACATGTCTGCCTGGCATGGTTCATCTGACCTTGACCTCATTTTTATGGTTCATTGCTCTTTGTTTAGTTATCTTGGTTAATGTTAAGTTTATGTGACAGTTTTTAATAAAGCTTTATACTTAGGACTATCAACATAATATCAATGATAAGTAAAGAAGGCGAGACATTTCAGTGTGTGCACTCTTGTGAATTTACGAATTATGTTAATCATGTAAATAATGTTATGTTTTTTGTTTTTTGCTTTTTGAAGTTTTTAAAATTGACAAATAATGCTAGCAGGGGAGATTATTCATTAATATTTTTATGATGCCAAACTTGAAATTTAGAGGTGCCTATGTTTGCTATTTGTTATAACCCAATTGTTATGATTCTTAAATAATCTATACAAGTAAGCATGTTAATTTGTCAATAACCATTATTTTATTAATTAGTTTGAATTTGATGAGGTTCTTTGATGTAGAACTTGACTTTTTTTAAACAAAAGTGTTTTTTTATTTGTTTTAAATGTTTTTAAAATTGTATAACAAACTTTTTGACATTTTATTTTAATTTATCACCAAAACAACTCTAATTTGTCTGACAGTATCTGAATAAAATTAATTTGTTAGATACTTTGTTTCTTTTATTGAAGTATATACAAAGGGAGATAACTCAAAATTGTTTTTTTTTATTATTCTGACCCGATTAGAAGTGATGAAAATAACTATGCCCTAGACAGGATGACAATAAGAAAATGCTAGAAATTGTTGTGTACGGTTATGCTTTGTCCAAAAATTTTTGTTATCTCCTGTATTGTATATTGCTGCCATTGTCAAAATCCAAATCACACATAGATAGCCTTGTCCTATAGTTTATATCTGGTGTTTGTGTTTTTTGTATGTCTTAGATTCTAACTCTTCAAGTTCTTATATAAATTCAGATGCATTGCCATTCTTTACATATAGGTAAAGGCATATTTACAAAATGGTATTGAGCTTTGCAAATGAGTGACATGTATTCGTTGGATTATTGTTTAAGTTTCATCTGAAAAATACAGTCTTCAATGTTACTGACAAATTATACATTTGCACATTGCCATTTGAAACCACAAATATTATTCTACTGTAAATACACAGAGCAGCAATCCATGCCTTTCAAGTCTAATACTTTGTAAACATGGATCAGAAAAGTTGGAGGATCAATTTTATATGTACAGTAGCTACAAAGTTATCACCATTAAAAATTCCTGTTTTTCCTAATTTTTGTTTTTTTTATTTAATTAGATATTTTCAAACCAGATATTTGGGTTAAAGTAAAAACAAATCCCCAACATCCCTTTTCCAAAAAGCAGAGGGAAAAATTCTGCCTTTTCTTTATTATTCATTTGCACTATTGTTTTGTAAGTAGTTATACAGGATTATATTGACTTTAAATTGCATTAAATTTGATGGAAGTTCTAATTTAAATAAGTCATAAACAAGAAATCTATTTGAATTTACATGTAATTAAATTACATAATTAATTAAATTTAATTTATATTTAAAATTCTTTAAATTTGAAATTTATTGAAATTTAATTTATATTAAAAGATCTTTAAATCTCAAATTTATTCAAATTTAAATTATATCAAAACTTCTTTAAATTTGAAATTTATTCAAATTTAATTTATATTAAAAATTCTTTAAATCTCAAATTTATTCAAATTTAATTTACATAAACATTTCTTTAAATTAGAAATTTATTCAAATTTAGTCTATACTTAAATTCTTTAAATTTGAAATTTATTTAGATTTAAAAATACCTTTAAACTAGGTTGAAATTTGGGAATTTATTTGCAATATTAAATTTAGTTTAAATCTATATTAAATTAGAAATTTTCCAGCAAAGTAAATGCATAGACGTCGCGTACGGTGTTGGTGATAAAACGGGTTTTGCTTTCCAGTTCGCCTTTATTGCATTTGTTAGAAGTTTCGGAATTGATAACTATATAAATGTATATATCAAAATGTGCGTAATTAAAATTAGAAATGGAATATGCCTTAAATTAATACTTTTATTCATTTTGTTACTCGAATGATCCCTAATAACACTGATTTTGAGCGTGTAGACAAGTAACACCGCGACATCTGATCAGCGTTGCTTTGAAGTTATTCTTGTCAATTTTTAAACTTATTAAAAAAAAGTTGTAATCCTAGCAAGAGTAGTCTTTGGTGTTAATGGTGTATGTTTTATTTATGACGTCATCGTTAACTGGACGCGTCTGACCAGGACGAAAAGTTCACTTTGTTTTGTGGTCAAGCCGAAAATTGAAAAAAAATATGGATAGGGGTGAAGTTAAGAGTGATTTTTAAAGGTAATTCAAATAGATTATTGCGAAAATGATATATCTTTGTATTCCGTATATAATAAGGGAAAAAAAATAAAAAGTTGTGTTACAACATTTCAAAAGATCGTGGCAGAATTAATGATTTTTTGAAATTTGTATTTCTGTCACAAAACCCAAATCTCACATATTTTTTGGAGCTCTTCAAAATTCAAACGAATGCTGCAGATCCAAACCACAATTTACATATCCACCCTTCCTGTGTCAAAATTATACAATAAATATACAACTTTCTATGTCTTCAATTAGTAAGTATTGTTTAAATTATGTCCTAAATTGTTAATTTTATTCAATCCGTTGAAATGTCACACACGCCGTTTTCTGACGTTTTGGCGTATTTGTTAAGTGTCTTGTGAAAAGTAATATGCAGTTGAAGTCTTTTCTACGATATAAAATTTTATTCAAACGTGAAAACTTTTTTTTAAGTGTATGAAAAAAAATTGTGTCGAAGTTTTAAGAGAAAATATTGGAAAAAAAATAAACGCGATCTTTTTGTTTTTGTCTAGTCAAAATGTCACAAAACGCCGTTTTTTACATTTTTGTTACAAGTATGATAAGTCATATTATACACTTTTGGAGGGGGGAAAATTTGAAATTATAATAGCACAAAAAATACTATATAACATTAAAATCTACTGTTCAGGGATTTTTTTTAACCCATTTTCGATCACATGTCGGAAGTATTAACGACACAGTCAGCGACTACTTTTGTCTAGTCATAATGTCACACCATGCTTTTTTACTTGTTTTGACGTTACGTTCTGTAAAACTTGACATGTAGTGCCTAACGTCGAAAATTGCGGAAGCCTTTACGTGCCATGCTAATTAACTTTTTTCCAATTTGATATAACGAATTATGAATTTGATATAACAGATTATGAATTTGATATAACAAATTATGAATTTGATAAAACAAATTAGCAATTTGATATAACAGATTATTAATTTGGTATAACAAATTATCAATTAGAAATAACAAATTGTCAATTTGATATAAAAAATTGTGAATTTTCTCTACCAATAGTATGATTTAATTATAATAATGAGATTGGTTAAAACATTGCGTACCCCAAATTGGCGCATTTTTTGTGTATTGATTCATTGTTTATCTGACGTCCAGCGACAAATATGTCATTGAATGCTTATTCAAAACTTTCTTAACAGGTTTAATGTTTCTGAAACCCTCTCCCTCCCCTTTTATCCATTATTTGAGGCAGTTTCGGGGACAAGTTTGAATGTACATTTCATTGTGTTATGATATGAGGCCTTTTTAAAGGGGATTTCCCCCAGTATTTAAATCAAATAAATAACCTTAACGCATTAAACAACAATTGAAAATGTTTTTTTTTTAGATTGCAGTATAAAGAAAATAATAGTGCATTGACTTGACATATCAACGATATAAGAATTCGGCCCGAAATGGGGAAATAGCTCGGCACAGCCTCGCATTTCCCCGTTTCTAAGCCTCATCCTTATATCGTTGATATGTCAAGTCAATGCACTTTTATTGTCTATATATGTTGTTGTTTGCAATTTGATGACAGTATCAAGAAAAACGTAAATAGTAGAATTTAATTCAATAATAATTAAATTCAGTTATTGTAATTATATAACTTGGTATGCCTATTATTGATTTAAATTGACGGTGTGTTCGATTCATTTTATACTGGTCACTTTAATATGCTAATTAGTTTAGCCCGCGAAATGTTAGTCCGTGCAATTTACCTCGTGTGGTTTGGTCATTTGAATTCAAACTTTACACGGAGCTTGACCAAAGCTATAGAATTTACCCGCCCTCCCTTTTCCCCATTATGAATATTTTCTGCTGCTTTTCATTTATCGTTTCAGTTTTGGAAGAATGATTATAGAACCAGCGTCATGGCATATATAACAGACTGAGTTTGGAGCTTTTTTGTATTGTGAATGGACAGGCGGAATTTACTTTAAGCTGCTATGGACTACCCAGTGGCTCCTGATATAACTTTGTTACTGCTGGATCGCCCTTCAGTAATTCAATCGTCATCAAGTTTTGATTGACAAGTTGATTGTGTTTCTTTCTTGCAATAAATGCCATGACAAATTTACAGCCAAATAAAACATAATTTCTTTAGTGATTTTGATTTATAGTTTATTCGTTGGATTCATTAATTACATCATGAGGTCAAACAATGAGAATACAGATTTAAACAATACAAGTACACTTACATTTTATCTAGACCCCCCTTTCAATCTATGTGTGTATATATATATATATACAATAACTGAGAGACAACTTTAGAATTACTTTTATTTCAATGATGAACCAAAGTAAACATATATGAACATACAGTTTTAATATTAAACCAGCATAAATTAATGCTCGTGGTTTTAGTATTATTCAACTAGGAAAGTTTTCGCTAAAATGGGCTATCGAAAATGCAGCTGAACGGATTAATCCTGCGCTAAAATGGGCTCTAATGTCTGCGCTAAAATGTCCCCTAGTAGTTTTGCGCTAAAATTATCTGCGCCCATCTGTTTTCTTGTTCATAGTTTAGATTAAATTTCTTTTTGTTTATGAAATTGGCAAATTTGATTAAATTAATTTTATTGTGGTTAATTTTGAATTTGCTTTCAACTGTTGATTCTTTTAACATTTAATACAGGCGATGAAACAAACGATTCAACTAATAAAATTTTAATTCGGAAATTACCAAAAGTGGATAAAAGAATAAGCCCTTGACACCATTTGCGAGTGTGATGGTCTTGTAAAACAATGATAGTCCGTCGGAAGAGGGCGATAAATGACTGACCCGTGTTCTCTTGCACATAAAAGTCACCCTTTTAGATTTCGAAAAGAGCAGGCTAAGGCTACAGGGAAGCACTCGCACCCTCAAAGTGGAAACGGATTAATATAAGTTGTAATAACTTGTTTCCCAATCCACTATAAATAAATATGTTTAAACTAAAAGAAAAGGCAGCAGAGAAGACAGTGGTTTAAACTTTTTTTTTTAAATATCCTGTTTCAATCAAAAGAAAGAGAAAATATCTTTTCTCCGAGGGGATACTAATGTAAATGATTGGAATATTATTTTTCCGTTTTAATTTAACTGTACTTAAAAAAAATATGTGCCGCTTTTGCATTTCTGTTCTATACGTAGCAAGTCAAGCAAACCGCTCATATAAATTATGCAGTATGATTGAGTGCACGAAATAAAAAAAAAGTACGTTATTTATACAATGCATGAAAAATAACGTAAAAATAACGTTACCAAAACTAACACCAACACCGTACGCGACGTCATAATATTTTTTGTAATTTGAAATTTAATATGCATAACATATGCATTTAATTTTATATTAAATGCATCATTTCATGCAGTGTTTCGAAAGCCTTATTTGAACAATTTATTATCAGGTTTTTAATTGTACCAAGTGTGCTGGTAAGAAGAATAGACAATTTAGTAGTTGAACAATGGCTTGAAGACGAAATAAATCTATATTTGTAAGGGATCAACATGTTCCGCAACGCATATTAGAGGAGAAACGAAGGACCTAAATATCGAAATACGCTTGAACAATAAGAAATAGCTTATTTTGAATAATGGAATGGACGGTTGCAACGCTAAGTCCCTTACCAAAGCAAAGTTTAAAAACCAAGTTAAAGCTTATTGATAGAGGAATAAACTAAGTATAAACGATATGTGCCGCAATGACCATTAGAGGGATTACGGAGGACCTAAATGCCAAAATACGCGTGAAAATTAAGAAATAGCCAATTTTGAATAATGAAATGAATCTTTTGAATATTGGAGCGGACTGCTGCGACCCTTTAGCCCCTAATTAGATATAAACCTTATACCTCATTCAAAAGCTTATTACGAAAGGAACAAAAGGTATATAGTAAACATCATCCGAAACGCACATAAGAGGAGAAACGAAGGACCTAAATATCGAAATACGCTTGAACACGAAGAAATAGCTTATTTTGAATAATGGAATGGACTGTTGCAACCCTTCAGTCCCTTATTAAGGCAAAGTTTATACACCATGTTAAAGCTTATTGATAGAGCAATAAACTGAGTATAAACGATATGTGCCGCAATTACCATTAGAGGTATTACGGAGGACCTAAATGCCAAAATACGCATGAAAATTAAGAACTAGCCCCTAATTAAAGATATACCTTATACCTCATTCGAAAGCTTATTAAGAGAGGAACAAAAGGTATATAGTCAATATGTTCCGCAGCGAATATAGAGGAGTAAAGAAGGATTTAAATATCGAAATACGGTTAAATATCGAAATACGCTTGAACATGAAGAAATAGCTTATTTTCAATAATGGAATGGACTGTTGCAACCCTTCAGTCCCTAATGAGGGCAAAGTTTCTACACCAAATTAAAACTTATTGATAGAGCAATAAACTGAGTAAAAACGATATGCGCCGCAATGACCATTAGAGGGATAACGGAGGACCTAAATGCCAAAATACGCGTGCAAATTAAGAAATAGCCAATTTTGAATAATGAAATGGATATTTTGAATAATGGAATGGACTGCTGCGACCTTTTAGCCCCTAATTATAGATAAACCTTATACCTCATTCGAAAGCTTATCACGAGAGGAACAAAAGGTATATAGTCAACATGTTCCGCAACGCATATTAGAGGAGAAACGAAGGACCTAAATATCGAAATACCCTTGAACATGAAGAAATAGCTTATGTTGAATAATGGAATGGACTGTTGCAACCCTTCAGTCCCTAATAAAGGCAAAGTTTATACACCAAATTAAAGCTTATTGATAGAGCAATAAACTGAGTATAAACGATATGTGCCGCAATTACCATTAGAGGGATTACGGAGGACCTAAATGCCAAAATACGCGTGAAAATTAAGAAATAGCCAATTTTGAATAATGAAATGGATATTTTGAATAATGGAATGGACTTCTGCGACCCTCTAGACCCTAATTATAGATAAACCTTATACCTCATTCGAAAGCTTATTTCGAGAGGAACAAAAGGTATATAGTCAACATATTTAGCATCGCATATTAGAGGAGAAACGAAGGACCTAAATATCGAAATACGCTTGAACATGAAGAAATAGCTTATTTTGAATAATGAAATGGACTTTTGCAACCCTTCAGTCCCTTATCAAAGCAAAGTTTATACACCAAGTTAAAGCTGATTGATAGAGGAATAAACTGAGTATAAACCATGTGTGCCGCAATGACCATTAGAGGGATTACGGAGGACCTAAATGCCAAAATACGCGTTAAAATTAAGAAATAGCCAATTTTGAATAATTACATGGATATTTTGAATAATGGAATGGACTTCTGCGACCCTCTAGACCCTAATTATAGATAAACCTTATACCTCATTCGAAAGCTTATTTCGAGAAGAACAAAAGGTATATAGTCAACATATTCAGCATCGCATATTAGAGGAGAAACGAAGGACCTAAATATCGAAATACGCTTGAACATGAAGAAATAGCTTATTTTGAATAATGGAATGGACTTTTGCAACCCTTCAGTTCCTTATCAAAGCAAAGTTTATACACCAAGTTAAAGCTGATTGATAGAGGAATAAACTGAGTATAAACCATGTGTGCCGCAATGACCATTAGAGGGATTACGGAGGACCTAAATGCCAAAATACGCGTGAAAATTAAGAAATAGCCAATTTTGAATAATGAAATGGATATTTTGAATAATGGAATGGACTGCTGCGACTCTTTAGTTCCTAATTATAGGTATACCTTATACCTCATTCGAAAGCTTATTACGAGAGGGACAAAAGGTATATAGTCAACATGTTCAGCAACGCATATTAGAGGAGAAACGAAGGATCTAAATATCGAAATACGCTTGAACATGTAGAAATAGCTGATTTTGAATACTGGAATGGACTGTTGCAACCCTTCAGTCCCTTATCAAAGCAAAGTTGATACACCAAGATAAAGCTGATTGATAGAGGAATAAACTGAGTATAAACGATATGTGCCGCAATTACCATTAGAGGGATTACGGAGGACCTAAATGCCAAAATACGCGTGAAAATTAAGAAATAGCCAATTTTGAATAATGAAATGGATATTTTGAATAATGGAATGGACTGCAGCGACTCTTTATCCCCTAATTATAGATAAACCTTACACCTCATTCGAAAGCTTATTACGAGAGGAACAAAAAGTATATAGTCAACATGTTCCGCAACGCATATTAGAGGAGAAACGAAGGATCTAAATATCGAAATACGCTTGAACATGCAGAAATAGCTTATTTTGAATAATGGAATGGACTGTTGCAACCCTAATCAAGGCAACATTTATACACCAAATTAAAGCTTATTGATAGAGGAATAAACTGAGTACAAACGATATGTGCCGCAATGACCATTAGAGGTATTACGGAGGACCTAAATGCCAAAATACGCATGAAAATTAAGAACTAGCCCCTAATTAAAGATATACCTTATACCTCATTCGAAAGCTTATTAAGAGAGGAACAAAAGGTATATAGTCAATATGTTCCGCAGCGAATATAGAGGAGTAAAGAAGGATTTAAATATCGAAATACGGTTAAATATCGAAATACGCTTGAACATGAAGAAATAGCTTATTTTCAATAATGGAATGGACTGTTGCAACCCTTCAGTCCCTAATGAGGGCAAAGTTTCTACACCAAATTAAAACTTATTGATAGAGCAATAAACTGAGTAAAAACGATATGCGCCGCAATGACCATTAGAGGGATAACGGAGGACCTAAATGCCAAAATACGCGTGCAAATTAAGAAATAGCCAATTTTGAATAATGAAATGGATATTTTGAATAATGGAATGGACTGCTGCGACCTTTTAGCCCCTAATTATAGATAAACCTTATACCTCATTCGAAAGCTTATCACGAGAGGAACAAAAGGTATATAGTCAACATGTTCCGCAACGCATATTAGAGGAGAAACGAAGGACCTAAATATCGAAATACCCTTGAACATGAAGAAATAGCTTATGTTGAATAATGGAATGGACTGTTGCAACCCTTCAGTCCCTAATAAAGGCAAAGTTTATACACCAAATTAAAGCTTATTGATAACGGAATAAACTGAGTATAAACGATATGTGCCGCAATGACTATTAGAGGGATTACGGAGGACATAAATGCCAAAATACGCATGAAAATTAAGAATTAGCCCCTAATTATAGATATACCTTATACCTCATTCGAAAGCTTATTAAGAGAGGAACAAAATGTATATAGTTAATATGTTCCGCAGCGAATATTAGAGGAGTAACGAAGGATTTAAATATCGAAATACGGTTGAATATCGAATTACGCTTGAACATGCAGAAATAGCTTATTTTGAATAATGGAATGGAATGGACTGTTGCAACCCATCGGTCCCTAATCTAGGCAAAATTTATTCACCAAATCAAAGCTTATTGATAGAGGAATAAACTGAGTATAAACGATATGTGCCGCATTGAACAATAGAGGGGTTACGGAGGACCTACATGCCAAAATACGCATGAAAATTAAGACATAGCCAATTTTGAATAATGAAATGGACTGCTAGAACCCTTTAGTCCTTAATTACAGATATATGGTATACCTTAATCGAAAGCTTATTAAGAGCGTAACAAAAGGTATATAATCAATATATTACAGGAGTAACGAAGGACCTAAATATCGAAATAGCTTATTTTAAATGATATAATGGAGTGCTGCAACCCTTCAGTCCCTAATCGAGGCAAAATTTATACACCGAATTAAAGCTTATTGATAGAGAAATACACTGAGTATCAACAATATGAACCACAATGACCATTAGAGGGGTTTTGGAGGACATAAATAGCCAATTTTGAATAATGAAATGAATATTTTAAATAATGGAGTTGACTGCTCTGACCCTTCAGCCCCTTATTAAAGATATACTTTATATCTAATTCGAAAGCTTATCAATAGAGGAACAAAGTATATAGTCAATATATGTGTTGCTATATAAGAGGAGTAACAGAAATACGCGTAAAATTTAGAAATAGCATATTTTGAATAATTTAATGGACTGCTGCGACCCGCCAATCCCTAATTGTATTAGTACGTCTTTTTGAATAATAGGTTGACGGATCTCAGTAGTCCATTCCATTATTCAAAATAAAACAGTTCTTAATATCAACGCGTTTTTCGATATTTAGGTCCTTCCTTTCTCCTCTATTAGGCGTTGCTGAACATATAAATAATAATAATAATATATTTTTTCAAAGAGAGTAACTCATTTGGAATAAACCAATTTTCAATAAGGCCAAACAACATGAATAAAACATAATTCATCTCCTAGTACACACATGTAAGCAATATATGTATATAAACAAAACATAAAAACATCAGAATTACCTACAGTATACATTGTAGCTTAACTTATAATTTCACTTTAAAAAATATAATGACTTGTAAGAGTTTTTGAATGCAGATATACTTTTTGATTTTTTAATTTCACTGGATAGTAAACACCTACAAATTTAGAAGAGGGATGAAAGTTACCAGAGGAAGAGTCAAACTCATAAATAGAAAATAAACTGACAACGCCATGGCTAAAAATAAAAAGACAAACAGACAAATAATAGTACAGAAGACACAACAAAGAACACTAAAGACTAAGCAACACGAACCCCACCAAAAACTTGCGGTGATCTCATATCTTCATATCTTTCTTCCTCAGAAGTTCCTGTATGAAGTCAGCCTCATAATAATACAGAAAAGAGCCGGCAAGAAAAGGGGCACAATCGGTTCCCATTGATATTCCGACAGCACAAGGTTATAATTTTTGAGGACCCAAACTTCGTGTCAACATCTTTAATGTATGTGACAATCCATGGTGAGTCCTGACCTACTTCTCGCCATTTGAGAATTTACTCGTCACTGCAGTGCTGTTCTCGCTTGATCTTCACAGCGGCCAGTTTTTCAGAATTTCCACCTCTTGTGCATGTATTCTATCTCTGATCAGACATATTTGTAATCTTACAAGCCATTGTATTTATTCTATCTGTAGATTTATTTTGTGTGTGTGTTTCTTTCTTCCACAAAGACACATTTTCCCTCGACCCCCAACTTTCCCCCACAACCCAAACCACCCACGTTTCCCCCTCATAACCTCGTCAACGAGTGTGCAAGATTTTCTGATTTTGGGGTTTGGTCCCAGCAGAAATTACCCTCAAAATGGGGGTGTTTCAGAACTGTCATAATCATACCACTATTCAGGGACAATATTCGATGGTGAATGTCGAGTATTGTACGATTGTTTACTACTTGTAGGCACATTAAGTTTGGAAAAATATTTTGGTGCCAGTATATGTTTTGATTTATACATTTATAATGACTTGTGGTAAAGTATTCTCTTAGTAACGGGAATAATTCAAGAATCCTTAAATAGTTCAATAGATGGTTTACGAATTTTGTGTTCTTTTAAAATAATTCAAGCTGTCCTTTCTTGCTTTTTTTGTTCATTATGATTCTTTTTGACTATATACCTTTCGTTCCTCTGTTAAGAAGCTGTCGAATTTCTCAATGTTTATGTGTTTTTCGAGATTTAAGTCCTTCGTTACTCCTCTAATATCCGTTGCGGAACATATTGACTATAGTATACCTTTGTTCCCCTCTTGATAAGCTTTCGATTGAGGTATAATATATATCTGTAATTAGGGGCTGAAGGGTCATAGCAGTCCATTCCATTATTCATTTTTGAATTTTGAATAATGAACTATGAATAATGGACGTACTTCAGCGCGGTCTTTTAACAAGAAGGTGTGTCTCTGACAAAATGTCCACTACGAAACGAAGTCATTAAAATTTGCTTATAAACAGTTTTATAATATCAATGTTATTTTTGTTTGCAAGAGATATAAACATTAGGGTCTTACAAAAGAAGTGATGCTTTTATAACGGCAATTAAATTGTTGGTAAGAAAAATTGAGCATATCAAATGGACCAGAGTGATACCGTATTTTTGTTAATGACTACGAAACGAATTAAATCTCCTTCAGTATCTGGTTTTAAAATTATGAATGACATATCAGTGTACAGCTTAATACATGCTTTGATGAATACAATCAGTCTTGTTACTTTTGCAATATAGGGATTGTGGAAAAAAAAGTGTTCAAGTGTTCAATTTTAAGAACCGTCGTCAATTGGTCGGCACAAAACAACTAATGTAAACGATAAATATTTATTATCAACAACCTTGATATATCAATATTAAACAGAACGTTAATATTTCTAAATAATCAAACTGTGCCCAAGTCGTAAATCCACAACTAACCATGAATTGAATAATACCCGCCTCCCTACTAACCTAATATTGAATATACACGGTCTCCACGAGGTCGCTTTTAACCTATCCTATTCCTAGAAATGTATAGGAGGTAGGATAAAAGTTAATTCGACGATAAACAATGCAAGCACAGATATCCATGATTACAAATATCTTATACTATTGGTTTTAATAATTTCGGACACTTTATATCACTTCAAATCACCGACTGTATTTTAAACAGTGAGACGTGTTTACAAATTCATTTTATTTTTAATTATTGTTGTTCAAAATCAGACATGTACTTGATGATCGAATTTACAACCCATCTTCTATTGTATACTGTATAAGTTTTGAACAACAAAAAAGCACAATATCAAATATTCCCAAACAAATCATCAAAAACATATAACTACGTTGATAAAAATGAAGCTTTTTTCAATTTATGCAAATTTTTTCTTCGGAAAGCGTTAGTGCAGGGAACTCACATAAGGGCCGTCATTCAAACGTTTAGCAATAGGGGTTTAGGAATATATAAACACTCATATGAATATGAATATCGTCCAAATCAAATGGTATGGTCCAAAACGTTAATATATAAGCTGATGCGCTGTCAGAACAAGGGTCGCTTAATTGATAGTAAAGACGTCTAGAAGAAGCAAGAAGGTGATTATTTCATTTATAAAGGATTAAATAAATTCTGAATAAGAATCTACATGCGTACCTGAATAAGGTTGCAGGAGGATATATAATATCCAGGGGGTGAACTCTGGTACGATACCAAGAAGACACTACACCGAGTACGTGACAATATGGTGGCGGCCAGTTTTCATTGGTGGCGGAAGCCGGAGTGCCCGGAGAAAACCCCCGACCTTCGATAGGAAAACTGACAATCCAAGACAATTAAGATTGGAGTCGAGTGCACCCGCACGTGCGGGAATAGAACTCACAACCTCAGTTGACAGACTAGTGATTACTGTATTAACTACTTAGATCACTCGGCCACCGATACCCCTTTTACAATGAAGACACAACACGACAAACAAGAGTTCACGAAACACAGCTAAAGACTGCGCAACACGAGTTCTTCAAAAACTGGGGATCCATAAGAGTATGGCTATGACTCCCGCCGTTTTTTCTCATGTATCGGAGGACGTGTTTTTCAACAGACTGTCGGCATTCCAATGGGAACAAACTGTGCCCCTCTACTCGCCGACTTGTTATTATGAGGCTGACTTCATGCAGGAACTTCTTAGGAAGAAAGATAAGAAGTTAGCAATATCCTTTAACTCTAGTGTCCGCTATATAGATGATGTTCTTTCACTAAACAATTCAAAATTTGGTGACTATGTGGAACGCATCTATCCAATCGAACTAGAGATAAAGGATACTACAGATACAGTTAAGTCGGCTTCATATCTTGACTTACATCTAGAAATTAGGTGTTCTTTTATTATACATCCAGTAATAAATCGAATACGGTAGGTCACATTCGGAAACAAAGGTGATTGGTGGTTAGTACTTCGCTTGGTTGTGTAAATGATTAAAGACGTGAATAAACTTTGACTGTTTACTATTCTACCTGAAGACGTAATTAACATGTGACGTTACAATTCGTTACGTTAACAACAAGTAAGTGTCTGTGTTGCGGTTAATACGTAACAAAGGGGACGACATTGTATTAACGATGTTTGGAACATATACGCCTTAATCTTTGAAACGGGTGTTCCTAAACAGTCAATCGTACATTGTAGGCGTCCATCACAATCTCAGAACCTGGAGATCTTGATAAAACAGATTATGTGTGAGCAGATACCCTCAACATGTATCAAGGAAATCCTGATAGGAAATACCTGTGTAAAGTGTAGAAAAATCAAAAGTTTTAATACTTCCTAATATATTCTAACTTATAAAATATACTTAAACAAAATAGATGTGTAGGCCGTTATATAAATATTCTAGTAAGTTTTTATGTTATTTTTTTTCTTTAGGGGTGGTTATATACATAAACACTTATTCCTAGTTTGGCATTATAGATTGATTATCTGTATAGGAATCTTCCCTTTTTGGTAAGATCATCAAGGAGACAACAATATTTGCTAGATGAAAAACCAAGACAATTGGAGTATCGATCTCTGATTTCGTGAAGTATTTTAAAGTAAGTTAATCTCTTCCATTTTTAGTCAGATTAAGGACAAAATTATTTAAGGCTTGACAAATGTTTTTCAGATGTGTAGTTGGTGTTTTGCTGTAGGTTTGCTATCTCATTGATGTATACCCTGAATTTCATTGATATATAACTGTTCCGTATTGAAGATAGACTTATCAAGCACACCCCTAAACTTGCAACCTTTGTTTCAGTAAATTGGATTAATATTTTTGTTTAATGTATTTCATTATCATTTGTAATAATATTTACTACTAACAATTTTCGTCGGATACCAATTATTGTGGAATTCCTGGGAACAGATTTACACAGAATTTAAATGTTCAACGAATTGCACATAATTGTAATTTGCCAGTGGTTTGTATTCAGACTTTGGCAAAACCACGACATCAAATATCTACGAAAGTGTAAGTTTTCCACAATTCACGAAAATTGGAACCCAAGAAACTGAATGAATGTATAGTAGTTTGGATATCATTTTGTGCTCCCCCTCTCGTTTGCAAAGCAAGTCTGCTGACGTGATAGAAATTATGATGCAAGCAATACAATCAATGTATCCACTCAGTTCTAATGATTGTCTACAAATAATTATTAAAACACCCCAGGAATGAAGTATTTTTATTCCTTAATCTGGTGGATTAAACGCTGATGTTGATAACATAAGGATGTTCGAATATGTGGACGGTTGGTTCCATTTCAGTTTCCATAGTTTATTTATCAAGGTCAGGCTTTATGTACGCTTTCTATTTATTTCGGTCAAGTGATTGTTTACTTTAAACACGTGTGTGTGTTTACATCAATCCCATATCATGTGTTTATGTTCAATTTAATTCGATGGCTTATATATACCCTCAATGCCGGTTTAACGGGTATATGCGCTCATGTGATTCGTGAAAAGCATAATAACGTATTACTTAAGGGGTTCTTTTATAAAGAAAAACAAGTTATTAAAAAAATGCCTATATGTTGGAAAAAGTTACACATGAAAAGTATAATCAAATTATCTCACAGCATTATCTTGTTTAATAATAGTTGATTCATGCACTAAAAAAACAACTGAAAAAACAAAAACGATTGCGAAATAAATATCCGTTTTTATTCTAAAAAATTGTCAATCTCGTCACTTTACATAAACGTTTTCAATTTGATACAATATTTCTCTGCTTGTAATTACATTAGATGTAAGTTTCATTACAATACGTTATTCTGATTGGCTAACGGCACATCATGTGTTATTCTTTAAGCAGTTGTATCACTCAATAAAACTTCGTATTCATGATGACACGAAGCTCACAATACAGTGCACAGGTAAATGAAATAAAAACTTGATAAAAAGCATGTTTCTTTGATCCTATAGGTAAAAATGTAATTATAAGTATTGAATGCCTTTTTTTTGTAACTTTATAGGGTTGTAAAAGCGTTGACCGTGCGCACATTTTAAGTATGAAGCGCTTCCGCGCTTCATACAAGATGTACTTCGGTCAACGCTTTTACACCCCAATACAGTTACAAAAAAGAGCATTCAATTCTTAATTACAATTTCCTTGATAGAAGGTTGCTGCTCTCAAGGTCGCTTTTTAACCTAGAGTTCCAATAATTTACGAAATCATCCCTTCGTTCAGTTTACGGACGCCATGACGAGTTGGTTGACTGCTATGAAATATCCGTTTCACAGATGATATCGGATATGTTCCTTATGTCGTAACTACAATCAGTTTAATGTAATGTAATAAGACTATTTAACGGGTTTGTAATAACATGAGCAACACGACAGGTGCCACATGCGGACCAGGATCTGCTTACCCTTCCGGAGCACCTGAGATCCCCACAGTGTTGGTTGGATTCGTGTTGCTTAGTCTTTAGTTTTCTATGTTGTGTCTTGTGTACTAATCGTGTTATTTGTCTGTTTGTCTTTTAATAACAGTATTTGTTTTATAATTTCAGGTAGCAATACACAGTAAGATGTTTAGTTTCGCATTATGGCCCCTGTGAATTTTTTAAATATGAATTTTTTTTTACAATAAAATTGATTTTTAGATACTTGAAGAATAATATAGCCTTCTTAGTGGGTTTATATGAACATTTGGATTGTTTTTAACATGTTTTATAGGCCATTTATATGATTGACAGTCCGTATTTTCCTATCCGTACCGTCCATAGGTCCATAAATTATTGTGGTGTTTATCAAAAAAGATTTTGCGCTCGATCTTTTCAATTCAATTTTATGGAAAAACGAGCAGAAATGCATGTGATTTTTTTTGGACCACTTGATAGATATAAACCTATGGATTCAGGAAAGGTATCACTGTAATTGATTGAAATTTTCCTTTAGACCAAATTTTGGAGACTTTTGTGACATGTTCACCCCCCTGTTTTGCTATATTTTGTATCTAAGAAATGCAGATTGTTGCCATGGTTACACCCAAAAGGGATTATATTTCACCCTTATGACTATTAGAAATCAAATCTATGGAAGATTCTCTTTCTATAAGTATATACATGCATAACACACATATAAAGCCTTTTTTGTTAGACAGGAGGGGAAAGAGGGTGTTTAAAAATTATGAGTGTCAATTTTAAGTTTTTTTCCTAACTGTGTATTGCTACCTTATGGCATTTGACAAAGCAAAGAATTGCTTTTATTTCGACAAATCATACCACAAATCTATTTATATTTAGGTTATAGATACAATTCTGTGGGAGAAACAACCTTTAGTAAGACAATATATGTTAGTTTTGTTGTTTATTGTCCTTAGCAACCAATATAGACATTTTGACACAAAGACTTGGTTCCGTCATAAATTGATACTTTATTGGCTACTCCTTGGAAAAGATGACTGCGCGTTATGTAGAAACCTTAGAAGGGAACGCTTTATATTTTTTCATGCGACTAAATCAAATTTATTATTTTAGCAAGTATAAAGTCACAATTTAGCATGAATTAAGCCTGAATTTTTTCCCGCTGTTATAAATAAATTCAGTATTTACTCAATTTTAACCAAGGCTTTGGTATGGTAATACACAACAAAATTGACATTCTAGAGCTTTAGAATAGCTTTAACTTGTAAATTTTGTCTACTGTTAAGGTTAATTTAAGTTTTTAAAGAAGAACAGACAGGCTTACAAGGTATAGTTTTCGAAATTTGACTAAAAAAGGAGAAAATGCACTTTGACATGGCATGTTTCATAAAATCTCTTTTTTGTTGCATTTCAGTGTCAACTGCTAACCTTCATAAAATATTTATTTCTGAATCGATTTTCAAAACTAGCAAGCCAATTTGCTCGTTTTAGCTAGTAGAAAACAGAAATCCATTTAAAGTGGAATTGGGAAAAAAATGTTAATCCTTAAGGTAGCAATACAAAGTTAGATGTTTAGTTTCGCATTATGGCCCCTGTGAATTTTTTAAATATGAAAGTTGTTGTACAATAAAATTGATTTTTAGATACTTGAAGCATAATATAGCCTTCTTAGTGGGTTTATATAAACATTTAGATTGTTTTTAACATGTTTTATAGGCCAATTGTATGATTGACAGTCCGTATTTTCCTATCCGTACCGTCCATAGGTCCATAAATTATTGTGGTGTTTATCAACAAAGATTTTGCGCTCGATCTTTTCAATTCAATTTTATGGAAAAACGAGCAGAAATGCATATGATTTTTTTTGGACCATTTGATAGATATAAACCTATGGATTCAGGAAAGGTATCACTGTAATTGATTGAAATTTTCCTTTAGACCAAATTTTGGAGACTTTTGTGACATGTTCACCCCCCTTTTTTGCTATATTTTGTATCTAAGAAATGCAGATTGTTGCCATGGTTACACCCAAAAGGGATTATATTTCACCCTTACGACTATTATAAATCATATCTATGGAAGATTCTCTTTCTATAAGTATATACATGCATAACACACATATAAAGCCTTCTTTGTTAGACAGGAGGGGAAAGAGGTTGTTAAAAAAATATGAGTGTCAATTTTAAGTTTTTTTTCCTAACTGTGTATAGCTACCTTATAACAATATTGAGAAACTCACCAAAGATTTTGGAATTTCAAGAACATTTTTTGTAGAAGATCATACGGATATATGTATCAAAATGAAAAAAAAAATCAAAACAGGTGAAAGTATGTACAGTAGTGTAAATTCAAAAACACAAAAATGCAATGCAATATGTAAATACTGGTTAACGTAACTAGACAAAAAATATGATTCAAGCTTTTGTATATGTTCTTGTTCGGACACTAGAGGTTTTAAAAGTCAAATAAAAATGTCTTAATATTAAAAAAAAAGAATTTGCTCTGAAATGATTTCCACAGTATCCTTAACTGATGAATTATCGTCCTTATGTATAGCTAATACTGTGCCTCTTTAAGTTGTTGGATAATTGCCAATGAGACAAATCTCCGCCAGACACCGTACGACATAAAAGTTAACAACTTTAGGACACATTTCGACCATCAGCCTTGAGGAAAACACAAACCGCATACTAGATAGCTAAAAAAACAACCCACAGATATCCCAAATGTAAAAAGAATCAGAATTTGAAAACTAACAAGCCTTATGTATGTACAAAACAATGAACGAAAAAGAAAGATGATGCACAGCAATAAACGGAAACCAATTACTAACAGGCTCCTGCTTTGGGACAGGGTTGAAACAGTCGACATAAAAACAATATACAAATCAGTTGAAAAGGGCTTAAATAATCGGATCGCTATAAAGAAGAACACATTTATCAAAATCACGTTTCGAACCTTTATATATTGCTATAGATGCCGACAAACTTCAGTGCATGTATTTCATTTAACACATCACAAACTTCCACGTTGTCTCAGAAAAGTTGTCTAAGTGTAAGAGATTATCTACATAATCAAAGATGAAAACACATTATTTACATTTCAAAAGATTTGAAAATATATGTCAATTTGGAATATTAAATAGCTAGTCATTTGTACAAACTAAATTAAGAATATTAAATTACTAAGACATTTTAAAAGCCTTTTATAAAGTATAGAGGGAGAAGTCCTTTTTTTCTGAAAGGACTCTTTCAAACATATATCAATCACAATGGAACCATTATGTCTCAGATGCATGGATGTTTTTGTAAGTTGTTATCAACTTTGAACTAGATGTAAGAAACTCCAATAGATATAAGAAAATGTGGTGTGAGAGCCAATGAGACAACTCTCCATCCAAATGATAATTTAAAAAAGTAAACCATTATAGGTCAATGTACGGCCTACAAGTACTCTCAGATCGTTCCTAGTGTCTTTTTGGTGTTGGAATGTTCAAGTACCCGGCCACGTCTTCTCTGTGTTTTGTTATATGTATTTCTATTTGAATTCATCTGATGAGTTAGGTCTTTTTTAACCAATTTGTATAGTTCGTTGGTAAGCCACTGTCTAGGTCAAGGGGATGTTTAGGACCCTGCTTGCAGTTTAATCCCCGCCACATTATGTATGTATAGGTCTCATCCAAGTCAGAAGCCTATAATCCATTAGTTATCGTTCGTTACTGTGAAATATGTTTGTTGTTTGTTTGTTTTCTTTTACATTAATTTGGCAGTTAGTTTGGTGTTTCCATCGTTTTACATTGTCATTTCTGGGCCTTTTCAAGCTGACTATATGTATGGGATTTTTTTCTTTTTTTAAGGCCGCTCGATGACCTTAAGTTACTTATTTCTTAATCATTTGGTTCCGTGTGAAAGTTGTCTCATTGAAAATCATACCACATCTTCATTTTTAAATGTAATACAAATAAGCTAACATAGAGACATGCTCGAAATGTATAATACTAATGTTCAGTTTTATCATTGTTCCATTAGCAAATACCATTCTAAGACGATGCTTGCTAATTATTATAGTCTTAATACACACTGATTTGTATATATCTTTTTCTAATTCTAATGTCATTGTCAGCCCATTGTCAGTGGTTTGGACACTTATTTTGTTTCTGCATGTTGAAAACAATCGTTCCCATTTTGTGTATCAGACATCATGTTTGCCGAACTACCTGAAGATATTTCCTTCGAATTTTGTGTAGGACCAGTCGCTAAAAGGCGATAACCATGCTCATCGACCTCAATCATTGACTGATAAGGATTTAAATAGTCGTCATTGGGAGATTCTACAACATCCCCATCGGAAATTGAACAACTACTTACATCTTGATCGACTGTTAAATAAATGTCATCATGATTAACATGCTCACTTCTGATAACACTGCGGATAAATAATTCATTGTTAATCATATTATCTTCATTGATTGATTCATAGGTACTACTTTCATCGATAAATTGAATATTTGTTTGATCGGAAGATAACTGAGCGTGTTGTGTCATTTGAGATTGTGATTTGTTTAAATTTTCAGATTTCCTTTTGTATTTGAAACAACATGACGCTAGAGCAACCATTACTACAACACTTCCTGCACTTATTGAATAAATAATAAGTTCTCGTTTCAGAAACATCGAATCTGTAAAGAAAAAGTAAGTAACGTACGGCAAAGGTAAAAATTAAACAAAATGGCAAGGATAATCTAAAAAACGCTTAAATTCGAGATAGCATACATGTACGTCAATAGGTCATAAAACTTCTTTTGAAGTACCAAGGATCATCCAAGTAACTCAAACCGGCAGGATGGGTTAATCATATGCATGTACATTCTTCCAGTTCAAATGTTCAGGATAATAAATAATGGAGGGAAATTCTCAAGTTCATTTTCCAAAATAGGTACCTATATAGCTACTTTTCTTGATGCAACTTTCCAATACTGCTTTGATGAAGTCACTTTTATTAAGAATTATATATATATGGAACACAAATCCAGGACAAAAATAAATCGACAATATCTATATATGTAACACCCAGAACTTGTTCTTCCTCTTAAGGATGTTCGCTTGTCATGTCTTGGAATTTGTGACAGATTTTCGAATTCCTCTGGTTTTATCCATTTGCATGCCTTTAAAAAAATTTGCCCCTTAACCTCCATTTTTCTTTTATTTGTTTTACACATATAACTTTAAGACATCTGTAAGTTTCTTATAAAATATTTGCTATTTTTCAATATTATTTAATGTCAATGACAAAGCTCTGAAAAATTTAAAGAAAACATTTTCCCGCCCAAATTTCAATGAATAACATCTTGAAAACAAGCACATGAATTCATATGTTTTTTTCGTTCTTTTGGTTCATTTATTTATCCCCTATTAATATATAATAAAAAGCTTGATATTTTGAAACTGAGTAGCGAACTATCTTAAGAGTTTAGAATCCTTACAACGTTTCTATATGACAATATTGTACGCCCACACATGTCTAAGTTATGTCTGCCGTCGAAAGGCGTCCTTTCCATGTACAAGGGCATATTCGTTTTTGATGCGTTTTGTTATTTGATTTTGCCATGTGATTATGGACTTTCCCAATTGATCTTCCTCTAAGTTCAGTATTTTTGTGATTTTACTTTTTCCTACTTGGTATATTGTGAAAAGCTGTCTTATTGGCACTCATTCTACATCTTCTGTTGTATATTAAAATGCCCAAAATGTGCGATTCGTATACTAAAATGCCCAAAATGTGCGATTCGTTATACCAAATGTTGTTTGAAAACAAATCAAGCCAGTTTACTCGGGACAAAAACACATTAACAAATAAAACAATTTGTAGGTTTTGATAAATTAGGTAATTATTAGTTATTTTGTCACGCTTTATGTTAACTCTTATTTATATTATAACTGCGTCCGGTTTCTTTGTGAACAATAACTATGTATGAAGTTTCTATTTCTGTATTTTTTCTGTCTATTTCTGGAATTTTGCAAGGCTGATATTGTTTTTTAGTTTTTTTTTGGTTAAAAACACGATGTTTGCAATTGAGTATCTTACAACTGCCAAAAACACAGAAAATATATTACGGCTAAAATGTTAAGACCTTCTTATGTCTTAAAGTTCATATACTGTGGTTTCATTATTTTTTGTTGGCTACCAAATTTCGTGGGTTTCGTGGAAACAATTGAACCACGAAATTAAAAGTTCAACGAATTAAAATTTAAAAAAAAATATTAATGCACAGATTTGCAAAACCACGAAATGAAATATCCACTAAAATGCAAATGTTCATCAATCCACGAAAATTGATACCAACAACAATAAATGAATCCACAGTATTTAAATAACATATAATTGCTCTTACATGATAACCATTTTATTGGTATTTGTACACACATGCATGATTGATTGTTGTTGGTTGCTTAATGCCCAGTATCAAATAGTTCGGGCATGTTCAGGACGTGAACAACAATGAACAAATTAACAATAAAAACAATAGGTAGGTCTGGTAATAAAAGCCAACTGGGTTACTAATCTGGAAAATTTGGACTGCCACGGTAGTATGAAGGTATAATTCGTTTTGCTTTCTAAAGAAAATATTTATATTATAATATGTTACCTATTTATTTATTGGAGAAAATAATTAACTATACCCTTTATTCAGTTGTAGAATATATACCTTTTTTATCTGAATATAATCTATGCAATGTTGTCATAACATGTGTTGATTCCTCTGGCTCTGTAAAAGTACTTTCAACCTTTTCTGAAACATACACTGCAACACATAAAGATGTAATGAAGACTTTTTGATTTAGTATTTTCAATACATATTTAATCTGATGTGTTTTACATCAATTTTTTATTATTATTTTAGTTGGAATCGAAGGATACACAACCCCTCAATAGTCTACACTGCTTGTCGACATACCAGACAGTTGTTTGATAATCAATAGCGATATTGACAAGCACTGTAAACAAAATGTTCCACAAGCATTTATCACACCTAAATACTGTCAATCAAAGGTGGTATATATTAAAACTAGAGGCTCTAAAGAGCCTGTGTCGCTCACCTTGGTCTATGTGAATATTAAACAAAGGAAGCAGATAGATTCATGACAAAATTGTGTTTTGGTGATGGTGATGTGTTTGTACATCTTACTTTACTGAACATTCTTGCTACTTACAATTATCTCTATCTATAATGAACTTGGCCCAGTAGTTTCAGTGGAAAATGTTAGTTAAAATTTACAAATTTTATGAAAATTGTTAAAAATTGACTATAAAGGACAATAACTCCTTAGGGGTCAATTCACCATTTCCGTCATGTTGACTTATTTGTAAATCTTACTTTGCTTAACATTATTGATGTTTACAGTTTAATCTATCTATAATAATATTCAAGATAATAACCAAAAAAAGCAAAATTTCCTTAAAATTACCAATTCAGGGGCAGCAACCCAACAACAGGTTGTCAGATTCATCTGAAAATTTCAGGGCAGATAGATCTTGACCTGATAAACAATTTTACCCCATGTCAAATTTGCTCTAAAGGCTGCGGTTTCAGAGTTATAAGCCAAAATCTACATTTCACCCCTATGTTCTATTTTTAGCCATGGCCGCCATCTTGGTTGGTTGGCCAGGTCACGGGACACAATTTTTAAACTAATTACCCCAATGATGATTGTGGCCAAGTTTGGTTTAATTTGACCCAGTAGTTTCAGAGGAGAAGGTTTTTGTAAAATATAACTAAGATTTACAAAATGGTTAAAAATTGACTATAAAGGGCAATAACTCCTAAAGAAATCAACAGACCATTTTGGTCTAGTTGCATTATTTGTAGATCTTACTTTGCTGAACATTTTTGCTGTTTACAGTTTATCTCTATCTATAATAATATTCAAGATAATAACCAAAAACAGCAAAATGTCCTTAAAATTACCAATTCAGGGGCAGCAACCTATCAACGGGTTGTCCAATTCATCTCAAAATTTCAGGGCAGATAGATCTTGACCTGATAAACAATTTTACCTGACGACAGATTTGCTCTAAATGCTTTGGTTTTTGAGTGATAAGCCAAAAACTGCATTTTACCCCTATGTCCTATTTTTAGCCATGGCGGCCATCTTGGTTGGCTGGCCAGTTCACCGGACACATTTTTTTAACTAGATACCCCAATGATGATTGTGGTCAAGTTTGGTTTAATTTGGACCAGTAGTTTCAGAGGAGAAGATTTTTGTAAAAGATGACCAAGATTTACGAAAAATGGTTAAAAATTGACTATAAAGGGCAATAACTGCTAAAGGGGTCAACAGACCATTTTGGTCTTGTTGAATTATTTGTAGATCTTACTTTACTGAACATTTTTGCTGTTTACAGTTTACCTCTATCTATGATAATATTCAAGATAATAACCAAAAACAGCAAAATTTCCTTAAAATTACCATTTCAGGGGCAGTAACCCAACAACGGAATGTCCGATTCATCTGAAAATTTCAGGGCAGATAGATCTTGACCTGTTGAACAATATTACCCCATGTCAGATTTGCTCTAAATGCTTTGGTTTTTGAGTTATAAGCCAAAAACTGCATTTTACCCCTATGTTCTATTTTTAGCCATGGCGGCCATCTTGGTTGGTTGGCCAGGTCACCGGACACAATTTTTTAAACTAGATACCCTAATAATGATTGTGGCCAAGTTTGGTAAAAATTGGCCCAGTAGTTTCAGAGGAGAAGATTTTTGTAAAAGCTAACGACGGACGACGACGACGACGACGACGGACGACGGACGACGGACGACGGACGACGGACGCCGGACGCCAAGTGATGAGAAAAGCTCACTTGGCCCTTTGGGCCAGGTGAGCTAAAAAGTTAGAAGAGAGATATAACTCAAAATAAGTAAACATTGAATAACAAAAGTGCATTACAAATTTTATGAACACGAACGGACGACATTAGAGAACTCAAAGTTACTGAAAGCTAATGAAAAGCCAAAAAGTATTAATAATGAAATATCTCTAAACAGAGACCACTATCAATTACAGCACACCCAGGAATTTTTAACGACATTGTCATATCTATCATCATGTCTATAAACATGATTAATATAATCCAATAGTTCTCACGGTACTCTGACCACACACAGACTCTTAACTGCTTTACACGTGTTATCTGTATAGTAATGTTTACTGATGTAATATAATATCCATGATGTGTAGCTTGTAATAAAGTGTAGTTTAATATAAGTCTTGAATGAATACAGACGTACATACATGCCCCATGCAGAATATAACATGGTGTCAGATGAAAAAACGAATTGATTAACTACCAAGATGGATCAACTGAAACCACCCATAGCCTTAAGTATAGAGGGAAATGTTTCCGAGAATTGGAGAAAATGGAAACAAAAATTCCAGTTTTACTTGGACGCTACTGAGTTCAATGAAAAGGCAGAAAAGTTACAATGCTCGCTGTTACTTCATTGTATTGGAGAAGATGCCGTGGAAGTATTCAACACATTTAATTTCGTGGAAGATGAAAAGGACAAAATTGCACCATTGCTATTAAAATTTGAGCAATTTTGCAATCCGATAAAGAACCAGACTTACGAACGATACAAATTCCACACGTGTTCGCAAAGTGAAGGAGAAAATATAGACCACTATGCCACAGAGCTAAAAAACAGAGCCAAAACATGTGAATTTGGACAGTTATGCGACAGTTTTGTAAGAGACAGGATAGTATGTGGTATACTTAGTGACAATGTTCGCGAAAGATTACTAAGAATTCCAGACTTGACACTCGCAAAGTCAATAGATATATGCCGCGCATCGGAAGTTTCAAAACAACAATTAAAATCTATAACAGAAGATGAAAAAACAGTTCACGCAATGAGGAAAGACTACAAATCAGGACACAAACCAAAAGTGAAACAACAATACAGAGATTATAGAAAAGACAACCAAAAAGGCCAGAAATACGATTGCAAGAAATGCGGAATGCAACATCTACCTAGAAGTTGTCCAGCTTACGGAAAAATGTGTAACCAGTGCAAAAAGCCGAATCATTTTAAGAAAATGTGCAAAAACAGAAGAATAAATGCTATTGAAGAAGAAAGCGACAGCGAAGACGAATTATACATTGGATGTATCGAAAATCAAAAGAAAAGTGAAAATTCTTGGATGGTTAATTTAAATTTGAATGGAAAAAATCAGAAGTTCAAATTGGATACGGGTGCGCAAGCAAATGTAATTCCGTACAAAGTATTGAAATTAGTGAAAGGAGATATCAAAATTATTCCAAGCAAAACAAGATTAGTCACATATTCAGGTGAAAAAATGGATGTGCTAGGGAAATGTTACATAAATGTATCTCACAAAGATAAAATTGAAAGAATGGAATTTGCAGTTGTTAATTTCAATGCTCAATGTATCTTAGGATTAAGTGCTTGTGAAAAATTAAATCTAATTAATAGAGTTATGTCAGTTGAGAAAAGTGCTGAATCTATTTTGAAAGAAAATAGTGATTTATTCGATGGAATAGGGGAATTAGAAGGATATCATCATATTGAATTAGATAAATCAATCAATCCGGTTATTCACCCACCACGTAGAGTACCGATTGCTCTGCAAGATAGATTAAAATCAGAAATAGAGAGAATGGAAAAATTAGGCATTGTGGAAAAAGTGGAACAACCTACTGAATGGGTTAGTTCAATAGTAATTGTAGAAAAGGCAGATGGTAAATTAAGGATATGTTTGGATCCTAAAGATCTTAATCGAGCAATAAAGAGAGAACATTTCATATTGCCGAGACAGGAAGAAATAACCGCTAAGTTAGCAGGAGCAAAATATTTTAGTAAGCTTGATGCTTCAAGTGGATTTTGGAACATCAAATTAGACGAGGAAAGTTCTAATTTATGTGCATTCAATACACCATTCGGAAGATTTAAGTTCTTAAGATTACCGTTTGGAATCAAATCTGCTAGCGAAGTGTTTCACAAAGCCGTATGCAAAATCCTTCATGGATTAAATGGTGTCGAATCATTTATCGATGATATATTAGTGTGGGGATGTACAAAAGAAGAGCACGACAAGAGATTAAAAGAGGTTCTAGAACGAATCCGTACCGCAAATTTGAAGCTAAGGCGTGATAAATGTGAAATGGGAATTTCTGAAGTGACATATTTCGGTCACAGGTATACACGAGAAGGATTGAAAATCGACGACAACAAAGTAAAAGCGATAACCGAAATGAAATCACCGACCACCAAAAAAGAACTTGAACGATTTCTTGGAATGGTGACGTATATAGCAAAATTCGTACCAAATTTCTCATCAAACACAGCAGTATTGAGGGATTTACTGAAAAAGGATGTACCTTTTCAATGGGACGATAATCATGATAAAACATTCAAAGATCTGAAAACATTGATCACAAACTCTCCAGTGCTAAGATATTTCAACAGTACAAAGCCAGTGAAGTTATCCGTAGATGCATCACAAAATGGACTAGGTGCTGTACTATTACAGAAAGAGTTGCCAATCGAATATGCATCGAGGGCATTGACTACATCGCAGAAAAATTGGGCACAAATAGAAAAAGAGCTATACGCCATCGTATTCGGGTGTGAAAGATTTCATCAGTATGTATACGGAAGGACAATTGAGGTAGAAACAGACCATAAACCTCTAGAAGCAATATTCAAAAAGCCGCTAGTAAACGCGCCTCCCAGAATACAAAAACTTATGTTACGACTTCAGAAGTATGACATTAATGTAGTGTACAAACCAGGAAAATTGATGTACATATCAGACACTTTGTCAAGAGCTTACCTTAATGAGTTCGACAACTCATGTGACAAGGACATAGATGCACAAGTACATTTATTGGTAAAACATGTGTCCGTATCAGAGACGAAAATGGATGAATTCCGAAGAGAAACAGACTGTGACGATGCATTAACAGAGCTAAAGAAAACTGTAAAGGACGGATGGCCCGAGAGCAAGTCCGAAATAAACGACAAAATTAAACCATATTGGGACTACAGAGAAGAAATTCATGAAGCACAAGGATTAGTGTTCAAAGGAGAAAAAATCGTAGTGCCGTTTGCTTTAAGAAAAGAAATGCTGCAGAGAATTCACGAGGGGCACCAAGGCATAGAAAGATGTAAAAACAGAGCAAGGGATGTTTTGTTCTGGCCCGCAATGTCAAAACAAATAGAAGACATTGTCCAAAGGTGTGACATATGCAAGCGATTTCAGAACTCAAATGCAAAGGAACCAATGATTAAAGCCGAATTACCATCGCGACCGTGGGAGAAAGTAGCCACAGACGTGTTTGATTTTAAAAACAGACAGTATTTATTAATTGTGGACTATTATTCAAAGTTTTTTGAAGTTAGTATCCTGAACAATTTGACCAGTGATACAGTCATGATGAACATGAAGTCCATATTTGCACGACATGGCATTCCAGAAGTACTTGTATCTGACAATGCAAGATATTATACAAGTTCAAAATTCCAAGAATTCGCGAAATCGTGGGAATTTAAACATATAACGTCGAGTCCGAGATACCAACAAAGCAATGGATTAGCGGAAAGGACAGTGCAAACCGTTAAACAGCTACTAAAGAAAGCTGATTATGAAGGAAAAGATCCGTTTATGAGTATATTGAATTTCAGAAATACTCCGTTAGACAGTGACATGCCGTCGCCATCTCAACTATTGATGGGTCGCCGTTGTAAAACGAAATTACCTATAACGAAGAAGTTGTTGAGAACCGAAGTTCCGGAAAATGCAAAGAAAACATTTGTTAAAAAAACAAGAGAAACAGAAACTGTATTATGATAAGAAAACAAAAGAATTATCAAAATTGAACGTTAATGACAATGTATATGTTCAAAGAGAAAAGCGTTGGGAACCAGCAGTCGTTGTTCAAAATACAGACAATTCGCGTTCGTATATTGTTAAAACAGAAAATGACAAACTGTACAGAAGAAATAGAAAACATTTGATGGAAAACAAAAACAATGTTGTAATTGAAAATGACGATTTAGACGATATAGTGCAACCTAATCATGCTAATACTGTACGAAACGAAGTGAATGATTATAACCGTACGCGTAGTGGAAGAATGGTGAGAAAACCAGAGAGACTAATTGAAAACATGAACTAATGTGTAGGAGTTAGATTAATATTTAGATTAGGACAATTTAGCCTTAGAGACAATATTTTCATTAATTACATACACATCATTTCAACATTTCATTATTACAATTTATTTGTTTAGTAAGGCAAAGTTTTACATGATGCCATTTCATTTCATTTAAGTAAAGAAGGGAGATGTCATATCTATCATCATGTCTATAAACATGATTAATATAATCCAATAGTTCTCACGGTACTCTGACCACACACAGACTCTTAACTGCTTTACACGTGTTATATGTATAGTAATGTTTACTGATGTAATATAATATCCATGATGTGTAGCTTGTAATAAAGTGTAGTTTAATATAAGTCTTGAATGAATACAGACGTACATACATGCCCCATGCAGAATATAACAGACATGAAGACATGACACAAAGCAATAAATAAAAGTGGATGTGAATCGATACGTCCCCAAAACCACAAAAGAATACAAATTTAGTTATATTTAATTTGTTGATGACAAAATCGATGTTATTTCCATTGTACACACTTTTTAAAGATCGTATAACAAAGTTAATAAGAATATCTTTACTTTTAATTTTATTTAAAGGTTTGATGACTTTACACGGATCACAATCATACAATAATACCATAAATAGTTATCAAAAGTACCAGGATTATAATTTTATACGCCAGACGCGCGTTTCGTCTACATAAGACTCATCAGTGACGCTCAGATCAAAATAGTTAAAAAGCCAAACAAATACAAAGTTGAAGAGCATTGAGGACCCAAAATTCCAAAAAGTTGTGCCAAATACGGCTAAGGTAATCTACTCCTGGGGTAAGAAAATCCTTAGTTTTTCGAAGAATTCAAAGTTTTGAAAACAGAAAATTTATAAAAATGACCATATAATTGATATTCATGTCAACACCGAAGTGTTGACTACTGGGCTGGTGATACCCTCGGGGACGAAACGTCCACCAGCAGTGGCATCCACCCAGTGGTGTAAATAGTTATCAAAAGTACCAGGATTATAATTTTATACGCCAGACGCGCGTTTCGTCTACATAAGACTCATCAGTGACGCTCAGATCAAAATAGTTAAAATGCCAAACAAATACAAAGTTGAAGAGCATTGAGGACCCAAAATTCCAAAAAGTTGTGCCAAATACGGCTAAGGTAATCTACTCCTGGGGTAAGAAAATCCTTAGTTTTTCGAAGAATTCAAAGTTTTGAAAACAGAAAATTTATAAAAATGACCATATAATTGATATTCATGTCAACACCGAAGTGTTGACTACTGGGCTGGTGATACCCTCGGGGACGAAACGTCCACCAGCAGTGGCATCCACCCAGTGGTGTAAATAGTTATCAAAAGTACCAGGATTATAATTTTATACGCCATAATATTAAGGATACAGCCAAATTTACAAATTAAACTTTTGTATCTTTGAACAAAATTTAGTCAATGTTTTAAGGAATTTATGGTTACGAAATCCCTAAATTAACAATTTATCAGTGATTTATAGATTAAGTTCGTTAATACCTATGATATCATCACATGCAGGTGCACAACAAACGCGTTGGGAGATATAAACAGCATATGATGGTGTTAAAGGAATATCACCGTCTAGCAAATGACAATTAACAATAGAACCTAAAAAAATCGTCTTTGTATTGGCAAAAGAGGGACGTAAGATACCAGAGGGACAGTCAAACCCATATATCGAAAATAAACTGACAACGTCTGGCTAAAAATGACAGACGACAAACAGAAAAACAATAAAACACATGACACAACATAGAAAACTGAAGAATAAACAACACGAACCCCACCAAAAACTAGGGGTGATGTCATGTGCTCCGGGAGTGTACGTAGATCCTGTTCCACATCTGGCACCCGTCGTTTTGCTTATGTTATAACAAATCCGGTAAATTATCTAATTCGGTAGGTCACATTTACGAAAGGGAAGGTGACGGTAGTGACGACGTAAGGAACATATCTGATATCATTTGTGAAACTGTTATTCCATTATTCTATAACGGTTAACCAACTCGTGATGGCGTCCGTAAAATTTACGAAGGGATGATTTCAACTTCAACATTTGGAACTTTTTGTAAATTTAGTATGTAGTGTCTTTTTCGTTGATTATCTTTTTTTTTTAGTACTCTTGGCTTTAGATTGTTTTGTCACCAACAAAACATATGTCGAACACATGCTCATTAGAATTGAAACAGTTGCGATATGTATACATATATGGCGTATACTTAGTATATATACCTTTTTTATGTGCTACTGATAAACTTTCCACTGTACTCATGACATGTGTCCATTCTTTTGTGTCTGTATATGTACTGTCCAATTTTTCTGAAACATACATTTTCAAATGTTGCTGTGATAAAAACCTATTTGTTTTGTTTGATACCATGCATGTTTCTCATCAGATGTTGTGTTCATCAATATTCAATTAACATGTTTCATGTCATGTTTTGTATATAAATATTTGTAATTTTTTTCTTTGTTAATATACCATGTAGTGCGTTTTGTGTTTGTTTATGCCCGCGTCACACTGTCCCGATTTTTATATACGATGGACACCCGAATGCAAAAATTGTAAGTTCGTACGAAGTTGGTCCCGATCTCGTTAAAATACCCAAAAGTGACAGAAGCAAGTACGATGAATAACGAAGTCTATACGAGGGTGCCGAAAGTATATACGATAGCAAAAGATGGACATACGAAGGTTAACCGAAGACGATATTTAAGCTTCTTATCTCAGCCGAAGCCTACAAGATGGATCACGAAGGCGACACGATGGATTACGATGATGGCGCGATGGCCATACGATGTCTAAAAGACGTCGTGTACAACTTACGATGCATTAAAATTATATGCCGAAGGCATCACGCGTTTTAAATTGTTTGATCAATATTGAATATATATTATATTGTACATTTAATTTTTGATTTAATCATAAGACAGAAGACCGTTGGTATTTCCAGTTACTGAATAATTTGGTTGATTTCTAAAAAAATAGTTTATGTATCAAATATGCGTATTCAATTTACCATTTTCTGCATGTGTCATACACAAATATAGTGTCCATATTTGTCCCCAATATGTTACATACGAGGGGATGCCACGCTCGGCATTGCCTTGTTTGAACTGTAAAATGTGTGCACTAGTCTGAATAATCACTCATAATTATGCCCATGTTTACTGATCTATCTTAAAGGTAAGGTAATGGGTTCGTTGATCCCTTTTATCCAAAAAGAGCTCTTTCCAGGAGAATATCATAATAATATAGACTAAAGGAAGGATGTGGGGAAAGCAAAAAATGCGGCAAAATATGACATATAGAAAACAAAATGTTTATGGAGTAAACATTCGTGTAACAACAACTCAGACGATACATAAAAAATCAGAATAATGAAGAAAAAGTTGGTTTTCCTATATACGTGTCTCTGCAGTGTTGGTATACGAGGCGCGTTTATGATTTTTATTATGTTATTTGATATGAAAAATTGACAAAAAATAATATTTTATTTGTAAAAGTAAATCCTGAGCCTGTTATACCTGCTCTTCTTGTTCCATTTGAATCAATAGAAACAACGCTGTCGCCTTTCTTGTTCTCATAGAATCATATGATATGAGGTCCATGTTTTGTGAACGTCTTTCTTAACTACCTTATTAGACTGACCAGTGCATGTCGCGCATGGCACTTTAAATGTATTTAAGCGCGAAAATTAACTTACATTTAGCTGGATTTATTGCCGTCGTAGTTCCATCTTGTCACCTTCGTACTTTTATTCGATTGCATTACGACGGGATTACGAGGTCTTCACGAAGTCGTGTTGCCATCGTAAGACCTTCGGTTAGCTTCGTGATTCATTCGTGTAGACATCGTAATGTCAAAACTGCCCGATGGAAACGATGGAAACACGAATGCAATACGATGTTCAAAGATGCATTCCCGGTGACATTGCGATGGTGAGGATGGTGATACGAACTCAATACGAACCCTAAACATCGGATGCACCTTCGGGGATTTTTTAACATGTTAAAAAATTTAGAACCCTTCCCGAAGTTGTCCCCGAAGACTAGAAACAGTGGCTGGTGGCTCTACGATTGTTAAAGATGGCACTACGAATAGCCCGATCTGGATACGATCAGTCCCGATTTTGAAAATTTCCATAATCGTGTTGCCATCGACGTAAAAATCGGGACAGTGTGACGCGGGCATTATAATTTATAATCAGCTTTGTAAACCAAATGTTTCAAAATCAGGTACCAAAACCGGCTTAGACAGGCATTCATATCACTCACAAGGAAAAGGGTATTTACATTAACAAACGTGCACATAAATTCAACACATCAACAAACATGCACATTATTTCGTTTACTGTTTTGTATATAAATCGGTCGTTGTTTTTTTAAACTTGTCTTTTTTTCGGAATCTTTAGAGCTAAAATCACAGGTACGAGGTTTGCTCATTTCTAAATTTTTGTAGTTTGCTACTAAAATTTTTAATTGGAAACTTCAGTTATCCAGATTCATTTGGTTCACATAAAGTATGCTCGTGGTATAGTAATTAGGAAACTATTATTTGTATTTCCGTCCGTGTGCCTAAAACTGATTGTCAATCCTTTTCATGTGAGGATAATGACAATTGAATTAAAAAAAAACAATAAAAAAAACAAAACAATTTCCGTATTCAATTATTTATCAATTTTTAGATTAATGCTAATTTTTATATACTGGGAATGACTAATGGTATATCTCTGTCAATGACCCTGTTGTTGTTGTCCACAAATATCAAAGTTTCAAAAATGAAGTCCTACCTGGTAACACAGTTGATACCTCAACACATCCATACACAATATCACATCTGAAAAAAAAGAAGATGGAAATTAAAGACGAAGAAGTGTAAACGGCAAAGAGTCATTGCACTAAGGACACTGTTAATACACTACAAAACTAGAAATGTATCATTACTAAGGTCAATAGTATCATCATTTAGCATATTTTAAGCGACACATACTAAGTTTAAACATTAGAATAAAAATGCAACTAACTTTGATTAGCATAGAAGTGTCGCTGCTATGATCAGGTGGGAAAGACAAAAATATTTATACAGAAAATAGATGATAGGAAATTAAAAAAGTAAAGCAAACTCAGATTATTTTCGTTAAATCTATATGCTGTAAAAAGATTTCATGTACAAATGATATGTCCAGAATTTTGTAATGTTGTCTACAATTGAACCAACAAAACAATAATCTTAAAAGATATAACAGAAGAGAAAAAAAAATGTTTTTAAAAAGTTTCCGCATACTGAACACCAGTTTTATCATCTGTTGAAGATGTAATAAATGATCCCACAACTTATATAGTGTAGTTATTTGTACATGCGTGGTACCTTTCGTTATGATGGCATCTACAAACATCTCTGCATTTTCTCCCCCAAAGTCCAAGTGAACATGGTTGGCATGGGAATCCATCTTTTGAAACATATCCAGTTTCACATTCTATATGAAATATATCGTTACGAAACTAACATAACGCGTATTTATAAATATAAAAAACATTACGAGGTATTGTTATATAGTAAACTAGTTTGACAGAAATTCATATAAAGACGATTTTCAATTAGACAAATACAATTAAATAGCTATCAAGGTACCAGGCGTATAATTTTACACACCAGACGCACGTTTCGTCCCCATAAGACTCATCAGTGACACTAATATAAAAATAGTTAGAAAGCCAAACAAATATAAAGTTGGAGAGCAGTAATGACCCTAAATTCCAAAAGGTTGTGCCAAATAGGGCTAAAAATAATTATGCCTGGGATAAGAAAATCCTTAATACTTCGAATAAATATACTTTTGCAAACGTTATATTTATAAAAATGAACATACAATGTATATTAATGCCAACACCGAAGTGCTGACTACTGGGCTGTTGGTACCCTCGGTTACGAACGGTCCTTCAGTAGTGGTATCGACCCAGTGTTGTAAATAGTTATCAAAGGTACTAGGCTTATAATTTGATACGCCAAAAGGACCAAAGGACAAAAATGTAGAAAAATCGATAGCGTATGACCTTCAACAATAAGTCAATTCCGTACAGTAGGAAAACAAAGTGGCAACAGAAGTTAACATGTATCCTTGTTCAAATTTTACAGATCTTCTGTCACGCATAATATTGCAATTGAATTTAATGTGTGAGAAATCTGACACAGAGAATAGTTGTTGAAGCATATCATATTTGAAATAAAAGGGGAGCAATAGTTTTCATCTTAAGTCATTCAACTCTACAACGAACAAGTGTTTTATTAATATTGCTGCTTTTCCTTCATTTTCAAAACAAATATGCCAAAACGTATTCGTTTTTTACCCGGATTAATGTATAACTGGATTACATGTCTACTGTATACCACATCGTCTTCGTAATTGTTTTGGCCTTTTTAATTTTGTTTATTCGAGCGTCACTGATGATTGTTTTTAACGCAAATACAACGTTAAATCCTGGTGAATTTATTTAGAATACTCTAGTTTTGGTTTGTATGTGTCATGCTATTTTATTATGTTCTCTTCCTTTCTAATATAAAACATACCAACACATGTGCCATTCTGTTCCTCATGATTATTACAACAAAACCATGACTCAGTTACACCATTGCTGTACAAAAACAAAACGCAAATGAATGTTTAAATCAAATGAAACCAGGTTATATTTATTACAAAAATCTTTGCACATTTTTATAAAGTTTATTGTGAGAGGCTAAACTGAGTGACATAAGGTGTTATTTATTTTATATTCAAAACGTTGAATAGTGTAACAAATAATCCGTCATTGATATTGATCTGTGACATTATGCTAAGCAACTTATTTCAATTGATTCAGTTTGCGGGTTTCTCCGAATACACAATTTAACAAATAATTTTGTTTTACCACTTTGACCATAAAACTATCTTGTTGTCGTACAACAAATTGATTTTAACAAAACAAAACATCTAATTTATTCCAATTTGATGAAAATCATGAAAAATACCAATGTATCTTTTTCTTGGTTACATCTACGTGAAATTCACATGACAAATCTTTTGTGGGTTACATATTAATCTGAATTCACGTGACATTCACAGGAAATTTTGCTTGTGTAGATTTTATCATTTACAGTAATACAACAACCAATTAGTTTCCCTTTCAAAGGCAATAATACGATTACCTTAAATTATCAAAACATTTGTCGCACTGAACAAAACCTAAAATCCCAACAAAAATGTATATCACCATCTTCAGTATTTTCATGCTAAACTTTTATGACAATGGAAATAATTTCTGTGATTTTATAACTATCAGTTTATATACTGATGTATATCATATTTCCGGTAATTAACAAAACAAACACCAGAAGTTGCATCATCAATATTGGAATTCCAAATGACGCAAACCATGCAAAATCCAACTTTTGAAAATAGATATCTCGTCTCTTGTTTTTTTTTATATATCTTTGTTGAAGTTTCCACAAAAGACTAAGATGTAAATAACATTTTTTTTAAAACCCGAGACGATGTGGTTTAATCAGTTGTATATTGTTGAAGACTGCACCATAACATTTCCCACTGTACATTTGTTAAGGTTTGTTTCTAATAGCTTTTCCATTCTCATGTAAAAAGTGGAATGAATAAAAATTACCCTATGAAAATTCAAATCGGAAAGTCCCCTTTTAAGCTGCAAAATCAAAGCCAAAAACACTGGAAAATAATTTTCATATTCCTGACTTGATAAATGGATGTCCTTCGTAGTAAGTAGGGAAATGTGAGTGTTCCACTTGTAGTAGTTACAGTGCCTTACTCTTTTCCCCCCGATTTATTCTAAAACTAATAAAGAGCTATTTTATTCGTGTCTTTCTCTTGGACAAATTGTCACTATTCTATCTTATAATGTATAGGTAATATTTATTTTAAAATTCATGTTCACTTGGCTTTAAAAGCATTTACCGATGTTTCTTTCATAAAACAAGAAGACGTGGTATGAATGCGTATGATTTATGTTATTTGGTTACTGTATTGTTGATTAAAATTCATTAGAAACAGCTCGTCTATATTTGAGTACGCTAAACACCACGGTGGGTATGGTTGTCCTGCGAGAGAACGTTCTGTGCTGGTGATTTGGTCCTGTCAGGTGCTGGTGGGTCCTGATTCTGTGCTGGTGGGTTTGTTTACATTGTATCAGAACCGCAATAAAACGACTGTTTTGTTGCTTAATTTTTCTCTGATGCGTCATAAGTACCATGCAAAGTATATTACAACAATATTATATTGCAAAAGTGGTGCAAGTTCGTTAAACGGAATTGTCCTGACGCTGTGCTGGTGATAAGAAAAACGGTCCTGGTTCTGTGCTCCTATGTCCTGGTTCTGTGCTCCTATGTCCTGGTTCTGTGCCTTTATATTTTAGTTAAAAGTGGCATATATTCAAGATCATTGATGCTGTACTGTTATTGAATAATTAACTGTTGTCTGCTTTCTTGAAATTGACATTGTTGTGAATCTGTTTACTGTTATTATGAGAGAAAATATACCCCTATTTTTAATTTTTTTTTTCAAATTAACTGTAATCTTATTTATTTGCCTGTTAATGAAACCCTTCTTGCCCCCTTTTAAGATAAGAAAATATGTTTACGATTTTCGGGATTACGATCATTTTGCAAGATCATATATTAGCTCACCTGTGTCGAGGGGTCGTGTGAGGTTCATGTATTGTCTTGGAGTCTGCAATTACAAAAAGATCTTTTCTGAAATTACTTGACCAAATGTTAACAAATGATTTTTCAAGAGTGAATCTAGGAAAAACAATATTCATCAACAAACATGACCACTGTCTATTAAAATGTATTCGAGTTTTTAGTTACAACCGATTCCATTGAGTATGTAGGCAAAGGTAATATCTTTGGTTAGCTTGCTTGTTAGCTAAACCGTGAAGTTATTGTTAGGTAAGGTGTACTATCCTCCTTTCGAAGTAGCCTGGTCCTACAGACAGAAGATGTGTCATTTGTCGGACTAGTATATTCTTAAAGTAGGGTAGTTTACATAACCTAACAATGACTTTTCTGTTCAGTAAGCAAGATAACCAAAGATATTCACTTTGTCTACACACTCATTGAAATCGGCTTTAATATTGCAAACGTTCAAGCAATTAGGACAAAACTTACCGAGTAAAACAATCAAAAGACCAATGTCTATCTACCTTGCACATTTCAGAAAATTCAGATCAGATAACGAAACTGGGTCCAGCAACATTTATAAGCAATTTAAGATTTTGACCCTCACAGTTTCCATTCACAACAAATATTCTCGTTACAACGAATCATTTTAAATACAAAAATACCAGTTGCAGCCTTTTGTTTATGTATTAATATATGTATACGGATAAAGTTATGAAAGGCATTAGGGTCACCAGGGTGAGGAGTCCATGTCATCTGAAATAAATTCTAAGCATAGATCTGGAAAGCGACAGATAATCATGATATTAAAAAAACTCTCTTCTTTTCGACTTTTTTTCGAACAAATTGACACATAAAATGATTTATATAGTATTGTGGAATTTTTAACTTGTGTTCAATTCATTGGTTACACCTTTTACTAAGATAACAATCCTGTCAAGTATGAGCTGGGTAAAATATTTCAGAAAAGAAGATGGAAATGTGAAAGTTTCCGTGCGTCAGGTGCAACAGCATACGAACAGCTAACATGCCTCGTCAGGGTGGAAGCTAAAAAGTCCACGAAAATTTGATTTAAAACCTTTATTTGTTCCAACAAAGTTATTGAGATTTTGTTGATGATTTAACCATCTACAACAACAAGAATGTTCTTTTTAGAATTTACAGCTCTTCTATAAATAAATGCAAAGCAAACCATTGATCAAATTGCTTGCTATGATTGTTTGGATGTTTGTAAACTACCGGTAAGTAGTCTGTTTACTATATACTAGAATTTGTTTGGACAATAAACATTAACTTCAATTCCTGTCAGTTTGTATTTGTCCAATCAAATCCCAGTATGTATTGAAACTCCGCCTACCTATTGTTTGAAAACGTAATTATGACAACAACTGTTGTGAGCACAAGATTCACTGCACATTTTTAAAGTTCTGCTTCATTAAACATTAAAATGTGAACTTAAGTTTTGAGACTTTTTTAATCGACACGATTTGAATTTTTGTATATGAGAACATGGTTTATCTATTAGTTGAAAATGCGGCTTTGAACTAGCTTTCAGTACCTGCGAGCATTCGTTGTTCAATAATGTGTGTCTTTGTGTTATTATTTTATGTGATAAGTTGTTGTGTTGGTACACCTCTGTAACAATGAAGGAGGAAATGAGGAGGGTTGGTTGGGTGGAAGTGGGGAGGTGGTATGCGGAGCGCTAACAAACATGTCTATGCGGCATGGGTTTTGATCATTGTTGAAGCATCAATGTAAGAGGCATTTAATATCTTAATAAAACTATTCTTATTTTAGATAGACCACTATATATTGTTTTCTGATATTGGACGAAAGATGTTGCCCTTTTATGTAATTATGTAATACAAGTTACGATCATTTGAAAACACATATTAAACAGCCAAATGGATGCACAAGAGCTAAAATAGCAGTCATTTCTCGCTACATTGAAGACCTGTTGGTGACCCTCTGCTGTTGTTTTTTATTTGGTCGGGTTGTTGTCTCTTTGACACATTCCACATTTCCATTCTCAATTTTATAGATCCTATTGACAACAATTATCTGCCCAATTTTATTGATTTTGTAACATTTGTTTCAAATATGACCAACTTCTTATCCAAAATCACCAGCACCGTATCAGGACCCACCAGCACAATGACAGGACCCACCAGTACAGTATCAGGACATGAATAAATTGAGAAAATGCTAAATTTTAATAAATTGCAATGTTTTTTTCACAAAATAGTTTTGTCGTGTGGTTTGCGGAATAGAAAGCGGACTCTATGAGCATTTTTGTTTTATTTTTTCAGTTCTAGATTTTCTGAAAATGAGAATTTTTGTGTTACCCTTACTGAAACAGTTTAGAGGGTCAACTTTTAAAAGGTTTACATATGAACCCATAAGAAACAAAATTGAAAAATCTCAACTGTTTTCTTCCATTTTTTATGAGTGAAAACGTCAAAAATCATCATTTTCGTCTTTGTTTACATTTTTTCATTGATCACCAGCACCCGTCAGGACCGAATCACCAGCACAGAACGTTCTCTCGCAGGACAACCATACCCACCGTGAACACGCTTTTCATATGATCCATAGAACCAAAACATTTCAAATGTTACATGAAGTACACAGTTAAAACATTTCAGTAGCTTCTGCTTCTCTTTAGTAGAACGAGTTGACAACCAAAATCACTTAATACTCATCCAATGTTGTTTATTTCTGCATCTTCTTTTTTATAATGACATTAGATTTCTCAAGAAAATATTAAAATCCAATTCGTTTGTTTTGCAAAAATTAAAGTAATCCCTTTGGGTAAGATTTTTCAAACAATCGTTATTTGAGATTAACTGACTCCTACAAGATGAGTACATGTGCTGAACATTTTGATTCAATTCACAACATGAACACCTCATAACTTTTATGTAAAAAATGTAAGCATGATGGTGAGAATTTCCATAGTTACATTCATATCTAGAAGACTAAAGGAAGAACAAGAGGGACATCTAAACTCATAAGTCAAAAATAAACGGTAAATGCCAGCGCTAAAAATGATAAAAAAAAAAAACCGAAAAAACAAACCACAAAATAAAAAAACAAAGGCTAAGCAACCGAACCCATGCAACAACTGACGTTAAAATAAGGTGCTACGTAAGGGTAAGCAGAACCTTCTTCACATTTTGGCCCAGCCGTTTTGCTCATTTTTTTACAAACCCGGTAACAAGTCTGATTCGTGCAGAGGGAACTTGATTTAGATGAGACACTTGCACCATATCACTAGACTTGTGATGCGATGGGGACGCTGGAGTTCGCACCGTTGTATGAAAGTCCTTTTACTTAAGTGTGATGGTCTATGCAGCAATATATATGCATAATCTGATCTTTTGTGCATCGTACTTGCACAATCAATATGAATCTGTGTCTTCTCATTCGCGCCATTCAGTCTATTATCTGACTCAAAATTTGTAAGTAAAAAAAGCTTTACCAGCACATTTACATGGCCTTTTCAGTTTATTATCAACTTATGAGTTTGACTTTTTCTTTTGTTATCTCTCGCCTTTCTATTAATGTGGTTCTGACTTCAGACCATCACATTGCAATTCATGGTGTAGTCTTTCAACAAGTTAACGAATTATCCATTGTAGTCTCGGCAACCATTGTAGTTCAGAGTCCTTGTAGTATTTACAATGTTGAAATTAATGAGTTTAAATTTGTTTACGTTAACAAGCTGCTTGTACTATAAACTTTATACATCATCGGATGCAGTGATATGAGTTATGACTTTATCTAAGATTTTAGTTGCTTGTTATAAAATCTTGGGTTTGCTGTTGATTTTAGTTATTCTAGTTTAGATACCAAGTTAAATGCGACTTTTATACAGCGAGACTGCAAATACATGACTTTGAGAATAGCTAGAGAATGTACAGTTGCAATGGATAACACTTTGCAAAGAAATGCAAGAGCAAGAAGTCTATAAAGGAACAAGGAAATAGTTAGATAAATGAAAGAAGAAAGTTCCAATAATTCTGCAGAATAGATATTCGCAATTCATCGATCCTCCGAACACCACAAAAATTGTAGCGCAATGTGAACAAGGCATGAGTATAAATATGATAAAATTATTATTAGTTGAAACCAAATAGTTTAATATAAATAAAATAACTTTTTTCTAAATTTCGTTTTCCATTTACATTAATGTTATCACTGCGTATATCTTATAATTGTATAACTTTCAATTCTTTGTGTGTGGTCTAACTTTTAGTTGAGGTTTATTTAAAAATAAAATGAGTGTGTATCTATCATTTCTATTTGAAAAACATGGTTTTAACATAATATTTAGGAGAACAGTTTTTCATACAAATGCCTGATCGATCGGGATCCTCATTTAATATAATAAAAACATTTAAATGTTATTTCAACTAATATTGATTTCTAGATCAGTGAATAACCAAAGAAATTAAAACGCAGATTGAAAGATCCGCTGCATTATTCAATATGTCGTTAAATAAATATTTACAAAAAAAGACAGAATAATGTACAATTTGTAATGTAAAGGAAAAATTCACAAAAACGTTTTAACAAAGTTACTTGTACATAAACTAGTCAACAAACGTAACGAAACACATGTCTTATCTCCAATTTATCATAAAAAAAATAAAACTGTAAAAATATCCAACAAAAAAAAGATAAAGGCAGATGTGGTGTGAGTGCCAATGAGACAACTCTCCATCCAAATAACAATTTAAAAAAGTAAACCATTATAGGTTAAAGTACGGCCTTCAACACGGAGCCTTGGCTCACACCGAACAACAAGCTATAAAGGGCCCCAAAATTACTAGTATAAAACCATTCAAACGGGAAACCCAACGGTCTAATCTATATAAACAAAACGAGAAACGAGAAACACGTATATATTACATAAACGAACGACAAATAAACAAAAGTTTATATTTCAGAAAGTGATGAGAAAAGAGGGACGAAAGATACCAGAGTGACAGTCAAACTCATAAACCGAAAATTAACTGACATGCCATGGCCATAAATGAAAAAGACAAACAGACAAACAACATTACACATGACGCAACACAGAAAACTAAAGAATAAACAACAGGAGCCCCAACAAAAAAGTCGGCATTTAGTTTCGAAAATGAAAATTAAGTATTCCAAAGACTGCAAAAAGGCATTCAAAATTTAATCAGACCATGTTTGAATTTTAAAGTTTTATGTTTTGAGTTTTTAAAAAATAAATTTGGTTAAAATATGACTTTTGAAGTGACAAAAAATGTCGAGTGTTTGCCTTGAATCAATCGTTTTGATAAAAAAAAAAATAAAACTCTGCAAATTTTAGAGCTTTTGGTCAATTATTCTTCTTGGTCGGATGTATCTGTTTTCATTATATATGGGAAATACATTGCCTCCTATCGTTTCTTTTGTTGACTAGTATACAAAATATCGAGTATAGTTTTGTTTTACAATGACACATTAAAACATTCAAAAAGCGGTATACTCTAGCTACTGTTGCCTTTATTTACAAAAAAACAGGTTGAAACGTTACAGCTCACACCTAAAATATATACTGCTTATGTATTTATCATTATTGCTTTTAAACAAATTGAAAGCAATGATAGGTGAACGTTGATCATTCAATGGTCTTATTTTAATTTGCTTTCCTGCATTTATCTCTCTTCTTGGGATTTGACAGTCTATGATTTTGCTTGCATTTGTAGACCTATTTTCAGAGGCTTGGAAATTTGTGTACTAAATATATTCCGGAACCATTGTTTCTTTTTGGTTCATCGACCAAGCTTTTTGTACAACGTTTTGAAGATAATTCTCTCGTATTTTGTGTGGACTCATCCACTGAATGGCAATTACCATACAAATCGACTTCTGTCATAGATTGACATTCACTTGAGTATTCTTCTTTTGATAGATCGGTAGGATCTCGCTCAATATATGAACTACTGTTTACATCTAGGTCGCTGATTGTCGAAAATATGTTTTCCACGTCATTGGTATGTTCACTTCTTCTGTCGCACTTCAATTTGTCTTCTTCAATCGAATCATAGGCATTACTTTCATTGTCAAATTGAACATTTGTTCGATCAGAAGAAACTTGGCTATGTTGAGTTCGGCGGTATCTCGATTTGTTTAAGTTATCAACTTTCTTTTTGTTTTTCAAACAACGTGAAGCTAATGCAAATATTGCGGCAATGCTACCTACACATATCGAATAAATAACAATTTCATCTTTCAGAAATACCACATCTGAAACGAAAAGGGTTTGGTAAAGTGTGAATGTTTTAAGTACAATGTAAGTTCCTATAATTCGATATATAATTCTAAACATACAAATTTTTGTAATAGCATAAAGTTTGCATTAATTCTCAATTTTATGCATTAATAACGGGTAAATATGAAACGGTCGATCATTGTCGTATAAACGTTTTGGGGACATATGAAGCGGCCCTTTTTTGTTTTATCTGCTTTGATTTTGGTATTGGATTTTAAATGAGCGTGATTGCACAGTCATTTTCTACCCAGTAAGCAAGCAATATAACTGAATTATTTTTTATATTAATATGTTATATTTTCTTGTAAATACTAATTGTTGATAGACATTTTTCATGCATTGTATGGCGATGACCATTCAAATTTTGAGTATATTTACTTAATTTGTGTTCCATTCAAAAGCAAACATATATTTATAAAATACTTCTCTTATATAGGAAAATGGTGCAAGAAAAACGAAAAGTGTATGTACCATTTTTTAAACTATTAGGGGTTGTCAAAACGTGTGTTGATTCCGTTGTGTCTGTGGCTTCCCATTTTTCTGAAACATATAATTTCGCCAATGCAGTTGTCATAAAGAATAATTGTCACTTGGTTTTTTCAAATACATGTGTTTAAGATATTTTGTGTATATATAGGTTGTCAAAATATTTGCTTTTATCGAAAGGTACCATGCTGATAATTAAGTCGACCAGACGAAATTTTCGTCTACATCATATTTCGGGTCCCCAATGCTCTTCAACTGTGTACTTGTTTGCCTTGGCTTTTACTTTTTTCATCTGAGCGTTAATGATGAGTCTTATGTTAGACGGAACTCTCGTCTGATGTATAAACTCAAATACCACATGAAAATAATTTACTTTTTGGGGAATACTGAGAATTGTTTACCCTAGGAGGACACTTTGAAATTTCTTTCTTCATTTTTTTTGGCTTTTCTAAACATGGTTTATAAGCGTCAATTATGATTTTATTTAAACGACAAGCGCGTCTGATGGACACAATTGTTTGCTTAGTGTACATGATGAATCTCAATACCTCATTTGGTACTAATAAGACCCTATCACTAACATCAGGTTTTGTGTTTTCGGTTAAATGTATTGATAGCTTGATAGGTTCAAATTGTCAAACATGTTGGCTCATGTTTGGATTTTTTAGTGAAAAGAAAAATACAGAACTCAAGGGAAAGTTAAAACGGAAAGTCCGTAATCTAATGGCATAAACAAATTAAAAGAATAACAGTTGTTCTATTTCTGAATTCTGTATATAGATGTGGTCGAACAAACATTGTTTTACAACCAACTAAACATCTCACTTGTTTGACAGTTGCATAAAATTTCACTACACTGATAGCGATGTGTGTATATAACAGACGGACAATTTCTGCTAAGACACTGTTGTCGTTTTATAAATTCTGAGTTGAAGCTGCAAGCTCCTGTATACCGATTTCATTGGGGAATATTTATCTCATACGGGTAGTAAAAATTTGATGCGTCTATCGAGGAAATGATTATAACAAAATGGTGCTAGCCTTTCTGCATCTGTATAGATACAAGGAAATCCCTCCGTCAACAGAACACTTCGTTGGAATTTATAAACATTAATTTTTCGTAATTCGATATGTACACCCAAAACTGAAGCAAAAAGATATATAAGTATATACGCCCCTTTGGTCCACTTTGGGTACTCTGGTCGGTTAGTTGTTTTTCCGCATTACAAAATAAACACCACACATTTACGTATACTACCATTTTGTATTAAGAAAGGTTAAATGTGTATTGTTTTATGTTGTATACTCTGTATCGCTTTTTAAAGCCGCGCAATGCATTTTAAGATACATGCAATTAAAAACATCCAAGATCAACACTTTACGCTGTAACAGTAACTCAAAAACATGACTTATAAATATTTCTTAAATCATTTGATTGTTACTTGAATATTTAAAAAAAAATATATATTAATGAATTTATTTCTGCTACAACATATTTGTTTGAACCATTACGACGGTTATGACGATGGTTAAGTTTAAATAATTTCAGTTTATATTTAACAGTATACCTAATGTGTCAAATTCCCATTGATTATACTATAGTGATAAACGTTAAAAATAATTATATAAAGGTGTGTTTCTACATGAAACAAAAATGCATGTACCAATTCAGGAACATGACAGTTGTAATCAATTCGTTTGATGTGTTTGAGCTTTTGAATTTGACATTTGATAAAGGAGTTTTCGTTTTGATTTTTTCCTCGTTCAGTATTTTGTTATTTGTCTTTGGACTCGTATGCATTGTCGTCACATTATGTGTTTGGAATGGTTTTCCATATAGATGTAACAGTTTTGAATCCTCGGTCTCTATCTTTTTAACAATCATGAAATGCATTTTATTTGTAATCATACGTATTCCGCAGCCTACACAGGTAAAATAGCTACGGACGTTTTACGTCCGTAAAAAATCCGTAAAACGTCCGTATTATACGGCACGTCTACGGACGAATAGTACCACGGACGTAAAACGTCCGTTGCTTCCCATCCGTAAAACGTCCGTTAAACGTCCGTAATACAGATATTTAGTACCACGTCCGTATTACGGACGTTTAGTACCACGGACGTAATACAGATGTTTTGTACCACGGACGTATAACGTCTATTATAATTATGCATTATAATATATATATATTATAGTATATAACACACTTATTGTAGTACATATAACACACTTATTATAGTGTATAGTATAGTTTGATTTTTATGTAACAGTTGCATTGTATTGCTGAAACTTTTGATGGAACTGTCAATGATAAAATGCTATACTTTTTTTTAAGGTGATGATACTTTTTATTTGCATTTCCTTATATCATGTATATAGTATCCTAGTGTTCTATCTAAAAAAAATATTCTGATGCAATACACATACAAGGATTTTGTCCAAGAACTTTCTGTCATACAGTGACTTGTTGTTTAACAAGTTGAATATTGATGATATCTTTTTAAACATTTTACATGATATTTCAAGAGTAAATCAACAATAATCAGAAGTATTTCAGTGGTGGTCTTTGGTTCATATTTTGCTTTCATGTATTAACTTGATAAAACAAGGCTCTTAGTTTTCTCTATTTGTCATGTCCAAACCCTTTCACAACACACTATATAGTTCATTTTTTTCATTGTTGGAGGACATATGGATACCTATAATAGCTCACTATCACATCATGTGAACTCTGGTGGATATTTTTCTCATTGGCAATTCAACCAAATGTCCTTACTTTTATAAGTCCTTTTAATTATATATCAAGAGTAATTGATCTCAAGAGTATAAATTGAGAATACTGTAATGTTTCCTTTTTACAGTTTTGAATGTATCCTTTTTCTTCAAACTTTCTTAGAACAAACATAATCTTCAATCTTCTTCAAAGTTCAAAACTTTATTTCCAAGGATTTATATTCACATTATAATTTCTCTACTTTCCAAGTCTATGAATGTCAAAATAAATGTCTTCTTTGTAAATTTAAACGTTCTATTTTTTGTAAAATTCCCAAGTTTGTGAGGTAGTCTTCTGTGTCCTGTATTCATGGTATTGGTTATTCTTCACCATGTTCACTGTGATGGTAACTGAAATAAAATATTCATAAAGAATATAAATCTAACTTCCATGAATTACATAAGCTAATTGTTATATGTTTGCAAATTCATTCTGTTAATGCAAAATCATTAACTGGTCGGTTTTTTTGTTGCTTATTTGAATGTCCAGTGGCAAATATTTTATGTTTTCTAAATAACAACGTTTACTTATCAAAACATAATATTGGCCAGTCTGACTAGGTAAGTTTGTAATGTAAATGCTATGATAGTCTGAATTTCTGACATCTCAAGTGTGTGTGTATGGAGCAGAAGGAGGCGAGCAGAGTAAGGCTTAATGCATGCATTGAATCAGAAAGTGAGAAAAATAAGCAACACTGTACATGTACAATTAAACTTGAAACAGTTTTAGGTAGATAACATAAAATTATTTAAATTAACTGCAATTCTACAGATGAACTTACTTTGATATCAGGTCTGTTTTGCAGGGCATTCACACCTACATGACATACATGTTCACCAGTAATATCAATCCTTGCCAATAATGTCTATATATATATATAAATTAATCAAGAAGTCCAGACAAAAACTATATGTAGTATGAACCGATGCTCACTAATTTATACCTTTCCTATATACTTTTACTTTTAAGTAAATTGAAACAAAATGTAAGCTAACAACAGAAAGAAGATCAAGTTTAAGCTTATAAAAAAATCCTATATACATGTATGTGCAGATTTTAATAAAAGAACAACCTTTCAATGTACCTTGGCAATTGATAAACTTCAATTGAATCATAATTTCCTGTCAATATGCACATCTACATAGTATGTCCTTATTATCTACTAAGTTTCATGAAATTCTGTTGTGTGGATTCAGAGGAGTTGCAATGACAAACTGTTGAAGTAGTAATAAAGCAAATAAGTTCAAAGGGGCATAACTCCTAGAAAAAAAATGAATTGTAATTTCCTGTTGATATGCACATCTACATAGTATGTCCTTATTATCTACAAAGTTTCATGAAATTCTGTTGTGTGGATTCAGGAGAGTTGCAATAACAAACTGTTGAAGTAGTACATTAAAGCAAATAAGTTCAAAGGGGCTTAACTCCTAAAAAAAAAAAATTGAATCATAATTTCCTGTCGATATGCACATCTACATTGTATGTCCTTATTATCTAAAAAGATTTCATGAAATTCTGTTGTGTGGTTTGAGAACAGTTGTGATGACAAGAAACAGGACTTGACGTCAGACAGACAGGTCAAAAACATTATACCCCCAAAACTTTGTTGAGTGGGACATAAAAATGCTGAATATCATGAAACTTAGTTAAATTGTTCATATTTTTTGTTGTAAGCTCCCATTTGATTTTTATAAATTTAAGTTTGTCAGTTTCTGAGTTATAAGATTTTCTTCATACATGTCATAAGAAAAGGGGTGACTTTCAAGTTTTTGGAAATACATGTATCCTTAAAATTTCGTTAAACTTTGATGACCGATTTATAGCTATTGAGAAAACCTCCTTTTAGTTTTCTTTTTATAAATTTCTGATATACATGTGACATTGAGAAATTATTGTTTGTTTGCAGTCTGACAACAGATTAACCAATTATTGCGCAACAGCCCAGTGTTTATATCAGTGTTTTCTAATTTCTGGGTAGTCTAGTAGTCCAAATTATTATGACGTCTTGAAAGGCTATTATAATATTATTTTTTGGACGCTTTACTCTAATGTACAGTAAGGCGTCAAATAAAAAAAATGTAATAGCCTTTCAAGAAGTCATAATTATTTGAACTAGGTAGTCTAGATAAGTACAAATTTATGTAAATAAGGGCAAATTTGCAGACTTTTATTTTTTATATAAATTAAATATTAATTATATTCATTTGGATTTTACCCAAGTCATGCAAGTTGGGCAAGGCCATTCTTTGCAGGAGTATATTTTACAGAGTTTAACCATTTTTATATAAAGTAGGGCAATTTTTTTTTTTAAAGCAGGACGAGTTGGTAAGGAAGCCACCACTTGACTTTTATGGGGTGGGGGCTACGATAAAAATGTTATCCTGCATTTTTTTTTAAAAGTTGACAGAACTCCAGTTCCGCATATTTTTCAAATAACATCCAAGCACCCCCCACACAGGCACTTGTCTCAGAAAAAAAAATCCTATATATATGTATTAAATATGTATTATATTAAGGTATATAGGGAATTTTTTTTCTGAGACAAGTGCCTGTGACATGGTGACCCCCCCCACCTCCAATAAAACTCACGTGGTAGCTCCCTTAACAAGAGTGGGACATTTTTAGAAAGGGAGACGTGTTGTTAAAAAAGTAGGCCGTTTTGGCAGTGGGTCGAGTTGACTTGCGTCCGTTCTTGCCAATCTTCTGATCTTTGTCAGACTGATTTTCGGGTTTGCATGCGATGAAATTTATAAATTCAAATGTTTTTTCGTGAAAAGTATACCACTAACATCTTCTTAAATATTTGCATGATAATATTTACCTTTCGGTGCGCTTTCCAAGTACAAAATAGCGGGTATGTAAATAATCCATCAAAAAGACACACAACTTTCTTGTTTAAAACCCGGTTTCTTCAAGTTAATCGACAAGCAAACCATTTCAATTTATCTGTTTATAATAACTTGTTGATCCAACAGTTTTGAAAAACCAGAGGTCCTCGTATTATCTATCAGACTAGTATACATCTTTCCATTCTTTTTAACTGTAAAACATGAATTTAGCAGCCGACGAGCGTCCATGGATGAGTTGCGTCATAGTGTAAAAAACGGCAACGGTGATTTTTCCGGGTTTTCGTATTCCATTTGTCAAGCTTTCGAGAATACACTATACGATCATTTACGTATATGAATGAGAGCTAGTCCGGAACCCGGTCTGGAATCAAGAATGGGGATTTAAGTATTGAAAATAAATACAAAAAAGTTCAGAAGTGGTACACTGAGTATTTTAAAATAGGCCTCTGTTATAAACAAGGATTTGTCTACAAATCAGTCACGGCCGCTTTATATAAAACTATGAAGAAATGAATCGGAGACATAGGCCTACATGACATTATCATACATCAGTGGCGGATCCAGGGGGGTTGGACCCCCCCTTTTTGGGACGATCAATGTATTTGCAGGGGGACATAGTTAGAACCCCCCTACCCCCCCTTTTGTAGCCGTCCCGCCGGCTAGACCACACGACCACCTGGGCCTCACAATGAATAAAGTTTTCGGTGGCCGTGTGTTACCTTTCCTCGTCAGTTTTAATCTAGCGTCGTACTACATTACATGATATATAAGCCATGGAGATGTTATTGTTCAGTACAAATTAATGCAAGATACAGTCACAGAAATTATTATATGTATAAGAACGTCTAAGTCAGTGACAACTCTACAACAGATTTATCCATCGGATCACCAGCAATGATGGTGATACATGGCTGTGTATATATATATAGTACAATCTTTATGAATTTGGTATGATATATATGTCTGTATGTTTGTCATGATGTTTGTGTATAACCAATGTGTATTGTCTTGGTATCAATCCTATGATTCTGGATTTCAAACCAATAAAAATTACTGACTTACTTACTATACACATCCTAGCTTAAATCAGAGAAGAATTAAAGTCTTGGACACTTATTATGGGCGGGGGAGGAAGGGGGGGGGGGGGGGTAACTTATGTATTCATTTAAGTGCAATCAAAATTTTACCAATCGGACAGACCTTCAGTTAAAAATTCGTGTCAAGCTCTTTTGTAATCATGATTATTAGGAAACATCTTATAAGTTTTTCTACTGTCTCCTTGATTTACTCGATACAATTAAGATTCTAATCAGGCGCGTAGCAACCCGTTCGCAAAAACGCAGTTGCGTACACATCGAAAATTTCACAAAAATAAAAATATGGTAAATCTAGTAAGAATAAAACTAAAGTAATGAAGTTAAAAAAATAAACAAATATGTTAATGATCACTTTGTAGCTATATTCCGTTCCGAAAACTAGTCTCCCCTTTTCGTTTACGAAAGCAGCATCGTGATTTTGTTGCTGATGCAAACAATTTATAATGGTTGAGTCCTCCGGAAAACACAATTGTCACGTCTTCTATGCCTCTTTACCCTGACATCTTTTCTGAAGGTTCCAAAATAACTGATGAAATAACATTTATACCCGGGAATCTTTCAGATATTTAATGTACTTGCATGTATGCCGGTCTCGACGGGCCGGCAACGGCAGAGCGGTCTTTTAGTACCATGAGAAGACTGAAAACCTACTTTAGAAATACAATAAAAAAGGATCGTTTATCTGGACTCGGTCTTTTGAACATATACCGAAAAAAAAAAAATAATAAAGCAGACACGGTTTTGGACATCTTTGTTAGAAAAAAAAGAAAGGAAATGGGCATTGATTTTTCAGAATTAACTTTGAGAGAGAAACAAAAGCTGAAAAACACTGCTTGTTCACTCATAAAATAAAACATAAAGATATGTGAATTTTTATTTATGTAAGTAAGTAAGTAAGTAATGACTTTATTTACAGAGGGTGACTCAATTAGCTTTCGCTAATATACCTTGAGGCCCTATGTATTTTCTCAATAAAAAAAATACCATTTAAGATGCACAGTGTTGGCTATGAATTAGTTTGTTTTCTAATTTAAAGTGGGTTCAGCAGCATAAAATTCAACAGCATAAAATATACCTAAACAAGCAATTTTAACCCACTACACATAAGAAAAAAAAAAGCCGACAGTACGGGTTTCTTTGATTATTATTTCCAAAGTTGACTTGTTTCTCCTGAAAGTGAGATTTCTGTGAGGTTATTTTAAGTTCTCGAAAATTGTGAGATGCAGGAGTTTGCACCATTTACCCCCAGAGCTTCTAGGGGCCTTGAGCGGCCCCAGACCCTCTGCCGTATGACTCTCTTTTCCGGCATTGCGTACACATTAAAATTACCTAGATACGCCCCTGCTAATAATAGCCAGTGCTACATTATCAGCCTGATAGATCCTTGAAATGGCTAAATTTTGGACTTGACAATATATTTTGTTTTATAATTCTCCTCCTATATTCAACGTTAAGCTCACAAGATCTTGTGGACGACATCAAAAGTTCAATGTGGAATAAACAAACTAAACACACCCCTAAACTATTTGATTTAATTTTTTTTATCCTACATTGATCTTTTAATGTCGTCAGTGTGTCACTTATGTTATCATGTTTGTCAATATGTCGAATCAAGTCAAAATTGTTCTTACTAAATTTGCAATTGAGATGTAGGTTGCCAAATTTTGAGAAGCCACGAGAAGTTCCGAACTGTTCGCTAGCACATGGCATGACTAGTGGGGCCTGTTTTTTTAACAGTCAGTGCCCCCCCCCCCCCCCATCCCTTTATACAAATTTCTGGATCAGTCAGTTTATGTTTAATGGTAAGTTTAAAGGGACTTTAAATATTGATATTTTTATCTTTTATTCTCTGTCTTATCTCGTTTGATTGTATTTTTTGTTACAAATTAATGTAATTGGTATCCTCTTTCCAATTTCATCGTTAACAATAGACCTACAGCAAAAGGCCCTGTACTTTAATTTTCTGTCTTGCCTAAAAATACTTTAAATAGTACCCCTTTCTTCCCATAGTCCCACAATAAAATAGAAGCTTAGCAGGTAATTTGCTCTTATTCCACACCAAAGGAGGATAAATGTATGATAACATTTTTTAAATGTTACCGGCATTATTCTACATACATTGATTCTGAGACTACTTTAACATATACATTCTAAGGGCTTTAATATATTAAAGGGCGGGTACAAAATGTATAAGGGACGAAGGAACACCATGTGACTATTGCATTGGTTGTTGTGATTAAAACATGATAAGAGTGTTTCCTTCCCCCTGCATCTTATGATCCTCATTGAACAGTAGAAACTACTTCAGACATTAAACAATCTGAAACTTTTCAGGTACTTTCTATATGCTCATGTGCAATTTCTTGTTAGCATAGTTTTGTACTTGGACAGATAATCAGAATGATCAACAATCAAGTATAATAGACAACAGTCAGGTCTATTGCCATTGGTGAAACCTGGTATGAGGTAATTTTAATTCAGCCTTGTACATATATTCAGGGGCGGATGCAGGAATTTTCGAAAGCTAACGACCGCGAGAGCCGCAGCACAGCTGAGGCAGTCCACGCGACGGTTTCATAATTAGCTCATGGAATATTTCAAAAGGTTTATTGAGAAAACTAAAAGATAAAGAATTCCTACAGATTGTAAACAAATTTGATATATTGTGTTTAAATGAATGTTGGGTAAAATGTCCAGATGAATTCGACTTATTGGGTTATGAAAAAGAATACATAGTCAGGAAAAAATGTAACGGGGGAGGTGTTATTGTGTTTTATAAAAAATGGTTAAACCCTTTCATTACATTTGTAAAGAGCTGTGTTGATTGTATGATTTGGTTCAAAGTTGATAAAAGTATTTTGTGTGATAATACCGATTTATATATTTGTTCTATATATATGCCTCCATATAAAAATGTGTACTATCGTAAATATGACATAGATGTATTTGATAACTTACAAGAACATATAGAAATGTACAGTAACATTGGTAATGTGGCCGTTATAGGTGATCTAAACGGTCGTGTAGGTCAAGAACCCGACAACATAACAGGTGATGTTATAGACAAACAATTGCAAGACAACATTTCTTTCATTAATTATGTAAATGATGATGTATTTTTAAACAGACACTCGGAAGATATCAAACCACCTAATAATTTTGGCCAACGCATCTTGCAGTTATGTAAAAACTCTGGGCTACGTATTTGTAATGGAAGATTTGGTAAAGAAAGTCAGAAAATAACATTTAACAATAAGAATGGGTGTAGTGTAATAGACTATATGTTAATTTCACAGAATATTATGTTCAATGTTATTAATAGTTTTTCTGTGGGATCGTTTAATCATTTCTCTTGTCATGCACCACTAGAAGTTGATTTTAATCTTACTGATAATGTTGTTAATAAAGACCAGTGTAATTGTATTAACCATGTTTGTGATATTTTTAAATGGAACGAGGGGTGCGAAGATCAAATCAGAGACAGTTTATTGTTGAACGCTCAACAATTTGAACACTTACTCACAAATATAGACGAAATTAGCGATATTGATTGTTGCGTGGAAGAATTGAATAAACTTTTGAAAGATATATTCGAGCAATACACAAAGTCAGAAGTGAAATACAAAAAACATTGTGACTCCTGCCCTACAAGTAGTAAAACACGTGACCAAAAAGATGATAAACCGTGGTTTACAGACGAATGTAAAAGTTTATACAGAGACTATTTACGAGCTATGATGGATTTTAATAGATACCGGTCGAATGAAAATAAACTACTTTTTAATTTAGCCAAACAAAGATACAAACGATTGGAAAATCAACTGAAAAGACAATATAAAAACCAACAGGGGGATATGTTATCTAAATTACGTAAAAATAACCCTAAACGATTTTACAGGAAATTTAAAAAGTGCAAAAAAACTATTACCCATACGCTTACTGTAGAAGAATTTGAAAAACATTTTAAAAACCTGATTTCAAAAGATGTCACCACAGAGGATCAGCAAAGTGATTCAATTCCAGAGGTCGTATATGAAGAATTAGACTCTCCTTTCACAGACTTGGAACTTGACACTTCTATTAAATATTTAAAACGTGATAAATCCACTGGATATGACAATATCATGAACGAATATATATTAACGAGCAGAAACTTTATCAAACCAGTATTGTGTAAGCTGTTTAACCGTATATTGAGTGCTGGCGATTTTCCAGAAATATGGGTAAATAACATTATAATACCAGTTTTCAAAAAAGGACCAGTAGATGACCCTGGCAACTATCGTGGTATATCTCTCGTATCACATGTGGGTAAACTGTTCACATCAATTATTAACACCAGGCTTACCAAATGGAGCGAAAAACACAATATAATAACCGATGCACAGTTTGGATTTAAACCGGGTTATGGAACAACTGACGCCATCTTCGCACTCCATTCTCTTATTTCTAAGTCTTTGCGTAGTGGAAAACGATTTTATTGTTGTTTCATAGACTATAAAAAAGCATTTGATAGTGTGTCTCATTTCAAATTGTGGTTAAGATTAATCAGATGTGGTATAAGTGGAAACTTATTAACTGTTATTAAATCTATGTATGCAAAAATTAAATGTTGTATTAAACTGGAAGGAAATTTTTCAAATTTCTTCCAAAGTAATGTTGGTTTGATGCAAGGAGAATCATTATCTCCTTTTTTATATTCTTTGTATATTAATGACATTGAAAATGAACTTTTAAGTCAAGGTTGTCAGTCATATGAGTTAAAGATGCTCAATTTATATTTGCTAATGTATGCAGATGATACAGTTCTTTTTAGTGAAACTGTTGATGGTTTACAAAAGATGATAGACAGTGTAGACATATATTCTAGAGAGTATGATTTGGATATTAACTTGTCTAAAACCAAAATTGTTGTGTTTAGAAATAGAGGCCTCGTTAAAGCGACTGAAAAATGGTACTTAAATGATGTTGATATTGAATTATGTGATGAATTTACATATCTTGGTCTACTTTTTAAATACAATGGTAACTTTGTACATACACAGAAAATGTTAGCTAATCAGGGTAGAAAAGCATTATTTAGTTTATATAGTAAAATATATGATGATTGTTTTAACCATGAAACTATGTTATCTCTTTTTGACACATATGTATCTAGTATATTAAATTATAGTTGTGAAGTCTGGGGACATCACAAAGCCGAAAATATTGAGAAAGTTCACTTAAGTTTTTTAAAACGTATATTGAAAGTCAAAACAACTACTGTTAATTATATGGTATATAGTGAATTAGGTAGATATCCATTGTACATAGAGAGATATTGCAGAATGCTTAGATATTGGTTTAAATTATTGAAAACAGATAACTGTATTTTACAATCTTGCTACCAAGAAATGTTAGAAAGATCGATATTAAAACCTCGTGACAAACAAAATTGGGCATGTGAAATAAGAAACATAATATTTCGTTATGGTTGCCAAGATGTATGGTTACACCAAAATGTTATTAATGTTGATCATTTTTTGCTAGAAATTGTTAATAGAATGAAAGGTAGTTTTGTCAGTGAAATGAATGCTTTTTTCAATGAGTCATCAAAGTGTAATTTTTATAGATATATACACGATCCAGATACTCTACAATTTTACCTACAAAAACCTGTAAACTATGTGTTTAAGCCATATATTAGTAGATATAGATTGTCTGCACACTGCCTTAACATTGAAACTGGTAGATTTTGTAATATTGAAAGAGAAAACAGATTATGTAATATGTGTGATAAAAACATGATTGAAGATGAATACCATTATATTTTACAATGTGAGAAATATTCTGATATAAGGAAAACATATATAAAACCATTTTATTGGAAAAAACCATCTAGTTACAAACTTGTTCAATTATTGTCTGTTCATAACATCAAAGAGCTTAACAATCTAGGTAAATACCTTTATTTAGCTGATAAGATTCGTTATTCATAATATTATACTTATATTTCATTATTTATATTATTTGTTGTCATTCTCCGCCATTGATACAAACTGTTTGTAATTATAAAACATGTATGTAATTATTCACTGATGCTATTATATTTGTATATGTAAATTCTATAAGCTGTATTGCTTCTGAATAAAAGACTATTATTATTATTACAGATGTTTTACGGACGTTTATTACCACGGCCGTGAAACGTCCGTAGCTATTTTACCTGTGTATTAGGATAGAAACTATGAAATTGTCTTATCGGCTACATTAACAACTATGTTTTTTATACCAATATTTTAAATTAACTGCACTATGAGGAATGTCACAATAAAAACTTTAATAGTATCATAGTTTATTCGGTTCACAATAAGGATACAAAAGGCGGTACACCATTTAGGGAAAACAAGTATTAGTAATTCCGTCCTTGTGCATGCAATTGATGTATATTTAATTCATGAAAGGAAAGCGGCAATTATATGAAAAACAAATTAGCCAATATATTATTATTGTTAGTATGAAAATGATATCTTTCTGTCTACTTCCGTGTTATTGCTTTTTAAGCCTTATCCGGGATTATAAACTAATTAACCTGATATGACAGTTGTCCCATCAACACATCCATAGACAATATCACATCTGTAAAAGATAGAAATTAAAGATGGAATAGGGTCTACGTCAAAAAGACATCAACATAACGACAAAAAACAAAGAACTTCTTTTTCCTTAGTACAGTCAAGTTAGATTCTTTGTACTTTATTTGGCCTTTTTTGGATTCGAGCGTCACTGATGAGTCTTTTGCAGACAATACGCACGTCTGGCGTATATACTTAATTTGGTCCTGGTTTCTATGATGAGTTTATTTGTTAAACCTTGTATAATTGAATTGACACATAATATCGTAGTGTAGTACAGTGGTGTGTATGGCTAGTGAATATCGCTGCTAAAATGTGGTGATTAAAAAATATCATTATTAATATAAGAATATAATGAGTATGCTTCTCTTAATAAACTAGAGGCTCCAAAGAGCCTGTGTTGCTCACCTTGGTCTATGTGAATACTTAACAAAGGACACAGATGGATTCATGACAAAAATGTGTTTTGGAGATGGTGATGAGTTTGTAGATCTTACTTTACTGAACATTATTGCTGCTTACAATTATCTCCATCTATAATGAACTTGGCCCAGTAGTCACAGTGAAAAATGTTAGTAAAAATTTACAAATTTTATGAAAATTGTTAAAAATTTAATATAAAGTGCAATAACTCCTTATGGGGTCAATTGACCATTTTGGTCATGTTTTACTTATATTTTGGTCTTACTTTGCTGTACATTATTGCTGTTTACAGTTTATCTCTATCTTTGATAATATCTAAGATAATTATAACAAAAAACGGGACAATGTCTTTAAAATTACCAATTCAGGGACAGCAACTTAACAACAGTTTGTCCGATTCATCTGAAAATTTCAGGGCAAATAGATAAGGAGCCTGTAATTCAGTGGTTGTCGTTTGTTTATGTGTTACATTTTTGTTTCTCGTTCATTTTTTACATGAATAAGGCCGTTAGTTTTCTCGTTTGAATTGTTTTAAATTGTCTTATCGGGGTCTTTTATAGCTGACCATGCGGTATGGGGTTTGCTCATTGTTGAAGAAAATACGGTTACCTATAGTTGTTAATGTTTGTGTCATTTTGGTCATTTGTGGATAGTTGTCTCATTGGCAATAATACCACATCTTCTTTTTTTATATTTGACCTGATAAACAATTTAACCCTTTCAGATTTGTTCTAAATGCTTTGGTTTTTGAGATGTAAGCCAATAACTGCATTTTACCCCTATTTTCTATTTTTAGCCATGACAGCCATTTTGGTTGGTTGGCCGGGTCACCGGACACATTTTTCAAACTAGATACATGTACCTCAATTATGATTGTGGTGAAGTTTGGTTTAATTTGGCCCAGTAGTTTCAGAGGAGAAGAGGTTTGTAAAAAGTAACGACGACGACGGACACCGGACGATGGACGTCAGGTGATGAGAAAAGCTCACTTGGCCCTTTGGGCCAGGTAAGCTAAAAAAAGAACAGTCATCAAAAATGTAATGTTAACAAAGAATCGAACCATGTGAAGATATAGAAAACAAGAAACAAAGAAACAAAACACAAACACACTACCATTTTTGGAAAGTGTAATTAATAATACACACACGTTTTCAATAATTTACTTGCATAGGCTAGATACCTTTCGTTATGTTGACAGCTACAAACATCTCTGCATCTTCTTCCCCACAGTCCAAGTGAACATGGTTTGCAGGGAAATCCATCTTTCGAAATATAACCAATATCACATTCTATAAGAAATTTAATTAAACGGAATTGTTATTAAATAAACTCATCATTGATACCAGGATTAAAATGTTATATTTACGCCAGACGCACGTTTCGTCTACAAAAGACTCATCAGTGGGCGCTCGAATAAAAAAACGTTTGAATAAAATGACAAATAGAGTACGAAGTTGAAGAGCTTTGAGGACCAACAATTCCTAAAAGTTCTGCCAAATACAGTTAAGGTTATCTATTCCTGAGGTAGAAAATCCTTTTTTTTTTTAAATTCATAGTTGTAGTTTTGTTACCAGTTAATTTATAAATATGAACATATCAATGATAACTCAAGTCAACACAGAAGTGCTGACTAGTAGGCTGGTGATACCCTCGGAGAAATGAATTTCAACCAGCAGTGGCATATACAGTAGACCTATATCAAAAGAATTCGGAGAAAGTAATAGAAACCTCAATATTTTATACTGTTATCGGATTTTTCAATGGGAAACATGATATGCCCTCCCGAAGAACATGAGATCCCTCGCTTTTGCTTGGGTTGGTGTTGCTTAGTCTTTAGTTTTCTATGTTGAATTTTGTGTACTGTTGTTTATCTGGTTTTCTCTGTCTTTTGTTGAAGCTATGACATTGTCAGTTTGTTTTCCACTTATGATTTTGAATTATCCTCTGGTATCTTTTGCCTTCCTTTTAAACAAATAGAGTTGGCCTTACGGTCTGCATCAACGAGCCTACTCCATACAGACAGTAACCAACACAAGACCTCTTAAAGAAAAAAAACTCCAAATCCTTAAGGTACATACTTATCATGTTTGTGCTACATAATTTATAATTAAAAAAGATGACAATCACCGACTTAATCCTATAAACAGCCTACGTGTTTTAAACAGTAAATACATAATACTCACAATGTCATAGCTTAAACAAAAGACAGAGAAAACCAGATAAACAACAGTACACGAAATACAACATAGAAAACTAAAGACTAAGTAACACGAACCCATGCAAAAGGCAGGGATCTCATGTTTCACATTGAAAATGTTGGGTGTATAATTACATGTTTTTTTTTGTCTCATGGTTTTCTACTTTGAATCAATATAATGAGTTAATATAAAAAAGATGGTACAAAAGCCAATGAGATAACAATTGTTTGCACCTGTCCTAAGTCAGGAATCTGATGTTTATTGGTTGGCGTCTGTTTATGTGGTTCATGATCATGTGGTTTGTTTATATAGATTAGACCGTTGGTTTTCCCGTTTGAATGGTTTTACACTAGCAATTTTGGGGCTTTTTATAGCTTGTTGTACGGTGTGGGCCAAGGCTCCGTGTTGAAGGCCGTACTTTAACCTATAATGGTTTACTTTTAAAATTATTACTTGGATGGAGAATTGTCTCATTGGCACTCACACCACATCTTCCTATATCTATTCATGAGTGATCGTTTTTTTGTAAAATATATATTATACCGTTGGTTTAACCGTTTGATTGGTTATTCACTAGTGATTTTGTGACACTTTATAGCTTGTTGTTCGGGGTGAACAAAAGATCCGTGTTGAATGCATTACCTTGACCTTCTTTGATATCCGTCTCTTAGGTTCCCATGTTTTAGGTAAATGTACTGTTAAGAGGAAAACGTTTCGAAAATATTTTCCGCACTTTATATTTATATCAAATTATAAAATCTACATACCTACGCATTCTCCAGATATCTCCTCGTGATTATTACAACAAAACCATGACCCACTTGCACCATTGCTTTACAAAATGAGACCAAAAACGATTATTTTAAACGAATCGTAATGAGTTTTAATGTAATTTTACACATTGTTATACCAAATCATATCATGTCAATAATACAATAAGCATGATCAGAACTTAATCAAAGATTGTTGATGTTTTGTTTTTCATATTCCATAAGTTCCAAGTTAATGTACTTGATATATTTATTTATATATATAAATGTGATAGATTTACAAATGTTATCACGCTCCGTTGTAAAAAGTGGCTACAAATAATAACACTTGGCTTTTCATTCTTCTTAAATAAATGTTAACTTTGTGTAAAACCAACATTAAACAGTAGTGTTTTTTAAGTAAAACTACTGTTTGATGTTCTTGTCATTTAATATTTCGACACACCTACGACAATGTAATTTCAACTGTAACTAAATTTCATTGTTCCAACATATGATTTTAAACATTGGTTATCATAAAGCCTCGACTTAATATGTATTTTTTATACAAAAGATATGCAGATTACCTTAAACCCTTGTAACATTTTTCACTCTGAACAAAGCCTAAAATCCAAACACAAACATATATCATCATGTTCAAGATTAAAATGATACAACATCATAACAAAAGGGAATAATTTCCGTGATTCTATAAATATACATTTATATTTGTCAGGCAATATATGCATCAAGCACAAGTAGGTCCGCTATAATTTAATTCAATTGGAATTTTTTATGAAAAAGAGCATACTCGATCACCTTTTAAATCGATTATTTCGAACTTGGTTTTCTTTGTTGACCAATAATTTGTAGTCAAAACTTTCTAGACTAGGAACGGAATAATAAATACAACTGCCTATTATATGTAACGGTACGTAAATTTGGACATTGTCTTCTAATAAAATGCTTTTTAACTGACTTTATCAGCAAGAATATCAAGCGCCTTGAGCTGATAAAGGCAATACATTACAGATTAAAAAGTTAAACTAAAAACTAATATTCTGATAAAACAAAAGGGAAACAAATTAGATCAAAAGTTTAATGGATAGAAGAATGCAAAAACCTCACCAAAATATGTCATGGTCTTAAACAAGGAAAATGTAACTGCTAATTGGGATAAAGAAGGCGGAAGAACTGATGATCAATGTAAAATTTAAACTATTGGAAAGAATTATTCTGTAGATTTATGTACGTCAACGAGGTCAGAATTAGGCACGTGAGAATTATATTGATTATACAATACCAAATCATGATATAATGTACAAAAATTGTCAATCAAATAAAAATGAAAACACCGAGTATCGATGGTCTTCCAATTGGTTGTCATATTATTTCAGGTCAAACATAAAACACTTTGCAGTTGATGTCTTAAATCATTGCTATGTGAAAACAGAATTAATAATTCACAGAAAAAAAATGAAAACAACACATTAAATAATTTCTGGCGTCCGAAGCGCTTTTCTGGATTTACCTTCATCAGAAATTATGATTAATTACCCTTATTTACAACAATTACATTTAGAAAAATCAGGAACATGACAGTTCTTGTCCATTCGTTTTTGATGCGGTTTGTTATTTGATTTTGCCATGTGATTAGGGACTTTCCGAATTGATTTTCCTCTAAGTTCAGTATAACAACATTCTTTCTATCAAGAGCTTGAACCCTCAGCTGGGAAGACAAACATCGGTTAACCTCAACATTGTTGGATCAATTGTCATCAAATTCCTTAAAAGATTATTTTGTTTTAACAGACTGTTCCCTGCACCGAACTTGTTTGTTTCAAGAATAGCGAAGGGTGTTGTAATGATAATACGCGCACTAAATATGCATACTACGACAAAGAGATTGGCTCATATTTCTAGCTGACGAGGACTAGCGCTATTGTATGTACATTTTGAACATTTGAACCAATTTCACAACAATATGACCTTTATGGGTTTTACGACCAAAATATATAGTCCAATACCTTCGTGGATTATTTGTGATACGGAATATTTTTCATAAATCGATGAACCTTTTTAAAAGGTTTATACGTATTTTGACACACCCCAGGTTCCACAACTTTCAGTTCATAGTGACGTTTCACAAACTCTGAATAGATACTACAAGCTGTAAATTGACAATCGCTACAAGCTGTAAATTGACAATCGCTACAAGCTGTAAATTGACAATCGCTACAAGCTGTAAATTGACAATCGCTACAAGCTGTAAATTGACAATCGCTACAAGCTGTAAATTGACAATCGGAAAGTTTTGTCATAGATTCTTTTGAAAAGAATGTATATGTCAATTTTAGGATAAAAATAAAGAAAAAGTATTTTTTTTTGTATTCGTTTGGTAGTGTCCATAAAGTTAAAATTTCTTTAACATTAGATGCAACCGGTTATTTGAATGTGGGTTAGTCACTGACTGGGCATTGTGAATGTCATTAAATCGGAAAAGGTTATGTGGTATAGGGGTACAAAATTTCGCCAGGTACAACCTTCGCCTTTTATTAACCGAGTATCGAATGTTATGTCCATCAAAGTGCCCACATATATTGTTGACAGAAAAGTCTAGCTTTTTTATGTAATCATGCTCGGTGTATTTGTTTTTGAAATCAGTATTGCTCCTGACAAGATAAGACTTTGTCAATTCAACTTGGAATTTTGCTATATATGATATCCACAGCGACCTGTCAAATAACACGGTGAAGTGACCTATAATTGTGAACTTCCTCGTTCTCCAATTTAAAATGTATTTGGGTCACAGGTACATGAACATGTATAATAAATTAAGATGTGGAGTATACGTCAATGAAATTTATTGTGTAGAGCTTAGGTCCGTTCCGTACTTTCTTCGTATCACTACACCTGATATGACCTCGTTATTGTATTGCATTGTACTGAGTATACGGAAAGTAAACGAGTATTGTTCGGAGATTGACGCCAATGAGACAACAACATAATACCACAAAACTAGAAACATCAAGAAAGCAATACATCTACGTGTGTTAGCTATACAATGGTGTCTACACAATATGTTTAAATGATTCATTTCACAAGATAGCCATCAATGCATATAATACAATCAACACCATACAATTAAAAAATAATGTAAGAAAAATAAAACGTTTCTTTCTTCAATGATTCATTCATTCAATCACTAGAAAAGAACAAGCTGAAGCAAAAATAACACCATACATGTAAGATAACGCTTTTGTCAACTTTGTAATTTGTTTTGTCAGAATTGCAAAACCTCAGACAAAAGATGGGTAATTAAACACATAGTTTCATTTCAATTTGATAGATTGGAACTTCATGGTTATTGACATCTTCTGAATCCACTGTCATTGTGGATATTTCCTTAATATCATTTAATCTCCATATAAATATGAGATATATCCATTCCTTTTTGGGCATCATATATGCCTTGTTCATTATTTGAATAGTTAGATGCTGGTTCATCTACTAGTATTGGGGAATATGTATGTACATCATTAACTTATATTATTAGTTAAAATACAAATAGATACTACCCTATGCATGAAAAATATAAGTATCTTGAATTGATATCAGTTCATAAATATGTCGGTCCCATTCCATTATGCTTGATAACCATATCTGTCGACTTTACCACTCTTAGACATGAATCTAAAAAGCCATTATCGATACACCTTGGTAAGAATATGAACTTTTAATCCAATCTTTGTGACCGTTTGAAGAATATCTAATTTAGATTGTAATTTTCCATTGGTTTGCTTGTTACGATCCGTATCAATGAATCATTATTAATTACACTGTAATCAATTAAGTCATATTCACTTGTATTGTCCTTGCTATCATGTTCTTGTTTGATAGATAAATGATAACGGTTCACTGTTTTGGATCTCGCTCTGTTAAGATGTCCAGCTTTCTTTTTGTTTTTGAAACAACATAATGCTAAAGTAACAATTGTTGCAATGCTTCCTACACTAATTAAAGAAACGATTAGTTTCCTTTGCCGTAATATCCCATCTAAAACGATTATAATAATGTAAGGTTAAACACAATATATTGAGTTAAATTTGTTAAGTGGAAAATACGGGATTTCTATTCACGCAGGAATTGACAACTTTTATATTTAAGTCAATGTCTTATTCTTTGTTTTTTAAGTTATTATTTTCAAATTTTTGATTTTTTTGAAATACTAAGGCTTTTCTACCTCAGGCATAGATTACCTTAGCTGTATTTTGCCAAAAACTTTAAGGAATTTTGGTCCTCAATGCTCTTCAACTTCGTAATTTATTTGGCATTTTTAACTTTTTGGGATTCGAGCGTCACTGATGAGTCATTTGTAGACGAAACGCGCGTCTGGCGTATACTTAATTTAGTCCAGGTATCTATGATGAGTTTATTTACAACCACTGATCCGATGCCACTGCTGGTGGAGATTTATTTCCCCGAGGGTATCACAAGCCCAGTAGTCAGCACTTTTTGTGCTGACATGAATTGTCATTGATATGGTAATATTTATAAATTTACTGTTTACAAATTTTTGATTTTTTTGAAATACTAAGACTTTTCTATCTCAGGTAAGATTACCTTAGCTGTATTTGGCAAAACTTTTAGGAATTTTGGTCCTCAATGCTCTTCAACTTCGTAATTTATTTGGCCTTTTTAACTTTTTTGGATTCGAGCGTCACTGATGAGTCTTTTGTAGACGAAACGCGCGTCTGGCGTATACTAAATTTAGTCCTGGTATCTACGATGAGTTTATTTACAAATGTTGTAAGAATCGTAAACATGTCCAGTAATTGCTCTACTTCGTCCTTTCCTCTTTATGCAGTATTAGTAAATAGAATAAGCCTTGTCTGTATCATCAGACGCTTTAAACATCTTTGCATTCCATTTTATTCTTACTTTTCACAGTGCTGTACACTTCCATTTCTCACAGATTGATTTTCATTATATTTTGAGAACTGGGTCATATAAATGATCAAATTGTATTTTCGTTTTGTACATGCTAGAAACAAGTGTTTTCTTTGTTTCACCAGCAAACCGGAAGATGACGTAATAAGTTCGGGTCAAACTTGTCAACGTCGGTGATATTCCCGGGCGAAGGAACTGAAGGCATAATTAACTTATTCGACGTCTCTAAGCCATGATATTGATTTTTTTAAGAGCTGAGCAGAGAGGCACAGACAGTAGTACGACTGATAATATATCAGTGTTTTACGGCCTACTTTATAAATTATAAAAATCTTCTTTAGAATAATAATGGTGGTAAGAAAAAAATGCTGCGAATGAAAAGTAGATACAAAACAGACAACAAGATTACTAAATTTAAAAACAATAAAACACCAACCAACAATAACAAACCGCTTCATTAAAAATCTCATTAATATAAATGAAAAAGTAGTATGTGTACCATGTTCATCAACCGCTGAAACACTATCTGATGTTGTCACAACATGCGTTGCTTCTCTTGTTTCAGTAAATGCACTTTCAACCTTTTCTGAAACATACTTTTCTTCCAATGTAGCTGTGATAAAGAAAAAATGTACATGTTAGTGTGATTGTTTAATAACAAGGTTAACCATATGTATTCGTAAATTTTTATTTTGAAGCAATTGCCCGATATATTTTCCGTATGCAAAATGACCTCAGCGTGACCCTGTCGTAAAAATCCGGTGATCACAATACGCATGGATCTGTCCTTTAAATAAACTTTTATCTGATTGTACATGTTAAACACGTGCTCAATATCCACGTTTAATTTTTTATTGTTTACTTTATGGTGTCAATCGGTAAATAGTACGACGGCTTCGTAAATAATTGTGCACATCCTGCTACAATCATGACATTTGTCACAAAGCCTCATTTAGTGTAACTCTTTGATTTTACATAGGGAGACTTCTCTTGAACTGAATTTTGATGCGCGTATTGTTATGCGTTTACTTTTCTGCATTGGCTAGAGGTATAGGGGGAGGGTTGAGATCTCACAAACATTTTTGACCTCGCCGCATTTTTGCGCCTGTCCCAAGTCAGGAGCCTCTGGCCTTTATTAGTCTTGTTTTATTTTAACTTTTAGTTTTATGTTTACAATTTGGAGTTTATTATGGCGTTCATTATCACTGAACTAGTATATATTTGTTTAGGGGCCAGCTGAAGGACGCCTCCGGGTGCGGGAATTTCTGGTTACATTGAAGACCTGTTGGTGACCTTCAGCTGTTGTCTGCTCTATAGTCGGGTTGTTGTCTCATAGGCACATTCCCCGTTTCCATTCTGAATTTTATTTAGGCATTTGAAAAAATGCACCACTTCCGGTAAAATTCAATATGGCGGTCATTTTACGTAAATCAGCCCATTATCAAAGGCTGATATTTGAAAAGGTGTTATAATAATGCTAATCTCATTATATTCGACACCAACCTTTGTTTTGTGCTACTTTTGAATATATTTTATAGATTATATGACTTAAACACCCCTACTTCCGGTGTAATTCAACATGGCGTACATTGTACTTAAACAAGCGTACTTTTTTTGGAGGGTAATAGAAATTTGTTTTTAGCTATTGCTACTATCAATATATTGCGCAGGAACTTTTCATTGGATCTCCTCATGGTTACATTATATAGGACATATCTCTTTAAAACCCCTTCTTCCGGTTATATCCAATATGGCGGACCTAGATATATCAACTTTTATTTTAAATATTCAACTTTTTTTCAAAATGTAAAAAAAAAAAATGTTTTTTGTGCTGGTATCTACACTTTTGGCCTGAAGTTATCTTCAAACTACTTATTTACTATAATGTTTATATTGTTTTAATACAAAAATAAAACACTTCCGGTTAAAAATACGATATGGCGTAAAATTCAGAGATGAGTTTTCAATCTGTTTATCCTCGATGTAGAGTTTTTAGTAGATTGATTAAACAAAATAAGGTCACTAAAGTACTCAAACATCTTTAGAATTACTAATTTATGGCCGCAAATACATGTTAATTCACAATCACCACCACAAGAATATGAAGCAGTGAACTGTTTCTCTTCGACATTCATTAGCGTCTGGAATAATAAGCAAAGGAACCAATTCCAAGCTTGTTACTCATTCACATCCGCTTTTATGGTATATTTCACGTTTTATATGCGGAAAAATCGAGACCGAGTGTTTTCTTGCTTCCTTTATCCTATCTTATAAGTTTGTTTGATCTTACAGTAAAACCATTTTTCGTTCTATCAATGACATTATCAAATTCATTTCTGGTGATGTTTGCTGATCAATCATCGTTCTTTATTCTAAACGCAATCCATGTCACCAAATCAGTCTTTTTTTCCTTTTCCAGCAAGCGTGTAATCGCTCAATGCGTAGTGCATTTGAAATTTTATAGAGATACATATATATCTAAAGCTTTTCCCACTTCTAAACGCAAGCCAAAGTTTGTTTTCTCCTATAACACAATATTGCGAAACAGCAATGACAGCAACATCAGTATCGACTTTTCGATTCATGACTCATTTGCATCAGACACATGTATCATGATTCAAGTGTCAGCCTCTTCATGTGAACATGATGCTAAGCTTAAAACATCATCATAAACTCATCATAGATACAAAAGACTCATCATTGACGCTCGAATCAAAAATGTTATAAAAGGCCAAATAAAGTACGAAAATGAAGAGCATTGAGGACCAAAAATTTCTAAAAGTTTTGTGGATAACACAGAACATCCTAAGCATTTTTTGCTACAACAACCTTTTCCTCAAAATTTATTGAGAAAGCTGCTGTGAATGAACACTTTAAAGTTCTTTCTTATTGTCGTCATTTCTCAGAAAACTTGACTCGTCTGTGTATTCCCTTTCCCCTAGATCTTGCTTCTTGTAGCAGCCATCAAACTATTGTCTATGTACGCATCCGAGACTACATATACTGTTTTTTACAGTTTCAAGGTGTTTCCTAACGAGTATGCTGATTTGGTAATATGCCCTTACCCTTAAAAACCTTAAGACTGTAACAAGATAATGAAGGCTTGAATGTATATGAGAGTTGTAGCAACAAATGCCTAGAATGTTCTATCTTATCCACCACATGATGATGTTTCAAGTTAAGCACAATGTTCACATAAAGAGACTGACAAAGTGTCGAAGAGGTAACATTTGTGGATAGAAACACAGCCATGAACACCCAGACTTTCGGCTGTGAACAAAAAAATACCGGGGCTTTTAATTATAAGGAGAAATAAAGCTGGAATAAAAATTTAATACATTTATAAATGTTTCATTAATTGTATGAATTTCTATAAATTAATATGTATGATACCAAGATAATTATGGTTTTGATTTGCTTTTAAATCATTTTTTTTTTCTCTCTCATTGAGTCCATCAGGTTCAAGAGTTCGTAACTGGTGCATCCAAAATCTCTCTCTCTCTCTTGTCTTCCTTGTGTATCCCAATTTTGATTTTTCTCAAAAATTTGAAATGTGACGTTTTCAAAATCATGTCCTGCTCTTAAAAGGTGTCTGGTAATTATGCAATTTCTTTCTTTTGTATAAAATGACCGTTGGTTAATTAGTCGGATGTTAAATGGTGTTTCTGTTTCACAATTATATTGTAATTTGCAAGTTCCACACGTTAGAACATAAATGTAATTTTGCGTTTTGCAATTTGATGTAATAAATATGTTGTATTTTTCTTTGTGACTTGCTGACGAATTGGGTTTCGGTGTTGGCGACTTTGCAGCACTTACAATTGCCCCTTCAGCATGGTTTATAACCTCCGATTGTTGATATTTCCTGTTTAGATACTTTGGAAGTTATAATAATATCTTGGAGGTTTTTGGGTCTGCGGTAAGCCATAACGGGAGGTGATTGGAAAAACTCTTTTTAGGAAGCATTATTTTCAATAAGACGCCAGTGTTTGTGGACAATGGATGAAAGATTTGTCAGGTCATGACGGATGAAAGCTAACAACAAACGGGATTGTATTTTTCTGGGCCGTATTTTCTTTGTATTCAAGTAGGTTTGTACGGTCTTTTTCTTTTGCTTTACCGAAAGCTTCTGAAATATTTTTGTTCTTATAACCCCTTGATTTAAGTTGATGTCTGAGTTGCCCCAAACGATGGTTTAATTTTGATTCCGATGAACTAAGCCGTTTTAACCTGATGGCTTGGCTGTACGGAATGATCCGGGAGCAGTGTTTCGGGTGACAACTCTTCGGAGAGAGAAATTGGTGTTAATCAGTTTTTTTGGTGTGAAGGTCGGTTGTCATGACTCCGTTTTGTAAAGTTATGGTGGTAACGAGAAACACAATTTTCTCATTTGAAACTTCAGATGTGAACTTTATCGATTGATGAAAGTTGTTTCAGAAATCGAGAAATTCTTGCAGACGTTCTGCAGTTTCGTTCCATTTGATGTCGATGTCATCAATATAACGGAGCCAATACAAGGGTTTGTATGGTACATTCGAAAGGATGCGTTCTTCGAGACTCCCCATGAAAATGTTGGCAAAAGAAGGTGCCATTTTGGTTCCCATACTGGTACCGTCAACCTGCAAGTAGTGCTGGTCGTTGAATACAAAATTGTTGTTTTCGAGCACTAGTCTCAACTGAACCAGACAGTCTGTTGGGGATGTTTATCCTTACGATTGTTCCATACTTGTTCACAAGCGACTTTTCCTTCATTTTTGGGAATATTTGTGTATAAAAAAGACACATCTATTTTATAACGATCATGAAATGCATTTTATTTGTAATCATACGTATTCAGTAGCCTATTAGGATAGAAACTTGGAAATTTTCTTAGCGGCTACATATATGTTTTTTTATACCAATGTTTAACTTCACTAGCATGTCACAATAAAAACCAAAAGTAAACTTTAATATTATCATAGTTTATTCGGTTCACAAAAGGATACAAATGGCGGTACATCATTTAAGGAAAACAAGTATTAATACTTCCGTCCTAGTGCATGCAATTGATGTATATTCAATTCATGAACGGAAAGCGGCAATTATATCGAAAACGAAGTTACCAATTTATTATTATTGTTAGTATATAAATTATATCTCTCTGTTTTTATCTATGTCTACGTCCGTGTTATTGTTTTTTAAACCTTATCCGGGATTATAAACTAATTTACCTGATATGACAGTTGTCCCATCAACACATCCATAGACCAAATCACATCTGCAAAAGATAGAAAGAAAAAATGGAATAGAGTATACGTCAAAAAGACATCAACATAATGACAAATAACATAGAACTTCTCTCTCCTTATTACGGTCAAGTTAAATTATTGAACCTTGTCTTATTAAATTGACACATAATAGTCAGGAGATTGTAGTATAGTGGTTGTCTTTTATTATATTTGCATTTCGTAATTTGAGTTTGTTTGTTAATTAAATGTTACCTTTGTGTCTTGTCTGCTAGTAATTGTTATAATATACAGCATAAAACATAAATACAAACCACACCTCGATTTTTTTCCAATTATTTGAAATTTACCTCTGAGTTCAGGTTTTGTGGCGCTGATATATTCGTGTGACGAACAGTTCTTAATTATATTATGCTGTTTTTGTGTATTGTCCTGAATTATTTTACGTATTCTTTGTTATTCGCGTTAACATGTCTTCATGTACTTTTATATTATTTCATTTATTTATTTCTCTTTCCTGAATGTTCTTCCATTTATCTGTACTGTACTTCTATCAGGTAATGTCGCATTTTAGCGGTTTATAAAACATTGTTATACGAGCCCGTGGTTTGGCTAGCCACAAAACAAAAATCTATGTAAGTTCTATTTTCGTTTTTTTGTTTGTTTGTTGATCTTCACCGTTTCTGTAGTTACGTTGTTTTCCTCTTATAGTTGATGTGTTTTTATCGGTTTAAGTTTGTTACCCGAATTTGTTCTCTCTCAATCCATTAATGAATTTTGAACAGCAGTAAACTATTCTGTTTTCTCTCATTGGTAAGGGTCGTACGGGTGAATGTATTTCCCTTTATCTACTTTCAATTTTGGTGGATAGTTGTCTCGTGTGAAATCACACCACATTTCTTTTTTATACAGAATATCGTTGATACCCAAACAGTTAATAAAAGTACCAGGATTATAATTGTATACGCCAGACGCGCGTTTCGTCTACATAAGACTCATCAGTGACGCTCAGATCAAAATAGTTAAAAAGCCAAACAAATACAAAGTTGAAGAGCATTGAGGACACAAAATTCCCAAAAGTTGTGCCAAATACGGCTAAGGTAATTTACTCCTGGGGTAAGAAAATCTTTAGATTTTCGAAAAATTCAAAAGTTTTGTAAACAGAAAATTTATGAAAATGACCATATAATTGATATTCATGTCAACACCGAAGTGCTGACTTCTGGGCTGGTGATACCCTCGGGGACGAAACGTCAACCAGCAGTGGCATAGAACCAGTGGTGTAAATAGTTATCAAAAGTACCCGGATTATAATTTTATACGCCAGACGCGCGTTTCGTCTACATAAGACTCATCAGTGACGCTCAGATTCAAAATAGTTAAAAAGCCAAACAAATACAAAGTTGAAGAGCATTGAGGACCCAAAATTCCCAAAAGTTGTGCCAAATACGGCTAAGGTTATCGTAAGAAAATCCTTAGTTTTTCGAAAAATTCAAAAGTTTTGTAAACAGAAAATTTATAAAAATGACCATATAATTGATATTCATGTCAACACCGAAGTGCTGACTACTGGGCTGGTAATACCCTCAGGGACGAAACGTTCACCAGCAGTGGCATCGACCCAGTGGTGTTAACAGTTATCAAAGGTACCAGGATTATAATTTTATACGCCAGCCGCGCGTTTCGTCTACATAAGACTCATCAGTGACGCTCAGATCAAAATAGTTAAAAATCCAAACAAATACAAAGTTGAAGAGCATTGAGGACCCAAAATTCCCAAAAGTTGTGCCAAATACGGCTAAGGTTATCGTAAGAAAATCCTTAGTTTTTCGAAAAATTCAAAAGTTTTGTAAACAGAAAATTTATAAAAATGACCATATAATTGATATTCATGTCAACACCGAAGTGCTGACTACTGGGCTGGTAATACCCTCGGGGACGAAACGTCCACCAGCAGTGGCATCGACCCAGTGGTGTTAAGAGTTATCAAAAGTACCAGGATTATAATTTTATACGCCAGCCGCGCGTTTCGTCTACATAAGACTCATCAGTGACGCTCAGATCAAAATAGTTAAAAATCCAAACAAATACAAAGTTGAAGAGCATTGAGGACCCAAAATTCCCAAAAGTTGTGCCAAATACCGCTAAGGTAAGCTTCACTCGAAACTCGGTTATCGGCAGTGCATATCATTGCTATAATGTGGAGATTAAAAAAAATCCCATTATTAATATATGAATATAAGGAGTATGCTTCTTTTATTCAAAAAGAGAACGGTCATCAAAAATGTAATGTTAACAAAGAATTGAACCATGTGAAGATATAGAAAACAAGAAAAAAAAGAAACAAAACACAGACACTCTACCATTTGTGGAAAGTGTAATTAACAATACACACAAGTTTTCAATAATTTATTTGCATAGGCTAGATACCTTTCGTTATGTTGACAGCTACAAATATCTCTACATCTTCTTCCCCACAGTCCAAGTGAACAGGGTTTGCATGGAAATCCGTCTTTCGAAATATACCCAATATCGCATTCTATAAGAAATTAAATTAAACGGAATTGTCAATAAATAAACTCATCTAGATACCAGGATTAAAATGTTATACTTACGCCAGACGCACGTTTCGTCTACAAAACACTCATCAGTGACGCTCGAATAAAAAAATGTTTAATTAAAAGGCCAAATAGAGTACGAAGTTGAAGAACATTGAGGACCAACAATTCCGCAAAGTTTTGCCAAATACAGCTAAGGTAATCTATTCCTGAGGAATAAAATCCTTAATGTTTTAAAAAATTCATAGTTTTAGTTTTGTTCACAGTTAATTTATAAATATGAACATATCAATGATAACTGAAGTCAACACAGAAGTGCTGACTACTGGGCTGGTGATACCCTCGGGGAAATGAATCTCATCCAGCAGTGGCATATAGACCTATATCGGAGAAAATAATAGAGAATTCCATATTTTATATATACTGTCGTTGGATTTTCAATGTGAAACATGATATGCCCTTCCGGAGAACATACAATCCCCCCCCCCCTTTTGCATAGGTTTGTGTTGCTTAGTTTTTAGTTTTCTATGTTGGATTTTGTGTACTTTTTTTTGTCTGTTTTTCTCTATCTTTTGTTGAAACCATGACATTGTCAGTTTATTTTCCACTTATGATATTGAATGATCCTCTGGTATCTTTTGCCTTCCTTTTTAACAATCAGAGCTTGCCTTATGGTCTGCAGCAACGATCCAACTCCATACACGCAGTAAAAAACACAAGACCTCAGAAAGAAGCAATCTTTTAGGTACATAATTATCATGTTTGTACTACTTAATTTATAATTAAAACAAATGACATTCACCGACTTCTTCCGATAAACAGCCTACGGGTTTTAAACAGGCATATACATAATACACCGCTGCTTTTTTTGTCAGATTTTGTTTTACTTTGAATCAATCTAATGAGTTAATATAAAAAAGAAGATGGTACATTGCCAATGAGACAACTCTCCACAAGAGACCAAATTATACATATATTAACAACTATAGGTCACTGTACTGCCAATGAACAAAGCCCATAACGCATAGTCAGCTATAAAAGGCACAGAAATGACAATTGTAAAACAATCCAAACAAGAAAACAAACGGCCTTCTTTATGTACAAAAATAAGTAACAAAAAAAACCCAAATATGTCACACATCAACAAACGAAAACCACTGAATTACAGGCCATTGACTTGGGACAAGCACATGCTTACAGAATGTGGCGGGGTTTAACATAATCCTAACCATCCCCTAACCTGGGACAGTGGTATAACAGTACACCATAATAACGAACTATAAAAATCAGTTGAAAAGGCTTAACTTGCTCCAATTTTAAAATAAGTTTTTGACATACAATACATTTCTTGCTATCCCTAGACGGAAGATTATATAGACAGAAGAAGAAGTATACTAAACTACAAAATTATCATTCATTTTACCTTTGAATAATATGACTTAATGTTTTTCATAGTTGATGTTTTTCTAAAATTGTTTAACATTTCACAGCGGTTTTACACTGTTAACGTGACTTTAATCATCCCATAGTTTGATAAACTTTGTATTTACATTGTATTTGAAATCAAAATTATTCGTTCATTATATGTAAATTTGTGTTACTACGTTTTTTGATTTTGTTAAGTCATTCCAATTAATATCTTATAGTTTGTATTTCTATGCTGTGATGCTATACTATTATTTCAGAAAAAGGAGAAGGTTTGGTACCATTAAAACGTTTAAGTATTGAATTTTAAACCTGATTCTTTTTGTTATCTATTAATCATGTGTTTCTTTGTCTAATATGTTCTCCTATTTGTTTGTATTGTAGTCCTGTAATATTATGTTGTCATTTCAATGTTATATTTAACTTGGCCATTAAAGTGCGAGGTTTGGCATGCCACAAAACCAGGTTCAACCCACCATTTTTATTCCCCTTTAAAATGTCCTGTGCCAATTCAGGAAGATGACCATTGTTATATTATTGTTTGTTTCTGTGTGTTGCATTTTAATGTTGTGTCGTTTGGTTTCTCTTATTTTTGAGATATTAAGATAAGACTTGGCACGGTATTTGTGTATCCCAAATTCATGTATTTGGTTTAGATGTTATATGTGTTATTCTCGTGGGATTTTGTCTGATGCTTGGTCCGTTTCTGTGTGTGTTGCGTTTCGATGTTGTGTCATTGTTCTCCTCTTATATTTAATGCGTTTCCCTCGGTTTTAGTTTGTTACCCCGATTTTGTTTTTTGTCCATGTATTTATGAGTTTTGAACAGCGGTATACTACTGTTGCCTTTATTAATCCTGCTGCAACTGTTTGCACCTGTCCTAAGACAGGAATCTGATGTTCATTGGTTGGCATCTGTTTATGTGGTTCATGAGTGTTTCTCGATTTTTGTATAATATATATTATGCCGTTGGTTTTCCCGTTTGAATGGTTTTACACTAGTAATTTTGTGGCACTTTATTGCTTGCTGTTCGGTGTGAACAAAAGGTCCGTGTTCAATGCCTTACCTTTACCTTCTTTGATATCCGTCTTTTTGGTTCCCATTTTTAGGTACTGTTAAGAGAAAAACGCTTCAAATTTTTTTTCAGCACTTAATATATATATATCAAATTATATAATACATACCTACGCATTCTCCAGATTTCTCCTCGTAATTATTACAACAAAACCATGACCCACGTGTTCCTGTGCTGGACAAAAATAGACAGAAAACGATTATTTTAAACGAATCGTAATGAGTTATAATGTAATACCAAATCCTATCATGTCATTTATACAATAAGCATGATCAGAACCTAATCAAAGATTGTTTATGTTTTCTTTTTCATATTCCATAAGTTCAAATTTGATGTACTTATATATATGTTATATATATATATATATGATGTTTAGACGAGTTGTATATATATAATGTAAACAGCCATGTATCACCATCATTGCTGGTGATCCGATGGTTAAATCTGGTGTAGAGTTGTCACTGACTCAGACGTACTTATGACTATAATTATTTTCTGTGACTGTATCTTGCATTAATTTGTAGGATCATTTACTATAGATAATTGAGCTGATCTGTAACAATAACATCTCCATGCCTTATATATCATTTACTGTAGTACGACGCTAGATTAAAGAAATGACGTGAAAAGGTAACATCCGGCCACCGGAAGCTTAATTTTTTTATAAAGCCCAGGTGGTCGTGTGGTCTAGCGGGACGGCTACAGTGCAGGCGATTTGGTGTCACGATATCTCAGTAGCATGGATTCGAATTCCGACGAGCGAAGAACAAAAGATTGCAAAAGCTAATTTACAGATCTAACATTGTTGGGTTGATGCTAAGACGAGTTGTATATACATAATGTACACAGCCATGAATCACCATCACTGCTGGTGATCCGATGGATAAATCTGTTGTAGAGTTGTCACTGGCTCAGACGTACTTATAAATATAATTATTTTCTGTGACTGTATCTTACATAAATTTGTAGGATCGTTTACTATAGATAATTTAGCTGATCTGTAAAAATAACATCTCCATGCCTTATATATCATGTACTGTTGTACTACGCTTGATTGAAACTGACGTTGAAAGGTAACATCCGGCCACCAAAAGCTTCAATTTTTTATGAAGCCAAGGTGGTCTTGTGGTCTAACAGGACGGCTAAAGTGCAGGCGATTTGGTGTCACGATATCTCAGTAGCATGGGTTCGAATCCCGGCGAGGGAAGAACAAAAAATTTGCGAGGGCAAATTTACAGATCTAACATTGTTGGGTTGATGTTTAGACGAGTTGTATATATATATATATGATAGATTATGTCATCACGCTCCGTTGTAAAAAGCGGCTTCAGTTAAGATCACGTGGCTTTTTATTGTTCTTAGATAAATGTTTACTTTGTGCATAAGCCAACATTAAACAGTAGTTTTGTTTTAAAGTAATACTACTGTTTAATGTTCTTTGCCATTTAATAATGTGACACACCTACAACAATTTGATTTCAACTGTAACTAACTTTCATTGTTCCAACATATGATTTCAAACATTGGTTATCACAAAGCATCAACTTAATATGCATTTTTTATAAAAAGATATGCAGATTACCTTAAATCTTTGTAACATTTTTCACTCTGAACAAAGCCTAAAATCCAAACACAAACATATATCATCATGTTCAAGATTAAAATGATACAACATCATAACAATAGGGAATAATTTCCGTGATTCTATTAATAAACAATTATATATATCAGGCAATATAATCATCTAGCACAAGTAGATGCGTCATAACTTAATTTAATTGGAATTCTGAATGAAAAAAGCATTATCGATCACCTTTGAAATCGATTATTTCGAACTTGGTTGTCTTTGTTGATCAAAAGTTTGTAGTCAAAACTTTCTAGACTAGGAACACAACAATAAATACAACTGCCTATAATAAGTTACGGTACGTGTATTTGGACATTGTCCACTAAATACAAGATTGTGTTTTTTATACTGACTTTATCAGCAAGAATGTCAAGCGCCTTGAGCTGACAAAGGCAATACATTACAGATTCAAAAAAGTAAACCAAAGACATGCTAAACACTTATATTCTGATAAAACAAAAGGGAGACAAATTAGATCAAAAGTTAAATGGATGGAAGAAGGCAAAAACCACACCAAAATATGTCATGGTCTTAAACAAGGAAAATGTAACTGCTAATTGGGACAATGAAGGGGGAATCACTGATGATCAATGTAAAATATAAACTACGGGGAAGAATTATGTAGTAGATTTATTTACGTCAACGAAGTCGGAATTAAGACAAATTGAGAATTATATTGATTATACAAAACCAAACTACAAACAAACTAAATGCAAAGGTAATAAAATTGTTAGAATGTTCAAAACTTGTCAATCAAATAAAACTGAAAAAACCGAGTATGCATGGTCTTTCTAGACTAGGAACAGAATAATAAATACAACTGCCTATTATAAGTTACTGTACGTGTATTTGGACATTGTACACTAAATAAAGGATTGTGTTTTATACTGACTTTATCAGCAAGAATATCAAGCGCCTTGAGCTGATAAAGGCAATACATTACAGATTTAAAAAAGTATACCAAAGAAATGCTAAAAACTTATATTCTGATAAAACAAAAGGGAAACAAATTAGATCCAAAGTTAAATGGATAGAAAAAGGCAAAAACAACACCAACATATGACATGGTCTTAAACAAGGAAAATGTAACTGCTAATTGGGGCAATGAAGGGGGAATAACTGATGATCAATGTAAAAATATAAACTATGGGAAAGAATTATTATGTAGATTTATGTACGTCAACGAAGTCAGAATTAAGACAAATTGAGAATTATATTGATAATACAATACCAAGCTACAAACACACTAGATGCAGAGGTAAAACAAATGATATAATGTACAAAAATTGTCAATCAAATAAAACTGAAAACACCGAGTATCCATGGTCTCCCAATTGGTTTTAATATTATTTCAGGTGAAACATACAACACTTTGAAGTTGAGGTCTTAAATCATTGCTATGTGAAAACAGAATTGACAATTTCACAGAAAAAAAATGAAAACAACACATTAAATAATTTCTTGCGTCAGAAGCGCTTTTCTGGATTTACCTTCATCAGAAGTTATGATTAGTTACCCTTATTTACAACCATTACATTTAGATAAGTAAATACCCTTACTTTATGTATTGTAGATGTCAAAATAATAGTATATTCACTTGCACACATACGAAAACGAGTATTGCATACAATTATTCAGAGTGACCGAAATGGTATGTAAAAATCAAAGATATTTGGTTTAGTATTTGACAAAATTAAGTTATTACAAATTATTTATAAATATTGAAAGGAGAGGGGCAATCCATTTGTGGTTTATTTCACAACGCTATTGGGCTTACGGTAATATTTGTTGAAGTAGATACATACTTTATCTCCAAACTAAAACAGCACATACACCGCTTTTCAAGGAAACCTTAAAGCAGAAGGTTTCCAATCAAAAGCCCAAACATTCTAAACGACATATCACATTCTAACCATGCAGAGGCATTTCCTATAGTTTTAACATATTTGTTTATAGTGGATTGGGAAACAAGTTTTGCAACTTATATTAATCCCTTTCCACTTTGCGGGTGCGAGTGCTGCCTTGTAGCGGCATTAGCCTACTCTTTTTCGAAATCTACAAGGGTGTCTTCAACGTGCAAGAGATATGGCTCTCTCTTAACACGGGTCAGCCATTTATCGTCCCTTCCGACGGACTATCATCGTTTCCTCCAGACCATACTCGCAAATGGTGTCGAGGAAGAGCCGAAAATTGAGTTCCTGAAATTTTCATCCCGAACGGGAATCGAACCAGGAACCTTTGTGTTAGTAGTCTGATGCTCTAACCACTACACCACGGCTCTCTCTCATTTCCTATGTATAATATGGTGGGTCACCCATTGATTATAGCTAGCCAAACCTCTCAGCATATAGATATATTAAACAAATAAGCAAAATTGAAAGACAATTACACCAAAAATTCCTAAAGTATAATAACACGATGACTGGATGTATAAGTACCGTGATTCTACCGGTAGATGAGGATTCACCAATATTCAGATAAATGATTCAGTTTTGTTCATTTATTTGTATATATACACCAAACGTAAAACATCTAAAAATGCTTTTTTTAAAAGGTTAGTTCGAATTCGGTCTAATAAGACAAACACTTTTTAATGATTTCAACGATTTTAATGAAACACTTTAACCAATCGATATAAAATTTATACGTAAATGTGAATTAACTGAACCCATATAAGGATTAAACATTGGTAAAAACTTATAGATGTTCGGAGCAACTTCTTCTTCCCACTTTAATATGAATGTTAATAGTAATTCACGTGGAGTAGACGAGATCATTTACAAGCTAGTAGGATTGGCATGATCTTTTACTTGTAGAATTTTGAACTATCAAACCGGCTTTTATTCTGTCTACTAATCAATATCAAATAGTTCATAAATTCAAAACAGGGTAACAAAACGCAGCTATAGGGATTAACAAAAAAAATAATTCCATTTTGCAAGATGATCTTTATCAATACTGATTAATTGTTTGATAGATATGATATGTTTTACATCATTGGAATTCCAATAACTATGAACTACTTATTGCGGACCTGTTCCTGTCATAAGCTACAATATATGACTAAAATCAGCAAATACCCATCGAACATCATTCAATACAAAAACGTCATAACACTTTTAGATATTTAACATCTACAGATATCTCATCTTGTTCAATTCGTGTTTGTAAGAAAGTATTTTAACAAGAAAAATCTATGTATTAAAGAAAAATTATTACACCAGGGTTTTCGATATCACTAACTAGTCAAAACATTTATTTGACTTTATCATCGGTACAAGGACATAATCCAATTTATAAATCAACTAAAAATTGAGGAAAGGAAATGGGGAATGTGTTACAAAGACAACAGCATGAAAAAAGAGCAGACAACAGCCGAAGCCGTACATTGGGTTTTCAATACAGCGAGAAAATCCTGCACCTTGAAACGTTTTACAGCTGGTCAGTAAAAAAATGTGTACTAGTTCAGTAAAAAAATGTGTACTAGTTCAGTAAAAAAAAATGTATACATTAAAAACAAATATAAAGGGCTTCTGAACTGTGTGTTATCCCTGAAGATAAAATTCGTTAATGTATTGCTTTAACAACATGAACAAAATCAATCGTTTCTGTTGCATTGTTTCCGAACAGCAAGGGAATGTTTGAAACAAGAAAGTGTTATTAATATTGGCCTCGACATGGAGACTTCTGATCGTCAGAATACGTTTCATTCCATGTCAGAAGGAGTCCTTTGGGTTTGTTAATTTACAATTGATTCGAGTTTGCGTCTGATAAAAGAGACGGGAGGTCAAGATATCACTTTCCAGCTGACTGACAGTGCATCATCGCTAGCGGCTGTTTCATTAAACCAAAGATAAGAGGAGTTGCTGTTCGTTATTAGAATGTTTTCAAAATATTTCAACTGTGCTGAAAAAATTGAAAACACGACGGAAATTCTTTGTGTATTTTTTCTCTCCATGTAAACAGAAATTTTTCTGTTCAGCTATAATCATTTGACCATCAAGTCAGTTCATTTAAACCGAATGTAACAACACTCTTTCTAACTTAGAGCTTGGACCTCCAGCTGGAGATACAAAAATGGTTTAACCTCGACATTGTTAACGGATCAATTTTCAGCAAATTACTTACAAGATTAACTTTTTTTAACACACTCTTCCCTGCACCGAACTTGTTTGTTTCAAGAAAGGATAGGGTGTTGTAATGATAATACGCGCACTAAATCTGCATACTACGACAAAGAAATCGACTCATATTTCTATCTGACGAGGACTAGCGCTATTGTATATACATTTCGAACATTTGAACCATTTTCACAACAATATGACAAATATGGATTTAACGACCAACATCCATAGTCCAATACCATCGTGGATTATTTGTAATACGGACTATTTTTCATAACTCGATGAACCTTTTTAAAAGGTTGATACGTTCTTTGGCATACCCCAGGTGCCACAACTTTTAGCTCATTGTGACGTTTCACAAACTCTGAATAGATACTTCAAGCTGTAAATTGACAATCGGAAAACTTTGTCATATATTCTTATTTTGAGAAGAATGTATATGTCAATGTCAATAGGATAAAAATAAATAAATAAAAAAAAAAATTAATTCGTTTGGTAGTGTCAATAAAGTTCTTTTATATTTGTTGCAACCGGTTATTTGAATGTGGATTTGTCACTGACTGGGCATTGTGAATGTCAATAAATCAGAAAAGGTTCTGTGGTATATGGGTAAAAAAATTCGCCAGGTACAACCTTCGCCTTTTATTAACCGAGTATCGAATGTTAGGTCCATCAAAGTGCCCACATATATTGTTGATAGAAAAGTCTAGCTTTTTTATGTAATCATGCTCGGTGTATTTGTCTTTGAAATCAGTATTGCTCCTGGCAAATTAAGACTTTGTCAAATCAACTTGGAGTTTTGTTATTTATGATATCCACAGCGACCTGTCAAATAACACGGTGAAGTGACCTATAATTGTGAACTTCCTCGTTCTTCAATTTAAAATGTATTTGGGTCACAGGTTCATGTACATTTTATAAAATACTAGTAATTAAGATGTGGAGTATACGTCAATGCAATCTCCGGTGTAGAGCTAAAATCCGTTCCGTACTTACTTCGTACATTACACTTGATATGACCTCGTTATTGTATTGCATTGTACTGAGTATACGGAAAGTAAACGAGTATTGTTCGTAGATTGACGCCAATGACACAACAACATAATACCACAAAACTAGAAACATCAAGAAAGCAATACATCTACGTGTGTCAGCTATACAATGGTGTCTACACAATATGTTTAAATGATTCATTTTACAAGATAGTCATCAATTAATACAATACAATCAACACCATACAATTCAAAAACAATGTAAGAAAAATGAAACGTTTCTTTCTTCAAATGATTCACTCATTTAATCAACAGAAAAGAACAAGCTTAAGCAAAAATAACACCATACATGTAAAATAACGTTTCTGTCAATTTTGTTATTTCTTTTGTCAGAATTGCAAAACCTTAGACAGAAGATGGGTAATTGAACAAATAGTTTTATTTCAATTTGATAGATTGGAACTTCATGGTTATTGACATCTTCTGAATCCACTGCCATTGTGGATATGTCCTTAATATCATTTAATCTCCATATAAATATGAGATATATCCATTCCTTTTTGGGCATCATATATGCCTTGTTCCTTATTTGAATAGTTAGATGCTGGTTCATCTACTAGTATTGGGGAATATGTATGTACATCATTAACTTATATTATCAGTTAATACAAATACATACTGCTCTATGCATGAAAAATTAGAAAAAAATAAGTATCTTGAATTGATAGCAGTTCATAAATATGTCGGTCCCATTCCATTATGTTTAATAACCATATCTGTCAACTTTACCACTCTTTAACATGAATCTAAAAAGCCATTATCGATACACCTTCCTAAGAATAGGAACTTATACTCCAATCTTTGTGACCATTTGAAGAATATCTAATTTAGATTGTAATTTTCCATGGGTTTGCTGGTTACGATCCGTATCAATGAATCATTATTAATTACACTGTAATCAATTAAGTCATATTCACTTGTATTGTCCTTGCTATCATGTTCTTGTTTGATAGATAAATGATAACGGTTAACTGTTTTGGATCTCGCTTTGTTAAGATGTTCAGCTTTCTTTTTGTTTTTGAAACAACATAATGCTAAAGTAACAATTATTGCAGTGCTTCCTACACTAATTAAAGAAACGATTAGTTTCCATTGCCGTAATATCCCATCTAAAACGATTATAATAATGTAAGGTTAAACACAATATATTGAGTTAAATTTGTTAAGTGAAAAATACGGGCTTTTTATTCACTCAGGAAGTGACGACTTTCATATTTAAGTCTTATTTTTTGTTTTTAGTAATGATTTACAAACGTTGTAAGAATCGTAAACATGTCTTGTAATTGCTATACTCATTTCTTTCCTCTAAATGCAGTTATGCCTAGTCTCTATCATCAGACGCTTTAAGCATTTTTGCATTCCAGTTTTGTTCTTTCTTTTCACAATGCTGTGCACATTTATTTCTAAACAGATTGATTTTCATTATATTTATAGAACTGGATTATATTAATGATCAAATTGTTTTTTTGTATTGTGCACATAGACCCAAGTGTTTTTTTTCTTTTCAGCAGCAAACCGGAAGATGACGTTGTAAGTTCAGGTAAACTTGTAAACGTCGGTGATAGGTTCGTGCTATGGTTATTAAGGCACAATATACGTATTCGACGTCATTAAGCCGTGGCATTGATTTTTGAAGAGCTAAGCAAAAAGGTACGACCGACAATATATAAGTGTTTTACGGCCTAATTAATGAATGATAAAATTGTTCTTTAGAATAATACTTTTAGTGAGAAAAAAATGTTGCAAATGAAAAGTGAGACAAAACAGAAAAAGATTACTAAATGTAAAACAAAATTAAAAAACAACCAGCAATAACAAAACACTTCAATGAAAATCACATGATTTTACATAAAAAAAAGTAAATGTACCATTTTGATCAACATCTGAAAAACTATCTGATGTTGTAATAACATGCATTGCGTCTTTTGGTTCAGTAAATGTACTTTCAACCTTTTCTGGAACATACTTTTCTTCCAATGTAGCTGTAATAAAGAATAATTGTACATGGTATCGTGTATGTTTACTAACAATGTTAACCCAGTAGATTCGTACATTTATATATTGTTTAATTGTTGTCATATTTCAAATGGTGCTTGAGACAAACTCATACATGTACCATGCTTATAAGTAAGTTATCCCAATCGCACGTTTCTTTTCATACAAGACTACCACTACAAAGTTTATAAACGTGACCTATAGTTAGTAATTTCTGTGTCTTTTGCTCTAGATCTCTTGTAGTGAGTAGTCTAATTTACAATCATACTACATTTTTTTTTATATAGAAACAAATGTTTGAGAACCATTTACCAAACCTGTCAATAAAAAGTAAGGATATTGTTTAGTAAGGTTATGACATACACACATAAACACTTACTAAACATACACTTAACATATACGCAACTATGTCCTGTGTATTGGTTTGGTCATACATTTTCGTTAGAGGCTGTGTTAAATGTTTCCAAATCGGAACATTTTGTAGCTAACTGAAAGTCATGGGTTTGTCAAATTGTCAAAATGGGGGTAAAGCAGTCATCCCCGTGTCACAATCTCAACTAGAAAAAACCCCATATAAATATTTAATAAAGAAGCACAAAAAACATCTATCAAATTTATCAACCCTATTTATTGCTTACTTATATATGTATTTTAAATCAACCCATGAATGATTGAAATATTTGAAGTCCTGTGACTGATGAACAATTTTAACTTCATAATTGAATGGTAAATAGAATATAGTATATTTCAATTTAATACTTAGTCTTTTTAAAAGAATGTTGATAAACTGTACAATAAAAAAGTAGTCTTTTTCTACAAATTTTAATTATATTTGTTTAATCGTTACGGCAGTTCAGAAAATTAATTAAGAGATGACATTTGTATTCTCTGAAAAACAATATTATCAAATCTCATTAATACAAATTGATTACTAATGAATAAAACATATGATTATGTTGCTAAGTTATCCATCAACTCATTTATTGTTCAGTAGTGCTTTGTTTTACCTGTTTGTCGATTCTTTTTGAGTTTTAAATATGTGTTCTCTCTTTTTATTTATCGACGAAAAGTCAGTTATTATTTACTTAATAACAGAACATGGATCGTGACCAATGAGGAAAGAATCTGTGACAATTAATTATTTTCTACCACGATTTGTATTTGAACAATGTACTATTGAGGTTAGATATAACGTCACTATAGAATATATCACCATAACACAATCATATAAAAAAATTATGCTTCAATTGAATGAATACCATGGTACGGCATATACATAAACTATAAGTTCTACTTCCGTCCCTATGTTTGAAAATAATTGTCAATCCTTTTTATAGAAAGGAAGTGTAAATTCAACAAAAATATTCTCTGTCAAATAAATGAGCACATACTTTAGTTAAAATGATAATTGAAAACATTATATCTATATCTATTTTTTTGTCCATGGCAATTTATCTTGTTTTGAACATCATCAAGGTTTTTAGTGGTACCTGTATTTATATAGATTTTTTTATAAACTGAATTTCATTTGTACATACATGTGCACATGCCTGAGTGTCCGATATAATGATACATCTATCCTGCACAAGGTCATATTTTTCTCTGACTATTAAAAACAAGTTTAAATCAATTGGATGATGGGTTATTTTAGTTTAATATGATTTTTTAAAGTTTTTGATGTATTAGTAACTGTAATTGCTCCATTTGCTATGAACTAGCTGTAATTAACTGTAATGTTAGAACTGTACAGAGTGTCAATTTGTTGTTCGGATGTACAATTATAATGACACGTCCACTTATGCTTTTTTTAGATGTATTTCTGTTTCCATCTCATATAATGAGTTGAAACCCCGTTCAGCTGATAGTTTTTTTCGGATGGTTAACTATTACACCACATTACTAGATGTATATGATGTTTGCGCCTGTCCTAAGTCAAGAGATTTTAGTCAAGTAAGATCGTTTATTCCTAAATATTATATCTGCTTTTTGTTCTTTTGTTTTACATGAATAAGGCCGTACGTTTACAAGTTTTAATTGTTTGATATTTTTTATTTTCAAACCTTTTACAGCTGATTATGCGGTAAGTGTTTTGTTCATTTTTGAAAGCCGTTTGTTGTCATATAGTTTTTAATTTCTGTGTCAATGACAATTATACAAAATAGTCCCATTTTTATATTGTAAATATCTTCTTACTTTGTACACCAGTTGTCCTCTCAACACATCCATACATTTTGTCGCAGCTGTCAACGATAGAAAATAAAGAGGATATGATGGGAAGTAATAAGTTATTCATCTGAAAATAGTTGATAGAGTATAATGCAGTGAATCTAACGAATACGATAAAAAAAAACTCATTATGCTTAATTTTTAATCGGAATAATAATATGTAAAGTTATCTTTAAAGCGTTATACCTTTCGTTATGCTGACACATACACAAATTTCTGCATTTTCTCTCCCAAAATCCAAATGGACATGGTTGGCATGGAAATCCATCCCTTGAAACATACCCAATTTCACATTCTAAATAAAATACATCAGTTAAATCAAACTAAAAAGTCATGTGAATCAATATAAGCAAATAACAGGGAACAGGAAGTTTTCACACACATTGTGAAGGTTTAAAAAAAAATTAAATAGTGAAGCGGCTACAAGCCTTTTTTAGAATAATTGTGCACATACTGCTACAAGCATGAAATTTGGCATGAACCTTCTTCAACCATTACTCGTTTATTTCAGATAGGGTGGCATTTGACAACAAATGTCTCACTTCCGGTAAAATCAAATATGGCGAACATTATACTTAAATTAGTCCAATATCGAAGCTTGGTTTATGAAGAGGCTAACACAAGAACTGATATCCTGTTGCATGTGTCTGATCCAGTAAAACACAAAATAATACGAGTTCTACATTGACCAGTCAATACTGATGTTGCTGTCATTGCTGTTTCACTTTTTCGTGACATATTGGCATACGAACTTTCGATTTCGTTTGGGAGTTAAAAAAGTTTGCGATATCTATCGTTCCATGACCTTTCAAATGCACAAGGAATTGACCGATCACACAAACTTTCTCGGTTCCATGCTTTTGATGGTTGTGATACGGTATCATTGTTTGCTGGATAAGGAAAAAAATGCGTGGGAAGACATGGATGGCATTTCAAGATATGTATTTAGCATTTAGAATGATGATTGATCAGCCTATATCACCAGAGATGGATTTTGATAATGTCATTGATAGACCAAAACAATACATAGTTTTGATATACGATCTAACAAACTCATCAGATGGGGTAAACCAAGTAAGAACTCAACTGTTTGCGCAAAAGGGAAGACTAATAGGGGCTATTCCACGGACTCGGTCTAGTCTTTTCCAGCATGTAAAATGTGCAATATATCAAGGCAAATGGTTATGGGGAATGTGCTGGGAATTGGTTCCTCTGCTACCTATTCCGTGCGCTTATGAATAACGAGGGATGAAGACGATCAATGGAAACCCTTTTGATCAGTTATTTTTTAGGCCTCGACATCTTGTCGTGAGCTAGTACATTGCAGATGCAAGCAAGGATTCCGCGGTCGTTGTAAATGTGGAAAATCGGGTCTCCAGTGCACTATTTTATGTGCTTGTGGATGTGATTGTTAATAGCCATGTACATTTTGTGTATTTGTGGCCAAGTATTAATAATCAGTTTAAAGATGTTTAAGTTTTTATCATCTTTTTTTTTAATCTTTTTTTTAATCTTTTTTTAATCAATATATCAAAAACTCTACATCGAGGATACAGATTATGTACTCATCTCTAAAATTCAGCCATGTTTTTTGTATTGGAAGTGTTAACTATGTATTATAATAAGGGCAACCGTAGTAACACATTTTCTTTTCCCAGGCATAAATTACCTTGACGTATTTGGCACAACTTTTTTGGAACTTTGGATCATCAGTGCTCTTCAACTTTGTACTTGTTTGGCTGGATAACTTTTTGGATATGGGCGTCACTGATGAGTCTTATGTAGACTAAAAGCGCGTCAGAGTACTAGATAATAATACTGGTACTGTGATAATTATAGACATAATAGTGAATTAGTGATTTGAGAATAAGTTAAAGTTAAAAGTTTATTAACCGGCACAAAACACTTCTATTACATATATTGAAATATTCTATTTCTCCCATATTGGATGTTACCGGGAGAAGGGGTATTATAGACATATATCTTATATAATGAACCTGTGAGAAGAATCACAGAAAGATTCCTGCACAATATAATGCTAGTATCAATACATTAAATTACAAATTAAGAGAGTTATATGTAA